>NC_143060.1:26410000-28910000 GCF_052426305.1 Pelodiscus sinensis
TTGAAGAAATAATACCTTTTAAGGCATCCTGACTGAGCCGCACTATATTAACCTCTTCCACTGAGCCAGGCGGAGAATGGAACCCAAACCAGCATAGATTAGCTGTAAGTCTGGCTTTGTAGCTGATGTCTTGGGTAACTACTCTAACCTCTGTCTCTGTTTTCCTATGTGCTAGTTGGCATAACCATCCTTACAGCTATATGGGACCTAAGAAGGCTGTGCAGGTCAGTGTTTGGAAGGAGGTATTTTAGCAATGGTTGTCCTAACTTTGGCCCATAGAATGCTGAGCAAGATCCTATTTAATCATTGCGGATTTCCACATACACAAACTGATGCTTCTATTAGTGAAATAAGCTGTTTAACAGGAAAGTAGAAACACATTGTATTTAAGATCCCTTCCCCTAGGGAGGCGAGTAAAAATCCTTTCTGAGAAAAAGAGGTGAGCTTCACACACATCTTCTGAGTCTTATCTAATCCGTCTCCACAGTGGTTGGGGACCTACAGTAGTAAGTTGACTTCTGGTATTGTTTCAGCCAGTAGTCCATACCAAATACTTTTACTCCAGCTTCCAGCAGCCACATAAAATTCTATCAGCTTTAAACAAGTAGTTTGTGCATTGCAACATGACATTTCTCTAAGCCTGAATTCCATAATCTTTTGAATCCTTTTACATTGGTAAAAGGGCTGTGGTCTCCTTTCCACAGAGATCTCCACCAACCAAGGTGGACAGTAGTTGACTACTGTCCATATCTTCATAACCTTTTAAAGCCCTAGAAGTTTTTCCATTTGTGCACAATGCTGCCAGACAGGACCCTCTGCCTTACGGAAAGAGAGCTGAATGCTCAAATCCTGTCTGTTATGCAAGGGCACCATTTTAAGAGGATGGGGAGGGAGGCAGCAGCCATGCGCTCTGGGACATGGCTAGATTTTCATCCCATTTCCCGGACACTAAGGGAGTGAATGGAAAGTGTTTGCAATCCATGCATGTCTCTCACACCTGGCTGGTAAAGGGAGCTCACCAGATGGCATGGAGCAGGCACTGGGGAAAGGTGGGCTGCAGTGAACAACTGGAGAGGTGCATAGTGATCCCAAGGAAAAACTGATGGCAGAAGACACTGAGGGTCTCTCTGGCTTCTCTATAAGAACACAGTGCAATGCCTGCCACGATAGCCAACTTTGAACTATTTCCTTTCATGTGAGGCATATGCAACCAAGGGGAGAATCTTGTATAACTGGGGCTTTGGAGAAAATCTTGAAGCAGTTCTTAACTGCTGACTAGAACAGTAGTAAAAGGTTTTATCAGCATGTCTCTGCAGCAGAGCTAAAGCCGAAATAAGCTACACAACTTGAGCTACGTCAATTGTGTAGCTTACGTCGAAATAGCATATTTAGGCTTTTGGCACTGTCTACACAGCAGGAAGTCTGAGTTAGAGTACTCTTCCTTCGACTTCCCTTACTCCACGTAAAATAAGAGTTACGGGAGTCAGAGTGAAAAAACCTCCAGCTCGCCATTATTTTGACATTTTGTTGAAATAACTGCTTGTAGCTTAGATGCAGACTACGTTATTTTGGAATAACGCCAGTTATGTCTACTGCTGTGTAGACATACCCTAAAAATGTATTTTTATGGTTTGACTGCCATTGATTGAAGTATACCATCTGTGCATTTTCTGAGGCAGTTAGAATCCCTGGTTTTGATGATAGTAAAGTCAAGAATTATCAGTCTAATCATCTAGACTGTACACTGCCAGTGTAAACCCATGTCCAATTATCAAATATAGTGAAGGATTCATTTAGCTTAAAAGGTTTGACATTTCAAATGAAACAAAATGATTACATTACTAGGCTCTAACAGGAGAATAGTCTTTCACTGCAAAAATAAGTGCCCCAATTTACCCTCCACATGTTATATTCCTTTCAGTGACATTATCTCTTCAGTAATTCTTAAACTAAGCTAGACAAGGTTTAGATTTGTTGTCATGAAACTCCTTATGTAAATAGCTCTTTAGAAAGCATGACCCATATACATATACTAGTCAGAGGTTGAGGAGTTGTTTCAGGATATACAATAACTGACCTCTATTTGATTGGCTTTAAATTCCTTTATGCATATTAAAAAGCTCTCAGGCATTTAAAAAATCATTTGTGGGCATTTTTTTTATAAGATAGACCACTCAAGACACTGAAATATCTTTTAAATGTTTTTTCAGGCTCAGGCAAACTGTAGAATTTAAAAGTGCTAACTGTGCTAAAAATGTATCCTCTTGCTGCAGAGAACCCCAGGTAAGCATCAATAGCTACACTGCTATAAGGAATACCAGATTAAAAATTAACAATTCAGTAGCATGGAATTTTGGCGATAGAATCACAATTAGCTTTATAAAACAGCTCCATTCTTTTTGAAGTTGTTTCCTTGCCTCAATACTATTTGTCTGGTAACACTTGCCAACAAAGACTTTATATGAATTACAATTAATAATATAAAGCGTGGGATAACTGTTATGTTTTATTGAATTCTCCTTGAAAATAAGCCTTCATTTTGTGCCCCAAATATAAAATTAAAGAAGTGGAAGACCTAGACGATAGCCTATATACACAAGAGATCTGGATTAAACTATAAACATTACAGTGGTTATATGGAAAAATAAGTACAGATATTTTTGTGTAACTGAGTTTCTTTTCCCCCTGAGCAAACACTTCTGAGGTCCAAAGCGAAGATCTGTTCTGCTCCACAATTTGGTCTTGCAACCAATAGGTTTTTCCAGTGGTGTTTCATAAATTGTACCTCAACTATAATAGAAGTCTGCATATCATTTTTTCTTGCAATATTAAGGTTTCCTTTACCACATTCTCATTTATCTAATCTTCAGTCTGCATCCATTCTGAAGAGATGAAATAATGAAAAGCAATAAGTTAAACAAACATTTGACACATATGGCAGTTGAGTGTAGTGATTCATTTTCTAACATTATCTAGGGTCTGATAGAAATTGCTCAGGCAGCTCCCCATTGTGTGTGTTTTTTTTAATTAATTCTAACCACACTTCCAATACCTCCACCAGATAGGACCACCCAATTTTTGCATAGCAAAGAGAGCTTTGTGTAAGGTACTGAGTGCCCTCAGCTCCTCTGTGTGTGCCAGAAGTACTCAGAGGTCAGGAGTGATGGGTATGGCACAAGAACTTAGAAGGAATACAATTCAGTGCTTAACATACATTGGGAGACTCTCCATATCTTACAGCTGCATTTCTTAAACTGTGGGTCCCAACCTCCCAGGGGGTAGCAAGCAACTTAGAGGGGGGTCACGGTATCACAAAGTTTGAGAACCCCTGCCTTACAGGATTGGGTCTTAAACTCCTGGCAACATGGGCTAGTCCTGAAGTCCTTAGGCAGCCCAGGTTCCCATAGAAGAAACCAAAAAATCTTTAAATATCCTTTGGTACAACCAGCTGGTCTGGTGCAGCAAATGGTGTGCTGTGCTTTCAGGCCTTGTTAGCGGCACAATCTCTGGAGCTCCACCGCTTTGAGCATAATATTGCTACAGAATCACGCTTCTGAAAATCCATGTCATGCAGACAAACAACAAAGGCAGTTGCCAGTTTAGACGCACTATCAACTTTCTGGATCTGCCAAGAATTAGTTGGTGAGTCTATATTATTCCATTTACCTCCATGCTAACCGCTTAGCTTTTAAATAGTCTTCCGACTTGTCAAGAGGGGGCACAGCACTTAGGAAAAACACATTTCCTTATTCCTTTTTGGACTGCAAGTCAGCATTATCTGATTAAGTCTACTTCCTGTGGCTTGTTCAGTCTCACTTATCAGGCACAGAGGAAAATATTTCTAATAATAAACCACCAGAAATCTGCCTCCATATCTGGTGTTGGTCTGCATGTAACAGAAATCTTTTCATTTTAGTTTTAAAGTATTGCTTCGTTCAACAAGCTGACTGCTGGCTGACATACAATCTAACCTAAAAGCTATGGATCAGCAGGTAAATGCAGAAATTCTATTAGTTTTCAGACCTGGGGTTTACGCCTTCCATTTCAAATGAAATCAAAATCCCACACATGAATAGGTAAAGCACAGAATATAGATCCTTTCTTAAAAACCATCTGGATACCTATTACATGAGTCTGGAAAGAAAGTAGTTTCTGCATCTTGTAGATACTGTATTTCTTGCGCTCAGTGTCTCTGACAAGGACAGTAAATAGCAGACATAAAAAAGATCCATTCTGAGGAAAAATTAAAACTATGACAAATGTAATATGAGAAAAAGTGAAATGCTGCTCAGGTACAAAGACAGAGAAATTCAGGTATGTTTGGCATTAATGAAAACCACTCTAAGCTTGTATAAATGTGAATTCCTTACCTAACCCTGAATGTATTGTCACAGGCTAACTTGCAGTGCTTAATCTGTGCCTGGGTACGTCTACACTACAACGTTAATTCGAACTAACTTAGTTCGAATTAGTTAATTCGAACTAGGATAATTCGAACTAACGGATCCAGACTAAAAAACTAATTCGACTTAGCGTTTTGCTAATTCGAACTAGCATGTCCACATTAAGTGGACCCTGAACTGGGGTTAAGGATGGCCGGAAGCAGTGCCGGCAGGGCATCAGATGAGGACTTAGAGCGTGGAGATGCTGTGTCAGGCTAGCCGAGGGCTGTGCTTAAAGGGTCCCGACCCCCACCCCGGACAGACAGTTCTCAGGGGTGCCCAGCTTGCAAAGCAGTCCTGGCTTGGATTGCCCGGAGTACCCACACTGGGCACATCACAGCACTCAGCCATCAGCCCGGTTGCACTTGCCGCAGGCTGCCATCTGGGGAGAGGGGAAATTTGGGGGCTGCAGGAGAGCTTCCACCCCAAAAGCCCGCAGAGCCAGCCCAGTCCTCCCCATCAGGGGCGCATACCCCATTCCTCCCTCACCTCCTTCCACTTACCCTTCCCTAGCCCCTCTTCTTGATGTACAAAATAAAGGACAATTGTGTTCAAAAATTGAATCTGTCTTTATTGAACAAAACTGGGGGAGACTTGGAAAAGGAGGTGGGAGAGGGAAAGAGAGAGGCTAGGAGAGGGGAGGGTAACTAAAATGGGAACAGGTCCCATATGAAGAGAGGCTAAAGAGACTGGGACTTTTCAGCTTAGAAAAGAGGAAACGGAGGGGGGACAGGATAGAGGTCTCTAAAAGCAGGAGTTGGGTGGAGAGGGTGCATACAGAAAAGTTCTTCATTAGTTCCCATAAAGAAGGACTAGAGGACACCAAAGGAAAGGAATGGGTAGCAGGCTTCAAACTAGTAACAGAAAGTTGTTCTTCACAAAGCAAAGAGTCAACCTGTGGAACTCCTTGCTGCAGGAGGCTGTGAAGGCTACAACTAGAACAGAGTTTAAAGGGAAGTGAGATCAAGTCATGGAGGTTGGGTCCATGGAGTGGTATTAGCCAGGGGGTAGGAGTGGTGTCCCTGCCCAAGGTTTGTAGAAGGATGGAGAGGGATGGCACAAGACAAATGGCTTGGTCACTGTCTTCGGTCCATCCCCTCCAGGGTCCCTAGGGTTGGCCGCTGTCGGCAGACAGGCTACTGGGCTAGATGGACCTTTGGTCTGACCCAGTACGGCCATTGTAAGCTCAGGGCTCAGGGTCGGGGGTCTCAGTGGACCACCTTGATTTTCATGCACACCTGCTCCTGGGTGGCCAGGCTGGCAGCTCTCCTGCCCTAGACGGCCACTTTCCTGTGCCTAGTGAGGAGGTCATGGACGAGGTCCACAATGTCCGCACTAGACCAGGCAGGTGCCCGCCTCTTGCGGTCCCAGGCAAGCTCCCGAGAGCCGCCAGCCTGGTCCCAGGAAGAGGGGGAGGGCTGGGCATCGTCGGGTGGCTGGCTCGATCTGTGCCAGGTGCAGGGTCTGCTGGCTGGGTGCGGGCAGGCTTGCACCTGGCACGGGCACCGTAGCCAGCCCGTGCCCTTTTAAGGGGTCCGGGCCCGGGTGGGGGGCAGTAGAGTTTCCCTGGTGTTGGCCAGAGTGGCCACCAAGGAAACCTGGGGAGGGCTAGCCTCCCACTAGTTCGAATTAAGGGGCTACACACCCCTTAATTCGAACTAGCTAGTTCGAACTAGGCTTAATCCTCGTGGAATGAGGATTACCTAGTTCGAACTAAGCGCTCCGTTAGTTCACATTAAATTCAGACTAACGGAGCGCTAGTGTAGCGCCTATGAAAGTTAGTTCGAACTAACGTCCGTTAGTTCGAACTAACTTTGTAGTGTAGACATACCCCCAGGGTTTTCAGGGATGAGCCCCAATATCTCCAGGCTTAGCAATTCATAGCCCTGGCACCTTTGGGATGTTTGTATCTGTTATCAATGTAAAAAATTGCTTGAGCCCTAACACCTAATTGCTTGAGTCCCAGTACCTCTTTCATTAAAAATTAAGCACTACAACTTGTCAATGCTTTAGAGGTTCTGGCAATGAACATCCTCATTTATTGCCAGGAAGAGGAATTATATAAGCATAGCGAGATAGTGCATATTGCAAAATGTCCAGAATATTTAGGAAAACAATTTCCCCCCTAAACTGAAAGATAAAAGAGTAATAAAGAGAGATGTCATTCCCTTGTTACAGAAGTGTAGATGAGCTTGATTGGTAATCAGACTGCCTATTCAGCTTCATATATAAAGACAAAAGATTTATGAATGAACATTGACACCTGAAACTGTAAAATTATTGTTTGCTGCAAAGAGATATATTAATGTGAAGTACCTCTAAACACTTAGGGTATGTCTACACTACAGCACTAATTCGAACTAACTTAGTTCGAATTAGTTAATTCGAACTAAGCTAATTCGAATTAGCACAGCTAGACTTAAAAACTAGTTCGAATTAGCGTTTTGATAATTCGAACTAGCGCGTCCACACTGATTGGACACTGGGGCGCACTTAAGGGCAGCTGAAACAGGTTCCAGCAGGGCATCAGGTCAGTAGTTGCTTTGTGTGGCTGCTGTCTGAGGCTATCTGAGACTTGTGCTTAAAGGGATCCCCCTGCACAGCCGGTTCTCAGCTTTTTCGCTTGCTTGCCTACCTCGCCGAGGGACAGCAGAGTGTTTTTCTCTGTGTCTGTCTGTCTGTCTGTCTGTCAGTGTTTCCCTTTGGGGCCGCCGCCGCAGTTGGCAACATGGAGCCAGAGCTTGCCCTGGGCTTTCTGGTGCAGCTTTTGGACTTGCTGCTGCAAGCCTGCCAGCAATGGCTGGAGGCTGCCTGGCACCACCTGGTGCACATCAGCCCCCTACCTCTCCTCCTGGCCTCCCTGGGGGCCGTGGAGGAGCTGCAGCAGCTCCCGGATGCCAGCGTGCCCCGCCGCGTCTGGCGTCTGGACACCAGCAGCGACTGGTGGGACCGCATCGTCCTGGAGCGCTGGGGAGACAGACAGTGGACCCAGAACTTCAGGATGAAGAGGGACACCTTCCTGGAGCTCTGTGAGTGGCTCGCCCCTGCTCTGTGGCGACAGGACACTCGCATGAGGCCTGCCATCCCCCTCCAGAAGCGTGTGGCCATCGCCCTCTGGAAGCTCTCCACGCCGGACAGCTACCGATCCGTCGGTAACCAGTTCGGCGTGGGGAGATCCACCGTCGGAGCAGTGCTCATGCAGGTATGGCACTCACCGGCCACTGGCCGGGGGGAGGGGGGCTGCAAGGAGGGGATGGGCCGCCCCAGGGAAAATGGAGGGGGGCGGGAGGAGGCCAAAGAGCCCCACACCGGAGGGTTCGATCTGTCCCGGCCGTACTACACGCCGCCCGGGGGGGTTGCTTCCGGGAGTGGGGCGCGGGCCAGTGCCAGGGCACGAATACTCCCAGCCACCCGGGCGCCCCAGTGATTCGCGGTTTGCTGTGTCTCTCTGCAGGTGGTCAAGGCCATCAACCAGGTGCTGCTCCGCAGGGTGGTCCACCTCGCCGACCTGGACGCCGTCATCCGGGGGTTCGGCGCCCTCGGCTTCCCCAACTGCGGGGGGGCCATCGACGGGATGCACGTCCCCATCCGTGTCCCGGAACACCAGGCCTCCCAGTATGTCAACCGCAAGGGGTACTTCTCCGTCCCCCTGCAGGCCGTGTGTGACCACCGGGGCCAGTTCACGGACATTAATGTGGGCTGGTCCGGCAAGGCACACGACGCACGGGTGTACCGGAACTCCTCCATGTGCCAGAGGCTGCAGGCCGGGACCTTCTTCTCCGACCACCACGTCAGGGTCGGGGACATGGACATGCCCGTGTGCCTGGTGGGGGATGCGGCCTACCCCCTACAGCCCTGGCTCATGGAGCTGTACACGGGGCACCTCAACCCCACCCGCCAGGCCTTTAATGCGAGGCTGACCAGGGCCCGCATCGTGATCGAGGGGGCCTTTGGCCAACTGAAAGCCAGATTTAGGTGCCTCCTCACCCGCCTCGACCTCGCCGAGCACAATATCCCTTCCGTGGTGGCAGCATGTTGCGTGCTGCACAATTTGTGCGAGAGGAAGGGGGAGGCTTTCCTGCTAGCCTGGTTGTCTGAGGCTGAGCACATGGCTGGCCACTACACTCAGCCCTGCACTGCCGCCGTCTGGGAAGCCCAGCGGGGGGCCGTCCGGATCCGGGAAGCTCTGCGGGAGAGCTTCCATGTGGAGGAGGAGGACTGAACTCTCCCTGCATGCCCCACTAGGACCTTCTTCCACCCTCCCCTCCTTCCCCTTTCCTCTCCCAAACCCCCCTTCCTAATGTCAAATAAAGACACCTGTTTTTACAACCAAAATCTCTTTTTATTTTACATAACTGGGGTGGGGGGAGGGAGGAGTTAGGGTGGGAAAGGGGATGGGAAACCTGGGAGGAGGGAGCTGGAAAGGGGTGGAAGTGGAGGAAGGGAAGGGAAAGCTCAGGCTTGGGGGTCCTGCTGGCTCTCCTGTCTCGCAGCACTGCGGGTGCCGGGCGTTGGGGGGAGCGGGTGTGGAGGGTGGGGCAGGAGGTACGGGGGGTGCAGAGGCAGCGGGAGGAGGCAGAGGGGTGGGAGGAGGAGCGAGAGCTGGGACGGCTGCAGGGGTCGGTGCAGGAGGAGGCAGGAACCTGTCCACCAGGGTCTGGAGGTGGCCTCTGAGGGCACGGCCCTGCTCCTCCAGCGCCTTCACACTCTGCTGCCGCAGCCGTAGGTCCTCCCGGACCCAGTGGTCCTGGGTGCGGAGCTGGTGATCCAGGAACCGCAGGTGCCACCGCTGGTACTCCTCCTCGTTCCTGGCATGCCTGCTGGCCCGGGTGCGGGTGGCTGTTGCAGGCGGGGTGGTGTGCCCTGCAGTCACAGGTGCTGCGGCTGTGGTGAAACAAGAGCAGTGGTCAGTTCTCCCTGGGGACAAGGTGGGTGAAACCCAGCCCCCCTCTGCAAGGCCAGGGCTCCTGCATGACACCCAGCTGCTGCTGCATAGCGGGCAAGGCCCAGGTGCACGGTCCCTCGGCTCCCTCTGCCCCCAATGCCCCGTACACATAAGGGGAGCATGATGGTACTCACATGTGGAGCCCTCCCCGGCCTCGGACGACACAGGCTATGTGCTCTGTGGGGTGTCTCGGGTCCTGGGTCCTGGGCAGGCTCCCTGCAGGCTCCTGGATCTCGGCGTCCTCCTGCTCCTCCTCCTCAGTGTCCGGGACGGGTCCCTCTGCCCCGGGGTCGATCACCACCCAGGGGGCATGGATGGCGTGAGCCCCCAGGATGCGGTCCAGGGCCTCAAAGTGGGGGCAGGCCTCTGGGTCAGCCACTGGCTGGCAGGCCCGGGAGTAGGCCTGCTGCAGGTCCTTGATCTTGCAGCGGACCTGCTCTCGGGACCACATGTGGCCTCTAGCGGCCAGGCTGTCAGCCATGCGGCTGTACACAGCCGCGTTCCTGTGGCTAGTGCGGAGATCGTGGATATTGGAGGCTTCCCCACAAACCTCGATGAGGTCCACATTCTCCGCACCTGACCAGGCGGGCGCCCACCTCTTGCAGCCCTGGGCAGGCTCCTGGGAGCCTCCAGCCTAGTCCTGGGAAGAGGCAGAGGGCTGGGTGGCAGCGGGTGGCTGGCTCATGGCGTGCCAGGTGCAGGGTCTGCTGGCTGGGTGCTGGCAGACTTGCAACTGGCACAAACACTGTAGCCAGACCGTGGCCCTTTAAGGGCTCCGGGGCTGGGAGGGGGGCAGAAGAGTTTCCCTGGTGTTGGCCAGAGTGGCCACCAGGGCAAGCTGGGGAGGGCTAGCCTCCAACTAGTTCGAATTAAGTGGCTACATAGCCCTTAATTCGAACTACTTAATTCGAACTAGGCATTAGTCCTCGTAGAATGAGGTTTACCTAGTTCGAATTAAGCGCTCCGCTAGTTCGAATTAAGTTCGAACTAGCGGTTTGCATGTGTAGCGCCTATCAAAGTTAATTCAAACTAACGTCTGTTAGTTCGAATTAACTTTGTAGTGTAGACATACCGTTACATCCATGTTTTGACACTGTATATGTATCAACAAATATCAAAACTGATCATGAGTGGACCTACTTCACTATTACTATGAGCAGAAAGAAAAAAACAAAACAAAACCAAAAGAAAAAACATGAGTGAATACATCCAGAGATGTATTGTACATGGGCCTAACCCTGAACCCTACATTGTAAGCAACCCCAAATTTGAGGCAAGTTCAAATCTACATCCACATTTTGTAGCTCACGCCCATTTCTAGTACATGTCAATAGTTACGCTAGAATTCTACCATATTATGTTTTGATCCAAAGTGTGGGGCTATAGTGCGATTGTCTTTTCAGTCTAGTAAAGGATATTCACTGAGAAAAGGGAAGAAAATTAATTGTCATTAGGTATTGTGGTCCCAGTAATAGACATGGTGGTGTCTGTCATCTTAAGACTCATTTCTATCTATTCAGCTGGGGGAAAGCATTTCACTGCTTTTTCATTTATTCTGTATAATTTCCCCTTCATTGTAGACTAGCTCAATTTTTTTTCATCGCAGTGAGACATTATTCTATTCACTTTGGTGGGCCTTCTATTTCCATGCAAGTATAAAGCATCTCTTTTATTTGACTTTTGAGTTTGCTTTTTTTTTCCTGTGAGTTTGACAGCCTCTGTGTTCATTTCCTACTAATGTTATATGAAAACAGTTATGCTTGTCTGGGAGCTTGCTGCCCTCCTTTGATTCCTACCTAATGCTGTTGTGTCCTAATAGGTATGTCGGGGTGGGTGAGGAGGAGGAAGTTCTGCTTTTCCCAATAGAATTGGATCACAGTTGCCACAGAGAACACAACAGACACAGCTGTCAACACAGTATGATAGCATTTGCCTTTTATTCAGACTAGTAGATGTCACATCGGTTGACTTTGAGCAAAAGCAGGCAAATGAATAAACTGAAGCCATAACAAGGCCCCAGTCCTACTCTCACTAAACTCATGGCAATTTTGTGATTGGCTCAGACCCCATAACATAATCAAGATGTCCATGGTTTTTCCTATGCTCTCATAGCACTCAGCAGCTGGAAAGCTGTCTTAACTAACCCCGTCAATATTCTCCTGGAGTCAGCAGATCTTTGTGTGGTGTATAGCATGCCTGGTGATATACTGCAAGTTCTATAACAGCTCTTCTCTTGCCCCTGGAAGATAGGCTGTAGCCCAGATGTGGGGGGCCACTCCAAGATTTTGGTAAGTGGTCAAAGGCTGCATTTCTATGGAGGAAGTGTGGGGCCTGGGATGGAGTTTGGATGCAGAAGAGAGCTTTGGATAGAAGACTGGGGTACAGGAGAGGGTGTGGAGAGGAGGATCAGGTTACAGCACAAAGGAGACATGAAGAGGAAAGGGGAGGGGAGAAGGAGAGAAATTGTGTCCTGGCCAGCTGTTAAGCCATGTAGCTGTATCGGACCTCCCGATTCTCCGGCAAATCTGATAATCCGGCACTACCTAGGACCAAAAGGTGCCGGATTATAGGAAGTCTACTGTACAATATTATATTCCAACTGATTTATGTTAATACAGTGAAACCTGTGCTATCCAGCACTCTGTGAACCAGAAAACGTTGTTAACCAGCATTGCCCCCAGTCACAATTCTGTCACATATTCAGGCGCACCATGACTGGCTTAACAATTTTTTATTTAAGAAATACTAATCACCTTGAACTCAGAATAGAAATGTGAGACCAAGTGTCTCACACTACACAACTACCAATATTAAAAACTTGAGTTTTACTATTATTATCCATTGGTTTATCCTAGGTTGATGGAGCCCTCAGATAACTGGAATTTTTAAATAACAAGAACACCCTAATCCCCGAGCATGCCGGATAACATAGGTTTTACTGTATTATATGGTAAAAATGAGAAAGTAAGCATTTTTCAGTATATTGTGAGAGATTATCATGGGCTTATGTTTTTGGCCATGGTACACTAAAAGGGAACATCAAATTAAAATATGCAACTCCAACTACGTTAATTATGTAGCTGGAGTTGACATACTTTGTTTCAAGTTTCCCTGCCATCCCTAGAGCAGAAGGCCCACAGGAACATATGCTCCCAGCAACTTCCTTTACTCCTCGCAGTAACAGGATTACCAGCTGCTGACAGGGGGTGCCATCTGAGTTTGATTTACTGATTCTTATCTAGACTCACTAAATCAAACTCCAGAAGATCAATCGTGGCAGCATCAATCTTCTGCTGAGTGAAGACATGACCTTAGTGTTTGTAGCACCTTTAATCAAATTGCTTTTCAGACTATAGGGGTTCAGGAATCCTTTCAGAGGCTATAGAAATGCAGCCCACCTCAGGTTAGAATATGGAAGTTGCTTGGTAGCAAGATAACAAGGTGGGGGAGCTTAGAATTGGAAATGAAAAATATTGCACTCAGTTGTGCCCCTCCAGCAGTATTTGGGACATTGGTTCAGTGCCAACATAGAGAGGTGAATGTCTCCTAGTGAAGCATTTCCTAAAGCATCCTGGATTTTCCTTAGAAATCTCTTATCCAAGTATTGATGAGAACTGACACTTCTTAGCTTGCAAGGGCTGATGAGAGAATAATTCAAGGTGGCATGCCTGTAGGTGTGTGATAAGGAATTAAAATGTTAAAAAGAAATGGGCACTACCTAGTATAGAAGATTAAAAGCCTCAATACAGGCATTAGCCAATATCTAAAGATGCTCCTTTTCCATACAGGCATATAACAAGATATAGAGTACATCTACACAGCTGTGTCATTCTGAAATAACATAGTCCATGTCTATACTACAAGCAGTTGTTTCTACATAATGTCAAAATAATGTCGAGCTGGAGGACTTCTCACTCTGACTCCTGTAACCCTCATTTTACAAGGAGTAAGGAAAGGCAGAGGAAGTGCTCTATCTTGGACTTCCTGCTGTGTAGACAGCGCCAACACAGCCAAGTTAAGCTATTTAGACTTAAGCTATGCAATTGACGTAGCTGAAGTTGCATAGCTTATTTCGGCTTTACCCCTGCAGTGTAGACATGCCCATATTTATTTCTCTGTAGAAAAATACACAAGTATAGATGCAGTAGATTACAGTGTGTGGAGCACAAAGGATTTATTGACCATCATTTAGATTGACCTACATGGTTCAGGGCCTTGCCATTTGTGAGTAGTATCATCATCCCAAAGCATGTTCATAAAATCTTCATACTGTATCACCCTATCTTCTCTCATAGGATCTATGTATGTGAGCATAGATATTTTATGTATGGAACCCTCTTATTTACTAATACTGATCACGCCACTGTTTCTAAGATAACTGTGACAGGCACCCCATGGCACGCAACAACCTACTGCTGTGTCTCCAGTCAGGTGCTAAAAGGACAAAAGAGGCTTTTGTGGCTGTCTGCCCCTTCAGGCAAGACAGCACCTGCTGCAGTCTGATTCAGCAATCATAGGCAAGTCAAAACAACAGGCCTGGGTTACACCTCTCTTCCCTCGGGGATGCCAATTTTCATTAGATGTATTCCTGGAGGTTTCATGAGATAATGGTTGGTTGCGGGGGGGTTAAAATTAATCTTTAATTCTTGGAGATTCCAGGCCAATCCCAGAGGGGGGATGTTCTCTCATAATGTGAAGGAGTTAGCCAGAGTCAGCCCCAACTCAGCGGTGCTCTCCCCTTTTTAATCCTTCTCTCCAAGCCTGACACCTCCTGCAAGTTGTGGGTCGAGGGGAACAGCAGCTTACTCCCAGCTGTTGTGTCGTCTCATAGGTGACTTATGGTAGCACTCGGGAGATTCACTGTCCTTCCTGTCCCCCGATGTACTCCTGCCAGATTTTAATTTCTAAATGGCCCCTCATGCCTCCTCCCTGTTCTACTGGGTGGCCCTCCCTGTACCACCTCTCCTCACAGGCACCGTCGCCTATATGTGTAGACAGACCCTAAGTGCTACAGTGACATAAAATAATATGTTTGCAGCACTGAACTCTGAGGCTAAAATTCAACTGGAAATTATGTATTTTAATTGTAGGTTTAGAAATGTATGGACACGTTCCTGTAAAGATGTTATATAGGAGGAATGCAGGGGAAGTGAGACAAGATATTGATACGGGGATATGCTGTACATGTCAAGGTACCAACAGTGTATTTTTCAAATGGTCTCTGCTCAGCCTACATTTGTGTGTGAGAAATGAAGTTAATGACATGGCTGGTCCCCTGTAAGACTTCTCTGGAGGATCATCACTCATTGGAAAAGGCAGCATGCTCAATTAAATCCCATACAGGGAGAGAAAAACACAATGCCCTTCCATCCCCGTCCAACAACACAGAGCAGAGTAATTAAACTGATGCAGAACCCACAAAGCTAAAAAGCAAACATTGAGCTCTGCCCTCAGCTGGTGTAAACCAGTGTAACTCCAACAGCTGAGGCGCTGGCCCAAAGCCTTGAGTTTCCTTTCCCCTAAGTTGATCAATTAGGATCAGAATAAAGTTTCAGTAGGCCATTCTGACCTATTCAATGCAGAAAATGACAAAATACATAATTAATAGTTGCCATGGGCAAGCCACAGACACATGCTTCAACCCTTGTGGAATTTGTCTCCTATTCATTTTGTGTCTTTTGTTTTTCAATAAAATGTTTTGTGGGAAATATTTAGTAAAAATACAAGACACTTCAGCCAAGGGTAGATGAATGGTTGTCAGTATCTTGTCTTGACAAGGTGGGAGCTAATCAGGGAATTTCTGTTGGCTTCATCTACAATAGATTCCACTAATAATGCAAGCAGCAAGGAGTACGAGGTATCCTCATATGGAAAGAAAAGGTGGGAAAGCCTATCAAAGTAATTCACTGTGGGGATGCTCTGTTTATTTTACACCTTTCTTGGAGAAAAAATGTGCAGCATAAAAGTGGCAGATACTGATTTCAGTGTATTTTACGAAAGGTATTTTATTTCTATCAGTACACTATTCTTTTTCAACTTTTTACAGTTTTTGTACAAAGATTGTACAGGGCCCTTGCACAATCCTTGGGAAGGGAGCATGTCAGGGGTACAGCTGGGGGCAAGAGAGGCATGTTGGAGGGGCCATCCAGAGCACGGCACAAAACAATGCAAGAGATTTCTGGTGAGGTTTTAGCTGATAGGGTAGACTTAGGAGGCTGCCATAACTTAGAATATGTCTATACTGCAGTGCAGTATGTATAGACATGGAATTGTCATCTTCAGGATTCAGAATAACTAATCACTGGCCACCTCCACTACTCCCCACCAACTGGAAAGATCCCAGCATCGACTGTAGCTAATTGTTACTAAAATGTTTTAGAGAATCATGTTACATCCATAAAACCCACCGTGTATTTTTATATTATTGTGTCATTTTTCTTACCTTGTCCTAAGTTAAATGTTTGTACACTTGCCACATCATACTGCTTCTTAAGTCTTCTTGAATTTGTATTTCATTTTGCTGCCAACCAATTCTTATTTTTAGTGTCAATGTCATGAAATTCCAATGAGTAGTTGAGATTGCATCTAATTCAAAGACTGAGTCATTATGCAAGAAGCCCCACCAGTTATGGGTGCTAACATAGTGCTGCCAGGAGCTCTGTAAAGGGCTGGAGGTGATCAATGCCTGAGGAGAGCTGATGGATGCTGGATATCTGGGGTTTGAGGAGAGCATGTGCCTCTGAGAGGCAGGGGGATTGTGCATAAGGCTGGGGTGCTGGGTGTCTGAGAAATGCAGGACTGAATGCCTTTGCCTGCAGGAGGTGAAGAGATGGGGCAGGTCATTCTCAGCCCTTTACCAAGCACACGAGGTATGGATACTAGCCAGCCATCTCTACCTCTTTTCTGCTGAGCCCAATGAGAAAAACATGTGTAGCCAGGAGGATCTCAGCACTGCTGCTTCCTGGCAATCACATGCCTCCAAATATGGTGCCCTTATGTAGTGTATGTACTGATGCCTCTCCAAGCACAGCTTCCCATTGCCTGTCCACCAGTCCAAACCCAAGAAGCCTCCTCCCTGAATCCTCAACCTCCAGTGAGGCTCTCCTCCAGCACATATCCGCTAGTAACAGGCAAAGCAATGCAAAAACTAGTCAGGCTGGCTGAAAACCAGCCACTCTGGCAACCATACACATTGGCTAGCTCAAATAATAGCAGAGAATGTAGCAGCACAGGACTGGCACAACTCTGCATGAAATCCTAGGGATGCCCTCAAGTGGCCAGTCTGTGCTATTGCAACTTCACACCTATTGATATTTGAGATTGCTAAATCAAAGCTAACTCAGGTATGTCTACATGTGCTGCAGTGACACCTGTTGTAGTATAGACGTACACACCCTTAGAAAGGCCACAAGATCTGTGATGGATTATTATTCTGTTCAATCACGAGATGGATATTATGTATAAAATACAATATTGAAATTAACCTCAGCCATACCTGCCAGAGTATTAACACATCTGGTGCATATAGCCTATGGATGGGCAATAATTTTTGACAGGGGGACAACTCCAAGATTTTGGAAAGCAGTCAAGGGCTTACACTCTTCCATTATATTTATGGAGGAGATGTGGGGTCTGGGATGGAGGCTGGGTGCAGCAGGGAGATTGGGATAAGGGTTTGGGGTGCAGGAGGGAGACTGGAGTCTGAGAGAGAGTTTGGGTGAAGGAGTTGGTTGTGACCTAGGGTACAGGACTGGAGTGCAAGAGTTTGGGATGTGACATAGGATAGAAGGGGATTGTGATCTAGGGCAGGAGATTGGGGTACAGATCGGGGAGGGGGTAGGGCTGCAAGATGGGGACAGAGGGTTTGGGTATGTTGAGGGGACAGAGGGTTGGGACAAGGAGGGGTTGGGGTGCCAGAGACAGGCTGTGGCCAGGAGACTTACCAGCCAGCAGCCAAACCAGCCTGCCTGCCTGCAGAGCTAAGGCTTGCAGAGCTTAAAACATTTCCCAGCCAGCCAGTGTGCTTGCTTGCCTGGCCATTTGCTTCAGTGAATAACTGAGCTGAGGAGACAGGGTGTGGTTCTTTTTGGATGCCTGTTATTTAAACAAGCAGCTGCCATTGGCTGGTTTCTGACCAGAAACCAGCCAATGGGATTGTGCTATGGGCGGGGCAGCTCGTGAAGCTTTCCCCCTCCCCGCACGTTTAGAAACAGAAAGGAAGCCCAGCAGCCACATTTCTGCACAGTGCATGGGGCAGAGCAAGCAGGGGAGCCTGCCTGGGGCTCCCCACTTCCTCTAAGGGCCAGATCTGATGGCTTGGCAGGCCGTATTTTTCCCAGGCCTGATGTAGCCAGTGCATAACTGGTATGGGACCATAATGTCGTGTCAGGGGTAAACTATGAAAAAAAAACGAGAGAAAACAAAGCACCACAAATTGCAAGAGCTCATCAAGATGCCACTTTTCAATGCCTCAGAGAACGTCAGCTTTGCCAAAATCTTTGGAATGGACAGACTGGAAACAATATTTTGCAGGCAATATATTTTGTTACCAAGCTCCATGAGGAAACTGTTGATACACAGGTATCTTCTCAAATTTATGCACTGGGAAAGCAGGCGGGGCATGTCTTGAAATCCTTCAATTTTACTAAAGACAGTAACAAAGATGTCTATGAAAGGGTTCTGGTTATGCTTGTTGTATACTTTATATCTCAGAGAAGTGTGATTTATGAAAAAGCATTTTTTCACCAGTGGATTCTAGAGCCCAGAGAAAATGTTTAATGTTTCATAAGAGCTCTGCATACATTGGCTGAAATTGATTTGGAGAATGTGTAATATGAAAATATCTGAGACAAACTGGTTATTGGTTTAGCGGGTAAAAACCTTTTCTAGCAGCTAAAATTGAAGAGGGATTTGACCTTAGCCCCAGCCACATCTATAGACAAAGCAAAGCAATCTCAGCTGATGAGCCAGCAAAACCTAGAAGAATTTGACAAGCTGAAATCCCTGAAACTAGTGTAGAAACGGTAAATGGACACTTGAATGTAAAAAGTCATTATCATTAAGCCCTCCCACCACCACCACCACTACCATAAGGAAAGAGGCTTAGAGGGACAAATTCTAGCTTACATCCACAAGCAGTGGAAAAAGTCACATCCCAAGAGATGATCCATGTCCAGCATAATACCAGGCAGATGGTGTAATATGTGCACAGAATATGGACATTTTGCAGCTGCACACCATAGCAAAGCAGACAGAGAGTTGACTCATCTTACAGAAAATCAAGAGCCATTGTTTCTTGGATCTATCACTTGTGATGACATGGAGCCTGCCTGGAGAGTGAAATTGAATATTCATGGCAACTGGCAAAACTAATATTGACTTTAAAATTGACTTGGGAGTTGATGTCACAGTCATCTCAAAAGGAATTTACAACCACATTCAAGCCCTCCCAGAGCTGAAGTCACCTGACAAATCTCCGACTTGCCCTGCAGGTATGTGATCAAAGGATTAGAGACCAACAACCTTCTCAGCTGGAGGTTGGCAGCCATAATGGGCATAGTGAAAAAGGAGGAAAAACTGAATGAAGGATTTAGTGATACTGGACTTTTGAATGAAGATATAGTCAGAAGTACCTTGAGAGACAATGCTGAACCATTTAGGATATGTCTAGACTACATGGCTCCATCGACAGAGCCATGTAGATGAGTTTACTAGACATAGGAAAATGAAGCGGCTATTTAAATAATCACCACTTCATTTACATCAAAATGGCCGCCACACTGTGCCGATCAACTCTTTGGTGGCATAGGGGGGCAGTCTGGATGCACCAGGGTCGACAAAGGAAGCCTTTGTCACAAGGCATAACGGAGCGGTCGGCAAAGGCTTCCCTTGTTGACCGTGGTGCACGGAGGCGGATATAGGGCAGGGCAAACGGGGTGGCCGCCCTGGGCCCCGCGCTTCAGAAAGCCCCGCACATGCGCCGTGGCACTGCTGCGCATGCGCATGGTGTCACTGCGCATGCGCCATGGCAAAGGGGGGGCCCCGCGGAATTATGCTGCCCAGGACCCCGCAAAATGGTCATCTGCCCCTGGTGGTGCATCCAGACTGCCCTACTATGCTGCCAAATAGCTGATCGGCACAGCGTGGCGGCCATTTTGATGTAAATGAAGCAGCGATTATTTAAATCGCTACTTCATTTTCGTATGTCTAGTAAACTCATCTCCGTCGACGGAGCCATGTAGTCTAGACATACCCATAGTGTACAAATATCCCAAACAAAGAGACCTTAGAAGAAATTAGCTGCAGATTTATGGGACTTAGTTACCTGGTCATTGTGGACTATTTTTCCAGGAATATAGAAATCGTGTACTTGAAAATACATAATTTATTGCAATGCTGTTCAGACACCGTGGTGTACTTTTGTTCATTTTGGTATGCCAGAACAACTAGTGACAGACAATTCACTGCAGCAGAATTTAAATGATTCTGAATGAAATATGATTTTGATCATATTACTAGCAGCCCACATTATTCACAAGAAAATGGAGAGGCTGTGAGAGTTGGTCAAATAGCACAAGAAAATCAAACAGCAGGAAGACCTATTCCTTGCTCTTCTGAGTTACAGATCAACACCAATAGCAGCAACTGCTTATAGTTCAGCACAACTCCTGATGGGAAGACATTGGAAGAACCTATTTCCAAAGTGGCCAGACTGGAAGAGATCAGTCAAAATCAGATAAAAGAGCTAAAGGGGCTTGTGAACAGATGTCACTCAATTAGAGAACTGCCATGTCTAGAATCTGATGCCCACATTCATGTCCTACTGGGTGGAAAAATAGATGGACAAATCCAGCTGTCATAAAGAAAAAGAAAACAGCACCCAGTGGGATTTTCTCAGTCATTTTAAACCCCTCATCCTGCCAAAAGATTTCCAAACAAGTTCTTTGTTAATTTCACTAAATCAGGATGCTTCCTTCACACCACCATTGCCAGCATTTTTTCTTTTGGGGGGATAGGAGGTTGGCAGAGGCGGAGGAGTGATTAGAGGAAGGGCAGACTCTGTTCCAAAAATAACTTGTATTAGTTTTCCCCAAATCATGTCAGGAGCTTTTCAGTTTGAAACAATCCTAGAAGACATGAAGATGATTCCCTAGAACATGACATTCCCTCTAGCATTATGTTGTGAACTTTGGGTCATGTTCAATGCAGTTGCTTTGAGCCTGACAGTCAGACCACTGACAGTAGTTCTGGGCCCCAGGGCAGAGCAATCAATGGGCCTCCTGCCCACTCCCTCAGTTGGAGCCAGAAGCCCCTCACCTTCCTCCCAGAGAAAGCCCAAGCATCCTTCCCATTTCCAGAGGAACCCTGGACCTTGGCCGGCTGCAGGGCACTCCCCACACCTGAAGGAGCCCAAAGATGGCTTCAGCTATGCCTCCCCTCCCCTCCTTTCCCTAGACCCAGCCTGCTCTGGGGAAAGGCATCTTTCCAAAGATGTTTTTGATATTCCCTATGCAGGTTCCAGGGCAGCTGAGTAGTGAATACCTGGGCTCTTCCAGACATGGGGGAGGTCCTGCGGCCAGTTCAGGAATCCCTTCTGGCCAAGAGGGGGCCTTTGGGGCTTTTCCAAGATGGGGGTTGGAGGAGGTATTTTAGAGTAAACTGAGTCACAACTTCCTGGTGCCTCAGATTATTCCCTGTAAAATGGGGTCTATAAACTGATAGGATTTGTCCATAATATAAATGATTTGTTCTTTCTTAGATCACATCCAAACATGGTAGCTATTAAATAGTGTGATTTGGTCTTAGTGAATAAGCCTTCCTACATAGTTGCAGGGGCTACCAGGAGACAGGGATGTGTGTACTTTGTTCTCCTGGGCTACGTCTACACTGGCCCCTTCTCCGGAAGAGGCATGCTAATTTACAACTTTGGAATAGGGAAATCCTACTTTGAAGTAGGAATAAGAGATCCTCCGGAAAAGGGCTTTATTCCGGAGGATCGCGCCAGTCTAGACGCTCTTTTCCGGCTTTTCCCCAAGCCGGAAAAAAGCGGCGGCCATGTTTATTTAAATCCCGCAGGGGATATTTAAATCCCCCACAGATTTCCCTATTCCAAAGTTGTAAATTAGCATGCCTCTTCCGGAGAAGGGGCCAGTGTAGACGTAGCCCTAGTGTTCCTGGACTGTGTCTTTGACCCACCCAACATGGAGTGGGCCTAACACATGAAGCTGCAACCAGCTCCCAGACTTGAGCAGTGTCCAGGAAAGGATGGAGCAAATTTCATGCCACCTTTTGTTTACTTCAACTACCTGAAGCCCAAATATTCACAATTTGGGCCAAATCTTAAACTGGTATAAATCAGCATAGCTCCACTAGCTTAGATTATGGCCTTTATGTGGATGAAGTGTCTCTTATCATCAGAGAAAATTATACTCAAAACGGTGCCTTCTTATCCCTCACATCTATTCCCTATATGCATTTAGGGGCCCTTCTGCCACAGACTAACTCGGCAACCCCTCTGAAGCTTTTGTTCTGACACAGCAACTATCATCATAGGTGTAATATAAAAACACAGAAAGAATTCAAAAAACTATTCCCAAACTACAAGTTTTTTACCCCTCTTAGCACTGCAGAGCCAAGGAAGCTATGGGAGATTCTTTTGTATTGATTTGTGCATCCTCAGAAATGTTAAGCAAGTTCCAAATGCCAAAATTTTTACGAATATAAAGAACTGCAGATGTCAATTTCATCTACTGTATAATGCACTTCCATTGGGTCAGGGTTATTGGTAATCATGCATAAGCAGTATGGTTTTCAAATCCCAGGTGAAATCTGCAAGATGGGAACTTAACAAAAATATATTTTGTTATTTATAAACTGAGCAAACAGGATTCTCTGGGACCAGGATTTGTATCTGGGAAACAAACCAGATCGAAAGATATTCAAGAGTCACCAATGGATAATAGGAAAAAAGCATATTGGGGTCAAGTAAGCCAGGTAGAGCTTTTCTGGTTTCCCCTCCACCTCCTCCCCCAAATCTAATATTCCTTTATATCTTAGTTTCTATACTAAGCATATCTGAAAGACTGTCTGTATCTGAACAGGCAGTGTGAACAGTAAAGGCCATGCAGCTGTAAGAAGCTATAGAAGTCACGTTGGAAACACCCTATTTCTATAGGGTATACCCTCTGACATGAAAAGATTAAGCACCATGAATTTTCCTGTACAAAAGTCAACCTTAAAACAATATTGTCTGTGGCAGTGTTTACGATTGTAATTATCCCTTTCTTTGGTTCTCCTGCTTGTGCTTTTCAGTGAGCCGGGTCTGCATGATTGCTCTTGATAAGCAAGATTGCTCTTTCTCTCCTGTGAGCCTAGCATCATAGTCCTTTCAAGCAGCCCACTCTGCTTGGATAAAATAACTTCCTTCTCTTGTCACTTGAGTTCACAGCTGAGCAGGAATGCATCAAAGGCAGGTCAAGGAATCAGAAATGAGGAAACCACAAAACCACAGGTAGCAGAAGCCGGTTCTTTTAAGATGCTTTCTCCCCTCCCTTCTCCCCTTTCTCTCTTTCTCCATGCTCCTGATTCCCATGTGTATACAGCCCATGAATAAAAGACTGTACAAATGTAAGCCCTGGAATTATAGATACAAAGAGATGCTGTTGATTCCAGTAAATGCAGCGACTTGCTCTAAGTTATTTTAAATTTTGTTTCAACCTTTGTTCCTAAAAATTAGCAATCTTATGTCAGATCTTTGTGCTTATTTTTAACAACTGCAAACAGGCACCAATTAATGCAGCATCAGTGGTTTTTGTTCCTTTTTTTGGTCAGCCTATAAGCATCCTCGCTGACTCCTCTAGGATGCTCACACAATTATTCAGAGCCCCTTACAATTGTTGTTTCTTGTCTTCAGTTAGATGGTCGTTAGGGCAGGAATTGTCTTTTAGTATGAGCACCCAACTCTAATGGGGCCCAATCCTGATTGTGGCCTATAGGTGCTGCTGTAATACAAATGGTAAATAATAAAAATATTATAACAGGACAGTGAGTCATAGTAAGACTGGATGCCCTGGAGCTGCAGGCAGACTGAATGGTATATGCCCAAATCAAATGTGTGGACTGTGCAGTGTGACTGCTGCTTTGAATATGGCTTCATGGTTCAGTGTACGGTAAATCTGTTTAATGAAAACTCGGTGGTTTTGAGGGATCCATCACTTGAGCACAAAGTATGCCTTACAATTTCCCTCTTGTGTACATCTTTTCAGGCATACTAGAGCCCAAATCCAGAATTTGGTCCACATTGCTCATAACGTATTCCACTTGCTTAATCTTTGCATTAAACCGTACACAATGGTTAATAAAACATCTGTCGATACATAAATGTTTCACTTTACAGAATGACCTGCAGCACCATGTGGGGTTTGGAATGTGTGAAATAGTCTGCTAGCTGTTTGATGGGAAAGGGCTGGTTATTATCAGATGTCCACTATTACGGTCTATACAGTGGGCCTGCACATGCATGCACAGACAAACCAGTGCATAGGTATCCACGTACAAAAGAAAAATATAAACCTTTTTCACCAAGAAAAATCAGTTCTCTGTATTCTTGTTCACAGCCCCTCTTGTGCCATTTTTTTCTCTGTGAAAAGCATGCAGTTGCATAAAAACTATTAGCAACAAATCTTAGAATGATCATTGGACAACAACAGTAGCTTTTTATTTACAGAGAACAAAATCAAACCTGAACTAGTCTTCATGCTCTTTTGCCATTTATAGTCTCTCTCTTGAGCCAGACTGCCTTTTCTATTTTTTTCCAAGCCAACAGCTTGCTGAGTGCAGACCCAAATGCCCCCGCACACACATCCACAAGGCAGGCACACAAAGTGGATTTTGTCACTGTGCAAAGGGGTGGGGTTCTATAACCCACGAGAAGAGAAGGATTTGGCCCACAGCTGCCCAGTCGGGAACATCATTGTTTACTCTGGAAAACAAAGGAGCTGTGCAATTTATGTGCCTATTAGTGGAAGGTACTGCCCCAGTGAGAGAGCCCTCTTAATCTGGTGAGCACAGAAATAACCACTGGAATAGCTCTCCAAGCAGCTGAGTTTTAAGAGCGTGGCAAGGATTTTTGATAGGATACAATAAACCAAACCCGGTTTGTCAGAGACCAACAAAATCCATTATCTCAAACCAGGGAACATCAGATACTGCAGAGGTCAACTGGATGTAGTCTATGAAATCTGCTTTTCATGTGTGGCTAAAGCTGGCCTTTAATTTTGCAGCAGGCAAAACTTCTCACCAGGGCTGAGCAACAGACCCGAGCCTGTGGCCCACCTGCAAGACAGTCACTTTGAGAGACGCTGCACCGCAGGCCAGATTGTTCCTCGCTCTTGTGCAAACACATTTGGGGAAGTGTGCCAGCATTAGTTCTATCTTCCGGTCGGAGGCGAGAGTGTAGCTCATGAGTTCTGCTGGGGAAAAAGTAACTTCAAAGAGAAAAGGGAGCAGAGCCTCCCTCCCGCTCACTAGAGTTGACCCAACACCTGATGAGAACATGCTGCTCCCTCCCTAGGGGTTGATACAGGCACTGAGTTCTGAAGTGTTTCAGGGATATTGCTCCCCTTTAAAACAAAATACTTTTCAGAGCTCACTGTGAGCAAGTATGCTGCAAGCTGGCCCTAACACAGACCCACGCTTTAAAAGCATAGTCAGCTCCCAGATATTGAACAGCTCACAAAAAATTCTGATCATGTTGGAAGTACTCCAGACAATATGAAACTTCCCGCTTCATGGATCGTAGCTGGGAATTCATTTGAGCCAATAGAGTTAAGTACACCTACTTAATTCATCAAGGGATCAATCCTGCTCCAGCAGCAGTCAATGGAACGCCTGCTAATTTCAGTGCTTCAGTGTCAGGCTGAAGTGAGAGAGCTTATAAAAACAAGTGCATTATATTTTTCATCTGCCCTTACTGCCTGTGGCTCCAGGAAGTCCTGCTATTTTAAGCTGAGTTTTTTATAATTGTTTTAAAAATATATATTGAAAATGAAGCAAAAATGGTTATGTGGTTACTTATATTGGCCAAATACTTTCTCATCCAGTGCATGCCAAAATATCCAGGGCTGCTGAAACAATTTGTATAGTGGAGGTGCTGAGAGCCATTCAAACAACTATAAACCCTCTATTTTATGGAAACTTCTTCAAGCCAGGGGGTACTTCCAGCACCTATGACCCACCCATTGATTTCTCCAAGTCAGGAATTAAAACAAAGGATTTTAAAAACTCTTCTAAATTGCTGTTCTGACTGAGATTGACATCCTAATTTATCATGCTCATTATCTCATCCAGGAATCAGAAATTGGCACATCAAGGGTTGGGGGAGAATTAGTATTTAATTTTCACTGCTGTGAACTGCCCACTGGAAAGGATCCTCCATCTAGCCATGGGATTATCTGCTTACTTAAAAGTAGGAGAGCTCTGTTTAAAAGTACCTGTGAAATTATGAAACAACTGAATTTGTGCTTGAACAAAGAGAAGAGCTTCCTGGGATTTTTGTATCTGAACCAGAATTTTGATGACGATAGAACTTTTTACTTGATTTGAACGCACCCAGCCTTAATCATTAAAAAAAGATTTGATGCCTTCTGTTTTTCCCTGATTAGAGAGCAATCCAATTTTTTCCTTTGTTTTGCCTACATCAGAAAATATTAATAGGTGTCAAAGAAGGCTGTTTTTTGTTTTCTAGACCAGCATGAAACACACTATTCTTTTCTTTATCAAGTTTCATAAGTTTTCTCACTTTTTAAAGAGCTTTGTAGCATACTATGTAGCTCAAGGAAAATACATTTGATTGTCTTATATTTTAGGATAATCAAATAAAAGGTGTTATGAATCATATATTGCAATGGCAGTAGTGACATGCCACTATTGGTCTAAGCCAAATATTGTCTGGAATATTTAACTGCTTATAAAGCTGCTGGAAAGTAAAAATCTAAGTGCAAACTGTTGTCCCTGTCTGTTCAGGCTTAAGCAGATCATGAACAAGGCACTGTCCTTAAGGGCTGGAAGGTGATTTTTTTTAAAGAAACAGCCCCTCCGCAAAGCTGTCGCCATGTGCTATCACAGGTAACAAACCTGACCAGTAGGGGAGAAGGAGAGGTGATTTGTCACAACTTCATTAAGGCTTTGATGCTGTCTCACAGAACCTTCTTATAATCAAACTGGGCAAATATAGCCCAGATGAACCTGCTGCAAGGTGGATGCATAACTGGTTGGAAAATTGTCCTCAGAGAATAGCCATCCATAGGTTACAATTGAGCTGGAAAAGCTTATTAAGTGGGATCCCTAACAATTCTTTCCTGGGTCGAATTCTATTCAATATCATCATAAATTATTTTGATAATGGCACAAAGAAGGCTCAACGATGGGAGAGGGGCAAAAGGGGCAGTTATCTCAGGACCTGAGGGCTCCCAGCTACCACCACTGGCAGCAGCAGTGGCAGGACCCCCAGACCCTTTAAAATCGCCATGGCTATGCTACACTGCGTGCTCCAGATCAATGCACAGCACGCACTGTCTGGCTCTGAAGGCCAGGGGGGAGGATGGGTGTGCTGCCCAGCCCTTTTGTCTGAGGCCCCTCCCCTTCTGGGGGCACAAAGACAGATCCCCCCACAAGCCCATTAATCCTGTTGGCTCCCCTGGCACAGAGCACATTTATAAAGATTGCAGATAATACAAAGCTGGGAGGGGCTGCAAGAATTTTGGATGAGAAGATTAGGGATCAAAATGATCTTGACAAACTGCAGAAATGGATTAAATTAGGATGAAATTTCATCTGAATTTAAAATTTACATTTCCTCTGAAATTCAATAAGGATAAATGCAAAAAGGATAAATGCCCTGCTGGGAAGCCTCACAGCCGCATGCTGGACCACGGATGTCGCCGAACCAGAGTCCCAGTTTAGAGAGAGGTTCGTCCTGTACTACATTTAGGAAGGAATGATCAATTGTACAAATACTAGATGGAAAAAGAACTGACTAGGAAGGAATACCGCAGAAAAAGATCTGGGATTATAGTAGATCACAAGCTAAATATGAGTCAATAATAGAATACCGTTGGGGGAAAAAAAGCAAACATCCTTCTGGGATGTAAGCAGGATAAGACAGGTAATTCTACTCAGTGCTGATTAGACCTCACTAGGAGTCTTATGTCCAATTCTGGGTGCCACATTTCAGGAAAGATGTGGACAAATTGGAGAAAGTCTAGAGAGGAGCAAAAAAATGATTAAAGGTCTAGGAAACATGACCTATGAAGGAAGATTGAAAAAAATGGCTTTGTTTAGTTTGGAGAAGAGAAGACTGAGGCAGAACATAACAAGGTTGTTACAAAAAAGAAGGTGATAAATTGTTCTTCACCACTGAGAGCAGGACAAGACTGGGCTTAAATTAAAGAAAGAGAGATTTACATTAAACATTAGCCCCGGTCTACTCCAGGGAATAAATTTGAATTAAGATACACAACTTCAGCTACATTCATTGTGTAGCTTGAGTCAAAGTATTTTAACTTGAATTTTGGTGCTGTCCACACTGTGGGAAGTCGAAGGGAGCACACTCTCCCTTCAACTTTCCTTACTCCTCATAGAAGCAGGGCTACTGTTATTGACAGGAGCACCCTTGCAGTTTGAATTAGCTTGTCTTCACTAGACCCGCTAATTCGAACCCCAGAAGATCAACTGTGGCTGCTTCGATCTTGTATGTGTAGACATGGCCTAGGGAAAAATCCTAATTGTCAGGGTAGTTAAATTACCTGGGGAAGCTGTAAAATTTCTGTTATTGGAAGTCTGAAGTATAAATTAGACACACACCATGGATGTTCTAGATAGTACTTATTCTTGTCTCAGAAGAGATTGGACTAGCTGACCTCTGAGGTCCCTTTGAGTCCTATATTAGTGTGATTTACAAGATCTGTGCTATGTCCTGACTTTTAAGCAGTCACTTGAGAGGACCCATTTGGTATGCCAGACCCCAGGGGTCACTGTAGGATAGCCCATGCAGCCACAACTCTCTCGTTTCTCCCTGTGTGCTCTGCACAGTGAGTCCAATTGAGGCACACTCCTGTTCAGAGACATATACGCATTTCAGGGGTCAAGTATCTGCAGTAACTCCAAATAGCTGTTTCACAGCAGAGTAGGGTTTATTAGTCAACACGATCACAGTTCTTATTTCAGCACAGAAAAAACAAGGCTAACACAGCATTTGACTGACCAGTGCCAGAGTTCCCTTGAGCCATGTTGCTGTTGGAATCACCTTCACTCCCTCACTGTCTGTCCCTTTGTCTTAATCCCAATCAAGAGCTGTAGTGTTTTGAGTTCCCCTGTTCCCTTGCAATCTATTGTTCTTCACCTGCAAAACCATGGTGAGTTCACTTTTTCGGACTGTTGGCGCATTTTTAAGAATCAGTTGTTCAGTTGTTGGGATTCCTGTTGTCTTTCTGGAGCCTCCATTCTTCTTGTTAGCATATCTGGCTTACGATGGGTACCAATGAGGAGTGTGACATAAACTTTGACCCATGTGATCAATGCACAGATTAAGGGTGAGAGTTTTGAAAGTGTTCTGTGTCTGCCTAACTCTGTTCCAATTGACATCACGTGAGCATTCCGGAAAATCCCACCCTAGAAAGTATGAAAAAGCTGGAGTACTCATTCCTTGAGCATTCAGACAGTTGGTTTTCTCAATGAAATAAATCCATAGGTTTTAATTTTCACATCTAAGATATTTAAAGTCTGTATCCTGAGAAGTTCAGGGCAACTTCCACTTACACCATTTTTAATGGAAACAATGAGAAGTCCTGTAGCACTTTATAGACTAAGGGTATGTCTACACTTGCCCCCTAGTTTGAACTAGGGAGGCAAATGAAGCATTCCGAAGTTGCTCATGAAATGTGGGATTTAAATATCCCACACTTGATTAACATATTCGCAGCCAGTCGCCATTTTAAAATGCCGGTAGCCCGAATTAATTCGCCGCGCGGAGACGCTGTAGTCCGATCCAAAACCCTTCCCTCAAATTAACTATTACTCCTCGTGTAACAGGAGTAAGAGGAACCAACCAAGAGGAAGGCCAGAGATAAGGAGGTCAAATTAGTCAGGGAGGATGTGGCCCACTTCTAGCAGCTGATGTGGAGGTGTGAAAACCAAGAGGGGAGAAACTGCCTTTGTAGTTGGCTAGCCATTCATGGTCTTTGTTTAATCCTAACTTGATAGTGTCAAATTTGCAAATGAATTGTAGCTCTGCAGTTTCTCTTTGAAGTCTGTTTTTGAAGTTTTTCTGTTGCAGGATGGCTACTTTTAAATCTGCCACTGTGTGTCCAGGGAGATTGAAGTATTCTCCCACAGGTTTTTGTATGTTACTATTCCTGATATCTGATTTGTGTCTGTGTATTCTTTTACGTAGGGACTGTCCAGTTTGGCCAATATATATGACAGAGGGCAATGCTGGCACATGATGGCACATGATATTACACTGGTAGATGTGCAGGTGAAATGAGCCAGTGATGGTGTAGCTGATGTGGTTAGGTCCTGTGATGGTGTCACTGGTGTAGATATGTGGTTGACATGTAGGTGAGGACTGGCCTGCTACCCAACATCTGTGAGAGAGGGATCATTGTTCAGGATGGGTTGTAGATCACTGATGATGCGTTGGAGAGGTTTTAGCTGGGGACTGTAGGTGATGGCCAGTGATGTTCTGTTATTTTCTTTGTTGGGCCTGTCTTATAGCAGGAGGCTTCTGGGTACACGTCTGGCTCTGTCAATCTGTTTCCTCACTTCCTCGGGCAGGTATTGTAGTTATTTTTAGTGGAAGTGGAGCCTATTAAACACTAGGGATGCAACGAGTGTAAGCCAAGGCTTACTGGATAATCTAGTTGACTACTCGCTTCCCTCTACTCCCTCCCCCCTGCTGCCTCTGTATCAGACAGCTTAAAAGCTGGTTCTCCCCCCTCCCACTCCTAGCACCAGCCCTGCAGTGCCACCTGCCTCCAGAATCAGCGCAGACAGAGGCTGCTCTGCCTGATGTGGGACTAAACCTCTGTCAACCTGATGCAGAGCTTGGTTCTGCCGTGAACAGAGGGTGGTCCCCAGCAGCAGCCGTGTCTCTGGGGGGTCCGAGCTCCCTGCCAACAGAGACTGAAGCAGCCTCTGTCCACAGGGAGCTCAGACCACGCTGCTGTGTCTGTATCGGGGGGAACAGCACAGGGCGGCAGGCAGCCAGTCCACTAGAGGAGCTGGTTTTTAAACTGACTCCCGTCATAGACCAGCTTCTGCCTGGCGCCCCGTGCTGCTGCCTCTGACACAGAGGCGGCAGTGCGGGTAGCAGCAGCCCCTGTCCACAGGTGGCCTGAGCTCCCTGCAGACAGAGGCTGCTCTGGCAACAGCTGCAGTCCAAAGGAAGCTCAGACCCCCGTGGACAGGGACTGCAGCTGGGAACCAGTCTCTGTCCACAGCAGGACCAAGCTCTGCATCCCACTGTCAGAGGCCTAGTCCCACATCCCACAGATACAGAGGAAGCTGGTAACTCTAGAATAGTTGACTGCTAAGAATTCATGCAGTTAGTCGACTATTCTATTACCCACAATCTAACATCCCTATTAAGCACATCAGGATTCAGCCTTAAAATGCTGGTTTAGTTTATACACTGGTATGTAATAGCATGCACAATGTAAGGTGGCTTTTTTATATGTGGGTGTGTGCATGTACTAAAATATGAACTGTTTAAAAGAAAAAATGTGCAAAGATGGAATTGGGCATAATCCTGCGAATAGAACACTAGACTGATCAGCAAGATAGATCGGTTGCTTTCATACCTTTATCATTTGTGTGACATAGGCCAAGGCATTTCATCTTTTTGTGCCTCAATTTTTCCATAAAATAGATAAAATAGTATTTACAAAAACTGGTCAAAATATTTTGATAGAAACATTTTTCCACTGAAAAATGGAGTTTAATCAAAAGTAACATTTTCCTTGGGAAGATATCATTTTCAATTTTTAGAAAAATGGATAGAGTATGTAACAAAGTTTACTTTCAAATTGAAATTTTCCTTTTGTTTTGATTTTCAAAAATCATTTTATTTAAGTTGCAGAGTTTGCCACCCACAAGTCTCCTTTTTTTCTTTGTGACACAGAATACAATGAAACCATTGATGTGAAGTGTTTTTTTTTCTTTTTTCTCTTTCCTAAAACTCTTTAAAGTTTTTTCATGTTTAGAAAAGTTATATTGTCAAATTTACAGTGTTTCATTTTTTCTTTTGGCATTCTGTAACTTTTCAAAGTTTTCCAAAGGAGAAGATGATACATATTTAGAAAGGGAAAATTGGGGATGAGAAGGGATAGGTGAACCCTGATTGTTTTTCATTTCATCAGTGGCAAAAAAATTAAAAAAATTAAAAAATGAAAAATTGATATGTTCCTTAAAAAAGTAAAACTCCTTAAATAAAATATTGTTCTGCTTTGTACCATGAGAAACCATAAGAGCTTAGACGTTGTTAATTTATTTTTCAAATTTTTTTGTAGGTTAATCACTTCTAACATTTACCCACCTGCGTGAAAAACATGTTAAGCTCTACATATAAAAAGCACTCTGTAGGCCTGATCCTGTCCTGTTGATCTCTGTGCGTGCTTAGCCATTGATTGCATACAACTTGAATCTGTGCTCAGTTTGCGCTCTATATTCATACTAATGTTTTTATGAGGATTTTTAGAAAAAGGATATTTCTTAATTAATTAAAAAAGCCCTTTGAGCAAAAGGAATCGTATGAGATCAATGTTTAAGAAGGTGCATTTTCTCTTGTGTTATTTGAAATGGCATCCCAGATTCCTGTTTATATGATATCTAAGCTTTTTCCTGGCTAATTAATTTGCCATTTAATGAGAAAATTCTTAAATTATTAGTTCTCTAAACTTTATGGAACAATCATCAATCCTTTATAGCTTAGATATAGAACACTCCCATAAATATAAAGCTGCAGTATTTTGAAACTTGAAATTTGCAGATAACTTTTAAACACATTTGTTTTTTTAAATTGAAGTGAGTGGTATTTAAATGGACAGTCACTTCCTAGGCTCCAGCTCAGCAAGACACTTAAGTATATTCCCAGCTTTAAACATATTAGTTCTATTGATTCTGATTGGACATTGTGCTTAAAGTTAAGCATATACTTAAGTAACTTGCTGAAACCACGTCTTAAAAGCGTGAATAAAATCCCAGTAATTAACATTTCTCTTTGAAGTCGTAGGAGACTTGAGCAAAATAAGCTTTTCTTTTCCAGGATAAATACACCAAATAAGCTTTTCGTTTCCAAGATAAATACACCAAATAACCATTGACTTGTTTTCACATTGTCTGTATTGCTTTTATGAATATATAAAATCTGTTTACAATATCAATAGCATTCCGGGGTGTTACATTTCCTCCAGAACTCCCACTGTTTAACTGTGTTCCTTCATTTGCCACAGATCTTCAGAAAGAAAAGAAAAAGAAGGAAAAAATATTTTGTTTTAAAGTACATAATCTGTATTCTATCATGCACTCCACTTCCCAGGGAAGGTTTCTGGGAACTTACTCTGCTGTTTTTATTTATCCTGCCAGTGTAGTATATTGATGGGAGGACTAAAGTCCAGTGGTGTTAAAACAAGACATGAAATATTGATTAATTCTTTTTAAAATTCCTTTTTACTCCTGAGCATAGCAGATTTCAGCTACTATTGTCAATATAGTGCTGTCCAATAAGCCTCCGTTATCGGAAAGGTCCTGATCTTCATAGGGCTCTGATAAATGGTTATTACGATTTTAAATGGTTAGCCCAAGGTTAGCATGCCTCTGCTGTTGTGCAGGAAGCTTGTTAAAAGCAGCACAGCTAAACATGGCCAGATGCTACTCTGGATTAACTACTTTTGAACACCCACTTCAGTTCCCCACGATTTGGTTGGGAATTATGGAAAGTTTTGGTATTTCTCTATAGTAGACTCTAGGGAAAAAAATCTGTTTAGTATAACTGGAGAAACTTGGGTGGAGGGAAGACATACAGACATTTAGAGAGAGCAGAAAAAAGTGAGCCAACTTCCAAATCTGGTGATAAAGAGCACTAAGAAAATGCACAGACTACTAGGAGCAATTTAACTGTGGCAGTTGCAGCATTTCAAAGGGTAAAAAAGAAATAGGGCTGTAAAAAACCAAACAATATGCCCTGAACAAGGAATATAAGTGCCTCATAGCTTATATTTAATTCTTAATAAACTGGCTGAAAGATCATATTTTAAATCATATGTCTCTAAGCCTGTTTAACGTCACAGTACTAATGGCACCATTTCTCTGAGAGAAGAGCAAGTAAAAATAAGCAGTTTCAGATTGTAAGTACATCGGTTACCAAAACACAACAGTATTCAGAGCAGGTTTGGTGAAAGTTTGGTAGCTTTCATTTGTCACCCCACTTTATTTGTACATGGATATATTTCAGCACTAACTTATAATATTAGGATACTGATTCTGGCTTCTCAGGTGGTTTCATTGCTGCACAAAGGCAGCTGAATAAAATATCTGGCATTTCTCCTGATAAAATTTTTTCCATGTGGTATAAAGCTGGCAGAATGGCTCTACATCATCCCCAGCATACAGATATTTGGGGGAGTTCCAAGAGAAGAGACAGCATACTCAAAGCACCTATTGCTGTAGCAAGGCCCTATGGGAAGATCTTCGCACCCAAACTTAATTTAGAGCAATCCTTAGGCTGCTTTACCTTGTGATAGACAATGAGAATCTGGGTGCTACAGAAATTACATCTTATCCACTCTGTTTTACCTTACCTTACCTTACCCCACATCTTCCTGAACTGAATCCAGTTTTAGGGCTACATTTAGCTAGCTTTGTGACTTAATGTAAACATTTATCACATGGATTTTAATTAATATTAATTATTATTAATATTTAGTTAATTTTCAATTCTCTCACTAGAACTGAAAGGCACATACATTCTCTAAGCAAAGCTGGACCTTATCCAGAGTGTAGTGCAGGGTGGGATTCACAACGGTATTTAAATGGGAATCAGGCACCTAGATATGTGTGTGAATCCCATCCTTATTGCCTAACATATTCCTTTTTATCAGAGATATTAAAACAACATCTCTTGCTTGCTCTTCTCATGTGGGAACGTCTGTTGAGTCCCAGTCGTGCTGCTGTTATGATTAATGTGAACAATATTTGACCTTTATTAAATAATATATATTTTCTCATATAGGAGGCATTTGGAAACTGTGGACTAGATCTTTATTCATGTGATTAGTTTGCTGTCATGCAGGGGGTCCTATTTCTTTCAATAGAACTAGTTGCATGAATAAATGTTTCCAGACCAGATTATATTCCCTTACATTTTTTTCTCTGATTCAAGTATTTCATCTCAGCCACTTTTGATTCTACAAACTGATTGTCAACAAAATCTTAAAAGTTGCACATTGTAAACTTAAAATATTCATGTAATATACATGACATTATAGTAATAGTTCCTATGCACATGAAGGGGGGGGGGTGTATAAATAGGTGCATTTACACATCCCTTTTCATTTGACTTCCGGCAGTGGTTATCATCTGTCATCTACTACACTACATTAATTTGGTTTTCAGATGTACATATAATTTACTTTCCACCTTACGGGGCATGAGTTGTTTGACTTTCAGATATTTAGCATATGGTTTTTCTTCTGTGGGCTGTAGCCTGAGGCCCCAAGCTAAAAAGAATTAGAGAACACCTGTAACAATTCAAAATAATTGTATGTTTTTGACAGATTGTCAAGTTGCTTAATGCCTTTTGGCCTAGGTAATAGCGATATTTCCTTGATAAAGTGTTAGTAATTTCTCACTGCAATTTGTTATGTATGGTATTGTATTTTTACAGGGTCCAGTCAGGTTCATATCTCAGCACTGGTTGGTTTACCTTGATTCTGGCTATGGACGCTTGCTATGGAATTCATGTGTATGGGATGATAAATGACACCTACTGCAAGTAAGATCACAGGAAATTATTTTCATGTATCTACAATTCTGATATCTTGTCAAAATAACACAATTCATTTTTATACCATAAATCCAAAAAATGAATTAGATATCCATTTCCTAGTGTTTTGCATTGATGTGATGCCATACTGTCACTGTATTTAGCTCTGATATGGCATTGGTGTTGATAAAATAACGACCATTTATAAAACTTTGATGTCAAATGTCATAAGAAACCTTTTAAATCAAAGACTCTCTACAGTCTTGGAGTTAGCCGGCAAATGGAGAACGTTTTTCCATACAAGTAGACATACTCAAATATGTCTATGCAAATACACTTTGATTACATTAGGATTTCTTGTTTGCGAAATGTACCCCTCAGGACTCTTTCTTTGTGCCTTTCCCTTTTCCAAGGCCCACCAAAGCAATTAATACTGTCCCCAAATCCTTCTGTCTGCCAGCCTCAGGCCCTTCCCAGAGATAGAGAAAACTCCCTATCTCCTCCCTCCTTTGTCCCTCGACAAAAGCTCACTTCCTCATTTTATGAAGAAGACCCAGCTCCTTCTCAGCTGGAGTTAATAACACACAAAGGCAGATGCAGCAAAGTGGGCATATTGGCTGTCAGATTCCTGTTACCTTTAATTCAGTTCCCCCTACCTACCCACACATACACACACACACACACACACACACACACACACACACACACACACACACACAATCACAGTCATCCACCCTGAAAGGATGTATGTTTCTCCTTGTGTATGGAAAATATGACAAAGATCATGAGAACAGGAGTGACATAGCTCAAGTTTTTCCTAGATTCCAAGGCTAGAAGGCACCATTGTGATCATCTAGATGGACCTCCTGTCTAGCACAGGCCATAAAAGTTACTCAAAATAATTCCTAGAGCAGCTCTTTTAGAAAAAAAACATACAATCATGTGGGGAATCCACATGGCTCTTGTAAATTTTTCCAGTGGTTGATTGCCCTCATATTTCTACCTTATTTCCAGTCTGAATAAAAAATTTGTCTAGCTTCACCTTCTAGACATTGGTCATGTTCTACCTTTCTTTGCTAGATTAGAAAGTCCATGTTTTATTATTTGCTGCCCATGTATATACATATAGACTATAATGTCACTCCACTAATCTACTTTTTAAACTAAATAGATTAAGCTCATTGAGTCTACCGCTATAAGTCACGTTTTCCAATATTTTAATCATTCTCGTGGCCCTCTCTTGAACTCTCTCCAATTTATCAACATCCTTCTTAACTTGTGTGCACCAAAACTGGATACAGTACTCCAGTGTGGTCACACTTGTGTCAAATACAGAGGCCAAATAACCTCTGTGCTCTTATTGAAAACCCCCCTGTTTATGCAGCCGAAGATTACATTTGCTCTTTTGACCACAGAGTCACATTGAGAACGTATGTTCAGCTGAATATCCACCAGCTGAATATCCACCAGGACCCTAAATCTTTTTCACAGTCATTGATTCCTAAGATAGAGTTCTCCATGCTGTAAATTTGGCCTACATTCATTGTTCCTAGAGGTACATTTATCCATACAAAATGCATATTTTGTTTGAGTCCAGTTTACCGAGAGACTGAAATTGCCCTGTATGTGTAACCTGTCTTCTTCATTATTAACCACTCCATGAATTTTTGTATCATTGGAAAACTTTATCAGTGCCAATTTTATTTTCTTCTAGATCATTGATAAAAATATAGAACCAAGAACTGACCAGTGCAGCATTCCATTGAAAACAGACCCATTACATTTTGAGAGATATTTATTAACCATTGAAGTCCATTTTATGTGTGCCATGTTAATTTTTATGTCATTCAATTTTTTAATCAAAATGTTGACAAAAGCCAACATACTGACATATGTTATGTCAACACTAATACCTTTAATAGGCAGTAGGTTTAAAACAAACAAAAGAAAGTATTTCTTCTTACTACACATAGTCAACCCATGGAACTCTTTGCCAGAGGATATTGTGAAGGTCAAGACTATAATAGTATTGCAATCCTTTAATTATTAATCTAATCCAGTATAATATTTTGTCTGGGTTCCGTGTCAGGTTGACTGGATCAATGTCAAGTCTATAATTGCTGGTGTCATTCCTTTTGCTTTCATAAAAATTGGCTTATTAGCTTTCTTCCAGTATTATGGAACTTCCTTTTTTCTCCAAGACTTATTGAAAGTCAGCATTAACAGTCCAGTGAACTGTTCTTAGGTAGCTCTTTTAAAACTCTTGGATGAAAACTATATGATGTCTGACTTTTGTAGATTCTGTTTAACATCCTCTAAAGTTACTAGTGGAATGTAAAGACTTTTATTATCAGCATATGATGAGTATGTGTCATCTGTTTTTCCCCAAATACAGAACAGAAATATGTATTGAACACATCTCCTTTTTCTACATTTTTATTGGTAATTCTACCATTACCATCTAGTAACAGACCAGTGCTATTGTCAGGATTCTTTTTTTTTAACTTAATATACTTTTAAAACTTCTTATTGTCCTTAATTCTGCTGGCCATAGAGTTCTTCTTAAGTTCCTATACATCCTTATCAATTTTCTACAAGTCCTAACTTCTGATTTATGTTTATTACTAGCAACTTCCCCTTTCTCCTATTTATTATATTTTTTATCATTATTATTTTATAGCTGTCTTCACTGCCCCTCAAAGCTGTCTCTACAGATTTCAGCCAATAATCCTCAGTACACAGCCCTGGCAGAGAATCAGTATATAGCACAGTAACATTTCACTCTTCCTTTAATAGGGTGGAATGACATTTCCCTATAGTTGCAAATTCTGGACCATTGCTTGAGTAGGAGATATCAGTTTGGTTTAGCTTAATCATTTGCTAGAAAGAGTAGTGCAAAAAGGCTCACCTTTCTGTTTTACTTGTTAATATCAACTGTTGAGTGCCATTCCCAGTCAACCAACCCAAGAACCTGTTTCAGGGACTAGGACTACGCAATGAGAATCTGCCATTTAGAGATACTGACCCCTTGGCTAACTTTTGCAATAGAACAACCCTGGGAGTGTTTTCTAGACTCTGTCTGTAACCCTATGCTAACTAGTAAGCCTGCATTATGGACATATTTTATTTATCTGAGCTATTAAAATGTACACAAACTATACTGTATATATACTATAATGGAAAGATTTTTCATATGATAGCTTTTAATGCACCCAGGATATAAGACACATGGGCAAGGATTCAAATGAATTAAATTACAATGTATGTAATTGATTTCCTGGAGCATGTGTTAACATTTATCTGTGTTTTTTTTTCTTTCCCAGATCAGAAGCCTTTCGAAAGGTCCCTTACCATTATTATGAGCCAGGAAGAGATGAATGTGATGAATACTTTCTGCATGAAAATGCTCCCTATGGAGGTCATAGGTTTATCACAGAAAAGAAAGTATTTGCTAAATGGACCAAGAAGCATATGATAATATTTACACATCCCAACTGGACACTCTCTTGATGTTGGTTATTCTTTTGCATAATATTACAAAAAAATGCCTCTGTTTACAATGATCTGACTTACATTTGATGGACTTTCTCACTCTAGATAAACTAAACTAAAACTGGATGATAGAGAAGTTGATGGTTCAGCTGTTAAGCAAAACTTACCAATTTGTGGAAGGGAGATGAATTGCTTGTTTTATCACTAAGGGTTATATACCACATAATGCACTTTACATTTTGACCACATTTTAATTAATTCAAGACAGCAGCAGTTTCCAGATAACCATGATTCCCTGTTATATACATACCTACAGAGCAATGGTCCTTAAAAGATGTCCAGTTGCCTTAGGTAATTAAAATGCCTATTTGCATTTAGTTTACCTCTAGATTTACATGACTAAAGAGAACTTCCTATAGGCAAATACAAGGGAAGACAGTAGATTTGGAGGTAACTATCTATTTGTCTTTCATGCAAACTGAATACATTTTAAGGACCACCAGTGTGGCAGTATGTGTACACTTGCACATGCATCCACACTCTCTGGGTGTGCTACAATTAGAGATGGGCTAAATAATGATTCTGAAACTCTCAGTAACTCCCATGCACAAAGATATTCATAGGACAAAAGCTCACAAATAACACACAAGTTCTGATTACCAACTTACTCCATCATCTTGAATGACATAATTCATTGAAACACCGTCTCAAATTGTAGTATTTTTGGAGGATGTCTCCCCAGCATCCACCAATGGTACTTCACCTTTTGGGACATCACCCTAAATTATAACTGCTTTTTGAAGTAATAGCTCTACAAATGGTGTAAAAGCACGAGGGTGAGGAGAGTTCTAGGGATGAGGACAGGATATGGAGTTCATAACTCCTGAATTGTGATCGTAGTTTTGAACAATTTGTTTCACCTTTCCACCTCAGTTTTTTCACCTTTAAAATGAGGATAATATTGATCTACCTCACAAAGATATTGTGAGGATGAATTCATGGCCATAAAGTGTTTTGAACATGAAAAATTATACATAAAAAGTTATGATGACAACACCAGTGGTACTTGGCATACATTCTTGTATGCTGGCTTTTTAAGGGAAAGTGGCAGCCATGTAAGGGTCTAAACCTGCAAGATGATGTGCACCTCCTTTTATACTCTGTGTTCTTCCTAATACTGAAGTAGTCCCTCAGCTTACAGTTAGAGCTGAGGGTTCTCTGAGCATCCCAGGATTATTGCATCAATTTTGCAGTTCTTGAGTTTTTATACTAGCCCATCTCTAATGGAAATACACTGTTCAAAGTTAATCATCATGTATTTCAACTGCAGCAGAACCATTTTTAATCTGAAAATAATTCAACTAAATGTGACCCTTTTTACTGTATTTAAATAGATGTTGAAGTCTCTTTCCATTTGAAACATTTCCTAAGAACATTTTCGCACCTGGAATGTCAGCTTCCACACTGTAATAACCAATACTGTGAAAGAAGTGTGTGTGGTATTTTGCACACAGGGAGTACTCACACTATTAAACAGGAAACTTTGAATACTTTTGTAAATCATGAAAAGGGGAAAGGAAACCCTATTTTTACATGTTTGCAATGTTGTTGTAGCTGTGCTGGTCCCAGGATATGAGAGAGACAATTACCTCACCTACCTTGTCTCTCTATTTTTTTCATGTAAGTATTTGTATACTGACTGAATTGCCTAATGTATATTTCTATATATGTAAATCTATATTTGATATGTCTAGAGCATATATATTCTTTTTCATCATCATTAAGTGCCAGCCTTCTATAATGAAGAGGAGACACCATTCCCCTTTGTTGTTGAGAGTGATGTCAGAGTTTTATCTCCATTTCCCTTGTACTATGCCTCTGGATTTTTCCATTACAGCATCTTCCTGATGGTTTTTAAAATATATGAGCTTTCTCCGCCTATTACCTATTGCGTGCCATACCCGTACATGATTCGTGGCAGGCATTACCTTGATGGGCTTGTGGTTAAGGTACTGGACTAAGCCTCGGGTGGTATAAAGTCAGTGTCTGGCTTTGTCACAATCTTCCTGTGTGGCCTCAGGCAAGTCATTTGATCTCTCTCTGCCTCCGTTTCCCTTTTGAAAAATGAGGATTATCACATTTCCTCATCCCTTCCTTTGTCCATCCTTTTGTTTGATTGCAAGCTTGTTAAGTCAGATACTGTCGTGTACCATGTGTCTGTCCAGTGCCTTGCCCAGTGCAGCCCCAATCTCAGTTACAATTATAAAAATAAAAAAAACCATGAAATATCTCCTCTCCCAAACGTTTAAAATCTATTCTAGACCAATACAGCAAGGACTGAAATAAAGCAAGGATGGGGAAAGGGGTAATGGAAGGATGGAAGCTACAGCTCTGAGTCCTTGATCTATATTTGCTATATGCATGCACATATTGTCAATTTGAATGGCTAGATAGAAAGTTAATAAAAGGAACTGCAGCGAGGGATTTGAAGGAAAACGCAAGGATGCAGAGCACACCACACAATGGGGGGTGTTCTCTTCATATTGGACAAGGGCAAAACGGGGAAATGTGTAAAGTCACTTGTGGGAAAAGGAACCCAAAGGGTGAACATCAGGTGAGATGAGGTGGCAGAATTAAAGAGGGGTGACTAGTAATGAGATAGAGGCAGAAATTATTCATGTGAGTGAGAGGAGCCTTCATGTGAGATAAATCTTGCATGATAGGTCATCAGAGCAGACAACCACGATGGGACCAGGCCATGGGAGGGTTGGCCTATGCTCCAGGAAGAGGTAGGGCCTCAGATGGAAGGAGAAGGACTGGGGGTAGCCAGCCTTCTGCATTTCCTGGAGCACACCACACCAGCTCCCCCAGCCCTTCGTGCTGGCTAGAGTGTGCCACATGGCATTCCAGCAGCAATTTAAAAGGTCCAGGGTGCTGGGTGCTGCCAACGCTGCAGTATTGGCAGCACTGACTGGGATCCCTGGGCTCTTTAAAATTGCTGGGCGCCGGAGCAGTTAACCCCTTTGCCCCCTCTCTTTCCCAGTCGGCAAACCTGCAGAGCTAGTAGATTCCTCAGAGCCATAGCCTACAATTCTTCAATCCACCATCATCATCTCTGTGTGTATATCGGCAGGGCAGCATGTCAAATATTATGTATGCTTCTCATCTAGCTCAGTTAGTGCTTTTTCTGCAGCCATCTATAGTCATGGCCTAAAAAACCCACCTTGACTGTATCAGGCTATGCATTATGATAGCTAATGCCTACTTCTCTCACCAAGGGTTTTGTTTTCATTTACATCTGCACAGTGTGTGTTAAGGATGAGGAAACCATTTTTCCCCACAATAAGGACAGCGTTCAGATCATCTATGTGTATATTTTTCCATATCTGGAAAGAGCAATATTTCAGTATCATTCCAGCCTGAAGGCAAGATAGTTTTAAGATAATTGGAACTTGTTCAGATCAACAAAAATCTATTGTAAAGTATGTGAAGCCTTATTCTGAAAAATAAATAGGGCCAATGCAAATATTTAATACAATTATACAAAATCCTCCAAGAGCAATCAGGACATCCTACTCACAAGTCCACAAATGGTATTTTACATTAATATAAAAAAATTGGAGACTTGAACTGGTTTGAAATTTGCAATGTGTGTTTACAGATAGCGGTTAACACACATTCTGCTACAGAAGGCCAATCTCTGGTATGTATTCAGTTCTGACTTTGCATTCTCTTCAGCATTTACTGTACATTATATCGGGGAAAAGTGTAGCATGGCTTAGTGGCTTCAGCACTGGACAGGGAAACAGGAGAGAGAGGGTCTAACCATTGCTGTACTATGGGTGGCTATGTGACCTTAGGCTAGTCACCCCTCCACACCTCAGTTTCCCCATCTGGAAAAGGGGGATAATGATAGTGACCTTTATACTTTGAGATCTACTGATGACAAGTGCTATGTAATAAATAGGTATTATTATTTCTTTACCAACTATAGCATTTCTAGGTAAATGTTCACTGACATTCACCTCTCCCTGTACAAATAGGAATGAAGGCAAAGCATTGCAATGTGTTCTTAGGTGCATTGCTAAACAAGAATTCTTGTCTCCACTATGCCGGTGATCCATACTGCAGCAACTGATCCACTGGCCACTGATTTATCATGCGTACTAAGACGCGATAAATCAATCTCTGAATGCTCTCCTGTTGACACCAGTACTCCACCAGGATGAGAAAAGTAGCTGGCATTGATGGGAGAACAGCCCCCACCAAACTTACCACATGCAAGATGCAGTGGTAAGTACATCAGCTTCAGCCAGACTATTTACATAGGTGTAGTGACGTAGATTAGGTTGATGTCAAGGGTTAGAATAGACAAGACACATTTTTATATCCCGCTGAAACGATGTGCATGCTTTGCTCAGTAGGAATAAACTGCAGAATAGGGGCTTAAATGAGGAATCTGGAGAACCTGAGGATACCAATCAGTTTCTCCTTAAGAATTCTATCATTGGAAAATTCACCACAAATATTTTTTCTGTATTTTAAACAAACTTTTCTAAAGAGGAAATTATTCTAAAATGAATGGAATCTATTGTAACTCTTTATGGCATATTTACATGCTATATGGAATAGTTCATCGGGTGCAATGACCATTTAGATAAATACATCTCCACTAATAGCAGCTAAATGTGTAGCAGAATTGAAAACCTCTTTAGGCTCTGTTGTCACAAGCCAGACTTGGAAGTGTTGCTACCTGCTTGTAGTGAATTGAAGGTTGAGTAAAACCACATTTGGAAACGTTACTCTGGTGTGGCTGAATCTTGATGCAAATGAACATCACTTCCTTTATTTGAATTAGCCTCTCGTTAGCATAAATGAAATTCAGATTTTCATTTTTTTATTATATGTATAAGGAACTAAGACCACTGTAAAGACATGGCTTTGTGGGAATTTGTTAGAAATCAGCACTACAGTATGGAAGAAAGAATTTTGTTGTATAGCCATGTTAAGAGACCTTGATCAGTTAACTTCTGAGAGCTATTAGAACAGTAATGTGGCAGCATTTATTATTTTAAATAAAGACTACTACATATTATCTGACCTTAATTAGATGCTATTTGTTTACTTTATTTAAGAATCCCTATATTAATCAACTACCCTCCACGTGGGAACTAATGATACAGCCAAGAATGATCTTGAGCGTGTTACTGCGGATTATGTAGCGCTAGGAAGAAGGATCCAACAATTTGGAGCGCAAGTGGTATTCTCCTCCATCCTCCCTGTTGAAGGGAAAGGACTGGGCAGGGATCGTTGAATTGAGGACGTAAATGCGTGGTTGCGCAGATGGTGTCGCAGAGAGCGCTTTGGTTTCTTCAACCATGGGACTCTGTTCCGGGCACAAGGATTGTTAGGAAGAGATGGGATCCACCTAACGAAGAGAGGAAGGAGCATCTTCGCGAGCAGGCTTGCAAACCTAGTGAGGAGGGCTTTAAACTAGGTTCGTCGGGGGACAGTGACCAAAACCCTAGGGGAGTGGGAAAGTCGGATACCGGGAAGAAATGCAGAGAGGAAGGGGCAAGAAAGGAGGACCCATGTTTCGAATGGAGAAGATAGGACGATCAACTGGTTACCTGAAGTGTTTGTACACTAATGCGAGAAGCCTGGGCAACAAACAGGAAGAACTGGAGGCCCTGGCCCAGACCAGGAAATATGATTTAATTGCGATAACAGAGACTTGGCGGGATGACTCGCATGACTGGAGCGCTGTCATGGAAGGGTATAGACTGTTCAGGAACAACAGGGAGGGGAGAAAAGGAGGAGGAGTTACACTATATGTAAGAGAGCACTACGATTGCTCTGAACTCCAGTATAAAGAGGGAGAAAAACCTGTTGAGAGTCTATGGGTTAAGTTTAAAGGAGCAAACAACAGCATTGATGTTGTGGTTGGTGTTTGCTACAGGCCACCGAATCAGGTGGATGAGGTAGATGAGGCTTTCTTCGGACAACTGAGCGAAGCTTCCAGATCGCAGGCCCTGGTTCTCGTGGGGGACTTTAATCACCCTGACATCTGCTGAGAAACCTATACGGCAGTACACAGGCAATCCAGGAAGTTTTTGGAGAATGTTGGGGATAACTTCTTGACGCAGGAGCTGAAGGATCCGACCAGGGGCCGTGCGCAGCTTGACCTTCTGCTCACAAACAGGGAGGAACTAATAGGGGAAGTGGAGGTGGGTGACAACCTGGGAAGCAGTGATCATGAGATGGTAGATTTCAGGATCCTGACCAAAGGAAGAAAAGAGAGTAGTAAAATACACACCTTGGACTTCAAAAAAGCAGATTTTGACTCCCTCTGAGATCTGATAGGCAGAATCCCCTGGGATGTTAACATGAAGGGGAAAGGAGTCCAGGACAGCTAGCAGTATTTTCAAGAAGCCTTATTGAAGGCACAGAAAGAAACCATCCCGACACGTAGCAAGAGAGGCAAACATGGTAGGAGACCGGACTGGCTTACAGGGGAAATCCTTGGTGAACTTAAGCACAAAAAGGAAGCTTACAAAGAGTGGAAACTTGGACAAATGACCTGGGAGGAGTTTAAAGGTATAGCTCGAGAATGCCAGAGGGTTATCAGGAAGGCGAAAGCGCAAATGGAATTGTGACTGGCTAAGGATGTGAAGGATAACAAGAAAGGTTTCTACAGGCATTTTAACAAGAAGAAGGTGATCAGAGAGGGTGTGCGGCCCCTAATGGATGAAGGAGGTAACCTAGTGACAGATGATGTGGGGAAAGCTGAAGTACTCAATGCTTTCTTTGCCTCTGTATTCACGGACAAGGTCGGCTCCTGGACTTCTGCGCCAAGTGACACAAGATGGGATGAAGATGGACAGCCCGTGGTGGGTAAAGAACAGGTTAGGAACTATTTAGAAAAGCTAAACGTACATAAATCCATGGGTCCGGACTTAGTGCATCCGAGGGTACTGAGGGAGTTGGCAAATGTCATTGTGGAGCCTTTGGCTATTATCTTTGAAAAGTCGTGGAGATCGGGAGAAATCCCGGATGACTGGAAAAAGGCAAATGTAGTGCCCATCTTCAAAAAAGGGAAGAAGGATGATCCAGGGAACTATAGGCTGGTCAGTCTTACCTCGGTTCCTGGAAAAATCATGGAAGGGATCCTTAAGGAATCCATATTGAGGCACTTGGATGAGAAGGAAATGATTAGGAATAGTCAGCATGGATTCACAAAGGGCAAGTCGTGCCTGACCAATCTGATTAGCTTCTATGATGAGGTAACTGGCTCGGTGGACATGGGGAAGTCAGTGGATGTTATATACCTTGACTTTAGCAAGGCTTTTGATACGGTCTCCCACAATATTCTTGCCAGCAAGTTAAGGGATTGTGGATTGCATAAATGGACAGTAAGATAGATAGAAAGATGGCTAGAATGCCGGGCCCAGCGTGTAGTGATCAATGGCTCGATGTCAGGATGGCGGTCGGTTTCTAGCGAAGTGCCCCAAGGTTCAGTTCTAGGACCGGTTTTGTTCAATATCTTTATTAATGATCTGGATGAGGGGATGGATTGCACCCTCAGCAAATTTGCGGATGACACTAAGCCGGGGGGAGAGGTAGATACGCTTAAGGGCAGAGATAGGGTACAGAATGACTTAGACAAATTGGAGGATTGGGCCACAAGAAATCTGATGAGGTTCAACAAGGACAAGTGTAGAGTCCTGCACTTGGGACGGAAGAATCCCAAGCATAGTTACAAGCTGGGGACCAACCGGTTAAGTAGTAGTTCTGCAGAAAAGGACCTGGGGGTTACAGTGGATGAGAAGCTAGATATGAGTCAAAGTGTGCCCTTGTAGCCAAGAAGGCTAATGGCATATTAGGTTGCATTAAGAGGAGCATTGCCAGCAAATCCAGAGATGTCATTATTCCCCTTTATTCGGCTTTGGTGAGGCCGCATCTGGAGTATTGTGTCCAGTTCTGGGCCCCCCACTACAAAAAGGATGTGGACGCATTGGAGAGGGTCCAGCAGAGGGCAACCAAAATGATTAGGGGGCTGGAGCATATGACTTATGAGGAGAGGCTGAGGGACTTGGGTCTGTTTAGTCTGCAGAAGCGAAGAGTGAGGAGGGATTTGATAGCAGCCTTCAACTTCCTGAAGGGAGGTTCCAAAGAGGATGGAGACAGGCTGTTCTCAGTAGTGACAGATGGCAGAACAAGGAGCAATGGTCTCAAGTTGTGGTGGGAGAGGTCCAGGTTGGATATTAGGAAAAACTATTTCACTAGGAGGGTGGTGAAGCATTGGAATGGGTTACCTAGGGAAGTAGTGGAGTCTCCATCCCTAGATGTGTTTAAGTCTCAGCTTGACAAAGCCCTGGCCGGGTTGATTTAGTTGGGATTGGTCCTGCCTAGAGCAGGGGGCTGGACTTGATGACCTTCTGAGGTCTCTTCCAGTTCTATGATTCTATGATTCTATGATACCCATGTGAATAAAGAAAGTAAGCAGTTGACCTGTACACCTCAAATAGTTCTTCTAGTTATTTCTGGTAGAATGATGCTCACAAATATTTTGGCAGTATATTTTGCTATCAAACATATTAATTGGGAATATTTTTCATTCATGTCAGATAAGTAAATTTGTCTTCATTGTCCAACCAGCTGTGGTCCTAAATTAGATAAAAGATTAAAATAGAGGACACATTTATTTTGCATACTTTCTATATGGCATGTAGATCTGTTGTCTTATGAAAAGTGGGAAAAATTGGAGCAAAAATTTCACAAAATATTTTGATAGAATCACAGAATATTAGAACTGGAAGGGACCTAAAGATCATTAAGCCCAGTTCCCTGCCCTCAGGGCAGGACCAAGCACTGTCTAGATCCGTGTTTCCCAATTTTATTTGGCCACAGAACCCTTTTAAACTCGAAAGAATTTTGCGGAACCCCTAATAACAGTCTTATATATGGAGCTGAAAAAGTAGATCACAAATAAGTAAAGATAATAATAAACAAATGCTAAACAAGGTCATCGGATCAACATTTAGTTGAACTGCACATATTTTAAAACATTATTATTTTTTAATAATAAAATGTTATTGTAATTGAATTTTCTCGCAGAACCCTTATTTTCACTTTGCGGAACCCCAGGGTTCTGCAGAACACCATTTTGGAAACACTGGTCTAGATCATCCCTGATAGATGTCTATCTGACCTGCTCATATTTTATCCATCTCTAGTTGCATTCAACTTTGATACATTTTGATGATGTCACAATTGCATGTACTGCAGTGTGTCAAATTGAACCATGTTTTCTAATCAGTCTGAAAATTTGCCTGATCTGCACACTCCTCCCTTCCCATCTGCCAATGCTCCAACTCTTCCCCTTTCAGAGGAATCTGCAATGCACAGAGAAGAGAGAAGATGGTTCCATAGAGGCAGGTGAATCCTTCTCTCATGCAGCATGAGGAGATATGCACACACACATACAGACAGATCCAAGGAGGGTGGTCCAGGTTCTCAGTCTTAGATACCTGGCTTGTGTGCTTTGTTCACATGTTAGGATCTAAGAGGTTGCAAGATTTGGGTTTGGGAAGGAATGTTCCACCAAGGTGGGAGGCATAGATCACCGGCTGTGATTATCTAAGCATGGTAACATTGCAGGGGCCTTGGGCACTGGTGACATCTCCGTGTCTCGTGTTCTCTGTGTGAGACATAGAACTGTTTACTCTCCCGAGGACTAAAATGCTTTAATAACTGAAGCCATTGGGCTCAGCATAGAATATTTGTGTGAAATGTGATGGTCCCTGTTATACAGGAGGTCAGACTAGATGATAAAATGGTCCCTTCTGGCCTTTAACTCTGAAATTTATGAAACTATGAAAGGTCATAACAGTGACATCATTAAAATGAAGGAGTTTTGTGCAGGAGCAGACTGTTCAAAGTTAAAAAAATTAGGAGAGGTCAATCACTTTAATAGTCATAGACTGCTCATTGCTATGGTATGGACCCTGAGTAGACACTGAGGGCCCAACACAAAGCCCATTGAAGTCAGTGGAGGTATCTCCTGTGACATCAGTGAGGCTACATCTACACTGTAGCCTTCTTCTGCAATAGCTTATGCAAATGAAGCATGGAGTAGAATATCGCCATGCTTCATTTGCATAATTAATTAGCAGCCGCTTTTGCGCAAGAGCCTTTTGCACAAAAAGGAGCTGTGTAGATGGCTCCTTTTTGCGCAAAAACCCCCTCTTGTGCAAGAGCCGTTTTTCCTCAGTTTTTCAGTATTCCACTCCACAATTCATTGACATAAGCTTTTGTGGAAGAAGGCCACAATGTAGACATAGCCTGGGCTTTGAATCAGGCACAAAATATCCATCACTATAAAATCTTGGCAATCATTTGAACTGAGGTAGCGAATCTTGTGGAGAAAGCACCATGTGCACTAATGCATTGAATATATAGTAACAATAATAATGTCAAGGGAGAGCAAGTTCAGCGCTGTAGGGGCTGTATCCCAACCAATGCTCTGCACCGGAACTATCATGCCATGACCCTTCAGGACTGCTGGTGTCAGAACACAAACGCGAGATGCATACCCATGAAACATGCCCATTAAAGCAAAGAACATTCTTCTTTGAATTATACATGTATACTGCCCTGAAAAGAAGGGAAAACAGAGGCACTTTACACATTGGTGCTTGTGTCTGGTTGCAAATAATCTCTGACTGTATTTCAGAAATAACATATGCCTCTAGTGATACTGGAGCTAGTCTGGTACTTGTTTTTGATTAACTTTAGACTAACCACAAAAGTAAAATTCCATATCAGTTTTCCAACTTAGAGCTGTCCTTGGGCAATGGTATATACGGAGTACAACAAATACTCTTTTTGTGTTTGTTTGTTGTTTCCTGACTTGGCATGGTTAGCTCTTTTGAGCAGAAAGTGTTTCATTTCCTGCAGATGTGTCTCTTTCTGTGGCTTTTCTCTTTGGAAGACACAGTGAAATGTGACTTATATATGCAGAGGTAAAGAAGGCCTTGGTGAATAAACAGCCAAAATCCAAATGTTCTTTCTTGACTACTGCTGGGTTTCTGTGCATAGCTTCAGGAAACATGTTATTTGTTGCTCCATGTTACATAACCCACAGAATATTCACTTCCATTTACTGGATTGGTGCTCCTATGGTGAAATCTACAAGAGGAGTCTAATGGAGGAAGGAATTGAATCCAAAATAAGGATTCCCAGGAGGTCAGGGCCATCTGCTTGTCATCCCAGTGTTTCACTGCCAGCTTTGGCTACCAAACCTGTCCTGCTTCCACAGCTCCATTAGATAATACGCATCCTGCACTACAAACAGGGCAGCCCATGACTTGCTCATAGCATGCCCACTCCCATTCCCACAGAATCTGTTCTGATAGAGCAGCGTTTCCCAATTTTATTTGGCCACGGAACCCTTTTCAGCTTGAAAGAATTTCAAGGAACCCCTAGAGTTGCTAAGGTAAAATTTGTCGAGCAAAAAAAACCAAAAAACCCACCGTGCAATTTGTTGAGCGGAAAAAAAAAAATCATTTGAAGATTCCTGGGAAGAGGAACCCTCATTCCTTTTGCCACTTGGAGATATAGTGTCATAATCTAACCCCCAGATATGAGTGGTGTCAGTGTTGGGGTCTTGGAAGAGTGGGTTGTTCAGCTGAAATGCTATTGGGTTATGATGCTGTCAATATGTTGTAAGATTAACTAGCTTGCAAAGGGTTCATGGACCCGTCCAATGTTTGATTTTGAATGTATGATTGGTTGCTATTATATGTCTTATAGAAATGCAGGTGTTAGTATGTTGATATGGTCCAATATCATTCTGATTTACCAGCCCTAAAGAAATTGTAACTTGACCTAGTGTATGTTCCTAGCATGTAGTGTGCATGATGGCATGACACTGTAATAGATAATAGAAGTTTTGTGCAGACATATTGTAAGTAATAGTAGCTTTCTCTATTTAATATTGCATGATGTTGAGTTGTAGTGCTTTGCTTCAAACATATACCAGTGCCATTAGCAGACTGTGGCATATAAACTAATGAAGCCAGTCAGGAAACGTTTACTAAACTTGACATTTTTCACTTGAAAATCAGACATAGTTAAACATATTTTTGTGAACCTACCCTGGGGCTCAGCTATCATTTCTGTGCCTCTGCTATAAGGAAAGCCCACATTTGGGTATAACCTCAGGAATGACTTTCTTGACACAGGCAGTGTCAAATACATTGTGTCATGTAGGACAGCATTCACACATGTTTGACTCCTGTGCAAATATCTTATTTTTGGCTTCAGCTCCATGTGTGACAGGATGAATGTGGTTGCTGTACAGTTTGTTCATGTTGAAATTCCTGACACTACCATTTCTGAGGCTGGGAGGAATTTTTCCTATGCTATCTGCTGTTAGGGATTCCCATCTATCCCCTCCTCAGCACATGCACACACACATGCACTCACAGTTGATAGCACAATGAGAAAAACTGAATATCTCTTACAGAGGAAATTGTTTGTTGTTTTATGTTCAGTAAAGTCATGGTATATTCTCAAAATGACCTGCTAGAATGCACTGAGAAAAGTAACTTCTGTTCACCCCAGCTAACAACACAATCTTTTCACTAAACAAATGTTTAGTCTTTTCTCCATACTTCCTGGTTTGGGCTAATACCTTTCATCACCATGCCTTTTTCTGATCCGAACCCTCTCAGGTAATATGGTGTGAGGGGGGTCTCTCAGCAACTCACAGAATCATGTCCTAAATGTGCTCCACAAGTCAGGAATGTGTTGAAGTAAAGTGCACAATACGAAAAGTGTCTGTTTTGATCAGATTTAATTTTCATTCTATTTACTCTAAATAGGCATTTTATTGCGTACATGCTTGTTACTAATATTGCTCTGCTAATGCACCCATTGTTTTTATATAGTATATAATACACATCTTTCCTTTCATCTTTTTACAGGGACAGTTTTTATCCTTCTTGCACACCAGAAGGTTCTTCGGTGTGTGTGTGCGTGTGTATACATATGCAAGTGTTCTGTTTTATGAAGTTCCTATTACATATTACTATAATGAATTTAAATAGAAGTTTCATATATTATTACATTTATTTCTTACTTGCTTTTGTTAGTGCTGGCAAATGAGTACATAATATACAGACCTCCAGATTTAAGAGTCTTTTGTACTGTTAAAGTTATTTGAGATATTTCACGATTTGTCAATTTTCCTACTGTGTTCTACTTACTTTTCACTCTCATTTGGATTATTTTTATGTGCTATCTCTGTATTTGCAAAATTGTGCCTGGGATATTTTAAAGTTTGAATAATAAACGTGTACAATTTCCAGTCTCTGTTAGAGAATATTTTTGTTACATCATTTGTGCACATCTGTGTACCAGACAAATATTATTTATTTATACACTGCTGCAAATGTACATGATAATTCACAAAGCACACAGCAAAAATCCCCAAATTCCCTGACTCACAAAAAGTTTTCTATCGGCTTCAAACAAATATAATACATGAACTGGACTTTAATTATTACTCTTACTGATATTAGAAGACATTAGTATCTGGCGATTTTTTAAATACATAAATCCAGTCCTGATCCTGCAAACACTCATATATGCTTAACTCTAAGCATGTGGGCAGTAGTAATTCACTTCAATTGAGCTATTTGGGGAGTAAAGTTAAGCAGTTATGCAAGTGTTTGCAGTACTGGGTCCTAAGTAAACACATTATTTTCCCTCCAGTAAGAAGTGCATAGTTCCCATCCACTCTCCCACAAATTGAGGTCATTTCAGAAGTGAGTGGATATGAAGAAGATAAGAGAGGGTCTTCAGCTCTTAAAAAGAGAGAGAGCACTCCAGAAATAGAGAGTTGTTGGAAAGCTCATGTCTAATGATAATGGGTAAGTATTTGCTTCTTTATTTCACAGCCAGTACAGTCATCAAAGACCTACAAGGCTGTGATATATAATACAGGCTTCAAGGCTGTGATATATAATGCAGCCTTTGTATCATCTTGTTTAAGACCAGATTCTGGTACCTGGTCTGACCTGTGAAAACAGGAGTGCTGGATAGAGTGATGTGTTTCCTACCCCTTGCAGTGACATGTTCACAAAGGTGTCCGAAGAAGGAAAGGTGGGAAAGAAATGGAATTCCCAAGCGGAGCTCTAAGAGTCTTTCAAACTTGACAACCTGCCAAGGGATTTGTTAAGAATTTGTGTGTTATTTTTCAAACACATTTACTGGAAACACATTAATGTTCCCTTCAGAGTCATTAGAGCTTCACGTGTATGTGCATACTAATAACATGATGAAATATAGATTTATTTCATCCCCTTTGTCCATGCAGCTTGGTTAGATTTGTAAGTTATTGTTAGATCTTCGTTCATACTCAACTGCTGTGGCACAGAGTCTGAATGTGAATTCGTTGTTATGCATTGTGGATCCACACATGCTTATGTACTAAAATCTAATTATTGAAATTTTTTAATGTAATGATAACAACAAGAGCATTGATGCATGCACAGTGGTTCCTGTGAGTGAATAATAGACAGACACTAAAAAGGACACTTTTGAGCACATCTGTGCTCTATATGAGCCTAGCCCACAATCACATTATGACCTAAGGCCCCCAGTCCCTCAAGCAGCTTCCTGAGAGCAGAGCTTTGTACTGACATAGCGCTGTTGACAAGAGTGTGCCTGCAGGTTTGCAGGACTGAAGTCAAGGAAATATAAATGTTGATTAATCTGAAGTAAGGTCTCTTTAAAAGAAATCCAAATCCCTCATTAAACCAACTTGTTAATATTGGAAAGTGCTTTGATGAAATAAAATCTGTTTGGTTGTTATGCTGATTATTTTAGTTCAAGTCATTTGGCTTAGTTTTTAGCAAGGGAGATCTGTGTTAGATTATATGAAAATATTTCAACCTGTAATGATAGTTAAAGAGTGGACCAAGTTACTTAGGATAGGTTGACAAGTATCAGTCGGGTAGCCATGTTAGTCTGAATCTGCATAAACAACGAGAAGTCCTGTGGTACCTTATAGACTAACAGATTTACTGGAACATAAGCTTTCATGGGCAATGAAGTTTATATAGCCTTCAAGGATGTGTCATGCATCAAGGTGTAGGTGATGCCTCCTAGTGATTGGGGTAGGAGTCTGACTGGTGGTCAGAGTAGAATCACAGGGCAGAACCAGAGTCGTGGTCAAGACACAAGTCAATGGTTGGCACCAAGACTTAGGAATCAGGAGTTCAGTGGTGGGCAGGGAGTAGGGCAGAGCAGAGCAGGCAAGGGGTGTAGTCAGGGCTGGACAAGAAGCGGGTCTGGCACAGCTACAAGCATAGAATGTAATCAGCACCCATTATACTGCTGCTGCTACAGGGTTTAAATTGTAATCTATTGGCTCTCCTTTCAGGGAGCACGGTCACTTACAGAGGGGCTGTGTCTAGATTGCATCCCTTTTCCGTAAAAGGGATGCAAATTAGACACATCGCAATTGCAAATGAAGCGGGGATTTAAATCCCCCCGCTTCATTTGCATAAAAATGGCTGCCGCTTTTTCCCGGCTCGGAGCTTTGCCGGAAAAAAGCGCCAGTCTAGACGCGGATCTTTCGGAAAAGGCTTTATTTTCCAAAAGATCCGCATCTAGACTGGCTCTTTTTTCCGGCAAAGCTCCGAGCCAGAAAAAAGCGGCAGCCATTTTTATGCAAATGAAGCGGGGGGGATTTAAATCCCCGCTTCATTTGCAATTGTAATGTGTCTAATTTGCATCCCTTTTACGGAAAAGTGATGCAGTCTAGACACAGCCAGGGTGTATTGGGTCCACAAGCTCATTGAGTTGCTAGACACCCAGTCCAGGGGCATCTGAGCTCCTTACAGTATCTTCATGGGGAACAAATATTTAATGATGGGCCTTTCTGTTTGGCAGACAAAGATATAACACCATCCATTGTCTGAAAGTGGAAACTAAACACATTCAGAGTAGAAATAAGGCATAATTGTTTAACAGTGAGTGCAATTACCCATTGAAAGAATTTACCAAGGGTTGTGGTGGAGTCTCTGTCAGTGACAATCTTTAAATGAAGATTGGATGTTTTTTTAACAGATACACTTTAGTTATTATTTGGGAGAAGTTGTATGGGCCTGTGCTATTCAGAAGGCCAGGCTAGATTATCACAGGTTGTCCTATCAGCCTTGAAATCTATGAATCGATTAAAAGTGCTCTTAAAGGGACGGACTAATTGTATGTTTTCTCTCAACTCTCTATTCAGGCCTGGCGATACTTAGCACTTTCTCTTTAGCAGAAAATCATAGGTGTTATAATGAGCCTAACCCCAGTTTCTAAAACTGCAGATACCAGTTTGCTTGCTTCCCTTTATTGCACTGAAAAACAAAATTTGTGCAGACGTTGCATTTTTTAATGCAAACTGGGCTGTGATTAAGTCAATTATTTTAATAGTTTCCAAGGGAAAAATGGGGAAGCACACCCCTGGTGGTATTTAAAATGAAACAAGGCAAAACTCTAAAAATAATGTGTATGGAACAGTCCTTCACTGGTGGGTGGAGAGAACAGATGACAATAACAATAGATCTTTTAAGTACCTAATTTCTGAGCATCTGCAGCTACTGTGGACAATAGGTCTGGACTGTGAATCACAATTTTGTATGTTCTGCTGTCTGGAAGATTAATATACACAGAAAACCAGGAATACTCACCAGAGCCATATGGCAAAGCCTACATTTTACTCTCTTTTAGCAAATAAGTTGCCCGTGATCAGAGCACTTGGCTGTCCTTTTGTTTTGATAGAGGACCATGAGGCGAGGAGGACATTGTAGAGTTAACAGTTAATAGTTAATGGCAGGTAGAAATAAATACACGAAGTAAACTAAACAGCAAATGAGACAATCAAAATACCTTGCAGGGAATTAGAGTGAGCACTATAGGGAGTGTTTTGGATTCATGTGTAATTCTTATTTTCATCTTAATCAGTATATTTTTACTAGGAGGAATAAATTGCCCCAAAGATTAATTCCAACAACCATAAACCAATAAGCACTGTTGAGATAAGTACTGAAAGGAAAGTCTGAATTACTGAGGAGGAGATATGAGAACTGGAGAAATGCAAAAGAAAGTAAATATTTAAGTTAAGGACATTGGGCTTTACCATGACATCTATAAATTGAACTTCTCACTGAAATCAATGAGGGTGCCCTACTTGTGGCTTAATATGGGAAATCGGGTTTTGCAGCTTCATAAGAACGAGTGGCAGCTAAGCACATAAAAAAAAAAGAAAAAAAAAGCAAGAAACATAACCCATTCACTTTCTGTGGGGCTAGCCTCCAATTGACAATGTAGAGATTTTTTTTGACCTCTCAAGGTGCTTGAATTAGTACATTAAAAGGGGGGGGGCAGAAATTCAAAAGATTTCGGTGACATTCTTAGGAGTTAAAAAATGTGGATACTAAAGCTTTCATTTGAGTCCATAGCTAGCAAATAGGCGGCTTTAATAGTTCTTTTTATTCTCAAGTGTTTCTTTCCTTGAACAGATTATTAGACAGCAAGGATTGAGGCTACTCACCTTGAATCATGAAAATGTGTGTCTATACCGAAGAAGGGTTGCAATGAAATTATAAACATTTGTAATAGTTTAGGATCCAATGGGCTCAAGACCTTTGCTTTTAACACATATTTTAGAAAGTTATCATTCCACAGCAGCATTTTCTCTACTCTTTATCTTCTAAATGCTTTTGGACACACAGACCATGGGATTAATTATATACTGCAAGCAACAATTCATGAATATTTAACATACTCATTTATACTTAATGAATAAATTTGCATTTTGACAGTTTAATGTGTTTTAAGGAAATACTGCTCATTACCTTTCAATTTTGTAGATCAGTAGAATGTAATTGGAATGATAAGGTGAGATAGATATAGCGTTATTTACTGTAATTATTCTTATAGTTTTGTCTTTTAAACATCTGTATTTGGTTTGTTTTTATGAGGTTTCTGTTTCTTTCAGTCATTTCACCTTGGTTCTTACTTTAAAACAAGTATCTCACAGGCAAGACTATATAATGCAATTTAAATAATCATATGTTATGTTTTAGAACACCGAGTTCTCCCTCTTAACCACAACGAGAATGTTCACTCTCAGCTGCCACTAGCTGTCAGGCTTGTTGACTGTTTCAACCGAAATGTCAAGGTCCAAACAGGCATGGACAAAAAATGTTCCTCTTACTCATGGGGTCAGTTTTTCTTCGTATTACAGCTTTGGGCAGACCTGTAGAGAACTGTCTGGGGAAGTTGGCACTGCATCTCTTCTGCAAATACAGTAATTCCTCATTTAACATGTTCCTCATTTAACACATTTTCGCGATAGCACGATTTTTTTGGGGGGAACGTTTTTTGAATTACAGGACCGTCCCCGGAATAACATGATTTCCCCAGCTGGCCCATTGCCAGTGGTTGCACCGGGCTTCCCCCACCTCCCTGCAAAGTGGCGGAGGGTTCGCCACGCGCCGTTCCCCAGCGACCCCCCTTCGCCAGACGCAGTTTGGATCCCAGCAGACCCATCGCACAGGCATACTCCCAACCCAATCCCCCTCCCCTCTCCTCCTCTTCCCTTTCCCAGAGCCAAACACCTCCCCTCCTTGCTGTAACCCAGTCCCCTTTCTCCCCCACCCTTATGTCACGGTCCCAACAGACACTACTGCTTGAAACGCAACCCCCACCTTTTCCATTATTTTCAATGGGAAAATTGACCGCGCATAACATGTTTTCACTTAACACGATCATTTTCTGAAACATATCTGTAGTGTTAAATGAGGAATTACTGTATTGCTGTTTGCAGGCCACAATTTCAAACTTGAGTGCCTAAATTAAGATTTTAAATCCATATTTTCAAAGGTGATGAACACTTGACAGCTCTCCAGAGCATCAATGGATCTTGTGGATGCTCAGCCCTTTTGAAAACAGGTTCTTGTACAACATTCCCAACTCTCATTCTGTCAGTACAGATCTTGTAATACTAGGTATCCTTCTCAAAGCCCCAAGTACTAGATTCTTGTGATTATAGGCCAATCGCAACTTGAATTTTTTGAAAAGTCCATTTCTAACTCTTATGGTTATAGAGAAAAACTGTAACATTTAATGTGAGTGCACTCTAAGGGTATGTCTAGACAACATACCTCTGGTGACAGGCATGTAGATTAGGCTACCCGGCATAGGGAAATGAAGTGGCAATTTAAATTATCGCCGCTTCATTTAAATTATGTGCCGATCAGCTGTTTGTCGGCTCAGCGCACTAGTCTGGACTCTGCGGTCAACATCAAAGGCATTTATCGACATCCCCTGTATGCCTTGTGGGATAAGGTTTACCAGGGAGGTCAACAAATGCCTTTGATGTCAACCACAGAGCGACCAGACTAGCACGCTGAGCCGACAAACAGCTGATCAGCACAGCGTGGCAGCCATTTAAATTTAAATGAAGTGGCGATTATTTAAATCGCTGCTTCATTTCCCTATGCTCAGTAAACAAATCTACATGGCTCCGTCGACGGAGTCATGTAGTCTATACATACCCTAAAGGCCCAAAAGACAAAGAAAAAAAGAACCCAAAATATTTTAAGACAATCTCCTGGATTTTGGAGCCTGATACAACACTTCTAAATGCTTGTGGCTGATAATACTGGTGCCATGAAATCCTATATTTAGGTGCATAAATATAGGTTTGAAAGAAAAAATTATGTCAATTTCAGTTTGACCGTTTTGACCTTAGTGTCAAACAGACGTGAACTGAATTGTTTCCCCTGTAGCAGGGGCAGATGAACTATGGCCCACAGGCTGAATCTGGCCTGTCAGCCATTTTAATCTGGCCCTCAAGCTTGCACTGCAGACCCTAGTCCATGCAGCTCCCAGAAGTGGCATCATGTCCCAGCTCCTCTGGTTCCTATACATAGGGACAGCCAGAGGGCTCTGTACATTGCTCGTGCCCCTAGCAGTGCCTCCACAGCTCCCATTAGCAGGGAACTGCAGACAACGGGAATTGCAGTGGGATGGGGCAGCACACAGAGCCACCTGGCCACACCTTTACCTAGGAGCCATGCAGAAGGGTTTTGGGTTAAAATCTTTTGCCCATGTGCTGCACTCTTGGTATTAGCACGTCCTTTGAATTGTAGTATCCCGTATACAGGGCTGTCCATTTAGAGCAGCCCCACGGCCCTCCCCCATAAAAGTTCTTCCTAAGATGCACAATAGGATTGAGCTAAACAAAGTGCTTAACATATTTCCTGCATCCCACAGTAAACCCTAATATTTAAGAAAACAGGTTGATCAGACCCTAAGTATGTTTCCCAGGATATTTGTTGCTGACTCCATGTGCTGCTTGCTTCCATTTTGATAAGGGTTGAAAGCAATAATCTTTAAGACTTTTGCCATGGGGAAATCTTGAATTTGTGAATATAGTGACTGATTATATGCATCACAAAACAAAAATCCATAATTAAACAGCAGCAGCTGTCTAAAAATAGCCTATCCCTATTCCAAACAGTTGAAGGAGCTAGAGTGACAACTCACCCCATAATTAAACTTTCTCAGTCTGGGTACTAACCAGATAAAAGGTATTAGCTCCAAAGACATGAAAGAAACAGTCTAATCCATCCAATGCCACACCTTTGCGTTTGCATAGAGTCATGTTTTATAAAAGCATTACCAGCATAGGTACAAAAGACACTTGAATACACAGCATACAGCCTCATGGTGCATTTTGCTGAATATACATTCTCTTCAGACATTAAAGGCTTAATGCTTATGGGGAAACATGGAAGTGTCAAGAAAGATTAAGCTTGTCTTACTGACTAATCACGTTGATGCACCAAAGTATGCTCACACACCTTTACTCCAAATTGTTCTTTGAAAATGTGGGGAAAGATGCATTTCAACAATAGCTTAACAGATGAGCATCCCAAATCATTCCCTGCATGCATCCCACTTCTTCTCAGCTCCATGAACTGGACCAGCACAAATACTATTCAAACAAGGAGGACATGTGTTTGACATACTGTATTTAGTTTGCTCTCCCAACGCCGTGGCACACGTACAGTAACTTATACAATGGCAATGCAGTCACACAGTTATAGTTTGTGTTACAGCTGGATCTGTTAACATCAAAGCCATGGGCTGAAATGGTGTTTTTGACATAGATGTCTAAGTCTAAGGACCATTTCTTCATTGAACTGCAAGGTGAAGTCTGCTGCTGTTGTTTAGCCTGAAGGTAACTTTTGAAGACTTGCGTAATGACACTGCTTTGTGTCCTGTGTAGCAATCTGTTAACTGCACAGTAATCTATACCACTAGAGTATTCCTCTTTCAGCTACTGAACTTCAGCCTAACAAGGCCTTTTCTTACACACTGTTAATATTAATGATAGTCCTAAAATCGCTTAATAAGAAAATGGTTGAGTTAATAAGGATATTGCTGACTGTATGAAGCTGATTTTACACAGTGGTTGCTATGAAAATATTTCCAGATGCTTTTTGAAGGGAAGTTTTATTACTGGGACCCATGCAGGATTCTCTGGGAATGCCTCACGCTAGCAGAGGTAATCATGTGAATCCTGCTGTGCTTGTGGAAGCAGTGAGGATGGGCAGGAGAGCCCGCCCATTACTAAAGGGAAACCCCCTCAGCTTAAGAGGAAGTGCCACCAGATCCAGGTGTCAACTGTGAAGGTCAAATCAGGGCTAAATCAGGAATAAAATCAGAGCTCCAGAGTGGGGGACAGAACAGAGACCCACAGACAGTACCCGCAGCTCCTCAAAGGCATTCAAGGGGGCAGTAGACACAGCCCAGAAAAACTTTTCCTGAATCGGCACTGGTCGCCGACTGCACCTCCTCCACCCCCCAAAACCACCATTGATTTTCTTCCTCCAAGTCTGGTGGATGGTCACGATGGCCAGCACGAGAAGGAGCTTACCAATGGTACTTGGAAGGGAATCATAATAAAGACTTCAGTGGTGACTATGACTCATTACTTCTAATTCTGTAGCACCTATGCATAACATGTATTATTGTGATTTACAATACATTAATTAGATGTTGCCAGATGTTCAAAGGTGCTGAGCATTTGCAGCTCCCACTGACATCACTAAAATCTAGGACTGCTTATTTCCTCTTCTCTGTTAAGTCAATGTCGCAAGGGGCCTCTCGGTTGATTTTAAATTGTTGTCTTTGACCTACAAAGCCCTAAATGGCCTGGGACTGTGAACCTAAGAGCACCCTGATGCCAACTGGCACACCATTATGACGATATGTACCTGAAAGTTGCTGTGTCATATATAATTGGAAAACTAACCACACACCAAGCACTGCTATTCTTGTGTGATGAATGTACAGCCAAAACAACAAAGAATTTATAGATGTATGTTGCTAAAGTCGAATTAAGTTATGCAACTTCAGCTACGTCAATTGTGTAGCTGAAGTTGAAATAGCTTAACTCAGCTTTTGGTGCTGTCTACACAGTAGGAAGACAAAGGAAGACTACTCTTCCTTCAACTTATCTTACTGCTCGTGAAATGAGGGTTACAGGAATTGGAGTAAGAAGTTTTCTAGCATAATATTATTTCGAAATAATGGCTTTCAGTGAACACATACTCTCTGTTATTCTGAAATAACATCAGTTATTCTGAAATAACACTGCTGTGTAGACGTACCAGCCAAAACATTGATAAACATGTTTCCTCCAGACAAAGGAAAGAGCCTAACACCTCTAAACAGGCATGGTCAAATTCATTGGGTTATTCATTTACATCAGAAGTAGCATGAAGTACCCATTTGTATTGTAAAAATCACCATTGAGGGAGAAAACAGCATGAACTCTAACAAAGCAGTCAAACTTCATCTTGCTTATTTTACAAAGAATATATTTCAAAGGTTTATACAACAAAAAAAAAGGAGGAGGATCAGTCCTGGGTAGATACAAGACCAAAGGCCTGGAGAAGGTAAGAAGACTTTGGCCTAATCTTCCATTGTTGTTCATCCTGCTGGTGGTCAGCAGAAGGAATGAGACAATAATGGTAAACCGTGTTCTTGAAAAAAGGCTAGAGAAGAAAGAGATCATCAGAACTTTGCTGCTGCAGCATATTCAATTAAAATTTCCTGCCCCACAGTCCAGTAATTTGTTACTGAGTTAGTCAGGATAAAAGTCATTCTAGTTAATGTCCATTTTACAAAGTGAAATGTAATTATTAAAATGTTTAAGAGTTAATGAAGAATACACGGTCTCAAAGTGGGTTCTAATGAAATGCAGTCCTCTCACGCAAGTACTTTTGCTGTCAAAAATCTTATTATGTATTATGTATGTAACAGCTCAGTGTAGATGCTAATAAAATACGGTAGGTAACAGGGTAGGGGGAATGCCATAACAGCATGTTTAGAAATCCCTTTAGAGCTTCATCTTTAAAGTAAATGAAGGCTTTCTATAGACACACCACAGACACTAAAATATGGTACTGAATCTGATATTTCTGGCTGCCACTCATAGCTATTACTTCACAACATCAGACAATAAACCAGAGAGGAAATGGGGATGTTGAGAAAAGGGAAAATAGGATAAATACTTGCTCTTATTTTGAACTACTGCCTCTACATAGAAGAGGGCTAGCTTGGGATAATGGTCCAGAAAAATCCAAGAGGAATACAGTGCTGTGATTTGTCTAATCATCTACAAAATAGCTCCAATGCACCGCCGAGATCTAACTGTCAGAGCATTTATCTAGCAGTTAACATTTGACACTTGAAGAAAAAAAATTAGTAAATTATATTTTTGGGTGCTGGTTATAACTCTAGGGGGAAAGCTCTGTGGTGAAATCAAAACTTGGTAATATAGAGTATGATATTGCTTCATTGCTCCTGTGAAATTTTATCATCTTTATCTCTACAGGGGAACCCAGGGAATATGTATATGAGGGAGACATGCTGGAAAAGCAGTGTTTGCAAGTTTGCACATTCCAATGGTATGTGGAGACTAAAACAAAAACGGTTAAGCCTCGAAGCTGAGGCCCAGGCCATTGTGTTGAACTGTATGGCTTTCAAATACACATTTCTCAAGTGAAAGTGAAAAATGTTGCTTAAATATAAAGGAGCTTGAAATCAGAGAGGATTTATATAAAAAAAATATTTAGGTATAGCTGCACCACAACTCAGAAGGACAGATCCTCTGGGGGTGTAAATCAGCACTGCTCTATTGAATCAAGCAGAAACTAAGGATCTAGTAAAAAATGTTCAAAGTCCTGCAGGGAGACCCGATCATTTTTTACCGCAATTTTAAGCTTTATGTTGTCTAAAGGCTTTTTTATGGGCTTTTAAGGCCACTGTCCTTCATTAGAGTGTGTTATTACCTCAGATTTGGTCTCCTTTCTTGACAATTATTTATGGAAACTAATTAAGGGCTATTTTCATGTTAGGGTTGGAATACAAGTAATATCTAGATAGGACTCAACAGAGCTACTGTGTGAGCCCATATAATTATGAATATACTGAAAATACCAAGTGAAAGAGCATCACATTCTATTTTGCTTCATGACTTAGTTCCGTGGTGTCTAACCACTTCTGAAGCAGTAGCCACTATAGTGAACTATAGCGAACTAGCCACACTCAACTAGCCAAATAGCCACATATAGCTAAAAGCTAGCATGTTGGACACAACAGAGATAGACAAAGCTATTTTTGGAAGGGACTGCAGAATGGGGTTTTTGGGTGGTGGTATGGGACACAATGAAACAGAAAGATTATAATTAGTATCTCTTCCTACAGAACACATCCATGGGAGAATCTTGGAGACCACACTGTTATAAAGAAAGAGGCACCCCTATTCCCTCTACCCCTGATCTCCTTGTACGTCTACACAGGAAAGTTATTTTGGAATAACGGTTGTTATTCTGAAATAACTATGCAAGCATCTACACAGCCATTCTGTTATTTCGAAATAACAGGCGGCTTATTCCGAAATCTGTAAACCTCATTCTACAGAGAATAATGCCTATTTTGAAATAACTATTTCAAAATAATGTGTGTAAACACTCTACTGCTGCTATTTCAAAATAGCTCCTCACCAGGGACATTCTAAGTTATTCCTCACCAGTGCCTCCTGGGGCTCTAAATCAAGATAGCACGTCTACATTAGGGAAGCTTGCCTCAGACTAATTTTGAGGTTTCCCTGCAGTGTAAATGTGCTATTTTGAAATAAACTATTTTGGAATAACTATTCCAGAATATCTTATTTTGAAATTGATGTGCAGTGTAGACATAGCTCTGGATAACAAGAAATCAGAGATTTTCCTTGAAGACACTGGAAGCCAAAACAGACATGTCATCTTCTGAAGAATCTGGAGGGGATTATCAGAACACCGGGCCTACCTTCAAGACAAGTACAAGTCTAGAGAGTCTGTCAAGGGCAAAGGGTTGTTTGGAGATGGAGCAGCATGTAGCCTTGTGACATGGCACCTCTTTTGGTTCAAATAAACATTTATGAGGCTCTGGTCATTAACATAGTACCAAGAGTCAGTCTTGCAGTTACCCTCCACAACAGACCTTCTAGACCCTCGGCTTATTAAACCCTCCCCAGAAACATGCTGAAAGTGGTGGCAACTGAAGTGGAAATTCCACTGTATGTTTTTGGGATGCTTACAGCTTTGAAAGTGCTTGGCATGGATTTGTCTTCCACCTTAGGCACTAGGGTGACCAGATATCCTTATATTGTCAAGACCATCCCAATATTAGGGACATTTCTGCCTGCCAAAAAAAAAATCCTGATTTCTCATACTTGCTATCTGGTTACCTTGTGGCCAGAGTCTCATTTAAACTAAGTGGTTCAAAGGTGACCTTAGTCTAAATCAGAATCAGGCCCTTCTATCCTTACTGATCATGGTCTTCAGTAGGAACTGAAGTGAACCTTTAATAGCTCTCTCATCATAGAAGCTACTTCTTACGAACTCCAAGGCTACGTCTAGACTACATCCCTTTTTCAGAAAAGGGATGTAAATTAGACGTATCGCAATTGCAAATGAAGCGGGAATTTAAATCTCCCCCGCTTCATTAGCATAAAAATGGCTGCCGCTTTTTTTGGCACAGAGCTTTGTCGGAGAAAAGTGCCAGTCTAGACGCTGATCTTTCGAAAAAAAAAAGCCTTTTCCGACAGATCTCTTATCCCTTATTTCAAGAGGGATAAGGGATCTTTTGGGAAAGGCTTTATTTTTCAAAAGATCAGCGTCTAGGCTGGCGCTTTTCTCCAACAAAGCTCCGTGCCGAAAAAAAGCGGCAGCCATTTTTATGCTAATGAAGCGGGGGAGATTTAAATCCCCGCTTCATTAGCAATTGCGACACGTCTAATTTACATCCCTTTTCCGAAAAAGGGATGTAGTCTAGACGTAGCCCAAGTGTATTGTAACTCTTTTCTTTGACTAAGTGTATATGAGGCTATAGACACTGTGTCTATGACATTAGACAGAAAATGCCACACTATTTTTAAAGGCACCTTCCTAAGGCTATGTCCACACTAGAAAAGTTTGGTGACTAAAGTGCTGTCAACATGGAAAAGCTGCCAAAACTGAAAACTCTCCAAATCTGTTTTTATGCCATCCATGGTCAATATTTCATGGCCATATTGTTAGCTTCCCTGTTGACAAAAAGAGCAAACCAATGTGGGGACCACCTTGAGTCACCTTCAGATGCTAAGTACTGAGAGAGTGTGCAACATAGCACAAGACATGTTGGGAATGTGAGAAACATCCCATCAATCCGCTCTTTACTTCACAACCCTCTCAGGGCTTCTGGCTTACTTTTGTGCCACTGGCATGACAGATCTTGCTTGGAATTCCAGCATCTGCTGTGAGAAATCATGGCTCCCAGATTTCTCTCCCATGTTATGTTCAATGTGCTTAAGACATCACGCATTGCAGCAGAGCTACTTATGCACTTAACAGCAGAGGACTAAGACTCAGTTGTGGATGACACTGTGAATGACAAGGACACAAAGGCCATGTCTACACTACAGTGTTATTGCGGGATACCAGAGATTTCCCAAAATAGCGATTCCACATCTTTTGAGCACGACTGTTATTTCAAAATATAACACGCTTGCTATTCTGACATCCCTGTTAACCTCATTCCACAAAGAGTAAGGGACGTTTTGGAATAGCAATTGATTTCAAAATAAGTGCTGTGTAGATAGTGCTCCGCTTTTGGACATCAGTGGAGAGCATCCCACTCCTTATGCAGCCAAATTCTGTCACCGTTCAGTCTGTTCCAGCAGCTCTGAGGAATGGTTTGGGAAAGTGTCATACCACGGTGGTGGGGAAACAGTGGCCCAGCCATGGAATCTCCGTGAGCAAAGCACATCAGGAAAACCACTAGAGCAACTTATCGCCCTGCATGGCCACCGCCTGCCTCGCCACACCTGCACAGCAACTTACTCTGTGTCTCTTCCCTTGCTCCATGCTCCTCACAAAGTTCTGTCTCTAGGTTGCCATTTCAACCAGAAAGGGCATTGTCTCAACGACCTGATTACCTGCATCATGCTTCAAAGACCTTTTAACACCAGACTTGAAAGAGAATCCTCTGAACTGTTATTCATGCTTCAATTTAACACTTTACACCTAGGTCTTAACAAGGATGCTAAATTACCGTACCTATTACAAAATAGCTTCCCCAATTATCACCTCTAATATCATTAGCTCACAGACATTTACCTCCCCCACTCATCCCCCTTCTGTTCTGAAATTTGATTGTCTTTTTCATATGTGACGAGGAGTCCTGTGGCACCTTATAGACTAACTGAAGTGTAGGAGCATAAGCTTTCGTGGGCAAAGACCCACTTCGTCAGATGCATGTAGTGGAAATTTCCAGAGGCAGGAATAAATATGCAGGCCAGGATCAGGCTGGAGATGACCAGGTGGATCCAATCAAGGAGGATGAGGCCCACTTCTAGCAGCGGATCTGGAGGTGTGAATTCCAAGAGAGCAGAAGCTGCTTTTGTAGTTAGCAAGCCATTCACAGTCTTTGTTTAATCCAGAGTTGATTGTGTCAAACTTAAAGATGAACTGTAGCTCAGCAGTTTCTCTTTGAAGTCTGGTCCTGAAGTTTTTTTGCTGCAGGATGGCTACTTTTAGATCTGCAATTGTGTGTCCAGGAAGATTGAAGTGTTCCCCTACAATGATCCCTCGCTTTCACAGGCCTTGGGAGGTAGGCCGGTCCTTGCCCACAGACAACCCGCCAACCTGAAGCATATTCTCACCAGCAACTACACACCGCACCATAATAACTCGAACTCAGGAACCAATCCTTGCAACAAACCTCGGTGCCAACATATATACACCAGCAACACCATCACAGGACCTAACCAGATCAGCCATACTGTCACTGGTACATTCTCCTGCACATCCACCAACGTAATATATGCCATCATGTGCCAACAATGCCCCACTGCTATATACATCGGCCAAACAGGACAGTCCCTACGTAAAAGAATCAATGGACACAAAGCTGATATTAGGAATGGCAACATACAAAAACCTGAAGGGGAACACTTCAATCTTCCTGGACACACAATTGCAGATCTAAAAGTAGCCATCCTGCAGCAAAAAAACTTCAGGACCAGACTTCAAAGAGAAACTGCTGAGCTACAGTTCATCTTTAAGTTTGACACAATCCACTCTGGATTAAACAAAGACTGTGAATGGCTTGCTAACTACAAAAGCAGCTTCTGCTCTCTTGGAATTCACACCTCCAGATCAGCTGCTAGAAGTGGGCCTCATCCTCCTTGATTGGATCCACCTGGTCATCTCCAGCCTGATCCTGGCCTGCATATTTATTCCTGCCTCTGGAAATTTCCACTACATGCATCTGACGAAGTGGGTCTTTGCCCACGAAAGCTTATGCTCCTACACTTCAGTTAGTCTATAAGGTGCCACAGGACTCCTCGTCGCTTTTGCAGATTCAGACTAACACGGCTACCCCTCTGATACTTTTTTCATATGTGTTCATTTTTTTTATTGTATCCTTTGGTATATATGGTTGTGCCAATTTTCTTCCACAATTTGATCTGAGGAAGTGGGTCTGGCCCATGAAAACTCATCACCTAATAAACCGTCTTGTTAGTCTTTAAAGTGCTGCATAGTCCTGTTTTTTGTTTCAGCTAGACCAGACTAACATGGCTATACATCCATTACTTTTCTGTCTCTGGGATAACTGTTTCTAACTCTGTGCTATGGGAAGTAACCACATTTTTCTTGAGTGTGGATGGGTGGTCGCCACCCAGGATTGAATCCAGTTCGTTATTAAAATGGCATGTTGTAAGCACCACACCAGACTGACTGGCTGTCTCCTTTGCCTTCTGGTGGGCTTGCCAGAGATCCATTATCTTGGCTTTGCATTGTAGGGTGTCTTGCTCAGACCCTTTCTCACACAGTGCTCAAGAAACATGACCATACATGTCCCAGTTCCTATGGGTCACTCCTAGCTGTGATTGTACCAATTTTTCACCCCACACACTGATAAAACTCAATGCTGCTCCAACTAGGCAAGCGTCTTGAGCCATAGTCACGCCTGTTTCCCTGAGAAGATGCCATGAAGATTACTACACAATGAGACCAGGAAATGGATTTTAAAGTTCCCGAGGTTTGCAGGTAGGAGGGGCACAACTATTCACCTGTTTATGTATCTGCAGAGCAGTGAAGTTCAAAGTGCTGGCCAGAGTGGCTAATCGGGTATTGTGGGAAACATGCTGGAGTTCAAGAAACTTGACAAAAACCCTACTGTAGTAAACACGACATGATTGTCAACAATAAAGGGAGGGGGAGAGGCAAAAGTCCTTTATGAAGATAGAAGTTTTTTGTCGCCAACACTAAGAGTTTGACAGAACTTTTGTCATGTTGTGATGTAAATGCTCTCCGGGTTTTGTCACCCAAAAGGGTTTTTTAGTGACAAAATTTACCAGTATAGGCAAGACTTCAATCATTAAATTGCTAAAGCAAGGAGAACCTTTTTGTACACGTGTTACAATGGGGATTTCAGAAGAGTTGTAGATGAGCAATTTAGTTCTCTCAATAGGCACTAGTTAGCTGCCTGGGGGGTTAGGCAGCAAATAGAGGAGAAAGAATGAAAGATTAGAATCCTTTTATTATGATTATTATGTTAGTCTTCTGGGTTTTAATTTGTGATGTGAGACTTTGTTAGTGGCAGGGTTTTCAGGCAGTGCGTTTTTCTCTCTTGATCTCAGTGAACTAAGTTTATCACCCACATTTAGTGAAACATGAAACTGGGGAAATGCCTTCTGGGGAACAACAATTTGTTGAATTTAATCCTTTTTTGGTGGTGGTGGTAGTGGTAGTGGTCACACATCCGGTACAAACACATCACAAATGTAACAGATTTGCTTGTGGTTTGCTCATGAACTTTTTTCTGTGACTTTCATACTTGAAGTGTTTGAGTGTGAACCTAAGGCTCATGGTATTGTTTCTGTTAATTGCCTGGATATGTATTAAATTTATAGACAGGAAAGGTGCCTGACTGCCTTGCTAAGGCTTTAATTGTTCCAAGGAGAGAATGAGGGCATCTTACAGGAGAGGTAGCAGGAGATGTGCAGCCTAAGGAATGTTAGGAAATGCAAAATCTTTTTCTTTCCTTGCTGTCAGAAAGGCATTATATACTGCTCCCATGTATCTAGATTTTATATATAAAAACACATGAAGCTCCCAGGCTAGATCCTCTCCCCCTCATCACTGCATGACATCACCCATTGTATTTAATACTTTTTAGACATTCACCCACTTTCTTTCACCAGCCTCAGACTACTTCCTACTCCCTCACTCACAAACCCACAGAGAGTCTCTCAGGGTAAGTCTACACTACAGCTCTAATTCGAACTAATTTAGTTAATTCGAACTAAGCTAATTCGAACTAATGGATCCAGACTAAAAAACTAGTTCGAATTAGCGTTTTGCTAATTCGAACTAGCATGTCCACATTAAGTGGACCCTGAACCGGGGTTAAGGATGGCCGGAAGCAGTGCCGGCAGGGCATCAGATGAGGACTTAGAGTGTGGAGCTGCTGCCTCAGGCTAGCCGAGGGCTGTGCTTAAAGGGTCCCGACCCCCACCCCGGACAGACAGTTCTCAAGGGTTCCCCGCTTGCAAAGCAGTCCTGGCTTGGAGTGCCCTGAGTGCCCACACTGGGCATATCACAGCACTCGGCCATCAGACAGGCTTCCATCTGGGGAGAGGGGACAATTGGGGGGCTGCAGGAGAGCTTCCACCCCCAGAAGCCCGCAGAGCCAGCCCAGTCCTCCCCATCGGGGCTCGTACCCCATTCCTCCCTCACCTCCTTCCACTTACCCTTCCCTAGTCCCCCTTCCTGATGTACAAAATAAAGAAAACGTGTGGTCAAAAATAGAATCTCTCTTTACTGAACAAAACTCAGGGAGAGTGGGAAAAGGAGGTGGGAGAGGGGAAGAGAGAGGGTGGGAGAGGAGAGGGCAACTAAAATGATCAGAGGTTTGGAACAGGTCCCATATGAAGAGAGGCTAAAGAGACTGGGACTTTTCAGTTTAGAAAAGAGGAGACTGAGGGGGGATAGGATAGAGGTCTATAAAAGCATGAGTGCGGTGGAGAGGGTGAATAAAGAAAAGTTCTTCATTAGTTCCCATAATAGAAGGACTAGAAGACACCAAAGGAAAGGAATGGGTAGCAGGCTTCAAACTAGTAACAGAAAGTTGTTCTTCACAAAGCAAAGATTCAGCCTGTGGAACTCCTTGCCGCAGGAGGCTGTGAAGGCTAGAACTAGAACAGAGTTTAAAGAGGTGAGATAAAGTGATGGAGGCTGGGTCCATGGAGTGGTATTAGCCAGGGGGTAGGAGTGGTGTCCCTGCCCAAGGTTTGTGGAAGGCTGGAGAGGGATGGCATGAGACAAATAGCTTGGTCACTGTCTTCGGTCCATCCCCTCCAGGGTCCCTAGGGTTGGCCGCTGTCAGCAGACAGGCTACTGGGCTAGATGGACCTTTGGTCTGACCCAGTACGGCCATTGTAAGCTCAGGGCTCAGGGTCGGGGGTCTCAGTGGACCACCTTGATTTTCGTGCACATCTGTTCCTGGGTGGCCAGGCTGGCAGCTCTCCTGCCCTAGCCGGCCACTTTCCTGTGCCTAGTGTGGAGGTTGTGGACGAGGTCCACGATGTCCGCACTAGACCAAGCGGGTGCCCGCCTCTTGCTGTCCCGGGCAAGCTCCCGGGAGCCGCCAGCCTGGTCCCGGGAAGAGGGGGAAGGCTGGGGGGCATCAGGTGGCTGGCTCAAGCCGTGCCAGGTGCAGGGTCTGCTATCTGGGTGCTAGCAGGCTGGCTCCTGGCACGGGCACCGTAGCTAGCCCATGCCCCTTTAAGGGGTCCGTGGCCGGGAGGGGGGCAATAGAGTTTCCCTGGTGTTGGCCAGAGTGGCCACCAGGGAAAACTGGGGAGGGCTAGCCTCCCACTAGTTCGAATTAAGGGGCTACACACCCCTTAATTCGAACTAGTAAGTTCGAAATAGGCTTAGTCCTCATAGAATGAGATTTACCTAGTTCGAACTAAGCGCTCCGCTAGTTCGAATTAAGTTCGAACTAGCGGAGCGCTAGTGTAGCGCCTATCAAAGTTAATTCAAACTAACGTCAAATTAACTTTGTAGTGTAGACATACCCTCAGATAGACACATGAGCCCTTCTGACAACTGCATCCGTGCACAAACATGTATCTTGACCAACAGGAGCATGCCCATTGGAATTGTGTATGGTGCTAACTTGCTGTGAGGGGAATCTCCAAAGAGATCATTTGGAAAGAGCGAGAGGGCAGGTACACATGACATTTTATTTTCCTGATTTCACAAGTATCCTTTGCCCTAAATCATAAGGGAGCCCAAATGAAGCTGTCATGTTTCTTCTTTAGGTAACTTAAAATAAAACTGAAGCTCTCAGAGTTGGTGTTTTTGTTTTCACTAGCTTTTTGTATGTTTCAAGGTGCTATTTGTGAACCAAAATCTTACAGTCTGGTGATCATGCTATGGTCCCTCCATTCAGGGACTCACATACCATGTTATGACCAGACTGCTGGTTATTTGGGCACTTTAATTGGTTTTCCGAGGCACTAAAAAAGCCAGTGAAAGACAAACACACAAATACAAGTACCAGACTGCATGTGCAATCATATATTGCATATATTCACACGTCTGATTAATCCTGAGCTCTCTCAAAACATTTTGTACTCGTCTTAGAAATGCAGGCAGCTTTTCTACTTTCAAATTAGTGTCAGAATAGCTCACTCAGTAGCGCTCTACCTCCTACTCATCTTCCAGCTCCCTTGAACCTCTCGGTGGATTTCTCCCATTGTCTCCTTTGCTCACTCCCAATTTTGTGCCATTTATTATGCCTGGAACAGCCTTCAGATGAAAATACACCCAGTTCCTTCACTCTCCTATTCCCATATGCTTGAGACAGCCCATCTGTTCCATGAAGTCTTCCTATTATTAGGACTACATGCCATATGTGTTTGTGTTGTATCTGTCGTGTATGGCATTGTAATGCTTTGGATCCATTGATGAGCCTTTATACTTACGAGAAGTCCACACTATAACTGAGACAAAAGACTAAAAACTCAGTTAAAAGTTACTGGGTACACGAGATTTAGTCATATAAGTGGGATGGATCCTGGGTGTGCATGGCTTTTAGTCCTGGAACAAGAATACTTGTAGCTGGCTCCCATTGATGTTTATAGTATGGGGCCTAAATTCTTGAGGACAAAGATATTCTGTTTTGTTTGGCATTTATGTACTGAAAAGCATGACATACATATATGTATGGTGTCATACCCAATGGGCACCGAGAACTTGGATTGAATTTAAGCTCATGTTCCAGGTTAGTGCTGTATTGTTAGGGGTACAGGAGATGATACATCCAGGTTCTTTCTGCTGATCCTGCCTATTCAAACAGAAATTACATATCCAGTTGTACTTTTCAGATAAGAGAGAGGTAATAGTCCCCTCTCAATAAAAGATTCTGATGTCCAGTGCTGTGTATTGTTTAATAATGGTTGGTCCATATGGCTATGAAGTGTTAGTGTTACCAGTTTACTGCTAAGTGATAAAGCACTTTGGGTTACCCTGAATATGAAAGATTTTATATAGATAAATCTCAACTGTATTACCTCATTTCCCAGTATTACTTAAATCCTACTGGTGCCTTCAGCACATCCTCCTTTGTGCATTGTATGGATTGTCATTTCAGAGAATGAAAAATTCTTTATACAAATTTGAAGAACAACTTCTACATAGCTTTTATATTCAAATTTGTTTGCAGCATATTTGCAAATAGCTTTTTAAATCACACTATTTTATTTAAACATTGATGATGGAGGCAATAGTTTGTTCTGTGATACCCTCAGTGCTGGGAGATGCATTTCTCTCGTGCTATTAATTATTCACCATGGCTTTGTAGTTGTTTCTCTGCTACATCAATCAGCTATTGAAATGTCTCATTAGCTTCTCCCTTGCTATAATTTCATAAAATACAGGATGGAAGCTGACATATGAGTTCATACGTAACATTTTTTTTTAAATACCAATGTCTTATGTAACCATCTTGTAAGAAAAGGTCATTAGATTTCAAAATGCAAGCAGATTATGTATTGATTTACACTTCGTATCGCAGTACTTAGGACTGGATCCCTCCTACTGCACAGACAATGACCAAATAAAACCCAGATACCTGAAGAAGTATGGATAATGGCAGAATATTGTTGGAGGCACTTTTGCTCATGTGGCAATACTGAATCAAGGACACATGATGATAGTTCTGTTGGACGTTCCTCTATATTCATAAGTGATCCCATGGCTGGTTTTGGAAGAGTAAGTATAGGGATGTTAACCCTAATAGCTTGGTCAAATTCTAATCTGGGTAAGTATCTTAAATCTTCCAGTTTTAACCAGTTAAATTATGCCTTATATCCCATTATACAAACAGTGGTGGTGTGTGTCTGCCATTGAAAACATCCACGTTTCTACCACAGAATAAAGTAAGGTTCAACATTGGGTGAAACAACCTCGTACATAAACTTTATAAATTATTGTAGTATTTTTGAGGTGTAAAGCACTACCTGAATTAAGTATGTTAAATATCAATTAATTTACTAGTTGTGTAGTCGATGGAGTTTCCATTGACTACTCGATCAGTTGCTAGGCACTTCCGCATTCCTCCTTTTCATTTCAAATTTGGAAATCCGCATGCAGCCTGGGGCTAGCACAAAGTCCTATGCATTTCCCCAGCTGAGCCTGGGCTCCGCACACTTTGAAATGCCATGCGGTGCCCAGGATCAGCTGGGGAGTCCCCAGCTGATCCCAGGTTCAGTGGAAATGTTATGCAGCATTTCAAAGTGGCAGCACCTCACAAAGCCCGGGATCAACTGGGGACTCCCCAGCTGACTCCAGGTTCCATGGAAATTCTGCATGGAGCTCAGGGTCAGTTGGGGAGTCCCCAGCTGACCCAGGGCTCCACGCAGCGCTGCCCCTTTGAAATGCCACTGCAGCCCAAGGTTAGCTCCATGCAGTGCTGCCACTTTGAAACATCACATGGTGGTGTTTCAAAGGGGCAGTGCCACATGGAGCCCAGATCAGCTGTGTGGCACTGCCCCTTTGAAATGCCTCCATGGAGTTTCAAAGCGATAGTGCCGCACAGAGCCCCATTTGAAATGCCCCCTCTTCTCCCTCTTTGCTGCCTCCATCTGATAGAGACAGCAAAGGAGAGGGGAAGCAAGTAGTCAACTCAATTATCCGATAAGCATTATGGACTAGTCCTTTACATCCTTAACTTGAATGTGTGGCATTTACAACATTTTCTGTGAAAACTGATTTTATTTTGTTCTCAGCATGTTAGAGTTTTTCAGGGTCACCATCTATTGCTGTGGAAGGGTGTGATTGCAATGCAATAGTGAATGTATGTGCAGTTACATGGCAAAAAGTTGTGATCATGCTGGACAACACAACTGGAAAATGGTGGTTTCTGCAGTGATTATTGATAAAGCAAATTACAGACAGTGGGAAGTGCCATGTTTAGCTGATGACATACATGTAGTAGGTTAAGCATTAGCTTAACCTATTCAAGGTACAGAAGTCTATATCTCAGTAGCACTAAACTAGAAACCTTCAAAACATTATATAAGCCAGCAACAAGTGCCAGGATTGTTTCTTGTTATAGAATTAATTTGCCCAACTCTGACTGTTCCTGTACAGCTGATCAAAGATACAGCAAACAACTAGAGTCCTGAAGTCAAGTCTCCTTAAATGATTTATTTCTTAAGTGCCACTCTTCCTCTAGAGGTGAATGTGATAACTTCCACTTATGTGTGTTGGCAATGATGAGACCATTATTAAAATTCAAAATCAAGAAATAGAGCCAACAAGCTAAATGCTGATGACTAAGACTTTGTTGTTATATATGAATCCTCATTCCATCCACACTATTTTGTAGACTGATCTTATTTTGCAGTGATGATTGTTTTGCAAACAGTGTTGTGGTGGCAGCTTCCATTTACATTGGCAGATGTGGCATTGGTTAACTTTGAGGAGTGCCACTCACAAAGTTGTCTGAAAGACTGGCATGGGTCAGAGAAACTGCTTCAGTGACACTTAGAACATTCCAAGAATGAAAAACATCACAAAGTCTAGGCATGTGCTCTGGATTTCATAACCACAACAGCTTGTCTCCTATTTTATATGTAGCCTGTTGAAATATGCTAGGCTACTAGTAAATGGTGCTGAATTTATTTTGTTAGCATGTTAACTGGGTAACTGAGAGAAGCAAGAAGAACTGAACAATGTAGCATATAGGCCTGTTAAGTCTACTTTGCATTGGTCCCCAGTGAAAAGCAGATTGAAACCTGGCAGATCCAGCAGACAGTGTATTCCCTGAGTAGGAGAATCCCCAAAGCTAGATGGGGAAAAAGGAAAATGTTGCAGTAATTTTCCTTCTGTGAGTTTAGAAAAGGAAGGGTTTTTTTCAACTGTTTTCAAATGTTTGGTTTTCTTCATGGGGGGGGGGTCCATTTTCTCCTCCTCCTTTTTGTCCTTTTATTCTTTTTCTATTTTGTTGCTAAAAAAAAGGAGTGTTTGTGAAAGCATAGTTAAAAGAGGGAAGAGGGAAGGCCCCGATTTAAGCTTTTTCAATTTTGTTGAAAGTTGCAAACATATATTTTGCAAAAATAATTAAAAAAAACAGTTTGATAGAAAAAAGCTTACTTTGAAAAGCTCTTCATCAGCAGTGTATGGCTTCCCTAAAGGCTCCATTTCCACTGTCCATCCTGGCCTCAGTTACACCATGTCACATCCTACAGGTTGAACACTGGATATCATATGTCTGAGGTATGCCCCATCTGCTGTCCATACCTGAGATGTATGATATCCAAGCAATGTATGATTTCTAGGATACATGACATCCAGACAATTCCCCACCTGCAGAAAATGGCCTCTTGGAGCCATAGGCAGCTGGTGTATCGGGGAACAGCACTGAAGTCAGTCTATACTTCACCAAGACAATGTCACAGCACAAATGGCGTCAGGATCAATGGGTCTCAATGGGTTCTTTTGCATCCCTCTGTGTAGGGAATTCATTCAAAGTCAGTGGATTTTCCTGACCGCAAACCCATTGTTCTGGCACGGAAGAGCCATTCAGAACTGAGGTCCCTGAGAACTCATTATCTCATTTACAGTCATTTCACTTGTTGTCCATTCTCAACATAAAAGAGGTGTTCTAATCTCAAAATGGAGGCTGAAGTACAACGTGGCATTGACCAAACAAAATGGAAATCACCATTCAGTGCAGACCTATCTGCCAATCTGTCACAATGGGCACTTCAGAAATGCCTGTATTAGATATCATGCCACTTCCAAAAGTACAGAGCATTTCATGTTGTTTTCTATAAATCCCAGCTCTTCTCCCAAACTGCTTTCTGTTAATCATGCAACATTATAAGAAAGCTACAATGTGAAAACAGCCTGGGTGCTAGCAAGGCCACACATAGTACTTGTAAAAGCGACGAGGAGTCCTGTGGCACCTTATAGACTAACTGAAGTGTAGGAGCATAAGCTTTCGTGGGCAAAGACCCACTTCGTCAGATGCATGTAGTGGAAATTTCCAGAGGCAGGAATAAATATGCAGGCCAGGATCAGGCTGGAGATGACCAGGTGGATCCAATCAAGGAGGATGAGACCCACTTCTAGCAGCTGATCTGGAGGTGTGAATTCCAAGAGAGCAGAAGCTGCTTTTGTAGTTAGCAAGCCATTCACAGTCTTTGTTTAATCCAGAGTTGATTGTGTCAAACTTAAAGATGAACTGTAGCTCAGCAGTTTCTCTTTGAAGTCTGGTCCTGAAGTTTTTTTGCTGCAGGATGGCTACTTTTAGATCTGCAATTGTGTGTCCAGGAAGATTGAAGTGTTCCCCTTCAGGTTTTTGTATGTTGCCATTCCTAATATCAGATTTGTGTCCATTGATTCTTTTACGTAGGGACTCTCCTGTTTGGCCGATGTATATAGCAGTGGGGCATTGTTGGCACATGATGGCATATATTACGTTGGTGGATGTGCAGGAGAATGTACCAGTGACAGTATGGCTGATCTGGTTAGGTCCTGTGATGGTGTTGCTGGTGTATATATGTGGGCAGAGTTGGCACCGAGGTTTGTTGCAAGGATTGGTTCCTGAGTTCGAGTTATTATGGTGCGGTGTGTAGTTGCTGGTGAGAATATGCTTCAGGTTGGCGGGTTGTCTGTGGGCAAGGACCGGCCTACCTCCCAAGGCCTGTGAAAGCGAGGGATCATTGTCCAGGATGGGTTGAAGATCACTAATGATGTGTTGGAGAGGTTTTAGCTGGGGACTGTAGGTGATGGCCAGTGGTGTTCTGTTGGTTTCTTTCTTGGGCTTGTCCCGTAGCAGGAGGCTTCTGGGTACACGTCTGGCTCTGTCAATCTGTCTCCTCACTTCCTCGTGTGGGTATCGCAGTTTACAGAATGCTTGTTGAAGATATTGTAGGTGTAGGTCTCTGTCTGAGGGGTTGGAGCATATGCGGTTGTATCTCAGTGCTTGGCTGTAAACAGTGGATCGTGTGGTGTGTCCGGGGTGGAAACTGGAGGCATGCAGGTAAGTATAGCGGTCGGTAGGTTTTCGGTATAGGGTGGTATTGATATGACCGCCACTTATTTGTATCGTGGTGTCCAGGAAATGGACCTCCCGTGTAGATTGGTCCATGCTGAGGTTGATGGTGGGGTGGTAGCTGTTGAAATCATGGTGAAATTCTTCCAGAGTCTCCTTCCCATGGGTCCAGATGATGAAGATGTCATCGATGTAGCGTAGGTAGAGAAGGGGTGTAAGTGGACGAGAGCTGAGGAAGCGTTGTTCCAGGTCAGCCATAAAAATGTTGGCGTATTGTGGGGCCATGCGGGTGCCCATAGCAGTGCCACTGGTCTGGAGGTATATGTTGTCACCAAATCTGAAATAGTTGTGTGTGAGGATAAATTCACAGAGTTCAGCCACCAGTTGTGCTGTGGCATCATCAGGAATACTGTTCCTGACAGCTTGTACTCCATCTGCATGTGGGATGTTTGTGTAGAGAGCCTCTACATCCATGGTGGCTAGGATGGTGTTTTCTGGAAGAACACCTATGCATTGTAGTTTTCTCAGGAAATCCGTAGTGTCACGAAGGTAACTGGGAGTGCTGGTGGTGTAGGGTCTGAGCAGAGAGTCCACATAGCCAGACAGTCCTTCAGTAAGAGTGCCAATGCCCGAGATGATGGGGCGTCCGGGATTTCCAGGTTTGTGGATCTTGGGTAATAGATAGAACAACCCTGGTCGGGGCTCTAAAGGTGTGTCGATTTGTTCCTGTGTTTGTTTAGGGAGTGTCCTGAGCAGATGGTGCAGTTTCTTAGTATATTCCTTAGTGGGATCTGAGGAAAGTGGCCTGTAGAATTTGGTATTGGAGAGTTGTCTGGCAGCCTCCTTTAGGTAGTCAGGCCTGTTCATGATGACAACAGCACCTCCTTTGTCAGCCTCTTTGACGCAGTTAATACTCGTCTTGAAACTACACTGTGGCTAAGTCTACACTGGCGGGTTCTTACGCAAGAACAGCCGTTCTTCCGCAGAGTGTCCGCACTGCTGGCCTACTCTTGCACAAGGAGATTTATAGTAAAGTGTGGTAAGAGAGGGCTACTTGCGCAAGAGCTATACTCTTTTCTAACAAGTGTAAGCCCTCTGTGCAAGAGCTCTTGCACAAGAGGGCAGTGTGGACGTGCGGCAAGGGGGTTTTGCGCAGGAAAGCCCTATGGCTAAAATGGCAATCAGAGCTTTCTTGATTGCCATGGGTGCTCTTGCGCAAAAGCACATGGCAGTGTGGATGTGTTCTTGCGCAAGAGTTCTTGTACAAGAACCCTTGCACAAGATGTTCTTGCTCAAGAACCCGCCAGTGTAGACATAGCCTGTGTGTATAACCCTCTGCCTAGCATCATGCTATTTATTTCTTAGTTATTCTTGAGCTAAACCGAGATAGAGAAACTTTGTGCTGAATTCTTACCTGGGCTTGGTAAATATGTTGGCTGATTCTGGAACTTTCAATCCTCTCTTTTAGCAACTGCAACTGTACATTTCCCTGAAATGATGGTAAAGAAGTCATATATCCAATTGCATTTCTAATGACATTAATTAATTGTCTCAAAAATATGCAGTCCTCCCAGAATGACTTTTAAAGGAGATAGACATTTTTTTTAATTCTCCTTTTAGCTCAGGGGTTGTTGCAATACTGGGTACTTACCGCATTACTATTTTATAACTCAGTGGTGGTTACAATGGTATTTGCAAGCTGTATAAACTAGATAGAAATATGCAACTGTCAGGCAATATGACAGCCTGCTCTAGCAAGGAAGAACATAATGACAGTTGAGATCACTTCAAGGATCATGTTGAATCCCTAAAATGAGGCCATCAGGCAGAATGAAAAAAAACATGATTTTTTTCCCTCACTGCAAAATTTCTTTCTGATCTTCCCCTATACTTCCTCTCCTTGCATCAGCTGTTTGTGCTGGTTCACCTTTTATATCCCAGAAAGCATCTTTCCTCTCCTCTCATAATGTACTGCCTAACACAGCTAACACATTTCTCCTCCTGTTCTTGCAGTGTATGAGGTGCAATGTGCCTGAGGTGGCACATGCCCATTATTCATCCCTGCATTTGATCCACGGGTGGGATCATTAGCTTCCCCAGCCTTGTCTGGGTACTGACCAGGAGTGTGAAATTAATGCTGATCCATGACCCCCAATTCTATGGTATAAATAAGCAGAGTTGTTGACTCGAGTCCCACGACTTGAACTCGAGTCCGACTTAAGTCGCCTAGGTGACTCAACTTGAGACTCGACTCGGGTTCATTGTTTGTGACTTGAGACTCAACTTGAGACTTGCTAATTTTGTTAAATCAACTTGGTGAAAAAATTGTCCAAAAATGCTGATATTGATGGCTTGTACAAAAGTGACTTGACATTTTTTAAATTAAGACTTGAGACTCAACTTGGGATTGACTCGAAAGTGACTTTAGGGACTCAAGACTCAACTTGAGACTTGAACTGTATTGATATGAGACTTGACTTGGACTTGACAATCATGACTTGAAGACAACACTGTAAATAAGGAACGAAGCAGTGGGAGGGTGTATAGTTCTTATGTTTGTTTTGGGAGACTTTGTGTGCCCACCGATTTTCCATAGCCCAAGAGGCTGACAGACTCACCGGGCCCTTGAGCAAAGCAGGGGGCAGCACTGCTCCCCTGGAAGGTATAGCCTCAGGCAGAAGAGGTGGGGCTGGGACCTTGCCTCCCCCAGGTATCCCTTAGCGCCACCTAGTACACACCGTGTGGAACTCTGGCCATGATTTAAAAGATCTGGCAGCAGCAGCAGCTGGGAGTCCTGGGCCCTTTTAAATCTCCAGGCCACCAGGCAACTGCTCCCTTTGTCTCTCCCCATTGCTATGTGAGCCTGCCATAACCTGAAGGTGTGACTCTTTTGGATGGGCCAGAGTCATCCAGAAACTCAGTGGGTGACACTAGCCAGGCTTATTAGCTATTTCAAGTTACTTGGGTGATTTCAACTCTAGGCCAGCAGCTTGGCAGGACCGACCCCAAGTCATCATCTGAGACTGGAACCAATGGAAAGTGTAGAGGAGGGGGGGCAATTTATAAATAGGAGTGGGAATCAGACTGGAGAGAACTTAGCTGTACAACAGCAATGCAAGGATAAGAAGGGTCTGCTATAAGTACTGTGTTCCAGGGACTTTGCCAGTTTTGTTGGATTGGAGGACAGGCTCCCCTTCCACTGTGGAATAAGAAGAGGACTGAAATTGTACATTGCAGACTGACTTTGCAAAGACCTAGCAGGAGTCTGAAGGAAATTACGGGACTTTCACATGTTTCTCACACTTTAAGGATCTGACATGCCCTATGCAGTGAATGGACTCCATTTCACAGAGGCTGAGAGAGGTCAGCCCTCCCAGGGAAGGGAAGACACATACATACTATATGTATCAGCATAGTGTGTTTTCCAAGTGCTTGTTACACTACAAACCATTCTCTGGCACACCGTGACACAGGGACAGATCCCCCACTCTTAAAGCAAAGTCTTTATATGTTTGGACTTATGATAGTAACAAGTATCTTCTTCAAATAAGAGTCATTGACAATATTCACAATTGTTTCAGAAGTTATACGCAAATTGTTATATATGTATATACAGTATAGTTGTAACTGTGCCGGTCCTGAAAATTGGAGAAATAAGGTGGATGAAGCAATATCTTTTACTGGACCAACTTTTCTTCTGTGTGGCTAAAAAGCTTGTCTCTCTCACTCACAAAAGTTACCTAAATAAAAGATATTGTTTCACCCATCTTGTATCTCCAATATATGCATATATACACAAATATTTTGTCAATATTTTCATTTAGAGATTGTGTCACTCTCCTATCATAGATTTAGTGTGTGTGTGTGTGTGTGTGTGTGTGTGTGTGTGTGTGTGTGTGTGTGTGTGTACACAAAACATCCTGAACAGACAGGTCTGTGCCACAGCAGAGAAATAAGCAGGGGGAAGGGAAGAGACATACATACTATATGTATCAGCATAGTGTGTTTTCCAAGTGCTTGTTACACTAAAAACCATTCTCTGGCACACCGTGTCACAGGGACAAATCCTCCACTCTTAAAGTGAAGTCTACAACACCTGCCTCTATTTTTCACGATTCAATGGCAATGCAGTGACTCATGCCTTCTAATAGAGATTGCATAACATTTACGCTTATATAAACTTGGACTCTTTCAATGCAAATTTGTAAATTTAGTTCAAGTTTACTAGCCTTTAGGGGATTATTCCCTCCTTCCCCCTTCCCCCACACACAAGAATTATTTGGGAAGCATTGCGAAAAATGATTTTTATGGCAAAGGAAAGCCTGTTTCAGCTATTGGAGGTAGAAAAAAACTTTCTTCAAAAGCTAGGCTAACAGTAGCAATATATAGCCTTGTAGAATTGTCATGAATATCTTGCAGCTCACATGTAGTTTACCCATTGACCATTAGCAGTCATGACTGACGATAGGTAAACTAATTATATTTTTCTCACCCATCCAGCATGTAAAACAAAACAAAACTGCTCACTCTGGGCAAGCAGATTTGCACAAGCCTGATATATATATTTGTATTTTATTAGGTTTTTTTTCCCCTTCCCCTCCATTTTCCACTTAATTTGTTCATGGTAATTTTTTTCTTTTGGCCTCCTATATGTTCCTTATTTCAGATTTTCCTAAGTGGAACATGTGCCCAGAAACACCTGTGCCAGACTTTTGCATATTCTCTAGAGCAGTGGTGGGAAAGCTGGAGCCTAAGGGACTCATGTGTCCCATTTGGGTTCTGTGTATGGCCTGCGAGGCGTTTTGCTTTCCATTGCCCATGTACAGGGTTGCCAGATTCGCTGGTTTCTTTCCTTATCGTTTTTTTCCTACCAGTATTACTAAAGTGACATGCACATAAAGCAAGTGCATGTGAAGTAAGGTGCATGTTGATTGTACACAACACTGGATACAGAAGGAGCTCATGGCTCTCACAGTCAAAGTGTTGCTATGGTTCAACCGGCACACACCACAAAGTCTACGTACACAAGTGCAATTAGCAAAACTACCCTTTCCCAGGGGACTGTCTTGCTTACAACAATCCTGTCGCCCACTGAGATGAAGGAGGGCCTCCTGCAGCCCCTTCACTAGCCGAGGCTGCCCATCACTGATCTAGATATCCAAGTTAATTTCTGTAACAATGTACTTTTGAGTTTAGGATTTAAGTAAAAAGGAAGCTCTGAGTAACCTAGATCTCCAAATCCAGCTTATGGCCTCTCAGACAAGTCATGTCACAAAGGTACCATTGCTTGACTGATTCACTTAATGATAAACTGCACTCTTATTGGTTATTGACTGAGGAAGAGCAAGCTCCTGAGTGTGAATTCTGCAGGGAATGTAGTTAAAGTAGCACAGGGCTACTCAACACGCGGCCCATGGGCTGCATACAGCCTGCGGCCCATTTGTTTGCAGCCCACAGAGCAGTTTGGGTTTACATGGGCTCAACACGCAGCCTGCAGGTGGGATCCTTTGAACATGGCCTCTACTGGGAACACACTCCTCAATGGTGAGACATCTCCCAGGCGGGGGGTGAGCATTGAAAGACACAAGCGGACAGGCTGGCTGGAACAGACGGGTACAGCGTGTCAGCATTTCTAGCCCCTAGGGAGGAGGTGCTGGGAGCGCCAGGGCATTGTGGGGGCAGAACTTGAGAGGTGCTGACTGGCTCACACAGGCCACGTTGGGTCCAGCACTATGGCTTAAGGCTTAATCTTTGTATTCATGCCCATCAGTGTGAAAGAAGCTATTTGCATATATGTTTGTATGTATATGCAACCACACTTAAGTTGTGGCCTTCAGCATGTGCTGTATCATTTTGGCCCCTGGGGCTTCCAAAGTCAAGCAGCACTGAAGTAGCATATTCACAGCTAGCTTAGGAGCTATCACAGAGGGCAAAACTATATTTTTTATGTAGGTTCATATGTTCTGGGCTAAGAGTGAAATTCTGGCCCCATTGTAATCAATAGGAATTTTGCCATTAATTTAACTGGGGGGTCTAAATTCCAACCCCCTCAGGAGTTTTGGAAAGAAGGAAAGCAGAACTTTTTCAGATTTTCAAGTGGAAGAGAATGTTTTTCTCCCAGATGGAAATAGTAAAAGAAGCCAGGGTAAATCCCTGCTTAGCAAACACTGAAACTCTGCTAAAATATTTAGTTTAACAAGTAACTGTAGAGGGAAGACACTTGTAAGCAACCTAACAAGTGGTAAAACCTTATTTGGAAACAAGCGCGTGGCACTTAAATGAAAAAGAACAATCTAGAATTAATTGGAAAAGGTTTAGTGAAAAATAGGCATGAAACAAAATCTTGAACGAAAGAACGGACCTTTCTTACTGTATGATGGTTGAACTAGAAGTATGACACCAGGCTACTTTCTGCCTGACTGGCACATTCTAAGGTTTGGGAAATCTACCATTCCATCATAATGATCAAGGAGGTTCAGGATTACTCAAGACAGCTTCGCTCATCGCTGTAACTAATGCCACACAAGTACTTATAAATTAGTTTTCTGCAAAAAATGAAAGATGCCAAAATGTACAAAATACACGTGGTCTACCCACGTACGGAAAGCATACGTGATTTCTGTCAGTGTATTTGAAGGAACTAAAGCATAGAGACCCTGATGACATCACAGTTTATAGAAAGAAAGTTACATACCCCTCTCAGAAATGTCTAAAGAACAAAGAAGGGAGATTTGGATATAAATAGACTGTCTTACTCATACAAAGCTGAATCTCAGCAATTAAGGCATTTTAAAGATGGCGCTGCATGCTTATTCTGTTTCAAAGATGCATCCTATTCTTCTCCAGTCTCATGTAATGTGCTTTATCTCTGGAAAGACAGGCAATTTGAAGGAAGGTCTTCAAAATAGTGTCTTTCTAGTGCTATGAATCCTTCCTTCAAGTGACATTTAACTAATACCTTCTATTAGCCATAAACCAGAAAATAACCTAAATCTGATTATAGCAGTGATGCACTTTTTTGTAGTTAGCATTTCAAAGCAGAGAACCTGAGGGTATATTTATTTACTGCTCTGAGAACAAATATATTCCCGGATGATGACAACTGAGGATAACATCTTGCCTCGGCTACAATTTTTCATGGGATCGTTTCTTTTCACATTACCTTATTATTCACCTTCTTGGATTTTTCTGTTTGTTACTAGTTTCGATTGCATGCATCATTGCTAATCAAACAAGTTATGTCTTTAAAGAACACATGGGTTACATTTTCCAACCATCCTCTCTGGGCTGAATGTATAAAAAGGTCCTGTATCCAGCCAGAAAAACCAAAGGAGCTTGATTCGTTGATAGTGAAAAAATGGTGTAATGGTGTAATTCTTTGCTAGTGCAACTATAGTCTAAATCCCCACAGCTGGTTTCTGTATCAAGGCTGAGGAGTGGCAGTCACACTCATGCAATGGTGGTATAAGCATCACTAATCTCAGTGGCCAAATTAAAGTAGTGAAGGGGGAGGGGGAAGTCTATCATTTTCTGTGGAATAAAATCTATAAAACCATGACTGATGTGGATGAAAGCAAATAAGGAAGTGTTACTAACTCAATCTCGTAACAGAAGAACTAGGGGTAACTAAATGAAATTAAAAAGCAGCAAATTTAAAACAAACAAAAGGAAGTATTTTTTTACCCAGTGCAGAGTCACCTGTGGAACCCCATGCCAGAGAATGTTGTGAAGGCCAAGAATATAACAGGGTTAAGAACAAGTAGATAAGCTCATGGAGAATAGGTCGACTGATGGCTTTTAGCCAGGATAGGCAGGAATGGTGTCCCTAGCTTTGTTTGTCAGAAGCTGGGAATGGGCAACAGGATAGATCACTTGATGATTACCTGTTCTGTTCATTCCCTCAAGGGGCATCTAGCATTGGCCACTGTCAGAAAACAGGATGCTGGTCTAGATGTTCTGATTCAAAATGGCTGTTTTTATGTAATTATACATTTGCATTTACACAACACTTACAAAGTAGATATGTGGCAATAAAGATGTATGTGTTGTGGCCCTCTGTTAAATATAAAGGTCCCGATTCTGATCTGATGTTCGTGTGAAACAGAAATAACTAAGTTAATGAGCCAAATCCTCAGCAGAAATGTGTACTCAGAACAGTTAAGGAGAGTACAATTTAGCTCTAAGCCTTTCTACACCCCTGTTCCTGTGCTAACAGTCAAAATGGTCCTGAGGGTAAGTTAAAGCAACCTACACTCTTGTCTCCTTTGTGAGGAGGAATCGTTGACTGCAGTTCTGTGACTGCTTTGTGAAGCTAAAATTGGAGATGAGTCCAAGAACTGATCTTACACCCGATATTGCCCTCATTAAGGTCAAAGTAAATCAGAAGCGACTCCACTGAAGGACATACCGGTTTTACTGTGTAGCTAAGATCACAGTCAGACCTTGATGGTTGAGGAGTTTGCTGTTGCATAACTTCATTACTCTGGTTCCTGGCCTCTGTAAAGCTTGGTTCTGTTTGGTATCTCCCATGACCCCTGAGATTTGCTCTTTTTAGGGGAAGCATTCAGTTCCTTCTGGGACTCTGCTCCTGGATGAACTACAGCGATGAGGTGTTCAGTCTCAGGGTGTCTCCACTGGCTACTCTTTCATTCACATTGAAATCAGAGTTAATAGTCAAATCCTGTTTTTCTTGCACAAATAAGTTGCAATATGTCTAAAGTGTCCCTTAAGAAGCAATAACTGAACTGGTACATTGATCATTAGTGAGGCTTGTGAAGCTGGAAAACCAAGTGCCAGCACTGGCCAAGGTTGTAGGCATTAGCTAAGAACTTACAAACTCATAGCTGTAAGCCAAAGCCGTATGCTTGATTTGTTCCAAGTGGGTATTAGTCTTATAAGAATGTACTTAGCGCTCAGACTTAATGAAACACCTCTACTTGTTCTATCTATATTCCTTAATATAAGGAAATATGTCAGTTTTGCTTCATAATTTGAAAATATTTGCTCTGAACTTGTGGACCCAAGCTTGGGATGCACCTCACTGCCCCTGGCACATTCAGGTCCATTAAGGAACATCACAATACAAAGGATTGGGGGATAGCTCTTTCATACCTTGGAAATGCTGCAGGCAGGAGAGCTCGTCTCATGGACTGGAAAGCTAAATGTGAAAGATAAAATAGGGACACAAGAAAATGTTTTAATCTCTCGGCTGTTTGAACTCACTTAGGGCAGAGACATTACACTGAGGAGAAATTCCCTGGTGTTGTTCTTAGGTCCATCCTCTAGCATCTTTAGGAACCATCTTTAGAGGGCATGACCCATTCCAGACAGTGTGACAAAGCTAATAACATACATTTTAATAACAGTGCACTCATATTATTGCATGGTGTTTAATGTAGGCTAATATTCGGATCCTTGAGCTGAACATGGTTAAGACCCATGGAGCTTTCCCTCTATTTTCTAATTGTATTCTATGGAAAATATTCATCATCATCATTATTCATCATCTAACAACTTTTTTCTGGACTTTGCACCCTGGGGAACTGACTGTTTATCCATGGGAAATAGTTTGGTCAGATGTAATACAGGTTGAACCTCTCTAATTCAGAACTCTCTCATGCAGAAACATCCATCATCCGGAATGATTGTAGTTAGCCAGATGTCCATTTTCATGGGTGTGGCCAAGTTTCCCATAGTCCCATAAAGTTTGTTTACTAGCTCTCAGTGTTGTTATTTAGCTCTCATTTACACCTCAATGTCCTCTAACAGCCTAGTGACCAGTGGCAGTGTTGGTAATGCTGTTAGACAATACTGACCTCCCATAGTCCAGAAAATTATCTCGTTTGGAACCGGTTAGGTCCTGAGGATGCTGGACTAGAGAGTTCAACTTTCTTTGGGGTATATTGTAGCTTTCTTTCCTAGCTGTTCTTGCTGTAGAGGTCTTGAGTTTTTCATGTAATCCATTCTCTTAAAACCCCATGAATATCTGAAAATTCAGTGGTCCAGATCTACTATATATTGAGAGAGTTTGTCTGTTTGTTCAAGAACTCCTCTTACATGGTAAGAGCTAGAACTGCCAAATTCGGTCTACAGCTTTCTCTTATCATAAGTAAAAGTTATGTAAGAATATGGCTGTGCCAGGAAAATGGGATGTGCCTGGACTGGGATTGCTTCTCATTAAACATACAGAAAAGTGAGAGAATGTGAAAGGTAAAGGTGCAGGTGAAAGGGGGTGAAAGGTAAAGGTACAGGTGAAAGGAGCCGGCTGGGGGCATGACCCCTCCCCCATTCAGGACTGTCCCCAGTTCCAAGCCTATCACCCCCCAGGTGCTCTTTAGGGAGGATGGGAGGTGGGGAGATGACCCTCAGAGTTAATAGTCAAATCCTGTTTTTCTTGCACAAATAAGTTGCAATATGTCTAAAGTGTCCCTTAAGAAGCAATAACTGAACTGGGACATTGCTTGCTGTTTCCCTTCATTAGGGAGCGAGGGGAAAGTGCATAGTTTGCTGCATTTTCACTCTGGCTGGGAAGCACAGAGGGCAGATAAGGTGTGCACTTTGCTCTTGCTCTGTGACAAGGACAGGAAGGAGAAGAGCAAGCAGCCCTGATAGGACTTATGGAGAGAGGAAAGAGCTTTGACTCCCCCGCCCACACACACCTTCCTACACATGCAGATAGCCCTGAGCCCCTTCTTAAGGACCCAAGCAATGTCAGGTAAATATGTTAGTAAGTAAATGATATTTAGGTTCCAATTGTGAAGACTTTGTAGGCTGTGTACTGGTTCTAGAAGATACGTTTCCCTGGTCTGAGACAGTGAACACTTAATTCCATTTGCAATGAGCAGTCACTTGGGTCATTTGGAAGTTTCCTTTGTATTTTGCATTTATGTCTCTGCTTAGGCATCTTCCTTTGGTCGCCTGTGTGTATGTTTGTAAATCCAGTTCTTATTGTCTTAGTGTAGGCATCATTTATACTTAGGAAGGCATCTCTGAAAATACCTTACCTTTAAACTGTAGGATCCATCATATCTGAGCTCCCATGTCTGATAACCAGAAAGCCCCCATTTCATTTCCAAAGAAAAATTGCTTCCATCACAGTAAACAAAATGCTTTATCCTGCTTTAATAATCATTTTTAAGTATGCTTCTGTATTACTTTTTCACAGCTGTATTGCAATAAGCCTTAGAGTAATTGCCAGTTCTCCTGTCTAATAGGTTCATTATTCTTTTGCCATAATTGCAGCCATTAAACGTCCAATTGTGAAATTTCCACTCCTACATTTACTTAGTGTTACATTATATAATGGGGTAGATCATTACAGCACCCCGGTGGCCATGGCTGTTGTTCAGAGCATTTCTAAAAGTCAATGAGATTCATTTGAAATATTTCTGTACTTTTGATTTCCACACAATCTCTCTGGCCCCCTGTGTGTGTCTCCTTTTTTTAGCTCTTGGAAGATAGCGGCTGCTTTGAGGTAGCTTTTGCTGAAAGTTTAAGAACCTGACCTATTCAGGAAGACATAAAGCTGTAACTTTAATATTTCTAGAGCACTGCTTTCTCACTTTTATGTAATGATCCATATATAACAAGGTGATAGAGCAAAGATTTAACAAAAAAAATTAACACTTATGGCTTAATGGCTTTTCAAGGTCTGTGATTTATCTTTTTTCATGTTAAATTTGTAGGGCTTTTTTCCTTCTTGTAAAAGAAGCCTAGCCTGAGTGTTAGTTACAGTGATGGTAATAAAACAATCCATTTAATGCCCCTAACCTTGTTGTTTGACATTTCTAGAAAAGTTAGATAAATATGCCAGGATTTACCTTTTCTAACGCTACTGAAGTTTGTACATTTTGAAATGATGCATTTGGACATAAATATCATGTCAGTGTTTTTCTTAAAATTAATAGAGGCCCCGAAGATTATCACTTTGTTTACAGTCATAGAACATCTTTTTGTTTCAAAAGAGACTTCAGATCTGCAGTCTGCTTATACTATCTGGTCTCAATGATTTTTGGTGTAATGACACTGAAAATGGCTTTGGACTATTGACACTAGCACTTAAAAAAAGCTTCAATACCAGATAAAGAGGTTGTGGGGAACCATTGGAGATTCATTGCTACCAACTATTTTCAACACAGAGCTCTTAGCTAGTAAAACCTTAGGAGGTCATCTGACCTTTTTGAGGGTTTGGTGTGTAGCTTCATGTCACTTTAAAAGTCTGATTTACAGGGCTGAATTTCTATTACTTAGATTCCCCAATTTGCTATAAATGTTAGATTAAAATTACATTTCAAATGTATATCATTTAAGATTTTTATATGCAGCAGTGAAATCCATGTTCTCATTATGTTATAAATATTCGAGTAGTTAACCTAGCCTTGCAGATCGCACTTTAAAAATAATAAATCAGCATTTAATATTTTCTACATCACATGTGATGACAAAGACAAAATGGGACAACAATACATATGGCTAGTGGCAGAGAAGCGATTGGGTTGGCAGAAAATAAATCTCTTTTTGTTAAAATGTGTTTTAAAGAAATTATAAGATATTTATTTTTCTGGGGTCCAGGTTGCTTCACATATTATAAAATACATAGAAAAGGCAGAACTGGAAAGGGGAGAGCTCACTTATAGGCAATTTGGTTTCCTACTTGTTACACTGTGCTGACAGTCTTTCTAAGTAAGAAAAGAGGGGTCAGAGTAGCCTCTCATCACTAAGTCAGAAGTTCAAGTCCCAGTCAGTAAAGAGTGGAATATTACTATTTTTCCTTTAGTTAAGTGTATAAAATTAATTTGCTGGTCTCAGTGTCATTTTCAGAACACAGGTGTCTACATCTCAAAAATTACTGCAACATTTGGCTTCGATTGGTGTTCCTGACGGTGGTTTTGGGAATAATTTCAAGGACTACTTGTTCCACTGCCCACTAGAGGTGATCTCTGCAGGTCAAGCAAGATGCATGAAGATGGGACAGTGTGGGAAACTTCCACTACCAATGCCTGTTTTACATTTGCATAGCTATTAATCCAGCACCTTTCACTAAATTCTCACATACACACATGCAGGGAAGAGGGGGGACAATGGTAACTATATAGTTGGAAGAGGACTTGCCTGTTTACAAAGTTATTATCATTAGTATTGTGAAAATAATTAGCAATAACTCATTCAGTTAATTTTGCCTTCTTTTAAGCTTCTCCATAAGGAGACTGCAAAATGCTCAACATTATTCTTTATTCAAAATTTGTCCCAACTTTTTTCATGAATAATTGTCAGTCTGCAAATCAGTCCAGTCATGCATTGCAAATATCAATAAAATACACTATTCACATACAACACATAAGTCGTGCTATTAGTCAGATAATTAACTAACAAACAGAGCTCATATTTGAAGCTCAATAGTAATATTTGCCATTTGGAAGGCACAGTGCATGGGTAACAGAATTCAACCAATCTAGTTATGTTTGTAATTAAGATGGGAGACCCTTGGGATCGACAGAATCACTATTCATGATTATGTGTGGTCATAGGTGTCTCCCGTCCCAGCTAAAGGGGGAAGGCAGCAAGGGTCAGGAGCTGCAGGGAATTCACTGTAGCTCCTGTCCCCTGTGGTGAGTTCCTTGTGGCTCCTGAACTCACTGTGGCTCCCAGCAGCAATAGTGAGTTTCCCACAGCTCCTGGCCCCTGCAATGAGATCTGGAGCCTTGGATATTTTTTTTACTTCAAAATTACTTTCTTTTGAAATATTCTTTAAATGTATTATAAAATATTTTAAAACATTAAAGTGCTCTAAAATGAAACAAAAACTTAACAGTCAGTTGAACAAACTGTTTCTTCAACCCAAAATAATTTTTATGGAATTTTAAATGATTCACTGAAAAATTCTTTAAAAAATGCATTTTTGTTCCACTCAGAATGTATTATCTGTGAAACAAACAATCAGCTATTTGAACAGCTCTATTATAAATGGGACAGAATAAAAATTCACTATCAGTCATTAATTGACTTACAATGATGACCAAAATGTTGTTAGTCTGCTATTGCTCTGCATTGTGGTAGGGTCCTGGCCTGGCACAAAACCATCCCAGGCTTGGGGGAGCACAAAACTGGTTTAAAGCTGCTTCTGCATTTAGCTTACTCCTGAGTTGTGCTGTGCATTCCTCAGCAGAACCACAGACTGAGCACATATTGTATTTTGTTTATCTGATTAATACTATTGCCTATGTAACATTAACATATACTTACTAACATCTACACTGAACGGCTATTCTGGTATCCCGAAATAGCTACCCCATGTCTACACAAGCCGCCCAATATTTACAAATATTTTTTGAAATAATGGGCATGCTATTTTACTATCCTGGTAAACCTCATTGAATGAGGGATAAGATATAGCTCGAAATAGTGATTTATTGTGAAATTTGTCGCTATGAAGATGCACCAAACTTCAAAATAAGCTATTTCAAAATAGTTTCAAAATGAGATATGCAATTTGCATAGCACAAATTGCGTATCTTATTTTGACTTTAGGGTACTATGTAGATGCACCCTTATATGTAAAAGATTGGCTGGGGAGAATTCTTTGTTAATAAGTAATTTAAAATAAGGAAAAACACATTTATAGAAAATATTTGATTCCTGTGCAAGCAAGTATATATGGAACATTTCTCCTTCCCCATCTTCCCCATTTACTCAGCCCTGATTACTATTATTATTTGGCATCAGTGAAAGAATGATAAACATGAGCCTAGCACTGTTGTATGCCTTCGAGATAGAGAAAGCTAATGAATGAGTTAATAGAAACAATACATTTGCAGTTCCATTTCTAGTCAGATTCTATCCCAATGAGAAGGAAAGTGAGGGCATGCCTGCATATAATATATATAGTGGAAGATTCATCACCATAATGTATTTATTACGTACAAAACACAGCAAGGTCTTGTCAAATCTCTGATTTTTGTCTAGAGTAACTAGCATTCTGGGAAACTGTTTAAGACACATCTCTTGAATGTCATTACTCACTAAAAGATTTCCTGGAGAGCAGAGCATGTCCTTCCTTTGCTCCTCAGTAACAAGTGTGTTACTTAAGCTCCTCTCCTCCCCCATTCCTTACTGAAGTGTTTTTATTAGATTCTCATCACAGGACTGCTAAGTGCTGTAAACATTAGAAGAGCTTAGGCATTAAGGTAATCTTAGAACTTTATTTCAGCAGGACTCTGCTGAGTGGGGAGAGAAGAAAGGAGAGCCAGGTGTAACATACTGTCTCAGCTCAAAGCCAAGAAAGAAGAGGTTCTAGGAGGTCAAGTCTATCTTGTAAGTACTTGGATGACATTTGAATCACACACATCCACAATGTGCTTTATCCCTTCCCCTCCTCAAAAAAACTTTTGGAGGTTATACATGGATTGTAAAAAGGAGAGCCTAGTCCACTTACAGATCTTTCAATAGGAAACTTATGCCATAAACTAAGTAGAATAAGTTGACATGATAGATCACAAAATCATATACTGAGGCTGTGTCTAGACTGGCAAGTTTTTCTGCAAAAGCAGCTGCTTTTGCGGAAAAACTTGCCAGCTGTCTACACTGGCCGCTTGAATTTCTGCAAGAACATTGACGATCTCATGTAAGATTGTCAGTGTTCTTGCGGAAATGCTATGCTGCTCCCATTCAGGCAAAAGCCCTCTTGCGCAAGTGATTTTGTGCAAGAAGGCCAGCGTAGACAACGCAGTATTGTTTTGCGCAAAAAAGCCCCAATTGCGAAAATGGCGATCGGGGCTTTCTTGCACAAAACCGCATCTAGATTGGCACGGACGCTTTTCCGCATAAAGTGCTTTTGCGGAAAAGCGTCCGTGCCAATCTAGACGCTTTTTTCCACAAATGCTTTTAACGGAAAAACTTTTCCGTTAAAAGCATTTGTGGAAAATCATGCCAGTCTAGACATAGCCAGGCAGTAGTCACTGAGATAACGTTACTTATTTTCTGTGTGGTTTTAGATGTAAAAACAAATACCCCTGTATATAGAAATGCACAATGGCTGGACACAAAGTAGATGACGGGGTTAAAAAGCACACATCACTACCCAAAAATACAAATATAGCTTATACCACTAAATTAAGTTGACTATTTTATTGGGAAATCTCTCTCCGAACCTGTTTAACCTAATGATAGTGATCTGACTGCTGCTTAATTGAGGCAGTTACCCTCAATTCCATGCAGTGGAGATACGTTTGGTTAGCATCAAGTGGTTAAGTGGTGCTCAAACGAGTTGTAAACAGATGTGAAATGTTACGCTTCCGTCTTCGAACACAAAACTTCTCTTAATCATTATTTGGTAAGAAATAAAGATCAGGGAATATTATACTAGTCTTGTGTTTCTATGCAGAATGGCATTTTATGACATTTGAAGTATTTTTTGGCCTTTTATTTATTTTGGATATTCATCTTGCAGCCTTTTCCCACATGAATATCCCATGTGAGGGTCAGGCTCTTAATTCAAGTGACAGGTTATCCACTAAACTGTCAGAACTAAGAGCATTTCAAGGCATATATTAAATATCTGTCTCTTTCCAAGGGGAAGGCAGCAGTAGTTAATGCATTGATTATCTTACTTACTGGGTAGAGCAGGATTTGAATAAGTGGCATAGGTTTGAACAAATCAAATTTGTTTTTATACATGTCAGATCTGGAGGATATGTCTGAATTTCAAATAATCCAAAATTCACATTCTTGAGATTTTGTTCCTAGCTAGTGGCCAGGAACATTCCTCTTTCTGCCACATTTGCACTTAGGACTTACAGCTACAGATTGTATTTGCATATTGAAGGAAGCCCTATGTTCAGGTTTCAGTGTACTGCACCTGTAGCAACCAGCATGAAACTTGGCAGAAGAAGCATGCTGATTGCAGCAGGGGAAAGAATTTGAAGATGGCACCAGGAAATCAGTCTCTATGTGTGAGGCCAGACTGCCAGCTGCAGTTACAGCACCTCTGCCAGTAGTTCTGGATAAACCTGGCTTCGTTAAATAACCCAGGAGTTCTTTCATGTTGTTCTCCAGTGCATGGCATAAGAAACAACTTTTGTAGTAGTATTTCTGATTGTATCTTATGGTCTGTTTCACATTTGTGTTCATTACCTCTCATTTGGACGACTGCAGTTACCTCCTTCTGCTCTTCCTGCAACATATACAGAAGTTTTCAGTGTTCTCCATGTTCTCCGTGTCGTTTCTAGGTTCGGGGTCACAAGATGATCTGGAGAGTGTTGCAATCACACGGTCTTTCTTTATGGCAAGATGAGAGGGGAATCCCAACCCTATAAGAATGGGAGGTCCTAACATTTTCTCTGTTGTAAGATGGGCCATCAAAGCGTGAGAATCCGTTTTAGTTAATTGTTTGACTAACACTTGGCCATTCCTGAGCCCCACACAAAACTGAGATGCTCATGAGCTTTTTCTTTGGGAGTAAAACATTAACATGTATCCTGTTTTGAGGAAGCTTCATTGGTGTCCCCATAAACAATATCTTGCTGCTGTAGAGTTGCTAAACCTTTTGCATCCCACCTCTTCCCTACACTCCCTAGCAAAGCCCTGCTCGTGCCTTGCCTCTTTTCTCTGAGGCCCTGCTTCCTCATCTGCTCCCACTCCCCTCCGTCACTCACTGTTTTTCTCCCCTCCTCCAACCCCTCATCCAAATCGGGAATGACTGAGAGCTGCAGCCAAGGCTGAGAGTTGCAAAGTCAAGGCTGAGAGCTGAAGCCACCCTACACAGGTAAGAGGTGGCCCTAGCTGAGTAGGAACTGTCATGGGTACCTGGGAGCCCCCACATGCAGTAACCCCATGCCAGGTCCCCTTTTTGACTGGACCTTCCAGTAGAAAACCAGATACTTGGTCACCCTACCGCTCACAAGTGTGCTGTACCACAAGGCACTGCCCAATTGTGTCCTGCCTTATTTAAATAGATACATGGATTTAAAGGAGTGAAGCTTACAGCATACTTTTGTGCCCCAGGTTTTAACAAATACATTAGGGTTTCATTGCTGTGCTTCTCACCAGGACTCATTGTTCTCACATGTTCATTAGTTCCAGATCCTTACATAGAATTAACTTTTGAAAAACAAATTATATCAAATGGTTAGGGAGCATGTTGTTCCTCATCCACCTTGCCAGCAGGCCTCTGAGCAGACCAGCTTCTGTTGGTGAGAGAGATGAACTTACACAGAGGTCGTCTTCAGGCATTGAAAGCTTGTCCCAGCAACAGAAGTCTGTCCAATATAATATATTATTTTACCCATCTTGTCTCTCGGAATAAAAGTCTGGCTCCCCTTTACTCTAGCTCAGGGTTAGACAATAAGCCGGAGGCAGATTGCCAGGGTTAGCCCCTGATGGGCCACCATTGCTTTAGTTACCCACATTTCCACAGTTATGGGTGGTTGCAGGTCCTGTTAGTGGCAGATTGCTATTCCCGGACAATGGGAGCTGCGGGTACCAGCATGGACCAGGACACTGCTTCCTGGGAATGGTGATCCACAACCAACAGGAGCTGCAAGCAGCCGTACCTGCAGAGACACAGGTAAATAAAGTGTCCGTGGCCCACCGGAGGCTAACAATTGCTAAACGCATCTGGCCCATGAGACAGATATTGCCTCCCACAGCTCCAGCACTTCCCCTGCATAGTACTCACTCCAGACCTCCTTTAGCTCCAAGATATTGTCTAGTTCTGAAGGTGTTAACACTTGCTAGTCTCTTAGGATATGTCTACACTGCAGGCTTTTTGCACAAGAGCGTCTACACTGCGAATGCATTCTTGCGCAAGTAAATTTACAGTAAAGCAGTGGTCTCCAATCTTTTTACACCCAAGGTCATTTTTTAAATGACAGACCAAGCCAAGATCTACCGCCCCACCCTTTCCTTGAAACCCCACCCCTTCCTTGAAGCCCCGCCCTCTCTATTCTCCTCCTCTCCATCACTTGCTATCCCCAATCCTTATACTGCTGCTTTTTTTAAAAAAAAATCTGTAGGAAGAGGTTTTTTCCAACGTTTGGCCTGTCTAGACTAGACCAAATGACAGAAAAAAACCTCTTCTTTTGGAACCCCTCTTATTCCTCATGGAAAGAGGAATATAGGGGTGACCGAAAGAGCATGTTTGCTCTTCCACTAAAAAAAGCAGAAGAACAAACACAACCCTGGATGCAGAAGAGTTTTTCTGGGATATATCCAGAATCCTGAAAAACTCCTGCAGTCTAGCTGGACCCTCGCTGGGATGAGATAGGATTTGTAATCTCTGGGGTGGGAATGAGGGATTTGGGTGTGGGAAGCGGTAAGAGGTGCAAGCTCTGGGAGGAAATCTGGATGCAGGAAGAGGTGGAGAAGGGGACACTGGCTCGGGGAGGGGGCTCCAGGACTGGCAGTGTTGGGGTACTAAGCAAGCCACAGGGTTGTGGATGTGAGGGTGCGGGAATTTGGGTTGGGGTATGTGAGGGGCTCAGGGCAGGGGGTTCCAGTGTATGATAGGCTCAGATCTAGGGTCTGGGGAAGGGGGACTGCAGGAGTGGTTGTGGCCAGATGGGGGCTTGGCCCCAACTGGGGCTTTGTTGGCCAGGATTAATTTTTAAATAAAATACTATGTCAAACACAAAAAGTTTCTGCATTGTCTTTATTTATGAGAATGGCAGGGAACCTGTCTTGAGTCAGGGGTCACTGACCCATAGAAAAGTCAGTCGGGAGCAGAGGACACGGTACTGGGGAGGGGTGCTAGTGGGTTCTGGGGCAGGGAACAGGGTACCAGTGCGGTCAGGGGAGAGCGGGCAGGGTGCCAGTGGGGGACAGGTTTCTGCGGCAGGGGACAGGGTGACGGGAGGAAACAGGTTTCTGAAGAGGAGATCAGGGGGACAGGTTTCTGTAGTGGGGAAGGCAGGGGGACAGGTTTCTGCAGTAGGGGACAGGGTGCCAGTGGGGACTGGATTCTGCAGAGGGGAGCAGGGGGATAGGTTTCTGCAGTAGGGGACAGGGTGCCAGGGGGAACTGGTTTTTGCAGGGGGGGCAGGGTGCCAGGGGAGCACGTTTCCGCAGGGGGGGACAGGTTTCTGCAGCGGGGGAGGAGCAGAGAGAGGGAACAGGAGGAAGGAGGGCGGGGGAGAGGTTTGAGGCAGGGGAGAGAGAACAAGGTTCGGGGGCAGGGAGTCCCCTACACCAGCCACAGAGGGAAGCCTCCGTCCCGTGCTCCCTTCGGGGCCAACCCTCCTCCCCCGCCCCACGAAGGAAGGAAGCCCCATTGTGTGCCTTTGGCAGGGCCTGATCCCCTCCCTTCCACCAAGCAGGGAAGCCCACTCAGGCAACCCCTCGGGGGAGACCCCCCTCCCCTACATGCGCCTGCCCCAGGGCCAAAACACCTCCTTTCCCTCCCTGCATGCACCTGCCCTAGGGCCGAAACACCCCCTGCCCCTGTGGCACAGGGAAACCCCGCGCACGCCTGTCCCGGGGACAACTCACGCCTCCTGCGCTGGTGCAGGGAAATCATCATGCTCCTCTTCCGGAGCCAGGGCCCACTCCCGCAGTGCGTCTGGTAAAGCAGTCAGCGCACTTCCGGAACTCCCGGAAGTGGCACTAAGCTGAGGGACTTCCGTCCACCTGTGGGAAGCCGGTACTACCTCCATTTTCGCTGGAGGTAAGTAATGGGGCTTTTCGGGGGGGGGGTGGAAAATGGGGTAGGAGGGCCCAGATGCCTCGCGATCGACTGGTCAAGGCCTTGCGATCGACCAGTCAATCGCAATCGACCTGTTGATCGCGATCAACCTGTTGGTGACCACGGCAGTAAAGCATCAGAACTGAGGGCTTCTTGCACAAGAGTTATTCCTCTCCCCACGAGGAAGAAGCCCTCTTGTGCAAGAGCTGTTGCATGAGAAGGCAGTGTGGACAGGCAACAGGGGTTTCTTGCGCAAGAAAACCCTATGGCTAAAATGGCTATCAGAGCTTTCTTGCACAAGAGAGCGTCCACACTGCCATGGACGCTCTTGCGCAAAAGCACATCTCGTGCAAAAGCACCTGGCAGTGTGGATACATGCTTGTGCAAGAATTTTTGTGTAAAAAATCTTGTGCAAACAATTCTTGCAGAAGAAGCCGGCAGTGTAGACATAGCCTCCATGATTAATACATTTTCCATGTGATCAAACTGGCAATGCACCAGAAAGGGGTAGATTGGTCAATGTGCTGTGCAATAATGGTGCCTATTTACTAAAATCTCTGTGCAATACGTTAGATTACATATTTTTACTAGAAACTGTAAGATGCTCTGGGTAGGATGCTCATTTTTTATGATAATTTTTTGCTTCCAGCCTAATCTGGAAAGTATAATGAGCTTTTAGAGTGATTGTTTAACATGCTATTCAAACTGAAGGGCTGCACTCTAAAGCTTAAGGTTAAGCACATGCTTAAGTGCTTTGCTGGATCAGGGCCAGTGTGCTCAACATGTTGCAGGGTTAAGCCCTAAATGCATGGTTTGAAATATCAGTGTCATGTGCTAGAAAAGTGACTATGTACAGGCTGGTCTCTGTGTATGTGACTGGGGACTCCTGTGAATACAACAAGCCTTCTTCCTCTATGCCCCCACTGAGGGGTGGCAGTCTTTATGCTTTCCTGGGAGAATGGATTGTTCCTAGCTACTCAGTAGTCAATCCAAAAGGAATGAGGAAAGACCAAGAGGAGGCAGGGCTATGGCCATGAAAGATGGGGGGTGTAGCAGCTTCCTTTAGCATATTATTTATTCCCAGTGTGTTGCTTATTTGTTCACTATCAAAATACATTTTGGCTTTTCAACACAACACAGCCAATCCAGCAATGGAACAATAGGGCAGATTCTGTACTCAAACATGCAGCAGTACTCTCTACCACAGTCCAGTGACAAAGTCTGCATCAAGGGTAGTGGTGGTGAGTGTGATAGAAGATAAGGAAAGAATACAGCTTAACTATTTATGGATCCTGTTTCCACTGTGTTCAGTGGGAGCAAGATTGGTCCTTCTGTTTTCAAGTCTGTTAGCTGGGGAAAAAAATTCTCTTGTAGCTTGTAAGATGAAAGACTTTGATCTGGTATCATTGCAGTAGAATATAGAACCCCACCGGGGGTCTGTGCCTGTTCATATTGAAGTCTTCCATCGACACTCCAGTGACTTTTCTGACTGGCAGTGTGCTCTCACTGCTACTATTCCATCCCCTGTTCCCTTCCCCACAATGCACCAATGTATCAGCTTAAGCTTGGAATAAAAATAAGGTTTTAGATGGTTTATGACACAGCCTTAACCTTATAATAGCAGTTTTATGCTGTTCTAGTTGGCTTGCATTCTTTCAGAAGCAGTAGTCACTAAATAAAATCAGGTTTATGTTTATTGCTATATGTTATCTAAAAGCAATCATTCAAAACAAGAATTATAAGATATTCAAAAGGGGAAAATGTTTTTGTGATGGAAGCTGGCAAGGCCAATCTGTTAGTGTGAAGTACAGAGGAGAAAGGCCAGTGTTCCTGATATACGCTGAGTGCACTTATTTTCTTTTTGCAATTTTCATTACAGCAAATTGCTTGACCCAGAAGAGGTTTTTTTTCTAGGCTAGTATAATTCCATCAAAATCAACAAGGCATGTAAATGAAAGATGAAAAAATGAAGTGGAAAGGTACAATAGTAAGGGATGGCATGTTTTCAGATCAATAATCGGTGTCTGTTTGAAGCAATAAAGGAATATATCGAATGAGCTGCTTTGACTCTTTTATTTAAGGTGAAGTGAAGTTTTATTACTGGTGTTATGATCAAGTGAAAGAAAACGGGTGGTGAGAGCTACACATGGGAGAATAAAAGCAGGCAACTAAAAATCAGTTTTGTTAACCTAAGAGTTCTTGACGTTTGGTGAAGGCACGAAATGTAATTCTTCACTCAAAGCTAAAAAGTTTTTATGTTTTAATACTAGTTAAAGAAAAACCAACAAAAATGTTAAGAATTATACACATGGGTCTGCACTTTTCAGTAGATGATGCTTCTGATGGAAAGGTGTTACCTTAGGAAACAAGACCTTAGGGGGAAAATAGTTGTTTGCATCATGGACTTCCCAATACAAATGGGAAAATTTTAAATACTTAACAGCGGCTCCCGTCTCTATCTATATAAGCATTTGTTTTTCATCTGATTCATCAAATCACTGTAGCTATATTTATGTGACCATACTTGTTCTAAATTGACTTTTTTTGCATATTACTAGGTTTTTAATTTAATGAAAAAATATTATAATCTCCCTGTGTAATTTAAGAGAAGATTCTTTACAATCCAAGGGTTACTCAAATATAAAACTAGAAAAGAGAACCACCCTTATACTTATATTTTGTAACCACTTGCCAAATTCAACCATAGTACAATTCTACTGAATGCAGGAAAACAGACACACAAGGTGGGTAAAATAATATCTCATATTGGACCAAGTTCTGCTGATAAAAGAGACAAGCTTTCAATCTACACAGAGTTCTCCTTAAGAAAAACAGACAATTTTTGTTAATAGTATGTTAATGAAGTGTTTGAATTTGCAAACTATTATGGAATTGTCCTGAACATGTGAGTGTTTTCACTGAGGTTAGTTGGACTACTTGTATAAGTAAGAACCACTTGTGTTTGCCAGGATCAAGCAGAATAACTAGCCTTTATTTTTCTGTTATTTTTCTCATTTCATAAGAAATCTGTCTGTCTAGGTACTTCTTGAAAAGCAAAGCAAAATCTTTGCATTTAATATTTTCTTCCAGACTATAAAAAGTTATAAATAATAACTATCTTATAACACTTTCATTTTTACAAGGGTTCTGAGCTGTTTTCATTGTTCTTTAGATCATTATCATCCTTCTATGTTTGCATACATTCAAAACACCAGAATTCTTACATCAAAATGTGTGGCGGCATTTTGTTTCTGAATTAAAATGATCTGATATAAAGCTCTATCCATTTCTAGTGTTAGGCCTGATTCTCATTTATACTGAGGCTCCTTGATAGCTATCTGGCAGGTAGAGAGAGGCCGTAAAGTGGGTATAAATATAAATGCACTCCCATTTATGCCCAGTGTCAGAGCAGTGTAAATGGGTTTAGTGTAAATGAGAAGTAGGCCCATTTCCTTGTAATTTATATGAAGTTTTAGATCTTAAATAGCATGAGCTGGCAGCACTTGCAGGTATAAATGATTGCATGAATGGCAAGGCAGTGGAGAATATATATAAAACTTGTACTTTCTATGGACATAGGTCTGAGGACTTACATGAAACGTTTACCCCCACCCAGGGCCATACTAAGGGGAGCATTGGGTCAGGGGCAATCCCCCTCCCCTGCCGCAGGCCTCACCCCACTCCCACTCCACCCTTTCCCCAAGTCCCGTGCATGCTCCGCCCATGCTCCCCAAGGAATGGGGCCTGACACATTTTGGGAGCTAGGCATGGCTTCAGTCACCTCCCTCACTCCTCCACTCACCATGGTGGGAATCACAGTGGCCAGGTCCCACACTTTTCAGAGGTCTGTGATGGCTACCCCAACCGTCTTACAGACAGGACTGCTCTGCACACACTACCGGCCTCCATGCAGGTCTGTAAATAGGGCAGCTTTAATCAACAGTTTTGGTTCTATAGGAAACCTGACTATGGAGCCACATAGCAGATGCATCCACCTTTGCCTGGTCCACTCCACAACCAGCATCATAAACTATTGGAGAGCTGCTGGTTGATTCTTGCTCCTCACTGAGCTCTCCCTACAGAGTATTAGATGGAGAAACATGCTCCAGGAAGACTTTCCATCACCAGGATGGTGCCCTGAAATATGGTGGTAGAAACTAACTTGTCATAGGGATGAATCAAGCACTTAGTTTTAATTTATTGTGGGCTTGTCTAAGTTGGAGGTATAGTAAACATTTGGTTTACTAATCAAGAAAAGAGCCCTGCACAGGCAATATCTATCAGCTGTTCTTGTGCAAGGACTTGCAGACTACTAGAGGTCAGGAAAACAGCAAGTAAATATTGGTGTGATCCTCCTACCTCTTTTATTTAGTTAAATGTTTCCACATAAGAAATGGCTGCTGTTATGGTTGAAATTGTCCTCTTCTTAGCTTACGTGCAACATGCCTCAGGTGGCACATGACTAGGGTTCATCACCAAATTTGGTCTGCTGGTTGGATTATTAGCTTCCCTGATACTGACAGGAACTGTGGCATGAATGTTGATCCAGGCTCCCCATAGTGGAAGTGTCAGTCTAGCAATTAGGAAAGATTGAATGGAATAGAGCTATTTTGTCTAGCCACTGTTTGCCAAAATACTCATAAATACTGTATGAAATACAAAATGTGATCTATTTGTTAAAATACTTTTAAATGTTACCAAAGTAAATTAAAATATTTGTTTATTCCAATATGATTTAGTACAGAGAGTGTGAGTGTGCTACTGGGAGGCTAGTTGGAGTGTGTCAGTAGAACTCATTCACTTTTCTCTTTGTTTCAAAAAGTTATCTAACAGCATCTAAAGCTGTTGTAAGAAAAAGGCATCTTCCCAAGACAGTTTTTCTTCTTCTTCTTCTTCTTTTCATTTTGAAACATCTCTTTGTACAAGTTGCTAATGGTTTTTTGTTTGAAATAGTGGTAAATTCACCCATTTCACCATGTAGGCCATTTTTTAAAAATTTCCAGCTGAATGTTGTGAATGACTGCTTGACTCACTCTTATTCTTTTTCATTTCTAAGATATTTTGTTAGTGATGACTCATATGAAAAAGCACTTCTGTGCATAAGTAGATGCTAGAATTGTTAATTACACTCATCAATGACTTACATAGTGTTGGTTAGATTTGTCACTGATGGAAAAGTCTTGTAAGAACTGCTGTTCTGTGGGTGTTCAATTCGTGTACACAGTGAAGTCTCTTGCCATGATTATATCAGTTTTTCTTCCAAAAGTTTGGTAAAATTGTTAGATTTTGATTTCAGAATATTAACTGGAGCTCAATAAAAAAACAGATTAAATAAAATGTAGATTTTTCTCCTTTTCTGATCAGCTCTAGTTTTAATGCTCCTTTTCGTATCTAGGTCCTATTAGAAAAATTACTTGTCAGTTACCAAAAAAAACAAACCACCCTGGATCATATTTTCATGTACATTTAACTCCATGGACATCAATGAAGTTAATTCTAATTTCTGATACTGAAATCACTTACACACGTAGGCCCTAATTCAGCAGTTCATTGCTGTCCAGTAATGTGTTTTAAAGTCAGTAGGCCTCCCTGCATGCTTATAGATAAGCATGTGCCTAAGTGTTTGGAGGATGGGGCCAAATACAACTGAAAGGCCCAGATTTTAATGCACCTGAGTAGTCCTAGTCACTTAGGGTATGTCTACACTACCCCGCTAGTTCGAACTAGGAGGGTAATGTAGGCATACCGCACTTGCAAATGAAGCCCGGGATTTGAATTTCCCGGGCTTCATTTGCATAAGCCGGGCGCCGCCATTTTTAAATCCCGGCTGGTTCGAACCCCGTGCCGCGCGGCTACATGCGGCACCAACTAGGTAGTTCGAACTAGGAAGCCTAGTTCGAACTACCTAGTTGGTGCTGCGTGTAGGCGCGCGGCACGGGGTTCGAACCAGCTGGGATTTAAAAATGGCTTATGCAAATGAAGCCCGGGAAATTCAAACCCGGGCTTCATTTGCAAGTGCGGTATGCCTACATACCCTCCTAGTTCGAACTAGCGGGGTAGTGTAGACATACCCTTAAGTAGCATTACTCACATGCTTTAAATAGGCACTGCTTCAATATCTTGCTCAATTAGGGACTTAGAAAGAGCAGAAAAAAAAGCCCACTGATTCATCAGGGTTCAGGAGTCCTGCTCCAGAAGAAAATGGAGACATATGTTTGCCAAAAGCTAAATAAGGCCCTTTGTGATTTTACAATTGCTATCATTAGGTAGGTGAGCAGAATGTTTGTCTGCTAAATCAATTACCAATTCTAAATGTTTAGATGTAATATCTGATAAAGGAGTGAAAGTACATCCAGTCTCGAAAACTAGTGTCAGAAATAAATTATTAATCAGCTACTGACAAGAGTTGGTTGAATATTTTAGAGAGAAATATATTATTGAATAGTTAACTGTGGGGTCCTTTAAGTTTGACACTATATTCAAGTTCACATGCATATATTTATTTTAAGAATACAAGATAGGCTTCAATTATTGCACATCTCTGATAATCTCTCCTATTGAAGAATAACCCTGAAACCTTAAGAAGTGAATTCAACCCAAACTTTCTTTAAAAATTCAAGAACCCCATTATGAGTCTACAGTAATGTAATAAATGTGTATGTTTGAGAGCCTATTTTAAATACAATTTCAATTATTGGGAAAGGATCAAACTTATGCCCACAGTAACCCAATTTCCAAGGTATTGATAATATATTGTGTCTAGTTTGTGGATGACAAAAGAATAGTCTCTGGTTTCCATTTAAGTTACTGTTGAGAATAGATGAACTCATAAGTTTGAGCTACACAAGTCACCTCTACACAACAGGGATTCCAATTAGCCAACTCTGAGTACAATCCATTTGTCAGATTTTGAGTATCTAACTATTCTGCTCGCTGGAAGCAATAGATGCTTCTCTACAGGGAAAGCTATTATTGGCATAACACAGGAAAATATTCATTGTTCTCTACAAGTTATAACGTGTGTTTCATCAGCAAGTATGGCAGAAAACTTGGCCAGGTTTCCTGCCTAACAAGTGTTTGCACAGCATTCTTTCATCTGATTTTGATAGCATAGTAAGAGATAGGTAGCATCTCTGGCTTTTGACATTGTCAGTGTACTATAACTGAATGAAATCTGTTAAGAAGAATAAAAGTCTTTAAATTACATCTTTTAAAGATTTCTTGATGCTTTCTGTGACTATCCCAATGGCACCATATATATATAATAGTAATAGTATACAATGCAAAGTTAATCTGTCTGTCAAAATGTACAATTCCTATTCTGTATCTCTGGTCTTTTCAGCGCTTTTCCATCTTTGCTGTGACTAAGTCCATGAACTAAAATATATTTTTCTCCTTATCAGGGGTTTTAAAAGTTGTCCATTATCATGTTATGTGAAGTTCCATAGAACTAGAGTTGTACAAAGTGGTTAAAAACTCTAGGAACTCTCTTCTAAAAATTACAAAATATATACAAAAAAATTACAAAAGCCCTACTACTTTTCCTAAGTGAGTTCAGTCAGAATTACTTTCTCTAAATGGTACTGTAAAAAAAAGGAATACAGTATTGAAGGTATGGAAAAAATTCTACAGAAAATTATTAGAATTCAGGTACCCTGGGAAAAAAGTAGGAAAACGGGGGTAAGATACATTAGAAACATAACGGGGATGTTGGGCTAGATGACCTTCTTCTATTGCTAAATTGGTCTTATGCTCAGTGTTCCATTGCACATGTGCTCTCTGAACCCCCGTTTCAAAGTGCTCCCTCAATTTCTTCAGTGATTGGTTCATTTGCTAGTTAGGGGTCAGATCATCAGAGGTGCTGAACATCTGCAAGTCCCATGATTTCAGTGGGAGCTACTAATGCTCAGTCCTTTAGGATTTGGCATTATAACTGACCAGGATGAGTAGAAGTTGTACCAGTCCTACCATTAGCAAAAATATATTAATACCAAATTCATTCATTTGCAGCATTTCTCCTTGTGCCTACACTGTCATTGGAGCACGAACTGGAATGCATCACTTCTCTTCCCATTAGCTTAATGTTAGCACCACAGGCTGCTTCACTTGGGATCTTGTTAACACTTGTAACTTATTTGGATTGTCAGCTCTTCAGGGCTTGTCTCCTTACTTGTTTGTAAAACACCTAACACACTTTGGGCACTCTATGCTGGACGTAATTTAAAGCATACTGGACATCAGTAGAGCAGCATAGTCTTACCCCCAGCTGAGGGTCTAGCTTAATAATAATAATAAGCATGGATCATTTTAAGGATGAGGAGAGGAAGCAGGTCACAGCCATAAAACCGGCTTGCCTAGTTAAGTAAGGTTTTCACTTTATTTATTTTAAGCTGTAGTAGTAGTAAAAGGCAAATGTCCTTGGTACCAGCATGGCCAACAGCCACACTAGGATTGCCTGGAATAAGAACCCCTCTTGTTTATTTTGCTTTGGATGAAATGTACCAATTGTAGCTTTCAGTTCAAGTGAATGTTTCATGTGCAGACTGTGTAATATTATATGTGAAAGTCCCTGTGGTTCTAATTTCTATTAATTATTGTTTAGTGAGGTACAAATTGTAGATCCATAGTCAAACTGGCTTTTTTCATCGCTAATTTCTGTGGCATCTTCTAGACAAGGCAAGGTTGCCTTCTACAGTCTGTTTTTAGTCATACGTTCACTTTAGCAGGGCTGCTGTCAGTGAGAAACAAGCTATACTCTGGACCCATCCTGAGGTGGCAACCATCAGGTGAAGGAGTTTGAATTCCCAGTTCTCTAGTCTATCCTATGTCTATGTAGTTGCTCTCTTCTCAGGACACGAGCTGTGCATCAGTGTCTTCATAGCTCCTTTCCTTGCCAAACAGCTGTTCATCCAAGAGTGAAAGTAATGTTTCATTTATTACTATTTGCTACTGTTTAGCTCTGAAGTCACCTTTACAAAAGTCTTGCCTAGGTTACAGTGACACGTTGGGGGTTCACCCAGACCAGTACGAGGTTGTGTCCCTGTGTGCCCTGTAATCCTGGGTGCTTCTATGCTGTGCAGCTTTGGCTCAGAGTCCTGACATCAGCAGCCTGCCCTACATCATGACCTCCCCTGGGCTTCCACCAGCCTGCTTACTCCTTGTAGGGTGACACCTTCCAGTTCTGAGATTTTTCTCCAAACCACCTCCCCTCAGGGGAGAGAAATGACATCAAAGTGCCCCCTCCTGATGAGTTCCCAAGTGATGTTTCTTGCTGCAATTTTCAAATGAAGTCTTCCCCCTACCTGTGAGCTAATTGCTTTGTTTACTGCTGACAGATCCCCATTGTCCCTGGCTCCCAGGATAAATATTGCCTAACTTGTTCTGACTTTCCTGATTTAAACTCATTTTAGTCAGATATTTTCAGCACAACTGTGAAATTCTTTGCATGTTAACTCTGTATACATCCCACAGGGTATTAACTATGAAACAAAAAACAGGACTATGTAGCACTTAAAAGACTAACAAGATGGTTTATTAGGTGATAAGCTTTCGTGGGCCAGACCCACTTCCTCCGATCAAATAGTGGAAGAAAATTGTCACAACTATATATACCAAAGGATACAATTAAAAAAATGAACACATATGAAAAGGACAAATCAAATTTCAGAACAGAAGGGGGATGGAGGAGGGGGAAGGTAAATGTCTATGAGCTAATGATATTAGAGGTGATTATTAACTATCCGAGAGTTACTAGTTTCCAGTGGTGAAAAGTCTCCAAGGGAATGTGTCCCTACAGGCTGGGAGTGACTCGCTGTACTGTCCTCAGCCGTGCTCCTCCCTCAGCCAGGCAGCTCTGTGTGCAAGTCCTAATTGGGTGGGACTCATTAAGCAGCTGTGGGGCTGTGCTGCAGTGTAGCTTAGAGGGAAACTTGGATATAGGGTGATGGTGGTCCGGGTCTCCCTTCTGAGGGGGCCAGAAGGCATGCATCTGCCTACTGGATGTGACATCCCAAGATGCGTGCTGCCTGCTAGAGCCCATATCACAAACATCACATAAAAGTTTCTGAGGCTCTTCCATCCCTCTGACCATTACTCCATGCTGGTTGCCCACCTGAACAATAATGATATTGCCAGATCTGACTCTGAGAAGATCATCAGTGGTTCTAGGAATGAGGATGAAGAAGTCAGGGCACAAGTGGTGTTCTTATCCGTCCTCCCTATTGACGATAAGAGCCCAGGAAGATGTGTAGATGATGTCTATGAGAAAGCTTTGGCTTCCTCAACCATGGGATGCTGTTCTGGGAAGGAGGAATGCTGGGAAGAGATGGAGTCTGTATGACCAAGAAATGGAAGAGCATCTTTGGACTCCAGTTCACCAGTCTGGTGAGGAGGGCTTTAAACTAGATTCTAAAAGGGCAGGAGACAAAAGTCTTGAGAGGAGAAGATTGAGACCTTATACATTTTCAAATATTTTAAGAACTGTTATAAAAAGGATAATGACCAACTGCTCTTCATGTCCTTTGAAGGCAGGACAAAAAGGTAATGGGCTTAACCTGCAGCAAGGGAAATTTAGACTAGATACTGGGAATATCTTTCTAACTATGAGGAAAGTTAAGCACTGGAATAGGCTTCCAAGGGAGGTTATTGAAAGTCAGGAAACGTTATAGAAAGTCAGGAAGGGAGCTGGACAAGATGACCTCTGAAGTTGCTTTCCAGCCCTACATTTCTACGATTCTCAGTTCCTATTAATTGGATTTTCAAGAAAGAATCTCTTTTTATTATTGTTGACTTTTATTTGGAACCTCAATATAGAGTCCTTTGTATGCTTTCTCTATCCATCCATGGAGTTTGCAATACCTCCCAAATAAGTATCAGTTAATGTGCTGTTTAGTTCTTCTTCTAGTTCATTAAAATTTTAGATAGTACTGGGCCCAGACAATTTACTCAACATGATACATTGCTGTGCATTGTCCTTCAACCAGTTTCTAGTGTCAGTGAAAGTTCTTGTATGCAAGCTAATTTGTATTAATTTTTCAAGTAAGATTTTTTACTTGGTTGTAAGAGATGCTTTGCTAAAGCCCAGTTAGCATATATATATTGCATTCCTATCAGCCACTAATTTTGGAACTGAATCAATAAACTTTATCAAATTTAAAAACAACGAATAGCCTAGCAGCACCTTATAAACTAACAAAACATGTAGATGGCATCATGAGCTTTTGTGGACACAACCCACTTCTGTTGTACCCATAAAAGCTCATGATAACATGTTTTGTTAGTATTTAAGGTGCTGCAAGTCTGTTAATTGTTTTTTAAATTTTTCCAGTTACAGACTAACTCAGCTTCCCTTCTGAAGCTTTTTATCAAATTTGTCGGACATGATATTAACCCTTCTCTCTTGGTTTTTTTTATCTTTATTACGCTAGTGCTTAGACCTCCACTGACATCAGACTCCCATTGTGCTGTACAAACACATGCCCTAAAGAGCTGACAACCTATATAAATAAGAGAAAGGATCATTATCATCTCTTAGTCCACATATGGAGAACTGAAGCAAAGAGACCCTGACTCTCCAAGGTATTTAGGTAGGAAGTGCCAAACTTCCACTGATACATGTGAGAGTTAAGTGCCTAAAGCCATGTCTACACTACAGAGAAGATTGAAGCTGTCACTGTCAATCTTCCAGGGTTTGAATTAGCGGGTCTAGTGAACTGAGAGGGACACTCCAGTTGATGCCAGTAGTCCTGCTTCCACATGAAGTAAGGGAAGACAAAGGGAGAGTGTTCTTCCTTCAACTTCCTGCAGTGTGGACTACATCAGAAGTCGAGTTAAACAGCTATGCAATTAATGTACAGCCGATCCCCGAGTTGCGAATGGTCGACTTACGACCATTCGCAGTTATGACCAAAGCGGTTGTAAATGGCGGACCCTGAGTTACGAACGCGATCCATGCTTACGAACAGCGCACTCGCATGTAACTCAATGGGGTCCAACTTACGAACGAACCAAGTTACGACCAATTGCTTGGTCTGTAACCAGTTCGTAAGTCGGTAAGAGGCTGCATCTTATTTCAACCTTATTCCATAGTATAGACTTGCATATCCTAACTGTCTCTGAGGGTGTAGGCCAGATGAAGTGGTTTGCCCACGGTCACGCAAGAAACTTAAGGCAGAGCTGGGAATTGAACTCAGCTCTCTAAAGTGCCACTTGAGTTCTGTAAGCCAAAGCTCATCCTTCCTCTCATAAACCCAGAGTGTGTGCTACTCAGAGTTCTTTGATATCTGATATGTTCATAGATATCTCCTTAAAATTTGTCCCAATATTTCACTAGACACTGTTAGATAGTATTTGCCAAGATTTTTCCTTGTTTAAAACAAAAATAAAACACAAATGACTAGTCAGATTTGCTTTTTGTCTTCTAGAGCTTCTCCAGTTCTCTGTAACTTTTCAAAAATAACTGTCATGGTTTTCAGTCAGTTCATCAGCTTTCTCTAGAAAGATCCTAAGATGAATGTCATCTGGACTGACTGACTTGCATTTAACAAGGTTTTAAAGGCTTCAATTCCTTTTATTTTATCAGCAGACATATTTGACAGTCTTCATGACTATTTAACTGTCCATAGTTCTTGTCTTTATTTCTCTTGTTACAACCAGATTAAAAGAAAATGCAGGTAACATAGTCATTTTTGAGTCATTAATAAGTTAATAGACTTTCTCATTTATTAGCAGGTCTACTTTCTAATTAGTATATCTCTTTCTCTTGATATATTTGTGATCATTCTTATTATTCCCCTAATTTCTTTGACTAGAATTAATGCATTTCACTTTTTGGTGTCCTTTATCTTTTCCACATTCTGCACATTTCTATTTGGTATTCTCTTCTCTGTTTCCAGAACACATTATTTTTTGCTTTCAGTCTTCGAACAATCACTTGGGAATCTACATTGTTTGCTTCTTTTCCTTGGCAACTTTTTTCATTTTCAGCAAAATTATAGTTGGTTATATGTACCTTAATCCTGGTGTCTTTTAAAATTCTCCAGCCTTCTTTTATAACTTAGGGACTTTAATACCCCTTGCCACTGAACCCAACTAGCTGAGTTTCATAACTCCTCAGATTAGCATTCTTGAATTCCAATACTGCTGTTCTATGAGCTCCTAGTGTAGCATTCAAAGAACTCCTGGCTGCTTCCAGAAAGTGCCCCTATTATTCTTAATCATTTGTTCACAAGTAATGAAAATTAGCTCTGGTGTGACCTTTCCTTAGCTGAAATCCATACTTTCTAGCTCATGAAATTGTCCTCTACAGAATTAAATTTTTTGATTCAGAGTTGAGCTACATGAGCTCAATTCTTCATTAGTGCCACGGTGCTAGTGCAGAAGGCCCATAATTCCAGTGGACTCTGCCCCAAGAAATTCCTCAGTGACAGATTCTTAAATGCACTGTAGATACCCTTAGGTGCCCAGCCCCATGGGAACTCAGGTAATTGGGTTCAAGTTGGAGCACCTAAGGAAATAGTCCATGGCTGGCCCCAGAGTAGGGGACTGCAAAACTACCTTCACACCTCCTGCTCTGTTTCTGAAATGAGCAACACTTGATCTGAATGGAGATCTGAGGTCCAGCTTTACGTTTTATTTGGGGATACTTAGAGCTCTTGTATGTACAATTCCTTTTTGTGCCATATGCTTTTGGTCACTATAGCCTGCATCTGTATTGTGAATTTGATCTTTTGTATGTGTTTATATGGTGCCCATCACTGTAGGACCTGAGTTTTGCCCCAGTGATATATAAAAGCACAATTAGCCACATTTTGCGGATGGGGCATTGAGTCTCAGAGAGATGGAGTGACTTGCCCAAGGTCACACAGGAAGGTTATAGCAGAGCAGGGAATTGAAGCTGAGGTGTCAGAGTCCTAGGCTAGCATCCAAGCCACTTCCCTTCCTCTGCAACTGTTGTCTTTAAGAACATACCTTTCAAACCATCAAGAGTCCCAGCTCCATGAAGCCAGAATTGGATTTGTTACCATTATGAATGGCAGACTCACTTGTGAAGTGGTCTGTCAGCTCTAGCCTTTGCTTCCCCTCTCCCTCCCCTCCCCCACCCCCGCTACTGCACTTTGTAACTGTCAAAACAAAATTGAAAATTCAGAGACAACTGTCAAAGTTGACAGGCTCACTGTGCATCTACTACACACATACACACACCCCGCCATTATAAAAATGTCTCTCTTACAGCCCCTATAAAGGAACATTTATCAACTGTAGCAGTGTGGCAATCCCAGCTACGAATCTCAGGAGTTAGTAGAGATGGTAGCTAGAGGAGCCTGCAGCCTCTGTGGGCCCTTGAGCAAAGGGGGAGTGGGGGCAGGGGAGGCAGGAGGCATGGCATCAGGAGGAAAGAGCATGGCCAGACAGACAGTCCTTGGCCCCACTCAGACCACAGTGCAGCCTCCCTCCCAGCCCTCATTCCTCAGAGCGCTTCCCCAGGTAACCCTAAAAGCTGCCTGGAGTACTCCACATGGTGCTCTAGTGGTGATATAAAGGGCGCAGGGCACCAGCTGCTGTCACTGCCATAATAGCAGGGCCCCAGAACAACTGCCCCCATTCACTACCTCATCTCCCTCAGCAGACCTGACCACAGTCATGTGGGTGAGCAACTGATCTCTTCAGAGAGCAAAGTTCTTGCTTGTTTCAGTGCCCTGGAGACTCACAAGAAGACATAAAATGCAGGACAATGTAGCACTTTAAAGACTAACAAGATGGTTTATTAGATGATGAGCTTTTGTGGGCCTGAGGAAGTGGGTCTGGCCCACGAAAGCTCATCATCTAATAAACCATCTTGTTAGTCTTTAAAGTGCTACATTGTCCTGCATTTTGCTTCAGCTACCCCAGACTAACACGGCTACATTTCTATCAAGAAGACATAAGTTAGAGAAGGAAGAGGAACAGTGTGAGATCCACAGGTATGTGACTGCAGGCCCAGCAAACCAAATGCTGCTGAGAACTGGGATTTTAGACCTGTCACAGCCCTTGTACTGCAATGTTTTTATTACCAAAGGAATGTTTTTAAACAGAAAACATCCTTTTTAAGAGAGGATCCAATTTTTGAGCCTGTCATCCTTGAAAATGTCCCTTCTGCCCTTTGATTTATGGAAGTTTCACACTCAGCGATAAAAATGTAAATAAGGGGTGGGGGGAACTATGAAGGTTTTTAAACATAAGAAAAAAATCTGCACAAATGTCAAAGGATTTATGGTGCTCTATGTGGTGGAGGTGGGGGAGGGAAACAGATACTGTAGTACTCCTGTCATCCATCCCCTTTTTAAACCAGCCTCTTGAGAAACATGTTGCAGATAATTCAGCCAGAGAGGCTATGTAGATGGGAAGATAGTGAGTAAAAGCTGACAAATTCAGTTCATAAGCCATGACATCCAGTGTTCAGAGAACAAAGCTAAGGATGGAAAATTCAATCAGACAGTTGGGAAGACAACAAAAGGAAGAGCATGTTGAAGAATTAGATAGGGAGATGGGCGGTGTAGTTGCAAGACTGAATAGTGCTGAAAGTTTGTGATCTCGCAAAATCACCTCCTCCTTCCCCAGAAGGTGTCTCTTTAGCAGTCAACTGATAACAGTCTGTGTGTGTGGCGGTGTGTATGAGACAGAGAGAGAGAGAGAGAGAGAGAGAAATATTATCTGTATTGTATGTTCGTGGTGGCACTATCACTGCAAGAAAAAAAGAGTCTCTGATTATTTAATTTAATTTATTAATTTGTTATTTGTATTAGAGTAATACTTAGAAGTCCCTGAAGCAAATTGATCAAAATGCCATTCTGCTAGGCATTAGGAAGTAGATTGATAATAGTACAGGTTATACTTCCCTGGGTCAGCACCCTCCACACCTGACCAGTCCTAAACCAGGGGCAGTCAATGCCAACCCCTCTGCTACACTGACTACCAAGCTCCACTTGAGCAGCAGCAGAGAGGCTGGCATGGACCAAGTTGGGAGCAGCACTCGGGGGAAGAGGCAAGATAGCTGCATAGCCCCAGGAACACAGCCCTGTGGGAGTGTACCAACTTCCGTGGCAGCTGGCCTGCGCTTCTGGCTCCCCTCACCAGCTGCACTGCTGCAGTCCTGTTCCCTGGCTGCAGGGCTCCGCAGCCAACCTGCCTCTTCCCCCAAGTGTCCTCCCCTCTCCACCTCTACCCCTTCCTCTCCTCTTCCACCCTGAGCTTGCAGCACCCAGAAACTGTGGGAGAGTGGGGAGGAGTTGCTGAGTGGGGCCAGTTTTTCCCTGTGAGTGCCGCAACCCAGGAGTATCCACCAGGATGCCGGACCACAAATTGGGCCAGACTATAGAAGTCCAGACCATAGAGGCTGAACGGGTACAATAAGCAAACAGCTTTTCACTACCTCACACTATGTCTTTTCTGTCACAGGCACATTATGTTCCTGGAGATAAAAAGTGATTTTATGTATATTGTATATTCAGAATCACTTTTAAGGTTAAACTTAAAGCATATTAGTGTTATTTCATAACTGTAGTGGTACCTGCTCTGTTAGTTTTGCGGGGCTATGTAGGGTGTTTGCTTGAAGGGCCCACTCAGTTTCACATTTGGTGATGGGGTGAGGACCCATGGGATGTGACTCAATTACAAAACACTGCATGGAGCTCATGAATGATGGCATAGGGCCCTATGCAGGTTATTTTCAGTCCACGAGGTGGGAACTAAGTAAGTTGGATTTATGAAATTCCTCACTCCTCTTCTTGGCTACATCTAGACTGCAGGCTTCTTTCAGAAGAAGCTTTTCCAGAAGAGATCTTCTGGAACAACTTTTTTCGAAAGAGAGTGTCTACATAGCAAAAGCGCAACAAAAAAGCAATGCGCTTTTTCAAAAGAGAGTGTCCACATTGATTGGACGCTATCTCTCATTTCATTTGTGATTACTGTGGATGGAATGGCCACCAGGACACCTGTGCTTTTTCCTGGTGGCCGCTTCTTTAAAAAAAAACACTTCTTCAAAGTCCACACACGCCTTTTTCCGAAAAAGGCTTCTTCCTCATAAAAAGAGATTTACCACTGTCGGAAAAAAAACCCTCAATTTTTTTGACTTTCTGTCAAAAGAATTCAATAGCAGTGTGGATGTAAGTATAGTTTTTCCAGAAAAAACTCTGCAGTGTAGACATACCCTGTGATTGTGGTTTGGCCCCCACAGGGAAGTAAGAAGGGTTTGGCTCCCAAACCTGCAAAAATGAGTATGAGCCACTCCTGTGGAGAGACTGTGCTTTCACACTGTCTCCTAGTCCCTTATCCTTCCAGCTCCATGGCAGCAATACAGCAACCAAGGAAACAGCTGTGCAGATAAATGTTCTTTGATAGTGCATGAACCTACACCAAGTTAGGGCTCTGAATTTGCAGAACAGGGATAGATGCTGGGGGAAGATGCTGTCCCCACCTTTTCCCCGCATCTGCCTTCAACATGCCGGGTCTCAATCTGCTCTGTCCAAGGTGCTACAAGGTTACAGCCTACTTAGGGCACAGTTCTTTCTGCTAAAGCTCCCAGCAGTGACTGCCTCTGGTCAAGACAGCCAGCAGGATGCGCCACTGTGATAAGTCATGCCCCATCACATATTGCTGTAACAGTTATAGTGTAACCATACCCTTACTCACAGAATTTTAAAAAGTTCAAAATCAAGTCTTTAAGGGGCTAATGTTTACAGCCCTTACAAAGATTTTGCTCTGACAAAAATCTAGTTTTTTGACTATGTGGTGGTACTGACTATGTCAGGATGGTAGGATTTTGTCTTAAATTGCCTAAAATAAAATAGTTACTTAAGATGTCCTTAACTAGGATAAGTTTAAATCACATTATATATATTTTATTTCTTTACCAAGGCCTGTGTTCTAAGACTTACTTTGCAAAAGTGTGGGCACGCAACTTTAATTTAATTATTTACTAGATTTTTTTTAACATTTGCTTTGTACAGACAAGAATCTCCAGTCCCTTGCACTTTATGCAGTCGCTTGATAAAATATTTTCCCCTCTCAGCTCAGGTCTAAATAGCTACGCCAGATCCTAGGCAGAATAATAGGACCTTAGATTCATTCATTCCTGCCCATACATTCCATTAATAATTTTGGAGCATTAGCAGATTTATTTATTATGTAATTGTTTTACAAAAGCTTTGCAATCCACTTTTAAGTATCAAGAGCAACTAACTCACAGCATACGCTAATTGCAGGAAACGTCTCTGTTTTAAACAGAACTATAGGAACGCAAAAAGCAAATGGGCAACAGATTAAAAACTGACACAAATTCTGCATCTGCATGGTCATCTTCAATCATTTTTAAGCATGTTGTTAATGCTTAGTTATAAATCCCTAGAAATAGATATTTCTAATGGAGTTGCTGATAGGCCCTGAACCATAGTGGCACAAATGGCATTCTATAATTAGATGGGGAGAGGGGGTGAATCTGATGTGCTGCCAAAGCTCATTAAAGCAGGTCATGCACTCCAGTGCACAGAATATTGCTGATGACTGGTAACAGAGGAGCATTCTACTAGTTTGGTAAAATCACTTTTTGAAAGTCTCAGAGCAATACTGGGGGAGTCAAGGAGGAAATAAGAGAAGACAGAGATTTGATTTCAAGTGTTGACAAGAAATGGATGTTCCTTACTAGACCTTGCTAAAGCTAATTATAGTTGTCCTTTGCCATATAAGTTACTGGGGCAGATCTCTACTGTCAAAGATTACAAGGACAAAGTCAATGTCTATGTAGCCTCCCTTGTCTGACGGGCACTTGTTTGGCACGGTGCTCAAGTAGCTTGGCAGATCTGGTTTGCCCCTTGCTAATCACAGACTACACATTTCTATGGTTTTGTGCTTGACAGTGGCATAAAGAGATGCGTGTGGTGTCTGCAGCTGCCATTTCTTATTAATGCTGATATGGTTTATCAAGCATTTGACTTTGGAATATTCTTTCTCTTCCTCACTTTTCAAAGGCAACCTTTTGATCCTCTTAACATGGCCAGTTAACACACGTGCTGCCTGCCATCTCCATGTAATACCAAATGAAACACACATTGCTGGCTGGCAGTCTTGGCTCTTTAATTCACCCAGCCAGGACAACCATCATCCATGTGAGATTTCAAAACACACAAAAAAATATCGTTAAAGCCACAATTCACCCATGAAGCTTCCTCTAAATACAAACATATTATAGTTTGTAGAAAGGCTTAAAAATCAGTGAAGCAGGAGCACTTAGATATAAAGCAGGAGTTGGTACAAGTACTTTATAAGAATAGTAATGGGAAGTAAATTCTGAATTAACTTTAGAAAATAGCTGTAAGTGGAGGCTGAGAGGGTTTATATAAAGGTTTAAGGTAAAGCAGTTGATAATCAACTAAAAGAATGATTCTGGATGCATGGTGGGGATGTATAGGGAAAATGGGGGAGAACTTAACCCTTTTGGGCTAGGTCTAGACTACACTCTTTTATCAGAAAAAGCTATGCAAAGAGCGTTCCACAATTTGCACAGCTTTTTCCGATCACTTTTCTGGAAGAGGCTTGTCCGCCATTTGGCCTCATCTAGACGGGGCCAAATGGTGGAAAAGCCTCCTATTCCTTGTAGAACGAGATATACAGGGATCCCCAAAAGAGCATGTTTGCTCTTCCAAAAAAAAGTGGAAAAGCAAATGCGCTCCCTGGACACAGCAGAATTTTTCTGGGATATCCAAGTGAAGGTTCTGGGGAGGAGAACTCACAAGAGTCTTTCACATCACTTCCTGGGAGCACCAAGGGCTAAGATTTGTGTGTCTGTGCAGAATAAGTCCAGACCACAATAGCTTTTCACCACACAGGAGATAGTTGAGTGGCAAAAAGGCATCAAAGACAAATGTAGGACAGGGGTCTAAATGGTTTAGCTTTATCTATCCTAAATATTTATATGGCCCTCCTTACCAGTGTGGAAGAAAACATTGTCCTCACTCTGAGTTTGTAAGCAACAAGTAGCCAGAGGCAGTTTTATTACGAGCTGCAGCAAGGGAAAAACTGGTTCGGACAGGGGGGACCCTCCCCCCCCGCTCCGAGGCAGATCTTCGAATACAAGCAATTATTAAGCAGTTTATATACTGTCTATTAGATATAATAACAATAGCAATTAGTCTCCTTCCCATTACAAACACCAATGGCTAACAGTTATTTAGTTCCACCCAGATGCTCCTTATCTCAAGGTCCCTACCAGAGTCAGCAGTCTATCCTTATCTCCGTATGGAGGCGAGAGGCGAAGGCAGCGTCTAATTACAAATCTCGCATTGTCAGGCCACAGACTTAGCCTGACTCTTGCTCTCTTGTTAACAAGACCAAGATGGCTGCACACAAATTCCCTTATTCCCTTTTCCTGCCTCCACACCAGTGTCCCAGTCTTTAATGGATTTTATCCTCACAAGATCCCTGAGAGGTAGCTGTGATGGGTCAGGACCCCCTTGCAACTGTTACCTGATGTGCTGAGACCCCATTAAGCCTGCTTTCCCTGACAACACTCAAGTACACAGCCCTTCTGGGAACTGAACTCTAGATAAATACATCTTATTCTATATAGAGAACTGTACAGTATATGGTCATGAGATTCAGTCTCTTTCTCAATGTAAGAATGTAAGAATGGCCATACTGGGTCAGACCAAAAGTCCATCCAGCGCAGTATCCTGTCTTCCAACAGTGGCCAATACCTGGTGCCCCAGAGGAAATGAACAGAACAGGTAATTATCAAATGATACCTCCCCTATTACCTGTTACGCCGTAGGTTCCCCTCAGGCATACACCCACTTTATCAGCGGGGCATATTGGCGTTTTACCCATTACTCCAAGTGTTCCCACACCCAACCGAGTCTTTGGCTTGGACAGTCTTTGACCTGCGGACCACTGTTTGATCTCACTGGTTTAGACAGGCCTTCCTACCCGTCAAGTGCGCCGATGGAGTGGAAGGGGGACCTGGGCACACCCTCCACATCCAGACCCAGGACCCGAAAGGCAGAGGAACGACTCCACTGACTGGTTGGTGGGGTTGTTCCCCGAAACTCACCAACCCTCAGGGTCATTGGTGACTTCCTCACCACGTCCTGGGTCGCTTCCTTCCCTCCGTTGAGCCTCTCCTCCTGCCAGCCATTGGGTCATCGTAGTCTGGTTCTCGCTGCTTTCCCGAAGCATCTGGCCAGCTTTCCGTTCCCCCACAGCTGTTCGGACTTCCTGGAGTCCTGCCAAGCCCCGGCCACGGTCCTTCTTGGGTCACCTTTCTCTGCCCCTCTCTCCCTCTGTCTGCGGAGTCTGGCCACCATTTGAAGCTGTGTGCCAGCCCCATCATGCCTAGCATGCCGTGGCCCCGCCCCCGATGCTCGGTGTGTGGCATCATCCCCCAGAGTCTCCTCCCTCACAGCTGTTGGAGCAGCGTCGGAGCACACCGCACATGACTGCCACGATGTGGTGCGATTGCCAGCCAATGCCTCTTCTGGTGGCCGGGGAGTGCGGGGCTCTACGGACTCAGCAGCCACTGAGCACAACACCCCGTTACACACCCATTCCCAGCTTCTGACAAACAGAGGATATTCCCACCCTTCCTGGTTAATAGCTATTGATGGACCTTTTTTCTATGAATTTATCTAGTTCATTTTTTAACCCTGTTAAAGTCCTGGTCTTCATAACATCCTGTAGCAAGGAGTTCCACAGGTTAACTGTGCATTGTGGAAAGAAATATTTTCCTTTTGTTTGTTTTAAACCTGCTACCTATGAATATCATATGGTGACTCCTAGTTCTTATGTTATGGGTGCACGTAAATAATTTTTCCTTATCTACTTTCTCCACACTAGTCATGACTTTATAGACCTCTGTCATATCTCCCCTCAGTCTCCTCTTTTCTAAGCTGAAAAGTCTCAGTTTTATTAATCTCTCCTCATATAGCAACCGTTCCAAACACCTAATCATTTTTGTTGCCCTTTTCTGAACTTTTTCCAATGCTAAAATTTCTTTTGTGAGATGAGTCGACCACATCTGCATGCAGTACTCAAGATATGGGCATACCATGGATTTATATAGAGGGAATATTCTCTAGGATATAGTGTCTTATTCTCTAGCCCTTTTAAATTATTCCTAACATTCTGCTTGCTTTTTGGACTGCTGCTACACATTGAGTGGATGTTTTTGGAGAACTATCCAAAATTACTCCAAGATCTCTCTCTTGATTGGAAATAGCTAATTTAGTCCCCATTTTATAAATAAAGTAGGGATGATGTTTTCCAATATACATTACTTTGCATTTATCAATATTAAAATTCATCTGCCATTTTGTTGCCCACTCATCTAATTTTGTGAGACCCTTTTCAAGCTCTTCACAGTCTGCCTTAGACTTAACTATCCTGCATAATTTAGTATCATCAGCAAATTTTGCCACCTCACTGTTTACCCCATTCTCCAGATCATTTATGAATATGTTGAATAGGATTGGTCCCAGTACAGACCCTTGGGGAACACCACCAGTTACCTCTCTCCATTCTGAAAACTGACCGTTTACTCCTACTCTTTGTTTCCTGTCTTTCTTATCAATCCACGAGAGGACCTTCCCTCTTATCCCATGACAGCTTACTATGCTTAAGACCCTTTGGTGAGGGTCAAAGGCTTTCTGAAAATCTAAGTACACTATATCCACTGGATCCCTCTTGTTCACATGCTTGTTGATGCCCTCAAAGAATTCTAGTGGATTTATGAGGCGTGATCTCCCTTTACAGAAACCATGTTGACTTTTCCCCAACAAATTATGTTCATCTATATGTCTGACAATTCTGTTCTTTACTATAGTTTCAACCAATTTGCCTGGTATAGAAGATAAACTTATTTGTCTGTAATTGCCAAGATCACTTCTAGAGCCCTTTTTGAAAATTTGCATCACATTAGCTATTTTCCAGTCATTTGGTGGAGGTGATTTAAAGGATAGGCTACAAACCACAGTTAGTGATTCTGCAATTTCACATTTGAGTTCTTTCAGAACTCTTCTGTGAATACTATCTGGTCCTGGTGTCTTGTTACTGTTTAATGTTAGCAACTTGTTTCAGAACGTCCTCTAATGACACTTCAATTTGGAACAATTCCTCATATTTGTGACCTAAAAAGAGTGGTTCAGGTTTGGAAATTTCCCTAACATCCTCAGCCATGAAAACCAATGAAAATAATTCATTTAGTTTCTCCACAATGACCTTATCATCTTTGAGTGTTTCTTTAGCATCTTGATAGTCCAGTGGCCCACTGGTTGTTTAGCAGGCTTCCTGCTTCTGATGTACTTTAAAAAATTGCTACTACTTTTTGAATTTTTGGCTAGTTGGTCTTCAAATTCCTTTTTGGCCTTCCTAATTATGTTTTTACACTTTATTTGACAGCGTTTATGCTCCTTTCTATTTTCCTCACTAGGTTTTAATTGCTACTTTTTAAACATGCCTTTTTATCTCTCACTACTTTTACTTGGTTATTAAGCCATGTGACACTTTTTTAATTCTCCATATGTTTTTTTTGTTTGTTTTTTAATTTGGGGTTACATTTAAGTTGAGCTGCCATTATGGTGTCTGTTAAAAGTTTCCATCCAGCTTGCAATGATTTTACTTTTGGCCCTCTATCTTTTAATTTCTGTTTAACTAACCGCCTCATTTTTTGTAGTCCCCCTTTCTGAAATCAAATGCCACAGTGTTAGGCGGCTGAAGTGTTTTTCCCACCACCAGCGTGTTAAATTTAATTATATCATGGTCACTATTTCAAAGCGATCCAGCTATAGTCACCTCTTGGACCAGATTCTGCATGCCATTTACGACTAAATCAGGAATTGCCTCTCCTATTGTGGGTTACAGAACCAGCTGCTCCAAGAATCAGTTATTTAAGGTATCAAGAAACTTTATCTCTACATCCCATCCTGAGGGTGATGTGTACCCAGTCAATATGGGGATAGTTGAAATCTCCCATTATTATTGAGTTTTTTATTTTTATAGCCCCTCTAATCTCTCTTAGCACTTCATAGTCACTATCACTGTCCTGGTCAGGTGGTCAGTAATATACCCCTACTGCTATATTCATATTATTAGAGTATGGAAATACTATCCATAAATATTCTAAAAGATATGCACAGACTTCTTGCCTCCCCCAGGTAACAGTTACTTATACTGAGTTTATTAATAAACAAAAGAGATTGTATTAAGTATAAAAGGTAGGAATTATGTGGTTAGAAGAGAGAGCAGACAGAACAAAGTAGGTTACTAAGCCAAATAAAATAGAACATGTAAATTACGCTTAATACATTAAAGGAATTGGTTGCACATAAATTCTCCCCTTAGTTGTGGTTCCAATAATCTCTGCACAGACCGGACATCTTTCCAGTCTGAGTCCAGTCTTTTTCCCAGTTCAGACTTAGTTCTCCCAGCTACCCCACCCAAGATGAATTCTAGAAACATCTGACAACACTTTCTCCCTCCCCACTCTTAAATAGGATTTGCATAAAGTGGGAGGCCTTTGTTTGAGTTTGACCCCTTCCAGCTTTTCATGGAAAAGTATAGAGTTTCAGATGGATTCCAATATCAGGTGACATGTTCACATGTCCCTGCAAGGTCCCTCTCTCCATATTTCACAGGCTGAGGCTCAAGTTCGCAGGAAGGTTAGCTCCATTTTCTCATGCTAATAGTACATCACAGCCCTGAAGTATAATCAGAGGGTGTGACCCAAGACAGCAAATATGCAATTTCAGATGCACAGTTGAATATGCCTAACTTGATCAATAAAAATGATACATGCATATTAATAGGATAATCATATTCAGTAGATTACAACCTTTCCAGTGATCTCACATGAAGTATCTCACATAACATATGCTTACTCTAGATTTGTTATATTCATATTCTTAAGCATGTTCCCATAAAGAATATGGAATGCCCCACCACATTAGGGAATTATTGTCTCTGTTTTACACAAGGTAGATTAAGTGATTTGCCCATGGTTATTCAGGAAGTCTATTCCTGAGTAAGGAATTGAACTAGTTTCTTAAATCCCAGTTTAGTGCCCTCGCCATTAGATTATCCCAGCTTGGTTTAGGTTCCAGTGTTTTAAAAGTTGGACCCAAAGTATGTACACAGTATATTATTATCATCATTATTAGTTAGATTATGGCCTTTTACAGAGATGATAAATGTACCTGCAACTAGTTTCTGCTGTCAATTGCAACTGTACCTCAGATTGGTATATGAATTTATAACAAACCATATACTATAATGAGATGGTGAAAGGGAAAGTTAACCTTAAAAAAGTGTTCTTTGTTTCTTGGAAGCCAGAGAGTCAGATTGTCAGCTGGTGTAAATCAGTATGGTTCGACTGAAAGTTATACTAATGTACAGCATCTGAGAATCTGGCCAAAAGGTTCTTCTGCAGCCAGTAATTTGGAAGGCTTGCTGAAGGTTACAAGCCAAGAGACCATGGAAATCATGGTAGTTTGGAAATGACAGAAGACACGATGACTGTGTCTAAACTGGCCAGTTTTTCCGGAAAATCAGCCACTTTTCTGGAAAAACTTGCCAGCTGTCTACATTGGCCACTTGAATTTCCGCAAAAGCACTGACGATCTCAAGTAAGATTGTCAGTGTTCTTGCAGAAATACTATGCTTCTTCCATTCGGACAAAAGTCCTTTTGCGCAAAACTATTGCGCAAAAGGGCCAGTGTAGACAGCCCAGATTTGTTTTCCGCAAAAAAGCCCTGATTGTGAAAATGGCGATCAGGAATTTTTTGCAGAAAAGTGCGTCTAGATTGGCACGGATGCTTTTCCACAAAAAGTGCTTTTGTGGAAAAGCATCCATGCCAATCTAGACACTCTGTTCCGAAAATGCTTTTAATGGAAAACTTTTCCGTTAAAAGCATTTCCGGAAAATCATGCCAGTCTAGATGTAGCCAATAGGTTTATCAATGTCTCTGCTTGTAACTGCTCTGATGTGTTCTCTGCAGCAATCTTATCTGCTTTTTTTCTCCTTCATAAACAATTGGGCATTCCTTCAAAAATGCATGAAAAATCCTACATAATAAAAGTCAGAGGAATGGCAGAGGAAGGTCCTAGGAAAAATGAATTTACAGGGTCTGCTACATGCACAGCTGGTGAAATGGAACAGTTAGCTGTGTTATTGAGAGCTCTGGATTAAAAGGTTGTGAAGGTTGTGTGGTGGGTGGCATTAAAGAATATGAAGATGTATAACAAGAGCTTTGGGTAACTGGATTTCCTGAGTTGGACAGGAATTGGTGACACCTGCAGTCATTTTGTAAATGTGAACAATGCAAATTAATAGCAAAAACTGGAGGCATGTATTTCCACCTTCACACACAGAGAGTCAATTTTTATAAGTGGCTGAGCAGGTGTTTAGATGGGGGAATATGGGAGCACAGAGAGCATTCATTACTGGCTCACTGTGTTGATACTTAGGGAAGGTAAAGCAGATGGAAGGCAGACAGCAAAGTCCCCACCCCAGAGCAATAATTAGATAGTTCAGGGCAGCTTGGTGGGTGCGGTAAGGCGCTGTAAACAACATTAACATTCTGCTGCACTTGTGGTAGGAAAGGGGCTAGCCTGATCCCTGGTATAACTTATAGAAACCAGGGTCTTCAAAGTTACTGTCCGCAGCCTCAAAGGTTAATCTTGCGGCCAGGAATGCTTAGGCCACATCCCCTTTTTATGGAAAACCCTCTTCTCCTGGGAATTTGGAGAGGTTATGAAGTGCAGTGTAATTATGCCAGGCCTTTGCCACCTGAGGACTACCTTTACATAGGAGGAACCTGCAGGGAATCAGCTAAGCCGGCTTTATGGCTGCTTTGTGCAGACCAGATTTAGACACAATACATGACATCCTGCCTCATCTGAAGCCATTGACTTCAGTGGGGACAAGATTTCACCCCCTGTATATAAGGCTGATCCCTCACCAGTGTCTTCTGGATCTCTTTCTACCTCTCAGTCATTTTCCTGATTTTAGTCACATTACATGATGCTTTCAGAAGTGAAGCAACATATCCGAAGGAGCAACATTCTGAGTGGAAATTATATTATTGGCTTTCCTTGTGCCTATTCCAGGCTATGCATTCCCCTGTTGATCTGGGTCCTATTCAGCTACTTCTGTACCAATCTTAAGGTCAGTTCACCTTAAAAGAAACATGTGATACAATAAACCCTGTGATTCAGGCACTGAACAGTCAATGTGGTGAGTTAGTAGCTTGCCTGGTACTGGAGTTTGATAGTGACATCCTCAGCATATATGAGATAGCTCTGTGATTGTGAGATTTTGTGATGAGCTCCTTTCCTCTTTATGTCCTGACCCAAATAAATATATTAATAGAATGAAAAAGGGGAGAGAGGTGTCAAGAGAGATGGCAGAATTGAAACCAGATGTTGATGGAAACAAAATCTTATTGCAGGTTCTCAGAGTTGACATGCCCTGCTGTTCAGAGAGAGAAAGAGAGACCCTCACACATACAGACTTGTAAAAAGTATAAAGATGCTGGAAGACACCCTCCCTTGTCCCCCTCTCCCTCCCTCCCAAAAAAATACCTACCCAGGCACCCACTCATATGCAACTGTAACTGAAAGTCAAACAGCAGGAATAAAAACAAACTGTAGCTTGTTCAAGAGATATGGTGCAGTGTCAGTCATAGAGCTCCTCTGAACTGACCATGGTTTGTCTTGTGTAAATAGATATATTAATCTCTTAGAACTAAATCACTGAAACAAACCATCTGAACAAGAGAACAGCAAAACAAAAAGCTGTGCTGTCTCCCACTGCCTACAGCAATATGCACTTGATAGATGAATCTTCTGTTCATTTCCATTCTAAACTAAACCCAGAATCCAATGCCATCAATATCATCAGTGTCATTACTGCAACTGCAGCCTCAACTTGATGCAATAACTATTAATTAGCCCACTCTGTCCTTCTGCAAAAGCAGTATGAGCCCTGCCATTCCAACTGGAGTTTATTTTATTTTGGGTTATCATAAGCACCTTTCCAATTTCTAATATTCAGAAATTATCAGAAGTATGACAAAGGATAAGTAAGACCCTTAGCAGAAAGGATTTTACTGCCCTAATCTGTTTCACATCCTAAATCATCATCAGCCTAAATAGCCAAGTTGACATTAAAAACTGTGAGCCCAAATCATTCACTCCAAAACCCTTCAGTCCTTTCCCATAACAAATCCATAACAGCATGGCCTGAAGTTCAACAAATCTAAACTCTGTCAGATTAAAGGGGAGAAGTGGCTTCCAAAGTCAGGAACCATTTGGCCTGAAGTCCTTGGTAGCTCGCTCTCTGTTTTAAACCAAGTCTTCTTTATCTGAAATACCTGTAATGTGTCAGTGTACTCCCACTTTGTAGAAATGTTGAGCATTTGATTTAAATCTAAAGGTGAAACTAACCCTTGGATCATTATTATATGGTATTATGGTAAACCCTAAGGACATACCCAGATTCAAGTCCATAACTAGCATACCAGCTCAGGTTGCTGCTTACACTGCTGTGTAGAGGGAATAATGGAGCATCTGCTCACACTGAGGCTCTTCTGTAGTTTCTGAAAAGGCTACTACTTTGGGGTAGTGGTGTGATCTCTTGCTCCCCTTTTTACCTACCTCACCTGTCTCTGCTGCTCCTTTACTCTGTTCCCATGCCTGTCTCTGTCTGAACTTCCTGTCTCATTCTCTGCCCCAGCAAAACAAAACCAAAAAAACACTGGCCAAGTATTATCCTGGACCCTTGTCTCCTTTCTTCAGTTCACAGCAAAGGCCCTGCATCTCCCCAACTGGGCTCGAACAGCAACTAATTTTTGTCACCTCCCCAGGAGGTAAACTAATTGATGCCTATAATTTTGGTAGGGATGGCAGCCTGGATTATTTTTGCACATGGCTATTGCATTTCCTCCTGCCACTGAGCATGAGTCTGCATTGCTCACTGCGCAGAAGTATTCCCCAAAAAGTATCCCTGAGGTTTGGTCTCAATAACCTCTTGAGGTCTCTTCCAAACCTATGATTCTATGGGATCTGAACTCACTGAGGCAGCAATATTATGCAAGAACCAGCTATCCCATGTGATTGCCAATGCTTCCTGCTTTTGACTGCATCAGAAATGTGTTGAAAACATGCTATTTCATCCCAAATTCTAGTATGGAAAGCACAGAGGTGCATGAAAATTAAAAATAGTTTTCACAAAAAGGGAACCAAACACTTTTTGAGCAAAAAAAATGCTTTGCTTCAGGTTTGGCTCCAATTTTCCACACAGGTTCTTATTTTATCACAACCAGAAAGTGTATGTCTATCTATAGCCTATTCATCTGAGCCTACAATCCCTATGCAAGCACATACCCCCATTGACTTCAACCGACTTAATGGAAGCTTTCCTGCATAAGGATGATGGGTTTCGGCTCCTACAAGTGTGAAGCTTTATGTCCAAGAGTGCTGAGAGGCTTAAACATGTCTTTGAACAGAACTGCTGATTATCAGCATTGGAGAAATGTCAAAGAAGTAACTCAGACAAGTCTCGATACAGCCTCCTTATCACTAACGTTATCCCAGAAGTGGTGCAGAACTACAGGGGCTCTCATAATCTTTTTATAACATCATTATAGAATCATTCCTTTGTAACACTCAGAACTCTTGGCTTCCAGGAATGGAACAGAGATGGAGTGAGCACACTGGATTCTTGGCAGTATTACAGACAGTTGCAGTTCTCAAATCCTTACCTGATTTTGAAGTCAGTGAGCATTTTGCTTGAAATGGGGTAAGGAAAAGCCAAGAAAGGGCATGAGGATTTGGCCCTCCATTTGTATTTGCTTTGGAGTCAGAAGAACTCAAATAAAACCCCAAGTACTCTTTTGGTTAACCTGTGATAGAGTTTGGAGTTATTTCTATCTCCCTTGATTCTTAATGTCTACAGACTATTCCTTATAATAAATATTAATAATTTGCAGTGACATGGATGAATACATTTTTATAATTATCAAAAACCAGACATACTGACTTAGTGTTTAAAATTAATTATTGCAGGGAAACTAGCATTGCATAAGGGAATTACATTAACACATCAGAGTAAGTTCATCTTGCCTTTTCAGTTTACCCTTGTTAAACTTTATTTAGCGGTTTTGTATTTAACGTCTAAGCACTTAGTGAAAACATGATTTTCCTAACTAGAGGGCTTTATTTCCAAGCATTTCAAATAACATACATTTAAATTACATCAGAATAGAGCTACAACCTTTTATGAGGCCATGAATGCCAACAAATTAACAGGAGTAACTGGTTTTTAATATTAATCCACAGTGGAATAGTCACTGGGCCAGAGAGATAGAGAATGGGAATGATCAGAGTAGTTCAGCGGCTAAGGCACTAACCTGGGAGGTAGACACCTCTGGGACCTGTCTCCCCTGCTTCAATCACTTTTTCTCTATTTAGAGACAGTGGACCAGCTTCACAAGGAGAAACTGAGACTACGTCTAGACTGCAGGCTTCTTGTGCAAGAAGCTTTTTTCAGAAGAGATCTTCCAAAAAAACTTTTTGCGCAAGAGAGCGTCCACACTGCAAAAGCGCATTGAAAAATCGATGTGCTTTTTCAAAAAATATCGTCCAGACTGCCTGGACACTATCTCATATGCAAACAGAATGGAAAGAATGGTCACCAGAGCATCTGTGCTTTTTTCTCTTCCCTCTTCTTCTGAAAAAACTCCCTCTTCCCCGTCCACACATGCCTTTTTGCTAAAGAGCTCTTTCGCAAAAAGGCTTCTTCCTTGTAGAATGAGGATTACCAATTGAGCAAAAAGCCCTCTGTTCTTTCGATTTACTGTCGAAAGAATGCGCTTGCAGTGTGGACGTAACTCGAGTTTTGTCAGAAAAATTGCCATTTTTTCTGACAAAACTCTATAGTCTAGACATAGCCTGAGGGAACCCAGATCAGAATACCCATATCACTGTAGTGGGAGACACCCTGCTGATATCTTTTCCACTCCAGCCACTAGGCTAAACATTATCAAGGGGGGCAGCAGCAGTGATGTTGATGATATTTTATATGGCGCAAGCCAGGTGTCTATTTCATTATCTTAAGAAACACTCTGGGTGCCTGAACCATCTGTCTCCAAGTGCCCGGTTCCCATTCATGGATCTCTAGCAGAGATAGGTGCTTCTCTACATTGTGGACTTCGGTGTCTATCTCCAAGAGAGAGACAGGGTTTAGGACACACCCCTTTTGTTGGCATTCCCACTGGCTAACTTAGGTGTCTCCATCTGCACTTAGGCTACATCTACACGGCACTGTAGTTCGCAATAAGATCCTCAATTTCATAATTTGGCGCTCTCAACACAGCACCAAATTTTGAAATAACTTGCTATTCCAAAGCATTCCTTACTGTTCGTGGAATGAGGTTTACAGGGATGTCGGAATAGCGAGCCCAAACTAATGGGTTTGCTGTTAAGATACGGGATAGCTATTTTGGGATACTCCAGTATCCTGAAATAGCGTTGCAGTGTAGACGTAGCCTTAGTGTGCTAGCTTTTGTGGACTGCGCTCTTAGGAGCTTTTCTGTCCATTCACTGCATGGAGAGTTTAGGTGCCTAACATGGATTGTAGATCACAGTCTTGTTCTTGTGAGTTTCTAGTGTTGCCACAGCCAAGTCCCTTCATAGCTCCAACGAGGGTCTTTAAAAGGGCTGGTTTTAGCATACTTATTTTTCTTCCATGTCCACCTTAGTTTACCATATCACTGAAATATTTAATTAGGGGTAAGATTTCTAAAGGCACAAATGACAGCTAGTAGCCCATCAATTTTCAATAGAAGCGATGTATATAGCTTTCCTTTATGGGTTTGGAAATCACCTTTCTCTGAATTTCGCTGAGTCTTTTTGTACTGGAAACTGATATGCTGTTGCATTGTATTAAAGAGAATCATGCCAAATAGCATTACATGCCTCGTAACTGTTAAAGAGCTGTTGTGTTCCATCCCAAAAGTGGTGGTGGAAATGTCAGATGACACAGACAATCTCTCACATATGTTGTGATGATATGAATATATTAAATTGTAGGAGTGTGTGCAAACTGGTGGACTCCTGTGGCAAACTGTGGAGTCACTGGTTTGGTTAGGTTTAATCACACACCTTTCTCTTTGCTCTGCCCTCTGATTTGTTTTTGGTGGGAATACTTCCCGGCTGCCAGGCCAAGGCCAGGCTAGCCCCAGCTCTCCTCCCCCCAGGCCGCCAGGGGAGACCAGGCTGTGCCAGCCCTGGCTCTTCCCCAACCCTGGCTGCCAGGCTGAGGCCACACCAGACCCAGCTCCCCCTACCCGGGCTGAGGCCTCACCAACCCAGCTTCTGCCCCCTGGCCTCAGGCAGAGGATGAAGGCAGGTGGCAGGAAGCAGAGTGGTGTGATGACGTCACTGTCATCCCTCAGGAAAAAACTGTCATATATAGAGAGACGATTGTGTATGGGGAGCAGGAGTGAAATAACTGCAGTGTTACAGAGGGGCATTTTTGTATTTGGTGCTGTGGGGAAAGCTTGCAGAGTTTCTCTCCACATTATTCCTGGTTCATGTCAATATTATTAATCCTTAACTTTCATCCACACCAAATGTGTTTGGTGTCAGTCAGTAGAGGCAAAAGCCTAGCACAGTCTCATCCTAAAAGCACAGGGCTCTATCCTGGCTGATAGCTGCAGGACAAAAGGGAAGAGAAAAAACCCTAAGTCTCACAAATATTCCTTCCTCCTCCTCCCAGCAGCATAGCATTGACAACTAGGAATGAGGATGTCTACCCTGCATCATTTGAATTGCCTCAATTGTGGTTTAGATACTCTACACGATTAATAACATACAACAAAATATTAGTTCACATTGTGTAAGGACAGCTGGAAGAACATGAGCTCTCAGCTCTATCCAGCACCCTTACCTCGAAATAAGCTACGCAATTTGCACAGCTTATTTTGAGGTAATTTTGAAATAAAGTACTATGCCAAGATATTCCTTAACCCTTGTTCAATGAAGTTTTCAGGGATGTCAGAATAGTGAGATATAATGGGCTTGCTCTTAAGATGTGGAATAGCTATTTTGGGATACCAGAGGTATCCTGAAATAGTTCCATGGTGTAGATGTAGCCACACATACTGCTGTAGCCTCACCAACCTATTCTTTTTAAAATGGCCTTGATTACAATTGCACATATAGTACTGAAAGGACGCGTCCTTGATTAGTCCCCCTGCAAAGTCCAGAAAGGAGATAATATTGTGACACTAGCATGTATCCTTGCTCAGAATGCTGTAACCGATTAAATATATTTATGGCAATTTTTAAAATTTCCATCACAGTAAAGAGAAACTGCTATTCAATCCAGTGAAATGTTTTCTCCAAGTCAAAAGATGCTATTACTACAGGACTGGCATCATTTTTCATCTTAAAGAGGATATTAAATAAGCACAGCAAATTCGTGCAGGTGAGCCTACCATACTAAACATAAAATAAAACCACACGTTCAGGATGAATTATTTTACTGCTTGTGCTTTGAGTCAATTGGCCAATAACGTTGGCAATTTGTTAATACCTACATTTAGGAACAAAATAGATCTATATGACCCACATTCCTATACACATTGGTCTAGAGCTACAATCAGCACTATGTGGTTTGGAAAGTATCGGTCGATCAGCACCTGGTTTGCATAATTTAGTGATACCAAGGCATGAAAATAGCAAACATTAGCTTGCAAAAAAGATGTTCCCTTTTTGAACTAGGAGGACTAGACTTGCCTAAAGGCTTGCAAGATTTATGAACAGCTCCATGGCAGTCGACTGGAACAGGGGAAGGCCAGCCCACATGTTTAAAAAAAATAGAGTAATCTGCTCTGTCTAAAATTACAAGTGGGTCCAAGACACATTTTTAATCCAAATCTGAATTTCCTTAAAGTCAGTAGGAGGGGTGGGAGCTCAGTATCTTTGAAAATTAAATCACTTGTATTTAGGTGCCTAAATATGGATTTAGGGACAGAAATTTAGGGACCCAGTTTTGACCATTTAATCTTCATCTTGTGGGTCTCTGCGCCCCTGGATTCCAAGCAAGGGTTGCAGAGCACCAAGTCATCTCCCATTAAACTATATTTTAAAGCTTGTCAATATGATATTCCTGCTGGTCCTTGAATTTCCTATCTTGGTAATATCAGTGAGCTGTACACAGCGAACCGGGGCTTCTCTGAATGCAGACCTCTACTTTCTTATTAAGTCCCTATTAGCTAGTTTGAGATTTCAGCAGCCCTGGGCAGGCTTTAGGTCCCAGAGTTTTTCTTCTCTGCCTGTGTGAGTGAAAATGTGCAAGTCAGACTTTATACTTTTATAAATATCTTTTTCTGCCTCTTGGCCCTCTGTGATGATGTCTAAGACCTTGTTTATCACTGGCATACTTCTTAAAGTGCTTATCTTCATGCATTATATCCTCACTTGCTTCACATACTCTCTCTATCCTCTAACCCTTTCCTTTGCCAACCCAGCCTAAAATGTGAGAAGCTACAAATGGGGGTATTCTTCCTTCTTCACCCTGGCTGTGGTGATAGAATTTCTGCCTGTTTCTACACTTCCTATTAATCCAGGAGCCTTGTAAGCTCACTCACACGTGCACACAGAGTGTTACATGCACTGATATCCCTTAACAGAGTGCTCAGGAAGGATCTATCTGCAGGGTCAGAAATAAGGCAGTGGTCCTACTTAGCCTTCTGAGCAATTGCAGGGAATGGGCAATAACAAAGGGAAATGAAACAGCCTTCCAAATCAGTGAAGGCTTAAGAACCATGGCCTAGAACTAGACAACTTCATAGCTGGAAGGGTAGGAGAGGGTAATTCTATGCTGACTCTCTCATAGCTGGTGGATTGTAACACAGGAAGCCAATTGTTTCAAATTGCACAATGTGTTACCGGGGATCAGTACAGGCAACTGCTGTAACCAAACTATAAGGGAATGGTGCCCTGCACTGGCCCTTTAAAAGCAAAACCTGAGCAAGGGCTGAGAGCGAAGTACCAGCTGAGGCTGTTATTTTGCCAATTTGCGCCCAGCAGGGGGAAGGGAGGAGGAAGTGGGAGCTGTATAAAGAAGAGCTCCTGGAGGGAGAGAGGACTCACTCTTGCTCTGGCTGAAGAGCAAGAGGGACTTGGCTGCCTGGGAAGCAGGAGGCTTCCTGGAAGTAAAGCAGTGCTGGAAAAGGAAAGCAGAGTTGGGAGCGCTGGCCTGACCTCATTCCCAGGCTGCAGGGCCTGAGACAAGGCTTGAGAGTATGAAGGCTGTAGGGGGGCAGCTAGGGTAGGAAAAGGCAGCAGGTCCACACCCCCTTGCCATTGATGAGTGGCCATTTCAGACTGCAGTTTGCCCCTGAGGCAGGGGCTAGATAAAGGCTGCCAGTACATCACTGAGGCAACTGGATATTCCCTGGGAGGGGAGACCCTGGAGTGCAGAGACTGACAAACACCTCCCTGGAAGGGGGTCAAGAGACACTGGAGTGGGCACTGACAGAGAGCAGTGTCCTGAAGAGGACACCGCAGTCCAGAAATGACCCAGGTCTGGAGTGGAGAGTGAAATGAGGACCCGGGAAGACACCAATGAGAGGGAGGCGACCAGCAAACAGACAAAAGCTAATTCCCAGCAGCACTGGCTGGAGGTGCCTTGGTGGTCAGACTGTCTGTCAGATAGGTAACAGTTGAGGTTGTGCACGCTTGCTTCCCACTCAGTACTAAGAAAAGAGACGTCTATGAGAAAAATGAACCTGAAGTGATAGATGTGTGGTGATGGGGGATTGAGGAGACAGTAGAGATGGCAAAAAAGTAGGTGATTCTGGTGACTGCTGACAAACTTTCCCACTAATTGGCTCTGTCTTGTGTGTTTGGTAGGGATGGAGATGAGGGCCACAGATATTTTCTTCCGGTGGTCTCTGGACTTCACATGCACTTGGGTGTCATCAGTTGAAGTTGATGGTAAGTCTGTAGAGGCTGGGCAATTTTGAGACTAATTGTACCTGAAAACATGCAGCTATTACAAAATATTTCCCTGAAGCTTACTGGGATATCTAATGCAGCCCTAGTTGTAAGAGGTAATGATGTTTCATTGCCCATCCATTGGAGCTCTTATTTAACTTGAGAGGTTTCCTACTTCTATTCTATCTGGCTGAAAAGAGAGGTGTAGTCTGTACTTCCTCTAAAAGTAAGTTGGGACCTATTTCCAAGAAAGACCCCTTGTTCTGGGTTCTCAATTTTAGTCTCTGAGAGCTTTATTGTCAGAGCTGTTGATGGTCATAGCTCTGAGAGATTTCAGTTAGGGTACATCTACTCTGCAACACTATTTTGAAACAACTAGCGCTATTCTGAAATAACTTAGTCCATGTCTAGACAGCAGGCAGTTATTTTGAAATAGTGTCAAAATTCTGTCAAGCTGTAGGACTTCTTACTTTGACTCCTGTAAACATCATTGTATGAGAAATAAGGGAAGCCAGAAGAAGAGTGCTCTATTTCAAAATAAGTCCTGTGTAGACGCTCCCTATTCCGAAATAAGCTATTTTGAAAAACTATGTAAATGACATAGCTCAATTTGCATAGTTTATTTTGAGTTAAGCCCTGCAGTGTAGACACACCTTAGTTGTGAGTAAGTAACACTCTGAGCATGTGGGCCTTACCTTCTCTGCCAGTTTCTTCTCTGTAAAACTGGGTTATGAACACTCAAGGTCTCAGGGAGGGTGCTGTAAGGATTAATTAATGTTTAGACAGTACTTTGAAGATTTACAAGTATTTAAAATAAAATTATTTAAGAATGTTAAGGCAAGTTAGAAAATGTAGCAGTGTCTTTGATTAAGTCAGGTTGACTATGCTACACAAACCAGAGTGGCAGCTGGTACCATCTTCTTGCTTAAGGAGAAAGCACCCTCCCACCAGCAGGATAGCAATTTATTGATGTCATCAATATGAAATCCAAACACTGAGGCTGATCAAACACTGAGAGCATGTCTACACTGGGGAGTTATTTTGAAATAACAAGGTGAGTGTCCACACTACCCAGCCTGTTATTTCGAAATAATAACCCCTGATTGTGAAGAGGAATAAGCTTATTTTGAAATAGTTATTTCAGGAGTTATTATTTCAAAATAACTTATTTTGAAATATCTTGGTAGTGTAAACATAGCCTGAGTTTCTCAGAAGTCATTATACTAATGCTTCATGATAAGGTTAAAGGCTGGTTTAAATGCTGGAATCCTCACTTGTCTGGCCAGCCCTCGTTCCTTTCCCAGTGTTTGTAAGTCCTTGAAGTATTTGCTTCTAGATCTAGACCTTCATCCCACCAGCAATTTTGCCAACCAATCAGTCAGTCATACTCCAAGCTCGGTGCTCTCTCAAACTGATGTCAGCAGGCCTCAGAGGAATAGCTCTTGTTTACCAGCAGACAGCAACTGAAACCAACCAAAATCCAGCATATGCATATGAAGGATGGTCCAGTGTGATCTGGAGTTGTGATGGAAATGAATCAGTGAGAGATTCAGCAAAGGAAACTTATAAAATGAACATGTTGTGCTGCTCTAGCATCATTTCTCCCTCATCTGAATGTCTGATTTAAATCATGAATGGTGTTGGACCCCACTCATTTAAACATATATTGTCCTACTTCAAGTACTTATCAGAAAAAAAACTGAACATGCTCCACAGAATGTTTTGTGACTACTGTTTAATAAGGCATGTATTACAACACAAATGAAAATATTCTAGAGAAAACAAAGACTTTCAAACTGGCCCTTCTCAACTGAAACAAACAACCATAAGCAAAGAGGACAAAATAAAACAATTACATAAACATGACCACTTGATTATAATACTTGAGACTGAGGAGAGATTATGATTCTCCAAGCAAAGGGACAAAGAGAATTCACAAAGGAGACTATCAGAAGGAAATGCAAATTCTGTAGCAAAATTAGTGTTGGTACATTCCAGGCATATGCTTCTGTTGTACTGTGTGTAGAATTGATACATAAAGGTCAGCTTGAATAAACTGTTTAACAGTGACCAGGAAAAAAACTGGTGTTTTGAAAGGGTCCCCATAGCTGAATGAAAAGTCTGGCTGGGAGGAAGAAGGGGTGAGGGCAGACATTGCAAATATGATAGCTGCAGTCCAAAGAAAGATAGTGCAGTTGCTAAAAGGGAAGTGCCAGATATAGCTGGGTTGGATTTGTTCCTTTTTTCCTGAAAAGTATGAGAGAAAAGGGGGATTTAGCCAACCAGTATAGAGAGTTGATCTATCATAGTATTACAAGGTGCCCCTATGTGCCCAGTGATATCCACCCCAAGTCATGCAAGGAAGGTGATCTAATTGCATATCGATTTGAAAGTGATGAATACCAATAATCTGGCTGAAATGTTTCAACAGGGCCGCCCAAGGGGAGGCAAGTGGGGCAATTTGCCCCAGGCACCACAGGGGCCCCCACAAGAATCTCTGAAGTCTGAGATTTTTTTTATGGAAGGTGCCCCCAAAATTGCTTTTGCCCCAGCTGCCCTGAATCCTCTGGGTGGCCCTGTGTTTCAATAGGCTCATGGTAATTGACAAAAGAATTATACTACACCAGAAAGAAGGTAATCCATCTACCTTAACAGCTGCTTTGAGGGCTTTGATTAGATTTGCATCACAAAGAAAAAACTTTTCTACCAGTGTGGGACCTAGTCCTGCACACCCTCACTCACCTTAGTAGTGTTAATGTTTTCATAGATCTGGTTAGGTGACTATGACATTAAGGTTTGCAGAATCAAGCCTGTAAGAAGGAAATAGGTAAGGTGTTTATGTGATTTTGTAACCCATTTAACATGACATTCTTAAGGCTACATTCTGTGGGTCAAATAAAAATATAAAAAATGACTCTCTTCTCTATCTCTTTGTACTATCAGACTACAGTGCTCATTTCCTGAATGTTTCCTAGGACAAAGCCATCCTGCTGATTGGTTATGGACTGTGGCACCAAACACTGTAGCTCTAACGAGCACTCCACATCAGTGCACAAAGAGCCCAATCCCAAAAAGGAGCTGGTCCCTGTTGTCTCCCCTGAACACTGGAGCTGAGCCCCTTGCAGAATCAAGCCAATAGCCCCAAGTTCAGCAGCATCCATTGGGATAACAGTATTTGGAGTGAGCTTGGGAAATACCATTTGAGATTTATGAACATATAGAGAAAACCGGTAAATAATTTCAGTTTAAACTCTATGAATTAAATGTATTGTCTATTTTGTAAAGCTGAAATATGAAACATTAAATTACAATTTAGCCTGCAGTCTGAGAAGTATGGTTTTTAACAGAGAAAAAAGTTAGGTCAGGTAATATCTTTTACTGGACTCATCTTGGTTGATGAAAATGACAAAGTTTCAAGATTACCCCGAGCTCCTTTTCAGGTCTGGCAAACAAACAAACACAGGACAGTCATAAGTGATAGTAAGGTTATCATCTACGAATAGGGAGGACAGCTTTGATCAATTCTCAGTTGAGCATTACTAACTGAGTCAAAACACAAGAAAGAAATTCAAAATTCAAGGACTTCTGTCAGTTCACTGACATGTCCCTGTTTCAGTTTCATAGTAACAAATCCACTTGTCATAGTTGTTGTTCAGCCTGTCATGAGTAGTGCTGTTCGTATTTTTGTAAGTAACAGCAGGAGGGATCCCAGATGACTGTCTAATAATACATGAAACACTGAAAGCCAGACCATAATGAGTACTTATCCATCAATCCTTTTGCACTCTTTATTAATGTTTGATTCCTGGATATTTGTTCGGTCATCTTATTTTTTTCCACTAGTAATTTTTTAAAAAGTTTAACATTTCCTCTCAGCTTAATGCTTTGACTTCATACTGGTTCAGAGAGTTCTCTGCACTGGTTCTAAGCAAAAGAAGATAAAATATATGCACATTAGATGTGGATGTTACAATTTACTGGAAGGATGCTGAAAATCTTATTGATATTGCAACTTCTGTATTAGATCAAAAAAGCACGCCCACAATATTTACTAAACATTTGTCCAACCACTTATAAAACTCTAGTAATTAAACTAATTCCCCCAATTACTTGACTCCATATGTTAAATTTTTGCTGCATATAGAAAATGATGTTTTTCTTCCTTTCCTTGTTGTTGTATCCGACAGTGACTGGAATAACTAGGCCTTAGACTAGAGTATCTATTCTCTTCCAAATCTGACATTGTATACTGTATCTTAGTGATTTCCCCTCTTAATTTCCTCATATCTAAAAAAAATAAGACTATCAACCGCTAACAAGTTACATGTAAAAGCTATGCCATGTTCCTGTATCATTCTGTTCATTCTGTATTGAGCCTTCACTATATCTACATTTTAATTTTTTTTCCAAAGGTGATCAGAACTAAGCACAGTATTTCATATATGGCCTTATGGTACTGCTAAGTACCTTCTGCAGTGCTAGAACAGTTGCTTCTGAAATATCCATTACCTTTATTTATACTTCACAGATTGGGGAGAGAACCAAGAAATAGATATGAATAAAACAGCAGACTCAGCAGACCTTACCTCAGTATTTTTCCTGTGTTTTCATATGCACTTCCATTTCCATGCAATATTTTATTTTTGTATGCATCTATCACTGTTTGCTTCTGTCAGAAGTTCAAAGACAGCCTGATTTTATAAGCGGGAGATAGTATTGACTGATTCATAATATTGTTTCTACTTTTTTTTTAACCAATCCTTGATATACATCTCCAATTTTTAAAAGCATTTCATGACCCACTGGGCAGTTTGAAAGATCTATAGAATGAACTCATTATCATGTTGGCTGTGGAGTGTTTTTCATTGGTTATGTTTGCAATGCAAAAATTAGTTTCAGCGGGATCTTTTCTGTTGGGAAAACTGTTAAAAAACTAATATATACATACATAATAAAACTTATGGGGAGGTGATATCAGTTTGATGGATTACATTTATCAATCAGCTTTGACTATGCCTCTGCTCATTAATCCACTTTTCCCAGCATCTTCCAACACTCAGAATGCCTTCATGCAGCCATAATCAACTCATCAGAAAAATATTTTCTTCTCCCCCCTGAAATGTGGAATTCCCAATCATTTCCACCTTAGGTCCACGGTAGGCGGTATTCTGTCCTTCACGAGTGACAAGCTCATTAAAGCATGATCTCTCAAGAGCCTGTAGAACTGAGAGTTTTACACTCTTGGGGTGAAATCCTGCTCTTAATGAAATGCATGGAAGTTTTACCATTGGCTGACTTCAATGGGGACATGAGTCTATACCTGCAGAGGGGGAAATCCCAGCTTTCATAGAGCCACATAATTTGCTTCTAGCTGTGGAAGTTCTCAAAACTTTAAAGAAAACATAATTGTAGTTAATTTTAAAGGGCATTTTGCATGTCGAACAAAATTTTTATCTCTAATTCTCAACACCACATGTGACCTTTGTAATTAAGGCATCTGGCTTTAGAGGCATAAAGATACAAAACTAGTCCCAATAGTCAATTGTACCTAAAGAATTGTTGTGGTGCTTTTTTCTATGGAATAAATGGCACTTACAGAATGCATAATGGTGTAGTATAAAGGTGTTTTTCAACATGCATTTTGGATGATCTGTAGAACTCACCCATAGCTTTCCCACTGATGATGTATTCTCTCCCTCACTTTTCTTCCTGCACTCTCCTTTGCGCATGATTCTAGACAAACAAGAATTTAATTTTCTTACTGCCCCTTAAGCTGAGTGCACAGCAACCAGAATTACGACTTCATCATAATACTCACTCTTTCACAGCAAAAGAACTGCATTGCCATCAAAAGAACATCATGGAGAGTCACAAAATAATTAAAGATTTAAGGCTTCATTCTGGCTTTGATGAGACTGAGGCATGAAGGAGCAGCTGGAGCAGCTGTGTGGCGATGGCTTAGAGGCAGTCTCCTTACAGAGGGCAGACACAGACGTAATGCCTCCAGGGTATTGTGGGAAGGAAGGAGGAGCTGCATGATCAGAAGTGGCATTTGCCATACCTATGTTAGCTGCTTTTGCTAGTGGTGGCTTCCAGATATGGCAGCGGGAACACCGGCAATGTCATGGCCTTAATCCATGACACATCTTTTTGGGCAACAGCAGCAATGCTAGGCATTGTCATACCCCCAACATAATCTTAGGGTGTCTAAACAATAATATTTGGGATGTCTTGGTTCCTACTGGGTGCTTTTGAGGGAAAAAGGAGCAGAGATTCTTCTTGGACAGTACTCATGTGAGGACAGCCACCACATGACATGTGCTGTGTAACAAATGTATAAGCAATAATTAAAACATTCATCTAAAAAGTAAAGGGTACAATATGAGCAAGGGTAGGGCTTTTTCAAGCTGTCAGTGAGAGATTTCTGGTATTTGCAAGTGTGTTACTGGTTTTGAGAAGATTGTTTGGCAGTGTCACTGCAACCCACATGTGTTTCTAGTCAGTTTACATTTGCCATTTTCCTCTTCTGCCTTTCTTGCAACCACTGCTTGTTGTGTGGGGAGAGCACCACCCTCTTCTGTTTCAGTCTTCCTTTACCCCTTGAACCCACAAGGGTCATATACATATAAAAATAGAAACTCATAGAAAGATGTGCAGAGTGATGACAAGTGGTAAATGTGACTCTGATCTGGTGCTTCAGACTAACTATTACTGACCTAGACCATGGTGAAACATGTCCTCCAAAAGCAGCAAGCAAAATTCTTGATTGATAAAACAGAACTCTTGCTGTAAACAGGGGACTGTGGCAGAATTCAGAATAATCAGAAATCCATTTCAGTATCCCTTTTCATTTTAAAAAAGAAATTATGACTATATGATTCACTTTATATTGAATCAGGCTAGTCAGATTCACTTTAAAATATGCTTTATTCCAAGTTAATTAAGTGTTTATGAACTCAGCCCACATTCTTCTTCTTCTTGCTAGTCTAATTATTACATTTAATGTATATGTTCATGTAGCTATATATCTATGCATTAATGTAGACACAAATACATTCTCTTAAATATAAAACCCCACAAAATAAAAACGAGTAATTTATGGGAACTTAAAATTAAATTATCTGGGCAGGTTTCCAGTTGATTTATAGTGATCCCTGGACAGACCATGCTTACACATAATAACTACTAGAGAATTTACTTTACACTACAGCATTTGTGTTGCTGGCCATTTGACTGCCAAGATTAGTGTTTATGATCAGGATGGCAATCTAATTAAATATATCTAAGATTCAAAGAACGTTGGACAACATTCAAGGCCAACTCAGCATTAAATTAGAAAATTTAACCTGGCTATTCTATCAATATATCCAGCTACCAGATCAACTACTACCCAAAACTATGTCTAATGAGTTTGGTGGGAATACTGTATCACAGATGTCTAAGGTAGTCATGAGTCTAAAGCATCATAAATAAGATGCTTCAGCTGGGCATAGCAAAATATATTAGAGCAGCTTTGTCAGTTTCTAGCAACCTGCTTGCCGATAGTTGAGAAACAGCACTGTAAAATGTATGAGCTGCCTTTTGTAGTTTTTTTGCAGGAAGCCTTGGAAAGCAGCAGATAATTTGCTTTCAATGATTCATCAAGTTGGCCCTTTGTTTCACTAATTTGAGTGTCAAGTGCAACCACATAATAAAGAATTACCAAGACTGATAAGATTATTCCTATACTCCTGTCTTAACAACTGGTACTATTCTAACCTACACCACAGATGGAATAAATAGCAAATATATTTGCAATGCCAGCAATCTTCTTTGAAATGACAAAGCATGTTTACTGCCATCTCCACTGATGCAGCACACATTTTTGTTTCTGCTAATAATTTCTACTTTCTTAAAAAGCACTAAATGCTGAATGCTGTGCCATCGCTAGAGATGACATTTGTTCCACTGTTAGTCTACCAATGAATTAGTAAAGATGAAAAATGGATTTTAGTGACAATTCCAGCCTTGAGAAAGATATTATTGTGAACATGGTTGAGTTAGCCTGCTGATCATTTTCTCCTTAATGTAGTCTTTAATGTTATATTGCTGTAGGTTAGATGTGAAGCCATATATTAGAACTATTATTTTTGATGAATAATTTCAAGAGAATATGTTCATAATTAAGATATAATTTTTTCAAAATGCTATACTGTCATTTTAATAACTTCATAAGAAACCGACCTGAAAATGGGTTGTTTTGAAGAGGCACATATATAACTATAGAATTCCTAGAGTAAGAAATTTATGTAATTTAAATTGCTTTATTAAAGTTTTCACAATTAAACTATGCATCACTGATACAGAAAAATCAAAGATGTAAACAGTAAAGGACTCCAGAGAACGCATATAAAATGACTTTTATCTCTAGCAATCAGAAAGATGGCATTAGAGAGTACAAGATACTACAGGTTCACTTTCTTTGAGAAATGTATGTATATAAATGTTTTAAAACTTATTATGAAGAATTGTTATGTAATAAGAATTGCATGCCAAGCAGGAGACTCTAAAACTGTAGTTAATACTGTTCTGGAAATGGAGGGTGTTAAAATATTTACAAAGAAAAAAATGAAAATAATTTAGATGAAAAATTGTTGCCTCAAAACCACAGGGCTCAGAAAACTCAGTTAATGCTTAGAGAGTGATGAATTTTTCCTCTAGGCAAAATGGAAATAACTTACGTTGGAGATTGTGTCCTTGTGTTCTAAGCAGGATTTTTAAAAAAGGCAAAGCAAGTGGCCTGCATGGATTTAATGGTATTGTGTTATAATTTAGGTTGATCAGAATCCTGCCCACTGATTAAATATGACATTGTGCAGATGACTGTAATACTGTAGAGTGTGTTTCACTGCAGAAGAGGGGAAAGGGGCTCCAGTGTGGAGATGAGATTTCTGTCCGAGAAATCATTACAACCTCTAACTTATGTCTTCCTTTAACTTCTACATTATCCTGAAACTGCCTCTGTGCTGGAGGCGAGGAAGGAACCGGGGGAGTTTAGGACCCAGCAGACAGTGGCAGGCAGCAGTTGTGTAGATCACTGAGAGAGACTCAGAGGGTCCAGTCCAGTTTTAATGCTGTCTCTAATCTCTGCAACAGCAGTGCTTTCCCTAACAGCCCCAGCTCGGGCGTCTCTCTCGCTCTCTCCGGCCTGAGCCCCGGCAAAAACCATGTTCTTGGCTTCCTCACAATGGAAACCCTAGAGGGGAAAGTGGCCCCAGATGCGCAAGCCTGAGGATTCTTTACAAAGAGGTGCCCACAATGAAGACCCTGGCGGTAAGTCAGTGGTTGGACCTAATGATCCTAGGTCACCCGGGGACCAAACGAAAGCAGCCCTGCTGGGGGAGAAGACGAGGGCAGTGGAGCGGGCTGGCCAGGGCATCAGACATACGCTCCAGCCTTTCCAGGACTGGCACCTTCTCTTTTGTTACATTTTACTAAGGGGAACAAACCCGAGGAGGGGGAGGGGGAGGAGAACTTTCCACCTGCTTTTCTCCTATTCGCGTGCGGTGTTGTTCCGTAGAGCGTGGAGCAAACAGATCGGCTTAAAGGATGAGCGTGGCTGTAACTTGGCTAGTGCAACAATTCCTAACAGTCATTAAAATGCAGGGATGGAGCGGCTGGAGGGGAATGGAGGCACGGGGAAGGGAGCGGAGGGGAACGCATGGGAACGGGAAGGAGAGGGGGGCAGGGGCGGAAGGAAAAGAGGCAGAAAGCGGTGGGAGGTGACGGGAGGGAGGTAGCGAAATGGGGGAGGGGGGGGTTTCAGTGGAGTTCTCGAGCCGCACTTTTACCTGGTCCTCACCGGTGTCAAACTTGCAAGCGCTGCAAAGGGAAAGGCGCCGCGGGTGTTTCCCAAATAGCTACTTAACCCGAGCAGCTACCCCCTGCTGCCGCCCCCTTGGAAAGACACTGCCCCAAAAGTGACCCGCACTGGACGCCACCTGCAGTGTGAGGAGAGAGGCCCACAGGGCGCTGCATGGACGGATCAGTGCAAGGGAAGGAGGGCGGGGAGGGAGTGCGGAGAGACCCAGACTTCACCCCGTCTGCCCCGCTTAGGATGTGACCCCTCCCCCTCCGCTCGCCTCCTTCCAGGATTCCCATTCTTCTCCCGCCCGGGTCGGGGTTTGCGCTGTGCGGGGGGGTGTGCCCGGGGCTGTTTGCAGGGGGGCTCAGTGTCTCTTTGTCCCTTCGCAGCGCCATGGGCTGGCGGTGTGTTTAGTGCTCACCACCATGTGCACCAGCTTGTTGCTCATGTACGGCAGCATCGGCGGCGGGGGCCAGAAGGAGCCGAACCAGCAGCAGCAGGTGGCGGTGGCGGCCAGTGGGAAGCCGGAGAGCAAGCAGCAAGGCGGCAGCCAGCAGCGCCCGAGGCTCCCTGTGGGGGCGGGGCTCCTAGAGGGCTACATCAGTGTCGTGGACCACAAGGTGAGGAGATGGGCACAGGGGCAGCAGGGAGAAGTGGGCCAGGTCTGGCCACCAACCGGGGCTGGAGGGAGGGAGCAGTGCCCTTTGGGGATCTCTGTGGTTCCTCCCAGCTCTCAAAGACCCAGCGGAAGCTCTTATGGGTCCTTAATGATTGGATCAGACATGTAAATGGGCCATGGATTTGGCACCATGCCCTCTGTAGGGGTGGGACTGAAGCTGTGGTCCTCCCTGTCCTTGGCTAGTTGTGACTCCTGTACCACTTAGCCTGGTGTGACTCTGTGACTCTCCTGCCTTTTGCTTTCTGGGAGGTGGGCTGTGACTCATGATGGTGGAGATGTCACTTTTTGTTCTGTGGGGGCTATAACTGGAATCTTGAGTCCTTCGTTTGTGGTGGTACACCAATGTTCATGGCTTCTGGGACTGGTGCCTGTCACCTTATTTTACTCTGCTCTATTCAGGTTCACCTACTGCACTCATTAGTATCTGAATACCTTCCAGTAGTGCAGAAAGCAGTATGTCTACACATCTCTTATGGACTTGTTCTCTCCTCCACTGCCCAAGAATTGTTTTAGTCTGGATTTTTTAAAGTGTATACACACATGTTGCTATATGTTTATGTAGAGAGTGCAAGGTCAGAGAAACAGTCCTTTTCTTAGAGTGGAAGATAGTACAGTTTGTGAGACTCTTTGGTTCCTGTAAAAGTTCATGTCACAGCCTTGGTCGGCCCCCTTGAGCTTCACCTTTGTTGTAGAAAGGTCCATTGTGCCAGAGGAGTGAAGTTGTCAACCGCAGCCTTCCTCTTGGCAGCATATTGACTATGGTGCATCTCTCTGATCATGTATATTGATGCCTATTGATCCAGGTGAGCAAATTCTGGTGCCTTTTGTTCTAGGTAAACTGTGGTATCCTTTCCTTCAGGCAGTGCCAATTGTGGTGCTCAAAACCACAGAATGGGCTGACAGGCAACCCTTGCTTCTGGATGTCAGACTTCCATATCCTTTACTTAAAGGTGAACAGACTCTGGTTTCACAAGTGGTGCCCCTCACATAGGACACACCTTATTGCCCATTGTTTCTGGAAGGGGAATTCTGGAGCCCTTCTTTGAGTGCAGGGGGGTGGATAACTACTGGAATCAGAGTCCTCTTTATTGTATCTAGATTCTGGAGAAGAAATATACAAAAGAAATATATTGGCACATATAAAGGTTGCATTTTGTGGTTGTAGTGGCATTTCCCTTCAGGGATAAAATTTAACAATTATTCACAGTACTGAAATGTCACAGGATACAGTATGTGTGACTACTGACAATAGTGGTCCAGTACTAGTTTACTACTGAAGTAAATCACTTTATGTCTGAGGAGAAAATTTGCCTGAAAAGCAAGACATTGAGCATTGTTTAACAGTCTCATGCAGGGAATGTCCATACTTCAGCTGAAGGTATGGCTGCAAGCAGTTTAGTTAGGCATACCTGTACTAGTTTCAAGCTAACTAACACAGCTGAAAATATCAGTGAAGATGTGGTGGCTGAAACTTCAACATGGGATGTAAAGCTTGCCTGGAACCCTAGGTATATACATACTTATATATTGCTTGCCCCTGTTGTTACAAGGTTAAAGTTAGCCTATCTGAGCTTCACTCACATCTCCAATTGCAGCATAAACATGCCCTAAATATAAGTTATCACCTACTGTGGTCAGATTACCTACTGTATTCTTCTTTCATTTTATATACGGTCACGCATGATGGCCACTCAGCTTCTGAGGATATGGCTAACATCTAAATTCCTATTCACCATTGAAGACTGCTTTGCATGAGCCTTTCAGCACCCAGTGTAATTTGTACCTTTTTTTGTCTATTAGTCTTTGTATTTGTGCATTTCACTTTGATTCCTTCAGCTTACATCATAGCCAATGTTCTCAATGCTGCATATTAGAAACTGTAAAATATATTTTGTTGAACTGAACTCTTTAAAATAGTGAAAAAGTCTGGATGGCTATGGTGCTGGTTTGCAACATTTCACTTTTAGCATCTCACACCACCAGGGGTTGAAAATCATTGCCACCAGATAACAGAAAAGAGCAGGACATCTCCTTTTAGTTCCTAGTGGCCAGGTGTTTTACATGATAAAAACTATCAGAAGAGGCACAGAGGCACAAAATCTCTATTTGTTGATAGCTGCTGCTGAAAGGTCAAAGACTGAAGGAAATATTGGCCATGTTGCTGTTCCTAGAAGCTGTTACTTCTTAGCAAGATGAGGGCACATTAGCAGGCCAGCCTGGAGAATCTTTCCCTGCTTCTGTCTGTGCTGTACTTATTCCATGACAAAAGAGTGGACAGTAATCTCACAGACTATCAAAGCAGTACCTTTCATGACTTCTATAGTTGATAGGGATTTTGACATTGTCTTCCATAAAAGCTAGATCAGACTGTGTCTGTCTTGTCATCAGGCAGGGGAATGTTACTTTTTGTTAATTTAACAATAAATGGTGGCACTAATATTTTACCAACAGTTGCTGCATGTAAGTAGAAGAGAATTTATGAAAACAGAAAGGCTATCAGTATTCTAAATTTTTCAAGAAATAAGTATTTAACCATCTGCTAATTTTGAAGTGAACATGACAACATGACTCTGGGTAGCTGGAAGGCTTTTTACCCAGTATTGGCTCAGTGATGCATATTACCCATAACGTGAGAGTTCTACCTCACATGTAATTGAAAACCACTAAGGATTTTGCATTTACTCCTCTCCCCCCTGCCCTCCCCCCCCCAAAAAAAGTACCATAACAAGACCAATCTTGCAATCAAAATCTATGAGTTCTTAGTCCTTTGTTGAAGCACTGGAGAAGTTGATGACTAAACTCTTAATTTATATGGATTACAATGATAGATTGATAGACAGATAGATAGATAATGTGTCTATTCCATTTCATTATATCACAAAATCTTACAGCATTTTGGAACAGAGTAGTTTGTTGCTTCGGAGAAGGTCAAGGAGAGTTGCTGCTGGTGGTGGGGGGAGGGGTGTCAAGCTTTAAGCTGAGCTGTAGTGGAGACTTTAATGGCATGATGCTAGCAACATAAATGAAGTCTTCTACCCATAACAGTTTCACTGAGAAGTGGAGGCTTTATTATGCAATAAGCATCTTGATTGAGTCATTATGATGTAAGAGATCCACCAGGGGGAGACTTTATTTTGGAATAACCTTGCCAGGGGAGAGTTTGTTATGACATAAATGTCAGTAGTATGTAATTATGTATGACAGAATTTTTTGATTATTTTCATGGCACTGCCTTTGTGTTTTGAGACAGTGGCATGAGTCTGTACTTTTACAGGCACATTTAGTCACTAAACACTAATATAGTCATTAGATTAAAAAAGTAGAAAAAGTATTTGTTTTTATCTCACTTTGAGGGAGAAGAAAGAGTTCAGTTGGATATAGTGTTTGACTTTAACTAGACTTGGAAAAGGTTAAATTGGGTGAAAAAATATACACATAATAGAGCAATTTGTTTTACCAGGCTTACATTTGGAGCTGTTTGAAAGTGTTATAATTAATTGTATGCTGACTATCTTGTGTTTATTTTTGTTGCTTTTGTGCTACCAGCAGTGATCTCTATTTTTCTCATCTTAGCAAATCATAATACTGGTTCATTGCATTTTGATTATTTTAGTTTAAAGTTTTTAGCAGCTTCTGTGTGCAGTAAGTGATAACATTCAATTTGCATTACAGAGCATGCAACAGAGATAGAAAATGGTACCTTTTGCTGTATTCCAGATTGCAGGCATCTTTGCACACAGCCAGCAGTTCTGGTTTGGCACTGTTGCCATCTGTAATCTCTCAAAGTACTGTACGCATTACTGTTGCTGATTATGTATAAGTCAGCTCAGCATGTTATGCATCTACAGTTTTCACTTAAAAATACAGGGTCAGATTTCTGCTATCCTTATTGAGCTCACTTTCCATTAACTTTATTAGCATTTTTGCTTGAATATAGACAGCAGAATTTGGTAATAGAAAGTAAAAGATAGAAAGGGCTATACTACACAGGTTGCTGTGAAGTATAAGTCTTCATAAAATAAGAGTTATGTAATGTGGAATCCAGCTGATAAAGATGCTAACTATGGATAAGAAGTATAATTACAAAGGCCAGGAATTTAGTTAATTGATAAAATACATCAGTAAAACATTTTTGTCAAAGTAGAAACAGATACTCAAGACTTTTCACTTAGCTGAAGACATTTGGTTGCTGGTCTCTTATTTCATTATGCACTTAAGGTATGGAGTTATACGTAAACTCACCCCATGCAGCATGTAAAAGTTTGAACTCACACATGAATAATGGGATTCTGACAACATCCTTGGTTACTGTGACAACAGATATCAAAGGAAGATTATAAGTTCGAGTAAATTGTCATAGTTTCAGTGAAGTCAATGAAGGCTATGACAATGTACAGAAGCTGAGGATTTGTCCCCAAGTACTTTGGATTTTATCAGAACTCAGGAATGTGCGTGTGTTTTTTCTTTGTTGTTGTTGTTGCTGGATTTTGTATATTTTAAGAATTTTCATAACTAAAACTAGTTTTTATTAAACTCATCTCTTTGCACAGAATTAATCTTCGTGTTATCTGTTTTAATTTTTTTCTTTCAAATAAAACCAGCCAAAGGAAACTATTTTGGAATTTTTTTTTAAGTCCTACGTGTTGATTTCAGTACAGTTATGAAAAATAATGGGATAGGTGGTCAAACTGAGATAGTTAACACAGGTTAATTCAGCTGATAGTGGTTAATTTGCATAGTGCAATCCTTTTGGTTTTGAAAAGCTGTAAAGTATCTACTTTTTTTTCTCACAGTTTCAAAATGCCACATTTCATGTGACAGCCATTAAGTGTAACATAGTGCACTGATCCCTCCTTTACAACAGACAAAGATAGGTCTTTTTCTTTACAGACTTTGTAGAAAATAGCAGAAGTCATAGGACTCTAAAAGTGCAGGATCCATTTTGTGTCTGTGGTTTCTCCATTGATCCTGTTTATGACCTTTATTCAGACTTGTGAACAGTGAAGCTACTGTAAATATCTCTTCACTGTTCATATGTGAATATTAATATAACCATATATTATTAAATAATAACAGCATCTCTTTCACACACAAACACACACACATTCGGCCAGGAGAGCCACAAATTGCTATTTTTCATCATTAGTTTCAATATTCTTATTTGTATCTGTAGTTTGCATTGCACTTTGCTATTTTATGAAATATCCTTTTAAATTTGCCACCTTATACAGGTCTCACATGTTGGGTTTTATTTATGGGTAATTTAAGCTATTTAATTTCTTTCAGTAGAGGCAAAGTACCCTCTTTAGAGACTCAGTTCTGCTTCTGTTGACTACCGTAGGAGCAAGGCTGAACCAAAGGAGACTTACCATGAAGGAAACTATATTTTTTTTGTCCACCTCTGCTTGATGATTTTCCATAGAGCCCCTTATATTTTCCCCTTTAACCTGTGCTGGAATGTAAGTGGAAATCGGAAGTCAGAACTTACAGACATATCTATAAATCTACAGACATCTGAGGACAAGGCAGAGCTTTCTTTTTGTTACTGACCTTCTCCATTAATCCACCTTGCATTTCTCAGTAGAGCACTATTCGCAGTGCTCTTGATGCAGAGATGGCATTGATAGTAAGGAATTCAGTGTATTAATTTAAGATCTAATTAATGCAATTATGATCAAATCAGCAGAGCTTTGGTGCTGATGCAAACTGATGTGAGAACTCAAAGGTCATTTCAAGGTGAGATTAAACATCAATCATACAGTCTCACCTCAACCCTAAGTAATGTGTCCCCATTAGTCAGTGCTGTTTTGTTCCAATAAAGGCTAAGTGTTTTAAAACCAGGTTAATTAGTGAAGCTTCTTGTAACTTAGGCATGCAAATACTTGAAGTTCAGAGATTTCTAATGATAGTGCTCAAATTCTCACTTTCAAAAAATTGCAAATATCTGTATAATTCAATTGTAGATAAGAACCAGATTCTCCCCTGTCCTCCACAGAACCCTAAAAGATTATCTTACCCCTGGCTCATACTCAGTCTCCTTGGAGCAGATTTAGTGTAATTCCTTGGTGGGATAGGGCCACACATGGCATACCTGCATTGTGGAGTTCTCTTATGTTGGGATCACCTATATGTTAGCCCTGGTGATGAAACAAGTGGGGTTGGGATGCAGAACCTGCAGCTGCTTGCAGTGTATTCTGGAGAGGAGGATTTGCACCTAAAAGCATAAGAGAAGTGCATTGTACATGTGTATCCAGGACAAACCAAAATACTGGATTCTCAAAGGAACATTGTCAGTTATAAAGGAGGACAAAATTAAATTGTTTTACAAGTCAGATGCAAACCTATTATATATATAATTAGTAAACTTAAACACCCCCCTGGTGTGTTTTAAACCCAAACACAATAGTATTGTGCTGGTGGGTAAAAATCAGGAGTTGCAGCTTCACTGTTAAAGAAAAGGGGACTGTAAAGAGAAAACCCAAACAATAAATAGTAAACAAGTAGCATGAGTTAATTTCTGTTTAATAATCTAGGAAGTTGTTAGTAATATAGGTTAGAAATTTATTTTAAAAAAACATGATTTATACTCACATGTGCTCCTTTAAAATACCATTGCGTTTTTTTAGCATCACAGAAGAGATACTTTGATAAGAAATAGTGTGGAATAGAGAAAGGATAATGACTCTCAATTAGTAGACTCTGAACTCTGAATTAGCTTTGCCTTTTAATTCCAGTACTTAATATTTTGCTTTGTCAGCACTTCACAGTGTCATACCAAATAATATCATGTTAGTAGTTAGTACATTATTAGCATCCTTAGATTTTACCATGGTTTTAATACTTGAGAACAAAATATTCTATAAAGTTCATACTGTTAGCCAAAGTTAAATTAGAATATGTTTTGCCCTCAGCTGTGGAAGGTCAGGAGTAGAGAGAACAGTTATAATAATAGTCAGTGGAGCATCAGTCCCACTCATTTTCTCTAAGGAAAAGAAAAATTCAGCAGTGAAGGTCTGTGCAAACATGTTTGTATTCTTCAGGCACTGTATATAGGAAGCTTAAGGGAACCTGCTCTTATTGGGAAACTGTTCACTGAGAAATAATCAGGAATAAAAGTACCAGGTCCTTCTGGAGACTGCGTTCATCACCAAGAAACATGTGTCTCCCCACATAGTGGTAATACCTTTCCTTCGACTTTGGCAGCTCAGGGATATGCCTCCCCTATAACAAAATGAGTTATGCTCAGGCACATTAGTCGTCTGAACCTGAATTTTTTTCCTTGCATTACATTCTCTACAGACAGACACCTGTTCCATAGTGATGCAATTGGTCCTCTAACCCTGCACACAAACTGCACACACATAAAAGGAATATAGAGGCACAGAATGAATTTCTTCAGCCCACTGCCAGGAAAATGAGCTGAGGTCACAGACTGAAGTAGTCACCACACTCTTTAGATGGGGGATTTGGGTAGGGTGACTATATTTTCCAAAGGGAAAATGGAACAAACACAGACACTGACCAACGCAAGCCCTTTCCTCCCTCCTTGTTTTGCCCTCTCCCCTCCCCACACACACTCCTCCCAGTGATGCTGTCCCCAGCTATTCACTCACACCCTCTGTGAGATTGTTGCTAGTTGCCCAGCCCCACACATGCTGAAACATTGTCTTTCCTTCTCAGTCTTGACTCCCTCCATGCAGGGGGCAAGGCTGGCATCTCTGCTTGATCCTCCCTCTCTCACATTCCTCTGTGCTACTCCCCACTTTTTTGACAAATGCCTACTTTTGGGGGGAAAAAAGGCTAGGAAAGGACCCTAAAAGGAAGGTCACCCTAGCTTTGGGCTGCTTTAGGCTAAGCATGCCTGTTCTTCTCCTATCTCTGGCAGGCCTACAGTAGCCCACTGTGCTTACCCAGTCCATAAAACACAGAGGACCATAGGCACCACATGCAGCTAAACAACTTGTGATTTCTCTTCTGATCTCCACTGTAGAGTGTAAGGGGCACAGGACATCTTTGTGTGAGCCATTCACATTTGGCTGGACTCACCCTCAGAGAGAAGAACAATTACACCTGCACTTTTAAATATTGCTGTCCATTTGTATTTCTAATGCTGTTGTAAAGGGCTTGTTTGTATCTGCGTTGGCATATTGGTTGTCTCTAAAATAGGAAAATTAACACTCAAAATAGGGCCAGTGGTGCGCGACTGTAACTGGCAGGGAAATGCTGAATTACCACTGCCACTCTTTTCTCAACTCCCCTGTTTGTGCTCAGCTGTTTGTTGGGATCCTTTTTAAGAAAAAAAAAGCCCTCTTTCAGTATTGTTCAGATCATTTTGTACATCTCTTTTATTGTTAATGATGCAAAATGCATTTTAAAAATATGTAATAATCGCTGCCTTGCTAATACCTGTGTCCATATAGCCATTCATGATATTGCATCCCTTGCTGTACATTTTAATGGGACTGTCCAGTTTTGTCTTTCTCCACTGTAACATTTACTTTACAGCTATTACAAATAGTGGGCCAGTTTGCTGTAACCTTAGTTACATGGAATAGTATATTTTGACTGTGAAGTCCCATTGGCGTCACAGGGACTGATTGTGGAATGCCAGATACGAAAGAGGGTCTTGCCCGAGTGTCTGTAAGGCTCTTTCTCCTCCATGTCACTCAGAGTTCCATGCACAGAGGGGTTGGAGAACATGACATAGTGCTGTAGTTCCAAGCTTACCCTGCAGCAGCACATTATTCAGCTTGCTAGGTTTTTTACGTATTACAAATGTTACTTGTCTCATAGCAGTCTTATTAAACAAATCTTGGTCATTATAACCGTGTGTCAGATGTTTAATAGACTTATTTAAAATACCATCTGTCTAACTATTGCATTTTTTGTAACACCTAACAATTTAGATTGAAACTGACAAATGGCACTGATGGCCATATTTTCAAATCTGAATGCCTAAAGATAGGCACCTACATAAGACTTTAGGCATCTAAATCACTGTTAGAGACATTGACATCTAGATTTAGACACCTAAACTGCATCTGTGTGTAAAGCATCTTTTTAAGCATCTTCCTTTAAACTCTCAAGTTCAGATCATTCTGAACTGAGTATTATCAGTATGTAGTTATTACTGTACATATTGATAGGTCACTTCATTTGCTGAAGTTTATAATACATCTCATGGTGTTCTTATTACATAAAATCCTTTTTGTATGATTGACAACCGCATGTAAATTTTAGTTTTCATAATCCCCCCAAAAAACAACAGAATTTTTGGTGGTAGCCTTTCAGTCCATCTAATTGAGGCCTGCTAAGAAATGTGTAAAGTATGATTAGGAAAGATCTGTGTTCATATCAAATAATTAACCTCTTCTAAGATTGAAATACCTCTTTTCTTTCCATATGTACAAATACCCACATAGCCAGTTTGTGAAAACAGAGAGACAGAGTCTTGGCCTCACCTGTGTCTGCTTTGCACTTCAGCAGGAGCACAAAGCAACTGTGAAACTGAGTATAAGAGCAGATGAGGTTCCTGTACCTTGTTGGGGGCAGGCACAGCATTGAAGAAGAGGGTTGGGGTCTGGTGTAGTGGCTGCTGTGCCTGATGCCCAGCCAGTGCATGACCCAATGGGACTGCTGCAGTTGGTGCAATTTATAGCATTCTGTAGGTGGCTCTACATTATACTAGGGGCTACTTTGGCCCCAGAGGAGTGCAAAGATGCCTCAGAAGCATCTTTCCCTCCCAGCTCAGAAGAGTCTATACTCAGAAGTGATGAGAATCCAGCTCTCAGTGTGTGTAAATCCTGCTCCTTTTCTCATTGAAAGCAATGGCACAATAGCCATTGACGTCAGTAAGAGAAAACTATCAATCTTTCCATCAATATGCTCAAAAAGCCCCTGTTGACTTCAGTGTGGAATCAAAACACGATCTGGCTCCTTGGGGGTTTGTTTGTTTTTTTTAAACTGGAGAATTACAAAATGTGTTTGGATCTAACCTCTTAATATTGCTAAGGATTCTGAGTTGCAGAGTGAAAGACACTCTGCTGACAAAGATGTGTATTATACAAAAATTAAACTACAGGCCCTTATAACATTATTTTTATTTCCCCTCTACCCTCTGCTTTTTAATGGCGGGGGGAGAAAGAACCATATCTCTTTAGATCAAAATCTGGGGGAAAAAATTCACAACTGAGCTGAAAACCTATCTGCCAAGTTTTATACTGATGTGGAGTACAGTAAAAGTGCTGAGTTAAAAGCATCCCAGAAATGGGATTTATGACAGAACACTGACAAAGCTCTAATACCTATAGTGATAGTCTCAGACACTTCTAGAATAAAGTGATGGATGATAAGGAGACTCAGCTCTCATTAAAGTTTATGAGACTTGATTTGTTGCAGTTATGCCTCTTCCTGGCTATTTTTTCAGTGTGTGTGATGATGCCATGTCTCGTTTGGATTGCACAAAGGGAAATATTGTTTTAAAAAGACAATATCCTAACTCCTGAACTTTCTGATATGATTATGTTGAAGAGTCTATCCAGATGGAAAAAGAGGATTAATGCCACTTGAAAGCAGCAGAGTTAAACAAGGCCACATTAAATATGGTCATGCAAGTCTTAGATAAAGATTTTGTAAAATTGTTCAATGCAGTGATGACAGAAAATACATGAAAACCTTGTGACTGCTAACTGGGTAGTATCTTTATTATCAAGTAAGACTTTCGTCATGTTCAGTAGCTGAAATTGTGTTTCCATAGCCTGTCAAGTATGGATGACAAGGGTCGTATGTGTCTTTCTTTCTGTTATTGGAAGTGCTTTTTTGTAGCAATCTGTGCAAGGTATTGCATTTTTGGACTTCAAAATATATGCATTGAAGATGTGACTATTGTAATTTCTTTGTTTCTCTTAGACAAATAGAAATTGATGCTTTGTTCATTTCCAGGGCCCATATTTTGTGATACATAAGAGTACTGAAAACGACATTGCTGGATTTATTAAAGTTCTGTTTCTATATAGTAATACACATACACCGTCTTATGCCGTGGTAAAATTAAGCTCCTTTGACATGCATGCTACTATGGCAGGAGTGTTAATTTATGTCAGAGCCTGATTAGACATGGCTGTGGTCTAAGCAGTATCTATATGCAAAGAAATTAAAAATGAATCAATCTTTTCTATATTTATTACTTAGATCAGTGTTTCTTAAACTGTGTTCTATGGTACACCAGCGTGCTACGAGGCAGTCGGAGGTGTGCCAGGGAGAACAACAAAATTCAAAATGGCCACCCTTAAATGAGTGGGTGACTTTTTTTTTGGCTCAATTACTTCTCCCTCCGCAACCCTTTTCCCCCACAACTTTTTTTTTCCCCTCAACCAAAAGTCCTTGGTGTTCCTCAAAAAAAATTGATTGGTGTTCCTCAATCTTAAAAGGTTTAAGAAACACTGACTTAGATTATTTGCACAGAGCAAGGAATAAAAGAGAAGTTGTGTTATACATGCATTCCCTTATAAGATGATTGCAGTCATAGTCCATATTTAGCTACATGACAACTTGCTTTATGTTGACGCTTCTAGAAGATGAAGCTGAAGATGACAAAAATGTTTAAAATTTTAAATCCATGAAAATGAGATCTACAGTTGGAGACAGCTTATTGAAAAGAGGACAGGGAAATCATAACACAGCCTACTTTTCCTAATTAAAATTCCATAGAGTTGTCTACAGTATGTTCATGTTTTATTGCATCAGTAATTACCCTTACATTTTCCTTTCAGATTACAACATTAAGTCGCCAAGAAAGGATGTAGTGTAGTTACAGCAGATTTAGACAAGGCAAGACATTAAATATTCTCACAACAAAAACTGCATGAAAAGAATGGGACACGAAGTCAAACATACAGTTAAGGATTAAAGCTCAATTTCTAGACATAACTGGTTATAGTACAATAATATTAAATGATGGTTGTGTTATGCTTATAAATATTAGAGATTTAGAGCTCATCCATGAATGCCCTTACTAGTACTGGCCTGTTTAACGACTTTAATGTTGTCCTAATGGAAATGTCCATAGGTGTCTTTTAATCAGTTGTGGTCCGCTAATGTACAATTAGTGTAATTATGCAATTTGTGTAAATATATGTAATCACAGAATTGAAAGAGGTAATTGTCAAATGTGGTGATACCATTTAAATGTTTAATGATGTATACTTTTTATGATTGACAAAAAATGCAATGCACCTGTGAAGTAGAGGATATTAGGTACAGTCACTTAGCTGTCTAAAAATATTATTTTTCTAAAATGTCAAAGCCAATCAGCCTACAATTTTTGAGTTAAAAGGAGCAGAGCAAGTCATGGAAGAATCCTAAATTCTCTCTTCTGCTCTTCTTCAATTATTATCAAAGGATGTATGCTTTAGAAAAGTTGCACATACAACCACCACATTCTGTAAAGCAATCCATCTTCATCCTCAGCTTACTAAATAATAATACTCTGCACTTCCCTGTTATTGTGCTTTTGAGGATGTTTTACAAATATTAACAATTGAGCCTCACAGGATCTGTGTAACATACGGAAGTATTATTATATCCATATTACATCGAGGGAAACTGAAATACCTTTCTAACTTGGATGCCCCGTGTGGCATCTAAGGGCAGGATTTTTGGATGCACAGAAGTGATTTAGTAGCATAAGTCCCATGGGCCTAGTCTACACTAGGATCTTAGTCTGAAATTAGCCCCCCGAGGTCAAATTTGTAAGCGATGTGTCCACACTATCTGGAAGAAGGGACCACGGAATTTGAACTATGTAATCTTGCCTTTCATGAGGAATAACGCTATTCCTGAACTTGTAAGTCCAAAATAACGTTAGTATGGATGCTCTGGTACTGCTAATTCAAACTAATTGGCCTCTGCGAGGCTTCCGGCAGCTCCCCAGAGTGCTTCCTGGGGCTCTGAATCCAAGGTACTGTCTCTACATTAACAGAGCCTGCCTTAGACTTTATTCGATTCTTCCCTGTAGTGAGGACACAGAACTTGGAATTTGTAAAATCAGGTGCCCAGAAGTCGAAATCAGTAAATTCAAAATAATCTCCTAGTATAGACATGGCCATAGAAAGGCAAAGGCAATTGTGCCCCTCAGTAACTTAGGCACTTTTGAATCTCTCTTTCTAAACCTATATCCTATGTAGTTCACTTAGTCCCATCATTTTCTGGAAGACCCCACCTTGAAGAGTGCAAAAGGGCAGTCCACTTTCTATGCCAGCTAAATTCTTGACCTCCATATTAAGTGCCAACGATTCAATTGTGGTCACATTATTTAATTGGTGCTGTTTTAGGATTTAAAGCATCACAACAATTTCAAATACTTTACCTGCCATTACGTGCTAACATGTTTCAGTCAGTACTAAGTGATCTACATTGGAAAGTGGTAAGACTCCTGCAGTCCTTAAAATTCTTAGGGCACTTAGTGCCCCACCCCTGGGTTAATATTTGTGTGTAACCCAAACTTCCATTGATTGAAAGTTGGAAACGCAAAAAGCAAATAAACATATGTAAGAAGTTGCTTAACTAGTTGTTCCATCTGCATTTAATTCTCATATGCTACCAGAGGTAATGCACTGCAAGAACACAACGTGAATAATTCTTTTTTTGGAAAACCAGGGTTTATGGAGTAATCAGCATTAAGGAAACTACGGTGTTCTTCCAGTCTTAAAATGATGAAACTGAAATTTAAGGACTGAGTTCAGTTTTATTTTCTGTGAACCAGGAGTAGGTATCTCTCTCTCCAATGCAGGGAATGGAAATTGTCTCATTGAAACCCGGATTCTTGCCGGGAACAAAAGAGAAATAGTGAATTCTGGTTGCCACAGATAGTGAAGCTGTAAACTCTGTAATTATGTCAATGGCTTAACTACATTGCTCAGCTTTTAGAATTAAGGACACATTCTCCCTCTGCAGCAAAGCAAGCCATTCTGATTACACCCTGGAAAACACATCTATTAGATCTGCTGTAAATGTTTGTGGCTTAAGGTAGATGCATGGTTCACAAATGGTGAACTCTGACAAATAATCCATCCAGTGATTCTGAGACCCTGTCATGAAAGCCAGCCTCCCACAGCTGTGTTTTTCTCTTATATTATGATCCATCACTTGTTCTGCATTGGCTAACAGTCTTATATTGGCAAAGCCTCTTATAACCTCCTCTCCCTTTGTTTATCTTAGGAGAACAGAAGCATAGATTTGGATGAATAATATCATGCGCACATATTGCTTTTTTTAGATGATGCAGAAGCCCTCCTTAACCTGAAATAATAATTACTCTTACCAAAGGACCCAATCCAGTTTCTGCCATAGCTCTGAACTTCAGTGGGACCAGGAGTGCGACCAGAGTTTGCAGCCTTATTTGATTAAATCCCATTAGGAAGGACTCTTAAGCCTGAGATCTCAATCCCATGAGACATTCAGCCCTGCCTGAGAAAGTGCTGAACACTTTCTACTCTATGTGAGCATGTTGACCGTTTATATTGAGACCAATAGGAGATCAGGTCCTCTCTCTGCTAACTTAATGTAATTTGATGAAAAGGTTAGGAAACTCTGTAATGGGGTCCAGTCCTGTGTGGTTCTAAACCCCTTCTGCAAAATACTGAGGGTTCTCACCTTTCTTCAAGGGGTCTCATTGTTAATAAGGGGAACCTAGCATACTGTAACAAATGGAGTTTGCTATGAGGATGGATAATTGGAATGAAGGAAATCATGATATTGTTATTAATTTTGAAGCATTTTATGGTCCCTGAGAAAAGGGGCTGAGATTGTTGGAATATACCTGCTTTTATCAACAGTTCCATATTTAAGGAAAGATACAAGCTTTGGTATTGTCAGCTAACTCACATGCCCCTCGTAATGTCTTTTCAGCCTTCACTTGTGAAGTTTGCCTGGTTGAGAGTTGATGCATCATTTATTCTCAGTTTTGGCCTCTGTTTACCAGCAGTGACAACAGTACCATGTTACGAGTGGTGTCAGAATTACTGTCTATTGCTGATGGACCGCAGAAACCTTGCCTTTTAATACATCAAGTTAGTGCTGAGCAGAAGTCCCAGAGGTTCACTAAAAGGCCAGAACTTTCCTTCATAAGCCACTGACCTTTCTTCTTGATTATCTTGGTGAACTGGTGCTGTCTTTCAGTTAATAGAACTTTGCAATCAAGGAGCCAAGAGGGCTGAAGTGGAAGCAACAATTTTGCTGCCAGTTAGATGTTAATATGAGTCCTGAACATCTTTTAAATATGTTATTATACATCCACCAAAAGGAGAAGAATGCTCACATTCAGAGATATAGTAATGAAATCAGAAGGAATGGGAAAAGATACAATTGTTAAATAGGGTGAAAAGACGAGTCACTCACCTTGAGACCTGAGACATTAGTACAGACCCCTCCCTCTATAAATGCAAAAATGGGTGGGATCATATATGACACATATTTAGTTTACTGAGATTTTAATATTTCAATAAATAGCAAATATGATTAGACCGGGACTCGTATCATTCCATTCCTGGGCTAGGACGGAGATGGAGGAGAGCAAGGGGCAAAATATGGTTGCACCACATTAACCCTTAGCCTCAGGCGTGGGTTAAAACTGCCTCAGGGCTGTTCTCATTTATACTTTTTTTCCTGTAGCCTACAGTGTGCCCTCAGAAGCAGAGAACAACCACTCTGCTGTGCTGTCCATTCCAGCCTTGCCCAGAAAGAGGAGCCAAGAGAATAGCCACTCTGGAGAACTCTTCATGCCAAGTCCTCTGTACAGGAGCTCTCTCAGGAGACAGATTCTACCCATTTTCTGGCTCTGTTATGCTTCTGGAGCAGTGTGAAAGGGCTCTAGTGTAAATGACAACTGAGTTTATTCATTCTGCTATAGCATGAAATTATCTTTAAATATTAAAAGGGGGAAAATTTCATACCCAGTGCCTTTGTGCCCCGCCATAGCCACCTGCTTCAGCAAGAGACAGCTGTAAGCGTTTGTAGGGTTCCACTCCTTCATGTATCACAAGCTGCTCCCAAGGAGAAGAACATGTGAAAACTTTCTAAAAATATAGACACAAGCGACCTTTCCATGTGTGGGCCAGTATAGGTGTTGTGAGCACAGTATCCTCTAATCTTTGCTTCAGCTCTCACTTTTGAGCACTTAATTCTCATCCCTATACAGACCTATTGAGAAAGAATCAGGAAATAGAACAAATAATTTCAGCATCTCTACATCTAACCAGGAATTTAACAGCCCCAGTGCCGAATACTCCTTTTCCTGTCTTAAACAATTTGTTCAAGCATTTCTCTAAACTCTCAATGGGGACATAGACTTGTAGGACTGATGTTTAGCACAGGGCACATCTCCATCAGATACCACTTACTGCAAGATGTTTTTATTAAAACAAAGCATTTAAAGAAGACATATTTTAATTTGTCTTCAGTGGCAAGGATTTTTTTTTAAGTGTATATACAGTTTGTAAACAAATACCCTGGCAGTTTCCAAGTACCAGCTTCAGTACTTAGGGACCGTAAAAGCAGGCAGGTTCCTATTAGTAAACTTTGCTATTGAACTGGTAATGAACTAGTTGGCTTTGAAACAGGCATGAATACAAAGAATATATGAATACATCTCAAGAATATATTTCATATTCTATTAATTGTTTGTATAAAATAATACTTGACACTTACACAGCACTTTTTATCTGAGGTTCTCAAATCCTTTCATAAGTGCCTAATTTTATTACCCCCAGATTACAGCTAAAAGAATGAAATCAATGTCACATTTCTGCAAAATTCACTTTAAATCTTTCTTTTTTGTTTCCTGGGAGATAAAGAATCTAAGAAACAGACCATCAGTATAGCAAATTATGGATCCCCCTCTCCCTTTTGTGCTTCTTGGAGAAGCCCCAACCCCATTCTATTCTAGGAGGATGGGGCCAAGGAAAGTAACATTCAACACAAAACCCATTATGGCTTTTATAGATCCCACTATCTAGACCTGATAGTGGGGCATTGGGCAGGGGAAGAAAACTACTCTTTCATCCCAGCCACCATGAAGTGGGAGATGGAAGTGGGATAATGTGTTTCTGGCCTGGTCTACACTATGGAGGAGGGGGAGATTGATCTAAGTTAGGCAACTTCAGCTACATTATTCACATAGCTAAATTTGACATACTTCTATCTACTTACTGGAGTGTCTATGGTGTGGCAACAAGAGACTCTTTTCTCTCATCCACTCACCTTGCATTTCTCATTCTGGTTGAGTACTGGAGTCGACAGGAGAGTGATCATCAGTCAATTTATCATTTCTATACTAGACATGTTAAATCAACTTCCACTGAATCAATCACTGCCTATTGATCTGGCCAGATATATGGACATGCCCTCTGTCTCATCCTATGAGGCCTTTGCAACATTTGCATTGTGAAGTTGTATAACTTTGAGAGACCAGTGAATCAGGAAAAAGCATCATCATCAGTTATGGATGATGAATGGTACAGCGCAAGCATTGCCACATTGTGTCAGTTTATCATAGATGATTATCTTGTATATCTGTGACACCATTCAATGGGGATAAGTCTTTGCATATTGCATTTGGCTTTGCACAGTACTTTAGCTGTACTTTAGAAATAACCCTATTTAGGTAAATAGGGCCATAGATTCCTGTCAGAGGTTACCGTTTCAGGCTTTTAGGAGGCCATTCATTGGAAGGTTATTTTTGAAGTCAGATGGGCTAGAGACATAATCTTCTTTCCGCAACGGTAAAATTCTGAAGTAAACTCATGCTCTCAGTGAGTGCCAGTATTGTGTACCACCATATATCAACTCAACCCATCCTTAAATGGAAGCATACCATTACTGAGGGTATAATTTTGTGATAAGGTCCCCTTTCTTATGTATCATGCCCTCAATGTAGTGCATGTTCAATATATTGTTCACTTGGAATATTGTGTTGCATCATGTAACCTTGGAAACTCGTACTTCAAAATTCAAAACATTCCTTCTTTAATGTGTAAATTGTGATTATAATAGCCTTTAAACTAGAGCTGGACAACATGTTTTGAATGAATAGGTATATATTTTAAAAAATGCAGTTTTGGTCAACATGGAACTACTTGCAAATTTGCCCAAATAGTTTCAGAAAAAAAAATTACTCTAGATTCTCTAGGGAACTTCAGTACCAGTCATGAAATGAAGAAGAGGCATGGTGTCCCCTCTTTATAATCTCTAATCCAATGGTTAGGGCACGCCCCTTGGGGGGCAGATCTGAGTTAAAACCTTGTTCCACAGTAGGAAATTGAATCTGGGGTGCGGGAATAGACATATGTTCAAATCCCCACCTTGAAATGGATTTGAGAGACTGAACAAACCCCACCTGTGCAATAACTCTCACTATGTTAGGGTATGTCTACACTACAAAGTTAGTTCGAACTAACGGACGTTAGTTCGAACTAACTTTCATAGGCGCTACACTAGCGCTCCGTTAGTTCGAATTTAATTTGAACTAGCGGAGCGCTTAGTTCGAACTAGGTAAACCTCATTTTATGAGGATTAAGCCTAGTTCGAACTAGCTAGTTCGAATTAAGGGCTGTGTAGACCCTTAATTCGAACTAGTGGGAGGCTAGCCCTCCCCAGGTTTCCCTGGTGGCCACTCTGGCCAACACCAGGGAAACTCTATGCCCCCCTCCTGGCCCCGGACCCCTTAAAGGGGCACGGGCTAGCTACGGTGCCCGTGCCAGGTGCAAGCCTGCCAGCACCCAGCCAGCAGACCCTGCACCTGGCACGGATCAAGCCAGCCACCCGATGCCCCCCAGCCCTCCCCCTCTTCCCGGGACCAGGCTGGCGGCTCCCGGGAGCTTGCCCGTGACCGCAAGAGGCGGGCACCCGCCTGGACTAGTGCGGACATCGTGGACCTCATCCACGATCTCTGCACTAGGCACAGGAAAGTGGCCGGCTTGGGCAGGAGAGCTGCCAGCCTGGCCACCCAGGAGCAAGTGTGCATGAAAATCAAGGGGGTCCACTGAGACCCCCGACCCTGAGCCCTGAGCTTACAATGGCCCTCCTGGGTCAGACCAAAGGTCCATCTAGCCCAGTAGCCTGTCTGCCGACAGCGGCCAACCCTAGGGATCCTGGAGGGGATGGACCGAAGACAGTGACCAAGCCATTTGTCTCGTGCCATCCCTCTCCAGCCTTCCACAAACCTTGGGCAGGGACACCACTCCTACCCCCTGGCTAATACCACTCCATGGACCCAACCTCCATGACTTGATCTCACTTCCCTTTAAACTCTGTTCTAGTTGTAGCCTTCACAGCCTCCTGCAGCAAGGAGTTCCACAGGTTGACTCTTTGCTTTGTGAAGAACAACTTTCTGTTACTAGTTGGAAGCCTGCTACCCATTCCTTTCCTTTGGTGTCCTCTAGTCCTTCTTTATGGGAACTAATGAAGAACTTTTCTGGATGCACCCTCTCCACCCAACTCCTGCTTTTAGAGACCTCTATCCTGTCCCCCCTCCGTCTCCTCTTTTCTAAGCTGAGAAGTCCCAGTCTCTTTAGCCTCTCTTCATATGGGACCTGTTCCCAACCCCTGATCATTGTAGTTGCCCTCCCCTCTCCCAGCCTCTCTCTTCCTCTCTCCCACCTCCTTTTTCCAGTCTCCCCCAGTTTTGTTCAATAAAGACAGATTCCATTTTTGAACACAATTGTCCTTTATTTTGTACATCAAGAAAAGGGGCTAGGGAGGGGTAAGTGGAAAGAGGTGAGGGAGGAATGGGGCACGAGCCCCCGATGGGGAGGACTGGTCTGGCTCTGCGGGCTTCTGGGGGTGGAAGCTCTCCTGCAGCCCCCCAATTGCCCCCTCTCCCCAGATGGCAGCCTGCGGCAAGTGCAGCCGGGCTGATGGCCGAGTGGTGTGATGTGCCCAGTGTGGGCACTCCGGGCACTCCAAGCCAGGACTGGTTTTCAAGCGGGGCACCCCTGAGAACTGTCTGTCCGGGGTGGGGGTCGGGTCCCTTTAAGAACAGCCCTCGGCTAGCCTGAGACAGCATCTCCACGCTCTAAGTCCTCCTCTGATGCCCTGCCGGCACTGCTTCCGGCCATCCTTAAGCCCTGCTCAGGGTCCACTAAATGTGGACATGCTAGTGCGAATTAGCAAAACGCTAATTCGAACTAGTTTTTAGTTCTAGACGCGTTAGTTCGAATTAGCTTAGTTCGAATTAACTAATTCGAACTAAGTTAGTTCGAACTAACTCTGTAGTGTAGACATACGCTTAGGTAGTACACTTGCCTGGGTTCAAGTTCCTGCTCAAGACTGGCATTTTGCAGGTGAGTACCCTAACCATCGGGCTAACAGTTATAAAGGGGCAGATGGCAGTAACTCCTCCTCAGGCTGTTTGAATGTCGCCTTTTTTTTTAAAGGCCTGAAAACAAAACTTAACCATTTTTGTTTGACCTGAAATAGACTTTAAAAAAATTGCTTAAAATCCCAAAAGATTTCAGAATTGGTTCAGAGCAAACAGGTTTTACATTTCTTTGAAGCTACCTGTGAACTCCAAAAAACAGCTTTTCATACTACTCTGCACTAAACTCATTGACTCTTAAGAATCACCCTGAAGCATTTAAATCAGGAGTGGACAATAATTTTTTATGTGGGGAACACTCCAAGTATTTGTTAAGTTTTCAATGGTCGCACTTTTCCATGATATTAATAAAGGGGGTTTGGGGTCTAGGATGGAGTTTGGATGAAGAAGGGAGACTGGGGTGCAGAGGAGTGTGAGATCTGGGAGGGAGTTTAGGTGAAGGAGGGGGTTGTGACTGGGGATATTGGGATGTAGGAGGGGGTGCAGGATCTTGAAGTGTGTATGGGTGTGGGACAGGATTCTGACCTAGAGTTGAGGTGTAAGGGAGCATGCAGGCTCTAGGAGTGGGTTGTGACCTAGTGCAGTGGTGCAAGAGGGGTGCAGGGGTTTGGGTTGTGACCTGAGGCAGGGGATTGGAGGGCAGGGCCTGTGGGGGATATGGGTGCAGGTGAGGATTCTGACCTGGAGGAGGAGTACAGAAGGGAATGCAGGGTCTGAGAGGAGGTTATAACCTGGGGCAAGAGTATAGGAGTTGTGCAGGGATTTAGGTTGTGATTGGGGATAGAGGATTAGGGTGTAAGGTCGGGGAGGGGGGAAGTTGTGACCTGAAGGAGAGGTATAGGAGGAGATGAAGGGTCTGGGAGGAAATAAGGGTGCAGGAGCAGGGGTGCAGGGGGTTTGAGTTACTTGGGATACGGGTACAGGTGGAAGAAAGAAGGTTGTGGGCATGAGAGGAGCTGAATGCCAGAGGCAGGCTCTGGCTGGGAGGTGCTTCCATGGGCAGCTCACAGCCCATCAGGTTCCTCAGGCAGGCTCCCTGCCTTCCATGTCCCCAGTGGCCATTCAGAGCAGCTGAACTGGCTGCAGGGTCCATGCACTGCTCTAAACCCTGGGAGCTGGGGTGGGAGGGTACTTTGCACGCTGTCTGTCCTGCAGACAGACAGCTCCCATTGGCCAGAAACTGGCCAATGAGAACTGTGAGATTAGGCTGGGGCTAGGAGCAGCGTACAAAGCCTCTCCTCCCTCCCATGCTCACAACACTCACAGAAGCAACATGGCCCTTGCAACCAGCAGCTCTGAGCAGCATGCTGGGGTGGTGCAGACTGCTGCTGGGCCGCAAGCCAGAATAGACAGTGTGTCAGGCTGGATCCAGCCATTGCAGACCATATTTCGCCTGCCATTGATTTAGGAATTCCTAAAAGCCAGAAGCAGAAGAGACAAGATTAAAAATATGGGAATTATAAGGGAAAATGTTTCTTTAGAAGCAACAGTAGATTTATGTTGGTTCAGTATTACTGTTGTGGAAGATCATGGGAAGAACTCTGATTTTTAAATTAAGACAAATCTTAAGCTTCTGTAGAGCACACGAAAGGCTTTGAAAAACTCAAAAATACTATTTTATACTACTGGGCTATGTCTAGATTTGCATCCCTTTTTCGTAAAAGGGATGCAAATTAGACGTATCGCAATTGCTAATGAAGCGGGGATTTAAATCTCCCCTGCTTCATTAGCATAAAAATGGCTGCCGCTTTTTTTCAGCTCGGAGCTTTGCCGGAAAAAAGCGCCAGTCTAGATGCGGATCTTTTGGAAAATAAAGCCTTTTCTGAAAGATCCCTTATCCCTAAAGCCTAAAAGGCTTTATTTTCCGAAAGATCCACGTCTAGATTGGCGCTTTTTTCCGGTAAAGCTCCGAGCCGAAAAAAAGCGGCAGCCATTTTTATGCTAATGAAGCAGGGGAGATTTAAATCCCCGCTTCATTAGCAATTGCAATATGTCTAATTTGCATCCCTTTTACGAAAAAGGGATGCAATCTAGACGTAGCCCTGTAGTGTGTTCATACTATAACTCACAATAGGGCATAGTGATGTGTTTCACTCCTTATAATCTACCTTTCCCTCATTTATTTTCATTTCAGCGTGGTTGTCTTCCTCCAATCCTTGTAGATGGCACAGACCCTTTTTTCTTTTGAGAACTATTATATTTACAATTATACCCAATTTAATTTTGCTGTTTTGGCAACTGTAGAATCTCTCTGGGTATGTCTACACTACCCCGCTAGTTCGAACTAGCGGGGTAGTGTAGACATACCCTCTCTTCTCTTTAGACATATTTCATATGTAGCATTATTTATTCAAGCATTTAAATTTGATTGATGAGTTCATCTATGAAGGTCTCACAGAAGTCTACTAAATCTGTTTATTTGTGATTCTGATATAATTGTGCATGCCAATATTAATGCTGTTTTCTAGAAGATTAACCATATTTTATAAAACCTACATTTTAGTTTAATAGAAAGTGGTGTTGAATTCAATGTTTGATTTATACATAATCTTTGTCTACTCTACGGGGTTTTTGCACAAGAGGCTTTTTGAGGAAGAGAATTTCCGCAAAAACTTCTTGTGCAAAAGTGTGTCCATACCTCAAAAACTCCTTGCAAAAGCGATGTGCTTTTGCGCAATGTGACAGGGTCAGATCAGAAGGCTATGAAAAAGTAGTGGAGGGGAGCTATATAAGCCTCACACTGATGAGATTTCGGTTTCCAGGGTAACACGGACAGGCTGGTCTAGAACCAGCAGAGGCAATCAGGGGCAGTTGAATACCTCCAGCTAATTGACCAGGCCTTCAGAGACAGGCCAGACTGGGCTGATTAGGATACCTGGGGTTAATTATTAAAAAAACAGTTGAGACTGGCTATAAAAGGAGCTTGCCTGCAGTTGGTGTTCCACATGTATGGCTGAGAGGACAGAGGAAAGCACCGTTGGGAGTAGGAAGAAAAGAGACAACTAGTGGACACTAGGGGGACAAACCAGAGAGAAGGAAAGTACCGGGGAAGGTGTGGAGAAGTAGTCCAAGGCTCTTGGAGCTGTCTTATAGCAGGTGTCAGGGATTCACACAGGCAGCTGCTATTACAGGGCCCCAAAGTTGAGGGTAGGCCCGCGTTCCCCCGAACACCCACCTTCTCATTTCCACTTGAGGAAAAGACTGTAGAGACTATTTCTCCCCTTATATCACATGCTGGCCAATGATGAAAAGAGCTCAGTAAACAGCAAACTAAGGGCCTAGGTGTAGTACCTAAAATTGGGGGCTATTGTGAGTCTGAGGCAAGCAAATCCACCAGGAAGCATACGACCCACTGTGTTTAAGTAGGAGCTTTGTCACAGTAGAAAATTAAGCACAATAGGGCACAAATGAGAACTAAACACATAGGTGACTAAAGAGTGTACAGGAAGGGTTACCCACAGGAACAGGGAGGGGGCTTGAGAAAGCCTGCATTTAGCAGTCAGGGGATGGGGGAGCAGTGCACCTCCTGGGTGCTACCACACATCGCCTATGAGTAAACAGGAAATAAGTGCCAGAATCCTTCTTGTATCCTTTTGTTTGTTTGAAAGTATCCAAGAATAATTTATGCTATTAGATTCCTAAATGCCTTCTCTTCCTTTTTGATTGATAATTGTGAAAGGTTACCCTCTTTGTCTTAATCTGAATTATTTTCAGTAATTGTATTCTGATCCTTCATTGATTGTAATAGGAAGCAATGTATATTCTATGTATACTAAAATTGATACAACATATAAGATAGTATTTTCAGAATTATGAATTTAAAAATAAACAGAAATACCCCTTATTATTCATGTGATGTTTTATTTGTGTAATGCTTCATCAAATATATAATATAATTTATTTGGTATGGAACACTGGGTCCCAGTTAAACCAGTGAGAAATGAATATCTGACTATTCATCGTGCTCATTTGCTGTAATTCTTTTGATTATTTATAGCTGGCCAGGGCTTTGAAATGTGCAGCAGTCACCCTTAAACCTTGCCAGTTTTGTATTAGGTATTTGGATATACACTGTATTTCCCTTTGCATAGGTCTGATTCCAAGCCCTCTGAAACCATTGGGAATCTTAATGAAGTACCATGATTTACTTATTTATGGATCTCTTGTCCTTGATGCATTTATGATTGTGGGGAGTCAAATTAGTAGATGAGAAGAGAGGGGAGGATAATTAGTAGTCTTATAGTTAGAGCCTAGTCAATGTCAATGTAAATAGCATTGACTTGGCATATTGTGATTTTTCAGAAGTTTGAAGGACTACTAACATACTTATTTGATCAAGGAGAAATACATCATTGACTCCAGTGGGAGTGGGATTAAATCCACTGCATCTCCTGGCCCTTCTCTATGATCTTTACCTTCAGACCCTCTCAGTGACTGCTGGTACTTTAGTTGTTCACCATTTTTTGGCAGAAAAACACACAGGGCCATATCCAGGCCTTCCACCTCTCCTTTGTGATGCTCCTCTAAAACACTGGTGCTTTGCAAACATTATCTACTGAAATTGTGGTGTCTGAGGAAACATCTTCCTTTGGCAGGCATGCCCCGTGGAATGTCAATGACTGTTCTCCCCGGGCATAAGCGCTGTTTTTTGGCTGATTGTCAGACAGTCTAATGTGTGGAACATAGTATCAAATTAAAATATACATGTTCATTTCATACACAACTAGAATTTTTAAACAAAGACATATCATGTTGGGTAGTAAAATGTAAAGGGTGAAATCCTGACCTCATTAAAGTCAATGACATGACTCCGATTGGTTTTGATGGGACCAGGTTTTCACCATAATTCGTTAGATTTGTCCTGGATATATAATAAATGATGAAATATGCAATGTTAATTGTTTCCTCTCTCCATGCTCACAAACAATTTTTGCACATATTTACTCAGGGGCAGATGGCTTCTTTCAGAAAAAATGGCAGGAGGTTATCAGAGATGGGGACTGTGGCGGGGTCCCTAGCCCCGCCCTCTTCTCCACAAGGTTAAAGCAGGCCCTGAGGCCGAGTTCCACACAATTCGCAGGCCCTGAGGCCGAGTCCAGCCCAATTCGTAGGCCCTGAGGCCGAGTCCACACCCTAAGGGGATGGGGTAGGGGGGTCCGGGCCCTCCTTCTCTACCAGACTCCAACCCAGGGCCCTATTAGTGGTGGGTGGTTCCCACCACCGGCTTGGCAGGGAGTTCTCCCCAAAACACGCCAAGCCCACAGAGGGGTTCCCTGCCCCTTGCCCTGGGTTGCTTCCTACCCCCGCCCTGTGGCCGACGGAGACCCCACCTGGCGAAGCTGGGCCAGCAGCAGCAGCAATATCAGTAGGTCCCATGTCTGGGGCAGCAGCAAAGGGGTTGTCCACTGCGGTGGGGCAGGCGGCCCCCCGGAGTCAGCATTGCGGGCGTGCTCGACCCGGGGACGGTAGCAGCAACGCCGGCGGTCTCAACGGCTCTGGTTCCAGCAGCAGGTCCAGCTGTGGCTCTGGGGTTTGAGCTGGAGCTCCTTCCTCCCCAGAGGTCAGCCCCAACTGAGCAGCCTGGCAGCCTTTTATACTGAGGCTGCACTGTGAGCATGCCCAGCAGGGCTGTGGGGGAGGGGCATATTCTACCCAATAGACAGGCTCTCCTCCCCCCTGTTCAGCCCCATCACAGGGACAATTTTGTAAGTTTTCTTTTGCAGAGTTTCTCCATATTTCCTCATGCTTGGTCCCTTCCCTGTCCCTGGAAATGAGCAGATACACCTTCTTCCCCTCTAACACACACAGAATTTCTATCTATCTTGCAAACATATATACACATATGCTGAATATTTGTAGCTCTATTAGATCAGTAAAGGTGTCCCTATTCTCATATGGTTGTATCTTTTGTGCTATGTGTGTGTGACTATGTATATGTGATGATCACAGTCTTGGTCAACACTAGGAATTGAAGCAAAAGCACATGCTTGTACAGCTTGAACCAAATTTCTCTAGCTGGAATTGTAACAGACTCACATCCTCAGCAGCTTGGATACAGAAGGAGGATCTTTAATACATAGTCACCAGCAGGTTACATAAACATACCCATACCTATCCATTTACATATACATATACATAGTAGACTATTCCTGAATGCATGGTGATCCTTTCAGTTCGTAGTTGGTATGAACATAGTTCAGGGCAAATATATTATCTTACCACTGACATTCTTTGTTCAAATGGTTTTTGTTTTCTGCCTATCCACAGAATTAATATAGCTCCCATTTATTTGCATGAGTTGTTGGGTCAACTGCTTTTTGTGTATGAAAATTCTTTTTTATTTATCCTACCTAGTCTGTGCAAGATCTTCTGTTGTTGCACACTACTGTTTGGAAGGATGATATATCTACAGGTCACACTTGTTCTTTGATATTTTTATTTTCTTTGTACAGAAATGTTTTGGAGGTCTATGCAACTCTTGTCTCTCCTTAATACTCTTGAATGAAAAACTTCTCACAGTCTCTATCAGATGATAGATTGCATGCATTCATCATCTCTAGTAACTCATTTACCACCTGATGATTTTTTGTTGTAGAGGATCTTAATCAAAAGTTTTTTTGTTCTCTCTATAGGTTGAAATCCAGTGCAACAGATCATCTTAAGAAAAAAGCCTTGTGCTATTCAAATTGGAGGCTGTTAGCTTTGCAGTTTACTAGTTCAGTTTTATTCTCTGGAATCATCCTTTGTGGGATTAATGTTGATCCATCCTCTATTCCTCAGGCATTTTCTCTTCAATAATCATCTTTCGCTGCTTGCTTTAGCTGGTCTATTGATACATGGGCTGTGCCTTTCATCCTTTCTCTTTCTTAACCTGTTTGTGATGTCAGTTAATGAGTGGCATCTCTTTTTCTGATCATCTCTACCAGCCACACTTCGAAGTCATATTTGAAAGAAGCACAGGACCATAAGTCATCTTTGAGACAACTTTTCCTTTCAAAACTATTGTTCAACATTCTCCATGGACTGTACTTTCTGATACCATCTGTGATATTTTTCTGAGAGACTTTGAAGTCTTTTATCATTTGCTTCTGTCACATTGCAATTTGATTGCCATGCTTTAAATAAATTCCATGTTTTCTTGCCTGATGCCCTTTCTTGCTATTTACTTCCTCAGACAGTGAATAATCATCTTGCATTACTCTTCCAGTCTTGGTGTTTTAATCTTTCTTAACTCCATCCTTACTTTTGTCCTAAGTCTGATTTTGGAGGCTATGTACTGCTTAGATTGGTATTCGTGGGCTGTAATAATTTGCTTTTTCCCATCATCGATAATGAGGATGCAAATATTTGGATGAGTTTGTCTTAGGCTACTATCTTTTACTGGGAAATAGGGCTTCACATTCAGTAACTTACACCACATCTATAAATAAAATACTGCCTATGGCCTAAATTTTCAAAAGTGGCTAGAGATTTGGGATGCCTAAATTTCTGGTTGACCAACATGAAGTCCCTCAGAAGGGCCTGATTCTCTGAAAACAAGTGCTCAGCACCTTAAAAAAAATCAGACCCCTTTTGAGTTTCTTATGTTGGGCACCCAAAAACAGAGGCTCACAAAATCTCTAGTCATTTTCGAACATTTAGGCCTATGTTCTTAATGCAAGTGAAGCTATAGTTACATTTCTTTTGGCTTAGAAAACTTTAATTCTAAAAAAAAAACCCACTTGAATTTGAATAGTGAGCAAATTGCCAAATAGCAATGGTATCTCTCTCATATCTGCCCTATAATAAAACTGGAGTTATCTGAGTTATATTTTATATCAGATACCCAAACCTAGCATTTGTCAGTAATATGCAGGAATAAATATTCTTTTATATTAAATGTGAGGTTTGGGTTATTGTACAAGTATATGTATGTTTGTAGAGAGTTGTAGATTTTTTTGTGACGGCTGGGAAGATTCCCGCTTCATATACAGGTAATTGCATGGAGAATAAGACTTGCATTCTAAAAACTGATGATGTGAAAAGTAGTGAAGGTCAGGGAATATTGTTTTTGCTATTAACAGGATAAATGAGCAGTCTGCATTTTTGCAGTTTTTCATGGGGGCTGATAAATAATATATCAGAAAGGGGGTAATCTCTCTTTTAAAACAATCTTGATATGTTCTTCAAGTGAGGCTGTGGTTGAGGGACTTTGTTATTAAGAAATAATGATGCTGAATATGCAAAATGTTTTTCAAAGGTATAATATATTCCCAGTGTTTTGTAGATCAAAGAGACCATAAACAGAAAAACAAATGGGGTCCTATTTGCTTAATTCACTCGGAGATAAAACGAGTCCCAAATGAAATTCAGCATTGTTTAATTAGTAATTCCATATGAAATAATCTGCATGCTAAGAATGTATCATAAATTTCTATTGTAAGTGAAGCAAATGGAGCTTGTGTGCAAGATGCTACAGCCTCTTCCCAACTTACGAACCGGTTACGGACCAAGCAATTGGTTGTAACTCGGTTTGTTTGTAAATCGGACCCCATAGAGTTACATGCGACCGCGCTGTTTGTAAGCGCGGATCGCGTTCGTAACTCGGGGTCTGCCATTTACGACAGCTTCAGTCGTAAATGCAAATGGTCGTAAGTCGACCATTCGCAACTCAGGGTCCGGCTGTTCATGAATAGTCTTGGAGGCTGAAACTCTGTATGGGCCCATGGGACAGCCGTAGCATAGACAGTGACTTGTGAGAGTGTAACCTTCCCTCTGTCTTCTGTCTTTCTGCTTCAATCCTGATTGGGAAAGTCTAACTTGAAGGGCTAAGAAGATAGGTTAGTTTCCATGTACATGAATATACATACATTCTTTGGTAGACTTGGTTGGAAAATGGAAACCCATTTTTGTGAAAAATGTCAAAATTACAAAAGTTACAAAAGTTTTAATTTCAAGGTACAGGCAGTCCCTGGGTTATGTACAAGATAGGGACTATAGGTTTGTTCTTAAGTTGAATTTGTATGTAAGTTGGAACTGGCTCCAGATTCAGCCGCTGCTGAAACTGATCAGCGGCTGACTACAGGAAGCCCTAGGCAGAGTTGCTCTGCCCCCGGCTTCCTGGAATCAGCCGCTGATCAGTTTCAACAGCGGCTGAATCTGGACTCCTGGGACAGAACAGCTAGGGCACTGCCGGGTAGGTCCCCTCAGGACCAACCCGGCAGCACCCCAGCTGCTCTACCCCAGCCGTCCCGCAACAAAAGCCTGGTCTGCTGGGGGGGGGGGGCGCACTAGCTGCGCCCCCCCCCCCCCCCCCCAGCAGACCAGGGAGACCCGAGCAAAGCCGCGGAGGGGCAGAGGTCCCGCCACCTGTGCGGCTTTGCTCCTGTCTCCCTGCTGTGCTGGGGGAGTCCCCCCCAGCACAGCAGGGAGACCCGAGCAAAGCCGCACAGGTGGCGGGACCCCGCTGCCCGTGCGGCTTTGCTCCTTTGCCCCGGAGCAAAGCCGCAGAGGCAGCGTGATCCCCCGTGCACAGCACAGCAGGGAGACAGGAGCAAAGCCGCAGAGGCGGGGGATCACGCCACCTCTGCGGCTTTGCTCCGGGGCAAAGGAGCAAAGCCGCACGGGCAGCGGGGTCCCGCCACCTGTGCGGCTTTGCTCGGGTCTCCCTGCTGTGCTGGGGAGTCCCCCCCAGCACAGCAGGGAGACCCGGAGCAGCTTTTCTCGCCCCGGAGGATGCGGTGGCGGGACCGCTGCGCTCTGGGAGGTCCTGCCGCCCGCGAGCTCCGGGGCGAGAAAAGCCCCATTCGTAAGTGCAGATCCGACATATGTCGGATCCGCGCAAGTCGGGGACTGCCTGTATTAGAAACAGATTCCTTTGTCATTTTTATATTTTTCACAACATTTTACTAAAAACAAAACACCATTTTCAGAATGAAAACCGTCTAAAATATTGAAAAGACACACTGTCTTTGAAATAATTAAAACTTTATGTAATGTTGAGAATTGTTCACAATTTTTTTTAAAAAGGCCATTTTTCTATTAAAAGACTTTTTGTTGAAAAAATGTTGAGCAGCTCCAGCCTGGTGTTTCTACTTAGAGTGCAAAAAGGGGGACTCATTGGTAAAAATTATGATGGAGAGTTAGTGTGTGCTGTGAAGATAGAACTCTCATCTTGCATTGCCACGGTACTTATTTTGTGTATTCTTTCTAATGGCTGTCACCTGTATGGTGACAACTTTGATCACTGCCAGTAAGATCTAGATTCATATCAGTCACCTACATCTGAAATCAATTCCAGAAACCATCTAGTCCCCCAAATTTTTGTCTTTCAGCAGTAGTCCCTGGACTGCATTGGGTATCTCCCAAAAGACTAACAATAACTAGCGATCTGATCCAGTTTTTGGATAAGCCTGTAAGAGATACCGGGAGGTTCAGTGCATAATCAGAGAAAGTCAAGTTAAGAATTTTGCTGAAGTGGGGACATGATGAGTGATGAGCTGTTTGTTGGCCCAGTCCTGTGTCAGAATGGTTTCAACTTCTCCAGGTGCTATAGAATGCCTTGAACTATTTCCAAACAGAATATGGGTCTTTCAAGCAGTGATTCAGTTTCCTCTGGGAATAAACAGCTATTGAGACCTGTGCATGTCTGGACCTTCATTAGTTATCACTGTGGTGAAATTCAAAAAGCTGGTGATGGAGCCTGTGACAATATGAAAACCCTTGGCATAAAAAGCTCTCTTTTCCCCTTCTTTTCTCATTTCATACAGTAATAAGGTTAATTTTCCAGCAAGTGGAAACATTTACATTTGTGAGCAGTAGTGATCAGAATCAGATTTGCTAAGTAAATCTCCAACGTACAGATCCTGTAAACTGTAGATGACAGAGATTTTTTGAAGAGTAATTTAATTCTGATTATTATATTTTAACTTCATGAGTTATTTTATTTTAACTACATGGGTCTAGACATAAGTGGCTGGTGGGGTGAACTACCAGCCTGGCCCCGCCCACAGTCTACCCCCATAACACTTCCTGTAGGTGTACTGGTAACGGAGTGTTGCTGCCTCTGAGCATCCGCCCTCCCCATGCTCCAGGGCTGGGGAAGCTGGGGCCGTGCACCCTCCTCCTTCCCTGTGCTCTGGGCCATGGAGGCTGGGACCGTGGGCCCGCCTTCCTTGTGCTGGGGGAAGGGCATCCTGCCCTCTCTCCCAGTGTTGGGGAGGGGAGGCAACTTGGCTCCTGTGGAAGGTGGGGCCTCAACAGAAGGGGTAGGGATGCTGGCTTGCCTCCCTCAGCCCTACCTTCACCCACCGCCCATCTTCATAGAATTCATATTTTGAGTATGGATGGAAAGACAAAGCTCTTAATTGTCCTAGCCAGAGAAGCAGCGACACAAATGGGAGCTGCTGCATTGTAGATAATTCGAATCAATAATAAACTTTTATTGTCTGCTGCTATCATTTATTTTATTAGAGCACCTAAGAGCCTAATAATAGGCTAGGTCCTTGTACAAACATGTAACATTACTAGAAGATTTGCCCAGCATTGCTTGGGTCCTTCAGGACAGGGGACTGGCGGTGTCGGGGGTGCAGGCAGGGGTTTGAGGATCTGGGGGGCTCAGTGCAGTGGGTTAGGAGTGTGGTGGGTTCGGGACTCAGCGTTGGGCACTGTGAAGGGATTTATGACAGGGTCAGGGTGCAGGAGTCATGGCAGGGAGTGAGCAACTCAGGGCAGGAGGTGAGGGCAGCTGGTGACTGATACTCGAGGCTGGCCTGGGACAGCGAGGACTGTGTGGCCCAGTTGCTCCACAGCTCTCCAGGCTGTTAGAGCAGTGGGGACCTCTCTCCTGGGCCAGCCATGGCAGTGTGGGTTGTGCTGCCAGGCTGGTGGCTGCTCTGCAGCTCCCCAGGGTTGTGGAGGTGGTGGGGATCTGCCTGCTTGCTGGCCCCGTGTTCATTCTGGAGTATAACTGCCCCCTGTGCTTGCTGCCTCCCCCTCTCCCTCCGCCCCATGGCCATTCTGCTGTGTAAGTGTCCATGCAATCAGAGCTCTCCTTTTCCCTTTGATGAGAAATAATCGCATTCCACACACATCCCATTGTCCTGGCATAACTAAACCCTGACCTTGCTTTAAGTTATGATAAGGGAAGCAGCATACCAAATTTGGTGGTCCTAGTTCTTACTGTTTAGGAGACATTCTTGAACAAACAGGGAGGGACGGACAGACAGACACTCGCAAACTCTCTCAGGGTATGTCTACACTACCCTCCTAGTTCGAACTAGGAGGGTAATGTAGGCATACCGCACTTGCAAATGAAGCCCGGGATTTGAATTTCCCGGGCTTCATTTGCATAAGCGGGGCGCCGCCATTTTTAAAACCCCGCTTGTTCGAACCCCGTGCAGCACAGCTACACGGGGCACGAACTAGGTAGTTCGAACTAGGAAGCCTAGTTCAAAGTACCGTTACTCCTCATTCCACGAGGAGTAACGGTAGTTCGAACTAGGAAGCCTAGTTCGAACTACCTAGTTCGTGCCCCGTGTAGCCGCGCTGCACGGGGTTCGAACAAGCGGGGTTTTAAAAATGGCGGTGCCCCGCTTATGCAAATGAAGCCCGGGAAATTCAAATCCCGGGCTTCATTTGCAAGTGCGGTATGCCTACATTACCCCGCTAGTTCGAACTAGCGGGGTAGTGTAGACATACCCTCAAATATATAGAAGACAGGCAGTGACTGCCCCCAGAGAGTTGCAGCTTAAGTGTAATATGAGAGACAGGTGGATAGATCAAACAGACAGGGGTAACACACGGTAAAACAGAGACTCTTGTGGTCAATGAGATAAGCAGTGGTCACAACACACCAGTTGCCTGTCCATTATTGAGTTTTTAAGAGTTTTGGCAGAGGAGAATTCTATAATAATTCCAACCTGATTGTTCAAATAAGGGGACAAGCAGATGATTTGACTCTGTCATATACAAGCAAAAAGTCAAGGAGAAAAATAGTTTGTCACAGAAACGAAGTATTCAGTGCTTCTTACAAGTGCATGTGCAGAGGAAATCACTGACCATATGCTATTTTAGTGGTTGTAAACTCTAATTTCCCACAGTGATCTCTGTGCCAGTAAAATGGAGGTTTTAATTAGTAGCTCATTACACATGCATGTGTATACTCTCATGTATCACTCCATATTTGTCAGGTATGTCTTGCAAATGTGACAGAAAATGAAATGTTTATAGATTATAAAAGCATAGAAAAAAGATTAAGAAACAAATATATTAATGTTTTCAGATATGATCCATGTTTCTGTGAAGCACCACTGTCAAAGTGACATACATATCTAAGGTATGGGGAAGTCCTTGTGGGGGTTTTGCACCATATCTCAGGAACATTATTCAGCACCCAGGTAATTCATCTGAATGTGCTTTTTGCTGTCTTAGATTAAGTGTCAGTTTTCATGTCTTTGTGTTGGTTCTTCAATATTGAGTATAAATAGTCATATATGTCATCCTCCAGTACATACTGATTCTGTCTCCAAAAAATAATGCAAATCTAAATGGTACTTTTATTTATTTAAAGCACGTAGAAAGAACCCCAATAGTTAATAGTATGTATTTAGAGAAGAAAGATCCTGCTTTTCTATCCGCTTTGCTCTATTGTTGTGACATTGTGCTCATCAGATAACACTGTAAAGTACTTTAACATCTGTCAGATTGTTGTAATCTGATGAGCTATACTTGGAATAAACCTGAGTTGATGAAACAATCATTGAGCCTTTGGTGCACTCAAAACTGATTAGTAAAAATCTAGCCAGTCTCTGGAACATGTGGAATGCTAGCACTGTGGTGCACATTCTAATCTTGGTTCACTGCACCTTACCCCTGAACACCACGTAAACTACTGGGACATGAGTTTGTGACTCAACCCCACATAGAAGGCTAAGAATGTGTCCCTTTCACTCTTGGAAGACTAATGGTTGTGGAACTACTTAGATTTCCACTTAAAGTATATTTTATACTTCTCTTACCATAGATATCAGTAATGTGGTGACTACGAAATGCACAGACATGAGTCCTTTAAATGTATCCATGTTAATTTTCAGACTTTCAACCTAGACTCCATAAAATGAACCAGCCATCCAATGAGACGTAACTGAATGTCAGGATAGTTGCTCTAACTGCTTGATAAATGTCCCTGTTGACAGCACATAGGACATACCCAAACAAAAAGCTTTCTACATAGCTGAGCTATGTCAGTTATAGTAGTGCACTCAGAATACAATATGCCATATATTCCAACTATGATAAATGGAGTTTTAAAAATGTTTCAGTTTTACGGGTGTACATCTTGCTCTTTGGGAAGAATTTATACAAACTGGTCAATATGTATTTTGAGTGTACTCAATTATGGATTTGATCCTGAAGGCTTTTGAGAGTTTGGCTGGAATGTGCAAAGAAGGGCCACGACCTTCTGTCAGCAAGAGAGAAAGAGTTATTAAAAGTAAAACTGAGGTATTTGGAGTGATTTGAACAAAAATCTGTCTAATAATAACTCAATGGAATTCAAGAATGGCTTTGGCACTTTACATTAGTATCAAGTAATTATCTCCAGTTATGTTGAAATGAGGGTCAAGACTGGTTCTAACTAATAAAGCTGAAGTGTTACTTGCTTTATTGAACATGCTAATGCAAAGCTGCATTTGAAAGAGATGAAGGGGAAAAAAATCTCCAACACAAATTACAAAGTGACTTTTTGCAAGATAGGTCATGAGTTGTTTTTTAGAAGATGTCAAAGGGTTTGAATTGTTTGGAATTAACCCTTCGTATGTTGAATTGACAAAGGTATCTCAAATTGATCCAAACAACAACTTATGCTCTTGAACTTGATATCTCATATATAAGTTCCTGAGAATTAAAGATTTAAGCTCCTTTGGTGGTTATTGTTATACAACAGTGATCTCTAAACAAGACATCAGATTTATAATTGTGGTCATTATGAAACCCATCAGAATGTTAAAAAGAAAAATAACTGGTGCACAATTCTAATCTGCCGTAAATCTTCTTTATACCATTGTCAGAGTAACATCACTGTAAAACTAATGTAGAACAGATCAGAATCAGACCCTAGGTTTAAAAACTAATAAGCCACTGCTTTGGAAATGTTCATAATTTTTAATAATAGAAATTCTACACCAAAATATTTCTGCTAATGAGGAATTTTCTAGTGACTTATCTTAGTGGATATTGTATTGGATTTAAGTATTGTAGTTCCTATCTGAATACTGACAATTGGAATTACAGTGTGGTATGGTGGCTGGGAGGCAGCCACTCTGAAAAGCACAAAGTACTTTAAAATCCACTACATTCAGTTAAATTACTGGAAGTTAACACTTATAAACCCTTACCTCTGTGCCTAAATCTTCTTACAATATATTTTTGAAATGTGCATCTGTCAACATGTCTGTCCATCTGTGAATCCATTTGTTCAAGAACTCCTCCTAAATGGTAAGGGCTAGGACCACCAAGTGTGGTATGCAGCTTCCTCTGATCATAACTTAAAAGAAGGGGAGGGTTTGGTTGTGCCAGGATAATGGGATGTGTGTGGAATTTGATTGTTTCTCATAAAAAGGAAAGGGAGGGGTCTGGCAATAGAGAGTTATACTATAGAATGACCACAGAGGGCAGCAAGAAGCCAGAGACGGGGTCTGGGACAGCTATAACCCCATTGGGCCAGCAGGGCAGTGGGGTGGATAAAGGGACAGTTATATTAGAGTGCACCTGTCTGTCTGTAAGGCTGTCTATCTGTCTCCAAATCTGTTCAAGAACTCCTCCTAAACGGTAAGAGTGAGGGCCACCAAATTTGGTATGCAGCTTCCTCTTAACCTAACCTAAAGCAAGGACATGGTTTGCTTGTGCCAGGAAAATGAGAAGTCCTTGGAATGGGACGGTTTCCCATAACATGGAAAGGGAGAGGGCAAAAAGGAGGAACGCAATACTCACAGTGGTCACTGGGTATAGCGTGTGCAGGGGACAGCTACATTGTAAAGTGACCACTGAGGGCAGCCTCACCACCAAGAGAGTTGCCAGCTGGGGAGGGGGCTCACCATCTTGCTTGCCAGTAGACCAGGTAAGTAGCTCCTCTGCCCCAACCCCTTCCTCTCCCCACACTGGCCACAGCACCTGAAGGGGGTGGAGCTCTGCCAGATGTGGGGATTGCAGGGAGAGAAAAAGCTCCTACCCGCCAGGGAAGCTTGGGGGGAGAAAAAAAGGCCCCTGCTAGCTAGGGGAGCTAGGAGAAGAGAGAAGGCCCCTGCTGGCCAGGGGGGAGAGAAAAAGCCCTATTGAAGAGGACCTCCCATCCTGAGCTCTTCCCCTTCCTCCCACCCTATCTTTCACACTCCTCACATCCCTGCCCTAAGCTCCTCCTCAGTCCCCCACCCTGATTCCTGCACTCCCCATTCCCCTGGCCTCCTGCTCTGTCCCCATATCCCTAAGGCCCTGCTCTGACTCCTGCACTGCCCACACCACCAGCCCCCTGCCCTAAGAATCCAGGCAATGCTGAGTAAATCTTCTAGTCTACTATATATTTCAGAATTTGTTTCTGTCTGTGTGTCTGTCCCCCAGATGGGGAACAAGCACTTGTCCCCCGCTGAAGCTGCAGCAGCCATGGACAGGAACTTCTCATGTAGCCCTAAGCTGCTGGGGTGAGAGGTGGCTGGGGTTGTCCTCTATCCCCCCAAGCAGCCTGCATACTGAACCCCTCGTCCTCAGCCTCAACCCAGAGCAATGATTTAATTGAAGCAAAACAAAAATTAACTGAGTTAAGGACCCGAGCAATGCTGGGTAAATCTTCTAGTGACACATATTGGTGAGCTGTTCGCCACCTCTTTGGTTCTGAGCTGTCCCATTAAATCAGTGTTTGTTTGGATGTAGGTTATGGTTAATCAGTGTTTTCATAATTGATTTAGTGAATCCAAATATAAAAATATATCCACTCTTATTTACATTGCTTTTTTTAAGTACACAAAGCGTGTTTTAAGCACAGATTATGCATCAGAATAATTCACAGAACACAATTTAGTTCATGGCTATTTATTTCCCCACAAGCACTCTTCCAAAATAGCAGTAATAGAATTATGGATATTACAGTATTTCTACCAGATGCCTGGCTTAGAGCAGCAAAAGAGAGGAAATTTGGCACATGGGAGCAGGTTTGGATTGCAGAAGTCAGTGCCTAAGGATACAGCTAAGGATCACAGCAGTCAGTGCCGGGACAGCACAAAGGCAAAGGTAAATTTCCAGTGTTTGTGCAAACCATTAGAATGAGTGTTGACCCTAACACCTCACACACTGGCTGGAAATGTATTCCTGCTAGGAGATCTTGGAGGAAAAGGTCTTAACTAATACATCAGTGCCTGCCAGTACAAGTTAATGTGATAGAGTTTTTGGTACGGGGTGTTCAGAAGCCATGGAGTGGAACATTCAGTGTTTTTTACATTAGACATTACAGTTTTTGGTGTACTTTAGAATAATTCTGGTATTTCAAGAGCCCTTCTAGGCATGTAGAGTAAGTTGGTTTAAGCCTCTTTCATGTTGACTACTACATAACCTTTTCTGAAAGCCTGCCAGATAGCGGGCTGCTGCTTTGCTGTTAGCTTGTAAACATTTTGGCTCTTTATCAGAGCGTTTGGGAAGGGAACTGGCCTTTGTTCTATACTGAGAGTTGTATTTGGAAAGTGGAAGTTTTTGGAATACACATATTCTGAATTAGGGAGGTGAAAGGTTAACCAGCGAACTGGTAAGATCACCCTGAAAGGATGATGCTTGCCAGTTCCAGTTAACTGGTATCTGATGGGGAAGGGAGCACCTCCTTGCCTGCCAGAAGCAATAGGCAGCTACAGCCTAGTAGGAGGCCTGCCGCAGAGAGGGGCTGTTCTCACCTGGAGCACCTGGCAGTCAGGAGTTGCTCTGACTTGCATGCCATCTGTCTGATTATCTTAATTGCTCAGCTCTGCATCCTTTGCAGTACATCCTTTCTATACACAGGTGACCAAAATTGGACACAGTACTCTAGCTGAGGCCTAATCAGTGCTGACTTTCGCATTCTATGCCTCTGTTAATGCAACCTAAAATTGCATTTGTTTCTTTTGCAGCAGCATTGGATTGCTGATGCATGTTGAAGTTGTCCACCGATACCCTCTAATCTTTCTTAGCAGTGCTGCTGCCAAGCCAGCTTTCCCCCATTCTGTATTTGTGCATTTGATTTTTCTAGGTACAGCACCTTACATTTGCCTTTGATTAATTTCATGTTGTTGTCTATAGCCCACTTATCCAGTTTATTGAGATCCCTTTGAATTTTATATTCTCAGTTAAATGGTTGCAATCCCTTAATGTAGGTCCAGATATACTGGTGTAAAGGTGCCTTATATCAGTAGAACTTACTATCCTTCCTTTATGAGACTAAGCTATTATGGTACAAGTACCTTTATGCTGGTGTGACTCACAGGGTGGATAAATTCCGGCCTGTGGGCTGGATCGGGTCTGTAGGGTTAGTCACTGGCTGGCCCCCACCACTATATTTACTTGCGCCTCCGCAGGTATCAGGCAATTGCAGCTCTCTTTGGCCACAGATCGCTGTTCACAATCAATGGGAGCGGCGGGAAGTGGTGTAACATTCAATGCCACTTCCCACAGCTCTCATTGGCCAGGAATGGCAATCCACAGCCAATGAGAGTGCTGATCATCATTTACCTGTGGAGGCACAGGTAAATATAACAACAGCCTACCAAAGCCTAACTCGGGCAAACCACCACCATTTTATTGCCCATCCCTGTTCTAGGAGATTGGTATTACTTTAACTATACCAGCAATACACTATGACTTTTGTATGCAGATAAGTCCTTAGCTACATTTTAGAACACACATTGCTTTTAAATTGTTTTAAAAAGATGCCCGTCTCATTTCTTTCCTGCTCTTGTATAATGATATTCTTCCCTAATAGCACTATGTTACATGGATTGTGGTCTCTGATGGTGCATTGTATCCTCTGGTCTTTTGACCTTTCTTGTATTCATAATGATACCATTGACCTTGCCAAGTCACCGCTTTGAAAGATAACAGCTTTTCTCCAGTCCTTGACCACTGACTTACCTTCAGCCCTCCTTAGAACAGCGTTTTGCTTCTCTCAAGAATGCCAGCAAGTAATTTCCTCTGATAACAGCCAAAAACCCAATTACGCTTAGATTAAAGAAAAGAAGGATTTGTTGGTGTTTTACAGAATGAGAGAAAACAGAAAATAAAAGATAGGTGATATTAAGCCACCTGAAGTGGAAACACAATGTCCCATCGCTAGCATTACTCTTCACTGTACAGAATAATTGGTAGATTTTAGCTGGTTTACTACACAACTATAAAACCTTGGCTTTCCCATAGCCCAAAGCCATAACTGCCTTTTTCTGTCAGAGCTGTGAGGAACTTGACATGCCCTCTCAGAAGGCTCTGTACATATCCAGCTCTGTATGCTGGGTCTTCTCACTTTGATGTGGTAGGTGTCAGTAGTAACAAAACAGGTTTATTTTCCCCAGTCTGCCAAAATACATGCTAGTTTTTAAGCAAGACATTCCCTCTTTAGGAGCTAGACTGAATACAGCAGATTATAACTTCCGTGTGTTAAGAATGAAGAATGAAACAAGAGAGTCTTCCGGGGCAGGCATACCATTGGGCATCCGGAGGAACATGACCAGAAAACTTCCTGTGTTGAACGTTACTCATTGGACTTAACATCACAAGAGACGTGCAAGGAACGGCCCAGGAAAACCAGAAACAACAAAGCCTTGTTTGTGCTGTAAGTGAGGTGAAAGCATGAAAAATAATCAAACTTAGTTTATTTGCATCTCCCTGGTACACAGTGTATTGGCATGATTATTTTACCTCATAATATAATGTATTTCCTATCTAACACAGGGCTCATCCATTGTGATTTGATCAGCTATTTTAAAAGAACATTAGGACCCTCTAGATTTGAAACACAAGGAATCAAGTTATTTGCATATCTCTAATTCACCCTCTCTTTGTTGAGATAAAGATTGCTTTAAGCAACTGTCACATTACTTGACCAATTGAATTAATTCTTGCTTGTATTTCAATTACCCGCCCTTTCGTATTGCTAATGAGGCAAGGCAACCCCTTCCTGAAAGCAATCTTAGTTTAGCACAGGTAGCCATGTAGTTAACATGCAGTTTGAGGCCTAGAGATGAAAAGAGGATTAAAAATCAGCACTACAAATACATCAGGTAAAATTATAATTGGACATGTTGTGTTCTGACTTCTCAAACACTTTTCATCTCAAAGCATCCCGAACTGCCTTACAAAGTAGATTCATCCATCACAGCCACCTCTGGAATGGGAGGGCAGCAATCAGATAGCACACTCCTGAGAAGCAGGGAGAGGGGAGAGTTTGACCAAGGATGCAAGGCAAACTTCTACTCTTATGAAAAGTGGTGTGGGACCTTTGTTATCCACAGCAGACAAGATCTGGGATGTTATGACCTCATCTGAAAGAACCACATGTAGTAAAATGCATGAACTCAGAATGATGAATGGTTGAATTTTATGCTACCGGGTTGGATCTCATTATTGCTGGGGTTCTTGTTACTTTATCATTCTAAACTATTCCATTCACCTTACATGGCACCTTTTTCCCCCAAGGATCTCAGAGTGATTTCCAGGTAGGTAGAGATTATACTGCCCATTTTACACCTCAGAAAAGTGAGGGAAAGAAGGGTTGTGTCTAAAAATAACCAAGTCCTTGCAGGTCGGGGTTTGTGTATGTGACGGGGCGAGGCAGCCCCGCACTGAACCTACAGAGCCCAGCCACGGTTACCTGGCTGCAGAGGCCCCTCCCCCACAGCTCTACCGAGCATGCCCGGGCTGCAGCAGGGCTATAAAAGCCTGGGCCAGGACTCAGTCTGGGGAGACAGCTGAAGGAGAAGGACTGGAGAAGGGAGCTCTCTCTCAGTGGTTGCCAGGGACTCCAGGAGAGGCCAGAAGGAAGGCTGAGGCGAGTTGGTGCAACCCGGAGACTGCCTACCGAGGGGATGCCGGCCTGGAGATTGCAGCCAGCTGGGCAACTCCAGGGGAAGGAAGTCCGGGGATCCAGGTAGGAAGTGGCCCAGGGCAGGAGCGGGAGCCGCCTCTCCCGGCCTGAGAACCTCGGCGTGTTTCAGCTGGATGGCTCCGCCGAGGGAGTGACCTGGTACCTGGTCGCTCACAGGGCCCTGGGCTGGGACCCGGTGGAGTAGGGTGGGCCCGGGTCCCCCTACCTGGGGTGCGTCCCCGCTACAATGATAAACTGCTTTGTGGACTCGGCCTTGCTTAAAGGGCCAGGTATAAACTGTTTTGTGGACTCAGGCCAGGGGGCCTTAGCCCTGCTTAAAGGGCCAGCTGTAAACTGTGTGGACTCAGGCCAGGGGGCCTTAGCCCTGCTTAAAGGGCTAGCTATAGACTGTTTTGGGGACTCAGGCCAGAGGGCCTTTGGCCTGGCTTAAAGGGCCAGGGATAGACTGTATTACAAGGGTGTTGGGGACCCAGGCGGGAGGGGCCCGCCACAGTGCACAAATTCCACCTATTAAAATTACCTTATTTCTGATAATAGTTCTACATTATCTATCTCTGTCTATTTAGGCCTTAATATACACTCACCAGTATAGTATCTGAGTCTCTGAACACAAACACCTATTTATATAATATTCAGAATATAGGAAGAATCCTTCCAAATGACATGTTGACATGGACAGAATACATATTCTGAAATTTCAGTATTCAGAATATTTGAACTGCAAAGCAGTGTTCCAAGTGACAGCTGCAAAATCAGTGGGAAGAAGTTACAGTAGAAAGATCTGGAAATGAGTCTTGGGTGTTTAAGAGGCTGTTTTATACCAGGAGAGAGGAAACGTGATTACAAACAATGGCTGCTAACTGTGGTGTTCAGTTTTGGTCACATTACCTGGAGGAAACACATTACAGTTCTGCACCAAGAAAGGCAACCAGAGAGATCCCAGTACCAAATGGCAAGCAGCATAAGTGAAAGTCAGAAACATATTTGCAAGTCAAGAGAACATTGAAGGGGATCTAATTGTAAGACACAGGCTTAATTGCTGTCACTAACGGCAATTCATGCTACTGTTTTTGGAGTAATCTGAGTGATATAACTCAGGTCATCAAATTAAGGACCAGCAAATCCAGAGCTGGCTTTAGAAAGCAGGGGTAATCCTAGCCCCATTAAGGTTAATGGGATTTTTATCACTGGCTTCATGGGGGGGTGATTTTATCCTATGTGTATAGATACCAAGGCTATGATCCAACAAATTACTGCAGTGGGATTAATCATGTACTTAAAATTATGCATGCATTTAAATGCTTTGCTAGATGGATATCAAGGCAGTATATTCTAGCTGCTAGAATAGGGGTCAGGGAGCCAGGATTCCTGGGCCCTATTTTCCAAATCTTCCACTGGCTTGTGACTTTTGCTAAGGATTTGTCTACACTTACAAGTTTAAAGTGCAGCGGCAGTACTGCCATGGCTTTAAACTGAAAGCGTAGCCATGACATGAGTACTGGGAAAGATCTCCCAGCACTGTGGCCTGGTTTGCCTTGGCACTTGACAGCACTGTAACATGCTGTGCTCGGGGAGGGGAATTCACACACCTGAAATAGAAAGTTACAGAGCTGTAAAGTGCCAGAGTCGGTTTACCTTAAGTCACGTTACCATTTGTGTTCCTCAGTCTCTCCACCTGTAAAATATGGCACCGCCATTTGTATACAGTGTTGTAAAATCTATGGATGAAGGTACTTTGTAAGTGCAGCGACTTGCTATTTTTAGAAAAAAGATGAAGTACAAGCACCTGAAAGAACTGACTGGGCTTGGTGAATGAAATTGCCTTATTTTCATTCCCAGTTGTACATATTTATAGTTGCTAATCATCCTGGCATATCAAATAATCAATATCAGTAGCCTTTTGATAACATTTGTTGTGTTAATCAATAACACCTATCAAGAGCACCATGTGAAGGTTATAGTCTTGCACTCTTGATTATCTTTGAGGAGTTCTCAAGGTGAATAACATTGCACTAATCTGGACTCGGTTATTTGAACATTGCTAATCACCTCTCTTGCCATACGAAAGGAGATATATGTACTTTAGACGAGCTGAAGCAATATGGTATTAATTCATGGTCTGTAAAACTAAATCATGCTTTTACTCTTTCATTTCAGACTCATTTTCATGAGATACAGAACTTCTGCTGTTTCACTTTGTGATATATTTGGTTGTTTTTCAAAGTGACTGGAGATTTATACTTCTTTATTAGTTACTCAGGATTCTAAGGGAAATAACACAGTTCTTACTTACTCTTCTAGGTCAGGCTCATGATGAAGAAGTTTAATGAACTTCTGCTAAACAGGAATTGAAGTAGGATTAACATTATGGAATTCATGTGTCCAATAAAGTTATTTATCCTATTTTCTACAGCATAGGTTTTTGGGGGGGGGAGTTGTGAAATAGTGTTTAGGCTGCATTTTGTAACTAATTAGGAAAAAATATGAGACTCATACATACAAGGTAATTTAGGTCATGCACTGATGTGATTTTGCTCTGAAATTATAAAGAGCCTGAAAGCCATAATTATGTATCTGTGTGGAGGGTAGTAAGATCTGTTTCAAATGTGTTGTCAGTGTTTTTGACTCCTGTTAAGAGCTAAACTGTTAAAGTGTTGCCTTTCAGATCAATACAGGGGGTATTTCTCTGAGAGCAGTGCATTCAAACTGAGTTTCAGGAAAAACAGGGTCATATTAGTGCTGCCTGTAAATGTCAATGGAATATTATATTTCATATCTTCACCAAAAATGTGTTCTTGGACATACCTGAAACTACAGATAATGATAAAAATCGGGATGAGGTGTATGTAATGCAAGCAATATAGACAAAATGTTATACAGCCAGTCCTCAACTTAAGAACAGATTGTGTTCCATAAGTTACTTGTAAGACTTTTGTTTGGAACTCAGAATGCATTTTCCCATAGAAACAATGTTATAAATGGTGATTAAGTTCCTAGGGTTAGCCTACAAAAGCCTATTTAACCCATAATATAGTTGAAATACTATATTTTCAATGAAATATAGTAGAAAAATACTGTTGTTATAAAAGTAATTAAAACAGAAAACATACACTTGACTAGGAAATAGTTTTTGTATTTAACATTGAATGCTGGTGCTTGAGGAAAGGCAGGTTTAATTAGAAGAAGATGAGGAGGTAAGTGGAGATTCTGAAAGGGCTCCTGGGCATGCCCCAGTCACAGGGCCAGATTAACACTTCTGGGTGCCTAGGGCTATTAGATTTTTGTGGTCCCCTAGACTCCAGGTGAGGGCTTTGGACTGCAGGAGGGGACTGTGGGTTGAGGCGAGGGATTGCATGCTGGAGGGGATGAGGGCTCTAACTTGGGGTGTGGGCCCAGGGGTGGGGCTGGGGTGCAGGAAGAGGCTCAAAGATGGGACCCAGAGATTTGGAATGTGGAGGGGGCTCAGTGCAAGAGATGGGGGTGCAGTGCAGAGTCTGGGCCAAACTTAGGGTGCCGGAGAGGGGTGAGGCAGAGGATTGTGGGGAGGGGGCTGAGGTGCTTACCTGGGGCAGCTCCCCTTTGATAGTGCATGCACCAGGGAGAGGATGGGAGGAGAGAGGGAAGGTAGCTCTATGCACTACCCTGCACTCACCTGCAGGCATCACCATCCTGCAGCTCCCATTGTCCAAGTCTGCCTGAAATTCCATGAATTCAAACTCCTGGAGAGTCTCCTACATTCTGCCCTCAAGGATAACAGACTAGCAACCACCTAAATAAGGTCATGAGACCCCACCCAGCGCAAGGATTCAATGTCAAATCCTGCAGATTCTAGTAACTGTTCATAGCCTGTCAGAATCTCCATGCCCCTGTCTGACTTCTCCCTTGTCTGGGCAGCATGGCTTATACAGCAATCATGATGCTCTTGGCTTTTCTGCACCACAGCTGTGTAGAATCCTCTATTTGAGAGGGATTAGAACTGGAGCATGGAGTTAATGCAGTAGCAATGATTTTCACTGAAAATTTGCTGACCTCTGGCTGACATCTGTGGAACCCCAATCTCCACATTCATACATATGGGCTTCCTTAGGCTTGGGGAAGTGTGTGGTGGAGTTCACTAGGACTTTTTATCTTGCTGACTTTGGCACCAAGCAGTGGAAAGGAGGTATTCAGTCTTAAATGAGCCTTGGTTAGAAAGTAATGAAATACTAAGGTTCTCATTCTCATAGAAAGTACTGGGAATAAAACTTTAACAGGCAGGATAGAATTTGCATTGATATTAGTCAGGTAGAATTGTGCCAGCCTGAAGTGGAAACAAAGAACTGAGGGTATGTCTACACAACAGCACTAATTCGAACTAACTTTATTCGAATTAGTTAATTCTAACTAAGTTAATTCGAATTAGTGCATCTAGACCTAAAAATTCATTTGAATTAGCACGTCCACATTGAGTGGACCCTGAACCGAAGTTAAGGCTGGCCGGAACCAGTGCCGGCAGAGCATCAGGTTAGGACTTAGAGTGTGGAGCTGCTGCCTCAGGTTAGCCGAGGGTTGTGCTTAAAGGGACCCAAACCCCACCCTGGACAGACAGTTCTCAGAGTTCCCCACTTGCTTGTCTACCTCAACGAGGGACAGAAAAGCAGTTCTGTCTTGCAGTGCCCTGAGTGCCTACACTCGGCACATCACAGCACTCGGCCATCAGCCCGGCTGCACTTGCCGCAGGCTGCCATCCGAGGGGGGTTAAGCGGGGGGCTGTCAGGATCCAGGAGGCCCTGCAAGAGAGCTTCCACCCCGAGGAGTCCACAGAGTCACCCCAGTCCTCCCCATCGGGGGCTAGTGCCCCATTCTTCCCTCACCTCCTTCCACTTACCCCTCCCTAGCCCTCCTTCCTGATGTAAAAAATAAAGGACACGTGTGTTCAAAAATAGAAACTCTCTTTATTTAACAAAACTTGGGGAGGGTGGCGGATTAACCTCTGGGGAGACTGGGAAAAGGAGGTGGAAGAGGGGAAGAGAGAGGGTGGGAGAAGGGAGGGGGAAACCTGGGAAGAGGGAGCTGGAAGGGAGAACCCAGGGGAAGAAGGAGGAGAGGAAGTATAAAACTATGGTTTGCCATATCTTCAGTACTGTGTCCAGATGTGGTCTCCTCACCTCAAAAAAGATGTTTTGGCCTTGGAAAGGGTTCAGAAAAAGGCAACTAAAATGATTAGGGGTTTGGAACAGGTCCCATATGAAGAGAGGCTAAAGAGACTAGGACTTTTCAGCTTAGAAAAGAGGAGACGGAGGGGGGATATGATAGAGGTATATAAAATCACGAGTGGTATGGAGAGGATGCATAAAGAAAAGTTCTTCATTAGTTCCCATAATATAAGGACTAAATGAAATGAATGGGTAGCAGGCTTCAAACTAATAAAAGAAAGTTCTTCTTCACAAAGCAAATAGTCAGCCTGTGGAACTCTTTGCTGCAGGAGTCTGTGAAGGCTAGAACTATAACAGAGTTTAAAAAGAAGTTAGATAAAGTCATGGAAGTTGGGTCCATTAGCCAGGGGGTAGGAATGGTGTTCCTGTTTGTGGAAGACTGGAGATGGATGGCACGAGACAAATGGCTTGGTCATTGTCTTCGGTCCATCCCCTCCAGGGTAGCTGGTGTTGGCCGCTGTCGGCAGACAGGCTAGTGGGCTAGATGGACCTTTGGTCTGACCCAGTATGGCCCTTCTTATGTTCTAAGCTCAGGACTCAGGGTCGGGGGTCTCACTGGGCCAACTTGACTTTCATGCAAACCTACTCCTGGGTTTGCATGTGGCCTTTGGTGGCCAGGCTGGCAGCTATCCTGCCCTAGACGGCCACTTTCCTGTGCCTAGTGCGGAGATTGTGGACATTGGAGGCCTCCCCCCAAAACTGAATGAGGTCCACTATCTTCGCACTAGACCAGGCGGGTGCCCGCCTCTTGCAGCCCTGGGCAAGCTCCTGGGAGCTGCCAGCCTGGTGCTGGGAAGAGGCCGAGGGCTGGGTGGCAGCGGGTGGCTGGCTCGTGCCTTGCCAGGTGCAGGGTCTGCTGGCTGGGTGCTGGCAAGCTTGCACCTGGCACGGGCACCGTAGCTAGACCATGGCCCTTTAAGGGCTCCGGGGCCAGGAGGGGGGCAGGAGAGTTTCCCTGGTTGTGCCCAGAGTGGCCACCAGGGCAAGCTGGGAAGGACTAGTCTCCAACTAGTTCAAATTAAGTGGCTACACAGCCCTTAATTTGAACTACTTAATTCGAACTAGGCATTAGTCCTCGTAGAATGAGGTTTACCTAGTTCGAATTAAGCGCTCCGCTAGTTCGAATTAAGTTCGAACTAGTGGTTTGTATGTGTAGCGCCTATGAAAGTTAATTCGAACTAACGACTGTTAGTTCGAATTAACTTTGTAGTGTAGACATACCCTAATAGAGAATTTCAAAATATCATTGGCCAAAATAATTTTATAATTTGTGTTTGCAAATCAAAGGATTTTACACCAAACATGAATTCTCATTTGTGGAACAGAGAGAATGAAGAAGATGGAAGTTTGTGCAGTTCAGAGTGGTTGATCCGGTTTGCGCTGTCGAAATGACAGTGGAAATTGTCAGGCTCCCTTAGTGCATGGCTGACCAAAATAACATCAGTATAGCTGTTGACTCTGGAGGGAGGGAATCTAAGAATGTCAAAGGCTGAAGATATGGGAATAATCTGTCCTCCTCTCTCTTTGGTCAGGCGTGAATAAAGACTTTAATGTAATAAAGGGGTAAGCCTTGCAGATTTATGCAGTGGTCTGTTTTGTTCTAGCCTGAAATCTGAGCTACTTCAGCTGCTGGGTCAACTTAAATGATATAACGTGAGTGGCCATCACGAGAAGTATATTACTGAACACTTGTCACACTTGGAAGCGTGCATGAATTTCATAAGCCACTGAGAGTAAAAGGTGAAGCTTACCAATATTATTAGTTTCTAAATGAATCATACTTGTGTACCTTGCTGTAGGCTTATATGAAACAAAGGGGAAAAGGCGGAACCATTGGGTAACACACAAGCTAAACGTAGTATGTCTGTCCCCTATTAAACTGATGTTTCTATTATACAGTCAATATATTCACCTACAAAAAATGAATGCAATATTTTTAAGGGGGATTATTTCTTTAATCTTCCTTTCCTGTTTAACAGACCAAGTGTATTGACAAAGGCGCATCCAGCCGTAGAAATTTACTGGGAATTGCCTTAAATCCTTGAAAGGTTGGAAGTTACTACAGTGGGGTTAAATGGCTTGTGTAAGAAAGGAATTGTCGCTGACTAACACTATCATGTATTTGCTGCCTAGCAAAGTAAAGCAAATGTTGCTCACTGGAGGATAGCTTTTCTTTTATGCCAAAATAAAGTTAGTTCTTTTGATGGGTATCAGACTGAGACCAATGGTTTTCTGCTTGTTGACAGCACAGAGAGAAGCAAGGAAGATTACCCCCATTATCCCACCAATGGGCTTCTATTTTGCTCACTTCTCTCAGCAGCAAAGATATACTAGTGGAGATCTCAGCTTTGCCTTAGAGAGGTCCCATTGCCTTCCTCCTACCAGAGAGTTAGGGTACGTCTACACTACAGCACTAATTTGCACTAACTTAGTTCGAATTAGTTAATTCGAACTAAGCTAATTCGAATTAGCACATCCAGACTTAAAAACTAATTCAAATGAGTGTTTTGCTAATTCGAACTAGCATGTCCACACTGAGTGGACCCTGAACCGAGGTTAAGAATGGCCGGAAGCAGTGCCGGCAGGGCAGCAGATTAGGACTTAGAGCGTGGAGCTGCTGTCTCAGGCTAGCCGAGGGCTTAAAGGGACCCGACCCCCACCCCAGACAGACAGTTCTCAGGGGTTCCCTGCTTGCAAAGCAGTCCTGGCTTGGAGTTCCCTGAGTGCCCACACTCGGCACATCACAGCACTCGGCCATCAGCCCGGCTGCATTGCTGCAGGCTGCCATCCGGGAGGGTGTCAATCGGGGGGCTGCAGGAGAGCTTCCACCCCGAGGAGCCCGCAGAGCCACCCCAGTCCTCCCCATCGGGGGCTCATACCCCTTTCCTCCCTCCCCTCCTTCCACTTACCCTTCTCTAGCCCCCCTTCCTGATGTACAAAATAAAGGACACGTGTGTTCAAAAACAGAAACTCTCTTTATTGAACAAAACTCAGGGAGACTGGAAAAAGGAGGTGGGAGAGGGGAAGAGAGAGGGTGGGAGAGGGGAGGGCAACTAAAATGATAAGGGGTTGGGAACAGGTCCCATATGAAGAGAGGCTAAAGAGACTGGGACTTTTCAACTTAGAAAAGAGGAGACGGAGGGGGGATATGATAGAGGTCTATAAAAGCATGAGTGGTGTGGAGAGGGTGCATAAAGAAAAGTTCTTCATTAGTTCCCATAATAGAAGGATTAGAGGACACCAAATGAAATGAATGGGTGGCAGGCTTCAAACTAACAACAGAAAGGTCGTCTTCACAGAGCAAATAGTCAACCTGTGGAACTCCTTGCTGCAGGAGGCTGTGAAGGCTAGAACTAGAACAGAGTTTAAAGAGAAGTGAGATAAAGAAATGGAGGTTGGGTCCATGGAGTGGTATTAGCCAGGGCGTAGAAATGGTGTCCCTGGCCTCTGTTTGTGGAAAGCTGGAGATGGATGGCACGAGACAAATGGCTTGGTCATTGTCTTCAGTCCATCCCCTCCAGGGTCGCTAGTGCTGGCCGCTGTCGGCAGACAGGCTACTGGGCTAGATGGAGCTTTGGTCTGACCCAGTACCGACATTCTAAGCTCAGGGCTCAGGGTCGGGGGCCTCACTGGACCACCTTGATTTTCATGCACACCTGCTCCTGGGTGGCCATCCTGGCATCTATCCTGCCCTAGATGGCCACTTTTCTGTGCCTAGTGCGGAGGTCGTGGATGAGGTCCACGATGTCTGCACTAGACCAGGTGGGTGCCCGCCTCTTGCAGATCTGGGCAGGCTCCCGGGAGTCTCCAGACTGGTCCCGGGAAGAGGCAGAGGGCTGGGTGGCAGCGGGTGGCTGGCTCGAGCCGTGCCAGGTGCAGGGTCTGCTGGCTGGGTGCTGGCAAGCTTGCACCTGGCACGAGCACCGTAGCCAACCCGTGCCCCTTTAAGGGCTCCGGGGCCAGAAGGGGGGCAGAAGAGTTTCCCTGGTGGTACCCAGAGTGGCCTCCAGGGAAAGCTGGGGAGGGCTAGCCTCCCACTACCTCGAATTAAGTGGCTACACACCCCTTAATTCGAACTACTTTATTCGAACTAGGCTTAGTCCTCGTAGAATGAGGTTTACATAGTTCGAATTAAGCGCTCCACTAGTTCGAATTAAGTTCGAACTAGCGGTTTGCTAGTGTAGCGCCTATGAAAGTTAATTCGAACTAACATCTGTTAGTTTGAATTAACTTTGTAGTGTAGACATACCCTCAGAGGGTAAGAAAATGCAGCCCAGGTGTAGGAAGGTGGTGTATGTGCCTCATCAGACAGGCTTGATTAGCCAGTGTCCTCTGCAAAGTAGGAGGCAAAACCTGGGTTTAAAGCCATAATCTCAGCTGTGTATGCTAGTCCAGGCTTAAAGTTATCTTAAACCCCCATGTGAGGTTTTTCTATTTGCACAGCAGGGGGTGTTGGGCAACACCCAGGTTAAGTGGTGAGATAATGGTACAGACATATCCTAGCAATGAGAGATTTTAATTAGCGTCCGTATTCACTCAGTCCTTAGACTCACTGCTGAGGCTGCCATGAGTGATGCCAGAAGGCAGAGGTGGTTTTCTGAGGAGAATCAGTCTTGCCAAGTCTCAGTGACTAAGAAGAAGGTGACTCACTCTTTTGGGATCCATTTTTAAGGCAGCTTGTAATATTTCTGACATTTGGCTTGACGGGAGAGTGTTTCAGTGAGACACTTAAAAACTCATTCCATTTTTTTTAAAATTCCCTTCATTCAAATTGTCACTACCTGGCTGCCTTAATAGAGCTCGAGGAACTGAACAGAGGCCAGGACTGAAAAAATCCTCTGAGCAGAAATTATTCTGGAGGGAGTCAGCTGAGTTGGACTGGGAACCCCTGGCTTGTTCCCTGAAGGGGGTGGGCAGGAGGGAGGAAGAAAGGAGCGGAGTTGCTTCTCCAGCAAGAAGTTAGAGGGAGGATGGAAGCAAAGAGACAGGCTCTTGCTCTTTTTCAGGGCAGAGCAGCAGGGCTCTGGCTGGGGAGGGGAAGGCATAAAGCAGGCAGACCAGCTCTGGTTAGGGGTGGGGAAGGAGCCCTTGATCTGTTCCTGCAGTGAGAATCAAGGAAAGCAGAGTGGTCATGTAGAGAAGAGTTGCTGGGGTGTTGAGGGTCTACTACTGTGTCCACTTCAGACAATCCAGCAAAGAGATGTGTACGTGGGCAGTATTCATTCACAGGGGTTTAGGAGGCAGAATTAATTCAGTTTGGGGTGGTGGGAACCAAAGCGTATTAATTTGAATTAATTGGTGAGCGCACCAGTGCTGAGGGATTGTTTTTCCAAAACCCCAGACAAGTCCTGGCACCAGACAGACACGTGAGTAGAGCCCTGTAGATTTCTGTAGAGGTGGAGGTGGATGCAGATATCCAGGGTTCTTCTTCGAGTGGTTGCTCATGTCCATTCGAAGTAGGTGTGCACACCGCGTGCACCACGTGTTCCGGAGCATTTTCCCTAGCGGTACCCGTAGCGCTGGCGGGGCGCCCCCTGGAGTGGCGCCGCCATGGCGGGGCATATGTACCTCTGCCGGCGCTGCCCCACCTCAGTTCCTTCTTACCGCTGTGTCGGTCGTTGGAGCGTCTCTCTCTCTCTATCTGTTTAGGCTTAGATACTTAATGGTTCCTGTTTCTCACATTGTAAATAGTTTGTATAGTTAGATAGTTAGGTTTTTTGGTTTTGCTCCTTCCCCCCCTTGGGGGTAAGGAATGCCAGGGCCGCAAGGCTTCAAGGCATGTGCTGACTGCGGGAAGTTTATGCCCAGGGGCGACCCACAAGACAGCTGCCTTAAGAGTCTGGGTGAGGCTCATATGGCAATTGCCTGCAAAATCTGCAAGTCTTTCAAGCCTCGTATGAGGAAAGAAAGAGTTTCCTGCTTGAAGCTTCTCCTTATGGAGACGGCGCTTCAACCGGTACCGCCGGACCAGCCTACGGTGCACACCGGCACCGGGCATCGACATCGAGATCCCGGCACCGGTCTCACTCTCCGCCATCTAAGAGGGTGAAGAAGTCCCGGGCCAGGTCTCCGTCTAAAAAGCCAACATTGGCTGGACACCGCAGCGGCAGTTCACCGGTGCGTGTTTCCCCTCCGGTGCACCGTCGGCACCGAGGGGGCCTGGTGAGCCCTAGTCGCCTGCCCTCTCATCATCCGTCTATGCCGGACACCTTTGAAGCAGCGCAGGACCTAATCAGTCTTACGACCTCCCCGCCGTTGTCGGTCGACTCGGACGGGTCGAGGTCGCCCCCGTTGGAGGCTCGGAGGGCACCACTGTTGCCCATGCATGGCCCGGGTCGCCATGCTATGGTGGCTTATGCGTCGGGACCACCCCCGGTGGGGTCGGCTCCCGCTACTACTACGGCACCCTTCATGACGCCGAGCCGTCAGTCTCAGGGAGCTTCGAGCCATGGCAGATCGCTGCTCTCCACTTTGCCAGGGCCCCGCTTGGCCGTACCGGTGCTGTACCCCCATGGCCATGTGGCCTCCCAAGAGTCGGCGTCCGTCTCCGTGCCGTCATTGGCACCGGCATCGACCCAGTGGTCTACCCCGGCACCGGGCCTGGGCACCCCGGTACCATTTCAGTTGGGCACGACTCAGTTGGCATCGAGCCTGAGCACCTTGGTGCCGCACCTGCTGGCCACACAACCGGCACCGGGCCTGAGCACCCCGGTACCGCAGCTTCTCACGTTGCACTTGGCACGGGGCCTAGGCACTCCGGTGCCACAACTTCAGGCATCACAACCGACACCGAGCCTGAGCACCTCGGTGCCGCAGTTACTGGTGACGCAGCCGGCACCTGGCCTAGGCACCCCGGTGCCACAAACGTTTCAGCCAGCACCGAGCCTGAGCACCTCGGTGCCACAGATGGTGGCGTCGCAAACGGCACCGGGCTTGGGTACCCCGGTGCCACAGCTACTGATGACGCAACCGGCACCAGGCCTGGGCACCCCGGTGCCACAGCTGACTGTTTCGCACTCAGCAGAATTCGCCGCACCGGGTCTGGGTCCCCCAGTGCTGCAGTTACCAGCAGCCCTTATGGCGCCGGGCATGGGTCCCCTGGTGCCGCAGATGGCACGTCCTTGCCATGCTCATGCGGGCAAACCTGAGTCGATGCCAAGTTTGCACCACACTCCTCGTCGGCTCCGCCTTGGCCGGAGTCCGATTACTCTTCGGACTCGGACGCGGTGTCGGTTCGGTCGGGGTCCTCGGGAGCATCCTCGACCCACAGGTCCAGATCCAGACACCGGAGGGACCACAACCAGCAGATGTGGCCCCTCATCCGCAGTGGCCTTTTTGGACTCCCTGGGCCTATCATCGGTGGCAGGGCCAGCCGCCACCATCTATGGGGTCGGAGGCTTCAGGGCACCATTCCTGCCCGTCTGCGTCCCTGTCTAGGGCGCCTCCCTCCCTCCCCCCTTCGAGTGCCGCAACTAGATCCTGCGGCACCGCAACCGTCCAACCGGCCCCACAGTTGGTCACAACCGCTCCCGTGTTGATTCAGGAGTCGTCGTCCTCCCCCGATGAGGCACTGGTGGACCCAGCGCCTGGGCTGCCATCAATGGATGCCAGAGCACATCAGGACCTCCTGTGGCGCATGGCTTCCAACCTGGCTGTTCCGGTTGAGCCCATAATTGAGGATACCGATCCAATGGTAGACATCCTCACTGAGGACACCCCTACGCGTTTCGCTCTACCGCTCAATAAAACTGTTTCAAAGATTACTAATGCCCTGCGGCAAACGCCAGCAACTCTGACCCCTATCCTAAAAGGGGTAGAGAGGCGTTATTTCGTCCCGCAGTCGGGTCACGAGTTCCTTTACTCCCAGCCCATCCCGGGATCATTGGTCGTACAGGCCGCGGCCCAAAAAGAAAGGCTTCCCCAGCCCGGGCCTTCTCCAAAGGCAAGGGAGCCTAAGAAGCTGGACTTGTTGGGCCGTAAGGTCTACGCTACAGGTGCTCTGCAGCTCCGTATCGCTAACCAGCAGGCGATGCTGAGCAGGTATGCTTTTAACACCTGGCAGGCGATCGAAAAATTTAGAGACCGACTCCCGATGGAGGACTGCCAGGAGTTTGCGGCTATGGCTTTCGAGGGTAAAGTCATTACATGAACTGCCCTCCAAGTGGCATTGGACACTGTGGACTCGGCAGCCCGCACCATGGCGACTGGTGTCGTTATGCGCCGCGGGGCATGGCTCCACATCTCGGGGATTCCCTCGGACGTGCAGCACACCATCCAGGACTTGCCCTTGGAAGGGAAGGCCTTGTTCTCGGAGCACACCGATTCCAGGCTCCATACCCTAAAGGACACTAGGTCAACTTTGAAGTCCTTAGGCATACATACGCCGGCCATGCAGCGACGACAACTGCCGTATAGGCAGCAGGGGATTCCGTGGGGATTTCTGGAGGCGCCGCTCCCGGGCCTCCGGTGGAGGTTCCAGGGCGGCCGCGCACCCTCAGGGGCCTAGGGGTCGACGTTGTTGCCCCATGTCAGATCCCCAGCAGACAGGTCCCCACGGCCCTTCCAATCAGGGCAAGCCCCAGTTTTGACACGGTATTCGAGAGTCCCGTACCAGTCTGCCACCCTGGCCCCCTGTTTGGGGCCCGGCTATCCTGTTTTGCCCAGGCATGGGCCATGATAACATCAGATGCCTGGGTCCTGAACATTGTACATACAGGCTATTCTATCCCGTTCCTGGGCCCACCGCCTTCAAAACCCCCTACCCTGTCCCTAGTAAGTGACACCCCTCACGAACACATCCTGTTTCAGGAAGTGATGGCGCTCCTCGAAAAAGGAGCAATAGAAAGGGTCCCCCCACATCTGCGGGGCAGGGGGTTTTTCTCCCGTTATTTTGTTGTTCCAAAACCAAAAGGGGGAGTTCGTCCTATCCTGGACCTTCGATACTTAAACAAGGCGGTTGTAACACACAAGTTCAGAATGTGGACGTTGGCCTCGGTCATCCCAGTGCTACAACTGGGCGACTGGTACGCGACTCTCGATCTAAAGGATGCCTACTTCCATGTGGCTATCAGGCCCAGTCACAGGAGGTTCCTCCGGTTTATGGTGGGCCGTTACCATTTTCAGTTTATGGTACTCCCCCTTTGGGTTATGTTCTGCACCAAGGGTATTTACAAAGTGTATGGCTGTGGTTGCCGCCTTTCTGCGCAATCGAGGGGTACACGTGTTCCCGTACCTCGATGATTGGCTAATCCGAAGTCACTCGTACGAGCAGGTAGAAGCTCACGTATCACTCATAAGAGCTCTCTTCCTAAGGTTAGGGCTCATGATAAATGTTGAGAAGTCATCTCTGAACCCCTCCCAGAGCATAGAGTTTGTGGGAGCCCTCCTCGATGTGAAGGTGGCAAGAGCGTTCCTGCCCCACAGCAGGTTCCTCTCCATAGTGGAGCTGATCTCAGGGCTAATTCGGTCCCCCATCACGACACCTCAGATCTGCTCCAGGCTCCTGGGCCATATGGCGGCATGCATTTACACGGTGCGACATGCCAGGATGAGGATGAAACCTCTGCAGGCATGGTTGGCGAAGGTCTTCTGCCAGTCCAAGGGTCTATGGGACTCCATAGTCACAGTGCCCCCGGACATTCTGGACTCCCTACTCTGGTGGACCCAGGAATCCGTGGTGCGCAGCGGGGTTCCCTTCAACGCCCCTCGCCCCTCGCTGACGCTAGTCACCGATGCGTCCGACCTGAAATGGGGTGCACACCTTGGGTGCCACAGAACTCAGGGCCTCTGGTCCCTTTCCAAACAGTCCCTGCACATCAACGTCCGGGAACTGCGGGCGGTGAGGAGGGCCTGCGAAGCATTCCTGCCGAGGCTCTCCCACCGCTCCATCCTGGTGCGTATGGACAACACTGCAGTGGTTGTCTACCTCAACAAGCAGGGTGGGGCGCGCTCACCACCCCTATGCAAGGAGGCCCTGCGTCTCTGGCACCTGTATGTCACACACAATATCACGCCTCAGGCAGAGTACCTCCCCGGGTGCAAAAACCTACTTGCAGACACTCTAAGCAGATCCTTTGGAGCCCACGAGTGGTCGCTCAAGGACTCTGTCCTCAGTCAGGTTTTCCGCAGGTGGGGCTATCCCCACCTAGACCTGTTTGCCTTGGCACGCAATGCCAAGTGCAGGAACTACTGTTCCCTGCTGGGGCTGGGGAAATTCTCCAAGGGAGACGCCCTAACGACCACGTGGCCAAAGGGCGTTCTCTATGCTTTTCCCCCATTTCCACTAATTTCCAGGGTATTGACCAGAGCGAGAACTTTCAGGTCCTCGATCATTCTCATAGCCCCCAGGTGGCCCAGACAGTTCTGGTTCCCCATCCTGGTGGACATGCTGACCCAAGACCCTATAGCACTCCCTCCAGTTCGGGATCTGCTAACCCAACCTTGGGACAGGGGGATAATGGTTCACCCGGATCTCCAGTCTCTTCATCTACCGGCCTGGTTTATCCGTGGTTGAACCAACCAGAAAGGGAATGTTCCCGACAAGTACAGATGGTGCTTCTTAGCAGCAGGAAGCCCTCTACTAGACGGTCGTACGCTGCCAAGTGGCAGCGCTTCTCGTCTTGGGCGTCCCGGAGAGGAGTACACCCGTCTTTGGCCCCTATTCCAACTATTCTCGACTATCTCTTTCAACTCCATTCTAGTGGCCTGTCCTTTTCTTCTATTAAAGTCCGTGTGGCATCTCTCTCCGCCTTCCATGTTGGTACGGCAGGAGCCTCTCTTTTTTCTAACCTGGTGGTTAAAAGGTTTCTTACTGCTTTGGAGAAATTGTACCCCTCGGTGAGGGCTCCATACCCTGCCTGGAACCTCAACCTGGTCCTTCACAGGCTTATGTCCCCTCCTTTCGAGCCATTGGCTACGTGTTCATTGAAGCACCTTTCATTAAAGGTTGCTTTCATAATAGCCATTACGTCTGCTAGAAGGGTATCAGAGCTAAGGGTGCTGACTATAGAACCGCCCTACCTTGTTTTTTCGCATGATAACGTAAGGCTACAGCCTCATCCGGCCTTCCTCCCAAAGGTGATTTCTCCTTTTCACCTGTCTCAGATTTATCTACCAGTGTTCTTCCCTAAACCACACGCCTCCCATAATGAGCGCGTTCTACACTCCCTAGATGCCAAGCGAGCGCTGGCATTCTATATTGACCGAACCAAGCCCTTCCATAAATCCCAACAATTGTTCGTTGCATTTAGGGATAGGGGGAAAGGTTAGCCTTTGCGTAGAAATAGGTGATCAAGATGGGTGGTGCAATGTATAGCAGAGTGTTATCAACTGGCTGGTAAAACCCCACTCAGGGTGAAGGCGCACATTACCAGGGCGCAGGCGTCCTCGGTAGCCTTTGGTGCCCAGGTACCAATCACAGAAATTTGCAGGGCAGCCACCTGGTCTTCCCTTCACACGTTTGCAACACACTATGCGCTATCTCAACAGGCCAGGGAGGATGCAAGTGTGGGCTCTGCAGTCCTCGAATCTGTGATGTAAATATGTAAATATATAGATCTGATTGTCTTTGTTCTGGGTTGGTGACTTGTCACTGTTTAATTGTTCAAATAAATCTGTTTATTGTTCACCTTCCCTTATGACTCTGGTGCTATGACTGTTCCTCCTCCATGAGGTTAGCTGTACCCCTCCTCCATGGGGTTAGCTTGGTAGTCACCTACTTTGAATGGACATGAGCAACCACTCGAAGAAGAAAAGAACGGTTACTTACCTGTAACTGTTGTTCTTCAAGATGTGTTGCTCATGTCCATTCGACTCCCGCCCTACCTCCCCTTCATCGGAGTATCCGGCAAGAAGGAACTGAGGTGGGGCAGCGCCGGCAGGGGTACTTATGCCCCGCCATGGCGGCGCCACTCCAGGGGGCGCCCCGCCGGTGCTACGGGTACTGATAGGGAAAACACTCCGGAAGACGTGGTGCATGCGGCGCGCACACCTACTTCGAATGGACATGAGCAACACATCTCGAAGAACAACAGTTACAGGTAAGTAACCGTTCTTTTCTCTTTTACAGATGGTGAAGTGGATTAAAATTTTGTATCTAGAACCCTGCACAATATGGCTATCTGCAAATCATTTTTGCAGATGTGGATACCAAATATGAATCTGTGTGGGGTTCTATACATGAAGGATGTGACTCTAGCATCACAGCTTGGGCAATGAAAAATGCCTGACTACAACTCTGATGACAGCATTTCCAACCTAGATGCTCAAAAATAATGAGATTGGGTTAAAAATCATTATGTTTAAAAATAATTTGGGTTTCATTTTATTTGGCCTCTGAATTTTGAGTGTTTAGGGTGCTCTGGGGTCACATTTTTCCAGTTTTTCTTTGCAAAGGGAAATTGAAATTTTTAATGGGAGTTGAAATTCTCCCATAAGCCCACAACTCTGGGGGTGAATATTTAAAAAATATCAAATATCATGACATATATGGTAAAATCTACAAGAACTGGCAACAGTATTTTAGAGCCAATCCTAGACTACAACAGTACAGTAGCCTAGATTCACGAGCAGTGCTGCCTCAAGCAAGTATCCAGAAAGAAAAAGGACTAAAAAGTCCTTGAACTTTCAACTCGTACTCCAGGAACTGCTTCTACCCTCTTTTTGAGAGACTTGGGTACCTGTCTGGATCATTTATTAATGGTTATTAATTTATTAATGCCTCCAAACAGGGGGCAGATAGAATACTATGTCACTAAGATAGGTGAGCAGCACACACTTGTATTTAACAAGCGGTGTATATGTGTGACAAACACAGTTCACGAACAGTCCAGAAGCAGAAATAGCTCATATAAGGCATTTGGCAGCCCATTGCAAATAGCAAACGCATTTGTATTGAACAGTTGCTGAATACTTTGGGAACAGGAGAAAACCAGTGAACTTCAGTCTAAGTTGCTCACTGTGGATGGTTTGCTCTGCTGCCTTCACTCCCGTCCTGGAATTCAAAGGCTAGCTGGCTTTTCATGGATTTGTCACTCTCTCGTGTCATACAAGATAACTTTCAAGGACATTTAGAGGAATTTCACATTTTTACCAGATTTGCATCACTACTGAGGCGGAATTAGCAGGAGAAAGATTTTGCCTCTAAAGAAACACACTGAGAAGTTATCAACCATGGGAAAAATGAATAAAACTTAAACCGTGGTGAGGGGATGGGAGTGTCAAAACAGACTGCCAGCCAAGAATCAGGAGAGAATAGTTCAGTCTGGCTTTGAATGAATGCTGAAGCGGGTTAGACAATGGGAGGGACCATAGAGGAAAAAATCTGATCTCCTCCTTAATAGGAAACAGCAAACTTTAGTTGGTGCTGAATAAAGAGGAATTTCTTCCTATTCCATGGTATTGTTAATTTTCGCAGTGAATGTACAGTACCTTTCCTGGACTTCATAATTCTATGCTTACCAACTTCTCAGTAAATAGAAATTGCTGCTTGAGAAAATCTATCTCGTAAATGTTATTTCTGAGGTTGCTGATTTCTAGTGAAATACTTGCATTTTCTTTATCCACTGTATCCATTTTATCTGACCTGCTAAGCACTTGTCATTTTTCTTCGTTTGAGAAAAATGCTGAATGAGAAACTGTCAGTAGTTAGTGAAACCATTGGGCATGCCATTACTTTTGAATGGTTAATATGTGGAAAATTATTCAAGATAGAAATATGATGCCTACATTGTATTATTTTATCTGTGCATATATAGTATGCTATTACTGTATGGCTGTGTCTACACTGGCATGAATTTCCGGAAATGCTTAAAACAGAATAGTTTTCGTTATAAGTATTTCCGGAAAAGGAGCGTCTACATTGGCAGGCTGCTTTTCCGGAAAAGCCCTTTTTCCGGAAAAGCATCCGTGGCCAATGTAGACGCGTTTTTCCGGAAAAGAGCCCCGAGCGTCATTTTCGCGATCGAGGCTTTTTTCCGGAAAAGACTACTGGGCTGTCTACACTGGCCCTTTTCCGAACAGTGTTCCGGAATAAGGACTTATGCCCGAGCGGGAGCAGAATAGTTTTTCCGGAATAGCGGCTGATTTTGTACAGTAGAGCATCGTTGCTTTTCCGGAAATTCAAGGGCCAGTGTAGACAGCTCGCAGCTTATTCCAGAAAAGCGGCTGATTTTCTGGAATAAGTGGCCCAGTGTAGACACAGCCTATATGTATATAAGAATTATGTACCTGTAAGAATTATGTACCTATTTACAGTGCAAATAAATGTACATTTGTTACTGAACAGAATGAGAATTTTACCATGTCAGAAAAAAATATTTTGAAGTATTGTAAGCCCATCATTTAGTCATCACTACTGACTGCCTAGTGACCATTTTCACAGGTGTAAAATTCTGAGCAGCCTAGCTCTTCTGAAAAAAGACAGTTGATTCCTACAGCCAATTTTGCTAAAGATGGAACTTTCAAATGTGAGTTTTTTTTATGCACCATTTGCTTTGGCTAATAACAACAAATAGAATTCTGGTGATCTTTGTTGTGTTGGGCTAATCCAGGAGGAATAGAATGTTTAAAAACCCCATCAATTGGCTACAACTTTCTCCTTCGGGAGTCTTTTTTCTAAAGATGTACCTAAAGTAGCTATATTTGATTAAATAATAGTAAATATATTAGCAGTATACTTGGCCCTGTACACAATGTGGAGAAAGAATTTAATGCTTTTAGAGCCAGCTGGACAGATTATATACTATAGACACAAACTGCATTAGATAATTGAGGAAGGTTGTTAGCAAAGAGGGCTGCAGTTTTTTGGTTTTGTGTTAAATAGACAGGTTTCTATTGGTAGGCCTAAACTATTACTCAGCTGTGATAAGTGTTGTAATGAATTGTTAATAATCAAGGACCAAATATGTAGCTAGGGTAAAAGGGCACTGCTTAAAATATGCAAGAAAAAACTATTTTAGTATTTAAAGTAAAATACACAGAATCAGATTCCTACTGACAATATTCACTGGTACATAGTAAGTATTATATAATTCCCATATTCAAGTTTTGTACAGAGCATATAGCTCATGCATGTAATTCAGCATTTTACTGAAATAATTCAGGATGGCTATCAATCCAAATTCTGTCATGTTCTTTATTTGCACTTTGTGAATATAACACTCTCCCTTTGGTGTACTGTACAGTTCCAAAAAGACTTTTTTACATGAAAAAATATGCATTGAACTTGAACATATAGCTTACAAGTGCTGCCTTTGTCATACAGATTTTTGTTCTTAAGGAACAGTCACGTCAAAGTGTTATGCAAACTACCAAACTACAGCAGCAGCCATAGAAATGCATTGTGGCTTGTAGGAGCTGATATACCTGCCAAGTGAAGGAATCTACAGACAATCAGCCAGTGAACACTTTTACTTGGAACACAATGGAACAATATTTTCTGGTAATTTAAAAACAAAGAGTTGAAGCAGGAGTGAAATAATTGTCCAGAATGACACTTTGTCTTGGTGTCCAAAGCTATTTTGTATACTTTAATCTGTTACCAACACATCAAACAAATCAACCTATTTTCTGTGGATTATCTCAGGTGCTGTTGTCTGACAAGCTAAGGCTTTCATCCATTTTTGCATACTGAAATTAATATTAAACAGGCTGGCTGTGTCTACACTGGGCCATTTATTACAGAAAATCAGCCGCTTTTCCGGAATAAGCCGCGAGCTGTCTACACTGGCTCTTGAATTTCTGGAAAAGCAACGATGCTCTACTGTACAAAATCAGCCACTATTCCGGAAAAACTATTCTGCTCCCGCTCGGGCATAAGTCCTTATTCCGGAACACTGTTTTGGAAAAGGGCCAGTGTAGACAGCCCAGTAGTCTTTTCCGGAAAAAAGCCCCGATCGCAAAAATGGCGATCGGGGCTCTTTTCTGGAAAAGCGCGTCTATATTGGCCACAGACGCTTTTCTGGAAAAAGGGCTTTTCCGGAAAAGCAGCCTGCCAATGTAGACGCTCCTTTTCCGGAAAAACTGAAAACGGAATAGTATTCCGTTTTAAGCATTTCCGGAAATTCATGCCAGTGTAGACACAGCCCCTATGTCTACACTTACAACAGTGCTTGAAAGCAAAAGTATGGTGCTAGGTGCCCATTTACACTGGCACTTTACAGCACTTTACATACCCTCACTTCATGCATAGCAAGCTGTATTTTTTCACACCCTGAGCTAGAATGTTTCAGCTCAGTAAAGTGGCAGTGTTGTCAAGCCCTTAGTAACTCTAAAAGACCTTCTCTCTTCCTGGTGCTGGCAAAGGCTAAGATTTGTTACCACATTGAATATGAAGGAGTGAGGCATGCCTTGACTGACTGGTGGCATAAGATGGCTTCTTCTTTGCTGCTCTGTAAAAATTGGCATTTTCCTGCAGATTAGTGGACATTTGCTGCTGCATTTTTAATCTTATTTTCCTTTCATGTTTGCTCTTCACTAGCTGCTAAGGGAGGCATGATAGGCAGGACGCTGGTGACAATGAAGGAGTACTTGTAGGACAGATAGCCATTTTAGACTTCATCATGCCAGCCTACTTGGGAGTGAAAGATGCATGATATCCATGCATATGGATTCGGCATGTAAATTTTATCTGCAACACAAAGGGCCAAATTTTCAGCTCAACTTAACCAGACTTCCATTTTTTGCAGTAAAAGGTTATGGTGCTTAGAATTTAGGTCACTTCCATGTTCAAGTCTTTGAGTGCACGCACAGATTGAGAAAAAGAGGCACTCAATAGCAAAGTGACCTAAATTTTACTCAGTTATTTCCACCTTGAAAATAGAGACTCTCGAAATCTGGGCAAGAGAGAGGATTTAGGATAGCTTTGAATGACATTGCTGTGAGCATTGATTAATCAGAGTTCATTGATCATATCTGAAGTGTGGCTTTCAGAGCATTACTTTTTTAATATAAACCCATTAAAAAGACATTAACATACATGTTAGACCATGAAGGTATTTTGGGGATGAGGGAAGACAAGCACACACAGCTATATCAATATTCCACAAAAAGCATTATGATTCCTTTTTGAGTCTGTCATACATACTGACTGAAGAACAAAGAGTGAACATTCTTTGTATTTCTCTGATAAAAATTACAATTGGCAAGCACTTTCTGGAGAGACTGGCCCAGATACGTGGCCTTGCAGGAGGGACATTAACTCAGAAGAGCATACCATGGCATAATAAATTCAGTATGGGGAAATCCTGTGGGGGTATTCATCTGATTTAGCAGCTTCTGCACCTCTTCTCCCTACACACAAGTGTCTCTAAAGCACATGTAGCACAGATGACCTGAGAAAATATAGAGCAGTCACATAGGCTATGTCTACACTCGGAACTTCTTGCGCGAGAAATATGCAAGTGAGGCTAAGCATGGAACATCGCCGAGCCTCATTTGCATACCTAATGAGATGCCGTTTTTACAGAAGAGGTTCTTGCACCAGAAGGAGCTGTCTACATTGCCCCTTCTTGTGTAAGAAAAACCCTCTTGCGCAATGCCGCTACTCTGATTATTTTCAGGAATAACGGCATTGCGCAAGAGGGTTTTTCTTGCACAAGAAGGGGCAGTGTAGACAGCCCCTTCCGACGAAAGAGCCTCTTCTGCAAAAATGACAGCTCATTAGGAATGCAAATGAGGCTCGGCGATATTCCACACTTAGCCTCTTTTGCATATTTCTCGCACAAGAAGCCGCAAGTGTAGACATAGCCATAGATTTTCTGTTTCATAGAAATCTCTAGCTGGTATATCAAAGGGACTGTTGGCTCTAGGGTAATTTAGAGCAGTCTCCAGACTGCTTTGATTTATGCCAGAGGAATAACTTCATGCACATCCAATTTGGGATTGGGTGAACTGAATTAACTACTGTTGCATCCTTACAACAGAAGACCTGAGCCATAGAACTTTCCCATCTCAAAACACCACCACTAGGGTTTGGCTTTCTTTGTGGATCCTAGTGATTTGCTTTTTAGTTTTAAACAGTGGCTGCAATTAAAATGTCAGTGTTGCTGACAATTATCACAGAGGATCTGGGATACCGACTGTCATGATCATGAGGGTTAGCCAGCAGCCTGGGGACTAAGGAGTTAACTATGTCCCTTACCTAAGCCAGGTAGATTCAGCCAATAGGAATGCAGGAAGGAATTTCAAACTAGGACAAAGGAATTTTTGGGTTTCTCCCTCCTTTGTCTCTGGGCAGTTTCTCTCCAGCTACTGAGAGGGACAGACAGAATGTCTCCCTCCAAGAAAAGAATTCACTATCTGTGAGTAGGGTAAAGTTTAGATAAATCCGTTTTATTGTTTGGGAAATGGGATCTGATGTCTGTGCATTTAAAAATGGGTTTTCCTCTCCTTTGCAACTAAGCTCCTGGCCCATGGTGGGGGTTCCCCGCCCCCATGAGGATATTACTTTGTGACTTTTCCATCTAGTCATTATGCTTGCAACCAGAATATTGTGTTGATAATAAAAGTTCTTTCTCTTTTCTTTTTAACCTGGCATTGGTTAATTTTTGTGTCCTGGTTTTTACTTTAGGGGTGAGATTTCCCAAGTGAGCTCTCCCCTGATTTTCTTATCATTACTTGGGTTGTGGCAGCAGATTTTATCCCCAAAATCTAGGTTTTTAAGATTTTGGGGAGAAGTTTTATACCAAAGTCAGGAAAGATAAGGTTTTGGGGTACTTTTGCTGGCCTCCACTTCTATTTATCGTGCCAGAGTGGGGAAGGTGCCTATGACACCAACACATCCCTTATGCCCAGAATAGGAACTAGATGTGTTACTACTTTCTGATGGTGTTATACATCCCATCCATAAGGTGACATCCATGTTTTCTATTACTTAAAGCGGCACTGAGCTCTAGATTTTCATGTTTGGGTGTTTTATAAGTGAAAGAAAAAGTGACGAAACTCACAGTTATATGGTGATTGTCCACTTTTGTCATGTTAGTAGGGTTTTGCCTTGCAAGCACTGTGCAGAATGTCTGATACTCACAACTTAACTAACTATTCCATGAAGGATTTGGCAGGTCAGTGAAAGGGAAACCAGGTACAATGGGCTGAAACTGATCACACTTCATTTCTCATCATTTGTCAGGCCAAATGGTATCTGGAATCATAAATTAGCATCATTGCCAGCCATTTTTAGGCACATACCTTCCTTCTTTTCATTGAGACACTCCCCCCTCCCCCCAAGGAATCAATGAAAGCAAGTGTCTTTTGATGTTAGTAAATGAAGCCTTACAGAATTATTGCAGTTTTTAAGGGAAGGAAAACTATTTTCCATTCCATAACTGATGCTGCATAGTCCCAAAATTGTCTAACCTTATCAGATTGTTCCCACATGGAGGTTGATTTCAAATTTAGTGATCATTATGCATCCTTTACTGTCACACAGACTACAAGTTTGTCTGGAAAATGACAGGACTTAGCCCTCAGAACTCTTTACTATGTCAGGCTTTTCATCTTGATTCCTTTTGGGTAAGCTCATGACACTTGCAACTTTGGTGATGTACAAGCAATTAGTAGGTGTTCACAACAGATGTATCACCGTCTTTCAAAGAATGATTAAAACAGTGTTTCCTAGAACAGTTCCTGAATATAGGGAACATAGTAGTTACCATACCAACTCAAGGAAGTGCATAGTTCACCATATTGTGTATGGCATGGATCTGCACCAGATGCATCTGAGGAAGGTGCAAAAAAGCCTGCAGTAGGAAGTTAAGAAATAATCTACATGTTAGTAGGGTTGCCAGATGATTAAAAAACACCAGGAAAAAAATTCTGTTGAGGGAAAAAAAGGGGGGAGACCAAAGTTGTTGAGTAAAAAAAAAAGGACCCCGACAGCAGTTATTAAGCAAAAAAAAATAAAAAATCAGCCTGGCCCCTTTAAGAAGAGACTTTTTTGCTGGCGGCCATTTTGTTTTTCTGTTTTAGCCACAAGACAAGCCCCTGTGGAACCAGGTAAGTGGGAGCATGGAGGGGCATCTGGTGGGGGCGGGGGCCGGGGCCGGTTGCTGAGTGTGTCATAGGGTTGCCAGATGTCTGGTATTTTCGCCTCCTAGCAGGGGAAAAAAATTTTAGGTATCCGGTATTTTCTGAATTTTTTTACCGGACAGGAGTTGAAAATACCAGACTGTCCAGGTTAATACCGGACATCTGGCAACCCTACGTTAGTAATGTTACTTTCTTGCTCCCATTAGGTGAAAGTTGGTTTACGCTCTGAAGCCTGGCTGCTTATTTCTGAGGAGAAACTTTCTCTGATGCATTTATTTCTGACAGGCCAGGAAGGTCATTTATTGTTTAGAAAAGTTTTGGTATTGTTTCTCTCACTGATACACTGGCCATTTGGACCATTGTTCTGGGAATAGCAAACATTTTAAAAAATCCATTGATGACTAAAATACACACAGCACAAACTTCTATGCTGTACAGTACCTTTGCAATGTCTTTCTAAAATCTCAACCTGTTACTGTTTTGCCAGATGTTCAGTGCTTAATTTAGATTTTTTTTTTCAAACAAACCCGACTTACAAACATTTTTAAAACAATTTTTGCATGCAAAATGTGGTTCTAGAGAATCTAGGTTTGTCAAAACTGCTGATTAGATGACTAAATCATTCCTTTTATTTGGAGTGATAAAGTTGGGAAGATGACCCATATGCCTGATGCAGGAAAGCTGCTTTACGGTATGCCTACTGCACTGAAGAAATTGTTCAATAAAAGTCCATCCATGCGAAGCTGATTCTGGACTGATGCTAGAATCAGAGAGAGCTACTGTATGGTGCTTTGAGGAGGAAGTGCGGATTGTAAACTTTCAAGTTTCCTGAGCACATATTTAAATTAGGTGTCCAGCTTTTCCAATGGGGGTGTGACGAGACATGCTCCCCCCAGCCCACCTCTCGCCTCTTGCTCGCCCCCGTCTCAGTCTCGCAAAGTCCACTGGAGTGGGGGGGTAGCCCCCTCCTCCGGTCCTTGAGTCCCAGGGCCCCTGCGCACTGCCCAAGTATCCCGACCGTCGGGCCCGGAACGCCCTCACCCGAGCTCGGCCCTTCCCGGCCCTAGGGCGTCCAGTCCGGCCGGCCTCACTCCGTCCCGCGGGGCCCGCTCTGCCGTCTTGGTTCCGCTGCCCTCTGGGTCGGCCTGCCGCCCTCCCCAGTTCGGGGTCGTATTCCCCGGCCTCCGATCGCCTGGAGTTGCCTGTGGGGAGAGGGAGAACTCCGCTAGCCCTCACCCCCGCTTCCTCCCCCCTGCCTGGCTCCTCAGCGCTTCTTTCAACTGGCGCGCTGCTTCCGGCTGCGCCGCCGCCGCCCCCGGCCTCCACGGTCCTAGCGCCTGCCCTGTAGGGCGCGTCCTCGGCCCCGCTCCCCCGCTGGGCTGCCAGCTCGTCCCGCCCCAGGGCCACCGCGAGGCCGGCGTGCCCTGAGATCTCTGCCCGCCTAGGACCCCGTGGGCCCTCCGCCTCGGGGCTGAGAGTGCGGGGACGGCCTTCCCCGTCACACCCTTCCCCTCCTTGTCCCTCAGTATCCTCCCTCCTGGATGGGCTCAGGCAGTGTGACAAAGTCAGTATTCGCGTGCCCTATGCACAATCGTGAATTTATATTGCTGCAAGAACAAGTACCACCTCATGATGCACGGATTGGACTCGCGCATGTTGTGCATCCACTGTAGGGGCGCATGATCTGTCATCAGCCAAAATGGGCTTCCCAGCAAATAGTAGCGGAGGGCTTCTATGGCCCACCGCTCCGCCAGGGCCTCCCTTTCTATGGTCGAGTACGCTTGTTCCCACACAAACAGCTTGCGGCTTAGGTAGAGGATCAGTTTGTCAGCGTCTCCGTGCTGCTGGGCCAACATGGCCCCTAGGCCTACGCCGGAGGCATCAGTCTGCACTAAAAACGGCTTGGTGAAGTCTGGCTGCGCGAACACGGGCGCTCGCGTTAGGGCCCCCTTTAGCTGCTGAAACGCTCGCATTGTGGGGACCAGCTCACTCTCTGGGGTACTCCGTTCTTTGTCAGGTCTGTCAGGGGTGCAGCTAGGGTGGCAAAGTGCGGTATGAATTGCCGGTAGTACCCAGCAAGGCCCAGGAACTGCCGCACTTGCTTCTTCGTTGCGGGCGTCTTGTGGTCCCGCACCACCCGTACTTTGTCCACCTGGGGTTTCAGTTGCCCATTCCCCACGACGTAACCTAAGTAGGCCACCTCGTCCTGGCTGAAGGTACGTTTGTTGGGGTTCACCGTCAGTCGGGCGTCTGCTAGCGTCTGTAGAATTTCCCTTACATGCTCTAGGTGATCCCCCCAGGACTTGCTATAGATTATCACGTCGTCGATGTAAGCTGCGGCATAGTCTTGGTGTTCCTCTAGGAGGTGGTCCATCAACCGCTGGAAGATGGCTGCAGCCCCGTTTAACCCGAACGGCATGATGAGGAAATGGTATAGCCCGAAGGGCGTCGCGAACGCCGTCTTTTCTTGCGATGTGGGTGTAAGGGAGATTTGCCCCTAACCCCTCATCAAATCTAACGTCGTGAGGTACCGCGCTCTCCCCAACCTCTCTAGCAGTTCTTCCGTCCGGGGCATCGGGTAGGCGTCGAATTTCAAGATTGCGTTGACCTTCCTGAAGTCTATACAGAACCGGAGAGTCCCGTCCTTCTTGGGTACTAGGACTATAGGGCTGCGCCATGCGCTCTTGGATCTCTGGATCACCCCCATCTGCAACATCTTTTGCAGCTCTTCTTCACTGTCCCCCACAGCTTCCTGGGGAGGGGTCTAAGGGGTTCCTGGACTTTCCGTCCGGGGGTTGTTTGTACATGGTAGTAGGTCACCGTGGTGCACCCTGGCTGCGTCGACAAGACCGCCTCGAACTCATGGAGGAGCGCCTGCATTTCCTCCTTCTGTCTCCCCGTCAATGCGGACCCGAGGGCTGGCTCCTCTTTTGTGGAGCCCAGGTCTCCGCCCCAGGGTCCTAACTCTGGTTCTGTCCATCGTGTGGTTGCCAACAGGCTTTCGTGTGCGTTCCATTTTTTCAGCAAGTTGACATGGTAAACCTATGTGGGTTTGCGTTTGCCCGTCAGCCGGACCTCGTAGTCCACGGGGCCCACCTGGCGCAGGATCTCGTAGGGGCCCTGCCACCTTGCCACCAGTTTGGAGTCCGTGGTCGGCAGGAGCAGCAGCACTCTATCCCCGGGGCTGAAGGTTCGGCTCCTGGCTCCTTGGTTATACCATCGGGTCTGCCTTGCGCCTCCCGGAGGTTGACGCGGGCGAGCTCCCCTGCCACTTTCAGTTTTTTTTGTAGTTCGAGGATGTAACGGACCGTCCCTATGGTGCGGGAGTCCTGCTCCTCCCACTCCTCTTTCAGGAGGTCCAGGATACCCCTGGGCTGAAGTCCATATAAAAGTTCAAAGGGTGAGAAACCGGTGGACGCTTGCGGCACCTCCTGCACTGTGAACAGCAGGGCCAGCAGAAAGAGGTCCCAGTCTCGAGGGTCCACTCCCACGAACTTCTTCAGCATCGCTTTGAGTGTCCTATTGAAACGCTCCACAAGGCCGTCCGTCTGGGGGTGGTAGACGGACATCCTCAGTCTTTTTATCCGGAGCAGCTTCCCTAGCTCCGCCATGACCCGTCCCGACACGTTTGGGCCCTGGTCTGTCAGGATTTCGCGGGGAATCCCCACACGTGCAAAAATCTTCACCAACTCGGCAGCCAGCCCCAAGGCCTTGGTGTTTCTCAGGGGCACCGCCTCAGGGTAGCGGGTGGCATAGTCTATGAGGACCAGGATGTACCAGTTGCCTCTTTTTGATCGTTCGAGGGGCCCTACCAGGTCGAAAGCCACCCACTCAAACGGGATATCCACCACTGGAAGGGGTAAGAGTGGGGCCCGGGGTACCCTCTTATCCCCGGCGTGCTGGCATTCCGGGCAGGAGACACAAAAGTCTTTGATTTCCCTGTGCACCCCCGGCCAATAGAATCACTGGAGTACCCTTTGCGAAGTCTTTTCGATCCCCAAGTGGCCGGCCCATGGGCTGGCGTGGGCTAGTTCTAATACCCGCCACCTGAATAGCGCCGGGACTAGTAGCTGCCGGGTCTCCCCCGGCCGAGTGGCCACCCGATAGTCGGTCCACTCTTACCTCGAAGCGGGGGTTTTCTTGGGGCTGAGGTCCATCCGGCAAGCTTATCTCGGCCTGTCCCCAGGCGTGGGCGAGGGTGTTGTCCTCTCGCTGCTCCCGTAGGAAGTCTTCGCTTCCGCCTATCTCCTCTGTCCGGTTACTTCGGGATAGATGCCTATCTCGGCTCTGTCCCCGAGGATCCCGGGGTGAGACAGGTGTCTCGCCCCTAGGGGTCTTGCCCCATCGCTGCACGGCCCACCGGAACCCCGGCCAATCCCGTCCCAGGATTACCGGGTAGGCCAGCCTCGGGGCCACTGCTACCCGGCAGCGGGCTCGGCACGCACCATCTTGGATATGCGCCCAACGAGTGGGGTACTGGCGGGTTTCGCCATGGATGCATTGCACCGCTACGGGTGGGCCCCCGTCATCGCCCATCAGAGTCCCCTCCTCCCGTACCAAAGTTTGATTGCAGCCTGAGTCCACCAGGGCCCAGGTTGCCCGTCCGTCAAGGCTTACCTTAATAGTAATTTGGGTAGGTGTAGGCCGCTGAGGTCCCCTCTTGGCAGGCACAGCCCGCCCGAATGAACAGTCCATAAAGGGGCATTCTCAGCGGAAATTCCCCTCCTGGCCGCACTCGAAGCACGTGCCCCGTTTGGCGCTCTCCGTTTGTCGAGGTGGGGGTTCCATGGCTTCATTTTGGGGCACTGGCTCCGAATTCCCCGAGCCTCCGGGCCCGGTATTTTTCTCCCAGCGTGCCCACGGGATGGGTGGGGCTACCGCTGCCCCCCGGCTCCTGGCGGCGCGCGCCCGCCCCGGCAGTGAGGGTCCCCGCCCTGGGGGCTTGATGCCTTGGCGGTTACTTTCCTCCTCCTCGGCTGCCAGGTAATTCTCCATGATAGCTACGGCCTCTCCCAGTGTCGTGGGTTGATGGTGCCTCACCCACGTTCGCCCCTCGGGTGGTAGTATCTGCAGAAATTGGTCCAAGATAATCATGTCCACGACTTGGGTGGCCGAGTGCCGCTCAGGGTCCAGCCAACGGGTGGCGGCCTCTTTTAGCCGCTGCACCACCGCCCTCGGGCGCTCCCCGGGTCGGTACCTCTCGGCCTGAAATTTTTGCCTGTGGGTGTCAGGCGTCACCCCTGCTTGATCTAGTATGGTCTCTTTTACCTTGTGGTAATGTAGGCCATCTCGTGCAGGCAAGCCCCTATATGCCCCCAGTGCAGGGCCCGTCAGATAGGGTGCCAACAGAGTTGCCCATTGTTCCTCTGGCCAACGAGCGGCCGTGGCCACCCTTTCAAATGTGACTAGGAAGGCCTCCGGGTCGTCGTCGGCCGTCATTTTTACCAACTGCAGCGACAGTGTCAGAGCCGCACCTACGGCTCCCCCTTGGGCGGTAGCCCCCCCGGCCCCTGCCTCCGGCAGCTGCCGTTGCTGTCCTAAGACCTCCCGCACCAGCTGCTGCTGGTCAGTAAGTTGTTGCAGCAACTGAGTCTGCTGCTGCTGCTGATGATGATGATGATTCTCCACCAGCCATTTCAGCAGCTCTCCCACCTCCATCTTAGTCCAGAAACCCCCTTTTTTTTTGTTTACTCCCTCACTCTCTCTCTTTTGGGGTCCCCTAGTGGAGTGCCCACATTCTCCACCAGTGTGGCGAGACGTGCTCCCCCTAGCCCGCCTCTCGCCTCTTGCTCGCCCCCGTCTCAGTCTCGCAAAGTCCACTGGAGCGGGGGGGGCGGTAGCCCCCTCCTCCGGTCCTTGAGTCCCAGGGGCCCCCTGCGCACTGCCCGAGTATCCCGGCCGTCGGGCCCGGAACGCCCTCACCCGAGCTCGGCCCTTCCCGGCCCTAGGGCGTCCAGTCCGGCCGGCCTCACTCCGTCCCGCGGGGCCCGCTCTGCCGTCTTGGTTCCGCTGCCCTCTGGGTCGGCCTGCCGCCCTCCCCAGTTCGGGGTCGTATTCCCCGGCCTCTGATCGCCTGGAGTTGCCTGTGGGGAGAGGGAGAACTCCGCTAGCCCTCACCCCCGCTTCCTCCCCCCTGCCTGGCTCCTCGGCGCTCCTTTCAACTGGCGCGCTGCGCCGCCGCCGCCATCGGCCTCCGCGGTCCTAGCGCCCGCGCTGTAGGGCGCGTCCTCGGCCCCGCTCCCCCGCTGGGCTGCCGGCTCGTCCCGCCCCAGGGCCGCCGCGAGGCCGGCGTGCCCTGAGATCTCTGCCCGCCTAGGACCCCGCGGGCCCTCCGCCTCGGGGCTGAGAGTGCGGGGACGGCCTTCCCCGTCACAGGGGGGAAAAGAACAAATTGATTTTAATGGGGATTAAACAAGAAAAAGTTAAAGATTTCCCCCCCCCCCCCGAGATACCTATAATAAAGAGCATATCTCTCATTATGAAAATTCTCCAATTTGTACTTTAGTCCCCTAGCCCTCCCCTAGCTCACAAGTTCTACACCAAATTCCAGGAGTGAAATTTTGGATTATTTAAACCAAAAAAATTAAGATGTAATTTCGCTTTCCCCTTTAAACACACTAGACGGGGACAGTATAGATCTCTGAAGCATTTCCAAACATTTACAGAATTGGCTGGCTTCAATGGCCTCCTGAAGAAAAATGCCAAACTTGTCCAGCACCTTGTCTACAAACCCTTGGAATAACCTCTGTTTTTCTGAGACTTCAGCAATAACCATTTGCCTAGTTAAGACACCGCACTTGTGGCTTTATTGCATTTCAATGCAAGCGTTTGAGCTACAGAACAAAAGTAAAGCAGTTTGATGTAATATGGATGTCTATTTGCACTCCTTTTAAGATAAACATTAGGCAATAACCATTTCTTTAGAGCCCATATATTGTTCATGTGATTCTCTCTCTCTCTTGTATAGCAGCTTGTGTTCATCAACATGATACATTTCTCCCTGCTTTTCCAGTTCTGTCTTTCATTGTGGATATCCTTTTCTCTTCTTTGATTGCTTTTTCTTTTTAGACCATTACTCTAGTTGATAGCTTTGGGTTATCATTGTATCCTATCTCCCTCTCCAATAAGCCTATGATTGATACTAATCTTCCTCCTGGGACACATTTAAAGGATACAGGATGGAAACCATTCTCTAAATCTTAGCTTTATATGTGCTGACAATTTACAAGGTTGCGCCTTATATTCACTCAGGTGGCTTAGGGGAAAACATCAGTGCCTTGCAATCATACTTCCTAATGAGAATAGAAATTTGTTTCATCTACTAAAAGCTGCCTTTTTGCTCAGGATCATGCTCTGTCCCAGCTTGTATTTTAAACGACTAGTAAGGTCCGTGCGTTTTACAGCTGGCCAAGTCCCAGGATCCAAACTCATGCATTTTTCTCTCCAGAGAGAGGAGCCATATTTTAATTATTCTAACGCAAGCTTTAACTAGCAGGCAGTCCCTTGAAAAATGTTAATGTGGCAGAAAACGCTTTGCACAAGCAAAGGACTCATCATTGACTGAAGTGCTTAACAATATTTTCTATAGGAGAATTATCCCATCCAAGCTATATGGAGTGCATATGTTTTATTTTCTCTTTAAATAGTTTCATATTGTGAAATTGAATTATATTTATGTAAAGACCATTCAGAACTAACTCAGGTCTGCACATCACTGTGGGTATGTCTACACTTGTACCCTATTTCAAAATAGGGATGCAAATGAAGACATTCGAAATTGTAAATGGAGCCGGGATTTAAATATCCCGTGCTTTATTTGCATAATCGCATTATGGCGCTATTTTGAAACAGCACTATTTTGAAATAAAACACACTCTGTAGATGCGTTATTTCAAGAGAAAAACCTTCTCTCGAAATTACTGTTAAACCTCATTTTATGAGGAATAAGCATTTTTTCTAGAGAAGGATTTTCTCTCGAAATATCGCGTCTACACAGAGTGTTTTATTTCGATATAGCGCCATAATGCGATTATGCAAATGAAGCGCAGGATATTTAAATCCTGACTTCATTTGCATACCTATTTCGAAATAGGGTTCAAGTGTAGACAGACCCTGTGACATTTAGGCAGATACAGACTTTGAGAAATCAACTCATTGTTTAAAACCATGAAAATAGTCACTAGTATGGGTGAATTTAGTCACTACCATTTTATTTTCACTGCTTGTCATATTTATCATTAGAAAAATGAAGAGAGTCCAGCTACGTGATGAATTCATAAAATATTCAGTGGGGATTGAAGATACTTGTGTTTTTTTAATGTTTGTTTGCATGTTTAAGCTATGAGCCCAAGAAACAAAGACTAGTAATCAGTATTTGGTTTGTTTTAGTTTTTATCTTTATAAGCAGACATGTTTATCTATACACAAAGGCCTGCCATATCTTTTCTGAATTGTGAAGTTTTGCTGCAAATGCTTGTTGTTTGACTGTGCATACACTGTCAAGAAAAATGGTATCTCCCAACCTTTGTCTCTTTGCTTAGTGTCTGTCATTAGGCCACTGTTTTCGTGTCAGTCATTGCTTCCTGTTCACTAGATAAACAGTACCACTTTTTATGCAGATTTTCTAAGACTCCAAAGTCCAGTTCAACAACAACAACAAAATTTGCTCCTCTCTGCTTTTACACAGTAGTCCTCACAATTTTAAACTTACTAGAAAATGTTTGTGGCCTTTGTCTGGTCCTTAACTCATTTTTGGTTTTCTTCATTTAAATCATTGCTCTGGGGGGTGCTGGGAGTGAGGGGTTCAGTATGCAGGCTTCCCTGGGGGAGAGAGGACTACCCCAGTCCTGTCTCACCACAGCAGCTAGGGGCCAGGTGAGAAGCATCTCACCATGGCTGCTGCAGCTCCAGCAGACACAGCCAAGGGAGGGGTGCATGTACCCCTGCTGGGATAGGTCCAGATTCATGATTCCAGATACCCCTCTTCATCTCCTCCTCCAGCCAGAGTAAGGAATGCAGTAAAATATGCACTCCCTGACAAAGGGGAACAGCCAACAATATTCCTGTTTGAATTGGAGAGGGAGAGCATCAGTACCCCTCCCATGTGCTTCCTAAAGGGTGCCTGAGGGCTGGAAGGCTCAGGGCTGGAGCAATCCTGGATGAGGGGGTCACACTCCCCAGCCAGCCCCTTTCACCTGCCTGGTAATTAATTGTGTCTTTTCTGCATGGTTTTATGGAGGGCTGGCCCGAGCTATTTTGATGCCCGGGGCCCGTGGGCCCGCCTCCAAGCACACAGCACATACGCAAGCCTGCCCCCAAGGTGCATGGGCCCACCTCCGGGTGCACGGCGCATGCGCGAGCCCGCCCCCAGGGCACGTGGGCAGGCACATGGCACATGTGCTGGCCGGCCACCGCCACTGGCGCACAGCCCGGGACCGCCCAGGTGGGCTGCGCCTGGCCATGCAGGGAAGGACACTGCAGGGGTTCATGCGGCTCCCACCCCGGGCAGCCACTGCAGCCCGCCGGGAGCCAGGCGTGTGGTGCCTGATGGCAGCTATAAGGGGTGCCGCGCATCCCTTACAGCTGCCATCAGGTGCCCCCCATCGGTTGGTGCCCCGGGCAGCTGCCCGGCTCGCCCACCCCTTAGTTCGGCCCTGGTTTATGAGAGGAAATCTCAATCCAGGCACATCCCACTTTCCTGGCACAACCAAACACTTACCTTGTTTTAAGTTATGATAAGAGGAAGCTGTATACTGAATTTGGTGGTCCTACCTCTTACCGTTTAGGAGGAGATCTTGAACAGACAGATGGACTCAGAGACAAATTCTCTCCAATATATAAGGGTATGTCTACACTACCCTCCTATTTCGAAATAGGAGGGTAATGTAGGCATACCGCAATTGCAAATGAAGCTCGGGATTTCAATTTCCCGGGCTTCATTTGCATAAGTGGGGCGCCGCCATTTTTAAATCCCCGGTCGTTCGAACCCTGTGCCGCGCGGCTACACGCGGCACGAACTAGGTAATTCGAACTAGGCTTCCTAGTTCGAACTACCGTTACTCCTCATTCCGCGAGGAGTAACAGTAGTTCAGACTAGGAAGCCTAGTCCGAACTACCTAGTTCGTGCCGCGTGTAGCCGCGCGGCACGGGATTCGAACGAGCAGGGATTTAAAAATGGCGGCGCCCCACTTATGCAAATGAAGCCCGGGAAATTCAAATCCCGAGCTTCATTTGCAATTGCGATATGCCTACATTACCCTCTCCCCAGATGGCAGCCTGCGGCAAGTGCAGCCGGGCTGATGGCCGAGTGCCTTGATGTGCCCAGTGTGGGCACTCAGGGCACTCAAGCCAGGACTGCTTTGCAAGCGGGGCACCCCTGAGAACTGTCTGTCCGGGGTGGAGGTCGGGACCCTTTAAGCACAGCCCTCGGCTAGCCTGGGACAGCATCTCCACGTTCTACGTCCTCCTCTGATGCCCTGCCGGCACTGCTTCCGGCCATCCTTAAGCCTGGTTCAGGGTCCACTTAATGTGGACGCGCTAGTTCGAATTAGCAAAACGCTAATTCGAACTAGTTTTTAGTTCTAGATGCGTTAGTTCGAATTAGCTTAGTTCAAATTAACTAATTCAAACTAAGTTAGTTCGAATTAACGTTGTAGTGTAGACGTACCCTGATAGAGTTGTGTAAAGCCTGACAACTGTGTTGTCAAAGTGAAGCCATGTACCAGTGTGAAACAGCCTCAGATGGCAGAGATCAAAACTCATAACTGGAAAGCAATTTTCTCACATACTTAAAACTGTAGCGAGACGGACATATGTCTCAAAAAGTTGAATTTGGACCCACATCCCCAGAAATTTATAAATGTTTCAATCTGGAGTTTGAGTTGCAGCTTGTTGTTTTGAAAAAAAAAAAAGATTGGGTAAAAAATTCAAATTAGAATCTGAATTTTCTCACCACTCAGAGCTGCTTGGATCTGGATCATCTTTTAACAGCAATTCAGATGGATGATGGTGGAGAATTTTAAGGCAGAGTTTTTCTTCTTTTCCCACTTACTCTTTCTTTCCATGTTAATGAGATGCCTGAACCAGCATCCCTATACTGCAAAGTCAAATAGTCTAAAAGGGGGTTTCCAGGTTATCCTTGCAAGCATTTTTGGGCATGAAATTGGATATTTTGGAAATAAATTATCGACTGGTAAAGAAGGCATCAGTGCTAAGTCAATGGAAAAGACAGGTTGAGCAATATAACTTGCTACACTGACTCAGAGCACAAGAAACTGAACTTTAGAAAATTAAAACTTTGAGGGACAAATTCTGTTCTAAGTTATATGAATCAGTGGGAGTTTTATCCAGGTAATCGAGCAGAACTTGGCTCTAGAGTTAATTGATTAATCAGCTTGGAAGATTAAGGAAGGACAGAGACGTATTCTTGGGAGCAGTAATGGGATTGTGTTCTTACACAATCATTGAACAGCGAATAATGACAGAGGTTATTCTAGATCCAACAGCTGAGAGTAAACCAGGCATAATAAACTACATTGAACTTGGAGACAACTTAGGAGCTAATGTCATCAAGCGTAAAATTCTGATGAGGTGTGGAAAGTACGGTGGTTAAAAAATACTGCACATTAGAAGAGTAGACTTTGAAGTAATGTACAGTGAGTTACAGAAAATGAGCTGACATTCAGGAATGCTTAGGAGGTTCACAGTGGGAAAAGAAGGAACTAGTTAGGAGTATAATTGGGAATGATGCCAATACAATTTATGCCAGAAAAATAGGATTTAAAATCGCCTCAAATGGCTAAGAAAGGAGATGAACCTCCGAGGAGCAGGAGCTGAGAGAAGAGTATCTACAATAGAACAGGTTGGAAAATGGTTTTGGTTTTGTGTTTTTCTGAAGAGAACTTTGAAATTTTTCATTAGAAAACCAACAGGGTTGAGCGTTTTCCAGCATTGTTTCGCCTGAAAATTGCTAATTTTGTGGGTGGGTGGGTGGGTGGGTGAGAGAGAGAGAGCGGCTGAAAATTTTAGGTGTAAACTTGTTCCAAAACTTTGGGGCCCTCCGTAACTCCAGATTCATGATTACTATGGATTACAGTTGCACCCTTCAGAGACTTTATGACAAAGCAAGGGACACATCAATTTGCAAAGGAATTCCTAAACTAATCATACTTTACTTAGGCAAAGCAAAGGGGAAGTATACATTTAGGGAAAAATAATAAGCTTCGGCGTGTAATATCCTGCCTTAGTGCTCCTGCCACCTATCCAGTCTTGTCTTTTGGTTCTGGTCTGCTCTTCCCTGTTAGCAGCTTCTTTAATAGCAGATTCTAACACCCTCGTCACTTCCTGTACCTCCATTGGATTTTTCCATTATCCAAACCCTGTGCCTGTGACAGTGGATTAGAGTCATTATTATCAATTGCCTTCAGCCAGCACAATTTTCTTGAACGTGGACAAATCAACAAAAGCTCTTGACACCTGTATTTTTTGTTTGTGTCAGTGATTGGGCTATATATACCCATTGTCTGCCTTTCTGCAGACAACATGTGGCCACCCAGGACTAACTCTTGCAGCATGTATACTCATTATGGGTATGTCTACACTACCCCGCTAGTTCGAACTAGCGGGGGTAATGTAGTCATCCGCGGTTGCAAATGAAGCCCGGGATTTGAATTTCCTGGGCTTTATTTGCATGAAGCCAGCCGGCGCCATTTTTATATGCCGGCTAGTTCGGACCCCGTGCCGCGCGGCTACATGCGGCACGGACTAGCTAGTTCGGATTAGGCTTCTAATCCGAACTAGCTGTACGCCTCGAGGAATGAGGAACGTGGAACGAGGCATACAGCTAGTTCGGATTAGAAGCCTAATCCGAACTAGCTAGTCCATGCCGCGTGTAGCCGCGCGGCACGGGGTCCGAACTAGCCGGCATTTAAAAATGGCACCGGCCGGCTTAATGCAAATGAAGCCTGGGAAATTCAAATCCCGGGCTTCATTTGCAACTGTGGATGACTACATTACCCCCGCTAGTTCGAACTAGCGGGGTAGTGTAGACGTACCCATTATGAGAGTAATGACATAGATCAGTGTTTTTCTGATGCCAAACTTTTCGGCATCACGCCCCTTTTTTGATTTTTGAGAAACTCTTGCACACCACCCTCCCAAAAAAATAGCAGCAAAACTTGGGGTGGGATTGATGGAGGGTGGTGGCTGTGTCGTCTCGCGCCCCCCGGGCACGCCCCCCAGTTTGGGAACCCATGACATAGATGGAAACATGGATATTCATAAAAGCAATACAGCTATCTCCAACAATCTTAACAGAGCTTCAGAGAGGTAGCTGAGTTAGTCTGTAACAGGAAAAACTTAAAAAACAACAAATAGTCTAGTAGACCCTGAAAGACTAACAAAACATGTAGATGGTATCATGAGCTTTCGTGGGCACAATTTATGGGTGCGTTTAGACTGGCAAGATTTAAAAACTTGTCAGCTGTCTACACTGGCCACTTGAATTTGCGCAAGAGCATTGACTTTGTAATGTACAAAATCAGTGCTTCTTGCGCAAATACTTTCACGCTCCCGCTCAGGGGTAAGCCCTCTTGCGCAAGAATACTTGCGCAAGAGGGCCAGTGTAGACAGGCACCTTAATTTTTTGCACAAGAAAGCCCGATGGCTAAAATGCACTTTTTGCGCAAAAGCATCCTTTCCAATCTAGACACTCTTTTGCGGAAATACTTTTAACAGAAAAACTTTTCCATTAAAAGTATTTCTGCAAAATCATGCCAGTCTAGATGTAGCCTATATGGGTATGTCTACACTACCCCGCTAGTTCGAACTAGCAGGGCTAATGTAGTCATCCGCAATTGCAAATGAAGCCCAGGATTTGAATTTCCCGGGCTTCATTTGCATTAAGCCGGCCGGCGCCATTTTTAAATGCCGGCTAGTTTGAACCCCGTGCCGCGCGGCTACATGCGGCACGGAGTAGCTAGTTCGGATTAGGCTTCTAATGAGGAGGAATGAGGAGTACAGCTAGTTCGGAATAGGAAGCCTAATCCAAACTGGCTACTCCGTGCCGCGTGTAGCGCGGCACGGGGTTCGAACTAGACGGCATTTAAAAATGGCGCCAGCCGGCTTCATGCAAATGAAGCCCGGGAAATTCAAATCCCGGGCTTCATTTGCAATTGCGGATGACTACATTACCCCCGTTAGTTCGAACTAGCGGGGTAGTGTAGACATACCCTATGTTTTGTTAGTCTTTAAGGGGCTATTAGACTATTTGGGGTTTTTTAAAGTTATTCCTCACAGCAGGAGACTGGGAAATGTGATATCCCAACTTAAGAGCCAAAAATACCTATTTTTTATTTTTTATATTGCTCTTCATACATTTATTTGTATGCTTATGGAGAGCAGGCAGCTGAAATGGTATGGTTCATAAACCAAAAAAAGGTCAGTCTTAGGGGTCAAGGATTCTTATGATTTTCATTCCTGTTCAGATCTGAGCCTGTTTGTTTTAAACAAACACTGTTGGCACTGAGTAGTGCCACATACAGAGGAAATGTTGCAGCGCAAAAGGGAATACTGTCTGTCAAGAATTCCAGCTTTAACAATGTACTTCTAGCAGTGATCACACTGTAGAACCACTTGAATAGTCTGTTGATATTTTGCCTTTACAGTCTCAAATTTTTAGATCAAGTGATTTGTCCAAAAAGGTTTGTTTAACTCTCTGGGCACCATTTCAGATTTTGATTGGGGGGGGGAGCACTTGAAAGCTCTAGTTTTCTGGCATCTGATTTAGCAGTTAGCTGGGCAGGAGCCCTGTATTTAATTCCTGTATAAAAGAAAGACAAATAGTAGATCCACTCAGCTCTAATAAGAACATGTTCTGACATCTTGTGGCAAGTCACTTAAAGGCACTGATAAGTTTAAAATTTTAATATATATTTTGTTCTTTTTTGGCTCTGTACTTTTTAATTCCTCTGTAACTTACATCCTCATTTTTGTATAGTTCTCCTTTCTGAAATAAAATGCCACCATGTTGGGCTGTTGTAGTGTTTTTCCTGTCACAAAGATGTTAAATTTAATGATATTATGGTCGCTATTTCCAAGAGGTCCAGTTATATTCACCACTTGGACTGGACCAGATCCTGCACTCTACGTAGGACTCTCTTCATGTGGGTTCTGGAACCAGATGCTCCAAGAAGCAGTAACTTAAGGTGCCAAGATACTTTATCTCTGCATCCCATCCCGAGATGACACACATACCCAGTCAGTATGGGGATAGTTGAAATTTCCCATTATTTTTATAGTCTCTCTCTAATTTCCCCTAGCATTTCAAAGTCACTATCACTCTCCTTTCAGTTGGTCAGTAATATTAATAACTGCTATATTCATATTATTAGAGCATGGAATTACTATCCATAGAGATTTTATGGAATTGTTTGGTTCATTTAAGATTTTTATCTCATTTGATTCTAAGCTTTCTTTCAGATAGAGTGCCTCTCCCCCAGCAGTACAACCTGTTCTGTCCTTCCAATATCTTTTGTATCCTGATATTACTGTGTCCTATTCCATCAAGTTTCTGTGATTCCTACTATATCAATATCCTCCTTCTTGTAGCCCATCCTTCCCCATTTCCCAGAGTTTCCCCCAGTTCCTAATAAATCTGAACCCCTTCTCTCTACACTATCATCTCATCCATGTATTGCAGAACTGCAAGGTCTCTTGTCTACCTAGCCCTGTATGTGGAACTGAAAACATTTCAGAGAATGCTATGATGTAGGTCCTGGATTTCAGTCTCTTGCCTAGAAGCTAAATTTGGCTTCTTGGACCTCTCTCTTATCCTTCCCTATGTCATTAGTACTTGCATGTGCCTCGACCACCGGCTCCTCCTCAGTACTACACATAAGTCTGATCCACAATCTGTGCACCAGGCAGACAAGTCACCCTGCAGTTCTCCTTACCATCTCAAACCCATCTTTCTGTTTCTAATGATCAAATACTCCATTACTAATGACTGTCTCTTCCTAATAACTGGAGTTCTCTCACCTGGAGAGAGATCCTCAGTGTGAGAAGATATCACAACATCATCTGGAAGGAGGGATGGGATCATTTCCCTCTGCTCCAGTTGGATGTTTTCCTTTCCTGAGACTTTCACCCTCTTGAACAGCACAGAGGCTGTCTAATAGGAGGTGGGGCCATTCTACTGTGTCCTGGAAAGTCTCATCTGTGTATCTCTCTGCCTCCCTTAGCTCCTCCAGTTCAGCCATCCTGGTCTCCAAAGCCTGTACATAGTCTCTGAGGGCCACGAGCTTCTTGCACCGAATGCACCCATAAGGCGGGTAATTATACATGCTACATTGGGTGCAATAAACAGGATAGACCCCACTCTGCTGCTGGGCTGCATTCTCTTTTAATTCCTACCGCTTATTCCTTTCTTGATTCTTTTTAAATTGCGTGATTTTGCTTTTTGTGTAAAGAATGCTAAATGTATCTATCCCTCCTCAAACTCTGCCTCTAAACTCCTTCCCAAACCTTTCCTGCTAGCCCACTCTTTGTTTCCTATCTTTTGAGTAGAGTACCTGCTTTCAGGATCATCTAATGATCCTTAGTTCATTTTAATGACAAGCCTTTTTTATCTTAATCATCCTGCCTCATTGGTGTTCCCAGCTTCTGAATTCAACATGCATCCTACTCAATCTGTGTTGCAATTAAGAGCTCTATCTGGGGATAAGGTGAGTAGACACCTGGTACAAAATTCAGGGTGGGGCTGCAGATCCTGTTAGCTCCCTTCTCCCCACCCCGCCCCCGGTTGGTCCTGTTAACCCTTTTCTGTCTCATTAAATGGCTCCAATGTGTCAGAAGTTGCCATCTTTTGGGAATGCTGATGATTCTGAACGGACATGCTCCCTCTACTGAATTCAGTAGTAGCCACTCTTGACTCCAGAATATGTTTCAGCCTTTGTCACAGGTCACCCTTGTCAAGATACAGGAATTCACTTCTTACTCTAGGAAGAAAATGTTCATAGAGCTAGTAGCAGTCATCTGAACCCAGGGCTTAACAAGCAGATTTCAGCACCTGTGTCTCTTCCTTTACTATTGTGTAAATAGGTGCTCAGTAAATAACTGTAGTATTTCCTAGTTTGTTTGCTTGTCTCGTATGTCATAGAATGGGAAGTGTTATGGATATCAGCGGTATTTGATATTTTTATTTTATCACCAGGTAAATTCCATATACGAAATTCCGTATAGAAATTGAAAACTGAAATAGGAATAACATTTTTTATTGACTTTCAAGCAATGCAGTGTTTAAAACCAAAATTCTTCCACCATAAAAAGGACATACATTTATAGTCAGTAAGAAGGTAGAGATTACATCAAATTGGAAAATGCTTTACAAAGTATCTGCAGCAGTGTCATTTTTTCTGTTTACCAATAAACAGAACTAAGAGACATGACAGCTGGTCTAAGGGTTTATTGGGCTAATGGTCTTTATGGACCAAAACCATGAAGCTCTGTTCAACATCAACACTTAGGGCTGCTCTCAACTGCTCTGATTTGCTATGCATTAGCTGCTGTTATAGTGGTAAGGACTGACAGAGCATAGCATGTTCCACCCCTGCCTCACCTCTGAAATGTCACATACACTAAAGAACAGCTGAGGTTGGTACAGTGCTGATTCTCCTACCTTTCACCACCTGGGATGCCTCACACTAGGCACGCCTTGAGCTGCCCAATTAGGGAAGCTCCAGGTCCCTCAGCACTGCCTGATCAGTGCCAAGTGGGGCCAAGAATCTGACCATATGCTCTTATGTAGTCTGCTTAAAAGGAAATCAAAACCAAAAAAGGATGATAAATATCTGTGACTGAGTCTAAATGGACAGTTTTCAAATAGATGTGGTTAAATAACTTGTGCCCCAAATTTGACCTGCCTTAACTTTGTTAGGTTCTGTATCAAAGAATAGACCAGAAATGCAGTGAAGGAGGAAAATAATGGGTACAGAAAGCTATTGTTTTCAAGAATACATTAAATGGAGAGGAACATGCATAATATTACACTCATGCTTACACTTCATTCTTTCTCATGTGTGTGAAGGCTTTCTTTGTATCTCTCTAACAGAAACATTGAGAAAGGGTTCATGCAGTCTGTATCACTGATCTGTAAGTCATTCATGGTCTAAAATATCCTATATGTTTGTTTGTGTGCATTGTGGAAGTGCTCAAATGCCCCACCCACATTGTGAGTGTTGCATATGCACATCAGAAGCCATGAAATACAGCTGAAAAAGCCTACTTTCTAAGAAGATAGTTGAGGGAGAGGGATGAAATGTATATATTTCATTATGCATTATGCATACTCTTTCAAAATAATGAATACAAATCTCTTCTATCCCAGCTTTCCGGTATGCAGCCTGCCCTTTTTTGTGGGCTTCTCTAAAGTGAGTCTTGAGACAAGGGTAATGGCCTACGGATCTGCATTGCCCACCTAAAAAAAAATCCATATGTCAGGGTTTGCTTTGGTTTTTAGGATCTTCCATTTATAACAGCGATAATTACCTTAACAGAAAGCATTGCATGGAAATAATGACAGCCTAGGTTTAATGGCCCTTGTTATGTCTCAGGCCATCAGCTTTTCCCATCTGGCCATCAATCCCACAGAAATGCTGTGCACCTCCATTATTATTGCTTAGGTGGATGACAGTTCTGCTGCAACCAATGCCTTGTTTCTTCCAACGAGAGAATCAGCTAATTCTTTCTTTCTTCTCACTTTAGTTATCTGCAGTATTACCAAGAGACTTTAAACAACTGGTACCCCAAATGATGAAGCCGTTGGTTGTAGATTTTGCCTAGAACTACACCTTCAGTGTCCAAGACCCAGCTCCTCAAAGGTATTTAGGCCCCTATCTGCTTCTTTAGGCACCCAAATTCATCAGATAATCACCACTGCTGCCTAATTCTCTAGCTGCCTAATTCCTACCAATTGGCATTTTCAAAGGTACCTCAGCCTAATGCCACTCCACAACTAGTGGGCAGCCCTGAGCCCCAGCTCATACCAAAGCCTCAGGGGCCTTAGGGAAGGTCTCCCAGATAGCTGCTCTTTGCCATCAGGGGAGAGCTCTTCTGCTGGCATAAGTAAATGACCCAAAAGAGTGGCTGGCCACACCTGCACGTTTGCCATTAAAATGTATGTTGGTCAGGGATGTGGGGGTTTTTCATACCCCTTACCAACAAAAGTTTTACCAAACAAAATGGTCATGTAGGGTCATCTCTCTCTCCAGCAGGGCCAATCCCATAGTTTTGTCCTGAGCATACCTTTAGAGGGTTGCTATTTGGCTATTTGGTTTTGTACTGCCTTTTTCCTTTAAAAAAACAACTTGGGACATGTTAGAGTGCTTTGCAATACATACCCCTGGCGGTCCCGATGGTGGTGCTGTTTTCAGATAAGATACAAAAAATATAAAATACTAAAAATAAATATGTCTGAAGTGGCCAAACTTACAACATACAATAAACTTCAGATGTATGAGAGCCACAAGACATGCCCAACTTGCTCCTGTGTGGGGCTTCTCCACAATGCTTCCCCATTGGGCTAAAGCCCTTAGACCTTTCCCCCTACATGGCAGAAGCCCCTAGTCCCCTCCACCCTGCCACAGGGCAGAAATCCTGAGCTCTCTCTGCCCTTTCTTTTAGGTGAAGAATTTGGGAGAGGGGGCAAGAGGGTTCTGGGACCTGCACTTTAACTGTAAAAGAGCTGCATGGGACTCACTTGGCCACCCCTGACACATATTGTGGGCAGACTACAGTGCTGGGTGAAAGAGGTTGTGTCTGGGGGGGAACGTGTTTTGTACGTGGTTCTCTAAAAAATGTCAGCAGTAATTCATTAGGTTAGTAATTTAATCAGCACTAGGCCCTCTCCATTGATCGGGGCTTCAAGACCAGTGGTGGCTGCTATTTGTTAATGCAAGGGGGCGACTATTAGCTGGGTTATATGGAGAGTGGCAGCCAGTGGTTGAGTTACTTGGTGGTGGTGGCATGGAGGGAAAGTTCAGCCTAAGAACTGATACTTGTCAGACTCTGCAGTGGTAGGGCTAAATACAGGCCAGCGGAAGGGACAGTACAGCACCCACATCTCTCCAACTAAAGGAGAGACGAGAGAGGCAAGCAGCAGGGGCTGGTCAGGAAGTTAGCACAGAGAGGTGGTGGTGAGAGACATTAACTGTGCCAGGCCAGGAAATCTGCAAGCATCAATTTGCTTAGATTACTGATGGGACTGTGGAGTGAAGTGCCTTGTCTCTGCACTGTCCTGCCACAGGACGGAATCATGTGCTGCTGTCACACACACTTTGAATTGTCACTGCAGCCACTGGCTTTCTTGAGAGCCCTTGTACAATACCCTTCCCCTTCACCATGGGTCAGAGTGGTTATCTGAGCCCACCAGGACTACTCTTAAAAGGCTTAGCTGCTTCCTCCAAGTCACCTTACGGGTTTGGTGTACTCCAACACTCAGCAGATGTAATAATTACAGCGCTGTCGTGCATGAGCAGGGGGCAAAGAGTAAGATCAATGGTTTCAGTTGCTAGGCCATGGGCCACCTAACCAGTTGGCTTTGGTGCCTCCCTCCTTCATGGCTAAAGTTCCCCATTAGAGAGAGACCCTTATCTCTGGCACAGAGAGAGAGATCAGCTCAGCTGCTTAGGCACCTAAGTCCTTCTCCCTGCTCTTTTCCTTGGCATTTCACTCCTGGCCAGCTTAGGAGGCTCCCAGTTCACCTACTGGCTTCTGAAAATCCCTGTCTTAGGCACTTCACTCTCAACATGCCTTGTACGGGCAGCCTGGGTGCTTTGTTTGGCACTGAGGATTCTACTGGGCAGGATACCACCTAGGATTAGACTGCGTAACACTGAGCGGAGTGATGCCCGAGTATGGTGGAAGTTCTGGGCCCCCCGTCTATAGCAGTAGGTTTGAGAGTAAACACCACCACCCCTTAAAGTCAAGGGGAGTCCCTCAAAAGGAGCAGCTGCAAAGAATTGGGTCCCAAGTATTGCTCACGGAGTAACTGGGAAATCACTGACAGATTTTTCACAAAGGAAATAATTTGGTGGGAGATGGAGCGAGAGGAAATGTTAACAGATACGTCAACATTCATGAAAATATAGCTGCTTTTTAAAAAAAAAATAGGTTTTCATTGCTCCTGATGGGTGTCCTTGTTTCCTTGCAACTGATGGGTTCTTCGGCAGGCTTTCAAAAGAAACAAATAAGCTATAGCTCAGTAGGCAAGAAAGCCGCAGAAATCGTTTTAGGTGAAAATACCTTGCTATGTGGATATTCAAACGTATGTGAGTTAACATTGGTGCTGACTACATTTCCTTTAACCTCATTAGCAGTTCATCTTGCTTTCCCATGCATGATGCTGGAGCAACTAGTTCACCTTAGTGCCTTCTGGTACGTAATTCATCAAAGTGGCAGACGAGTGCTTGAAGGAAAATGCATGTAAATACTCATTAGGAACCTGACTCACAAAGGCATGAATATTTCTACCCATATCATTAGGTCCCTAAGGATTATAGCAATGCATGCATGTAAATGAAAATGGACTTAGCTCTTTGTGAAAAATGAGAATAAAACACCCATTGGAAATACCACTACACAAATTTTTAGTAATTCAGCTGAAAAGATTGTTTTGGGTTTTTTTGCTAAGATTATCTCAATAAAAAATCATTCTTCAGTGGCTATTTGTACACTGAGATCTTTCTTAAGCTTGCATTCAGTTATATGTGGTTTCAGTGTATATTACCTTCCAAAAACAGAAGAGGAAATAAGTAAATAAATAAACCCTCAATTGTTAGAAACCTAGAATGTTCCAAATTTCCCTGAGACTGATCCTTATTGATGTCAGCCTCCATCTTCCTTCTTAACCTATATCATATCAAAGCTGTGTACCACAGAACATTGCCTTTGTAATTTTTTGTATGTACATGTCTCTGTATTAAGTATAATAATAATGTCAACACACTAACTTCTGCTCTTTTTGTGTAAGTATTTTAGTAGGTACATGAGATTTATGTATGGTGATGTGTGTAATGACGTGGATAATTGGCTACCACAGGGTCAAATCTCAGGAGGTACGTCTACACTGCAGGCTAAACTAGAATTAAGCTATGCAACTTCAGCTATATTAATTGTGTAGCTTAAATCAAAGTACCTTAACTTAGCTTTTGACACTGTCTACACGGCAGGAAGTCGAAGGAAGAACACTCTTCCTTCAACTTTCCTTGCTCATTGTGAAATGAGAGTCACAGAAGTCAGAGTAAGAAGCCCTCCAACTTGACATTATTTCAAAATAATGGGCTTGCTGTGTAAACACGCACTCTATTATTTTGAAATAATGCTGCTGTGTAGACATGCCTATGGAGTGCTCAGCATTCCTGAGAAGCACTGAGGCCGAGATCCTCAAATGTATTCAGATGGGTTGGCTGCCTAAATACCTTTCAGTATCTGGGCCTGAATTCCCTTAGTGCTTTGCAGGATCAGACCCTCACTTGAGGCATATATACCTTTAGCATGTTATGTGTCAGAGTCTGTAAATGTGTTTGGGCATGTTTTAGGTGGCTATAAAGGAAGCTGTGAATTATCCCAGCCACAATGCCATCTTTACTTACATTGAGTAGTATGTGGCGCCATAAAGGCAATATATTCATGGTTATCAACTAAGCTTTTACGGTCTGTGATCAAAAGTAACTGGTTGGCTGTGGTAGGCCTGGATAGATAAGTCTATCTGTTAGAGCACTGCTGGGAGGGCAGGGTGGAGGTAGTTTGGGTGCCTGACTTGAGAAGTAAAACTTTGTCTTTGCAGTTGCTGGCAGTCTAATCTTGGAATATTGCCATTTTTGAGAGGCAATATTCTGTCAAACCACTAATACATGCCTGCAACCATAACTCTGTCTTCATAAGGGTTTGGGGGAGGAAAGTTTCTTTGGTTTCATCATTGGGCTAGGAAATTAAAGAGGCTAGGTAAGGAAATGGAAATCACCATGGCTTCCTTAAGCCTGCAGGAAGGGACTTACATTAATCCACACTTTCTGTGGCTCTTGAGAAGGGAGCCTCTCTTCTGTAAGGGTACGTCTAGACTACAGGCTTACGTCAACATAAGTTTTGTCAACAGAATCTGTCAATAAAACTTATGTCGACATAGAGCGTCCAGACTACATCGCTTTATCAACAAAGCGATGAGTTTTGTCGACAAAGAGCGTCCAGACTGCGGGACGCTCTGTCAACAGAAGAAGGCATCCGGAAGTGCTTCTGGAAGGTCACAGGGGCAGCCATAAAGCCCAGGCATTGCTGCAGGCTCTCTGCAGAGACGCGTGCTTAAAGGGATACTCCTGGACAGCCGTAGCTCTGCTCCTGCTTCTGGCTTGCCTACCTTATACAGGGAAAGCAAAGCTGCTGCAGTTTTTCTGGCTCCGGTTGCCCTGCTTTGTCGGACACCACAGCTGCTTATTTTCTGGTTTGTCTGTCTGTTTGTGTGTTTGCTTCTGTGTTTGCTCGTGTGTTTGTTTGCTTGTTTGTTTGGGTTTTGGCTTTTTTGGTTTTTTGTTCCTTTGTTTGTATTTTTGTCCATTTGTTTGTTTCTTTTGTTCTTTTGTTTGTGTGTTAATTTGGCTTTTTTAGCCATGGAGCCTGAGCTGCCCCTGGGCAGGCGATGGCCCCACACCATGCTGATGGAAGCTCTGCTGCATGCTCAGGAGAGCATGATGACCTTGGCGGCAGAGTTGGATTCTGAGCCCAGCTTTGAGCCCCCTGCTCAGGCTGCAGCCCTACTGCGCTTGCCCCCCAACTTATTCCTGGAGAGGGGAGTTTGGAGGCTGCACACCAGTTCTGACTGGTGTGACCAGCTAGTGCTGCAGCAGTGGGACGACGACCAGTGGCTCCGGAACTTCTGGATGTGGAAGGCCACCGTCCAGGAGCTCTGTGTCTGGCTCGCCCCTGCCGTGCAATGCCAGGACACCCGCTTGTGGCCTGCCATCCCCCTGGAGAAGTGCATCGCCATTGCACTGTGGAAGCTGGCCACCCCCGACAGCTACCGCTCCATGGGGCATCAGTTTGGCATGGGGAAGTCTACCGTCGGGGCCGTCTTGATGGAGGTAAGTCACTCTCAGAGGAAACTGCAGGGGGCCAGTCAGGACCAGACACAGGGAATTGGGAATGGGGTGGCAGAGATAGAAGCTCTTTCAGCCTCACCCTGCCATGATGCGGGAGGGGGGGAGGGATTGTCTGGGGGGGATGTTGGGGATCTGGAGGAGGGGAGCACCCCTCAGCAGCTGAGCCAACCCCTCTAATGTCCTGTTCTGTGTGTTTCTATTTGTCCCTTTCGGCAGGTGGTGACGGCCATCAATTTCAAGCTGCTCCACAGGACTGTCCGCCTCAGAGACCTGCAGACCATCCTGGCCGGATTTGCGGGGCTGGGGTTCCCAAACTGCAGTGCAGCACCCAACGGGATCCACATCCCCATCCGCGCCCCGCCCCATCGAGCAGCACAGTACATCAACAGGAAGGGCTATTTCTCCATGGTGCTGCAGGCCCTGGTTAACCACAGGGGACAGTTCATCTATGTTTGTGTTGGGTGGTCAGGCCGGGCACACGATGCCCGCGTGTTCAGGAACCTGTACCGCAGGCTGCAGGCTGGGCATTGTTCCCAGAGAGGAACCTGGCAGTCGGGGATGTGCAGACGCCTATGTGCATCGTGGCTGATGCAGCCTACCCTCTCGTGCCCTGGCTCATGAAGCCCTACACCGGCCACCTGGACGCGAGCAGGGAACTGTTCAACTCCCACCTCAATAGGGCTCACTTCCAGGTGGAGTGCGCCTTCAGCCATTTGAAGGGCAGGTTTAGGTGCCTGCTCACGCAGCTGGACATGGGAGAACACAACATCCCCGATGTGGTTGCAGCATGCTGTGTGCTGCACAACCTGGTGGAGAGGAAAGGGGAGACCTTCCTCCCTGCATGGGGGACAGGGGCTGATGTGGAGGAGGGACACTTTGAGCAGCCCCGGACAGCTGCCGTCCGGCAAGCCCACCAGCTGGGCTTGTGCATTTGAGAAGCCCTGAGGGAGCAATTCTCCCATGGAGGCCAATGAGTTTCCCCAGGGCCTTCCAACTGTGGGGGATTGCCCCATGCCTCCGGTGCCTTCCTACCCAAAACCCATTCACACACTGAGAACAGAGACAGGGGTTAGTGAAAACATTTGAACTGTTCATTGCACTGTTCCTTTGTTGAAAAACTAACATATAAAACTCTTTTGTTCAGAGAAAATAAATACTCTTTTGTTCAGAGACCATATAAAACTCTTCTGTTCAAACCAAATAAAGTGTTTGTAAACAAACTAAAGTGCTTCCCTCAGTGACTCTCCCAGGTGGGAAGAGAGAATGTCAACTTGGAAGGGGGGAGGGAGGCTCAGGGCTGAGGGGGCTGCCTGGAAGATGAGTCCCTGGCACTTTGGCTGCGGAGGCCTTCTCGCACCTGGCTGCACATGCAGGCTAGGACAGTAGGGGCTGGGCAGGAGGTGGGGCTGTACCTGGGTCTGGGATGGCAGGGGCAGGAGCTGAGGGAGGAGCGAGGGCTTGGGGAGGGAACGGGGGCTTGGGGGTGGCAGGCTGAAGAGGAGGAGCAGTGTCTGGCTCACCCCTGCCGTGCAATGCCAGGACACCCGCTTGCGGCCTGCCATCCCCCTGGAGAAGTGCATCGCCATTGCGCTGTGGAAGCTGGCCACCCCCGACAGCTACCGCTCCATGGGGCATCCATGGCTCCCCGCTCCTGCTCAGCTAGTCCAGATGTGGAGGACAAGAGAGAAAAGTCGTCAGTCATGCATGCTCACCCTTTCCCTGAGAGGGCCCTGCCTCCTCCTTGTCAGCAGGCAGTGCCTGTCCTAGGGTCAGAGGCTGCTCATGTAAGCAGTAAGGCATGGTGTGGCTTGGCCTGCAGCCACAGCTTCCATGGAGCCCACAAGTTGAGCAGGCCACCATCCTGCCCCCCCTCGCACACACCCCATTGCTGAGCAGCACAGACAAGTGTCAGGCCACGGTTGAGGTTCCTGCAAGTTGCTGAGCGGCCTACAGCTGTTAGGCAATCCCAGCATCCCCGACCCATGCCTGACCCTGGCATCAGTGCCTGCAGGAGCAGGTGGTGCCTAGCAGCCATGAGGGTGCAGGGGTAGGACAGCCCTCCCTGAGGGCAGCCATGGATGTGCCCTCCCTTCCCTCCAGGCTGTGATCAGCACGACATGTCACAGCACTGCACCATCCACATTGCTCTCGCCTGCCCTGCCCTGTGTGTGTTGGACCCTCACAGTACTCACCTGATGTTCCCTCCCCGGTGTCTGAAGTTTCCTGGGAGGCCTCCTGCATCTGGCTCCTGGGTGCTCTGGGTGCTGTCCCCCTCCTCCTGCTCTTGCTCCTCCTCCTCCTCTTGGAGCTCCAGGTCGTCTGGCAGGAGTTGCAGCCGCTGCTGCAGAGGAGTCTCCATGGCAGACTCCACAAGCCTCTCGGGAGGCAGGGGTTCCCCTGCCCTCAGGATCCTGTCCAGGTCTTCGTAGTAGGCACAGGAGTGTGGCCTTTCCCCAGAGCGGGAGCTGTGCTCACAGGCCCTGACGTACCCCTGCCTCAGCTCCTTCACCTTGGCTCTGACCTGCAGTGCCGTGCAGGGGTGGTAGCCTTTCCTGGCCAGGCCATCTGCCTCCTTCTCAGCCCACAGCTCCAAAAGGCAGGAACAATAGAGTTGCAAGCTGTGGCAGGAGTGTCCACCAGGGGTCCTTCCTGGAGGCTTTTTCTGTTGACATAACTTATACCCTGCATCCACACTGCCCTTTTGTCGACATAACTATATCGACGAAGGAGTTATTCCTCATGGAATGAGGTTTACAGCCGTCGACAAAACTGCTGAGTTATATCGATGTTACGTCGACATAACTCAAAGGCAGTGTGGACGCAGGTTTAGTTTTATCAACAAAAGTCCACGTTTGTCGACAAAACCCTGTAGTCTAGACACACCCTAAGCCTTGTAAGGTGCACAAGAGTATGTGGATTAATAGCAGGGAGAGCTTGTGGTTTTGTTAGGAACATCACAAGCCTTTATAATCCTTAGGATTGTTAGGGTCCCCAAACCGTCACAGGCCTTAGGGCTGATGAAGGACACAAAACCTGTGTGGTGACTGTAAGCCAGGGAGTGGGGCTATGGGAGAGTGGATTTGTGCTCATTGCTTTTGGGAAGAGGCAACAAGGAGCAGCGAGGATGAGGCAGGATAGTTTAGCACTGCAGAAAGAAGGAAGAAGAAAGTACCTTCCCTGGCTTGTGCAGCAGGTGAATCTCCTGTTGTTTATAGTAGTGTGATTCCCTGTTGATGGCAGGTCGCTTGTTGGATGGGTAAGTGAAAAAGGCAGTGAAGTGCTAATGCTTCCTGGTTGGCTTCGGCTCCTGCTCCTGACTGTCCCTCTCCTCATCTGGATCCTGTGCTCCAGGTAGCACCCACCCCCTAAGCTCCCTGTAAGTTGTGTGGCAGGGCAGGTGTGCAGCTGCTAATTTAGTCCCACCCATAGGTTTAGGGCTGCCATACAGAAAGCTTCCTGGCTGGGGAAGAGCGCTCCATCAGCAGCAGAAGCTGGTAAGGAAAGAGACATAAGGAAGAGGCAGGGAGGGAGTAAGTACATGGCTGGGAGAGGAGTTTGGAGCGTGCAGTAAATGTGGGCGAAGGAGAGGTTTGATGACAGCAATCTGATTACAGCAGCTGGGTTTGCTCCTATAGCTTCCTGGTCTGGGAGAGAGGGAGCAAATTGGATGGGGGTAAGCGGAGGAAATGGTGGGAGGTTGGCATCTGTGCAGTGAGGTGGGGACAGAAGGGAATTTGTTTGGGGTGTCTTAACTTGTTCCCATCTGGGCTGTAGGTAGCAAGAGCTAGAGTATCTGTCTCAGCACAGCAGCCCTAGTTGGGTTAGGACTCTCTCTTGGGCTTGAGCTGGGGCAGGCTGTTTGGGGTGGTGCCAAAATCTCAGATGGGTTAAAAGCTTTTACATGGCTGTTGAATACTGGAACAAAAGACATAATCATGAAGATGTCATGAGCTAGATTTCAAACAAAGTTTACATAGGTGTTCATGGCTTACGGTAAGAAAGAAAAGGATTCTTTTAACAAAAAATTTTTTAGTGCTGTAGATTTCTGCAAACTCTGATCTTAATGATTTTTTTAATCCTGTGTCACTAGTTAATATGTGGCAAATTGTTAAATTGGAAGAACTTTATCATAGATCCTGTTTAATTTGTTTGGCCTTTCAATTGGAGTTGGATTCTGCACAAGTGCTCTGGGGGATTCTACTCTTTGAGTTAGTGACACACACAAGGTGAATGTTTCAAACCAGAACTTTTATCTGTTTTACAAATCTCTGATTCATTTGCATAGCATGGATCCTAAACATTCCCCAGAGAACATGTATAAGCCTGAGTGAATGCCTTTCCCTCTCCTTTCCACTATCAGCAAATATTGTATTAATATTTTCAAGGACAACATGACTATTTCTAGCGGATTCATAGATTTGTTTAGCATCTTAAAGCTGTGCATATTTTTTAGACTTTTACTTAATGATCATGTATTTGGTTTATTTATATAGCTATTTGCAGTATGCCCCATTTTGTTGAGTTGTTAGAAAAGATGATAATCCTTTTACTCCAACAGTAGTGTTAGTTTTCTGTATTTGATTTCATATTAAATAAACGTCTTAAGCATTACTCTTTGTTAATTATCCCTTGTTTTAATATATTGTCTTCCATATCTATGGACTGTTTAAAATATATATTTATACCTAAGTTTTTTGTCTGTACTGGGACACTCTGCACATCCACATACAACCTCAATATTGGTGGTGCACATAAGAAATTTCAACCTGCCCAAGGATGGAAAATGTTACAGGAAACACTGCACATCCCCGCACATCCCCACACATCCATCCCTCACCTAATCCTCATTTCTCCCATAGGCCTGGTTTCCCCCCTCATTAGCCCCTACCAGAAACCTCTTGCCACTCAGGTTTACATACACCTCTGTCCTTTTGTCTGCACCACCCCCTGGAAATCTGATGGTTTGGGGGATGCAGCCAGGTGTGGGAGATACTCATGAGTAGGGATGTTACAATGAGGTTAAATTACTAATTGAATAGTCAATAGAATTTTTATTGACCACTTGATTAGTCGATAAGGGAAGGCAGCCCAGCTCAGTCCCAGCTCATGTTGGGTCCGGGACCAAACCCCACTGTGGCCCTGCAATTTAAAACTCAGAAGAAGCCAAGAGCAGGCTGCCCGGCTCCTATTGCCTGGGACTGAGCTGGAACTGAGCTGAGCTGCCTGCCCAGCCGGAGCAACCTCTCTACACAGCAAGCCTGGGCCTCCCGCGGGTAGAGGCTGCTGCCGTGAAGCAGTTCCTGCCCGTGGCCTGTCTGGGCCACTGCAGACTGAGGTTGCTGCCAGACCAGCTCAGGAAGCTGAGGTGGCTCTTTGGGTCTCCTCCCGGCTACCACAAGTCTGCTATTGGCAACCCTCTCAAGCTGTTGAGTGACATGATGTGGGCTCAGTCTGTGAAAGGAAAAGGGCTAGAGACTGGTTTGTTAAACACAGCAAGCTTAGGGCTCCAAAATTCACGTGATGAGCTGAGCACTGAGGTCACCAGAACGGATATTCCTTAGCAGTGTTACTAATGCAATGTTAATTGCTCTGGCAATTTGAATTTAATCACCTACGTTTTGCTCCAGAGCATTAGGTCTCAGCTAAGGGAATCCATGCAAGTCAGTTAACTTGCCTTTTTTTGCTATAAAGTGCAAAACAGACAAATACCATTAGAATATGTCCGGACTTGTGCTTAACAGCTCGAGTGTAGGGTCTTATAGTTCAGAAACAGGTTATCAGACTTACTTCAGATTTTATTGAAAAAAAAACCCCTCTACAGTATCTTAAGAGCTGATTTACATATTTTGAGAATAATACACATAGAAGGTGGGGTTGAAATCAGACTTATACCAGAAACTCATGTTCTCTTTTAACTGTGATGCAATAGCTGTCACTCTTTTAGTGTTTCAGTGCTTGGTACTTGTTCTCCTGTGTGGTTGTAAAATGTAACATTCCAGTTAAAGTTTTTATCATTTTATTGGCACAATTTACAGTAGGAAATTTTGCTATCATAATCCAAAATTTCTTCATTTCCTGAGATATTTCTGATGTCTGTGTACTTGTAAGAGTGACTGTTGGAGATGACTCTAATAGATAATATAATACATAGAGAATTTGTATCTCTCTTACAAAATTCAGGTAGGCTGTGTCTAGACTGGCCAGTGTTTCCAGAAAATCAGCCGCTTTTCCGGAAAAACTTGCCAGCTGTCTACACTGGCCGCTTGAATTTCCGCAAAAGCACTGTGGGTATGTCTACACTACCCTCCTAATTCGAACTAGGAGGGTAATGTAGGCATACCGCACTTGCAAATGAAGCCCGGGATTTGAATTTCCCGGGCTTCATTTGCATAAGCCGGGGGCCGCCATTTTTAAATCCCGGCTAGTTCGAACCCCGTGCCGCGCGGCTACACACGGCACGGAGTAACTAGTTCGGATTAGGCTTCTAATCCGAACTAGCTGTACTCCTCGTGGAATGAGGAGTACAGCTAGTTCGGATTAGGAAGCCTAATCCGAACTAGCTACTCCGTGCCGCGTGTAGCCGCGCGGCACAGGGTTCGAACTAGCCGGGATTTAAAAATGGCGGCCCCCGGCTTATACAAATGAAGCCCGGGAAATTCAAATCCCGGGCTTCATTTGCAAGTGCGGTATGCCTACATTACCCCGCTAGTTCGAACTAGCGGGATAGTGTAGACATACCCTGACTTCTTACTGTAAGAAATCAGTGCTTTTTGTGGAAATACTATGCTGCTTCTGTTCGGGCAAAAGTTCCTTTTGCACAAAACTTTTGCACAAAAGAGCCAGGGTAGACAGCTCGGATTTGTTTTCTGCAAAAAAGCTCTGATTGCGAAAATGGCGATTGGGGCTTTTTTGCGGAAAAGCATGTCTAGATTGGCACGGACGCTTTTCCACAAAAAGTGCTTTTGCGCAAAAGCGTCAGTGCCAATCTAGATGCTCTGTTCAGAAAATGCTTTTAACGGAAAACTTTTCCGTTAAAAGCATTTCCGGAATATCATGCAGTCTAGATGTAGCCTTATAGTTTTATTTACTGATTTCTAGAATATTCCTTTCTGAAGACAGAATCTGAGATATGGTACAGATTTTAAATCAACCTTAAAACAAAACTGTATCCACAAGAACCAGATGTTTTTACAAAGAGAAATGTGCAAAAGAACTAAAACTAGAAAGGTAGAGCTGGTGCACAATAAACAGGCCCGTGTTGTGCTGAGCTAAAGAGAGAAACTTAGCATTGATTCTTGGGAATCTGACGGACAACTTCAGATGGGATGACCTATAGACAAGATCCCTGGCCAAAAGTGGTCCTTTTGCCCAAAGTGGAACATGGGGTGATGAGCACATACAATGCAGAAGACCTCCGTTTTCTTGGAGAGAGGGAGGGATAAACTACAGTTCTTTAGCATTATGCTCTTTGAAAATGCAGGGTCAAAGCCAACCCAGACCAGCATAGAAATGGAAGAAGACCCGTAGGTTACTGCATTCTTCTTAATCAAGGGAATCATTATCCCACAAGAGCCTATTAAAGGGCCGCATCATGAAACAGTCCTGACTTCTTAGTACAGGCAGTCCCCAGGTTACGTACAAGATAGGGACTGTAGGTTTGTTCTTAAGTTGAATCTGTATGTAAGTCGGAACTGGCGTCCAGATTCAGACACTGCTGAAACTGACCGCCAGTTCTGACTTACATACAGAATCAACTTAAGAAACCCAGGCGTCCCCAAGTCAGCTGCTGCTGAAACTGATCAGCAGCTGATTCCAGGAAGCCCGGGGCAGAGCAACTCTGCCTCGGGCTTCCTGTAGTCAGCCGCTGGTCAGTTTCAGCAATGGCTAACTTGGGGACGCCTGGGGCAGAGCAGCTCGGGTGCTGCTGGGTTGGTCCAGTAGCACGGCCGCTCCTCGGTGTTACTGGACCAACCCAGCAGCACCCCAGCTGCTCTGCCCCAGGCGTCCTGATTCAGCCACTGCTGAAACTGATCAGCAGCGGCTGAATCAGGACTCCTGGGGCAGAGTAGCTGGGGTGCTGCCGGGTTGGTCCAGTAGCGCCAAGGAGTGGTGCTGCGGGACCAATCGGCAGCGCCCCACCTGCTCTACCACAGGCCCCGGGCTTTGCTCCACATCTCCCTGGTCTGCTGGGGTGGACACTAGCTGCGTCCCCCCCAGCAGACCAGGGAGACGCTGAGCAAAGCGGCGGAGGACCCGGGTCCGGACCCGCGGCCGCTTCCAGATCAGCTGGAAGCGCCGCTGTCCGGCCCGGGTCCTGCGCCACTTTGCTCAGCGTCTCCCTGGTCTCCAGACCAGGGAGACGCTGAGCAAAGCGGCGCAGGACCCGGGGCCGGACCCGCGGCGCTTCCAGATCAGCTGGAAGCGCCGCAGGTCTGGCCCCGGGTCCTGCACCGCTTTGCTCTGCGTTTCCCTGGTCTGCAGACCAGGGAGACGGGGAGCAAAGCGGCGCAGGACCCGGGGCCGACCCGCGGCGATTCCAGCTGATCTGGAAGCAGCCGCGGGTCCGATCCCGGGTCCTGCGCCGCTTTGCTCTCCGTCTCCCTGGTCTGCTGGCTCCTGCAGCAGACCAGGGAGACGGGGAGCAGCTTGTCTCGCTCCGGAGGAGGCGGGCTGCGGGACCAGGCGTCCCGCCGCTCCACTCCTCCGGGGCGAGAAAATCCCCGTTCGTAACTGCGGTTCCGACATAAGTTGGATCCGCGTAACTCGGGGACTGCCTGTATACTGTATAATCGCTGGAATGGAACTTACCCTCTACCTTGTTGCATATTCAATTATCTTTAGCTTTCCTTTTTTTAATTCTTACTTCTCCTGTTAAACAATGAAATAAGATAGATAATGATGCTTTATCTATCTATTAATAGCCTGGCTTATTTTCATGGACACTTATGGTTTTCCTTTCTCTTCCATTTCCTTGTGAACACACATTGTATGGATGTATCTTTTGAAGATGTCTTGAAAGCCAATATAGAAAAAGTGCAAAGCACTAGTTCTCAGTGTGATCATAAAATGTGTTTATGCTTTAAAGACAGACCCGTATTGATCAAACTTTATGATAATATTGACCATGATTTTATTTAAAATGACTGCAGTTATATGCTGAACTTTTACCAGAATAACATTAACACTGCAGATGACAGTCCAAGGAAAACTACTTGCTGACATTTGGCAACAAAGCAACCTGATTAAAATAGTATTTCCTTTCACCAAACCTATGTTTTACGTAACAGAGTTTGTTATAACAAATAAAATGTAAACAGACAACATTTACCTACCTGACAGGATATTTGGAAAGCACTCTGAAATCCTTGCACTACAAAATATATAAAAGTTAATTAATTAGTAATGATCTATTGTCTAATGCAAGGGTGGGGAACCTCAGGCCTGGGAGCCAGATGCAGCCCCCAGCTTGCCTGGATCTGGCCCCCGAGGCTCAGGGATCTCCCCCACACACATGTTGGGGAGCTCCCACTGGTGCTCCAACCCCTTGCCATCCACCCACAGAGCTAGAGCACACAAAATCTACTAGCCTGATTCTTTTCCCCCTCCCTTCTCTCCCCCAGGCTCTGGTGTACTAGGGGAATGTGAGGAGAGCCTTTTTCCTTCTCCGGGGCTTCTTACTTTCCTTCTCACCTGTGTGTGGCCCCCGACTGATTTTTCAAAAAAGGTTCCCCACCCCTGGTCTAATGGATGAAAAAATGATTGCTGTTAATTTTGAAGTTTCTTTTGTTTCTTGCAGCCTTTGAAAATGCACTGCAAGAGTTGTGCTCTGGTTACCAGTTCTGGACATCTCGTGGGAAGCAAACAAGGCAACAGAATTGACCAGACTGAGTGTGTAATACGAATGAACGATGCACCCACTCGAAGTTATGGAAAAGATGTTGGAAACAAAACTAGTCTTCGAGTCATTGCACATTCTAGTATCCAGAGAATTCTGCGAAACCGCAATGAACTGTTAAATATGAGCCACGGTACTGTGTTTATCTTCTGGGGTCCCAGCAGCTATATGAGACGAGATGGAAAAGGTTTGGTTTATAATAATCTGCAATTGATGAATCAGATACTACCTCAATTAAAAGTATATATGATTTCTCGGCACAAGATGCTTCAATTTGATGACCTCTTCAAACGAGAAACTGGCAAAGACAGGTGAGGAAATTTATGTGAATGCATTTGGGGAAATTTCAATAGCTGCAAAATAATGACATTTATACTCATCAGTTTCAGATTAATGCAGAGGGAACATCAGGCCCATTAAATGTGTTTATGGTTGTAATATGATTTTTACATGTAAATAACACTTAGCCTTTGTAACTTAAATAAAAAAAATAGGCATCAAAATAATTTGTATTGGATATTTGCCTGTTAATCTAATACCAAAAATGATGTGTGTGTATATAGTCAAGCAAGAGAATTGCAGAAAGAAACAGACAGGAGATAGACAATGCATTTTAAATCTCACTTTGGGGTAATAAACCTGAATGCAATTTTTTACTGCTTTTGAAACATCAGAATTGATGAGTTTTACTTTCTTATGGAGAAAATGCTACTGTTCTGTGAATCATAATGGCTATTTATTGAATTTAAGCATTCTTGGAACATTGCTGCTGTCAAAGCGTCCTGTAAAACAAACACACACTCTTTTTCATATATGAAGTGCTTCTGAACAGTTCATCTTCCATTTGTACCTGGGAAAAAGGAAGTAGTTATGATAGTTGCATCTTCATGAAACTCTGTGCAACTTACAGACCAATCTTCAAATGAAATTTTTAAAAAGTGACCCACCGCAGGACTAGAGTATTTTTGTGCCTAATGTAGAAATGGGTTTTTAAGACAAGGGCTTTTTAAAGTAAAATACATTTGTTTTTACTCCTATTTGAAAATACTAAATATGCAGCAGTAAAAATGGTATACGGTCCCCATTGCAAATGAACAAGGAGGTGAGCACATAGTAAGTCATGTTGCACTGTTTTTTCTCCATCCTAGCAATTTACCAACAAAGTGCAGCCCGTGCAGCTGGTCTTAGCATTGGGCAGCCACAGAGGACAGGGGGGATGTGTCCTGTCTTCCAGGCTGCAGGGAAAGGACATAGACAGAGCCACTCTGTGGCAAACTATTATGCCCTTGGCTGAAGGGACCATCTTTCTGTTGTGTTTCTACAGCACCCCATACAATGGGGGCCTGGTCCATGATTGGCATTACTGCAATACTGATAATAAATAATAATTATAGTATGTCCTTTACTTTGTTTTAAACAAAAGAAACTACTTCTTCAACCTGTGGAACTCCTTGCCAGAGGACATTGTGAAGTCCAAGACTATAACGGGGTTCAAAAAAGAGCTAGATAAATTCATGGCTATTAACCAGGATGGGCAGGAGTGGTGTCCCATTGCCTCTGTTTGAAACTGAGAATGGGTGACAGGGAATAGATCACTTGATGATACCTGTTCTGTTCATTGCCCACTCCTCCTTCTTCTCTGCTCTGGCTGAGTAAACTAGGAATGGGGGAGGATTTTTATTCTGTGCTGGTAGAGCCCCTCCTCGCAGCCGTCATTTCCTTCTGCAACTACAGTGAATGGAGTGGCCCTGCCACCACTTCTAAGGTGAATGTGAGAAGCAGAAAAGAGTAGGATGTAAAATCCCATTTCTTTTTTAACCAATTAAACATTAAGTTTAGCGAGTTAACTGATTAAATGAGGGCGGGGGTGGGTTCTCCAGCCCAGCTGCTCCCAGTCCTGTGTTGGGCTGCCAGCTACTAGCCCCCTGTGGGTTGGGAGTCAGCAGCCCCGTGTGAGGACTCGGTCGGGATAGAGCAGCCCTCCACTCATGGCGGGCCACAGGCGGGGGCTGCCCCTCAGGTAATGGTTAAGAGTTAACCTTAACCCAGTTACCCATTAACATCGCTAGAAGACAGGTGGCAGAAGACCGGATACTGGGCTAGATGGACCTTTGGTCTGACCCGGTATGGCCGTTCCTATGTGGCTTTCCATAACCTTTACAAGCCCACACCATAAAGGAGAGGATCATTGCAACCAAGTTCACTGTAACCCCAGTGTTACTTGTGCATTGCTGCCTAAAAGTCCCATATAGGCTAGGGCTCTGCATAGGGCAAGCAGAGCTGCCCCCTAAATCTTGCCCCTGCTACACTGGTTCCACCCTCTGTGGCTCTGGAAGTGTGGACAGGTACTGCTAGTATAAGCATAACGTAACTACGACTAGGCCTAGTTGCTAAAGTTCCTCTCACATTCGCCTTAGAAGTGGTGACGGGGCCGCTCTTCATTGCAGAGGGAAATGACAGCTGGGGGAGGGGCTCTACCAGCACAGGAAAAAAAACCCTCTTCCCTCTCCTAGTTTACTCAGTCAGAGCAGAGAAGATGGGGAGTGGACATTCCCCTGGGAAATATGCATTTAAGGCTTTAGGAAGGTGTATGGAATTAGCTGCACACCCAGTATGGAGGTGAGGGAGACTTTACAGCAGGGGTAGGGTGAAGTTCAGAGCTCCCCCCCCCCCAGCATTGGAAAGCCCATGCTAGCACTCCAGCCTCCCCACTATCCCTCTGCGGGGCTATTGCACACACAATTCACTAGGCTGTGGTGTGCGGAGTGTCCTTCTCCTTCTCAGACAGGGGCCAGGCCAGGCAGGGGGTTTTGTTTTTGTAGTTTTTTTGCTTCTCACTTGTGTGCGAGTGCAACCCCTGATTTTTCTGTGGATCAGCCACTCTGACCCAAAAAAATGTTCCCAATCTCTGGTTTACAGCAAGTGTAATGAAGATTACAAAGTTTCGCTGTGGGCTAGGTAGGGCAATAGGTTCAGGCTCTGCCTATAGAGCAATGCAGTGCAGCTGCTCCCAGTCATAATATCTCCCCAATCTTCTCTGATTCTAGAAAGAGTTACTGCCTTCTCTGTTATCTGGCCAGCTCTGCTGGCTACAAATGGGGGAGGATGATGTCATGGTATCAGACACATAGCAGGGATATGAGCAGTCCTTAGTGTTCACAGGGTGAGTGTTTTTGATGGTTTTGCAGTTACACCTGCTCAGAGCATGTCTTGTCCTATAGGAGAAGTGAAAAGCTCCTGAAACTCACTTAATTGTCTTTTGATTATCCTATAGCTGAGTTTATTGTAAGCCCAGTTCTGGGCACCCCCAGCTGTGCAAACCAAGGACACTCAGAGTATGTCTAGACTACATGCCTCTGTCGCCAGAGGCATGTAAATTAGACTACCCAATATAGTCAATGAAGCCGGGATTTAAATATCCCCGGCTTCATTAAAATAAAAATGGCCGCCGTGCTGTGCCAGCTCAGCTGATCATCGGCACAGCGTATGAGTCAAGACGTGGATCGGTCGACAAAGGAAGCCTTTGTTGACCACTCCCTTATGCCTTGTGAAACGAGGTTTACAGGAGTGGTCGACAAAGGCTTCCCTTGTTGACCGATCCGCGTCTTGACTTGCGCGCTGTGCCAACAATCAGCTGAGCCGGCACAGTGTGGTGGCCATTTTTATTTTAATGAAGCCGGGGATATTTAAATCCCGGCTTCATTGACTATGTTGGGTAGTCTAATTTACATGCCTCTGTCGACGAGGCATGTAGTCTAGACATACCCTCAGTTCCTTGTAGGATCTGGTCTTGCAAACAGGTTGTGTTAGTAATAAGGTGCACACGCATTGTATAAGAAATGCTACTTTAAAAGGACACCTATGACCTTGAAGGACTAAGAAGATTAAAACGAGATGAAAATAAATGAAAAGGCAGCACAAAAGGAGGAGGAAAGAAGATGAAAAGGAAACATGGGCAGGAAGGAATTTGTAGAGAGATAATTACAGAGCTGGGATACAGGAACAGAACATTGTGTAACCCAAAATATCCTCTACTCTTTTTTCCCTTTTGAATACTACTGAGTTATTGACTACAAAAAACAAAGAGGAAGAAATCTGATTGTAAGGATGCAATAATCTAACCATTCATTTTTGTCTTTAGTATTATGAGGGAAAGGATAATTGGCTGTATCGTGCTTTATTTAAAAAAGGACAGATTTTTAAAAACTGAAGGAGAATCTTCAGAAAATGTCACCAAGTAAACAGTATGGCAAATGACCAAGACTGCAGAGTAATATACTTTGATATTACAAAGTAACTGTACTTGAAAATAACGTCGTAATTGAATAAGGGTACATTAAGAAAATATGATTCAGAACCAATATTACAGTAATTAGATAAAGGAAGCGTAAATGAAATAACTTTAGGAAGAGTATTTCCACAGAGATTATAAATGAGATTTTGGTGGAGCAGAAAGGCCTTTAATTGTAATTTAGTGTGCACTACAGAATTATCAGAATATTGTGTTAGTTCATCATATAAAAGAATATCTTATAATTCCCCCTAATAAGCACATGACAGCTCTTCATATTCTTTCATTACAGTTGATTAGGAGTAAAAAACAGTAGATTTTTTTTTCTTGGACTCTTCTTCAAATCCTTTGAAAGAAGGCAAGACAATGTAACCCTTTTTCTATACTATAATACTGCGGAGGTGGTATTTAGAGAAGTGGAAGCATTAATGGTGGTACTTGAAAAGGTTTTCAGATTTAAATTCGTTATGTTCATTGCTTGTATTTTGTTTAAAACTTGTTTAAATTCTTTTCTTTTTCTTTTTATTGAAACCTTCAGTCAGTACTAGGGATGTAAGTGACTAGTCAAGCAGTCGCTACTTGATAAGCCTAGGGTTACTGGGTAGCTAAGTCACTACTCAGCTACTCGCTTCCCTCCCTCCTTGCTGCCTCTGTATCAGGCAGCAAGGTGGGGAGCAGGAGCCAGTTCTGGGACGAGCCAGCTTAAAAGAGCAGTTCTTACTACATTTAAAAGGCAAAGGTGCAGCAGTCCCGGGGATGGCGCAAGCTGAGACTGCTGGATACTGGTTCATGCCGCTCCTGGGAGCTAACCCCTCTGCAGCTCAGCAGGAAGCCCAGCTCCTACGACATTTAAACTGCGGAGCCACAGTGGAGGTAGCAAATGCCCCGCCTTAGTGACTAATCGAGTAGTCAATGCAAATTCCATCAACTACTCAATTAGCTTATTAAACTCTACATAACATCCCTAGGCAGTACCAGATTTACAACAGTGTTGCTGGTGCTACGGGGCTGGGCCCATACTAAAGGCCTTGTCTCCACTTTGTGGTGGATCAACACTGCAGCAATCGATCCACCAGCATTTGATTTAGTGCATCTAAGCAGAATATTAGAAGAGTAGCTGGCATAGACGGGAAAGTAGCCCCGCCAATATTGCCGCGCATAAAACGCTGAGGTGAGTATGCGTAGCTGATGTAGATTGACAGTGCTGGTAAGTGTAGACAAAACCTTGACTTTCCACCACTATTCACCCCTTTTTTCTGGCCAGCCAGGGCTTCTCTCCCCAACTCCTAGCTCTGCCTGGTGGCTCTGCCCCCAACACCAGCAGGCAGCCTGGGGCAGAGAGGAGCCCTCAACTGCTGCTGCTCTGGGCCAGTGACCAAGATTTGTGTTCCCCGGGGGTGGGGCCCACCTCTCCTGGCTACTCTGTAGAAGGGGCAACCTGGAGAAGTTGGAGTCTGCAGCTCCTTGCCCCCAGCACCACCTCCACTGTGAGCACCAGCTCCAGGAAATTAGGGCTGGGCCAGGCTCTGGGGGATGGGGCAACTCGTGGCTTCTGCTGTCCTGCCCCTGGAAGAGGGGAACCTTGCTCTACATAGTCTCAGTGGTGCCCGCAGGCAAGTCATGGGGCGGGTGGGATGCTGGGATGGGCAGTGAGGGAGGTTTGTGTATTTTGGGGTGCTAGGCAGTGGGGGGTCTTGGTGAAGCGCTAGAGTTGTGGTTGGGCTGTGGGGAAGGGTATAGGACAGTGGGGGTGAGGGAGATTTCTGTGTGTTGGGATGCTGGCTAGTGGGATGGTTTCTGTGGGGTATTGGATAGTTGCGGTGTGACTGAGGGTGTGGGGCATTGGACAGGCAATGGTGGTCAGGGCACTGTGCATTTGGGGATTGGATGCCTGGCATAGAGAGTCCAGGAAGTGCTGAGTGGGAACGCTGGGTGACGTGGCATGGGCCCACCCCCATAGGGAAGGAGTACTCTGGCAGCATAGGGGTGGGTGGGCCAATGTGCACCTGGCAACTGCCCATTTGTGTACTGTGCCCTCATACAAGGCAGAGCAAGTATGCCCCACTGTGCCCCATTGTTCCCAGGATCAACCTCCTCATGCCATATTCTCCTCCTGCCCTCATAGGGACTCACAAAAAGTTAATCCAGGCCTGCCGTAAGAGTTATAGTAACTAACAAAGTAATTGTCTCTAAACTAAAATGGCTGGACCGTTCTGACAATGTCCTGGTTCTTCTGAGCTGTGTTGATCCTAGACACCAAGGGAATCTTTTCTGTTGAGAACAGTCTATTTCCCCAAATCTTTCATCTCTGGCATATAAACAAATTCTATTCTTGTTATTGCACCTCTGATACGTAAAATTATCATTTGTATTGTAGTAGTGCCTACAGGGCACTCAGATTAGGGCCCCATTGTGCTTGATGCTGCATATACACATAGCGAGAGATCAGTCCCTGCCCCAAAAGAGTTTACACTTTAACTAAACATGGAAGAGCAGAGAGTAGGAGAAAGGAAGTAATACTATACCCATTTTACTGATGGGGGGAACAGAGGCACAGAGAAATTAAAGGTCAGATTGCTGAACAATTCCTCACATAAGCAGTCCCATTGCTTTTGCATCATAAACTTTAATGTAATGTCCCTTCTAACTTTTTTCCATTTGTGAATGGAATACATTTTGTTATGTGCACCAAAGCATGTGCAGATGTGCACCACAAGTATAAAGGCATGCTGCCGGCTGTGGGTGGATGCAGGAGCTCTGCTTATCAGCTGGGCTGCATTTGAATCTCTCCTGAGTGACCGCCCAAGTGCCCAGCTTACAGGGAACACTGCTGCCAAGGTGAATAAGGGGTATGGAATCTTGCCTTAAGTGACTTGCCCAAGGAGATGGAAGAAGTAAAGCTAGGAATTGTGCCATAATCTGTGTCCCCAGCCAGTGCCTTAACTAGAAGACTTCTGTGATAATCAAGTGCTAATGGAGTGAAGTATGGGAAAGCCTGGATGGACTCCAGTTATCCCAACCCCATACAAATCAGACATGGTGGTAAAGTGTTGTTTAAAACAGTCCCCTTACACCAGAAGCCATAAAATGCTAGAAAGTGGGTCCTGATACCTGTGAAGATGGACTGACTTTTCAAGGCATGACATTCTCAGGTGCCCAAATACCATGATGATGGACACATACATGGCTGGAAGGAAGGGCTGCTGTCATTACTATTCTCCCATAGCAGACAGGTTCATTCCTGAGGTGATTCAAGCAGACTAATTTATGCTAGCCATTGGCCTCCTCATCAGTAGTAAAGGGTTGAGGCTAATAGATGGCATAAATGTTCCTTGAAAGCCTCAGTAATAACCCTGTCAGTCATATAAACACCCAAGAGTGGAATCAAATATGCCTCTTTTAAAGACTGCCCCAAGCTTACAGAAATTCAGCTAGCCAGGGAAGAGGCTGCCACCCTAGGGTATCAGGATTACTTCTCAAGTGGAATCCCACATTGTTGTTCAAAGATCCCTGACGCAATTAATGAGATTCAGGCTAGGTGGAGTCAGAGATTCTGATCTGGTGACAGAGGTGCTACAATGAATGGACAGCAATGGCTTCAGTCACTGAAGAAAGATTTCCTTGCTAAGAATCACAGGCTACATCGTCACTGCCAGTTCTTCCTGCTGAAAATATGCTAATGAGTCTCATTAGCATAAGTCATAGTCTCATTAGCATATTTTCTGCCAGAAGAACTGGCAGTGAAGACGAAGCCACAGTCAGCCTTCTCAGTTATGGCACACAGTGGCTGAGGAATGCCTAGAGGCCAGCACTTGCAAAAGCTCTTTTTAGCTAGATCAACCTCTGGGGCCAAATTCTGGTCCCAATGAAATCTGTGTCATTATTTACACAGTTCATGGCAGCAAACCCCCATTGGGTCAACAGATCTGGGTTAGTGCTAAAAACAGCAGTGTAGAAAGAGTGCTTTGACATTGCTCGGATGGAGACATGCTTGGGTCTTACTGTCACAACTTCAAAGCACTGGCTACACAGATATTTTTAGAGCACTAGTGCAAACTCTGAGCTGCATAGACCAGCATTAGGTTCTAAATGCTGTGCTGTGTAGCCAGGCATTTGGGTGATGATTTCCACTGAGCAATTATCAATACTGGGTATTTTTCTGGTCCTTAACTGGTATTGGAATATCAGTTCAGGTTTGGGGCTATAGTTGCCCTACATTAATGACAATGAAAGCAGTTTCCAAGTAGGTTAATCCACTGATGGAGAAGGTAGTCTTAAACACATTAAATGATGAATGAATAAAAAAGGTGGTGTTTGCCAAATGTTCATAACCCTTAACAAGAATGGAGAAAACCACCCAGAAATTACTTTAGATATCTATAGAATTATTTGTTACCCTGGAAACTTACTTATGTTTTTACTTTCAGGAAGATATCCAACACTTGGCTTAGCACAGGATGGTTCACAATGACTATTGCATTAGAACTCTGTGACAGGATAGATGTTTATGGAATGGTGCCACCAGATTTCTGCAGGTAAGATGTATTTTGGAAGCATTATTAGCTAGCCAGGTTGAACAGTGTAGATAAATATTGAAATCCTTCAATTTTGTTTTCAAGAAACATGTCGATAGTCCTTTTGAAGCAATTAATTAACATGTCCCAGGATCTGGTTCAGGAAACAACAAACAGCATTTAATTCTGTTATATAATATATTAAATGTTTTTGTTCAGATAGTAGGAGAATTAATCCATCTTGTTGGTATCTTTTAGCCTTTGAATATTTATCAGCTAAAACTAATGTACTAATTGGCATGAAATTAATCTGGAACATATTAGCTTCAATCCTCCTCTGAAGGGATTTTTCATTACAGAAGGAGGGAAGCTTTAACAGTTTGACTAGATTCTAGATTAAGATCCCTGTTCCCCTGACATATAGGACTTGCATAGCTGGAAGACTTGCCACCTAAACTGCCCAATCAAAATTTGCACATGTAAAATGGATGGTTAATTTTGCTATTCGTGCACAAAACAGGGGCAGGGTGCGTGAGCAGTGGGTGAGCATTGGCCTTGTAAACCGCGGGTTGAGAGTTCATTTCTTGGGACCTTTTAGGGATATGGGGCAAATCTATCAGGGATGGTACTTAGTCCTTCATGAGGGCAGGGGACTGGGCTTGATGGCATCTCAAGGTCCCTTTCAGCTCTATGAGATAGGTATATCCTCATTAAAAAAATGTTGTTTGCAAGTGAAAGAGGCAGTACTCAGATTTTTACCAGTGAAACTGGCTAATTTTGGAAAGTTTTTGGTAACATATGTAAGTTCAGCAAGAGATAACTTGATACAAAAATGGATATTGAGACATTTCACGACAGTAAATCTTGGGCCACATTCAGTGCTTATCTATGCAACAAGGGGAAGAGATTCAGTACAACTTTTTCCGTGCTCACACCCCATTTTAATTAGTGGGTACTTAATTACCTTTTCTGCTCCAAACTCACTGATTTCATTGAGGTCTACTTTATCGCTAAAATGATTTTCAGTGGCCAGGAAAGAAAGATTACTGAGATGGGTTGCCTTATTATATCATGGAGGTATGGTTTCTTTTGTATTAATTCTTTTTAGCGTTGAAAATGACTATTCAAGAACTTGCATTTTTGCTGACCGTGAAAAAGTAGCTTATTGACAGGATCTTTACCATTTCCAATGTCAACACCAAATTGTACATGGTGAGAATCTTTATATATTTCCAACAGAACACTGACTACTATATCTTGGGCTATCTCTACCAGTGCTCCCCAAACATGAGGAGCTCTTCAAGAATCAGATGAGATCAGATACTCCAAATATCATAAACATTTCTATTGCACTTTGTCTACTTGAGTTATCCTGTCAATTCAATTAGATAAGACCTTCTTCTTTTTCATACTTTAAAACTGTAAAGTTCCTGGCACCATTATTGGCTGTCATGTCCAGCCCCATAAATGGCCACCCTCTAGTAGTAAAAACTTAAAAAACAACAAATAGTCTAGTAGCACTTTAAAGACTAACAAAACATGTAGATAGTATCATGAGCTTTCGTGGGTACAGCCCACTTCTTCAGATGACCAGTCATCTGAAGAAATGGGCTGTGCTCACGAAAGCTCAATTTGAAGAAGTGGGCTGTGCCCACGAAAGCTCATGATACCATCTACAGTAAAACTCGATTGGTCTGGCATCCAGTGCTCCGGCACTCCTGATGGTCTGGCACCATCGGGAACCCGGAAGTGCTCCGGGCAGCCGGACAATTGGAGCTGCTCTTGCGCCCGGCTTCCCTGATTCAGCCGCTGCTGAAACTGACCATCAGCTGAATCGGGGACGCCTAGGGCTGAGCAGCTGGGGTGCTGCTGGGTTGGTCCCGCAGCGCCGAGGGGCAGCGCTACGGGACCAACCCGGCAGCACCCCAGCTGCTTTGCCCCAGGTGTCCCGATTCAGCTGCTGCTGAAACTGACCAGCGGTGGCTGAATCAGGGACAGCTGGGGCAGAGCCGGACTATCGGAAAGGGGGGCTATGAGGAGTCTGGGATGGCATCCCCCCATCCCACCCCAGACCCCTCATAGCTCCCCCTTCCGATAGTCCAGCATATCTGATAATCCAGCACCCCCTGGGTCCTAAAGGTGCCAGATTATCGGAAGTTACTGTACATGTTTTGTTAGTCTATAAAGTGCCAGACTATTTTGTTAAATTTTTCCTGTTACAGATTAACTCGGCTATCCCTCTGAAACTTCTAGTGGTACGTGAATTGATCCCTATGAATTTATGACTGTTCTGTATCCGTGTAACACTTTTTAATTCAGTGTAATATAAGGCAGCCACTTTGATGGGAAAGATTATGCACCCCAACTAAGCAGGCTTACATATAGATGAACAAAGGAGGGCAATCCCTGCTCCAGAGAGCTTAAAATCTTCACTGTGACCGTGTGTAAAAAGTTCATAAGAATTAATGTACTGTAACCAAGTAGCATAATATTAAATTTTACTACTCTTTATATAAGACCATAAGAATGGCCATATTTGATCAGACCAATAGTTCATCTGTCTAGTATCCTGTCTTCTGGTAGTAACTGGTGCCAGATGCTGCAAAGGGAATAAACAGGGCAGGGCAATCAAGAAGTGATTCAGTCCCAGCTTCTGGCGGTCAGAGTTTGTCTCTTACCGTTATGACTAATAGCTCTCAATGGACCTATCGTCCATGAATTTATCTAATTCTTCTTTGAACCCAGTAATACTTTTGGCCTTCACAACAAGCTCCAAAGGTTAACTCTGCATATGTGAAGTAGTATTTCCTTATGTTGATTTTAAACCTACTGCTTATTAATTTCATTGGGTTGACCCCTGCTTCTTGCATTATCAGAAGGGATAGCTAACATTTTGCCAATGACATTATCTATACCATTCATGATTTTATATAGTTTTCTCTTTTTTCAGACTGAATAGTTCCAGGCTTTTTAATCTCTCTTCATATGGGATTCCATAGTCCTAATCATTTTTGTTGCTTTACTTTTTCCAGTTCTAATATGTGCTTTTTGAGATGGGGTGGTCAGAACTGCAGAGTATTCTAGATATGAGGATACAGCAAAGTTAGAAAATATCATAACGCCACTGTATTGCTTTCTAACCCTTTCCTAATGGTTCTTAACATTCTGTTTGCTTTTTTGACACCTACTGCATATTGAGTGGTTGTTTTCAGAGAACGACTCCAAGATCTCTTTCTTGAATGGTAACAGCTAATTTAGACCCTATCATTTTGTGCATATGGGTGGGATTATATTTTTCCAGTGTGCATTACTTTGCATTCACCAACAGTGATTTCTTCTGCCATTTTGTTGCCCAGTCACAGAGTTCTTTGAGATCTCTTTGCAACTCTCCACGGTTAGCTTCGGACTTAAATCTTGAGTAATTTTGTTTCATCTGTAAAGTTGTTTTATCCTTTTTTTGCAGATAACTTTTTAAATGTGTTGAACATCGCTGGTCCCAGTATAGGTCTGTGAGGGACCTCTCTCCACTGTGAAAACTGATCATTTAGTTCTAGTCTTTGTTTCCTATCTTTTAACTAGATATTAGTCCATGTGAAGTCCTTCCCTCTTTCACTGCCTATTTTGCTTAGGCCTTTGGTAAAAGACCTTGTCAAAGGCTTAAGCAAACCCCAAGTGCATAATAACTAATACATTGCCTTTGTCCACATGTTGCTGACCCTCCTTATAGAATTTTAATAGATTGGTGAGACATGATTTCCATTTACAAAAGCCATGTTAACTTTTTCCCAATTTATCATATACATCTGTGTCTGATAATTCTATTCTTTACTGTTGTCTGGTACTGAAGTCAGGCCTATTGTCTTATAATTTCTAGAGTCACCTCTGGAAATTGTTTTGTGTTTTTTTTAATTGATGTTACATTAGCTATCTGCCAGTAATCTGGTACGGTGATTTATTTATACCAAAGATAGTAGTTCTGCAATGTCATATCTGAGGTCCTTCAGAACTTAGTTGAATACCATCTGATCTTGGTGACTTATTAATGCTTAATGTATTAGTTTGTTCCAAAAGCTCCTCTATTGACAAGCAATCTGGGACAGTTAGTTACTCAGAATTGTCACCTAAAAACAGTGGCTCGGCTGTGGGATTCTTGCTCACATCCTCCATACTGACTAGTAATGCAAAGAATTCATTTAGCTTCTCTGGAATGGTCTTGTCTTCCTTGAGTGCTCCTTTAGCATCTTGCTCATTCAGTGAACCCACTGATTGTATGGCAGGCTTCCTGCTTCTGATGTTCTTAAAGAAAATTGATTTAGTTTTTGTCTCTTGCTAATTGCTCTTCAGATTCTTTTTTGGCCTCCTAATTATATTTTTACACTTGACTTGCCTGAGTTTATGCGCCTTTCTATTTTCCTCAGTAGGATTTGACCTCCAGTTTTTAAAATAAATCTTTTTGTCTCTAACTTCCTCTTTTACTCTGTTTAGCCATGATGCCATTTTTGGTCCTCTTATTCTTGTTTTTTAATTGGGGTATACATATGATTTTAGCCTCTGCTATAAACTTGGTTAATATGTATAGTTCAATGAAGAAATTATAGTACAATGGTGCATTTACCTGTTCATAAAGATGGGAAAAAGCAGTTTAATAAGCAATGGAATTTAATTTATCCCTATTAAAGGGCACAGCCTACATCTGTGCTGTAGTTTGGGGAAGGTCATCTACAACGGCCCCTTAAAAGAACCCAGTGCTCCCATAAATTCCACCTGAACTGTCTGGTTTGTCCTTAGTCTGCTCGTTAAATTATAAACTGTTGTGGCAAATAAAGCATGATACCTATATTCAACTATATGGATACAAAATACAATATGTTGTCTACTACTGGAAATGTGCACAAAAGGCTGAAGATGTCCTGTGGTACATTCAGAACAAGGTATTTGAGGTCCAGCAAGATACCAATTTGTAATAAAAGATGATGTCATTATTTTCCAGATTAAAATCCTCCTAATATAATGCTGATTATTTAGTTAATATCAAATACAAATATATTAAAATGCAATATCCACTATCCTATTCAGAGTTAAAATAAAACCAAATTCCTCTTACTCCTTTTTAAAGTATTAATTAGCAGAGTAATGAGTGTGGGTGATCACTGTCATGGAACTAAATTAATATCACATCTATTATTTCAGAGGTATCATATGAATATTACACAGTTTGTTCTGTTAAAATCATTAAGTTTTAAGATGATAAAACAAACTTTTTTCTAGCAGTACAGGAGGCAAAATATTCTGTTAGAAGAACTTTGTCCTGCAGAATGAGTTTTTCATTGTCAACAAAAACAACACTTAGGTGTATAAATCATTTTGTAGACTTACTAAATTTGATATTTATGAGTGTTAGTAGTTGCATTGAAAATGGAATGGTTGACCTGAGTGTGGTGATTTTCTGTTGTTGTGCAACATCATATGTAAGATTGAATTGTTCACCTTTGCTCATCGTTTTATTGGATTTTTATTAAAGGTGAAGGCAGGGCTGGAATAAGCTCTTCATAGGCTCTAGGCACACTCATAATTGTAGGTCCTTTAAATTAGACTATTTGGAAATATATAAGGGAGACATGCCCTATCACTTATACACCTAATATCACTCACTTTAATTTTAGCTCTTGAAAGTGGTGCACCATGTGAGAAATTCATGGTACTTCATTCTAAAACAAGAGCCATTTTGTTGTATACTACAATTATATTTAGGATTCAACTGATAGTTTAATGGGCTAATAAAGACAAAAGTAAGGTGATGTTGCTGCCAATATAACTATAAAATCCACAGAGCAATGCATTGTGCTGCAGAGCTGATAACTTGGCAACATTGTGTCTCAAGATCGTTCAACATCTCTTATGAAATAGCAGTACTTTGGCTGATGCTGGCCATACATTTCCACTAGAAATAGTACTTAGTAATAGTCTAGGATTTCTGAAACACAACTGTGAAATGCAAGCACTGTAGTAATAAGCAAACATTACTCAAACATTTTCCATCCTTTGGCGGGTTGAATTTTTTTATGTACATTACCAGTACAAACAAACAACCTAGATATAATATATATTTTAAACAGCTTGAGGGTATGGAAGACAAATTTAAAACAAGGGATAATTAACAATGAGCAATGCTTATGCTTTTTATTTAATATCAAATAAAATATTATTTTATTTTTATTTAATATCAAATATTTTATTTAATATCAAATATTTTATTTAATATCAAATAAAAAGAAAATTAACCCTGGGGCTACATGGATTTTATCATTCTTTCTAACAGTTCATGCTAGTAAACACACCAAAATAGGGATGATTAATTGAATAGTCGATGGAAATTCCATCGACTCTTCAATTAGGCAATAAGGGTGCTTCTGCTTTGAAATGTAGCAAGAGCCCACCCGGCTGTTGCTACATTTCAAAGCTTGAAATGCTGCATGGAGCCTGGGTTCTGTGTGGAGCCTGGACTCTGAGTTCCCTGCTGGCCCCAAGTTCCATGTGGCGCTTCTACTTTGAAATGTACAAGAGCCCCAGTGGGGACTCTTATACATTTCGAAGGTGGAACATCACCGCTGTGCCCTTGCCCCCTCCCACTGAGCTGGAGCTGGAAGGAACCAGCTTTTAAGTCAGCACCCCTTTTTCTCTTCCCCCCCCCCTCCACCCATACTACCTCTCTCTGATAGAGGTAGCAAGGAGGGAAGCAACTAGTTGACTAGTGTGTCGACTATCTGATAAGCTTTTACTTATCAGAGAATCTACTAGACGATTAGTCGCTTACATCCCTACACCAAAATGCAAAAGCAATCTATGAGTCAACTGGAAAAAGTCATACTCTCCTTGCAAATATTAATACAATACTTACACTGGAAAGATGAGAAAAAGGCATGCACTCAGGCTTATACAGTTTCTCTGGAATGTCAACTCTTAATTTGATTAATAGTGCACAAACATAGAACAGTAAAAATAAGTAATAAAGCAGCACAGAAAGCAAATAAAGCCACAAATGTGAAAATAGGAAGGGAAGTAAAACATCAGGTGATTGGTGATGGGTATTTTAAATGAATGTTTAGTATTACTATGCAAGTGAGACCAGTAAACACAGATAAGTTATCCTTGTTGAAACTTTCACATTTTGTGTGTTACCAACTCAAAGAGTAGAAGCTTCAGAGAATTCTTTCACACATGGCTTCAGAGTTTGTAGACAGATCCATTTTTTAAAAGAGATTGCAAATACAGTCTTCATCCTGCAACATAGCTAGCATCACACCTACTAAGCCCATTGACTCATAAGAGCCAGAACTAGAACATATAGAAAAGATCTGGCCTTAATACCCCTCCTGAAACAAATTCTAAAATTTAATGGAAATAACTTGTCTAGAACCAACTCTAACTGAAAGGCCAAGCAAATAAACAGATTCCATGGCAAAGTTCTTCCAGTTTTAACAATTTACTCTGTATTAATTAGTAACACAGGATATTTTAAAAAAATAAAGATCAAAGTCTTCAGATATCTACAACACTCCAAAACAATCTGTTAAAAGACTCCTTTCTATAATTTAAGCCATTAACACCTATGTAAACTTTCTTTGAAATGTAATCATGCAAATGTCATGAGCTAGGCCTATCCAGATAATCCTTATCTACAAAAAGAACCTAACTGCTTTACAATAGAAAAACACCAATACAAGTGAAGTCAGATCCTGAATTAAGATCTGCTAACGCAGAATCTCTCCACCCTCTTTATTTGTGTGCTCTTGATCTGTCCCCCTCCAAACAAACTAATTTTTAGCTCTGGCTAACATCTCCAGGCAGATTGCCTCTTGTTAGCAAACTCAACATGGCCAAAAGCAAGCTCCTTATCTTTCCCTCCTGATACTAAGTGAAAAATATTTTGGTCTAGAACTGCTGAGGAGTCACTGTTTTGCGTTTGCTCTACAAGTCTAACAGTGGGTGCTACATTATTCTTTTCCCCCATCGTATTTTCCTGGCATATTTAAGATCTTGTCATTGCCACCAATCAGTTGGTAATTAATACCAACCCCTCCTTACTCCAGCCTCAACAAGAAAAGGGAAGATATTTGACTAAGCTCTTTCTGTTGTATTGAGACAATGAATTTTCTACAGCAGCATCCCCATCTCCCATATAGCCACATGCACCAACCCCCAGCATATCAGCATATCCCCCATACAGCCTGCTTCCACGCCCCTCCCCCTTCTCAAGAGAGAGTCCTATATCTATCCTTCTATACTCCTATAGAGAGTCCTATATCTTCCCTTCTCATGGAGTCCATGAGCCCAGGCACCAGCCTGAGTTCGGACATCTCCATCTCAATTAAGCATCCCCTTAATCTGAGTCACACAAAGCTGACAGTGGCCAACTGGAGTTTTTTAAAATATTTAATCCTAAAGTTCCCTGATCTTGCTCTTCTGCCACAATATCCGAGTATCTGACTTCAAGTACTGCTTGGGCAGGGAGATTATTAAACATTCCAGTAGTAAGTTGACAATCTTTTTTAAGTACACACAGCAAAGGATTAGCACTCTTACTCCAAAAGCAAATTAAGGAGGATGATCACCTTCTGTGATTCTTTTTTTTAGGGTTCAGGGAACAAATTGGGGGCCAAATCTCCCTCTTCTATAGAGAAGCTCTTGCTGGAGGTTAAAAAGCAGAAATATACCACACATCTTAGTGCTTCCTTGTAATTATCCTTGCAAAGTCAGGGATTTGGGTTCCTGTAGAGATCACAAGAAGTGAGATACCATAATTCCTTCAATCCTGGGGTACACGAAAAAGCAACATTCTTTCTCTGAGATATGAGCCATTCTTTGTGGATGGTCCTGCCTCTACTGGTTCCTATTGCAACCTATCTCCAGGCGTTGCACTAACATTTGCTGGGTCCCTTTGGGTATGTCTTCAGTGCACACTAAGCCCAGGTTTGCAGGACCCAAATTTTTTGACTCAGTGTTTCTTGCTTGAGCATCTACACTGCATTGTAAACCTGAGTTAGCAGTTGCTGAATACAGGTTTCACAGCTGTGCTAATTCACCTCCTTGGCACTTCATAGCTCTTCCATCTCAGGTCGATGGCTTGACTGGTATCCATGTTGCAAAGGTTTTATCCCAAGTCACAGTGGGATTTAGGCTCTGAGCACCCTTCTAGAAGGATCTGAGGCTCAGGTCTGTCCTTACCAATCCTGGTGCCCTACATGTCCTGAGCACCTGCACATCCCCCACAGGCGGGGAAGAGATAGGGGAGAGATTGCTTCTCTGTGGGTGCACGAAGGCTGCACTCAAGGGCGGCAGGCGGCAGGAGCAGGCAGGAGTCATGGGCATCAAGTGGGGAGCAGTGCAAGCTGCTGGCTGGAGCTGCAGCAGGATGCAGCCCCACTGCCAGCTGAAAACAAGTGGTGGTTTCACCTTCCGCCAGAAGAGAAAACAATTGGTGAGTGGCAGGTGGGCACAGCCCATGGGGACGGGGAGGGAAGGGCAATCATGCCCCAAATTTCATGGTGCCTTATACAGCTGTGTATTTTGCATATTGGTAGGGATGGCCCTGCTGAGGCCTCTCCTCCTCAGTGTTTCCTGATGCAGGTCAGATTGATTTGTGTATGGACAGAGGGGGGCCTGGGTTGAGTTTGCAGTGCCGACATAACCAAACTTCTGGCTGACCAGAAGCATCTGCTGGAAGGACACAAGAGGTTGATGTTACTTCTGGCTGCATTAGCTCCTGCTAGGAAATCTGAGGCAATCTCTAAATGGTGTCCTATTGCGCAGCCAGGCTCCTACTCCTTTTGCAACCCCACACAATCTGTTCGGCACTTAACAGCTACTTGGTGAGGGGTGGCTGGTCCCATACATAGTCTGCTTTCTGCATTTGGGGAGGAGCTTTGCCTGAGGAAAGCTCCAGCATGGTTTTGTGATCTTCCCACTCTCGAGCTTATTCTAGCCCCTGTTTTAATTGCACAGTATGACTAACTCTTTCTACACCAGAGGCAATTTAGAGTCAGGTAAAAAAATTATATTTTCCTATCAAGAATTCTCTTCTTTGGCTGCCAGGTCATTTGTTATTTATGGAAAGTTAGGCAAATTGGTGTTAAAAATCCTGTAATTTATTCCTTTAGCCACCATGTCTAAACGTGATTTCTTACTATGTCCCATTCCCGCTTGCCTTAAATCCAGTAGCTATTGTTCCTAGTTCTGTTGTTGGGAGTTATGCCTTTTATTTTCAATTGAATAGCAACTATTCATAGTGGGGTATCTCCTTCAGTCCTTACTCATTGAGCTCTGAGAGCGCACAGCCTGAATCAGGCCTGCACAATTCAGACCTATGTAATCAGGAGCAAAATGAGATTCCAGAGGCAATGAGCACTGGAGAGAGGAGGCAAAATTATCCAGAAAACTTAATAGCCTAAGCACAAAATCTGTTTGTCTATACTTTGGCATGCTGACTGATGATAAAGAACAATGACATTTTATTTGCCCTTCAAAATAACTAGTGCTCACCCCAAATGAGCAAGTATAATTCTGCAATGCTGCTTTACAACCACTTCTAATTTGTAAAAGAAGGGATTGACTGGAGTGGGAGATTGGATGGCCTTGTTTTTCTGCTTCATTCCTTTCAGTGAAAACACTGTTTGCTATATTCTCAGGTACCAGTGTGGGTGGATACCATCTGAGGGAAAATGTGCACTGAAGTGGCAAAAAGTAAATGATTGACACTAGATACAAGTGCTTATCGTGTGTCAGCGCTGGCATGCTATTAGTGGGAAAGTGTAGTATATTTTACAGACTGCCATCCAGCAGTTCCCTCCCAGCTGTGCTATTAATATGCATGCTAACTGACAAAATTCTGATTAATGTCCAGTATCAAGTAGTGGTAAAACAGCATCTGTTTTAATATTAATAAGTTAGATGACTAGCAATTTCCTGATAGAGATTATTCATGCGTTTCATTTGCTGGTGACACAAGTTAATTGCAGTTAGGAGAGAACATGGTACAGCTAAGTTGGGTTATTGTGTTCAGAATTCAGATCCAAACCCAGCTCTTCTGAAGTTCAGGGGTATTTGGAACTGCAATATAGGTTTGGCTTATACAAGAGAAGAGAAGACTAAACACAAAACCCTGGGTGCTCAAATGTATTTAGGCACCTAACTCCCCCTGGGAATCAAATCCCTTTTTAAGCTCTGGGCCAAAGTTGTTGTGATACAGATCTGGTTGTTCCCTTCCCCTGAGTTTGGCACGTTCTTATACTGGTTTTGGTTCAGACCTATTTCTAGTAGTTGTCATTGAATTAAAGGAATGACCTGGAATTTCTGGAACCCAATCCTGAAAGTTCCAGAAATGTCATGAGTGGACATTTCTACCCATAAAGAGCCCAACTGAAGCCAGTGTGGAGTCATTCACAAGTCGTGGGCCTAAAAATAACATATTGCTATGCAATAACCATGGGCCCCAGCCAGCACAGGATTAGGCCTTCCAAGTCTTGGATACACAGGAGAGTTTGGCTTGTTTTGGAAGCCATCAAACAAAGCAAAGGATAAGATCCAGGGGAGTTAAATTCAAGGTAGAGGCACAAGGAGAAGCAGGGTGACGCAATACCAATGAATTATTTGCTTTTCTGTTGCCTGGTCCCAAAAACATGGAAGTTCCAATTCTGGACCCTGAAGTCTAAATGAGTTTCTACCACTCCTGCTTTAAACAAGGGGTAACTTCCTAGTAGGCTGATATGATGGGAAAAAAAATACAGGACTATGTAGCACTATTCATGATGGGAAAAGGAATTCCTGTCTAATCCAGTATGCTGGATACCCACTATTTTTAATATTAGAAGATTTATCTGGCATTGCTGGGGTCCTTAACTCAATTAATTTTTGATTTTTTGGAAAATAAAATTATACATGCTTCAATTAAATCATTTCTCTCCAGTGGGGCTGGGGATGAGGGATTCAGTTTACAGGCTGCCCCAGGGAGAGAAGACAACCCCAGCCCTCTCTCACTGCAGCAGGTTGGGGCCAGGTGAGAAGCACCTTTCCATGGCTGCTGCAGCTCCAGTGAGAACAGCTGTGGGAGGGGTGCATGTCCCCTGGCTGAGGCAGGTCGAGGTTCATCTGCCTTTGGAGCACAGGGGGCAGAGTGAGGAATACAGCAAACTCTGCCCTTTCCCCTAGCTCCCTGATGAAGAGGAACAGCCAGTATCATCCCTGTATGAATTGGGGTGGGAGGGAGAGCTTTAGACTCCCCCGCCATCCCTAAAGGATGTTAGGGGCATGAGGCGCCCGGGGCTGAGGCAGTCCTGGATGCGGGAGCACCCCCCAGCCAGCCCCTTTCACGTGCCTGGTGATTCTCTTTTCTGTTTGAGTTTATGAGAAACAACCCAACTCCAGATACATCCCATTTTCCTGGCATAACCAAACCCTTTCCTTGCTTTAAGTTAGGAAGCTGTATACCAAATTTGATGCTCCTAGCTCTTACCTTTTAGGAGAAGTTCTTGAACAGACAGACTCTCTCAATAGATAATACAGCCTTGAAAATGATTCTTAAACGCTTAGGAGGTGCCAGAGCCAGTAAGTCCAGAAGAGCAGTTTAGCAGGAGTGATTCCTAAGCAGTTAACTTGTTATCACAGTAAAAGCATTTGTTAGATGGATACCATGAACTCGGTTCTGATCTCATAAATCTAATTTTACACCAGAGTATTTCCAGTGTTTTAAAACAAAGTTACCCCAGTTTTATAGTAGGGAATATGTATATGTGTGGTGGGGAGGGAGGGGGGAAGAGTAGGGAGTAGGCTTCACATGTAAAGAAGCAATAATTCAAATAATATGCACATACATGCCTATGTACAAAGCAGTTCTGATTTTCTTTCTGAATACCACATTAAAAATATACCCTGTTGGATTTATGACAACAGTATAAACCATTCATCTAAGAGATTTATTTTTCTTTTTAATACATTGGACTTTTTATAATAAACTTAGTGTGTGACATTCATTTGAAATAGAGATATAGAAATCTACCGTGGTGATAGATTAAACCATCTATATTAAATACATATATAAACAGGATTTTTAAAATAAAAAAAACTGACTCGGTAGATGAAGTAATAATTGATTTTTTTTTCAGTTCTCATACATATTCCAATGAGGCTATGTACAATAAGAATAGAATCAATCTTGTTTTTGGAAATGTAATTTTATTGTTAGTGTGGTGCTGGAGGATTGATCTCAGTATTGTATTGTGTTATTAGGAAGCTAGACTGATTGAATTAAAATGTTAATCTAAGGGATAAATGGAAAGCAGAGGTAATATTTTACATTTCTGCTGCACATACAGTGTAGAGAATGGTGAAATAAGGAAAATGATACAGAGAACTGTGCAAGTGACAGATACTATACAATAGAGATAATGAGCAAAACCAAAATACTTTATTTTATATGCGATTTGAAATTGAGATCAAACTCTAAGTAGTTACTTTTTCAAACTGAAAGTAATAAGCTCGGTATTACAGCTGCCAGCCCTGATTCTGCATTGATCTATTAATGCCAGCTCACTGCACAGTTTAGAACAACTTCAGAGCTTCTGCGAGTCACAACAACTTGGAACAACCTTGTGCAGACCATTAGGATGGTGCAGAATAGTCACAGTAGTGCATTCTGGCCAGCTTTAAGAATGTGACATAGAAGAATTATGGGGATTCTGCATCAGCCAGGGAACAGTACTACACTAGAGTTGTTTTGCGTGGGCCATATACATTCCATTTAAGTTACAGTAGTAACACTGGCTTGGGTTTGTTTTCTTGTGAGACCTAATTAGCCATGCCTGTATTAAAGGTATTTTGGAGGATAATATGTACATTTTTCCAAACAATATAGAAAAATCAAATAGCAGAGCAAAAATGTGGTGTTAGAATTAAAACCAAGCACCTTTTCTGTAGCAGGTACCATCCCATGAATCAAAAATTGCTAAAATGAGCTATGTCTCACATACATCTCCTTCTATTTAAAATGTTGTACCCTGTGGCCTCCCTGCAGGTTGATGCGCACAGGGCTACAAGATCTAAGTGATGCCCTGAATGAATGGCTTTTATTTGTGCCCCCTACTATATAAAAGTTGACACTATAAGACGCATTCATTTGTGCACTGGTTCCATTTGATTATAAAGTTAGCAAGAGAGAGTTGCATCATAAACCTGATATGCGTAGGAAGCATTCATGAAATTGTGTGGTTATATCTGTGTGCACCATGCTGGGAAAACATTCACACAAGCAGGTGAATGAAGAGAATGAGGTGACCGGCATCAACTCCTCCCTCCCTTTCCTCTGGTTCAATACAGTATACACCTCTGCATGCACCCCTCCTCTAAAGTTACAAACTGAATATAAATCGCTTTTAAGCACCATGCTTCACATTTCATACAGCAATGTGGCACTGCAGCATACTCATCCTCCCTTCTTTTTGAGCCAGTGGAGCCCTTTAATAAAAAGGAAAAAGAAAACCATCTTTGCTTCATTCCAGTACTGCTTAACTATGCTAGAAAAATACCAACTGCAAGAAATTGAGTTTAACTGGGACACAAATTATTTGAGCCCACCAGCTTATTTAAGATAGCATCTTTTTTCAATCAGCACAAAGAACATCTTTGGCTTCCACCTATTTTCTTTTTTTCCACAGGGATCCTAATCATCCTTCAGTACCTTATCATTATTATGAACCTTTGGGACCTGATGAATGTACAATGTACATCTCACACGAGCGGGGACGAAAGGGCAGCCATCATCGTTTTATCACAGAGAAACGAGTGTTTGAGAACTGGGCACGGACATTCAATATTCACTTTTTCCAACCAGACTGGAAACCAGAATCACTTACTATAAATCACCCTGAAATTAAACCCGTGTTCTGAGGAATGAATGCACAAAACTGTAATCACAGTCATCTCCTGTATCAAGCTTCAGGGTATTGAACCTCGAAGAACAGCAACCCAGTCTGAAAAAGCAAGGTTAACTGGATTTGTGGGTGGAGACTGCTACAATATTCGGGAAGTTCTTGTGAAGGAATACATAAAAGGACATTTTGTTTCCAAATGTATCGTAATCCAATAATTAACATTGTCAAGCCAGTTCACTTCTTATATAAGTATGTGATCTGTAAAAAGCAACTTGACTCTCATTAATGGGATGTTTTATTCATTACAGTTTTTAAGGCACGTTGCCACCGAATTTTCATAGTGAAAACTTAAAATATTTATTTAATGGAGGTTTTTATGCAGGGTAGGCCAGTATTTTTCTAATTCACAATTATGTAATTATCTTTCTTAAGCCTTCAAATCCAAAAATTATTGCTGGTCGTGTAGAAAGGCCTAGCTTCTTGTTTATAATTTTTCTCTCTGAAAAATATGATTCTGTCTAGCATGTAATTAATATTTGATCTGAAAATGTTGTATTTCTTTTTAAATTGCTGGGCTCTGCTCCAATGTAGAGTCTTTAACGGCAAGAAAATTCCCATGTGACGATCATGTGTGAGATGCTACGGTCTGACATTGCACATTAATATGAAAATGGCAAAGAAAATTCCTTTTGATGTAAAAGTGCTCATGCAGCTGTGATGTCAGGCTGCTCTTTCTTAATGGAGAGAGGTAGAGGGTAGGGCAAAATGTACTCGATTGTATTCTGAAATATTGCCACCATGTGCGGCACTGGGCATATAATTAAGAGTGAAAAATGAGAGGGGTCAGTATGGGAGGTGAGAGGACTCTCAGAAATGCCATCATGCTGCTTGGCCTTTTGTATTTCCCAAAAGGAAATTGTATTATATTAGAAATCCTCCCATTTCCAGCTGCAATCTGCAAGATTGCCGGCAATGGATTAAGAGTACATGAGTGGATGCCTTCCCCTATGATAGGTACTTATGTAATGTTCCTGAGTCTACACCAACCAGCAGAATAGAAATCATATGGCATTAATAACATAAGATACAATGTTACCTCTCTAAACTCTTTCCCGTCTGTTTCCCCCATAACTTTATTCTCATAGATCCTGGTCACATTGAGGTTAAGAGCCCAAGTGGATTGAGTTCAGTGGTTTTAAGACTGTCCCCTTGAGGACAAAAAGTAGCAGAATGTGGCAGGTTCTTCACAAGGTGCTAAGTGGATGTTGTGAAAGACAGTGATATACACTAATAGTTCTATATATGGAAATTCACAGTGGGTCTTATTGGGTAATACTGGCTTGTGCATAAAGATGATTTCATTTCCAGTGTTTTGTCCTTTCATGTCTCAATTACTAAAACTCAATCACATCTTCAAATTAATTTCTGAGTATAATTTACTTATTGCATGAGTGCTATAATTCAGATATAAAGCTCCCTCATTATATAAAGAGCAAAACCCAAAGCTACTGTTAATGGTTGGTCTTAAACTTTCTGAATTTACGATAGTTTAAAAATAAGGCAGTGGGATCACGCTGGGTGTACGTAATTGCCTAAATTCACACTTTGTGAGAATAGCTGTGCCTTCTGTGGAAGTCTCTGCAATGCTTCATACTCAGCGGGCACATAAACAGAGGTGGTATTTGGTGAGAAAAATGGTTGTACTGGGTCACATAGCATAATTTACACCAATTCAGCAGTCAGTGGGAGTCTGAACAGTAACTGCAAGGAAGTAGCAGGGATGCAGCAATGTCCTTCTTCTTTGTCTCAGTTGTCTTCCCTCCCTGCTACTTCGCCCCCCCCTCCCTTGCAAATGCTTGAGTGCAAAACTGGTACAAGTGATGCTACTTGGCCAATTATTTACCCCCATTCTCTGGCCATTTTCTAGCTGATATTTAATTTCCACCATTTAGGACAGGGGGTTCTCAAACTTCACTGCATCATGACCCTCTTCTGACAACAAACCTTGAGCCTGCCTCACCTCTGCTTCCCAGGATGGGGGAACCATAGCTTGAGCCCACCATCTCAGGTGAGGGTCAAAGCCAAACCCCAAGGACTGCAGCCTCATGAAAAGGACCTGAGCCCTGCCCTCCAGCTTCAGCTTCAGCCCTGGATGGTGGGGCTCTGCTTTGGCCAGCCCAGGTTGATGTCACACACTAGCTCAAGTTGAGGTAACTTGCTAAAAATGAGCCCTATGGATGTGGTGGCTTGGGCTAGATATCAGAGTACAAGCCCTCTTGATTTCGCCCTGGAGCCATACTAGGTGACTGTGACATAATGTCCACGCTGCTATATCAGCACCCTAGCTCCAGTGGAGGGCACTTGTTTCTGGCTACATGGGCAGGCTGAAGATGTACCCTGAGAGTGTGTCGACACTGCACTGTAAATAGAAATAAGATACTCAATTTGAGCTATGCAATCTTATTTTGAAATTGCTTATTCTGTAATTTGGTGCTGTCTATACAGCACCAACTTTCGAAATAACCCGCTATTCTGAAACGTACCTTGCTCCTTGTGGAATGAGGTTTACAAGGACATCAGAACAGCGAGCCTGTTATATATCGAAATAATGGGCTTGCTGTGAAGATGCAGGATAGCTATTTTGAGATATTCTGGTATTGTAGTGTAGACGTAGCCTTAGTAACTGTGTTTTAGTCCTCCCATATTATGTCATGGCACCTGAGAAAAGAAACAAATGGATTTTAAACTAATAATTATGTGAAGAGCCATTTCAACCTGGCACCTGGCAGCATACCCAGCACTGAGTGCTAAAATTACTAAACTTTAGTCAAATTGATTTACAGAGCATGTTAACTGTCACCGTAAAAGATTTTGTTATAGATTACCATGGCACCTAGGCTGCCACAGTGACCTGTCTTCTAGTTGTTCTATTATTGGCTTAATGCTAAAAGGATTTTTGGACATGGTAAAATATAGCGCTCTTAGGTTATGTCTACACTGCAAAAAGAAACTGGCTGCATGAAGTGTCCAAGCCTGGGCTGTTGGCTAGGACTCAGGGTGAGGGACTAAAAACAGCAATCAAAATGCTGAGGCTCAGGTTAGCATTGAGGCTTTGAGACCCTACACCCTTGCTGGGCTTCAGAGCCCCTATTCTAGCCACAGGCTGCTCAGCTACGCTGCTATTTTTAGCTCCACAGTCTGAGCCCAAGTCAGCGGACGCAGGCCAGTCACAGCTGTGCTGCAGCGCTTTCATGGCAACTTCAATATCGCCTGAGGTCTTCTGGCACTGCCAGGCTGTCAGGCTTATATGCAACAAGATAATATGTTAAAAAGTCAAAAGAAACCGTAGTTAAACGTGCTAAACAGCGTACTAGTCCCTTTTCGCTATTAATTAGGAATTGCCAGTCTGGATTAAAAGCAAGGTCCTTTCACCTCCTTTCCTGTCTCCAAAAACAGTCGTACCAGATGCGTGGAGGAAGGATGGGGGCAAGAACCCTGCATAAGGCAGCTGTGGGCTAATCTGCATGCACTTCAGGGTTCCCTCTAATAACTAATATGGTAGTTAGAGGTTGATTTGAGCCCTGAAGCAGGAGGTTTAATATGGTTACCAGTAATTATTCTATAATCAGGTAGCTCCTGTTACCTATATAAATAGCCAATGACCAGAACCTCAAAGGATTTAGGTGCCTCAATTCTCATTAGCTGCCTAACTCCCCCATTAGATACCATTGACATTTTTCAGAACTGCCATTTTGCTGGCATCTAAACCTGTGATTCCACCAATTAGTATTGACAAAACTACCTCAGCCCAGAGGCCACGCCCACAGCTAACATACAGCTTGGATCCCTAGCTCACGCCAAAGCCCAAATAGCCGTCTTGCCTGCTCCCACAGGCCTGCATTGAACATGCAGCTGGGGGTGGGTTAAGTGTGATCAGAAGCATGAGGAAGAGACAGAGAAGAGGGTAGTTTTGGCTGCTGGGACAACTAAAGAGATCGGGGTGGGGAACCTAAGGTTTGAGGGCTGGGGGTAGCTCTTGGCTTGCCTGGATCTAGCGGCTCCTGAGGCTCAGGTCACCTGAGCATTGTAAAACCTGCACTGGCACTCCAGTCTCTCTTGCGTCTCACCACGGGGCTGGAGCACACAAAAGCTGTTAGTCTGGGTGCTCCATGCGCTGGTGTGCAAGGGGAATGTGGGGAGTGTCACTCAGTCGTGGGCCACCTCAGTGACGGGTTTTTTGTTTTGTTTTGCTTCTCGTGTGTGTGCGGCTCCCCGACTGTAGCGTCCCCCAATCCAAAAAGGTTCCCCATCCCTGAAATAGATGATCTGGCTTAGGTGCCTCACACTGGCAAAGGGATCAGCGCTGCGGCTTGGGACGGGGGGGGAAGGGGGCGGTGACATGCCTGGCTGAGGGCAGCAGCCAGGTGTACAGGCCAGCCACTTATGTAGTTATGCCCATCTACACAGCTTTCTTCCGCGTGTCACCCCCTAGCTCGCTGATGTGGCTTCCTGGTCTCCCTGTGAGGAAATCCTGTGGTACTGGGACTGGTGCTCAAAGGGACTTAGGTGGGGCAAGTGACATCCTCAGGTCCAAGTGAGACATCCTGGCTCCACCGCACACTACATGGGCACTGTTAGGAATGGCTACACAGCACCAGGGTGTCTGCCCACTGCACATGTAGCCAGGCCTGTACCAACTGTACCTGAGTCGGCTTTGGGTGCAATAGCTGCGATGCCATGGCAACTCAGGCTACAACATGGGCTGTGTGCGTGTGTCCAGGCCCCCGGGGAGTTACAGGCCTAGCTAGCCCACCCTGACTTCTGTGCTGCCACCACTTTACTAAACAAGTGATGTACATACTTGTACAATCACACACATGCCAATTGCAGTGTAGCTGAACCCTAAGAAATGGGAGCCTCAAAAGCCAACAAGGTAGCCACCTATCCGGGCCTATAGGAAATGCTGAGGTTACGTGTGATGCACCCCCTGTGAAAGGTTTGTGCTTGCCTCTTCCAGTCAAGGGCTGCTGCCAGTTCTCTGCTCTCAGCTGGTCCCCTCTCATGGCCCTGGGAGAGGAATCTGAGGGCTCAATTGGAACCATGGGGGAAGGGGCTGAGAGCATGGTTGTTGCCTGGATGGGCGGGGGGGGGGGTGAGCCCTGAGAGGTCTGCCCTGGCCAGGATCAAAAGCACAGCGTTGGCTGGGATCACAGGGGCACTCTCTGGCCTGTCGCTCCTCCCTCGCCCCATTCCACCACCTCCCCCCATGGCCACACAAGCTCTGTGATGCTGCAGCAGGGAGCAAGAACTCATCTGGCACTAGGGCAATGGTGGGAGGGGACTTTTTCTGAAGTGCACAGGGCCCCGAATCTGTAAAATGCACTCACGCATGCACACGCACGCAGTAGGCTGGGCCAATAAGCAAGTGGCCTTCACTCCATGAGCCCCCTCCTGACGCTAGATGCCTAAGTCAGTCAGCCCTTTCGCAGTGTTTCCCTACGCCTAGGGCAGGGATAGGCAGCAAGCAGCCCGGACGCAGTTCGCCAGGGTTAGCCTTTGAGGGGGCTGCCAGACGCTCTATTTGCCAGTGAGCCCTCTGGTCCAGCGGCTTGCAGCACCCCCTTGCCCTGGCTTGTTGTGCCCAGCTATTGGGCGCTATGACAAGCGGTGCAGACCGTGACGCTGCAGCCCGCAGCTCCCATTGGCCAGAGACAGCGATCTGCAGGTAAATAAAGCATCTGCCAGCCCACCAGGGGCAAACCCTGGTGAACGGCCACGGGCCACTTATTGCCCACCCCATCCTAGGGACAAGGCCAGTCACCCAGGATATGAGCACCAATTCCCCCCGCCCTCAGTGTGGCCCAGCCACTTGAACACAGCCCCTCCCAGGGGAGTGCCCTAAGCCAGGGTTCTCCACCTTATTCTGTCTGAGGTCTCTTCCCTCTTCCCCTCCCTCCCCCCATGCTAGAAAAACTCCAGGGAGGGGAACCTTTGGGCATAGACACAGTTTGATTTTTAGTGGCGGGTGGGGGGCAGCATTTCACAGCAGTGCCACCTCCACACTCACCTCAGCAGGCCATCTATCTGTCTCGGGCTCTGTGCTGGTGGCAGCTACGCTAGGGCTCTTCTGGGCCTGGCTTTACCTGGGCAGCTCTGACCAGCTACATGAGCAGGCAAGGTGGGCTGGGAGTGAGTAACAGCTGCATCCCCAGGCACCAGCAGCAGATGAGGGCCTGTCATACCGCCCACACCATGGCACCACCAACCAGGGGAGCACCTGCCCCAGAGTGCCTGACACTGGCTTCCTGCCTAGGATCTGGCCACAGGGCAGGAGGCTGAGGGTTACACTGAGAGAGGGGTGGAGTGGGCCTGCCCCAATCTGGACAAAGCACTGCAGTTTGGTGTAGGCAACCCTAGGCATGTACACGGGAGGGGGAACAGATACAAAGGGAGTGAACCCATAGTCCCCCAAATAAGCATGAGAGGGCTGTGTGGCTCGAGCTCAGCCTCCCTTCTTTCCCTTCCCCTCCCCGCATTAGGAAGCCTACGCTTCTGCTCCAGCCTCACCCACCTGCCTTCACGCCCACGAGGCTGGAGCACCAACATTGGCTTCCCACTTGCAGAGGGGGAAGAGAAAAAGGCCACCTTTATTACTGTATAAATATTTAGTATGTTATAACAAAATCATTTTACCACTCACTAGTTCCACTCCCATTTTTCATTAACCTATCTTATGAACACTCAGGCTACATCTATACTGGCAGCTTCTTGCGCAAGAACAGCTGTTCTTCCGCAAAAACTTGCCGGCTGTCTATGCTGCACGAGCGTTCATCCAGAAGTAAATTTACAGTCCAGCCTTGGAAAACAGGGCTTCTTCCAGAAGAGTTATTCCGCTCCCCGCAAGGAATAAGCCCTCTTGCGCAAGAGCTCTTCCAGAAGAGGCCAGTGTAGACAGGCAGCATGAATTTCTTGCACAAGACGCCCCCATGGTAAAAATGCCCATCAGAGCTTTCTTGCGCAAGAGAACATCTACACTGCCATGGATGCTCTTGTGCAAAAGCACATGGCAGTGTAGACACTCTCTTCTGGAAGAGTTCTTGCGCAAGAAGCTGCCGGTGTAGACGTAGACTCAGTGCATGACTAGTTTGAACTCCTTTATATGTAAAAGAATTGTGGGCCATAAAAAAGCACATATACACACACACACATGAAATTCCTGCATACGAGCCTGAATGTTATGATTGCGCCTGTTACTGCTATTCCACCATGTGTAACTAATCAGTGAGCCAGCGAGCTGGGCACAGGCCTGTGGGTAGGGCACACGCAGAGGCAGGTGAGCCAGGCCCCAGACTCTGCACTCCCACTTCCTCAGGGCCGTAAGTGGGGCTGGGGGGGGGAGGAAAGGGCAACCCTGTAGGCATGCCGTAAGGCAGTGGTGTGCAAGCTTTTCCAGACACCCCCCCTTACTAGTTACACACTTTGTTGTGCCACCCTCATCTGCTGCCACATCACTTGTAATCTACATTTTTTTTTTTTTTTTTGCAAGGGCTCTAGCCTGCAGCAGGACTGGGAAGGGCGCCCGCTTCCATAATAGCGAAGTGGGCTAAAACTACAGCCCACAATGCGGGAGCAAGCGGGAGTGCTTCTCACAGGGTGGGACAGGCACAGCAAGCAGGGTGGCATTTCCACTTTCTTACTGCTGCTGTGCTGCTTCTGGTGGCAGTGCTGCTTCTCACTGACAGCAGCAGCGCCTGGCCAGGGCGAGGGTGGCTCATAGTGTTTGCGGCACAGGAGGCTTATTTTTTAAAACCAGCTACCATCCCCCAGTACCCACTCTGTTTTATCCCACCCCTTTTATGATATCAGCAGGTCCTGTGGGATTCCTTCATTTCCCTTCACACACAGGGCACACCTCTGCACTTTGCACACCACTGCCAAAAAGCATCCTCTGAGCCTTAACTGCTGGGTGAGGGGCTACAATTAGGCGCCAAGCTAGCCAGTGGTGCCAGAACTGTTGGCAGCGCAGCAACTTTATGCACCTAGATACACAAGGCCCACAAAGGAGATGTTTTTAGCTCGGCCCTGCCAGCCTAATACCTAGTAAAATCTACAGCCTTGAGTTAGGCAGTCAGGCACCTTGTGCAAGGTATGGGGAGAGCTGGGCACTAAAAAGCAGCATTGACAGCAGCCAGCAAGCTGAGCCTACGTGAGCCATTAGCACAGGAAATGCCAAGGACAGGGATTATATATGAACTAAGGGTCTAGGCAACTCAGGGATAACATCAGCCCCCCCTCCCCCCTCCCAACGCCCCCTTAGGCAGCTTTGCACCTGCCTGATCAGTGAAACTTAGATGCCCTCAAGCTTAGGTATCAGTTGAGTGGTTATTTTGAGACTGTCAGTGGTGCCTAAATGTAGGCATTACAGGTTAGATCCATAAAGGTACTGTTGCACCTAACTCTCCCCCACCTCCACTGTATGAGGCGCCTAGGTGCCAACCTCGGGGGGGGGGGGGGGGCTGAACATGTCTGTGGGCACCAGGGCAAATAAGATTTAGTTATTGCATTGCTGACCAGTATCTTTAAGGATCCAGGTTTGAATGCCCTTGTCTAATTAAGCAGAATATAGACGTATTTCCTAAGGATATACGTAAGCCAGAGCGTAAGCCAAACTTTTTTGAAGAAATATATTTTCGGTCAATATGTAATTAGAACTCATGGCCACAGGATGGAGATGAGACCAAGATTTCAATAAGATTCCAAAAGAGAGTGGACACTTATACAGAAATAATGTCAGTTTGTTTTTCTAATTTTTTCCACTCTCGTCCAAATAGCAAAAATGACTGGAATACAAAATATTGTTGTGAAGTCATTAATTTTTTTATTCTTTAGTACTATTTATATTTATAAATGACCAAACTGATTGGTAATGGCAGCCAGACTTTAGCTCCTTTGTGCGGTCATTCCAGACCTGTGTCTATGATTGTATTGACTCATTAGCTTCAATGTATGTCACTTTGGACATTAAAAAAAACACATTGGAAAACAGTGTTTACAGCTATCAGTAGTTTTAAGATCTACTTAATCGTAAGCTTGAACATCTAACATAATTTTTCTTCTCTGGCCAGTTTCACTACAGGCATTGTTTTTCAGCTTTAAGAACTATAAAACTCTAGCATGACATGTGCAACTGGAATTGAACATGACAAAGTAAATATCTTCGTAACATTGGAAAAATACTGCTTTTGGTCGCTGTTACTTTAGCACAAAGTTGTCCAGCTAAAAGCATTATGATATAAAATAATAATAATAGTGTGCACTTCAGAAAACCTTTAGTCCAGGGAGTGTTACAGCACTTTATAAAGATTGCTAAGTACTATTTATGCCCATTGTTACAGATGCAGACATTGAGGTACAGAGGTTAAGGGCCAGATTCTCAAAGGTATTTAGGCACCTAATTCCTACAAGTTTCATTTAAGTAACCTGGCTCAATGTAATATGACAAGTTAGTTCCACACTTGAGAATATAGTTCAGGCCTCCTGTTGACTAGTCCATGATTTAAGCATTCTTGTCAGCAACCATCACTTCACAAACAGTATTAGTCATTTCAAGTAACCTGTACAAAAAAGGCCACTCATTTTATAATACAGTAAATATTCACCCCTCCCCCCCAAAATTAAAAATTTTAAAGGACTTGTTTGGGTTTAATCCTACAGTCCTTTCTCGAGCAGTCTTTCCATGGGCATCCATGACCACTTTACTCAAGATGGAGGCTGGTGAGACTAAGGGCTTCAGAAAAATGTTCAGAATGAGACACAGAAGATGAAGTAAGAAAATTAGAACTGCGCAGCTAGATCCTGACCTAATCCTAAATATCATTATTCCTGTAGTACCGAACTAGAGGAAACAGTAGAAAGCAGGGAAGTTTGCTAAATAATTTTTGTTCTGTTTCTTTGACTCCCTGACATAAATTCTCCAGCATTTATATGGTGCTCATCATCACCATAGCATCTGAACAGCTAAGATAGTCCAGACCTTAGAGTGGAAAACAGTGGTCACATAATGGCAACTACTTGATACTATACTGGGGTTTGAGTATTTCACATACTTCTTGCATATTGAATTCAGTAATGCTGAATATTGCATACAACACTCTCCACCGATGATACTTAGGAAAAAATATTATCACCCCAACTGATGGGAGTTAACTATTTCGTTGGCTATAATGAATCCTATTTCAATTAAAAATAGAGCTGCAGGGGCGCTAATTCAGATTTTGGAAGGGGCAGAGCAATCTGTGCATGCCATGATGGGGGTGGGGAAAGTGAAAGCATGGAAGGGACAGACTGAGGACAAAGGCTTCAGCAGTGTTACTGACCATGCTCAATACAAGCCAAGCACCAAATAGGGAATGGGAGGAACCAACCCCATCTGTCTCTCCCCCTTCCCTCCCCCCCCCCCCCTCACACATCAGCTCTATCCAGGGTCTTTGAAGGCACTGGAAAGCTACTTTTTTGGCAGACATCTTAGCAGTTAGCTGACAGGAAATACATATTAGAGCCACTCAATTCTAACACTAACATATTCTGAAATCTTGTGGCAAGTACTTAAGGGACACGGGTTAGTCTTAACTTTTTAATGTATTTTCTTACTTTGTTACTAATTCTGTGGTGAGAGAGAGACCCTGTCAGGACTGCTGGGCTCTATCTGAGCTCTGGAAGGGGAGTGGGGTCTAGTGGGTTACAGCAAGGGGGCAGATACATTTCAGTTCCATATAAGAACATCAGAACGGCCATACTGCGTCAGACCAAAGGTCCTTCTAGCCCAGTATCCTGTCTTCCAACAGTGGCCAATACCAGATGCTTCAGAAGAAATAAACAGAAGAGACAATCATCATGGTCCATTCCCAGCTTCTGGCAAACAGAAGCTAGAGACATATCTCTGCCTATTCTGGCTAGTAGCCATTGATGGACCTACCCACCTTGAACTCCTTGTTGCAGTTTGGGCTTTTCCACCATCTCCTGGCAAAGAATTCCACAAGTTGATTGTGTTTGCTTTAAGTCAGCTGCGTATAAATTTAATAAAATAAAATTAATAAATTTAATTGGGTCAGCTTCTTGTGTTATGTCAGTGAAGGAATAAACAATATTTCCTTATTCTATTTTTCCATACCATTCATGATTTTCTAGCCTTCTAACATATCCCCCCATCCTTTAGTCAATTCTTTCCAAGCTGAAAAGTCCCAGTCTTGTTAATCTCCTCTCATATGAAAGCTATTCCTTCTCCCAATCATTTCTGTTGCCCTTTCTGTACCTTTTCCAAATACAATATATATATTTTTTAGATGGATTGACCAGATGTGCATACAGTATTCAAGATATGGGCATACAGTGACTTTATATAGAGGCAAGATGGTGTTTTGTCTATTACCTATTCCTTTACTAATGATTTAGTAAGTGGCAGACCAGGCAATGTTTTCATGATGAGCTAATGATCCTTCAGTTACTGGAATGCCCAGCCTTTTGTTATTCTTAATCATCCTGCCTTCTTCTTTTTATAACAAACTCCCTGCCCCCAAAATAAAGCTGCAAGCAGCTCAATGTCTGTTGCATTTAAGAACTGCCTCTGGAGTCAGGGCATACAGCTTTAACAAGTATGAAATCCAGGAGGTTCAAACTGCGGGAGGAGGGGGGGCTTCTGCCCCTCCTCCAGCCTCCCATAACTGGCATCCTTGCAGAGACGAAGGACAAGACATTGTAACAGGTAAAAACACAGATAAAGAGAAGTATAGAGCATTTGTGCAATCAGGAAATTGTAACTAAAACATAGGATGTCCAGAAATCAGCATTTGAATCTTTATTGAAAAGAAGTAAAGATTAACAGCTGTCTGTCGCAGAGCAGAGCAGAGCAGATAGCATGTATATTAGCTAAGGAAAGCACTCTGGAATAACAGATCTCTTTAAAAATGTGCTGGAAATGTAAAAGAACAATTGTAAAATTCACACTACAATAGGGAGACCTCCTCTGAGCTGAGGCAGAACAATATACACATGACATGTTTGGGAAATGGACCCACTTACCGCGCAAAATATTGGTTCCCATCACAGGATTCTTTAAAAATGTTTCTTTAACACATATAATGTAACAGAGAAAAGTGAATATAAAAGGTCAGGCAGCGCTTGCAAAGTGGAATCTCAGTGCCCCAGGGGAAGCTTTGGACTACAGTGCCTCTGACCACATCTGTGTAGTTCAGCTATTGTGCCACTTTGCTTTGGAGAGTACAACATGAGATTCTGCTGACAGCTACAAGTTGTGTAGGGAAAGCATTAGAAGCAGCAAAGTGCAGGAGAACCTCAGGGCTGAGTTTTGATTTTGCTATCGTTATAAAGGTAAACCCCTAACAGAAGGTAATAAACAAAAAGTCAAGGGGATATATTTTCTGCACCTCCCGCTGTGATTGGTCCCTGGGTTTGGACCCTAGCTAATATGTGCGGATCACATGTTGTAGAAAAGAAACTCCACCTTTTTACATCTAGATAATGAGATAATTTATATATTCTGGTTACCAGTAGTCAGTTTATTGCTTTATTTTATTTTTCGGTCCCATTACTCTATGTACTTTATGATCATCTTTATGTAATGTTATGCCCCCCGTATGGAATCTTCTAATTACTTGTTATTCCATCATAATAGTACTAATTCAGACAATAGGAAGGATACATAGATGAGCAACAAATAGTTGGATGTGGAAAGTCTTCTGCATGAAGAGAGAATGCAAAGGTCAAGACTACTTAGCTTAAAACAGAAGAAAGCAGAGGGGAGGTGACAAAACAACATAAGGAATTGGATAACAAAGGTAAAGTGGATGCTCCTATTTACCCTTTCTTTGCAGCATAAGAGCAGGGATATATTCAGCGAAATCTGGAAACAATACATCTAAACCATAAAAGGAAATACTTTACAAAGTAACATTTGCATCATGTAATAATTTTGTTGAAAGGAGCTGCAGGTTACAAGTATTGATATGGTTAATTAGACTTCCTACAGTTACTTTAAATAGGAGAGCAACTCTTTCTTCAAGAATAACTAATAATCCTATAGCACTTGTGGAGCTGTAGATCTCAAAATACTTTACAAAGTTGAATAGGATCATTTTCCCCATTGTAAAAACGGGGAAACACAGGCACTGAGAGATGAGGTTTGCCTGAGGTCACTGGCCCAGCTGGGAATACAATCTAGGTCTCTTGAATCCCAGGTTAGTGCTTGGCTCTCTTTACAACCCTGTATCCCTACAAAGGAAAGTCACCATAGTTAACATTAGTACAACACTTTCCACAGGGATTGGTTATTCTATAATAGCCCACTGCAAAGTTGGGGTCTATTTTTCTGGTCCCTTCTCTGAATCAACTAGTAGAGGCCACACTCAGGGTATGTCTACACTACAAAGTTAATTCGAACTAACGGATGTTAGTTCGAATTAACTTTGATAGGCGCTACACTAGCACTCCGCTAGTTCGAACTTAATTCGAACTAACGGAGCGCTTAGATCGAACTAGGTAAACCTCATTCCACGAGGACTAAGCCTAGTTCGAACTTACTAGTTCGAATTAAGGGCTGTGTAGCCCCTTAATTCGAACTAGTGGGAGGCTAGCCCTCCCCAGCTTTCCCTGGTGGCCACTCTGGCCAACACCAGGGAAACTCTATTGCCCCCCTCCCGGCCCCGGACCCCTTAAAGGGGCACGGGCTGGCTACGGTGCCCGTGCCAGGTGCAAGCCTGTCAGCACTCAGCCAGCAGACCCTGCACCTGGCATGGCGCGAGCCAGCCACCCGATGCCCCCCAGCCCTCCCCCTCTTCCCGGGACTAGGCTGGCGGCTCCCGGGAGCTTGCCCAGGACCGCAAGAGGCGGGCACCCGCCTGGTCCAGTGCAGACATCGTGGACCTTGTCCACGATCTCCGCACTAGGCACAGGAAAGCGGCCATCTAGGGCAGGAGAGCTGCCAGCCTGGCCACCCAGGAGCAGGTTTGCATGAAAATCAAGGTGGTCCACTGAGACCCCTGACCCTGAGCCCTGAGCTTACACTCCTACCCCCTGGCTAATACCACTCCATGGACCCAACCTCCATGAATTGATCTCACTTCTCTTTAAACTCTGTTCTAGTTGTAGCCTTCACAGCCTCCTGCAGCAAGGAGTTCCACAGGTTGACTATTTGCTTTGTGAAGAACTTCCTGTTATTAGTTTGAAGCCTGCTACCCATTCCTTTCCTTTGGTGTCCTCTAGTCCTTCTATTATGGGAACTAATGAAGAACTTTTCTGTATGCACCCTCTCCACCCCACTTGTGCTTTTATAGACCTCTATCATATCCCCCCTCAGTCTCCTCTTTTCTAAGCTGAAAAGTCCCAGTCTCTTTAGCCTCTCTTTATATGGGACCTGTTCCAAACCGCTCATCATTGTAGTTACCCTCCCCTCTCCCACCCTCTCTCTTCCCCTCTCCCTCCTCCTTTTCCCAGTCTCCCCCAGTTTTGTTCAATAAAGAGAGATTCTATTTTTGAACACAATTGTCCTTTATTTTGTACATCAGGGAAAGGGGCTAGGGAGGGGTAAGTGGAAGGAGGTGAGGGAGGAATGGGGTACGAGCCCCCGATGGGGAGGACTGGTCTGGCTCTGCGGGCTTCTGGGGGTGGAAGCTCTCCTGCAGCCCCCCAATTGTCCCCTCTCCCCAGATGGCAGCCTGCGGCAAGTGCAGCCGGTCTGATGGCCGAGTGCTGTGATGTGCCGAGTGTGGGTACTCCGGGCAATCCAAGCCAGGACTGCTTTGCAAGCGGGGCACCCCTGAGAACTGTCTGTCCGGGGTGGGGGTCGGGACCCTTTAAGCACAGCCCTCGGCTAGCCTGAGACAGCAGCTCCACGCTTTAAGTCCTCATCTGATGCCCTGCCGGCACTGCTTCCGGCCATCCTTAACCCCGGTTCAGGGTCCACTCTGTGTGGACATGCTAGTTCGAATTAGCAAAACGCTAATTCGCACTAGTTTTTTAGTCTGGATGCGTTAGTTCGAATTAGCTTAGTTCGAATTAACTAATTTGAACTAAGTTAGTTCAACTTAGCGCTGTAGTGTAGACATACCCTCAGCGATAAAACCCTGGAACAATTCCTATCTTTCTAAGTAGGTTACTCAGGAAAGCTAGATAGTCCATGGCCAGAACCCTCATTTAAGGAGGGTCTGAAGGCAACTGTGAGCAAGGGCGCCCCAACAGAGGTAGGCTGCTAGGTAGCTGAGAATTTGGTACTGCTGTGGCATTAGTGTAGAAGAACCTGTGCCTCTAAGGTCACTTGGGAGAATGAGCCAATGATACTTCTTCAGGAAAGGATGGGGCAAAAGGCTTCTTCCCAGCAGCCTCTTTCTGCAGTAAGGGATAAGCTAGCTTTGTTTTTATACTCTTAATTAAAAAAAAACAGATGTGGCTAGGTGAGTCATTCTTCTTCCCAAGCACTCTGAAATGGTGGCTGGGTACATTATAACGATTTTCTTTATAACCCTGCCTACTCTGAGTAAATACATGGCAGTATTATTCCAGTAATCGTTTGGTGCTAGGAGAAGAAACAGTTGCTATTTTCAGTTTTAGAAACAGGAAATAAGATGACATGTCAGGGAGAAATGAATCTTCCCAAAAAAATATAAAGCTCAGTTGACTGATAAACCCTTAAAAGTTTGGCTCGCATAGCAATGTCAGTTAGGAATGTGAAATCACACACATCAACTGACACAACTATGCTAGAAGCAGCCCTAATGTAGACACAGTTATACCAATCAAAAATGTCCTTTTCATACACACACACACACACACAATATTATTACACACACAGAGGTGGAGCAGAGAAAAATTTAATATATAAATGTTCCTGTCTTTAAAAAAAACATCTTGAAAGGTATTTGTCAATTTAATCAGTTAGACTCATCAGAAATCCACGTTAGGAATTTTTTTTTTAAAGCAAATTATTTTTGAAGAATTTGCAAGTGAAACAGGGCCTATGAAACACTATTGCTCTAGTAGCATGTTATTCGGGATATAAAATATTTTCATATTGAAGCGCAAAGGCTTTCAAGAGCTTTGTGTTGGCGGGAGGAACAGTTCAGTGTGCTTAATGTAAAAGGCAAAGGTACAGCTTATGTCCAGGGCGTGTAGCGCATTATTCCTATCCCCAGCATGCAATTTTGGGAAAAAAACAGGTAGGAAAATGTCCTGACCGACATGAAATGGTGGCACTACCTTCAGCAGAAAGGCAGGATGGGGCCACAGCTGCACCTTATCCTTGTCCTGATTTTTATATGGGGGTTCAGAGGTAAGGGCTCACAGCTTCAATACCTGTCTGGCAGAAGTGATAGCTGCCAGGAAGGCTACTTGTTATGAGGTAGGTTAGAAAGCAGGCAGCGAGGGGCTTGAATGGGGGCCCCATGAGCTGGGAGACCACCAAATTCAAGTCCCATGACAGTAATGGATGCCTCACCTGTAGGTAAAGCCGATCCAAACCTTTAAGGAAACAACCCACCACTGGGTCCCTGAAAGGGAACTTTACTCCTGAAGCATAGTGGAAAGCTGAAATAGCTGGTAGGTGTTTTAAGTGAAGGAGGTAATCCAGTAGCAAGGGAACTGTAGCCTCCTTGGGAGGTGTAAGGGGTGGTGCACCCTTATCAAGACACCACAGGGTGAACCTCTTCCATTTGGATATAAAGTTGGCCCTGTAGAATGCTTGCAGCTGCCCATTAAGACGTCCCTGAGTCTGAGCACTGGTGGTTTAGCCACGGAGCTCCCATGCTATGAGGTGAAGCAACTCCAGGTTCAGGTGGCACAACCTGCCAAACACCTGCAGACCAGGGAGACGTGGGCTGCGGACCGAGACGCACCGCGGTCCTGCCGCCCGGGTCCTCCACGGCTTTGCTCCCCGGTCTTTGGAGACCAGCAGACCAGGGAGACGGGGAGCAAAGCCAGGGAGCACGCAGGCAGCGGACAGCCCAGACGTGCCGCGGCTGTCCCGCTGCCGGCGTCCTCAGAGGCTTTGCTCCCCATCTCAGTAGACCAGGGAGACGGGCAGCAAACCCCGTTCGTAACTGCGGATCCGACGTAAGTCGGATCCGCGTAACTCGGGGACTGCCTGTATTACTTTTCTAACAGATGTATGGGTAGTGAAAGTTCTCCATTATTACTAGGTCCTGTGTTTGTATACTTTTCTTATTTGTTCTAGAAAAGCATCCTTTGCTGCTTTTTTCCCCTTTTACCTTTACCCAGAGATTTTCAACTGGTTTGTTTCTCACTTCCTTGTGGATTGCAGACCTGTGTATATATTCTTGATGTATAATGTAACACCTCCTCCTTTTTTCCCCCGCCTTTCCTTCCTGAGCAAATTGTACTCCTCTATAGCAATTTCCTAGTGATGTGTTTTATCCCACCAAGTTTTTGTGATGCTGATTAAGTCATAATTTAGCTTATGTAAAATACTTCGTTTTTAATTCTCTATGTTCCTTCCATTTGTGTATAGGTAGCTAAGATCCTCTCACTGAAATCCCTCTTGATGTTCCTTCCTGACCCTGTTCTAATTTTCAATGCCCCTTTCTCCCTCCTCTAGTCCTCTGTTAAGGTTACCTTTGTTAATGTTTAACTGTGGGCTTTTGTCTCCTGCCCTCTCTGAACCTAGTTTGAAGCCCTCACTACATTATTGTGTTGGTGCTCTTCCCCTTTTTGGTCAGTTGCACTCCATCTCACCTCAACAATTGTCCTTTCCGGGAAAAAAATCCATGGTTAAGGAAACCAAAGCCCCAAACTACTATAAGTCAACTGTCTAGCTCATGTGACAGTCTTGTTTCAGGTATTTGCAAAGGTAAAAGTAAGCCAGTAAGAAAGTGGCCGACTTGAAGTGGGACCTTAATCCTGTTCTCTCCACCTCCATCCCTGGCCATAGTTGAGTCCAGCAGCCAGGAGAGCCCATGGGGCTAGCAGAAGATGGGTGAACCCTGAGGGGTGGACAGGACTGGCATTCAGAGGCCTAGGCACTGGGCCAGTATCCCAGGCGTGCTGCAGCATCCTGGCCACCTTTAGTTCCCTTCCTGTGCCTAGCAGCATTGCCCCCACAGCTCCCATTTCGCTGGGAACAGGAGCAGCGCAGAGCAGTCATCAATGGAGACAACCTCAGCCCTGAGCCTCCCATCCTGCACTCCATCCCACACACACACACACACACACACCACAGCACCCTGCTCTGAGCCCTCCACACACCCAGCCCTCTGCCCTGACTCCAGCACAACCCAACCGCCGTCCCATGCTCCGCATGCACTCCAACCCTGACTCCTGCACCCCCTATGTCATCAGCCCCTGCCCTGATTGCTGACCCCACCACATCCCAACCCTCTGCCCTGAGCTCCTCCAAATGCCACCTAGTTAAATTTCTTACAGATGCTGTTGTATCAACCCCAAATTCCTCTGACCTGAGCCCCCGAAGGGGGGTGGGTTGTGGTAGGACAGTACTTGTGAGAAATTTAAGTTACTTTCACCCCTGGGTATTTGATTATAATTTTTGTCTCAAGGTACAGTACCACTCAGAAAAGTGAACTTGGAAATATGTCTCAGTAAGGTTCCCAGTAAATGTGCTCTGTTTATAAATGAAAATTTTGCCCACCCACAACCAACTTCCAATGTTACGAACTCAACCTGGAAACAGAGAGTCAAACTGAGTACTTTCCTTTTATCACATCATATATGTTTCTCTGATCAAATTATTCCCTTTGTGCAATTGCAGTGCTTTGTCTGAGCTTGCATATTTTAGCCTAGTATCTGGAATTTAAGAAACAATTTTGATAATGCCCACAGAACACCCATGCCTACAATGTGGCCATGATTGCATTTTCTCATTTTCTTGTCTGTAAATCCTTGACCATATAACTGCATTGATATACTGTATTGTTTTACTATATAGAGCCCAGGAAAAATTATACTATAAAAATGATAAAAACTTACCCCCCTCCCCCCCACATAATCACTCTAAAATCATCATCTTTATTTCAACATCTTCACTTCTTTAGGATCACTTATTCAAGGATATTGTCATCATTTGACTGAAAGTATGGCAGCTTTTCCATATGTATATAGCCAAGTATGCATGCCTAAATATATGTGTACCTTAATTTGTACCTTAATTCATGGCTGTTGATGATCCTTTAGTAACAACAAATAATATCTTGTATGTATGTGCAGTATTTATTTTTCCAGGGCATGCCCAAATGATTAACAAATGCATGATTCCAGGCTGGCAGAAAAGGCTGCAAGAGAGAGATAAACAAGCAAAACTACCTGAGCCCCAGGGCAGAAACTCCTGGCAGCTATGAAAATAGGAGAGTTCAATTTAATATAACAGTCAATCCTCTTTTTCCTAAGTTACAAGGAAGCACCATCATCCTGACGACGGAAGGAAGCTACTGCTATCTCTACTTTCACCAATAATGCAACCAGCTTTTGTTCAGGGAGATGACCCTCTGATTACTCCAAATGGGGGTGTTGGCACCTCTTCTTCAGGGAGGACATAAGCCCTATCTCCAAACTGCAGTAACGTTAAAAGACAGTTCCTACCCCCTCAGTAGCAAGAGCCAATGCAATGGCCCTTGTGGACTCTGGGCATACCACCAAAGCGAAGGGCAGGGACCATCTTCCAGAGCCAACTCAAGCTGCATCATTGGCCTCCACTCCAATGCCAGTCCCTCTTCCAGTGCTGGAGGTACTGGCAAGGCATGGTGACCTGGAGTTGGTGGTACCCTGAACCAACCACAGGAGATGCAGGTCATGGAGGACCCACCAGCACAGGATGATTCTGTGTTCCTGATGGTGGCAGCATCTCCAGACAAGGAGGTGGCAGGCATATCATTGTCCCCCCATCTATGGACTCTACGATTCTCCAGGACCTTCTCTGTTGGATAGCTCAAATCCTTAGCCTCCAAGCTCAGGAGGTGATGGAGGAATCAGACCCTACTGTGGATGTCCTCTCACTGGAGGGACCAGCTCAAGTTGCCCACCCGATTATTAAAGCAATACGGACAACCACCAAGGTGCTGTGGCAGACCTCTGCCTCGATCACACCTGAGGCCAAGGTAGTGCAGAGGCACTAGATTATACTGAAGCAGACAAAGACATCTGCATGAGCCCCCTGCCAGATCACTGGTGGTGGATATGGTCAATCATAGGAAGCACCAGGAGCAGCTGGAACCCGCACCCAAGAATAAGGTGGTTACGGTGCTGGACCTTTTCAGATGAAAAGTGTGCTCCATCAGAGATCTCTAACTTTGTGTTTTCAACCAGCAGGTGCTCCTCAGCTGCTATGACTAACTTCTGGGAATGCCCTCTCCAAATTTCAGCCTCTTTCACATGGAGGTGAGACTATAGGGGGAAGAGTGCTAAGTTAGTGGAGAGCATTCTCACTCAGCTGTCTGGCTAGTGGGTCATGCCAAAATGCTCAGAGTCCAACTGATCACTCTATTTGGGGTCAGCAAGGATTATTCTCCCAGGTCAGACTGGCAGAAATCCTTGGTTTTTTGGAGGGGAGGGGGTTTGTTTGGTTTTTTGTTTTATTTTGGTTTTTTGCCTGTCTCTGCAGCACGGGACACCAGTCAATTGCAGATTTAAGCCAGTGTAAATATGGTGGATTCTCTGTAATTTGAAGTATTTAAATCATGACTTAAGGACTTCACTTATACAACCAGAAGTTAGAGTCCATTACAGGAATGAGTGGGTGAAGTTCCATAGCCTGTGCAGGACATCAGACTAGATGATTATGTTGGTTGTTTCTGGCCTTAAAGTCTATTAGTCTACTAGTGACTGGGGAGGCCTCATTCTGGGCAAGACACTTTAAGAAAGACATAGACAAATTGGAGAGAATCTGGAGCAAAGCAATAAAAATGATAAAAGCTTTAGAAAATATGACCTATGAGGGAAGGTTAAAACTTGGGCATGGTTAATTTTGAGATGACTGGGGAGGAACCTAGTAACAGTCTTCAAAGACATTAAAGGGTATTTTGAAGATGATGGTGATCAATTGTTCTCTATTTCCACAGAAGATAGGAGAAGACGTAATGGACTAAACTGCAGCAAGGGATAGTTAGATATTAGGAAAAACATAATAACTATCATGATTGTTAAGCTCTAGAATTGGCTTCCAAGGGAAATTGAGGAATCTCAATCATTGAACGTTAAGAATATCGTACAAACACCAATCAGGAGCCGAGGATGTTTTAAGTTTTCTTGAATCTTGCCTCAGCACAAGGGTGTTGGTGTTGGACTTGATCTCTCAAGCCTCTTGCACACCTACATTTGTATTATTCTCTATTTTTTAATATCTCAAGCCTAAATACCTTAAGCACCATTTGTTGTATTCCATTCAAATTGTTTTTCTGATTGAGGTTTCATCACCTGTTTGAGTATCCTTGAGTGTTCCCTTCCATAAACTGTGTTCTAATAAACCCTCCTAACTGCCTCCTTTTCCCCAAGCACTTTTCCCCCAAAAGTACAGAACCACTGATTTCGACCCCACTCCTCAAAATTCAGCCCAGCTCTGTTGATTCCTCTGCCTATTATTTTTCACTCAGACGATAAAAGTTAAAAACAAAAACAAAAAACAGGAGGTGGGCAAATGAATAAGACCTAAGGAATCTGAATGAGAAAATTTAATTGCAGTTGAAACAGGTCAGAAAGTTCTTGAATATCACTCCGTCTGTCTTTTAAAATGTGACCATATCTGATTTTAAAGCAGATTTATTGTTTGATATAAACAATTATTTGAGAAAAAAGAAAAGAAAACTGTATCAGCTGCTGATTTTAGGAACAATAGGTTGACAGAGGTCCTTTAAGGTAGGTTTGTAAAATCCCATTTAATTGGTTAACCAGTTAAATGTTAAATGGGTTAGGAGGGGGGAACCTCTATTTCCCATTTCTCACATTCATGGCAGTACCAAGATAGGGGAAATCTATGTGGAAATATGTAGGGGGAAGTCTGGAAAAGTCTAGAGCTCTCTCTGCACTTGTGCCCATCACAGGTGCTAAGCACCTCATTCTGCTTAGGGAGCAAGATGACTCTGTGGGACTTCCTGAATATTTAATCTTTATATTTGACATACAGAGCAGAACCCTGAAATATTCAGGAAAAACACTTCAGAAGTATCTCAGTGGGCATTTGTTGTTCCTGTATATGGTCTTCCTGTCACCTAATACTGGTAAAATCTAAGAACAAAGCCCACCTAGCATACATTATTCAATAAATATCTAATAAGAACAAACAAAAAGATATGTCAGAACAAAATTGATGACTTAAAATAACAGTTCAGAAATTCCTGAGTCCAATAGTACAATTTTTACAATTATTTTAAATCTCTGATATTAAAGTCAATTTTCCTCTAGGCAAACAAAGATCCAGTGTATTTAAAGCATTGGAAATCCTCTACTCCAAATTACTGCCATAGAAAAACAGTGTTTGTAAGGTATATCCAGGGTTCTAAAAGCAAATGGTTTCTAATGGACAATAAGAAATAATGTTTTTACACACTTTGGCAGCTTTTTCTTCAACTAGATTGAATAAGGTCATTGTTTGGCCATATTTTTGGTTTTCAATTCTAATGGCTCAGAGTCCTAAACCCAAAATTGCCCTAGGTAAAAGAACCGACCTAAAGGATTGTATTTAACACACAAAAAAAATCAATATTTTCTACAATATTTTTGTTTCTGTTGAGCAAGTTTTCAATACGTCATGCCTGAAGTCTGCAGAGTGACTTAAGTTTTTATTGATAAAATGACACATTAAATAAGGTTCTGCATAGAGTCCAGTCCTTTGTTCCAATGACAGGATAACTTGAGAATTCTTTCTCTTCCACAATTCATAATCAGACTTAACATTTTAAAGATTCAGCTGAGACCTAGAGTTTTCCTGTTCTCTCTCTGAAAACACAGGAGAAATATTTCTCAGAAACAGCAGTATAATGTGTTTAAATGAGAAAGTATAAAATTATCCAATTGTAAAACCATTACTTAGGCTTTTTACAGAGAGGAGGACAGATGATAAAACATCAAAAAACATCTAGATGTGAGGTTTCAGCATTATTTGTCACTACAAACAGACATAATACACAAATAAAGAGACTTTGATAACACCAATTTTTATCCCATATTGCAGTCAGTACAATCATCTTGGTTGCTCAGAAAACCTAGAAGACATATTTCATGTGCTTGATTCCATATGTTTTAAAGAAGACCATGATAATCAATGCCCAAAGTCCTAGAATAAAACCTCCTGGAGGATGCCATTCTTTCTGCTTGGGTTTCTGTAAAATAAAAAATGGTATCACTATTAGTTCCTCATGTTAACTACTCACTGGATTTATCAACTAGAAAAATATCTTTGCACGAGACCAAAATATTGACAAAATGCACATCTTTTACAGAGCAGATACCCAATGCCAAACATCTGTCCTTTTAATGAAGTTGAAAGTAAGCAGGGTGAAGTGAGTTGATAGCCTGTTAAACCAGCATCCTGGGAGTGACACTAAAGCTATGAGCAAGACACCACTTTCAGTGTACAAGTTGCACCTCCCTGGTACGGCACCCTCAGCACCTGACTGGCTCAGAACCAGGGAATTTGCTGGACCAGGGGAGGTCAACGCAGTGGAGGGGTCCACTTTCCCATGGCTTCCCAGTGGTTCCACTTTTCTCAAGGTACGTCCATATTACCCAGGACTTTGCTTTCCCCACAGCACAGGGAAAGGGGAACTCTACTTTCCCCCTGCAGCTTAGCTGCCAGTTGGGGCTCTACTCCCCTGCCAGGACTCTGCTTTTCCCCCAGTGGCCAGGGACTCCTCTGCAGTCCAGAGCTCCACTCTTTCCCCGGTGGCTTCGCTGCCACCTGGGATTCCGGGCTCTTAGTGGTGGCCGGGGACTCCTCTTTGTCCCCCGTGGTTCTGTTGCCACCTCAGGGGTCTGCTATTGCCCAGCAACACCATGCTCTCCCCTGTCTAACAACTCCATGCTCCCCCCAAAAGCCCTGGTGGCTCCACGCTCCACCAAGCAGCTCTGCTGCCATTTGCAGGGCTCTGTTCTCCTCTCCGTGATTCTGCACTTCCCGCCCTCCTGGCATGCCGCTATGGCCCAGCTGTACTGCTGCCCTCCACCGTGACAGGGAGCTACTCCCTCCCACCAGAGACCAGGTGCTCTACGTTCCTCCCAGCAGCTCTGCTTCCCCCTGGGGCTCTATCTTGGCTCGCTAGTTTGGCAATGCTTCTAGCCCCAGCCCAATAGCTTATCACCATGAGTGCGCTCATGGGAGGCACCTGATGGTGCTGGACCAGGGGTGTGCCGGACCGGGGACTCTCAATTATGGAGTTTCAACCTGTATACTATTTGCAGGTGCACATAAGCTTTCAAAAGACAAATCCTTCTCACATTTGTTTAGAATGACATTTCATATGCTTGGGCTCAGGTGATCTGTGAAATTTCATGAAAGAATTTGATAAAACTTTGTTTGGTATTAAAAATATACATTCTTAACAGTGAAAGTTAAAAAAAAAAGAGGAACTTGTTTTTTCAGCATCTCAGAAATGTTCAGATGTTCCTTCTATGTTCAAAAGTTTCAGAGGGGGTAGCCGTATTAGACTGTAACTGGAAAAACTTTAACAAAAAATGTAGATGGAATCATGAGCTTTCGTGGGTACAACCCACTTCTTCAGATGAATGGCGTTAAATATATAATTATTAATATTTAAATTATTATAATACATATTATGGTTGATTTGAACACTGTAGTTTCCCCTAAGAATCTGCACCTCAGGAAGCCCAAGAGCCTGTGCTTGACTTGTCCTTACCCAGAACTCCTCTCTTGAACAATCCTCTAATCTTCAGTCATGTGAATTGCATCAAAGACAGCTTAGCCCTTCCTGATATAAACTGAATGGTAAGAGTTGTACCCTTCTGCTCTCTCTTCAGCACAGTGAAAACTTCACGTTATATGACCTGTGGTGGGAAATGAACTCTACAAGGTAGACAGACTTGAGGCATTCTGGGTCTCTAAGACCTGTGTAATTAATGCTAATTACATACAATGTTTTGTCTGAGAAGATAAAACACTCTGAAATCAGAGATATCAGTTGTGATTCTTATGAGAAGCATAACTCATGTCTACTGTATGCAGGAGATGTAAACATCATATACAGTAAGGCAGAATCCAAGGTGTATGCAAGGAGTGAAATTGCTGAAAGAAAAATAAACAGATGCTGCTAAAACAGAATTGCTAAAGAAACTGGCTATGTCTAAATAGCACAAATAGCACAAATTCTGAAGATCTTGCTTATTTTTGTTAATTTCCAAGGAAAAATTAGACTTGTTATTAGAAAAGCCATCTGTCATGCATAGAAAATAAAAATAAATAAATAAATATATAGATAAATATTCTGCCTTCTATACCATGAGCATTGAAAGATATTCTGCTTTTGTAGCATGAAGTCAAATTAAAACAGTCATATCACACTCGGGTAAATAAATATTACAAATACAAAATATTCCAAAGTTCCAATTTCTGCACAAAACTGGTTAGGGGAAGCTTGCTGTTTCCTGCTAAATGCACCAAGTGGCTGGGAACTTCAAAGCAACAGGTGTACTTTTCAGCTTTTCTGTTCTTCCAAACAACTTTCTAATTAACAACCAAAGCCTTTGGATTTCTCTGCCTCCTAAAACTGCATAGATCTGGAGAGTTTTTTTAAATCAAGAGAAAATTTCTTGTTAAGTATAATATCATTTATGCATAAAAAAACCAAATGGAAACAGGAGGTCCTGAGACACAAACCAGTACAAGCCCACGAAACGTTACTAAATGTATCTTTCCCGCTGAGAGAATCAAGAGACTCAGATTATAATTTACATTAATAACAAGATGAAGATTTAAGACAAAGTAAATATATACACCCTTACATTTGCTAATAAACTGCTGTTGATACCCCTTCTTTGGTATTCACATCCACACATCTCCATATAAATACCCCAGGAAAATCAACTCTAAATGTGCAAAGCTGTCAATGTACCGCAGTTCTGAGAGTAACAGCTCCCAAACACTTCTCCACACAAAGGAACTTTCTTGTTTAAATTCTCCTAATTAACCCACAACTTCGTATGCATACTGCATTGCTCATTTCATCAATCTCTTTGTACTATCAATCTTTCTCTTCTTGGAGCTGAGACAAATCCTTACCACAAAGTGGCACCTGACCCTTCTAGACAAATGACTTCAATTTGCAGTCAGTGACACTAAAAGCCTCTCTTCTATTTTATACAGAACGCATAATTTAATTTCTTTAAAGAATTTATATGAATAAATATTTATAAGGTGATCTGAGTATGGTTTTAAGTTTTGTCATGCTGTGTTTGGAAGCCTTCCCCATCGAATTCCAAGAAAAAAAATGGAGTCTGATACAGTAATGCTGTAATTCTTTTACATTTAAATTTCAAGGACACAAAATCTGTTCAAAGACATGCAGCAAGACTTTAAAATGTACTGAATGCCTTACTGATACAAAGACTAAAGCAACATAAAGGAAAATAGTTGGGAATAGTGAGGCTGCATGCTCAGCCATCTTACATATATATCTTGAGGAACAGGATTACAGATTTACAGACTGAAAACTATATGTGAATATTTAACCAATGTTATGTTCATGTCCAAGAGGTGATGCACTCCTAAAATTGTCAATAATGCAGCTAACTGAACACAGTTATATTTAAATATACCAACATTTTCTACTATGGTGTAACAGATACATCCCAGAACTAAAATGAGAACACAGAAATAACAGGTGAGGCAGTCTTAAAGAGATGAACTGGAACCGTTTTCTTAAATTCTCAAGAACTTGAGTGTAAGATTCCAAAAAATTTAATGACTTGCTTAAAACAATGCAATTAATACTCTACTTTAACACATTTACCTCTCTAAGATCCTGAGAAATAATGAACAACAGACTAGCTGGTACTGAAATCAATGCGAGCTGTGCCATTAATTTGAACACAGTAAGGAGTTCACCCTTCCTTTCTATGCCAGAGTGAGATAAAGAGTGGTTACTTACCTTTGTAACTTGTTCTTTGAGAAATGTTGCTTATGTCCATTCCAATATGCGTGTGCATGTACTACATGAATGATCGCCAGAAGACTTTTCCCTAGCGGTATTCATCAGGTCGGCTGCGGCATCCCCTATCGTGACATCTCACAGCATTGTATATACACCCCTGCTGACCCAACTCCCACTTCAGTTACTTCTTGCCGGAACAGTCCAGAAAGGAGAGGAAAAATGACTAACCACCAGGTCCCCAAAGAGGGACTTCACCCTGGACCTTGAATGGAAAGCTGAAATAGCTGCCAGGATTACCTGAAGGTGAAAGCATGATCGTCGCTTTGTCCTGACAAATTTAGAGGAGGACCCCAGAGTAGGGAAGGCATAGAGAAACCGTTCCATTCATGACAGGTGAAAGGTATCGGATAGAGACCCCCAGCTGTGGCCCTGAATGAATGTCACCCTGTTTAACTGGGTCATGAACAGGTCTATCTGGGGATGACGATGCTCTCAGAAGATGGAAAGAGCCATGTCCGCCCTGAGGGACCTCGCATGAGATTGAAAGGGCTGGCCAAGGAGACTGCAAGGTCGTTTTGCATGCCTGGCAGTTACAAGACTTGCAGGTGAATGTTGAGAGCAATGCAAAGGTCTCCAGGACAGGGGAGAGGAGCAAGCACCACTCTGTTGATTGATATAAAATGTTGCTGTAGTGTCTGTCATCACCGTGACACATTTACCCCACAGGAGAGGTAAGAATGCCTGGCAAGCGAACCACACCGCCTTGGGATCCAGAACATTGATATGTAATGTCATTTCCCTGCAAGATCATAGGCCTTGCATTTGCAAATCTGTTAAGTGCATCCTCCACCCCGTGCCCAAGGCATCTGTCACCAAGGTGATCTCCGGTTGTGGGACCATGAACAGGACTGCCCCACATCCACTGGTGGATGTGGCCCCAGATAATATAAGGATTGTAGAATCGCTGGCAGCATGGTGACCATGTAATCAGTGGGGTCCCTGGAGGGGGAGAACACTGATGCCAGCAACGCTTGGAACAGGCGAGCATGGCACAAGACATAGATGCAGAAGGCCATATGCTCAAGGAGACTCATGCAGTTGTACACCATTGTGGTTGGGCAGTGCTCTAGCATGAAGATGAAACCCACCATGGCCTTGAACCAAGACCCAAGCAAGGAAGATGTCACTTGGGTAGAGTAAAGAAGGGCCCCAATGAACTCGATTCTCTGCATGGGGATAAGAATAGATTTTGGCACATTGAGGATGAGGCCCAGGCAGGAGAACATGGCATTGACCAGTTCCATGTGCCTAAGCATCTGCTCCTGGATCCCACTCTTGATGAGCCAGTCGTCCAAGTACAGGAAGACCGGCACCCAGGTCCTGCGCAGGAATGTGGCCACCATCACCATGCACTTGATAATGTCCGAGGTGCTGGGGCCAAGCCAAAGGGCAACACCATGAATTGGTAATGCCGGTCTGCCACAACAAAATGGAGGAAATGGCTGTGGGCTGGATAATAGAGATATGGAAGTACATGTTCTTGAGATCAAGGGAGGCATACCAGTCCCCTGGATCCTCAAGGGGATGATAGAGGCTGGGGACACCATGCAAAACTTGAGCTCTTGTATGAACATGTTCATGTTTCTGAGATCCAGTATGGGGCGCAGGCCCCTCGGGCCTTCAGGACAAAGTAGTATGGGGAGTAAAGCCTTCCGGCTCCATTACTCCTGCTGGACCTTTTCTATAGCCCCCTGTCAAGGCCAAATCCCCACTCTAGCATGATGAATGCAGAAGTGGGGGCCCGCAAAAGTACCCCAAAACCTTATCTTTCCTGGCTTTGGTATAAAACTTCCCCCCAAAATCTTAAAAACCTAGATTTTGGGGGGAAAAATCTACTGCCACCACCAAGTAATGGTAAGAAAATAAGGGAAGAGATCACTTGGGAAATCTCAGCCCTAAAGTAAAACCAGGACACAAAAATCAACCAATACTAGGTTAATTTAAAAAAGAAAATGTTTATTATCACCACAATATTCCTGTTACAAGCATAATGACTAGATGGAAAAGTCACCAATTAATACACTCCTGGGGAACCCCCATGGGCCAAAAGTTTAGTTACAAAGGAGAGGAAAACCCATTTTTAAAAGCACAGACATCAGATTCCCATTCCCAAACTATAAAATGATAAAACCTTTATCAAGAAAACGGATTTCATCTCAACTTTACCCTACTTACAGATAGTGAAGAGTCTTTTCTTGGAGAGAAAGACATGTCTGTATCCCTCAGTATCTGGAGAGAAACTGCCCAGGGTCAAAGGAGAGAAAAACCAAAAATTCCTTAGTCCCAGTTTGAAATTCCACCTACAGTAAAACTCCAATAGTCCGGCATCCAATAGTCCGGCACTCCTGATAGTCCGGCATCAAAATGGCAAGAGCCTAGTGAGTGAGCTTCGGCAAAAAATGAGTCACAAGGTAACAGCGGCAGCAGCTGAACTGAGCAAAAAGGGTGAAAAAGGCTTTAAAAAACTAAAACATTACAATATACTGTATACAGTATATACAATAAAAAGGGTTAAGAACCCTTATAGTACCTCCTGATAGTCCGGCATATCTGATAATCCGGCACCACCTAGGTCCCATAGGTTCCAGATTATCGGAAGTCTACTGTACATTTCTATTGGCTGCCTGCTAAGGTAAGGGATCCCTTAGTCCCCAGGCTGCTGGCCATCCTTCATGGTCATGACAGCCCCCCATAGTGAGGAGTGATCTCACCTCCTGGATAAGGAGTTACTCATGAGAAGGATCCCTAAAGAGGAACAGGTAAGAGCTGCAGGAGGAGGGGAGAATATGGAATTGGATAGAATATTCCACTCCCACCATGCTCAAGAGCACTATTTTGAAATAACAGACTCTGTTAAAACGTGGTTATTTTGAGAGAAAACCCTCTCGAAGTAACCCTTATTCCTCATACAATGAGGTTTACCAGTTATTTCGAGAGAAGGGTTTTCTCTCAAAATAACCGTGTCTTAACAGTGTCTGTTATTTCAAAACTAGCCAATTAGCCCGTCATAAAACGGGATTTTCAAGTCTCTCCTCCACGTTGGTCTTCTCTCCTGAGCCTCCGGTCTCTCGCTCCGTCCATCTCCCTCTCTCTCTCTTTATTTGCATCCTTCTCTCGAAAGAGGGTGCAAGTGTAGACATACCCTTAGATTCCCAAGTGTATTCCAACACTGACCATGAAAGGTGCTGACCGGTAGTGCCAGAGAGTGGTATTGAGGCAAGCAGGCAAGGACACTCATGGCACCCAGCTTTCCACAGTGCCAAAGAGGACACTGGTGCTGGGGCAGGCAGTGGAGCCAGTCAGTGCCAGAACCACAAGTGTTGTGCTTGGTGCCAGGTGGGTCCCCATGCATCGATGCAGCCGGTACCATGAACATGGGTGCAGATGCCGGTGTTGTTGATGCCATTGAGACAGGTACCACTGATGTCAGTGCCACAGCCACAGAGGGAAGCTGCTGTGCCTCAAACAATGCCATCACTGCAAGTTCAATGGGGTTCTGCACAGCCTCAAACCTGTCCGGCATGGAGGGAAGATCGAAGTCCTTGTCCAAACACTATCAGCACTGGGGAGGAAAACCAATACCATACTCAATGGACCTACCCGTGGTCCAGAGTCGACATTGTGGGGGTCAAAGCACTCAGGCCTGATAGACTGGGTGTAGTGCAGGCTGACACCAGGGCATTACTTGACTTCCTGGAGGAAGATTGGCCATGATGCATCATCGTCTTCTTGCACAGCACCGGGAAAAGAAACTGGTGCTGGGAAGATGATGTCTTCTGGATAAGCAAACAGTGCTGATGCTGCTCTTCAGGGTGTGGCACTGAAGACTCGCACACTGAGGCCATGTGCTGTGCACCAGTGGCATTAGCATGGCTAGCTGAGGCCTAAGTGCTGATTCTATGAGGATCAGTTTAAGCTGCTGGCCTCTCTCCTTTTTGGTTTATGGTTTAAACCCCCTACAGATGCTAAACTTATCTGGAAGGTGACCCTCTTCAAAACACTTCAAGCAGATGATGTGAGGATCCCCTCTCGGCATATGCTTGTCATCAAACTTTGCACATTGCTTGAAATTCTGGGGCTGCTGCATGCCCCAAGAGTACAAACAATAAGAGGGGAAGAAAACTCTAAACTAATTACTCTATTGCCAGGTCTACACTAGACCCAGAAGCTTGACTTAAGATATGCAACTCCAGCTATGTAGAATATGTAGCTAGCTTGGTGGTGTCCCCTCTGCAGAAGGCTGACAGGAGAAAACTCTCCTGTCAGATTCCCTTATTCCTTGCAAAAGGAGTACCACCAGAGGCCAGCGGAGGTGCCCTCTGAGTTTGATTTAGAGAATCTTAACTAGACTTGCTAACTCAAACTTTGGAAGATCTATTGCAGTAGTGATCTTCCTTTTAGTGTACACAAAGCCTTGAAGAAACAACTAATCTACACAACAAAAACAACAAAGAAATGCTATGCTAAGGACTAACTACTTGCGAAGCAAGAAGTCTGAAGCTATAACAATCGTCACTGGTGGAAAGAAGGAACTAAACGGTAGGCAGGGAAAAGTTTTCTAATGATCGTGCATGTGGGATGCGCACACACATTAGAATGGACATGAGCAATCATCACTCAAAGAACACCACAAATACCACAGATATTAGAAAAGAAATTAGGTTTATTATTATTATTAACTATCTGAGTTATCCTAGAATCTAAGAAACCTAGTCACGCAGCAGGAGCCCGCCATGCTGGGTTCTGTATAAACAACAAAAAGAGAGTCACAACCTCCAGAAGCTTACAATCTAAGTGTACAACATGAGACAACAGGTGGAAACAGATGAAGGAGTACAAGGAAACAATACTGGGATGGTTTTTTAACTAATTTAAATTTTGGTTTAATGTAATCAAGTACTTAAATGATATTTTAGCATTTTAAAAGCAGTAATAACAACAATATATTGAAAACCTCTTCTACTGCTTAATTTCCACTATCCAAATGTTATCAAGTATTTGTGTGTGTTTTAATTTAAAATTAATTGTATTAAGGTTTTAAAAGTTAAAAAGGCAACCAAAAAATAACTGACAATACACACAAAATAGAAACAATAAAAACAACCACATAGAACAGAATTTGATTCAACTAATATTTGCTTAAGCACTTGCTTTATAGTGATAGTAGGAAGAGGGGTGATCAGAAAGAAAGTCAACATACAAATCTTGCTTTCTGAATTCTTTAAAAAAAAATCCAGTATTTTTGCATTTATGCACAGTTGCACACCACTTGACATAGATTCTATCCTGCAGTCTTTATACAAGCAAAGCTCTTTCTAAACCCAACCTCTTCACACTCCTCGAATGGACAAAGTAAATGACTGAATGGACATATTAGGATGCTGTGGTATCTTCACTTGCAATTAATTAAATATAATCATAAATATAATTATAAATTATGTATTTGTGCATGCACTTAAAAGATTCGGAGTCTGACCTGCATATATTTACCCTACTTGTAGTACTTATTAATAAGAGTAGTTTTATCAATTTTAGGGGGACAATGCACAGTAGTGGTAAATATTTTGAGGATCAGGATCATGATTCTTTTAATTCAGACTCTTTCTCTCTGTCTAGCAATTTCACCTGAGTAGTATCAAGATGAGAACTTTACAAAGAGTGGCTTTTATAACTGATTAAATTAAGATTTTTCATTTATACTACATATAACCCCATTATAAATGCCTTTTTTATTCCTACAATAATAACTGTAACACAAAGGTGAAATGCACACATAAAATGGCACAATGTGTCATGAACAAATACATTTAGTAGCTTAAGGGCTAGTCATTATCAAATTGCTGGAGAGTCCGAATTAAAAAGGTAGGTAGCTAAGCAACAGTGAGCTTCCTACTGTGAATATTTTCTGTCAAACTCTTTATAGTTCTGATAGAATCATTATTCTGTGGAACTTCAAAACAGTTTAACAGAGAGCCGCTCCAAGTATTGTAATTAAGGACAGAATAAAACAGTGTATTTTCAAATTGGATGGGTCTGTAGGGATCCTAATGGAAAGCATCCAAGATTTTCAATGAGGACTTTTCATAAAACATTTAGTACATGTTATTGCAGTTAAAATACATTTTATGGAAAAATGATAAAGAAAATGGACTAGAGCTACAGTAGCAGTAGCTACAGTAGAAAATGGTGTTGGAATAAAAGTCAAAATTTAAAATAGTATACCTCAATAGTTCACATGTAAAAAATGTTTTAACAGTGTCATTAAGGTCCTGATATTTTAATCTTTGCCCAGGCAAAACTCCCCACTGATTTCAATGTGGAAATTGCATGGAAAAACAACAACTTATTTGGCCAAGTAACAACGAATAGTCTAGTAGCACCTTAAAGACTAACAAAACATGTAGATAGCATCATACGCTTTCGTGGGCACAATCCACAGCTGTCATCTGAAGAAGTAGGTTGTGCCCACGAAAGCTCATGATACCAGCTACATGCTTTGTTAGTCTTTAAGGTGCTACTAGACCAATGTTTCTTAAACTGTGTTCCGAGGAACACCAGTGTGCCACGAGGCATTCCGAGGTGTGCCTCAGAACAACAGAGTTAAAAATGGCTGCCCTTAAAGGGGCAGGCAACTTTTTTTTTTTTTTTTTTTTGCTCGAGAAAAAAAATCCTCGGTGTTCCTCAAAGAAAAAATTGTTTGGTGTTCCTCAGTCTTAAAAAGTTTAAAAAACACTGTACTAGACTATTTGTTGTTGTTTAAGTTTTTCCTGTATAGACTAACTCAGCTACCCCTTTGAAGCTTTTAAACTCAAGTGTTCACATTTTGATGACAACTGCAGGCACTGCAATATAACTACACCAATATTTGGTCAGGAACTTAAGAATTCTAGATCAGAGCAATAGCCTATTCCCAACAGTGACTTGTGGCATATGCTTCCAAGAAAGGGAGCAAAGCTCAAAGTGAGCTCACTTATGTAATAACGTGCTTACAGGGGAAAATTTCTTCCCAGTCTTAGCCAGCTGAACTAGATTCACAAAGGGGATTTAGACACTGCAATAACTAACTCCTAGGTGCCTTGCCACTTGGTAAAATTCATAACCCTGAATTACCCTTGCAGGCTCTCTAATCCAGTAAGTTTTCAAACTGTGGAAACAACTTCCTCCTTCACCCAAACTCCTTCTCAGACTCCACACCTCCCTCCTGTATTCCAGTCCCCTATCCCAAGCTATCTTCTATATCCAATCTTCATATCAGACCCTGCACTGCTTCCATTAATGTCATGGAAGAGTATGGCCACTGACCACATCAAATTCTTGGAGTGCCCCCCTCCATCAAAAATTATTGCTCACCCCTGTTTTAAAGGCAGGTAAGAACAGCTTTAACAGCAGAGACTGTAGGAGACCTACAGGGTTAGATGGGTACTGAGCAATGGTGCCTAAATGCTGAACTTGTCATCTGAAATGGCAGTAAAGTGCTTAAGTCCTTCTGTGACCACGGCCATGGTGTTTGCTTATGTCACAAAATCTAAGGGCTGAATATATCTACTATTACAGAAATAAAAAAATGTCGTGTTCCAATAGGTCCATTACATGATAGTCATGTCACCTCTGTGGAATTCCCAAGCTCTAACAGCTTAGGAGGTCAGCAATCAGAAGAGATAACTGAAGCAAGCTTCTTGTTTGGTACTTTAGAACTGGGTTTCAACGTCACTGGGATGAACTTTGGATACATTTATTTTTCTTTATAGTAATTTTCCTTTCTGAAATTCTCTTTTTCCTCTTTATCATCAAAGTGTCATTTTTATATTTTGTTATCTGCACTAAAATGCTGACATTTAAAATTGCATTCTCAAGTCAGAAACAAAACAGATGCATGTTTCAAGAGATCTTTAAAATACAAGGCTTCCTCAGATCAGAGAGTGAAGACCAAATGTCCCATGCTCTCAGGAAAAAAATAACACCATCCAACTTGAGGAACAAGAAATTCAACATTCACATTAAAAAGGCAATCAGAATTCACTACACAGAGCTCCATGTAAGCAGCAAGCATATTACATATTTTTATGAACACTTGAATAGCAATTCAGATTTAGCTGCAATTTTACATTGCAAATCAGTAATCATTATGATTCCTAAAAGAAAGCACTGAATTCTATCTTAAAATAAAATATAAACATCATATATAATCATGCCATAATATACATGCCCAGTACCCAATGAAAGTGTGAACTTCTCATTTGTCAGTTATATTCCTGATTTGAGGAGCTAAGGAAAATAATTGCAGCCATCTAGTAACAACTTAATCCTCTTTGGTGCCCACAGTAATATTAAAGTCAGAACAGAATTCCAATATAAGGGTTTCCTATTAATCTGTAAAACAATTTAGAGCATTTTCATCTTATGCCCCAGGTTTTACTTATTAACAATAATGTCATGATTACTGATGGCCCAAATTTTGAGTAAAATAATTATGAAAGATCAACAAAAAAACTCAGGCAACATTCTGAAGGGAATGCTAGCTATGCTTAACAAATACGTTAATGACAACAACTGCGTCTTAAGCAAATGTATTTACTTTCAAATTTAAAAGATCGCTATAGAAATATGATAATTATGTCATGATTTGTTTGTTATTTCTTGTGTCTAAAATTTTCATTCAATAAACCATTCTATAAAATGATTGTTTAGTGTACTGGCCACAATTTCATCCTTTACTTATACCCTATTTACTGATGAAGGCCTATTTTTCCTTAATCCTATGAAAACTAATTGCATGTTTGTTTACGTGAAGAAACAGTGAGATTAATAAATTTTTAGGGAAAGTGCTACACATGTATTTTCCCCTGGATATCCTGAGTATCCATTTATTTCCAGGTGGCAGACTGCATTAACAGCAGATGTTAGACAACAGCAGAACTTATGCTCAATATGCATGTTAAATTTCGATTCATCAGCTAATTGCGTAGTCGATGGAATTTCCATCAACTACTCGATTAGTTGATAAGGGGAAGGTGGGGCACTCACTATCCCGGCTGCACCTCTGCCTTTTTAAATGTCGTAAGAGCTGCCTATGGCTCTTACTACATTTAAAAGGCAGAAGAACAGCGGGAAACATGGGGCAAGTGGGGACTCAATGGCTATATTTTAAGGCATTAGAACCCAAATAAATGTTCCCTCTTCTTGAAAATTTCAGTGCTAGTATGAGATGTTTTAAAAATGTCCCCAGGACCTCTACAGCTAGAATCAGAGAAGCCCTCCTTTGCCATGTGTTGTAAACAGATGGACTCAGGGTCTATCAGGATTAGTTTGCATTTCTCAAATTGCATTACATTAAGGAGAGAGCTGAGCATGCACCTCGGGGGAGTGGGAAAGCCGGTGAGAAGGATCTGCCTCATTTATACGAGCATGTTCAAGTACAGACTCTCCTCTTGCAAAGCATGCATTTCTCAGTGAAAAGGCAGAATAGCCAACTTAGAACTTTACTAAGGGACTACGTTTGCCAACCCCCCACAGCCACCAGTGAGAGCCACGCCAGTCCCAGCCTCTCGCACCCTTCCCACCCAAAACCAGCCTCAGCCCCCCTCCTGGGCTGCTGGGGCCATGCCACCCCAGCTCTCTTCCCTGACCCCCCAGGGTGAAGGAGGGGAGTCTCTCTGAGACCTCACAAGGCCCCATGCTCTCTCCACCTCCACCATCACCACTTCCACCACCACCACCAGGGAGGGTTGGGATGTGGCCACACCAGCCTTCTCCCTTCCCTCATCAACCCCTGCCTTCTGCTGCGCCAGCCCAGGGCCTCTCTCCCACCTCCGGGTCCCCTCTCCTCACCCCCGGCTGTGTCCCGTCTCACCCCATCCTGCCACGCCAACTCAGGCCTTTTCCCTGCCCTCCCCTCCCCTTCCCCCCGCAGTCCTGTGGCCTAACCTTAACTCTGTCCCTCCTGCGGCTGTGCCAGGCTCTGCTCCGCCCCCAGCCGCCGGGTGTAACTGTTCCAAGGTCTCATGCACCTTGCGCTCTCCTCATGGCAGCTGGAGGAGAGGGGGAGGTGCTCCAAGGCCTTGCACTCTCCTCCTGGCCACTGGGGGAGAGGGGGACACTCCAAGGCCTCTCGCTACCCTGTGCTCGCTTCCCAGCTGTCAGAGGACAAGGGGGGGCGCTCCAAGGCCTCGCGCATCAAAAAGACAATTAGGCCAAAAGCACAGGCCCATGTCACAAAGGAGCTCATGTGGGCCTCTAATGGAGTTATGGGGGGACTGGAGAAAATATCAGTGCATCCTAGAGCAATGACTATTTGGTGCTCCGAGCCAATATTCATCTGATACGGTTTCATCTAATTCACTACATATACCAGCTATGTAATTTCTGCATTCGCTTGCACAACTTAGTGTTTGCGAGTCTAGTGTACACAGCTTCTTTCTGAAATCAGTCAGTTTAGAAAATCTGCCCATCATTCACAATCCCATATATTGATCTGTGGCTATCTACAGATATGGCCAATCTGCACCCTGTCAACAGCATGGGTTGAAGTATACTCACCCTGAGGATAGCAGCAGGCACAACCTAAGACAGCAGCTCTAGCACAAACAGCCCTCAAAAAACAAATGCCACCCTTCATGACCCTTCTCTCAAGGAAAGAGACAAGAAATATTTCTTTTTTTCAAAGTATTTAGAACAAAACACCAAGCTCTGGCTTCAGAGTAAAATGTACTAAAGAGCTCTGATTAGCTCAAGGTAGGTATTGTAGAGGTGTGGGAATATTATCAAGGAAGCATAAACTTATAGTAGTTTAAAATGAGCAGAAAGACATGTCAAAAGCTAACAAAATCTAGATTAATTTTTTAAATACAAAGAGAAAAACAACGGTTTATTATTTATTTTTATGATACTTAACTATAAAGTAACCAACATAAAAACTCTGCAATGTCTTCATCTAAACCAGTGGTCTCCAACCTTTTTAACTACAAGATAACTTTTTTAATTTAAGTGCAATGTAAGATCTACCTCAAACCCAAATACCTTATCCCACTTCCTTCCCGCCCATTCTTTGAGGCCCTGCCCCTGCGCCACCCCTTCTCCGAGGCCTCTCCCCGCTCACTCACTCCCCCTTCTTCTCCCATCCTCACTCACTTTCACCAGGCTGGGTTAAGGATGCAGGCTCTGGTCTTGGGCCAAGGAGTTTGGAGTGTGGGAGGGGCTCTTGGCTTAGCCCAGGGTGAGGGATTGGATTCTAGGAGGGGTTTCAGGGTGAAAGTTCTGGGAAGGAGTTTGAGTGCAGGGGATGCACATCTGGGGCAGGAGGTTAGGTGCAAGAGCAGGTTCAGAGATGGGACAGGGGTTCAGGAAGCAGGCTCTGGCTGGCCACCAGTAAACTGAGACAGCTTCTGGGTGGTGGAGCAGTGGAGTTAAGGCAGGCTTACTCCTGCCCTGGCCCTGCAGCACTCCTGAAAGCAGCTGGCATGTACAGCAAAGGCTCCATGGCACTATGTGCTGCCCCTCATCTACAGGCACTAAGCTCACAGCTCTTACTGGCCACAGTTCCCCATTATTCATCAATGGGAACCACAGGAATGGTGTCTGCAGGCAAGGACAGCATGTGGAGACCCCCTGCTCTGCCTCTCTCAGGGGCTGCAGGGACATGCCAACCACTTCCAGGACCAGCAATTACCACAGGGATAATTACTCCAGTCATGACGGGTTAGGCATTTTATAACTCACTACTCAAAGAATTAAAATTAAGTGTAAGAGAGAAATGAAAATTGTGAAATGCATAGACCAGTCAAAACTCAAAAATAACCCACTTTGCAAGCAGTAAAGAACTAACAACACGCCCCCGTTATGTGTTGGGTCAGGAAATGACTTAAGGACACTGTGTGTTTGTGAGAATGACAGAGACACACACACACACACACACACACACACACACACACACACACACACACACAGAGTGTGAGAGTGACAGAGTTACGCATTACCAAGCTCCCTCCATCCCCTTTCTCTGTTTGGAGATAGGGTACAGAAGTGGGGGGAGGAAGGAGGAACACCCTAACATCAGCGCCCCCCTCTTCTCCCTCCCACACCTCTCACAGCAAGCAGGAGATTCCCAGGGGGGCAACTCCAAGGCAGAGGGCAGGAGAAGCATGACAGTGGGTGGAAGGGCAACTGAAGTGCCAGCATTTGATAGCTTCCTGACCAGTCAGAGGCTCCAAGGTCTACCAATAGATCCTAATCTATACCTGATGTGTAAAATTATTTGCCCATAAAAATAATTTTTAATTTAAATAACTATGTAAGGTACTTTTTAATTTTTTATATGATATATAACTTGTTTTGTTGAAATAAAAAAAGTATAGACCATGGTTAATGAAATAGAACAGGCTTCAGTGAAAATTTCAGATACTTTGTACGTTTGAGATTTTGCATATACGTATAATATTCATGCAATTGCAAAAAACTGACATTTATTGATATAAAATTAATATGCATTTTGTGATTTTATTTAGGAATAAATAAATAAAAAACAAAATGTTAACAAAATATTCCCCTCCTCTCCCCCAGAGCCAGGCACTCCCCATACCCCCGTTCTAACCCAATTCCCCTCCACTCCCCCAGAGCACCCCCCTCACTCTAACACAATGCCTTACCCCTTCCCCAGAGCCAGACACTCCCAACTCCCCCAACCTAATGCCTGGGTCCTGGAGCCGCTGCTGCTACCACACACTTCTTCCTCAGGCACTGGGGCGGCATGAGCACAGCGGCCAGCTGTAAGCATGTGCTGGAGGACCCAGCAGCCCAGCCAGCCATGAGCACGTGCTGGAATGCCAAGTACAGAGCAGCCCAGCCGACCATGAGCAGTTACTGTGGTGCCGGGCGCAGAGTGGCTGGTCGGCTGGCTGTGATCTGTACCCAGCCACGTGTTCCAAGCGGCCAGCGGGCCACATAAAATTTCGATCAGGCCGCCTGTTTGACATGCCTGCTGTACACCATTTTATAAATTCATTTCATTGTACCAATCACGTTTTCTCTCTCCCCTCCAAAGGAGCATGACAAAACAAGGGTGGAACCACATTCCTCTCCATAAGCGGCGAGGAGTCCTGTGGCCCCTTATAGACTAACCGAAGTGTTGGAGCATAAGCTTTTGCGGGCAAAGACCCACTTCGTCAGATGCAGACCCACTTTGTCAGATTGCTCTCCATGTTATACTGGGATACTATAATCCGAGGATACAGAGGAGTCTGGAATTGCAACTATATTAGTTCTTCGGCCTGAAAAGCACAACAGCACAACACAACAGCATTCAGGAGCAGTGGCAGATTTCTCTGTGCGCTATGCTTATCTATACTATGTGCGATCCAAACTCAATACTATTAATCCCCTTAAACGTATGAGAAACTGACTAAAATTAGTTTTATGAATGTTACAAAGATAATTAATAGCAGGGAAAAAAACCCACCTCAACCAAACAAAAAACAGAGCTTGCTCTGCTTCTTCACACCGGATCACTCCTCCAAAGTCTCCACACATCCTTAGGTACCATTTTAAACCTCAGCTTTCAATTTAAACAAAATTCTTCTCATCCCACTTGCATGTCCATGTTACATTCTTGCAGTTACTTAATAGCCATTTCCTGCAGCCAATCACATATCACCCATATTCACAAGCCCATTTTTATCCTTGTATGTGTGGGCACTTTGCTGGTTCTAGGAGCACGCTCTGCATGACCCTTCTAAAAGGCATCACCAATAAAATAACACTGCAGCGCCAATGGACTTGAATTGCTCCTGGGGCACTGAGCTGTGGATGACAATAACTGAAGTAGAATGGGCCCACGCCAGCACCCCCAGTAGGGTGGAGCTAGGTAAAAGTGACACCCAGCCAAGAGTAATCTAGCCAACAGAGCAGAAACTGAATCCTCAAAGGAACCACATGCACAAATAATTTTCAAGAAAACAATAAAATGTGAAGATGCTTTGGATAACACAAACACAATGGTTCCATTAGTAAAGTCTTTATTCAGTTACCCTTTCCATTCACTCTGAAAATGGAAATGATTTGATCAAATTCTAGCATCTCTGAATTATTAAGAAAAACAAATTCTAGACATGGCACTAGTGAGCAGCCTGCCAATACCGCTATCTCTAGCTATTCATCAGTTCTGTCAAGATGGGCTTGTGCATTACACTGCTACAGCCCTCAAAACATGCTACCAAAGGGTAAACAAAATATAATTAACTTAACACAAAACCCACCAATATAACAGCTAATTAAAATTACATGATAATTAAGTGAGATAAATATGTAAATATACGTGGAACTGTGAGTGTCTACACCTGACTGTCTAAAAAAATAATTATCATCACAACAGTGCTAAATACATGAAGATTAAATAGATGAGATGCACATCAAAACATGGTAGCAGTAGCATTACCTTATCAGTGTGGGCGTATTAAGTAACATTTCTGTTAATACTCAGAAGAAGAAATGCTGTACATAGAACATTAAATTAGCAAAGCCAGAAGTGTTAATTTTACTGTTCACTGACATCCTATTTAAAGTAAATATTGCCTATCACAGAAGCTGCCACACAGAAGAAAACAGAATGAAGTCAAATTCATGTTTCATAAATGCCACAGTTATTTATTACACGAGGTAATGAAAATGTGCAAGAACACTAAATTATATTCAGAAAACTGAAATTACATCCTGTTTCTTGGACAGCCTTCTGTACACTGTTTGAACAATCGTGTTTCATTAACAAAGGCCACAGTCCTGAATGTGTTTAACTTTAGTCATCCGAGTGGTCCCCACCAAAGTCAATAAGGCCAATCACATGTCAGAAGATAAGCAAGGCATAGATGTTTGCAGGACTGGGACCTAAGGCTCAATGTGAAGAGGAAGAGGAGGAGTATTTATTCAATAATCTAGGTAATAAAAACTACAGATGTTTTGTGCCTTCACAAAGCTGCTCATTTTTATTATTCTGGGAATACATTTATTTAAATATGATATCCCAGATGGCTGCAAATTAGAGAACTAAGCCTGTAGGGAAGAGGTCAACACAAAATATGACTCTTCACACCAGCCTCACCAGAAAACACATGGGACAGTGCTTTGGTGAATAGCCATGAAATTCCCATCCTCAGCTGCTTGGGAAAAGAAGAGATGCAGGGACAAGAAGTTGGTCGGTGGTGCACAATGGAGAGACAGTAAAAGCAGTTCTAGGCAGTTGCTTACCACAAATGTCAATAAAAGCCCTGGGAGTGCATCATGTAAAAGATTAAAGCGTCTGTACACCTCTGCAACAGATCTCTGCCCTTCTAACAGTATTTAAATTCCAAGCATAAATAAGGAACTCTGGCTTAGCAAGTAAGACCTTCTAAGATTCCCACTGTTACTTGGCCACTTCTCACCTTGCTCCATGCAGTGACTTGCAATTAAAATCTGGCCTTCTGATTCTCAAAGAGGGAAAGGTTGCAGTGTATCTGTGTATACAATTCCCAAATCCTGCCTGCCACTAAAAATAATTTACAACACTGTCCATTTTAGTATGTAATACTACAAACAGCACTACAAGTCAAAACGTTGTCCCACTGAAAGTGCTGAGAAGAATTTAATCCAGCACAGTTAACTTGGTAACAGGATAAGAGAAGCTTTGAATGAGTAAGTACGTTTCATCTTTTCTATTGTTAAATACCTTATTCACCAAAATAAAAAGTCAATTCTATTGTACAATTTAGAAATTTTGCTAAGTCACAAAGTTTTCCATAACTTAGAAAAATCCATCCAACTTTTCCTTAAATCAAGCTTTTTTTAGTAACTACATTAACTTTTTCCCAAAATTGTATGGTTCCTGAGATGTAGACTCAGTTTTTACACCATTAATGGGTAAATTAATGTATTAAAAATCTGTTAGAACTACTATACTGCTTGATGTTTTCAACTTCTAAAAGTCAACATTTTCTAGTATAAAAATACTAACAGAATTAACTAGATTAAGAAAGATTTGCTTCCATGTTGACTTTCAACATCATTGTTTAGTTAATAGAGGGTAACAAACAACACTCAAGTTTTGCAGCTGAAAATTCCATCACTGTAAAATATACTTTTGTTTTTACTAGTGTTTTGGTATTTAATTAGTCTTCACCTCAGATTGATGTCTGTGCTTAGATGTAATTAACAATAGGAAAAACTGTTCTATGGAATAGGATTTCTACCCATTAGGCAAATTTTCTCACTATGATGTGAAAAAATGTCAACTATTTAAAATTAGCACACCTACTTTGCCAGAAACCCCAAGTGCATCTAAACTTCATTTTATGCTGGACTAGAAAAAAAAACACATCAATTATTCCTGTTCTCAACTGTACAACTATTTTAAAATGTGTGAACAGTTAAGACAAAATTGAAAAATTACCATAATAGGCTTCTGACATTTCCCTGCTTAGGCAAAAATTAATTCTAACTGTCTGTTTTTGTGCAAAGCCTTTATAATTTTTCTAATCTTGAGTTCCCACGAGAGGGAACACAATACTTTCAAGTACAAGAGTGTAAGGCTTGGCATCTTTGCTTTATAGTTATGCAGTTTATTTGATGAACGTCTAAACCATTAAGCTTCCGTTTCTGCTTAATACAAGCTATTCTCAGTGGACCTGTAAGTTAATTTCAGTGAAATGAAGTTTTAGGAAGAATGCACTCTCTTACACGGAAAGGCTCACTAAACAAGGGTTTGTAAAGAAAGCACCTGTTTTCTGAATTGCTCTAGGAAACGAGTAGAAAGGCACTTAAAAGGAAGTTTCATTTTTAAAAACTACTTTTCCTCACAAGCCTTGCACACACAGACATATATGCAAGCAAGAAGTAGTTGAACAAATACATTTAAAAAGAAGCATCTGAATATGCATCTTTTTTCAGTTTCTTCTTTTTCTCCACAGATGGAGAAGCTCTACTAGTGAAATCAATTAGAGTGATAATATGATAGGCACCTTCAGTTTTATTTTTGGTGCTTAATGTAATTCCTATGTCTTATGCAAGCAAGTAAATCAGACCTACCACTGGCTTTAAAACTTCCATACAGATCACAGTATGTTGTTCACATATTACATTTTCACTGAGAAATATTTTAAAGAGATTCCTGTGCCCCAGCTACAGCGGACATGTGTGCACAAACACACACACACACACCAGACACCATACTACCACAACTCATAGCATATAATGATGCTACCAACTCTATTAAGGTTATACAGAGCTTGCATATATATTTAGTCTATTCCCATGCAAGGTAGAAGCACATTATTTGCATATCATTATGTACTGGAAACCTATTCAGTTATTCCCATAGGAGACAATTCATCAGAGTGACCTAAATAGTACTCACTCTTCTGATTCAAAATTTGAAGGAACAGCAAATAAATGAAGAATGATGCAGACACATGCACACAGATTTAGAACGTTTAAGAACGAACTTAGGCTAATAAATGACAAATGCAGATGAATGCAGACAAATGTAGCATAATGAATCCCACAGGAGCAAAGAATAATGAAAAAAGTAAATTATATGCTTAATGGAAAAGGATCATCACATAAAGAAGAAATCTGTGAGTTATTGCACCCAAAATCCTCAAGCTTCAGTCAAATGTGCTGCTGTCAGGATGAGGGCAAACATACTGAACTGCCCTGCTGAGGAAACATGGTATGCGATACAACCTGCCCTCATTTGCACCTCTAAATAGAGAAAAGGTTCTTCTGACATCAGTTGATAGAGGCAAAGGAATTCAGACAGCCCGAGAAGCATTAGCTGTATATCACTTTGTCTAGACACTGCAACACTTCATATATCACCAGCATTTGGAGACCCTTGTAGAGCACAATAGGGATTGTGTTTGGTTAAAACCCTTGAGAATATCAAATTGAAATGTCTAACAATGAGATTACAACAAAGACTGGTCTCTTGGCATAGTCCCTTCAGAACATAACATATAAAGATCTGTGTACTGTAGTATCATCACAGAACTTGTGAAAGGAATTAAGCACAATCCACTAGGACAGAGGTTCCCAAACTGACGTGTGTACCACTGAGAGTATGCAAGACATTTCTGTGAAATATGAGACAAATTGTGTAATGGTGAATTTTGTTTATTACCTTTTTTTTTTTAAAACATTTTCATAATAGGCTACTCAAAGCAGAGCTGTCCTGTTCATAGGACGAACAATTTGGAGTAACCACAATGGGCAGCCTGGGAGGGTAAGGTAGGGGCTAGCAGGAGACCTGATGCCAGCAGCAAGAATCAGGCCTGTACCTGCACTCACCAGCAGCAGTGGGAAGCAGAGCCACTTGACCTCAACCCCACACCCTCTGTTGGCTCCCAGTTGCATCACTTGGAGGAAGTGGTTTGGGGGGAAAAAAGACAAGAAATAATTCTTCAACTCTACTCTTCGCTGAATGTGTGTCCAGTTCTGGGCCCCACATTTCAAGAAAGATGTGGAGAAATTGAAGTCCAGAGAAGAGCAATAAAAATGATTAAAGTTCTAAAAAATATGACCTATGAGCAAGGTTCTTTCTAAGTTGCGGGGCAGCATAGTCCCGCAGCTGCTTAATCAGCCCCACCCAGTCAGGGGCTCGAGACTCTGCGCACAGAGCTGCCTGACTGGGTGGGGCTGATTTAAGCAGTCTCGGGGCTGTAGAGAGAACCTTGCCTATCAGGGAAGACTGAAAGAATTGGGTTTGTTTGGACTTAGAAAAGACTGAGAGAGGACATGACAACAGTTTTCAAGTATCTAAAAGGGTGTTACAAGGAGGAGGGAGAAAAATTATTCTCCTTAACCTCTGATAATAGGACAAGAAGCAAAGGCCTTAAATTGTAGCATTGGAGGTTTAAACTGGACATTAGGAAAAACTTCCTTTCAGGGAGGTTAAGCACTGGAATAAATTGCTGAGGGAAGTTGTGGAATCTCCAGCACTGGAGATTTTTAAGAGAGGGTTAGACAAACACCTGTCAGGGATGATCTAGATAGTGCTTGGTCTTGCTGTGGGTGCCAGGAATTGGATCCTTCCAGTAGTAGTATTCTATAAGTCTATGAAGTCCTGTCAAATAACAGCCTATAACGATTTCTTCTGTGCAGACAATTGGAAACAAAATATGAACAAGGCCAAACCATCAGAATTTTTAATGGATGTGGGCACAGCTAATGGTGAGCAAGAAAGTTTTGGAGGAGATGGTCTGCTGTCAATGACAATATTAAGGCTCTAGAAGCACCAGACTTCGTGTGTTATAGAGTTGCAAATTCAGGAAAACCTCACACCACAGCAGAGTAGCTAATACTACATGAGGCTTACCAATGCTTAGAGAGAAGGCCCCAAAATTAATTCAGTTAATGCAATTATCAAGCAATACAGTGTCAAGTTGAATTGATGATATGGATAATAATTTCCTAAGGGTATGTCTACACTACAGCGCTATTTCGAATTAACTTAATTTGAAATAGTTAATTTGAATTAACCTAATTCGAAATAACGCATCTATACACAAAAACTATTTTGAAATAGCGTTTTGCTATTTCGAAATAGCACGTCCACACTGAGTGGACCCTGAACTGAAGTTAAGGCTGGCCGGAACCAGTGCCAGCTTGGCGTCAGGTTAGGACTTTGGGGCTGCTGCCTGAGGCTAACTGAGCTCCGTGCTTAAAGGGACCCTACCCCCACCCCGGACAGACTGTTCGCAGGGTTCTCCACTTGCTTGTCTACCTCGATGAGGGACAGCAAAGCAGTCCTGTCTGGGAGTGCCCTGAGTGACGGCACTCAGGACACCACAGCACTCGGATACATGGAGCCAGAGCTGCCCCTGGGCATGGCGGTGCGTCTCGTGGGGTCGTTGCCATCAGCCCGACTGCATTTGCTGCAGGCTACCATCCAGGGGGTCCATTGAGGGGCTGTCAGGATCCAGGTGGCCCTTCGGGAGAGCATCCACCCCGAGAAGCCATCAGAGCCACCCCTGGTCCTCCCCACCAGAGGCTGGTGCCACATTCCTCCCTCACATCCTTCCACTTACCCCTCCCTAGCCCTCCTTCCTGATGTCAAATAAAAGACATGTATGTTCAAAAATAGAAACTGAGTTTATTGAACAAAATGGGGGGGGGGGGATGAACCTCTGGGAAGACTGGGAAAAGGAGGTGGGAGAGGGAAACCTGGGAGGAGGGAGCTGGAAGGGGGAAGCAAGGGGAAGAAGTGGGAGGGGAAGCTCAGGGCCTAGGGTTGGGGGTCTCACCGGACCAACTTGATTTTCATGCAAACCTGCTCCTGGGTTCGCACGTGTTCTTTGATAGCCAGGCTGGCAGCTATCCTGCCATAGACAGCTGCATTACTCCATCTAGTGCGGAGATCATGGATGTTGGGGGCATCCCCCCCAAACCTGAATAAGGTCCATGATCTCCACCCTGGACCAGGAAGGCGCCCGCCTTCTCCAGCCCTTGTCAGGCTCCTAGGAGCTGGCAGACTGCTCCTGGGGAATGGTGGAGGGCTGGCTGCCAGTGGCTTGCTGGCTCATATTTTGGGGCCACTGGGTCAGGGGTCCCGGTGGCCACTGCTAGCTCTGGGCTGGTAGGCTTGGAGCTCGCACAGGCACTGTGGCCAGGGTCTACCCCATTAATGGCTCCAGGGCTGGGGGAGAGGAGAGTAAGTTTTCCTGGTTGTGCCCAGAGTGGCCACCAAGGCTCCCTGGGAAGAGCTGGAGGTCCCCTATTTCGAATTAAGTGTCTACACAGCACTTAATTCGAAATAGCTATTTTGAATTTGGTGTTACTCCTCGTAGAATGAGGTTTACCAAATTCGAATTAAGGGCTCCACTATTTCGAATTAAATTTGAAATAGCGGTTTGAATGTGTAGACGCTATTAGTGTAGACATACCCTAACTCAATTAGTAAACCATAATCCTAGCAGCTGGTGCTCTGCTGTGCAGCTGGATGAATCCACAGACATGGCAGGCTTACCTCACCTTCTGGTGTACTTGTAGTACATTTACAAAGGTGCAGTACAGGAGGACATTTTGTTTTTTTCAGGTGCTGCTTCCCAGAATGACAGCTCAGGAGATTTTTTGGTTGCTTAAAAGCTTCAGAAAATCCATAGATCATCTGGTTAAATGTACTGGTATCTGAGCCAATGGAGCAAAGCTAATGACTGGCAGGCATAGAGAAATAATGACACAACGCATCAGACATTCCATGAGGGCAGGGGACTGGACTCAATGACTTCTCGAGGTCCCTTCCAGTTCTAGTGTTCTATGATTCAATGATTAAAGTAGCCATAGGGAAGCACATGTTGCCAAAAGCATGCCTACCAACTTGAAGAAGGTACTGGACTTTATAAAAGTGCAGCCCTTGAATTCCAGAATCTTTTACGTTGTACATCATGGCTGTGTCTAGACTGGCAAGTTTTTCCGCAAAATCATCTGCTTTTGCGGAAAAACTTACCAGCTGTCTACACTGGCCGCTTGAATTTCCGCAAGAACACGGATGATCTCATGTAAGATTGTCGGTGCTTTTGCGGAAATACTATGCTGCTCCCGTTTGGGCAAAAGTCTTTTTCCGAAAAACTTTTGCGCAAAAGGGCCAGTGTAGACAGCAGAGATTTGTTTTCCGCAAAAAAGCCCCGATTACGAAAATGGCGATCAGGGCTTTTTTGCAGAAAAGCGCATCTAGATTGGCCATGGACACTTTTCCACAAAAAGTGCTTTTGCGGAAAAGTGTCCTGCCAATCTAGACGCGCTTTTCCAAAAATGCTTTTAACGGAAAACTTTTCAGTTAAAAGCATTTCCAGAAAATCATGCCAGTGTAGACGTAGCCCATGAGATGAGATGCATACATGTCAATCTATTGCTACATATTAAGGTTCAATGGCTACCGTGGGACAAGCACTTGGCATGTTTCTTTGAATTTCAATCCAAGTTCAAGATGTTCTTTACAGATCACCTATTCCTACTCTCTGTCTGCATGACAGAGTCTGGCTTATTTGTCAAACACATTCTCTCATTTGAGTGAGCTAAATCGAGGACTTCATGGACTGAATGTAACTATCTTAAATGTCCAGGACAAAACTGAGTCAATGATAAAAAAAAAAGTGGAATTCTGGACTCACCATGTGGAAGAAAACAACACTGAAATTTTACCAAACTTGTATGTATTCCTGATAACGAATTAACTACATTTGCAGGACATCGTTAAAGGGGACATCAAGCACATCTCACTGAACTGGTAAGGCAATTATGTGAGTGCTTTCTCTCAGCATAAACAGATGGATCCACTGTTTTCACACATTTTTCTGCATTCATATAATCATACAACACTAGAAATGGAAGGGACCTCAAGAGGCCATCAATTTCAGTCCCCTGCCCTCATGGCAGGACACAGTACTATCTAGACCATCTCTGATAGATGTCTGTCTAACCTGCTGTCATGGCTCCTTCCCCACTCGTGCCCTAGAATTTAGTTACAAAGGGAAGCCAAAACATTTTTTAAAAGTACACAGACATCAGGTCCCATTTCTCAAACCATAAAACAATAAAACCTAACGGATTTATCTAAACATTACCCTACTTACAGAAAAGTGAAGAATTGTTTCTTGAAGAGAGATACATGTCTGTCTCCTTCAATAACAGGAAAGAACTTGCCCAGGACAAAGGAGGGAGAAACCAAAAAATTCCTTTGTCCCAGTTTGAAATTCCTACCTACATTCCTATTGGCTGAATCTACCTGACTTAGGTAAGGTTAACCCCTTAGGTCCCAAGCTACTGGCTAACCCTCACGATCATGACACCTGCTCTTAAATATCTCCAGAGATGGAGATTCCACAACCTCCCTAGGCAACTTATTTAACCACTCTGACAGTTAGGAACTTTTTCCTAATGTCCAATCTAAACCTCCCTTGCTGCAGTTTAAGCCCATTGCTTCTTGTTCTATCCTCAGAGGGCAGGAAGAACAATTTTTCTCCCTCCTCTTTGTGACACCCTTTTAGATACCTGAAAACCACTATAATGTCACTAATCAATCTTCTCTTTTGCAAACTAAAGTCCAATTCTTTCAGTCTTCCTTCATAGGTCATGTTCTCTAGACCTTTAAATCATTCCTGCTCTTCTCTGGATCTTCTCCAATTTCTCCACATCTTTCTTGAAATGTGGTGTTCAGAACTGGACACAATACTCCAACTGAGCCCTAATCAGCGCAGAGTAGAGCGGAAGAATGACTTCTCGTGTCTTGCTCACAACACACCTATTAATGCATCCTAGAAGAAGTTACTCACCTCTATGCAGTAACGATGGTTCTTCGAGGTGTGTCCCCGTGGGTGCTTCACATCTGGTGTGAAGCTGGTCCCGGTGCCACAAATCGGAGCTTGCCAGAGCTGTGTTTGGCCGGACCACGCATGCACGAGTAGCTTTCGTGCCTTTCATCTGCCGTGTGCGGTCCAGCGCCTGTCAGTTCCTCTCATCTCCTATCTACAACACAGAAACAGACGAGATTCCGTAGTGGGGAGGAGGGTGGGTCACAGAGCACCCACGGGGACACACCTCGAAGAAACATTGTTACTTCTCGGAGGTAACTACTTTTTCTTCTTCGGGTAGTCCCCGTGGGTGACTCCAGAGCAGTAATCCCACTTAGACATGGGCTGCGTAATCATGATGACTTGGAAGCACTGCTAAAGCCACTGAATCGGAGGCCAGGTGCTGCGCGATTGCATAACATGTTGAGAATGTGGTGTTAGAAGACCAAGTAGCCGCCCGGCAGATGTCACATAGGGGGACTCCTCTTACAAAGGCTGCTGACATAGCAACTGCTCGCGTAGAGTGGGCTCTAGGCTGTGATGGGAGCGGATTCTTACAGATAGTATAACAGGTCGTAATACAAGAGACAACGAATTTCGAAATGCACTGGGCCGAAAGGGGTTGGCCTTTAGAACGCCCTGATGTCGAGACAATCCATCTTTCAAATATCGTGGGTTCTATCTATATAGAATGCCAGGGCTTGGCGGACGTCCAGAGTATGCAGGAGAGCGTCATGCTGAGATGTGAGGTTTAAGATAGAAACATGGTAAAACGATTGGCTCATTGATATGAAAATCTGTTCAGACTTTAGGTAGAAAAGCTGGATGAGATCTAAGTGTTACAGAGTCCCTATTAAAGACTGAATAGGGGGGCGCTGACATCAGTGCTGCCAGGTCGCTCACCCCACGCGCCAATGTTACAGCAAGGAGGAAGAGTACTTTCATTGTAAGCTTCGGCATGGGTACTGTCGTCAGAGGTTCAAACGGTGGTCGTTTTAGGACATCTAAAACCAGATCAAGACTCCATGTAGCTGGCGGGGGTCTGCGTGGTGGGTTAAGGTTAGCGAGACCTTGGAGCAATCTTGTCATTGTAGGATGGGAAAACACCAACCTCCCTTCGATGGGGTGGTGAAAAACCACAATTGCTACCATGTGGACTCTAAGTGATGATATGGATAGTCTAGCTGCAGGCAACTGGAGGATATAGTCCAGTAAGACATGCAGTGGTGAGATAAGAGGATCTAGGTCCTTAGCACCAGCACATGAATCTAGACCATTTGGACAGGTAGGTTTTCCTGCTATGTAGCAAGACGCGCTTCAACTGGTCTGAGCAAAGATTCTTGGACGTGCTGAACCATCTACCATCGGTGCAGAGTGGAGCCGCTCTGTTGCATCAGCAGGTCTGGTAGATAAGGGAATCGGTACAGCGCTCGCATCGACAGCTGCGGGAGAGTTGAGTACCATGGCTGCCTGGGCCAGGCTGGGGCTATGAGTAGCACTCGTGCCTTGTCCATGATGATCTTCTCAAGTACCCTGGGAATGAGCACAACTGGGGGGGAATGCGTATAATAGTGATGTATCCCAGTGAAGCAGAAATGCGTCTCCCAGGGAGTGGGTGTCCACTCCTGCTCTGGAGCAGTATGCTCTGCATTTCGCATTGGCACATGTGGTGAACAGATCTATCACTGGACGATCCCAGTGGTGGAAGAAAAGTAGGAGGACGTCCGTGCAGATCACTCACTTGTGGTCTTGATGAAAGTGTCTGCTCAGTGCAGCTGCAATGATATTGTTCGCACCAGGTAAATATGATGCCACGATAAAAAAGTCATTTTGAATGCACCACCTCCACAAGCGGACCACCTCTGTACAAAGGGACCAGGACCGGACACCTCCTTGCCTGTTCACATAATACATCGTAATGATGTTCTCGGTGAGAATTCTGGTTGTCGTACCTTTTATGTGCATCTTGAACTGTTTGCAGCCATGGAACACCGCTCACAGCTCAAGGAGGTTGATATGCAGCATCATTTCCGCCGTGGACCAACGGCCTTGAGCTGTTTCCGTACCCATGTGGGCACCCCAGCCGATGAGAGAAGCGTCTGTGGTTATCTCCCTTGACAACTGTGCCACGTGAAAGGGGACTCCTGACCACATGTTGTTGGGGTTGGTACACCAATGCAGGGACTCCTTGACGTGTGCGGTTAGCACCACGGTTTTGCGGGTGCTGCATCTGACGGGACTGTATAACGTGCTCAGCCAGTGCTGCAGGCACCGCAGATGTAACCTTGCACGATGCACGATGATTGTAGTAGCCGCCATATGACCCAAGAGCTGCAGGTATACACGTACTGGGAGTGTTGGGGAATGCAGGACCGTTCTTATTAAGTCCTTTATGACTTGAAAACACTTGGCCGGCAGATGAACTCGCTCTGACAGAGTTGAGTTGAGCTCCGATGAAGGTCAGGGTTTGCGTCGGTTGTAGATGCGATTTTCCCATGTTTACAATAAGGCCGAGGGAGTCGAATAGAGCCCAAGTTGCAGTTACCATGTGGTGAGTCTCTGAATGAGTGTGACCTTTGATCAGGCAATCATCGAGATAGGGGAAAATTGAGACCCCGGTTCCGCGTAGATGAGCAGCCACTACTGCCAGTGTTTTGGAGAACACTCTTGAGGCCGAGACAAGGCCGAACGGAAATACTTTGTATTGAAAGTGCTCGTGCCCCTCTACGAACCGTAGAAATTGCCTGTGCGCTACATGTATTGTGATGTGAAAGTATGCGTCCTGTAAATCTAGGATTGCGAACCAGTCTCCTTTGTTTAATGCTGGTATGATCTTGGCCAGCATGGTCACCTTGAAGCACTTCTTTTGAATGAAACGATTTAGGCCTATCAAGTCGAGAATAGGTCTCCACCCCTAGGACTGTCTGGGGACCAGGAAATACCTGGAGTAAAAGCCTTTCCCCCGAAATTCCGTGGGTACTCGCTTTACGGCTCCGATCTCTAGCAGGTGGAGGACTTCTCCTTGAAGAACAATTCCGTGAGATGGGTCCCTGAAAAGGGACGGGGTGGGTGGGATAGTGGGGGGAACTGAGGTAAACGGGATTGTGAGGCCTGATGTTATCACCTCTAGAACCCATTGGTCCGAGGTAATGTTGGCCCATTGATGAAAGTTTGGCCTCAGCTGACGATGGAACAGGCTAATGGCAGGCTTTTGTGTGTTGACCACCGGAGACATGTCTGAGTCCTTGGCACAGAAGTCAAACCTGCTTTTTAGGAGCAGGCCGAGCTGATGGACGGTTCTCCTGCTGGCGTTTGCGTTGACGACGCTGTCTAAATCTAGATTGGTCAGGTCCGCATTGCTGCTGCTTATAGGATAAGTAATCGTACCTCCTTTGAAAGGGGTAGTATCGCCTGTGCCTGAAAGGCGTCGTGTACATACCCAGAGTTCGGAGGGTAGTACAAGAGTCCTTCCCAGAATGGAGAATCTTATCAGTAGTGGAGGAAAACAGCTTCTGTCAGTCAAATGGCAGATCCTCAACTTTAGACTGCAATTCTCTAGGGGCTCCTGCTAACAATAGCCAGGAGGCTCTTCGCCTGGCAATACCTGTTGCCATGGCTCGTGCAGCCATGTCTGCCACATCGGTGGCAATTTGAAGTGATGTTCTGCCTGCAGTGTACCCCTCTTGCACAACAGCTTTTAGAAGAGGTCTCTTGTTGTCGAGGAGGTGTTGCATAAGTTCCGGAAGCTTGGAATAGTTGTCAAAGTTATGGTTTGATAAGAGGACAACATAGTTGGCAATTCAGAGGAGTAAGGTTCAGGAAGAGTAGATCTTACACCTGAGTAAATCTAGTTTCTTAGAATCCTTATCAGGGAGGGAGTTTTTGAAGTGGGGCATCTTAGCCTTATGGCGGATCGCATCCACTATCAGAGAGTTAGGCTGTGGGTGATTAAAAAGAAAGTCTAACCCTTTGGATGGGACAAAATATTTCCTGTCCGCTTTTTTGTTGGTAGGTGGTATCGATGTTGGCGTTTGCCAGATTTTCTCAGCTATCTCCATAATAGCCTCGTCTATCGGGAGGGCAATCTTTCACTGATGTTTAGGGTGTAAATTCTTGAACAGCTTATGCTGTTTCACCTGGATCTCAGTAAGTTGTACCTCCTGGGATTGCACAACACATTTAAAGAGGTCTTGGAACTCCTTGAGGTCATCGGGAGGTGACGTCTCGGCCGGAGTTACCACTTCACCCAGCGAGGGCATTGACGAGCGGGCATTAGGAGACATGTCTGGTTCCGTTTCTGACAGTTGACCCTCTTCCAGGTCTGATTGTTGTGACTGGAGAGCGTGGAGGCAGCGTGGCTCGGAGCGGAGACTGTTTCTGAGGTTCGCAATGTACCGAGCATGGGCTGATCGACTGACAGGAGCATGGTGATCTGCGGTGAGATCGCGAGTGGCTGTGATGAGATGATTCACAATAGGAGGGTCTATAATAGTGCGTGTAATGTTGATCAGAGCCTGCAGGTGACGAGCGTTTAGAGGACCTAGTACTGCTATGCCTGATGTAGTAGGTCCTCCGTGGTTAGCGGATCGGTGAGCGCGGGTGTCTTGAAGGGGATCGAGATCTAGAGCATCTGTGATGTGAGCAGCTACGCTCCCTGTAGTAATGGTGGTGAGACGATATACTTTGCCTATAATATTCCCTCTGTCCCGTTGTATGGTTTGCAGAAGTAGAAGGGTGAGGGGGTGGCTTGGAGAGAAGGTAGGGAGGGGGAGAGAGAGAGATCGCCTGGGCATTTGAGTTAGGTGCTCCTTTACTAGATGCTGCTGCTAGCTGTTCAGAGCATGCAGGCTGCGAGATTGGAGGCTCAGGTGGCTGCGATGATGCAGGCATCTGTTCAGCAATAGGCAAAGTGGGTGCCGATGGTGCTGAAGACAGCTCCTTGTGAGGAGGAGTGACTGCAGGGGTGGGAGGAGCCGGCACCAGGAGCGTCGGTGCCGGTGGAGCTGAGCCTTTAAGAAGCCCTTCTGCTGCCTGCGGTGTCGCAGGCGGCCAGGACCGGGAAGTGCCGGCAAGCTTTTTTTAAGTTGGTACACGGGCTATCCTGGAACCAGAGGTGCCCGACTTATCATCTGCACTCACCCGCGACTGTGGGACAATCGGCAGGGAACGAGCAGGAGAGGCTCTCTTCCTTTTTGGGGAAGCCATAGCCGGGGAAGGAGCTCTCCACTTTTCTGCAGTGGGGTCTGATGCAGAGGAGCCTGTTATATTAGAAGGCAGAAGAGCCTTATCAAACAGGATCTCCTTCAAATGTCACTCCCGCTCCTTGCGGGCTCTGGTCGTCAGCTTGGCACAGTGGCTGCATTTCTGGGGGATATGTGCCTTCCCAAGGCAGTGGACACAAGCAGAGTGGCCGTCGGATACCGGCATTGACTCCCTGCACACGGAACATTTCTTAAAACCAGGGGAGCCCGGCATGTTGACACTTTGAGAGGGGTTTCACTTTGTGCCTCTTTATGTGTCCTTGTCTTGTTCCTCTGTTCTCCTTCTCTTTTCTTTCTTTCTTTTTTTTTTTTGAGATAAGAAGCCCACGAATCTAATGAGCTTAACAGTAAGAGTAACTAAAACAGGGCTTATACGTGTATAACTTGAATAAATAGTTCTCTTTCTTCTGTTTGGTGGTGTGTGGTTTTTATTTATTTATTTTGAGAAGAAGCCCATGAACTAAGGGTTGTAACAGCAACAGTAGCTAGGAGCAGACACTATAACTATATACAATTAGTAACTGTTTCTCTTCTTGTTCTTTTTTTCTTTTTTGGAGGGAAAGAGCCCGCGGAACTAAGGGCTATAGCAGCAACAGTAGCTGAGACCCGCATTTATAACTATAAACATTAAGTAACGAGTATTTTTTTTTTGAATGGAGGAATGAAGTAATGAACAGCAAGGCTAAAAGAAATTATTTTCTACAACTTTTCTTAAACTTTCACTCAGGTAACGTGAGGAAATGAGGGGAGCTCCGTCCGCGACCAGGGGCAGATAAGAGGAACTGGCGGGCGCTCGACCGCGTGCGGCAGATGAAACGCGCAAAAACTGCTCGTGCACATGCAGTCCAGCCAAACACAGCTCTGGCAAGCTCCGATTCGCGGTGCCGGAACCAGCCCGATACCAGACGTGGAGCACCCACGGGCACTATCCGAAGAAGAATTGCTTTTTTTGCAATAGCGTCACAGTGTTGACTCGTTTAGCTTGTGGTCCACTATGACCCCTAGATCCCTTTCTGCAGCACTTCTTCCTAGACATTGCCTGAACTGCAAGACTTGTCAAAAAAAGAACAAGAGAATCTCCTGGACTTCTCTGCTGACAGCAGACTTAAGACTGAGTTTCAACAAAAACTATTGGCTGAATTTTGAATCCAAATGGAGAATTTCACAAACTGTCAGACAGGGCTGTCAAGGTTTTGATGTCATGCGTTACAACTTATGTGTGTGACAGTGGATTTCCATCACTCACTGGAATGATATCAGAGCAGTGACAACACCTTTGTGTTGAAAACAACTTATACCGTAAATTAGCAAATATAACACGCTAACATAGGGGGAGGTGTGGTAGGTAAAAACATGGACAAGCCACGGGTTATATTTGCTAATTTACAGTAACTCAAACTATAACCTATCATGCTACACATTATGTGCCTGTCTTCAAACAACCTTATACATCACATTAATGGTGAATAATACTATTAAATCATTGTTTATGTTTATCAAAAGTAAGCATACATTAAAACTAAAACAGTAAATGATATGCATTATGATTATAATAATATATTATGTGTTTATGTGTATTATAATTTGTACATTTTGTACAATGCTTTGACATTAAAAGGGTCAAAATACAAGAACTGCAATCTGATAGGAGTATGCAGGCAATTGCTGGTTATTCCTCTGTGGTCCGGGACTCTCTATCTGGCAACATCTCTGGTCCAGCAGGGAGCTCAGCCAGTCTGGCAGCTGGCAGAGCCAGTGGCCTAAAGGCAGTGAGCCTAAGGGTCAGCAGCTAGACCAATCCAGCATCTAGGGGCACAAAGCTGAGCACCCCCAGGTCAGAGCTGAGCTGGGGACAGGGAGCCCAGCCGGCCGGGAGCTGAGCTCCACTGGCTGGAGAGGGGTCTGAGCTCTGCCAGCCAGACTAGGCCAGTTGTAGGGGAAAACTGGAGAGGAACTGCAGGGGAAAACTGAAGACCCTGTCTGCAGGGGAAAACTGGAGACCCTGACTGGAGCCTGCCAGCCACTCAGGGGAAGCACTCTGGCTGGGCTGGCAGCCAAGAGGTGAGTTCCAGGAGAGCCCCAGGCCTGACCTACCCTGGTCCAGCAAAATCCCTTGTTTGTGACCACTCAGGTCCTGAGCGTTCTGAACCAAGGAGGTCCAACCTGGATGATATGGAAGGGTGTACACAGTAAGGGAAGTTTTGGATACTCTGCACTAGGAGATCCTTTATAGAGAACATTATGCAATTATAATTAGCATATTGTGTGCTTGCTTATAAAATAATGAAGCTATATAAACAGATCAGCTGATCATGTAAAATAGCAGCACCATAAACACATTTACAAAATTGCATGGCATTGTAGGAGCCACAGTATTTTTGCATTTAAAACATCATCTTCCATGCTATGTCAAATGCGTATGCTTCTAGTAGTCTAAGTGCTTTCTTTCCAAAGTGAATGTTCCATATTTAATACATATTGAACATAAGATTTTCACACAGTATTGTGATAAACAGTGGAAATAACTAATTGCCTGTAAAACTACTTAGAAAAATTAAGATATTTTAAAGTCTGGCATTTTATTTTTGTCTGTAAAGCCCTCACTGCTTGCTTGCCACACTCTCTCTCACTGGCAGCTGAAACAACAAACAATACTGGAGGAGGATAGGAAAACAAATATTCAATTCCTTGTGAGGATATGGCATATTGATGCTCAGCCCTCTTGGATGTGGGAGGACATTTGCTACAGGATCTTGGTGAGTTCTAAAATCACCACTTTGATTGATAAAGCAATGCAAGATGATCAGTCGCAGCCAAAATGTCAACAAGTCTATGGAACAAATCCCTAACTTCCTCCTCCAGAATATCCAAGGTGGAGGCAACCCTTTTCAAAAGATTCTCATCAGCATCTTCCTTGGGAAACAACCTTGGGAAGAGGAGGATGAAACCATAAAGACTGAGGCTGAGGCTCCTCTGGCAGCTGACCGGCAGGATCCTACTGTATAGTTATTTCCCGCTTTGCACTTATCCTGAGATCACCAATGAGAAGACTACCCATGCACAGACATGATACTGAATGGGAACAGCAATGGGAGGAGCTAGAGATAAGAGGGAACCGGCATGGGTTCCAAAAGAGCCATTTGAAAGGCATTAAGTCCCAATTTCTTCCCAGCTACACAACTCCAAAAGTGGAGGCTCCAGGGCCTTATAAATTTTTCAGGTGATAAGCTCTTGGGACAAAGCAGAGAGAGGTTCAATGAGATGTACTTTGCACTTGGGAAAGAGGTGGCAATACCTAAGTCTGAAGATGAAGACTGCCTCATCTAACCACAAGGGGACTATCCCTGTCATTAGCAAGGACTGGTGCCAAGAACCCAGAGACAACTGAAGGTAGGTCATCAATAACAGCTTTCCTCCTGAAAGTACTGCATGATGAGAGCTCTGAGAAACAAGATGTTGAGCAGAACTGGCCACTGGAGTGACTAAACTAATTCAATCAGAGCTGACTATACAACGGGAAGGATTTCCTGCACTGCTGGTGAAACCGGCACTTCAAAGACAAGTCCTTTATTATTCCAAACATCTGGCATATTGGTAATGGAATGATCATTGTTTGCAAAATAACCATGAATTACATCACTGTAGAAATGGCAGGTGCTGCCTCAGGTGTCAGACTTGGAAATGCCAGTTTCAGTGCTTGAGACAACAATGTCTTCCTTAGCCGATAATCCAGATGAGTGCTTAGATTTAGGATAAACTTAAAAAACAACAAAAAGTCTTGCAGCACCTCAAAGACAAACAAAACATGTAGATCAAGGGTGGCAAACCTGTGGCTCTAGAGCCACATGAGACTCTTCAGAAGTTAATATGTGGCTCCTTGCATAGGTGGAGCTGGAGCTACAGGTGCCAACTTTCCTCTGAGCCGGAGGGTGCTCACTGTTCAACCCCTAGCTCTGCCCTTGGTGCTGTTCCTCTCCACCCTTTCCCCCTAAGAGTCTGCCATTTCCTACCCTCTCCAGTGAGCCTGTCACACCCATGCTTCCCCCCTCCAGTGTCTCCCACTGAGAAACAGCTGATCACAGCGGGCAGGAGGAACAGGAGGCACTGACCAGTGGGGCTGCCAGTGGCTGGGATGTGCTGAGTGTGGTGGTAGGGAGATGATCAGGGCTGGTGACATATAACTGTTGCTCTCTGGCAATGTGCATTGGTAAATTCTGGCTCCTTCTCAGGTTTTGGTTGGCCACCCCGATGTAGATGGTATCATGAGCTTTCGTGGGTACAACCCACTTCTTCAGATGAATGAAGTATTAAAAGTTCCCAAAATAAATAGGGGATGTGGGGGGGGGGGGGAGGGAGGAAGAAGGGAAAAATAGTGAAGTAGAGTGTTCATGTTACATGAAGCTGATAGAAAAGGTGCAAATTGTTCTTAAGAGTCTGCAGCTAAATTAAAACCTGTATTGGCTTTGCTCTCTAAGTATGTAACATCCTTAATTCAATTTTATAAAAGATTAATAACATTTATACAGTGCTAATTCCCATTTTATTTTCAAAAAATTAAAGTGAAACGAACCTAAGAACATGTAAACAAACGAAATCTGGTGCACCTGTTTGCCACTTTTTAACAAAGCAGGAAAGAAAAACTGCAAGTATTTTTCTTAGAGCCATTTTTAAGTTAACTCAAACTCTTAATTTCAAATTTAGACTGTAAAAATATTGAGTAGTTTAACTGCAAATTAACGTCTGGTGAGTAACTGTACCATGCAAATATATTTCAAGTTAGCTGCTTCTTCTGCATTATTCTTCCAAGGGAGTACCCCTTCAATTAACGGTGCTGTTTTCACAGGTTTCCCAACAGATAAATTCAGCAAATTTTAAAAAGGTTATAGTGTCAAGTATTAGCTCGTTCATCCAGGGTTGACTCTCCTCATCCCCCATTTCCCTGGGAATTGACCAATCCAAAGAACCCAGCAAAGGATAATTTTAAATAAGTTACAAAAAGTAACTAGTTTAAAAAGACTGTACAGTAAAACTCCAATTGTCCGGCATCCAGTGGTCCAGCACTCCCAATAGTCTGGCACCAACTGAAACCCGGAAGTACTCCAGACAGCTGGACAATTGGAGCTGCTCCATGACGCTTCCTCAAGTCTGCTGCTGAAACTGACCAGCTGCTGATCTGGGGAAGCAGTGCGGAGCAGAGCAGCTGGGATGCTGCCAGGTTGGTCCCGCAGCGCCGCCCCTCACCTCCCTGCTCGGCGCCCTGCAGCACCTCAGCTGCTCTGCCCCAGGGCTTCCCCAAGTCTGCCACTGCTGAAACTGACCAGCGGCGGACGTGGGGAAGGGAAGGCAAAGCAGTTGGGATGCTGCCCAGTTGGTCCCGCAGCGCCACCACTTACCTGAGCTGCGCTGCAGGACCAACCTGGCAGCACTCCAGCTGCTCTGCCCTAGGGCTTCCCCAAGTCCACCGCTGGTCAGTTTCAGCAGCGGCGGACTTGGGGAAGCCCTGGGGCAGAGCAGCTGGGGTTCTGCCAGGTTGGTCCCGCAGTGCCGTCCCTCACCTGAGCGACGCTCTGGGACCACCTGGCAGCACCTGCTGTGACCAGGGGTGGACTTGGGGAAGCCCTGGGGCAGAGCTGCTGGGTTGCTGTCGGGTTGGTTCCGCAGAGCTGCCCCTCACCAGCACCTGGTTCACCCCATGCCGCGCCGTTCCCCGCCCAACCTCCCCCTCCCCCCAGACCCGTCACAGCTCCCCTACCGGAGTACCTCCTGATACTCCGGCATAGCCGATAATCCAGCACCCCCTGGATCCCAAAGGTGCCGGATTATCGGAAGTCTGCTGCATTATAATTAGTTCTGCTGCTTCTTGGAGCTGACATGCCATCATCTTCTAGAGAAATGTCACCACCTGTATCCCTTGTGAGTAAAGGTACTTTTGCAAGTGCATGTGTGTGTGCTTGTGAGTAAATATTGCGCCAATGGGCAGGGAACTGGGTTGGTGTGAAGATTTCACTAGTGACGCAGCACATGAATGTCAGCTCCATATGTCCATAAGGGGGCCATACTCTTTCATATGGAAGTGGCAGCTTGTAATTGCTGACTTGAACCCACAGGCATGGCGATAGCTATAACCCCAACTTCTCATTTGGATGAAAAAAGCAGGAGAGGAATATTACCTACAGGATACACCCACCCCTTCCTCAGAGAGGAAACCAGGAAGGCAACAACTCAACCCCTTGGGTGCTGCCAGCTTCTTTCAAAAGTGCTGTTTGTAAAATGTCAAGAAGGAAATTTCTTGGGATAAGAACAAAGGGCAGAGATTTTATTCTGAGCCAAAACAGGGAGGGTTCCTGCTGTCAGGAACAAACTTTCCTTGTTGGAAATCTGCCAAAGTATTATGCACTTGATATGCAAAGAACTACCATTGTGATCAGCTTTCAGTTATGGTTACTGGACTACATTACTGATACCTACCACGATCAGAACCGGCTTTCGTGCACTGGATTTCTGTGGGATTTTTTTAAAGTATTTCAGTGTTTTAGGACCTCAAAAAGAACAGAATAGCATTTTAGAAATCTGAATATTGGTACACTTTGCTTTCATTTTTGCCCTTCAAATGTTGTAAAAAATCTCTCTCCTTTATATAGTGGGAATGATTCTTCTCCCAGCTAAAACAACACAGGATAGGAATAACTTCACTGAAAAGGAATGAATTTTTACATACTGGTATAAAACTAGAAAGATCAAAATGAGGTCCTGAGAAACAAATGAGAAGTGGGGATAAGGGATTTTATTTTGGGTGGCCACAGTGACATAAGGGCTGAAAACAGAGATGAAATGAGATTTTAGTTGCAAAGTTAACTGTCGAACTACTGTACTGAGCAGTTCCATAATTAAGTTTGGTAATCATTAATTGCTCCAACCACAACCTTGGTCTCTCTGCTCCCTTTCTATAGCTCTGATTAACTCTTATCTTTTTTCTTTCTTTAATTTTTCATTTGATTCCCCATATTTAGTCTTCATGCTTTCAGCTATGGACTGGATGGAACAGTAAAAACCATGTATTAAGCTCCTACTCAGCAAAACATTTAACATTTAACTAACCTAAGTACTCCTTAAGAACATAAGTACTTACAATTAATAAAGTGCTTCAGAGTTTTGTTAACTGGAACCTCAGTGGCAAAAACAAATTCCTATTGAGCAATGCAAAGTCACATTTACACTACAGGATTGATTCAATATAGTAAAGCTTACAGTCATATTTTTCTCTTTACAGTTACCTCCAGAAAACCAATTTTTATTTGTTAATTTTGATTGTTTGTGTTCTCATATTATGATCAAATAGTTTTCTGGGGAAATGAAATAATTTATTTGCTAAGTTTAAGTACTTTTAAGGGCAACAAAGAGATAATAGATACACTAGAACGTTCTTTTACTAGTTTCTAGTAGCAATGTGTGTTTTCACTGAAGTAGTTGAGGACTTATATAGGAATCATAGAATACAATACTAGGACTGGAAGGGACCTCGAGAGGTCATTGAGTCCAGTCCCCTGTCCTCATGGCAGGGCCCAGTACAGTCTAGACCATCCCTGATAGACATTTATCTAACCTGCTCTTAAGTATCTCCAGAGATGGAGATTCCACAACCTCCCTAGGCAATTTATTCCAGTGTTTAACCACCTTGACAGTTAGGAACTTTTTCCATGTCCAACCTAAACCTTCCTTGCTGCAGTTTAAGCTCATTGCTTCTTGTTCTATCCTCAGAGGGCAGGAAGAACAATTTTTCTCCCTCCTCCTTGTGATACCCTTTTAGATACCTGAAAACCACTATCATGTCCCCAGTCAATCTTCTCTTTTGCAAACTAAACAAGCCCAATTCTTTCAGTCTTCCTTCATAGGTCATGTTCTCTAGACCTTTAATCATTCTTATTGCTCTTCTCTAGACCCTCTCCAATTTCTCCACATCTTTCTTGAAATGTGTTGTCCAGAACTGGACACAATACTCCAACTGAGGCCTAATCAGCACAGAGTAGAGCGGAAGAATGACTTCTCTGGTCTTGTTCACAACACACCTGTTAATGCATCCCAGAATCATGTTTGCTTTTTTTGCAACAGCATCACAGTGTTAACTCATATTTAGCTTGTGGTCCACTATAACCCTAAGATCAACCCTTCAGAAGTAAATACAGAGGAATCTAGGTTGCACCGTTAGTATAGGCCTCCAAACCTCTGCTTAGAGCAGACTGAAAAGATGGATCAACTGTTAATTTTCTATTAAAAGTAACAATAAAAATTATTGTACTGTTCCAGAGTGGTGAAGTGTTTTCACTTGTATGATCAGTATTTAATGAACGACTGGAAAAAATGGCCTCAAACTGCCATTTAATTAAGTTTTCAAATAAAATTAAGAGATTGGACACATCACTGAAACATTCATTTCATCAATATAATATCTGAAATATTACTTGGTTACATCATCAGAGTATAGTACAAATGCATCAATAGTCTAAGTCCTGACTAAGCAAGGTGTATACGCATGCATCTAAATTTCAGTGCATGAGAAACTCCTCTGAAGTTAATCACAAGTTTAAGTACCTTGCTGAATTGAGGCCCTAGTAATGGATGTTTTGTATGTGATGAACCAAAATAGAATCTTGCAACATATAATTTTTTTTAATTTGACTTAAATTCTCCACCCTGTCACTAGAACAGAATTAAAAAGTAGAATAAAAAAAAGAACTGAAATAGCTCTTAACTTTTTTGCATTTTATAAACAACCTTAATCCAAATTTGTCTGCATATATTAGTGTACAAAAAAGCATACAATTTTCAGATGTCTTCTGTAGTATTCTCATGAAGTTTGACTAAGCTATTTTAAAACTTAATTTAAATATTTTTATTCAAAAGTACGTGATTATTTTATGCTACTTACAGGATATTTTTTACAGAATCAAAGAGCTGTTGATTTCTAATGTCTTGGCAATTGATTCTGTACATGGTGTCAACCAGGTAGGCTGCCATAGCTCCTTCTACATAGCACTGTAATATTTTAAAACCAGGTTGTGTCCCATTTTGTGTGAATGTTTTACAGCTGATGTAAACTTTACATTGTCTCTTCTTTTTCCAATTACTTTAAGATACTTTTATATCTAATTTTTGTGCTTTTTGTTTTAAACTGGGAAAGCAATTATCTTCCTTTGTGTGTGTGTGTGTGTGTGTGTGTGTGTGTGTGTGTGTGTGTGTGTGTGAGAGATTTGTTCTATATTCAGAAACGTGGTGATTTAGGTTTTAATATTTATACTCCTTTTGGTTTTTATCCTTTCATTTATGTGCCTATATAGTTAAATTAATTGTATGCTAATATACCGAAGTGGATTTTACCCTCAAAAGCTCATGATAGTATATATTTTTGTTAGTCTCTAAGATGTCACAGACTATTTATTGTTTTTAAAGTTAGATTAACATAGCCACCCCTCTGAAACTAACGTATTGAGTTTAGAATTGCTAACTTCTATGTCATTGTTGTCCTATTTTTATACTAATACGGTAACAGATTACTACTCATACAAGAGAAATGTTGTGTTGAACACAAAATTGGGTGCAGTTTCTTCTTTTTGTGCAATTCATATGTAATAAGCAATTCAAGATGTATTGTACCTGAATTTTTCTCAAAGAACAAACAAATGAGAAATCAAATACAAGGATTTTATTGGCTATCACATTACAGAGGTTTAAAAAGTGAAGGAAGTATCAGAGATAATGTTTAGGAAGAATGATGGACATTTGATGATACAATCTGTATACAATCTGTATCATGGTATTTTGGGTATCTCCCTAAACCTGGACACTCTGGTCCAGCAACATCCAGGGAACCCATGGCAGTCCCAGCTGGAGCTAGCAGTAGTGGGGGACCAAGGATCCTGGGCTCTATGCGGCGCTGCCACTTTGAACCGCCGCGAGGAGCCCGGCATCAGGCTCCATGCAGCATTTCAAGGAGTCCAGGGTGTGCAGTGCTGCTGCTTGGAAGCACTCCCTCCTCTGCCCCCCTCCCCCACTTCCTCTTCCTGATAGAGGCACAAGGGGCAGGGGTAAACGACTAGTTGACTAGTATGTCAACTATCCGAGAAGCATTTGCTTATTGGATAGTCGACTAGTCGTTCACATCCCTACAGGAGACCTCTCCTGGTCTGGAAAATTCCCTCATTCGGGACTGATCATGTTCCGAAGGTGGCGGATCAAGGAGATCCAACCAGTAGCACTGTTTACATAGAGTTGCCAGCTATCTATTATGCTAGTCAAAGTAGTTAAGATACAGGAAATCACATTTTCACACACAAAAAATGGAATGTGAAACATCCTCATTCATTAACACAGAGTATATGCTGCTGGTCCTTTTTCTCCAAAAAGAGTGCCTTGTGTGACAAAGTAATATTTATGAAGAAATTTAGAAGAATGTGAAAATAGCTTCTGTGTCAGATATGGGCATCTACTGTCATGCAGAGCAGTTTCAGGGGTACTCTAAATACCACCTTTGGCAATGATTCCTCCCTCCTCAAAGGGCTACTCTGGGAGCAGGGATTGCTAGGGCCATCTACTTCTGTACATACTTCTGAGATAAGGGCCTTGAATGGTCTGGCATAGAACTTTAGATCCTCCTGTGCCAAAGAAATCCCTAGGTAACTGGGTCTGTAGCTGCTTTGCACCAGTTTACAGAGAGGATCTGGTCCTATACCACTGATAAGCTTCTATTATATCAAGGAGTACATGAACACTATATTTCTGCCTTCTCACAGTGCAGTATTTCATTGCAAGACATCACACAATCACCAAAATGAACCATCCATGGTTATTAATTTTTTTATGCTGTAAAAATGTTACTGTGACATTTAATCTGGTCAGCCATCTTAAAGGTTAATTCTCTTTCCTGTTTCAGATTTTCCTCTTTTTTGTATAGTTCCTATTTACCTATTCCAAACAACCCACAAACTGTTTCACTGCTCACTCTCGCTGTTAAGAACATATTGACTTGCTGCCTGCTCTGTTGTTTAATTCATTTATGCTGAGAGTCAGGCATGAAGGCAGAATTTTAAATGTGACATTTGCAGGCTGTTGGGTCATCTGAAGCTCTGACAACGCCAGGGAATTCCTGACATACAAACCAGTCCTGATTTCCAATCTCCAATGTTCTGAACACATCAGATATTCTTCCCGGAGGTGCAGATTTCAGCCAAAAATTTTAAAATCCCTTGTGCTTACATCTTGCAGAAAAGGCCTGTATACTTGAAAGTTTTAAAATAAAGCCCATGTTTCCTTTAAGCTAAAACTGGCATTGCCTGCAGAAAGCAATTCAATCACAAAAAACACTTTGTTTGACAAAGATATTTGGAAAGATGCACAATAACAATTAATACTCATAGGATATTCTCAGCAAGTGTGACATTAGGTGGACTTCCATTTTCTCCTGCTGATCTATCATGGTTCAAAGTTAATTGTGTCTGAAGGCCAGAACTGTAGACAATCTGCCATCTAGATAATATCAACATCTGGCCCAATGGGCCAGCAGTTAATTACTGCCATGATTAGAATGAAATACCTAAGGCAAAACTCTACCAACAGTGCTTTTTGCTGTGATAACAGCCATGCTGGGCGAGGAATAGAAAGTATGATGGCACAGCTTTAGTTGGAGATGGAAATGTTACTCAGACCTCATCCAGAAATACATTGGAAAGGGAAACAGTTTTCCCTGTTCAACTCTTTATTACAAATACACAGTGATAATGGTACTGTAGATTAGCTGCATTTTCAAAAACAGCAGGCATGCCTTGATTCGGGTCAAGATGTAATTTGAGAGAAATCAGGGAGGGAGAATTACAAACATTTTAACGGCACCCTCCGAGGAGTGAAGTGAGAATTCGTGTGTCATCCAGCAAACATCCTTTTATTACTGTTCTTTGAATAAGACTTTTATGATGCAATGGCTGTCATCTAAATAAGGATATAATGCTTGTGTGTGCCTGTAGCATAAGCTCATTGATTCTGTAAGATCTAACAAAAGTATTACATTTTAAGCATTATGAATCTTACTTATTCTGAAAATAAATACTTAAAACGGAAAGACATACCTGGTGTATTATCTGAGCTACAGGAAGCTGCTCAGCATATTTTAGTGGCTCAGTTGCCATCTCATCTTTTGGAACCCTGAAAATAAATGAAGTTCATATTATTAAATTTTCTTACAATTATTACAAACTACTGGAATTAAAAACAAAAACTGTACTACCAGAGACTGTTTGAACTGTTACATTTAGAGGGAACAATGTTTTGTTTCAATATAATCAGAAAAATAAATCCCTGCCTTAAAATACTTTTAAAAACTAGAGAAAATAAGATAAATGAGTGTAACTAGAACTTGTGCATAAATCATGGCTAATTCAAACATTTATAAAGTTTAAAACCAGTATGTAGAAACCTGAGAAAATTTTTAAATGTTTTAAGTGAATTCAGTGCTAGTGAAACAATCTTGCCTTGCCTCCCTGATGAATGAAGTCATATTTGTTTACAGAATAGGTGTGGCATTGGCAATGACTGTGCAAACTTCTCCATATGCTTCCACCAACATAACTCAAATGTAACACCATGAAAGTCAAGAGGATACATCATTCTTCCCTTCTCATCCAAAAATGCCAATCAGTGCCAGCTGCAATGGCAAGATTAGCAACACAACCACTTATCCACTTTTAACTGGAGTAAGATCTCCCACTGGCTACCCTGTTGATATGCTGCCGACACTGTCCACTAGGTTTCTTTGACATGAAACGCATACAGAGCAGTTTCTTATAGTAACAGAGAGAGACAGGTCCAGAAAGAAATATAGTTAGCATAAGATCACCTTAGGAAAGAAAAAGTTGAAGCTGATTAGCAGAGAAAACCATTCTGAGGAATACACTGGGCATGTCTACACTGGGGAGTTATTTCGACATAACAAGGCAAGCGTCCACACTACCAAACCTGTGATTTTGAAATAATGGGCTTGTTATTTGAAATTACTCTTACTCGTGAAGAGGAATCAGCTTATTTCAAGAGAGTTATTTTGGGAGTTGCTATTTCAAAATAACTCATTTTGAAATAACCTGGAAGTGTAGATGTAGCTAGTGAGTCTAAAACTGCTCAAATGTGTACACTCATGTACACTTCAAAGTGGATTTCAATCTTGGAGCCTCACTAACAGCTCCTTGCTCCTGAACCCCCAACTACCAACGATGGCCAGAAATACTCTCTCATTTTCTGCTAACCTGAACATCAAGCTCTTTCCTCTTTTACCAAACCGCCCTATAGGCAGGGTCCTACCAAATTCATGGTCCATTATGGTCAATTTCATGGCCATAGGGTTTGAAAATTGTTAGATTTCATGTTTCTAGCTGTTTTAACCTAAAATTTTATGGTATTCTAACCATGGGGACCCAAAAGGAGACCGGGGAGAAGCTTGCAGGCCTGTTGTAGGGAAATTCTAGGATTGACACTCTTACTTCTCTGCTGCCTTAAGAGGCAAACTCTGAAGTCAGCAACCACAGAGCTTCCTGCAACCACAGGAGTTTCCAAGAGGCAGAAGTGGGTCTGATCTCCCCTGTGCTGCTGAGAGCACCCAGCTAGGGGCTCCTCACTGCTAATCCTGGCTGGTTTGGGAGGGACAAAATTTGCTCTCTCTGCACAGCTGCAGAAAGTGCTGCCCACCTTGTCCCACATTCAAGCTGCAGGAACCTCAGGCTGCTGCCCAGTCCCAGACAGGATCCTACAGCAAGGGGAGGTACCCGGAAGCAGATCTGTCTGGTCTTTCCTCGCCCCCAGAAGCTATGCAGGAGATAGACAGGTCCTGTCCTTCCAATGCCCATTCCAAGCAAGGAAGCCCCTTTTGATGGGGCACTCCCAGGATCACAGGGAAGATACGACCCAATTCCATGAGACTCCTTCAGCTGCAGGAACCTCAGGCTGCTGACCAGTCCCAGATAGCATCCTGCAGCAGGAGGCAGCACCCATAGCTGGGTCTGGTCTGGTCCCCCTCCCAATGCCAAAGCAATTTGTAGGGGAGGGGCAAGTTCTGGTAGAGCCCTAGCTATAGGCTACCAATGCTTTGGTTACTTCTTGGTTGGAGAAACAGTCTGCCTTAGACTGAAACCTAAGCTGCTCAGTCCCTTCATCTAGTGCATATTGCAGCTGTGTATGTCTCTAAGGCCTGGTCTATGCTAGGAGTTTAGTTGAACTTAGCCACATTAAGTCAATTTTATAAACAATGAGTCATAGAATCATAGAGCTGGAAGAGACCTCAGGAGGTCATCAAGTCCAGCCCCCTGCCCACAGGGCCGGACGGAGGCATGGGTGAGCTGGGCAGCTGCCCGGGGCACCAACCAATGGGGGGTGCCTCATGGCAGCTGTAAGGGGCGCGTGGCATCCCTTACAGCTGCCATAAGGAACTGCATGCCCGGCTCCCACAGTGCCAGCCCCGCGGCGCCAGCCAGCAGCACCCATCCCCCCATGGTTGCGGGGTCCTGCACGGCCCAGTACGTGCGCTAGCAGCAGTGGCCGGGCCAGCCTGGGCAGCTCATGCACCATGCACCCCGGGGGCGGGCCCTGGGCTGTGCGCCAGCGGCTGTGGCCAGCCCATGCATGCACCGTGAGCCCGGGGTGCCAAAAGGCCTTGGGATGGCCCTGCCTGCCCAAGGTAGGACCAATCCCAACTAAGTCAACCCAGCCAGGGCTTTGTCAAATAGAGACTTAAACACCTGTAGGGATGGAGATTCCACCACCTCCCTAGGTAACCCATTCCAGTACTTCACCACCCTCCAAGTGATACAGATTTTCCTAATATCCAACCTAAACTTCCCCCACTGTAACTTGAGACCATTGCTCCTTGTTCTGCCATCCATCATGACTGTGAACAGCCTTTCTCCATCCTCTTTGGAACCTCCCTTCAGGAAGTTCCAGGCTGCTATCAAATACCCCCTCACTCTTCTCTTCTGCAGACTAAGCAAACCCAAATCCCTCAGTCTCTCCTCATAGGTCATGCACTCCAGTCCCCTAATCATTTTGGTCACCCTCCGCTGGACCCTCTCCAATACGTTCACATCCTTTCTATAGTGGGGAGCCCAGAACGGGACACAATATTTCAGATGTGGCCTCACCAGAGCCGAATAAAGGGGAATAACCACTTAACTGGATCTGCTGGTAATGCTCCTCCTAATGCACCCTAATATGCCATTAGCCTTCTTGGCTACAAGGGCACACTGCTGACTCTCATCCATCTTCTCATCCACTGTAATCCCCAGGTCTTTTTCTGCAGAACTGCTACTTAGCCATTCGGTCCCCAGCCTGTAAAAATGTTTGGGATTCTTCTGTACCAAGTGCAGGACTCTGCACTTACCCTTGTTGAACCTCATCAGATCTCTTCTGTTCAGGTCACACTGGACCCTATCTCTTCCCTCCAGTGTATCTACCTTCCCCCTAGCTTAGTATCATCTGCAAACTTGATGAGGGTGAAATCCATCCCCTTGTCCAGGTCATTAATAAAGATATTGAACAAAACTGGTCCAAGAACTGATTCTTGCGGCGCTCCACTAGAAACCGACCGCCAACCTGACATTGAGCTGTTGATCACTACCCGTTGGGCCCGACAGTCTAGCCAACTTTCTATCCATCTTACAGTCCATTTATCCAATCCATACTCCCTTAACTTACTGGCAAGAATATTGTGGAAGACCGTATCAAAAGCTTTGCTAAAGTCAAGGTATATCACATCCACTGACTTTCCTATATCCACAGAGTCCACACCGTCAAGCACGTTCCATCAACCTTAAGGGCCGATAAAGTTGATTTTTGTACTCCTGCTTTCACAAATAACTGCTAAATTTGACTTTGCATGGTCAACTTTGCAGTGCTGCAAACACAATACTTTGAAAGTTAACATTCTTGACCACTGCTAGGTGTCACACAGTGCCCTATGGTGACAGCTCTGCCCACGACTTTCAACTCTACTGATCTCCAGGTGAACAGGAAAAGCCCCAAGAAAATCTGAATTTCATTTCCCGTATGGTGAGCAGACCTCAGACACCTAAGCAGCACACCTGACCATGAGTTCAATGAGTTTCCAGGATCACAAACAAGCCCAGCATGGAGCATACAGGAGATCCTGGACCTCACTGCTGTGTGTGGAGGGGAATCTTCTCTCACAGAACTATGAATCAGCAAAAGAAATATAGATATCTATGCCAAGATTGCAAAGGATATGGAGGAGAAAGGATGCGCCAGGGAAGCCCAGTAGTGCTGAGTAAAAATAAAGGAGACAAAGGAAACAAACAGATGGTCTGGAGCATCACCGCAAACATGGCACTAATATGAGCAGCTGCATATGATCTTTGGGGAGGACCCGACCAGCTTCCCTAGCCAGTCTGTGAATTCCTCCCAAGGTACCAATGGCAAACATCTTTTTATGCCCTTTTTTCCCTTAGTTATTTGTGCAGATGCCATAGCAGCATAACCATGGAACCCGCTGTGGATCCCAGAAAGCATCAAAGTATTATGATGTTTTTAATCTTGGTGCGCCTAATGATGGAGTATGTCCAGACCATATTCATGGTCTGCTGGAATGAGGAAGAATCTCAGAAATCCATGAACATACCCTTCTGCAAAGCACTTGGGTTGAGTAACTGGCATATGCCACCAGCACTCAATCCTCTGGTACACCATTTCTAGTGCCTTATGGTATAAGGTCAAATTTATTAATGTTGACTTTTTAGCATCCAGTTTTGTAAAGTTGAAGGTGCATGTCCCTACTGTGCGCAAGAATTCGATAAAGTTCAAAGTAGCATGTCTCCAGTAGGGTGGCTGTCATTGATTTTGAGAGCAGTACATTTTGGGATTTTCATTTCAGTTGGAGGGAAAGACTGGGGTAGTCTCTTTTGGAGCTATATGCTGCAACAATTCTTGGTACAAAAGCTACTCAGGGCAGAAGAATTAGAGTAGTCAGAGTAATACACACAATCATTGTGTGATTTGGGGGAAATAACTCCAGTGAGTATGCAAATCCTTATCCTCTGATTGGCTAGCTATCAATATTAGCCCACAAGGATATAAGGATCTGCATCCGGTACAGTCATTAAGAAATAGACACAAGCCAGCGGTGGGATCGTGCGGAGAGCTGGGAAGTTGGTTTAGAACGAGTAGAGTACGAGGCAAGGAGATCTGGTATCACTGAGTATCTTCATCACGCACCTAGAGAGTGATGGACAAGATCAAGGAAGCGGTAGAAGGGTTATCTTTATGGTGCTGATGTTCTTTACAGCTCAACAGGTTTCCTGAGATTGGCAGGAGTTTCACTCACACCAACCATATAGCTCTGATCCTGCAAGTTCTGCAAGGTGTGCAGCAGGAAGTGAGATGCTGTCATAGCCTTGATTAAGTCTCAGTAGAGACTATGGGTGTGTCTAGACTACAGAGTTTTGTCGACAAAAGTGGACTTTTGTCGACAAAACTATACCTGCGTCTACACTACCGCTGAGTTCTGTCGACATAACATCGACAGAACTCAGCAGTTTTGTCGATGCTGGTAAACCTCATTTTACGAGGCATAACGCCTTCTGTCGACAGAGTTCTGTCGACAGAAGGTGTTACTGCATGTAGGGTTGTGTCTAGACTACAGGGTTTTGTCGACAGCAGACCAGCAGATCAGGGAGACGCGGAGCAAAGCCACGGAGCACGCAAGCAGCGGGACAGCCCAGACGCTGCCGGCGTCCTCAGAGGCTTTGCTCCCCGTCTCCCTGGTCTGCTGGTCTTTAGCAGACCAGGGAGACGCGGAGCAAACCCCATTTGTAACTGCGGATCCGACGTAAGTCGGAGCCGCGTAACTCGGGGACTGCCTGTACTCCTAGAGAACATTTCAAAGATACGTTTTAATACAACAGAACTTCGCTAACTTGACTTAATAACTGAAAGATGAATACCACTGTGAATCAAAACATTTTGAGAATTTGCAAGTTAGTAAAAACAATTTTAAAATAATAGGTAGTTCATGACAAATGTACTTTGCTCATTTGGCATAGAATCATAGAACACTAGAACTGGAAGGGACCTCGAGAGGTCATCAAGTTCAGTCCCCTGGCATCATGGCAGGACCCAGTACTGTCTAGACCACCTCTGATAGATGTCTATCTAACCTGCTCTTAAATATCTCCAGCAATGGAGATTCCACAACCTCCCTAGGCAACTTATTCCAGTGTTTAACCACTCTGACAGTTAGGAACTTTTTCCTAATGTCCAACCTAAACCTCCCTTGCTGCAGTTTAAGCCCATTTCTTCTTGTTCTATCCTCAGAGGCCAAAGAAGAACGAGTTTTCTCCCTCCTCCTTATGACACCCTTTTAGATACCTGAAAACCACTATCATGTCCCCTCTCAATCTTCTCTTCTGCAAACTAAACAAGCCCAATTCTTTCAGTCTTCCTTCATAGGTCATGTTCTCTAGACCTTTAATTATTCCTGCTGCTCTTCTCTGGACCTTCTCCAATTTCTCCACATCTTTCTTGAAATGTGGTGTTCAGAACTGGACACAATATTCCAACTGAGACCTAATCAATGCAGAGTAGAGCAGAAAAATGCAGTGCAGTCCCCTTTTCATTATTTATGATACTAGACTATATCATAAGCCTACTGTATATTTTGTAAAATGAATGAGGTCTTACTAACATGAAAGCTTTTTATAGCTCCATACTCACAGATCTTTCCTGACAACAATGAGGGTAGGAAGCTTGTTTGTTATAAATTCTATATGAATTATGGAATATGCAGATTAGTGAAGTAACTAAGTTATGGGCCCAAGGAAGAATGGGTTTCATTCTTGCTTCTATAGGGGTGGGGGGACCTTGTATGTATAATATTAAAAAAGCATCTCTAGACATTTTGCTCCCAGCTTCATTCCCCTCTCATCAACCTTGGAGCTGTTCAATGTGACAAACAGATTATTAGAGAAGAGTCATATTTGTCCAATGGCTTTTGATGCATTTATTATTAGTCCTGCATCCTTGGCTCTACTCTGAGGGATCCAAGACAGAGTTTCTGTTATTGTCTCAGTTGAGAGCTATGTATACACTGTGATATTAAGCACGTCTATTATGGGTGTCATTCCTTTCAACTCAAAAAGTGTGGAACGCTCTGACAAACTTCTAGGCACTAGTGTAATACATAACAATAAAATAATTAATCATCATCATCATCGGGAAGTATTTCCTTGTTTAATTTCTTCACTTACTATTCATAACATGTCTTTATCGAGGTTGTTGGAACTGAAAGTTTTATTCTTTCTATATTTGTATTTCAGGTTTAGTAATATGGTAATGTAGTTTAATAATGTAATATTAAATTAAGCCCTTTTAGTTAAATGTCTATTTCTTTGTCCTAAAGTTCAGTGAGTTTAGTAAATGGGCCTAAATAAAAGGACAGTTTTGGTATTGTCTGTGTTAATGAGATTAAAGGGATGTTGAAGGCTGAGGCCTTAATTGCTTGATTTACAATGCCGCTTTGCTTTGCCAATGAAGATGTTGATGTTGTGCCGCATAACCTTGAGAGCCCTTGTAACATTGCTTGTGTGGGAGAAAAGGGTATGAATGTGTCGAGTAAGGTGCAAAAGTTATTGCTCAGAACCAGATGGCTGAAGGAGGAGGTTGTGTGGGGGCAAAAATCAGACTACCCAGCGTACCCATAATACGTAAATGCGTACTCATAATAAGGAGTGATTGGACTACTGGCAGATTGACGAGACTTGAAGCGAAGCTGGCACCCCCAAAAAACGACTGATTACAGGTTGAGCCTTCAAGAGATGTTTGGGAACAACTGACATCAACAAGATAACATTCCGGTCACAGGCTGACAGAGCGCAATCCACTGATTTCAATCGAGAAAAGGATTATTAAAGCAGGGTGCTTTGCTTTGGAACTTTGGATTCGTCTTGCCACCAACTCCAGAGAATCATCAGATCAATCGACCGACAAAGGCCCTGCTCTCCCTCTGTGTTCAATCTAGCTGGCCACTAGACTGATACAGAATCTGGTCTGGTAACTATGACATCGTCTGGCAGGACTGTGTGTGTGTGTATGGTGTTTGTGTGTGAATGACTGAAAAGCATATGCAATTGTTGTAATCTCAATAAATGTGGTGTACTGCCTTTTCCCCTATAAAAGATCTTGTGTGCTTTGTTTAAGCATAACACGGTTAAATTCAGAACACATTTCTAAAACCTATGGACTGATGGACACTAGAGAAGTACCAGTTGTGACAGACCTAAGCCAGCAACCTGACATACTCTGGTGGAAGGCAGGTATACAGGGCACTGGATAAGTGGTTTTCTCTTTTCAGAGTAAACTACTAGAGCCTGTGGCAATAAAATGAAGGCAGGAAAACACCTGCTGCTAACTAACTAGATTGCTTCCTCAGGCAAGTCACTCAAACCTGCAGTCAATTACAGCCAGGGGAGTTGCTTTAAAAGACCTTCCCTAGATAAGGAGAGGGGGACTATAAAGAGTGACAGGCTGGAAGGAGAAAAGGGAAGAATAAGAAGAAGCTATGTGTGAGCTGAGAGCTGGTTAACAGGTACCAGACCAGAGGGAGACATTTTGGAGGGGTTGTTTGGGGAAGTAGCCCAGGGAAAAAGCTGCCTCGTAGGAAGGAAAAACAACCTTGACTGCTACTGCTACTTTAGAGCCCTGGGCTGGAACCCAGAATAGTGGGTGGGCTTGGCTTCCCCCCAAACCTTCCCCTACTCTAACACAGAGCCTGTCCCAAAATGGGAAGCAAGGACTATCAGGGAGTTTTCACACCAAAACCATGGAGCCTGTGATGAGTATAGAATCATAGGACTGGAAGGGACCTCCAGAGGTCGAGTCCAGCCCCCCGCCCTCAAGGCAGGACCAAGCTCTGTCTACACCATCCCTGACAGATGTCTATCCAACCTGTTCTTAAATATCTCCAGAGAGGGAGACTCAACCACCTCCCTAGAGTATGGCTCACTAAGCTGTGGACCCTGCCTCCTGTAAAGAGAAAGGGGTTGTGTATAGGATCAAAGAGAGTCTCTGAGGCTAATATCATCTGCCAGTAGCGTGAGACCCACGGGGCACAGCCAGAACTTTGCCACGCAATATAACTATGTCAGTTGGGGGTTTTATTTATATTTTTACTTATACAGTTGTGGTCGTATAACCCCTAATGCAGCCAGAGTTATACTGCTGTAAATGTATCTTATACTATTAGAGCTCATTTCACTTTCTCAGCTGCACAGTTTTTCTTTTCTTAGAGAGGCTCAGGGGATAGAAGAGGCATGATACAAGAGATTGGCTCTTTTCTGAATTTCTTCACTAGAAAAAGGGAAAAGATCGAGATAGGAACAGTTCCCTGCCGCTTCTTCTCCTTTTCAGAGTAGAAGAGACCAGGTTAGAAGAAAGGAAACCTCTCACAATGGTCATCCTGACTTTGCTTGTCCTCTTCAGAGAGGAATCAAAAGAAGCTAGCACTAGTACCTCCTCAGGAGAACCCCCTAAAGCTGAGGATGGCTGTATGCATCTGTTCTGAGAAAAAATGGACATTGGGGAAAAAGTAACTGGATGACTCATCTTACTGAACCCCCAGGGATCTGTCAGTTGATGGCAGTATGCTTGATCACAGACTATATATTTTTTTCAATTATAATTTCACAAAATTTGCTAGCTTCACCATTTAATTCATCTTTATTACACACTCAGACCTTTATAAAAGCTAATTTATTTTAACCCAGGCTTCTTTGTGTTTTTATGTTCTTTTAAAATAATTCTATTATAAACATACTTTGAATTAATTAACTTTCCAACCAGCAATGGGCCTTTCTGTCCCAACTGAGCATGACAGCAGACTCCTGCCAACAGTATCGGTGCAAGTAGAACACTAGCATATAAAAACTGTAGTCCAGCATGCATCTGGTAATGCAAAGCATAAAGATTCTGATTCTCAAGAAGGAGAGGGAGAGACATGAAATCAGAAGAGACTTAGAAGACAGCAAGAGCTATCAAAAGAGCTTGAAAAAATTTGATTTGAAAGCAATTTTTGTATTGCTGCTGTAACTGCTGTTAGACAAAGGGAAAAGAGCAGAAGCTACAGAAAGTGAAGGTATTTCTAGTAAAATGTGTCAAGATATTTGGTGAGAAAGCAAATTTGTTATTTATATAGTATCATATGGGCACATGCTGTTTTGCAATAGGCAGCAAGTGCTAAAGAAATAACTAAATCCCTATCACCAAGAGGTGGCATATTACAATTGGGATAGGATCATTTTAAGACTCATGAATACTGTCAAATTCTGGTATAACACTGAGAACAACATGTGGTCACTATAGCTCATATAATTCACTCTAGAAGAGGAGGGCTTTCAGGAATTTTTTAAAATTTGAAAAGGATGGGACACTGCAGAACATGCAGTTGCTCTGAGACTGCAAAACACTGAATAATTGTATAGAGGACTAGCAAGGGAAGACACTTGTTCCTTTGTCTAGAGTCACCAGTTTTGTTGGTCTTTACTGACTGAGTAATGGTTACAGGCATAAGAGCAGCACAACAGAAGAAATACAGCAAGTGACAACACAGTCACTATGGGGGAGCAGATGCAAAGAGAGCAGCAAAGGCTTGAGTCAGATATCCAGAATAAAAGAGAAAACAGTGGGAGTGAAAATATTAATTTAAATTATTGTATGGCATCAATAGCTTTATTATCTATAAATACATGAATGAGTACGCATCTGGTAATAAAAATAAAACAAAATACCAGTGTTTTACGCACCACAGAGAAAGTTATTAGGTATCCCATTAAAAAGATGGGCTATATCTGGTTTGAGTGAATAGTTTTTTAAAACTGACCATTGAGAAATTTATCTACTATATCGAGACTATAGATGTGATTAAGAATTAAACTTTGGTTTAATGCCATCTACTTGCTCTACTTGCTAAATTCTAGCTTTACATGTTCTTAAACTAGGGAAGTAAAATCCTGTTTAAAATGTTAACCAATTAAATCATTATGTTTAACCAGTTAACTGGCCCACCACACTGTGCCACTGTCCGGGGGACTGCTGGACCAGCCCCACCTTCAGCGCCATGGGCCCTGCCAGATTGGAGTGGTCCCTACCTGCAGCCTGGTGGGCCCAGCCAGGCTGGAGTAGCTCTCTGGTAACATAAGGCTTGATGCTTACCAGGTAACTAGTTAACCGGTTTATCCAATTAAAAAGGTTAAATTAGATGGCAAAATTATTATCCGGCACCAATCAGTGTGCAAAGCACCAAACTGTGAAAAGCATTACTCCTTTTTGTAGGTAGTACATTTAAATTCCGAAAGGGATGCTAATCAAACTCCTTTCTTACCTTTCCAACTCATGAACATTTCACCTATGCTCAATTATATTATCTGAATAAAATGAGTGAATATCAAAAAGTAAAATACATCTTTCGAAGCGATTGCTTAGAGAACTTCTTTCCTACTTTCATTTTATCAGTTAGATGAATATTCAGGTGATTTAAGAATATAGCTCAGAGCAAAATACTTTGTGCTAACATATTTTTCTGAGGGTAATGCTAATATTATATACACATGCCTAACACAACAGGTGGTGTATGTCATCCAGTGCACTAAATACTTCAGTATTAACTATGTGATGCACTTAGTACTTAACACAATTTCACTCACATCCATTTCACTGCGTTTTCGTAAACTGGACAGCTCACAGTTTATCCTGGGTGACCCTGCATGGCTGTCTAGCAAATGCTAATGTGTATGTTTTTCATGTCACTACTGTGGAAACCTGAAAGCCACATCTTTTAATAGACAAGTGATTAGTAGGGATGTAAAATCCCTATTAATCAGCTAACCAGTTAAATGTTAGATCAACCTAAAGTTTAACCGGTTAACTGACTAAGCAGGATCATAACTGGGAACTGCTCCAGCTGCAGAGCTTCTGACCCCACTCCCATGTTGGAGTTGACTGCCAGCTCCCAGCCCTGTGCTGAGGTTGGGGTTGCCGCCAGCTCCCAACTGCCTAAGGACAGAGGCTGCTCTGACTGCCAAATCAGCCTCTGCCTGCAGGGCATGCAGGCTCCCATGGACAAAAGCTGCTCCAGACGCTGACCCAACCCCTGCCTGCAGGGCACCTGGGCTCACCACAGACAGAGGCTGTTCCAGACTCCAGACACATCCCTGCCTGGGCAACTGGGCCACCTCAGGCAGGGACTGCTCTGGACGAAAGCAGTCCTTTTCCACAGCAGACCCCTGAAGGGCTGGAGCAGCCCCTTGCCCATAGCAAGTGGGGATCTGCTTCAGCCCCCACGGATTACTGGTTAACTGGAACCAGTAAACATTACCAATTTAGGGTGATGCTTACCATCTTAATTGGGTAACTGGCTAACCTTTCACATCCCTAGTGATGTTATATTGAAGGATGATGCAAGGAAGGAGCCATGACTAAAGTAGAAATATGCTGACATCTCATGATTCATGAATCCTGCCATGAATGTCAAGATCTGTTAATAGGATAATTTGCTCCAAGATGCTTATAGAACCTCATCCAGTAGTAGGATGGCATTAAAGATGTTTTAAAAAGAAGATAATCTATAAAGCAGTATGTAAACAATACATGCAACTCACCTAGCAGATAATGAAAAAATACACCTGAGGCAGAAATGATCTTTGAAACCATGAAAACAATTACTTTTAATGCTGCACAGGCAAACCCATAGACGAATATCCCTCACAATGACTGCATTCTGCCTGCCTCACATGCTTATAAGATAATGGACAACATTCAGATATCCATCCCAAACACATCACCAAACTCATTCATGTTGTCCTCACCCATAACAATTCACATTTAATAACAAACTTTGTTCACGTGTTTGGGAATAGTGATGGGAACTAGGATGACTCCTCAAAATGACAACATATTTATGGGTCACCCTGAAGAATAAATTTCTGGACAAATGAATATCTAATTTATTGGCATATCTGAGATACATCAATGACATTTTCATCTTCTATCCAGCCAATCTAAATTCCCTCACAGATTTCTACCATAACTTCAACCATCCATTAAACTTCCACTTCCATTAAAACCCTCTCTAAAAACTTCCATGCTAGCATTAACTTCCTGGACATACCAATAAGCTTCCATAATCAAACTCTACAGACCTTATTTACAAGAAGCCCCTAGATTACCACACTTATCTTCCTAGATCCAGAAGCCATCCTGAATGCACCAAGAAATCTGCTTATTTATAGTGAGGTACTCAGATACCACATAATATGTTCTTAAACAGTGGTTCTCAAACCACAGCCTAATCAGCACAGAGCTGGGGCCCATGTGACATCCGCAGGGCCATAGAGTTAATATTGGATGGGGCTCATAATGTTAAATAGGTTGAGCACCACTGTTCTGAGGAGAAAGTTCGAAATATAAATTTTCACAAACTTGAACTGCCTTTGCTAAGTAAGGATACTCCACCGCAGAAAAAGATCACAACAGGAAACAGGACAGCCAAATCCCCTGTGAAAACCTGATTCAATACTGAAATAAAACCCACTCCAACTGCACATCCCGACTTGTCACTTACCATCCCACGCTGGAACCCATATGGGGTATCATCAAACAACTACAACTTGTAATCATTAGGACCACATCCTGAAAGAAATCTTTCTTAATCCTCTTCTCCTGGCCCTCAAAAGAAAAATCAACTTCATAATCGGACACAAGCTCCTACAGATCAGGACATACCACATCAAAGCAGAACCAGATTCTGCTAGAACAACAGATGCAAAACCTGTAAATAAATCTCCACTACTATGACGATCAACACCCACCACGCCTTTCAAGATCTATGGGTCCTTCACACACCTATCACAACATGTGGTGTACCTCATCCAGTGCACTAAATGCTTCAGTATCAACTATGTTGGTGGGGTCATAGTAGATCACAAACTACAGATTAGTCAACAGTGCAACAGTATTGCAAAAGAAACAATCATAATTCTGGGATGTATTAACAGGGGCATTGTAAGCAAGACACAAGGAGTCATTCTTCTGCTCTACTCCTTGCTGATTAGGTCTCAGTTGGAATATTATCTATACTTCTGGGCACCTCATCGAACGCCTTAAATTGCAGCTTGGGAGGTTTAAATTGGACATTAGGAAAAACCTACTCACTGTCACAGTGGTTAATGACAGCAATAAATTGCCAAGGGAGGTTGTGGAATCTTCCATCATTGCAGATTTTTAAGAGCAGGTTAGACAAACACCTGTCGTGTTTACATCAGTGGCTCTCACCAGCAGCCCAATTGTATGCTAAAGTCTGTTTCCTAACAACTGTCGAGTCTGCAATGCAGGGTCTAGGTCCTTGGCACTGGGCTCCTGCTAGGTACAGGTTTGGGGGCTGTCAGCCAGCCCCTTGGGATAAGGTCCAGGCTGCTGCACGGCTGGGTCTAGGGTTGGGGCTGTTATCTGTCCCTGCACTCAGCCCACCCTCAGCTCCTGGCCCCACTCTATGAAAGAGTCTCTGGGCAAGACACACAGGGCATAGGGGTTTGTGAGTGAGGGTTGAGGAGAGCATAGTGTGGTTCTCAACCTGCAACCCACGTAACACCATAGACCGCATGTGCCACCCTCAATGATAAGGTTGAGAACAACTTGTCTAGATGATATTTAGTCATGCCAGGAGTGCAGGGGACTGGACTAGATTACCTCTCAAGGTCCCTTCCAGTCCTACAATTGTATAATTCTGTGTGGAATAAACCTAACACTGTGCTCTCGAACTCACACAGAAAAATGATAAAAGACAAAAACACCACATCACTTTAGAGTGAACACTTTTGACAAAGCAATTACCCTATATCTCACTTCAGTCCTACTTCTCAAAGGAAACCTGCACAGCTCCTCATAAAAATGAGCCTGGGAGTACAAATTCATATCTTTTCTATATACTAAAAATTATGGACTGAGTAGAAAAAGTGCATTTATGTCTTATTACAACAATCTATAACTCACTTAACCCCACCCCTTAAGCTTCACTCCCCTCCCCTCAATGACTGGTGAGATATTAAGGCCACTTCACCTTGAATCATCTCGTGAAATGTGTGTTAACTACTTAAGGAAAAACAATCTGTTCCACCTCATATTCTGCGTCACTATGAGTGCATTCCTGAGACCTAAAGAAAAGCTCTGTGTAAGCTTGAAAGCTTGTCTGTCTCTCTCACCAACAAAAGTTGGTCCAAGAAAAGACAAAATGCCTCACTTGCCATGTCTATCTTATACAACATAATAGTTAGTTGGCGCCTTAGCTGCCAAACAGATGCTTTCTGTGTACGGTTTGTACCTCTCTTAACTGGGACTCTGTGGTCTGGCAACATACATGATCCGCGGAGGCCAGGTATAGGGAGGATGGGCAGTGGGAAAGTGGGGAGTTCTTGCCCCTGAGGCTAGATAATAGCAAGGGACCAGCAGCAGCTGCTGCAAAGCTCTGGCCCCAGCCGTGGAGCTTGGGGCTAGCAGTGGCAGACACAAAGCTCCAGCCATAGCTGTGGAGCTTAAAGCTTTGGCCCTAGCTGTGGAGCTTGAGGCGGCAGCGATAGCTGCAGAGTTCCTCCTTGGTGGCAGCCATAGAGCTCCAGCCTGGACAGCCACGGCTGGGTAGGCAGCAGCAGGGTCGGGCTACTGCCCTAGCTGGGGGCAGAAGGGTAGCATAGGCCATGTTGGGAAAGACCTTCCCTAGTCTAGCAAATCCCCTTGTTTGGGACCAGTCAGGTCCTAAGGGTGCCGGACAAGGATGGCACAACCTGTAGTACTCAGTGTTAAGTTTCTTCATCCGTACATCAGCAGGGTTTGAGAGAAACAGAAGGCAAGGAATACCCTAAGTCACTTTCACTCTCTGCCAAATTCTTCAGCAAACTCAATAATGCTGTTGTCAAACTCCGGATGCAGCACAGAACAGCTTTTCTGTTCAATAGTGTGGAGGAGGAAAAAACTGCAGAGATCCTTGGTGTTTCAAAGAGCTTTGATGAATGCTCTCTTCTACTCCCACTAACAAAATAAATAATCCCAGGTGAGAATAAATCCACAACCAGTTACATCTTTATTTTAAATTTGGTATCACTTTATAGTTAAAAATAATCAGAGATTTAAAATAATGCCTAAGGTCACCAATTGTTATGCAAATAATCAGCATTTGATTCATAACCACTTTTTTAATGACTGGAAGCAAGATACAAAACAGAACTAGGAAATGAGCACACTGGAGGAAACTATTTCTGTTGAGAATAATATTAGCATGTTCTGAGTTTAAAATACTGATTCTTTTTAATACGAGCATAAAGACCAAAGTCTATCCACCCCTATCCCTGTGGCATTTCACTGCTTGACTGCTCATGGCATCTTACAGATCTCATTGGAGTTGGGATACATCCTGAACTTTGCCTTTTTCACTCACGACAATAATCACAATAATTCCATCTACAGCATTATTTCATTCTCTACCTTTGCTCCTTGTGCTTGCTTAATTGCAGAAAAGGTGATGAAAATAAAAGTAAAAACACTACCCAAAAACCTCAGACTGAATTTCACAGAAATATTAATAAAACAAAAAACTCAAAAACAAAACAAAACCCAAACAGTCACAACGACTAGATCAGAAAGCTCTAATACTATTTTGACAACAATACAGCAATAAACCACATGCTCCCCCAACCCGCACCTAGACAAGCCCCTTTGTTGCAATTTAGGGAACAATTCTCAACAGTACAGTGGCTAATAATTACATGGGACCAAACACCATAATTGGTCACAACATGGAGAGTCAGCTAAATCAAGTAAGCTGTTCTTAAAAATTAACAGCAGCTTGTGTCAGGATATGAATAGTGACCATTAAATAGTTATAGTGAAAACTTACACTTATCAACCCATTAAGATCATCCTTTGATCCCATTGTGTCTGCCTGGCTTGCTTCAGAATCAATAGAACAGTTGTACACAAGTTTATACTGTCAAGGTTTACTTTACAACCAGAAACATTTTTAATTTTTTGAAATCTGATTCTCATTTTGCTTAGATTTATAGAGTAAAGTTTTCAGAACAGATCTTACATTCTTACATTTTCTTCGCCTACAGTAGATAGTTCTATTTTCCAGTTCATGAGTCATGCAATGTACCAGCTTAACTCTAATTTCTCACAGGACTGTTGACTCTATCACAAGATTCAGCTCACTATTTTGGTGTCAGAATAGTGGTGATAACTTCATCAGATCCAGTTTTACATCTCCCTTTGGTATTTCAAATTTCCTATTACTTATGGCCCTGTGAGAAATACCTACTAAATGTACATCACTGGCCTCTGTCCTTCTACTGAAAAATAGCAGTTCTGTTGTAGCGCTTACACAGTATCAGTCGGTCAGCATTTCTGCTATCCATCCGTTTTTCGCTGGGTATATAAATTGGCTATAGAATTGTTGAACCAAAGTTTAAATGTGGCATATAAGTATTTTTTCCTTTACCAAAATGTGGGAGAAAAGAATCTATCTGATAAGCAGTTCTGAACTACAAGAATGAAAAAAAAAAGGTTAGTGATGTCAAACAAGCTTATAAATTCCTAAAATTGTACATCAGCTTGCATTCCAATACAAAGGACTGGATAAACCAGTATATTCAAAATACCCCCTCATAATTTCGGCATTTTGCAAATGTTCATACTCTAAAATGTGGTTTACTGCATTATAACTGTACAGCTAGGTCTGCCCTCAAAACTAAATGTAACATGTGATCCTCTTGAACAAAACACTATTAAGGGCATACATGAAGAGAAAAGAACAAAGCTACAGAGAGGATTCAGAGGCAGTATGCTGTAGGACTCAGATAAATTTTAAAGAGGAAAAACCTGGTTATTTTATTTATAATGGTTTCTTTCTATAAACTACTGTAAGTACACCAACCATTGCCAGGTCAGAAATGATTTAGGACATGAACCTGTCTTCACCAATGGCCAGCATGGGATGTCTCAAAAGGCTTACGTGACTTTTTTTTGTTGTTGTTTTCCTCTTCCTCTCCCCCCACAGTGTGTGCACTGCGGCTGGCAGGTGGAAGCTGTGAGCTTCTAATCAGGGTTTGAAATCTAGAAGCCTCTTCTCACTGGTTGAGCCTTAATCAGGGGGAGGGAGCTACCAAGCAGTCCAGGGCTTTAAAAAGGAGTGAGTCAGCCACCAGGAAACACTAACAGGGAGTTTGGAGAAGGAGCTCTTCAGGTGGAGGAGATAATACTGGACCCTTGAGGGAAGTGGCTGTCTATACTGTGTGTTTGTGGATTTCTTGTTGTGTGCTGAGCTTGTGTTTGTCTGGCTGGGGTTTGGTGGAGGGGGGGGTTCCCTCTTCCTCTCCCCCGCCCCCACGAGTGTGTGCTGTGGCTGGCAGGTGGAAGCTGTGAGCTTCTAATCAGGGTTTGAAATCTAGAAGCCTCTGCTCATTGACAGAGCCTTAATCAGGGAGAAGGGGATATCAGGCAGTCCAGGGCTTTATAAAGGAGTAAGTCAGCCACTAGGGAGTGCTGAGAGGGAGTTGGGAAGGTGGTGAGATACACTAACCATTCTTTAAAATCAGTCACTACATTCCTGCCTTTCAAGGAGGCATTTAATAACAACTGAGGAATCTCTCAGAAGGAACGCAGGTATGGATATTAGGTCTGATGTTGTTACCTGCACAGCATGTGCCAAGTTTGTCTTCCTCCCAGAAGAAAGAAGGGATTTCATCTGCACTAAGTGCAAGCTGGTCACCATTTTGGAAGAAAAAATTAGAGGACCTGAGGCCCAAGTATTGACTCTACGTTCCATCAGAGAGGATGAAGACTTCCTCAAAAGAAGGCAGTGTTTAATCCTGCAAGCACAGCAGGATGAAAAAACAGTCAGGGCAGTACAAGACAAGGAAGAAAACTGGCAGCATGTAACCTCTAGAAGAAGAAGGTGGCCAACTAAGGTATCCCCCATTCATGCAGAGGTAAGTAACTGTTTTCAGGCTCTCTCCACAGGTACTGTGATGGAGAATGCTTTGGCAGGGACCTCTCAGGGAAGAAATTGGTTGGGAACACCATCTACCGGAGGGCATGGGATGTGTAGTCCTAGGGAGGGGGGTTCCATGACCACCACTCCCAAAAGAAGATGATAGGTGGTGGTGGTCGGGGACTCCCTCGTAAGAGGGACTGAATCATCCATCTGCCATCCATACCTGCAATCTCGAGAAGTGTGTTGCTTACCAGGAGCTCACATTCAGGATGTGACCGAGAATCTTCCAAAAGTGATTAAATCTTCGGATCGCTACCCCTTCCTGCTTCTGCATGTAGGAACTAATGATATGGCCAAGAATGACTTGAGTGCGTCACAGCAGATTATGTAGCACTGGGAAGAAGGATCAAGGAATTTGAAGCGCAAGTGGTGTTCTCGTCCATCCTTCCGGTTGAAGGAAAAGGTCCAGGTAGGGGATCGTCAAATTGAGGAAGTAAATGCGTGGTTGTACAGATGGTGTTGGAGAGAGGGCTTTGGTTTCTTCGACCATGGGACTCTGTTCCAGGCACAAGGATTGTTAGGAAGAGATGGGATCCACCTAACCAAGAGAGGAAAGTATCTTTGCGGGCAGGCTTGCAAACCTAGCGAGGAGAGCTTTAAACTAGATTTGTTGGTGGACAGTGACCAAGTAAGTGAGGCAGTCGGATACCGGGAAGGAACACAAGTAGGAACATGCAACAAAGGAGGACGTCTGACTTGAATGGAGAAGGTAGGGTGATCAACTGGCTATCTAAGGTGTTTGTACACGTATACAAGAAGCCTGGGAAACAAACAGGAAGAATTAGAAGCCCTGGCCCAGTCAAAGAACAATGATTTGATTGGAATAACGGAGACTTGGTGGGATGACTCGCATGACTGGAGCACTGTCATGACTCCCTCAGAGAACTGATGGGCAGAATTCCCTGAGATGCTTACATGAAGAAGAAAGGAATCCAGGAGAGCTGGCAGTATTTTAAAGAAGCCTTATTAAAGGCACAGGAAGAAACCATCCTGATGCGCAGTAAGAAAAGCAAATATGGTAGGTGACCATAGTGGCTTACTGGAGACATCCATGGTGAGCTTAAACACAAAAAGGAAGCGTATAAGAAGTGGAAACTTGGTCAGATGACTAGGGAGGAGTATAAATATATTACTCAAGAATTTAGGGGAGTTATCAGGAAGGCAAAAGCACAACTGAAATTGCAGCTAGCAAGGGATGTGAAGGATAACGAGAGAGGTTTCTACAGACATGTTAGCAATAAGAAGGCGATCAGAGAGGGTGTGGAGCCCGTACTGGATGAGGGAGGTAACCTAGTGACAGATGATGTGGGAAAAGCTGAAGTACTCAATGCTTTCTTTGCCTCTGTCTTCACAGACAAGGTCAGCTCCCAGACAAATGCACTAGGAAATATATAAAATAATATAAAGGAGAATGTTTGTATGTTTGTGTGCTAATAACTTGGACACTACAAGAGATACCGCAACCAAACTTTGCATGGGATAACCTTTTATCCAGGAGAAGGTTTTAAGGTACTGTGGGAGGGAAGAGATGAGAGACTGATGCCTCTTCCCGGGGCTGCATGGGGCTTAGCAGTGTGGGGAGAAGTGGCTTCCCAGGGGAAGCAGCGGGGGCAGTCACTCACTAAGGCCGGCCAAAGGACAAGGAAGTGGAGGGCAGGCCTGGGCGCTGGCGGCAGGCGCACAGCTCCTCACTTCAGTTATATCAACTGTCAACTTATATTTCAACAATTTATACTGACAAAGCGCAAGGACAGTCACTTAAAGTAGTTGGAATTGATTTGGAGACATCTTGCTTTTCACATGGACAACTCTATGTTGCGTGTTCAAGAGTTGGAAGTGGAAAAAATTTGTACATATTTGTTAAGAATAGTGAAACAAAAAATATAGTTTACAATAAAGTTTTTGATGATAACATGTAAAATTGGTTGTTTTATCCTTTTTTATATATATATATATATATATATATATTTTAATCCCTATAGAACTCAGGGTAACTTTTCTACCATTCAAAAAGTGATAATGGACTACTGTTTTTCTAAATTTTGTTCTTCTATTTTCCCAAGCAACGCCGGGTAACTCTCGCTAGTATGAAATATAAATACATAAGTATTGGATCCTTTAACCTCTCATTTTAACAATATGATGTCTGAAGTTCATGACTGCTGATATGATGCAACAGTATCTTCCTCAATATTGGGAAAAAATAATCCAGTTCTGAGGTATGAACTGGATCATTTATCTCAATGTTCTGGTTAACACACAGTTAATGCATTTGATGATGCTATCTGGATAATTTTGATAAAAAGACCAGGAGTAAAATAGTTAAAAATGCTGATATGTGAAGTGCCATCTTCAAGTTTAAAAGTTAACCAACCACTGAGATAAATGAGTTAAGTTGACAGCTCTAACTGTTTAACACTCTAAAAATAAAGTAAAAGTAAGGCTACTGAATACAAATGAAAGGCAAATGTATAGCCTCAATTCAGAAAAAGCCAGAAAAGGCAATTAATTCCATATTTAAGTTCATATTTATTCACATATGCTTAACTTTAAATCTCATTGAATTTGGGGAAGTTTAATCACATGTTTAAATACTTTCTTCCATAGGAATATTCCCTGAATCAGAGCCTGTTGATTTATGTAAATACAGGACATTGGCAAGAAAGCAGAGTAGGAGGATTCCATTTATTAAATACAGGCAGTCCCCGGGTTACGTACAAGATAGGGACTGTAGGTTTGTTCTTAAGTTGAATTTGTATGTAAGTCGGAACTGATACATATTGTAGGGGAAACTCTAGCCAAACATTTCTCCAGAACTCAGTTTTATTCTCCCACACCTCACTTCCCTCAGTCCTTTATTCTCAAGCTGAGGTGTCTGCTGAGAAAAGCTGCTCTGCGTCTCCCTGGTCTGCTGGGGGGGGAGGGGGGGGGCTAGCTTCGTGTCTCCCTGGTCTGCTGGGGGGAAGCAGCTAGTGCGAGGTTGCTTCACCCCGTTTGTAAGTAGGGATCCGATGTAAGTCGGATCCATGTAACCCGGGGACTGCCTGTATCTCAAAGGCTTAGTCACATAAGTGACTTAGGAATCAGTGTCCCATTTTCAAAGGTATTTAGGAAAGAAATTATACATATAAAGGCCCAGGGGGATTTACAGGTTGGGAGCCTGATACAGGAACTTCTGCATTTTTTTCCAAAAGGAAATCTGGAGAATACACAGATCATTACAAAACAAATTATGCCACAGCTTCTACCTACACATTGATCATCATGCTCTGTGTACATTTAAGTTCAGAAGAAAAAAAACCCCACACAACCTTCAAACTACCTTTTAGTGACCATGCACAGCATACAATTTAAAGCACTCATAATCCTATGCAAAACAAAATCAACCTCCTTCAGAGGAAAGCTGTACACTATGCTTTCATAAGCATCATTTTCATACCAAATTGCAGCATTTATACCTAAACCTTTTCAGAGGTAAGCCTGTTGAAAACTCGTTTTCTATTTTCCTTTACTTGAAAAAAAAAAAAAGAGTCTGAATTGTTTTCACTCAGACTTTCAGGAAAAATGTCACCTTCTGACAGTGGCCAAATAAAGACAATTCTAAACTACCCAAATTCCAAATGGGTGATATTCTGTAAAATTATGACATGAAAATTATTATTTATAATGGAAGCTATTTTCAATTTTAACTCTAACTACAATCCCCAGTATAATTGGAAGTAGATTTAACTTGGCAGTGGTTACTCCCATTAACTGAAATGATCTTTTCTTCCTAAAACAGAATACATTAGTAAATCTGAATTTCAGTTTCTGTACATCAATGAATTCTATTGGAAACTAACTAATCAAAGCAGAAAAATGTTTAAATATTAAGTTTGTACTTGGTATTACAACAATTTTATATCCACAATATACCTTATTTACCTAAATTACTGCTTCCTACAGCCAAGACATTTCATACATATGTAAAATACATACCATAATGTGACAATTAGGTAAGAAATGTAAGGTGCTTTTTTCAGTTCAGTCAGATAATGAGCTCAGATTTTTTGCTCTCAACAGCATACGGCAGAACTAACAAATACACTAATAATGGGACAATTGGAATGCCCCAAAACATATGTTCAAGTGAGCAGGCACAAAAAAGGGAACAATTTCTTTAAAAAAAGGACTGCAGGTATAAAGAAATCTTCTCTCTCATCTACCTTTGCAAATCTATTACACCCTTCTTCCTGATATATAGGTCCCACAACAAAAAAGATTAATGAAAATATGTTCTTCCTGCATTATAAATGTAGTACTTCTACAAAACTTTGTTACACCTTCCCCGTGTATCAGGCACTATGCATTCTTCCAAGAACACATAATAATAATAAGGCTTTTTTTTTGTTACTTTTGTTGGTCAACTGAGATTTCATAAGCATTGACCATAGACATAGGGTTTTATGTTAATTACCATTGGGTTTAGTTTTCACACTGTAATGTCCCCTATGTTCCTAAGAATACTACTGATGCTGCATTTACCAAGACAAGGATGAGTGCAGCAAAGACTCATCCTCAACAATGAATATATAACTGGTTGCTTTGAAATGAAAAATTTCGATTTAGGTGAACATATTGCATTGTAAAGTACTGAACTTTCACTAGAGGGTTGCTTAGTGACTGCAGTTATTGTCTTGTTATAGAAAGCTGGACTGTACCCTTATAAATGTGTTACTTATTGATGCACCATTTTCACTGAGACAAAAAGCCTTGAAAAAAAGAGTGATAACATCAACAAGGGCACCTGCCATATCTTGCTATAATGCTAAGTAGCCTAAAAATCCTACTGCAGCTCTCATGCTTCATAACAAGCTGGGGGCAATCTTGTGATTATGGCTTTGGTATGTTCCCTTCTCCCTTGGGAGAACTGATATGATGGGGACCAACAAGGAACAGCAGATACTCTGTGTGTATCTGGTAGAACACAATTCATGACAGATAGCAGACAGTGATGATGGCTCTATCAGAGGAGTACACTGAGACCATGGTAATTTCATCATGTAGAAAAGGGGCATTTCTTCATCTAAATGTTTTTGCTGATATGGTTTTCTGGCCATAAAGAAGTTGAGAATACAAAGCTACTGCAGACTTGAGATGTTTAAGAAAATGCTGAATTTCCTTCCAAGGCTCTTTAGAATAAAATAATCACTATTAAAACGTGAGAACTGCCAGTAGAACACTACTCATCTGAGCAAATCCTACTATAAATCATTACAGCATCACCTCTACAGTTGAAACAGGCAATCCTGGGGTATAACCAAACCAGGAATTAAGTGTTTTCATATTTCTCCACTAAAACCCTACGGCATAATTGGTCTGTTACACATAAATTACAGAAATCTACTGTAGAACCTAGCCACCTTATTTCATCACTCTTCCTTCATCAGGACAATAGACAAACCATGGAATGTTGCAATTAATTGTTCGAAAGCTCTCTGGCTCATGAACATCCACCACACAAATTTGTACATATGCCATACTTCAATACCGTACGTAAAGCAAACCTAAAATAAAAAGAGCAAATGGCAAAACATGGCAGCATGGTTTCTGAATGGTAATTCTCCAAGTGAAAGCAGTGTGAGAAAATGCCTTTTTGAGCCCTTACAAACTATATGAAGATTTTAGTAGCAGCTACTTGTGGAACACAATGAAGCACAGGTGGCAGGTCTCTACTGCTTCCTCTTCATCTGATATGTACAAACACATTACACCATCTTAACTGTTTGACGAAGTAGATCTATCAAACCATACAAAGTACAGGATGCATTCTTTTGCAGCATATGAAGATGGGCAACCTAAAGCACAGACCAAACACAAAATGCAACAATTCATTTCCTCAGATATACCATCCACTGTCCACTCTTTTGATTCAATAAAATAAATGTCAGACTGACAATTCTTTACCAAATTCATTAGTCTAGATTAGAAAGAGAGTTACTCACCCTGTGCAGTAACGTCTGTTCTTTGAGATGTGTGTCCCTGTGGGTGCTCCACTCGAGGTGCTGGGCTCGTCTCGGCGCCGCAAATGGAGAAACTTCCACAGCAGTAGCCCTGCCGGCCCGCGCATGCGCTCCTGCTGCCTCGCGCCGTTCAAGCCGTGACAGCTGAGCGCGGGCCGGCTCGTTAGTTTCCTCCCAACCGGAAGCGTTTGAAAAATAAACAGAAGCTCCGAAGCAGGGAGGAGGTTGGGTCGTGGAGGGAGGAGGGTGGGGATGCGTAAACAAAAAGTCCATATACCCTTTTGGTTTATAAAATACTTCTTGTCCGCTCTCTTGTCTGTCATATATCATTTGCGATTTCCAGGATAGCCTCATCAAAAGGCAGAGCCACTTTTGATTTTTGTGAGGACTGCAAGTTCTTTAGCAAGGGGTGTTGCTTTTGCTGCATGTCCATAGTTTGAATACCCTGAGATTGCGCAACCCTGGCAAAGAGCTCTTGAAACTGCTTATGATCTTCCACAGGGGATAGTTCTCCAGGAAACACAGCATCGTCTAGAGATGATGATGAATGGTTGGCTGGGGACTCAGGGGTCCGTGGTTCCCTATTTGGGGTATAGTTGTTCTCATGCTCGTCATGATTAGTAACTAAGATAGCGTCTTCCGCAGGCACTGATGGAATCGTCGGCGAAGGTGAGCGAAGTGGAGACACTGGACGAGTGGGTTGTGGAGATCGTGATTGCGGGTATCGCGTGGTATGAGAAGATAGACGGTCATCATAGTAATGATCATATCTCTGACGGTGAGTTGAGGAGAGTCTGGGAGAGTAGGCTCTGGACGCATCGCATCGATGTGAATATCTCGAGTGTCTCGAGGACCTTGGTGAGATCGATTTGTCAGAAAAACGAGATGGAGAACGAGAATAGCAAGAATAGTGTCGTTCATCGTGGCAGCGGTAGTGATGGTATGACGGTGATCGATGAGGTGATCTATGGTAGCGGTCCCTAGTGGAGACATAATGAGTAGCACGATGGTTGTCCGAGCAAAATGAAACTGGTGACCAGGGTCCCAGAGAGAATCGAGCTCGGTCAGGCGTGAGTGAAGGAGTCCAAATGCGCCTTGACTTGTATGGAACCTTAGTCGGCACCGAATGATCAGTAGGAGAAGATGGTGCCGTTTGAATTGGTGTGGTCCCGGTTACATGGCTGCCCTGCAGATGAGTCAGCGGTGCCGCGGGAGTTAAAAGCTGTGCCGGTGCTGGAGGAGGCTGCGGTGCAGAGGGCTGCACGGTGCCGATGATCGCCTGCGGTGCCTGAGTCGGTGCTTGCGGTGCCTGAGTCGGTGCTTGCGGCACCACAGAGAGCAGGGTCTCAGCAGCCAGCACCGCAGGCGTGGGTGCAGGCAGAATTGTGAGTGGCTGCACACGCGCAGCATCAGCCGGTGCCGGGGCCACCACTGCTGGCTGTAACATGGCCGTTCGATCCGTTGCCGGTGCCGATTCTGCCCGTGGTCCTTTAGAAAGAGCCCGCATTGGGTCTTTAGAACTGGCAAAGCTCAGGACTAAGGCACTGTGGCCCTTGCCCGTCTTCTCCATAGGGTGCCTCGGCAAGGAGCCAGAGGTACCCGGTCAGTCCTGCGCGCTCCTGTGCTCCGGTAGCCCAGTAGACTTGTGGAGCTCCTTCGCAGGTGAACAAGGCAAGTGAGCTCCAGAGGCAGCGGGAGACGACACCGTCGCCTCAGACTGAAGGGCTTTGTTAAATAAAATCACCCTCAGTCGCATTTCCCTATCGCGCCGAGCGTGAGCTGTCAATTTCATACAGTGGGGACACTTCATAGGAATGTGCCCGTCCCCTAGGCATTTAACGCAGTGTGAGTGCCCGTCTGAGTCAGGCATTGCATCCTGACATTGTGAACATTTCTTAAAGCCAGGCATTTTGTAGGTTGTCAGATAACAATAAAACAGTTTTTTTTTTTAAGGCTACAAAACAGGCTATAGACTAGGACGGAAAAACAACGATTTTGAGAACTAACTAACTACTAACTATTAACAACTATACTAACTATAAACTGCCAAGTGGCAAATAGATTTCTAAGTAAAAATCCCTTTTCTCCTCAGACCGGAGAGGGAGCACGTCCTAGATCAGTCTGCAGCCGTGGATGGTTGAAGGAAACTGACGAACCGTCCTGCGCTCAGCTGTAACGGCTTGAATGGCGTGAGGCAGCAGGAGCGCATGCGTGGGCTGGCAGGGCTACTGCTGTGGAAGTTTCTCTGTTTGCGGCGCCGGGACGAGCCCAGCACGTCGAGTGGAGCACCCTCGGGGACACTACTCGACAAAGAAGATAAATGCTGCACTGTGATTTGTTTGTGTGTGCCACCTACTGGATGTTAACTCTAACTGCAGAAGTAGGCTTTGACATGTTCCTGTTTTATGACACCATATTTTCTTGCATGCCCCACTACAGAATCTCTTAATGAAGGTTGTATTATATAATCTGTATAGTTTGCAACAAAACTTTTGTTGCATCTAAGAGGCAGGCACATTAATATAAAGTCATAGGGAAGAATTTCAATTTTATCAGCTTACAAAAGGGTTTAAGAGATAGTATCCGAATAAAAATGTGGAAAAAGCTATTACACAATGTAGATTTCTGAGTTTAAAGAGGTACTATACTAAACTCAGTGCAATATGGTGCCTAATGTTAACTGGTTAATAAAGAAAGAAATACAGAAAATAACAATCCCCACACAATAATGATTTGTGTATTTAGTTTTTTTTGTGCATAAAGAATCACACTGTGAGCACCATAATGATGTTTTAATTTTGCATTCAGGGATTAAGAAAATGGGTGAAAAGGTAAAATATGTGTCTTTCCTGATGCCTAAAGCAAAACATAAAGATATGGGCATTTTCTAATAGGCTCTGGTACAGTAAAATGACTAAATAAAAGCCCTATGCTGCAGCCTTTGCTGTAATTCCTATTGAAATCTGTAGGAGATTTAAACCTGTAAGGCTGGAGAAAAGGGACCATAAATAATTTATAGAAATAATGCATTCTGAAAAATGTAATCCAATATCATTATAATCTCATGTAAAACACACTGAGTCTCAATCTAATGGGGTTTTTTTCTATATGTATTGAACATTAGAGAAGAAGAGTTACTACATCAACCTTCTGATGAAAGACTGAGCAAGATATACATGTAATTTGGGATGTACATAGGCACACTAATAAAAATGCAAAAAAGCTTTCCCGCATATTTTTGGTAGAAAATGCAAATAAGCCCGATTCTTTATATACAATGTTTTCTTCAGCAAAACTAAAGAAAACAGACAATAGCATTAGAACAGCACTGATAAGTACCGAACACAGCAAGTGCTGGTGCAATTTATGGAGGTTATGTACTATCCACGCTAAAAGACAAAATCATATTTTAATAGCATCAGAGGAATGTGTGCTGCAACCAAGTAGTCTGACATTTATTTTCAGTGTGGACCGAGTCAGTAATTAATTACTGGGCATTTTTTCCAGAGAAGGAGAGTCTATTCCTATAACACAAACAGATCAACAAAATCTTATCAAATATTTTCAATATTCAAATACAGAATTCCCTTAAGAATGACAATTCCTGTGCATTTCTTATTTTCATAGGTTTTTTTAAAGGCCAAGGAACCATTTTTATCAATGAGGAGTGAGATCAAATCTCTTTGTAGTTTTACAAGAAGAATGTATGGAAAGATATATTTCCTTTATGACATGTGGATTTAGTGTTCACACATATAAATCTTAAACTGCCTCCAAGAGGCCAGTGCAAGAGGCCATAAATGTCAAAGTACAGGCAGTCCCCGGGTTACGTACAAGATAGGGACTGTAGGTTTGTTCTTAAATTGAATCTGTATGTAAGTCGGAACTGGCATCCAGATTCAGCCGCTGCTGAAACTGATCAGTTTCAACAGCGGCTGAATCTGGACACCAGTTCCGACTTACATACAGATTCAACTTAAGAACCCCAGGCGTCCCCAAGTCAGCTGCTGCTGAAACTGATCAGCAGCTAATTCCAGGAAGCCCGGAGCAGAGCAACGGCTGACTTGCGGACGCCCGCTGCTGAAATTGATCAGCGGCTAATTCCAGGAAGCCCGCAGCGGCTGACTTGGGGACGCCTGGGGCAGAGCAGCTCGGGTGCTGCTGGGTTGGTCCAGTAGCCCGGCTGCTCCTCGGTGCTACTGGACCAACCCAGCAGCACCCCAGCTGCTCTGCCCCAGGCGTCCTGATTCAGCCGCTGCTGAAACTGATCATCAGCAGCTGAATCAGGACTCCTGGGGCAGAGCAGCTGGGGTGCTGCCGGGTTGGTCCAGTAGCGCCAAGGAGCGGTGCTGCGGGACCAGCCAGCAGGACCCCACCTGCTCTATCACAGGCCCTGGGCTTTGCTCCACGTCTCCCTGGTCTGCTGGGGGGGGGGCACTAGCTGCGTTCCCCCCCAGCAGACCAGGGAGACGCTGAGCAAAGCGGCGGAGGACCCGGGGCCAGACCCGCGGCGCTTCCAGATCAGCGCTATGGGTCCAGCCCGGGTCCTCCACCGCCTTGCTCCCCGTCTCCCTGGTCTGATGGCTCCCCCAGCAGACCAGGGAGACGGGGAGCAGCTTTTCTCGCCCTAGAGGAGGCGGGCGGCGGGACCAGGCGTCCCGCCGCTCCAGTCCTCCGGGACAAGAAAATCCCCGTTCGTAACTGCGGATCCGACATAAGTCGGATCCGCGTAACTCGGGGACTGCCTGTAATGGAAGGGCAAAACATGAGTCAAAGTTAATAGCTAAAAGCAAATCACTGTGGAACACGTGTGTTTGCAAAAGAGAAAAATCAAAAGAGAGACTTCAAATACATTAGAACTTGAGAACAATTATAAAGACACAGACAACTGATCCTATGCATACACACTATTGACTAGATATACACTATTAAAAGGCACAGTGACTAGAGCCAAATCCCTGAAAGCTGCATGGAAACTTTTTAAAGACACCATAATAGAGGCCCAACTTAAATGTATACCCCAAATTAAAAAACATAGCAAGAGACCTAAAAAAGAGTCACCGTGGCTTAACCACCATGTAAAAGAAGCAGTGAGGGACAAAAAGGTATCTTTTAAGAAGTGGAAGTCCAATCCTAGTGAGATAAATAGAAAGGAACATAAACACTGTCAAATCAAGTGTAAACATGTAATAAGAAAAGCAAAAAAAGATTTTGAGGAACAGCTGGCCAAAAACTCAAAAAGAAATAACAAAATGTTTTTTAAGTACATTAGAAGCAGGAAGCCTGCTAAAAAGCCTGTGGGTCCCCTAGATGATCGAGCTATAAAAGGAGCAATCAAGGACGATAAAGCCATTGCGGAGAAACTAAATGATTTCTTTGCTTCAGTCTTCACGGCTGAGGATGTTGGGGAGATTCCTGAATCTGCACCGTCCTTTGTGGGTGATGAATCTGAGGAACTGTCCCAGATTGAAGTGTTATTACAGGAGGTTTTGGAACAAATAGAAAAATTTAATGTTAACAAATCTCCGGGACCGGATGGCATTCATCCAAGGCTTCTAAAAGAACTTAAATGGGAAATTGCTGAGCTATTATCTGTGGTTTGTAACCTATCCTTTAAATCGGCTTCCGTACCTAATGACTGGAAGGTAGCCAACGTGACACCAATATTTAAAAAGGGCTCTAGAGGCGATCCTGGCAATTACAGACCGGTAAGTCTAACTTCAGTACCGGGCAAATTAGTCGAAACAATAGTAAAGAATAAAATTGTGAATCATGTAGAAGAACATAATTTGTCGGACAAAAGTCAACATGGTTTCTGTAAAGGGAAATCCTGTCTTACTAATCTATTAGAGTTCTTTGAAGGGGTAAACAAACATGTGGACAAGGGGGATCCAGTAGATATAGTATACTTGGATTTTCAGAAAGCCTTTGACAAGGTCCCTCACCAAAGGCTCTTGTGTAAATTACATGGCCATGGGATAAGAGGGAAGGTCCTTTCTTGGATTGAGAACTGGCTAAAAGACAGGAAACAAAGGGTAGGAATAAATGGTAAATTTTCAGATTGGAGAGGGGTAACTAGTGGTGTACCCCAAGAGTCAGTCCTGGGACCAATCCTTTTCAACTTATTCATAAATGATCTGGAGAAAGGGGTAAGCAGTGACGTAGTAAAGTTTGCAGATGATACCAAACTGTTTAGGATAGTTAAGACTGAAGCAGACTGTGAGGGACTCCAAGAAGATCTCACCAAACTGAGTGATTGGGGAACAAAATGGCAAATGAAATTTAATGTGGATAAGTGTAAAGTAATGCACATCGGGAAAAATAACCCCCACTATACGTACAGTATGATGGGGGCTAATTTGGCTACGACAAATCAGGAAAGAGATCTTGGAGTTATCGTGGATAGTTCTCTGAAAACTTCCACACAGTGTGCAGCGGCGGTCAAAAAGGCAAATAGGATGCTAGGAATTATTAGGAAAGGGATAGAAAATAAGACCCAGAACATCTTACTGCCCCTGTATAAAACTATGGTACGCCCACATCTTGAATACTGTGTACAGATGTGGTCTCCTCACCTCAAAAAAGATATTTTGGCCTTGGAAAGGGTTCAGAAAAGGGCAACTAAAATGATTAGGGGTTTGGAACGGGTCCCATATGAGGAGAGGCTAAAGAGACTGGGACTTTTCAGTTTAGAAAAGAGGAGACTGAGGGGGGATATGATAGAGGTCTATAAAATCATGAGTGGTGTGGAGAGGGCTGATAAAGAAAAGTTATTTATTAGTTCCCATAATAGAAGAGCTAGAGGACACCAAATGAAATTAATGGGTAGCAGGTTTAAAACTAATAAAAGGAAGTTCTTCTTCACACAGCGTGTTGTCAACCTGTGGAACTCCTTGCCAGAGGAGGTGGTGAAGGCTAGGACTATAATAGAGTTTAAAAAGAAGCTGGATAAATTCATGGAGGTTAGGTCCATAAAAGGCTATTAGCCAGGGGATAAAATGGTGTCCTTGGCCTGTGTTTGTCAGAGGCTGGAGAGGGATGGCAGGAGACAAATCGCTTGATCATTGTCTTTGGTCAACCCTCTCTGGTGTACCTGGTGTTGGCCACTGTCGGTAGACAGGATACTGGGCTAGATGGACCTTTGGTCTGACCCAGTACAGCCATTCTTATGTTCTTATGTTATGTTCTTTACATCACTGTCCAGTTCCTTTTTTGCTGGGGCTGGGTGGAACTCAGCAATGAGATTTTCTTAGAATGAGATGCTTCAAAAGAAGCTATAGATCTACCTTCTTCATTCTGGTATCCATAGGAAGTTTTATGGGCAGTAACTAGACATAATAAATAATCACAGACAGAATTACAATAACCAAAGGAGTCCTACAGAGTGGTGTATTAAAACTTTAAACAGTTGGCCTACATACTATGTATTAGTTACAGGGGTGAAAGTAACTTAAATTTCTTACCTGTACTTATCTATTGCAACCCAGGCCCTGCCAACTCTTTAAATAGTACTCTACTGGTTTTTGCTGCAGCTCAAGCCAGCTCTTGCTGGAGCTGTGCAACAAGGCACACCCACATACTTTCACTTTTGATTATGTAAGACCTTTATAGGGTCTGTTCTAGTACACTGGATAAAATCAAAACAATGCTTGAAACTCAAATGAAACACATAAATTAGAACAAAAGATGAAGCCACTTTCAGTACAATTTTCACCATATTATAAAAAATATTTAATAAGGAACTTATTTGACTTCAATTGCTGAAGTTTATATATCTATATATATCTATATATATCTATATAGATATATATAGATATATAGATATAGATATCTATATATATATAAAAATTTTAAGCAACTCCCTTGTCCCCCTTTTATGAATTTTGGAGAAAAATAGTACTTATAAGAATTTCCAATTGGTAGGGATTGTAAGCAACTAGTACCTCTACTAGTCACTTTGCACCCTCCCCCCTCCCCAGGGGGAGCAGTAGCCGGTGCTGGGGGTAGCCAGCTTAAAAGTACGTTCCCCCCAGCACTGGTTCCTTGGGGGGCAGGGGAGGCAGGGGGGTAGCGGGACTGGGCACGAGCCAGGAATTAGCTGGCTCCCAACTCACACACAATCCCAGACGCTGCACCTCTTCTTTTTCAATGTATTAAGAGCCTGCTGGCTCTTAATACATTAAAAAAGCAGAAGTGCAGCAAGGGGGAGACCCGGTACAAGCGTGCACAGCTGATTTCTGGCTCCTGCCGGATCCCTCGCTAGGCCCTCCCCCCAGCTCACATTGGGTCCTCCCCGCTGCGCTTTAGCCTTTTAAATGTATTAAAAGCCTACCACTGTGCTTCAGTCTTTTAAATGTATTAAGTGCCTACATTTAAAAAGCAGAGCCGCAGCAGGGTTAGCGCCCGGGGCCAGGAGTTAACCCCATGTGGCTCTCTCACTTATCGACTAATCAACTAGTCAACGGAAAATCCATCTACTAGTCAATTTTCTGATTAAACTAAATTTAACATCCATACTAAGTGATAAAGGGTGAAGATTAATCCTACATGTGGACATTAAACTTCATTTTGGATTTGACGTGTTTTTTTTTGAAGGTTATTAAAGTGTTCACTTATATCTTCAAGTTACATTTCTCCTGCTTTCAAACCCTTTTACCTAGCTTCTTTCTTCAGTACTAGTAGTTGCTATGGTAACTTTGGCTCTCTTTTTCCAATGTTCATACAGGTTTTCATCAAACCTAATAGCTATTTTTTAATGTGATCTGCTCCAGAAAAATAGTTCCTTCAGAAAGGTGAATATGTTGCATTACTACAGACCTTTACTAAATAAACACGACTGATTTGGAATACCATCAACAATTGCTGAATAATGTGAATTAGCAAGTAAAACCATTTTTAACAACCATGAGTAGTGTCTCATAATATGTATGTTGTTCATATATTTGCAACTGCTTGCTGAAAATACACCCATAATTTGCAACTGTAGTAAATGTAGAACAGTAAGATTTGTAAAAGTGATGATGCTTAGTAATAAGAGATCTTCCACAGCATCTTACTCTGGTAGTTTTGTGGAGAGAAAAGCAAACCTTGACGGACCTGTTTGTGTGGATCACAAGCATGTGAGAGAACTAGTTCAGTGAGAATTAACTGTTTTATTGTCACTGTCAAATGTAAATTTTTAATCCTTCAGGTATAACTGCAGGTGACACCTTATGTTCATGGCTTTTCTATTTTGGAATAAATATCCTTGTTTGGCATTATAAAATATTTTATAAGGATTAAAATATAGTGCATGCTATTGGGCTGCATTCCACACAAAAAAAAATGGTCAGTGAGGAATACATGACTATAATTTATTCATTATATGACGGCTGGTGTCCCATAATAATCAAGCCAACTGCCTGCCACTATAATCCAGGTCTGATACCACAATTCCCAAGAAAACTTAATTTTTAGATTAAAATACTTTATGGTGGCTTTTTTCTGAAGGATTTTTTTTATTTAAAAGAGGAAAAAAATCTTTTCTGCCATTTTGACATTACAAGAGGCCAGCAGCTCCTCCCCCCTCACCAAGAATCGACCCTTAGGAAAAAAAGACTCACTTATTTTTGAAGGGGAAGTAACAAACCTGGATCACCTACAACTGAAATTCTAAGATAGATACAAGTTTAAGGCTAAATATGAAGCATCTCAGATGGTGGGCGTGAAGCATCAGAAACACAAATCCACACCAAGCTATTAGCCTCACTCAGAGGAGCAAATTCTGATAGCTTTACATTGACCAAAGAGTGCCTTATTCCACAGAGCAGTCCCAATGACTCCAAGAGTCACAGCTCAATATGAACAAAGGTATCTCACACATGAAAATACCAAACATGATTAAAGGGATCAGAATCTAGCCTTAACCATCGATATAAAACTCATGTAGCTAGTTAATATCCAATTATTTGATTAGGTGAATTTACAAGATCAAAGGATGATGATGTAAAAGAAAAGCAGCACAGCAAATATGCTCCATGCTTAGCTAATGACGCCCTGAAAACCACCAATAAACACAGAACTTGAATCAAAGACAACTGAGCCTTCAAAAGTTTTAATTAGAAAGTGACAAAGCTAACATGTCCTGTCAGCCCCTTAGTAAAGAAGCATCCAATGTCGTTTTAGGAGCACTAGTTTCTGCATTCCAAAGCAAGGAACTTTTCAAACTCAAATGGTGAACTCTGCAGAACTTATTAACTGTGCAAGTCACAGAGCTATGGATCAAGGAACTTTCATTCACCACTTATTATCTACTGCAGTACACAGAGGACCCGGTTAGATCAGGACCCAACTGTGTTAGGTGCTATACAAAGGAAGATATGGTCCTGCCTCCAAAGGGCTTGCAAACTGAAGACAAAAAAAGCAGAAGAGTGAGAGTAAGGAGTAACACACCACTTCACATATTGGGGGCTCCATAGGTATTTTGGGAAAAAAAAAAGTCCCCTAGCTGCATCCTCTTCATGTCACTTGATTCATGCTTTTTTGTTTTAAAAATCCATAACCAATACTAAACTGTAATTATAACTCCCCTTTTGTCCCTAGTCAGACTCATCTCAGTAACTTGCCTACCCATTCCCACCTGCTCCCTTGCCCCTAAAACTTGTACCTTGTGCTGAGAGAAAAAAAGAGAGAACTGAAATAATCAGAACACCCTTAATAGCTATTTCTTCTATCCAGACCCTAATCAAAGCACTTCCAGCTACCTCTCCCTACTCAGGAAGACGTATGGAGGAAAACATCAAAGTATAATCATGAAGAACTGGCTGTGATGTCAGTAGGGCTCTTGAACTCTAATGATGCATCAGAAACCTTGCTGCCTTCCTCTAAGGCAGGTCCTGCCCCTACAAACTACTATTCAGTCTCAGCCATGATGCTGAGGGAGGGCCTGCTCCCCTACTCCCCAATTATAGGATGCAGGGCCCTGGAAGGATGAGTTCTTTCTCTTAGCAATTAAACAGTGGAAGGCTGTGAAGAAATGATGTACTGTCAGTTTTACAATACTGCTTCTTACTGGTAGGTGTATTGTAAACATCAAGAAACTATGCACTCTGCCTTAGTCTTAGATTTCCAAAATAAGAGGGAACTCCCTGTATCCCACTGCTTTACACCTCTGTCCAAGACTAGTATACAGAGTGTGAACTGTTACTTTAAGACAGTGTCCAGATGACGTCACTGAATTCTCCTTCAGTGGGACACTGACCTGGAAGGCACCCTGATCACCTACCTCTTCAGCAAAGGGACAACAGTCATTATATTTTATGCTCTACGTTAAAAGTCACACACCATAAAGTGCTTTGTTTTGGAGTCTCCCTTCCTGACTTCTGAGGATTTGATTTTTGCCGCTTGCATTAGCACTTTTTTTTTCCATTTAATCTGTCATTAGCTTGACAATAACTGCTCATCTTTTTCCAGTATTATACAGGCACACAATTTTTTCTCCTCTTCACTTTCATTTTTGTTCATCTCATTTTTGAGTGGACATTCACCTTAAAATTATATTCTTTCTTTAAAAAGATTATGGTTAATTTATAGAAATGCCACAAAATCTGCTTAGCTTGATTTCAGTTTTATTTTTTCTTGATATTTCTGGTGATGTTTCACTTTGTATATTATCCTTTTGCACAATTGGTATTATATTTATCAAAATAATCAGAGAAGGAAAGTGCAAAGTAGGTGCAAAGCATTTTAATAGCACTGGATTGGAGAACCAATTCTGCAATGAAGTGATAGCTTAATTTCTAAGAATGTTCTTGAAGTTTCTTTTTGTGAAAAATTTGTACCAGTACAAAGTGGGAAGGGAAGCTACTTGATTTGCAAACACAAATTGTGGTAGCAAATTTAGATTCCCCTTTTGAAAAATACTATGTAAGTGTATTAATATACTAATTAATCACTGTCAAATTCAATTACATTATCTTTGTTGTGATTAAAAATGGGATTAATACACTGTACATGCCAAGTATACTGTTTAATCATATATGATGTTTACTTATTGTAAATAAACCACTAAAATAATATGATTTATGTCTACAGAAACAAACAGTATATAATGCCATTTCCTGACACTAACTCTCAGTCACTGTTTGCATTTTTTTTAAAATATATGCTGTGACAGGTTTATTCATAATTAATGACTTACAGTTTGATTTTCTTGGTTGTTGGTTTAATTTTTGTTTAATTTGTCTTTTGAAGGAATTCTATTTTAAACTAGGTCTCAATCTGCACCCTTAGCAGAAGAACCACAGTATCTTCTCACAACAACCCCTAAAAAAATTGCTACGTACATAAACTCTGAACTAAGTACATTAACAGAGGTGAATTTCCATGCATAAATTCCAAGCCACACCACTTTATAAATCAGTATTACTTTAACAGGTCCCTTACATTTATTATCAGCATTAAAACCATTCTACATCTACACAAAGTTCAATATGGAGTTAACAATAATCATTTTTAAAAAGCACACTATTAATTTCATCTCATAATAAATGCATAGATAGTCGTAACTTGACAGCATCGCTACCACATTAATCATCTTTTTCAATACATAACAGAATCTGTCACCGTTAATCAAGAATAAATTGTTCTCTGCTGCAGTTCAGATCTGCGGTGAAAAATTATTTTTAAATTTAGTTTTGGGGTGAAGGGAGTCCCTACCCATTCTTTACATAATCTGTCCTGTGAAGCCATACAGCCCTTGTCTATCCACAGGATTAAAAAAACGTAACTGCCACATTTCTGGCTGATGCAAACTTAACTATCCAACCCTTATAAGCCAGATAACATGATATTTAATCATCTATATAGGGGTCACTGCTGTGAGTCAAAACATCAAAAGCACTCCTGGACACACCTCTTAATGCCCACAATGCATTATATAACTGTATTAGAGTAGCATAAGTTCCAACAAAGTGAAGGCACTATGGTATTAGGCTCTGTACAGATCATTAAAAAGAGACAGCCAATCACAGTTTAGGACCAGATTTAAAAGAATGATGTAGCAAATAACCAGCCTGCAACTTTAACCATGTGTCTGAATGATTAGTGGAAAAGAGATTATGAATACCACTATTACCAAAGCACACAATCCATTGATGGAAAAACTACTATAGATGACCTTGAGTTTAAAGACACTCATACACCACATTTCTTAGAATACAGACAGTATGGCTGTCCTTTGTATCTAACAGTTGTCTTGCCTGGTCTCTTGTAGCCACATTGTTCAACTAATGAGAAATAAAGTCACTAATTGATGTCAGACAGGAATGAACTCCCACTGAAGACTTGGCATGATGTTTGGCCCACCTTTCCAATCAGTTTTTCACATCCACCTTTTTCCAAGTGTTTACAATCTTTACTGATAGTTGTTTTCCATTCAAGTTTGTCTTTGGCTTCATCTTTAAAGTTATCAATATTAAGCTACATGAATGGAGATTCTGCTTATTTACATCTCAAAAGAGTGTATGTTGACTACACTTTCTGAGTTTCAACTTACTATAGAAGACTTTTTGCAGGAGTCTATCAGCACCCAGTCAGATAACACAATCTGTCTATCTAAGCTGAGCTTTAATAATCATTACCTCAATGCTGCTTATGTTTGCTTTCAAGGATGTTAGGCGCTGCAGATGCATTCAATAGAAGACACTAACTTTGAATCACTTTAAGCAAAAATTAGCTAAGTAAGGGACAGGAAATTACACTGGGGGAGGGGAGAGATGAACCTCACAGAGAGCCACTGGAAAAAGGAAGTTACGCACCTTGTGCAGTAATGACAGTTCTTCAAGATTTGTGTCGGGTAGCCTGAGCATCGTAGATCAGAGTTTTTCACAGCAGTAGCTGGTTGGGCCACACATGTGCACTAGGTGCCTTGTGCTATTCACACCTGTTTCATGTGCTCGGACCCCTCCTCAGTTACTATAGTAGTGTATGCCCGAGTATCTAGATAGATAGAAAATAGAGAAACATCTCTGAAGAAAAAGGGGAGGAGAATGGGTAGTGGAGCACCCATGGGGACACACATCTCAAAGAACTATCGTTACTGCACAAGGTGAGTAACTTCCTTTTCTTCTTTGAGTAATATCACTGTGGGTGCTCCACAGTAGGTTACTTTGTAGAAGTTGTGAGTTATAAGCTGGATGATGGGCTTCAGAATCACCTGGTGTCGACAGAGGGCAGTACTGCTGTGGCTACCGAGGACTCAGTGAGGTTTTTAAGAATCACATAATGTTTCATAAAAGTATGGTCTGAAGACCACATTGCAGTTTGGCAAATGTCCCTGAGTGAGACACCTCATAGGAAGGCCGTGGAGGTAGAGACTGCTCTTGTGGAATGAGCTCTAGGTGGAGCTGAAAGAGTCTTGCCTCTTACGGTGTAACATTGAGTGATGCAGGCTACAACAGTTTTCGATATAATTTGTGAGAAAAGTGGTTTGTCCTTAAATTGGTTGGCTACCAAGATGAATAACTGTTGTGAAGTGCAAAAGCCTCTGGTGCGGTCAGTGTAATAGGCAAGGGGCCTATGAACGTCAAGTATGGAGAGGGCATCCCTTGAAGATGAGTGCGGTTTAGAGTACAAAGTCTAGAGAATGATCAGCTCATTGACATGGGTAGTCCGATGAGACCTTTGGTAGGAAGGATGGGTCAGTACGCAAAATCATGGAGTCTTTAGTAAAAACTGTGTATGGTGGAGCCACAGTAAGGGCGGCGAGATTGCTAACTCTGCGTGAGGATGTTATTGCAAGGAGGAATAACACCTTGGTTGTCATAATGGGTAGAGGGCAGGAAGCCAGAAGTTTGAATGGAGGTCTGGTCAACATGTTGAGGACTAGTTCGAGATTCCATGAAGGTGACGGAGGTCTCCATGGTGGGTATAGGTTATAGAGGTCCTTCAAAAATTGTCTAGTTACTGGATGAGCAAAAATAGAATGTCCCTGGAGTGGTAGATGGAATGTATTAATAGTGACTAAGTGCACCCTGAGAGAGGAAAGGGACAATTTGGACTGTATGAGGTCAAGCATATAGTCTAAGATTAGAGGAAGTGGAACCTCGTATGGGTTCATCTGCTTTTGCTCACAACACACGGAGAATGTTTTCTACTTATGAAGGTAGGTGGTGTGGGTAGTAGCATGTCTACTATAGAGAAGAACTCTCTTTACTCTATCAGAGCATCATGTTTTGGCATCTTGAAACCAGTGAGAAGCAAGGCTGTCAAGTGGAAGCTATTTAGATTGGGGTGCAGAAGGGTGCCCCCGTGTTGAGTCAAAAGAGCTGAGCACCAAGGAAGTAGACAAGGGCTTGAAGACACATTTGAAACAGAAAGGGATGCCACATCTGCCTGGGCCATGCAGCAGTTAGGAGGATTACCTGGGCGTGTTCCCTCCTGATCTTGTCGAAGGTTCTCGAAATAAGTGGAATTGGGGAAAAGGTGTAGAGGAGGCCAGTCTTCGGGGGATAAGGAAAGTGTCTCTGAAAGACCCCTGTCCTATGCCCACTCTGGAACAACAGTTGCAACATACTGTGCTGTTGTGGGTCATAATCATGTCGACTTGAGGGAATCCCCACATTCAGAAGATAGGCCTAATGAAGTGAGAATTGATCTGCCACTCGTGGTCTGTATTGAACTATCTGCTCAGTAAGTCTGTAGTGGTGTTGTGGATGCCTGGCAGGTATGCTGCCATTAGCATTATGTTGTTGGCAACGCACCAATTCCAAAGGCACACTGCCTCGGCACACAATGAAAGGGATCGAGCTCCACCATGACAATTGACGTAATGCATTGTCAACACTGTCTGTGAAAATGCTGACTATATGATTCACTATTCATGTTCAAAAGCATTTGCAGGCATTGAAGACTTCCCTGAGCTCCAGAATGTTCATGTGTAAAGTTTTCTTGTGTTCGGATCAGCAGCTTTGAGTGGAAAAACTGCCAAAGTGGGCTCCCCAACCTATAATTGAAGTATCGGTTGTGATCTGTGCGAATGGTTGAGAGCATTGGAAAAGTATCCTTGCCAGTAGGTTAGTGATACTGGTCCACCACTTGAGGGAGGCAAGGACCTTGGAAGGAGGAGACACAATTCTGTGGACCCAATGTTTTGACAGGAGGTAAATGGAGGCTAACCAGTGTTGAAGACACCTCATATGTAGTCAGGCATTTTGGACTACGTAGGTAGTGGCGGCCATGTGGCCCATAAGTTGCAGGCACATAAGGACCATAATTGAAGGGCAGATGGTAAGTATGGTGATGAGATCCTGAATCACTTGGAATCTCTGAGTCAGTAAGCAGGCATGCGCCCGAGTGAAATCTAGGTGGACATCGATGAATTCTAGGGATTGAGTTGGCTGGAGAGTAGACTTTTGGTCGCTGACAAGAAGACCTAAGGATTGGAATAGGTCTTTTGTTTTAGACAGGTGAAGAGTCTCCTCTGGAGATGTTCTTTTTATAAGGCGGTCGCCAAGGTAGGAAAAGATAACCACGCCCTGATGACGAAGAAAAGTGGCAACAACTGCTAACATCTTGGAAAAAACACAAGAAGCCAAAGATAGGCCAAATGACAGTATGCAGTATTAGAAATGCATGAATGCAATGACGATACGGAGGAATTGTCTGTGAGAAGGATGTATGGGCACATGAAAGCAATCATCTTGCAGGTCAAGGACTGCAAAACAATCACCTTTATCCAGTGCTGGAATACTAGTTGCTAACGTGACCATCTGGAATTGCTGCTTTTTGAGCTATTTGTTGAGTTTTCATAAGTCTAGATGAGGTTTCCATCTGCCAGTTTCTCTGTAAAGAAGTAACTGGAATAGATCCCCTTGCCTCTGATTAGTTGGGAACTCTCTTGATGGCTCCAATAGAGATAATAAACCTCTTGACGCAGAAGGACCTTGTGAGAGGAGTCCCTGAAGAGGGACAGGAGGGACAGAGAGGGTGGAGGAAGCAAAAGAAATGGAACGGAATAACTGGTTTGATTATTTCTAAAACCCATCGGTTGGTTGTGATGGAAGCCCATTGGTGATAAAAAGGGCATAAGCAATGATGGAAAGTAGGAGGGTGATTCTGAAGATGGTTGTGGGAGAGGGCCCTGACCAAGATTTCAAACCTGCTGCTTGTTACTGTGGGGAGCAGAAGGGAGGTTGTTTTGTTGCCTCCTCCTTTGTATTCTTGGCCTGGAGTGGCTCTGATTGAAGGATCTGTTGTGACTTCTCAAATATATGAAGCCTCACTGCCATTGATATGGATGGAAAGGTGTGTATCATTTATGTCTGTATGGCAGGTATACACCCATAATGTTCTGAGAGTGGTCCAGGAGTATTTACTGGAATGAAGCACCTGATTTGTTTTGGTGGCAAACAATTTTTCTTTATCGAAGGGTAGGTCCTCCATCTTTCCTTTTTGCTCTTTAGGAATCCCATCAGATTGGTGAATGCAGCACCGGTGATGGTGATAGCGGTGCTGGCAAAAAAGTTGGTTCTGAGCTTGGGGAGGGACAGGCATGGTTTGACTTTGTCCGAGCCTTCATTGGTACTAGTTGAGTAGTCAATGGAGCCATTGATGAGGGCTTGTTGGTATAATTCTGTTTACTGATTATGCCAGTATAGGTGCTGGTGCTGCCAGTGGTGCAACTTTAGTTTCAAGGCAGTCCTTCAGTTCCGCGGTTTTGGCTTGCTGGCTATGGCCAGTTCCAGAGGTGCCTAATTTATCACCAGAGCTAATGCAGGTCAATGTCAACAGTGGTAGAGACCTAGTGGGGGGAAGTCTCCTCTTCAACGCCGGCTTGGGTGCTAGTGAACTTGCGCGCCATTTCTCTACTCGGGGTGGCTCAGGATGAGCGGTAGAGTCCCCAGTGGCTAAAGAGCCTTATTGAAGAGGAGCATGCAGAGCCACATCTCCCTACCTTTGTGAGCCTGGGCTGTTAGCTTGATGCAGTGAGGACATTTCTGCATAAAAGTCCCTCACTAAGGCAGCAAATGCATGAAGAGTGGCCACTGGAGGCTTACAAGGCCTCTCGGCACTGTAGCTAGACAGGAACCTCCCCTGTAACATCCATCTTGCTTGCCTCTCTGAGGTGCCTGGAGCATACAGGGCACACACAGAGCAGTAAAATCAGCATAGTCTTTGAAGCCTTGACAGAAGGCCTGGATATGCTAGCTCACAGTGACCCTGGACAACTGTAAGCAGAGATATGAGGGTGATCGAGTTAATCGCTGACCAAGAGGCTGCAGAGGAGTGCCCTTCACTGAAACCCATATTGATACGATCACACACTTGTCCGCGGGGGGAGGAATCTCCTGCCCAGTAAAGAATGCCCAGTACTCACAATTTAGTTATCTCTCTTGCAAGTGTAAGTTAAGTTGAAACTCCCTTGTAAGAACTGGCGTCACAAAGATGGACCAACACAATTTGGCATCTTAGATAAGAAAGAGGATACGGGCCCCTATGGGTAGCACACTCACTCTGAGTGTCAATCTACCATCTATCTGCTGGTCGGGTTAGGTGATTGGCCTCCCGAGGTTCCATGGGGATGCCCACCTCGTATTCGTCTTTCCTAGGAATTGAGGGACCGGCCTGGCCTGATACGCTGGAGTCGAGAGGCACAGAAGGGGGTAAAAATTGTACCTGGACGTGTCCTTTGTCTTAAGTGTACACAGACTTAGAGCTCTTTAAAGATTAAGCTGTCACTTGGCACCATTATTTCTATTTTCTATCTTTATTTTCTTTGTAACCAATTTTAAGATCTATATTTGCTAGCAGTTAGGAAATAGAGCAATATCCATAGTAACCATATGATTTACAAGCTTCTTTAATAAACCTGTAACTGTTTAAGCTTTATCCTGACTCCTTCAGTTGCTGTAACAGAACCAAGCACAATTTAAAAGAACTCCAGACAGTCACAGGGGCAGATGCAGGCAGAGCTGGGCGTTTGGATCGTGTCGCCTCCAAGGGGCAGATCCATAGGGGCATCCGTCAGCCATCCATAGGCTGCCCGCTGCGGAGGGACCCCGGTCCTAGCAGCTAAAGACATGGGTGTAATAAGTTCTCCCTGCAAACTTTGGGGCGTCTGTCAGCCTGTTGGCTGCCCTCTGCAAAGGGACCTCAGTCCTAGCGGCTAAAGACACGGACGTAAAACCTCTCGGGCCGCCCGCTGCAACAGGACCTCGTGTCCTAGCAGTTTAAGACTCGGGTGTATAACACACACACACACACACACACACACACGCACTGCCCTAATCATCAGCTGACAAGCATGCGTCGCATTTCTTGAAGCCCAGGGAGCCAGTCATAGTTCATCACACTGTTATTATTTTAAAATTTGACTATTACATATTTTGTTTTCTTTTCTTTTGGGGGGGAGGGCATGCCACTGGCAGCTGGGCCGCATCAGCTTTCAGGCTTGCCTTCTGTCCCTTCTCTCTCTTTTTTTTTTAAAGAGACAAAAAAAGATATCGTAGGAGTAGCGAGTAAAGTTAAAAGAGCTGAAAATGTTAAAACTAAGGAGAAAAAGGGCTGACTGACACAGCTAAAATTCTGTGGTAGCTCTCTGAGCTTGAAGTTCCATCTGCAGCTGAGGGCAGCAAGAAAGTAACTAAGGAGGAGTTGGGTCGTGCATGCGAAACAACAGGCACAAATGGCACGAGGCGCCTATTGTGTTTGCACAGCCCTACCGGCTACTGCTGTGCAAAACTCTGAACTCCAGTGCTGGTGCAAACAAACACCTACAGTGGAGACATCACGCGAAGAAGAACACTTCAGTTTCTATGGCAACGTTCCTAACTCACTGGGACAGAATCCCTGAGAGCAATCTGGGACTATGGAACTCCTGTGCCCCCCTCTACTCGCTATTCCAGGTTGTCTCTCACAATGCCTTAATGAGTGGTAACAGCACCTGGAGGGGTTTGCTCCCACCATATGGGCAACATTATCCGAAATGGGAATTTTCCAAAAGGTGTGTATAAAGTCAAGGGCCCTTCAAACAGATTTTGGCCCACACAGAAGATCTACTGCGGATAAGAGAAAATGGATATTACAGAGGCAATAAGAATATTGCAGTGTTTCCACTCTTCAATGTTGGAAAGACTTCACCTCTTCTGCACCTGGCAACAGAGGGGACTATCTGTCCTTTCCTGACAGCTTTCCAGAGTCCAAATCTGGAAAACTACTATGAAAAGGTAGTCTGTTGCATGTTAAGTAGTTATTGTCAATAAAAAATGTATAAGTATCTTACTGAAAAATGATACACTGATATAACTAGAAACTGAAGTTGTCCATCAACCAAGCATAGAGAATATCAGTATAAGTTTCTCCACAATGCTTCAAAAACATGTTCCACCATTCTGGATAAAAGACCTCCAAGGTTGAAAGTGTAGTTCCAGTCTCCATACTCATTCAATTCTTGGCCACTCTGCTGAAAGCACTGGCAAGAACCACCTCCTGTGGATACTGTTTTTGTGATATGGCCCAAATATCTGTCCATTAGCAACTGGACTGAGGCCACCAAAACTTTTCACATACATTAAGTCAGTGAGCAAGTGTAATGAGACACTCCTGGAGTCGAGCCACATTTCAATCAGTGATCTGAAAAGTCTTACTGAATACAAGTTCTCACACATCTCTTTTCTAAACTACTTTTCAGATTTGTATACAGAAGAGCTGGACAGTACCAATATTTGTTAATGTAGTGATAAAAATAAATTCATAAACACTTATGCAAAAGCACTGTTTAAGTGAAACTGTTCTGTGTAGCTTCTCACACATTGGTGGATTGTTTTTTTGTATGCATGAACATGTATTTTCATCTCTAGTACACTACAATATATAGCAGTTTTATCCACCACACAGATGCATCATATATTTTTATGGGAACATTTATTAAGCTTTTATGCATTTAATAATAAAGGAGGCAGTTGAGAATATTTCATAATAAATTATCAATTGGTGAAAGCTCTAACAGAGGGAAATACACAAAGAAAAAAAGGAACTAAAGTACTACCTGACAGCTATGGAAGAAACAGAGGTTATGTCCTCTACGGCTGAGATTCAAAGCAGTTTCAGTTAGTGGCTGTTCTGCTCCAATTCCCCAGATAAAATTTCTACCTACAGCAAGCGGTCTTCATTCCTATTCTATTCTAGTGGGGTAGTCATGGTTTAGTTTCTTAAGTAACCACCAGAAAATCTCAGTAGGGAGCTATGAAGCTTAAATATTATGTTACAGTTACACTGATAGCACCTCCTATAGTAACTATAGGGGGTTATTACTGAATTCCCACAAACTAAAACTATCCATAAATTGCTAAAAAGTGAAGATAACACATTTTTTCAACAACTTCAAATAGAAAAACCACTGAAATGTTAACAGCTGAAATATGCCAGTGGCATCATATCCTATTTGTGAGCAATGCAGGATAAGGAAATCAGTGGACAATACCTAGCAACCCTGTCTCGATCTTTTCTGTCTTCCACTCAGCTTGTTAATATGCAGTCATCTTTATTAACTTTATCAGATTAAATTGGCTGATGGGGTAGAAGCATATTGTGGATTGACTGAAATTCATACTTTTTTCTCTTTGATGCAGTTTACATTTAGGTACTCTCTTTCCTAGCACACAGCAAATGACTGCTTTCCTTTCTTTGACAGCATTCTGCCATTGATAAATAAGTTAACAGATATAAACTGCTAGCTGGGTTTGTCAGCATAAGCCAGAGCAGTAGGCCCTCAGCAGTAGAAAGGAATGCATGGGAAAAATAAAATGGGTTGGCAAAAAGCAGCCATAATCCCTTGGTCCTTCTGAGGGTCCTTCTGGGGCCAGCAAAACCTGAAAAGCAGAAGTGCTGGCCAGCAGGGGGGCAGAGAGTGCCTGTCCTCAGCAGTTTCTGCCAGCAAAACTACTGAGTCCCAGACACAATTTAAGGCTGCCGTATCCCAACTGTATCCCTCAGGATGGGAGAGAAAGACTATCTGCTCTCTTCCAGCAGAGTCCCTTCCTTGTGAGGATAGCAAGTTTTGCTAGTTTAAGTCACACTGCCTAATGAACTACTCTGTACCAACTGGCCCACAGAAATTGTGTATTTTTTTAGAATGGCACATCTTGCTAGCTAATTTGGCTTTTCTACCTCACAGCATGTTTGACTTCATGGCCCCAATCCAGCACAACCACTCAAGTTCATACTTTACTATAACAAGACTACTTCGATGCTTAAAGTTAAGCCTGAAATTAAATGTTTCTACTGTGATCAGGGCCTATGTTAACCAATTTTGGCAACATCTTTTAATGTACCACATTTTATGATGCATCCTGAGTTTTCCATGGTTAAACAAAAAAGCTACCACAGAGGCAGGAATAATCAGAAAAATTAATGGGATACGCAATTTGAAAATCACATCCCTAGCCAAAAACTTACTACCTGCAACGGCTCTGAATAATATTTGAGATTACTATAACTGAAAGATTAGGGAAGAAGGTGTTCCTCTATTTTTTTCAGTTTATGTATTTGACAACTATGAGTCTAATCAGTTGCACTGACTCTTCCCATCCCTGCACACAGCAATAAGGTGTGAAAACATTTAAGAAAATAGAACTGTAAAAACCAAATCCCTCGCAGTGAGTATTAGGGGAAAGTGTAACATCTGAAAGTCTTTTTTTCCCCAGGACTAAATTACTAGTGGTCTGTCCCTTTAATCTTTGAACAGGTTCAAGTTAGGGGCAGTAGCTAATGTTCAGTAACAAGCTGCTTGTTTTGTTTTCCTACAAAGAGACAAAAACCTAAAATGATTGCTCACATCCCCTACTGTTAAGGTATTTATTCCAAGGCAACACAGAAAATGAACACATAATATATTCCTTCCCTAATAAGGATAGTCTATTAAACATTAAAAAAGCTAGACAAGGAGTGATACACTGAAACAAAAGTAACTCACATTTCAGAAACTAAGGAAACCATTATGGTCTTGACCTCTACTGTTGCCACTGGAATCAATCACATATTCCAAATATGCTAGGGAGTACTGTGAAGCTTTGCATTTGACCTTACAGACAATCATACCTCCCAGGCTGCATCTAGATTCTCTGAATTGTTCAATTTCATTCTTAGCAGATACTAGAATGTGATCCAAGCAGTGTGGTATTCCAGTCAATCCATTTCAATACCTGTCAAGTACAACTGGAGGGCCAAAATAATCCCCAAAATAAATGATGGTAGCAATACAATCCCCTTGCACATTGCTATTGTTAACAACTCAGAGATTTTTCCTGCTCTTGTATTTGTAAGCAAGTTTGGAAAGACTCAGTTTTGTTAGGCTTGCTGAACTCCTCAAATCAGTGGGTGTGGGTATTTTTCTGCTCAGATCACTGAACTTATTACCACTGAAAATCATCACAAATTTCAATGGTGAATTTAAAATATGAACATGTCTATACATGCATTGATCATACATGATATACTACAGGCAGAAGACTTCCTCCTGCCTTGTCTTTGTGTTCCAAAACAGAAAGCCATTGGGGTTTGAGCTTTTGGCCATTGGGGTTTGCTACTATTCCTCTCTGTAGTAGGCAGATTTAATGGTTAACTTTGAAAATTTTTCAATTTAACATCTTTCTCTCAACATTATGTACATTTGTGGCCAATTTGGCCATACCTTTGCAAGTTCTGCTTCCCCAAAAGAGATGGGTAGCCAGGCATTTGCATGAATGCTGGCAATCCATATGGTCATCTATGAAGTTCAAACATCCATAGTCCCCATCATTGTCACCGATCACCCTAGGAATAGCCTTGTTAAGATTGTTGATGACATCTACATTTGTTACAATTCAAATGATACTGCAGGCTCTGTACCCAAAGTGGACATCCTTCCAACTGCCTGATGAATGGAGGACATGCCAGGACATTTCTTCTATGCTCTTTTTTGATCTTGCTGTTGATTATGTAAACTCTTTCTTGTGGTGCCTGGTTGGCCTTTGCTTATGTTGAGGTACTTATCAGGATTCCAATTTTAGTGCAATCATGCTTGACATATCCCATTTTACCATATTCTCTCTCATTCTTTTCCTTCTCCTCCTCCATGTTTAGTTGCACAAAACATCCACCAGTTTCCATAATTTATTTCAGTCTTGTGTTAGTCTGTTCAGGCTTCTGAATGTCATGCTGATGGATCTGGCTTTTTTTCCTCTATTCTTCTGCATAATGTTTCTATGGGTCACTCTCTTTTCTTTCTAGGTGGAGTCCATGCCATAAAAGCCATGTTGGTGGCATTCATAACACAATGTAAAAATATGTGAATCATCTTTTCTAAATTTGATGCTTTAGGTTGGTTTGCTCAATTTAGAATTTCTGATGCTCCAAGAAATTCTTTCCACTGGAATCTGATGATCTTTCTCACAAATTTAGTTTGGAATGAGCTCATCAATTTCAGTTGCAGATTTACATTATGTACTCCACAAAGGAGAACCCATCATAAAATCATAGAATACTAGGACTGGAAGGGACCTCTAGAGGTCATCAAGTCCAGACCCCTGCCCTCCTGGCAGGACCAAATACTGTCTAGACCATCCCTGATAGACAGTTATCTAACCTACTCTTAAATATCTCCAGAGATGGAGATTCCACAACCTCCCTGGGCAATTTATTCCAGTGTTTGACTACCCTGACAGTTAGGAACTTTTTCCTAATGTCCAACCTAAACCTCCCTTGCTGCAGTTTAAGCCCATTGCTTCTTGTCCTATCCTCAGAGGCCAAGATGAACAAGTTTTCCCCCCCTCCTCCTTATGACACCCTTTTAGATACCTGAAAACTGCTATCAAGTCCCCCCTCAATCTTCTCTTTTCTAAACTAAACAAACCCAATTCTTTCAGCCTTCCTTCATAGGTCACATTTTCTAGACCTTTAATCATTCTTGTTGCTCTTCTCTGGACCCTCTCCAATTTCTCCATATCCTTCTTGAAATGCGGTGCCCAGAACTGGACACAACGGTCCAACTGAGGCCTAACTAGCGCAGAGTAGAGCAGAAGAATGACTTCTCGTGTCTTGCTCACCACACACCTGTTAATGCATCCCAGAATCATGTTTGCTTTTTTTGCAACAGCATCACATTGCTGACTCATATTCAGCTTGTGGTCCACTATAATCCCTAGATCCCTTTCTGCCATACTTCTTTCTAGACAGTCGCTTCCCATTCTGTATGTGTGAAACTGATTGTTCCTTCCTAAGTGAAGCACTTTGCATTTGTCTTTATTAAACTTCATCCTGTTTACCTCAGACCATTTCTCCAATTTGTCCAGATCATTTTGAATTATGACCCTACCCTCCAGATTAGTCGCAACCCCTCCCAGCTTGGTATTATCTGCAAACTTAATAAGCGTACTTTCTATGCTAATATCTAAATCGTTGATGAAGATATTGAACAGAGCCGGTCCCAAAATCAGACCACTTGTTATACCATTCCAGCAGGATTGTGAACCATTAATAACTACTCTCTGAGTACGGTTATCCAGCCAGTTATGCACCCACCTTATAGTAACCCCATCTAAGTTGTATTTGCCTAGTTTATTGATAAGAATATCATGCAAGACCGTATCAAATGCCTTGCTAAGGTCTAGGTATATCACATCCACCGCTTCTCCCTTATCCACAAGACTCGTTATCCTATCAAAGAAAGCTATCAGATTGGTTTGACATGAATTGTTCTTTACAAATCCATGCTGGCTGTTCCCTATCATCTTGCCACCTTCCAAATGTTTACAGATGATTTCATTAATTACTTGCTCCATTATCTTCCCTGGCACAGAAGTTAAACTAACTGGTCTGTAGTTTCCTGGGTTGTTCTTATTTCCCTTTTTATGAATGGGCACTATATTTGCCCTTTTCCAGTCTTCTGGAATCTCTTTAGTCTCCCATGATTTTCCAAAGATGATAGCTAGAGGCTCAGATATCTCCTCTATCAGCTCCTTGAATATTCTAGGATGCATTTCATCAGGCCCTGGTGACTTGCAGGCATCTAACTTTTCTAGGTGCTTTTTAACTTGTTCTTCTTTTATTGTATCTTCTAAACCAGATATGATGTCAGTGTTAAAAAGCAGTATTTTTGTTAGTGCCAATCATGCTACTTGGCCTATCTTTTCAAGTTTATGAAAGTTGATTGCTGCTTTTGATATCCATTGCTTAACATCTGGCATGATTTTCTCATCACTGCCCATCTCATACTCTAAGAAAGGTAAAATGAGTGAATTCTTCATCCATTCTAATAGTTACTTTTGGAACACTGATAACCATACATTTTCTCTTCCCCTTACTAATGAACAAACCAACTTGATTTTATGTTTCTGTCCATAACTGGGTCTCCTTCCATAATCTATGTTTTGAACTAAGTGGAACACCACCATAAGCAACAAGATCATACAATAGTGCTCTAATAATTTGTCCATAAAATTCCTTGGTTACCCTTCCGCAATTATTTTCCCCATGAAAAGTCACTAGTGCAAACAATTGTGGGGACGTAACACATCCTTGCCTCACTCCAGTTACCACAACTGACTAATGTTATGACCACTGTATGCGCATTCAGCATATCATACAGATCCTTGACAGTACTAACTATTTTTGCTAGTATTCCATACTCTGCCATAATTTTCCAAAGACTGTGTCTAGGTACACTCTCAAAAGTCTTCTGGATATCTACCATATCAAGTCTTTATGCATACCAACTCCATTTCTGAAAGAAATATATCAGTCTTTCCACCTAAGCTACATTCTACCCCATCAACACATTTTATCTAACAACACTGGCATATAGCCTAAAAGCTCCCCGCTATCCTGCACACATTTGTATATATATATCCACATATTGGATTCCCCTACAGCAATTTCCATATTAACTGTAATTTCTACAGCTTTGATATATTTGCCCAGGCGCAGACAATGGTCTCATTTACTAGCAGCAGAGTCAGTTTTCTGGAAACAATGACAAAAGCTGGAAAACTATTTCTTTTATCAGAGCAGAATCCCTATGAGCAGTCACCATTGGCTTGCTTTATGTTCCTGGGAGGTCATAATTGTTCCATTCCAGCACTTTCAAGATGTCCAACTGAACCCAAATAGTGTTTCTCTCCATTCTGCTAATGACTTCTTTTTTCATTTAATGCTCAGCTTTTCTTTTCTCCTTTCCTTTTAGTTTTTCTTCTTCTTCAACAAAGCATCAGTGTCTCTCATCTGAAGATAAGAAAGACTTCAGGAATGCATAATAAATGGAAAATATACAAATTCTGCCTTCTAGATCCTCCTGCACCATGAGACCTGAACAGATTCAACATAAAGATTCCCATAGGATGAGAAGTGCAATCTCTACAATTTAAGTAACGGTTTTGGTCGCCATGATGACTAATCTAGTCTCTTAGTGCATGAACCACAAAGAAAGAATTAAAGTTGTCCAGAAAGGGGTACAAGAGACAAAAACTATCTTATAGGTTTTTTAACTGTTGCTTAAGTATGTGAACAGGACAGGCAAAATGTCCCTCCCTCAGCCCCAACCCTCTCCAAGCTTTGGACAAGATATCAATTTTTAGTTTTGGAGATTTCTGACCATTTGGAAGATAATCCTTCAGGCATCAACAAAACTAGCATAAACTTTATGATGATATTGTGGTGCATATGGTTTAATGGCAAACAGAAAAATATTTAGGTTGCTTGAGCCCTGGAGCCCTCTAGAATTTATAGTTATGTTTTCAGGACCATTTCCAAGTGCATAAAGGGATGGCAAAATAAACTGCTTACCAAAAAGCTAGAGATCTAATAGCTTTAATAACCTAATAATTAGTATTTCAACCTTCTGGCTCTTCTCCTCTTAGCTCTACCCCTTTAAAATTCCCATCATCTTATTATTGCCCTTGTCCTCTAAGCCACAAACATTAAAGAGGAATTCTAACCATTAACCATTAGTAGCAGTTTAGTGTTTCCAATGGCAAACAGCTAAAAAGCATCACTACTGATAATCCTTATTGGGATAATACATCATGCTGTCCCAAAGGGCTAAAGAAACCTATAAAACCATGCGGCATCAACATCCCAGTCTCAAAGTGTTAAACACCAGCACTACATAGATCAGGATTTAATACATTTTACTTGAGTGGAAGCAAACTGAGCATAACTGCAGAAATGTACCCGAAAAGAAAAATGGATTTGTGTTTAGCATGCTGGCAGCAAAGAAAAATGTACCAAAATCATTATATCTGAGGTTTCTGTAAAGAGTACATCAGAGACTAGAATTTTAGAACAGACCACTTGACTAAAAAAAACTATGATAAGGAGGATCATACAGAGAAGACAAAGGAGGAATAGTGCAATAAAAGATGAGAGAGAAAAATTATACAGGTTAAAGAAGAAGAGAGTTCATAATCAGAGTGAGTGAGTAGGGGACAAAGACTAACAAATACTGAGCAATTTGGCATTTGTCTGCTATCCAGAAGATTCCTAGATATTCTCACATGTTAAGCTCTGTCAAAATCTACTTACAAGCCCATTCCAAATTTTATAGTTAGCTATCTATTTTCGATGTTATCCATTTATGTTAACTGGATCTATTGCCATTATGATGTACATGTCAATAGGCAGATATAAGTGCTAACGGAGGATGCAGGCTGATTTAGGGCCTGATGCAAAGCCTATTGATTTCAGTGTTTTGGATCAGATTTTTAATTGAGTTTTTTGTATTACTCTCAATATGTATTGCTATCTCATACTAACTGTTCTCTCTGATGCCAAAGCTTATTAAAAATTACATGCATATGTACAGCAAATCAATGTATACTGAAAACATATAAAGTGTCACTTGTATCTTTTGTTTTTTTAAAAATGAAAAAAATGAAGCAGTAGGAATCCTCAAAGCCAAATAAATCTAAAAATATTTTTTTTTAATCTAGCTGAAAAGGTATCTGAATCAACAGCTACAATTTTGGAAATATATTTTTTATGGCAAGCTTGTAATGTAAAAAATGAGTTTAAAGCTGAAAAGTTGGAAGCATTAGTTTAGAAACCACAAAGTGTAATTCAGCTTACACAATGCCTTTTGGGCTGCAACAAATCACTTAATTTGATATGCCCTTTTTTGGGGAAAGCAAAAGGGGAACTATAGCCTGCCTTGATTGGGAGATGGACTGGATAGTCTAATAGGAATTTCCTATCTCTAACAACATTCCTCTTTGATTAGGGTGATCATATGTTTTGTTTATAGGCCCTGCCCAAGCCATCTCTACTTTTTCACAAAACTGGGCATTTGTGTTATTTGCTCTTACCAACTGATCAGTGCGTAAGAGCAAATGGGACAAATGTCCAGTCTTGCCAAACATAGTGGGATGAGACCCCTAGTCAGGGACAGTAAAATGTGCAGGGGAAGGGGAGTAGCAACACTCACCCTGCTCTGGAGGAAGGGAAAGGGAGAAGAGTTTGAGCAGTCCTGTCCTGCGTGTGACTAGCCCCACGTACAGGAGGGAGAGGGGAGTCTCAGGTAGCCCTGTGCACGAGCAAGCAGTGGGGGGGCTCAGAAGACCAGCTTCATGAACTGACAGTGATGAGGGGGGGACCTCAGCATGGTCCTGCATAGGTGAAAGGCAAAAAAGGTTTGGGCGAATCCCACTGGGGGAGAGAGGGACAGAGTGGAGGGGAGGCCATACATGGGATGTCCCATTTTTCTTTTGAGAAAATATGGTTACCCTGTTTTTGATAGGTCAGTAACCCCACAGCACATAGAAAACCAGCACACTAGCAGGAATGGAAACTTATTTGCTCGGTCACTGAGAAATCTCACTCAGAGAAATAAAATGGAGTTAACACAGAAAGAGCAGAATGTGACATTTTAGAAACTCTAATGATATGCTTCATTACATGCCAGAGTGCAGAGAGGGTTCTTGGTGGAGGAGGCTGTAGGTGCAGGTTTCTCCATGCAGCAAAGTGAGAATTATTATTGACACAAAAGTTATTGCATTCTGTACACTTACAAGATACACCGCACACACATTTTTGTACTTTGACATAATTATTGTACTGAGAGGCTAATCCAGCAGCTGTGCTGTAATTCCTGTTGAAGTAACTGGAGCTTGTGTGCAGGGCATCGAATCCCGTGCACAGCTGGAGGAAATATATACATTTTCAGCCAATCCCGCCACTCAAAGTCGCTTCTGCAGCTCTTTCCCTACCTACTGGTCCCCTCTCTTGAGATCTGGAAGTACAGCTCCTTCAGCAACTCCACATGGAGTAAGCAGGGGGCCTTCAGTCCTGCATCACCTCTGTCTCCCAGGGAAATTGCCTTCTTCTCCGGACCCATGCCATGGCCAATCTCAGGTGCCATGGCCAATCTTAAGGGATGGGAAGACTAGCCCTTAGGCTTTGTACAGGACAGACTCCCTCATCTCCTAGCCAGAAGTGCTAGAAGCTCGTTCTGAAAACAGAGGGAAGACCGAGCCACTGACTAGCACAATGTAGAAAAAGTAGCTAGCTAGCTATACAGGGAAATCGGAGTTCACTTTCCAGAAAGCCCTTAACACATTTTGTATAGCAAGGGGTGTTGAGCACCACTGAACTAAACTGTAAACCCTGTAGATAACAGAACCAACTTCAAGCCAGAGGGTTCCAGCACCTATGCCTTGACACACACCCTCCCCTACTGATATCTCAAATAATCAATTCCCTGACACTGCAGGGGCCTTAGCATTGGTGGTGATTGTTCTCCACATGACAGTTAAACCTTCTAAGAACAGAAATGCTTTAATCTAAATTGAGCCCAATGACAGGGTATTTAGGTGAAATTTAATATCCTGGGTTACACAGAAGGTCAAACTAGATGACATAATAGTCACTTCTTGCCTAAAAATCTATAAAACTATGAACTGATTAAGACCAATGGGAGAACATGATATAAAGCATGAGAAGGGGTAAAGAGGTTTCAATGGAAGCAAGGAGGTATGGAGAATTCATTTCAATTTCGGAAACTAGAGCATTAGGGAGAATTCCTCTTCAGGGAAACAGGCTGGGGTGGGAAGGATATTCTGACATGAAGAAGAAGTAAAAGTGTGAGATCTTCAGTAAAGAAATATAAAGAAAGGCTTAAACATTTTTACATAACTTATTACTTGCTCTAGTATTGCTCTTTTCCTTTTTTTGTTTAATACATTATTCTAATGAAAAATTGTATCCATAACTAAATGGGGAATATGATCATGTAATGTATTCTAAATCTAGTCAACTTACTTTTATGCCTGTTAGAGCGTCCAATGATCCTGTCATCCTTATTTATTTTCACTTAACTTTTCACTATGTGAATTCTACACTACTGTATTAATTCTGCCTCTGTATTTGTTCTATTGACAGAGGACTATTCTTGTGTGAAATCCTCTATTTTCTAATAAATAAATAACCATAAATACATCAGCTTTATAGGGCAAATAATGACATTTAAACAAATAAAAAAGATGTGTATTTATAATGAGAGGAAATTTAGAAATAGTAGCAATAGCATGTCATATATTAAACTTTTAAAATCATTTGATGAATATCAACAGAACATTTGGTAAAACAATTATATTTTTGTGTTGCAATGATTTGAAGATATTAAACACAAAATTAGTAAATACGTAATTACCAGTTTGTCTCAAACACTATGTGGAACCTATCCTAAAAGGTTTTAGATAAACAGAATTGTTTAAAAATTTACAGCACTCCTACAGATACATTCTGATTCACTAACCTTTAGATGATGTAGTGATCCTACTTCAGAATAGGGATCTGCTTACTTGTATGGATACATTATTTTTAATTATGCATTTTAAGAAACCTTTTTTTATATAAACTCTTCTCCTGACATAAAGAAATCACAGACTGATAATACAAAAACTGTTTCCACATTCAGTAGCATTGAGTTAATCCTGTGTATTAGCTCAGAGAACTTCCTAATAATCTGCAATGCTCCTAAGTCCGTTTTTGAAATAAAACACTGATGACGCCTTTTCATGCTTAACAGCACTGCCATCTTCTGGTTCAAATAACCTTCCAGTTCTAATACACAATTACTACTAGAGCTAAGAAGGTTATATAAACCATTTCAATTTTTACTACTAGAGAGACAGAATACTCAAGAATCAGTTTTCCTCTACAAAAAATATATTTTCAATATTTCAGTGTTATTGGCTTATACTGTAAAAGTTTTGGCCTAAAAAGTCTGGGAAATATATTATACAATACAAAATATTTGAGATGGTTGTTCTACATGGAGCACAGACAATGCCCCCAAGTGACAGGCAGGTAACAGAAGTGTACTTTTAAAGGTTTTAACTGCCCTAGTACAAAGTCTTGCCAGGGAATACTACAAATACTAAGGTATTTTGTGGCACTGACAAAGTAATTACTGGCACTAAAAACATCATAGGATTCAAAAAATAATTGGGCATCTCTAGTAAGAACAAGAATGTGCAGAACTACAGAAATAAGAATAAAAAATGTTTTGAATAAATATAAACCCTCCAAATTCTGGACACAGGCCAATCTGGTGGATCTTCAAATCAGACAGTCATGCTCTATATTTAGAAAGGTACGTCCCAAGCACAAGTCAGTTTAACAACCCATCAGTCCCACCAAAGCATGATCACTTTAGAAGCAGGAATAGCAAAGCTGAATATGCAGAAAGAAGAAGAAAGAATAAGGCAAGGAAACACTGAAAAGAGTAAGAGAAATATTAAGCACTGACGTATAGTAAGAACAGACTGACGTATAGTAAGAACAGACCTTCACTTACCTAAATATATTCTCTGTATTTAGGATTGAAAGGATTTAACTGTTATAGGTAAAGTCTGACTTCACCATGCACATGGAAGACAAAAAAAATCCTTTCAGATAGGCAAAGTAAGGAAAATGCTGCTAGAAAGTTTCCAACCTGGGATGCTGCCAATTTGTGTTTTAATGGTTATAAAGCTTCAACTCTGAATCTCATTTCTGTCATTAATTACATGGTTCAACACATACCCCCATAATTTCCTGAAACTATGAATATGTAAGTTTGTGAAAATGCTAAAAAATCCTTAAAAATAAACATAGCTATCAAAATCATAAAAATATAAATAAAAACACTACTTGGATGCTGGTAGAAAGAAAGCTCTCTCTTTGGGGTAATTGCTGGTTTCACTTCACAGAAATCTCAACCCAAGCCAAGTGAAACTTAAAAAGTTATACACATGAGACATCATAGCTGATGCTTAAGGTAAAATTGCCAGCTGTAATCTGGTAGCACAGCTATAGTTAATGAGCTGTTGTGTGACGGTGTAATAAGAGTAACAGCTAAGCAATCATGAAATACAAGGACAAAGTTCCACTGAAGAGTTCTGGCAAAGTAAAAGCAGAAAGGGCGAAGGAATGAGTGGTTTGCCATCTGTATGATCCCAAAATGGAATTTCCTTGAAATACATGACTGCATTTTTATTATTTATTACCTGTCAGGAGTAACCAACATTTAAAATAAAACACCCCTTATCTGTTAGAATTAATTATATGCATTAGACTCTAGCAAGTTTAAATGCAAGAAATAGACCTTTTTTATCCTGACTACTGAAGACTGAATTAGAGACACATCCTCCTCAAGGACCTCCTGAACAATGATAAAGGCTGAGAAAAATGGAACAAGCTTTGTTGGAAGACGCCAGCAATAGGATAGACAGACCATTTGTGCAAATGCACAAAAGGGATACACAGGTAGCTTCTAGCCTAGGTGATGAGGGCGTGCTGATTCCTACGGCATGCCAGCTACAAATTAAAGCTGCCCTTGTCTGGCAAAATCCCTGGGGATGACAGCAGCAAAAACACAGCTTGTACTCCAAAGGATGAAATCCTCTAGGGTTGCAAATGTTTCCACTTACACAATTTGATTACCCCACTATGAGATCTGGGGTAACTTTAAACCAATATTAATTGCAAAAGAAGAAGATGAGTTGAGTAAGGGATGAAGAATCCAGTAGATTTTAATTAGTCCAGTGCACAGCATGTATGGCAGAAATGCAACATGTTAAGTGGGATTTTCACTACCTATGGATATCTGTGAGCCAGAAAAGCTCTTCTGAACAAAATAGCATAGCCCATCAGTATATCTTTTCTGTAGTTAGCCCAAGCTCTCACTCCGATATCATCCTAGCCCCTCCTGCAGTTCACATATGAAGCCTCCCACCTGAGTTAAGTGGGACTAGGCTCTGTTTACATTTGGTCTTATAATCCACCAACTTTTTTGTGGTGAGGGAACAAGCTAAATCATGAGTGCTATTAATCCTCTAATGCAGGAGTGGGCAATAATTTTTGATGAGGGGCCATTCCAAGAATTTGGAAAGTGGTTGAGGGCCGCACTCTTCCATGATATTAATGGAGGTGGTGTGGGGTCTGGGATGGAGGTTGCGTGCAGAAGGGAGCTTGGGGTAAGAGACGGAATTTGGATGAAGGAGGCAATTGTGACCTGGGGCACTGGACTGGGGTGCAAGGGGTTAGATTGTGACCTAGGGCAGGGAATTTGTGTACAGGAGAGGATGCAGGGATTTGGGTTGTGAGCTAGGACAGGAGGGGACTGTAATCTGGGGTAGGAGATTGGGGCACAGGATCTGGGAGGGGATATGGGTGAAGGAGGGGGCAGATACTTGGGGAAGGAAGTGGCTGGGGTGCCACAAGCAGGGTCTGGCCAGGAGACTTACCAGCCAGCAGCCTGTTCCTGATTCAGACTCCCTACCAGCCAATGTTCCCTCTAAGTTACACTGCAGCACAGCTTCACAGGTGATTAATCAGCCCTACCCAGTCAGTCAGCTCCATGCATGGAGCCCTGAGCCTCTGACTGGGAGAGGCTGATTAATCACAGGTGAAGCTGTGCTGCTTGAGGGAACACTGCTGCCTGCTCCTCATCCCCACAGGTGGCAGCCGCCAGAAACCGGACAATGGGATTGTGCTGGGGATAGGAGCAACTCCTAAAGCTTCTCCTCCTCCCTCCAGACTCACAGTTAAAAAAAAATCTGCCCTACAGTTTCTGAGCAGCCTACAGGTGGGATGAGGCAAGCAGGGAGCCTGCCTGGAGCTCCCCGCAGCATCCACGGGCTGGATCCGGTAGCTTGGCAGGCCAGATCCAGCCCATGGGCCAAATTTTGCCCAGGACTGCTCTAATGCCTTCCCAAAATTACCTCCCATATGCGCAGAAGGGAAGACAAGTTTTCCCACAATTCACTGAAAAGACGCAGAGTGGCTCAGTTTACTGCAGCAAGAATTCCAGAGGAATTAAGGTATGTTCCTCTGGAAGTCCTAGCAACATACATAGGTGAGTGCAATGAAAATAAGGACACGTAGTCAGGGTTTTGTGCCCAAACTAACTCTACTGTGAAGACATACCCTATGTAATAAGGTATGAAGTGCTATAAAGTGATAGGTTGGGGTGCCTTCAAAATTGTATTACCATAGGTTACTACATTATACAAAAGAGTTTAAGAGCCACAGCGATTTATTCAGCTCTGTCCAAGCAAACAGCAATGTAAGCTTTGTAACCATATTTTACATTTACTTTGTTCAGTTCACAACCTTCCCTTACTGTCCTTCAATATTAATTATTATGGAAAAAAAACTTTACTAAGATGGACAAAGCTCACCTCCATCTATTATACTGAATCGATGTACACACAGTATTCAAAAATTGTAAGGACCTAAAAACATGATTACATGTATTATTTAATTTGACAAACACACACAACTTTTTCACATAGTCTTTTCTCTCTCTTGCCACCCCAATCCTTTTTTTTTTTTTTTTAATGTTATGGAAGAATACTAAAACAAGGAATAATTAACATGGCTTTAAATGTTTATTTAATATGAAACCAAATAAAAATTAATACTGTACTCTCCCCATCCTTTTGTGTGTGTATTGAAAAACACCCTGTAAGCCAGAAAATGTTTATAGAGTCAAATAATACTGCTAAAAGTTAAAAGGTAACAAGATCTGGAGGCCCCATGCTAGAAGTCTCAGAGCTCTACCTCATCTCACCCTAAAAAATAAGTCCTCCAAGCAGTCTAGAGTGGCTGAAGGGGAGCAGCCAATCAGAAGGGCCACTGTAATGACCACTTATGGACCACATAAAAGGAAGCAGCAGAGGCAAAGCAGTTAGTTGCTGCCCAAAAATGGAAAAGTGAGGCTAGCTGGCTAGAAAAACAGCAGGACTGCAGACAACTCACTGCAGGTAGGACTGAGCCCAGGAAAGGCTGCTAAAGATGGGGAGCCTTTCTGGCTGAAGAGCAGCAGAACCATGGACAGCTCAGTGCAGGCAGGCTGAGCCCAGGGGACCGAGTCCAGAACCTAGCTTACTGGGTGAGGATCCTGGTGATGGACCCTGATGGTCTGGTTGAAGACTGAGCACAGGGAGGACTGCCAAAAGGACACTAACAAAAAGTACCTAAGTGGGCTCATATCGGGTTGTTATAGAGACTGTATACCTCAGAAAGGGGAAAACTTAAAAAAAAAAAAAGGTCTAGTAGTACCTTAAAGACTAACAAAACATGCAGATGGTATCATGAGCTTTCATGGGCAAAACCCACTTCTTCAGCTCAGAAATGGGAGACAGTGTGAGAGACCTGGCCAGAGGGCTGAGTCACTGAAGACTTATTGAAAGACTCACTCAGCCTGTGGGAGTGCCTGCAGGAGATGGGTCCCACCCCATTCAAAACTGAAAGAAAAGCAGTCCCACCTGGTGAGAAAAGAGCACTCAGAGGATGTGGGTGCTGCCCCAATCCAAAGTAAAAAGACCACAGAGACATATTGGCCAGAAAGGGGTGCTTCTGAGATGCAGGTGCCTAAGCCATTACAGTGAGAAACCATGGAAGGAGCTTTGAGTTCCTTTTTTGCTTCATTATTATTTTTGAATTATGTTATTGTACTGGAAGATTTACCTGGAGTTGCTCAGGTCTTTAATTCAAATAAATTTTGTTTTTCTTCACTTAAATCATTGTTCTGGGCTGGAGCTAGGGATGAGAGGTTCAGTATACAGGCTGCTCCAGGGAGAGAGGACAACTCCCGCCTCCTCTCACCTCAGCTGCTTGGGGCCACGGGAGAACCACCTGTCCATTGCTGCTGCAGTTGGCACAACTGGGGAAAGGATCATGTCCCCCAGCTAGGGAAAAAGAGACAAACAGACAAACTCTATGAAATATATAGTAGATAGCTGTCCCTTTCTCCACTCCTGTCCACTGCTGGGCCAATGGGGTTATAATTGTATCAGTCTCCATCTCTGGATGCTTGCTGTTCCCCATGGTCATTCTACAGTGTAGCTTCCTCCTACCAAATCCCTCCCTTTCCATTTTATGAGAAAAAAATTGAATTCCAGGTACATCCCATTGTCTTGGCACACCCAAAACCTTATCTTTCTTTAAGGCATGACAAGGGGAAGCTGCATACCAAATTTTGTGGTCCTATTTCTTACCACTTAGGAGGAGTTCCTGAACAAACGGACTTTCAGACAAATGGGTACCCTGATGCTCACCCTGGGCTCCATGCTGACCTGCTGCTTTGAAATGCCACAGGGAGCACAGGGCCAGCCCATGCTCCCCACAGCACTTTTGCCTTTGAAGTGTAGCAACAGCACTTGGGCTGCTGTACACTTTAAAGGTGGAGGCCCTTACTGACTAATCAAATAGTCAATGCAAATTTAACAACCCTAGTCCCGGGTGGGCATAGGAGGTGACATGCATGCTTGTCCATGGAAGGATGGGCTATATAGGAAGGATGATCTCCACCTAAACCAGGGTGGAACCAGACTGCTGGCACTAAACTTTAAAAAAGCCGTAGAGCAGTTTTTAAACTAAGAGACGGGGGAAAGCCTATTGGTACGGAGATGCACACAAATCAGACAGAGACTTCTCTTAGAGGAAAATCCATTGATAGAGATTCTCTAAGCTGTAGTCAGAAAGAGAGGAGGGGAGAGGACAAACCATGGGCCAGAGCAGACAAACAACCCATATAAAGGAATCCAATGCATCAGGGAAGGGCAGACAAATAAGCAGTGGCAAATTTTTAAAGCACTTCTACACAAATGCTAGAAGTCTGACTAATAAGATGGGTGAACTAGAGTACCTCGTATTAAAGAAGGAGATTGACATAATAGGCATCACTGAAACCTGGTGGAATGAGGGTAATCTGTGGGACACAATCATACTGGGATATAAAATATATCGGAAGGATAGAGCAGGCCGGGTGTGTGGCGGAGTGGCACTGTATGTGAAAGATAATGTAGAATCAAATGAAATAGAAATTTTAAATGAATCAACATGTTCAATAGAATCGCTATGGATAGTAATTCCATGCTCCAATAATAAGAAATTAGCAGTAGGGATATATTATCGACCACCTGACCAGGACAGCGATACTAACATTGAAATGCTGAGGGAGAATAGAGAGGCTACCAAAGTAAAGAACTCTATAATAATGGGTGATTAAAATTATCCCCATATTGACTGGATACATGTCACCTCAGGAAGAGAAGCGGAGATAAAATTTCTCAATGGCTTAAATGACTGCTTCGTGGAGCAGCTGGTACAGGAACCCACAAGGGGAGAGGCAATTCTCGATTTAGTCCTGAATGGAGCGCAGGATCAGGTCCAGGAGATAACCGTTCCAGGACCGCATGGGACTAGTAACCATAATATAACAACATTTAACATTCCTGTGGTGGGAAGAACACCTCAGCAGTCCAGCATTCTGGTATTTAATTTCAAAAACGGGAATTACACAAAAATGAGGAGGTTAGACAGACAGAAATTAAAAGGCACAACGACTAGAGCCAAATCCCTGCAAGCTGCATGGAAACTTTTTAAAGACACCATAATAGAGGCCCAACTTAAATGTATAACTCAAATTAAAAAACATAGCAAGAGACCTAAAAAAGAGTCACCGTGGCTTAACCACCACGTAAAAGAAGCAGTGAGGGACAAAAAGGCATCTTTTAAGAAGTGGAAGTCCAGTCCTAGTGAGATAAAAAGAAAGGAACATAAAAACTGTCAAATCAAGGGTAAAAATGTAATAAGGAAAAAAAGATTTTAAGCAACAGCTAGCCAAAAACTCAAAAAGAAATAACAAAATGTTTTTTAAGTACATTAGAAGCAGGAAGTCTGCTAAAAAACCTGTGGGTCCCCTAGAAGACCAAGATATAAAAGGAGCAATCAAGGACGATAAAGCCATTGCAGAGAAATTAAATGATTTCTTTGCATCAGTCTTCACGGCTGAGGAAGTTAGGGAGATTCCCAAATCTGCACCGTCCTTTGTGGGTGATGAATCTGAGGAACTGTCCCAGATTGAAGTGTCATTAGAGGAGGTTTTGGAACAAATAGAAAAATTTAATGTTAACAAAACTCTGGGACCAGATGGCATTCATCCAAGGGTTCTAAAAGAACTCAAATGGGAAACTGCTGAACTATTATCTGTGGTTCATAACCTATCCTTTAAATTGGCTTCCATACCTAATGACTGGAAGGTAGCCAACGTGACACCAATATCTAAAAAGGGCTCTAGAGGCGATCCTGGCAATTACAGTCCAGTAAGTCTAACTTCAGTACCGGACAAATTAGTCGAAACAATAGTAAAGAATAAAATTGTGAGGCACATAGAAGAACATAATTTGCTGGACAAAAGTCAACATGGTTTCTGTAAAGGGAAATCATGTCTTACTAATCTATTAGAGTTCTTTGAAGGGGTTAACAAACATGCGGACAAGGGGGATCCAGTAGATACAGTATACTTAGATTTTCAGAAAGCCTTTGACAAGGTCCCTCACCAAAGGCTCTTGTGTAAATTACACTGCCATGGGATAAGAGGAAAAGTCCTTTCTTGGATTGAGAACTGATTAAAAGACAGGAAACAAAGGGTAGGAATAAATGGTAAATTTTCAGAATGGAGAGGGGTAACTAGTGGTGTCCCCCAAGGGTCAGTCCTGGGACCAATCTTTGTCAACTTATTCATAAATGATCTGGAGAAAGGGATAAGCAGTGAGGCAGTAAAGTTTGCAGATAATACCAAACTGTTTAGGATAGTCAAGACAGAAGCAGATTGTGAGGAGCTCCAAAAAGATCTCACTAAACTGAGTGATTGGGGAACAAAATGGCAAATGAAATTTAATGTGGATAAGTGTAATGTAATGCACATCGGGGAAAAATAACCCCAACTATACGTTCAGTATGATGGGGGCTAATTTGGCTATGACAAATCAGGAAAGAGATCTTGGAGTTATCATAGCTAGTTCTCTGAAAACTTCCACACAGTGTGCAGCGGCGGTCAAAAAGGCAAATAGGATGCTAGGAATTATTAAGAAAGGGATAGAAAATAAGACACAGAATATCTTACTGCCCCTGTATAAAACTATGGTACCCCCACATCTTGAATACTGTGTACAGATTGGTCTCCTCACCTCAAAAAAGATATTTTGGCCTTGGAAAGGGTTCAGAAAAGGGCAACTAAAATGATTAGGGGTCTGGAACGGGTCCCATATGAAGAGAGGTTAAAGCGACTGGGACTTTTCAGATTAGAAAAGAGGAGACTGAGGGGGGATATGATAGAGGTATATAAAATCATGAGTGGTGCGGAGAGGGCAAATAAAGAAAAGTTATTAGCTCCCATAATAGAAGAACTAGAGGACACCAAATGAAATTAATGGGTAGCAGGTATAAAACTAATAAAAGAAAGTTCTTCTTCACACAGCGTGTAGTCAACCTGTGGAACTCCTTGCCAGAGGAGGCTGTGAAGGCTAGGACTATAACAGAGTTTAAAGAGAAGCTAGATAATTTCATAGAGGTTAGGTCCATAAAAGGCTATTAGGTAGGGGATAGAAATTGTGTCCCTGGCCTCTGTTTGTCAGAGGCTGGAGAAAGATGGCAGGAGACAAATTGCTTGATCGTTGTCTTCGGTCCACCCTCTCTGGGGCACCTGGCACTGGCCACTGTCGGCAGACAGGCTACTGGGCTAGATGGACCTTTGGTCTAACCCAGTATGGCCGTTCTTTATGTTCTTATGTCGAGCACAGGAAGAAATGTTTTTAGCTTCAGCAAATCTGGGTCAGGAATGTACTTATAGTATAGAAGGGGCAGTGTAAGGAGAGATTTGTGGTGAGAAAACTATTTCCATATCATCATCTTCATCACTGGAGAGATCTACAGGCAATAATTGTTTCTGCAGTGCCAGGGTACTTGATGAATGGTCGGTACCGAGAAACGGAAAGTTGAGTGTTGAAGATATTCACAAGTTTCTGTGGTGAGTATACTACAGTGCTTGCTGAACTACATCGAGGTGGCTACATTGCCACAAGCTGTGTCGGTGCTGAGCAAGGTGCAGAATCATGTAGCTGTTCTGCGGTGCTTATGGTCGGTGTGGAAGGAGTTTGAGGTGCTATTTGCAAACTTTGTGATGCAGTTGTGGGAGCGTTCATAACAGGTGATGCTGTAATATGTGAGGCATGCTAATTGAAGCCTGCAACCTCAGCATGGGGTCAGTGTACGCCGTGCTTAATGGTGGTAAGGGCAGTGCCGAAGATACCGGAGTGTCATAAGTGCTCAGGCACACCATCCTTGATGTTGTCAACACCAATTTGGCCAGAGAGTGACACTTCAAAGAAGGGGCGTTATGTGGCACCAAAGAAGTGTGCTTTTTTTACATTTTCTTTTTCCTTTGCAGGCTGAGGAATGTGTGAGGATCAGTCCCTGGATGAGAGGCTGAATGAAGGGATTTTTTAAAAGCGAAATTAGCTTGAGGTGCAGATCCCTGTCCCTGCAAAACTTGTGCCTTCAGCTTGCAGCAGTGGGGGTAGTCATGAAGAACATGAGACTCCCACAAACAGCAGACACACTTAGAATGCCCATCTGATATGGGAATAGCACCATTACAAGCACTACAATGCTTAAATCCTGACAAGCCAGGAATCCTAATTTATTATAATTACCAAAATATAGAGGGAACTGAAGAAAAGCGATAACAACAACAACAACATCAGGAAAAAGAACTCGTAGAAAAACTAAAAGAAAAGGAGAGAAAAAGAACAACTTATCTAACTGTAACTCTAACAAAGATAGATTGCTAAGGAACACTGTAGAGCTCCATCTCTGGCCAGAGACGGTAAGGAGGGGGCCTTCACGTGCGCAGTATCAGGAACGCACGCAACCCAGGCACCACACAGATGCAGCTCCAGGACACTTCTGTAAAAGACTCTACTTAATGGCGCAGAGGCGTACTGCCACCTACAGTGGAGCACTCACAGAGACATCTCTCTCTCTCGAAGATGATGATGATGATCCCTGAAAGATGTGTTCCCATCTCACGTCTTCCTACTTTTTTTATTGTATTTTATTTTAAAAAATTCAGATTTAGCTCATCCAGAAGCCTCTGTAGTGAACAGAGAAGTACTAAGACAAATCTCACATGAAACAAGAGGGAGTAATTTTGAAAAAGGAAAAAGCAAAACCAAAAAAGGCATAAATGCAATTAAAAAAATTTTGTAGGCCACTCTTTAAAAAAAAAAAAAAAGAAAAGAAAAAGAGGGAAAGCAATATTGACAAGGATAAAAATTTGAGTTTTAGTGATGGGCCTGAACCAAAATATCTAGATCTAAATATCCATTAAAGAGACGTGACAAGATTTTGCAATTGGACACAATTTTTAGTTTTCAGTCAATATTTTAAAATACTTTACACAGTAATCAAATGTTGAAATGTCTACAAATTAAAATATATATTATATATTTATGTGAAAATATGTATTACACATTTATAAACATCTGTAGATAACCACCAGAGGGTGCACTAACTCCATAGTGAGTTATTCTTATATTTCTTTGAAAAGTGTTTTCCTCTTAATATTAAAGAAAAATATTATACTTGCTTATATAAATTTTGATCCTTCATAGGTCTTTATTTTAAAAAATGCTTGTGATTGTTTGTTATGCAATTAAAGGAAAAATAAAATGATCTCTTTATTACAGAATTTTAGAGACAAAGGCAAATCCTGGACCTAGAAAGACACTAATGTGATAAAAACAATAGTGAAAAATACCAAAAGAAAACCCTTAGCTAGTCCAAGTAAACATTTGAAAAGCTCTGAATAAATTTTTTATATATAAAGTAATGAGTTCAACAACTTAACTTACCTTTAAAACCAGAGTAAGCACAGAATTAGCCAAAATAACCTCTTGAGGGTCCAAATGTACATTTAACTAAGCTTCATTTCTGTCTAAATTGTATTAGTAAGTGACTTTGGCATCATATTTTTTAAAAAATTGTATTTTTTAGATTTTAATTTCAATGAAACTGACAGTAAACACAGAGGGTTGAAAGCCTGAAGGCATAAATAAATGGCATATGTCAATGATTTTCTTCTCAAAATCTCATATTCACATACCATGAAAAATCTTATTTAGAAATATCCTTCAGACTCAAAGTTTGCTCATGATGCCATCCCTATAAAACAGTACAGACAAAACTATGGCAGTCAATCTAGGGTAGGGGTTTCAAACTTCACTGCATCGCAACTAGGGATGTAAAAGGTTAACCGATTAACCAGTTACCCAGTAAGCATTAGGCTTATCAGAATGCTTCCTTTAGACATATCAGCCATCCATTACTTTGCTGTGTGAAATTAACTAGGAACCAGGCCAAAGTGATGTCTAAAGGTGCAGGGCTTAACTTGAAATTGTGCTACATCAATTGCGCAGCTTATTTCAAAATAGCTTATTCCGAAATTGGAAGCATCTACACAGCACTTGTTTCAAAATAGAACACTCTTTCCTTACTCTTCATACAAGGCAGGTTACAGGAGTCAGAGTAAGAAGCCCTCCAGTTTGACAGTATTTCAACATTATTTTGAAAGAATGGTGCTGTGTAGACATACCCTGAAAGTGCAGGGACTGAAATTACAGGCATACCTAAGAATTCTTTAGAGCCTTAGATTTAGAAATATTTACTCAAATTATCAATTTAAACTGAAAACTAGAAGTCTGTTTTTATCATAATGAAGGGAGGATAAACTACATCCATCAGCTAACACTCCCTGAAGGCCCTCTCTATCTAGAATAATATCATGTATATATACACATAGCATATATCACTCAGCACCCACTTTGGAGCTCAAAATCCCAAACATTATTGCTTTTTTGAGGAACGCTTCTCAGTGACTACATCTGAAGATTTAAAAGCTTTATTTTCAAATAAAATATCATACTAAAAGACAGAGAAGTCAATCCTCTGGGTTTTCAATGGAAAACTAAGCTTAAAAAAGGAGGAATCATATCTACATACACCCCAAAGGAGGGAGTGAGGTTAGTACGAAGAAGGTTTTGCATTCTTCAGGAGAATCCTGAATCCACCACAATTTTATAAAAATAAAGACACATTCTCACCCCAGCCAAGTACAAGGCAGATTGGGCTTCCATGCTAAACAGCTGCTGTTGGGGGTGTCAAAATGCATCAGCATTGTATCAGCTATAAAATTCCTTAACGGCTGGATTCTCTTGTCTGTTAGAATCACTTTGTGCTATGTAGCCCTAAACCAGCCAGCCAGCAGGCTCTTGCTTAGGTGTTCTCTCTGCCAGTGGCTAGATGGAAGAACGAGGCTCTGCTGCCTATCGGACCCCTGCAGCCACTCTATCCCCACATTGCATAAGGGGAAAGTAGAGAATATGTTGGTGTGGTAGGGGAAAAGTGCCACAGAGCAGAGATTCACACTGCTTGACCTGCCAACAATGAAATTAAAGTACTCCTATGCTCATCTAAATCGCACTAGGGCTGAGTAGCCCTGAATCAAGGAGCTGTAGCCCACCCTCCCCCATTTCAGATGGATAATCAAAACTTTACACATTAAAAAATACTTCAAATTAAGGATGTTAAGAGGTGGGCAATGGACTAATCATGTAGTCAATACAATTTGTATTGACTACATGATTAGCTGATAAGGTAAGGGTAGCCCAGCTCCTACTACATTTAAATTGCAGAGCCACAGCAGGGATAGGTCCCAGCCCTGCACAAGCCAAGAGAGCCAGGACTGCTGAGAATCTACATTTTAAATGTAGTAAGAGCCACTTGGTTCCAACGGTTTAAATGTAGTAAGAGCCGCAGCAGTTTCAGATCAGAGTGAGTGGAGACTATTCAGTCCCGGCTCGCACCAGGTCCATGAGCTCCCCCCAACTGTGGTTCTGCATTTTAAGAGCTGCCTCTTACTACATTTAAAATGCAGCACCACAGAGTAGGTAACTCATGAACACGGTGCAAGCCAGAACTGAATAGTCCCAGCTTGTGCCGGTCCAGGACTGCTGCGGTCTACACTTTAATCCAGCTTCCTCCAGCACGGGCTCCTGTCCCTCCCTGCACCACTGCCTCATATACAGAAAATGCGGAGGTGCAGTGATTCTGGACCAGCATGAGCCAGGACAGCTCAGTGCCAGCTCACCCCGGGTCCAGAAGCACCTCTTCACTGCAACCCAGCCGCGTGCAGAGGCTGCTTCACAGAGAGAGGCTGCTTTGTGGCAGCCTCCCCTAATTCCCCCACAGAGGCAGCAGCATGGGGGGGCAGGTAGTACTGGGGTGACAGTGCTAGGGGGAACTGGCTTATAAGCCGCCTACCCTAGCACTGGCTCCTGTTTCCCCCCCTTTGCTGCCTCTCACACAGAGGCAGCTGGGGGAGGGAGAGAGAGTGAGTAGTCGACTACTCAACTCAACTACTTGCTTACATCACTACTGCAAATTCACATATTTCATATGCAATATAAAACTGGTGAATACAGCTACAGTGTATGTCCTTTATTTATGAAGGTATATAAACCAAAATTGAAAAAAATATATACCTGGTTTCAAAGCTAACTAAGTTAGGATCCAGAGCAACGATTTCTGTTGTAATTTCCACCTTTCGAACACTGCCAAAGAAATCTGTTATCAGAACATTCTCAGGATCTCGCTGAAAAAGATTAGTCCGGTGTCCAGGTGTTGAAACACACAAACTTTTAGGGCACACCTGAAACTAAACATAAAAAGGACAGTTACATTAGTAAATTAATCTCTGTAAGAATCTGCCAGAATTTTATTAGGAAAGGAGAGACAACCACTAAACAAAAATCAGTATTGATTTCACTGGTATCAGTTAACACATGCAATGATTTTCCACACTTAAAAAAGGTGATTTAACTAGAGAACTAAGAAGTGCCATTTTGGCAGGATTATGCATTTAGAAAACTCTTCTCTTGATGTGCATACAACTCCCATTAACTCAAATGATAAATTAATATTAAAGAGGAGTTATGTGCAACTCTTCTGGGAAAAAACAATACATTCATCAGAACAAGCTGTTTATCAATGTAGATGAGGCAGGTTGATCAAAGGGAGGCATGTGAGACTGGATAAGTACTCGCACACTCTTGGAAAGTCTACTCAGTAGCTAATTAAGAAGGCTGCAAAAATGAACCAAGAATCTGGTTTTTTTAAATAGGTCCAAAGGAGACAAAATCTCATCAGTTGTTTCTCTTCTACAGTCTGTAAATTAACTATGAATTAAAATGGTCACATTAAAAATAATGTAGATTTATTTTAAGTTAGTGTAGATGTATCTGCAGCTCACACAGCATGTTACCCAACAGATCTGTTCCTTCACTATGTGGAATTCCAAAATACAGCACTAACACTCCTATAAGGACACAGACCATTGAGGGAAGCAGAATGTAATAAACTGACCTAGGTTTTCCTTACATCCGAAAAAAATCAGTATTACAAAGAATTTGCATAGGGCAGGTAGGCATCAGGGGAGATAAACTCAACCTGAAACACTAGTTAGCTGTAAAAGGAAACAATTTTACTAAATAAATAATACAAGATATATGGTTCTAGCAATCTCTGAAAGCAGGGACACAAAAGGGATTATATGCATCGTTGCTGTCTGTCCACTCCCTTGCCTCAACTCTCCAATTTCTGTAATTCTATAAAAATGACTTTTCAGATCTAGACATATACCTTCTTTCCAAAACCTTAAAAAATCCTCTTAAATCCATGGTCTAAACCAGGGCCATATTCCCATTCAAATTACTGCACTAGAGTATCTCCAAAGCTCACTTATGTATGTGGGAACACTTTCTAATTTCTACTGGCCAGGGATGGTGGGCTACTTCCCAGTCCAGAAGCCACTTGACCATAAATTAAACACACAACATTATTAGAATTGGGGAGGACTCTGGCTATAATTCTTACTGCTGGGCCATGTACCCAAATTACAATCCTTCAAAACCCAGAAAGAACAACAAATGCAATCCAAGACCATTCCCCTACCATCGCTTAAGGAAAGCACACATCTAGTAGTCTACAGCAAGTGTGAAATGTTGGAGACTCCCACACCTGGATACAGCATTGAGCAGTTCAGGAATAATACTTTCATTTATACACCAAGTTCTATCCCAGAGCTTTAATATTAAGTATTATTATTATTCCACCTGTAAAATGAAGATATTGACAAAATAAAAATTACTTGTTTATGGCAACACAGCAAGTCAGAAGCACATTTGTGAAAATGCCACCACTCTCCTGATTCTCAATGTTCCACTCCACAGTTGGGATGTTAAATTTAGTTGAATCAACTAATCAGCTAGTTGATGGATTTTCCATCGACTAATCCATTAGTCAATAAGTGGGGGAGCTACATCAGGTTTAGCTCCTGGCCCAAGAGCTAACCCCAGTGGGGTTCTGCCTTTTAAATGTATTAAGAGCCTGTCAGCTCTTAATACATTTAAAAGACTAAAGCACAGCAGGAGGGACCCAGCACAAGCAGGGACCGCTGATTCCCATCTTGTGTAGGGTTCTCCCTGCTGCACACCACACTTTTAAATGTATTAAGATCCTGCCTCTAATAGAGGCAGCAAGGGGGGGAGCAATTAGTTGAGGGACTAGTGGACTATCAGATAAGCTTTTGCTTATCAGTTAGTCAATCACATCCCTACTCCACAGTAGGGATGTTAAGTAGCAATTGCTAGTCGATAAGTACTTCCATGTTCCACCTTTGAAACATACAAGATCCCCAGCGCTGGAACACCATATGGCACCTAGGGCCAGCGGGAAGTCCCCTGCTGACCCCAGGCTCCATGCTGTGTTTCCTCTTTGAAATGCACAAGAGCCCCCGCTGAGGACTCTTGTACATTTGAAAGCTGCCACGCCACGTGGAGCCCAGGGTCAGCTGGGGAGTCCCCAAATGATCCCAGGCTCCACACAGCACTTTGAAATGCCATGAGGAGCCTAACGCTGGCACTGCCACTTTTAAGTATCCCCTCCTTTGTTTATTGGATAGTCGACAAGTCTTTTACATACCTATTCCACAATAGATATTGCTGATATGGATTTTAAAATGTTTACACTCAGGTAAACTTGTAACCACTGAAAATGTCAGTGGTTACACGGGGGAAAGAGGGACTGTGGCTCCCCAGCAGCCAGTGTGCACAGGAACATGGCTTAAAAGCACACCAACTCCTGCCTGCCTCACAGAGCAACTGCCTCTGTATCAGACTGTATCAGAGGCAGCAGCGTGGGGGGCAGGAGGCTCTATTGGAGCTGGTATGCACAGAAAGCCAGCCTGATACAAAGGCTCACAGGCCTAGGCTCATCAGTTAACTGTATACACAGTTTCACTTTCACATCCCTACTTGCTGCCTCTGATAGGACATAGAAAATACAAAACCAAACAGAGGAGTAGGAGGTGGAAACAGTTCTTTAGTTACAGGAAGCAAAAGAGCAAAACATTCCTCCAATTACTGGCTCTCCCTTTTAAGGATGGTAACAAACTACCAGGCAGCTGGACTAATATTGTTTCTGCCCACTGGAATATTGTTAGGTACCAGAAACTAGATGACGCTGGCTATTATCAATTGCTTGTATTACCCTTGAAATAACCGAGTGTTTGAACTAAATATCATATTTAAAAAATAGGAGAAACATTAGTAGCATTTCCTATGTACCTGGTGTGACATCTTATACCTTGGGAGAGCACCCTGTAATCTCCATATTCCTAATGTGTATATAATTTTATACTGCATAAAAAGCATACCATGTAAGGTATCAGGGGAAAGGTTATGATCTGACAAAAGCCATTTTTCTATCTGTATGTTACTGTATACTCTTACTGTTCTCAATGCATATGAAATTATAAGAATTGTGTTTTTTTCACTAAAATATGCTATGGGTTTCTAAGGTGCCCAGATAACAGCTCTATAAGGACAATGACAAGGGAGGTAGCCAACACCCAGCTGGGTGCTGTTTAACAAACATCGCCAGCCACTGTCTAGCAAGGGAGCCTCAATTTGATGACACACCTGCATGAACTGAGAGAATTGCTTAGGGACTCAGCAATGCCCTCCAAGCATGCCTGGACTTCTCCAAGGATATAAAAACCCAACACAGGGGCCTATGCTTTGCCTTTTACCCTTCACCCACCTATGCTACAAGCAACCAGGACGATGAAAATAGAAGATTTCAACTGAGGGTAGCGACCCAGATTTCAAGAGTGAAATCTTTGTACTATAGACTGCTATAATCAGTAGGGTGAGAAAAACTGCTTTATCTAGCTATTGATTTCAAAAAGTTAGCCATCCTTTTTACGTGACAAACCTAACGAATTATCCCAGAATGAGGTGTCAGTAGAGGAAGTTTTGGAATAACTTAATAAATTAAACAGTAATAAGTCACCCGAACCAGATGGTATTCACCAAGAGTTCTGAAAGAACTCAAATGTGAAAATGCAGAATTACCAACTGTGGTTTGTAACCTATTGTTTAAATCAGCTTCTACACCAAATTACTTGAGAATAGCTGATGTGACACCAATTTTTAAAAAGGCTAGTAAGTCTAACTTCAGTACTGGGCAAATTGGTTGAAACTATAGTAAAGGACTAAATTGTCAGATACACAGATGAACATAATTTGTCGGGAAAGAGTCAACATGGTTTTTGCAAAGGGAAATCATGTTTCACAAATCTACTAGAATTCTTTGAGGTGGTCAAGAAGTGAACCCAGTGGATATATATACTAAGATTTCCAAAAAGCCTCTTACAAGGTCCCTCACCAAAAGTTCTTAAGCAAAGTGAGCTACCATGGGATAACAGTGAAAGTCCTCTCATGGATAAGCAACTGCTTAAAAGATAAGAAACAAAGGGTAAGAATAAATGGTCAGTTTTCAGAATGGAGAGAGGTAACGAGTGGTGTCCCCCAGGGATTTGTACTAGGACCAATCCTATTCAACAAATTTATAAATGATCTGGAGAAAGGTGTAAATAGTGAGGTGGCAAAACCTGCAGATGACAAAAAACTGCTGAAAGCAGACTGTGAAGAGTTTCAAAAGGATCTCACAAAACTAGGTAACTGGCCAACAAAATGGCAGATGAAAATCAATGTTGATAAATGCAAGGTAATGCATAATGGAAACAGAATCCCAATGTATGTATAAAATAATGGGAAGAGGGTGTAAATTAGCTGTTACCACTCAAGAGAGAAATCTTGGAATCTTTGTGGATAGTTCTCTGAAAATATAAAAGCAAATAATGTTAGGAATCATTAAGAAAGGGATAGAGAATAAGCTAGAGAATATCTTATTGCCTCTATATAAATCCATGGCATGCCCACATCTTGAATACTGTGTACAGATGTGGTCACCACAGCTCAAGAAAAACATCTTGCATAAGGAAAAGTTCAGTAAAAGGCAACAAAAATCATTAGGTGTATGAAATGGCTGCTATATGATGAGAGATTAATAAAACTGGGACTTTTCAGCTTGGAAAAGAGATGATTGGGGGTCTAGGACAGAAGGTCATGAGTTTAAACTTCATGTTTATATTTTATTTTATTTTGCTAGCTACTCTGATTTTTTGCCTATCACTACTATTTATCTTGACCCATGAGTTTGCCTGAAGTGTTTGGTAAATTTGCTCAGGGGTTCTACAGAGGCTGGTGTTTACCCACTTCCCATTGATAAAGTGGTGAACCAATTCATAAATTAGATGGTATATTCCTGAGGTACAATGCTGGGAGCTGGGGGAATTTGGCTGTGGTGCTTTTCTCTGTGTGATTCATGAGTGGCTCTGAAAGCATACATGCAATCTAACTGGGCACGGGGTAACTACATGTGGTTATGCTTAGGGATAACAGCATATAAAGGGGCTGCTGCTGGTCAATAAGAAAGCATTGTGAGAGAGAGCCCACGATGAAGAAAGTTAAGGGGACACAGCAGACCCACAGTCATAGGGTGCACCCCAGAGATTCCATCACATCTGGCACAAAATGTTCAAGAAGCCAAACAACTGTCCAGGGCATCACCATAACACAGCTTATACAGCATGATGTAGCATCAAAGTGGTCCATTTGATTAAATATTTTCATTAAAAAAAAATCAGAGAAAGCAAACTTCTTTACCGAATAGCTCCCTATACCTATGTCTATTCCACCATATTAACACTTGCGGTCCATACTGGTTATTCAATGGGTATCAGCTTGGAAGATTACATTTTTTTATAGTCATGGCACTTGCATTGAACTGTGCTATTCTGCAGCTCTTTGTTAACTAACCAACTTTGGATCCCACCAATGTCCTACTCATTCTTCAAAGCATTTTGCCTTTTCACACACACAACCCCCTGTTTACTGTTCCAACTTCACAGTACAGTAGCACAAGAAAGTGATCAGAAGCAAGAGACAAGTTTAGTTTTCTATGGTTGTTCTTATCCATCATCAACAGTTCTGGAACTGGGAAGACGCACACTAGCCCTAAAGGTGGACACATGGATTAATTTGGCTGTAAATCTTCAGATGAGTTGAGTGCACAAGAGACTTCCTCTACAGCCATATTGAAATCACAACTTCTTAAAAGAGAAAGTTTGGTCATTTTCCTTCACTGTTGGCTCCTCCAAAATCACAACCTTAAAAAGCTAAAATCATTAAAGTTCATAAATGTCCAAAATATTATACCGTAGCTATGTTATTATGCCACTGCACTGATTAGGAATATTATAAAACATTGACCGACCTAACAATTTTGTATGTCTGTAATGTCAACACCATCATGAATGAAGGCATATAAATGATTCACAAACTACCAATGACTTTTCAAAGCACATCACCCATAACTTTTATCTATCCGTTCCCAATTGAATTTTAAACCTTGCACCAAAGGTTTTTGATTGAAGTTGACTCTGTTGCAAAAAGCTTCAAAGAACTCAGAGCAAAAGCTACTAACCAATTCTTCTTTATGTTAACTACTAAAGGCACACAATGACAAGAGTTCTTTTATCTGAAAGCCCCTTGATCTACTACTCTCTTATTGATAAAACTGTCATGACAAATTTTATTTTATTCATATGAAATTGCCAACTTAAAAAATCCTCCCTATCTTTCAATGGATACATTCTAAGACACAATGAAAACTGGTATAATATGTGTAAGGAAGAGACTTTGAAACACTTATCTTGAAAAACCCAAGACCCGCCTTCTTTAGGGTCAACTTTTATCACAAGCCCAGAGCAAAGGGTGTTGTGATAACTGTGCTGCTCCAGGAATTTCTCAGGAAGCACTCTGCAACTCTGAGAGCATCCCTTCTCCATCTAGCTCTCAAAACCTTACTCCATCATGCTAATGTACCTATGTTAGGCCTGTAGGCACCAATAAAATCATGAGATTTAGACACTAGGGCTACATCCACACAGCTTCCCTATTCCGCAAACGCCTATGCAAATGAAGCATGGATTAGCATCTTGCCGCACTTTTTGTATAATTAATTAGGAGCCATTTTTGCACAAGAGGTTTTTGCACAAAAAGGTGCTGTCTACACAGCACCTTTTTGCGCAAAAAACCCCTCTTGTGCAAGAGCCGTTCTTTCCTGAAAAAATGAGGAAGAACAGCTCTTGAGCAAGAGGGGTTTTTTCCACAAGAAGGGCTACTAATTCATTATTCGAATGAAGTCCAGCAATATGCTAATTCGCACTTCATTTGCATAAGCTTTTGTGGAAGAGGGAAGCTGTGTAGACATAGCCTAACAGAAAATAACAATTTGCCCCACGCAGGATTAAAGTGAAGGTAACTACACAGAATAAGTAATTACCAATTCAATGATTTCATTGATCTGCTAACCTGAAGAACATATTTTGCTTCAATAATCGCATATTTTATTTCAATCCATTGTATCAACATTCACTTCTATCTGCTACAATACAGTTGTTTTTAAACCATGAGAAGAGTTTTGTTCAGCTAAGTATAGATGGCAAAACCATGTTATTCCTTTTTAGGTTTGATATCAATCTTGACTATCAAGACGAAAGTGTCAGGAATGCTCAACAAAATAATGCTTGCAAAATTCTCAGGAGGAGGAGAAGGAGATGGTGGTAAGTGTTGGGTTAGCTCGCTTTGCTATACTCATTAACTGCCAAGCAAAAGCACCTACGGCCAAATAATTATTAAAATTAATGTTGGGAACACTGAAGTATATCACTTCAGCCTAATCTGTTACACTTCATCATGCATAAACATGTTGAAAAATTGGACGTTACAAAGAAGGGGCACAAAAAAGATTAGAAGGCTAAAGGAAAAAAGTGTCACAGCGAGAGACTTCAGGAGCTCAATCTGTTTAGTTTATAAACAATCAGACAAAGATAAATGACTGCAACACAAGTACATTTTTGTGAAGAAAATAGCAAGAATAACATAGCTCTTTACTCTAGTGACCAAAGGCATAACACAAGCTAGATGCCAATAAAATTCAAGTGCTCCCAATTCCTCCTTCTATTGTTTGCATCAACCTCTGATGGAGGCACCTAGACTGACTCCTGCTCATTTTAGCCCTAGGTTCTTCCTGTCCAAAGGGACACAAAGTGATTCAACTCTCACTCCTCTAGTACTCGCCTTGTGCAGTAAAAATGATCCTTCAGATGTGTGTCCCTGTGAGTGCTCCACTAGGTGTTGGTGCATTCTTGAGCTGGCGATCAAATGTTTTTCTGCTAGCAGTGTCTTGCCGTGCCACCCATGCACAGTGGCTGCCTCATGCCATTGTGTCTGTTGACTATGTGCACAGCGTGTGTGCACTGATGTAGCCAGACAGAGCTCCCCCGCCCCCGGTCATATCCATCTTGCTTACCCCTCTGAGGTGCCTGGGGCACACAGGACACAGAGAGCAATAAAATCAGCATAGTCTTTGATGCCTTGACAGAGGCCTGGATATGCTGGCTCATCGTGACCCTGGATAACTGTAAACATAGATATGAGAGGGTGATCAAGCCAATCGCTGACCAGAGGCTGCGAAACTGCTCTTGGCTGGCACCTATGTTGATACAATCACACAACCGTCCCTGAGAGAGGAATCTCCCGCTGACTAAAGAATGTCCAGAACTCCCAATTTAGTTCTCTCTCTTACAAGTGTAAATTAAGATCACAACTCCCTTGTAAGAACTGGCATCACAAAGACAAACCAGCACAATTTGGCACCACAGATAAAAAAGGAGAATACGTGACCCTACGGGTATAAAGATGAGCCCAGCAGCACACTCACTCTGAGTGTCAATCTACCTCCTGGTCGGATTAGATAATTGCCTCCCGAGGTCCACATGGGGATGCCCAGCCTCGTATTCGTCTTTCCCGAGGAACTGAGTGACCAATCCTGGCCTGACACGCTGGAATCGAGAGACGCAGAAGGGGTAAAAATTGTACCCATATGTGTCCTTTTGTTTTAGTGCATGCATAGAATTAGAGCTCTTTAAAGATTAAGCTGTCACTTGGTCCGTTATTTCTATCTTCCTTTTCCTTTGTAATCATTTTAAGACCTGTATTTGCTAGCAGTTAAGAAGTAGAACAATAGCCATCGTAACTATATGCTTTATAAGTCTCTTTAATAAACCTACAACTGTTTAAGCTTTAACCTGACTCCTTCTGTTGCTGTAACAGAACCAGACACAATAAAAAGAACTCTAGCCAGTCAAAGGGGTAGTCGCAGTGAGAGCTGGACGTTGGGATTCTACCGCCTCCACAGGGAAGACCCTTGGAGGCACTTGTCAGCCTCCCCTGGCTGCCCGCTGCGAAGGGATTCTTGTCCTAGCAGCTAAAGATTCGGGTGTAATAAGCTCTCTCTGCACCAACTTGGGGCACCCGTCAGCCTCTACTGGCTGCCCGCTGCGAAGGGACCCTGTCCTAGCAGTTGAAGACTCGGGTGTAATAGGGCTCACAGACCACACACTACCCCAGCCACCGGCTGACAACTGCATGAACTCGGTTCCTTCTCTACCAAGGAATCTCTATCAGACTACAAAGCTAGTAGTAGATAGTGGCGCACTCATACGGACACATCTCAAAGAACCATCGTTACTGCACAAGGTGAGTAATTTCCTCCTCTCCTTCGAGTGGAGTTCCCTGTGACTATAAAGCAGTGTCCATTTTAGGCGGTGGTAGACTTTGGAATTGCAACTGTGAAGTAGCACAAACAGCGAAGCCCATAATGGTATGGGTTGCAAGGCATAGTGTTGGGTGAATGTGTGTTGAAATGACCAAGTTGCCACTCTTCAAATGTCCACAGGAGTAACATTATGGAGAAAGGCTGTTGAGGCAGCCATCACCCAAGTTGAACGCGCTGCGACCCTTTGTTGGGGACGCTTGTTGTGGAGAGTGTAGCATGTATGGATGATGATATCCATTTAGAAATATTCTGTGAAAAGACCACTGAGCCCTAGGACCAGTCCGCCATAGAAACAAAGAGCCTTGTGAAGTTGTGAAAGGGTTTAGCTCTATCCAAATAAAAGGTGACCATGCACCACATGTCTAGGGTGTGGAAAGCAGCTTCCGTAGTGGAGTTATGTGGTTTAGGAAAGAACACAGGAAGATGTATGGACTCATTAATGTGGAAGGTAGAAACGACCTTAGGTAAAAACTTGGGATGTGGTCATAGTAAATTTTTCCCTGGGAAAAAACAGTATAAGGGGGATCTGATTTCAGGGATGCAATTTCCCCAACATGTCTGGCAGATGTGATGGCCAACAAGAATGCCATCTTCATTGACATGTAAGAAAGGGAACTGGTGGCCAAAGATTCAAATGAAGGTTTTATAAGAGTGTGGAAGACACAGGATAGAGCCCATGGTGGTGTGTGGGTGCACTTATTTATTTATAATATTTTACCCCGCCTGTCTATTTAAAATATCCGAGGCGGCTTACAAAATTTTTAACACATAAATAAATAATATAAATAATATAAATATACATATAAATAAAAACAAACATAAAGTAAAATAGTCCTCAGCTATAGAAGAACTCGTTCATGACCACAGTAAGACTTCAGGCAACTGGCAGATTCTTCAAACATCATTTTCCCTTTTGAAAGTGATTTCTCTCCATCTTAGATTGGCATAACACCTGTGTAACTCCAATAACTTCAACACAGGGTATGATTCATCTCTCAGTAGTATCTCCTTTGAAGTCAATGACGTTATGTCACTTGGAAAAACAGCATAAGAGTGATGGAGTTGGACTTTATGTTTCCAGTACCTGGGATGGTCTCTATAGAATCAATCAACACAGAGGAAGTACCACCAACTTCTGCTTTGGCCATATGTCAAGGTATAGCTTGTGAAGTCCAGTAAGGAAGAGCTTAGTGATGGGGTGAGCAAAGACTGGAGTGCCATTGACAAGGTTGTGTAAGACAACAATGGCTGATAGATAAATTCTTAAAGAACCAAGAACAAGATCAGCATCTTTCAGATTAGTATATTGTTGAAGATAGTAGATAAGGAGGTCTTGGTGGATTATAAATGTCTCTGGTGACACCAGGCCTGAAATTATTGCTATTTATTTTGGTAAGTGTATTGTGTCAAAGGGCAATGTTTAGCAGGACGTATTTTACTCTGTCACAGCAGATGTGTTTATCATATTGGAAACATGAAGGAGCCATGCCTTGAGCTGGAGAACCTTGGATTGGGGTGTAGTAAGCAGCCTTGGTGTTGGGAAAGGCGGTTGGGGAGTGTTGGCAGAGTATGGGAATCACATGTGGATAGGTTTTGGAAGTAGGGATACCATGGCTGCCTGGGCCATGATGGGGCAATTAGAATAACTGTTACTTGGTCCACTCATATCTTATGAATTACCGTGTAAATCAGGGGAATAGGTAGAAATGCATAGTGGTACAGTCCATGGAAGGAGGAAGGTGTCCCCCTGTGACTACCATTTTGATACTGCTCTGGAACACAAGTAGGGGGATCTGCAATTGGTTCTGGTTGCAAAGAGAGCTATGTTGGGGTATCCCCATTTGGAGAATACATGGTGAAGAACCCTGGGATTGAGCCCTCTCTCTGTTGTTCAGAGAAGTGGAGGCAGAAGGTATCAAACATGACATTCTGATTGCCTGGAAAGTAAGCTGCCATGGGGATTATATGATTCGTGATGCACCAGTTCCACAGTTTGATCGCCTCCATGCAGAGTGAGCATGAAGGCTCCCTCCACCCCTGGACAGTTGATATAAAAAAATGCACGCTATAATGCCCATGAGGATGTGAATAGTTTTGTTCTGGATCATTGGAAGGAAATGAAGGCATGCATTGTGTACTGACTGCAGTTTGAGAATACTGATATGAAGGTGAGTTTCTTGCAGAGATCATTTGCCCTGAACCGTATTATGATGTAAATGAGCACCACAACCTGTAAGGGAGGCATCAGTCATGATCACGCAAGATGGGCTTTGTTGTTGAAAGGAAAGGACGTTTAGTAGGTTGAGGTTGAGTCCATCAATGGAGATAAGTAAGGGCGAGAGGTGGGTTTTTAATTATTTGGTTAGACTGTGTCAGGTAGGCGTATACACTGTTGCCAGCCAGCTTTGAGGCATCGCACATGTAGCAAATTGTACCACGTAAGTGGTGAATGACATGGAACCTAAGATTGGAAGGCACATGTACATGGTTGTAAAAAGGCTGTGGAGCACTGAGTTGATAAGATCGGTGAGGGTGGTAAAGAGATGGTGAGGCATTATAGACCTAGTCAGGTGGAGTCTACTAGGGCTCCTATGAATTCTATTGGAATCCAGCATGGATTTTTAAAAGTTTATCAGTAGGCCAAGGCATAAGAAAAGGTCCCGTGTAATGGTGAGGATGATGGGAGACTACTGTTGGAGAGTACACTTGATTAAACAGTTGTCCAGGTGTGGAAAAATTATCATGCCACATCTTCTGAGGTAGGCACTGACAACTGCAAACATCTTGGAAAGACACAAGGTACAGTGGAGAGGCCGAAGGGCAGCACTTAATATTGATAATGTTGGGGGGGGGGGGGTCAACCATGAATCTGAGGAATCATCTACAAGAGGGATTAATTGTTATGTGAAAATAGGCATCTTAAAGGTTGAGTGCTGAAAACCAGTCTCCCTAATCCAGTGCTGGTATTATAGTTCCCAGTATAACCTTCTTGAACCTGTGGTTCCAGATAAATTTGATCAACCTTCTGAGAGGACAAGACTCCATCCTTTTGTTTTCTTCTGTGTGAGGAAGTACTTAGAATAGAACCCTTTGCAGTGATATAATTGAGAAACTGGTTCTATTGCATCTAGGTAGAGGAGGTTTGAAACCTCCAATTGTAATTGGTGCTTGTGGGAAGGGTCCATGAAGAGGTACAGAGAAGGGAAAAGGGTAAGAATCATGGCGAGGAAGGGGATGACTTATCCTGATCTGATTATACCTAGAACCCACAGGTCCAATGAAATATGAGCCCATTGGTGGTATAAAGGGTATAGATAATGGTCAAAAAGGCAGTTAGGTGGAGGTGTTTCTGGGGGGATGTCGTTCAGACCCTGGACTACACTTTCAAAACTGGGGTTTTGCAGAGGGTGGTTGGGTTGCGGTAGATTGTGAGAGCAGAGTTCATCGCCTACCAAGGTGTTGTTTGGATCTGTGTTCAAATGGTTGCTGGTGGTGATGTTCAAAGGGCATACCCCAAGGCCTCTGGTATGGGGTATAATGCCTCCTTTTATTGGAAGGGTTTATATGCACAAAGTATGGAGGGTGGTGCAGGAATCTTTCATCGAATGGAGCACCTCATCAGTTTTTGTGGTGAACAGATGCACCCTATCAAAGGGGAGATCCTCCACTCTGGTCTGTAGTTCTTCCAGAATTCCCGAAGCCTGGGGCCAAGAAGTGCCCCTCCTGGATGATGGCTTGTAATTGAAGGCATTTTTGCTCTGGCAGGACATTGTAGGCTGCATCTAGACTGGCAAGTTTTTCTGCAAAAGCACCTGCTTTTGAGGAAAAACTTGCCAGCTGTCTACACTGGCTGCTTGAATTGCCGCAAGAACACTGACGATCTCATGTAAGATTGTCAGTGTTCTTGCAGAAATGCTATGCTGCTCCCATTCGGGCAAAAGCCCTCTTGCACAAACACTTTTGCGCAAGAGGGCCAGTGTAGACAACGCGGTATTGTTTTGCGCAAAAAAGCCCCGATCGCAAAAATGGCGATAGGGGCTCTCTTGCGCAAAACCACGTTTAGATTGGCACGGACGCTTTTCCGCAAAAAGTGATTTTGCAGAAAAGTGTGCATGCCAATCTAGATGCTCTTTTCCACAAATGCTTTTAACGGAAAAACTTTTCCGGAAAATCATGCCAGTCTAGACGTAGCCGAGGGGTTCCTGTAACTTAGAATAACTGGAATGGACATAATTGGCAAGTAATGCAGTGCAGTTAGATATATATAGTACTGCAGTGTGGCCGATGAATACCCCTTCCACCCAGAAAGGTCAAGGCATTTGTGGTCTTTATCTGAGGGTGTGGCTCTGTATTTAGGTTGTTTTTTAACAATGGTGGACTGCATCACTCACCAGCAAGTTTGGTTGGGGGTGGGAAAAAGAAAGTTCATGCCGTTGGCAGATACCAAGTATGTTCTCTCTGCCCTTCTGTTGGTGGGCATATTAGTGGCTAGAGTTTGCCATGTGATTTTGGATGATTCCATTTTGACCTAATAAATAGGAAAGGCAATTTTAATTGACAAGGAAGATTGCAGTATTTGAAGCAACTTATGTTGTTTCTCTTGTACTTCTTGTAAAGTAATACCTTGAGTGTTAGCAACCTTTTTAAAAAGCTCTTGAAATTGTTTAAGGTCATCTACTGGAAGTGAAGAGGATAGGATGACAGCCTCTTCAGGTGAAGAGGAAGAGCTGATGACTCGAGAGGGGCCTTCAGTGTCAGACTGAGGTACGTCGTCGTCCTTCTCCATTAGCTCTTCTGCAGTCTTTGAAACAATATCAGTCATACAGCTTTGGTGGTGATCAGACTGCAGGATGAGCAGATATGGAAGGTGCTGTATACTGTTGCTAGTGCTGAGCTCAGGAATCCCATGGGAGCCACTGTGGTGGATAGAGAGGAGGTGGATAGGACTACAAATGGCTGAATCACAGATGTTGCGGTATCTGTTAAATGGGTTTTGACTTTGTGACTGCCAGGAGGGAGCAGCAAATACTGGGAAGGAGTGCTCCGATGAGAACTTGCTCTCTTGTCCAGTGCCTAATTTGCTGCAAGGTGAGGATGGTGTGGATGAGAGGTATTCAGCACGGTACCAACGTGAGCTTTTGGGGCCATGAATCAACTTGGGTGTTGGAGGTAATAGAAGGTTTTGTCTGTGCCAATCAGAGCCGAGAGTCAGCCTTTTCCAACCTATCCGCCAAGTCCAGTGTGGACTGGTGCTTAGATATATCAGTGCTGAGGTGTGCTCCAATGTAGGAGTATGCACTGGTGCAGCATTATCAGGCGTTTTGCTTTCAGTATTGGACAGACTGTTGTTGTGGCTGGTGCTGAGGAGGCTGATTTGTGTTTCAGCTCTGACTCCACACAGGTTGGCAGTGTTGTCTTTCGGATGTCAGTGGTGCTGGAGGTGATCAGTGCCAGTAAACAGCCAGTTCTCGCTGAGGTTGGCACCATTGGCAGTGACTGTGCCAGGGAAGCCCTGGACCTGCAGGAGTCCTGGGTTGGGAATGAGAAGGCTTTCTTCTTTGGAGCTGAAGGTTCTATCAGTGCAGGCTTTTGGGGGTCTAAGGCAGATTTTGTCCCCAGGGGAGAGACTTCTACAAAATATTTTTAAGTCTCATCTCCCTGTCCCATCTGGCTCTGGCTATCATGTTGAAGCAATGTTGCATTTCTGTGAGATATGGCCCTCGCCAAAACATCTCATAAAGGATGAATGCCCGTCAGACACAAGCATAGGCACTTGCAGGAATAACATTTTTTAAAGCTGGGAGAGCCCAGCACAATGGAAAGAACTAAGCTAAAACTGAGGGGGAAAAAAAGGAAAGTTTGTTGGGGATTTTTTTAAAGTTGAGGTAGAAAAGGGGTAGAAATGTCCTAGGAAAGGAATAAATGAAGGATAAGTAAAATAATGTTTTTTAAAGGAAAAAAGTTGCACTACTGCAGAGCTCAGTCTTCTGCCAAGGATGGTAGAGAAGGAAAGCGAAGTTACTTACCCTGTGCAGTAACTGTCATGCCAGTGAGGAGATTTTGGGGGGTCATCCACCACGTGAGCAATCTGAGGACGAATTGTGGACGAGTTACTGACCTGTGTAAATAGGGCTTCGTGTGGTTGTATAATTGTGCCAGCCAGCGTTGAAGGCTGCGGAAATGTAGCCTGGCATAGCGTACAACATAAGTGGTGGTGGCCATGTGGCCCATAAGCCGTAGGCATATGATAATCCAAACAGCTGGACTTTCCTGGACGATTCCTATAAGGTCTTGAAAGCCATGGAACCTTTGGAGGGGTAAGAATGCTCTCGTTGAAATTGCGTTCAGTCGGGCACCGATGAACTCCAAGTCCCGAGCTGGAAGAAAAGTAGACTTTTGGTCATTGATGAGAAGCCCCAGTGTGTGGAAGGTGCATCTGACCACATCAACCATTCTGATCACCTCGGTACGAGTCAGGCCTTGACCAGGCAATTGTCCAAGTATGGGAATATGATTACTCCTTGGTGGTGTAAATGCGCTGCGATCACCGCCAGGATTTTTGAGAATACCCTGGGGGCGGATGAAAGTCCGAACGGCTGGGCTTTGTACTGATAGTGATGTTCGCCAACTGTAAATCTCAAGAATCTTCTGTGGGCTGGGTGGATTGCCACATAAAAATATTCATCCAGGAGGTCGAGGGCAGCAAACCAATCATTGTGTTCTAAAGCCGGGATTATAGCAGCAAGTGCTAACATTTTGAATCGTTTTCAAATAAATTTGTTCAGCCATCGCAGGTCTAATATTAGTCGCCATCCTCCTGACTTTTTCTGCATAAGGAAATAGTGGGAGTAGAAACCTCTGTCCTTGAAATCATCGGGGTCTGATTCGATTACTCCCAGTGATCGCAGATGTGCCACTTCAGCCTGTAACATGGCCTCATGAGATGGGCCCCTGAAGAGGGACGGGGAAGAGGGGGTAGTGGGAGGGATGGTCAGGAATGGGATGGAATAGCCTGAGCAAAGAATTTCTAACACCCATCTGTCTGTCGTTATGGAGGCCCAATGGTGGTAAAATCGGCTGAGACAGTGATGGAAGGTGAGGATGTGGAGATTGCTGCTGTCGGAAACAGTTGTTTGCGTACCCTCAACCAGAACATCAAACCTGCTGCTTGTTGTTCAAAGGGTTTTGTGCTCGGTTGCTGAAGTTTTGGCGCCTTTGTGGTCTCTGGCGTGGGTGTTGCTGATCAAAGTTTTACTGCTGGTGCTGCTGTTGCCATTGTTGTTGTGTGTAAGGATAGTCATATCGGCACTGGAAGGAAATGTACCAGTGCCTTCTGTACGGGGGCTCATACATGCCCAATGTGCAAAGGGTCGTGCATGAATCCTTTGATGAATGTAGCACGGTGTCCATCTTTTCGGAAAATAATCTGTCTCTATCAAAAGGTAAGTCCTCAACTTTACTTTGGAGGTCTTTTGGGACCACAGCTGCCTGCAGGTAGGATGCTCGATACATAACTACGGCAGTGGCCATGGAGCGGGCTGCTAGGTCTGCCACATCGATAGCCATTTGCAGGGCCATTCTTGCGGAGGTATAGCCCTTCTGCACCACGGATTTTAGTATTGGCCTTTTTGATTCCGGCAAATGATCCATCAATGGCGTGAGTCACAAGAAAGTATTGAATATGTGGTTGGAGAGATGCGCCGAATAGTTAGCGATTCTCAGCATACACGTGGCAGATGTATATAATTTTCTCCCCAGTATGTCTAGTCTCTTAAGAGTCTCGATCGGTAGAAATATGTCTGTATTGGGGTGTCTTTAGTCTCTGGTGGGCTGCATCGACTACTAAGGAGTTAGGCTGGAGGTGGGTGAAAAGAAAAGTATTTCTTTTCAGCCTTCTTACTAGTTGGAGGCGCGGACGCTCGGGTTTGCCAAATCTCTTCAGCGACCTCCAGAATAGCGTCATCCAAGGGTATAGCCAGCCGTCCCTTATGCTGGGGGTGAAGATTTTTGAACACCTTATGTTGTTTATCTTTAAATTCATCCATTTTCATCTCTTGACTAACCACCACCCTTTTAAACAGCTCCTGGAATTGACGGAGGTCATTGGGTGGGGAAATGTCTCCAGGAATCACGGCGTCGTCAGGTGATGAAGAATGATCAGTTGGAGATAACCCCAGCGGTTGATCTTCAGTAAGTGGGTGAGTGTCGTCTGGGTCAGACGGTGACTGGGGTGGTGATGTTGACTGTCCTGTTGGTGTAGGTGGGGCCAGGGTAGGTGAGTGCCTGGAAGAGCAGTAGTCGTAAGACGATCTGCCATGTGACCTGGATCCATAGTAATGGGAATATCTGCTGCAGGAATCATGGTATTGGTCATCTTACTAATATAGGTTGTCCAGTGGTGAGCATCTATGAGTATATTGCCAGTGGTGGCTGGAAGGAGAGCGTGGCGATCAGGAACAGGTATACGAGCGCCTAGAAGAACCTGGAGAGATGGAAGAGTACCTGTAATGATGGTGGAGGTCGTCCCTGTAAGATGTTAAAAAGGGCGACGGCAGCCTTTCATGTGGAGAGTATGACTGGTGCCAGTGCTCCCGAAATGGTCTGGGAGATCTTGGTGATGGTGGGGACGGAGACGGTGAAAAGGCCAGAGATGGCGAGCGGCCTTTGGTGGTGCGGGGTGGTCGATGCCAACTCAACGGCGCCATCCTTATAGCTGGTCGGTGCCGGTGGCGCCGCACGGAGGTCCGTCTTGGGAACCTTCACCTGTGCCGGTGGTGTAGGTGCCGGCAATGGCCGCGTCGGTGCCGATGACACTCTCAGTGCCAATATGTCTGTCAGTGTCATAGGTTTAGATGGAGGCGGTGCCGAGGAGACTCTCGGTGCTGCTGATGGTGCCGCCTGCGTCATTTTCTTTGGCTTGGATGTGGTAGGTGTTTTTTACCACGGTTTTTCGATGCCTGAGATACCCAGTTTATCCCCTGTACTGATCCTGGGGTGTGGGATGTTAGGCAACGATCTGGTTGGGGACACCCGTGATCTCTTTTGGAGGGGCAGTAGCAAGTGAAGAAGCCTTTTGCTTCTCGGGCTGGTGTTCCGCGGCTGCCTCCAAGTGCAGCGGTTGGAGGACTTTATCGAACAACAGCATGCGCATTCTCATCTCCCTGTCCCTTCTGGCCCTTGCTGTGAGTTTAGAGCAGTGCAGGCATTTTGCGGGGACATGGGTTTCTCCGAGGCAGCGGATGCAAGAGGAATGTCCATCAGACGCTGGCACTGGCTCGCAACATGAGTTGCACCTTTTAAATCCCAGCGAGGACAGCATGTTAGAGGCCTGAGGTAACGGCTGACAGAATTTATTTTTTTATAGAGTAGAATGAAGAGAACGCACTAACCAACCATACTAAAAACTACATACAATGAAGAAGGGGCTGTGATAGAGAAAACAGGTATGCAAGGGAAGGAAACGAACTGTGAGGTAAGGCAAAAAAGGTTTTTTTTTTGTTTTTTGGGTTTTTTCTTTAAACTAGGAGACAAGGATTGTGTTAAAAAACAAGAGAGACCAGGGAATTATAAAAATTATGTATATATGAGTATTTGGGGATCTCACACAAAGAAAAGAAGTGGAGAGACGCAGTTTGCTCTGTCTGCAGCCTGAGGCGGTAGAGAGGAACTGGCGGGAGCTGGACCACGCACGCACTCAGAGTGGCGCGAACACTGCGAGGCACCACCATGCATGCGCAGTCCGGCCGGGTACTGCTACAGCAAGAAAAGTCTCCGTTTCTGCGGTGCTGGGGCAAGCCCAGCACCTTCAGTAGAGCACGCATGGGGACTCCTCGAAGAAAAACTGAGGCTTCCCCACACAGCCAACTGACACAACAACACAAGATCACTGCTGCGCATGTGCGGTGCAGCAAGGCACTGCTAATGGAAAAACCTCTGCTCGCCAGCAGGACACACCAACATATAGAGTGGAGCACACACAGGGACTCCACTTGAAGGAGAACAATGCAGTACTGCAGAAAGTCTTCATCTATAGCACTCAGTGTTGACTTATTTGGCTATGTCCTAGTCTGCTGGCCAGGTCACCTTTCAGCTCAGTCAAGATGACAAAACTCCACCTGAAACATCCAGATACATGATTCTTCCGCTCCTTTTGGATTTCTCTCTTCACCCTTACTTTCAACCTGAGAAGTTCTATGCTTCTTAAGTTGAGTTTAAGTTCCATGCTCACCTCCCAGGGCTTTCCCCCTGGATGCACTTCTACCCAGCAGATTTTATTTTGGATGACAAGATATAGAAATAGATGCAGATTTTCCCTCTAACCTAGAGAACATGATTTTAGTTTATAAATTTTCTCATGATTTTAGTTTATAAATAGGTCAGAAATTAAGGTTATAAAGTAAAACCAGAATAATGGCCACTCCCTTCTGTGAATTTGCAATGGGCTTAATCTTTAGCCACAATAAATGTGATCTATTGCAGCTCTAGACTTGTATGGATTGAACACTACCTGGGAAGATGGTCCTCAGTCATCTGGTACCTTGTGGTATGTCAGTCACTCCATAAAGTGCACCTGCTGAACATTCTGGTGCCTGGAGCTCAAGTGGGTTCGAGGGGGAGGTGTTTGAAGAAAAATGGTTGCTATAGGGTATTGGAACACCCTGAAGTTGCTATACTGCTTCCTAAAAATCTTACACATTAGGAATAACAGGATACAATTTCTTTCAAAGGCAGCACATGGAACCCAGAGCCACCAACACTCTACTACAGGGTTGGGCAAGACAGCCTCCACGGGCTGGATCCAGCCCACCAAGCAGGTTGACCTGGCCCACGCTGCCTTGTCGCTCCCCCACCCCAAGGCCAACTGAGATCTGCGGGCAGAGAGAGAGAGCACAAAGCCTCCTCCTGCCCTGCAAGGCAATTGGAGTGAATTGCCAACTGTTCAGAACAGCTGGTGGTTCACTCTGAGTACCGTGTACCCCTTGCAGGGTGGGAGTAGGATATGAGAGACTTTGTGCACTGCCCCACCCCCAGGCCATGACTGGCCTAGGGGCGGAGAGCGTGTGCAAAGTCTCCTACCACTGCTAGTGGCACGCCGTGCCTAAAGGGAACCATCAGCTCTTCAGAACAGCTGTCAGTTCTCTCTAGGCATCAAAGAACAAGGGGGAAAGACTTCACGCACTCCTGCCTCCCCCAGGCCAATCAGGTTCTGTGGGCAGGGGAAGCATGGAAGTCTCCTGATCTCACCCCTTCTGCCTGAGGTTCTGCCCCTTCTGGGGCAGCCTGGAGCCACTTCAAAAATTTGTGAAGTAGCCCCCCTTTCTATAATTATTGCCCACCACTGTTCTACTAGCTCAGATCAGACAAGCCAACACAACAGCAGTTATCCCGACAATCAAAGCTGAAGTCTTCCCATGGCAAGAATATCTCCATTCCAATGCACACACCCACACCCATAGCCAGTAGACTAGTGTATCTGTTTAGACAGTATTGTCAAATGATCCTGCCTAACAAAGTTGAGATTATCCACAAAAACACAGAACTTCATTTTTTCTGGTACAAGCAAAGAATAAATTAAAATAAAGCATTCAGAGACTAACAATTAAATTCAATATAGGCATGTAAACTTATTTTTCCTCTTTCCTATTTTATATTCAGCCTTTGTAGAGAAAGATTTTATCATCAGTTTAAGGTTTTAACAAGACCTTTAGTATCACTACAGCAACACTCATTACTACAATAAAAATTATTAAAGAGCAACTATCTGCACAGGCTGTAGAAGTGAGTTATTTATGATGGATCGTACAAATATCAGATTCCTTGGATTTATTAATACAAGCCAAATATACCTGTTTGATAGTTTTGATCTTTTATGTACAGTATATGGTTTTAAACAAGCAATTTTGGCTATTTACAGAACAAAAACTATTAAGATTTAAAAGCCTTCTAAGAGGAATCATGATAAAAAAATCTTTTGAAATCTAAATATTCAATTTCAAAAGTAAAACTATTATACTGTTAGACAATGACAGAGCAGAACATTCAATACTTTAAAATGAAGAGTTTTTAGTTCTCTGTTCTATGTACATTGTTTATATAGCTAATTAAAAATAATCTTGTTGGAGGAGACAGGAACCTCTATTTGACCAACCACTACTATGTTCACCTATTGGAGATAAGCAATGCATATTTGCCTTATCAGAAAAACAGGTACTGTATAAACCTCTCCAATGATTACCTTTATAAAGATAATTTATAATTAGTTTATTCTATTTAAACTACTTGCACCATAAAGCACAAAATTACAATCATTGCCTCTTGCACTTTGAGGCAGGAGCACATCCATCTTGTCAAGGCCAGGTTTTCATTTTGATGGCCATTTTGAGGTTACGGGAGCCAGAGAATTTGAAGGTGGGAAAAAAGGATTACTTGTATAGTAACCATTGTTCTCTGAGATGTATTGTGCACATATGCATTCTGCTGCAAGTACCTATGCAGAATGCTCTAGAGTCAGACTTTTGTCATCAGTACCTTTTAGGCAGCACACTAGCCACAACATCATGAACTAAGTTTGATGAAATCACCTCTTAATTTAACTAATAACCTTAACTATTAAAAATCTGCGCTTTATTTCTAGGGATGTGAAAGATGAAGGAGCAACTGAGAGGGGCTGCTCTGGCAGGGGCTGAGAGCCAAGAGCCAGCGGCAGCCCCAGCCTCCATGCAGGGGCTGAGAGCTCCCCTGCCCACAGTAGAACCCGCACCCCATTGTGATGATTGGGGGCTGGGAGCCAGCAGCTAGCTCCAGGATGGGGCTGGGATGGGGAGCCCTATGGGCTGAGGGCTGCTCCAGCTAGGCTGCAGCTGTCCTCACCTCAGATCCTGCTTTAGTTGATTAACAGGTTAACTGGTATTTTACATCCCTTCTTATTTCTAGTCTGAATGCATCTAACTTAAGCTTTTATCCACTGCATATTCTTATGCCTTTATTTTCTAGATTAAAGAACTCTTTCATCAGAAATCTTGCCATTTAGGTCAAGGGTGGGAAACCTATAGCTCACAGGCCAGATCTGACATGCTGCTTCATTTAATCCGGCCTGCAGTAAGTCTCTGTGCCAGGGGATGGAAATCCTGAGCTTCGATGTCGCCCTATGGGGCTGACGTCACAAGTGCTGGTTGGCTGGCATGTCCATGCGGCCCATAAATAGAGGGGTGATCAGGGAAGCTACCTGTGCTTCTCCCACTCCCAGCGCAGACTCCACAGCTCCCATTAGCCAGCCAACTGATTTTTTTCTATGGGTCAATGACCCCAATAGAAAAAAGTTCGCCACACCTGACTTAGGTACTGATGGACTATATTCAAGTCACCTCTCAACCTAACAAGATAGACATATTGGCCTTCCTAAGCCTTTCACTGCAAAGCAAGTTTTCCAGACCTCAGATCATCCTTGGAGCTCTTTTCAATTTTTCAACGTCTTTTTAGAAGTGTGACGTATTATTCTAGTAATGGTTTCATCTATGTTTCACCTATATTGCCATACTATTTCTACTGGATAGTCTCTTGATTACAGAGCCAAGAATCATATTAGTCCTCTCAATCACAGCATCATATTGGGAGCTCACATTCAGTTGATTAACTACCATGACCCCAAGGATCAAAATGCTTTGTTTCTAGATGTATGACCTTATATTTGGCTGTATTAAAAACACATGTTCAAATTCCAATCATTTAGATATTTATTCATCTAGTAACATGGAACTGTCATCATTTGTCACTCCAGCAATTTGATTATCACCTACAAACTTTGCTAGCTTTTTTTTTCTTCCAAAGAGTAAACAAAAATACTGAATTGCACTGGGCCAAGAATAGGTTCCTGGGAACGTCAATGCCACCACACAATTTGGATGATGATTCCCTAACTACAATTACCTTTGATCTAAAAAAACCTGTCTGTTGACCTGTTTTTAATCTATTTAATATGTGGTGCACTGAATTTGTAAAGTGTCAAGTTTTAAAATAAGGCCTGGATAAGCTGTGTGATTTGGTCTCTGAGCAAAAAGTACTCCCTTTAATTTTTCACAAGTACATGAACTCATTATTTTATCAGTGTTTATAATTATGGATTTTAGGGATCCTTCAGGATGAAGAACTGGTGGAATTTTACTTCTGTAACCGTAAGTCACATTCCCTGAAGCACATTCACTTTATGTGTCAAGATAACGTGTATTCCGATTACAACTCATGACATACATGTAAGTTTTCCCATTTTTTTTTGTTGACAGTGATGCAAGTCTCCTTATTCCTTAAATAATATCTCGGTATAGTATGCTGCCATAGGATTTGCTGTACTATTTTAATGTATTGCTGAATTTGACCTCTCAAAGGTCCATAGAATTATGATTAAAAATGAGAATACACAGGACCCTTGTATTATTTTATGGATGCTAACATTTCTACAAGTTATTAAAGCAAGAAAAAGGATAGAGGATTTACAGATTTGCTATCATCAACAAAGTCTGAATTAACATTTCTAACTAACTGAACCAATTCGTATCATTTTCCAGATGGCTATTTATACATTTTAAACTGTTTCTGCATTTCTGGCACTGTTTCTTTGTATAAGACAATTAATTTCCTTGACTACAGATTGAGAGTTCCAGCCAAATTCATTCACGTGTTTTTTTAGACTATGTACATCTTCAGTAGAAAACCTACTTAATCCCTGTGACATAAGTTTTGTTCTAAAATTCTCAGAGTCACATCATAAATTAGAAAATGATGTAATATAATGGATTTTCATCCTCTTGGTAATAAAATGTCAGCACATTAGTCACTGAATCAAGTCAATGAATCAATGCTATGCCAACACAAAATCTGTCAGTGTAGGCGGTTTTGTGTGATATCTGCTACACCTCATCTAGCAGCAAGGTTGACACCAGCCTCCACAGACATTGACATAAAATGTTTGAACATATGCCACTTTTACTGAAATGGAGATTTAATGTGTGTGGTCAATGGTGGCTCTTAAGTCTCTGACACAGCATAACAGATTTTCCTTCAATAAGCCACAAAAGCACAATGCGAAAAAAGGAACATTTGACTTGTTCAAGGCCAACAGGCTAAGAAAACTATTCAAACGTAGTTGCCTTTTCAATTTATAGTATCAAAGATAGACCAAATGTAACTGTTCAAAGTCATTTTCATTAAACTTCACCAAGAGATTTTTTTGTTGAATCATATCTGGCAATTATAGTACAGGTTGTACCTCCCTTAACCAGGATTCCTTGGTCTAACAACATCCGTGGTCCAGGATGACTCAGACGGGAGCCCAGAGTGTGTGTGTGGGGGGGGGGGGGCGGGAAGCGGAGAATGGACAGCACAGCAAGGATTTCTCGCCCCAGTGGAGCTTCCTAGTCCCAGTGGATGGGGGAGCTCTAGCCTGGCCACGGCCGTGGACCGCCAGCAAGGGAGCTCGAACCCCAATGGCAGCCAGGGAGCTCTGGCCCCAGGTCCGGCCAGTCAGCTCCAGACGCACACTGGTTCCAGAGGCCGGAGAACTCCAGCTCCAACCTCAATTACGGAGCCAGGTGGCTGTGCAGCTCTGGCCATGGTGCTTCGGCCCTGGCAATAGTGGGGCCGGGGAGAGTCCCAGGTGACTGAGGCAGCAGTGGGGGCAAGCTGGAGCTCTAGCCCGGTGGCAGCACAGCCACGAGAGGAGGGACGTTTCTTGGTCCAGCAAATCCCTTCTTTCGGGACCATTCAGATCCCAAGGATGAAGAACCAGCAAGGTCCAACCTGTATTTGCCTGAGAACAAATAAAGGTTGACCCCTACACCTATAAAGAGATGCTCTGAAGTTAACAGGGCTCTGCTCACATGTTTGAAAGTGCAAGATCAGGATTCCAACATACAAATTGCCTTTTCAAAGCAAATACCTATGACTGCCTTTCCATATGTGCTAAGTGACTGCAGTCCTCGATTCTAGTACAGTGCAAGTGGAACAGTTCTATGGGATGCAAACATAACTCACACAGGAGACTTTTTTTAGTAAAACAACTGGGCAGTAAAAATGTAAAATCCCATTTAATCATTTAACCGATTAAAGGAGAAGCAGGGCCCCCACCACCACTGGGCTGGAGCAGCCCCTCTACCACAGGAAGGGGCTGCACTGGCAGAACTGGAGCGGTACCTGCCTGCGGTGGGCCAGGGAGCTCTGCAGGCAGGGACTGCTCCGGCACCTCGGCCAGAGGCTGCTACAGCTGGTATGCCAGAGCAGTCCCTGCTTGGCAGGGCATCCTGGCCAGAGCAGCCCCTACTTGCAGGGCGCCCAGGCCTGCCACAAGCAGGGGTTGCTCTGGCCCAGCTGAAGCAGGCCCTGCCTGCAGCAGGTGGAGAGCTGCTCCAGGCCCCACCAGTTAACCTCAACTGATAAGCCTCACCAATTAAGGGTGAGGCTTACTGGTTAATTGGTTAAACAGGCACATCTCTACCAGGCAGTTTTCAGTAAAACAATTATTTCCTAATAAAGAAAAGGAACAATTTTACACTGGGGATTTACATCTCCAAAATGTCAATACATAATGATTTTAATAAGTAAGAACAAAGACATTTTTTTAAAAACCTTTTTGAGACAAAAGGAGAACAAAAGATGTTGTGAAGTTTCCATTGCCAAAATGGACTGGTTTTAAGAACACAGGAGTAGTTAGCAAACTGATGAATACGCTATGCTACTTACGAGGTCATTCATATTGGTTTGGCTGGCTGGGTGAATTTCCTCCAAGAACTCCAAAACATAAAACGTGTACCTATCCATAAGGTGGACTCCAATCCCAAGATCGGGCTGATGCTTAAAAACAAAATGTACATACTTAGCATGTTCTAAATCAAAAATATGATAGTAACAGAGTAAAATAGGACCATGCAAATGTCAAACCTATGTTACCTTTACTTTTAGTCAAAGTATTCAAAAAAAGATTACTAATCCTCAAAAACAAACTGTATAAATTAATCTGTACAGTGTATGTTGTCTTCACCTTTTTAGACTAAATTCTGACTAGCCCTGTCTTTGCCTGGTTGCAGCAAGTCTCTTCCTCTGCTATCCACCTGGGCAGAACTCAGGAAGGATCCTTCCACTATCACAAGACGCAGACTGGGGAAGATAGTCTTATGTGGCTCCAAGAGGTTATGACCAGCTACAGCAGATACATGAGTAGAGCCTGATTTTCAAAGAAGTTGCACACCTACTGGGGCAATGGTGCTCACTACCTTTAAAAATCAAACAGCTACAGAATAGGAGGTTTCACAAACAGCTGCTGTCATAAAAGCCTACAGTCAGAAAGATTAAGCTGAAGCCACTTGCAGGTTTAGGGAGAAGACGACTAGCGTCCCTCTTCAAATGTACTACCCATTGTATTATCATTCATATTTTCTATTCTCTATTGTTACACTGCAGAAAAAATATATTTATCATTAAGTTTCTAATTCATTATTTTATGTTCGAATTGTAAGATTTACTGAAAATTAAATTAGGGGTGTACATTAGCCTGGTGGGCAACTGACACCCCCACACTTTTGAACATCACAACAGAACACCACAAAAAACACATCCAATATTATACATTCACCCATTATACAATGCTTTAGAAGCTAAACACCCTTTATATGTTAAGAAGTTATGGGGGAGATTTTCAGAAGTGCTAAAGAAACTTAGAAGCATAAGGGCTGCTGAAAGTTAACAGGACCTGTGCTCCTAAATCCTTTGGTCACTTTTGGGGAAAGAAAAGTTACCGTACCTCCAACCCACAGGAACCCTAACCCAAGCTTTAAGCACCATATTCATAGGCAGTCTTCCCTGTAAGCTGAGTGCTTGGGTGGCCTCACAAGAGAGATTCAAGTTCTGCCCAGCTGATCAGTGCAGTGCCTATAGCACCAACATCCAGCACCATCCGTTTTGTACTGGTGGTGCACATCTTCACATTTCTCAGTGAAAGTTACAAAATTTATCTGCCCATGGCTGTAAAAAAAATAGAAGGAACCCTGCTCATAGGAATCCTAATGATAGGGCACCAAGTCCTGTCGCCTGGAATAGTAATCCTAGATACAAACACTCTGCCCACAGGAATCCTAACCCTAGATCCAAGCACCTTACCCATGGAATCTCTAACTCTAGTGCAGGGAGACCTACCTACAGGAACCCTAAACCTAGCTCCAAATATCCTATCTACAGAAACCCTGACTCAAGGGTGAAAAGCTCTATCCAGGGAAATCTGAACCCTCACTCCAAGTCCCCTATCCACAGGACCCTAACCCTACCTCCAAATACCATACCCATAAGAATCCTAACCTTAGCTCCAAGTACCCAGCTAAACTCACTTACCGAAAGAGAATCTTCTCCTACTTGGCTACTAGCCAATGCCATTATATTTGGAGAATAAAATCGTTCATACATGGATGCTCCTTGGCAGGTATCAATAATAAACAGCAATTCATTGTATCTAAAAGAAATAAAACAGCTTTCATATCTGGCATTCTATAGACCAGGGTTGGACAAGACGCGGCCCGGGGGCTGGATCCAGCCCACCTAACACTTTGATCTGGCCCATGGACTGCATCTGACCACTTTCTATTTACATCCTGCTGCATGCACCACCGAATTTCCAGGCGCTGCTCTAGACTGTATCTTCATTCACATGTTTCGGATACTTTATAATGAATAAGAAACACGTAAGATATTGAGCCAAGGTAACTCATTTCAGTGGCTGAAAATTATAATAGACTTCCTTCTCCTCTGGAAAAGAGCGCTTCTGACAGCCTAAAGAACAATAGTTATTTAATACCATTGCTGAGGTGACAATTTTTGTTGTATTTATAAACCATATTCAGAATAAAAATAATTAGTTTTATCACCTTTCACTAGAAGAGTGTGCAGTTCTGACTAGAATGAAATGGACGATTGGAAAGCTACAAACCAAATTTTATACCTCTTGATGACATATTGTATTTAATCACTAAGTAATACATTTTTACCTTCTTTTCTGCCACATTTGTTCAAAGGCATCAGCAAGTTCTACATTAGTGATTTCTTCAGAATCCTGAAATTTCAAGAAACCATTTCCACCATGACCTTGTAGAAAAATTCACAAGTTAAAAAAGTATGTATGTTAAAGATAAGAGTACAATACATACAAATATGCTTGCTAAAAGAAACAGTTAAATGCAATATCTCTCTCTCTTTGGTGTGGGATGACAAATCACAATACTAGGGTAATAAGGACAATAGATGTGCATCGTTTAATCTGGAATACATCTTATTCATTCAGAAATTGCTAGATATTGCTTTAAGAATGCTTCATGGATTATCTATACAAAACCCCTTCACATAATAATGACTTTTTTTTGGTAACTTCCAGAGTCATTACAAACTTGGCTCTCTATACCATATGCCCAGGGAAATGTGGAGTATAAGACCCATATTTTTAAGTGGAGTAGAAATCTTAGTTATCAGAATCCTTCATGAATTGGTTTTAATATTACTAATAATGGATGTCTTGCTCAAAGTAATGTGAATCCATAATAACCATGTATTTGTTCTACTAGTTCTTCAGTATTATTTCGCATCCTCATGAGATTTAATTTCTCTACTAAACAGCAAAACCAATAAATTCCTGTAATTACCAGTCATATATATTAGAATATTGCTTCTGTCATCAGAAAGTAGGCGTTTGGATCGAGGTGTGCTTGGTGGGATTCTTCCTGTTAATACACGCAAAAAATTCTCCACGGTAACCTACAAATATGAAAATGAAGTAATTTCTAAACAACATAAGGGATATCTATTGAGCATTAATAGACTGGGTTCCATAAAATAATGACAAACTATGGTTTTACTGTGCGACTTCTCACTGGTAAGAGTTCTTTTTATTGCCCCATTAAAATCAACCTGTTGTTTTACTATATTTGAAAACTATTTCACTGAATACACATGTACAGCCATCACAGAGTTTTACTGTGTCCTCATTGATTTGAACACCTGTCACAGTATACAGGCAGTCCCCGACTTACGCGGATCCGACTTACGTCGGATCCGCACTTACGAACGGGGCTTTCTCGCCCCGGAGGTCGAGGTAGCGGATTGCTACCTGCGAGCTCCGGGGCGAGAAAGCCCCGTTCGTAAGCTGCTCCCGGTGCCCCTGGTCTGCTGGAGACCGTCTCCAGCAGACCAGGGGCACCGGGCGGGTTCCCGCGCTTCTGAGGCTTTGCCAGAGCAAAGCCTCAGAAGCACGGGAACCGCTGCTGCTGCCGCTTGAGACCCGGTGCCTGTGGTCTGCTGGGGACCGTCCCCAGCAGACCACAGGCACCGGGACTCAAGCCGCAGCCGCGGGGGGGGGGGGGGGTCCCGCGCCTCTGAGACTTTGCCAGAGCAAAGCCTCAGAGGCGCGGCACCCCGCTGCCACTGCTGCTCTGCTCCCCGTGTCCCTGGTCTGCTGGGGGGGGGGGTGGGGAGCACGGATAGTGTGCCCCCCGCCCCCCCCAGCAGACCAGGCTTTTGTTTTGGACCCTGGAGCAGAGCAGCTGGGGCGCTGCCGATTGGTCCTGCAGCACACGCTCTGGGCACTACTGGAGCAACCCGGCAGCACCCCAGCTGCTCTGCCCCAGGTGTCCCCAAGTCAGCCGCTGCTGAAACTGACCAGCGCTGACTACAGGAAGCCCGAGGCAGAGTTGCTCTGCCCCAGGCTTCCTGGAATCAGCGCTCATCAGTTTCAGCAGCAGCTGACTTGGGGAAGCTTGGGGTTCTTAAGTTGAATCTGTATGTAAGTCAGAACTGGCGGTCAGTTTCAGCAGCGGCTGAATCTGGACGCCAGTTCCGATTTACATACAGATTCAACTTAAGAACAAACCTACAGTCCCTATCTTGTACATAACCCGGGGACTGCCTGTAGCGTGTATCTTTACTCCGTCAACACCACTTATGAATTCACAATATACTGCAATATTAGTGTGTGTTACCATGGAAAAATGTTAATAAAAACTCTACAGTTTAAATTCTCTGTACAGCTCAAGCAAGGAAAAGATTCCTGTGGCACAAACATCTAAAAGATCAGATGCAGTCCATCTGGACAGTGACCATAAACTGTTTGATTAAACATTAGAACTCCTTGTTCTGAATGCAGATTTATAGCACTCTGAAATGCTATAAAAAAATTCAGACTCCGGACATTAAAATCAGAGAGCATGACATCTTCTGTAAACCTACAAAGTTTCCAATAGGAAACATGGTATGAAATTTAATTGTTCCTGTAAACTATACATTTGCTTTATAAATCATTTTAGTGTGTGGTACTAATTAAAATTCTGTAACTGAAATCTCAGTTAAGTCAATCCAGTTAATACTTAGAAAAAAATTGCAGTAAGAAGTGTTTTCTGAAAACAAGACCATAGTAAAGTGATGCAGACATTTCAATTTACCAGATGTTATAAAGTGGTTAGAAATGAATTACTTACAAAAAGGACATGTTTTATTTGGGGAAAAAATAAATATTTTTAAAAAGATGTTGAACACGCAAAGTGCAAACACACACCTGCTTAATGTCAAAGCACATGGAAGTGCTAGCAATTTAACCAATCATACAATCTAAACTACTTAAACAAAATGGAAAATCAGTAACATTTTTATACTGTTAAAATAGATGGCAATCCTCACAATCTCCTAGCCACAACTCACAACAGCAGTAGCAATAACAGGCCTGGGAATGAACATTTTCTTTAAAATAACCAATGTACAATATTTTATTGTAACTGGTAGGAAAGAACTACAAAGTTGTAACAAGTTATGAAAATCAGTAGGAATCTTCTTTTTGTTATATATCAATTAAGAATAAAGGCCTGATCCAAAATCCTGTGAAGTGAATGGAAAGGCTATCACTGACTTCAATAGACTTTTGATCAGGCTTTAAAGCAACACTACAGAAAAATCTGGTTAGATAAACAAAGCATTGTTACCTCATAGCTTCTGTAATCCACTTCCACATCATCTCCATAAACATTTAGCTCCATGTTTTTATGGCTAAAGACTGTTGCTGGCTTGGGATTCCTTGGATTACATGCCATATCATCTGCCAGCATCAGGACAATGTGACTGGGGAAAACAAAACATAACAATTTCAGATATTCTATTTTAATACAAAAGGAAGGTTGCAAATCATGGAACAAACAAACATGACCCATTATTAGAGCCCTGCAAAATATGCACATATCCATTTTATATCTGCTATGTGTGCCAACTGCATTATCAGCTGAAGATACAAATGTTGTGTCTATATAGGGCTCTACTCATTTAAATAAGATTATACAGGCAGTCCCCGAGTTACGCGGATCCGACTTATGTCGGATCCGCACTTACGAACGGGGCTTTCTCGCCCGGGAGCTCGCAGGCAGCGGGACCGCCCAGAGCGCAGCGGTCCTGCCACTTCGACCTCCGGGGCGAGAAAAGCTGCTCCGGGTTCCCCTGGTCTGCTGGGGACCGTCTCCAGCAGACCAGGGACACCTGGAGCAAAGCCGGGGAGGCAGAGGGGTCCCGCGCCTCTGAGGCTTTGCTCTGGCAAAGTCTCAGAGGCGCGGGACTCCGCCGCCGCTGCGGCTTTGCTCCCGGTGTCCCTGGTCTGCTGGAGACGGTCCCCAGCAGACCAGAGGCACCGGGAGCAAAGCGGCAGCGGCGGCGGAGTCCCGCACCTCTGAGGCTTTGCCAGAGCAAAGCCTCAGAGGCACGGCACCCCACCGCCGCTGCCGCTTTGCTCCCGGTGCCTCTGGTCTGCTGGGGACCATCTCCAGAGAAAAACTCAAAGAATAAGTGAAGATATCTTAGTGGTGTTTTTTCCAACCCCAATTATAAAGCCTTCTCACGGGCATTGAGAAAGTGGGTTTTAAACTATTCTGGTATAGAGAGTGTGGGCCCTGCACAGATGTAGTTAAAAATCAGTTCACAAAACTACAAGTACACAAGGTCCCAGCATCAAAAGCATGGAATTCTGAGTTGAGGCTGTTATGAACCTATTAGCTCCACCATCTTGTGTAATGTTCTTGAAGACTGCAAGATGCTCTATCAACAATACAGACAAAAATGAATAATGTAATACTATTGGGAAAATGAATTTCAAATATACAAGCACACCAAGTTGCTACACACATTTAATGCATTGTGTGAGATTTTAAAATACATGTGAAACATGTACATCCACACAAAAACTATGCATTACAACAAATTAATGTTAGCAGAATTGCTTCCACTGTCATCCATTAGTATCCATGTTGGTGCTTCAGCATTCATAGTGGTAATTTTAGAGTGTTATTTTGGAATTTAATTGTTAAACAGAAATGTGTCTGCCTTGACCAAACAGATTATTGCCATCATAGCCACTGAATTGATTAGAACAATGATTAAAACTATGATTGCCTAAAGAGGGCTTCTATTCTGTCTTGTAACAATTTTCATACTACAGATAAGAGTGCTTTGCTTCATGTCAAGATGTAAGAGTATCTAAAGATCCAGGATATCAAACAGGATCTTCCTAATGTCTTCTGTTGCTGGATGACAAATCTAGCTATTATTGACAGATGGGTTTCAGAAGGAAATACTCATTTTTTTAAAACCCAGGAAGGATCCTAATAAATCTGATTTTAAGATATAGCATTGCTGTTGTTTGTCACACTCTATTTCAAAAACAATTATCAAAATCCTGCATTTTACAAGTTGAACCTCTAATCCAGCAACATCTGTGGTCTGGCATGATTTTAGTTAGCCAGATGGCCACTTATCATGAGTGAGAGCAAGTTTTCCTGTAATGCCATAAAGTTTGTTTACAGCCACCAGTCATAGCTCTCAGCGTTCTGTGCTGTGATTTAGCTCTAATTTACCCTTCACTGTCTTCTAACAGCCCAGTAAGCAGTGGAAGTGTAGGTAATGTTGCTATACAATATTGACCTTCTATGATTCAGCAAATTCTCTGGTTCGGCGGCGGTCAGGTCCCAAGGGTGCCGGACTAGAGAGGTTCAACCTGTAGTACATTTGGAATACAATTTCTGTGGCCTGTGTTATATAACACTGTAGGAGGCAGAAAACAGAAAGGCGGTTCCTAAGTGACAGACTCATTGCAGCCAGAGTGGCTAGGAACTCCGTCCAGAGGCAGGGAGGAAAATCAAACACTATTCAAATAAGAGGCTGCAATAACTGCAGAAAGTACAGCAGCCCATCTCCTGTGGCATGCTTCAACTTAAGAAGGTGGATGTTAAATCTCACCTTAGTTCCTCCAAACAAAGGCCAACTCCTCAGGCTATCCATTGGTAGAATGAATTTCACTCATGTTGAACATTTGTGAAAAAGGGAGGATACTAATAACACTTAGCTCTCTCATACGTTTTCATCCATAATTTAAAAGTAAATCACGTTATCCCCATTTTGGAAATTTCACTGCAGTTTGTTCCTCTCTACATCTCAGAGGAGCTTAAATCAATACTCCTTTGCAGTATTATCTGTATTACAGTAGTGTCTGGGTTCTTGAGCCATGGCCCCCACTGTAGCAGGCATGAGCAAACAAGAACTACAGAGAAACTGGCCTAGACAGCTGATATTTTAGATTACAACAGGACAACTAGGTGAAACAAACAGGAAGGCAAGAGGACAAGGCAACAAGCCCCTCACAAAGCTTTTGTAAAGTGAAACAATGAAAAGGAAAGAAATCTGCTGTTTTCCCCACAGGCCAGAGTTTTAATGGGAGCTGTGGGGGCACTGACATTGTTGAAAAGCACAATGCAGGACTGCAAATAAACTCACAATAAAGTCAGAAATTCACTGTAGGGTCACAGACGTTCCACAAGGAGACCCACATCTCCACTCCTACACAAAAGTATGGAATTCTGTAAATATTATCAAAAATTTAAAAAGAGGAGTAAGTTTTTAATATTCAATAAATAGTCTACTGGATCTTTTGAAGCCTAAAGGGAAAACAGAATCGTATACTATAACAAAACTAAAACAAAAGTAGTAAAGAAATAAACGGGGAAACTCCATGCCTCCAATGTCACAAAGTTCAGTCGGCAGCTTAAACACCCCTCAATACCCACTGTACCAAAAAGGAGAATACTTTATCCACCATTCTGTTAGGAAACAAATATATAAATATTGCAAGCTTTAGAGCAGAGACTCCAAGTGTCAGAGCACTGTCAGATTCTATGCAGCACTTAAACAAAACACCACCAGATAGGCACAAAAGGTAAGGGTACCTAGACCACTCGATCAATACTTATACTATAAGGCTGTGTCTACATTGGCACCCCTTTCCGGAAAAGGGATGCTAATGAGACCAGTCGGAATTGCAAATGCCGCGGGGGATATTTAAATCCCCCGCAGCATTTGCAATTCCGACTGGTCTCATTAGCATCCCTTTTCCGGAAAGGGGTGCCAATGTAGACACAGCCTAAATGTACTCAAACAGATATAGCCTGTCTTGATACAAACAAGCAAGTTAGGCTGGTAAAAATGCTAGCTGTATCTATGCTATGAAGATCTGTTCCTACAGCTATGTTGATTAGGGATCAGACCTCTTCACATCCCTGACATCAACTTTGCTGACAGGTGTGTGCAGTGTAGATTGAGCCTCATTGTGCTGAAGAGATACAGCAAGGCCAGGTGTGGACAAGACAGCCTCCGTGGGCCAGATCTGGCTCACAGTCGCCCTGCCACTTCTCTGCCCCCAGCCAATCGAGACCAGGGAATGGGGGAGCTGGCGGTTCTCTCTCAGCACTGGGAAGTGGAAGCAAGGACTTCATGCGCTCCCCCCACCCCAGGCTAATGAGGCCTCCTCCACCCCAGGCTAATGAGGCCTCCGAGTCCTGCCCCTTCTACCAAAGGCCCTGCCCCTTCCAGTGCGGCCCGCAATCATTTCAGAAATTTGTGAAGTGGCCCCCTTTCAAAAAATATTGTCCACTCCCGAGGAAAGCAGTTAATCCCACACTCCCTTGCAGTAATTTTGAGCAGCAGACAGCTGCTTTTCCTTTCAATAAAGTTGTATGATCAGTCTTATATTCACAAAAGTCAATGAGAGTTTTGCAACTGACTCAAGTGACAGCAGGATACTACCCATAAGCTGGGGGAATCACATACAGCGAATAGACAGAGCATGAAAGATTCAGAGTCCTAGAAACATAAATAATGCACAAAAGTATGGATTTACCCCTAATTTCCACACTAGCCCATAGTGTTCACATTCACACAGGTAAAGGACAAGGCTGCCTTAGGCAAATAACAACATATGACCATTTAAGCAAGGGCCCAGTTCAACTGCATCTTCCTTTCCCTACCCAAGACCACCAACAACTACCCCCAAACTAAGGCTGTGTCTTGACTGACACAAAGCTTTTTTTTTTTTTTTTAAGAAATCACTAATGTGCAACAATTATATCACTCTAAAATCCTAAGAAGAGATAAGGCACATGTCATTTTTAGCACAGGGTTGCCAGGCAAGATCAAGACTCTACGTCACCACGTCCAACCCCCGTGAAAATACAGACCTTTGTCTCCATTAGGTTTTTACAGCAAGATTACTAACGCCTGTTAGTTATCTTGCAGTTTCCAACACAATTTTTTTTGGTCAGTGAAGACTATCTTAGATGAGCAAGACATTAGTCTCTAAGGACACCAGTGCCCTGATTCTACCTCACCCAGCATAGTTATTGCATGCAAGCCACTTTATGCAGATTGTGTACTTTAATAAGATAGTCAGAGTGAAATCTGGAGCTACAGCACCTGAAGCCAGATGGGGATCTGGTCTTTACTGTCCTTTAGGAACAAAAGTTGTGGTAGGAGTTACTATAAAGAGCTTTTTTAAACAAAACAATCTCTTGCGTGTAAATTAAGGATGTTAAATTGCAGTTATCTGGCTAACTGTGTAGAACCTACAATTTCTATCAACTACATGATTAGTCAATAAGGACCACTCTGCAGAGCCACAGCGGGGGTAGTTCCAGGAGCCACCCACACTGCAGCTCTGCATTTTAAATGTAGTAAGAGCTGCCGGGGCTAGAGAAGTAGTGGGCACACGGGAAAGAGAAGGGGCTGGTGCAGGATAAGGGGGCAGGTCCCGGAGGGCTGAGGGGAGTGAAACGGGCAGGAATCAGGACAGCAGAGGAAGGTGAGGGGTGGGGGACAGCAGGCACCAGGGGAGCAAATGGTGTGAGGGGAGGGGAGGAGACATGACAGCAGAGGGAAAAATGAAAGGTTTATAAGATATGTATTAATAATTTGGGTGCCACAGTGGCACACATCTGAACAAGATCACATGAACTCAAAACTGGTACGCAAGATAAAATTTACTCTGCTCATGGGAGGAAAATCTTAGAGGAAACACTTCCCTCAGCCTCTCCCCCAGAGTTAATGCAATGTAAATTGGGTTAATGCAATTGCAGAATAGTTGCATGGGGGTCCTGTGAGGGCCAAACTCATCCCTATTGGCAAGAGGACGATGGGAGAAGTTCTTAGAGGAGTCACATGACACCCTTCTGGTCATGTGTCCATCTTGACCCCGGGAGTACTACCTCCACGGGTGGGACTTCTTGTGGCAGGGGGCATGGCTAATGGGGGTCAAGGATGTGGCTAATGTGTCCCTAATTTTGGTTCAGAAAATATGGTCACCATAATTATAAGGGCAAGTGGGGCTGGAAGTGCCCTGGCTGCCGGTCCTGCCCCTGGGGACTATCAAATAGTCATGTAATCGTTAACATTTGATGAGGCCACATGACTATTCAATTACATGCTATCTAACATCCCAAGTACCTGCTACTCTTATTTCTCTGCTGCTTCAGGTAGCAGGCTGTGTTCAGAGCAGGACAGTGGCTGCTGGCCAGGAGCCCAACTCTGAAGGCAAAGTAACCACCAACCAGCAGCAATACAGAAGTAAGACAGAATAATACAGTATCACCATCTTTACTTCTGCGCTGCTGCTAGCCTTCAGAACTAGGCTCCTGGCCAGCAGACATTTATCTCCAGCCACCCAGCTCTGAAAACAGCACAGAGGCAAGAATGGCAATACTACAAATCCACTAAAATAACTTTGCAATTGTCTTTTGGGTCAAGATCCCCAATTTGAGAACACTGGTCTCCTCTATGAAAAAATATAGTGTGGGGGTAAATAAACATAAAAGACCAGATTTCACGATCTGACACACCTTTTTCATGGCCATGAATCTGGTAGGGCCCAGACAATGGGAGCTGAGAAACTCACACTTTGGATGAGTCTGCAGTTTTTTTACAAAGGTATTAACTAAAACAATTATACAAGTACAAGCCTGGTATGAATGCAATTATACCAGAATAAAGATGACTTATAATAGTATTGTCTCCTTCCCATAAACCTTTAATATAACTGCAACCACATCATGGAGTTTGTGCCATTTTTCACTATCCTGGTGCAACTGATGAGCACAGCTCGCATGTGCAGAAAAGGCACTGAACTCTTTTGAAACTTCCACCAAAACGTCTATTTTTAATAAAGTTTATGACATGTAGAAGCTTCTTTGCTAGAAACCAGTCATTTAGAGGTCCTCACTCTAATTGTGTGCCCTTGATTTAGCTGAAGCACTGCACTTGTAGTTAGGCTTGCTCATTAAGTGAAGTGTTCTTTAATCAAAAGGCATATTAAAAATACATTAGTTATGTTAGACATGAAGCTGCAATATAGTGACTGAATACATTTTACCAATTTTCAACTGTGCATTCACAAACTAACTAGCAGTGCAATTTAGTGGTTGGTTAGCATCACATAATTTGATCCAATTATCAATTTCTGTCTGGTAGCATCACAGTACATACTTTTGTCATTTTCCTTTCTAATAATATTATTCCAACTTTTAGTAAATTAATGTAATTAAGTCACTGCTCTCTACCTGCTTATGAAAGGAAGAGACCAACATTTTAGTCCTGTTTCAGAAGATGAACTTTTATTTTAAAATAAAAATTTAAACAATAAGATTATCTTACCTATCAGGAATGCCTAGCCTCTTGACGCTTCTGTAAACTGAAAGTGTATTTGCCACATGACGGTAGTTAAACCAGAATCGAGATGTACACACCTTCAGTGTTTAAAAGAAATAAATACATATTAAAAGATGTAAGCAATGCATTGAGTTATTATATGCATCAATGTATGTTGTTTGCTGTGATGTCAAAAAACTAGCCACTCAGAGATTCAAGAAATCAATGCCATAAGTAATATACCCCTTCTATGCAAAAAAAAAAAAAAAAAAAAAGTTTTTTTCATATTTTGAAAAAAATGTTAATGTATTGACACGTGGAGAAAACGTTCATTTAAAACTAGAAAAAGTACTAAAAATAAGTATTGTGGGAAATAATCCAGCACTGACAAGTGGATTACTTTAATTATTTAATGTTTTCTTCATTTCAAATTTCTAATATAGCCCTGTTGCAAAGTGCAAGTAAATGAATACAAAGTCCACATGACTTTGAAGGGAACTTTTGCTGGGGTGTCTGGCTTTTAGGTAGTCAAATATAATAGCATTAGAGTTGGGCCTGAACAACAGAATTTGCATACTAACTCTCAAACAATTAAGGAATATTCAGATTCCAGTTTGGGGGCACATTTCCAAACAATGTGTCAGTTTGTTTAAATACCAGTAAGTAAACAAGTAAGTGTAAGAAGAGTGTTAGAAGTAACTTTCAGAATCTGATTAAAAAGTAGTCATTATATTTTATGTTACAGAACCTTTGACACTATAACGACTAAATCAATATGAATACTAATGGCCTAGTATTTCAATGCCACCAAAGATGTTTACGGACCGAGAAACCATGGAATTAATCACGAGATCAAAGGATGGTACCCAACTCTTGAAAGCCAATGAATCAATTGCTTCTCACTGGAAGGAGCACTTTTACGAGCTCCTGGACAGCCCCTCCACCGTAGTCCCAGAATCCCTTGACCGAATCCTTCAGCAACCGCCTAGGGACGATCTCGCAGTACTTCCTACCCTGAATGAGGTCCAAGCTACCATCAAAGTGATGAAGAGTAACAAGGCAACTGGACTAGACAGAATCCCCGCTGAAGTTTTCAAAGAAGGCAGCCCAGAGCTCCACAAACAACTCCATTTCCTAATTCTCAAGATCTGGACTAGGGAGTAGATATCACGAGAGTTGAGAAACACATTGATCGTCAGTCTTTTAAAAAAGGGTGACAAATTGGACTTTGGAAACTATTGCGGCATCTACCTGCTGGCAACAGCAGGGAAAATCTTAGCTCGAATCCTTGCCAATTGACTCCTGCCAATCTCAGAAGAAATTCTTCCAGAATCCCAGTGTGGCTTCTGACCATTTTGAGGAACAGTGGACATGGTCTTCACCGCTCAGCAATTGCAAGAAAAATGTTGCAAACAAAATCAAGCCTTATACATGAGTTTCATCGACCTGACGAAGGTGTTCGATTCAATTGTAGCGCCCTGTGGACCATCCTCTCAAAGACCCCAAAAAATTCACCAGCATCCTGAGGCTGCTTCATGGCAACATGACTGCCACAATGCTGAGTAACAACAGATCTCAAAGCAACCCCTTTGAGGTCAAAACAGGAGTCAAACAAGGCTGAGTCATTTCCCTAGCACTGTTCTGCATCTTCATTGCTATCACCCTCCATCTCATTGATGGCAAGCTTCCAGATGGCGTGAAGATTGTCTACAAAACTAATGGGAAGCTTTTCAACCTCAGGAGACTGAAGGCCAAAAGCAAAGCCTCCACAACTTCAATCATGGAGCTCCAGTAAACGAATGACAATATGGTCGCTGCTTTTTCTCTCGTAGCTCTTCAGACCATCTTAAGTGCCTTCGCTGATGCGTAAGAGAATCTTGGCCTCGCACTGAACATCAAAAACACCAAAGTGCTCCATTAACTCTCGCTGACAGGACAATCTCATGTACTGTGTATAAAGTCAACGGAAAACTGCTGGAAAACATGGAGCATTTCCCATATCTTGGAAGTCATCTCTCCGCCAAAGTCAACATTGACGCGGAAATCCAGCATCGCCTGAGCTGTGCACGTTCTGCTTTTGCGCACCTGAGACGAATGGTCTTTGAGAACTGGGACATCAGTGCCAACACAAAGCTCTTTGTGTACCGCACAGTGGATGTTCCAACACTGCTATACACATGTGAAAACTGGACAACATATAAACTTCACCTGACGGTTCCTGAACAATATCGATCTTGCTACAGGCAAATCTTAAATATCCCTTGGGAAGACGGCACATAAACACTAGTGTCCCAGAAGAGTCGAACATGACTAGCATTGAAGCTATCATCATCTACCAACAACTTCACTGGATTGGTCATGTGGTCCAAATGCCTGATCAGTGCCTCCCAAAACAGATTCTGTTTTCCAAGCTGAAAGAAGGACAGAGGAGCGTTGGGGATGTGAGGAAGCAATTTAAGGACATATTGAAGGCAAACATGAAAAAGCATGGCATCGGTGTTGACACTTAGGAGAACCTTGCCCAGGACCGTCCCCAGTGGAGAGCAGTAATCCGTGAGGGGATTTACTTTGAGAGGCCCTACCACTGCGCAGATGAGGAGAGGCGGAGAAGGAGAAAAGAGCGGCTAAAACTGCCCCGCATCCCTCCAATAGCCACCAGCACCTGCCACTTCTGCGATAAGACCTGCAGCTCCAGAATCGGGCTGGTCAGCCATCTACAGATCCATAAATAGGAGGGTGACAGGAAGACGTCCTACTCGTTATCGAGTGACCGCTGAGAGGGAGAATGGCCCAGATACTATGAAAGATGGAAAGAACCTTTCCGATGCATGGAATAATACTAAAACCTGTAAGGCTACATCTACACTGCAGCATTATTTTGAGATACTAGAGGTATCCCGAAATGGCTATTCCGCATCTTTTGAGCGCGCCCGTTATTTCAAAATATAACCCACTTGCTATTCCGACATCCCTGTAAACCTCATTCTACAAGGAGTAAGGGATACTTTGAAATAAATCACTATTCCAAAGCAAGTGCTGTGCAGAAAGCACTAAATTTCAAAATAAGCTATTTTGAAATTGACTTGAAATAAGCTATGCAATTTGCATAGCTCAAATTGCGTAGCTTATTTCGAGCTACAGGTCTAATGTAAACGTACCCTACATGAGCTTACTAAGGCCTTGTTTTACACTACAGGGGGTCCTCGCTATAAGTCCAAGATATGTTCCAAAAAACTTGGACTTATAACAAAAAACTTAAAGCGAGGAATTTTTTTCCCACGGCTCACTTCCATTTAAGCAAATTGGGGGGAGTGTTTCACCCAACTTATAGCGGGGAATGAGAGGACTTATAATGTATCAGTTCCTACAAACGTCAACGACTTTAGTGTGGAACGGATGTATACTGGGACGACTTATAGTGGGGACCCCTGTACTGGAGTAAGTCGACCTAAGTTATGCTACTCCAGCTACTTGAGTAACACAGTTGGAATTAACGTATCTTAGGTCAATTTACTGAAGTGTCTACATTGTGCTGCATTAATGGAAAATGTTGTCCTGTCAATTTATCTTACTCCTCTCAATCGGATGGAGTACCAGAGTCAACCAGAGCACACACTGAGGTCAATATCATAATACAGTTACTATCCTGGCTGGATTTGTGTGCATGGCTTTTCAACCAACAGCCCCAAAAGCGGTGGCTCCTCCCAGCAGAGGATCCAGGACATAATTGTGAGAGGAAGAGGAGAGGAGTGTTCTTCTGTCTGGGAGAAGATTAAAAGTTTTGGGTGTCAGTACCACCACCAGCAGGAGGCCATCAGTATCAGTAATAAAATATGTGTGTTCTGTTATATACCTAGCTCTGTTTTAAACCTAGTGCCACCATTTCAGGACTTTGCCTGCTTGTGACAATCTGCAAAAGATGACCGAGTCATGCAACATTTTATGAAGTGTGCTTAAAGTTAAACTCAATTAATCGCTTTGTTGATTTACGACCCCAGACCTTTTCTCAACTGTGAATTGAGTGAGGCTCTAGCTTCCAACCTGGCTCAAGATGTCTCCAGAACAATCAGTGAGAGCCATGAGAGTAACTATTGTTTAACACACTAGTAAATGTCCTTGGAAGGCTGACCAACACAAGAAACATTTAGGTTCAAGTTACTAGAACAGCTCAAGAAATCATGATCAGATAGAGAAGAAACTACCCAGCCTCAATTGATTCAAGATACAGCAATAAGTACAGATTGACAAAGAACCAAAGGCAGGAGGCAAGACATTTAGCTTAAAAAAATCTTTAACGTATATGACATAGGAGTTGATCAATTAAAATCATCTCTTCAAAAGATGCCCTTTAAGTTGCTTTACTATTTAGACAAAACAGAGAGAGCAGATTGTTAAATAGGTTTCTGAATATCAAGCTATTGACTTTTGTAGCTACCAGTGATAAGTACAGTACAAAAACACACCTCTCTCAATGTTTATAGCATTTTTCTTTTTTGAAACTCTAAGTTCTTTGATTCATTTATTTTATACCTCACAAGTGGTGTTATCACTTCTATTTTATAAATGAAAAAAAATGAAGCAAAGTTATCTTGAGACCAGAGCCTAAATTTTGCAGGAATTTGAGAAAACAAAGAATACAGTCTGGTCACAAATACAGTAACTCACTCAGGGTTGCACAGGAAATTAGAGACAAAGATCGGGATAGAAAGCAGATTTTTTTTAAACTTTCAGCACCAAATACTTCTCATATTATTACCAGCATTATCTCAAAGTCATGCTACTTAGTCCCAGGTCTTGATCTTGCTGCATATGGGCAGACTGCCATGCCACTAACATAAACCAACTGCAGGATCAGTGTTTTACTTAAGAAGGCTGACAACAAATTGCTTACCAAAACTGCCCAGTTATTTGTATGTCCACTTCTAAAAAACTGTCCTGCTTGGTCCTGCAAGAAACACAAAATATTGGATCACTTGTGTAGAAATGAACTTAGGAAAAACCTACAATGGGAGGTAAGGTGAAGGGGAAGAAAGGAACGGGAAGGTAAGGATTGGTTCTTCAAAATATAAAATGTTAATGGCAAATGGAATTTAAACCTTAAACAAACTAAACGGAAAACATAACTTCCGGTTCTGGTTTATAGTGGGGATGTAAAATCCTGGTTGACCTAATGCAGGGGTGGCCAACCCGTTCCGGACAAAGAGCCAAGATATCAGTGGATCCAATGCGAAGAGCTGAGGAAAAGTCGTAGAGCTAAAGAAAAAAAAGGACTGCCCCTTTAAGAAAACACGTTTAGCAGCTTTTTGACCACAACAAGCTCTCACTAGCCGGTATCATCTTTAAAACGCCATCTTTAATGGCCACACCGGACGGCTCCCCTGCGCCGGTGAGCACAGGGAGCCGGAAGGAGAGGGCCGTTTTCAGGTGCGTGGGGGTAGCTTTATGAGCTGAAAGGGGGGGCTTCGCAAGCCGCACCCAGGAGAGCTGGGGGGGAGAGAGCTGCATGTGGCTCGCGAGCTGGCCACGGCTGACCTAATGTTTAACTCGTTAACTGAATAAGCAGGTTCCGAGCTGGGAATCACTCCAACTCAGCTGCAACAGTCTCACACTGGGGCTGGCTCCCAAACTTGCACTAGAGCTGGAACTGCTACCAGCTCCCACCCTGTGTTTGAACTGGGACTGCCACCAGCTCCCACACTCCATACTGGAGCTGGTTCTGCCAGCTCCCAGTCACCCACCATGGACGCTCCAGACAAGAACAGACCCTTTTTGCATCTCACATCCTGTGAGGCTGAAGCAGCTCCCTGCCCATGGCAGGAAGGGAGCTGCTCCAGCCCCCACTGATTACAGGTTAACCAGATCCACTAAGCATTACCCATTTAGGGTGATGCTTATCAGTTAATTGGTTAACCTTTCACATCCCTAGTTTATAGTAGGAATGTTAAATTTCAATTATTTCCATCGACTATTCAATTAGTTGTTAAGGACTAGCATGGCGTTCCACCTTTGAAAGGCCACATGGGGGCTCCTGTGCATTTCAAAGATTGAAACGCCACGTGGAGCTCGGGGTTGGCAAGGAGTCCCCCTCTGGCTCCGGGCTCCACGTGGCACTTCTATTTTGAAATGTACAAGAACTCCAGAAGGGGCTCTTGTACATTTCAATGCGGAAAGACTCCACACAGTATTTCAATCTTTGAAATGTACAAGAGCCCCAGACTGGGGCCAGCTATGTCTAGACTGGCATGATTTTCCGCAAATGCTTTTAACGCTTTTTAAAGTGCTTTTGTGCAAAAGCATCCGTGGCCAGTCTAGACGTGATTTTGCGCAAGAAAGCCCCGATCGCCATTTTAGCCATCAGGGCCTTTTTGCGTAAAACAGTTCTTCCCTGTCTATTCTTGCCACTCTGTGCTAATGCCTCTGATACAGAGACAGCAGCCCAGGGTGCCAGACAGGAGCTGGTCCGTAATTAGTGTATTTTAAATGTTTGATTTTATTTCCATTAGCAATTGTCTCAGTATTAATTTTTTGCAAGCACAGAATTTTATTTTTTTTTGCTTTATCAAAATGTTAAATATAGGATTCCTATTAAACTATAACATATCTGGATTTAAAGTGAGCAGTATGTAATAAGTATAATTACTAAATCATGAAAACAGTAGAACTATAATACTTCCTGATCAAGGGACAATATTTAATTAACCCCTTCAGTTTTTAAAAACACGATGCTCTGAAAAATGTATCTGAATCAAATACACAAATTGATGATAATGTATTTGCATTGATCACAAAAGTGAACAACAGTATTAGTCTTGTATGTTTAACTAAACAAGAACAGTTAACTGCAAACTGAGAAGCCAAACAGCTCTCTAAAGGATTTAAAAAAAACAACCCTCACTCCCTATATTATAGTCCCTATTCAAAGAGAATTGGTAAATGGGAATACATCTGAAAATTAATTTTGATGCAACTAAAATAGTTGTTTATACATTTTATAGTTTAAATTAGGAATGCAAAAGGTTAACTGGTTAACCAGCTTGCCTCATCCATAACAGGTGAGGCTTACTGGTTCTAGTTAACAGATAGGGTGTCCACACTATGTGGCCTGCCAGTACAGCCCGTCTGCTTCAGATCCAGCCACTCTCCCAACACCCTACAGGTTGCAGATCACACACTGGCTCCCTAGGAGTGTGGCCTCTGCCAGTCTGGTTTCCAGAGATGCTTCGCTACAAGCTCTGTAGAATCAAGTTTATTTCAGTTTTGTATTAAAGAGCCCGGGGCGCACGCAGCCATGATCTTTAGCGGTTAAACGGTTACATTTTAAACCGCATTTTTACATCCCTAATGTAAACAAGACATGGTGCGTACTTGAGAATTCCCATCGTTTATAAGCGCATGGCGCACATTTTACATACGTATGGTTATTGATACTAAGAGAGTTGGTGAAACGGGAGGATTCCCAGGCTCGGGTACAAAAGACGAAAGCAAATAAATGCAAAACAAGAGCGCCAGGGATCCACCTTCTGTGCTTGGGCTAGGAGGGGAGGGCAGCTCAAGCTACCTTAGACGTGAAATGGGAGTTTTGGGTCACGAAGCCGAGCTGATGGGGCTTTGGCAGCACTTCACACATGGGGAAGGGGAGGGGGACGGTGACGAGTCTCTCGCCCAACGCCGAGGCGGGGCTGCCGGAGGCTTAACCCTCCCCTGCCCAGCAGCCGCCTGCGGTGCCCGCGTGTGGAGTCAGCGCCCAGGCAGCTCCACCGCCGCAGCCCCCGGGCCCGGAGCGCGAGTCCCCCCTACGGGGCGGGGGGCGGCCCCAGCTCCCCTACCTGGATCCCGTCCGTAGCTACCGACCCGCAGCACGCCCACAGCAGGGCGGCCGCCGCCGGGAGCCAGCGGGGAGCAGGGAGGGCAGCGGCCATGGGGCACCGGCTTCCCCCACAGGAAGAGGAGGCGCCGGCGCGCGCGCAGCCCCGCCGTAAAACAGCGCCGGCGCCCCGCCTCCCTGCTCCCGGCGGCTGCTCAGCCGAGCCCCGCCGGGCCCTTGCGCGCCGCCCCTCAGGGGAGCGGCCTCCAGCCTCTGCCCTGACTGCTGGGCGGTTGTTGCTGGAGCCTCACGCGGCCTCTGCCCACAGGCGCCTTCCGAGCACCTGCCCCACAGCGCCCGCTGGCTGGGCACCGCGGCCAACGGGAGCTGCAGGCGGGGAGCCCCCTGGCCACCCACCCGCCCGCCTAGGAGCCGGCGGGATGCGCCGCTGCTGCCGCACAACGAGGGCCTGAGGCGCAGGCTTGGAGGGAGGGTGAGGAGCAGGCTGTGAACTGCCCAGAGGCGACCGGGGGGCACCTGCCTCCCACAGCGGGGAAGGGCCAGTGCTCAGTATTGTGGCACCATCCTCTCCATTGGGTGGTTCGAGGGACCCCACGGCACCTGGTGTTGACAGTAGGGGTCAGGCCCGTCCCTGCGCTCACCAGCTGCAGGAAGCAGAGTGACCCAGACCCGGCTCACTCCGCTCTCCCTGCTCCCACATACATGGCTCAGGGGAGGGGGGCTTGTGGGAAAGGGTGAAACACACACACTGGCGCTGGGAAGCAGAGTGATGCTGCTGTGAGCTGGGGAGTGAAGTTGCCCCACTCCCGCCGCTGGCGGATGCTTGGGGGTGACCCCTGCTGCTGGCACCAAGCACCACAATAATCTCCCAAGATGCATTGCTTGGGGAGCGGGGACTTGGGTCTAGGGTTGCCAGATGGTTTCAACAAAAATACCAGACGCCGTTGACATTACATCACAATCTAGATTGCGTCTTATTTAGAAAATACTGGACATTTATATTTTCTCAATTTGTTTCCCGAACAGAAAGCTCGAATACTGGATTATCTGGTTCAAAACCGGACACCTGGCAACCCTACTTGGGTAACAAGGTGGAGCAGGGTGGCAGTGGAGCAGAAGTGGGGAGGAGCAGAGGTTCGGAGGAAGAGGTTGAGGTGGGGCGGGGAGGAGCAGACTCAGGTGGGAGCTTGGGGTCAAAAGTGTGGGGGGGAGATGCCACACCTGGGGCAGAAGGTTGTCCCTCCCCCAGGCTAAGGATGGTGCAGGTAGGAGTCACTTGGGGGCTGGGCACATAGCCCTTGTGTCCCTCCCCAGTAAACCGCTCTGTAACTGCCATTACATTCAAGAGACTGTCCTCTAACTTCTCCCATTTTTTCCATATTTTTAAAAATTGATTGCTGTTTAATAAATTTTGTGCTTTAAACTTTATGTAATTATCAGTGGATCACTGAAGTGTGAGAGGACCCAGCAGGAGGGATACCCTGCCTTAACTAACCCTAATAAAATTGGGGGACAAGCCTCTCTCCCCTCCAGGAATTCTGGACCCAGCCTTGTTAGAGGATTCTGCCACAAAGGAAAGTGGAAGGAGAGCCCTCGAGCTCAAGGAGGCCTCTGGATAAAGAAAATGGGAGAGAGGACACAGATCCTTTCACTAGTCCATTTCATTGTGGGGAGTGTAGCAGCCAGGAAAGTTCCCTACAAAAGTGGGACCATCCCCCCAGCTTACAATTATGTGTGCTATGTATTACACACACACACACACACACACACACACTCAAAAAACATTATAGTTACAGTAAGGATGTTAAGTACTGTATTGGGTAATTGACTAATTGAATAGTCGATGCATTTTGCATTGACTATTTGATTATTCTATGAAGTGTCTTTTCCTTTGAAGTGTAGCAACAGTCCTAAGGCTATTGCTACACTTCAAAGGCAAAAGTGCCATGTGGAGCCTGGGGTCACTCCCCAGCTGACCCTGGGCTCCATGCAGTGCTGCCACCTTGAAACACCACGTGCAGCCTGAGGACACCCCAGGTGGCAAGCACATGACTTTTCAAAGCAGCAGCACCGTGTGGAACCCGGGATCTGGCCCCAGGCTTCAAGCAGTGCTGCTGCTTTGAAGTACCTCCCTCTTCTTCCCGCCCTCCCCCATTTGCTGCCTTTATCTAACAGAAAAAAGCAGTCATGTAGCACTTTAAAGACTAACAAGTTGGTTTATTAGGTGATGAAGCAATTAGTTGACTAGCCTGTTGATTATCCAATACGCAGAGTCAAGCACTCAAGAATTGAGAGATGTCTAACTTACGGTGCGGGATGCACAAGGAGGAATTAGACACTACAATTATCATTGTTGGTACACCTAACTTTTAGGTCCACTGGCACCTAATGGAATTCACAGCTCCAAGTTGTGGGCACCAATATTCCCTTTTAAAGCATGGGAATAGTTAAGTGCCTGAGCAGATAGATGCCTAAATTAGCCAGAGGGGTGGAGAACCTTTTTGGGGTCAGAGGCCACTGATGCACAGAAACATCAGTCAGGAGCCACACATAGGTGAAAAGCAGAAAACCAAAACGACCACCCCCCTCCTTTCCCCAACTGAGCCAGAAAGACACTCCCACATTTCTGTTGCACACCAGAGCCTAGGGAGATCCAGGCTAGTAGAGTCTGTGTGCTCCAGCCCCACGTAGGGTTTAACTAAAAATACCGAACACTGCCTCCCCCTCCCAAAAAAAACACTGGGAAAAAATTCTGTTGAGGGAAAAAAAAGGGGGAGATGAAAGTTGTTGGAAAAAAAAAGAGGGCCCGGACAGCAGTAGTTAAGCAAAAAAACCAGCATGGCCCCTTTAAGAAGAAGTTTTTAGAAGAAGCTTTTTTTTTTTTTTTTTTTTTTTTGCTGGTGACCATCTTGTTTTTCTGCTCCAGCCACAAGACAAGCCCCGGGAGAACCAGATAAGCAGGGGGTGTCTGGGAGCTAGGTCTGGTTGTTGAGTGTGTTGTAGGGTTGTCAGGTGTTTGGTATTTTCACCTCCTGGCAGGGAAAAAAAATAGGTATGCAGTATTTTCTGAGGCTGTGTCTACATTGGCAAGTTTTTGCGCAAAAGCTTGCCACCTGTCTACACTGGCCGCGAGTACTTGCGCAAGAACACTGACGTTCTAACGTAGGAAATCAGTGCTTCTTGCGCAAATACTCTGACGCTCCTGCTCTGGGATAAGCCCTCTTGCGCAAGTGTTCTTGCGCAAGAGGCCAGTGTAGACAGGCAACATTAATTTCTTGCGCAAGAAAGTCCGATGGCTAAAATGACCATCGGAGCTTTCTTGCGCAAGAGAGCGTCTACTCTGGCACCGATGCTTTTGCGCAAAAGCACACCTCTTGCACAAAGGCACATGCCAGTGTAGACTCTCTCTTGCGCAAATACTTTAATGCAAAAAATCTTGCATTAAAAGTATTTGCGCAAAATCATGCCAGTGTAGATGCAGTATAGAATGTTTTTACCGGACAGGAGGTTAAAATACCAGACTGTCTGGATCAATACCTGACACCTAGCAATCCTAGCCCCACGGTGGGGCAGCGAAGGGGCTGGAGCGCCAGCATGCACTCCCCAATGCTGGTGGGGGGAACCCTGATCTTCAGCAGCCAGATCTAGGCAAACAAGGAGGGGTGCATATGGCCTCTGGGTTTTAGGTTCCCTGCCCCTATTCTAAGAAATGTTGAAGAAAAGGGGAATAGCTCACTTTCTTCCCTCAAAAAAGAGTTAAGTGCCTTTATTCATTTGGGTCATCCAACCATTTTCTGTAGAGTTGAAGAGATCAGTCCTTTTTCAAAGGAAACAGAAAAGTTGTCACATTAACAACCTTCTCGTTAATGGGGCAGGCAAACTGATATTTGAAAAGGAGATCAATATCCTTTCATTTTGCAGGGAGGCTTGAGGTCAGCAGTAAGAAAACAAACTAACTAGAATAAAGCAATCAGAAGAAAAATGATATTCCGCTGACATTTATTCTTATATGCAGAGTTCTAGCCTGCTATCAGTTCTGTAATTATGCATTCATCTCTTCAGCACATCTGTGAGAGAATATAGAGTCCCTACAGCTGCACCATAGAACAATCCAACATTTAATCTCATGTAGTCTGAAAGTGAAAGTAATTTTAATATTATTTTATCTCATAATAGAATGAGATTTATATGGGGAAAATATTAGCAACTTGTTTATATTCTCTGAATAGGTAATGTCAGAATCATAAGTTAGAGGTGAAGGTGTATCATATTTGCTTTTATGTGGGCTAATGGGTTAGTTATTAATAGTTTTTTTCGGGGGAGGGGTCTTAATTAAATGTCACTTTTAGTACTGAGAAGCTTCATCTGTTGACTAAAACAAAAATACATGAAAGGAAAAATAGCTCAAAATAGTTTAAAAAACCCCTACTTGTTTCTTGGTGTTTCCTTCCTTGCCAAAGTAAACTGCTTCAGGATGATTCATCCTTGGACAAAAAATTTCACAATACTTCTTAATTAGAAGGTAACAAACAAACATGTAAGAATCATAACATTTCCTTTAAAAATTATTACTATAAAGCTAATGGTCAAAGTCAATTGATAGTATCCTTCCTGATACTTATCTGCTTCATTTTAATGACTCAATCTTCAGATACTTACTGATTCCCTCCACCTTCCTGATTTTCTATACCCTCTGCTCCCTGTCTCTCAATCCCCCCTCCCCTGTTCTCTCCTATTTATTTTGGGTCTGCACAACCTAAACTCAAAACTCTGGTCATCTGAAGAAGTGGGCTGTGCCCACGAAAGCTCATGATACAATCAACATATTTTGTTAGTCTATAAAGTGCTACCAGACCATTTGGACCATTTGGGTTTTTTTTTTCCCCCGTACAGACTAACTTGGTTACCCCCTGAAGCTACTATAAAGCGTTCATACCTTTTTTTGGTTAGAAAGGTAATTTCAAGCTCAACTTTTCTTCAATCTACTCCCATCACCTTAAGAAACTGCTATGTCAAAGCTTTTATTACTATAGCAGGTGTCTCAATTATGTTACAGCTACACCTAGTCTTCAAGGTCTTAGCCTATAAATAAGATTTAGTCGTGAAAAAAAAGTGGTTGTGTTGTTCCTTTTGGCTGTGCAAGGATATTTGTGCTAAGGATGCTCTGGGAGAGTGGAAGCAGAGCAAGCAGGAGGAAAGTTTGCTTTTTACCTTAAGGTCTTTGTGAGACTTAGTTCATGATGCAGAGTTGCTCCAAGAAACTGAAGATAGTATTTGGGTTCAGGTTCCTAGATTGGATGATTCTGAATACAGATTGATCACGTTATTCCAGAATCCATATATACATGTAAATAAAGCAACTTATACTTAGAATATACCCCAATTTTGTATCACCGATTTCTTGAACAGAAACCAACCGGCAAGGTCCTCACATTCTGCTATCATTTAAAAGTGGGTCATGATGGTTTCAGAGTAGATTGAGAGTGCTGAAAGCTTTGTTTATACTACACAGTCTTGTTAACAAACAGTGGGGGGAAGATACACACTGAAATGCTCCTCCCACTGATATAACTCCTGTGCTACGCTGACATAGTAAAACCACCCTGAGCTCTTTGCAACATAGTTTAAGTGATGCAGCATCAGTGTAGATACTGCACTTAATTATGTTGCCTTAACTGGCCTACAGGAGATGTCTCACAATGCCCTTGAGGACTGCTCTCGTCAGCAGTTTGAATTCATCTGCCCTGAAGGTACAAAGGTATACACTCCTCTGTTTAAAGATGTGGGAATTTTTGAAGTTTATGGCCTTTTTGCTCAGTGTGAACAGTTCATTTATTATCTTCCAGCTGACTACACTGCCTTTCTGCAAAAGATCCTACTCCTGTGTGGAGTACACAACATCTGTTGGATGTGTGAGATGAGGCTGTGCAGTCACATTTCCAATTAAACCATAGGAACTTTGATACACATGGGCTGATTGCTCAAGATATGCAGGAGAAGGGACATGCAGCAGTGCCATGATAAGATAAGGAGCTGAGGCAGACATGCCAGAAGGCAAGGGATGTCAACAGTCACTCTGATGATGCATGCTGAAGTCATGCTGCTTCTACAAGTAGATGCATGCCGTCTTCTCATAGGCAGTGAGTGAACCTTGGGCAGGGGGAGGCATGCCACCAGCTCTGCCCCCTTCTGTTTGGGGTGCTCTGTAGGAGCTAAGCTAACCCTCACACTTTAGGTGCAGGCCTCCAGCCCGCCTTCACCTCAGATGGGCAGTGCACAGCCCCGGCCCTAGAGCAAGAGGAAGGTGGGTGGCATTCACTGTCCCAGAGTGTAACAATATGTTTTCTCTATAGCCATATTGGTAGGCCTAAACTTAAAGCCTTTCTCTGCAGCCAGATTGAAGAGCAGAAGCCATTGGCTGTAAAGCCTAGAGTCACTCACTCACATTAAATCGCATTAAAATAGCGTCATACAGGCTGTTAAGGAGATCCTGTCCTAATGGTATTCACTGTCACCGGATAAAGAAATAGATTTTGAGATGGGTAAAGAAAACTTAGTTACCAGCATTTTGTCTGGCAAGAAACTGTTTATCAACAGTTGAGGTTGTGGAATCCTCATTCTATAATTATGGTCCTCACTTTCCAGTTGTTTGTCTGTATGATCTGTGTGGTTTTTGTTTCTGTCTGCTGTATAATTAATTTTGCTAGGTGTGAATCAACTAAGGTGATGGGGTCAGATTTAGGGATGTGAAAGTGTAGTTGATTAACCAACTAACTGATAAGCAAAAAGTTTATAGGTTAATGCTGTAGGTTACACGCATTCTCTTCCCTTTCCTCCCTTCCCCCTCACTTGCCAGTACATTTTTTTTAGTAGGCTGGCTAGCAGCCCAGCTCAGTTCCAGCTCATGACAGGTCTTATATAGGGGCTGCTGCCACCCAGTGCCACTGCCTCTTTATCAGCAGCACCAGCACAGGGCGACACCACAGGTCCACAAGGGGAACTGGGTTTTAAACTGGCTCCCCTCGCAGACCAGCTCCCACCCGGCACCCCATGCTGCTTTCTCTGATACAGTGGCAGCAGCTCAGAGTGACAGGGATCTTCTTGGGAGTGAGGCCGGAGCACACTGGCTGCTGGCTCCGCCCCCAGGGACTATAGAATAGTCGACTATACTTATAAGAATTCATGAGGTTAGTCGACTAATCAGTTAACCGATATTTAACATCCCTAGTCTAATTGGTTAGGTAATTGTTACCATAGGTTACAATTGGTTAGTAAAATTACACAAAAATAATTGGTTATGGTAGAGCTAAGCAGGACTCAGGTTTCTTTATATAAACTGGGGCCCAAAAGGAAATTCTTTGGGAACCAACTCCAGGACACAGCTCCAAGATCAGAGCTGCCAGACCTCAACCCTGTGCTAGTGACACCGTGCTGAAACTGGAGTCCCTCAGATAGGCCTGATCCTGACTAGCCATCGAGACAAATTCATCTGTCTTATTGAGAGTGATGAGCACTGGCATATGCACCTGGAATTAAATGGCATGTAAGTCAACAGAATCTGAATTAAACTGAACAGATATAACAACAAAGTTCACTGGTGTTTATACAGCTTGAAAAATTCTCTCTCCCATGGCAGAGAAATAGACTTCAACAGCTGGTGGTTGTATGAATGCTGTATAGTAACAGAACTCTTATGTAAACTAAGTTAAAATAAAGCCAGGGAAGCTGTACTGAGTATTATGGAAAGACATTAAACTTCTGATATTGTTCTGTAATCCTATTATGAATACACTCTCCAGAGACACCCTGTCCTCTTACAGTTGTCTTTGTAAGAAAAAAGTGTCAATGAGGCTGTCCTGTTGTAGAAAATGAATGAGAGTCAAGAAATGTACACATTAATACCAAGGATTATTCAAATACTAATGTGTGTCTGTTGGTTCTTTTTCTCTTTCCTGCTCTTGACCTAGACTAATGTTTTACTGATAAATATATCTGCTACATGAAAAGGTTATATTTACTACAGCTAGTGACCTTTTACCGTTATAACAAACTTAATTTACTTTATTTTTTGGGATATTGATGTCAGCTGTTGAGAGCTCTAATGGACACTTTTGGAGGAATATTATCTCTATGAAAGTCAGCTACTTACAATTTTAACATTTGGCACTTTAACAGGACCTCTCCTCCTTTAAAAAAAAAGCTTAATAAATGAATGGAAACTCTGAAAGAGGAGGGAAGCAAACAAGTTATACTGACCTTGCAGAAAAACAGCAAGTGTAACTTTAAAAGAACCAATCATGCATAAGTAGAAATTTATGATTTAGAACCTCAGGCCCAGAATTTACTGTGCATCTCAGTTATTTTGATACCTATATGTAGGGAGTTCTGCATTTCCTATCTCCCACCCCCAAACAAAAAGGGGTACGTCCAGGGCCAAGAGAATGACCAACTTATCCAGACACCCCATTGGTCCTATAATCTGAAAAAGCTGTTGGTGCTGCATCAAGACAGACATAAGTCAAAGCAAACCCTAAGACTGTTTTAAATTGATGCTCCCCCCTCCACATCAGTGAGGAAACATAAGGCACTTGCACACCTTGGCTGGACTGGAAGACCTCAGATTGGAAGCATAACATGTTGGGAGGCATAGATAATTAGCGAAGATACTCGTGGCGTCACAAGTCTTCCATGTGAAACTCAGGTGCTTTAAGTAAAATCTCTGCTATACAGGCAGTCCCCGGGTTACGTACAAGATAGGGACTGTAGGTTTGTTATTAAGTTGAATCTGTATGTAAGTCGGAACTGGCGTCCAGATTCAGCCGCTGCTGAAACTGATCAGTTTCAACAGCGGCTGAATCTGGACGCCAGTTCTGACTTACATACAGATTCAACTTAAGAACCCCAGGCATCCCCAAGTCAGCTGCTGCTGAAACTGATCAGCGGCTGATTCCAGGAAGCCAGGGGCAGGGGCTTCCTGTAGTCAGCCACTGGTCAGTTTCAGCAGCGGCTGACTTGGGGATGCCTGGGGCAGAGCAGCTGGGGTGCTGCTGGGTTGGTCCAGTAGCGCCGCCGCTCCTCGAAACTAATCAGCAGCTGGGGTGCTGCTGGGTTGCCCCAGTAGCGCCGCCGCTCCTCGAAACTAATCAGCAGCGGCTGAATCAGGACTCCTGGGGTAGAGCAGCTGGGGTGCTGCTGGGTTGGTCCAGTAGCGCCAAGGAGCGGTGCTGCGGGACCAACCGGCAGCGCCCCACCTGCTCTACCACAGGCCTGGGGCTTTGCTCCACGTCTCCCTGGTCTGCTGGGGGGGGGCCCACTAGCTGCGCCCTCCCCCCCCAGCAGACCAGGGACACGGGGAGCAAAGCCGCAGCGGCGGCGGCGTGCCGCGCATCTGAGGCTTTGCTCTGGCTTTGCTGCAAAGCCTCAGAGGCGCGGGACCCCTCCGCCTCCCCAGCTTTGCTCCAGGTGTCCCTGGCCTGCTGGAGATGGTCCCCAGCAGACCAGGGGCACCCGGAGCAGCTTTTCTCACCCCGGAGGTCGAGGTGGCGGGACCGCTGCGTTCTGGGCGGTCCCGCTGCCTGCGAGCTCCAGGGCGAGAAAGCCCCGTTCGTAAGTGCGGATCCGACATAAGTCGGATCCGCGTAACTCGGGGACTGCCTGTATAAACTAGATGGAAATATGCTAGCTTTTCTATTAGCTCTTATCTGCATGTCAATTTTACATACATCTTAAAGTAAATTTTTAGTATGTGTCAGCATTGTACATCTCCTTTCTAGAATGCAAATAATTTCAGATTCAGAACTAAAATATGGGTGTTTTTCAGATCCATATTACCAGTTTCTAAATAGATATTCAAGGTAATATCAACTGTTTATACAGAAGTTCACTTGCTTTGTGTTTGAAATAAAGATGAGAGGTCATAACCTGTGAACCAGTCTACTATGATAAATATGGTGCCTTTCATCTCTCCTTGACTCTACTTTTTAATTCTTTCTTATTACCAGCTCCAATGATCTAAAACTTCCCTTTTGGTTTTCAACTCCATTCCTGAAATAGCTCCACTTCACCCTTCTAACTTAACATTTTTCCACAGGGCTATTGGTTCAGAACTTGCAGAAACCACATTTAGTGCCATCCATAAAGGAGAACATGCAGGTCTAAGTGTGTTGTGGAAAAGAGATAATCAGTGTTTTCTATTGAATTATTACTTGAGTTATAGATATTTAGATATATAGATATTTCCAGAAACTACTATTGTCTATTAAAGATGTCAGCTATAATAACCTGTACAGACTAGCTTGGACACTCACTTTTTCTTCATTTCCACTAATCTAGAAACTAATTAAATGAAAAATTTTAAATGAAAGCTTACTGGGCTTCCATTAACTATAGCTCATTTTACAGAGGAAAATAGTATGCTAACTAAAGTAGATGGTAATTTTAAAAAAAAATCTGCTGAAGATAGGTATGGAGGTGATTTAGTTTGACAGCCTGGAATTTTCTTAAGGAGGAAGTGAGAATTTGAACCTATTCCAAATATTATTGTATTGCTGTTACCTAGCAACAAAAGAAACAGGAAAGATAACTGCAGTAAAATACCTGATTCTGATCACTTTATATTAAGTTCCCCAAAAAATCTGTTACCATTTAACTATAATTTATCAGATTGAAAGAACTCAGATAGTGAGATTGACAAGCCACAAGATTGTCACAACCTAGCATGAGAATCGTGAAGAATGAGCCAATCTGATCCCATTTTCAAGACTGCAGATTCCCAAAAGGCCAAGATGTTATGGACTCAGGATTATAAGGATAAATGGGATAAAAGATAAGTAACCATATTGACAAGCTCTGTTTCAGCATCCCTTCAAAACCTTGAAATAAGAATGAAAACTTGTTTTTAAGGAATTGAAAATACATTTTAAAATACAGTTTTGCTCCAAAAATGGATATGAATGGACAAAAGCTGCAGTCATAATGTTTGTTATTAGTATCAGAGTAAAACTAGTAGGCTACGTCTACACTGGCAGGATTTTCCGAAAATGCTTTTAACAGAAAACTTTTCCGTTAAAAGCATTTTCGAAAAAGCACGTCTAGATTGGCAGAATGCTTTTCCGCAAAAGCACTTTTTGCAGAAAAGCGTCCGTGGCCAATCTAGATGCGGTTTTCCGCAAAAAAGCCCCGATCACCATTTTCGCCATCGGGGCTTTTTTGCGGAAAAAACTACTGTGCTGTCTACACTGGCCCTTTTGCGCAAAACTCTTTCGGAAAAAGACTTTTGCCCGAACAGGAGCAGCATAGTATTTCTGCAAAAGCACTGACGATCTTACATGAGATCGTCAGTGCTTTTCCGGAAATTCAAGCGTCCAGTGTAGACAGCTGGCAAGTTTTTCCGCAAAAGCAGATGATTTTGCGGAAAAACTTGCCAGTCTAGACACAGCCGTAGGATCCTGTAGAGAGCATCTAAATCTGCCATACTCAGCTACCGCCCATCCATGTGTTCCTTCAGTTTGGTTCATAGTTCCTCTAGTCCAAACAGTCAATAGCTTAACAAAAAGTCCAAATGTGCATGGTCCTGTCAGACTTGCTGGCTCTCAGAAGGAGTAGTTGAAGAAGGCTCTTAGTTGGGCTGTGCCCTTTGCAGCTTTTCTCCTTGGAATCCCGCACTCCCATCTTCAATTTCTCTAAGCTGAATAACTTACCACACTACGACTTTTCATGGCCCAGCATGCCCTTTCCTCAACCCGCTCTAGATGGGGATACTGTTGCAATTGCTAGGGATCTAACACTATGTTGATCATGAGCACAAGCTGTTCATAAACAGGACCCAAGTTTGGGTCATTCCTTTCTTCTTCTACAGAGTCTGCTTCGCCAGAGAGCAAATCCACATGCATTAATGGGCCTTACTGCTCTGATTAGGCTCCAGTGAATAGTCACTCATCCACAAAGATGGTTCTTCTTCTGGGTCTTCATCTTTCCCTGGGGTCCTTTCCTTATGATGGTCTCTCTCAGCCACCACATTCATGTCCTGTCTCCTGAGCTTTTTCAGCCTCAGTTGTGCCTCCACTGGCGATGAGCCATCCCACCTCTGGACTAACTCTTCAAAAAAACTAAAACTCTTCAGTCCCACCCAAAGATGACCAAAAAATGCATGTCTTTGGCCACTCCAGCCTGCACTGTCTATGCAGGTTTTTGCAAAGTCTGTTTCAGCTCTCACAATGGGTAAGGTTATATGTCTCCAAGCATACACTAGAAGTAGATCATGCTTCCCTTTCCCCAACTCCCACATTCCCAATACGCAGTCCACTTCTGTGGGGATTAGCATTTTCCCTGGGCCATTTTTCTGAGCCTGGTTATTTGCTGTCTAGGCTTGCTCATAGTTATGATCTATGAATGGATTTGTTGTCCACATGAAAGACAGGACCTCACTGTAGAAGGCAGTTCCTCTGTAAATTCTCCCAGGGATGGCTCCAAGTAAGGCTGCTCCACCAGGCCTGGATCCTTTCTAGCTGACTGAGGCTGGGCTTCTTGTTTCCTCTCAAGGCCTTTGTACTCCCCTCCACTGGGGTTCTGTGTCCAAGTGCCCCAGGCACCTTCAACTGAGTCCAGGAAACAGTGAATTGAGTGTATGGGTCTCTAGGAGAGATGGGGGGCGGGGTGCAACAGACCAGCCATTGGCATATCTGCATCAGCTCATGGACATCAGATTCTTCTCTGCCAGATTGGCTGCCCTGTCAAAAATTCCAGGAAAGGAAGGATCGGCATGAACTGCTTCATGACTGCCTTCCCAGCCACCGAAACTCCCATGCAGTTCTTTGACTGGACCCAGCTATGTTCTTTCAGATCCTGGGCAAAAGCTGAGGGCTGAGCCACTAGTGGGAATATCTTGTGGTGGAACAACTGCCAATAGTTTCAAGATGATCAGGTCCTCTTGGGTACCTGCCTTGTCTTGGATAAATTCCCGGGTGGGCCCCACATTGAGTATTCAGTAGACTGTGTTAGCCAGCCCTATCAAGATGGGAGCTAATAAGGGTGGCTCTGCTTTCGGTGGGCCATTGAGTCACAGCAGCAATCCTCACAACATGACATGGAACATCTCTGGGTCATCCACGGGCCCCTTTTTTGTAAGACCTGCTGCCACCTAAGGGGCTATCAGAGCATTGCCATCTGCTGAGCCACCACTGCTCCTGTGCCACCATTTCTTTAATCACTTGCTGTTGAGCAGCTAGTTCTGCTGCTGGTTCTTCAGGTCACATTTCAGAAGCTTCTCAGAAAGCCATTTTTGCTTCTTTCATTTGCTGCCTTTTCTCTTCTGGCCTAGTTTCAGGCCTCAGATACTATGAATGGCTGCACTCTCCACCACACAACAGAGCACTCAAAGGGCTAGGTGACACAGCAGTTAGCCTACCTGACCACCATCCTAACGGTCAAATTCTCCTGTCTCTATAGAATTTGTTTCCAGTTTGGCCTTGATGTAGGGAGACACACAGAATAGTACTAGCAGCAGCATTAACTAATACGTTGGGTGACAGTAGAGCAGGAGTGGGGAACCTCAGACGTGGGGGTCGGATTCAGCCCCTGGCTTGCCTGGATCCAGCCCATGAGGCTCAGGCACCCCCCCAGCATTGGGGACCCTGTGTTGGCACTCTAGACCCCCCACTACCCCACCATTGGACTGGAAAGCCTTTTCCAGAGGATTTCTTATTCCTACTTTCAAAAAAAAGGCTTTATTTTCTGGAGAATAACGTCTAGACTGACGCTTTTCTCCGGCTTTTCCCCAAGCCGGAAAAAGCGGCAGCCATGTTAATGCAAATGCTGCGGGGGATATTTAAATCCCCCGTGGATTTGCCTATTCCAACGTGCTACATTAGCATCCCTTTTCTGGAAAGGGGTGCCAGTGTAGACGTAGCCCTTGAGTATTCTAGGCTGCATTTCATCAGGCCCTGGTGAATTGCAGACATCTAACTTTTCTAAGTGATTTTTAACTTGTTCTTTTTTTATTTTATCTTCTAAACCTACCCCCTTCCCAGTAGCATTCACTATGTCAGGTTTTCCTTCAGCAGACTTCTCGGTGAAGACCAAAACAAAGAAGTCATTAAGCATCTCTACCATTTCCAAGTTTCCTGTTACAGTTTCTCCCTCCTCACTGAGCAGTGAACCTATCCTGTCCTTGGTCTTCCTCTTGCTTCTAATATATTTATAGAATGTCTTCTTGTTTCCCTTTATGCCTGTAGCTAGTTTGAGCTCATAATGTGCATTTGCCTTTCTAATCTTGCCCCTGCATTCCTGTATTGTTTGCCTATATTCATCCTTTGTAATTTGTCCTAGTTTCCATTTTTTATGAGACTCCTTTTTTATTTTTAGATCATGTAAGCTCTCCTGGTTAAGCCAAGGCGGTCTTTTGCCATATTTTCTATCTTTCCTACGCAGCAGAATAGCTTGCTTTCGGGCCCTTAATAATGTCCCTTTGAAAAACTGCCAACTCTCTTCAGTTGTTTTTCCCCTTAGTCTTGCCTCCCATAGGACCTTACCTATCAGCTCTCTGAGCTTACCAAAATCTTCCTTACTGAAATCCATTGTCTCTAATTTGCTGTTCTCCCTTCTACCATACCTTAGAATCACTAACCCTATTTCATGATCGATTTCATCCACGCTGCTTTTCACTTTGAAATTCTCAACCAGTTCCTCCCTATTTATTAAAATCAAATCTAGAACAGCTTCCCCCCAATAGTTTTTTCAACCTTCTGAAATAAAAAGTTGTCTTCAATGCAGTCCAAGAACTTATTGGATAGTCTGTGCCCTGCTGTGTTAGTTTCCCAACATATATCTGGATAATTGAAGTCCCCCATCACCACCAAATCCTGCACTTTGGATGATTTTGTTAGTTTTTAAAAAAAAGCCTCATCCACCTCTTCCGCCTGGGTAGGTGGCCTGTAGTAGACCCCTAGCATGACATCACCTTTGCTTTTTACCCCTTTTAGCCTAACCCAGAGACTCTCAACACATTGTCTCCTACATCCACCGCAGTCTAAGTGTGTACATTATTAATATATAAGGTAACACCTCCTCCCTTTTTTCCTCACCTGTCCTTCCTGAGTAAGCTGTATCCTTCTATACCAATATTCCAATTATGTGTATTATCCCACCAAGTCTCTGTGATGCCAACGATGTCATAGTTGTATTTATTTATTAGCACTTCCAGTTCTTCCTGCTTATTACCCATATTTCTTGCATTTGTATATAGGCATCTAAAGGATACTAATTTGATCTTGCCTCCTAGTTCTGCCTTTCCCTCTTTTCTCTCACTATTATAGCTCACACTTCCTCCCATTTCTGACCCATCTCCCAGGATTTCATGTTCTTCATTTACCCATGGGCTTTGGTCACCTGTCCCCATCAAACCTAGTTTAAAGCCCTCCTCACTAGGTTAGTCAGTTTGTACCCAAATACGGCCTTCTCCTTCCTCAAAAGCTGAATGCCATCCCTGCTTAGCAGTCCTTCATGGAATAGCATCCCGTGGTTGAGGAAGCCAAAGTCCTCCCGGCGACACCAGCTTCGCAGCCAGGCATTAACCTCCAGGATGCACCTGTGTCTGTCTGGGCCCCTACCATTGACAGGAAGGATCGAAGACAGGAAGCATCTGCACTCCAAACTCCTTCACCTGTACTCCCAGAGCCCTGTAGTCACTCTTGATCCGCTCATTGTCACACCTCGCAGTATGATTAGTGCCCACATGGATGAGTAGCATGGGGTAGTAGTCAGAGGGCTGGATAATCCTTGACAATGCCTCTGTAACATCTCAGACATGGGCCCCCGGCAGGCAGCATACCTCCCGAGATGACATGTCAGGGCGGCAGATAGGCGTCTCCATCCCCCTCAGAAGAGAGTCTCCGACCGCCACTACCCTACATTTCCTATTTGCAGTGATGGCAGAAGGCCTCCCATCCTTGGTGGTATTTCTTTTGTATTTCTTTGAAGTCAGTAAAAAGTTCTCAAGGACTACTTATCTTTATGCTTGGTTAGTGGAATACATCTGCAACAGTAAAATATCATATATTTTTTATCGGGAAGATGCTGCAGAAATTCAAGGTTAACGTGTTCATTCTTTCCCATTCTCATGACTTTGTGAAAATATAACTATACATATTAGTAATGATGCAGCTGATACTATTCTGAGTGTCTGCCTACCTCAAGGCCAAAGTCTTCTGACTCTACAGGTTTTGTTTCCTATATCTGGTCACTATTTGAACCCACTGTTTCCTTTATATTGTGGTAGAGCATTCAAGATAGCTGTGGTTTTTGCTAAATCCATGCACAAGAAGGCAGTGGCTCATGTCATATCCAGGCCTCTTTTTACAGCCCCTATAGGCCAAACAGTGAATAGCTTAACAAAAAGTCCAAAAATGCACTGGGCCCTGCAAGTTCTCTATGGCTGGTGGTGACTGGAGAGGACACTACCTGGTATTACCCATTCTGAGACTGACGCTCATGCTCAAACTATCTGGCTCCTCAAGAAGGATTCATCTGTCCTGCAGCCAGTCCACCACCCCTTGCCAGTGCTTCCAAGTTCCTTTTAACTCACTCCTCCAGATAGAGCATGGTCAGCAGGTCCGAAAGGGCAGGGTAACCTGGGCCCAGTATTGCTTTTCAGGTCCAGTTTGGAGTTGACTTACACACTATATACTATGAGAAGGTATTTGGCACAACAGATATAGTCATACAGAATCAAATCCCCAGCTATCCTTAATGGGCTTCCTTTTAAAAATAGCAACCTTCCTTATACAGGTCCTTCCTGAGCATTTAGTTTTGCCAGGACTCTTAAGCTATGTCTACACTACGAGGTTTTTTGGCAGGAAATATGCTAATGAAGGACTCATTAGCATGAGTGGCAACAACATTAGCATATTTTCTGCCGTTTCTTTTTGCGCAAAAAGGAGCAGTGTGGATGTTTCCTTTTTGCGCAAAAACCCCGTTTTGCACAAGATCCTTATGCCTCTCCGGAACAGGCATAAGTATTTGCGCAAAACAGGGTTCTGCGCAAAAAGGAAACATCCACATTTGAAAGCATCAAGCTTTAAGGCTACTTCTACACTATTAGCTTTTTTAGCAGAAAATATGCTAATGATGTCGGAACTTATGCTAATGAATCCCTCCTTAGCATATTTTCTGCCAACAAAACTCATAGTGTAGACGTAGCCTTAAATCCACCTATCTTGATGCTTTCCTGATCCAGGCACTGTTTTTTAAAAACAAGCTTCTCTTAATTCAGCTTTCCTCTTCTGAAGTTCTACAAATCAGTTTAATCTATTGTAAATAGCTTCAACTCTTAAGTCATTTAAAATCCTTTAAGCAATTTACACTTTGTATAAAGCCCAAAAAGTTTAAAATGGTTTAAACAGGAAACTATCCCAAAGATTTAGAGTAATTTAACTTGTTTATGCCCTCTAACACCAAAAAGTAGCACACACTAGTTAAGCCAATGTTCCATTTTAAAACTATAATGCTGTACGACTGGCATCACTGTCAAAGTCTCAGAGAAGTGGTCCCTCCATGTCAGGCTCTGAGGGAAGCCACTTCAACTTGCTGCATCAAATAACAAACAAAAGCGAATTAGCAGTTTCAGAGTAAAGACACAGGAAAATCTAAGACCACCTCAGGATTTGTCCCCATTAATTAAAGAGTGTACAGGTACTTCCCTGCATAACTCATATTGGATTAACAACCCCCTTCCTCGACCCTTCCCTCTCACAAAAAATCTCTCCCACTTAAAATCTAATTTACTTTCCAGTTTTTCTGATTGTTCATTTTTATTTTGTATTGCAATAGAGTACATTTTTTGGAAAATAAAAGAAGTAGGTCAGTTTCATTGTAATTTCTAGTCACTTTCATTTTTCATGTTCTTATTCCTTAGAATAGTGCTGGTTTAAAACACAATAGAAAATATTTGAACAAAATAAGATTAACGACTCTATCAACTAAATGAAAATATTTCTATTAGTGGGTTGTGTAACAATCACTACATCACCATCAATTTTTGTTTTTTTAAAGAATGAATTTTAGGGACTTAAACCAAAGCTGTTAGCATCTCCACAAATGACATGAAACAGCAATTTTGGAGCTAAACCGGTGCTAGATTTAGGACCTAGATTCCATAATGTAAAGTCTTCCGCATTCTTGAGTCATGATTCCATTTCATTCAGATAATCTGAGTAGGTACCAATAAATTGTATCATTGCAATTAACAAAAGCAAAATCTTAGCTAAATATAACAGAAAGGGGCGAAATTTACATACTTATGGAAAGGTTATTAGATAGCTGTAGCAAGGATGTTCAGAAACAGTGTGTTTCTTTTCTTTTAAGCACAAAGATTTCCTGTTAGTCATTCTTTTCTGATGAATTTGCAATTTGCTAATGGATTGAGCACACTCTGCAGTTGCACAAGTTGTACATCTACATTAAAAAACATTCATTCTGGAACAGAAGCATATGAATCAGCAGGTTCTGTTGAAAAGGTCTCACATAATTGTATTTCTCATAGAATTACAAATTCAGGCTTCCCATGTATGTTGCATCAGCCTGGACAAATGTGTCACTCCAAAAACACTATTCCTTGATATGGTAGAGCAGAGCAGCAGTTTCTGTAAGGAATGCTGCTTTGGAATGATTCAATGACAATGTTTTTTAAAAATGGGGGAAAAAAACAACTGATATATATACATATTGGGAGCGTGCGTCTAAGGTTTTCCGTGTCTTCACAGCACAGCCATTATAATGGGCGGCTTATTCCGATGTCCTGGTAAACCTTGTTCCACGAGGATTATGGGACTTGTCGGAATAGTGGTCTATTTGACATGGTCTTCACCAGATTTGGTACTTTCTGTTATAGCAGGGGTGGGGGACCTTTTTTCTGTTGGGGACCACTGACCCACAGAAAAATTAGTTGGGGGCTACACACAAGTCTTCCAGGCCCATGGTGGAGTGACAGGGTGGGAGCTGAGCCTCAGGGGCCGGATCCAGGCAAGCCAGGGTCTGCATCTGGTTCCCGGGTCTAAGGTTCCCCACCCATGTTACAGAAACTCGATCTGAATTAGAATTTGACAAAGCTATAAAATTCAAATTCATGTAACTGTTTGTCGTAGTGAACTTTTTGTGCATATCCTTTGCTTTCTTCCAACCAGCAGGATGGTATTTGTTCTCTGATGTTCTGATATTGTTAGCTGTCAAAGTGCTGTCTTCAAGTTGCATGTATAACTATTAGCACAGCCAATCTGGGTTACTCACCCTTGCACATACATTTAATAAATGTGTCCTCAGCCTTTTGTTCTTCAGAGACAAATCTAATTGTTTTGCTATATATTGCAGTAATGTAAAAGTTATACCAAGCTACTTCAAAGGAGATATGTCATATTAGTCAGATCTAACAGTCTGATTTATCGTTATATTTCTCATATTCAGAGCCTGACAGATTTGCAAAACAGCAATCATTTTCCTGGGATGGTAAATTGTAAAGCATAGGACTAGATTCTTGTTACCAGAACCAAAACAGCTACAGTTCTTTCATTGTATGATAGTAATTTAGAAGTGCATGATAACCGATGTTTGCCTGGCAAGTCAGAATCAGTCTTTACTTTCACAACCTTCATTATTTGACCTGGAGACATGCCCAGAAATTGGCAGCCAAAACAGCGAAAAATGTCAATTCTGACTTTGTACACAAATTGTTCAGGGTTCTGAGGAAAACACTTATTGAAGCTATAGCATTTAAAGAATGTGAGCAAAAAAGATTTTCCCAAGAAATTAAAATACATATTTTTAACTGTGGATTCAGCAGTGCAGAATGGAAGATTATAAATGCAATTTGGAATGAATTGTTCTTTTGGGATAATGATAGTCTTGGTGTACCTTCCTCAAATAAACTAAAAAGATTCGAATTTCTAAACACACGATGCATATTTTATGCTGCTGAAGCTTGTCTTCCTAAATAGACAGTTAATGTACATTCACCATTCCCTCCATTCGACCAAGAACGAATCTGTTTTAATTGATTTCAATCCCTCTTTTGCCTGAACTTCCGTATCTGAAAATAATTCTCTTCTTTTCTGACAAGTACACATAAACCTTGTCTATTCTTTACTGATTTAAGTTGCTATAAGGGACTTTTCAACCAATTACAAGGTGCCAAGGCAAAGAAGTTACATCAGTTTAATTAAACTGGTGCAACTTTTGTGCATAGACAAGGTCTTTGTGAACAGTCTTTGTTGAAAGATTTTGTTGAGAATAATTTTCCAGCTCTCTCATCCTGGCTAAAATTGTTGATGCTGTAACCTTACTCTCTCCCTTAGTCTGTCAGGCCCTTTAGACACTCTTGATATCGAGTAACAAATTCTTAAAACTGGTTGAAATATTGTCAGTTCCAAATGTGACCAAATGTTCACATTTGTCAACCAGTACAGCAAATTACCTTGATAATCTTTTATGGCTATTGAGTTCTCTTTATTAGTTTCCTATCACTAATCCTTCTCAAGATACCTCAAATTCCTGCATTAGCTAGAAACTAGGATCTTCAGTACTGGCAGAACCTGACACAAGAATCTTTCCAATGAGTACGGGAGTGCATGGAGTGTGAGATAACTGACACTTACTTTATAGAAGCAGTTAAGTTTTCATTAAAAATTCTCTTGGTTAAATCTCTAGTTAATACACTAGAGCATTTAAATTAGAAGTCAGATAATACAAAAAGTTATCTTGTAGAGGCTGCTATTATTTGAAACTAAAACTTAATTAGAAGTCAGATTCATTAGTGTCTCATTTAAAGGTCTCTGTCTCTATTGCTATTACTTAAAAGCAATCCATGACAATATTTCATGTTTGCACTGTTATAGTCCTGTTGGTCCCAGGATATCAGAAAGATAAGGTGGGTGTGGTAATAGAAACAATCTTTCAAGCCAACAGAGTTCTTCTTTGAAAACTTGTCTCTTTCCCCAGTTGGTCCTATAAAAGACACTCTCTCATCCCCCTTTGGAAATGGAATACTAAACTGGGGTATATCATTTAGCCACGAGTTGGCACTGTGTGCAAAAAAAACTGATTTAAAGCAACCTCAGCTACAATAGGTAGAGCATTCAAATTATGAGGAACTCGTCTAGTGTGTTACCCACCAGCTCTGTGATTATTGGGGAACCAGAACATGGTCACCTGTCAGCCTTGTGCTCTTGGGGAGTCAGGGAGTGACACTCATGGAAAACCATTCCCCTCCCTCAGGCCTCTGCTAGAATCAAAGACAAAGCAAAGAAAAGGCCAGGGAAGACACACCTAAACTGCTTCAGACAAGGGTGATACAATTAAGGAAACACCCCAGCCTCATTTACATTAAGGATGGAACAGAGGGACATCTCATTAGCATACAGAATGGAGAGCAGCTCTTCCAAGGCAGGAACCGCACTGAACTATGGGACACCGAAAGCAGAGAAGCACTGCCTGATGGGAAATCCCTGCTCCAGATGCTAATGAACCTAGTCCTGCTCACACCCAAATTAGTCATTATCAGACCAATTCTAGTAACGATCCTATTGACATCCAAAATACTGAAACTGCCTAGTTGCATTGTGAGCTCGTTCAAGGAACATCACCCATAACCAGGTGTGATCAGTCTCTATTGTCTCTCCTCTTTCTCTTTGAACTATCCCTATAAAAACTCCTATCCTTGTCCCAAGAAAACTGTTCTGATACCTGGACTTAAACTGCATCAGTTCCATTGAGACTTCTTCATCTCCTGTCTGATCGTGCTGGGGGCTCTGTCCTGCTTTTCTCCTGCCCTCTGGACCCCCGGCTACCATCATCATCTGGGAACCCCGATCAGTGCAAGCTCCGTGGAGTGGTGAGGTCTCTCTCTCTCTCTCTCTTTCTCTTTCTCTTTCTCTTTCTCTTTCTCTCTCTCTCTCTCTCTCAACTATCTCTCTAAGCATAGCCTCCTGACCCTGCCCTGTGTAAACTGTTATATGGTTACCTAACATTTGTAATCAGCTTCAATTTAGATTTAATATTGTAATTGTTAGATTTAATATTGTAACTGTTTGATATCTATTCACTACTCAGAAATAAATCACTTTCATTGTTAAAACTGGTTGCTTCTCTCTCTTTCTTTCTCTTTTGCTCACTCTTCCTTAAGGGGTGTTGTTTTGGCTTCCCCATTCGCTCTGCAACAACGCTTCTTGTACCCAAGCAAAAGATCCCTGTAATGCCCAAAATCCTGTGGGGTTTGCTCATCGTGTGGTTTACCTGTGAATGACTGTGGTGTGAAAGTGGGGATAGGGGGTGCTGAACCTGGGGGCTTATGAGGATGGCAGCTTAAAGTGCTGTTTAATCCAGCCCACGGAGTCCAAAGGCACATGAGGGTGCAGTGTGGCATTGCTGTGAAACCCAGCCAGCTGAGTCCAGGGACATATGAGGGGGTCAGCTTGTGAGTGCTGAGTACCCAGTCCTCTCAGATGTACTCTGATTAGTGGGTGTGAGTGTCTGTGTGTGTTGCTAAGGTGGGAAGAACCCCATCCTGAGGAACCTAGTTCCTGCAGGAGAGCTCCAGTGGGAGGGGGAATTGGCAGCAGGGAGAATTCAGCTCCATATGAGAGCCCAAGTAAGCACCAACAGCACACTGATAGAACTGTTAACCTTCCCCCAGTCCCATAAGGGTAACCCTGATAAATGAGCATACCCCAGAGTTTTGGGCAAATCTGGTAACAAGTGTGTACAAGCAAGCTCCCCAGCCAGTCCACATCTGTTATAGAAATATGTCATTGTGTCAGGAGCAGGATTAGAACAGAAACAGAAGAAGAAAATCAACCAAGGCTGCAGGTTCTTAATATACCAGAGAATTTCAGCTTTGATAGACCTTTACAATGGACAGAGTGGAAGCAATACTTTGCAAGATTTTGAATTGAAAATAAACTCCACAAAGACACTGAAGATATAGAGGAGCATCTTTAAACCTGTGACTTCACTGAAGATAGTTAAAAAGATTACTATGAAAGGATTCTGGCTATGTTTGATGACTACCTTATATCTCAAAAAGTGTCATTTGTGAAAGCTCTGCATGCATTGGGAATGCAAAACATGAAAATATCAGACAGGATTATTATTGGTGAGTAATTGATTTGGTAAGTATGAAATGCTAAAATGACAACGTGCAACGTACTTCCATACTACATGTGGACTGGGTACTTGCTTATACATAGCAGATGTGTTCATCATCTTTGCATGCTCTGCAATGTATGGCTGAGATTCATTTAAAGACAATGAAAACTCAGAATTATGAACACCTAAAGAATGGGGGTTGTGAACAAAACGTTATGGTTGTTCTTCCAAAAGTTCACATAAATCCGTATCTAGTCTCTTCCACAGTCTCTTGTGCACTAGATGGTCTGGCATTGTTTCTTAAGTTGACTTGTACTGGATCATCTTTCAAAAGTCATAATCAGATCCTCCAAGTTCTTTCACATTTCTCGCAAGGCCCATTATGCCTGTCACACTGCAGTTGAGAAGGTTGTTGGCCTTTGAGCCTTTGATCACATGCACTGTGAATTTATAGCTTTAGTCTTTGTATATTGCTTGGTGAACTGGGCCAAGAATTCCTAATACCTCCAGGAAGAATAAGATGTGTTATATTACATCACGTCTGGGAAGAGTTGAAGGTGATTGTAAGTCCTTTGTGAGAGGATTGCTTCATATGGCATCAGCTCCTGAATAAATTGTAAAGTTAATAGTCTTGCCATGTTCAATTTAACTCTCCAGGCAGGCAGTTATCACAAGTGATAGATCCCAGAAACAATGGCTTTTGACTTTGTGTCATATAAATCAAATCCCTGACTGCTTTGGTGCAGCAAACATATGCAAAGTATCCACAGTTCATGCATGTATTACATCATGCACCTTTGGCTGGACATGCCTTACCTCTTGGGATATGACTTTTTTACACATTGTACATGTAGGATGAATTTGTCTCTGGTTAGACTGGGAGTTCTTTCTCCTTGCCTCAGGTGATTGATAATGACTCTTAGCACCAATAGTGCATCTATTAGCAGTTTTCCTAAGATAGTTTCTTATTTTTTCAAGTTTGAGTTGTTCTTGGTTTTCCTATCTTACCAGTCTGCTTCAGGTTCACATATCAGCTAATGAAATGAAATCAATCAGCATAGTTTATTATTTACCGAATTCTGACTGCTGCTTCCTACAGCACAAAGATGCTTGCTTAGAAATCTCAAGTCCATTAATTCCATTTTCCAATAGCCATTGTCCACAATAGTAAAGAATAGGACATCTAGAAAGTTCTTAAATAACTTGACATTACTGATGGGATTATTCTTATAACAACCTATTATATTCTGTATTTCTACTCTTTAGGGTGAAGGAAATTGCCCACTTTTACTCTTTTCAAAGGAAAGTGGTGGTAACTACTAACTTTAGTTTTTTAAGCCTTTGTAAGTAAACAAAAACAAATGGTGTCTGGGGAGCTAAACTATATTTACACTGTGGGATTTAACTAGTGCTTCTGAAATCCTGCTGAACATAGATTGTCCTTTTATTTAAACAATGTTCAGGACCAGTTTGGCTGCAATTGTTATTGTCACTAAAAGTATTTCATGTGAGAGAAGTGTGCTTGCCGGTAAGACATCCATGACCAATAATAAAAGGTTATTCAGCTATAGCAGAAGAAGTTGGAGGAGGATGAATTTCTTTTTCTGATACAGATCAAACAAACAAATAAAGGATTGCATCATAAATTTTAAAACATCGATACTGGGATTTTGTGGGGCATGGGGAATCAAAATTGATCAATTTTTCTGTGAAAAATGCCAATAATTTTAACTGAAATTTAATAAAGTGTATGTATTTTGTTTTTGAAAACATCATTGTAATTTTCCTTTTCTGGAAATCCAGAGTGTTAGTGAAAAAATATCTCAAGTAATTTTGATCAAAATGTCAAACTATTTCAAGAAAAAAAATGAAATTTTCAATCATGTCAACAATTTTTCACATAAAGGTTAATTATGGAGAAAAGACAACTTTTAATTGTAAAAGATTTCATAAAAATATTCAGCAAAGCTAATAAGAATTTGATTCCTCTCCCTTAGACATATTTGAATGAATGAAACTACATTCAGTAAATGTAAATAAAGATTTAATTAAATAAATTACCAGTGCAAAGCATGAATTACACTTTGCATTGGAGCACCTTGCACCAATCCAAGTAGCTACATCATTTTAGTCTTTGCTCTGTGTGATTCAAACTGCATGGTTTCCCTCTGGGTTACATTTTGGTGTTTCTTTTACTGTACCTGTTACAGTTTGTTATTCCAAGGGAATAACTGCAGATTTAGTACCTCTAGATAGGAGTGGGCAACCTTTTTTGGGCTGGGGGCCATTGACCCCCAGAAAATTCAATCAAGGGCCACACACAAGTGATAAGCAAAGTGAAAAGCCCTTGACTGAGAAGGAGAAAGACACTCTCCACGTTCCCTTCTCACACCAGAGCCTGGGGGCCTCAGGCTAGTAGATTTTGTGTGCTCCAGTCTCAATTTGGAGGTGATCCTTAAGCCTCAGGGACCAGATCCAGGCAAGCTAGGGGCCACATCCAGCCCCCGGGCCTGAGGTTACCCAGCGGCGGATTTAGGGCAGGGTGAGCGAGGCGGCTGCCCCAAGCCCCGCACTTCCCGAGGCCCCACGCATGTGCCGTGTCAAAGGTGGGCCCCCATGAAATTTCGCTGCCTGGGGCCCTGTGGTGTTGCCCTGGGCCCCGCGGCACTCTCATCCGCCCCTGAGGTTACCCATCCCTGCTTTAGATGTTTGGCTTCAGCATAACAGGGTTCACTCACCCATAGGGTGCCTCCTCCTACTCGCTATGGGGATTAGCTCCCCAAGTTGGCCAGTCCCTCCCATCACTCATGCCATAGTCCCTCTTTTTCTTTCTGGATGTTGCCTACTCCCACTTCTTGACTTGCTTTTCATTATTTGACCCTCCAACCGGGTCACCATAATCCTCCCTCTCTTCCAGGTAGGGGGGTTACCTTATTTTGTTATGGTGAATACGGGACACCTGGTAAAACTGCTCAAATTCAAGTAAATATAATGGCAATCAATCAGAACAATGTGGTATCCCCCCCCTAAAAAAAATCTATAAAAACTCCCAGGTCTAGTGGGAAAAAGGAGGTTATAGGGGTCTGGCCTAAGGGGGAAGGGGCAGGGCTCAGGTATAGAACTAGTCAGGTTGACACTGGGACCAGAAGTCTCACCTCTTTCCCCAATGGATACTGATTGGGGACTTAACGGGGCAAGGGGTCCCATGCTGGCAACAGAGGTCATGCCCGCCCCCCAGGCTCACTGGAGGAGGCAGCCCCAGCATAGTCTACTCACTTGGCCATATTACTCTGCTTCCTGCCAGTGACTGTGGGGGCGGTCCACCCTCCCCCAAAGCACTGCTCCAGGAAAGCAGAGCAAGCTGGAGCTGTGTTGTTCTGCTTCCCCTGCTTCAGCTAGTGAGTACAGAGGCAGGGATGGACCTCTGTTACTGGTGCTAGCCTCTCCCTCTGCTACTGCCAACAGATGCCCAGAGACTCTGGGCCCACCAGCTGCTGGCTGGCCCCTTGACCATCTTGTCCATGATTGGGGGACATGTGCCCTCTCTTGCCACCCCACACATCACCTACCAGGTGATTGTAGGATCTGATTGTGAGGTGCTCAGAGATCTGAGGTGGTTGGGACACATAAGTCCCAGACCAATGGGATCTAAGGTCCATTCAGCTTATAACCCTTTCTCTACCTCGTGTAGTATTACTTCTGTTTTGGGAGCAGGGGGCAGCATGTTCAAGCCAGTTCCATATGGTAGGTCTGAGGAGACAGTGCCACCTCCACCCTGATTCACCGCAGCAAGCCACCCTCCCTGTCTTGGTTGTGGCATGGGGAAAATCAACCAAAAATTATGTCTCAAAATGGAAGCTCAGCTCAAAAAGTTAGAAAACAGAGAGGGTAGCTCAGTGTGTGGAAAGAGAAGTAGCTTGGGGTTATGGGGTGGACGGGTGGTCTAAAAGGGCTGGCAAATACCCTCCTTGAGAAACCTTGCTTTAGGATGCACATGGAAAGGGGTGATACACACACCTCTCATTCATCCCCATATACCTTACCTCTCTATAACACACAGGGCTGCCCCTCCTCCTACTGACTTTCTGCCTCTGAACCCTTCCTGAGAGCACCATTTGCTGGCCACCAGCTACCCACATTCACCTGCCAGCTACAAACAGTAGGCTGCTGCTGCAGCTGCGATGACTGCTGACTGACCAGCAGGGAGAGCACCAGAGCAGAAAATACAGGACAATTTGCCTGTTTTTTAAAACAAGATGGGACACCTGCAAGAGGGCTTAAATAAGTAAATAAGTACCATATAAAGTGAGGATGTTTTTTACCCAGGAGTTGGGACCACTCTGCAAGGTGTGTTGGAAGCAAGCTTTCAGACCAGTCCCCATTTTGAATGGGATATTGTAAGGAAAATTAAGCTTTTCAGATTGGACACCTTGCAAAGGACTCTGTACCAGACTAAATTAATTCTCTAACTCCATGATTCGATATGATAATTGCTGGACAAGGCAACAGCATTTATGACTTTCTGTCATAGTCCTTAAAAAGGAACCAATGACCTGCAGCATTTGAAGAGTATCTAGGCTGCCTCGATCCAACAGCAAAGATTGCCTGTTAACACACAACCCTTTGTCACTTCAGCACTCACCATCCGATCCAGAAAACTTATTCTAAAGAGTCCCAAGAGCTGGACTGGAACCATCGATGACACAGGGAAAGTGCTGGGGGGAGGGATCTAACTGGGCTAGTTACACACTAGTAATGCACATGGACTTCACCACCATGTCTACAAGGGCCCTGCAGCACCACAGGCACCTGTTCACAGCTTTCACAAACAGACTCAGGCACACCCACAGCCCTTCCTCCATTCCCATAGACAGCTGTCCACTCACACGCAGGTGGCGGTGTCCCAGGAATGGCCCGGAGTAAGCGCCACCGCCAGAGTATGCCCGGACCGTGGATTGCAACGTGCCGGGCCTAAGAAACTTGCCCGAGGACTGGGGTCTGCTGGAAACGCTTTGGATCCCGCAGACTCTCCGCGCCTCTCCCCCCGCCTGCAAACAGACGCGGTACCCTTGTGCAGCGCGGCTGGGGCTGCGGATTTCCCGCCCGTTCGGCTCACCCCGCGGCAGAGCGGCCGCCTGGGCTCGCCTCGCGGTGCCTGCCAGCCCTGAAGGGGGCCGTGCCTTGTGCGCTCTGCAGCCCGCGGGCGGGGTGCGCGCTGCTCAGCCACCCACTCCCGCCGCCAGCCGGAGCTGTGCACACGGCTGGGCGGCACAGCGGCGCTCGGGGGAGCTGGCGCTGCCTCCTCTAGCTCCTCTCGGTCCTCCAGAGCTGGCAACCAGGGGCCCGAACCGGCGTCGCGCCGCTCCCCTCAGCTCCTGCAGAGGGCACGGCAGAGAGGAGGCTCCCCGGGGCCGGGGGAGGAGCAGCAGCCGCGGAGCCGTCGCCCCGCTCCCAGGCAGCCGGCCGGCGGCATGAACCCCTGCGATGCCAAGGAGTATCTGGCCCGGAGGGAGATCCCGCAGCTCTTCGAGGTAAGCGCCGAGGCGCGGTGCCCCGCGGGCTGAGCCCGAGCAGGGGCAAATTCCGGGGCCAACCCGCCCGGCCCGCGGGATCCAGCCCGTCTGAGCCCGGCCATAGGGCGGCAAGGGGCCCCCGGACTGGGGGCAGGGTGGGGCGGTCCGAGGCTGGACTCCCCTCCGCATGCCAGAGCCGGGAGCGAGGGGCCGGACTGGCAGGGAGGGAGCCCGCTCGGGTAGACCGGGGCAGGCGGCTGGGCTGCGCCTCCGGTGCCCGGGAGGGAGATGCTTTCCCAGGCGGGGTTCCGCCGCGCCGCCCGCCTTCCTCCTCAGGAGACGGGCTGGGTGGGGCAGGTGACCCCTCTGCACACACGGGCTCTCTGGCCCTTCGGACCGTGCTGGGTTTGCCTCCTGCAGCACGTGCCCCCGCCCTTCTCCGCGGGTCCCAGCCCGCCAGCAGCCATCCCTGGGCTGGGTTAGCAACGCGGGAGCGCAGGCTGGGCTGTGGGAACCGCGGAATGGGAGTGTGTCAGGCACCTCTGGGCGCATTGGCAGCTTGGATGGAAAGGATAACGTGCGTGCCATTATTGTCTGTTCCGCGAGCAGATTGCCCTTCAGCCAACAGCAGAAAACGCTGTGCGTGACCATCCTTCTTTGTAATTTAGGTTAAAAAAAAACTTAGATGAATCCCGTATATCCAATGAGTTCTTGTAGGGAAAGTAAATTATTGGCTAGGAACTCAGGCATAAATGATCCTTCATTGTTCAATAATTCACTTCACTGATCAATAAGACAGACTATTTAATGAGAGTTTTTAAACATCAAATTGTTAAAGGGATGTAGTGCAAGCTACCAGGTGTATCTGTTAATGAACAGGAATGTGCTCTTTCAAATGTGGATTCCTCCTCTCCCAAAATAAACCATTTTCAGATCCTGTCTAATCTGTATGAAAATATTATTGTAGGCTTTTTGAAACAAGACTTTCTCTATGAAAGATTGAAAAGACATATATAGGACAAAGACGATGTTTATGGTTTATTCATGTGTTTAAAAAATAAATGGTTTAATTATGGATACAGGCAATTGTGCAGTTAGAAAGATACAAGACTTGTGTTAGCAAATAAAAGATTCTGGTACTAAAATGGTATGCATTCTTCCACAGAAATATGTACTTAGTTGCAATGCAAGTTATTTAATTATACTATAGATGTAACTCATGCAAATTATTTTCTATGTTATAAATACAATTGCATATAAAGACAACATTGACCTAACTATATAAACTGTAGCTATTAAAATAACACTTGGAGAAATACTGAATCATGAATGTAAGATATTTTCATGTATTATACTAATTGAAACTATAGCACCCAATTTTATGTACTAGGGAAAGCTGAAAAATGCAATGGGAAGGACTACACTTTAGAAGGGCATATGTTAGGAGCTAATCATAGGAATTGCCATATTGGAACTAATAGACCATCTCCTCATGTATCCTTTCATCAACAAAAACCAATCCCACCTGCTTCAGAGGAGAGTATAACACTCCACAGTCTGCTCTCTCCTTCACATATGTGACCTACACCAGTTAGTGCAATACTATAATAATATTACGTGATGGAGGTTTTCTAGATGACTGTGGCTGGTGGTCAGTTCAGCGTCTTAAACCATTCTCATCAAAATGATGTTTGAGCACCTGTCAAAGGTTTTAAGATCTATCTATCTGTTTTATAATTTTCAGAGAGGTAGCTGTGCTACTGTGTTTCAGCAAAAACAACAAGAAGTCTGGTGGCACTTTAAAGACTAACGAATTTATTAGGGTATTAGAGCACAAGCTTTCGTGAGCTACAACTCACTTCTACAGCATCAGAGGAAGTGAGTTGTAGCTCACAAAAACATATGTTCTAATACCCTAATAAATGTGTTAGCCTTTAAAGTGCCACCGGATTCCTTGTTATTTATAATTTTGCTTCTCAAACATTAATATGAACAAAATATTTGTGGTCATATTGGTCTTTCAGGAAATTATATGTTTTCATTTAACTAACAAGTGAGCCGGAAAACACAAATCTTGGATCTTATTTAGCTAATGCAAAAACCACTATATATATTTGCCAGTCAGAAATGTAGTTAAGAAAGATTAAATAAACCTTGTTACTATTTTCCAGTTTCATTCCATTTCTAATCAGGAAACTAAAAACATACTCAGGAGACCTATATCTAAGTCCTATTGGTGACTCAGTGTGGGTCCCAGTCCTACATTCCTTGCAAGCCCCAAACATCAACTTGAACTGGAGATTTTGGGTGTGCAGGGAATACAGAAATGGGTACAATAAAATTAAATTCAAAATACCAGTTTGTGCTTATTTTCATAGCCTAAAGCTTTTTTTTTTTTTTTTTTTTTTTTTTTTTTTATTGTTATGTTTCAGAGTCTGTTGAATGGGTTAGTTTGTTGCAAGCCTGATGACCCAATAGAATATCTGGAAAGCTGTTTACAAAAAGTGAAGGAATTAGGTGGGTCAGAAAAAGTGAAATGGGACACCTTTGTTAGCCAAGAAAAGAGGACATTACCTCCACTCAATGGAGGACAATCAAGAAGAGCCTTTTTCAGGAATGGTAAGGTATCTCTTTGTGCTGAGTATGTTGTGTATCAGTGTGTTATTAGGCAATTTCAGAGCCACTATTTCAAAATGTATATTTACATGAGTTATCTTGTACTATTATGACACATTATATGTTTAACTTGTTTTGAGAAAAAGTTGTAGAAATAGAGGCATACATATGCCAAATTATGTTATATCAATGTGCAAGCAACTAATCAATCAAGCATGAAATGGTAATTTTTAAATTTGATTTAAAGTACTTTTAAGAGGGAGTTGTTTGTTTTTAGGTATGTGGAAAGGTTCTTATGTAGTGGGAAAAACTGATCAAAATTATACCTCCGATGAGGAAGTAGAGTAGTTTTGCTATAGAGGGAGAAGAAGGGTATTTTCAAAACCATGGATTCTAAAGGCATTTATGCCTCAGCTGATGGTGGGGGAAGTGTTTAGGCATGCAACTCTGGCCAATATGATTGAAAAGGTGCACTTGGTGTTTGATGCAGGGGCGAAGCTACAAGTAGCCATGGCCCACCCACTTAGCATTAAGGGCCCTGCCCCTACCCTTTCTCTGATCCCACTGGGGCACAGGGACTTGCTCCTATCCTCCCAGTGCTCCAGCTGGGCCAAGAGAGTGGGGTCAGAAGCTTGTCCTGCTCTGCTCACCCAGAGCACCTCACAGAGAGTGCTGCAGGGGCTTGCAAGCCTCTATGCTCTGTTCTCGATCTCCGGTTGGAGTGCTGGGCATATAGGTGGAGCTCTGTCCGCCCAGCCCCACGTAGCAGATGGGAGGAGTGGGGCAAGCGCAGAGCCCTGCTTTCACTCCTGTGCTGGAGCACTGCATGGGCAGAGTCAGACAAGTCTGGGTGCTGTCACTCTGTATTGAGCACTGAGTGGAGCTGGGCAAACCCTGAGCACATGGTGGAGGAGGGAAAGGAAGAAGGTGAAGTAGGCCCCTGATCAGAGCATCTGTCCCTCCCACTCTTTCAAGGTCAGCTGTGGCAGAAGGAGAACTGGCCCCATCACTCTTACCCCCCAGTTCCACCTATTCCATCCTGGCGAAGCCATTGGTTTGATGTTAGGAAATGCAGCTCTGCTGGTGCACACACACATGCTCTTTCCAGCATGCTAGGTCTCCTGACTAGACCATAATTGGCCACCATAATCCTGCAGCCAAATGATCAACATTTGTTGTGTGGATACGCTGCATGGTGAAAGAGGAGTCTCCTGTCACCTCCCTAATATACCAGCATATAGACATAATTCAGTCTCAGCTTTACAGTATTTGGGACCGATCTTTAGCTGATCTCCATGAGCCAAATACTTATTGACTGGAATGGAACTACACTGATTTACACCAGCTGAAACTTTTCCCCTTTACATTCAAAACAATTATTAGAGCTGTGCATTAATTTACTAAATATAACATGAAGAAATTATTTAGAACATAAGAATGGCCATACTGGGTCAGACCAGTAGACCATCCAGCCAGTATCCTTTCTGCCGACAGTGGCTAATACCAGATGCCCCAGAGGGAGGAACACATCAGGTAATTCTCACGTGATCGCTCCCCTGTCACCCACCTACAGAGAAATAGAGGCTAGGGACACCATTTGTATCCATCCTGGCTAATAGCCATTGATGGACCTAACCTCTATGCATCTGTCTAGCTCTTTTTTGAACCCTGCTAAAGTCTTAGCCTTTATCATATCCTCTGGCAAGGAGTTCCACAGGTTGACTGTGTGCTGAGTAAAGAAAAACTTCCTTTTGTTTGTTTTAAACCTGCAGCCTATTATATCCATTTTGTGACTCCTAGTTCTTATATTGTGGGAATAAGTAAATAACTTTTCCTTATTCACTTTTTCCACACCAGTCATGATTTTATAGACCTCTATCTTATCCACCCTTAGTATCCTCTTTTCTAAGCTGAAAAAAAACAAGTTTTTTAAATCTCTTTTTGTATGGGACCCGTTCCAAACCCCTAATCTTTTGTGTTGCCCTTTTCTGAACCTTTTCCAATGCCAATATATCTTTTTTGAGATGTGGTGACCACATCTGTATGCAGTATTCAAGATGTGGGCGTACCATGGTTTTAAATACAGCCAATAATATATTTTCTGTCTTATTCTCTATCCCTTTTTTAATGATTCCTAACATTCTATTTGCTATTTTGACTGCCGCTGCACACTGAGTGGATGTTTTCAGAGAACTGTCCACAATGACTGCAAGATCTCTCCCTTGAGTAGTTGTAGCCAAAATAGTCCCCATCATATTGTATATATAGTTGAGATTATTTTTTCCAATGTGCATTACTTTACATTTATCAACATTACATTTCATTTGCCATTCTGTTGCCCAGTCACTTAGTTTGGTGAGATCTTTTTGAAGTTCTTTACAGTCTGCTTTGGTCTTAACTATCTTCAGCAGTTTAGTATCATCTGCAAATTTTGCCACCTCACTGTTTATCCTTTTCTCTAGATCATTCATAAATAAGTCGAATAGGATTGGTCCCAGGACAGACCCTTGAGGGACCCCACTAGTTACCTCTCTCCACTCAGAAAACGTGTCATTTATTTCTACCCTTTGTTTCATGTCTTTTAACCAGTTATCAATCCACAAAAGGACCTTCCCTCCTGTCCCATGATAACTTACTTTATTTAAGAGCCTTTGGTGAGGGACCTTGTGAAAGGCTTTCTGGAAATCTCAGTATACTATATCCACCGGATCCTCCTTGTCCACATGTTTGTTGACCCCCTCAAAGAACTCTAGCAGATTAGTAAGGCATGATTTCCCTTTACAGAAACCATGTTGACTGGTGCTTCTCAGTAAATCTAAATCTTTCATATCATACATGTCATCCATAGATTAGAACAGTAACCTTAATGATCAGTATTTAGTTCCTTTTCAAGTTACCATATTTATCTCTCCTAGTCAGTCTCTATATGCAACTTAAAAGGAGTTCTGCTCACAAAACCATGGATCCACAGGAATCTTTAGGCAGATTTTCATATGATGAAGAATAAAAGTACTTTACCATAAATGCAAGATTGTAAAGTTCAAAAGACAGTAATGATATCTTATAAACCAAGAACTAGTTTGTTTTAAATTGAATAAACCAGGTGAATGCCAAATACTTTAGTACCGTGGTCCCCAACACGGTGCCCGCGGGGGCATTTCTCGGTGCCCGCCAAGTGCTCAGGGCTGGCCTGGCCCCGGGCACGTGGCGCATGTGCGGTGCCGGAGCCGGCCCCGGGTGCGTGGCGCACTGTGAGCGCCGGCCCTGGGGGCGCTGCGGATTCACCCCCCGCGGCACATGGGGGGGGGGAGAAAGCGCTAGTGCCGGCCCCGGGCGCTCGGCGCTTGGGGGAGGCGGGGGGAGAGAGCGCCAGTGCCGGCCCCGGGCGCGCGGCGCTTGGGGAAGGGGGGGGAGAGCGCCAGCCTCGAGCGTGCGGCGCTTGAGGGGAGAGCGCCGGCCCTGGAATGCGGCTATGGGGGGGCCCCGCCCCCCCGGGCGCCCGGCGGGCGAACGGCCTCGCCCCCTGGCGCCCGGCAACCCCAAACGGTTGGGGACCACTGCTTTAGTAAGTAAAATGGCATTCAAGATGTTGAAGAAATTTTGTTACCACCATTTCTTATTGCAGAAACACTACATTATTTTTGTTATCCTCATTTAATAAAAAAGCCATCAATGTTGATTTTGCTATTTATCTCCATTATTCCAGTTTATTTTATTATTTTGCAGTGATGCCTGACAATCCTAATTTTCCTTATCGACGATATGACCGACTCCCCCCAATCCACCAGTTCTCCATAGAAAGTGACACAGATCTTTCTGAAACTGCTGAGCTAATTGAAGAGTATGACGTATTTGATCCTACAAGACCTCGACCAAAAATCATCCTTGTCTTAGGTATGAAGGCAAAGTCAGGGGCAATTGTGTTTGAGAAACCCATATTATTTCCCCTGCACTAGTATTTATAATGCAAATGAATGAGATACCTACTCTGTTTAAATGTAATCCTTCTGCTTGGGTTAGGGAAAGAATATGGTCCAAGTGCAAACTAAGTCTCTGGTTTGGTTGTTGAATAAGAAAATATAGTTGTCCACAGATAAGGAAACATCTGTAAAATTATATCAGTTATTATCCTTGAGAAGAAAATACTGGTCTGGTGTGACCTACGCTTAAAATTCCTTGATGCATTAACCATCGTGTCCTGTTAAGTGAAAGTGTGCCTCTTCAGCCCACTACTTTGATCGTTTATCTGTAGCTACACTCCATCAGTTGTGTCCAATGTGCTCCTCTGTAAGAATGAGCTAGTTAATTACATTCTTTTCACAAAATTCATGATTGCTCCTTGGCATTTGCAAGCAAAGAGATAATTTTCAACTTCAGGTAAAATATGCTAAGCACAGTCAGTGCATCTACAGTTTAAATCCAGGTCAGTAGTTTGTTCAGTGGGTATAAAGCATTTGCATTTCACTTGTCTGGATATTTTTTGTTGTTGTTGTCTGGGTGTTATGTTTCCATATGCCAATAGGGCCTGATTTCTAAATGCCTTGTCTGGTCCTGATACTCCAGTGTTTTGCATCATATTTAACCACTTATATCTGTGTAACATGAGTGTAAATTGCTGCCCAATCAGATTTCCTCTCTCCCTGGTGGTAGTGTTTTGTGCTCATTTTGCACTTACTTTCCATGAATATAAATGACTACACAAGATCCAAAGCAGTGACAAATCAGATTCTCAGTCTAAAAGGAATTATATAAGGGGAGCAAACATCCATCCATGAGAGAGAATACTGTGTGTGTCTCCTTTATGATGTACTACAGAAATGCTGAGAACAAAATGTCTGCAGAACTCTGCAGGGGTTGTTAGAAATGCAAAGGGCAATTCAGATAAAACAAAAAAGCATCACATTTTCATAGCTCTTGGTGCATACCCCTCCTAAGCTGCTAGACAATGGTGTTTTCCTCAGTATGTTGCTCTTACTTTCTAAAACAGAATTCTTTGAGTTGTTTGACCTTCATCAGAAGGAGAAGTAATAAATAGATGGCCATCCTTTTCACAAGGGTGCAAATCCAGGCCCTTGCTCTGGGGCCATGGAAGGCCCTTGTGCAGTGGAATCAATGTGATTCCATTGCACAAATTGGCTGAAGACTGGACATAGGTAAAATGCACAGTGGGTATGTACTCCTGTAATTGGGCTGAATCCTACTTAGTGCATGCTTCTTGCCTGACAGTACGTAGAGAGTAGGCCATGGGTTCTGAGAAGATCTTCCTCTTACACACCTAGGGCTCGTCTACATTGGCCCCTTTTCCGGAAGGGGCATGGTAATTTTTGAAATCGCAATAGGGAAATGCGCAGGGGATTTAAATATCCTTTTCCGGAGGATCTTATTCCTACTTCAAAGTGCAAGGGCAATTCAGAGTAGGAATAAGATCCTCCGGAAAAGGACGCTTTTTCCGGAGGATCGGGGCCAGTGTAGACGCTTTTTTCCGGCTTTTCTAAAAGCCGGAAAAAAGCGGCGGACATTTTTATTTAAATGCTGCGGGGGATATTTAAATCCCCCGCGCATTTCCCTATTGCGATTTCAAAAATTACCATGCCCCTTCCGGAAAAGGGGCCAATGTAGACGTAGCCCTAAAGAGGAACTATGTAAGCAGCCCACCAAGGCTACATCAGCCATTGAGCTGACTTTCCCCTATTGAATAGCTCTGAAACCTAGCGGGCAAAGAATCCTCCTTACATCTATCCATCATTTGTTGGAAACTGTCATACATGGAGTATAACTTTCAAATTCTGTACATTATCCAGAAAAATGGTCACAATTCAACTTCCTCCCTTTTTGTAAAAAGAGGAACATGGATAATTATTTGACATAGGAAATAATTTTGTTCTAGTCCTCTTATCTTAGTTAACGCTCTAAACTTTTTCTGATCATTTTCTAAATCACATTTTGGTATAAAGGCGTAATTTTCTAACTGATAAAAACTGACCTCATATATGAGAAGTTTGTGAACCTTTGTTATCCAATAATTTGTGGCTTAACTATTTTTCTGTGCACAAAACTAAAATGAAAGCATAGAAATACAGGACTGTCTGTACCTCATTTTTGCCATGTGTTGCATGGCAAAAGAAATTTTTCCCTGAAGATAGTGATACCTCATTTCTTCAACAGGCTGTATGGCTTTTTTCAGCTCTTTTGAAATTTTAGGAGTAAAAACCGAATTTTTTCAAGTATTAATAAAGGGGACATTAGTTGGTGATCTTTTTCCTAGGTTTTCACATCAAATATAGGCAACTCTGATAGATTAAGACAAACTTTTTCCCTTCATTCCCACACTTTCTATACCAGACAATATTATCTATATCTATTTTGACTGTTAATTATTGCTTTATTGCTATGAGATGATTTCAGGAACATTTTTAATCTCCAGCTTGAAGGATAGGAAACTGAATTGATTGTTTTTCTTTGGTAACTCAGTTAACCTTTAAGCTTTGTTAAGTGTTTTGATTCTCAGTTGATGGGTGCTTTAATAATAGTCTGTTGCCAGTAAATGAAGCCTTACAACTTCATAGTAATATATTTAAAATTAATTGATAATTACCCATTACAATATATGTGGGCAGGTCTACCCTTGGGAGTTATTTCGAAATAACAAGGTGAGCATCCATACTACCAAGTCTGTTATTTCAAAATAACGGGCTTGTTATTTCGAAATAATAACTCCTGCTTGTGAAGAGGAATACACTTATTTTGAAATTGTTATTTCGGGAGTTATTATTTCAAAATAACTTATTGTGAAATAATCTGGTAGTGTAAACATAGCCTATAGAACCATATTCTGCCATCAGTTACTCTCACTCTGTAGTATTTCATTCCATTAGTAGTCCACTTATTTCAGTGGCAGAATCTTGCCCATAAAAATTGACCATACCTATCTAACTAAAATTATTTTGTAGCACATATGGAGAAATATCCTAGGGTGCATTCCTTCCACAAATAATTGTTAACTAGCAAACTTACCTGGCATTGCCCGGGTTCATCAGGGCAAAGTCTTGGGGTTGGGTTGGTGCAGAAGACTGTTATCAGGGTCTGTTATCCCCTGAATCTTCTCTCTGCCCACCAAGAGTCCCTCTCCCTTTCTCCTTCTGACCCCCCCTTCTCCCGCAGCCATCCAGGCATCTGTCCTCACTCTCCCCCAGCTCACCAGGGGTCTGTTCTCTGCCCCCGCTTCTCCAGCTGTCTTTTTTCTCCCCCCACCTTAGCATTGTGGCCAAGGACTGGGAGCAGGGGGGGGAAGGGTTTGGGGCAGGGAGACTATTTACTGGTGTGCTGGAAGGCAAGATGAGTGAGCCCCAACCCTGCTGGCCACTCCCTTGGTGAAACGGATGCCCCCAGGGAACACTCTGCAGGATAGTTTTCCCTTGTGGGCTCATTGACCCCAGTGGACACACTCATATCGTGTCCCTCCAAACAGTGCTCCTACTTTGCATATCCTTTTCCTGGGGCTTCCAGTTGTCCTGGCACAACCAAACCCTGACCTTGCTTTAAGTTAAGAGAAGAGGAAGCTGCGTACTGTAGGAGAAAGAAAGAAAGAGTCTGAAACATGAGCCTGATGCTTGAACCAAAGTTAGCAAGAGTTATTCTATGGGTAACAGACACGTCCTGTCAAAAACAGATGTTTCTCTGCAAATCAGCGTCTCGCGGAACTGGAACTACTAGCACTACTAAAAGCACATGAAATATGTAAATACATTCCACCAGGACAGTACAATGACATTCCAACTTAGTACATGCTAAAATAGTTTGAAACAACAAGAGTGAAAGCATAACAACGGCTAGTGAATGTTTTGGAGAAAAGTACAAGGGGAGATACCAAATGTGTCATTAATGTGTAAGATGATACATAAGGTATATATCACAGATATAAATGTCTATAAATGTTTGGGTATAAATAACTCTCTATAAATGTTGGGGTACCTTGATTTAACTCTTTGGCCTGCCTAGGGGCAATAGTGAAATCCATACTATTGATTGAGACGTGTCCATTTTCATGGGTACAAATGCATAGGGGCTTGTCACGGGGTCACCAGTCCGGGCCGCCGCCCTTCCTGTTTGCCCCTAGGCTGCGCTCAATGTACCACCTGGTTCTGGATCTCCTGGCGGAGTGGGGGGTCCGGGCCCACCCTCTCTCCGGACCCCGACCCAGGGCCCTGACACTGAGAGACGCTCTCTCAGTGGTAGCAGGGGGGGCTGGTACCCCAAACACACCTGCTCACGGGTTCCACAGCCCACCCTGGGTCTTGCTCCACTCCGCCGGCCCTCACCCTGCCGGTCACACACTGGCCTCTGTGGGTCCCCAGCCGCCTTCGCTGCCCTCTTGCCCGGCTTCCGCGGTCCCCTCCTCTCTCTCCTCGGCTCCTGCCCCTGCTGGTTCCGCCGCCGCTGGCTCCGGCGCCGCTGGTCCCGCCGCCGCTGGCTCCGGCGCCGCTGATCTCGCCGCCGCTGGCTCCGACGCCGCTGGTCCCGCCGCCGCTGGCTCCGACCCCCTTACCCCGGCCGCTCCTGCTCCTTTTATCCTCCCCCTCCCTTCCACCTTCCCTGGCGTCGCCCCCCTGACGTCATCACCGGCGTGCCCTGGCGCCTCGTGATGACGCGTCCCTTCACCCCCGCTCGGGCCTGCCGCGCCGATTGCCTGCCCCCCGGCTGCCCCGTTCGCCTCGCAAGAGTGACGGGGTTGCTCCACCCCGTCACAGGGCTCAAAGGCCATCTGGCTACCGATGACTATTAATGTACTTTGTTTGACAACAAACCTGACTCAGGTGCCTTCATATCTTATCTGAGTGTGTGGTCTTTGGCGACTCTTGTGAAGTCTATCGTGTTAGCTACCTGTGCAGAGCTTGCATAATATACTGAGGGAGCACAGAAAAATGCTCGCAGCTGAATGTTTATCATCACTGATGGAGTAGAAGACTTGTCAGGATGCTACACAATGAATCCTTAATTTACTACATCACTGTCCTGACCTCTTATATGCACCAGCTTTGGTGACCCTTGCTCTTACTGTTTAGGAGGAGTTCATGGAAAAACAGACATGCAGATGTTGTACCAATAAAAGCAAGCAGGATCTTATGAGGGGGATAAGGCAAAAAGCCACATTTATTGTAAAGATAATAATACAAAAATGAAGAAAAGCTAGAAGCAAACAACGTTGTTTAACTACTTAACCCTTATACATATAAACATTCATTCATCCATTCATTCAGGTTCTGTGTATTTGTTATAGTTACCAGCCTGGAAGTTGCTTGTGACAGAATACTGGCCAGGTATTCTGTACACAAGTGATGGTAGTGGGGAGTGAAGTCCTGATCAGATGCGCATCTGAAGCTCCTGGTACACTGGCAGCAGAACCTTGGACTCTGATTCCATAATTTTTTAGTCCAGTTCTTATAGGAATTTCTTCCTATGCCAGTCTATAGGAATTGCTGCATCATACTGATGTCTTCAGGGTGGCTGCCAGGTGCTCATCAGTGATCTCATCGGGTGGACCTCCAGTACTTGGTTTTCTCCACTTGACACCTTTTGGTTGCCCTGGCACCTGATGCCTTCTTCAGCCCTTTGTTGCTGTATTCTCAGGCTGGCACCTCTCAGAGCCATTCATTCATCATACAAGCACTCTCTCTCTTACATACAAACCTCCTTCCCTAATTAATGTTTCCCATACAGTATTTCGTATAATAACAACTTTACATATTCAAGAGTTGTAGTTACAAAAAAGTCAAGTTTCTGGGTGGTATTTCTTGAAACATTCTCTGTCTGAGTGCTGAGTTAGTTACAGTTGTTTTGAAGAGAATAGGCATCAATTATGTAACAATGCCCATAGTCAATTACAAGGCTTGGCTCCCAGAGCAGAGTTAGTGGCTTGACAATGCATTGTTACAATGTATCTCTGCAATGTCAATTTCAAGCAGCCCCTTGCACAAGCTTGAGCATGCCCTGGGAGGGGGGGGGGGGGGGGGGGGGGGAGGGGGGGGGAAGCTATTTCTGGCTACATAGTCCTAATATTATATTCCTAACAAATTATATTCTAGAGGGCAATAATTATAAATCTAAACATTTAACAATCTTAACAAATAATAATAATAATAATACTGATAATAATAATAAATCTAAACACTTTAAGTTGTGAGAAACAAATTATGGGAAGTCACTTCCATTTGCGGGAATCATTTTCAATACATTAATATGTTATCCCTACACAAACACACACTAAAATATATAGAGAGATTACAGATTTATGGAACTAATATAGATAATGTAAGGAAGAGATAAGTTATTCTTTGTAACCAGTTAATTTTATCTGTTATCTAAGATATTAGTATTTGCTTCCACTTTATTATGTTATTTTTAAAAGGACACAGAAGAATAAAACTTATTCTGAATAATTCTTAAATTACCTGAAATATGTATGCTTTGACAGAAATCATTACATAATTTGGTTATACCTTCTCCATTAATTTAACTTTTTAAAGTATGTTAATTTTACAAATTCCAGAATGTTCTGCAGATATATTTAGGAATATACATTGATACTCATACTCCATGAATAGTTCAATTGACTTTATTTGGACCACTTGTAGCCTGAGGTACATTTTTAATATAAGGAAATCAGGATATTTGTTCTTCCATTTGGCTTCAGTTAGTAATAGCTTTCCTTAATCAAAATGCTTGATAATAATCTAGTATAAACCAGGAAAAATCTTGATTAAAGAGGTTAGTGAAGGGAGATAAGTGAACCCAGATAGAACAAGCTCATCTTTGACTCATGCAGGTATTTTATTTTAGATAGTTAATGTTAGATATGGTTCTGCAAAAGATCCACTTCCAGGATATGTCTAGATTACATGCCTCTGCTGACAGAGGCATGTAAAATAGGCTATCCGACATAGTCAATGAAGCAGGGATTTAAATATCCCTGGCTTCATTAAAATAAAAATGGCTGCTGAGCTGTGCCGGCTCAGCTGATCGTCGGCACAGCGCGCGAGTCAAGATGAGGATCAGTCGACAAGGGAAGCCTTTGTTCTGTAAACCTCCTTTCACAAGGCATAAGGGAGCGGTCGACAAAGGCTTCCCTTGTCGATCGATCCGCGGCTTGACTTGCGTGCTGTGCCGACGATCAGCTGAGCCGGCACAGCGCAGTGGCCATTTTTATTTTAATGAAGCCGGAGATATTTAAATCCCCGCTTCATTGACTATGTCAGGTAGCCTATTTTACATGCCTCTGTCGGCAGAGGCATGTAATCTAGACATATCCCCACTGATTTAGATGAGAGTATTAACTATGGAACAACTCCAGGATTTGATTTAATGGTGCATTGGGAAATTGGGGTTGATGGCAGAGATGTCACAGCAGATTTGACATTTCAAATGAAAGCTCAATTTTTTGCTTATCTTTACAATAGGTGGCCCAGGAAGTGGGAAGGGAACCCAAAGTTTGAAAATAGCTGAACGTTATGGATTCGAATACATATCAGTTGGCGAATTGTTAAGGAAGAAGATCCATGATACAAGCAGCAATAGAAAATGGAGTCTAATTGCTAAAATAATTACTACGGGAGAACTGGCCCCTCAGGTACAACACACCTAAGAAATATTCTCTTTGGTACTTTGCTGTAAAGATTTTTACATGCTACTTTAATGTGCATCACCAAAAAAACTTTTTAAACTATTTCTCTCTGTGAAAGGAAACAACCATAACTGAGATAAAGCAGAGATTAATGCAGATTCCTGATGAAGAAGGTATAGTTATTGATGGATTTCCAAGAGACGTTGCACAGGCACTCTCCTTTGAGGACCAAGTAAGAGACTGTCTTTATTCTTAAGATAACTTATGCATCTCATATCACTGTTAAGCTTCTTGAAATTAATGAGCAGATTCCCAGCATTGCTCTTTAAATCTTTTCAAATACATAATTACAGGTTGACAAAAGGTCACTTTTTTGGCATATACTTTAGAGTATGAAGACAGAAAAATCTGTAATGAAAATCCTCCCAAGTTCAAGGATAAAAGAGATTGAGTCTAACAATTTTCAGACATTAATCATTTAGGAAGGGAAAAAGTTATCCTTTAATATGTAGTTGAACAATTTAAAATGCTCATTAAGAGGACCACATTGCAATCAATGAATTTCTTCACAATCAAGGAAGAATGGTTTCAAGGTTATTCTGAGGTGCTGAAAAGACTGAAGCAGATGCTAAGGTTAGAATTATCTGCATTTTTGTGAGCTCACTTCATCCAGTAGTGGTCATTTCGTTTTAGAAATAGTTGTCTGTTAGCTTGCTTATTTTGCCTGTTAAAATCGAAAAGGTATCAGATTTAATCAGATAAAATTATTGCATAGTAAAATACAGAGTCCTATCAGGATGACATATGTATGTATGTATGTATGTATGTATGTAAGTAAATCAGTCTAAAAATATTTAAATTTAATTTTTACTTGAGTTCAGTGTTGTGAGGAAAAAGTTATTTCAGTTTCAGTCCAAACACTAACATATAGAAGCTCTTTGTGGCCATATGCAAAGGTTAAAATTCAGTATTTCATTTTTAAAGTGCCTTTCAAGCAAACCATTTCAGAGTGCTCCACAATCACTAAAGGCACTAATTATCATTTCTGTTCTTTGAATTCTAAATGGAATTGCCTGGATAGCAGTAACAAAAAGAAAGCAGCCTAATGAGGCTCTTCATTATTGCTCTTTTATAAAGTACAGTTCCGTACGAAGCTTAGAAAATCAAATTGAGAAAATTAAAACAAACTGACAAAATAGTTATTATGGAAAACAATTGATGACTGCCAGCTACGTTTGCTTATAAATTAAGAAAAGAGAAGATTGTGGTTAGTGTTAATTATTTTAGGAGCTAAAAAAAAAGAAATTTAATCCAAACCATCATTCCTTGACCAATTTTCATTTTCAAGGTATAGTGTTTAAAAATATCTTTTTAGTGTAAGCAGAGTAGTGTTATGCCAGCCCATGTGTCCACTATATATAAGGCTTATAAATTAAGTAACATATGTACAGATACATAAGAATAATTATCATACAGGAAGTACATACATCATTAAAATTTGGCCTTCTTTTTTACTAACTCTGATACCCTTTTACATTTTGCTCAGGTACTGTAATTTGGCCTTAAAGGGGCTAGACTTCATCACACTACCCAAGCCTTATTGCAATTGAGAATAACTATGAGCCTTTTATCTAAGTCTATGTATGTGTTTACTTCTTTAAGAACATATACACCGACCCTGAAGTCTGTGTGCACTAAAATCTCCAGTAAATATCAAGGGAAAATTTGAGTATGCAGAGATAGCAGGAGAAGACCCAAAATTAACATTTTAAAAATGCATTGATCCATGGCAATAATGAAAGATAAATCGTATATGAAAATCTAATGAGCAGAACAAAGAGGAAAACGCAAAACACTATTACCAAACAAGAAAATGTTTTAAAATAATATAGTATTAGAAAAAATAAAACTGTAAGGGGGCACTTTATGGACAAGGCCCCAGATTCAACAAAGCATCTACTCATGCTTAATGTTAAACACTTGCTTAATTTATCACTCTGTAACAGAGCATGTAGGTTCTTCATGTTTTCATTGGACCCAAGAGAATAAAGTCCCTTCTTTGAAGAGTTTATTGTCTAAGAGTTTACAGATGAATGATCACAAAGGAGACACAACTAAAAGCCACTGATTTAGTGGTGAAATGGAGGAAACTTCCTGGTGCTATGACTTTGTTGTTTGTGTTTGTTAGCAAGGGAAGGATGAAAAGAGATAGGAGTGGTGGAATATGCAAGGAGTTAAGATGCACACAGGTTCTTCATACCTCAACAAGGGTATGTCTACACTGCAAAGTTAATTCGAAATAACAGCCGTTATTTCGATTAACTTTAATATCATCTATACATGCAAACCGCTATTTTGAATTTAATTCGAAAGAGCGGAGCCCTTAATTCGAATTTGGTAAACCTCATTCTACGAGGAGTAATGCCAAATTCGAAATAGCTATGTCGAATTAAGTGCTGTGTAGATACTTAATTCGAAATAAGGGGCCTCCAGCCCTTCCCAGGGAGCCCTGGTGGCCACTCTGGGCACAACCAGGAAAGCTTACTCTCCTCTCCTCCAGCCTGGAGACATTAAAGGGGTAGACCCTGGCCACAGTGCCTGTGCTAGCTCCACGCCTGCCAGCCCAGAGCCAGCAGTGGCCACCGGGGCCCCTGACCCAGTGGCCCCAAAACATGAGCCAGCAAGCCACTGGCAGCCAGCCCTCCACCACTCCCCAAGAGCAGTCTGCCAGCTCCCAACAACCTGACAGGGGCTGGAGAAAGCAGGCGCCTTTCTGGTCCAGGGTGGAGATCATGGACCTTATTCAGGTTTGGGGGGGATGCCCCCAACGTCCATGATCTCCGCACTAGATGGAGGAACGTGGCCGCCTATGGCAGGATAGCTGCCAGCCTGGCCACCAAAGGCCACATGCGAATCCAGGAGCAGATTAGCATGAAAGTCAGGTTGGTCCGGCGAGACCCCCAACCCTGAGCCCTGAGCTTCCCCTCCCCCTTCTTTCCCTTGCTTCCCCCTTCCAGCTCCCTCCTCCCAGGTTTCCCCCTCCCCTCTTCCACCCTCTCTCTTCCCCAGAAGGATGGTCTTGTGTTTAAGGGACTAGATTTGGCAAGTTAGCAGATCTTGGTTCTAGTCCCAGCTCTACCACAGAGTTCCTGAGTGATAAGCTTTAGTAAGCCACTTACCCTGTGACTGATATCCTTATTCTGTAGCATGAGGACAATAGTTGAAGGGATGGCACAGTCTTCAGGATAAATTTGATAATGTTTGTACAATGCTTACAGATCCTTTGGGAGAAAGTGCAATGGAATTGTGAAGAACAAACTACTGAACTCTAAACAATCTTTGTTCAAGACTGCATTTAAAATGAGATTTATGTTTTCTACAATTAATATTAAATTTGAAGTTTTCTTACTGGCTGTGTAGAGAAGCCATTCATAATGAGGAAAGTGAAAGGATGAAAAATAATGAACTGAAGCTGTAGGAAGGGAATTTTAATTAAATAATAAGATACTTCTTAATTATCATATCTACTCGGAAGTAGAACCTGATTCCAAGGGAACCGGTGAATTCCCAATGATGAAAATAATCAAATTATACCCAGCAGGAGTTTGTATCCCTTATTCATGTTGGGGAATACCATAATACCCAGTGACTTCAGTCCCTCTGATGTCAGACTTCTCATGTAAGTAAGTGCAAGAACATGTGTATAAGAGGCATACAATCTAGGCTATTACAATCAAATTCTAAAAGGTTAAATGTAATTGAACCATCAAGATGCTAAAGCGATCTGTGTAACAGCTATTTCTCTTCCTCGGCCTATTTCCTCCTTACAGTTCGGCAACATCATTCATCACATTGAATTTACATGAGACTAAACTCTTTGGAACTCTTTGGCTGTGTCTTATTATTTGTTCTATAAGGGTATGTCTACACTACCCCGCTAGTTCGAACTAGCGGGGGTAATGTAGTCATCCGCACTTGCAAATGAAGCCCGGGATTTGAATTTCCCGGGCTTCATTTGCATGAAGCCAGCCGGCGCCATTTTTAGATGCCGGCTAGTTCGAACCCCGTGCCGCGTGGCTACACGTGGCACGGAGTAGCTAGTTCGGATTAGGCTTCTAATCCGAACTAGCTGTACGCCTCGTGGAACTAATCCGAACTAGCTACTCCGTGCCGCGTGAAGCCGCGCACCACGGGGTTCGAACTAGCCGGCATCTAAAAATGGCGCCGGTCGGCTTCATGCAAATGAAGCCCGGGAAATTCAAATCCCGGGCTTCATTTGCAAGTGCAGATGACTACATTACCCCCGCTAGTTCGAATTAGCGGGGTAGTGTAGACATACCCTAAGACACTTAGGTTCTGGGAAATTAATAATATATATTGGGAGTTTGTATTGGGGTATGCAGAACATGCCACAACGCAATGTATCCTTTAGGATCCCTTGAAATAGGTAAGATATGGATTAATGAACAGAGTGTGGGGACAATGGGCAGTGGGGACGGTGTTGTAATAAATTCATCCATTGTCATTTGTTATCTTCTGCAGCATGTGAGGGATGGATGAGTACTGGCTTGAGATAGTGAGCAATGAGCAAAGTCGGGTTCATTGCAAAGCAGCATGTTCACTGGAATCCCCTCCTTTTGTCACAGTTTACACAGAGCTAAATCACATTGCAAGAAGATGTATAATGGCATAAAATTCAATGGGGGAAAACGAGACTTTGCAAAAGGGTAAATGGTTAAATTATTTGGAAATGGAGATGAGTAATAAAAGAAACTGTGGAGAATGGGTAAAGCAGGAAGAGAGATTAAGTTGATGTGGAGAGGGTCAGAGCAATCAGCAGGGTAGGTTTCAAAAACAAGCAGCCTTATTTAATGCTATTGAACATGTTTGCAATTATAGGTTTTTTTTTTTACTTTTGGCATCAGAGGCAAATGGAGAGGGCCTGCACAAGTGCCCTGTGGCATTTGAGCTCTCCATTGTCTGTGCCTGTGAGATGTAAGGAAGTGATGCAGAAAAAGATGTCTGGAGAAAGTCCGAATAGGGGGGTCTTTGAATCCATAGTACAGGAGAGTGTCAGGTTCTGCCCTGGCTCTGAAGAGGTTACTGTGGAGAATGCAGTTGGTTGAGCCAGGAGGGGGTCTGAGTCTTATCAAAATCCAGTGCACCTAAACCTCCAGATAGGGTGTGTGTTAAGGGCATAGGATACTAAGCTGTGGGCTGGAATAATGGGACAGGACCTTTTCTTCAAGACCTCCAGTGATGGGAATTCCACAATCTCCTTGGAATCTATTCCTATAGCTAGATGGTTTATCCTAATATATAACTTAAATCTTCCTAACTGCAGGTCCAATGAATTACTTCTTGTGCTATCTCCAATGGATATGGAGACCAATTGATCACAGTCCAGCTGAAGTGTTTTCAAGCCAGCTATTCTGCAATTTGTATTTGTGTATTTGATTTTTCCTTCCTGAGTGTAATACTCCGTACTTAGCTTAATTGAATTTCACCTTTATTGATTTCAGACCAGTTCTCCAATTTCTCAAGGTTGTTTTGAATTCCAATACTGTCCACCAAAATGCATGCAACCCCATCTAGTTGGCGTCATCCACAAATTTTATATCTAAATTTTATAAACTCTCTACTCCATTAATGAAGAACTTGTGCCCAGTAATTACAAAGACAAGCTAATGGCTAACTGTCAGAAATGGTTTACCATACTAGTAATATTCAAAGGCTAAGAGTATGCAAAACATTTTTGTTTTTAAGCACGTGTAGAAATGTTAAATATGTGCATATTTCCCAGGCCCAACAACAGGGTGGCCAAAGAGATCAGTTGCCCTATGACTCAGTGATTTTAATAGGTCTAGGTCTACTGACTACCACCGCTGCTACTGTGGAAGCAGCCAGAGGCTCGGGCCCTTTAACTCATTGCTGGAGCATCATGTGGTGTGCTCCAGGCGGCTCAGAGGGTGGGGCAGAGTTGGTGTGGCACATTCCAGGCAGTGTTGAAGGTTGGCTGTTCCCGGTCCCGCCCCTGACACCGAAGGCCCCATCCCTTCCAGGAACATGAAGCTCACCCCTACCTTCCACTTTTCCCAGGGACCTGGCATGACTGTGTGCTACTCTGATGTCTCCTCGGAAGCATTCTTCACACAATACCTGGTATTCAAATGTGTGCATTTAATTAAAAATTAAACTTACTTGTTTTTTTCAGCTCACATGGCTCAGTTAGGAAGACTTAGCATTCTTTGAGCTTATATCTTTACTTAATCAAGAAATACTATAGTATGAGTATTAATTACTATATCTGTCTCGCATATACATTTAATATTAAAATATCCTATTAATAGTGAATTCTAGTCACATTTCAGATATTTATTCCTACTAATTTCAACACATTTCCTATTGCCTCTTCAGCTAATCCAAAAGCTTGATTCACTGAATTTCACAAACTCTCATTTCATTAGAACAAAATATAGTTCTTGCAAAATGTGCCAAAACAAACCAACTAATGCTAATATTCCAGAACACAGCCATGGCTTAGAGCTTATAGTACCTCCCAGTCATGTTTCCACCATCAGATTGTATGTGCTTCACAGCTAGAATGTTCCCAAAGTAGCACTACATAACAAAATACACCTCAGGTATTCAGAATGCCTATAGTAAATGGGCATCATCAGAGTACCCAGAGGTGGTCATTATTGCTGTATCACCTCAGATCTACATGTCAGGGCAATGGAGATAATCCTCCAAACAATAATCTCTAGTCATGCTGGAAAGTTTGGAGGAAAGGCATTTCACACCTTTAAGTCCAGATGAATAGATGACACTTCAAATGAGAATTGAGGCTCAATTTTATATTCTTGATCTATAAAACTGCCATATGACTATGTAGAACTGTCTCAGCTCCCTCTGCAGATACTGGATTAGATAAATTAGAAGCCAGTTTATTCTATCTACGTTTGGTAATACCAAGGCTCTTGTCACTATGGTATCTGAGCAGCAATAGGGGTATGTCTACACTACCCCACTAGTTCGAACTAGCGGGGTAATGTAGGCATACCGCACTTGCAAATGAAGCCCGGGATTTGAATTGTTCCACGAGGTGTACTGGTAGTTCGGAATAGGACTACCTAGTTCGAGCCCCGTGTAGCCGCGCTGCACGGGGTTCGAACCAGCAGGGTTTTAAAAATGGCGGCTCCCCACTTAAGCAAATGAAGCCCGGGAAATTCAAATCCCGGGCTTCATTTGCAAGTGTGGTATGCCTACATTACCCCGCTAGTTCGAACTAGTGGGGTAGTGTAGACATACCCTAAGAGACTAAAGGAAGCCCTCAGGGATGTTTGCAGACATGCATGGCCTAGTTTTCAAAAGTGCTCAACACCCAATAGCAACCATGTTCACCTGGTGTAATTACATTTGTTACATTTATTTTATTGCTGATATAAACTGGCATGATGTCAAAATCAGTCTCTGAACACTAGGGGTATGTCTAGACTACATGCCTGTGCCGACAGAGGCATGTAAATAGGCTACCCGACATAGTCAATGAAGCAGGGATTTAAGTATCCCCGGCTTCATTAAAATAAAAATGGCTGCTTCACTGTGCTGGTTCAGCTGATCGTCTGCACGGCGCGCGAGTCAAGATGCGGATCGGTCGACAGGGGAAACCTTTGTCAACCGCTCCTGTAAACCTCGTTTCACAAGGTATAAGGGAGCGGTCGACAAAGGCTTCCCTTGTCGACCGAGCCGCGTCTTGACTTGCGTGCTGTGCTGACGATCAGCTGAGCCGGCACAACGCGGCGGCCATTTTTATTTTAATGAAGCCGGGGATATTTAAATCCCCGCTTCATTGACTATGTCGGGTAGCCTATTTTATATGCCTCTGTCGGCAGAGGCATGTAGTCTAGACATGCCCTAGGAGTCAGGTTTTTTTAGAGCTACTTGCCTATGTTCAAAGTAAGGAATTTATTTCTCTGTTTTAACTCCTATCTCCTACTGATTGAACATATCACATTATAACCCAGATAGCTTATCTTACAGGAAGGCCTTGGATTCTTGCCCAGTTTTGATTCTCCTATTTCAAGAAATCAGATTCAATATTGCCAACTTTGGTGACATCAGTGCTTCTCTTACTTGAATCATGTGCTCACATAATCATCTCAGTTATCATTTTACGTGGAAATAAGATTTTAGTTTTCCTGATTCTAGAGAAAAGCTTGAAACCACAAACCAAAAACCAAATTAAAAGAATCCAAATTTGTTAATGATTTTTTTAAAACTTGTTCATGATTTTTGAATGCTTGAAGTTGCTAGCACTGCTGATTTAATTCTGGTTTGTCTTGTCTTTGAACTTCAACAAATAACTATCCTAAAAGCAGGCATTTCACTTTCCTTTAAATTGGCAAATATTGGAAAGCTATTTAAATTCCAAGCACACTTTGTAAAATGCTGAGATGAAAGTGATTTACTTAGTATTAACCTGTCAGCATGAAATCCAGCAAGTCACCTACATAGCAGCGTGCTCACGCATGTTAAGTATCTTCGCTCTAGTGACACCATATTGTGATGGCTCTGATTGGTGAATTGAATTCAGATTGCTTATGAAGAAGAAACTGAAGCTTGACCTTCTCTTCCAGTGTGAGGTGACAATAGTTCTTTCTTTCCCAGGAAAACTACAGCTTGGCATTACAATATTTCTGAGTTAATTTCAGTTACTGTTATTCCATTTTCATTCATCATATATCACACTTTTCTTCAGAGTTCAGCAGTTATTTTTCCCAGCATGAAAATGTTGACCACTGAAAGAATAAATATATGAAAAATTTGACTGGGATTTATTAATAGGCAGATATATCAATAATGAAATGAAATGTAGGGTAGATATTACAATTAATTTAGATGTTAATGAAGAGTGAAAAGTTTAATTTCATGTTAAAATAAAGGGATTACTTTGTAAACAATAAGAATTTTTAATTGCGCTGTGTGTGCTAGACAATATGGATGAATTTGAGGAAGTGAAATTTTAATCAAATATATATAATATTCTTTTAAAGGTGGTTCTGAGATCATGTACATTCATCTGTATGTGCTCTGCAAACAGGAATATTGAAAGTCTCTTTTGCTTAATTTATAGACAGCCATTTTGTATGAATTAGGTTAACTTGATAATTCCCAAATACAGTTCTCCCAGGAAGGAGTCCATGCTCCCTCCAAAATGTTGGAGTAAATCAGGTTTTGTGCAGAGAATACTGTAGGAACTTGGGGAGAACAGAATTCTCCTTTTGTACAACAGCAGGCTCCAGGCAGCACTATAGATCATCCAGGTCTGCTACTCAAATCCCTGGGTGGGAATAAGGGCTCCAGACTTTATCCAGTCCCACATGGTGTTCATGTTCATGAGTCTTGTTCTCTGTGCTGGGATTTGCAGAGCAGAACCATTCCAAGTCCACTATGCCACAGATCTGTTCAGACCATCCACTGATGGGTGATTTTGCATCTTAGTGCATATAGTAAAAAGGGAGGGATGCTGAAAATTGTATTCTTCAGAACAACTGGCAAAAATGGTCTCTTGAATTTAACCATGCTGTTGTTCATCTAAAGTGAAAGTGCTGCCTCCTGCTAGTGGTGCATTCTGGTTCATTCCAACAGCTACATACTCCCCACTGCCCACAGATCCTCCAAGTGTTATGAGATTGATTCTTTACCCCTGCAAAACAAATTCATCTTTCCCTATCTTGTCCATGACCTCTGATATAAATCTATTGCACACACAGTAAATCTACCTTTTCTCACCCAAAAATCAATCCATCTTCCTCTTGTTGCCTGCTCCACTTGTATTTTAAATCTCCATCTCAATCAGCTTTTCACTACCCCCATGAATTAAGTAGGTTATCTCATCATTTGTCCCTGGCTGCTCACCCCCCAAAATACCATTTTCTACTGGACTAATACCTGGTTACAAGCATACCAGGTAGGAGCCCTAATTAGCTGAACAGAAGAGTAAAGCTGGGCTGAATGATCAGTAACTATTGCTCCCTAACTCCTATATGCTGAGGCAGGGGATTTTCACAATTCCTTTGTGTTCTAGTTATTCTCTTCGAGGTGCCCGCTGGTTAGGACTGTCTCTTACGTTGTGGGAGGAGCAGAAGGTAGAGCTGCTGCATGTGTGACTGGGATGCTGATCTGCAGTAAACAAGGGCAACTAGCAGGTGCTGTTGCTGCTCACTTGTTACTGAGTCCTGCTGGTTACTTCAGAGCCATCACTAAAGCTACACCTACACAACACCCTTACCTGGAAATAAGATACGCAATTTGCACTACGCAAGTTGCATAGCTTAATTCAAAATAAGGCACTATTCCAAAACGTCCCTTATCCCTTGTGCAATTTTACAGGGACATTGGAATAGCGAGCCCGTTATATTTCGATGTACAGTCAGTCCCCGTGTTACGTACAAGATAGGGACTGTAGGTTTGTACTTAAGTTGAATTTGTACTTAAGTCGGAACTGGCATCCAGATTCAGCCGCTGCTGAAACTGACCAGCGGCTGACTACAGGAAGCCCGAGGCAGAGTTTCTCTGCCCCGGGCTTCCTGGAATCAGCCGCTGATCAGTTTCAACAGCAGCTGAATCTGGATACCTGGGACAGAGCAGCTGGGGTGCTGCCGGGTAGGTCCCCGCAGCGCCGCACCTCGGCACTGCGGGGACCAACCCGGCAGCACCCCAGCTGCTCTACCCCAGGTGTCCCCAAGTCAGTTTCTGCTGAAACTGATCAGCGGCTGATTCCAGGAAGCCCGGGGCAGAGCAACTCTGCTTCGGGCTTCCTGTAGTCAGCCGCTGGTCAGTTTCAGCAGCGGCTGACTTGGGGATGCCTGGGGCAGAGCAGCTGGGGTGCTGCTGGGTTGGTCCAGTAGCGCCGAGGAGCGGCGCTGCGGGACCAACCGGCAGCGCCTCAGCTGCTCTACCACAGGTGTCTGCGAGAAAAGCCTGGTCTGCTGGGGGGGGACGCACTAGCTCCCCCCCCCCCCGCCAGCAGACCATGGAGACGCGGGCGGCGGGACCGAGACGTGCCGCGGTGCCGCCGCCCGGGTCCTCCGCGGCTTTGCTCCGCGTCTCCCTGGTCTGCTGGGGGGGGGCTCCCCCAGCAGACCAGGGAGACGCGGAGCAGCTTTTCTCGCCCTGGGGGACGCAGGCGGCAGGACCACGGCGCGTCTGGCCGGTCCCGCCGCCCGTATCCTCCAGGGTGAGAAAAGCCCCGTTTGTAAGTACGGATCCGACATAAGTCAGATACACGTAACTCAGGGACTGCCTGTAATGGGTTTGCTCTTAAGAGGTAGAATAGCTAATTCGGGATACCATAAGTATCTGGAAATGGCTCTGCCATGTAGATGAAGCCTAACAGAGTTCCCAACCAGTGCATTCAGGGTAATATTCATATGTATAGAGAGGGCTAGTGCATGGCTTATTTATCACATAAATCCTATCTTTGCACAGGGATGAATTTCGTGCTGAGATCATTCATTTGAGAGAGAAGAGACCCTTCAGCTGGTGTGAAGACCTAACCCACTAGGCAATTACCCCAACTACCTGTGTAGGCCTAATCAGAATAAATACCTATATGAATGTTGGGAAAACAATTGTTTTACCCATGTAGCGCCCAATTTATGAATGTCTGAATTCAATTTGCAAACCACCAGATACATGCATCATTTGGCATAATTGGAAACACATTTTTGTTTTCCTAAAACAAAAATAAAAATTATGCAAATAGTCTAATAAACCATCAGAGACAGGATTATGCCCAACAGATCAGTAGTTATCATGGAGAGTAACAGCACAATGAACATAAAATAACTTTATAGTACCCTTTATTAGTGTAATTAGAGTAAAATGCACTATTAATCTAATGATGAGTGTCCATGAACTATCAATTAAGTTTGCTCCTGAGTATCCAATAGAATGTATCAGGAATTAAACAATCAAGCAATTTAGTGGTATTTTTTTGTCTTATGAGGAAAGAAGAGCGTTTAATCATCTAATTTTCTAGCTAGCAAGTGTCACAATCTCACTTATAAGAGGAAACATGAGAAATACCCCCAAGAGACTATAAACCCTCCCTGTCACTTACCCTGGCTTTATTCCAGTAGCACCATTGATTTCAATAGAATTATTCTCAATTCACACTGGGATAAGTAGGAGGAGACGCAGACTGAAGAATTGGACTTGCTCACAAAGAAATTGTATTATAAAAGATAAGAGGACTGGAACCATTCCACAGCCCCTGTTGTATTTAGGGTTGAAACTGTATGTTTTTTGCCTTATTTAAAACTCAACAAGCAAGTCACTCACAGAATGCCTATTGCCCACACACGGGCAGTTTCTCTCTTCTGCTGAGCTCTACTCAGTGGCAGTTGAGAGCCATTTCCAGCTCTCTGACCATGAGGACGAGTCTGTGTGATCTCTGGTCCAAATAAGGTTTAGACACCAATATTTAAAAAGGGCTCTAGAGGTGATCCTGGCAATTACAGACCAGTAAGTCTAACTTCAGTACCGGGCAAATTAGTCAAAACAATAGTGAAAAATAAAATTGTGAAGCATGTAGAAGAACATAATTTGTTGGACAAAAGTCAACATGGTTTCTGTAAAGGGAAATCCTGTTTTACTAATCTATGGGTATGTCTACACTACCACCCTCTTTCTAGGTTGGTAATGTAGGCAACTGGAGTTGCAAATGAAGCCCGGGATTTGAATTTCCTGGGCTTCATTTGCATAAATCCGGGCGTCGCCATTTTTAAATGTCCACTAGTGCAGACTCTGTGCCCCGTGGCTACACGCGGCACGGACTAGGTAGTTCGGATTAGGCTTCCTATTCCGAAATACCGGTACACCTCGTTTCACGAGGAGTAACGGTAGTTCGGAATAGGAAGCCTAATCCGAACTACCTAGTCCGTGCCGCGTGTAGCCGCGGGGCACGGAGTCCGCACTAGCGGACATTTAAAAATGGCGGCACCCGGCAATATGCAAATGAAGCCCGGGAAATTCAAATCCCGGCTTCATTTGCAACTCCGGTTGCCTACATTACCACCCTAGTTCGAACTAGGGTGGTAGTTTAGACATACCCTATTAGAGTTCTTTGAAGGGGTTAACAAACAAGCGGACAAGGGGGATCCAGTAGATATAGTATACTTGGATTTTCAGAAAGCCTTTGACAAGGTCCCTCACCAAAGGCTCTTGTGTAAATTACATGGCCATGGGATAAGAGGGAAGGTCCTTTCTTGGATTGAGAACTGGTTAAAAGACAAGAAACAAAGGATAGGAATAAATGGTAAATTTTCAGATTGGAGAGAGGTAACTAGTGGTATATCCCAAGGGTCAGTCCTGGGACCAATCCTTTTCAACTTATTCATAAATGATCTGGAGAAAGGGGTAAGCAGTGAGGTAGTAAAGTTTGCAGATGATGCCAAACTGTTTAGGATAGTCAAGACAGAAGCAGACTGTGAGGGACTCCAAGAAGATCTCACCAAACTGAGTGATTGGGCAACAAAATGGCAAATGAAATTTAATGAGGATAAGTGTAAAGTAATGCACATCGGGAAAAATAACCCCAACTATACGTACAGTATGATGGGGGCTAATTTGGCTACGACAAATCAGGAAAGAGATCTTGGAGTTATCGTGGACAGTTCTCTGAAAACTTCCATGCAGTGTGCAGCGGCGGTCAAAAAGGCAAATAGGATGCTAGGAATTATTAAGAAAGGGATAGAAAATAAGACCCAGAATATCTTACTACCCCTGTATAAAACTATGGTACGCCCACATCTTGAATACTATGTACAGATGTGGTCTCCTCACCTCAAAAAAGATATTTTGGCCTTGGAAAGGGTTCAGAAAAGGGCAACTAAAATGATTAGGGGTTTGGAACGGGTCCCATATGAAGAGAGGTTAAAGCGACTGGGACTTTTCAGTTTAGAAAAGAGGAGACTGAGGGGGGATATGATAGAGGTATATAAAATCATGAGTGGTGTGGAGAGGGCAGATAAAGAAAAGTTATTTATTAGCTCCCTAAATAGAAGAACTAGAGGACACCAAATGAAATTAATGGGTAGCAGGTTTAAAACAAATAAAAGAAAGTTCTTCTTCACACAGCGTGTAGTCAACCTGTGGAACTCCTTGCCAGAGGAGGCTGTGAAGGCTAGGACTATAATAGAGTTTAAAGAGAAGCTAGATAATTTCATGGAGGTTAGATCCATAAAAGGCTATTAGCCAGGGGATAAAATGGTGTCCTTGGCCTCTGTTTATCAGAGGCTGGAGAGGGATGGCAGGAGACAAATTGCTTGATCATTGTCTTCGGTTCACCCTCTCTGGGGCACCTGGTGCTGGCCACTGTCGGCAGACAGGATTCTGGGCTAGATGGACCTTTGGTCTGACCCAGTACAGCCGTTCTTATGTTTAGAACAATACCTGATTGTTCTAATTTACACCCCTGGCCAGGGCTCTTCAGTGGCTTCTATATATGCAGACGAAAGGTATCGTAGAGTTTTACCCGACAGCCACATCCCATCTCAACATTTTCCACCTTTCCTAGACTCTTCACATACACCAAAAACAGCTGCAGCTAGCGCAGGAACCACCTCCATTAGCTTTATGCTAATGGAACCTCTCCTAAGGCAGGGGAACTCCCCGCTGGACATTTTTTATCAGAAAAAGGCTCTCTGGTGCAATACAAAAGGGTTGGTCTCTCACATAAAGAATTCAACCTCTAGGCTTTAGACTTGCGTAATATTTATGTCAAAATTACTAGGAACACAAGCACTATCTCTTCTCATTCCTACCATCTACCAAAGGAAAATACATACAAATTCCCACAGTTTGGTCCTTTCACAAGGACTGGACTCGATGACCTCTTGAGGTCCCTTCCAGTGCTAGTATTCTATGATTAACAATTCCTTCCTTTGAGTTTGGGGAGTTAAAGCATTATGATTCTAGATACTCCCTCCCTGGGCCAGCACACATTCAGATCAATGGGGCCTTGCCGTTGACTTTAAAAGGCTTTGCATCAGGACTCCGACAAGTAAAACACCTTTTCCCTATACCCTTCCAAACCTGCATAAGAGAAAGCATGGAATACAAATATATGACATACACAAAAGCTATACAGGTAGCATGTAATTTACATAGTAATTTTGAGTTCATGTACTGTGACATGCATGAATTAGCAGCCCCTTTCATATGCATGTGCAACGTTAATAATCATAGAAATGTAGAACATGAAGAATCTTGATAGGTCATCTAGTCCAGTCCTCTGTACTCAGGCAGGATTAAGTATTATCTAGACAATCCCTGACAGGTGTTTGTTTAACCTGTTCTTAAAAACTTCCAGTGATAGAGATTTCACAACCTCCCTAGCTAATTTGTTGCAGTGCTTAACTACTCTTGTAGTAGTTATCTGTGTACATAAAATAAATTATTTTTATACTGAGGGCCCTTAATTTTAAAATCAAATATAGATAGAGTAATTTGTGAGCACTGAATCAGTCTGGCTCTTTATTAGCTTGGTGCACAGTCTGGGCATATCTCATGGAGCATAAATCCATTGGAAACATAAGGCTTTGCAAACAGAACAGCATTTGCTCAATTCTGGGAATAATTCAAGTGGTTAATCTTCTGTTTGCTCTGTATAATAAATTAAACCTGCCCCTCTCAGCATTAATTTTCACACCAGTTTTTAAACCAAATTTTCTGTAGCCTTTGAATTTTTTTTTTTTTTTTCTGTGTCAACTGCTTTAGGAGCCAAGACACCCTACATGTTTTTTTCATCTTCTTGGAAGAAAAATTATGCAGGATGATGATAAACTAGAGAGGATTCAGAGAAGAACCATGAGAACGATTAAAGGATTAGAAAATATGCCCAAGCGATATACTTAGTTACCCCATAATCTTCTCTTTTGTTAAACTAACTTGATTACAGTCTATAAGTATCTACATGTGGAATATTTTAAAATGTAACAGTCTGATGATCAGAAATGACTAGAAATAATGTATGAATTTTTAAAACAGGGAACAATTAAAGAGTCATTGCATCACTGACCATTTTTAAATGAGTGTTTTTTCTAAAAGGTATGCCCTAGACTAGAGGATCACAATTGTCCCTTCTGGCCTCAGGAGCTATGAATTCATTAAAACAGGAAACAGAAAATGTATTTAGTCTTTTCAAACATGATTCCCTTATGGGATTTCCCTTGTATTCCTCAGAAGAATGGAGAGCGGAGCTTATCTCCCTGCAGTGGGAAATGGGACCTGGTTCAGCCCTTGCAGATCTCCAAGGGTCATAAGAGTAACGATGGGGAAGCCCTTTGCGTTCCTACCGCTTATGGGTTCCATTCCTGGGATCCAGACTAGCAGTACTGACCTATCACTTTTAAAGATGTGTAGCCAGAGTAAAGCAGTGGAGTGACAAGAACAATAGATTCCTGACTGCATGTCCAGCCCTCCTGCTCCTTGCCTTTGCTCAGATTGCTGTATCTACATGAAAATAAGTATATTAGAGGAATCACTAGTCTCGAGAAGATGGGATTTTTCCTTTCTGTGCAGGGTGGGAGTGATCAGCATTTGGAGGATCACTTCTGCATGCTAATCCTTAGAAAACAATCTGTCCCCTCGTTAGGAAATTCAGAGCAATGTGGTTTTGAATGCATCTTAACACCAGGCTGATTTTGAACTGAATTATAACCACTTTTGGTTATACTGTAATTGAAAAAACCTTTGTTGTGAAAAAATTGTCCATAGTCATTTTTATATAAGGGGCTGTATCTATCACCAGTGAATTGTTTCCACACATCTCTGTGTCCACAGTAATTTGTCATATCCCTACTTCATATGCATACCCTGGAAGCCATAAGCACTGTATTCTCTTGAAGATGTAGCTGTGGCTGAGGTCTGGTGAACAGGAAACACGGGGCTTTGTGAAGAAGAGAAATGCAATTATTGCTAATATTTGGATTGTTTTGCACTTTTTCATACAAATTATACCTGCATTTAATAGAGAGACTATCCTTTTGTGAGCTATACACTTCTTGCATCTAAACACCAAGCAGCAATGCTAAGAAACATAATTTTGTAGCACAGTTTTTCACTTGCTTTCTGACTGAACATTTGTACTGTACTGATGAGAGGTATTGAAGGCACCATCATAAAAATTAGAATCTATTTTGTAGTCCTGCCACATAGGTTAACATCTAATATAACCTTGAATCACTATTTCCTTTTAAGAAACCTTTTAGAGGCTAGTTTGATTTGACAATAGGCTTCACGTGTTGCGAATTTTAAACCACTGTTTGCATTTTCTCTCCATGAATGATATGTGTTTCCAAGCATAAAAGCCAATGCTTCAGAATAAGCTGTTTTAGCTACTGGGTTTCTGATGTCAACAGCATAAAGCTTACCACACTGTTACTATTGTTGTTAAAACCATTAATAACAACAATACTTAGTACTTTTATAATGCTTTACATTTAAAAAGCAATGTGTGAACAATTCTTCCTCACAGCACTCACTGTGACGTCCCCTCTTTTTATCCTCATTTTACAACTTGGAAAAGAAAATTAAGACACAAAATACATCTTCCCATTGACTCTAAAGGGAACTGGCCCCTGACAACCATCCTAGTTTTCATGGTGAAGCCACATCATTTGCCAACGCATATCAGCTCTCCTTTGTTGGAAAGTTGCCATTGGTCAATCTAGTGGTGTATTTTTTTTTATTAAGACTGAGATTAACTAGTGAGGGGGCTGCTCACAAAGGTGGTGGCAGGCAGAAGATGGCATCTTCCTGTTTTGCCCTTTGTGCTACTACATAGTTTTATCTTCTCCCCCCTTATTTGGGGGGGAGCTATCGGTTTCTTGGGAAATCTGTTTCTTGTTGCTCACTCTGGGTGAGGTTTTATGCTGTAGACAGGGTTGGGACTACAGACATTGGCTAGGCCTTGGAATAACTGCAGGCCTTGATAAGCCCAGGCTACATTAGGGTGCTCCAGAGTGGAGTACCAAAAGGGGGGGGGGGAGAACAGTGATAGCATAGAGAGGTTATGGCCATCTGCACATATTTTTTCATGGCTGCCAGAAGATACGTTTTGTAAATTAAAAGTTGACCACGTTATTTTTTTTTCCAAAATACTATGTTGTCCGTGCATACTGGCCCTCTGCTATTATCAGTGGAAATGAGATCAGACCTTAGGTGACTTATATAAGGTTACTTACCTAGTACAAGTCAGTGGCAGAGCCAGACACTGGAGGTCTTGGGTACCACTGATATGCTTACCCCACTAGGTGACACTACCTTTCTGACATGCAGTATATAGTCATACTGTTCCATAGCTTGGAACACTTTGAAATATATGGTACTTTTATGTGGTAAATTGGGGTTTTTTACTGCCCTTTAAAACCCCACAAGTTCTGGTTCTTCGTATTCCTACTTAACAAGAACTACCTGGATTTAACATAACTGCTTTTGCCAGAGTGCTGTACAGATGTCTAATACAGAAATTTACTTTTCAGAGGATGTATTGAGGGTTATGATGTTCTTTGAAACAACTAATATGGCACTGAATTCATTTATCATAAAATACTAGAACTAGAAAGGATCTCAAGAAGTTATCAAGTCCAATACCCATGACACAAGGCAAATTAATTTGTCTTGTGATGATAGGGTATGTGAAAGGAACAGAAGAACATTAACTAAACAATTAAAATAGCTTAAAAAAATGAAATTTTATTTTTGTTGAGATACCTGTCTTGGATTTGGGGGCCAACGAGTAGAAAAAGGACAGGGAGATTTCTACCTGAGTCAGTTGTGTCAAAGAATTTTAAAATAATACATACAAATCATTCCATAAGTTAATGGATTCCCTGTTAAAAATGACCCAAACCAGTATTGCTAGTTGATTTGCATCCAGAATAGCTCTCATCAGTTCAACATAGGACAATGTGTACTAAAGGATCATTAGATTTGACCTGTATTTAATCATTTAGTCCTAATTCCCCATCTGTCAATCCAATGGCACAAAAAATGATTTCATTATCTTTAAACTTTTCTAATCATCTGGCTTTGTTCACTCTAGTGCTGGTGATGCCTCAGTCTCCCTTGACTTCTATTTTAACTGTTATTTATAGTCCTAAAAATCTTCCTATTATCTAGGATAAGTCTCAGCTGTTGTAAGTCCTAGGTTCTGTTCTGCTGACTTGCTGCATGATGATCATAGACTAGTGATTTGGGCTTAAATTTTGAAATGTTAATATCAGTTTTGTGTGCCTCGATTTAAATTTTTGTTGTTGGTGAACCGCTGTTGCTTCCATTGACTTCAGCTGGAGTTTCAAGAGCTCAGCATCCTTGAAAAAAAAACACACCAAAGGTGTTTAAAGTTGGACAGCCAAAAACTGAGACATGCTTCAATACAGAACACTTTTCAAATTGTGCTTCTTGGCCTCTCTACATTACCCACTTGTAAAATAGTGACAGAAGTTCTGTACTGAACTTCGTATGTGTGTATCAGTCTGATTCCTGTGTAAGCCTAAGAACTTCCCTATTTATGGTAGCACTTGTCAATTCAGAATTAAGTGTTGATGACTACAGTAACTAACTATGATTGATTATACTAATAAACATGTTGCTTTAGATATGTGGATCATTCCCTTTTAATAATTTTAATAAGTAAAATGTATGGAAAAAATACTTAATGATATTCCTTTAATGTTAACAAAGCATTATCTTATTTAGATAGTACAGACAAAGTCATCTTAAATAATAGGTAACTTAATGGTAAATAATTCCTGTACCTTTCACTCTTGACCATTAACTATTAGGTTATCATATATTTCATACATAATACAGAGACGTTAAAATTTTAGCAATGATTTTTTTTGGCCAAGTATGTAGAGACATCAGAAATAAATGTGTGTGGAAATGTACACAACCCCTTTGTAATCTGTAGTCAGATGGAGGTCTGCACCATATAACTTAATTTATTTTTGTCCAGCTTCCTTAATAGTCAGAAACACACACACACTCTGAAAGGCAATGACAAACTAAAGAGAAGAAGATTTCCTGGTAAGATTTAAGGAGAAGTAACTGCTTGAATCTAGACAGGCATTGATAGTACAGTTTATCAGTACAGATGCTGACAGGGGAGGGGAAGTGGCAAAGGGGAAAATTGCCCAGGGGCCTGGCTGCACCATCAGCACAGCAGGGCTAAGGCAGTCTTTCTGCTTGCCCTCGCTCAGTGTCACTCCCAGAAGCAGCTGGCATTGTCCCTGGGGACCCCAACGGAGGGGGGGGGGACAGAGGGTGTCTGCGCACTGCCTCTGTCCCAAGTGCACACTCCCAATGGGAGCTGTGAGGCCAGTGCCTGCAGGCAGCAGCTCATGGCACTCCTGCTTCCTAACCCCCTAGAAGCCACTGCTAAAGGGGTGAGCCAGTCACTTTTGGGATCCACCCAGAAGTAAATACTGATCCCCACATCCCAATCCCTTACCCCAGCCCAGAGTCAAAACCCCAAACTTCCTTCCTGAAACCAACCTCTGGCCTAGCCCAGAGCCCACAAACGCTCACAGACCCCATACCCTCTCCCACACCCCTTCTTGGAGCCCACACCCTGTACTCCCTCCCACACCCAAACACCCTCCCAAAGCCTGCACCCTCTCCCTTGCCCACATCCAGACTTCCCCCCCAAAGGCTACACCCCAACCCTCTGGACTAGCCTGGTAAAAGTAAGTTAGAGTGGGGGAGAGCAAGCAATGGAGTGAGGGGTGGATCCTCAGAGAAGGGCAGGACAGAATATGGCCTTGGGGAAGCAGTGGCAAGGACAGGGCAATGGTCTTTGGGTTTGCATGATTAGACAGCTGTCAAGCCTACTGGGTGGACATGTGAAAGCCCTGTTCGTTTTGGCCACTCGCAGAGCACTAGCCAGTTCAGGCACAGCACTGGTCTAATGTCAAGCCGACCGTATCCCTGCAGGCGTGGCTTGTGCATGCCTGGGGGGGCTCATTGTCTGTTCTGCCCTTGGGACTGGAATTGCTATTAGTGGCCTTGGCTGCTGAGCATGAGGCTTTGGACTCAGAGTCCCATGAGAATCAGTAGACTGAGGAAAATGGGTTTTCAAAAGCACCTAAGTGACTTAGAAGCCTAAATCCCATCAACTTTCAGTAGGATTCAGGATCTAAGCCATTTATGTGCTTTTGACATTTTTCCCTATTGTATTTATCATATGAATTAAAGCAGCGATCAGTGGACTCTGAAGACTCCCATTTCATGAGAAATTTTAGCAGCTTTTCTATGAATGGCTATTGTGGCTCTGCCATGAGCATACATTTCTTGCTGGTAGCAGCAGTAACTACAAGTCTATGAAGAGCTTTGAAAATCATAATAATTTAAATTGAATAGTGAGATTGCTATAGTTTGAGGAATGATTGGGTTGATATGGCCTCATTTCCAGCTGCAGCTAAATCATCTGGCTGTAGAATTCTATACTCTGTAAACTTTAGTGCATATGGACTTAGGAAAAGATTTAGAGAAAACCAATTACAATAGTCAAGTCAGGGTTAGGAAACATCTAAAGATGGAACTATGCCAAGGTACAAACGAAAGAAAGAAGAGAAAAATAGAACATTCTGAATCAAGAATAATTGGATGATATTATCATCAATTAACTATAAGAAAAATGAGCCATGTTAAAATAAAAGACTGACCTTAAGTTGCAGAGGAAGTTTATAGTGGATCTGGAAATAGAAATCATGTCTCTCTTCTGGTTCTGCACGCTAGTAAACTCTATAGTGGCTATTGCATTTTAAGTGACATCTTATTGAGTAGATTACTTCCTTTTAGAATTTACACAGGGGTTTCCTGTGGATTAATTACTCAGTTTGTCAATGTCAGAATGCTACTCAGAACTAATATATACAAATATAGCATATTAAAGACTTACAAGAAAGGTAACTATTATTGACAGCAGTGCTGTATGAGTAATTAAATCACTGTCTTTTTGGATAATTCTCTCTGTAGATCTGCACTCCAGATTTGGTGGTGTTTTTGGCTTGTTCCAATCAACGGCTGAAGGAAAGGTTATTGAAACGTGCTGAACAGCAAGGGAGACCTGATGATAACCTCAAAGCCACTCAACGACGGCTAATGAATTTCAAGCAGAATGCAGTTCCACTTGTCAACTATTTCCAGGAAAAGGGGCTAATCATCACAGTAAGTTGGGATTTATGCACCCGATAAATGAATGTAGGGCTGCAGTTGAACTCAGGAGCTTATACCTGGTATTCTGCATTATCTTTGCTTTATAATAATGAGTCTGAGTCAAATTCTGCTCTGATTATTCTGTCTGTGCATCCACACTTCAGTACTGAAAGCAAAGTTTGGCTTGGGCCTTTATAGCTATGGAATGCAGATGTACTGCATTATCTCATGAACTTTGCATTATTTGTATTCACAACTCCTTTTTAAAAGACAAATATTTTTCACTTCCTATAGTAAAGAGGTCATATGGAAGTTAAAGAGTAATTTGTTTATAGAGCATATCAAAGAATGTTTGTTGTGTATTCAAGGATTGGATCAGCTCTGTGGTTGTATTTTCAGTGTTAGTCATCTGTTCCATTTCTGTATTTTGGGTAGGAGAAAGTGATGAATTAGATTTCAGATAATCTGTTGGTAATACCATTAAGAAATGTATACTTCAGGGACATGCCTGCACTTTGAGTAGTCTTTGTAATTGTTAACTGACTGTATGAGCATGCTAAAAATTACAATGGAGCCATGGCAGGAGAGGCTTAGCCACGCTAAGTAGGTACTATCGGAGTCATACATAAAGCAACTAGACCTCCCTTTACAGGGATGCTATTTTTAGCACAGTGACTCAGAGCTAGTATGGGTATATCTCTGGCTACAAATTCACACCTATCTTAAAGTGTAGACACACCCTTAATTTAATGAAGACTGCATAGCAGTGTAGACTCAGACCAAAATTATATAGCTGCTATGACACATAGTTTCTTTAAAGAGCATCAAAACATATGGAATTAAATTCAGCGCAGTGCAAGCAGCTAAGGTATGTCTACAGTACAGAGCGTTTTTTTTTTTTTTTTTTAAACTGCCATTTTTCTGAAAAAACTTCAGTTATGTCCATACTGTAATCGCATTCTTTTGAAAGAAAATTGGAAGAACAGGCTTTTTCTAACATTGGTAATCCTCATTCTATGAGGAAGAAGCCTTTTTCCAAAGAGTTCTTTCGGAAAAAGAGCTGTGTGGACGGAGAAGGGAGAGGAAAGAAGAGGAAAGAGGAAAAAGCACAGGTGCTCTGGTGGCCACTCCATCCATAGTAATCACAGCTTAAATACGAGGTAGCATCCACTCAGTGTGGACACTATCTTATGAAAAAGCAAATCGCTTTTTGATGTGCTTTTGCAGTGTGGATGCTCTCATTTCAAAAGAAGTTTTTCTGGAAGCTCTCTTCTGGAAAAGCTTCTTCTGACAGGAGCCTGCAGTCTAGACATAGCCCTAGTGAATACTAAAATGCCCTTTCAACCTTTCTCTCAGGGCATAAATTATTCTTAGGGCCTTGAATTTCATCTAAGGAAACAAAAACAGTGAAACTTTAATTATTGTTTCAAGGTTACAGTGTCATGTACTGCAAGCACCTTTGGGATTCTTTGTCTTGAAAATATCAGAGTAATGTTACATTCCCTGGATTGCAGGGCCAGATGCCCAGCTGGCGTAAACCAGCATAGATCATCTAAACCACGAGTGGCCAATCCAAGGCTTGCGAGCCACATGAGTCTCTTATTCCCCCCCACGGCTCGAAAGCTGCCCCCGTGTCCTCAAAAATGGCCCTCTCTTCCCAGCTCCCTGTGCTAACCTGGGCAGGGAAACTGTCTAGTGCGGCCATGAAAGCTGCAGAAATGATGGCAGTTGGTGGGAGCCAAAAAGCCTCAAATTGCATTTAAATGCGGTTTCTTAAAGGGGCAGAGCCTTTTTTTGGGGGGCTCGACAACTTTGTCCTGACTCCTTGGCTCTTTGCCCAAAATGGGTTGGCCACCCCTGCTCTAAACTCAATGAACAACATGAATTTACACCAATAGAGGATCACTCCATTAAAGTATATGCTATTCAGACAAGACACATCCTGTTTATAAGGTGGTATATAAATGATAATTTTTAAAACTTTGGAAGGCAGGGTCTGGCATAAATTGGTCCTTTTTGAAAATCAGTGTGAAAAGTGATCGCTGCAATATGCTGGAAAAGAGAATCCATCTTTTCATACATACATGCAAGGTTTAATCAGTACAAGCAGGGTTATGAAGTATTGCAAACGTATTTCAATGATTAATCAAACCTTATAACCTGCATCATCACAAATAAGATTATGACAGCTTTAATAAGGGGATGATTAATTTAATATATTTTTGCTTGCTGAAATGTCAGTAGCTCTAACGGAGTACTGAATAACAATGCAGATCTTGAGCATGAACACAGATGAACGTTAAGAGGAATATCTTTATTATAAAAGGATACTTTAAAAATAACTTTTAAAAGGGCAGAACAAGCAGAGAGACTGAGATCAAGGGAATACAATCTGGAAATTAAGATGACGAGAATAAACACAGAATATTTAAAAAAGCAATCTGGTTTTAGAATCTTTAGCTGAGAATTCATAATATATTTGAAAAAACATTGCATAAAATATGGTCAAGTGAATCTCTCCAACTCGTTTATCTCCTGGTAATTTACCATTTCTTACAAGTACTGTCCTATTGCAACCTGGGTCCCAGGCAGCTCTTTAAATCTCTCCCTGCTGGCTTTTGCCGCAGCTTAGCCAGTTCTTGTCGGAGCTGCACCCCAGGGCGCACCCGCTCACTTTTACCTCAAAGTGTATTTGACCTCTTTCTTAGTCCAATTGTAAATAGTAATTCACTGCTCTAGGTATAAAATCCAGATAATGCAATTAGCCTAATAATTGTTCTGTTTCTTTCTCTCTTAGGATTTAATTATGCAAATACTAATTGTTTTACCAAATGCTAGCTAGTTTAGGGTGAAATTCTGGTCTTGCTGAAGTGAATATCAAGTCTCCCATTGATTTCAGTGAGGTCAGGATTTCACCCTGAGTGTTTCCTACTATGAGTGGTCAAATTACTAACAATGAATTATGTGCTCTGCCTGTTGGTAAGAGCTTGGAAGGTTGACCCTTAAGAGAAAAACTGGCATTATATAGTGTATAATAATGCAATCTCTTTTGAAAAGTTCTGTAAATCATACAAATATTTTTCCCAATCTTTTCAAATATGACTAAGCCAGATTCATAAATATGAATAATCAGATTCACAAATGTCAAACATGTCCTTAAATTGCAAGGTAGATATGGTAGGGAGAGGGTTTTTTTCAAGGTTCAAATATTTTGGTCAAGGTGTAGTCACAATTCAGACTCCAGAGAATATAAAAAGACAATAATAACAATAATGATAAGAAAATAAAAAGTTAAAAATATCTCCAATATATCCTTTTGGATTAAAAGTAAAAGATGTATTGGAGACAGATTTTTTTTATTTGGAATGCGTTCAAGACAATCTTTTTATTTCAGAAGGTAGAGAAAGTTACTAGGGGAGAGATTCTAGATTTGATTTTTGACAGATAGGGAGGAACTGGCTGAGAATTTGGAAGTGGAAGGTAGCTTGGATGAAAATGATCATGAAATGGGTAGTGTTCATGAATGTAAGGAGGGAAAACTGTGCAATAAAGACAATGTATTTCAGCAAACTAGCAAACTCAAAGAGTTCGTAGGTAAGATCTGATAGGAAGCAAGTCTAACGGGAAAACAGTTCAAGAGAGTTGACAGTTTTTCTAAAATACATTATTAGGGACACAAGAGCAAACAATCCCACTGCATAAGAAAGATAGGAGCTACAGTCCTGATAGGTATGGTCCCATGGGAATCAAGACTGAGGGGAAAAACAACTGAGGAGAATTGGCAGTTTTTCAAAGTGACATTGTTAAGGGCCCAACAGCAAGCTATTTCGCTGCGTTGGAAAGATAGAAAATATGGCAAAAGACCACCTTGGCTTAACCACGAGATCTTGCATGAAATAAAAATAAAAAAGGAGTCATATAAAAAATGGAAAGTAGGACAAATTTACAAAGAATGAATATAGGCAAACAACACAGGAATGCAGGGGCAAGATTAGAAAGGCAAAGGCACAAAATGAGCTCAAATTAGCTCCGGGAATAAAGGGAAACAAGAAGACTTTTTATAAATACATTAGAAGTAAGAGGAAGACCAAGGACAGGGTAGGCCCCCTGGTCAGTGAGGAGGGAGAAACAGTAACAGGAAACTTAGAAATGGAAGAGATGCTTAATGACTTCTTCATTTCGGTCTTCACCGAGAAGTCTGAAGGAATGCCTAACATAGTGAATGCTAGTGGGAAGGGGGTAGGTTTAGAATATAAAATTAAAAAAGAACAAGTTAGAAATCACTTTAAAAAGTTAGATGCCTGCAAGTCACCAGGGCCTGATTAAATGCATCCTAGAATACTCAAGGAGCTGATAGAGGAGGTATCTGAGCCTCTAGCTATCATCTTTGGAAAATCATGGGAGACAGGAGAGATTCCAGAAGACTGGAAAAGGGAAATATATTGCCCATTTATAAAAAGTGAAATAAGACCAACCCAGGAAACTGCAGACCAGTTAGTTTAATGTCTGTGCCAGGGAAGATAATGGAGCCAGTAATTAAGGAAATCATCTGTAAACACTTGGAAGGTGGCAAGGTGATAGGGAACAGCCAGCATGGATTTGTAAAGAATAAATCATGTCAAACCAATCTGATAGCTTTCTTTGATAGGATAGCGAGTCTTGTGGATAAGGGAGAAGTGGTGGATGTGGTATACCTAGACTTTAGTAAGGCGTCTCACATGATATTCTTATCACATGATATTCTCACATAATATTCTTATCAATAAACTAGGCAAATACAACTTAGATGGGGCTACTATAAGGTGGGTGCATAACTGGCTGGATAACTGTACTCAGAGAGTAGTTGTTAATGGTTCACAATCCTGCTGGAAAGGTATAACAAGTGGGGTTCCGCAGGGGTCTGTTTTGGGACCGGCTCTGTTCAATATCTTCATCAACGATTTAGATATTGGCATAGAAAGTACGCTTATTAAGTTTGCAGATGATACCAAGCTATGAGGGGTTGCGACTGCTCTGGAGAATAGGGTCATAATTCAGAATGATCTGGACAAATTGAAGAAATGGTCTGAGGTAAACAGGATGAAGTTTAATAAAGACAAATGTAAAGTGCTCCATTTAGGAAGGGACAATCAGTTTCACACATACAGAATGGGAAGCGACTGTCTAGGAAGGAGTATGGCAGAAAGGGATCTAGGGTTATAGTGGACCACAAGCTGAATATGAGTCAGTAGTGTGATGCTGTTGCAAAAAAAAACAAACATGATTCTGGGATGCATTAACAGGTGTGTTGTGAGCAAGACTCGAGAAGTCATTCTTCCGCTCTACTCTGCGCTGGTTAGACCTCAGTTGGAATATTGTGTCCAGTTCTGGGCACTGCATTTCAAGAAAGATGTGGAGAAATTGGAGAGGGTCCAGAGAAGAGCAACAGGAATGATTAAAGGTCTAGAGATCATGACCTCTGAGGGAAGGCTGAAAGAATTGGGTTTGTTTAGTTTAGAAAAGAGAAGATTGAGGGAGAACATGATAGCCATTTTCAGGTATCTAAAAGGGTGTCATAAGGAGGAGGGAGAAAACTTGTTTATCTTAGCCTCTGAGGATAGAACAAGAAGCAATGGGCTTAAACTGCAGCAAGGGAGGTTTAGGTTGGACATTAGGGAAAAGTTCCTGACTGTGAGGGTAGTCAAACACTGGAATAAATTGCCCAGGAAGGTTGTGGAATCCCCATCTCTGGAGATATTTAAGAGTAGGTTAGATAAATGTCTATCAGGGATGGTCTAGACAGTATTTGGTCCTGCCATGGGGACAAGGGACTGGACTTGATGACCTCTAGAGGTCCCTTCCAGTCCTAGTATTCTATGATTCTATATGGCAAGAGATTACAGGCAGTCCCTGACTTACGTCGGATCCACACTTACGTCGGATCCGCACTTACGAATGGGGCTTTTCTTGCCCCGGAGCTCACGGGCGGTGGGTCGCCACACGTGTCCTCCAGGGCGAGAAAAGCTTCTCCCGGTCTCCCTGGTCTGCTGGGGGGGTCCAGCAAAGCGCGCTTGAGCTGTCCCGCTGCGGGTGTGCTCCAAGGCTTTGCTCCCCATCTCCCTACAGACCAGGGATGCCAGCTGATGATAGTATTTCTGTTAGAGCAAAGATGAGTATGAGTGGAACTTCTATGGTGAATAGATCTTATGGTGGCCCTCTGCACAGGAGTAAATTTCACCCCTATGTGATCATCTTGACTGAACAACAAGTAGGGCAATAATAATATCTCCTAAACTCCGATGCAGGGTATGTCTTCTCATGCAAAACTGGTGTTAATCAACTGGAGAAACAGGAACATTAAGCTGAAGATACTGTCTGTTCTTGACCTAATTTTTCTCACTTGTTTCATTCCCAGTAATCATCTGAAGATGAATACTTTAGTATAGCATACAGTGGCTCTCTTATGCGGATGTACCATTCTTTCCGTGTATACTGTTATGTCAAATAAACCAAGGGAGTTACAGATAAATAATACATAAGTAGAAAACCTCCAAGTAAAATCTCTGTGCAGGTGAACTGTTCTATATAGTTCTTGCTGTTCAATCACAAATGGTTAACTGACTCATACCATTTACCTGCTAAAATAATTGTTAGGTTGTACCTTGCTGTGTGTTTAATAAATTGCTCTTAACAATAATCTTACAATAATAATGAGAATTCTACCACTACAAACACCACTTAATGTAGTAATAACACCACTTAATGTACTAATACTTTTTTTCTGAGGGTTGCATTCTGTTTTTTTAAATTGTAGCATAATTAGAAAAACAGTGAAACAAAATAAAAAAAGAAAAAGAAATAAATGGATAAGCAGAGACAGCTAACTAGTTCAGCAATCTTTTGCTCTCTGTCTATTATGATAATTTACTGGCAGGCCACAAGGCATTTGCTGATGTTGGCCGTCCTCAGGTTGGCTGTGGGGCTGCAGGGCATGTGCTGGCTGCTGTTTCCCACAGCTCCCATTGGCCGGGAACAGCAAACCACAGTCACTAGGAGCTGTAGGGAGCTGTGCTTGCAAATGGTCAATGTAAGCACAATGTCTGTTGGCCTGTGAGTGGATTACCCTCATGGGCCAGAAGCCAAAGTTTGCCGACCCTTGAACTAGTTACATGAAAAAGTCTGTTTTGAGATTTGTTTTTCAACTTAACATTATGCAGTGAGAGAGGAAATAGACAATACAACATAGGTTTTCAAGAGTCTCATCAATGAATAGTTTAAATAAGCATAGTTGCATCTTTGGAGCTATACTGATTTACATTATTTGAAAATCTGGCCCATAAATTTCCTCATTGTCCGAGGAGAACCTGTTATTAACAGAGTTCTTCTCTGCTTTATATGTGCATTAATTCCTTACGGCAGCAAACAGAAATTTCAGTTAGAGAACTGTCCTTCCGCTGTGTTATTTTTCTACCAGGTAAACTAAGCAGTGTGTCAATATTTTTACCATCTGTGCAATGATGGAATAGCTAAGCCCTAAGAGATCTGTATGGTGTTTAGGGAAATCACATTTGCTAATCTCTGAATAAATACTGCATTCCAAAACTATTTTTATTAATGGATATCATCACATTTTTTACTTAATTCACTCCACCACACAAAAGCCCTAAGTACTAAAGGCTGACCGAGAGCTGCAGCCTGAACTACCAGCATATATTTAAGGCCTCTTGTTCATGTGTGTGTACCCATGTGTATAGAAACTGCACAGCTGGTAAAAGAATGGTAATCTCTGGCCCAGCTCCCTGTTTTAGGAACTTTAAATCTTGAGTAGTCCAAACCAGAGCGCTGAGAAACAGCCTTTAAATGTTTAAGTGCCCCTTTTGAGGGGACTTTGTTGAAGGGAGACATGCTTATGTTAAAATATTGGGCTTATATTAGAGTATTTGGCTCCTGGACTCAGTGCTGGTGCTAGCCCTTTGTGGGGGAGGTTATACAGAATATCTGGGGAGTGTCCCCACACAGCAAATACTAATAATTAACAGAGGGGCCCCTAGAGTTGCTTAGGGATCTAAGCAATAGTTTGGTCTGCTTATGCCTTGTACCGGCTCGGACTGTTAAAGTGAACCCATTCCTGATGACTGAAGGAGAACTGAGGCAGGTCTCATCCAAGCGACACATGGCCAGAAGGAGGTGGTGCTGGGGAAGCATGCCCTTTTACAGGTCTACAGAAGTTATAGGAAATACACACATGCTGCATCACAATGTAGTTTGGTATTAACCAAAACTGAATGGTGCTAACTCCAGATCATAAACTAGTATCAGAAATAAAATCCCCTCCCCCAAGAAAGCAGACATTCCTCTTCTATATTTAAACCTAACTTTGTAGACTAAGAGATGAGACCCATTCCAGTTGAAAGGTTCCAACTTTCTTCATCCACAAGGCTTATGCTATAGTCTGAGGGCATATTCAGCTATTGATATAGTAGTGGCCAGAGATTTGCCTCTGCTGCCAATAAGGACATCCTTAAAAAAAAATAAAATCACACAGGCTACATCTACATTGCGCTTTCTTGCGCAAGAACATATGGAAATGAGGCACGTCTCATTTGCATACTTAATGAACTGCCATTTTTGCACAAGGGGCTTTTGCGCAAGAAGGAGCAGACTATACTGCTCCTTTTTGCGCAAAACTCCCCTCTTGTGCAAGAGCCATTCTGCTTGAAAATAAGCAGCAGAACGGCTCTTGTGCAAGAGCTGGTTTTTGTTAAAGAAGGAGCAGTGTAGACTGCTCCTGCTTGCGCAAAAGCCCCTTGCGCAAAAATGGTGGCTCATTTGCATATGTTCTTGTGCAAGAAAGTGCAATATAGATGTAGCTTCATTGTATTAAACACAAGAGGACTCTTGAGTAGTGATTTCCACAGCCATCCTAACTTGTGTTTGTAATGCTGACAGGCAGAATCAAACCTGGAACTTCTGGAGCTTAGTGTTTGAACCTCTACTACACGAGCTAAAAGCTGGCTCTCAGCTAAGGCTGTAGAGCAGAGTCATTATTTTCTCTGTAGGTGGTCTTGGTGCCTCTAGATGGGACAGTACACACCCAAAAAGCGCGTGGGTTACATGTTTATATGCTTTAGGGGGGAGGAGGTTAGTTCCTCTAGGCATCTTCTGCCACTATTGCTGATATTTTCTAGTGCCCTCAGTCATGTATTTGGAGAGATGTAGTTAATGGTTTATAACATTAAGCAATTGAATGGCAGTGGTGGATTAGAGTCATATGTGACTTTAATTAGATAAAGAATGTTAAGATATTATTGTGTCAAGTATCTGGACTGTGAATCTTCAAACTGACTGTAAAAACAGATCTGTAAACATTCTATTGCCTAAGGGTATGTCTAAGTTACAAAGTTTTGTTGATGAAACTAACATTGACATGTAAAAAAAATGACAACATTAAAATCTCCAGTGGGTGTTCACACGTGATCTCTTTGTCGACAGATTATGTCCGCATTGGAGGCACCATTATCAACAGTGTGAGCAATGCACTGTGGGTATGTATCCCACAGTGCAGTGTTGTGGAAAGGCAGAGCTGATGGCATCTTGTGATTTCCTCAAAATTCTCTCACAGCCTTCTCAGTGGCTAGGAGCAGCATCATGAGTAGTTCTGTGAGCTCTCCATGCTGAGGAATATCAAAGCAACACAGCAATCTGTCCCTCTGCCCCCTGTAGCAGCCATCTGCCTGCTGCTGTATTCCTAGTGCAGGTCAGAACAGGAGCATTCCAATGATTTGCCCTTTGTTCCCCAAACCGAGCAGCTCATACAGCTGTCAGAAACTTTGGGGAGCTTTGAAAGGGGAGGGGCACGTGCTTGCAGGGCAGCAGAAATCAAAACGCTGAGCAGAGTGATCCAGGCAGGCATAGTAGGATACTGGGGAAAGGCAGTTCTGTTGACAAAACAAACAATAGAGTCTACACTGGCTCTTTGTCAACAGTAAAGGGAGGGGAAAAGAAAAAGTCTCTCATAGGCATTTTTTCCAACAGAAGTCACATTGCATTTTGGAGACAAATCTTGGTAGTATAGACATCTTCTTAGTTTTATTAGGAAGTCTACAATTATGTGTCTTCAACTAAAATAAAGTGACTCCTTTGTGGTTTTAAAATAAAAAGATTCTGTCAGGAAGTAAAGTCTTATTAATGTGAGAAATTTTAAAGAAAAGTGCCTTTTTGTTACTAGAAATTCAGTGCCTATATTTTTTTAATTAGACATTTTTTTATACTGATTTATTGTCAAGAGCATGGCAAGAATTCATAAATAGTTACTCCTTTAACATTAAGCCAATGATAATACCTCGGTAATCAGAATTATGTAACCCTTCTGCCAGGTAGCACCAGCAGCAGCCAGGGCCAGGTTCAATATCTAGGGGTCCCTTTTCATCCATCTCACACAGAACCTGCTCGAGCCCCCACCCAGTAGCCTGGGAAATTCACACATCCCTGGGCGCCTGTGAGAGGCAGTGCTTCCCCACTCGCTAGCACAGAGTCTGAGCGTAGAAAAGAAACTTTTAATTAAAGAGAGAGAGAGAGGCATGGCATTAACTTGGGAAAATACCACAACCAGAGTTCATAACCAACCCCTGAGTAACCGTCCCAGCTCACGGAGATTGAACAATGTCTTTTGCCTCTCCAGTTCACTAGTCCAACAATGTAAGGGTCCCATTCACTTACCCAAACTTTCTGCGTACCCCACTTCAAATGCCCCACTTACAGCTCTGTCCAGTCAGTGCGGATCCCAACACATCATCCTGATGACTACACTCATTGAGCCTGAGGCCGTGCCACCTTTGTGCTGCTCCTGTGGTCCACTTGCTCTGCCAGCCACCCAACCGGCCGCCTGCCACTGTTCCTACCGGCTGCCTGCCAGTAGTTCCTGCCAATCACCCTGCTGGCTGCCTGCTACTGCTCCTACTGGCCGCCCACCAGTTGCAATGGGTCTGGCTCCAGGCCAAACCAGTGACTTCAGCTCTAAGTCATTTCAACTCTTATCCACCACCTAGGCTGGCCAAAAGATTCCAGCTTCCACTGGAATAACAGAGAGATTCCTTATGGAGTCTGCTTTAGGTCTATCCTTAGAATGGGGGGGGTGGGGTGGGGAAAGGAGACAGGTAGAACCAGTCTTACAGCTCACACCTGGCAGGCATGAAGCAGGCTGGCTCAGGCCCCTTCCACCAACTCATCCACTCAAATCTGGAAGGGGGAGGCTTGTTCATCGGAGACCCTGTACAATGATGATGTCTCTCCTGCAAGCAGTGGTGTCATATTTTAAGTTCCTACATTTAGGGGTAGCATGGTTTGTGACCCCACAACAGCCAAATTAGTTACAGTACACTATATTCCATTCCAACAATTCACCCTCCATCAGCCCTGGCTGAATTGGATTTACATAACTACACCCTGGATTCCTTCCCCATCCTGGCATGAGCTGTATTTACATATCAACAGTTGTTTATTTTGCAGGGCTAAACAACTTGAGTGAGCATACCTACCTCCAGGGCTGCCCTCTCCTTTCAGCTGGCTGCATTGCAAGCAGTAGTTCAGCCCCTGCTTACAATTAAGGTCCTGCTGTCAACAGCTCTAGCTATACTGGTGGTTAGATTGCTATAACTGCATCACACAGGGGTGTAGTTGCTATGCTGTGCTGGCTAGAGGTATAACTGATTTTGAAAAAGAACTAGACAAATTAATGGAAGATAGGCCCACTAATGGCTGTTAGCCAGGATGGTCAGGGATGCAACTTCATGCTCCCACTGCAAGTTTCCAGTAGGCAAAGATAGGGTGGCATCATTCAAATGTCATGTTCTTTACATTTCTCCCGAAACTCTGGTATTGGTTATTGTTGGAAACAGGATCTGGTCTGAGATGGCACAGGAGTTCTTATGACAATTTCTTTCTGATTGAAAAAAATGAGGCAGTATGAGAGACAATAGCAATTGTCCTCCTAATGTAAGAAGTACAGTATTATTTTTGCCAGTTTATACAGTGTATTGAAATGAAGATTTCTGGTTTTAAGTTTAAAATACAAAACTACACTAAAGCCATTTTTCACGGTTCATACTTTAAAAGAAAGAAGCGCTGATATTAGTTATTTGTAAATGTCTTTTTTTTACTTTAACCTTTCTGCCAGTTGTATTAATTTGTTATTGAAAAGATAAATGACATATATAAACACAGAAGGACCTGAATAATACAATATACAGCTTATGACTTTCAATGCAGTGTGACAGAGCAGTCTTTAAATTTGAAAATTTACTGTAGGAAAATATGTATTCAGCTATTTAGGAATTTTTAAAAATAATTTTTATTCTAACCAAAAACAAAATATACAAATTGGAAAGCGGTAATATTTTCATATAATAAAGAATATCAGAAAACACTGAAAACCAGAAATTGTAAATATAATTACATTACGTTACTTGATTAATAAGATGGTACTACATCATCTGCTACTCTTTTCTGTGGGATTTGCGAAATAACTCTGGAAAGAAGATCAAGTTGCATAGTGGGATGTCAAGTTATTTCAGATCTCATTGACTTGTATAGACTTTTTTTTGTACACAAATAAACCTTCAGTTCTACAGTGAGCTCATTATAGGATCTGTGTCATGATGGTCAGCACCAAACAAAATAAAAAGATGATAACATGAGAAGGAGTCGAGGAGTTCTGTGGCACCTTATAGACTAACAGATTTATTGGAGCATAAGCTTTTGTGGACAAAGACCCACTCCGTCAGGTGCATGTAGTGGAAATTCCAGAGGCAGGTATAGATATACAGGCATAAGAAAAGAGTACCAATGAGGTCCAATTCTAGCAGCTGATGTAGAGGTGTGAACACCAAGAGATGAGAAACTGCTTTTGTAGTTAGCTAGCTATTCACAGTCTATAAGGTGCCACAGGACTCCTCGTCACTTTTGCAGATTCAGACTAACACGGTTACTCCTCTGATACATGAGAAAGAGTGTGTTCTGTTGGTTTTTTTTTAAAGTGAAACAACCACATAGCTATACACTCAGTTTTATGTGTACAGAATGAACTATATGTTATGAGATTTAAGGCTAGATTAAGTAAGAAGTCTCATTAGCTTACATAGGCCTTTGGTATTAATGCTCACTGAAGACCAAACTAGGGTTACACTTACATTGCTTTTATTAAATGCCACTGTTGAATTAAATGGAAAAGGGGCTGAACCTGATCACACACATACATCCATACACTCATATACAAACAAACAAAACAAACCCCATCTTGCTTTTGTTTAAAGTTACCAGTCCGTCACTCACATTAACTCACCAGACCAATGCTCCAGTCTTCACAAGACGAAACCCAGAGATTCATGCAAGACACAATCTTTTATAAGACTTTTCTCCCATTCAAGTCTATACATTTTGCTGTGTCAGTTCTTAATCACCATCTGTTCTGTTTAACATCTGTTTATCTGGGAGATATTCTTTACTCTGACATCAGTATGTTGGTGCTTCCTTCCCAGTGTTATTTCAAGGCTGTCTTGTTTATAATGGGATGCTTGCCCTTAACACTCCAAGGCCATCTATAATGTCCTGCTTCGGTGTGCTTTGTTTTAAACCTCAGTTTATGGTACCTTGATACTTCTGAGTCTTATGGCCTCTTCTCCAAACTCTCACATTCCAAACTCATTCACTCCCCTCCCCTTCCGTGGAACTACGCAATCATTTCACACATCGGAAAAGGATAAAATTGTCCATACAAAAGGTATCAATCTATTTCACTTCAAAGTTTCTATTAGCACAAGCTTTTAATCATTCATCATATTTTCTTTATAACACAATCTATATTCTAATTACTTCAAAGAGCAACAGTGTGATCATGCTGAATCACAAGAATCCTTCTGATCTCTCTCACATTATACTGCAACTTACATTTACATTATACTCTGTTGGGCTGAGGTTTTACACAAGGATCAGGCCTGGTTTATAAAATGCACAGTGCTTCACATGTCAGCTGTGAGTTAGAGAAGCTGTAACAGTGGTTCCCAAATTTTTGGCATCATTTCCCCTTTTTGATTTTTGAGAAACCCTTATGCCCCCCCCTCAAAAAAATAGAAGCAAACCTTGTTGAGGAAAAAAAAAAGTTGCCCTTTTAAGTGTAGAGCATGCATTGCCCTTTTATGGTGTCCATTTTGAAGTCTGCCCGGGACGTTCCATCTTCCCCCTGCCCCAGCCAGCCCGAGCTGAGCAAACTGGGCTCTTTCTTGGGGGAGATTGACGGGGCAGCTGGGTCACCTCGCGTGCCCCTCCCTCCCCCCCGGAATTTCTTCACGCTCCCCCAAGGGGGGCATGCCCTCATTTGGGAACCTATGTAAGTATTCCACTCAAATAGCTGACTTCATTGAAACAGTCTATTTAATAAAACACTAAAAGGAAGGACTGCATCTTCTTTTATAAAAAGATTGGAGAGGACAACATGCTGTGCCATACAATGCTGATTTCACTAAGATATCTTCATTATCTCACATTTTGAAGAACTCACTATTCCCATGCAAAATAAAAAAATGGCATTCAAGTAATCTACAGGATCCACCAAAAGCAGCAGAAGCTGGAAATGGGCTTGTTGTGCATAGATATAGAAGTTTACAGTTATCAGCAAGGGAATTGGCTTATATAGTTGTCTGACCTAATTAGCATCAAACACGCCTAATGGCTGTCAACTGTCATAGAAAAGCTCCCCGTGGAATTTAGTTGTATAAGATTTTCCTCTTTATTGGATGGGAAAAAGTGGATTTCTGCAATGTTTGAATACTTCTCACCCCCTTGCCCTTCTGAATGGCACAGCCTTCCAAATATCACTCACTTGCATACTGATGTGAACTTTAGCTCTCAAGCTGACAAAACCATCCATAACAAGCCATCTCCAAAGTTCCAAGTGCTATCACATAGGATCTCAACTTGAATTATTTGATTTTCGTTTTTTTAGTTTCTTTGGCACTATGAGTACATGTTTATGTAACTCAGAAGGTGTTTGAATGCAGTATGTAGTATAGAAAGCAATGTGTGGGTTGTAAAAAATTCCTAGCTTAAGTATTTTTCTAAATTTCCGAAAGGACTAACTGATGATTCAGAGTAATGAGGGACTATGTGAAGAATTCTCCTGGAGAACTGAAACTATATTTTTGTTTCATTTCGCTGTGAGCCTGCAAAAATATTCTCTTCTACTTCACATTAATTTGTTAGTTAAATTTTGTTTCACCCAGCATCTTAGGGTACTTCTACACTGTATGGCTATTTTGGGATACCAGAGATATTGCGAAATAGCTACCCCACATCTACACAATATTTTTTGAAATGATGGGCGTGTTATTTTGGCATCCTGATAACCCTCGTTCCATGAGGGTAAAAGGATGTCTCAAAATCGCACATTATTTTGAAATTTGGTGCTGTGTAGATGCACCAAATTTCAAAATAAACTATTTCGAAACAGATTTGAAATAAGATATGCAATTTGCACAGCACAAATTGTGTATCTTATTTCGAGTTTAGGGTGCTGAATAGACGTTAGAGACTAATAAAAAATGTAGATGGTATCATGGGCTTTCGTGGGCACAATCCGCTTTGGGTCTTTATCATGAGTGTATCAGTTCATATTCTATGAACCAAATTAATAATAACCAAAGGAAACTAGTCTTCAGCAAAAGCAGCAAGGAGTCCTGTGGCATCTTATAGACTAACTGAAGTGTTGGAGCATAAGCTTTCGTGGGCAAAGACCCACTTCGTCAGATGCATGTAGTGGAAATTTCCAGAGGCTGGTATAAATATGCAGGCCAGAATCAAGCTGGAGATGACGAGGTGGATCCAATCAAGGAGGATGAGGTCCACTTCTAGTAGCTGATCTGGAGGTGTGAATTCCAAGAGAGGAGAAGCTGCTTTTGTAGTTAGCAAGCCATTCACAGTCTTTGTTTAATCCTGAGTTGATTGTGTCAAACTTGAAGATGAACTGTAGCTCAGCAGTTTCCCTTTGAAGTCTAGTTCTGAAGTTTTTTTGCTGCAGGATGGCTACCTTTAAATCTGCAATTGCGTGTCCAGGGAGATTGAAGTGTTCCCCTACAGGTTTTTGTATGTTGCCATTCCTAATATCTGATTTGTGTCCATTGATTCTTTTCCGTAGGGACTGTCCAGTTTGGCCAATGTATATAGCAGTGGGGCATTGTTGGCACATGATGGCATATATTACGTTAGTAGATGTGCAGGAGAATGAACCAGTGACAGTATGGCTGATCTGGTTAGGTCCTGTGTTGGTGTTGTTGGTGTATATATGTGGGCAGAGTTGGCACTGAGGTTTGTTGCATGCATTGGTTCCTGAGTTAGAGTTATTATGGTGCGGTGTGTAGTTGCTGGTGAGAATATGTTTCGGGTTGGTGGGTCGTCTGTGGGCAAGGACTGGCCTGCCTCCCAAGGCCTGTGAAAGCGAGGGATCATTGTCCAGGATGGGTTGTAGATCACTAATGATGCGTTGGATAGGTTTTAGCTTAGGACTGTAGGTGATGGCCAGTGGTGTTCTGTTGGTTTCTTTGCATCTGACAAACTGGGTCTTTGCTCACGAAAGCTTATGCTCCAACACTTCAGTTAGTCTATAAGGTGCCACAGGACTCCTTGCCGCTTTTTCAGATTCAGACTAACACGGCTACCCCTCTGATACTAGTCTTCAGCAGTGCTCTTTGTACTTCCATTTTTCAGTCATCCCAAGATTATTTCCCCTTTAAGATTCACACAGCCCCTGGCTCTCTCATTCCTGCTGTGTTTAAGTGACTGCTGTTTAGTTTTCTGCTCTCCCTCAAAATCTGTGCTTGCCCTCCATCTGCTGCAGCAACCAGTGTAGCTTCCATGAATGCTCTTGTCATTGACCCTGATCATTCAGAGCAAGTTAAAGTGGGGGTGGTCTTGGTTGGATATTAGGAAAATCTATTTCACTAGGAGGGTGGTGAAGCACTGGAATGGGTTACGTAGGGAGGTTGTAGACTCTCCATTCCTAGAGGTTCTTAAGTGACCACTAGATAAAACCCTTGCTGGGATGATTTAGTTACTGAGGTCCTGCTTTGGGCAGGCAGCTGGATTAATGACCTCCTGAGGTCTCCTCCAGCCCTGTGATTCAATGCTTCTAACTTTTGACTCCATGGTAATTGAAAATTTGTTTGATTACAGTATTTCCAACTGATGATTAATATAGCTGAAACCTCAGGTGAACCACAGCTGTCTTTAAGTGCTCTGCAAAGCCCTCAGTTGGCATGCTTCCAAGCCTTATTAATCTAGGAAACAACTGCAGTTAATGCTGATCGCAGTATTTGGCACTTCTCCATTTTATGCCTTTTATGATACTGAACATTTGTCAGTGTTAAATTAATAATAACCAAAGGGAACTAGTCTTCAGCAGTGCTCCTTGTACTTCCATTTTCCAGTCATCCCAAGATTTTTCCCCCCTTAAGATTCACACAGCCCCTGGCTTTCTCATTCCTGCTGTGTTTTAGTGAATACAGCTTAGTTTTCTGCTCTCTCTCAAGATCTGTACTTGCCCTCAATCTGCAGCAGCAACCACTGTAGCTTTCATGAATGCTCTTGTCATTGACCCTGATCATTCAGAGCAAAGCACGGGTTGCAGTTCTGTGCACACCAGTCGTCTCTTCATTTGTGCAGTTCTTGTTCTCTTGTAGCAGTTGGACTTTTCTAGGTACGTTCAGGAATCAGGTGGAAACTGAAGTCAACTTGTTTTTGAGATTTTTTTAAAATTATTATTGAAAACTAAGTTAACAGAGTTAGTTTAACATAATATAAGCTAATCAAATCCATATATTCAGCAATTAAGACTTTATGGTGCAAATCATGTGAACTTTTCTTCATTTGGGGTGATAAATGTAAAATTACAGATAAGTATAAGTAATTCTGAAATGATATTGTATAGGGGTATTTGGAAGCAGCTGCTATAGTTAAAATGGCAGAACAATTTCTATTAAAAGCTCATATTCTTAGAGACACTCATCACTAAAGCTGAGCAGAATCACATTGCACATATTGTTTAAGATTCCATAAATCAGAATTTTTCCATTCTAAAACAGAATTAAAATAAAAATTCAAAATTTCCAGTGAAACAAAGTTCTGGAGAAAAAAACATTTTAGATCAAAACACTTCATTCTATTGTCAACTTTTTTAAACTTGATTTTTTTGGGGTAAAAATATAGTTTCAAAATGAAAATTCAAAATATTCTCTTCCAGAAATATCAGAAGCATTATTGAAATGTTTCATTTGATTTTAAAACAAAATTGAATCACAATTGATATTTTTTAAACATTTGGGCATTTTTCTTCAAAAAAACATTCTGACATAACATTTCTAATGTGCTTTATTTACTTTCCAAATATTCATTTTTAAAATTAAATGTCATGTTTGCTGTCTGGACAGAGACAAAACTTTAAGGAAAATGTCTTAAGGCAGGAGCGGGGAACCTTTTTTAGGTTGGGAGCCACTGACGTACAGAAAAATCAGGTGGAGGCCAGGAGCTGCGGGGAGGTGACAGGGGCAGGAGGCTAGAGTGCCAGCATGGGCCAGATGCAGGCAACCCAGGATCCACATCTGGTCCCCAAGCCTTAGGTTCCCCACCCATGTCTTAAGCTATTTATGAGAACATCAAAAGGGAGAGGGAACTTTTCTGGTTAAAAAAAAAATCTAATTCTCTCTTTTTCAAGACATAGCTATAATAAAAATGGTATTGATCCTTGAAACTAACAATTTCCTTATTTTGAATAAAACAAAGATACAACTGGTTGGAAATTGCACTTTCATGTACATAGTTGGTTTGTTATTAACTGCTGAGGATATGTGTTTGCTTAGCTCGGATTATATTAAACTGACTCTGTTAAATTAAGCCCTTTTGGATTGTCTCCTGACTGTAGCTTTATAGGAAATAAAAAACTCTCAAAACCAACTTGACTTCATTTTAAATATAGCTCTACAGATGTGCACTGAAACATATTACCTGTGTGTGTAAGTGTTGCCGGCAAGAGTGAGTCTCAGGTCTGACACTAGGTTCTCAAAGTACAAAGGACACTACACAAGTATCTGTCAAACACAAGTAGTTTATTTCCTGACACGTATCAGCTGTGCCCCTTAATTAAAAGAACAACATGATAGGAAAAGCGGCATTTCTTACATCTCTTCGGCTAGCTGGAAAGCCCATTTCAGCTGTTGATGAAGTGGGAGACTGTCTCAGCTTCCGAGGTGCTTGTACCCAAAGCCCATAGGTGAGGTCCAAATTGTTGTGCTCTGGTGCAACTTTATATACTGTGTCTCTACCTTGTTTGTGGCAGTTTGGAAATATCTGGGGGTTACTCATTGCTTGTTACAGTATGGCGCCGCTGTACTACTTGTCCTTTGACTTTGTTTACATGATCAGTACATTTAGGTAAACAAGATTGTTATGTTCCTGCTCTTATCTACAATTCATTCTTGCTACAATGGCGTATGTTCCTAGAGGCTTGCTTCTGGCTCATCAGTACTAGGGAAAAAGGGGCGGGATGGGAAAGGGGGAAGAATGCAGGCCTCCCCACCCCTATACTTCACACGTACAGAGTTCTTCCACAATTGACCTGTACAGTAAGCAAGTTGAATGCACATGTCCTAAGCATCCATGTGTGGATCTCACTTCCTTTCTACATGGAAGTCATGTCAGCCACTTCCTAAAGCTCTCCATAGGGTTGGGACCTAGGGTGGGAAGGTCCACACTATATCTCACATACCCACATCTGAAGGACTGTCTATGTTTACATGAAATTTCCCTGATGAGTGTAGATAGGACATAACCTTGTTACAGTGTAGGTCTTGCAAGTACCAAGTATCCATGTTTAGACGCAGCGTGCCAGAACCAGTTGAACAAACCTTTTCCCCTCTTCAGTCTATAACTGAAGAGTATAGACCAGTTTTAAGAGCACTAGAAACAAATGCTGAATTATATTGTCTTAGAAGTTTGATAATGACTTTCAGAAGCTACTGAAAGCTACCTCATAGCATCTCAATGTAGAGGGAAATTATGCTGTTTCCACCTCTGCAATAACAATGACTGTGCAGTGATTTAACCCAATCACAATAACACTCCTTTTGTAAGCACTTAGCTAGGAGTACTAAGACAGCTGCAGACTTCCTACTCCACCCCCATCTTCTGATTGAAAAGGCAATGTGCTTTTTATTAAATTTCTCTGCTCTCAGAGGGTAACTGGCACTAAGAAAACCTTTCTACTTTAACCTGATTTAATTTGGTATATAATGGTCAAATATACAATAATAGTATTAATGAACATAGAAACCTTTAGTGGGTCTCTTGCTTTGTGGATTGATTGTAATGAAATAGCCAACATTAAAAATGTATACTTAACAAAGAAAGGTTGTAAAACCTATTTAATGGAGACTAGGGAAAGTAAACAATGACAGTGGTTCAGGAAGTTCTAAAGGAGAGTAAACATAGGAAGGCATGTTTCTTCAGCATAATCACTCCTGCTCTGTGAGACAAAGTTTGGCTTTTTAGTATTGTGGCAAAACTTCTAATTTCACACACTGGGTCCTGCACTTCTGGGTAGCAGTAGGTTGAGTATAATCTCTCCCCATTTGGGGGAAATGGCAACTCCCTATCTAATTGCTCACCTCAGCAGCTCACTATAGCTCTCAGTCTTCTCCTTTAATTCAGGTATCTAAAAGGGTGTCATAAGGAGGAGGGAGAAAACTTGTTCATCTTGGCTTCTGAGGATAGAACGAGAAGCAATGGGCTTAAACTGCAGCAAGGGAGGTTTAGGTTGGACATTAGGAAAAAGTTCCTAACTGTCAGGGTAGTCAAACACTGGAATAAATTGCCCAGGGAGGTTGTGGAATCCCCATCTCTGGAGATATTTAAGAGTAGGTTAGAGAAATGTCTATCAGGGATGGTCTAGACAGTATTTGGTCCTGCCATGGGGGCAGGGGACTGGACTCGATGACCTCTCAAGGTCCCTTCCAGTCCTAGTATTCTGTGATTCAGGGGTAAGTCATAGTGTGATTTAGCTACTCTCATCATTGGCATAGCAGGAAGAAAAGGGAATGGAAAAATCTTGTAGTCTGTGGTGGCCTCTCCAGACATGGAAGCAACAGACTAGATTTCTTATCTCAGTGTCTCCCCCTCTAGAAGCGGTTTTCCTCCTTTAGACTTTTGGAGCTTAAGGAGCTATTTCCCAGGCATGGTTCTTGCCTTTGTACATGCAGGGTTCCTTCCTGGTATCTGACAATCACTACAGTTTCTATTCTCCAGCACCACATTCTCCTCCCACCATTCCTGGCACATGCCATGACACTGACTAAAGGGGTAGCTTCTAATCAGTTTCAGCTGGTCCTTGAGTGGCTCCAGATGTCCTAGTCAAACCTAATTGTCTCAGTTGGTTCTAGCAGATTCTAGATTGCTTCCATGTGTCATATCTAGCCTAACTGCTTCAACTGATTTTTAGGAGGTGCTTAATTGACCCCAGGTGTCTTAGTTTACCCAGAGTAACTGCTGTTTGACTGCCAAGGCAACAGGGATTTGTTCAGCCTAATATATCTGTCTTCTATTATTTCTGATAGCCATCTGTCTTCTTGCCATCTCTGGCTTCTCCCCATTACAGTATATAAAAAAATTAAAATGCTCACAACAGCAATTAGTATAGTTATGTGATATTATACTGTTTTTCATAGATTCTTATTTTCTGAATTGTAGACTAATAGTAGAAAATGAAGAAATTGAAACATACTAATTGCCTGAATTTAGAGTTTCCACTATTCTGTTTCTGGGGTTACATCTAAGTCGAGTAAAGATAAGCAACTACAGCTACTACGGCAATTGTGTAGCTGAAGTTGAAGTACCTGAACTCATCTTTTGGCGCTGTCTGCCGTGAAATGAGGGTTACCATGAGTTGGAGTAAGAAGCCCTCCAGCTAAACAATATTTCAAAAATAAAGACATGTAGTATTTCATCAGTCATTCTGAAATAACACTACTGTGTAGATGAGCCCTGAGAAACCATGAAAACTCAGTGACTGAGATCCCCTTCTTATTCTACTGAATCCATTGACAACAGTTGATTAGAAGCGTGATTCTACTCTGAAACATAGCTCTTGGTTTAAGCTGAGCTACAGCGCACCTTGCTACACACACCTATTGCATTGACATAGAGCAGGGCTACTTAACTAGCCTGTTTGTTTATGGCCCGGGGTGTGGTATGGGTTTATGAGGGCTCAATACGCGGCTTGTGGGTGGGAGCCAAAACAAAAAAATAACGGTCTTCTGTTGATAAGCGTTTTAGTAGTTAAATTCCTGGACTGTCATTGTTCATTATAAGTGCTGTCATATGGGTGGAAATCAGGTAAATATTGCATTTTATTATATGCAGAACTGATTTAAATGGGGCCTATGTGTTGTGTAGTCTTGCCTTAATCTTTGTATTCCTGCCTGTCAGTGTGAAAGAAGCTATTTTCATATATTTGCATGTATATGCAACCATACTTAAGTTGCGGCCCTCAGCATGTGCTGTGAGTATCATTGTGGTCCCTGGGGCTTCTAAAGTTGAATAGCCCTGGCATAAGATAATTGTTAGTCTATTGAGTATTGTAGAAAATTGAGAATCTTAACTACTAAACTACACACATTCTGATATATCTGTTTTGTCATTATAGGCCAGATTGTGCTTAGGAGTGGATGTACAGTTGGTAGGCTTGTCAGAAGGAATTGCACACACAATCCAGTGGGATTCTGGATCCCATGCAGCTGAAAAATGGACAGTGTGAAGCTCCTTGTGCCATCCCTTGTCTTCCTACATTGCTACAGGAACAGTCTGTAATTTACCCTATTTTCACATTAGAAATTGACTCAGTGAAAAACCATAATCTGAATGCCCTAACACTTTGGGTAGTTTGGAACAGAGTTTAAGTATGCCCATCTCTTTAACTTGCTGTAGAACTGAGCAAATCTGAGTTCTTTGTTGTTTTGTTTTCTGTGCATTTGTGGGCTTGTAGTTTTGGAGGAAAGAAAGCCGATAGTGTATGTCACTGCCAAGGGCCAGACCAGCTGCAAGCCTGCTCCCTAGCTACTAGGAAGCCAGTGAGCCCATCTGCACAGCCTTGCTGGTCCCCAGGGTGGGAGAGGAGGGAGGGCCAGCTCTGTGTTCCTGGAAGGAGCTGAATTGAGGAAACCAGCCCTTAGTGCTGCCCAGAGTGCATGTGTTCTGATATATTGTGGCAAGTTATAAGAACAAAAGAACAGTCATACTGGGTCAGACCAAAGGTCCATCTAGCCCAATATTCCATCTTCTCACAGTGGCCAATGCCAGGATCCCCAGAGGGAATGGACCGAACAGATGATATATCTTCTGTTGCACATTATTAGCTTCTGAGGAACAGAAGCTAGGGACATAATTCCTGCCTATCCTGGCTAATAGCCATTGATGAATCTATTCTCTATACATTTATCTAGTTTTTTTAATCCTGTTATAGTCTTGTCCTTCACAACATCCTCTGGCAAGGAGTTCCACAGGTTAACTGTGTAGTGGAAAGAAATACTTCCCTTTGTTTATTTTAAAACTGCTATCTATTAATTTCATTTGGTGACCCTCTAGTTCTTGTGTTCTAGGAAGGAGTAAATAACTCTTCTTTATTTACTTTCTCCACATCAGTCATGATTTTATAGACATCTATTATATCTCCCCTCCTTCATCTCTTTTCCAAGCTGAAAAGTCAGTGTCTTGTTAATCTCTCCTCAGATGGCAGATGTTCCAAACACCTAATCATTTTTGTTGACCTTTTCTGAAGCTTTTCCAAGTTCAATATATCTTTTTTTATATGAGGTGACCACATAGTCATGTGGTTCTCAAGATGTGGGCTTACCATGGCAATATGATTTTTTGTGTCTTATTCTCGATCTCTTTCATAGTGCTGCATATTGAGTGAATGTTTTCAGAGAACTATCCACAATGACTCCAAGATCTCTCTCTTGTGTGGTAACAGGTAATTTAGTCCCTACCATTGTATTTATATGAATAGTTGGGACTATGTTTTCTATTATGCATTATTTTGTATTTTACAACACTGAATTTCATCTGCCATTTTGTTGCCAGTCACTTAGTTTTGTGAGATCCTTTGAACCACTTCACTTTCTGCTTTGGACTTAAAACTATCTTGAGCAGTTTTTGTACCATCTGAAAATTTTGCCCCCTCACTGTTTACCCCTTCCTCCAGATCAGGGGTTCCCAAACTTTTTGACACGGGAACCAGTAAATCCATTCACGAATGTTTGGAGGACTGATAACATTCATGTGCATATTTGCATATTCATTAACCAAATGATGAATATTCAAATAAGTTGTTTCTGGTCCTCCCAAAACCCCCAGTGACAGCTTTAGCAAAGCTTTTGATATGGTCACCCACAATATTCTTGCCAGCAAGTTAAGGAATATGGATTGGATAAATGGACTGTAAAACAGACAGAAAGCTGGTTAGACCAGGGTTTCTCAAAATTTTTACTTTAGTTGGAACCCTTTTTTTTCCAGTACTGTTTTTTGCAGCCCAAAAATATAAACACACAAAAAACAAACTGAGAAAATACCAGACATATAACATGTCTGGTATTTTCTCATTGGGTAAGTTTTATTATTACTAGATGTATCAGTTTGTAGTTTCGTACTGCCTGACTGGTAAATGTGCTCAGGCTGCATGAGTGTGTCTACCAGCCAGACAGTTCGCAACTACTCGAGGGGTGGGGTGGAGGGGGGGGACAATAGAATCCCCGGGCCAGACTAACTCATGCTTTGTGAGGGGGGGAGAAGAGGGGCAGCACCCCGAGATCTACATATGGCCAGGTTAGTCCCACTCCCCGCAGGCCGATTCAGTCCTCCAACCTGCTCCCCCTGCTGCGCCTCTGGCCAGCCCCACTTCCCCCAACCCCCTCCCGGGCAGCCAGTTCTCCTCCCAATCTCCCTTGCCCAGCCCTGCTGCCTGCGTCCAGCCCTCCTTTCGGCGGCCGCTTCTCTCCCCCACCCCACACATCTTTCCCAGCCAGCTCCCTGCCCCCAACTTCGCCCCCCCCCACCAAGCAGCCCTGCTTCCACCGGCCCCCTCATTCTCCCTAGCCCGCCCCGATTCCCCAGTCCAGTGCTGCTTCCGGTGTCTGGCTCTCCCCTCCTCCCCCCGCCCACCTCTCTTAGCTAGGATTCTGCCAGGAGTCGGAACATCTGGCTGCAGACTCTGCCCAGGCCTCTTGTCTCCTCTCCTTGCTCCATCATCTCCCCTGGTGCCTGCTGCCCCCCAACTCCTCACCCTACTCTGCTGTCCTGACTCCTGCCCTTCACACTGCCCTTAGCCCTTCTGCGACCTGCCCCACTCCACCAGCTGTTCTCTTCCCTCTGTGCCCACTCCTCCAGTAGCCCCACTCTGATCATGTGAGCTACCCCTCTTCTAAAACCTCCCTCTACACACCTGCCCTGCCTCTCTCCTCTGGTGCTGGTCCCTCCCCTGCAGGTGTCTGCCCTTCTGCTTCACCCACAGAATCCCCTGGCACCTGCATCTTCCCTTAGCCCTGCACCCTCCTGGTGCCTCCCCTTTCCCTTACTGCCTCTGCCCCCTTTGTCCTCTTTTTCCCTGATACCCACCACTCTCTGCCCCATTCCCCTCCTGCCCCTCACACATGACTTGCTCCATACTGGCCTTCCTCATGCCCACCCCTTCTTTCAAGCCTTCTCCCAGCACCTCCTCCTCCAGCCCCCAATGCCCTTCCTCTCTCCTCTCCCAGCATCACCCTGTCTCCCCTCCCACTGACACTTCCCCTACTGCCCTTTGCACTTGGCCCCCTGGCATTTGTCTCTCTTCTGCACCCTGTCCCTTGGTGCCTTCCCCTCCCCCCTCCCAAGCCCCTTCTCCTTCCACCCCTCCACCTCCGCCTCCTCTCCTCCCCCGCCTCCACCCAAGCCGCCCGCCGCCACCGCCTCTCCTCCCCTCCGCCGCCACCACACAAGCCCGTTCCCTACCTTCTGCCTTCCACATTGTGGGGCCGGAGGCCACGCTCAGGCCCCGGAGGCCAAACCTGGAGCCAGCGTGGCCCCGCCACGTACCTCTGAAGAATTTTAAAACCCCGGGCCGTGATGTCATGTCACGCCCGGGCATCCTCCCCCCCCACGTGCAACGCTGCACATGGACAGCAGCAGGAGGTGAGGAGGAGCTGCGCACGGCAGGACAGTCCGGAACCGAGGGGGATGCTCGGGGGCGAGGTGGGAGGACGCGCAGGAGGGTTGGCGGGGGGGGCTGGGGCCCACTCCAGGCAGAGCCGGGGGAAAGACCCAGCTCCACATATTGGTGGAGCAGGGCTCCTGGCTCTGTAACTCGCCAGCACTGCCGGGTTCAGGGGCGCGGGGCCCGATTCGACCAAATTGGTCAAATCGGCCTAAGGCCGGCCCTGCCGGCAGCCACCAAGCATGCTGAGGCCTGGTATTTTTTTTCCGTGGCCCGGTATCGGGCCGCCGTCCATAGTTTGAGAAACACTGCTCCAGATCATTTATAAATATATTGAATATGATTGGTTCCACTATGGACCCCTGGGAGGCACCATTGGTTGCATCTCTTCATTTTGAAAACTGACCATTTATTCCTATCCTTTGTTTCCTATCATTTAACCAGTTATCAGTCCATGAGAGGATCTTCCCTCTTATCCCATGACAGCTTACTTTGCTTAAGAGCCTTTGGTGAGGGATCTTGTCAAAGGCTTTCTGGAAATCTAAGTACACTATATCCACTGGACCCCTCTTGTCCACATGCTTATTGACAGCCTCAAATTCTAGTAGGTTGGTTAGATATAATTTCCCATTACAAAAACCATGACTCTTCCCCAACAAATTATGTTCATCTATGGGTCTGATAATTCTGTTATTTACTGTGGTTTAAACCAGTTTGCCCAGTACTAAAGTTAGACTTACTGGCCTGTAATTGCCAAGATCACCTCTGGAGCCCTTTTTGAAAACTTATTTTTTATTCTCCAGTCATTTGGTACAGAAGGGGGTTTAAAGGATAGGCTACAAACCACGGTTAGTAATTCTACTACTTCACATTTGAGTTTTTTCTGAACTCTTGGGTGAATGCCATCTGGTCCTGGTGACTTATTACTGTTAAGTTTACCGATTTGTTCCAAAGCCTCCTCTAATGACACATCAATCTGGGACAGTTCTTCAGATTTGTCACCTTAAAAAGTCACGTAAGGAATACTGTTAGTTTAAAAATGTAATATACGTGCTTACTTTGTTACTATCTCTGCGGAGAGAGAGACCTTATCAGAACTCCAGGGTTCCATCTGAGATTTTGGAGGAGTGGGGTTTAGTGGGATGTAAAATGCCGTTTAACATTTAACTAGTTAAATGTTAAATTTTAACTGGTTAAACTGAATAAACGGGAAGGGGCTGGAGCACCACACTGTGGGCAGGGGCTGCTCCAGCCTGGCTTCTTCCGACCCCACATTGGGCTGCAGCTCACGTGGGCTCACAAGCTGGGAGCCTTCCCCACCCTTGCTGCCACTTCTGGGCACCTCTCCCCTCCCGCAAGGCTGCCAACTACCAGCCTGCATGGGCTGGGAGCCAGCATTCCCATGTGGCTAGTTGGGATATAAGCGACTAGTCCACTTTCCAATAAGCATAAGATTATCAGATAGTCAACTAGCAATCTGAATAGTCACTTCTCTCCCCCTTGATGTCTATTGGAGAAAGGCAGCAAGAGGGAGGCAGGAGCCGGTGCTGGCAGGATTAAAAGCCGGTTTCCCCCCAGCACCGTCTCCACCACTGGGCGCTTGTACATTTCAAAAGCAGAATCACAGCAGAAGCAGCGGGAGTGGAGACTGCGTCAGTCTCCATTCACACAGTTTCCTGCTGTGCCTCTTACCTCTTGCCCCCAGCAGAGACGGTGCTGGAGAAAACTGGCTTTTAAGCCTGCTGCCCCCAGCACTGGCTCCTGCTCCCCCCTTGCGTGTACATTTCAAAGACTGAAGCGCTGCAGGGAGTGTGGGGACACTGGGGAGTCCCCCACCGGCCCCACCCTCCCTGCAGGACTTTTGCCTTTGAAACATACAAGAGTCCTGGCAGGCACCGCAGGGAGCGTGGGGCCAGCAGGGAGTCTTGGCTGGTCCTGCGCTTCCTGCGGGGCTTCCTTTTGAAATGTACAAGAGCCCCACTGAGCTGAGGCGTGGCAGGGAGCGTGGGGCCAGCAGGAGTCCCCCAGTGGCTTCTGCCTTTGGCTGCGTCTATACTGCAGGCTTCTTCCACACAAGCTTATGCAAATGAAGTGCAGAGTGGAATATCACCACGCTTCATTTGCGTAATCAATTAGCAGCCATTTTTGCACGAATAATGGCTCTTGCGCAAGAGGGGGTTTTTGCACAAAAGGGAGCCGTCTGCACAGCTCCTTTCTGTGCAAAAGCCTCTTGCGCAAAAACAGCTGCTAATTAATTATGCGAATGAAGTGTGGTGATATTCTACTCTGTGCTTTATTTGCATAAGCTTTTGTGGAAGAAGGGTGCAGTATAGACATGTACTTTTCAAAAGTACTAGAGCCCCGCCAGTGTGCTTGTACATTTCAAAGGCTCAGGCACCATAGAGAGTATGGGGCCAGTCCCCTGCTGGCCCTGCGCTCCCTGAGGGGCTTCCATTTTTGGACTGTAGCAGAGCCCAGCAGGGATGGAAATTCCATCAACTATTCAGTTCGTTAATTAATCTAAATTTAACATCCCTAGTGGCTAGAGTAGCTCTCCATCCGTGATGGGCTGCTCCTGGATAACAGTTAATCATTACCCAGTAAGTATCACCTGTTAAGCATCCCGTGTTCACATCCCTACGGGGTACAGCAAGGGCAGATACATTTGGTTTCTATGTAAGAATATCAGAATGGCCATATGGGTAAGACCAGAGGTCCATCTAGTATCCTATTAAAGTATTCTGTTTTCTGACAGTGGCAAATTCCAGCTGCGCTTCAGAGGGAATCAAACACAACACATAGTCACTGCGTGATTCATCACATCACCCGTTTCTGGCAAAGAGAGGTGAGGGACATGCAGAACATAGTGTTGGATCTCTGCCCACTTTGACTAATAACCATTCTCCATGAACTCAGCTGCTTGTTTTCTGAACCCTGTTATATTCTTGGCCTTCACAACAGCTTCAGATTGTACAGAAATTCTTTATTTTGTTTGTTTTAAATTTGATGCCTATTAATTTCATTGGGTGATTCTTAGTTCTTGTGTTATTTGAAGCACTAAATAACACTTCCTTATTCAGTTTTCCACATAATTCATGATTTTATAGACTTCTGTCAGATCTCTCCCTTAATCATCTCTTTTCCAAACTGAAGAATCCTACTCGTTTTAATCTCTCCTCACATGGAATGTGTTTAGTTCCCCTAATAATTTTGGTTGTCCTTTTCTAAATCCAATATATCTTTGAGATAGAGTGATGAAATCTTTACACAGTATTCAATATGTAGGCGTACAATGGATTTATACTGAGGCAATATGATATTTTCTGTTTTATCTATCCTGTTCCTAAATAATCTCAATATTCTGTTAGGTTTTTGTTGTTGTTGTTGTTGTTGTCACTAGACATGGAACAAATATTTTCAGAAAACTATCCACAATGACTCCAAGACTGCATCATTTTGTTTGTATATTTGAGAATATATTTTGCAATGTGCCCATTTCTCTGCATTTATCAACATGAAATTTTATCTGTTGTTGTGTTGCCCAGTTTTGTGACATTCGTGTGTAACTCTTCAATCTGCTGTGGACTTAACTGTCTTGAATGTATTTTGTATTAGGCCAGCTGACTGTTTACGCTTTTCCAGTTCATTTATGAATGTGTTGAACAGCACTGGTTCCCAGTACAGATGGCAGAGGGACACCACTATTTACTTCTCTGCATTCTCACCATTTATTCTCATCCTTTGTTTCCTGTCTTTTGACTAGAGCAGTGTTTCTCAAACTGCTTCGCGGAGCCCCAGGGGCTCCACGAGACATCTCCAGGGGTTCTGTGAGGTTGACAAACTGGAAAGCCTTCAAAAGCATAACTGAGAATCGCCTCAAACTCAACACACATCGCTGGGGCTCCACATACATTTTTAAGCATGTAAAGGGCTCCAGAGCCCAAAAAGTTTGAGAACCACTGGACTAGAGTACACTGATAATGCTTTCAAGGATCCTTTTGTTATCTTAATCATCTTCTTTCTCTTTATAAACAAACTCCCTGACCCAAAGACTGTGCTGCTCCCAGCTTCAGAGTTCATTACACTTAGGGTGAGGTGTAGGTTAAAGCTCCATCTGGGGCTAAGGTGAGTGGACCCCTAGTACAAAACTTGGGGGGAGGGCTACAGTTTCTCCACCCCCTCTCTAAATGGTGCCCCTAACGAGACAAGGAAGCACACTGATTACTTCAGATTGGTATTGGAAACAGTAATGGCAATGACACTGAAAGCTCATAGAATCACATGACTGGAAGGCACATGGAGAGGTCATTTAGTTCAGTTTCCTGCATAGCAAAGACTAAGTACAGGCAGTCCCCGGGTTACATGGATCCGACTTACATCGGATCCCTACTTACAAACGGGGTGAGGCAACCCTGCACTAGCTGCTTTTCCCCCTAGCAGACCAGGGAGACGCGAAGCTGGCGCCCCACCCAGTAGACTAGGGAGACGCAGAATGGCTTTTCTCAGCAGACACCTCAGCTTGAGAATAAAGGACTGAGGGAAGTGAGGTGTGGGAGAATAAAACTGAGCTGTGGAGAAATGTTTGGCTAGAGTTTCCCCTACAATATGTACCAGTTCCGACTTACATACAAATTCAACTTAAGAACAAACCTACAGTCCCTATCTTGTACGTAACCCGGGGACTGCCTGTATTCTCTATACCACCCCTGAGAGTTGTTTGTCTAACTTGATCTTACAAACTTCCACTGATGGAGATTCCACAGCCTCCATAAGCAATTTATTCCAGCCTTTAACTACCCTGACAGGAAGCTTTTCCTAATATCCAACCTAAACCTTCCTTGCTGCAATTTAAGCCCATTGCTTCTTGTCCTATCCTCAGAGATTAGAAAGAACAATTTTTCTATCTCCTCATAACAGTTTTTTAGGTACTTGAAAGCTGTTACGTCCCCTCTTGGTCTTCTCTTTTCCAGACTAAACAAAACGAATTCTCGCTTTCTAGACCTTTAATCACTTTTGTTGTTCTTCTCTAGACATTCTCCAATTTGTCCACATCTTTCCTGAAATGTGGCATCCAGAATTGGACACAGTAATCCTGTTGAGGCCTAAGCAGTGCAGAGTAGAGAAGAAGGGTTATTTCTCATGTCTTGCTTACAACATTCCTGTTAATATATCCTAGAATGTTTGCCCCTTTTTTTTCGCAACAGTGTTGCACTGTTGTCTCATATTTAGCTGTGACTCCTGAAGTGCCTGTGCCGTGCTGTGTTATTTTTCCAATAGATGTTTGGATACTCGAAGTCCCCCATCACACCAAGTCCTATGCTTTGGATGATTTTGTTAAAGTTGTTTAAAAAAGCCTAATCTTTTTTTTTTTTTTTAAACTAGTTAGGTGGTCTGCGGTAAACTGCTACCATGACATCATCCTTGTTTTTTTCCCTTTATCGTTACCCAGGGACTTTTAGAAAGTCTGTCTCCTATTTCCATTGTAACATAAGTCCAAGTGTTTGCATTTTTAATATATAAGGCTGTTACCTGTCTATCGAACAGAATGAGGAAGGTCAAAGGTGTTTAAGGACACTTCCCAGAGAGTTATTGAATAACCCAACTCATCTGCTTAGGAATGGTATTTCAGGATGGGACCCTCTTACCGTATCTAATCACCGGGTGAAATATCACTTCCCAGGGAAAGGACGCGTAAATAAACACTTTAGACGTGGGTTCAAACTAACAAACTAACAACCACAGGACTATATTTTAACATAAAATTTAGATTACAATACCTCTACTTGACATATAAGGGGCGGTCCCTTGTTAAATTACATGGATATGACGGGGAGGTCCCTTCATGTCCCTATACCTACTACAGAGTTCTCGACGCAGGGCGATTGATGGGGCGCTGGCGACCTTCAATCCCTTGGCTAATGTCAAGCCATAGGAGAGGAACTCCAGGTGTCCCTTGTCGGCTGTCTCAGGGTCGAAGCTGGCGACCTCGATCCGTCAGTCCTTCTGGACCTCAAGAGAGGAACAGCCAGGAGTCCCACAAAGAGCTGAGTAGAATTGCTGACTTCACCTTCCGCGAAGCGCGATTCTTCAGGCTCTTCGGCGCCTCTGGAACAGGCGATGGATGCTAGATTCTGCTCTACCTAGCCTAATCCTAACCTAAAGATAAAACCTTAACTAAACCGCGACGCGCCCGCCGAACAAACTTGACGACGGCCAATATGCATCCACTGACGCAGCCTGCCGGACAAACTCGACAACGGTATCTAATCTATCTAAAATACTATTCTAACTACACCAAACCTAAAGAAAGAGGAGGTCTGACCTTCCGTCAGCCTACCTCTAAAAAGAACTATATTAACTTAAAAATAGGAAGCATGATCTTCCGTCAGCTTCTCTAAAAGAATACTTTACAGGACCTCTCTCATACCAGCATTCGCTCCTATGCGTAAGCCCGAGGACCAGAACGAACTGATGCGCAGCAAGAGCTTTTATAGCTTCTGCTCATGCATATGCATAAATGCTTTATTTCAAAATGATTGGCTGAACCAGGATGCTTTTACAGCGTGGTTTAAACTGATTGGTTGGCTTAGAATGCTCATACATATTCATGACTTATGCAAATTATAACAGGTGAGTGAGTTTTTAAATCCTAACAGCCACCTGTGGACGTGTCAGAATGTATAACTCAAATGGATGACACCAGAGAGAATGTCTAAATACAAAATGGAGTTTCAGACTCCATTTTGTAAGATTGCAGAATTTCATAAAATCTTAAGTTTACAGGTATTTAACATAAACGAGTTAACCTTTACATTTGAAAAATCATCAGCCCTGAACACTATACAGAGGTTCACATGGTACGTTTTACATCATCAGGATATTATACATTTGCATTTCTTTTACATATTCATTTCTACCTTACAAGGCTAAACCTCCTCCCTTATTTCTCTACCTGTCCTTTCTGAATAAACTATACCCTTCTATACCAATGGTCCAGACATGTATTATCCCAGCAAGTCTCTGTGATGCCAACTATGTCATAGTTATGATTATTTAGTAGCATTACGAGCTCTTCCTGCTTATACTTTTCGCATTAGCATACAGACATCTAGGAACCGGATATGATTTCACCCCCTCTTCTCCGTTCTGCTTTGTTTCTCCTTTATCTCTGCTATAACAGCCCATGCTGCCCCCAATTTCTGACTTTCCTCCTGAGTCTTCATTTTTTTGACTTACCTTTGAGCTTTGATCAACTGCCCCCTTCAAACCTAGTTTAAATCCCTCCTCACCGGGTTAGCTAGTCGGTATCCAAATATGCTTTTCCCCCTTCTTAATAGGTGGATCTCATCTCTGCTTAGCAGTCCTTCTTCCTGGAGCGGTATCCCATGGTCAAGGAAGCCAAAGCCTTCCAGGCAAAATCATAGTCTTAGCCGTCTTTTACCTCCAGGATTAATCTGTCTCCTTCACCCCTATTCCCAGTGCCCTGTAGTCACTTCTAATCTGCTGAGGGTTACACCTCACAGTATCTTTAGTGCCCAGATGAAATTAAAATTTGTAATGTTATGTGGGAGGATAGTGAATAACCTTAAAACTTACAGCTGATATTAACCTCATAGCCTTGACCAAAGAGGATCTGCAGCAAATAACTGACAAGATAGACCAGGAAAGCAGAAAATTTGGACTGGAGATCTAGATGGAGAAGACTATTGACAACAATTGGAAGACGAGATAAAAACCAAAAGTTGGAGATGAAGAACTAGAGTAATGGAAAAGTGTGTGTACCTTGCAGAATTAGTATTAAAGAATTGGAATTTGTGACAATGACATAAAATAAATCAGACTACCCGCTACTACTTTTGGAAAATATGGCAATAGCTGACAAACTAAAAACATTTAGGTAAAAACTAAAGATTGCTGTCTATGAGGCAAATGTTGTGCTGCTATTGTTGTATGTAATGTGAGGAAAGCTGACTGCAAAAATGAACTCACTGAAGGGAAAACAGAGTTTCAAGACTCCAGAAAATAACAAAAAGTGACAGGAACACAGTTAGGGCAATAAATAATGCTGTTACAGAAAATTTGAGAGAGACCACTGTGATAGTTTGAACACACGTTAAGGATGGGCCATGAAAGAATATTATACATGGCAATGCATACCAGAGTGCCAGGAACAAGAAAAAGGAGACCAAGGATGTGTTGGATAGACAGGGTGAGTAATGGCATAGAACAACAAAAAATGTAAAGCTGGATGAAGCTGGTACAAGACAGAAAGTGGTGGAAAGCCTTCATTCAGCATTGTTTTTGCTGCTGAGCTGACTGACGGTAATCAAAAAGGATGACTCAGATATACCTACCAAGTAACCCATGTCCACATGGCAGAGCAAAGGAAAAAACAAAACAACAAAAATTCAATGGTAAAACAAAGTCACTATCAACCTGACCTGGTGAAAAATTCCTTCCAGACCCTTCATACAATGGATCTTTTAATTAAAGAATATAATTTAAGATGCCAAAAGGCTGCTTTTTTCCAATACGTTCCTTTTACTTGCATTTCTGTATAGCATTCATATATACTATTCATGTTTTTCCCCAACTGACAGAAAGCATACTCATCTATAAATTACAGCTGCTGTTACAGCCTTTGCCTACTAACCAGATGAACAACTAGAGCATTCATCATCCAGTCCCTGTAATCCAATTAGAGTTGCAGATGGATGGGAAGTTTGCCATACATCCATGAACTAGGCCATAGCTTTTTCTGTTTCTTCCTATCAGTCAGAATAGATAATTTCAGTTGTTACAAGTATTTATTCAACTATATCTCTTTCCTTGATTTTTTTTTCATTACTGTATCTCTCTCATAGACTCTCTGGGCAGAATTAAGTATCCTTTGTCACACAAGCTTGTTATGCCTTGCACTGACCTGAAGTGTCCTCTATTCAGACTGCTTTGTATTCTTCCACTACAACCTACATTGAGACTATCACTGTCACTTTGTAAAACAGCTCGTGGATGGGCAGTGAGGGTGGATTACTTTACCTTCAAACAAAAGCATCCTCATTCATGCAATTTCCTTGATTACATGTGTTTTCTACTAGCTAAAGAGGAAAGAATTCTGGGTCACTATACTGTATCCTCTTTCTCTTTTCAGTAATGGTGTCCATTTATTATTACTGCCCACCTAAGCCCACTTATTCAGAAGCATTGACAATTTGCATATAACTTTATGAAAACATTCCTTTGGAATAGGCTTCTCTGAGAACATCTTAAAAACCTTAGTCAAGTGTTGGATAACTAGCAATACAACTGATTTCCCTATAAAGATTACTTATCACATGCAGACCACAGAATAGGGATGTTAAATTGAGAGTAATTGACTAATGAAATAGTCAATGCATTTTGCATCGACTATTTGATTAGTTGATGATAAGGGCGCCGCATGGACTCTGGGCTCAGGATCCTCGCAGCATTTCAAAGCGGCAGTGCTGAATAGAGCCCGGCGTCATCAGGGGAGTCTCCAGCTTATCCTGGGCTCCATGCAACACTACCGCTTTGAAATGCCAGATGCAGCCTGGGAACACCCCAGCTGGCCCAGGGCTCCACGTGGCGTTTCAAAGCGGCCGCACTGTGTCTGACCCCAGGCTCCATGTAGTGCTGCCGCTTTGAAGTTCCTTCTCCTTTTTTCCTCCACCTTGCTGACTCTTTCTGATAGAGGCAGCAAGTGGTGGGGCGGAGGGAAAGTGACTAGATGGCTAGTCTTTCACATCGCTACCACAGAACTCATTCTGCACTTTATCATAATCTGGTGTTCTGACTTTTGATATATAAACCTTTATCACAATCAACCCAGCCAACAGAATAAATGAACCCAGGCATTTTTACAGAAACTTGTTTTCCAGAGTGAAACACACAAAAACACTGAAGCTGAAGGACACTTTGCTATTTTATCTACAGTGTTCTTTGTAGCATGCCTTTACTTTTAATTCTCCCTCTAATGTTGTCAAAGGAAAATCTTATCAGAAAGAATATTTAATATATGTTCACTTTTTGACTGTCAGTAATTTAATAAGTCTGTGTAATCCGAATATATTCCACCACTTGCTACCATGCTTCCTGATGCCTGGTCTGTAAATCTTCTACATGGTAGTAATTATATGGCAATTTTTCTCAATTGAAAGGTGAAGGGGAAAACAGCCCATGAGTAGGATGTCCTGCTTTTGAAAGCTTGTTTTGATTGTTGGACCACTCTAGTTGAAGATATGCAAGAAATGAAAACCACAGCCAAGTTCCCCAAAAAGCCAGCTATGTATATTAGAGAGACGAGGATGAGGTATTATCTTTTATTGGACCAACATTTGCTAGTGAAAGAGACAAACTTTCAGACTACATTGAGCTAAAATTAAGACCTGATCCAAGGGAAATATTTATGAATTTACAAATGGTAAATGTCATTGAATAATAATGATTGCCTTTTCTTAAAACTATACTGCTCAGATAATGTATATTTCTGCCTAAAGGACAAATCTGAAATGTATTTTTAACAATGGCTTTGTGGGGTTCTATAGTTCTTTTCTCTGAAGCTACGTCTAGACTGCAGGCTTCTTTCGGAAGAAGGTTTTCTGGAAAAATTTCTTTTGAAAGAGAGCGTCCACACAGCAGAAGCGCATTGAAAAAGCGATCTTCTTTTTCAAAAAATAGCATCAAAATTTATTGGAGGCTATTTCGCATTTAAGTTGTGATTACTACGGATTGAGTGGCCACCAGGGCACCTGTGTTTTTTGTCTCTTGTGGAAAAAAAACAACCCTCTTTCCTGTCCACACACGCCTTTTCCGAAAGAGCTCTTTCAGAAAAAGGCTTCTTCCTTGTAGAAAGAGGTTTACTGCTTTCAGAAAAAACCCTGTGTTCTTCTGACTTTCTGCCGGAAGAACACAATTGCAGTGTGAAAGTTAGTGTAGTTTTTCTGGAAAACCCTCTGTTTTTCTGGGAAAACTGTACAGTGTAGACTTAGCCTGAGTGGCTTCTGGATCTAATGAGCTCAATTTACAAGTAAAAACATGGTTCTCTCACTCCAATTCTGAAAACAAAAACTTAGGCTTAGTCTACACTTAGAATTTAGATATGGATAACTAGAGCCCTGCAGATATTTGCTTTATAGCCACAGGTATCTGCATACGCTGATATGGCTGTGAATATCCTCCGTTCATTTTTGCAGATACAGATGCAGAAAAGGATACAAATTTTGTATCCATGCAGGGCTCTCTACATAGTTACATCCCTGAGCACCATCGGTGTGCCAAACGAATAGTCTAAGTAGAGTTGGCTAGGCCGATGGAAAAGAAATATGGCACCTGGGGAAGTGGATTGCCTATAGCAACCAGAAAACCCTCTTCTGTCCCTACAGGAAACAACTAGGCTATTGTACTAGCTACAGCACCATAGTTGTGCTGCTGTAGAGTCTGTAGGATAGACAATTACTTGGGCACGTCAAGCTAGGTACGTTCCTTTTCATGCATCATTATACATCATAAGGGCTGCATAAATCATATTTTATCCTCAGCCACATCTCTGGAACTTAATTCAATGGAAATTGCACAAATGTGGCTGGTTACAATTTAGCATGTGGTTCTGTTGATAAAGGAACAGCAGCCGTCTCTCTGTCAATTGTATTGTTTCCCCAAGGACAAAAGAAGCAAAAAGCTATTACAATTTACTCACATAAATTTTTATTCTGAAGTAAGTTCCAAGTGCCCACACAAATGCATCCTTGTGGAGCCCCAGCAAAAGTCAGTGGATCACTGTGCAGATAAGCAGGTGCCATCACATATTGCTTATTGCAAGGTCAGTGCCAAAAATCAAGCAGATGTGGTTCTGAGCACTGATCTCTTGAGTAACAAAATGTCATTTTTATTAAAAAATTATTCAGAGTCAAACTTCACTTCAGTTCTCCACATTTGGCCAAGTTTATTGTTTATGAATTAAATATGTGTGAAAGAAAAGTATGTGCTTTGACTATAAATATTTTGTATCCATCAAAGAAGGCTGGATGAGAATTTAGCGGCACATGCAATTAATCAACCCTTTTAGAGACCTTGTTTGGGCTCTGCAATTCTCTTTCATAAGGCGAGAACTGGATTGGGCATATAGTAGAGACCTTTCTTCTTGTAGTGATTAGCAATTCTATTTTCAATATGTAGAAACATCCAATAAATTCACAGATGACATGTCAAAAATATTTAATTATAAGGGGTTTGCTATTGTTTAAAACTGAAGTGGGTCAGTTGAGCACCCTTATGTCCTATTCAAGTATCTGGCAGTTATCAAAGAATTTCAGTTATAAAATGTGTAATAATTCACTTAAGCACAAACTTAACATCTCTCTTTCTTTTAAAAATATTTCCCCCATAGAATCTACCTTCCTTTCCACAGTTCTGGGTATTACAAGTCCCGTAACATAAGGGAGAAACTGAATTAAGTGCAAAAGTTCAAATAATTGATTTTCCTCTGTTTGCAATAAGAGCATTTCACTGTACAACTTAGATTTTCAGCTCTGTGCTGATTAGGCCTCAATTGGAGTATTGTGTCCAGTTCTGGGCACCACATTTCAATAAAGATGTGGAGAAATTGGAGAAGGTCCAGAGAAGAGCAACAAGAATGATTTAAGTTCAATTTTCAGGAATCTAAAAGGGTGTCACAAGGAGGAGGGAGAAAAATTGTTTTCCTTAGCCTCTAAGAAGCAATGGGCTTAATCTGCAGCAAGGAAGGTTTAGGTTAGACATTAGGAAAAACTTCCTAACTGTCATGTTGGTTAAACACTGGAATAAGTTGTCCAGGGAGGTTATGGAATTTCTGTCTCCGGAGATATTTAAGAGCAGGTTAGATAAACATCTATCAGGGATGGTCTAGACAGTACTGGGTTCTGCCATGAGGGCAGGGGACTGGACTCGATGACCTCTCAAGGTTCCTTCCAGTTCTAGTGTTCTGTGAAGAGAATCCTAGACATGCTGTAGATTCTTGTGGGGGGGAGGGAGGGAGAACTCTTAACTAGATGGCTAGGCAGGGTTTGATTTATTGACACCTGGTTCTTCAAACATTAGCTGCTTCCTTCCAGGGCACCCTGTTTCTCTCTGCTCAGAGTAAATCTAACAAATGAGATTCTTTCTCCAGAATTTCATATTTTCCCCCCATTTTCAACTCTTTTTCTGGGTTTGCAAGGCAGAAATTCTGCCTCTACATGTTGATATCTATTATGATGAAAGGCCATCAGCAAACCTTCTTTGGGTTCCTTTTTGCTTCTGACATCTCTGTTAGGTGCTGAAATGAAATTAGTGAGAGTTCTGTACAAGTTGTCATGAAGGTCCATGAGGACCAATAAGTGGGGTGGTATGGATGTTGTGGAAGTAGGGACTATTAAGGGTTTTAGCAGGTTCCTGGACAAATCCTTGGATATCATTTTGCATTCTTAGCCAATATCCAAGATAAGTATTGGAAGAACAGCTGAACTTCTCACCAATGCTAGTTTTCTGCTACCCAGCTCATCTGGGCTGTAGTAGGGTTTGCACCCTTGGAGCAGCATACAATGCATAATAAATTACGGAAATAGCACAAGGTGTAGAAATAAGATTGATTCTTTTAAATGAGATATCCTATTGCTGTTTGCATTGCTCTAGGAGAGGGGTTCCCAACCTGGGGTATGCGTACCCCAAGGGGGTACGAGAAGCTTGTCAAGGGGGTACAGGGAATATTTGGTAAATAACTAGATTATCCTAATTGAAATATTCCAAAAGTAGTAGTGTTAGTGAAAAAAGTTGTGGATTCTAGAGTCTAAAATTTATTTCATTTCATATTGAATAGGGGGCATAGGAAGGTTTACTAAAAGCCAAGAGGGTATGCGGACCGAAAAAGGTTAGGAACCCCTACTCTAGGACATCATTTGTTTCATACCTTCTCTAAGAAATCTCCCCCTCCTCCCCCCAATGGATCCCTAACCAAAAAGACAGACATTGACTATAGCGCTGGAGCACACTTTTCAGCATAGTTTCAGACTAGAGAGGCCAAGTTCATCAAAGCCCATGAACTCACGTTTATGAGTGTACTGTTGTTTGCCCCTTAGGCTCATTCTCCATCACAAGCCACATTGGTCTGAAGATGAAAAATGACCACAAATGTGGAAAATTGTTCTAGGAAGCCCATTTATGATTAAAATTGTTCCAAGCATTATAGTCAAGAAAGGCGCTAACGGTATATATAAACACTCAAAAGGAGGAGAGCTTGCTTGGTTTAAACAGAAACGTAGATTAGTGTGCAATGGATTGGGCTGGGAGATTGATTTAACTGTATGTCGACACTGAGTGTTTACTTTTCTCTTGGAAACCTGGCAGGCTTCAGTTAAGGAGAAAGAATAGTTTAATGGACGCAGATGTAAGTTTTCCCTTTATTGCTACATTCAGTTAAAATGAAGAACACTGAAGGCAATCAGCTGGCAACATTCAAATCAGTAAAAGAAACCTCTTCAAGCAGGCATTACTAGTTTATTAAGTAGGAACAATACATTTAAAAATGATTGAGTTGAGTGTGTCAGTGATAAATATCAGATACGAGGAAAAATAGTTTAAAATGATGGATCAGGACACAAGTCATAGTATAGGGGAGAGATTAGGGTGTAGGAAAACAGGAGTTAAACTTTGGACAAAGGTCCAGTGGCTCTTTCAAGTCCCCCTGCCCAGTCCTTTCAAGTAGGAATAAGGGATCTTCCGGAAAAGGGCTTATTTTCCGCAAGATCCCGTCTAGACTAGCGCTTTTCTCCGGCAAAACCCCGAGCCGGAAAAAAGCGGCAGCCATGTTCATGCAAATGCCGTGGGGGATGTTTAAATCCCCCGTGGAATTTGCAATTCCGAAGTGTCTCATTAGCATCCCTTTTACAGAAAAGGGTGCCAGTGTAGACACAGCCATACTGTTTCCTGAGGTTCTACCTTGGAAATGTCAGTCTTTTAAAATGACTCAACTTCTTTTTAATTGCAACCTATGAACAATGATGGTCAACTTGGCAAAAGAAAGAATCATAATGAAGGGTTTGAGTCAAAGCCTATGGAAGGAAATTGAAAGCTTCCAATTGACTTCAGTGGTTTAGGAATGGATTGCATTTTATATAATAGCATTCATCTAAATAATTCATCCTGTCCAGAAGTGTCTAACTTCCTTCTCCCTTTCCAACAGTTTGATGCAGATAGGGACGAGGAGGAAGTTTTCTATGACATAAGCATGGCAGTTGACAGTAAGCTGTTTTCTCCCAAAGAGACCATGGCAGGTGAGTTACTGTTCAACATCAAATGTAACATATGTTTTTTGTACCCATCTCATATTGACAAAATACTGAAACAAACTCTAGACCACCTGCCTAACCCCCTCCAAATTGCTAAAGCTCTCAGAGAGATGGTGACGGAAGTAATGCCATTCAGAGCTCATCTCCAGGTCTGGGAAGTAGATTGTTTATTTTACTGTTTAATGGGTCAAATATTTGGAGAATTCGCATAATGGGAATTAGCATGGCTTGGATATGAAATCTCTGTGGGGGACCACAGTGGGCATGTCACCCACAGAACAGATTAGGTCCAGTGGCTCTACAGATAGCATAAATCCACATAGCCAAAAACCCTTGTGCAAGGGGAGCAGCAGGTAGCATCTGCTACTCATCCTAATACACAGCTGTAGCTGCCAATGGGCTCTATCGGCACATGTTGGAGGATTCCTCCTGCCCAGTCCTTCTGTGTTAGAATGAATTTTCCTGTCAATGGGAACCTGGTACAAGGCTTTGTTCTCCTTCAGGATAGGATTCAAAAGTGAGATAATCAGGCCTGCAGGTGAAAAGCTGTCATTTCAGTAATTAGCCTTTTCTCCAAAACAAAGGACACCAGACCAAAGAGGATACAGTTAGTTGGGAACCTCTCTTTTGCACAAAGAGTGAGAGGATTAATAAAATAGAAGCCAGTTAAAAGCTTTTTGTTTGTTTCAATAATGTTAAGGTGTTTAGCCCCACTGCATTTTGTAGCATAATTACAGATGTAAATTGATTCATAATGACTAACGAACACAAACATATTTCTGAACACGTTCATGGTTTCACATCATCATATTTGATATGCCAAACCTTGAACTACTCTTCAAGATCCATGTGCAACCCCCTATACAACAAATATTTGGAGAAAGAAAGCTATGCAGTGCATTTGTAGATAATGATATTCTTTTCCATCGTGGCTTCCTGAGATATATTAAGACTGTTGCCAAGAGCAACAACCTCTCATGAAATTCCACCAATTTCAATATATTTTGTATTAAACATCTTACTGAGAGCAAAAATGAAACTGTTATTCTAATGCTGATTAGTTGTTTTTAAGTTATTTTTCCTTGGACAATGGTTTTCTAAGTATTTCTCTGGCTTGGAATGCTGAAATGTAAGCCCTATTAACTGAGTTGACTGTTCTTCAGAGAATTTCATAAAAGGACAATTTAATTGTATTAAATCTAACAGCTATGTGGACAAACCTAGGTTTCATAGAATTAAAAAATTTTTTATGACAATGCAAATGTAGAAAGCTCAAATACAATTCTTAAAAATATGTAGTGTGTGAGGATATTTGAGCCAATGTATGGATTGAAAAGTTGTGAGAATATATTAATTCTATGTTATTGAAATATAAATGGTCCAGTCACTTAACTTGCATCGATGTGATTCTGTTACCTTTTAATAGCAAATTAACAGCAGCTAAATTTTGACAGATCATCATTTAGTTCCATGATATAAATGAACATAATTAATTAGGGTGGAGGGGAATAGTGCTTGTTAGTAATATGCATAAAAAGCTGATGGTAAAGACTTTTTCAGTAAAGATGAAGACAATGCAAAGCCTTTTGCAATGCTCATAAGTGATACACAAGTGGAATTCCTGAGGTCATTAGCACAGGGGTACATTTCTGTTCTAAAATCTAAACATCTGTTATATGAATAGGCCCATGATTTATATCTTGATAATTTTTCATAAATATTTGTGCAATTCAGCTTCATTATGACAAAAGACATATGAAAATTTAAGCCAACTCTTTACTGAGAATGAACTCTCAATTTACAAGATAGCATAAATGCTGCCTTCAGTCTTGAAGATGCAAAATTTAGCAAGAAAGCAAATATAATTGCTGAAGTTGTTCCTTCAGTAACTCCTTGCTCTTTGTGGAGCTGATTATATAGGTAGAGGCGTACCAGTAAAGAAGTAAACTGATTTTTTTTTCAAAAATGTATACAACTGTAATAAAATCGAGTCCATTTTTTCCTTTGGGAAAACACGGTGCCCAGCCCCACTTACACACTGGAGAACGGAAAGAGATATTTCAGTTTATAAAAGCACCTTTTCTGATCACGTCTTGGTTTTTGCATTCTTTGACCCCATTCCAGCATAACATTAAGCATTAGGTTAGCTTTAAGCACAAGAGAAGGTCATTGAAGTCCCTGGGATTACTTAGATACCTGCTGGTAGCTCTGATGTAAATGGTCACATGCTTTATGTTAAGCAAACATGTCAATGCTGTGATGGAATGGGACAATGGAATGCAAAATGATTCACAGCAGCTAAGACTGTACCTCCTAGTGTTCGCCAGGTGCTAAAGTGCTTTGCACCTTTAATATTAGGAAGAAAGATGCAAAAAACGATAATAAAATTAAATAAACCTTATTTTCAATTGCAGGTTATTACCAGACCACTGCTACACATAAACTAGCCATGAACATGCACTGATGTGTTAAATAAAACATTTGAGAACTCTTTCCTCATCCATTTATTTGCCTAATCCTGAATTCAAAATTCTTTGTTTCCCCATTAACACTGATGATGGTACCACGAGATTAGCATCAGAAACTTGGTACATAAAGTTTTAAGTAAACTTCCCTCTCTCATATTTCAAGGACTTCTGGTGTGTTGGAACAGGCTTAAGCAAAATATGGCCCATGGTGCTGCCCGCCAAGCCAGCAGGTGCCCCAAACAGACTCCCCTGTTTGCCCTGCAGCCCTGCGCAGAAATGCAGCTTCAGGGCTCTTTCTGTTTTAAAACTGGAGGGGCAGGAGGAGTTTCAGGAGTCGCCCCGCCACCAGCACATTCCCATTGGCCGGTTTCTGGCCAGAAACCAGCCAATGGAAGCTGCTTGTTGGAATAACAAGCAGCCAAGAGGAACCACACGCCCTCTCTTTGGCTCAGTTATTCAATGAAGCACATGGCCAACCCCAAGGGCAGATATCGACTGAGGGTTTTGGTTCTGTGCTGTGAGAGGGGGGCTGAGGCTGGAGTTCTGTGGCTGGGGCCCAGGGGGTTGGGAGCCAGGGGGTTGAGGATGGAGGTGGAGTTCTGGGGCTGGGGGCTGGAGGTCAAGGGGCTGGGGATGGAGTTCTGGGTCTGGGGGCCGTGTTCCTCCTCCCCCGGGGCCAACCCCCCCCCCCTACGGGGCAACCCCCCCTTGTTCCTCCTCCTCCAGGGCCACCGTGGCACAGGGGAAATCCCCCCACGCGCTGCCTCTCCCAGGACTTACGCCCTTCCTGGCCGCAGGGAAGCCGTGCTCTAGGTAAGGCATGGGAAATGGAAGGGGCAGGGTTTGGAATTTGGCACCCCATGCAACTTGGCGCCCTAGGCGGCTGCCTAGTTTGCCTATAGGCACGGGCCACCCCTGCAGGTAAGTCTCTTAGCCACAGCCTGCTTCTAGCACCACAGCCCTTTCCTGCTCCAACCCACTGCCCCCCCCACTCAACATACCCAAGCCCTCTGTCCCCCTCTTACACCCATACGCCCTCCCAGATCTGGCACCCCAATCTCCTGCCCCAGACCACAATCCCCTCTAATCCTAGGTCACATTCCAAACCCCTGCACTCCAGTCCCCTGCCATAGGTCAGAACCGCTTCCTTCACCCAAACTCCCTCCCAGACTCCAGTCTCCCTTCTATACCCCAATCCCTTACACCAAGCTCCCTTCCACACCCAACCTCCATCCCAGATCCTGCATCTCCTCCATTAATATCATCGAAGAGCGTGGTCCTCGCCCACTTTCCAAATCCTTGGCATGGCCCCCCCATCAAAAATTATTGCCCACTCCTGTGTTAGAGCCTTTCCCATCCCCTTCCTTATCACTTCCATTATTATGCAGGTTGATCAGCTGGCCCCCTCTCACTCCCAGTCCCCTTAGAGTGGATGGCCAGCAAGCGTGCTCACTTAGTCACTTCCCCTACCATCTTGTAGTAGTAGGCTTTACTGTGGGTCCAGCAAGTTAGGCATGCTCCCCCTTATGTACAGTTAGATTGGCAAACTACTGCCTCCCTTCGCCATTCTTACCAATACTGCAACAATGGTATCCAACCCTCCCACCCCCACTACTTTGCCTTATTTGCAATAACCTCTTACTACAGCATACCATAAGGCATCTCTTTTAGGTTTATTTCATTTCACTCAGCAAAAGCACAGCTCTCTGTAGAATATTCAGAGAGTGACAGATGGTTTTCCTTTCGCTAAGTTCTCAGTGAAAACGAGAGAGAGAAAATCTCTTAATTTATCCTACCCTTCCTTCAACCTTGTAAAAGGGTTGGTGCTTTTGCGGAGAAGGCAGGCAGTTTTTCCTTGAACATGAGCCTTTATATTATGCACCATGTTAAAATACATAACTATTTGGGATTTTCTAGCTTAAGGCATGTCTACACTAAGAAATAATTTCAAAATAAGTAAAATGGAAATAACGCCTGAAATAAGAAAAACAAAATAGTGTCCCCCCAGTCTGGGGGAAACATTGAAATTAGAATCTGAATAGCACGTCCACACTGATTGGAGCCTGCCTCAGACCTAGAGCCCCCAGAAGCACTTTGGAGGGCAGACACTTGCTGTGGTTGCTTGGTCAGGCAAGCTGCGACACGTACTTTCAGGGGCCCTCTCTACGGCTGCATCTCACACACTGCTCCTCCACTGCCTTCCCCCTCACAGGACACAAAACAAACAACAGTGTTCTCTGGTTGCCCTTGGGGACACTACAGACTCACAACATGGAGCTGGAGCTGCTGCAAAGCAGTGCCAGGCTCACAAGCCTTGTGCTGCGTCTCATGGCGCAGTTCGTCCAGACTGCCCACATGCTGCTCCAGCAGGATGACAACCAGGCCAGACTGGAGGCTCTTATCACCCAGATCCTGGCACTCCTGCTGCTGCAAATGCCCCTCAATCTCCTGGACACTGGGGAACACCGCTTCCGCTAGAGAGAGAACAGTTCGGACTAGTGGGATTGCATCGTCCTGCAGCAATGGAATGAGTGGTTGCAGAACTTCTGCATATGGAAGGCCACCTCCCTGGAGCTCTGAGAGTGGCTCGCCCCTGCCCTCAGGTGCCAGGACAACCAACTGATACTCATCGTCCCTGTGCAGAAGCACGTTGCCATTGCTCCGTGGAAGCTCGCCACACTGGACAGCTACCGTTACATGAGGAACCAGATTTGGTGTGGGGAAATCCACAGTTGTGACTGTGCTCCTGCAAGTAGCCAAGGTCATCAACCACATGCTGCTGTGAAAGGTCATCACTTGGGTAACATAGACAGCATCATTGATGGCTTTGCCACGATGGGCTTCCCCAACTGTAGAGGGGCCATAGATGGCGCTCAACCACCATGCCTCAGACTACAGGAAAGGGTATTTCTCCGTGGTACTAAGTCCCTTGTGGATCACAATGGATGCTCCACCAACATCAATGCCAGCTGGTTGTTGATGGCCCACTCCATGCACGAGGCCTGGCTCTTCATCACCGAGGAAAGGGAGAAGCATATGGAGAAGCACTGAGGAAAGGGAGAAAGCACAGCCCACTCCCAATGGTCCTCCTCGAGTCTCCAAATGAGGGACTGCAGTCAGGCCATCTGTTCCCTCATTTGGTCCTCCCAGGTTTTCTTCCTCCTGAAGATCCCACAGAGTTGGGAAAATGGTGTGGAAGGTGAAGGACGTGCCCCGCTCACAGCTGGACCAGCTGTGACGAAAAGGTTACAAGGAAGTCATCCCAGGAGACACTGCGTGTGAAGCCTAGCCCTAATCACTGAGCCAACACTGAAGATCTCATTTCGGATGATGGTGATGTGCTTCGAGCCAGGCCATATGTTGCTAAGATAGCAGGCACTTTCCTGCAGGGGCATGGACGTCCCAGAGAGCATCACTACACTCTCAGCCTGGGGACAAGGCAGCATGGGAAGGTGCTGGCCAGGGCTTAAAGTATATTAAATGTGAACATTAACTTTCAGCCCGATCTGCACATTTAAATTTGTAATCTATTTTTTTTAAATTACTTGTTTTCTACAACCAATATTTAATGTTAATGATCCTGGTTAGAGAGGAGATCACCACTCCCAATAGATAAGGAATATTAATGATAGTTTATCAAATAATGTCCAAAAGTATCTTTTAAAATAATTGGCAGCTCAGTGTAGGTTTTTCTCAATCAAGATTCAGGCTTACATTATCTACATTGATGCAATGGTAAGTTTGAGACTTCAGTTGCATAAAAATACAAGTACTTAATTAAGCTTATCATAGTAGCCTTAATTCTGTCCTTTTGCACCTATCTATAAAACAGGAACTTTCATTAGAAGCTCACAAAACACCTATACCAGAGTACAAAATGCAGCACAGGTGTATCTGTGGTGGTACAGATGGTAAAGTCTAATTCCTTTCTACTACCTGTAAATTAAAATAATATTGTGAAAGTACAAGAACATTTTTGTTTAAACCCACACAAACAGATTGTGGGACAATCCATCCCTGATGTAAATCCCATGAAATCAACAGAGCTACATCAAGGATGAATTTGGCCATTTATAATATGGATTACAATTTAAATAGCATTGGAGTCATCTGCTTTACAAAGCTTTATGGTTTTACTCATCATGCTATCCAGTTCTGCTCCTCATGTTCTCTTATTGTTCATCTCACCACCTACACAGATTATTACTATGCAAATGTTAAAAACAAACAAAAATAGCTGATGCTTAAATGGATTGGGAACTACAAATCAGAAAAGCATTTAAGGACTGTGCATGGTGCAGACAACTATCCATGTACACGGTAAAGGAAGGATTAGCTTTAATAGTGAAGAAACTATTTAAATTGAAGATTAGTGATTGTCAATACCGCTTGTTCTCCTGAGGATATTTTGTTGCAAGAGCAGACATGCAAATACAACCCACCAAAACATCCTTCCTGCTTCCCTGTCCACAACCCTGACTGATTACAGCAGGTCACAACAAAAATTATATTTATTCGCTGCTCTAGTGTTCTTTACTGCCCCCAACGTGGTAAACAGTGTTTAGGGATACATTGGCTTCTTGACAGCTAATGTGTAGCTACAATCTAAATCTAGGACCTCTCTCATTATTTGACTTTGTTTAACTTTCTCTAAATCAGTGGAGTGGTAACAGCTGAGCATTAAATAAGAGGAGTAATTTTGTTTTTAATCAGTCTACTGAAATGATGGCAAAAACTAAAAAAGATATACTGATTTTATAGCATCAGAAATTCAAATAAACATGTAACAATGTGCCCAAATACTGGTGGGCTGTACTGAGATATGAATGGGGTTATTACTACTTCAGTAGAAAGAACAAGGAACCCTTCCCTTCTCCAGCCCAAGAAGAGGAGACAGATATAATCTGCCAGCACTGGAGACCAGAATTGGTGGTTTCATAATAGGTGTTTATGGGATGCAGTCTCTGGGGGCCATGGCTCTATCCTCCAGCACCTCTGGCAGTACTAAGACCTATTTTCCCATTCCCCTGCAATCACTGACGTGATTAGAACAAAGCAAATGTAAAATGTAACCATTTTTGTTTTATTAGTATACACAAAATAGATGTTTTTCTCAAGTCTGTTAAGAACCATTAATTGAACTCTGTGTGTATAAAATTATGTTTATTCTTCACCAACTTTGTAGTTAATTAAAATCCCAGGAACATTTATGTAGAGCATTGCGCAGCGTGTTACACTTTGCAGAATACACGAAAGGCAGTGTAATTCAGACAGTGTACTCATTAGAAGAGCCATTCATTATGTATACCGACAATGAAAGGGCCAGATTGAGGTAAAAAATATAACTGTGTCCCATCATGTAAAGTGAAACCTACTATTCCATTTCTGAAGTTTCATTTCCTTTCATATTTTAGGGACAAATGTACTTGATCCGAGTCCGATTATGGATTCTGGAGATATTCTGGATACTGAATTTGACTTTGAAGACCAGGTAATTGCTTATATACAGTGTTTCTTTTCTCTCCCCCACACACTCCTCCCTACCCCTCATTGCTTTATAGTTTATGTATATGTTGTGTTTTGCCTAAGTAAGATGGATTAAAAAATTTTAAAGTTAAGGGCTTTTGTCATGCCATGTAAGCAAGTATGTCACAGCAAAGTAGCCATTGCTTTACCAATACCAGATAAAGAGTACTTTGGCATTCAGAGCCATACTCTGCCATCCCCCCTTACATTTGAAGTTTTTTCCAAACAATTTAGAAATATGGCACGAATGGCTCAGTTATAAACAAACAGAATTCCGTCATGGTCGATTTCCCTGTCTCTCTAGGTGTATTTTATTTAGAATAGGGGCAGTGGTTAAACATTTCAGAGGAGATGGGCTAAAAAGAAAAAGGCATGGAATGTAATCAGAACTGAAAGGAAACATTCTCCATTTTATGGGATTCAGGGAAAAAACTTCTAAGACCAACCTTCCTCTTAGCTGCAATTTCATTCCTGTTGGGGGAGTCCAATTCAGATAGCCTTTTCTATGTCCATGGAAAAAGAGGTGGTCAGACAAGTAACCGTGCCACACTACAATTTAATCCATGGAGGTAGGAAAGGGCAGGAACTAGATATGCTCAGTCTGTTTATAGTTTGTTTATGCCTTGCCCTAATTACCCCTCCTCTCACAGATTGCACCTGTCCATGCAGGGCCAATGCATGGGAGGGTAAGAGGGGACATGTGCTCTCTGAGGGGTAAGGGGCCAGCCAGCCAGAGTGCCTGGGCATCTGATGCCTGCAGCAGGGGTCATTTCCCCCTGTACGCGCTGGCAGTGATGAGAGAAGCAAAGCAATGCGTCCCCAGTTCACTCTGCTCTCCCAGTGTTTCACTCTGAGGAAGTCTGGGATCACCCCACACTCACTGGAAGGAAGTAGGGTGACGTGGCTGGGGAAGCAGCGTGAAACTGGCTCCTTCCCCTACCACTGCCAGGGAGTGCAGGAGTGCTGGACTCCTGACCCCGCTAGGCCCCTAGGCTGCATCACTCAGGGGAGGCAGAGTGGAGACAGAGCAAGGGTGAAGCAAGTGTGGGAAGGGGTAGAGCAGAGGTGGGGCCTGGGGCAGAGAGGGTTTGTTCTGGTCCTTACCTGGCTGGGGGGGCAGTCAGATGGCCGGTGTCCCCCCCTTCCCATTCCTCCTCACCCGTCAACTCTGTGTCCATGGCAAAACCTGTCTGAAAGGGACTCTGCACAGGGGGCACAGCCTGTCACACAACAGGTCCACACTAGTGACAGCAGGCCACATCTGTTGCAGAAATGGGGAAAGGCTTGAACATGGTCCTGTTAAGTAAATCATCACTGACTGACTGAATAGAACTGGATAATCTCCTTATTGCACTAGAGTATTTTACATGTCACATTTTCCTTTCCTCATTCACATATTCATACTTCAGTTTTCTTTTGCCAAATCTGATGCAAACACTTTCCAAGTCCAGTATATTTTATTCTCTTATTCCTATTTGTTTTACTCCCCATGCTTCCTTTTAACTGTTCTTTACAGCTTTTCTCTTCCCAGCCGTTTGATACACACACTCTCCCTTCCCCTGTCCATCGAGCAGCCTCACTTCTCCCTTCCAAACCTTCCTTAAAGCACACATTTCCAGCAGTGGTTCTCAACATGGCCTCTTTACCAATTAAAGTTTCCTTTGTTTTTTTGCCTTGAATTGATCAGATCTGTCTCTGTAGGACAAGGAGAGGGTCTGTTTGCTTTGTAACGTAGTGAGTGTATTGCTGCAGCACTATACAAATCCATAAAAGAATAATCACATATTTTTTAATCATAGGAATGCATGTTCCCTTGGCAAGGTCTTTGGAGAACATCTTATTCCACACTGCATTTACATAAAACCAAATTATTTTCATTGATCCTTAAAAGTGTAGCTCATGATTACAAAACAAGATTAACAGGAAAAAGTATGAGATTTATACTAACTGCTAATGTCATAGTATTGGGTCATTGTGTGTACAGTGGACTTTGCAGATGGAGGATTAAACTTACTTGTTGGTTAGCAGTATGTTTTGATGAGAAGACTGATATGGCACTTTAGACAATTCAGCAATTGAAAGTTTTCCTCCCACTGCTTGGGGTTGTCTCCCATTCTTGCCCAGAGCAGCACAAGGTTGGCAATGAAGCAAGATTATTGTCAACAAGGGAAAGGAGGAGAGGGGCGCAGGGGGATCAGATTTGAATATTTCCTAGCCCTAAGTACCAGAAACATCTGGTGCAGTTTTAAAGCAGCTTGTTGATAATGGCTGCCTTCATCGGGCAATGGAAATTATTAATATGGTCATTGATTCAGGAAAACCGATCAAGTAAAAAAAAAAACCCCACAAGACAGATTTCTATTGCAGCTTATTCATGATTTTGGGTCTCTAAAAGTGTGATAGGCATTTAACAGAAATGGACAGAAGAAGCCAAATTGTACTCAGATGCACTAATAAGTTTAAGCGTTACGCAAGTGAAGGAAATATATGAAAGCAAGGGAGAAAGATTAGGACCAGGGTTACAATCACAAAACCATCCAGTTATTCACACATTTGCACATCTGAAAGACTAAATTAGAAAGTATCTTCAATAAAAGATAAAGTAAAATTAGATTACTAGGCTGTGTGGAAGTGCTTGCATTCAGTGATGAAACACATTTTGACTAGGATAGTGACTTACCACACGACAGGTTATTTAGTAATTTTCTCAAGCCTAAAACCTGTTACAGCAAGACTCTCAAATGAGGTAGGATGCATGTTTAGATACAAGTGTGTCATGTGAGGATGTTAGTGCATAAAACAGCTATCAGGCGGAATGTGAGGGCTAAGTGGGTTGGTTTCCAAGCAACCTTATAGCACTAAGCTACTAAAATAATAGTTGAGATTTAGCGTAACATCTTGGTAGCCATTGAGCAACAAGAGATAAATGCATCTGTGTTTTACTTCTGTATGGTAGGTGCTACTTTCATTGGGGCAGAGCATCAGCATGGGCTGAGCAGCAGTTGGCACAGCTGAAATAGAGGCACAAATAGTTCTGTTGTACCTACTACATTTTGGGAGTGCTTTGGGTCTAAATGGTCCAGGGGTAAATTAGGACAGCCTGTGGACTGCATTATTTTATGTCACTTGCTAATGGCTGCTTGAGACCATTCTGGCAACCAATAATTACCCCACCCACCCACACCTTGTACTGGCAGCCAAGAGGATGGAGATGGTATAGGAACCTCTAGGATTATGCTACCCAAGGATTCCCACACACAGAGGAGAACCTCCAGTATACAGCTGTGCTGACTTCAGGACAGTGCTTCACTGTGCAAAGCAGCATTAATTGCCAGTCAAGATCTGGCTCTCTTTCTAATAGTTTAAACTGATTCCCTGTGTTTGATATAATTTATAATGTAAATTAGGCTACCCCTACACCGCACAGTTATTTCAGAATAAACTATTCCAGAATAATTATTCCAAAATGTGCTATTTTGAAATAAACTATTTTGGAATAATTATTCCACATCTACACTGCAGGGAAGCTTCAAAATTAGTCCAAGGCAGGCTTCCCTAATGTAGACATGCTCTCTTAATTTAGAGCCCCAGAAGGAATAACTTAGAATGGCCCTGTGAGGGGATATTTTGAAATAGAAGTGGAACGTCTACACACACCTTGTTTCTAACAAGCTATTTTGGAATAGGCGTTATTCTTCGTAGAATGAAATTTACAGAAGTTGGAATAAGCTTTCTGTTATTTCAAAATTATTTCAAAACAACAGAATTGTTGTGTAGACGCTCGCATAGTTATTTCCGAATAATGGCTGTTATTCCGAAGGCCCTAACCATTGTAAGGTTACGCAAGGGAAGCCACCTAAACTGAAGAAATTCACAGAAGCAAATTTCCAGATAAGGATTACGTTTCCATTCCTGATTACAGTAATTCCTCATTTAACACGGTGGATACATTTCAGAAAATCGTGCTAAGTGAAAACGTGTTATGCGGGGTCAATTTTCCCATTGAAAATAATGGAAAAGGTGGGGGTTGCGTTTCAAGCGCACGTGCACTTGCAGCTCCAGCCTGAAGTTGTTAGCAAATGGAACCGGGACATAAGGTTGGGGGAGAAAAGGGACTGGGTTATTGCAGGGAGGGGAGATGTTTGGCTCTGAAGAAGGGAAGGGAAGGACAGGGGAGGGGGCTTGCAGCTGTCGGTTGGGTTTCTGGCCAGAGCGGGTCACCGGGGAACTGTGCAGCGAGCGGCAAACCTCTGCTGCTTTGCAGGGAGGCAGGGGAAGCCTCGCGCAGCTCCCGACAACCAGCCAGCCATAGGGGAAATTGTGTTATTGTGGGGATGGGGTCATTTGTTTGAAAAATATCCCCTAAAAAAAAATTGTGCTATCACGAAAACGTGTTAAGCGAGCACGTGTTAAATGAGGAATTACTGTATATCTGAAACTAATGAGTCTAAAAAACAGTGTCAGAGATGGTGTAGACAGACGCATTTTAGAAATACTGTTTCGAGAACAGTTCCGAAAAACCCACACAGTGCATTCAATTCATAATTTCTTATGGATGGGTGGGCAGACGGGAAGCATTTCCAGCAAATGGAAGAATCAGGGCTGGATATCCCAACCTCCTGCATGTTCCCTATAAATTCCACTGTATTGCTTTACATGTATAAGTCTACCAAGTCGCTGTTCCTAAGAATCTCATGCAGACTTTTTTAGGACTATTGATATCTGACTATTCCTCTTTTTCTGGGTTATGATTTCTAAGCCTATCAGAAGGTAAATGCAGTTACGGAAGTCAACGCACAGCATCTTATGCCCAATCATGTCTGAACTGCAGCAGCTGAATTCTTTTCCGCTGCCAAAAGTCTTTCTAGACTGCTGCCTATCAAGGCACATCTTGGAGTCGATGTATTCTGTTCAATCAAATGTTTAAATATAGAATACCTCTTGTTGACCTGTATTATGACTAACAGTGGGTCTGCCAGAGAGGTATAATGCTCTTGTGAAGTTGTACATGATGAACTGGAAATAAAAACATTTATTATTAAGCTACAGGAGAACTTCAGATCCTCCACATCCGAAATATTGCTTCTAAAATTTTCAAATTTATTCAGGACTCACTCTTCAAAAATGTTGCAATACATCTATGTGGAAGAAGTGATTTCTTCATAGTTCTTCCTAGTTAGTAACATTTTATTGCTGCATTTAAAACATCAAGTTCACCTTCGAAGTCTTTATACTCAACAAAGATATTCCCAAGCTAATAATTTTGCCTTCAGTGGAGAGAAACAATCTCTACAACCTTTTAAAGCTGTATGAAACTTGTCTTCAACTTAAAATGCACAAAAGCTTCAGATTCACCCTCATCTTTCTTTTCCATCTAATTCGCAACTTAATTCCAAAATGAGATTTGTGCTTTTTAGGTTTCTCAAAGATAGGTCTTTCTTCAACTACATGTTCTCCACAATTTCTATTTCAAAAACCTTGGATCAAACAAAGCTCCAGTCTATCCATTGCTCCTCAACTAAGCACCAACTTTAACTTCCATGTTAGCCTCTCTTTCTTCATTAACTTCTTTTAATATCACATCCAGTGTGTTGGTTAATTGAATTTGGATATGTTACTCTGATAAAAGTCCTATTTAAGGCAATCCAATCTAGTGACACTACATGTACCTCACCAAGGTTATGCCAGATATGATATTGAACACTCTCTTTAAAAAAAACACACCATATGGGTGGGCAGACGGGAAGCATTTCCAGCAAATGGAAGAATCAGGGCTGGATATCCCAACCTCCTGCATGTTCCCTATAAATTAAAGAGAGGAGGAGTTGCTGTTTAGTCAGCCAAGCAATCAGGGCTTCTCCTTTAAAGGAAATGATGGTGCCACTGACATAACTGAAAAATAGACATCTGGAGAAAAGCTATTTCTACTCATACCAGGACCTCATCTTTGGTGGTTCATCGTGGGAGGTGACAGGATTGCCTAGGCAATGGAAATATATATATTGTATAATAGTCTCCTAATTTCGAATATTCATTTTATAAATATTGTTATTTCTATTTATTTAATAAATAAATTACATTTACAATTGTGGATAATGTAAGTGCTTCCATCTGCAAATGCAGTCTTTGATTACAGAATTGCATTCCACTGTGATTGCTGGCATAACTATGTTGTCTTACTGCCCGTTGTATCCCGTTATGCTGACTATTGAGTTTCTTGGCCATGCAAAATAACTAGTTGCTATTGTACCGTTTGATGCTATTACCGAGACATGTTTTATCTTCCAAAACTGAATACTTAATTTGAAGCCATTTAATTCAGTGCATTCAGGCCAAACAAGAATATAAGAACGGACATACTGGGTCAGACCAAAGGTCCATCTAGCCCAGTAGCCTGTCTGCCGACAGTGGCCAGCACCAGGTGCCCCAGAGAGGGTGGACCAAACACAATGATCAAGCGATTTGTCTCCTGCCATCCTTCTCCAGCCTGTGACAAACAGAGGCCAGGGACACCATTTCTATCCCCTGGCTAATAGCCTTTTATGGACCTAACCTCCATGAAATTATCTAGCTTCTCTTTAAACTCTATTATAGTCCTAGCCTTCACAGCCTCCTCTGGCAAGGAGTTCCACAGGTTGACTACACGCTGTGTGAAGAAGAACTTTCTTTTATTAGTTCTAAACCTGCTACCCATTCATTTCATTTGGTGTCCTCTAGTTCTTCTATTATGGGAGCTAATAAATAACTTTTCTTTATTCGCCCTCTCCACACCACTCATGATTTTATATACCTCTATCATATCCCCCTCAGTCTCCTCTTTTCTAAACTGAAAAGTCCCAGTCGCTTTAACCTCTCTTCATATGGGACCCGTTCCAAACCCCTAATCATTTTAGTTGCCCTTTTCTGAACCCTTTCCAAGGCCAAAATATCTTTTTTGAGGTGAGGAGACCACATCTGTACACAGTATTCAAGATGCGGGCGTACCATAGTTTTATACAGGGGCAGTAAAATATTCTGTGTCTTATTTTCTATCCCTTTCTTAATAATTCCTAGCGTCCTATTTGCCTTTTTGACCGCCACTGCACACTGTGTGGAAGTTTTCAGAGAACAAGCCACGATAACTCCAAGATCTCTTTCCTGATTTGTCATAGCCAAATTAGCCCCCATCATACTGTACGTATAGTTGGGGTTATTTTTCCCGATGTGCATTACTTTACACTTATCCACATTAAATTTCATTTGCCATTTTGTTTCCTAATCACTCAGTTTGGTGAGATCTTTTTGGAGTCCCTCACAGTCTGCTTCTGTCTTGACTATCCTAAACAGTTTGGTATCATCTGCAAACTTTACCACCTCACTGCTTACCCCTTTCTCCAGATCATTTATGAATAAGTTGAAAAGGATTGGTCCCAGGACTGACCCTTGGGGGACACTACTAGTTACCCCTCTCCATTCTGAAAATTTACCATTTATTCCTACCCTTTGTTTCCTGTCTTTTAACCAGTTCTCAATCCAAGAAAGGACCTTCCCTCTTATCCCATGGCAATGTAATTTACACAAGAGCCTTTGGTGAGGGACCTTGTCAAAGGCTTTCTGATGAATTGGATGAATATAGATGATTGGAGCCAGTATATCATAAAAAAGAGCTTCAAAAGGAAGCAGCAGATTATTTTCTTGTGAAAGGCAAAGTTTATGGACTGCATCAGCCAGCCTGTAGGATAAGAACATACATACCTTCATTAGATAAAGCGGAATTATGTCTTGAGAATAGGTGGAACCTTACAATCTGAATGCATCTTAAACCAAGAATTAAATTTAAAACAACCCCCTAGACTTCAGGTAATCTAGGAGAAAGTATCTTAGTCTAGGTGATAAAAGCCAACTGGACAAAAATACTTTGGGTTAAACTGTGAAAATGCTGAGTGCTTGACTCTGGGCACAATCTGCACACGCATTTTGTGCCACAATATAAAATTGCCAGCTCAAATGCAGTCCCCCCCGGCAAACTTCCTGATTTGAACCTGCAATTAGATAGTTTGAATACGAGTGTAAATAGCACTTACAAAATGGAGACAGCAATGTATGTCAGAGAGAAAAGAAAAAGTGCCAGAAATCTGTATAATTTAGAAATGTGTGTAAGTCTGTGAATCTATTTGTTCAAAAACTCCTTCTGAAAACGGTAAGAGCTAGGGCCACCAGATTTGGAATACAGCTTTCCTCTCACCCAAATGTAAAGCTAAGTCAGTAATGCCAAGGAAATGTGCCAGAAATGGGACTGTTTTTCATAAAGTTGAAAGGGAGGGGTCAGAGAGAGGAAGGATGCAAAAGGGAGGGGCACAGAAAGGAGAAACACGATACTGAACCACGCCACCAAGAGAGTGGCCAGTCAGTTCGGAGCTCTGCCATCTTGCCTGACACCAGACTGCGTAAATAAGTGCCCCTGCCCCAAACCCTCTTCCCTGCCTGGCCCTTGCCTGCAGTACCAGAGGGGGGAGAAAGGAAAAAAAGGCCCCTGACAGCCAGGGAAGGCTGGGAGGGGGGGGGGAAACAGATGGCCCGACAAGATGGACTCCTTGCCCTGAGCCCTTCCTCATCCCCCCCCAACCCTCCTCGCTCTCACCCACCCACCCACACCTGCAGCCTCTTGTACTGCCCCTCCCATATCCACAAAGCCCTGATCTCTTCTTGCACACACACCCTCTTGCACACAGACCCCCACATCGCTAGCCCCCTGCTCTGATGGACCTGGGCGATTTCAGGTAAGTCTTCTAGTATATCAAAGGTTTTCTGTTCAGGAGTTCTAATCTTCTGTATTAAGAAAATTGCATTGCCCAGTCTTAACTGCAAAAGAAAAACAATATTTTATAATTAGAAAATGTCCCAGGATTACTCAAAAAAGCAACAGCAAAAGAGGAAATAGAAAAAAAATCCTCTCAAAAGAGAACTGCATTCTACTAACCTGAAAAGCAAATTCTTGATAACTAAGTATGGCAATAACCCTTCAAGATGTATGGCTACAGTATCACCTCTAGTCCAAACATGAAAAATTATGGCTTTAGGATACAAAAATTTAAACAGCAAGGTATCCACTCATCCAATGAAAAACAGACACTGTTTCTAACAGGAGTAGAGCAATATATCCACCCTGATCCTTTATCATAAGTGAAACCTGAACTGATAATGTCCAAGAGAAAATCAAAACACTCTGGAAAAAAATCCAGGATCAGTACTGTAGCAGAGCAATTTTCCAAAGATGGATCTACAGCAGTGACTTCAGAATCCCTTTTAATTTAAGCTCTATGGATATCAAAGATCTTCTTTCTGCTTCTACCCATCTTATCTCATTTGTCACATTTTTTCTCTCAGTCCTCACTTCTGGAAGGCAATATCCTTGGGAACAATTCAACATTACATTGGTGATAGTTCAAGAATTGACATTACAACATGATAAAATAACATGGTTCTCATCTTTATCAGATAAAGAAGAACTTTTAGTTTACACTGGGACTTCTATATCAGTCCTTCAAAAATACATAATGGATTAAATTATTTAAGAGGCTGGGTCAGAGTCAGACTATAGGAGAATACACTATAATTGCTTTAATTGTACTCCAGGACAAAGTACTTAGTAAAGTGACAGTTGCATTCACATATGCTATACAGCATTAATCATAAGGAGTCTGAATTTACAATATGATCATGAGCATCTGGAAGGTCACAGTTCTCCAGGCTTATCAACTGCAATATTTTTGTTATGGACTTGTCTCCTTCATTGATATGCAGTGGCATCAATTCAGATTATAGATCCAGATTCTGCCTTTGTAAGAAGAGAGATTGAAAACGGGAGGACGTGAATCTCAATAAGGAAGAATGAGCATTCAAAATACAGCAGAAGTTCTAAAATCTGTCCTAACTTTAGGCAAATGAAACATGCTTAAAAGAAATCTATTGAAGCCAATGCACAATCTGTTCATTTTGAGTTGCCATGGAAACTATCCTATTAGGGGTTTAAAAAACCAGTTCTAGAAACAAAAGAACTATAGTTTGCCTTGAACAAAGTGCTGCATTATGCTCAAAACTAAATGTCTTTTGGGGGGCTTTTATTTAATTTTGTACATCTTTCAGAATTATTCAGTTATTTCAGAAATATACATTTTATACCATAAAACAAACCCTATAGCTCGACTCTCACTTATGCAGTTTCTTTCCACAGAAAGGAATAGAAATGCCACAAGGTTCAACCTGCAGACTTAGAATTCTTTGGCATTCTTCTGCCATTTACAGAAGTGGTGTTTGCTTCTCCATATGTAGAACACACCAGGCTTCACACCCAACCCACAGATCTTAGTTAGGATCTGCCAGAGACAAGGTGAAAGGTTCCTTGCATCTTTCACTGCTGTCTGCCTACTATCCCAAGCTAAGTACCTCCGGGAGCCAAGCTGTCAAAGGCTCCTTAGAAGCCTCCTCAGTTGGAATTTCATTACATGGAGGGAAACCTAGACAAATTACTACAGATTTAATCATTATCCATAACTTCATTTTCCAAAAACCACTTGCCTTTTAGGCTCCCCAGATTCTGAGAGCAGTAATGTGAACCTGGCTTACAAAAAAGTCTAATGCCTCCAGGTATTAAGACAGGGGCAATGTACCATCTCCCCACCTTTAGCACAGTTTGCTTCTGCGCAGGTATACTTGAGCCTATAACTTACACATGCCCAGTTTTTACTCCTGCTTAGCTCCCACTGACTTTCAGATAGCAAGAGCAGGCAGCAGGTCAGTTTGGGCAAGTCTTTGAAAAGACTTGCCCCAGTACAGACTGTGAACTTTGGAAAGAGGGCCAGTGAGCAAGCTCTGATTCATAAAGAATGTGAATGCTCTTTATTAACACTCACACCTGCTTAAAGTAAATATATAGATTGGTGAACTGCAGTGTCTCCACAAATGCTATTTTGTTCTATTGGGGGACAAAATAGCTCTTTAAGATATTTATTTGTATTTCAAAGCTATGGAATGGCTCTCATGGAGTACAACTAATATAAATATAAATATATTAAATCCTCTACGTATTTGCCTGAGTCAGCATTTGTCATCTGTGCATCCCTCCTCCAGGTCTGCCTCTTGATGTGTTCCAAAAGCATGTAACATTTCAGCATGGTTAAATTTGTCTTTCTGTGCCAGTTGGCCAAGGGAAAAGTGGTTTAAGAACTCCTTCCTGGTAGTTCCTTCCCTATACTGTTGCCTCTTCAAAGATGGAACTGCATGAAAAATTGCACTCAAAGGAAATTCGCCTTATGAAGAGTTATAACAAAGTATAGTAAAACTCCAATTGTCCAGCATCCAGTGGTCCGGCACTCCTGATAGTCCGACACCGGCACCAACTGGAACCTTGAAGTGCTCTGGCCAGCCCAACAATTGGAGCTGCTCTGCCCCCAGCTTCCCCAAGTCCGCTGCTGTTGAAACTGATCAGCGGCTGACTTGGGGAAACCAGGGGCAGAGCATCTGGGGTGCTGCCGGGTTGGTCCCGTAGTGCCGCCCCTCACCTGAGCGGCACTGTGGGACCAACCTGGCAACACCCCAGCTGCTCTGCCCCAGGCTTCCTGAAGTCCACTGCCGGTCAGCAGCAGCTGATTTGGGGAAGCTGGGGGCGGGGAAGCTGGGCTGCCGCCGGGTTGGTCCCGCAGCGCTGCCCTCTCCCAGGCTGTGCAGTTCCCTGCCAACCCCCCCCCCCCGCAAACTCCTCATAGCCCCCCTTCTGGTACTCCGGCATAGCTGATAATCCGGCACTCCCTGGGTCCTAAAGATGCCAGATTATCGGAAGTTTACTGTAGATAGAAAAATAATTTAATACAATGTAAATGGCTCTCTCACCATCGCTAGATTTATACTTGGCCGTAAGTTACACCAGCTGAGTCTCTCACTTTCAGAATAATAAACTAACTTGGATCTTACTAAGAGCAAATTCTAGGGTCTGCTGTCCTTTGTCAGCAGCCTCCCATGCAGTCCCCTTTTCCTGTGATGCAGTCTGATTTAGTAGTCTGCCTCTCCTCCCCACTTCCTGGTAGCCCAGTGTCTGTCAGGCAGTAAACAATTAGATTACATGGGCTCCTCTTTTCTGCAGATTTGTTTCCTTGAAGTACATCTCTCTGCATCTTAAACCAGTCTGTCAGGTGCAGTAAAGTGTGTATATGCCAGTGAAATCTGGGCTCAGCTATTCTGTGGAAAATAGCCAGTTATAGCCATCATCTTACTTGCCTCTTCTGTTGCAGGAGTTGTTTACTCATCATCTGGGCATATGTGTTGTCCAAAAGCCAACCTCTCCCAGGCGCCAACCTTTTTTTGCAGTGCCAAAATATAATTGGGAAATTAAAAGAAAAAAAAGGAGAGAGTTTTCTATCTGGATAATACCATTTTAGAGTAAACAATATATAGTGTTATGGGGGTGGACAGAGTTAGAGAAAAGCTAGGAAAATGGGAGCTGACAGAAAATGTTTTGGGCTGGATACCACTTGTAGCCAGCCCTAGAGGGAAGCAAACCATGTGTGCAAGGATTTTGGCTGCATTAAGGTTAGACTGTTAGGGTATGTCTACACTGCAGCATTTTTACGGAATAATGGGCATTATTCCGGAAAAAACAATACTTGCATCCACACTGCAATTGAGCTTTCAACTTTTTGTTGAAAGAACTCAATTGCAGTGTGGATGCAAGTATTGTTTTTCCAGAATAAAGCCCGTTAGTCCGTAAAAATGGGTTTTCCCCGACAGTGGTAAACCTCTTTCTATGATGGAGATCGCTTTTTCCAAAAAAACTTTTTCAGAAAAAGACGTGTGTGGACACAGAAGAGGGAGTTCTTTCGAAAAAAGAGGCCTCCAGGAAATAACACAGGTGCCCTGTAGGCCACTCCTCCGAACTCATCACAATTCTATAGTTCCTGTCTTCCAGCAGCTCTTAAAGCCGCAGGCCGTTGTGGTCAGGAACCGATATCCTGGCCCTCCTGGAGGTATGGTGTGAGGAGACCACCCTCCAGCATCCAAAGGAAGCTTGCAGTCTAGACATAGCCTTATATTTAAAAGCAATATGTTTTTGCCTCACTGTGTTTGGATATTCCTGATCCTGTACTATTTTAACTTCTGAATTCACTTTTTTATTGCTTCACTTTTTATTGCTTTTTTTATTACACACACAGGTATGAATAGAAATGTTCCATTTTAAACAAAATTAAAATGATTAAAACTCACAAGGAAATTAAAAATGGAGGTTACCTTCTGTCCTTGACTCATGATGTTAGATCATTCTGTTCTCAAAACCAAAGAGTTCAGATGTCTACTTTGAATTTCCTCACTTTGTTAGTTTGCTTCACAGATTCAGTGCTCTCTTTTCAAAGCAGATTGCTATTTTTATGCTTCCTTTAAGTTCAACTCTGCCCCAAATGCACAAAAACATGCATCTCCTTTTAGGAAGGACTATTTCTGAACCAATAAATGTTTCTCATATAATAACTCCCATTTTAATGTGAGTCTAAGTTGAAGAATGTGGGGCATGATTTTCAGACATACGAAGAACCCCAAGCTCCATAGAATAGGGTGTGGTTTTTTTTTTAAATAAAATGAGAGCGCTGAAATCAAACCTCATTTCAATATGTAATGTAATAGCTTCAAAAAAAAAACCAACCCCAAATTCTCAATTAATCTTCCCACACTGGTGAGAATGCTACCTCCTTTACATAAGTTTCAATCCAGACCAGAATGCCACTATCCTAGATGAAAATGCTGATGATACGCAGTTCTCTGGTCCATCTGCAATCACATAGAGGCCAGGTGCTATCATCCCTACTTCTCTTTTAGGTGCTTTTCACTGAACGTTTTCAAATTATTTTCACTTAGCTTATTTTTTCCAACTTTTATCCCATTGTAGTTTTTGGCCAGTACTTCTCCTCTGGCTTTATTTCTCCATCCCCATTATTATTTACATTTTCTCCCAATTGATTATCATCTTCAGACTTCCAGTGTGCTGTGTAGTTCCTCTTCTTTATCATTGTTAAATAAAACCAGTCCCTGCAGAATCCCTTTTGACACTTCCCTCAGCTCAGTACATTGAAACGCATTAGTACATTGAAGCACATCAGTACACCAAGGCTGAGTCTACTCCAGGGAGTCAATGGTGGCATAGGTATGCTGGCATAGCTTTTTAGCATAGATGCAGCCTACATTCACAGAAGGAGGTAAGTTTCTGCTGGCATTGGAAAACCACATCCGAGAATGACATTAGTTACATTGGCAGAAGACATTTTCTGTCAGCATAGATGTGTCAGACGCTTTTTTTGCTCAGCATAGCTATATCAGTAAGGGTATGAAAAAGCACAGAAGAGGGCTTCTGGCAGTATAGCTAATAACGGACGTTATTTTGAAATAACAGTCCACATCTATGCTGCAAGCAGTTATTTTGATATGTCTTACTCCAACTCCTGCTTTCTCTCCAACTTCCTGCTTTGTAGACAGTGCCAAAAGCAGAAATAAGCTATTTCGACTTAGACTATGCAATTGACGTAACTCAAGCGGCGTAGTTTATTTTGGCTTTAGCCCTGCTGTGTAGACGTGCCTTTAGTGTGTACTGCATGCTTGCTAGGAGTCTATGGCAGCATAGCTATATCGGCATAGTTGTGACATCCTGGGCTCTACAGTGAAGACATTGCCCCGATTTCCTGACTTCTAGTGAGTTTCTAATCTACAATGGTTTTTATTCAATGGAATAAGTTTGTCATTTAAGATTGTGTGTGAAACAAATGTTTTACAACTAGGTATTTAACAATGATCTGCAGAAGCTATTTAATTTTTCTGGAGATATTATGTACTAATTGAATGCAAGTAAGGGTAACACTGGCAAATTCTTTACTACTTCCTGTCTGGCCATTCTCCTTTTCATTTTTTAAAGGCCCATTTTAAAAACGTTTGTGAGGTCTTAGCTATTTTAAAAATCATGACCGGCTTTCTAAACTTCCAGATATATTAATGAACTTAGAGAACTCTGGTATTAGTCTTCAAAAGAAATAAGGGAGAAATCATAGCAATTACTACTCAGTCTAAATTCAGTCCCTTGTAAAACAGTTGAACGAATATGAAGAAAATAAATCTGTAGGGACCCAAATTATAATGAGACCATGAGCATAAAACAGTATTGGTCTATATGTGGAAAACATACTAGACAAGCTTGATCGTTTGTTTTTTTTTGTTTTTGTTTTTTTTTGACAGCATTACAAGAGCCATAGATAAAGGGAATGCATGAGATGGAATATAGCTAAATCTTACAAAAAGTTTCCTTTACTTAAGCGTCCCTTTGATTTGCTAGATTATCTATGTATTGCAAGGTACTCTCTTGTTGCTCCCTTAGGGCATGTCTCCACTAGAAAATTATTTCAAAGTAACACAATTCAAAATAACTCCCAAAATAGCTATTTCAAAATAAGCTTGTTCTCCAAGGAAAGCAGGAGTACAGATTTTGAAATGAGTCCTTTATTTCTAAACAACAGTCTTGGTAGTGTGGACACTCCACTTATTCTTTCAAAATAACTTCTTAGCGTAGACCAGGATTTAGTGTCCTTTAGGTACTTGGACCACCTTAAAGGCCAAACTTAAAACTTCTTGAAGGTCCGTATCTGTCAAGGTTACCTGTCACCAGAGTAGTCTCTTTTCTGACACTAGTTTGTATGCATCCACAAAACACTTTTATATGTCATCTGTAAGTAGCTCACAGGTCTCCTTGAGAGAATATCTGCCTGATTTTTTCCATGAATGTATCTTGCAATTGGGTTGAATCTCATTAACCTTATCAATAGACAATGGCATCTCAGTAAGGTTTAATTCAGGTCTTTCAAACTGATGAGGGTAATATGCAACTTGTGATCTGTTATCAGTATAAAATATTCCAATTCACAAAAATATGTTAAAAGTTTTCATATGCCCACATGCTTTCCAGCCATTCTTTTCAATCTGCATAGATCCTTTTTTCTACTTCTTTGATTAGGACAGAGCAAACTATAACAACATAGATCTGGGTGGAAGTAAATTACAATTCACCATGTAGGCCATAGTTGCTTGCGTCTGCATTGACCATTGTGGGTTTGTTCACATCACAATGCTTGATCTGGAGCTGTTGAAATCATTTTTGCCTCTTTGAAGGCAATTTCTGTATTTGTGCCCCCACCCTCATTATATATTTGACTATAATACTTAATCCAGTACTTTTGTCATTTGTAGAAAAGTCCTGGAGGTGTAAGCCAAGATAATTCACCTTATTCATAATACATCTCAGTTCTGGGTCATTTGTTGTTGCAATCAGTTCTTAAATAGCCATGAAAAAGAAAGCAATGACTGGATTTAATCCGTATATTGTCTGCCCCTAAAAGCTTGATTTGGGGTAGGTGGAAAACACACTGGTCCTTCTGCTTCCATCCAGAATGATTGATTAGGGGCTTAGAACTTTAAGGGTTTTGTTGTGTTCTATCAATGACCCATATATATAGGCTATGAAAAATATAACTGCATTTGTGGTGGTGAACTGTTCTGTCATCTTTCTTTGGAAAAATTTCAGATTAACTTTTGGGATTACCAGTTCATCTCCAAAAGCAAAATTTCCCAAACCATGTGATCAATGTAGTCAGTTAACACTGACTAAACATTTGCCAGAATCCACTTGAGGCGTACTATAGCTCCTTTTGCTTTGGGGAGGAAGTCCAAGTCATCTAGGCTACGTCTACACTGGCATGATTTTCTGGAAATGCTCTTAATCGTCATTAAAGCGATCGGGGCTTTTCTGCGGAGATCAGTGCTGTGCTGTTTACACTGGCCCTCTTGCGCAAATGGTTTGCGCAAGAAGGCTTTTGCCCGAACGGGAGCAGCACAGTATTTCCCCAAGAACACTGACGATTTTACATGAGATCGTCAGTGTTCTTGCGGAAATTCAAGCAGCCAGTGTAGACAGCTGGCAAGTTTTTCCGCAAAAGCAGATGATTTTGCAGAAAAACTTGCCAGTCTAGACACAGCCCTAGTGTTGGGAGGATATATTTTTCTTCAATCACTATTTAAAGATGCACATATTTGTATTTTTCCATTTGTCTCTAAAACCAATACCATTGGGATACACATCATCCTCTTGGCTCAAATTTTCTCTGGTGTACTAATCTGTTCCATTCTCTTTAATTCAGGTTCTATTTTATATTGGAATTGGAAAAGGTTCAGAAAGGGGCAACACAAGTTAGGGATATGGAATGGATTCTGTATGAAGGGAGATTAATAAAACAGGAATTTTTCATGTTGGAAAAAGAGAGGATGTGGGGGGAGGAGGAGGAAGCATAATAAAGGTCTATAAAATCATGACTGGCATGGAGAAAGTAAATAATGAAGTTTGCCAGGGTCACAGGGGGCTGGATCATTTGATGATTACCCATTCTGGTCATTCTTTGTGGGGTACCTGGTTTTGGCCATTGTTGGAAAATAGGACACTAGGCTAGCTCGACCTTAGTCTGATCCACTATGGCCACTTTCTTACAAAGCAATGGGAAAGAAATTCTGCAAGGTATATGTAATCTGTATGGTGCAGAATTGTTTATCAATGTTATTTGTATTGGATCTCCTTTCAAGTGCTTGAGTGTCTCCTAGGCCCGTCATGGCTGCTACGCTGAAGTTAGAAGGTTATTGGTCTTTGCCCATGTATAAACACTAAAGTTGGAGCTGAGTGTGTAAGTTTTCTGTGATGAACTGGTCGATGAAATTCAAAATACCTCCAGCACAAATCAAGTGATTTCAGCTCTGGCAGGCATTGAAAGGTTGTAAATTCCTTCTGAAAATTAGTCACATCTGCTTGAGTCAATTTTAATCAGTCTTCCACAAACACTCAATTTCAGTCTTCCGGCAGGTTGTGTGGTTGTCACGTGATAGAACCGAGAAACAAGGGCTTTTATTCTTTCTAATTGTGGTTCACACTCTCTAATCTTGTACACTCAGTGCGTTGGTGTGGTAAACAGCTACAAAATGTCCATATTTTATGCACTCTTACATATTTCACCTTTAACTGGGAAGTCTTCCACATATTGTATATTTATTCTAAAAGCCTGCGTAGTTTAGCTGGAATTTTTCTTCTTGAGCTCAGGAGTCTTAATTACTTTTAGCAGCCATGGTGCAGCTGTTCACAACTTGTTAGTTTTTTGTTTTTCAAGTCTGACAAGTGTGTTTTGCTGCTTCACAAGTTCCAACTGCTTTGCTACTTGAATCACTCTGTGTAGTGTTAGACCTGCCTTTAATTGTAGCGGTTGTGAAAATTTGCGAGTGATATTTTCATATTTGTTAGTCCAGATATAGTTCAGACAAAAGTTCTGCAGATATTGGAAGAGGCATCTTTTCTCCTGGTTCTTGAACACTTCTGAAAGAAGCATGTTTTCATAAATCACATCTGAGAGGTGTCAAACAAATAGAATCCTTTCACGGAGATCTTTATGACTATCTTCAGTAAAGGGATGAGATTTCAAGATATACTTTGCCTACTTTCTCATAGTAAATGTATTACACACCTGTATCCCTCAAGTTTTCTTGTGGATTTTTGTAGCAATTTGAAATTTTGTGAAATAATGTTTTCAGTCTGTCCATTCTCAAGGTCTATCAAAGAAAATTCTCTGGGGGTACTGGAGAATGGCATGTTGATGAGATCCTGCAACATTTGTTAATTTTTTCCATCTTCCGTCTCCTCCTTCCTTTTGTTTCTGTACCCTTCTGACACTAGTTCACTTCTGATTCTATGTAATTTACACCTTGTACACCAGAGGCTTTTGTACCAGACAGGGACTGACTACAAAGCTTCCTTCCCAGAGGTACATTCAGGTTTAACGCAGTTTTTCCCTCAGTGACCAGACCATGGACTAGCACCAATCCCAGAGATTACCTGACAGTTTAGGAAGGCAGCAAGATGGTCTGATATAAAAAAGGCTGAGAAACTACTGCTTTAAGGCACTGCCAAGACTTACATTTGATTTGAAGGACACGTGTTCTGTCTTGTAATACTGATCAGAGTTGACAGACAACTTGGCCGGGCTCTGTGCAAGGTGGGGAGGGGCTCCGCTCCAGGCCCCTCAGAAGGAGCAGTGCTTCAGGCAGAGAGGTGGAGCTGGAGGGTTAGCCTCCCCAGCATCACCCAGAATGTACCTCATAGGGCTTTGATGGGGATTTAGAGATCTTGGGGTTCCTTACAGTGGAGTGCTTAGAGTGTCATGCGGTGAGTGGGTGTGTAGACAGGCAGCTGGGTCTCGGCCCCTGGTAACAAGGGCCATGAGTGAGGCACCCGGAAGCACCAGAGGGTCAGTGGGTGCAAGGTGCAGGCTGTGGGTCCTTTAAAATGGAGCTGCTCCTCCCGCGTCTGGTGACATGACAGGAGCTCAGGCTTCAGCAGCTTACACTCCAGACCAGGTTTTCATAGCAGCGCGGAAAATTTATTCCCTGGGGCTCTGAGCTTGCAAGTTTGTCCCTGTCAGGGGAAAGGAGGAGGAGAAAGGAAACTATCATTCACCACCTGTAAGTGGCTACACCACACTGTGGCAAGTAGGGCATAAGATGGGGACAGAAAGCCCGGAGATGTCTACCTGGTGCAATACAAATGCCATATATATTGCACGTGCCTCTGATACTTATGTCTGGTTTCATCTAGGGTATGTCTAGACTACAGGGTTTTGTTGACAAAATTGGACTTTTGTCAACAAAACTATACCTGCGTCCACACTACCGCTGAGTTCTGTCGACATAACGTTGACAGAACTCAGCAGTTTTGTCGACACTGGTAAACCTCATTTTACGAGTTTCTGTCGACAGAAGGTGTTATTGCATATAAACTGTCCTTTGTATCTACACTACCATGTCGACAAAGCAAGGTGCTTTGTCGACAGAACTCAATGTAGTGTAGACGCTCTTTGTCGACAGAAGCCTGTAGTCTAGACGTACCCCTAGTGTCCTGTTCACAGGTCGCTCGATAACTCTGGTGTTTGCATCTTTGAGGTTCTGCTGTTCTGCCCAGCCTTCTTCTGGACAGTCCAACTGTATTCTCTTTAAGGGAATAATATCCAGTAGCTTAATTAACTAGGAAAAAACAAAGAGTCTAACAGACTCTTAGAGACTAACAAAACACAAATGGTATCATGAGCTTTCATGAGTACAACCCACTTCTTTAGATGGCAGGAGTGTTAGGAGTCCAGATCCAAGAATAAGTAAGGGAAGGCTGGGTAGGAGGAGGAGGAGGAGGAAGAAAGAGAAAAAAGTGCCCATTGGTTGGTTAGCTAAATCATTAAGATGTGGAAGGTAGTGTGTGATATCTTTATTCATTTCTCTCTGATAACTTCATTTACAAGTTTGATTCCTAAGTTCCAACTCTTCCCTGTGTATTTGGCTTGTGGAATTGGCCTGAACACTGACTTTGAGATCCATTAATTAGTGGATTAGCAACTACAAAAAGATTGAGTACAAGAAATGAGGCATAAAAAGTCAACATGTACACAAGATAAAGTTTAGGCACTGAAGGGGTTTATTTGAGTTTAATATAGGTTTCTCATCCCATGTGACCAAACTCACCAGGATCCCTTCCTAAGGGTATGTCTACACTACCCTCCTAGTTCGAACTAGGAGGGTAATGTATGCATACCGCACTTGCTAATGAAGCCCGGGATTTGAATTTCCCGGGCTTCATTAGCATAAGCGGGGAGCCGCCATTTTTAAATCCCCGCTGCTTCGAACCCCGTGTAGCGCGGCTACACGGGGCTCGAACTAGGTAGTTCGGACTAGGGTGCCTATTCCGAACTACCGGTACACCTCGTTTCACGAGGAGTACCGGTAGTTCGGAATAGGACCCTAGTCCGAACTACCTAGTTCGAGCCCCGTGTAGCCGCGCTACACGGGGTTCGAAGCAGCGGGGATTTAAAAATGGCGGCTCCCCGCTTATGCTAATGAAGCCCGGGAAATTCAAATCCCGGGCTTCATTAGCAAGTGCGGTATGCATACATTACCCCGCTAGTTCGAACTAGCGGGGTAGTGTAGACATACCCTAAGAGTGCAACAGCTGTTTTGTCTTCTCAGGTACAAATAATGATATGGGCAAGGAGAGAACAAGAGATTGGAAGGAGTGTCTTGTGGTATTTGCCTTTCCTTTTTATAGTTTAGTCCTTTTTGAAAAAGATTTCCAGCTGAGAACCAGGAGACTGTTTCTGGAAGAAGCATGTTCCCTGCTGATCTTTCACCTGTGTGTGACTTCTGTTTCTCTCCCTTCTCTCTGATTAATGACTGTTTATAGTTTAAATGCCAATTAAGACAAGGGTACACTCCTTTGTGCAAGACAGGTCTGTTTGACTGGTAGTTTCATGCTACATGAGTCTGAACACTTTTAGCAGCTTTCTGTATAACATTTAAATTTGCCCCTGTACAAACACATTTTGCCATAATATTACTGATCAAGAAATATTACAACAGTACTGTGAGGTGTGATCATAGGGCTATTTTCCATCACAATCTTACAGCATGATGTTTAACACCACTTCCAGGAATGTGTGTTAGCAATAACAATTATAATCTCTGAATATTCTTGAAGTCTTTTGCTGTGATAAAAGTTGACTCTGTAGTTTTATTCTCTCTCCTAGCCAATTTCTGATACATAATACTTTTTACTTTATTACTACTTAATTTGACAGACACCCATCAGACAATTAAAGACCTTTTAAGTCTAAATTATGCAACTAGTTCTCTTATCTTATTGTGTAAAAATAATGACAGACTAGTAAAACATTTTCCTTGGATACATCAGCTTTCTCCATAGCTATTCATATCCTCAGGACTGGTCCTTATTTTCTTTTAGAACACATTCCCCACGCACTTTAAGAGCACCATCCGTAAATATCCAACTTCCTTTAAATGGATGTGATGAGTCAAATTTTTGTAGATAGTAATAATGCTCAATTGTAAGTGGTGCTTTAATGTTCCCTCTAATATGCTGTGACTTACTGTCAGCCTATTTCATTATAGTAGTTCAAGTCTCCGTCATTACATTCAAGCCTATAACAATAACCAATATAGGCTATCTGCCTTCTAATGAATTAAATGACAATGTTATTGTAGCCCAAACTATTCAACAAGACATTTTATTAATATTTCCATTATAATAATTAGATCACAATAACTTATTGTACTCCTGATAACTCCAATAGCTAATGATCATCTTAGTCTAAAACTCCTTCCCCATTTGGAAAAGGTTATTTTTTGTTCAATTATAGGCAGCTAGATCCCTCTAATTGATGATCCTTCAGTCAGCACAAATGCAATTGCCCAACCCAGAAATGGATACACTATATTTGTGGACAACCTGATCTTGAGGTATCAATACTTATAACAATGGATTGTAAACTATCCATCAAATATCTTTACCAGAATCATAACTAGCTAATTTGACACCTGAGGCAAGGCCATCCTTGACACAGGAAGGGGTGCTGACGTGGTGTAAGGCACGAGCGAAGACTGTGTAATAGCTGTATTTTCTGCGCTCCCTCAGCTATGTGCCAGAGACAATTGCCTCACTCGCCTTGCCTTTGTTACGGCCCTGATCTTTACTGAAGGTAGCTATCCTCTAATGTCAGTAGGAGTCACACATGCCTCAGCTAAATGGAAAGACTTCCGTCAAGAATACAAAGACTGTTCTACTCTTTCATTTGAATGGTAGGTCAACTTGTGACTAAGGGTATGCCAAAAAAGTGGGGGTGCATAGGCTGTTCTTAATTTTGGTCAGCTAACCCAGCTTAAAACAGCAGTGAAGACACTGGCACCTCAGCTTCTAACTCATGGTAGCAGGTTGAATTAAATCTGATAGGAAAGTATCTGAAGTAGAGTTTCTAACCTGAATAAAAGCAAAGTTAACTATGTACTTATTGCTGTTTGAGTTAAGAGTTAAAAACACCCTTTGTCATAACAGACCTTCCTAGAGTTGTTTCTAAAGAAACCTCAATTTAGCCTTCCATTTTCAGCTACAAATAATTTTTCATGCAGTTGTTTGCATTCAAACTAACCAATGCAAAATGAGAGGCTGCTTGTAAGAACCAGGAGAACCAAACTCTTAATATTTTATGCCCATCTTCAGAGACAGAAGGTTGCTTATGTTATTCTCTCTCAAAAAAAGTGATGCTAGTATGGAGCAAAGGTAGATTTACCCTTGTTATTTTTCAAACATTGGCTGTTCTGACTTTCTCCATTATCCTGAAATTTTGCTATCATCCTAACAATTGAAATCACTACGGGTTGAACCTCTCTAGTCCAGTGTTTCCCAAATGGTACTCCGCGGAACCCTGGGGTTCCGCAAAGCGAACGTAAGGGTTCTGCAAGAACCCGAACACTCCCCTCCCCCCGCGCATAAAGAGACAGAGGAGCCCAGCGCTCAAAGATGCTGGCTCCTTCCCCGCTCCCCTTTCAGACATCTCCCGCGTGCCCCGCTGCCGCTCTGCTTTTACCACTAGACCTAGCAGCAGCGACAGCTGCTTGCCCAGCTTCTGCCTGATCAACCCAAGATCCCTCTCCCGCATCCCCCACTGCCGCTCTGCTTTTACCACCGGAAAAAGCAGAGCGGCAGCGGGGGACACTGGAGAGGGATCTTGGGTTGAGCGGGCAGAAGCAGGACAAGCAGCTGTTGCTGCTGCTAGGTCCCTTGGTAAAGGCAGCATGTGTGTGTGTGGAGGGGGGAGTACTATCAGTGAGTGGAACACCGGAACTCCTACGCACTGTGAGGATCAGAACAAATCCCCATACACACTGTGAGGACATGTGGCTCCTGGGTGTGACTAAGTTTAAGAATTCAATCTAATATCAAAATTCCCCATGGATCGTTGGTTAAAAGAAGGAACTTTAAAGAGAAAAGTGAGTACTTCAAACTCCAATATTTTTACTGAAACCAGCAAGGAAAATACTGAGGCAGCTCAAGTTAATTATGAAAAATTTCAGCTGACTAATAAGAAATGCAGGTATTGTGAGGACTATTTGGCATTTGGATTCACAAGCAATGGAAATGAAGATGCTCCAGGTGCCCAGTGTGTAGTGTGCAGCAAAATATTATCTAATAGTTGTTTAGTGCCCACTAAATTGCGAAGACATTTTGAAACAAATCATCCAGAATACAGAGATAAAGACATTCTTTTTTTAAGCAAAAGCTTGAATCGCTTGAAAAAAAGTAAACTTCATGTCAAAAATTGCCAAATCTGATCATGAAAATGCAACAGAGGCATCTTACAATGTAAGTTATCGTATATCGCTCGCCAAAGCAGCACACACTATTGGGGAATCACTCATAAAACCATGTGCAAAAGATAGTGATGTGTATGTTGGATCAGGAGTCTAGTAAAAAAGTTGAGGCTGTGCCACTATCAAACAATACTGTCACACGTCGTATTCACGATCTTGTTGCTGACATCGAGAAGAAGCTTATTTTTCGACTGCATTTATGTGATGCATATGCATTACAATTAGACGAGTCCACTGACGTTGCAGGTCGTGCAGTTCTGCTTGTATTTATCCGTTATTATTTTAATAGTTCTATTGAAGACTTACTTTTATGTGAACTTTTGCAAACCAATACAACTGGTGAGAATATATTCAATTGTATCAATAACTTTATGAAAACACATCAAATAAGCTGTGCTGATGTGTGCAGTGATGGTTCCAAAGCAAATGGTAAGAACAGTGGCTGGCGCTGTAACACGAATAAAAAAAAAAGTAGCACCAAACTGCACCCGTAATCACTGCATTCTCCACAGACACGCTCTGGTAGTTAAGAATATTTCTCCCTCTCTTAAAAATGTGTTGGACGAAGCAGTACAGATTATTAATTATATAAAAACTCGACCATTACAATCAAGACTGTTCAAAATTATGTGTGAAGATATGGGTAGTCAGCACACAGCCCTGCTTCTACATACAGAAGTCAGGTGGCTATCACGAGGAAAAGTGCTGGTTAGATTATTTGAATTGTGTCATGAGCTCTCCGCAAATCTGATGGATCACAAATTCCAACTGTCTGATCATTTAACAGACTTTTTGTTGTTATCTAGAGTTGCGTATCTTGCAGACATCTTTACAAAACTAAATGAAGTAAATCTGTCGCTGCAAGGAAAGAATGTACATATTTTTAATGCGAAAGAAAATTGTCATTGTCATGGAAGCTACAGTTTTGGATCTCATCTGTAGGATGAAATTATTTGGATTGTTTACCAACTCTGAATGATTTCCTTGAAGAAAATGGATAAAAATTTGATGAAGATATTTGCAGCGACATTGCAGATCATCTCCGCGATTTATACACGAACATCATTAAGTATTCTCCAAACATCAATGACAACAGTAACTGGATTCAAAATCCATTAAGTTTAACAGAAAAGCCAGTCAGTTTTTCTACACAAGATTATGAAAACCTAATTGAAATTGCTTCAGATGGCCAATTAATACAAAAATGTAAAGAAGTTTCTCTGATTACATTTTGGAGTGACTTATGTCAAAGTCAAGAATATTCATCTTTATCAAGACGCGCAATTCATCAGCTGTTACCCTTTGCCAGTACATACTTGTGCGAAACTGGGTTCTCAAACTATGCAGCGATGAAAACGAAATACAGAAAACGACTGAATGCTACGCCAGATATGCGAATCCAACTTTCTAGTATTAAACCAAATATAAAAAGAATTTGCCAAGAAAAGAAAAACCACTCTTCGCATTGAAAACTATTAATATAATTAATATTATTTGATAGTTTTATTTTTTTGTACATATTTAATATGATTTTTGTTGAATATAAATTAATGGTGTTATATTCAATATGTTGAATTTAAATGAATGGTGATCTCATGACCGTATTTAGCATCTTATTACTACCAATTGTGGTGTACTGGCCGTCTGTGTGTGTTTGGACTAGTAGTGGGCATTACTCTCAAATCAAGAAATGAAAAAGAACTATAATCATTTTTGGTACTTAAGTCTAATCAAGACTACTTGTGTTTCCGAGATGATTGAAACAATGAGAAACCTGTACATGTATGCAGGACACTTGCCAATTTAAACAGTTTGCACAATATATTCTCCCACTTCTGTTCACTTCACTCATTCTATTCATGTAACAATGAGCATTGCAACGGTCATATTGCCATTTGTTTAAAAATCACTAAAAGTCAGAAGTAGAGTTTTATAGTGTAAGGCGCCCCGTCCCCGGAAGGAAAGGGGGGAGGGGAAGACCCCCCCCCCTTTTTAACCGTCTTATTGCTGGGCGCACCCCTCCTATCGCTCAAGGGTTTTGTAATCCTCGCTAGTCCCACCGTGCTATGCCCCGCACGGATTACCCCGCCGCCTATTCAGCGGCCACACACTCGGGAAAGGGGGCGAGTAAGGGGGTCCGGGCCCGCCCTCGCTCCGGACCCCAACCCAGGGCCCTAGAGTCAGGACACTGGTCCTCACTCACAACGGGGGGGGGGGGTCTGCGAACCCTAAACTCCCCCGCTCACGGGTTACGCGGCCCCGCCCTGGGCTACTTCTTTCTCTCCCCGGTCCGTCCTTCCCTTATCCTCGGCCCCCTGGGTTTAACCGCACCCAGGGCCGCCAGTACCCGGTCGCCCCCGGCTCCTCCCGGGCTGCTCCGTCTCTCCGCTCGCCTCCCCCCACAGGGCGGGCGGTGGCTACTTTTAAATCCCCCGCCCGACGCAGGCCGATGACATCTCGCCCTGCGTCATCCGCCGGCGCCGCGTCCCTCCGTCGCGCTGGTGATGTCATGCTCGGCGTGGGGCCGGGCGGGCGCCGATTCTCCCTGGCGCTCGGGCCTCCCGGCCCTAACAGCGTCTTTCCGGGTTCGGGGCGCCCCCGGGTCGCGGCCGTCTCCGGGAGTGGCGGGGCTGCCCCGCCACACAGCCACATACTGGTACTGTACAGTGAATTATAGTATGAAATTATAATTCATGATGCAATTATCTTTCCTAGTATATGAAATATACAGATTACTCAATGCATGTGGAGTTTTAAAACCAATTGAGGTATTTTGCAGAATACATTAAAATACTGCTAATCTGAATGCCTTAGTTCCAAGCAATTTAGTTTATACTCCATTATTTCATGTAGATTTACAGAACAAAGGGGTGTCTGACTAGAGAGTCAGAGGAACTCAAGAGGTAACCTAGTCCAGAACCCTGAATTCATAGCAGAACTAAGACCATCATTGAGGGATATCTGTCTAACCAGCTCTTAAAAAGATCTGATAATGATTACACAACCTCCTTAAGCAAGTTATTCCAATGCTTAATTACCTGAACAGTTAGGAAGTTTTTCCTGATGTACAACCTAAAGTGTTCTTGCTGCAATTTAACATCATTGCTTCTAGTCCCATCTTCAGAGGAGAAAGAACAGTTTCTCTCTAGTACTTGAAAACTTATGCCTCCCCCCCCCCGCCGTTTTCCTTTCTCCAGACTAAACAAACCCCTTCCCTTACCCCCAGTCTTCCCTCACAGGTCATGTTTTCTAGACCTAAATCATTTTTGTTGCTCTTCTCTGGATTCTCTCTCATTTGTTCACATCTTTCCTGATTAAATGTTTGACGGAGGTAACTTTCAAAAATACTACAAATCAAATATGAAGCTGTAGCCCCATGACAGAACAACATTAAACTACTATTTTGTGCTGCCTGGCTAACCAAACTTCCCATTTCCCCCACATATTCTCCTCTAACAACATTTGTTGCTTCGATAGCACTTGCAGCTTATCCTGAAGGTCAGATTCCTTTTTTTTTTCCCCCCCAGACCAAAGACAAAACCACTCCAAATCCCTAATATACCCTTGAACAAGAGCCTTTATTGTGGCCAGAAAGGTTCAGAGGCAGTTTGCATAACTGTCCTTGCAGGAGCTGCTTTTTTCCTCCAGGCATTTCCTTACCACTCACATTCTTTGCTGGTTTCAGGGTATGCATCTTCTGACCCTGTGTTCTATCAAAGAAATTCTGACTGACAGGTAAAGGTGTGCAGGCTGTAAGAGAAAGCAGAAAGTCATGCTTCTTTGTTCCTTCCTGTGCCTCCATAGAGGCTCAGATTCACTTATTTCTCCTGGTTATAAGTGCTCTTCAACTATTGCCCATGATTTGCTGGGAAAATAGTTTCCTGACAAGCTCTAGTCAGGAGCTGAAAACAGCAAGAAGGTTTAATACACATTGCAGTAAAATGGTTGCAACATACACCAGAACTGTGGGCGATAGTTAAGGACAACTTTTTACCTATATGGGTCTAATGAGTCTACCAAAGAACCTCTGAATTCATTGTTTCTATTACTTATACAAACCGCACTATTTATAAAAATGAACACACATGCCAAACTTCATGTGTATCTGATCCTTCTGGCAGGGGAGGCTTCTCCTGTGAGCCCAAACCGTTCCCAAATTGACAAGAGTGGGCACTTGAAGCAGAGTAATGCAAGTTAGTTTTCCTCTCCCTTATGGTACCATCAAAGCATGCCTGGTTCCTACTACCTCAGGAGAGAGCATGTCATAGCACAAGTCCTGAACTCCTTTGAGAGGTAGTGCAATGGGCAACAAGTTAATTTCATCTTTATAACTCATTTTACACACTACAAGTCAATCTATTGTTGTTTAGCTTCCCAAAGTAAATGGTTGACATATTTCCAGGTCAACCACGGGATATTTAGTATTCATACTAGATGCCTCCGAAATAGCCGTTATATGGCTTAACACTATAATAGGTCAGTCATTTTAGTAAGTACAGAATGGGGCAATATCAATCAGCTTGAGCTACCTTAGGTTCCCTATTTGCAAGTGCTGCAGGGAGAAAAAGACATTAGAGTTCTTTTGTAACCATTGTTATTGTATATTTGGGCAAGCATAAAATTGCAAGGTATTTCATTGGTCACATGATTAGTTTTAATATCCGCAGGTACAAGAAGAACCCACAGACTATGCAACAACAAACTTTAAAATGTCAATTCCTTAATTAACAGGCAGATGACCAATCAAATCTCTCTGGATATGAGAACACAGGCGGTGAGTTTCTTCTTATGTATAGAAGAATGTATTTATTATGGTACTGGTAGATCTGTATTTAGTGTAATCAGGTACCTAACCAGTGTAGTAGTAAGTTGTATCCAGATTTTTTTTTTTAAATGAAAGCTATGCATTTCAGCTACTGATGGAAATCACCTTTGATTACATACAAAATTGGGTGTCGGAGCTACTTCAGTTCCATTCAAGTAATTGGACCCCCATTTATTCAGAAATCTTACTATAAAGCGAACAACAGATTTCAGAATTTGGCAAACCGTTATTAAAGGCTGATGTAAGGTCTGATTTGACAAGGTTCTAAGAGCAGCCTGAGGGTTAATGAAAATCTTCAGCTAGTGCTATACTATAATTAGAAGTGTGCAAATCACAGGTGAGGTTTTTTTCCTAGTCTGGCTGAATTTAAGGTTAAGTTTCCTTTTAGTCAGAAATGTGGAACACTGAATGCAAAAGCCTAAGGGTATGGAAACTCTTGCATACGAACCTTAATCAAATTATACTTTTAAAATAAAAGAAAGAAAAGAAACATGGTGTCCCATTATGTATATTATTCTTATCTCAAGAGCAGATTGATTCTTTTTAATTATTATGATTGTCTTTTTTAGTCTTGGTGTGCATATGAAAGAGCTGTCATTGTTTCAATGGAAGAGATATTTTTATCACATCTGCAGTGACAGCTGCAAAACTGGGACATAAGTGAGCTTGTGAGTAACAGCTCATTTCAAAATAAAGAACATTGTGGAAAATGAAAGCTACTTAAAGTTATCTTGAAAATCTTGCTAGGTGTTACATAACTGTATAGAAAGAACAGAAGATTAAAATCAGTAGCTGCTGCCAATAAAACAAAGCTTTTATTTTTATTTAGATTTTACAGAAGATGTAAGGAAATCTAACATCATTTTTGTAGTTGGTAAGTAAGAGCCTTAATACAACTGTTCCATTTGCAACTGAGTCAGAGTTTTGATTGTTAATATATGTGGCTTTGAGGGGAGGGCCCGGTTTGGTCAAATCTTTATTCCCCAATTACCTGTCCCAAAGCTACATCGTAATAGGAGTAACACTGCGGAAGGTGTGATATTTTGGATGAGTTTTGAGGGGGTCAATCTGTTATAAGTCTGAGAGCTTGTCTTCGGTGACAAAAAAAGGGTGTTTTCACTGTGGGATAATACATATTAGCTATCCCACAGTAAAAACATCCCTGAGTCAAGGCACTGTTTTGCCAGAGATAAACTTGAGGATGAGAGCCTCTGGTGGAAATCACATTGTGCGGACCTTCCCTAGTGATGTCATGGTAAACGTCTCAAACACTTAGTTTTAGGATTTTATAGCAAGTAGACATCATATCTTGCTGTAAATACCCACACCTTTTTCAATCAGTGAAGACCAAACCAGGGAGCGGCGGGGTTAATACGGGCTTTGATTTAAGCTTCTGCGCAGGACAGTCTAGGTGCCTGAACAGATTCAGACTGAGTTTAGTGCTCATGCAGCTAAGAACTATGTGTTTTGTTTTGACAAAAAACTGATTCACATGTACTTATTAAATACTACAAGTTGTAAGTCAAGTCTTTGAAGACTTAGGACCATGTGAAAAGAGCCCTTCTTTTGTGACACGATCACTGTAAATACAGGTTCCCATCCTAAACATAATTAACTTCATGCATACTAGTAATGCCATTAAAGCTGGCGGGGGCTAATCCCAGCATATTAAGGTATGTACATGTGTAAGTCTATGCAGGATCAAGGACACAAGAGATTTCAATAAACTGAACACAAACTAGAGGACACACTGTATTAATGACAGATGTGTGACATTACAGTGATCCAATTAGTGTAAGTTTAAAACCGTTTAGTTATACAAAAATCATTTATAAGTTTCTGAACATTTTTTACAAAGCATTAGAAAGAAATAAGAGAAAGTTTTGTCTTGGATCAAGCAGGAGTGTGCCTGAACACATTACAGCAGGGAGAAACAACAAGTTTCCTGGGGGATACTCCAAAATTTAAAAAAAAAAAAAAAACAACAAAAAAAACCCTTACATGAAAATGAATTGGTCTTTGAGTTAATGTCCATATGGTTACTCAACCATAGAATGCACATGTACACTTGTAATTGGAAGTTTTATCTAGCAGTGTCTGAAGGCCCACACCTATGCATCATACATTTTTGTGCTCTGGTACAAGATATTGGGAGGTTTGAATCTGCTTCCACTACAGTTACCTCAGGTGACTTTGGCTTTAGTCAGATCTTAACACTGTTTGCTGCTAGCTTTGCATTTCTTTCTTACAGCTGTTATTTCGAATAAACTTTAATAGTAGTTTGCATATATAGACGCTATTTCAAAATTAATTCAAAATAGCAGAGCACTTAATTTGAATTTGGTAAACCTCATTCTACGAGGAGTAACACCAAATTCGAAATAGCTATTTCAAATTAAGTGCTGTGTAGACAATTAGAAATAGGGGCCTCCAGCCCTTCCCAGGGAGCCCTGATGGTTACTCTGGGCACAACTAGGAAAGCTTACTCTTCTTCAGCTCTGGAGCCATTAGAGGGCTAGACCCTGGCCACAGTGCCTATGCCAGCTCCAAGCCTGCCAGCCCAGAGCCAGCAGTGGCCACCGGGGCCCCAATCCAGTGGCCTCAAAACATAAGCCAGCAAGCCACTGGCAGCCAACCCTCCACTGCTCCCCAGGAGCAGTCTGCCAGCTCCCAGGAGCTGGTCAGGGCTGGAGAAGGCAGGCACCTTCCTGGTCCAGGGTGAAGATCATAGACCTTATTCAGATTGGGGGGATGCCCCCCAACGTCCATAATCTCCGCACTAGATGGAGGAATGCAGCCATGTATGGCAGGATAGCTGCCAGCCTGGCCACCAAAGGCCACATGCAAACCCAGGAGCAGGTTTGCATGAAAATCAAGTTGGTCCAGCGAGACTCCCAACCCTGGGCCCTGAGCTTTCCTCCCCCTTGCTTTCCCCTTCCAGCTCCCTCTTCCCAGGTTTTCCCCCCTCCCCTCTCCCACCCTCTCTTCCCCTCTCCCACCTCCTTTTCCCAGTCTCCCTAGAGGTTCATCTCCCCCTCTCCCCCCCCAGTTTTGTTCAATAAACCCAGTTTCTATTTTTGAACATACATGTCTTTGACATCAGGAAGGGGGGCTAGGGAGGGGTAAGTGAAAGGATGTGAGCAAGGAATGGGGCATGAGCCCCCAATGGGGAGGACCCATGTGGCTCTGAGGGTTCCTCGCAGTGGACACTCTCCCTCAAGGCCTCATGGATCCTGACATCCCCCCAATAGACCCCCCGGATGGCTGCCTGCAGCAAGTGCAGCTGGGTTGATGGCAACAACCCCATGAGACGCACCAGCATGCCCAAGGGCAGCTCTGGCTCCATGTGGCCAAGTGCTGTGGTGTCCCAAGTGCTGGCAGTCAGGGCACTCTAAGACAGGACTGCTTTGCTGTCCCTCATCGAGGTAGACAAGCAAGCAGGGAACCCTGAGAACTGTCAGCCTCAGGCAGCAACCCCACACACTAAGTCCTAACCTGATGCCCTGCCAGCACTGGTTTTGGCCAGCCTTAACTTTGGTTTAGGGTCCACTCAGTGTGGACGCGCTATTTTGAAATAGCAAAACTATTTCAAAATAGTTTGTATATAGATGCGTTATTTCAAATTAGCTTAATTCAACTTAGCTATTTCGAATTAACACTGTAGTGTAGATGTACCCTTACAGAATCTAGGGAACCTGCAGTCTGTTGGGATATACAAGCCTGCATTAAAGAGACTGTTTATTGAATCCCAGATAGTTCATTGTTTCAGATCAATAGCAGACCTACACAAGACTCCCAGAATTTCCAGAGAGAGGTCTAGACCTCACAAGAAAGTACCCTTCTCCACTACCCTTCTCCACTGTTCCATTTGGTTGGAGCTGCTAAGTTACATGTAAGTTGTGTCAGCTTGGGCAAAGGTCATGATTCAATCGCTTTTCTTTGTCTCATTACTGCAGAAAACCATCCTCCACTTACCATTTGAAAACTCTCCTGTCCTTCCCTTTGGCCTTTCAGTTGCCCTCTGGGTCAACACTGCTGACCTCTGTCAAAAGAAAATAGCACTTTCCCTTATCTGGGCAGCCTGCTTCTTACCAATTGCTTGTGTTTTGAGGTCCAGTCTGCAACAAACGGGTCCCTAACCAACTTTCACTCTCTTGGCCTTTGTCTCAGAGAAAGTCCACTCCTACTCTGCTACAGAACACAAAATTCCTCTGAACCTGCTCACAATAGGACAGTCTATTGGACCTGCAAAACACATTGTCTGAACAGACACTTTCACCAGATCTTTCTGTGGGAACTTGGTCTTTCCAGAGTGCCTGATAGCCTTGGGGCCTCCCAAAGGTGCATTTCTTTGCAATACCATCCAATGCAAACTGCTGACTCTTGTTTATGGTAGAGCCACAGTTCAATGGAGAATACCTCTTAGTCATCTGGCATTACACCCTCCTGTGTGCCTGACACTACTCAGCCTCAGGGTCTTAAACAGGAACAAGTGGTAGAAATGTCCCTCACTCCATCTTGGCCATAAGTTCAGCTGTCAAATCTGGCTTTCATCATCACAGTGGCAGTCACACAAAAAAGGAATTTTCAGACCCAATCTTGGGCACCATGTCCTAACTTGTCTGCACTTTAGAGCTTGGTTCCATAATGGTTTGTGGGCACAAAATTGGACTATTCCATGAATGTTGAAATAAAGCCACGAAATTAAGTTTTGCAAAGATTATATTTTTGCATAATTTAAGCCTTGTCATATACTAAATGAATAAATCCAACTTATTACTATCCTGCATGTATATAAAAACCTCTTGAAAATGAGGTTGGACTATTACACAGTTGCTGTGGTAACCCAGAATTTTCATAAAAGGAAAATTTGCAATGATCTGCTTCATAGGTATTGAAAAAAAATGCAGTCCTGGGGTATACCATTACAGCAACATTTTCCTCTCTGAAATTCCCACTTCATTGAGTATTCAAGTTTTGGTTAGTACAGAGCAGCTTAACCATCCTGTGAAGTTATCTGTAACAAATTTAAGAAATTGTACTGAGTTGTCCGCACTCAGTGTTTTTCAAATTTATTCTTTAGTCAGTTTTTTTATGACTAATTCTTGACCCCCCCCCTTTCATTTGCAAGTACTTTATTTAAAATATTCAAAATTTGAAGTTATATCTCTTGTTCTAGGAGAGACATAGGCATATCATAGGACTTAAAGGGATCTCAAAAAAAGTCATGTAGTCTAGTCCCTTGCAAACATGGCAGGACTAAGTATTATCTAGACCATCAGTAGCAGCTGTTTGTCTAACTTTCTTTTAAAAATCTCCACTGATGGAGATTCTACAATTCCACTAGGCAATTTATTTCAGTGCTTAACCAACCTGACACTTACCATTTTTTCCCTAATGTCCAATCTAAACCTCCCTTGCTACAGTTTAAGCCCATTGCTTCCTTTCCTTATCTTCAATTGTCAAGAACAATAATTTCTTCTTCGAGTAGTGTCCCCGTGGGTGCTCCACTGTAGATGAAGGGTCGCCCAGAGCCGCAGACTGGAGCTTTGTAAAGCAGTTTCCCCCGTTGGGCTGCACATGCGCAGGAGGCATCTTGAGCCCCTCCCGCTTCCTGCAGCGCGTGGCTCATCCCCCTCCCTTTCAGTTCCTCTTTAACCGCCCTCATCAGCAGACAGAGCAAACAGGAGCTCCCTGTCAGTCTGACTACATCCCCACTAGTTAGGTTAGGCACAGTTGTTTCCCCTGTTGTATTCCAAGTTTGTTTTTAAAGAAAGAAGGGAAAACTAAGAAAACAAGAACAAAAACCTAGTAATAAGAAGAATAAACTTAATGAAAATCCTCCCCCCCGCCGCCCCAAAGGGACTTGAACTCTGTTCAAACCAGGGACCTGGTTAACCGGAATTCTCATGGCTATAAAAAAAGGAAAGAAAAGAGACAGACCACAACGACGATAACAACGGAGAAAAACAAATAAAACAACAAAAAACAAAGTGTGAGGAGAAGGAGGAGAGAACTGGCCATGTCTGGCTTCTCGGGGTTTGAAACATGTGACCAGAGCCGCGAGCCTATGCTGGCTTCAGACGGCCATTCAAAGTGCATTCACTGCCTGGGGGAAAACTCACTCTCCCCACAGCTGCACTCATTGTAATTCACTCACAGCGAGAGCCAGGAAAGACCATGAGCTCCGCTTGAGAATGATCTTATTTGAAAAGGCTTTGCAGCCTACTGAGGGACAGCATGGCAGGAGCCCCCCCCCCCCCCTTCCAAGAGGGAAGACAGAGAGCCTCGCCATCCTGCTCTCTTCCAGCCTCCTCCTCCCCAAAACGCAGGTGAGAGGCACAGCGCGCTATGAGGACCCCTGCCATTAAGGCAGCAGGACAATCCTCACACTGCACCGGGACCAGTGCGCGCAACCTCTGAGCCATCCTGGGAGCGCTCCAGGCAGTCAGCATGGCAGAAAAAGCCGCCACCGCTTCCAGTCCCGCCACCGCAGCACAAGAACCTTCACCCTGCTAAGCCGGCACCAGCAACAGCTAAGCAGCAGGACGCTGCACCGGTGCCTACAGCACAAACAGAGAAGCAGCCAAATGAGGCTGCTACGGAGCAGCCCCAGCAGGAAACACACTCATAGCAGGCAGCAGTATCCATGCCTCCCTTCCATGGCTTATTCACCCAGGAGGTCTCCATCAAGACAATCCCCTCTCCAGGTCTGTATCACCATTGTCCCTTCAAGAGGCTCCCCTGCCTGACAATGACCATCACACAGCATACTCCTCACAGCACGCATCGCCTATGAGGTCTCGCTCCTACCACTACAGGGCTGCACCACAACAGAGCCCATGGCACCAATACTGGCCTTACTCACCCCCCACCTTATCCACTGCAATGGGGACCCTGGGACCCATACAGACATCGGTCCCTACCTCGCTCCACTCCATCCCGGAGAAGCTTGCCTGAGCCACAGCCCCTACCTCCAGCAACTCATTCAGAGGGGAAGGCGGAACGAATTTCGGACAATGAATCAGACATCCATCCAATTGATGTCACACTCTGATACTCTCAGTGCGCAACCGGATGACGCCGTTGTACCATCAGACACTGTAGCGATTGAGGACCTGAAACAGTTCCAAGAACTGTTCAAGACAGAGTAGCAACAAGACAACGCGCATCTCTGCAAGAAGTGCAAAAAAAGCAATACCAACTACAAAAGAACCTACATCCTACATTACACAGCAAGATTGCCTCAGATTGGTAGGCCAATCATGGAAACTTTGGAGGACACCTCCCTGAATCCAAAAGAGCCATCTTGAAAGCAATAGTCCATGAGGGCCATATGATTGCCCGCACCGCTCTTCAAACTGCAATGGACATTGCTGACACTGCAGCCAGAGTGACAGCTACGGCAGTAGTGTTGCGCAGAGCTTCCTGGCTTCAGTCGTCCGGAGTTCCCCGCGAACTCCAACCCAGAGTAGAAGACCTGCCATTTGACAAACAAAAGTTGTTTGTGGCTACTACAGACTAAATGCTCCGTAACAGCAAAAATTCTAAGACCACGCTTCGCACGTTGGGCATGTTCATGTCACCCTACAAATGCAGGCAATACACTCCATATAACTCCTATAACTGATACGGGCAGTACAATCTACCACAGAGGACCTAGGAGGACACTAGACCAAGACAACAAGCTCCCAGAAGGCACCCCAACCAGGGCCGCCCTACCCAATCCTCCAAGCAGCAAATTTGAAGATGTGGTCGAGGGTCTGCAAGATCTCCCTTACGATCTAGCACCAACTCAGCATGGCCATCTATTCACCCACTGTTTGTGGCCGTTCCTTCCACAATGGGATTCCATAACATCGGACCGCTGGGTTCTAGAGATAATTCGAGTGGGCTATATCATCCCATTTAACCACTGTTCCACCTACCCTTTCCCCTACCCCATCCCTCCTCAGGGACCACTCTCATGAGACCCTACTAAAACAAGAGATTGGTCAGCTCCTCGTTATCAGAGCCATAGAAAGGGTACCCGAAGAGTTCCACGGGAGAGGGTTTTACTAGAACTATTTCTTAACCGAAAACGGAACAGGGGATTGGAGACCTATATTGGACCTCCGCAAACTGAACAAGTTTCTCGAGAAACAGCGTTTCAAGATGGTCACTCACAACAATCATTCCTGTGCTAGATCAAGGGGACTGGTTCACAGCCCTCGACCTGCAAGAGGCCTACTTCCATATAACCATCCATCCAGCCCACCTATGCTTTACTCTCCTATGCTTTACGCTCAGCCCAGAACACTTCCAGTACAAAGTTCTCCCTTTCGGTCTCTCGTCGGCTCACAGGGTATTTTCGAAGGTACTAGCAGTTGTAACCGCATACCTCAGATGACAGAATGTCATCATATTCCCCTACCTGGATGACTGCCTTAAAGGGATTGTCACAGGACAAAGCCACCTCTATGATACATACGACCACAGCCCTCCTCAATCGTCTAGGCCTTCTAAATCAACAAACAAAAATCAACATTGTGAGTTCATTGGCGCACGTCTGGACTCAGTTACGGCTCAAGCATATCTACCTCTACAACGTTTCACAACTATAATTTCCTGTATAAGCGGGATGCTCACATTCCCACCACTATAGTACTTACCTGCCTCTGACTAATGGGACACATGGCTTCCACTACCTACGTAGTCCACCACACTCGCCTGCACTTTCAATGCTTTCAACTCTGGGTAGCAACCATTTATATCCCATCATGACACCCTCTAAACAAGGTTACCATTCCACCAAACATTCTTGCATCCTTAAGATGGTGGACAATGCCAAACAATCTTCTGGCAGGGGTCCCAATCCAACAAACCAAACCCACTATCCAGATTACCACGGACGCTTCCCTGCTCAGCTGGGAGGCACATATGGATGGTCGCGAAGTTCAGGGCAGGTGGTTCCCAAGCGAGAGACTACTACACATCAACCTCCTCAAATTAAGGGCCGTAAGGAACGCCTGTGCACTTTGCCTCCAACATTGCCAATCATACAGTCCGCTTCTTAATGGACAAGATTTGCACGATGTTCTATATAAATATAGACAGGGTGGAGCCAGCTTCCATGCAGAGGGAGCGGGAGCGATTCGCCTGTGGAACTCGTGTATCTGCAACCAAGTCACCCTTGTAGCATCCTACCTGCCCGGGGTGAACAAGACCAAAGCAGACTCCCTCAGTCGCAACTTCACCTTGGACCACGAATGGGAGTTAAATATGGAGGTCACAAATTCAATTTTCCACCAATGGGGATGGCCATCTATAGACCTCTTCACTTCTGCCCAGAATACCAAGTGCCCCCAATTCTGCTCATGTGTGGGACTTGGCAAATTCTCTGGGGGATGCCTTCCTAATCAAATGGACAGCACCCCTACACTACGCTTCTCCCCTCCCCATACCACTCATCCCAAGAGTCCTATGCAAAATCTGCAGAGAAAGCCATAGTCATCCTGATCTCCCCATTATGGTCTCGTCAAACTTGGTACCCATACCTCCACAGGCTAGTGGTCCAGCCTCCCTATCCACTACCATACCGAGGAGACCTACTATCTCAGGACAACGGAAGGATACTGCATCCACAGCTCCATACCCTATATCTTCAGGCATGGCTTCTCTGGTTCTCAGAGATAGAAAATCGCTGTTCTCAGCAAGTAAAAGAGATCCTCTCCACAGTAGTACGCAATCTACTTGGAAAACTTACCTTCAAAAATGGACACAATTCTCTCACTGGTGTCAGTGGTCCAAAGTAGAACCCCGTGTCTCCCCACTAAATACCATCCTGGACTACATTCTACACTTTAAAATGTCAGGACTAAATTCTCTAAGAGTACACTTCTCTGCAATAGCAGCATTCCATGCCTCAGTAGATGGTTACTCCATTTTTAACCATCCTATCACGAGGAGATTCCTTAAGGGACTCCACAATGTGTACCCACCATATAAGGCCCCACCCTCCTTATGAGACCTAAATCTTGTTCTGGACTACCTCACCAGACCTCCTTTTGAGCCATTGGCAATACTACCACTTCCCTTTCTTTTTATGAAAGTGGTTTCCTCTTAGCCATCACCTCCGTCAGGAGGGTGAGCGAGCTTGGAGCATTAATGTCAGAACCCTCTTACATAGTTTTCACAAAGGATAGGGTCATACTTAGACCCCACCCGACATTCTTGCCAAAGGTCTGTACAGAATTCCATCTCAACGAACCAATCATACTACCTACCTTTTTCCCAAAACCGCACTCTTCACAGAAGGATGCCAGCCAGCATACTCTTGACATCCAAAGGGCTTTGGCCTTCCTAGAAAGAACAAAACTGAAAGACTTTATCTCCATTGCCGAACAATCCAAAGGAACACCAATGTCACCACAACAAATCTCAAAGTGGATATCGACATGCATAATTAAGTGTCACACTCTGGGCAATAGACCACTACAATGCCCACCACGAGCGCATTCCACTCGAGCAACGGCTGCTTCTACAGCCTCTCTGAGCAATGTCCCCTTAAGAGACATTTACCGGGCAGCAATATGGTCTTCGGACCATACCTTTGCAAAACATCACGCTATCCTACCAGAACTCAAGGATGACTCAGCAGTTGCTACAGCGGTGCTCTCCACCACTGCTAAACACTGACTCCGGCTCCCTCCAGCCATATACTGAATACTGCTTTGTAGCCACCTACAGTGGAGCACCCTCGGGGACACTATTCGAAGAAGAAAAGGGAGTTACTCACCTCATGCAGTAACGAGTGTTCGAGAGGTGTGTCCCCATGGGTGCTCCATGACCCTCCCTTCCTCTCCTCAGAGTCTAAATTACTTGGGTGGAGACAAGGAACTGAAAGGGACGGGGGTGAGCCATGCACTGCAGGAGGCGGGAAGGGCTCAAGATGCCTCCTGCGCATGTGTGGCCCAACGGGGGAAAACTGCTTTACAGTTTGATCTGCAGCTCTGGGCGACCCTTCACCTACAGTAGAGCACCCACAGGGACACATCTCAAAGAACACTCGTTACTGCACGAGGTGAGTAACTCCCTTTTCCCCCTTCCTCTTCGTAACATCCTTTTAGGTACTTGAAAGCTATGATGGCACTGTAGTCTTTTCCAGACTAAACAGATCCAGTTTTTTCAGTCTTCCCTCACAGGTCATGTTTTCTTGACTTATCAATTTTTGGTTGCTCTTCTCTGGACGGTCTCTAATTTTTCCACATTTTCTGAATGGGGTTGCCAGATGCTTTCACAAAATATCCCAAACAAGGCAGGAAAAAAGATTGGTTGAGCACAAAAATCTTGGGGAGCCAAAGTTGTTGAGAAAAAAGTCACTCTGCCTTTAAATATCCTCACGCGCTCCTTGCATCCCCCACTAGACATGGCAGAGAAAGAATGTCCCTGCTGGCCTTCCGTCTGAGAGATAATACCGGATATTTTTTAATAGGACGGGGCCAGAAGCAACAGACTGTCCATGCAAAAACCAGACACCTGGCAACCCTATTTCTGAAGTGTGGTGCCCAGAACTGGACATAGTTGAGGCTTAATGAGTGCAGAGTGGAAAGTCTTACTTACAACACTCCTGCTAATACATTCTAGAATGATGTCCACCCCTCCCGCCCCAACAGTATTACACTGACTGTTGACATTACACTGACTGTTGACATATTTAGCTTTTGGTCCACAATGTCCCCCAAATCCCTTTCTGCAGTACTCCTTTCTAGGCAGTCATTTCCCATTTTGTACAAAGGAAGGAACAATCAATTTCACAAGTGGAGTACTTTGCACTTATTATTGAATGATTATAGGATATATTTCTTTACCTTACTTCATTAGCCTAGCTCTTAGGAGGTATTTTACTTGGCTAGATTCAAAATTTACTTTCAATGAAACTCAAAAATTAGAGGAAAGCACAAAATAAGCAGAATGTTTAAGAAAGGAACCAGATTGTACAGTGATGAGGTTAGGTATCTAGGTAGACAGACTGAAAGAAGCATAACTGACTGAAAGTACAGATCAGTAAATATAATTTATCACAGATCCTAGGGACTGCGAAACATCTGGGAAAAAGCCATTCATTTGAAATAAGTCACTAACCAGCATAGTTTCACAAGGCATAGCCTTTGTCTGACATATCCAGTACCATTTTTCAAAGAGAAGGCAAAAAGAAAAGGCTAGTCTACTTAAATAGGCCCAATCTTGATGATCATGGAGATGTGGCTATAACCCAGTAAGAGGTCGTTGTCCTTCACCTGCCTGTCAGATGAGCGTCATGTTTTTCTGGATATTACCACTGTTTGCTAGTATATTGGCCAAATCACAAGACAGAGCTTTCTTTTTAAAAAGTATGTTTTTCAGTAAATTGCTTTCCAGAGAATCAAGAACCAGGCAGGCACCATTCAACTTTCCCCAAACAGTCACCATTACGTACCTCTGCTAGGGTAATACAAGTGAGGAGTTCTGTGTAGCCTTCACATCCTTTGCTCTTTGTAGCACTGCCATGGCATCACACAGAGTAAGACTCAATTGTATAGGTCCTATTTGTCTTCCTCCGAGACCTGATATTAAATTGCCTTGGCTACCTGTCAGAATACTTTTTTCATGGGCATAGTAGATGTTTCTCAAAGACATGTTCTGGACTCTGCGCACACTCACACAAACTTTGGCTGATGTTATTTGTTTCCCTGGAGTAATGCACAGAAGGCTTATATCTGCAAACACCCACGAGAGTAAACCTGTTCATGTCAATATCACTCTTTACACAGGGTAGAGTCACTGTGCAAGTGTTTGCAGCCTAACTGTTCAGTCCAGTCATTGCTGAAGACAATGAGAGTCTTTATGACGACTTCACGTAAGAGTTCAACTGATCCCTTAACAGTGGGAACTAAAAATTGTAACAACATTTCCAAAAATCCTGCTCTTCCTTCTAATCAGAAGCACAAAAGGACTCCTACTACCCTAACTGCCCTCAGTAAAGAAATATGGACTTGCCATTCTACTATATTCCTGAGGCAGGAAACCAAGCCACCGTAAAGAGGACTTTAAAATTAGCATTTTAATTGTTTACATAATAATGAAGTAAATATGCACATCTGCTATAGCTGACAAGTTGAGACACTGTTTATAAAAATCACTAACAAATCTAATTTCTCTCAAACATCTCTAGTAAGTGAATGAAAACATGGACTGATTAGCAAAGATTTACGTGAAGGTTACAGTAGGAATTAATTAGAAATGCAGTTGACTCAAACTAATTAGGCAACAATATCAATGTTTCATCCAGACAACCAAAGCAAAGGTGTAGAATCAGAAAGAAAAAAAAAAAAAAAAAAAGAGAGAGAGACATAACAGCACGGTAATAGACTACGACAAGATTAATCCATTGAATTTAGAAACAGCCTGAAGAGACAATTAAGGAATTAGATGTAATCAAATAAATTAATGAAATGGGGGGGGGGGGAGGTTGGATGCTAGTACTTCACATTCTTGTAATTATTGCCAATGACTAAAATTGGCTCTCACCTGCACATAGTGATGAACACCTTCAGTGTCTTTAAACAATAAAAATATGATGGACAACTTTTAACCAAACACTACAGCTAAGAAAGCTAGCACTTGTGTTGGCTTCATAGGCACATGCACCTGACAACCTCACCTTCTGCTAGAGTTTAATATAATACAGTACGTGACTGAGACAATCCCCACTCAAATCAATAAGAATATTTCCATTGATTTTATTGGAGCCTGGATCAGATGCTAGGCACTCAACTATACCCAAATATTAATTAGTCCCCTTACTAGCAATATTTTAAGAGTGTTTTTGTGGACAAGCTGAATCTAAAATGAAATTAAAGATAAATATGATGTTTTTTATTTTCCCCACATAGGACATAGCCCTTCCCTCTGATAAATGATAATAGTTTGTTATATAACCATCTGAGGACTAATATGAGGCAGGACTAGCCATTAAATGATGCTATCAAATTGACCCCATATGACTAATCAATGCCTACGTTGATTGTAGGGCTGAAGGCTTTTTAACTATAAGCATAACGGGAGCAGATCATTTTGGGGGATACATTAGAAAACATTCTCAATAGACTTGTTGGTCCCACCTCTACTTGTAATAAAGGCATTCTTAGTATGGTTCAGCTACCCCATTGGCCTTAGGTGCACTGACAAAAATAACATGGTAAAGTCTGCAAAATAGCAAGGTTCTACTACTTTGACACATCACCTGCACAGGACTAAGAAGTCCTCACAAATTGTTTCTTCAGCTATTGTTATCACGGTGTATATGCACATCCATCTCTCTCTCCCACTACAAGTACAGTACCTTTAATCCTTCTATCTCCAAATTTAGCAGAAGTATACACCAGGAAGGAGCCTTGCACACACCTCTTCTCCTCAAGCCAGCTCACCTTCAGAGCTTTCCCCTACTTCATATCTGCCTCTCCCAAATTATATGTCCTCCCAGATACTTAGACAATTGCCTCATTAACCCAGCAGTTACCACCAACTGTCAGTAATCCTCATTATCAACAGGTTGATTAGCTCCATTTCAGCCTGTAGCTACCTTGGTGCTGCAGCAGTTTCAGTAATCAGGAAATGCTACAGCTACCACTCTAGCCCAGTAGCCAATACATAAAACCCTTCTAAATGACAAAGAAAGAAGTTGGTGGGTGTTCCTTTCTGCCATACTCCATGGGAGCTACCCCCCACAATCATCCTGACTAGGCACGGGATATCACTGAAGTTTTTCAAAAAGCTCAGAAAAGTTATTTTCTGTTTTCAGCCAATATGATCTTTAATACATGGGATTTCAGCAAGGGGTTTGAAAGTTATGGGGAGGGTAGGAAAAAGGAGAAAGCCCAGATACTCACAGTCACTTGGCTTTAGGAGCTGGAACTTTACAGAAAAAACTGTATCATGAAACTCTCAGTGAAATCACAAGAGTTGGCAACAGTGGTGTCATTGAGATATCTCACACATTGATGCATTACTTCTAAGCAGACTTGCTAATGAGAGTGGCAAGGGGGCAGTTGCCCCAGGGCCCGGAGGCTCTAAAGGGCCCAGGGCTCCCAGCCACTGCTACTGTGGCAGGGGTGGCATTTGGAGCTCCAGGGCTTAAGGGCTGGGGGTGGAGAGGGAGGGCAGTGTGGCGCACTGAAGGAGGCTGCCCTGGCTCCATCCCACTCTACGTTCCCAAGGTCTCTCCCCTTGTAGATCCAAAGAGTGTGTCCCCCCCCTCCACCTTGCCCAAGGGCCCATCACGGCAGTCGACTAACCTATTCCTAAGTGGCTCTGGAACATTACACTGTGGGAGTCTGTCCCCTCTTTGACTCACTGTATCACAAATCCAATAGAGGACAGAATGCTTGTTCCAAACATGGGGGAAGGAGGATGGAGGGTGTACAATTTAATACTTTAAAACATTAAAAGCTTGCACGCACAAAAGATGCAAACGCACACTAGTGCCTCAAAGCGTATTGATAGCCAAATAATTCCTTTGTAATCACTGAGGCAGCTTAAGACTTCACTAGCAAAATCAGTCCTGAGCTGCACCACCTATTAAGAATATTCATTTTCTATTCTGAACCTGCTCACTCACAAAAGGGGATTCAGGTTTCCAACGCAGATGGGTAATGGATAAACAGAATATCAGCTAGCTGGGACAGCCAGATAAAATGTTCCTGTTTATAATGAACAATGTTTTAAAGAACTCAAAGCATCTCTAGCCTAATGATGATTTCCCCCATTGTCTTTTTTTTATTACATACACCTAGCTTGAAGGATGGTCTTGTAGTTTGATTTAGACACTGGCTTGAGAGTTGGAAGGCTTTCTGTCCTATGTTCTGCTACAGAATTGCAGTATGATCTTGGATAGCTCATTCAGTCCCTCTATACCTGGATTTCCATATACATGAAGTGGAGTAGTAATATTAGCCTGCCTCAAAAGTATGTTGCCAGAGTAAATAAATTAATTTATGACATGATCAGATAATGCACAGGAAAGGGCCGTAGCAATAGACACTCATTTCTTTTTAAAAGTGTTAAATTATGAGAGAAGTTTAGAAGAAACTTATTCTTATCCACAACCTTTGCTCAATGTAACAGTTGTTACAAAACAGTTTTAAAAGAAAAGTGCAATAAGTCTTAAATGACATAGTGCTCCAAGCAATGGTAAAAAGTGTTATACCTTAACAGCTTCATAAGCACTCTCTCTACTGTATTAGTTGGAAGGAAGAAATGTGCTTCTGAATGAAACAATAAGGCTGCGTCTACACTGGAATGATTTTCCGCAAATGCTTTTAACGGAAAGTTTTTCCGTTAAAAGCATTTGTGGAAAAGAGCATCTAGATTGGCATGAATGCTTTTGCGGAAAAGCACTTTTTGCGGAAAAGCATCCGTGCCAATCTAGACACGGTTTTGCACAAGAAAGCCCCGATCGCCATTTTTGCCATCGGGGCTTTTTTGCGCAAAACAGTCCTCCCCTGTCTACACTGGCCCTCTTGCACAAATACTTTTGCGCAAGAGGGCTTATCCCTGAGCGGGAGGCCTTATCCCTGATCATAGTATTTGCGCAAGAACACTGACAATCTTACATTAGATCGTCAGTGTTGCACGAATTCAAGCGGCCAGTGTAGACAGCTGGCAAGTTTTTCCGCAAAAGCAGTTGCTTTTGCGAAAAAACTTGCCAGTCTAGACGCAGCCTAACATTTAAGCACAGTACAAAACATAGTAACCGGTTCTTTCTGCACATACAAGCTAAAAGCCATAAACTCCACACAGAAAAATACAAGACAGCACTTTTGATTTCTTCCTGGCTGTATCATCCACTCACCCTCAAGCATTAACTAGTCCCTCTTTCTGTTGCTGAGCCCAGTGGGCTTTAGCTGAGCCTTGTGAGAGTTAGCAGTTGCTGATTAGCTCACAGCTGAGAGGACCTCCCTGAGTTGATCTTGAGTCATAGCTGGCAATTAAACCAACAAAGTCCAGCCCTTTGTCCAGCTTGGCAGTGCCCTTCCTTTGCTCTTCTCTATGGCTTGTTATCTCTGATTTTACAACTCACACGCATCTAATAGAATGTATAATCATAGTGGCCCAGCTCTGAAGTAAGCATCATTTTCTCGTCCAGTCTTTTTGGCCACAAGTAGGTCTTTGATAATAAGCCTTTAGGACCACCAAAGGTGTGGACGCTCCTAAGAAGAATACTAGAGGTGAGCTCTCCCTGTTCTTTGCATTGGTTGATATAGATGTGTAAACTCTGGTTGTGGGACCTTGCATTGAGTGTAATACAATATGCAGGGATGTTCATCAGTAACCTTGCAAAACTGTTGAGATCAGAGTTTAGCAAACCAGGCAGTGGGGGCAGAGCATTCTGAGTGGAGAAACAAGAGAAATGGAGCTCCACCATAAGGTGCTACCTCTTCCTGGGCATGGTAGGAGGGAGTAGTCTGGGCACCTCAAAGAGTAGAGTAGGGGTTATAACTAGCTCTTGAGTTGACTGTGAAAAGCTTCCTTCTGCCACCTCCCTGCGTAGCTGTACCAAGGCAAAACAGAGGGTAGCCCTAAACCAAAACTGTTAATTATTGTGTTAATTTCTTAAAGAGGGACCAAGCACTATACCCTAGATCTTGCAGTCTTTGCACCTAATACTCATGACTTGAGTCCCCTCATTCTTTTGAGTTCAATTCTGTGTGATGCACTGTGGTGTATTTGCATTAAAATGAGCTCCAGGCTTAAAAAATGAAAAGCCTGCTCTGCCAGCGTACAAGCTCAAGCCCGTTAGCATTCTGGGACCTTTCCTGGCACCACTTACATTATTTAGGGGACTGTGCAATTATTGGCAGAGAGGAAAACAAGCGGTAAAGGACAAAGAACTTCAGACCAGGGAATGGTGTTATTGTTTACTTTCAGTCACTGGGCTTCCTAGCCTCCCATCATGTTGTTTACACTCCTCTTTGTATTTTCAAGCTAGTAGCATAGTAATTAATTCTGGTAGCACTTAGGGAATGTCTATACTGTAATTAGACACTCTCGGCGGGCCCATGCCAGCTGACTCATGAGGGTTCTTGGTGCTGTGTCATTTCTGCATAGACATTTGGGCTTCTAAACTCCAGGCTCCTAGCTCAGAGCTAAAGTCTACGCCACAATTAGACAAGAGCCAGTGCAGGTTTTTAACTGCAGGAGAGGCCCCAACTAAGATTAGTGATTCTTTGTGCTGGGCACTGCACATAGTAAGAGCTGGCCTATGACCCTCAATGCCTATAGATGAGACACAAAAGGTGGGAGCGAAGGAAAGGAAGGAAACTTTCCCAAGATCATAACAGGTTAATTACAGAGGTGAGATTAAAACCCAGCCTGCCAGACCAATACCTTATCCACCAAACCACTGCTTCTAATAAAAAACTGTACCTGGAAAACTTAGGGTTTCCTGTGACTCCTATTTTCTGAGACAGGACTCAATCATTTTGAAAATATTAAGTCACTTTTTCGGAGAGAGTGACCAAAAAAAAAAGTGTGATATTTTTTCTTTGAGGCACTCTTGAGTTGCTGTCAGTGGGTGTTTTATGCATCAATATTGTAAATGCACATAAAGAATTACATTGGTGATAACTGAGTTAGGATTAAATAAAGCCATCAACAGTAAAATGTGCCAAGTCAGTTCCGTCTGCACTGTGTAGCTATTTGTAGAAGGAAGCAGGGACACTTCCATGCCAATCCTCTTAGGTCTGATCATGCAGTCCTCAGTTTAGTGACAGTTTTGCCAGTAGAAATATCTGCAGAACTAAATCAGCAGTTGTCAAAGATTAACATATTCCTGGTTTTGTTTTCTTTTTTAATTGCCAGTTGTCTGATAACAAAATGTAACACTCAGATGATCCTCTGTCAAGAAGGTGTATTGAAGACTTCTTTTAAGTCCCAAACATATTCCACACTATCCTTGTGAATCACAACACATTCATACTATGCGTGTGAATGTTCTTAGGGTCCAGCACTTTATGTTCATGACATATTTCAAATAAAAAAGGATAAGATTAAATCAGAAAGATGCACAGGCAGTTGCTAACCGTCATTCTGTTGCTAGTTAATACTCATCCATCTTCCAAAAGAAGTAGGTGGAGCAAAAAATGACAGCATTCAAAAACTGACAGAATTCTCAAAGAGTTTTACACCTTTAATACAAAAATAAGAGCACAGGTTCCTACTTCAAAACATGGCATAACAATGGGGCCATTGTGGAGACTGTTAACTGATTCCTTTAGCGTCTTCTCTCTGTTCTGTATAAAAAAATAACATGGAAAAAAACCTGCAGTGGAAGCTCCCTATCTGAAGGTTTCTAACTGCAAGTATCTATCTGTTGTTTAATATGTTCATTACAATTCTAATATCTTTATTTGGCATATACCAAGCATGGTGAAGAGTGGGCACTTTCTGCAACTGCATTTTTACTGAGCCACTGTTGGTTTACAGTTGAATGTTTAAGTGCCAGTCTCCCCAGTGCACTCCCTGAAAAACAAGAGAAAGTTTTAGTAAGGGAACCTTCTTTCACATATTTTCCCAATGAGACAGCTCTTAGCCAATCATAGTAACCAATTCCTGGCCTCCAGTACTAGCTTCAAGAAACACAGCAAGCATACATGTCCCCAAATTCCTGAAATTCACAGACTAATGCAAAACTGGAATGCTAGCCTCAGCAACATTACGGTGACCATAGTGATGTATGCATGTACTGGTTTGGAGTATGTTGTGTTATAGGTGCATGGAGAAAGTATGAGACTGGTGTTAAGATTTTATGTTGGAGAGAATTTCAGGAATTTGGTGTGTGCTTATAATTTCAAAACCAGAGGAAGGATGGGAGGACTGGATACAGTGATCCCCACCCTCAGCTACCCAAATCTATTCTCAGTTTTTCAGAGGAAGAAAACGGAAGCAGATCATTAGCTTCTCCCCCTTTCCTGCTATCGCTTGCCTGGGAAGAGGCCTGGGCAGGTGTGAGGAAGCTAAGAATTAATTGCTGTGCAGGGTTCAGGTTGATGGGTGTGTGTGTGAGAGAGAGAGCGCTATTGTAGCAGGAGCAACAGTCACCTTTCCCAGTACATTTGAGAGAGAGGGCAGGACTAATTGTCATACACACCAGGAATGGGCTGGAGGAGTAGGAGAGTTAAAAAATCAGAAGACAGACTGCAAAACACAACTTCTTTCTGACTTTCTTTAAAATCTCATGATATTGGTGGCGTGACTTATGATTTTTGGTGGCTTGAGGTTCACAATATTATGTACTGTTCTCTTCTAATCTGATCCCTGTCTCAGAAACAGGCCCTTCCTGCTTCCCATAATGCCCATACCTGGACTAGGTTAGACAAGAAGGCAAATACAGGCAGAAAAAACCTCTGCGTATGTTGTCTGGTCATTTTTGGGTCTCTGTACTTGGCAAAGACAGCCAAACTCCCGTGCTTGCCTGCTATTGCATCCTGTGATGCAGCTGGAGAACAAACCTGCATCTCCCAGCACTGAGGAGAATAAATTAAGCTTCCAGTTTAATCTTTCACCCAGTGGAATGGACAAACCAGGAAAGAGACCGTCTCCCCTTGAGAGAAGCCAGGAAGGCAGAATCTTCTGATGCCTGTTGGTGCATCTCTGCTGTAGAACATACAAGACAATAACATCCCTTATTGTGCTGACTAACATTTAAGTAGTGACAACATTCTATGCAGTATCTGCCTGGTAATTTGCTGCCATGAAGTTACATTGCTGATTCCGAGAGCCTCCATGGATGCACCAGTGTGAAATGAGTGTGAAAGGCGAGTCTTTTAATGGCTTGTTCTGTTCCCCCAAATAATTGCCACATAATGAGGAGAAAAAGGGGAGAAGGAAGAACAACTTATTTTAAGATAAAAATATCTCAAGCAAGGGTCATGCTGTCTTCTCAGCAGTGTTACTTAATGGCAGTATGCTACCAGGCAGTTTCTGCGCAGAATGCTGTAACTAACTATGTGCTTGAAGGCCCAGTCAGTACAAGAGGTCATGCTATTTTCATCACATTTTCCCAACAGCAGTGATTAATAAAACAGCCAAATGTTCATCTCCTTTCAATTTTTTTTCTAATTTGATTTTTTTTCTCCCTTATGAAGGTGGCCCTGGCTCTGGCAAAGGAACCCAGTGTGAAAAATTAGCACAGAAATATGGATTTATACATCTGTCCACTGGAGACCTCCTCCAATGTGAATTATCATCATCATCAGAAAGGAGCAAACTGATCAAAGACATCATGGAATGTGGCGAACCAGTCCCTGGGGTAAGCTGCTGTTTCATTTGCATACTAAAGCAGGTAGGAGGTGTCCCTCAAAAAGTGTGGAAGTAGGAAAGCAGCACTGGTATGTATTCCCATTTGAGGGGAAAGTAAGCCTTGGTAGAGTCCTAATTCCCAGATATGTGGCTTTCCTCTTTCTTTTATATACTAGGGAAGTAGTTATCCCTTCTCATACCATACCAATACATTCCCTATGGTGCATTAATTATTATACACAATGGGCCAGATGACATGCTACATATTGGAAGAGGTGCAACACAGAAGGAGTAGCAAAAGGAACTTCATGCCACTTATACAGCTTCCAAAATCTGAGCTGGTCCTGGGCTGGCAAGGCTTTCAATGTAAATTAGAGCATTTGGTGGCTCTCTAAGGATCAAGCTGGCAGCCCAGAATAGCTGCATGCCAACAGATTGGAATCATGAAGCAGGATAAGGGCTGTTATTGCAGTCTGTGCCAGGAAATCCCCCTTACTATAATAATTCCCAGATTAAAAAGAAGTGAAACCTCCCCTCCCCACCCCACCCTATCTGAGAAGCATAAAGGGGCCAGGCTGCGGGCCAGAATGAGGGACAGTATGATGTGCAGCAAGTGTGCATAGATCAAGGTAGGAGAGGTGTGTGTGTGTGTGTGTGTGTGTGTGTTTGTGTGTGTGTGTGTCTGTCTGTCTGTCTGTAGATCAAGGTAGGAGGTGTGTGTGTGTGTGTGTGTGTGTGTGTGTGTGTATGTGTGTGTGTCTCTGTAGATCAAGGTAGGAGGTGTGTGTGTGTGTGTGTGTGTGTGTGTGTGTGTCTGTAGATCAAGGTAGGAGGTGTGTGTGTGTGTGAGAGAGAGAGAGAGAGAGAATGAGAAATGCCAACCATAGGAAATTACAAGGAGTGCTGAGTCTAGGATAGTGTTATCCTCCCCCATTTGTCTGATGGGACAAACTCTCTCATTATTTACAACAAGATGCCATGATATTGCCATTCAGATTGTGAAGCGCCGTTATAATGCCATTATGATGTCCCCACAGTCCAGAGCAACTGCTCCTCTATTTCCCCTCAGTGATTCAGCACCCCAGTTGTTGCTTTTCTGTTCAAGTCCCATGTCTGCTTACCTTCTGACTGGAGTGTTTCCAGGCTTCACAGCTTCCTGGCTTCACTGTGTTATTTGCAGCACTGATAGGTTGCCCAAGGACACTTGCTTTCTCACCAGGGCTGGTTAGGTGTGATTGCTTCAGTTACCACACAGCACTTTCTATGCAAGCCTGCTTCATTGTGAAGCACTACAGAAAAAACATTAACCACAATAAAGGAACCCACGGGCATGCTAATAAGCTGACGAGAATTACCCCTAAAGTTAACATGGATTCTGACCCAAGCAGTTCTTCAGCTTACCTCCCAAGGGAAGGGTACGTCTAGAATACATGCCTCTGTCGCCAGAGGCATGTAGATTAGGCTACCAGGCATAGGAAAATGAAGCGGCAATTTAAATAATCGCCGCTTCATTTAAATTTACACGGCTGACGCGCTGAGCCGACAAACAGCTGATTAGCTGTTTGTCGGCTCAGCACTGTAGTCTGGACGCGCGGGTGTTGACATCAAAGGCATTTGTCGACCACCCAGGTAAACCTCATCCCAGGAGGCATACCTGGGTGGTCGACAAATGCCTTTGATATCGACACCCGCGCGTCCAGACTACAGCGCTGAGCCGACAAACAGCTAATCAGCTGTTTGTCGGCTCAGCGCAGCAGCCGTGTAAATTTAAATGAAGCGGCGATTATTTAAATTGCTGCTTCATTTTCCTATGCCTGCTAGCCTAATCTACATGCCTCTGGTGACAGAGGCATATAGTCTAGATGTAGCCTTCTTTGAAGTCACAAGTTCATCATAGCTTCAACTCAGAACAAGCACCCAGTTTTCTGGGACCTGAGTTGGTCTAATCCATCTAACCCTATGTTAGTAGTTGGGGCCCGTAGGGGCCACTGGTCCTGTCCATTTGCAGGATCAGAAGGAAGCCCATCAGCTGGTTTAAAACCAGGCAATTAATCCAAAAAATATTTCTTTGCTTGTTGGTCCCTGGAAATCTGGCTTGAACGAGTATGTGTAGACCTTTGGGGGAGGAGGAGGACTGATAATGCAGAAATTACATTAGCATCCCTCCTCCAAACTAGAGAAAGTGCATATAGTGCCCCGGGAACAAAGACACAACTTTGTGTTAATACAATGTACCCCAAGTTTAGTAACGTAGTCATGCATGGCTTACTTCAGTGTAGTAGTGTAGTCATGCATGGTTATTACAGGGGAGTGTCAGGGGAGTCAAAATAGATTTTGAGACTCAGATATGTCCCACAGCAACATCCACAACAGGAAAGAGTCTGGAAAATCCAGTACAGGTTGGCCTTTGACCCTAGCTCTGGGGTTGTGACACATAGCCAAAGAAAGGTGAAAATAAGCTGGTGCACCCTCATGAGACACCCTGGTGAGAGACTGGGCAGGTGGGGTGAGGTTCTGGATGCTGCCAGCACCCAGGGCTACGTGGCCACAGCACACCCAGGCTCCAGCTCCAGTGCTTGGGCATCTAGGCAGTGCGCTTCCTGCCACCCTGGCGCCTGTACAGCCAGGCTTTACAGTCCCCACCATCCCAGGAATCTGCAGCCGAACAGCATGGTGATCACCTCCCTCCCAGCCCCCCCCCCAGCCCCAAACTCCCCCCACACCCTCAAACAACCTGCCCTGAGCCCCCCACATCCGGATCCCCTGACCTGTTCCATCCCACAACCCCCTACACCCTCTACACCCCAGCTCTGAGTCCCCCCTCCTGCACCCCCCCACTCTAAGCCTCCCACACCTACCAACCCCTTTTCTCCAACTCTTGTACCCACCACAGCCCAACCCTGCACTGATTTCTGCACCCCACACATCCCACGTCCCAACCTGAGCCCTCCACGAATCCTATGCCCCTGCCCTGAGTTCTCCCTCACCCATATCCCTCAACTCCCTGCCCCTTGCACTTCATACCACACTTACATTTCTTATAGGTACTGTACTATCACCTCACAACACACACACCCCAACCCTCTTCCCTGACCCCTGCCCAAGGGGGGATTGCAATAGGACAGTACCTAGATATGTAAGCTACTTTCCCCCCGGACATAACTTCCTGAGGGAAAGCTATTCCTCCCTTGTGGCAAACTATCTTCTGCCTGGGAAGCTAGCAAAATAAGGCCTGTCTTCAAGGGACCTGCTTGAAGCAAAGCAGAGTTATGATGGTTCCTGAAGATATAGCATTAAAGTTCATGTGTAAAAATGGAGCCCTTTAAAGCACTACTTATTAGTAACCAAATAATTATTTTTCTTCAATACAGGATATTGTTTTGGCGCTCCTGAAGGAAGCCATGATTGCCAGTTTAGGAGACACAAAGGGATTTCTGATTGATGGGTATCCCCAGAATGTGAAGCAAGGAGAAGAATTTCAGTGCAAGGTGAACATCAAGTTATTTCCCATTGTTGCTGACATTAAAATTCAACTTGCATCTGATCCACAAATTAGCTACTCGGATCCCTAGTTTTGGCAGAGATGACTCTTTATAAGCCGCTGCTCCAACTTGTTGGCCAACAGAGTAGAGTTGCTGTTGATCACTGGGGATCTGGCATCCAGCAATACAGTGAATCCAGAGTGCTCGCCCGATTGGTTTCTGTAGTGCCAGAATGAATAAAAATTGATTTTAACCATTTAAGTTACATTAAAGACAGACAGCAGCAATTCAGTTTAGTCAGACTCTGCCATTTAGAGAGTCATTTTTCTGACTGTAGCTATACTTTGCTTGTGCTGCTGCTACAACTCTCATCAAAATGCAATGTGGCATAACAGAATTTCAAGCACGATCAGATGTGTGTATCATTGGTATTAAGCTGTTGCTATAGGCTGAGTCAGATTGCTCAGTGCTTGTAACCATTGCGACTGAGCAAAGCACAAGCCAAATTATTGTGGTAGGTATGTTGAAATACTCAAAAAAGCATTTGCAATGTATTGTGTGGTGGTTTACAAAGATTAAGAAAGTTATTGATTTTCTCACTATGCACAAAGTCCTACAGAGAAGTCTCAGTTATTGATTTCTCAGTCTGAAAAAAATATTCCTCTCTCTCTAAGTGCCTGGATTAAATTTGCACGAGCTCACTGGCACAATGAAAAAGCAGAACAGAAGTGGCTGATTAGTTCATATCCTGGGGGGAAATAATTGTGTATTCCATTATATTGCACCTTCACCCTACACATTGTCTTGTAACTTATTTAAAATGCTGTGAAGACTTATTGAGTCCTCATGTCATGTTCCTCCCCCCCCCACACACACACACACATAAGGACCTTTAGTTGCTTTATATAGAATCTGTTCACTACAAAAGAAGCACAAAAGTCACAGGTGGTGGGAGAAATGGCTTTAGTGCCCAGTCAATGTAATTAGCAATAAAGTTGGGTAAGTCACAGATTTGTTTTTGGTCCATTAGCATCTCCCTGTGCACAAAATTAAGAAGTTCTCCCATGTCTCTTTCTGATAGCAAATGCCAATTTAACAAAGGGACTTCTATAAAAATGTCCTCTCTCTGCCGCTGATAAACTCGACTTGCAAACTCATGTCTTTGCAGTGTGGGGTGCAAGACCTGAGAAACTCTGAATCCAAGGGAAAAGGGGCAAAGGGCAGCACCACCAGACAAATACATTTATAGATTGCACTTATTGGAAGTGACTGTACCTGAAATAGGATATGAATGTCAAACCCTTACTCAAATGAGAAAGCTTTACTCAAGGGAATATAGAGTAATCAGTAGCCTAAGTAAGAAACATACAACTGAGCACAGGTTTTCAGGCTCATACTCAATGTATTGACAGTTCAGCTGTGTTAGATTTGTGTAACTTAAAATGGTGTGGGAGGAGGTGGGGGACATATCTTACTCTAATATACTTAGAACAGACTCACATGAGGTGGAATCAAATTCATCGCAAGAGTTGCTTGTTTGGATTTTTTTTTAATCTTCAGCAGAATCTCAAGAAGTAAAAGTTGCTGGCAGCAATATCAACAGAGGGGTTGAATCCTTTCAATTTGGTGGCAACATTTTAATAAAAGTTCCCAAGAGCCATCTCTAGGACATTTATGTTCTACTGGAGAAAGACAGAGGCAGTCATTCATTAAATTCATTAAATTTAAATGAATGACAAGAGGTAATATATGCAACATATGCAAAAATCATTGCAAACTTCAGAAATAGCTCATATAGCAATAATTACAGAGCTTAGAGCCCCTAGACTAATTTCCTCATGAATCCATGCACCCCAGGACTAGTATTCAGTTGACATATTCTCCCAGTCACATTTTTTAATGTACGTATCTTGTTGGAGGCATCACCGAATTTATAGGTCTCTATATGTAGGAGTCTAAGTCCAAAATAAGAGAGAGATCGAGAGAGAGATCTGCATCAATCATGCACCAAAAAGGAATTTCAGGATATATTCTGGTATGCGTGTTGAGCATCAAGTTTTGTGGGTCAGAGCTATCTCTCAGTCAAAAGTGACATAAAATTTGCTGAATCTACAGCAGAGTGCTCCCCTGTTTTGGGGAAAGGTTCAGTAAAAGGGAGCGCTTTGCTGGGTTTTTTTGAGGAGGAAAGCTCATTTTACAGTGTGTACATTTTGCTAGCTACTATTACCACACACAAAAAAGGTTGCCCAAAGTGCTTCTAGAAATGACAAGGAATTAATTCATCTTTGCAATTTTGGAATCATTTCGCTGTTCACAAACACTCCTTGGGTTGTCTTGACAACAAAGCTTAGAGTGATCTTTGTTTTACGATGCTGCTTTCATTTTAGAAACCATTCTTAAATGCATTGAACCTAAGGTCATTTTCTTCTTCTCTTGACTCTTTAGTTTTCTCCTTTATATGTGATTAAGCTAAGGGAGAAGAGTATTTACCGAGGAATTTGAGAAATTAGATCCTTTTTAATTTAAAAGACAGAGTCTTACAGACTCAATTCAGTAAGGTGCTGAGATCCTCATGTCAGGTGCTGAGCACTTCAACCCATATAATAACAATGGGGGTCGAGGGTACTCAGTACCTCACTGTGCCAGCCTGCAGATGTGGCATATCAGTATGATTACCACACCTTTAAATCCCTAGAATTCTGCTTATTTTGCAGGGCAAGTTTGAAGCAGCATGTTACTGAGGACATGCAAACATTGTTCATTCTTGTTGTTTCCATTAATCTGGAATAAAATTACTCAGACTAAAAGTATGACTCCTCTCTATATATTGAAAAAGATAATACCAGAGTAGGTGGGTTTAAATGCAGTCTTAGGAGACTCACATGACTTTTCAAAAGTCAAATATGCCTGGTTTACCATGCTAGGTAACATAGTTACCTGTCAGTCAACAGAGCCCCTAGTACCCTCATAACTGTGAGCAGACACTGGCCCATTTATCTTGCTGTGGTATTTGTTACCAGATTTGCCCAATACTCTGGGGTATGCTCATTTATAAGGGTTACTCTTATGGGACTGGGGGAAGGTTAACAATTCTATCCATGTGCTGTTTGTGCTTACCTGTGCTCTCATATGGAGCTGAATTCTCCCTGCTGCCAATTCCCCCTCTCACTGGAGCTCTCCTGCAGGAACTAGGTCCACTAATCAGAGCACGTCTGAGAGGACTGGGTACTCAGCACTCAACCCTCATATGTCCCTGGACTCAGCTGGCTGGATTTCACAGCAATGCCACACTGCACCTTCATGTGCCTTTGGACTCTGTGGGCTGGATTAAACAGCACTTTAAGCTGCCATCCTCATAAGCCTCCAGGCTCAGCACCCCCTATCCCCACTTTCACACCACAGTCATTCACTGGTAAACCACACGATGAGCAAACCCCACAGGATTTTGCTCACTACAGGAATCTTTAGCTTGGGTACAAGAAGCGTTGTTGCAGAGCGAATGGGGAAGCCAAAACAACACCCTTTAAGGAAGAGTGAGCAAAAGAGAAAGAAAGAGAGAGAAGCAACCAGCTTAACAATGAAAGTTATTTATTTCTGAGTAGTGAATAGATATCAAAAAGTTACAATATTAAATCTAACAATTACAATATTAAATCTAAATTGAAACTGATTACAAATGTTAGGTAACCATATAACAGTTTACATAGGGCAGGGTCAGGAGGCTATGCTTAGAGAGATAGTTGATGGGAGAGAGAGAGAGAGAGACCTCAACACTCCACGGAGCTTGCACTGATCAGGGTTCCCAGATGATGGTGGTAGCCGGGGGTCCAGAGGGTAGGAGAAAAGCAGAACAGAGCCCCCAGCACGATCAGACAGGAGATGAAGAAGTCTCTATGGAACTGATGCAGTTTAAGTCCAGGTATCAGAACAGTTTTTCTTGGGGCAAGGATAGGCTTTTTTATAGGGATAGTTCAAAGAGAAAGAGGTGAGACAATAGAGACTGATCATCCCTGGTTATGGGTGATGTTCCTTGAATGAGCTCACAATGGCTACGTCTACACTGGCCCCTTTTCCGGAAGGGGCATGTAAATTTCACCAGTCGTCGTAGGGAAATCCGCGGGGGATTTAAATATCCCCCGCAGCATTTAAATAAAAATGTCCGCCGCTTTTTTCCGGCTTTTTTAAAAGCCGGAAAAGAGCGTCTACACTGGCCCCGATCCTCCGGAAAAAGTGCCCTTTTCCGGAGGGTCTTATTCCTCCTTTGAAGTAGGAATAAGACCCTCCGGAAAAGGGCACTTTTTCCGGAGGATCGGGGCCAGTGTAGACGCTCTTTTCCGGCTTTTTTAAAGCCGGAAAAAAGCGGCGGACATTTTTATTTAAATGCCGCGGGGGATATTTAAATCCCCCGCGGATTTCCCTACGACGACTGGTGAAATTTACATGCCCCTTCCGGAAAAGGGGCCAGTGTAGACGAGCCCAATGCAACTAGGCAGTTTCAGTATTTTAGAGGTTAATAGGATCGTTACTAGAACTGGTCTGATAATGACTAATTTGGGTGTGAGCAGGCCTAGGTTCATTAGCATCTGGAGCAGGGATTGACCATCAGGCAGTGCTTCTCTGCTTTCGGTGTCCCATAGTTCACTGCGGTTCTTGCCTTGGAAGAGCTGCTCTCCATTCTGTATGATAATGAGATGTCCCTCTGTTCCATCTTTAATGCAAATGAGGCTGGGGTGTTTCCTTAATTGTATCACCCTGATCTGAAGCAGTTTAGGTGTGTCTTCCCTGGCCTTTTCATTGCTTTGTCTTTGATTCTAGCAGACGCCTGAGGTGAGGGGGGGGGGGGAGGGAGATGGTTTTCCATGAATGTCACTCCCTGGCTCCCAAAAACAGAGGGCTGGAAGGTAACATTTTGGAGGTAAATATTAACTCATTAATAACTTTGCCACAAGTGGGCAATCTGAGCATTTATTTTAGGCACAGATAGTCATATTTAAAACTGCTTCTGGTTCCTTTAATTTTAAATCCAAAAGACAACATTTCAGCCAGTGCTGCCATTTGTCTTTCTTTGGTTGTGCTGAAAAGTCCTATGAATGAAAGCCTATCTTGTAACTGAAACAGAGGCTCCCGCAGCCTAAGATCAGATGTTACAGCTGCCTCAGAATATAAGGGGTAGAAAACAAAGCTGAACAATGCATAGTCCAAGCCATTTCCTTTATTCTTCAGCTGCTGTAGACCTGATGTGGAATATTTACGTTTAAAAACTTACTTTGAAGATATTACCTGCTTAAAAGAATGGACTCCAGAAAAGCATCTTCCTTTCTGGGAGGTCCACCTGTCAGTCAATTAAGGCTCTTTTATAGTGAATGGCCACATTCTCTAGTTCATGGTCATTAATGAAAGGAATACCCACTTTTTCCAGGGAGCTCTTTTTTATCTTTTCCTAGAGAGAAGCCCTTCAAATCCCTGCTGTGATGGAAAAGAATAGGGAGGATTTTTAACTGGAGGCCCTTTCAAAGGATCTCAGACATATGTGCATGGAGGTCATAGCCAATATTCTCATTACATGTATTGATCATTTAACAAAGTAAGATAGAAAATGAGTCATACCTTGCAAGGGACATAAAAGGCAGTAAGAAGAGCAAGACAAGGATAAAGGAATGTGTAGGATTTCAGGTCTCTAAGTGGGGAAGACGAGCTAAAAACCGATGACATCAAGAAGTCTGAGGTTGTTAGTGCTTATTTTGCTTCAGGCTTCGCTAAAAAGGTTAATGGGAACAGATGCTCAACACAATTAATATTAAGTACAAGGGAAAAGAAAAATGAACCAAAATTAGGAAACAATAGTTTAAAGGCTATTTATGTAAGTTAGATGTTTTCAAGTTGGCAAGGTCTGATGAAATTCATCCTAGGGTACTTAAGGAACTAGCAGAAGCAATCTCAGAACCATTAGCGATTATCTTTAAAAATGCATAGAGGACAGGTGAGGTCCCAGGGAACTGGAGAAAGACAAACATTAGTATCTGTCTTTAAATAGGGGAACAAAAAGGAGCTAGGAAATTTTAGACCAGTCAGTCTAATTTCAATACTTAGAAAGACAATGGAACAAATTCTTAAGCAATCAGTGGCTACGTCTACACCGGCATGATTTTCCGGAAATGCTTTTAATGGAAAAGTTTTCCGTTAAAAACATTTTGGGAAAGCGTGTCTAGATTGGCAGGATGCTTTTCTGTGGCCAATCTAGACGCGCTTTTCCACAAAAAAGCCCTGATCGCCATTTTCGTGATCGGGGCTTTTTTGCAGAAAACAAATCTCTGCTGTCTACACTGGCCCTTTTGCGCATAGAACGGGAGCAGCATAGTATTTCCGCAAAAGCACTGACAATCTTACATGAGATCGTCAGTGCTTTTGCGGAAATTCAAGTGGCCAGTGTAGATAGCTGGCAAGTTTTTCCGGAAAAGCGGCATGCAATTGGAAAAAAGGGTAATATTCTGGGGTGTATGTAACAGATGGAGTTAACTGTCCCACTCCACTCAACACTGGGAAGGCATCAACTGAAGTACAGGCAGTCCCCGGGTTACGTACAAGATAGGGACTGTAGGTTTGTTCTTAAGTTGAATCTGTATGTAAGTCAGAACTGGCATCCAGATTCATCCGCTGCTGAAACTGACCGTCAGTTCTGACTTACATACAGAATCAACTTAAGAACCCCAAGCGTCCCCAAGTCAGCTGCTGCTGAAACTGATCAGCAGCTGATTCCAGGAAGCCCGGGGCAGAGCAACTCTGCCTCGGGCTTCCTGTAGTCAGCGCTGGTCAGTTTCAGCAGCTCCTCGGCACTACTGGACCAACCCAGCAGCACCCCATCTGCTCTGCCCCAGGCGTCCTGATTCAGCCGCTGCTGAAACTGACCAGCAGCGGCTGAATCAGGACGAGAGCAGTTGGGGTGCTGCTGGGTTGGACCAGTAGCGCCCAGAGCGGCGCTGCGGGACCAACCGGCAGCACCCCAGCTGCTCTGCCACAGGCATCCGGAGAAAAGCCTAGTCTGCTGGGGAGGGGCATACTAGCTGCGCCCCCCCCCCCCACCCCAGCAGACCAGGAAGACACGGGCAGCGGACCGAGACGCACCGCGGTCCCGCCGCCTGGGTCCTCTGCGGCTTTGCTCCCCGTCTCCCTGGTCTGCTGGAGAGCAAAGCCTCTGAGGACGCCGGCAGTGGGACAGCCGCGGGGCGTCTGGGCTGTCCTGCTGCCGGCTTCCCCCGCGGCTTTGCAAAGCCTCGGAGAAGCTGGCAGTGGAGCAGCCCAGGCGCGCCTGAGGTGCCCCGCTGCCCGAGCCCCCCCCCCTCGGCTTTGCAAAGCCGCAGGGAAGCCGGCGGCAGAGCAGCCCAGGCACGCCTGGGGTGCCCCGCTGCCCTCCCCCCCCCCCCTCCCCCCCCGGCCGCTTTGCAAAGCCTCGGGGAAGCCGGCGGCGGGGCAGCCCAGGTGCGCCTGGGGTGCCTCGCTGCCCGAGCCCCCCCACAGCTTTGCAGACCAGGGAGACGCAGAGCAAAGCCCCAGAGTACACGGGTGGTAGGACCGCGAGGTCCCGCAGTCCATGTACTCTGGGGCAGCCCCGTTCGTAACTGCGGATCCGACGTAAGTCGGATCCGCATAAGTCGGGGACTGCCTGTATTGTGTCTGGTATTGGGCACACACTTTGTCCAGAGGAAAGCAACATAAATCGTAAGAGGTTTAGAAAATCTGACCTATTCAGAAAATGTTTTAAAAATGTTTAGTTTGAAGCAAGAAAAAGATTGAGGTGTGACCCAAAACAGCTTTAAAATATGTGAAGGGACATTATAAAAAGGACAGTGATCAATAAAGGTAAGATAAGGAGTAACGGGATTATTCTTTAGTTCAAGAGATTTAAGTTAGATATTAAGAAAAGCTTTCCAAATACAAGGTTAGTTAAGTTCTGAAGTAGGGTTCCTAGGGAGGTTATGGAATCTCTATTACTAGAGGTTTTTAAAACAGGTTGGACAAACCCCTGTCAGAAATGGTCTAGGTCAGGGGTTCTCAAACAGGGTGTCACAAGATTAATACATGGGGATTGTGAGCTGTCAACCTCCACCCACAAACCCTCTGTTGCCTGCAACATTTATAACAGTGTTAAATGTATAGAAAGTGTTTTTTAATTTGTAAGAGCGTCACACTCAGAAGCTTGCTATGCGAAAGGGGTCACCAGTACTGAGGTTTGAGAACTACTGGTCTACATTTACTTGATCCTGCCTCAGTGCATCAGGCTGGACTTGACCCCTTGAGGTCCCTTTCTGTTCAGCATTTCTATGATTTTATGATGTAGTTTGTTACATACTAGACTCAGTCTTACGGTTCTTGTTCAAACAAAACTCAGTATCAAAGGACAATTTTGGCAGACTGGGCTGCAAAAGAGTTCACTTAACCCAACATGAAAAGCCTTCTTAACCCAATGTGAAAAGAGACATCCACAACTATCCTTTAACATTAACTACTGGGAATCAGCCTCCAAATTTGTGTGAGAATATCTGACACACACACAAGATATTTTGTATCAGAGGGGTAGCCATGTTAATCTGGATCTGCAAAACAAGGCGTCCTGTGGCATTTTATAGACTAACAGATTTATTGGAACATAAACTTTCATGGGCAAAGACCCGCTTCATCAGATGCATGAAGTGGAAATTCCAGGGGCAGGTATAAATATACAGGCATAAGAAAAGAGTACCAATCAAGAGTAAGGCTAGTGATAATGAGGTCAATTCAGTCAGGGAGGATGAGGCCCACTACTAGCAGCTAATGTGGAGATGTGAACACCAAGAAAAACTGCTTTGTAATTGGCTAGCCATTCACAGTCTTTGTTTAATCCTAAACTGATAGGCTACATCTACACTGGCACTCTTTTCTGGAAATGCTTAAAACGGAACAGTTTTCCATTATAAGTATTTCCGGAAAAAGTGCGTCTACATTGGCAGGATGCTTTTCCGGAAAAGCACTTTTTCCGGAAAAGCGTCCAGGGCCAATCTAGACGCGCTTTTCCTCAAAAAAGCCCCAATCGTCATTTTCGCAATCGGGGCTTTTTTGCGGAAAAGACTTCTGTGCTGTCTACACTGGCCCTTTTCCGGAACAGTTTTTCCGGAAAAGGACTTTTGCCCGAACGGGAGCAGCATAGTTTTTCCGGAAAAACAATGACAATTTTACATTTGATCATCATTGCTTTTCTGGAAAAGCAAGCGGCCAGTGTAGACAGCTGGTAAGTTATTCCAGAAAAGCGACTGCTTTTCCGGAATAAGTGGCCAGTGTAGACACAGCCTTGGTGTCAAATTTACAGGTGAACGTTAGCTCTGCAGTTTCTCTTTGAAGTCTGTTCCTGAAGTTTTTTTGTTGCAGAATGGCTACCTTTAAATCTGCTACTGTGTGTCCAGAGAGATTGAAGTGTTCTCCTACAGGTTTTTGTATGTTACCATTCCTGATATCTGATTTGTGTCCATTTATTCTTTTGCGTAGGGACTGTCCAGTGTTTTGTAACATGGGAACAGTGCAACCTATCCAGGGTTTTCCCCCCTTATTTTTTCAGGTTCTTTTTCAGATGAGAATAAGTAAATGCAGGGGAGCTGACAGCCTTTGCAGGCCCCTGGGCAAGGGAGGAAGAGGCCCCGGCCCCAGGCTTTCCTGAAGGGGAAGAGCCTGAGGTGGAAAGGGTGGGATCAGGCAGTAAGCCCTCTGCGCCATCTGGAGCTCACTATGCCCCCACCCCACCCTTAGAGCCGCATAAATTGTGCGATGCAGGACTCTGCAGTATACCACTCCCAAAGAGGTAACAGGAAGTCCCGGGACCCTTTGAATTGCTGGATCATCTCTCATCTCTCCTGTCAGCGGGCTTGAGTAAATGCGTATAATGTAATCTTCAATTCAGCTCAGAAGTGGACTGTGTCTTTGTCATGTCAAAAGAAAGAAAGAAAACTGTTTCATTTTCCCTTGATTTACTTGAGTCTCCCTTGGAAAAGGTCAGAGCCTCCCCAAGGAAGGGAGCCTCTCAGTTTGAGAAGCACGCAATGCAAGGTTTCTTCTTGAATTGTTTCTAACCCATGTATCACTGCATAAATCAAAGTGATAGAATACATTTCTCTGTTCATACTGGGGCCATAAGGATGGAGAGTTACATTTCAAGTAGATCTAGGCAAATATTGTGATGAAATACCTATGAACATTTGTGTGAGGAAATACAGTGAATTACATTGGATGGCATTCCAAAACCCCTTCATTTACTGTGTAACCGCTATTCAGATAGTCAGGGTTTTGTTTACATAAACAGTTGGGGGCTTTCAGACACAAGATTACATGCATTTGTGTATAGTTGCTTTTACCTACCGGCAATTACACATGTTCATGTGAAACCATGTGGCTACACATGAAACTATCCACAGTATATTCATCCAGTCATGGAGTTAAAAACCTTACCAGGTGATTAGTCACACAGCTTGAACAGCAAAGCCTGAATATGTCTAATGGGCACTCCAGAAGCTGGAGTTTGTTTGCCTAAAACATTTGTCGGATAACTGCAGATAGCAAACAAATTCTCAAAGCCATAGTCTGGTTTTATGCTTGTAAGGTACTGTATCTTTGAATGTGTTTACCTAGCACAGTAGGGCCCTTCTCCTGGTTGAGGCCTCTCCGTACTGCTGCATAACATGATTATTTATTAACAATAATCTGCTTCTGACAAATCACAAATAGAAAAGGGACTAAATGCATTAACTCACTTGTTTGCTGCAGAGAGTTGGGCTTGCTTTAATTATATGACTAACCAGCTAGCTTGTGTTTTACAGTTATCTGAAGAAGAAGAAAAAAACAGGGTTAATGAACAAAGCCAGATTTTTCCAGCTCAGCATTTGAACTGGTTATTGTTTCTCCAATTCTATAGATTGGGGAGCCAAAACTTGTGCTCTTTATGGACTGCTCCTCTGAGACCATGAGCAGTCGCTTTTTGAAGAGGAGTCAGTGCATTGAGGATGCCGAAACTGTCACGAAGCTAATTGAATCATACTATCAAGCCACTGAGCCCATGATTGCATATTATGAAAAGAAGACACCTTTATGCAAGGTAAATTGCTTAACTTTTGAATTAAGCTATTGTTCTCCTCTTCCATTAGATGAATGGTATTTCAGGGTGAGTGATTCAAACAAAGGCCATTTATAAACTGTTCAGTTCCTGCCAGTTTCCCACAAAGCTCATATTCTGATCTGATCTGATCTGATCTTTCTTTTGCTTAATTTATTTTCTCCTGTGCACAAGCTGGCACTGACAATTTCAAAGAGTCTGTGTAAAACACACTGTTACTTTCAACGCTCAATGGAGCAGCCTGCAATATACAACAACTGCAGCCAAATCTCTGTCTTTTGCAAAACAATTTTAAAGCTTAAAAGGGCAGATACACCTAGAATACCATGCAGCACCACAAACCACTGTATTTTCTCCTATTAAAAGCTTTTATTTAAACAATCTGAGGCTTAGGTTTACACTACAGAGTTTTTGTTCAAAAACTCACGACGTATCCACACCTCAAGTGCATTTTTATGCAAGTAAAACGAAAAAACAGAGGGGTTTTTCCGGTGTAGGTATTCCTCTTTCTACGAGGAATAACTCCTTTTTGCGCAATAGCTGTTGTGCAAAAAGGTGTGTGTGGATGGGGAACAGGGGTTTTTTGTGTGCAAGTGCATTTTTGCGCTTTCGAGAAGTCTGTACGCTCTCTTTCACAAAACCACATCACTTTTTCAATGCGCTTTTGCAGTGTGGATGCTCTCTTGCATAAGAGCTCTTCTGAAGAAAAGCTTCTTGCGTAAGAAGCCTGTTGTGTAGACATAGCCAGAGTGTATTTCTCTGCAGCCAGGACAGCAGATTAAGTCTGTCATAAACACCTTGTTGTGACACATAAAACTCCCTCCTGCGCAGATCCTCAACTGGTATCAATGGCATAGGGCCACTAATTTCAGGAGAACCACATCTTTTTATGCCTGCTGAGAATCTGACCCTCATAGCATAGCATGTTTGTCAACACAAAGCATGACTCTTGTTCAAGTAAAAAGAATAAATAATCAGCACTTCATAGAGCTGCAAGAGCAAAACAAATGTGTGTTTAATCGATTGATGTACTAAACTGCCTTGAAATTCTGTGCACCCTCCCCTCATTCACAGACCACCTTAAAGGAGGGCAGAAAGAAGATCCGAATCATACATGTCCCAGGGATCCCCAGTCACCCATTCTTGCTGGCATTAGGAAGTAAATTACATCTTTCAGTTCCAGCTTGGGTTTCTACACCCAGAATGGACTCACCTGAGGAAAGGGCCAGTGGCGATGCCTGTGATGTTGCTTCCATCTGAGATCTCCTCTTCCTATAGGGCAGAGGCCCTTAGCTCCACCACCCTGCCTCAAGGCAGAAGCCCTGAGCTCCCTCTGCCTTAGTTTGGTAGATGGCAAATGGACGTAGGGGGCTCACAAGCTGCACTTTACCTGTAAAAGAACTGCAAAAGGTTCATGAGCAAGGGTTTGGGAACCCCTCTACTATGTTAACAGATTGTAGTTGGTAAAATAATATTTGTGTGATGGGTTCAGTCAGAGATGTCCTTTGGGGTTGTCACCCCATGTGCTGATCATACCACTGAGCCCACCTACATGCCTTCTGGGTCTCCCCACCACCCTGTCCTGCTGGGTCAGAAGCTCTCGTCTCCCCCATGCAAGGCACAGAGTTGGGGTAACAGCCCCCCCAGCAGAGCAACACAGATACTGAACCAGCTCAGCTCTGGAAGAACTCAGCTATAGGTCCTACGCAGTATCCAGGAACACAACCCTCAACAGGGACCAACCCCACCAAATCAGTTTTACTCTGTATAAAAGTTTTACACAGAGAAAGTTCATCAGAGTCACTTCCTTTATCAATGAAAGAGAAATATGCACAGCTGTTCCTTCCCTGCCCCCTTCCTGTAATAATTTTTTACACTAGGTTTGATAATTAAAAATGTTTTAATAAGTATAAAAAGTAGAATTTAAGTGACTGCAAGTGAAAACAGACAGATCAAAGTAAGTTACTAAGCCAAAATAAACAAAACACACTCATTAAGCCTAATATCTCAAGAGAAATTATTTCAAAGTATATTCCTCACTCTGATCCTTATTTCAGGTAAAATTCATCAAGACAGTTGATTTTTCTCTGGCCTGTTGATAAATTCTTCAGACTGATAAACAGAAACATTAGCAGCTACTCCTGTGCTGCTCCATGGCAAACCCTTCACCACTTACCAAGTTCTTGGAGTGGTCCCCATCAAAACTTATTGCCCACCCCTGCTCTAGTCTCTTGTCATAACGTCTCATTTACTTGGTACAGAGTAGAGATGTCAATGTGTAGTCGAGCACATAATTAACCAAGTACATGAGCACCAGATCCGCCTGCCCCTTCCCCCCTCTTCCCTCCACTACTGCTTCTGATAGACAGGCAGCAGCCTAGAGTGGCAGAGGATTCCCTGGGAACGGGGTCAGGAGTACGCAGGCTGCCAGCCCCGCCCTTGGGGACTAGCGAATAGTCGTGTAATCAATAATATTTTGTGCAGTTACACAACTATTCAATTACACAATATCTAATATCCCTTGTACAGAATCAGGCATCTGGTGTATTTTTGGGTGTTTAATTTTAGTTTAAAAAAATACTCTCTTCCACTTGTACTAAAGCCAAGTACCCTCTGCCCTCTTAATGTAGCAATGGGGGGCATTACAAAATAAACACATTGGCTGCGTCTAGACTGGCAAAAACTTTTCTGTTAAAAGTATTTGCGGAGAATCATGCCAGTCTAGACGAAGCCATTTTGTGCCTGTCATTGCCGCCTGCTCAGTCATCTATTTTGTTTTATTCCATCCCTACTTTGCCAATCTGTTCATTGTCCAGTTAGGCTGCAAACTCATTGGAGAGTAGAGAATCAATATGTTAGTCAGTCGCAAGATTCTTACAGACTCAGCCATTAACTGTGTCCATAGGTTTCACTCTACCCAGAAATGCATTCAAAGGTCCATTTGTCACTGCCTTTGAAAGTCTCTTTCTCCCTTTTCTTGGTCTTACTAGTGTTCAGGGCCCTGCCCACTGCCCTGTTGAAAGGAACAGACACAGAGCACATTATCATATCCTAACAATGGGTTCTTACTGTGTTCCTCACTTCCTGGGTATACATTTTCTTAAGATTGTGTATTTTGCCCCTCTTTAGGTCGCAGGCAAAAAGGATATGAATGTAGCTCACCCTGTTTATTGGTTTAAATCTAATTTGAAATATTTGTGAGCGAGGCTTGTTAGTCTTTGTTTTGAAGAGTCCTTTTCCCCACTGATGTTTAGCACCATGATACACCTGAGTGACCCTCTTTGAATATAAGACAGATCATCTCCTTGCTGATGTAATTGGTGGCCAGCAAAGGAGATGGGAAGGTCAGCTGATGGAGAAGGTCATGGTGTGAGCCATCAAGAGGGAGGATCACATTTTATAAAGAGCTTGAACATTAAACCTTAGTTTGCTCATTGACTGCATTAGATTTACTATTAGGATATACATGGAAGAAGCTTTGAGGGCCTTATGGAGACCATGAACCTTTGGAGTCTGGTCTGGTTGCCTCTGAAATCAATAGGATTCTTGAAATGATGATTTGGCAATGTCAGATTACTGTGGCCAGAATGTCAGGTCCATCTGAATTCACTGTTTAACAAAAGATAATTGCTAACTGCTTCTGTTCAGCAGTCAAAGAGCTATAACTAACAAAAAGATTGGAATGTTAATATAGACGTTTCCCCTGTCTGTGATCCTGACCAGAATAAATGATAGTGAATCTTTAGAAAGCTCAGCTGAGCAGAGGCACAGGTAGTGTGCCACACTGGTGTGCAGTTTCACAGAAAATCTCATCAGACAAAAGAAAGGTGATAGAATTGAAGGGACTTGGGGGCAAGGGTGTTTGTTTTTAATCTGCATATTTTCAATTTGAGCAGAAAGCTTCCAAACCCAGAGCAATGTGCCTGTAACAGTAGGATAGAAGTTATTTCCCAGGCGAGGAATTTAACATCTTGATTTGGGAGGGGGGGGTGTAATTCAGTTTTTTATGATTCGTACCATCTACCAGCTGGTGACAACAACTACAGATTGTTTTTACAGACTATTCTTATCCTACATGTCAAGACAGAAAGTACTTTTTGAAAGGAACAAAGACTGTAACTTCAGAATACAGAAGCATTCATACTATTTAGTGCTGTTTTTCAAAAATACAAAACCATTGCACTAATTTCAGAAAGCTGATGTTAGTAGTTTGCAATTAACTAGTGAACTATGACATTTCATGGCAGCTGTTGATTATAGCAGAAAAATAGAAAAAAGGGCAAAATTTCATCGCAAAAATGCAAACATCAAGCGTTAATTAAAAAAATAGGAAAACTGCTGGCAAAAGTCTATTCTAGGTGCAAGAACAAACTCATGGAATCATACTCACATTTATTATGTGTGACAGCCACATGTGAATCCAACTCTGCTAAAACAAATGGGGTGCTTTTTTTAGAAAGGGCTATATAAACAAAGACCCAATTATATAGGGCAGGCTGCATCTCAGGAGCATTCCTTCATACGTGGTTTGTCAGCTAAACTATTTTGTAGCAAATGTTGATTTTTTTTCTAATACAAAATCAAATTATGAAACTAAAATATGTTTTACTCTTATAGTCATCAAGTGTGGTTATCCAGAGGGACAGAGGTCTTGAGGGTAGGAATTATAAGTAGTCTTTCACAACGTAATGGTTAAATGAAGTAGTGTGGGCCAATGTTCTAGTTTTTCCATCCATGTGCAGAATACATTTTATGTGCATCGAGGCAGTGGAAACACATGCTGATAGTGTGGGTGCTATGCTAATCAGCTGGGGGGGGGAGGGGATTTGAATCTGTCCTGGGTGGTCACTCAAGCACTCAGCTTACGGGAACACTTGTATGGGCTGGATTTCTAATGTATACAAGCTATGCTACCCTTACGTCATTGTGTACACTCCAGTCACCACATGTCTAGCTACACGCCACATGGAAAGGCAGGCTACATCCATGCTTCTCACTGTGGTTGGTAGCTACACATAGCAGTGAAAGGCTCTGGCAAGGGAGAGGCAGTGAAGAATGGCTTCAGTTGCAGGGAGGGGCTAGAGGTTCCCCTCCTCTCTATCCTCCTGCCTGAAACTTTCCTGGCTGCTTCTCTCCTGCTAAAGCAGGGGCGGGACACTTTTTTGGGTCAGGAGTCACTGACCCACAGAAAAATCAGTTAAGGGCCACTCGGGGAAAGAAACAATCCTCACTGACCTGGTCCTCAAGTGAGAAGGATTAAAAAAACCCTCACAGATGTGGCCCTCAACTGAGAAGCAGGAAAAAAAAGCCACACTCACCTCATTTCCCTCAGGCTTCAGCCCCAGGGCTAAGGGGAAAGTGATGTAGCTCAGGGCTTCCCCCCAGGGCCTGATTAACTCTTCTGGGGTTTTAGGGCTCTAGATCTGAGGTTTTGTGGGGCTCCCTAACTCGGGTGGAGCCAAAAATTAGGGGTTCAGTGTTTGGAAGGGGCCTGCTGGGGAGTGGGCTGGAATTGGAGGTGCAGAGTCTGGTAGAGTGCAGGAGTAGGCTGGATGTGGGAGTCAGGGCAGGAGGGAGGGTGCAGGAGTGGGGTGGGAGTGCAGGATAAGGGCAGGAAGGAGAATGCAGGAATGGGGTGGAGAGGGTCTGGGCAGGAGATAAGATGCAACAGCAGGCTAGGCATGTGTGGGGTCTGGGCAGGAGGGAGGGCACAGCAGCAGAGCGGGGATGGAAGTGGAACAAGGATGCAGGATGGGACAAGAGATAGGGGCACCCACCTGGTGCAGCTCCCAGGGAGCACAAGTGGTTCTGTGCAGGCACAACACCCTGCTGCTCCCATTGGCTGCAATTCCAGGCCCATGGGAAGTGATGGGGTACAGTACCTGCAGGGAGCATTTCCCTGTAGTGTGCAGAGCCACTTCCTTCCCCAGTGCCAGGCAGAGCCCTCAGGCCAGTGTGGCCTCAGCTTGCCTAGATCGGGCCTGTGAGGCGCAGAGCTCCCCACCCCCACAGAGAGTTGGTGCTAGCGTTCCAGCCATGGCAGCCCCCCATGACTGGAGTGCCAGCTCGCACCACTACTGTTGCGGGGGGGCAGCAAGAGCTGGGCCTTGTGGGCCACATCAAGGCAAGCTGCAAGCTGGATATGGCCTGCAGGCTGTAGGTTCCCCACTCCTGTGCTAGAGCCTTTCCCTGTGGCTACATGGCTAAAAACAGCATTGTAGCCATGGGAAGCTCTGCCTGCACTGGAAAGTTGTATAGGGGCTGTAGCTGAGGCATTCCAGGAGTAGTCTACTACTTGCCTTTCAGAGCCTTACTCTTTACACTCCTGTTTATACGCTTTTTAGCTGGGCATGCTGTGTGTGTACACACACCACTCCATATGTGTAGACATACTCACAGATAGGTGCCGAATAGGACTTTCGAAAGGGCTTAGGTGCCTCACCCCCATTAATTTCCAGGTGAGTTAGGCACATTGGTGCTTTTGAAAAGCCCATTAGCTTCTGTCTGCATCTTTTGGTGCCTAACTACCTTTAAAAACCAGGCTGTCTGATGTAATTGTGGCTTTTCCCAGAGTTATGCTTTTTACTGACACACAAAAATTCTGATAATTTTGACTCATCCTTTAAAGCTTGATGTATTGACAGCATGTGGGAGTTTAATCAGTAATATTAAACAGCAATACATAGGCAATTAAGCAACATCCCCAACCTAGTTTACAGCAGCTGAGTAGGTGTTTTCCTAGGAAACTTCATGTTCAAATAGACAGCTAAATAAAAGGAGTGTGCACTTATCAAATAATGTAAGTCGCTTGGCCCAGTGGATTTTCAGGGAATCATAAAAAATACCTATTTCAGTCTGAAGTTTAGCCTACAAGATGTCAAAGCAGATGCATTTTTTTCCTTGTACTTTTCAAAACAGGGTGAAAAGTAGTTAAGTCGTGTTGATTAAGGAGCAGAAGAAAAAAAGTTTTTGTTACTTATTGCAGAGTTTTTGCGCTGCTGTTACAAAAATCCCCGTCACTCATAGAAATTGTAAATAGACCATCTGGTGTACAAGTGTCCAGTCTCTGACAGCAACCCACACTGTTTATTTTAGAGTGTTAATCTTTTCAGGTGGAGGAGCCTTTATTTGAAGTGGCATATTTCTGTGATCGCTACATTTGTTACAGCCTGTTATAGAGAATGTATCTGAGAGAACAGTGATTCTCCCATATAATCAATGTGTCTCTCTAAAGGTTGGTGTAGAATACTTGAATGTAAAGGTTTAGGATATTTGGGGAAGTGAGAGTGTGCATTAGATTGTAATAAAATTTAACACCACCTCGTGACCCTCTTGGTTACTTTTTGTGACACCTCACCCCGGGGAGCGGCAATCCCGTCGTTTCTCAACTGCTTCAGAGAGAAACGATAACTGACAATTATGGGTAATAAGGTCACAAGGGACAGTTCTTTAAAATATTAAATTAATGGGCACCGGTGCAGCAGTTTTTCTAAGGGCTTGTTTGCACAGGAAATTAGTAAGGATTAAGGCAGAGTGTGAGTGTAAAATGCAATAGTAATTCTGCTGCAGCTCCTCATGAGTCCTAACATAGAATGTGTCCTATGACTATATTATAGGCACAGGCCCCAGCATATAGGCCAATTAACCTGATAGGAGTTATTCCTCCCAGCATAGGAACAACATCTCTCTGAGGGTATGTCTACACTGCATTCCTCTTCCCAGCAAGAAATGCAAATGCAGACAAGCAAAATTGCAAATGAAGCACAGATTTGAATTTCCCGTGCTGCATTTACATAATCACAGACTGCCGCTTTTCCGAAATGGCGTATTGCGGGAAAATGAACGCAGTCCATGCAGGGTTATTTCAAGAAAATAACCCTGCCTTCAAAATAACACTTACTCCTCAAAATGAGGGTTATTTTGAAGGAAAGGGTTTTTTTTCCCCTCAAAATAACCCCACACGGATCACATTCGTTTTCCCAAAATATGTTATTTCGGAAAAGCGGCAGTCCGTGATTATGCAAATGAAGCATGGGAAATTCAAATCAGTGCTTCATTTGCAATTTCACTTGTCTGCATTTGCATTCCTGTCTCAGAAGAGGAATGCAGTGTAGACATACCCTGAGTGATGTTAGTTAGCATAGCTGTGTGTACATGGAGGACTTTGTCAACATAACCAATATATGCCAATATAACGTTCACATGTAGACTGAGCCTCAGAAGGACTCTTTTTGAGGTGTGGCTTAAGTACTAAATCACATCACTTTTAGTGTGGAATAAAAGTTCCATGGGGGCGTTTGTGTAGAATAGCAGCTGTGCTTTAAATTCACATTTTTAGCTTATTCTGTGATAACTTCCTATGTCACTAAACCTCTGTGTTTGTAGATCTCTGAACTGTTTATTCAGGCTAAGTCTCAGAGAGATAGCCATGTTAGTCTGTAAGGGTACATCTACGCAGCAGCGTTATTTCGGAATAACTGACGTTATTTCGAAATAACAAAATGCCAGTCTACACCGCAAGCCAATTATTTCAAAATAATGTTGAGATGGAGGATTTCTTACTCCAACATATGTACTCTTTCTGCAATGCAGGTTAAGGGAAGTCGAAGGAAGAGTGTTCTTCCTTCTATTAGATCAAGACTGAAGCCTCCTTATTGGAATACAGGTTCTTCACCTGCACTGTAATTGTATTACTATGTATTAACCAAGACAAATGAAAATAGGTGGAACAAAAGCTGTTTTAAACTTAGAAAACGAGCATAAAATTCAGTTGTCACAAATGAAACCTGGCATGAGGTCAGAACCCAAAATAGGAATAGTCTAAACAGTCCTACTACTGTCTCGATGTCCGAACAAGAGAGGTAGGTGAATGTCTTCAGGCTGAGGAAAAGGAACAAGCAGAGACGGGACAAAGTTGCAGAAACCCAGGTAGGTAGATAGTCGTCTTGCTTTTGATCTTCTTTCTTCCATACTTGACACGCTGTCCTGCGTGTGGACTGGAGGACGAGATGGTACGTATGCATGTATGACTGGCCCTACTGCAGACTCCTAACTAAAAATAAATAAAACCTGTACTAGCAGTCATTATGGCTGTGAAACTAGATTACTGCACCACAAAGGGCTGTCAGCAACCAGGTTGGCTTCTGCCCCAGAGGGCCTACTAAGTCAAACAGCTTGGTAGCTGTCGATCGAGCACTGATGGTTTGTGCTGATGACATGGACAGACAGCCTCTACCTACCTCAGTAACTGCAGCCCCAACTCTCCATGGCTGAAGCACTGAAGGGCTGCATCTAGACTGGCAAGTTTTTCCGCAAAAGCGACTGCTTTTGCAGAAAAACTTGGCAGCTGCCTACACTGGCTGCTTGAATTTCCGCAAGGACACTGACTTCCTATTGTCTGAGATCACTGCTTCTTGCAGAAATCCTATGCTGCTCGCATTCAGGCAAAAGCCCTCTTGCGCAAATGCTTTTGCGCAAGAGGGCCAGTGTAGACAAAACGGTATTTTGTTTTGCGCAAAAAAGCCCCGATCACGAAAATGGCAATCGGGGCTTTCTTGCGCAAAACCGCGTCTAGATTGGTACGGACGCTTTTGCGGATCTAGACGCTCTTTTCCGCAAATGCTTTTAACGGAAAACTTTTCCGTTGAAAGCATTTGTAGAAAATCATGCAAGTCTAGACTTAGCCAAGCAGTATAGTACTTGCTGCTATTGGGTCCATTGTGCTTGGGATTTTCTTCTTTTGTTTGTTTCTGTGCTGCCTGAATGATTACTTTCAGTCCCTGTGGTGGCCATTTGACAAGTAAGTCTATAACATTTGTTTTCGTATCTTTGAGGTTGTGTTGTAAAATGTTTATGTTGATTCTTTGTCTTCAGCTTTGATACAGTTGACCATGACGTTCAACTGATTTGTTTGTGAACATAAGGGATGGTGGATGGAGCCTTCCCTAACTGTATGGCCACGTCTAGACTGGCATGATTTTCCGGAAATGCTTTTAACAGAAAAGTTTTCCATTAAAAACATTTTCGGAACAGAGCGTCTAGATTGGCACGGATGCTTTTCTGCAAAAGCACTTTTGCAGAAAAGTGTCCGTAGCCAATCTAGACACGCTTTTGCTCCAAAAAGCCCAGATCGCCATTTTCGCGATCGGGGCTTTTTTGCGCAAAACAAATCTCAGCTGTCTACACTGGCACTTTTGCACAAAAGTTTTGCGCAAAAGGGACTTTTATCTGAACGGGAGCAGCATAGTATTTCTTCAAAAAGCACTGATTTCTTACAGTAGGAAGTCAGTGCTTTTGCAGAATTCAAGCGGCCAGTGTAGACAGCTGGCAAGTGTTTCCAGAAAAGCGGCTGATTTTCCCGAAAAACTGGCCAGTCTAGACACAGCCTGTTTTTATCCTCCTGAGAACTCAGAGTGTAGTTGTGGGAAGTTGTTCCTCTACCCCATGAGCCTTGTCTATTGGGATATGACAGCTATGGATATTATCACCTGAACAATTTCAATAGGTAGAAGGGAGAGCAAAAGACAGACTGCAAGGTATCCTTGATTTTTAGAATTTACCCCCCATCTCCATTGGATCCACCAGAATCCAGAGTTGTTAACCTTTGCACACATTTATAAAACATATCCTTTCCCCCTCTTTTCTAAGGCAGTTTTCTGAAGGGAAGGTGCTGAGGTGGATCTAGTTATGGAGAGCCTTTTGTGTATAGAATCATAGAACACTAGAACTGGAAGGGATCTCAAAAGGTCATCAAGTCCAATCCCCTGCCCTCACAGCAGGACTAAGCACCATCTAGATCAGGGGTCAGCAACCTTTCTGAAGTGGTGTGCCAAGATTTAACCCTCCTTCCCTGAGTCATGTCACTCTCCTGGGAGGAGTGGGGGTGGCGCACCACCGCATGCCCTGTGGACCACCTGGGTCAATGCAAACATTTCCACAGACTACCAGTTGCTAATGGAAACTCACCGTTAATTACATAATTATGCTCAAGCCATTTTGCTAGTGCTGCAGCTAGGAAAATGGTTTCATTTAAATTATTAAACAGATTAAGGATTTTCTGTTTAGGGAAGGCTCCATCCACCGTCCCTTATGTTCACAAACAAATCAGTTGAATGTCATGGTCAACTGTATCAAAGCTGAAGACAAAGAATCAACATAAACATTTTACAACACAACCTCAGAGATACGAAAACAAATGTTATAGACTTACTTGTCAAATGGCCACTACAGGGACTGAAAGTAATCATTCAGGCAGCACAGAAACAAACAAAAGAAGAAAATCCCAAGCAAAATGGACCCAGTAGCAGCAATTACTATACTACTTGGCTACGTCTAGACTGGCATGATTTTCTTTCTGCAAATGCTTTCAACGGAAAAGTTTTCCGTTAAAAGCATTTGTGGAAAAGAGCGTCTAGATTGGCACGGACGCTTTTCTACAAAAGCACTTTTTGCAGAAAAGTGTCCGTACCAATCTAGATGCGCTTTTGCGCAAAAAAGCTCCGATCACCATTTTCGCGATCGGGGCTTTTTTTGCACAAAACAAATCTGAGCTGTCTACACTGGCCCTTTTGCACAAAAGCTTTTGCGCAAAGGACTTTTGCCCGAACGGGAGCAGCATAGCATTTCCACAAGAACACTGACAACCTTACATGAGATCGTCAGTGTTCTTGCAGAAATTCAAGCGGCCAGTGTAGAGAGCTGGCAAGTTTTTCCACAAAAGCAGGTGCTTTTGCAGAAAAACTTACCAGTCTAGACACAGCCACAGCGTTCTTTCAAAAGAAAATCGAAAATGCAGGGGGTTTTCTGACAGCAGTGAATATCATTCTATGAGGAAGAATGCCTTTTCCAACAGAGCTCTTTTGGGAAAAGGGGTGTGTGGATGCAGAAGAGGGAGTTTTCAAGAGGCTTCCAGGAAAAAGCACAAGTGGCCACTGTCCATAGTAATCACAGCTTACATGTGATATTGGGCGCTCTTTCAAAAAAAGTAGATCACTTTTTCGATGCACTGTGGCAGTATGGACTCTCTCTTTTGGAAGAAGTTTTTTTGGAAGATCTCTTCGAGAAAAGCTTCTTTCGAAAGAAGCCTGCAGTCTAGATATACCCTCCTTTGCCTGCAGGCTGCAGCGCCGGGGCTGGGTAATGCAGAGCCCAGGGCTGACTCCAGCCAGGCCAGGAAAGGCAGAGCATTGAGGAAGGGGCTCCCTGCCCCCACCCACAGCTCATGCCTGGTGCACCATGTAGGTCAGCTGCACAGTCTCTATGGAGCAGGCCCAGCCCCGCCTCCTCCCAAAGAAGGAAGCCCCAGGGATGTTCCCGTGTGCCTCTCTCGCCACTGCTCCCCCCGCCCACTCTAGCCTGCAGCTTCGCAGCTGAGGCTCGAGCCAGAGCACGGGCTCCCCCGCTGTGCAGGGGGAAGGGGCAAAGCTGAGCTTCCACCCCACATATCAGGGGCTGCTGACTTCTGATCTAGCTCATCCCTGATAGATGTGTCTAACCTGCTTTTAAATATCTCCAATGATGGAGAGTCCACAACCTTCCTAGGCAATTTATTCCAGTGTTTAACCACCCTGACAGGTAAGAACTTTTTCCTAATGTCCAACCTAAACCTCTGTTGCTGCAATTTAAGCCCATTGCTTCTTGTCCTATCATCGGTGGTCATGGAGAACAGTTTTTCTTCCTTTTCCTTGTAACACCCTTTTAGGAACTTGAAAACTGCTATCATGTCCTCTCTGAGTCCACTCTCTTCCAAACTAAACAAACCCAGTTCTTTCAGTCAGTATGTAGTGGTTTTAAAATTAAGGAATAAGCACTGTGAGAAAGCAGTGCTAGAGGGGAAATATATAAACCTTAGGGCTAATTAAAGCATGGTTCCCTGTAGTCTAGGGAGGGCTACTACAGATTAATTGAAGCACCTGTAGTCAATTAAGGCCCTGTCAGGAACCTAATAAAAACTGCCAGGGTCAAACAGTGTGGAGCAGGCCTGAAGTTTAGATTTAGGCCTGTATTGCTGAGATTTGAAAAACCAGAGAGCTAGGAGGGAAGGGGGGTGGGTCCTCCCCCAATATCAAGGAAAATATATATATCTCACACACACACACACACACACACACACACACACAGCATGAAAGAGAAATTTCTGGAATACACACACACACACACACACCCCACCCCCGCTAAATCAAACCCCGTGAGATTGATCTCCAGTGTGTCAATCCTCCGGTAAGTATAAACAAGCCCTTGTCAGTTCTCCAAAGTGAGTTTAACATCCAGGAGAAAATCTGGTCTAAGCGGAATCAGTAAAGAACTCAAACTAAAGGGAAAAGCTCAGACTTACCATCTGTTTTGAAAAAAGCGAGCAATAGACCAAAGCAAAACAGTGCCCACTGTAGAACATAGCTCACACCAAAGAATAAATTCACAAAGTTTGAAATAAAAAATTTTTTGAGGTGACAAGCCTTGGTTCGGAGTTGTTGCCTGAAAGCCCTTAGATCATAGGATTATATTCAGTGAAACTTCCAAATGGGAAGTAAATAGTAAACAGTCAGTGCTAGAGACGTTACCAGTATTAAAACAGGTTTATTTTATTGAGTTCATGTTTATCATAAGTGTTAAAATAGCTCAGAAATCTTTAGAGCTCTTTCCCTAAATCAAATATGTAATATTTTTAACTGTGATTTTCTGCAGAGTCCTTCAATGCGCAATTGAAACTTCCAAAACCTCCATATGTAGTCTAGCAGAAGCATAAGGAATGAATATTCTGTTTTCCAATTCAGCATTTACAGAAGCTGCAGACAGTACATAGTACAGTAGGATTTTCTTAAAGAGCATGTTTATGAATGCGATCCCAAATCCAGAATTAGTACTGCGCTAAGGCCTTTGAGCCAATTTTTTAGACAACATGTGTAAATTAAATTGTTATACCTTAATCAGCATAAACTGTGCAGTCACATAATTTCTATCTGCTTTTTGTTTTAATAGATAAATGCAGAAGGAACGCCAGAAGAGGTTTTTCTTCAAGTCTGCACATCAGTCGACTGCTTTCTGGAAACGGAAACGGAAGCGTTTTCTCTTTCAGCAGAAGTACAGTAGTGGTTCAGTTTTATCTCATGTGCACTTGTCACAATCGACTAAAATGCTGTTCAAAGCAATACCTGCTGTCTTGAGAAGTATCTTGAATTAGTGCATGTTGTATTAAATGTTATTTTGAAAATATTTATAATCATACAGTATACTAAACACAAAATGGTTCCCATACTAAAACCAGTGTGGTTTTACGCTCTGCAGTACTGTATGTTTATCAAAATGTTTGCACTTAACAGGTTAAAAGCAGCATGGTGAACAGCAGGTTCAGTTTATATTTAGTGTTATGCATTTGAATATAATCAGATGTGTTGCACAATCAGCAGTCAGCTCCTTCAACTGCCATATAGCAAAGATTTTCAGGATTGCTCCCTCTCATTGCAATGAGTGTTTTTCTTTCATTAACACCATTCATTTTTGTACTAACATTTAGCTTGTAGATTTGTAGTGGTTGAAAATCTGTCCTCTGCCATTTTGCTTTATAATGGAACATTCCTAGAATTAGTCATAATTTGTGGAGTTGTAGAAGTTGAATGGACTTTTGACATTTCCCAAAAATCACTGTAAATGCATTGCAAAAATGAACTGAACATGAAGAAATTAATAAGTTCTATAGAGATCATAGAGACCTGTCCATCTGTTCCCATCTCCCAGACAAACTGCTTTGAAATCTTTGCTGTAGAATTTGCTGCATATTACAATAATTTTCTAATAGGGCCAGGAATATCTTTGCTCTTAGCTGAAAAAAAGAACTGCATAACGTTAATACAATCAAAAGCGCAGATAACTAGCAGTTATCCATGCTAGTAATGATATATTTCACTAAAAATTATCATGTGAAATTGTTTGATTACCAAATACCATTAAAAACTACTCCGGCAGTATTCCAAGTGTAAATTTCAGTTCTGGATCCTTAGCTGTTGTCTTGTGGCACTACAAATTTTGAAAATGACAATCCAAAAACAGGCACCCCCCCAACCATTATCTTTAGCAGTTCACCCTTCCAAAATTTCTGCATAAAAATACATAAAACCATATATTTCCATCTACTCAGCCAAAGTGTTGGTTTTTTGGTATACTGATAGCCAAATAAAAACATTTGACATTTTTGTGGAGTAATTGCATCCCTTCCGTGCTGTTGCACCAGTACACAGTTTAAGTTTGCATGATTGATCTTTTAACATTTGTACTATCAATGAGCATTAATTGGACAGATTTGTATTTTTAAAGTTATCTTTCTTGTAATGAAGACACAATGCAAATAAAAAATGGACAAATGCAAAGAGTCATAATTTATGCTGCAGTACATGTGTGTTTGATCTTGCCTACAGCTCCATGAAATGTGGTTCATTAGTAAATATAGTTCAAATAAAGCACTCTAAACTCAACCTGCCCTGATTTAGGAAGGGAGTTTTTTTGGGAGGGTTTTTTGGTTTGTTTTTGCGTTTCTTCTACTTCCTATCTGCAATGCAAGCACTGGCTCCAGTGCGTCACTAAAGGGTAGTTTTAAACATGCTCTTCTCCTTTAATTATGGATTTTTTTCTCGTTGGATTCCTTTATAAAAGTTAATCTTTACCTCTGGCATCCATTGCCAACTCCAGAAGACAGCCATTTGATACAATATGTCCACTTGTACAATAAACCACTTATTGAAAATAAGGAAGTTATCTTCAGAATACGGCTAGATTTCTCCAGCTTGAAGAAAAGCATCGTTTCAGCTTAATTTGAACCTGATGGCACTATCGGCTGCATTCTTATGTTATTTTCCCAGTAATTAGAGGATTTTAAAATGATTGTGTGGTTGTAAGTTATCCTAGGAACAACCACATTTAGATATTTCTAGTCATTTCTTGACTTGATTCTCATTAGAAAGAAAGTTAAAATGAGTGAAAGGTGACATTTTGGTTTTTAGTGCTGTTCCTCAGAAATTGATTAGTTTCTAATGCCAAAAGTTACTTATAACATCAGTAAACACACAATTCCATATTCCAAATGTAGTGTATCTGATTTAACCGGTAATTCTGCCCTCCTCCTAAAATCACATTTCCTAGTTCAGTGGTTTTCAACTTGTAATCCACAGACCTGTTAGGCCTCGCTCTGCAAACTATGTCTAAGTGAGCCACAAACTGTGACACTGAAAATACAATTTCAGATCTCAGAAACAGTATTCTGTTTTCTGATTAATCAAAAGTAAGTGTCTACCCCCACCTACAGGTCAAGATCCAGAAGTATTGTCATTACCATAGAAAACTCAATCTAGTGCCCTTTTTCACATTGTATCAAATGATATGCCCTGCAACATCTACAGCTGAATTCTAATCAATCAGTTTTCAGTCTAAGACTTCTATGGTAGGTATGTATGGATCTCAGGTTAAACTTCAAAAGAGTCTGCAAAGAGTCTGCACCCCTATTTGAAAATGTTTAAGGATCTGCAAATGAAAAAAGATTGAAAACCACTGTCTTAATCCATCAGGTATAGCTGCTATGATGCTAGTCTAGAGCCAATGCAAACATTATATGGATGAATATGCAAGTATCTCTCTCTCACACACACACAAATTAGATTTCCCCATATCAATAAGCAGTGTATGTTATATATTTGATATCCAAAACACTTACACATCTCCATACACATACATGTTGTTTAGGAGAAGAGAGAATTGCGTGTGCACATGCACACATTCATTCAAATAAGAAATGGCTTTAATCAAGTATTTCAGGTCTGAATTCCCTCAACTCCACACTCCTTCAAACCATATTAACCTCTCTCTTGTGCACAATTGTAATTTTTTTCTCTCTCATATATTATGGTTATTTTCCTTTAAGAACATTTTTAAAGCCCATCAAAAGATAACAGATTTGTCTCTGATAATCACTCTTCACCAAAACTGCTTCCATAACAATAGTGTAACTGAATGGCGGAACTTAATATTTTATGTTCCCATGATATTATAGATTCTCTCACACAATAGCTTTAGTCTTTCATTAAAGAGAAACGTGAAATACACCTTGTATATTTGTTGTATTATATTTTGTTAGGTTTATTAATTTCTCAAAAAATATGAGATATGCTTACAGATGATGTATTACATCATTTAGTGTTTTAGTAATTGTACTCTTATCTACTCAATATATTTTATGCTTAAACTTGTTTTCCTCAGAAACAAAAAGTAATTACACCTAAGTGAAACTGTGAAATTTAACACTGATCAGGCTACAGTTAAGTTGCTCTCAAATGCAATCAGCCAATTACCCTTCTTATTGCCATGGTTTAAGCTAATGTGTTCCTTTTACATTCTAATCATTCTGAAAACTGACGTTTTTATTTAAGCAAGTGGAAAGCTAATACAGTTTAAAATAATTTGTGTCTGAATCACAAGCTATACAGTTCAATAAAAAAGTTATTTGATGAAAAATATCACAATAATTACAAAGCTTTGCAGACATCAGCATTTTTTAGATTAATACAGCATACCAAAGTTGCTAACATTCCTTTCTTCTACAGTCTGGGAAAACAAAAACAAAAACCCACAACTACCAGCTTCTGAACAAGATATGAGAAAACCAAGGCTCGTATCTTGCAAGAGGCTGAGCACATTGTATTAGGAGCAGCGTGCATTCAGTTCCATTGAAGTAAACAGTAGTGCCAAGTGCTGAGCCAATGCAGATATGGGCCCTTTAAGTATTCCTGTGACCTACTAAACTGTATTGTTTTCTATTGTTAATGTTGGTTAAAAAGTTAATTACTACCCAAAAAGGAAATCACAGTAAGCATTCTATATATAAACAGAGTGTATCCACATAGTTTATTTCTCACAGTATTCCTGACAATTGAACATTATTTAAGAACATACTGTATACACAGATAAGAAGAAACATACAAAATGTTTTAAATGATGCACAACAAAATCCAGCAGTATAAAAGAATGCACGTGAACCTTTGCTCACTGCTCAGGCTAAATTTAATCACTTGTTTAAATAGTAATAAAAATACAATCTTTCATGGATCTTGTGCAGACTACAAAAGAGGAAAATTATTACCATATATATGATTTATATTAGGCAGTTTTCTTTGATGAGTTGCACTAACAACTCCAAATACAGAGGCAGAAGGCTGTGTACTTTATTTTAAAGGAGTTAATGTTGAGTATTAGAGACTTTACACAGTTACTACCACTGGCACTTTTCACCATATTTTGTACACATCACATGATCATATTATATAACATTACATTTAAAAAATATATCTGAGTGACAATTTTATAACATTCACACACCATGAGCTGGTTAAGGAAGCAATGCAACAGTTGCTTCCTGTAGTGCTTCACTGTTGGTAATAGAGTTCATTGTGGTTTTAAAAAAAATTAGAAGTCAATGAGATTAAGCAGCTCCAATTTAATAAAGGCCTGTAACCAACCATCACCGGAACAGTGAGTATTTTTTAGAGTATATCCTAGAAGCAAACACTGTCATTGGTTAAAACCTTAACTAAAGAAGTCAGTTTCTGTGCTGAAAACTATTTCACAACAAAACTGCAAGCTACTAAACTGTTTTTATATAAATACTTCATCTTCTCTGGATCTCATAACCAAGTTCTTCAAAGCCTTTGGAATTTATTGTATCATTATATGCATGCTCTCATTTCTGGCTCACCCTTCTGTATTTTTTTCCTTTCTTTTTTTTGTTTTTGTTTTGGATTCACCATCTAAAAATGACTAATGTGGCGAAAGGAAAGTCTCCCAGTGAAACCTTCTGCACACTAGGAATGTTCAGCTGCTGTTCAGCTGATCAAGAACCGTGACAGTTTGGAGCTTTAGTTTGACAAGTACACCCAGGAAGCTGTCATGCTGTGAGTGACATTTCAGGGAAAGCAGAGTCTTTCCAAAGTGTGCACGGAATTAACAATGATGCCATTGTTACTTTTCAAAGAGGATAATAAGCCCAAGGTTGTAGTCTGTTTCCCATGTCATCTGTTTGCTGGAAAGTAGTTTGGGTCAAGATAATTGTAACTGGTGCCTTGGGACATGCAGTAGTCTCTATCTAAAAATGTCTCTGCTCTGTAAATAGGCTCTAACTGGTGATCTTCCTTGTGAATCTCTGTTTCATGTAGACTGCAAAGAAAAGAAAACACGATTTGGCAAGTGAACTTATTTTTCATTATATATTCACTTCAGAAGAGTGAAGAAGTTTCTTTTTATTTTTTTAATTGACAGATAAAAGTCAAATTCTATATCACACACCATTACTTCACAGTTGAGGATTTCAAAAAAAAATAAAACTTTTCCTGTCTCATACTTAACTGTCCAAGTATAATTACTCTCTCCATTGCACTGAAAGAATTCTTGATTGTCACACCATCCGAAAACACACATCATTATAATCTAGTCACATCTAACTTTCCCAAGGTATCATGGAACAGCTAAATCCTATATATGTGAAGAGTTTACTGAGTGTTTAAGCACAGGGGGTCGGCAACCTTTTCAAACAAAAGAGCCAAACTACATCAAAATTCAGAACAAGAGGTCAACAAAGAGCCATATAAGCAAGCCCATTTGCATGACTGAAAATATACAACTTAATATTATTGATAATTAACATAATGATTAATAATAGCATCAATGAAAAAACATCGTACTCACAGACTAATGGGACTTCTGCTGCCGTATCTTTTCTTTGAAGTTTACATCATTACTGGTCAAATCCAGTTTTATGCACGCATTCAGACTTGTCTTCTGTCGATCTTATGGCAGGGGACTGAGTATGTGGGGGGTGCAGGAGTCTGGGCTGCAGTGTATGGGGGGCTCAGGGCAGGGGGTTTGGGTGCATGATGGACTCAGGGCACAGGGTTGAGGTGGGGGGGGGGGGAGTGCAGAAGTGTTATGACGCTGTGGCCAGATAGGGGGTGGGCCCAAATTGGGTGTCTGCTTTACTTTAAATAAAGTAAAATATTATGTCCAACACAAAAGGTTTCAACATTGTCTTCATTTATGGAAGAGTGGGAACCTTTTTAGGGTCAGAGGCCACTGACCCACAGAAAAATTAGTTGGGGACCACACAAGTGAGAAGCAATAAAACAATCCCTCTAAAACCCCTAACCCCCACCGATGTGGTTCACAACTGAGACACCTCACTCCCTGGTGCTCCAGCCAGGAGGACTGTGGTTCAAGGCCTCAGGCCAGATAACTCTTCTGGGGTTCCAGGATTAGTGGATTTTGTGGGCCTCCTTAGGCTCGGGGAGAGAAGGGGAAACGAGGGGGTCAGTGTGTGGGACAGAGCTGCCAGTGAGCGGGATGGAGTGCAGAAATGGATGGGAGATAGGATGCAGGAACAGTCTGGCCAAGGGAGAGGGGACAGGAGCAGGCTGGGGGTAGGTGCCCAGCCAGGAGGTAAGGTACAGGAGTGGGCTGGGGACAGGTGTCTGGCCAGGGGGCAGGAGTGGGCTGGAGACAGGTGTCTGGCCAGGGGAGAGGCGGGCAGGAGCAGGCTGGGGGTGCAGGGTCTCGGCACGGGAGGCGGTTCAAGGAAAGGGCAACACTTTTTTTCCCCCAGTGTCTGTAATAGGGTTTATTTATGGTAACAGATGCAAGTCACTCCTACGTGGCAGCCAGTCACTGCTCTACATAGGTCAAGGAATAAGCAGCCCAAGGACCGAGCATGGAATGGAGGTAGTGCCTCACTAGGAGTACAGGGGGTCCGGCCAGCAGGGCTGGGCACAGAGGAGAACCAGTCTGCTCAGTCATGCTTCTTGTAGTTCTCCAGGCTGGCCAGGATCCAGCCCACTGGCACCAGGAAGAAGGTGCTCAGGCCGATGAGTGACTCCAGTGGCCCCATGGGGCTCTCCAGCTGGTGCGAGTGCACAACATGCACGGGTGGCACAAGGCAGGGGCAGAGCAGTGCGTGGAGCAGTGAGGACAGCCATGGCAGCAGTGGGTCCTTCACGGGCAAGATGGTGGCCAAGTCTGCTCTTGTGCCCCATGCTGCTCTCAGACTTGCTGTCCAGGCATGGATTCTCACTGCTCCACTGGCTGGATTCTGGCCAATGGAGCAGCAGGAAACATCTCCAGGCAGCACGTCTGTCGTTGCTTTGTTCCTCCAGTCAGGGAGGGGGAAGAGGAGCGTGCAGAGAACCATTTGTGGCTATGGCTTCTTCCCTGATTGCACAGTGAGGCTCAGGGCTTCCTCCATCCTCCCCTGCAGCCCACCCCACCCCACCCCAGGAAGCTAGCACTGGATCCAATCTTGCAAGGAGCACAAAGCTGGATCACCAGAACAGGCTCCCCATTGGGGGAGGGAAGGGCTCAAGGGGGAGCTGAGCTCAAGCTGCAAGCCATATTTGGCTCCTAAGTGAGATATGGATATTCTGGTAAGTACAAATAATAAGCATCAATACTTGTTGCTCACCAGTCAGAACAAGAGTCACAGAAATCCAAGGACATTTCTTGAGGGCAATCCTGGCAGTGCCATCGAATGCCTTGAATGGGTTCAATTCCGCAGTTATCGCACTGTGAAACATATTGAACAAAAAGGTAATGAAAGAAAGTAGTTGTTAAAATACATATCGTTTCATTTCGACCGACATATTGCATATAAAGGATAACAAAGAGCATGATTTTTTTGCAAAAATCACCACCACCTGAAGATTAGCTCTGTGTAACCTTGAAAAACCCACCAGAAATTGGCCCAATACAAGATCTCACCCACCTCTCTAATGTTTATAAATTAACATACCCTAGGAAAGACTACTTAGACCCCAGGTGATCATTCTATTTTCTGCTTTGCTCCCCACTCCTTCATGACTCCCTATTAAAATTCGTTATGACCAAGAACGAATGGACTTAGTTTCCTCTGGAATCTATCAGCACCAGCAATACAAAGCAGTCCTTTCTATCTCTGGGATGAACATGATGCCTCTGCAGTTCTCCAAGCTTAACTAGCTGAAATGCCTGAACTTAGGATCCTCTACATGAAAGCAAAACATGTTATCAGTAGACAGCTATATTAGTGACCTTTTAAGGTAAGTTGTATGGAATGATACTACTGTATACATTAGTTTAGGTTTATTAACCAGAAGCATTCCCAAGTTCAATATATGGCATATATGAGCAGGGATTGTATTTCCATCTATTATTAAGGTTACATTACAGTTCCCTTTATAAGACCATTTTCAGTTGCCTATAACTCTGCCAAAAACACATTTAGGCTGAAATTTTCCATGCTGAGTATTAGCCGAAGGCTGATACTTATTTATTCATAACTCAGTCGAAATGGTTTGACTATTTCCAAGAACCAATTATAGGGGGAAAATACATAGTTCTGCCCAAGTTATATATATATATATAAAAAAACCAAACTCATAAAAAACCCCAAAACAACCTTTGAGATCTTTTCTATCTCTTGAACCATCATGTATTAGAGTAGAGACTTGAAGGGGGCGGACTTAGGGTCAGGGATGAGACTTCTGCAGTCTCCAGGGGGGAAAAAACCTAGCCACATTTGTCCAATTTATAATCACTGGAAAAAAATCAGTCTTCACAGGCTCAGTAGACACTTCTTCCATTTTGCTAATTAAATCTCTGAAGAAACTTCACTGAACATGCTCTTACTTCTCACAGATCCTAATGCTGACCCACATTGCATATGCACAAGTCCCACAGAGGGACTGGGCATACTCCAGTCCACGGTTACATGCGTGAAGATGGACTTTCCCTATAATGGATGTTCTCAGCTGTTCTAGTGGGTGCACTGCAACTGAAAGCAAGTAGTATTTCTTGTGCTCTCAATGACCCTCCCCCTACTGGCAGCCATCTCCTATAGAGGAAGACTATGCCTTTTTTGAATGCAGAGGAGACAAAAGCTGGCTCTGGGTGGGTGATGGAAAAGGGGAGACTAGGACTGGAAGTGTGGAGGAGAGAGACTGGGACAGGCTGGCAATATTGGCACTGGGAGTAGACCAGGATAGGTCAGACAAGGAGACAAAAGTAAACTCCCAGCCATAGTCTGGAATATAATATGAGATTCCTGAGTCTCACCATTCCTGTGCTGACAGCCAATAACTATGAAACCCTGTGGCAAACGGTGTTTCATCTCTCTATTTGGGAGTCCCATACAGAAGATTACACTCAATGTTGATTATCATTGAGTGCACATGGTGGATCCACTCTGGAAATGAATCAGGGTTATTGTAAAGGAGGCTGGTGTGTCCCAGACCCTGTTTCATTTGCTGCAGATGTTTGTGTATAGCAAATGGGGCAGGTTGTTGCTACAAGAGAAAGGATGGTTTCATGGTTAAGGCATTTGAATGTTATGAAGAACTAGATTTTATCGCTTTCATAGCCTAGATGATGCTACACAAATCACTTCAACTCTTCTTTGGTGGTCACTAATTGTATGTTCCTCATTTTTTGAGTCCCTAGCTCCAGACCCAGGGATCGGATATGCAGAAATGCTGAGCACTCGCAGTTGGAGCTGAAATCAATGGGAGCTGTACTTGTAACATATCAAGTGCTGTATAATGCCACACCATCTGAAAAATAAGGTTCTGACTTATGGATGTCAGCAGTTAACCAGCAAGCATCACCCTTGCTGGATGGTACTTACTGGTTACCAATTAAACTGTGGCCCAGTCCACTTCTGATGGCACAGTGAGCCCAGCTGGGCTGGAATGCCCTCGAACCTTGGTGTTGTGGGCTCAACCAGGACCACTGCACTGTGGGCTGGGGCTGGGGTGCACCAGCTGTTGGGCCTGTCACACTGCAGAATCTTGTTTAAGCTGTTAATGGGTTAAATGTAATGTTTAACCGGTTAACTGATTAAACAGATTTTACATAATTTCAGACTGGTGGTAACCTTTTTATCTTAATCTCTCTGCGCTTAAGTTTCCTATCTATAAAATAGAACACCATCTCCTTCCAGCTCAGAGGGGTTTTGTGAAGATGAATTAACGTGTGTGAAGCACTCAGACACTACTGTGAGGAGCACCACCAAATAAAAGCCCATGAGGAAATAAATAATTCTGAACTTTGAGCAGAACCTGAATAATATGCAGTAAATTAGGCAAGAAGACACTTTCAACAATAAGGGGGAAAAAAGATTCAACAGTGATTCATTAAGTTAGCAATGTCTATTCTGTGCTCTGAATGAGCTAGCAGTCTAGTGGAAAAAATACAGTATGTGTTCATGTAATTAAAAACTTCATTATGATGCACACACACTAGGAGGACAAATTTAAGTTACAAAAACCCTTAATTCTGCCATTTCCTAACTGCTGAATGCCTTATTTTCCCATCTTAACATTTTGAATGTAGTATATTAAAGTATATTAGTAACTCAGATTACTTTGTCCAATAGACCTCTCATGTCTCTAAGAATTCCAGACAATTCCTTTGGACTCCATATATGGGGGACAGCTACAAAGAAGGTTGTTGGTAATAGGCATGTTAAATTTTGGGTAACTGACTAATTGAATAGTCAATGCATTTTGCATTGACTACTCGATAGGGCCTCTCCAACTTTGAAGTTTAGTAACAGTCCTAGAGCTGTTGCGACACTTTAAAAGGTGAAAGTGCCATGTGGAGCCCGGGGTAAGATGGGGACTCCCCACTGACCCTGGGCTCCGTGTGGTGCCGCTGCTTTGAAATGCTGTGAGGAGCCTGACTCTGGGCTCTCATGGTGGCATTTCAAAGAGGCAGCACCGCACGAAGACCAGGTCAATTGGGGAGTCTGATCCTGGGCCCCATGCAGCACTGCCGCTTTGAAATGCCGGGAGGAGCCCGATGCCGGGGTCCTGCAGCGGTGTTTCAAAGCTTCAGCGCCGCATGGAGCCCAGGGGCTGGCCCCAAGCTCCACACAGCGCTGCTGCTTTGAAGCTCCCTCTTTCCTTTCCACCCCTTGCTGCCTCTTTCTGATAGAGGGGAGGAGTGACTAGTCAACAAGCATTTGCTTATCGGATAGTTGACTAGTCCTTCACATTCCTAGTTGGTAATGATTGAAAATCCTTCCAAACTCCAACAGGTATCCTAGGGCATTCCCTCCTTTTCAATGCTGCCTATAAATGGATGGTGCTAGGGATAACATGTATGTTACAGCATGTTACTGCAAAAAATTATGTAATATTTTTTTATTATATATCTATCATCCTAAAAAAGGAATTTTTTTTCCTAAGAAACACCCACATGCTGCTAGTCTTAAAAAATGCTCAGTAAGCTCCTTCCTTAGTAATACTAATTGAACACAGTAGAACTTCAGCACTACAGACACTTCCAGAATAGATGTTATTTGTACTTTGAAATGTTAGTAACTCTGAACAGCATCTTCACCTCCTACATGTAAGTGGCTGCCCTGTGAATGGGGATAGGGAGAGGCAGCTGTTTTTAGTCTCTGGCAGCAAGGATGATGATGAGTGAGGCACACTGAGGCATTGCAGCATCAGTGGCTGCATGGTACAAGTTGTGCTCTTTAAAACTGAGCTGCTTCTCCATAGCAAACATGCTCGCACCAGTTTGGGCTCATGCTCTAGGCCAGGCACTGGTCCAAAAAGGAGCTGCTCTCACACCGGCACTGGCAGCTTCTTTGCAGCATCAGCAGCTCAGGCTGTGGCATCTTCTTTCCTGGGCTTAGACTGAGGTTGCAAGTTAGGCCCCCTCCCGGACAAGTGGGGGCCTACAGGAAAGCAGCACAGACCACAGCACTACCCCTACTCTGCCTGCTTGGGCTGGCAAAGCGAGCACATAGCTGTGCACGTGAACCTCAGCATATTCACCTCTTAGCTGATAGGAACATGCAGCCCAGGTATGCCTACCTTTAAGATGCAACACAGGGACACTACACTATTTGCTTTTTTGTGGTCTCCACTGCTACCTGATCGATTGCTTCAAGTTTTACAAGGTGACCAGTTGATGGGTCAGATTGTAACTCTGGTGTTTGTATACTTGAAGTTCTACGGAAACAGATCATCAGTATACCTTACCTTGAAGCCCACATGCTGCACAAATCCACTTTCCGCATGCATCTGCTGGAGTTTTTGCTTCTTCAACTTTTTTAACTCTAGCAGTTCTTTGTATTCAGGTAACTCTCGATAAGCTATTGGGATACTTTCCTCATCCTGTTCAAAGAAGAAAATATTTGGTTTGAGGATATAGTTACTGAAGATCTAGCTTCCTCCCACTTACACATGTGAACACATTTCTTTCAGAAAAATACTGATAACATAATACATAAAGAGATGTCCAAAATTATTTGGGGAAAAAGACACTCAAAAAAATCTATTAATTTATATTTTTAATTATACTGTATTGAACCGTATGCTACAGAACACATATTTAAATATGCAAGATAGCTCACAGATAAATTAGGTTATGCTTCCTAATTTTACTTCCTATTTTTAATTCCATTGAAGAAATGTATGTACTTTAATTTGTGCAGAACATATTTGTGCACACATTAGATTGAAACTAACACATGGAGGACAAAAGTTAGGTTCCTCTCAATACAGAGCTAAGTTATTTTATGTGCAAATATCTCATAACATGGAGTAAGAAATGAGAAAAATGTAGCAAACCTACAGCAAATTAATTAGACTTTGTTCTCTTTACCATGGTTCTACAGAGGAGAAATAGTTTTGTCCAGTGACCATTCAAGTACCTTAATTAGCTGAGAAAATGAGTAAAAAATGATAGATCCCTAAAGATTGTTATATGTGAAGGGTTTTGGACAACATCATATTTAAATTTATTGATGATGCCAAAAGAGGCATCATATTTTCACTGATTTTTTTTTAATCTAAACGTATGGATCTTTTACTTCTTGGTTCAGTAGAGAGTGGGAGTGGTAAAGAGACATCTTTTTATGCCACTTGAAAAATTAAGTCCCAGAGAATGACCACAGTATTTTCCTTTTTCCTCCAGCATCTCTTTTAGTCCACTGCACATAGAAAACACACATGCACACCCTATCTTCCCTCTCCTTTTACCCTCCTTGTTGAATAAACAAGGTCCCACAAGTAGCTTTTGAAATGAATATTTAAGCTCAATGGTCATTTTTGCCATTATTTTTCATGAAGTTTATCCGCCACCAAAAGCTCATACATAAAATCATCTTAAGAGAACCTCATGAAAAATCACTTGCTCTCTTGATTTTGAAATAGTGACTACCTCCCTTTAGTCTTAGCAAAGGTACCAAGCTACCTCACAGAAGATGGTGCCCACCATACTGTTAGAAAGCACAGACAGTTCCACTGGGTTCTCTTTCTCTCAAAATGCCCACCCAACTGAAAGGGTTTCAAAGCCACTGATAGCAATGGGAGATGGCTACAGTTTTGGAAGAGTACAGTTTTCATTGAATTCTCTGTATTAAAATATTTTTAGCCCCTCCTGAAGAAGAAACATTCAGTTCTGAAGAATAATGAGAAATAGTGGCAATTAACACACCTCAAAATTCTTCAAATATAGCCATACATAAACTTGTCCCATCATTTGCTCGTTGCACTGAGATGCCTCACAAAATCATTCTGTGTTGATACAACTGCCACTGAAGATGTATTTTCACTGCCATTAAATAGCCATGACTGGCTTGTGTCAGATGACTAGGGCTCATGGTGCTTGGGCTATGGGACTGGTAAGCAGTGGTGTAAGACAGCTCTGGGACTCAAAGTGGGGAGGGTCCCGGAACCAGAGTTCCAGTCTGAGTCAGATTATCTACACTGAAGTTTTACAGCCTAGAAGCCTGAGCTCCTCGAGCCCAAATTAACTGGCATGGGCCAGCCATGGGTGTTTAACTGCAGTACAGACATACCTGAGCCCTGCTTTGAAAACTGAAATGCAGTTCAGTATGCTCATTTTGTAGCAAGACATGGTATTTTTGTTCTCCTAATACTTTCATTTTGCATTGATTATGGTGGGGGAGGGGGTCCTTTCCGGTAGCACAGCTCACCTGTGTTTTTCTACATTACTGCAAACATGAAAAATTTCCATCTGGAAATTCTGTACTAGAAAAGAAAAGGTTAAGTCAAACTTCCTAAAACAGGACACAGTCCAGCATTACCACTGTAAAATGCAAAAAGCTACTATTAGCAAAATTGAAGAGAAACATTGGTGTTGAAATATGGGCTACCTAAACCAATTATAATTGTGCTATCATGAGGGTGAAGCTTAAGCAGTTTTGGCAAAGGAAAAAAAATCTAGATGTAGAACGCAATATAAAATGTGCATTTTATACTGTATGCTACCTGTAGATTTTTCCCCAAAAATGGTTTATGATTGTATATATAAACACACAGAAGAAAAGTATAATTGACTCTAGACACATGTAAAGATGTAAGATGAAAATTTTAACATTTATGTTATTCAATAAATTTAATTATTTAAAAAAATACTTTTTCTACCTCTTTTCAGATTCAGGTAAAAGAACTTTAAGTTATCCGATATGCTGGTAGGGGATGGGAGAGAGATGTCCCAGAGAGCTCAGAAATTCAGTCACAAGGAGAAGACAGAGCACATTTGAAGAAAAGGGATGTAGCTGGGACTGAACAATGCATCCAGAAGTATTTAACAATTTAAGAAAATGAAAATGCAGTACATGTCACAAAATCACTGAGAAAAACTGAACTGATCTGTAATGGAGAGCCACATTACTTTTTGTAATTCTGTGAGCCCATTATCTTCAGCCATTGAATGTATTCCTTATATGAAGTACTGTATACAGAAGTTTTTTATATTATAAGACCACAAACCTAATCAACTGATTACATGACATTGCTGATTGGGTTCTCTCTGTGGACCACTAAGATAAGGTAAGAGCCATCTATAGTATGGGATGCATTTATATCAAATGAAGGATATATTTCTTTTGCTGCAACAGGTCCTCAGGCAGAAATATGGCTACACATTTTTATATGGTATTCTGAAGAATTCACAGTTAATGACAGAATGCTTTTTGAAGATGTGAATGTGCAATTACATATTTTCAGAAGTTGTCTTATTCTACTATGATATAACGAGTAGTCCTGCAGCACCTTAAGCTATATTTACCGTCATCTTCACTATATGGACTCATGGAAAGGAGACCCTTGAAGGATTCCACAGGGATTTCAACAATTTCCACTCCACCATCAACCTTAGCCTGGACCAGTCCACATAAGAGACCCACTTCTTTTACACTACAGTACAATTAAATGATGGCCACATTACCACCACCTTATACCGGAAACCTACCAACCGTTATTCTTACCTACGTGCCTCTAGCTTCCATCCAGGACCTATCACATGATCAATTGTTTACAGCCAGGCCCTAAAATCAGTGTTCCCTCTAAGCTGCCTGCCTTCCCAGGCCCAGAAGCACTGCCTGCCCACTGCAGCTGGTGGAATACCTTCCCCGAACGTGGAGCTTGCCAGTGAGTGCCCATCCAACACTCCAGCTCCAGCTCCAGCTCCGGCCCAATAAGCAGCTCCGGCTCTGGCCCTGGCCAGGGCCACCAGAGCAGCTGCCATACACCACATAACTCCAGCTCTGGGGAGGGGCTAAAGCTAGGGCCAGTGCGCTGTGGTGGCTGACCTGCTTTTCCTGGGATAGGTTTCCGGTATAAGGTGGTGGTAATGTGGCCATCATTTAATTGTACTGTAGTGTAAAAGAAGTGGGTCTCTTATGTGGACTGGTCCAGGCTAAGGTTGATGGTGGAGTGGAAATTGTTGAAATCCCTGTGGAATCCTTCAAGGGTCTCCTTTCCATGGGTCCATATAGTGTACAGCCTTAATATACAAATTGACACATTCTCTCAGGGCTTCAACAAAGACAAACTGGATGGGCCATTATAAAATCTGCTTTCCTTACATTCAACACTCAAAATGACACCAAAAATGGGACACTTCCAGCCCACTCAATTAGCCTCATTAACAGCAGGACTACAGTTGACAAGTAATTTCCCCCGCTTCCTTTTTCTGTTATATATTATGAGGATACTCCCTTTTCTCTCCACTCTGCTCATCTGAAGAAGAGAGTTTTGCCCATGATACCATATATATATATATATATTTGTTAGTCTTTAAGGGGCTACAGGAGTAAGGGGCTACTCATTTTTTAAAATCACAGACTAACACAGCTACCCATAAGACTTTTTCCATGGTATAAATTTCTTTTTTGGTTTGGACGTCCCCTAAATTTTCTGTACACAACTCTTCATATTTAAGAGGTGGCAGAAATCAATCTCCTGATCTACATGGCTTATGCAACTGAATTCACAACTGTTTAATAAATACTTGGCAAGGACATTTTGGTAAGGGTGCTTTTTTTCCAAATGCCATGAGTCAATGAACCCAGTGAACAAGATATTTCGCAATTTTTTATTTAAATTACATACCGACACTTCCTCCTCTGCTGCAGCATCCATATGGCTCTGAAAACTCGATCTGTCATCATCCTCATCCATATAAACTGGAGGTTCATGGGATGTCATGAAAGTTGAAGGTTTGAAGAGATGTTTATTAAGAGGATGCTGTCGCCGGCTTGATGACTACAGTAGAAAAATGGCAGACAATGAGCCAATCAGATTCCTCAAAAAAACAATTTTTCGAGTAAGAAATTCTTATCAATAAAACCTGTAGACAAAATCTTTATAATGTTTGTACATGTTTCCCACAAGCTTTCACACAGCAGCATCCACCTCTAGGCTTACTGCAAGGGCTCTGGAAGCATTCATTTGAGAGATTAGTGCATTATGCCGTGGAGATTGTTTCCTATTATCTGTCCCATACATAAACACTGTGACACACTCCTCTTTTAGATAAACCTTAGTACAGGGCTACTCAACAGGTGGCCTGCGGACCACCGGTTTGTTTGTGGACCATGGTGTGATTTGGATTTACGCAGGGCTCAACATGTAGCCCGTGGGTGTGATCCTTTCAACATGGCCTCCACTGGAAACACGCTCCACAATGGTAAGGCATCTCCCAGGTGGGGTGAGCACTGAAAGACGCAAGTGGACAGGCTGGCTGGAACAGATGAGTACAGGGTATTGGTGTTTTTAGCCCCCAAGGGAGGTGGTGCTGGGAACGCCGGAGCATTGTGAAGTGCTGTCTGCTTAGCCTTGTGGGCGAGCCTGAGAGGTGCTGACTGGCTTTCACAGCCCTGCCTCCATCCCGCATGGAGCGAAGGACTCCTGTGTGAGGACATCAGCCCTGCTGGGAATCCAGGAGAGGGCTCCTGGGTACCTGTCCTTTTTTCGTCTCTTGTCTCTGGCCCAACTCCCCGCAGGCTGGAGTATTCTGGCTTAGAAACGTTTCTTTTTACAGTAAAATTACTCCAAGAAATGCACAACCTGAAGCTTAAAGTTAAACACCCAGAACGCTGGTATACAATTTTCTTTTTAATAAGAAGCATTCAAAATGGCAACAAAGAAAAGACACTTGTTGGGTGAATATAGGGTTTTCAACCCTGTTTGGGAGATGGAATTTGCTTTTGCAGAGATAAATGGAAAAACCAATGTGTCTTCATTGTCAATAGACTATTGCTGCATTAAAGAAAACAAACCTGCAACGGCACCATGAATCTTGTCATCCTGAGTTCAAAGACTTGAATCCATCTGACAGCAATTTAAGAAAAACTAAGATACGTTCCTTACTGGAAGGTTTCCGTGCTCAACCACACTAAGCTGCAGCCCTCGGCATATGCTGTAAGTATCATTGTGGCCGTAGGGCTTCCAAAGTTGAGTAGCCCTGCCTTAGTATGAAACAGTCCTTGTCCTGAAAAGCTTACAGTTTACATAAATAAGATAGACAAAAGAGACTGGGCTCTGAAGCACAAAAGAAGGAAGTGAAAGATTGGCACAGTCAAAAATTAAAGAGAGTTTTGCCTACTGGCAAGCACACTGGCTTTGGAGTTAAGAAATCTGTTTTCTATTCCTGGCTTTGCTGCTGGCTTAGTGGCCTTGGGCTGGTCTAACATCTTGTCTCAGTCTCTCCATCTGTAAAATGGTGGTAATGTAAAGTTGCAAAGCATTTTGAGTTCCACTGATGAAAAAGCTCTGTGTAAGAATATTACCACCATCACTATTGTAGTCCAAGGCCTTAACCACAAACCTTTCCACAGTAGTGCTTTCGGAAACAACATATCCAGCTTCCTTGCTAAATTCTGACAGTCTAGCAAAAGCTTAAGCAAGACAAAAGATTTAATGTGTGTGTGTGCTGAGAGAAGAAATGTTGAGTAATATGAAAGTGAAAAGTAGGTGCCTCTGATTCTTAAATAACGTAAAAACATTTTTCTTCCTATGTAACCAAGCCACAGGGTTTATACGTTTTTAAAATAATGGCAAAAAGTTGGAGAGAAAGGTAAAGTTCAAACAGTAATTCTAATTAAGAGGTTAAGTACTATTAATACACACATCAGTAGAGTCCCAACTGAATACATACAAGCAGCTATGTTGTCAAGCACCTGCAGAAGTCTTTGCAGTATCAGGGCCATAATATGTTTTGTCACAGAAAAAAATTACTTCTACTGTGTCTCTTCAGCATCCATTAAATATCTACATTTACAAATGAACATAAGAATGGGCATACCAGGCCAGACCAATGGTCCGTCTAGCCCAATATGTTGTTTCTGACAGTGGCCAGTACCTGATGTTTCAAAGGGAATGAACAGAACAGGATGGTTATTGAGTAATCCACACATCACCTAGTCCCATCAGAGGGAAAGTGACACCCAGAGATAAGATTGCGTCCTCCAGGAATTTAATGGTTTACTGAATCCTGTTATACTTTCATCCTTCATAACCTCCCATGCCAAGTTCCACATGCTGACTTAGAATAATGTGATGTAGTCCTTTCTTTTGTTTCTTCTAATCTTGCTGCCTATTAATTTTATTGGGTGGCCCCTAGTTCTTGTATTGTGATGGGGTAACATCATTGTGACATTTTTCCTCTTCCTTTTCTCTATACCATTCATGATTTTATAGACCTAATCAATGATTACCCCCTGCACTGACATTTTTCTCTCAAACTGAGAAGTCCCAGTGCTTTTAATCTCTTCCCCTATGGAAGCTATTCCTTATCCCTAATCATTTTTGTGGTCCTCCTTTGCAACTCTTCCAATTCTAGTATATCTTTTTTGAGATGAGTGACCAGATGAGTGCCATATTCAAGGTGTGCGCATACCATGAATATATACAGTGGCATTATGATATTTTCTGTTTCATTATCTATTTCTTTCCTAATGGTTTGTAACATTGTTAGCTTTTGTTGACTGAGGCTGTGCACTGAATGGATGTTTTCAGGGAACTATCCATAATGACTCCAACATCTCTTTCTTGAGTGGCAACAATTAATGAAGACCCTATCATTTTGCATGAATAGTTGTTCATTACTTTCCAATTGCCAACACTGAATTTCATATTCCATTTTGTCAGTCTCCCAGTTTAATGTGATCTCTAAGTTTTCACTAGGGATGTCAATGTGTAGACATATTATAGATTACAGTATTACCAGATAAGCCTGGTCTTATCGGTTAATCCTGTCAACTACATGCATTCCCCTCCCTCCTGATAGCTGCTTCTGTATCAGCACCAGCTCCCCATAAGCACTGGGTCAATCTGCTCCCCCCCCCCCACCCTATGTCCCTGCCTCGGACCTGCAAATAGGGGTTGCTGCCACCTCGAGTTGCTGCCTCTGTATCAGAGGCAGCAGCATAGGGTAGTAGGAGGTTCCCCAGGAGTGGGGCTGAGAGCACACTGGCTGCCAGCCCTGCCCCTGGAGACTATTTAATAGTTGTTTAACCACTAAAATTTGATGCGGTTACATGACTATTTAATTACATGCTAACATCCCTATTTTTCACAGTTTGCATTTCACCTATCAAATAATTTTGTATCACTTCACTGTTTACCCCTTTCTCCAAATGATTTAATGATATATTGAACAGCACTGAACCCAGAACACATCTTTCGGGGACCCTGGTATTAACATCTCTCCACTGTGAAAACTGACCATTTATTCTTACTGTTAATTTCCTATTTTTTTAAACAAGTTACTAATCCATAAGAGTACTGTCTCTCCTATTCCATGACTGCTTAGTCTGTTTATGAGCCATTAGTGAGGTACCTTTTCAAAGGCTTTATGAAATTCCAAGTGCACTATATTTTCTAGAACACCTGGTCCACACGATTACTGATTCCCTCAAAGGATTCTAATGAGGCGGCAAGTTTTCCCTTTACAAAAAACATATTGACTCATCTGCAACATAGTGTTTTTATCTGTGTGATGGGGCATACCAAACTCTGAGGCCCCGTGCTGGAGGCCTCATGGCTCAGCCAGACCACACCCCAAAAAGGGAATGACAGGATCCTCCAAGATGCCTACAGTGACTGTGTGGAACATAGCCAATTGGGCCCAGAAGCCTAGTATAAGAAGAGCTGCACAGCAAGAGGAAGTTCAGTTCCTTAATGGAGTTGCAGGACAATGGAGAATAGGGTGATGAATTATACCCAGTCATATACCTATTCATGCCTCTCCAATGTTTGCCAACCCTCCCAGACTGACTGGACACCATTCAGTAATGGCATCTGATCTGGGAGAGTTGGCAACTCTAGCCTCTGGCTGCCTAGGCTGGGGCCACAGCTGGGGGCCAGCTACTGAGGCCACGAGCAGAGCCTAGGGCTGCAGCAGAGCTTCCAGGTTTGGTGTCCTGGATCCTGGGGACAGCAGGCTATGGAGCCCATGGGAACAGACAGCAATGGGACCTCACGGGCTGGTCGAGTTAGTGAGGCTGGTGAGACCCCCAAAGGGTGCCAGAGCCAGTGCGGCAGATGGGACCCTGAAGACCCAGCAGGACCTGGAGCTGGCAAAGTCCGCAAGTGGTCAATAGTAGGGCCAGTTCCGAGGCATGGGGAAGCTGGATGCAAAACGTGGGGGAGCTGCAGCACTCCTATATCCCTACTTCCCATATCTATGAATGAAGATGATGCATGGCTGGCTGACAGACAGAGCTAAAGAACCCAACTGAGCACCAATTTGCCTGGCACTGAAATTACACTTAATGGCCTGTTACTGCCAGGATCTATCTTTTTCTTTCTTTCTTTCTTTTTTTTTAAATATGCATTACATTAGCTACTCTCCAGTCATTTGGTACAGAGGCTAGTTTAAGCAATAGGTTACATATCATAGTTATCAGCTCTTCAATTTCACATCTGAGTTGCTTCAGAACTCTTGGGTGAAGACCATCTGTTCCTAGGTACTTACTACTGATTAACTTATCAATTTGTTCTAAAACCACCTCTACGGACTCCTTAATCTGGGAAAGTTCCTGGTCACCTAAAAGAATGGCTCAGCTCTGGGGATTTCTCCAACATCCTCTGCAGTTAAGACTGATGCAAAGAATTCACCACAATAACCATGTCTTTCTTGAGTGCACATTTAGAACCTATATCACCCAGTGGCCTCAAGGACTGTTTGGCATTGGACATTTAATACCAGGCACACTAATTATTGCATCTTATTTAGATTCCTAGAATGTGTATGTAAGTACTTGTAAATTGTGTCAATATTTGGCCTTCATGTGTTACATTTAAATATAGTACATTTGACTATTCCTCACTAGCTGCTACCTCTACTTTACTAATTTCTTTCCTATCCTATTTATTAGGATAGAGAGTTCCCCCTTGATTAAGTTCTTCCCTAAGAGATGTCTCCACCCAACTCTGTGTTCCTCTACATTTGTCAGTTTTTCCTCAGACCTTAGTTTAAAAAAAATTCTCTACAATCCTTTTACAGGCAGTCCCCGGGTTACGTACAAGATAGGGACTGTAGGTTTGTTCTTAAGTTGAATCTGTATGTAAGTCGGAACTGGCGTCCAGATTCAGACACTGCTGAAACTGACCGCCAGTTCTGACTTACATACAGAATCAACTTAAGAACCCCAGGCGTCCCCAAGTCAGCTGCTGCTGAAACTGATCAGCAGCTGATTCCAGGAAGCCCGGGGCAGAGCAACTCTGCCTGGGGCTTCCTGTAGTCAGCGCTGGTCAGTTTCAGCAGAAGCTGACTTGGGGACGCCTGGGGCAGAGCAGCTGGGGTGCTGCCGGGTTGGTCCAGTAGTGCCCAGAGCGGGAGCTGCAGGACCAATCGGCAGCGCCCCAGCTGCTCTGCCCCAGAGTCCAAAACAAAAGCCTGGTCTGCTGGGGGGGGGGGGGGGAGCACACTAGCTGCGCCCCCCCCCCCCCCAGCAGACCAGGGACACGGGGAGCAGAGCACAGGCACCCAGACTGAAGCGGCAGCAGCGGCGGTTCCCCGCGCCTCTGAGGCTTTGCTCTGGCAAAGCCTCAGAAGCGCGGGAACCCGCCCGGTGCCCCTGGTCTGCTGGAGACGGTCTCCAGCAGACCAGGGGCACCGGAGCAGCTTACGAACGGGGCTTTCTCGCCCCGACCTCCGGGGCGAGAAAGCCCCGTTCGTAAGTGTGGATCCGACATAAGTCGGATCCGCGTAAGTCGGGGACTGCCTGTAATTTTACATGCCAGCAGTGTGGTTCCATTTTGGTCTCGATGAAGCTCATCCTTACTGTATAGGTTCTTCTTTTCTAAAAGGTTGGTTAGTTTTTAATAAACCTAAAACCCTCTTCTCTACACCATCTGGTGCTGCATATGGAACAGGAAGTGTTTGAGGGAATCCTACTGTGAGGGCCCCCAAATTTAAACTTCTTACTCAGCAGCATAAATTTAGCCTCCAGGACGTGCCTCCTACCCTTCCCTTCATCATTAGTGCCTACATGTATCGTGAACGCCAGCTCTTTCCCAGCATTGAACATAAAAATCTAATATCGGTCTAATAAGTCTGACTAGATGCCTCCTGAGTTCCACAACTTTTGAACCCAGCAGGCAATTTTCCATGTGGTCATAAAACCCAATTTAGTGTTCATCTAAAATGCATTAACCTTTACCTTGACTGAAAGCTTGAAAAACATAACAATATTAAAATAAAACACTTAAAGTCACTCAGACCTAAATGCTTATTCCACGAGGAAGAATATTTAATATTAAACAAAAGCATTTTACCAACTATAATTGACTTGGCTTTTTACTTGGCAGCTCTCTAGATTGGCATTTGGATGCCTCAACTTCATTCCAAAGTTTAAAGAATCATTCAGTGATTAAAAACTAAGTGAAAATGTCATTTTATAATTACAAAGAAAGCTGGCCTTACATTGGATCTAGATTCTGTCATGGACATAAAACAGAAAATACCAGTATTTTCAGTAGCTTGATTTCATAATGCTTTTTTTTTTCCTATATAGTGTTTTTTCACTTGAAGGATCCTAAAGTAAATTACAAACAGCGAAGCACTGTAACACAATCACTTATCTCTAAATGAAATTTTGCAACTAACACCATGCAGCAAAACTATACACCAGTTCAGATTAGACAAAGAAGATAACTCTATTTTATTATAAATTTAGAAAGAGTTTAATGGGTATGGAATGCAGTTACCAAAATAGAAATTTAGCTAAAACATTAGGCTAACACCATTTAATCTTATGGAGAGTGGTGAGTTCTTTAATGACCACACAAAGTCAGACAAAGTTACTTACCTGAAACTGGAGATTCTTTGAGATGTATTGTTCCTAGCTGTAGTCCACCAGGGTTATGAGAATACTATACCCAGAGCCAGAACTTTTCACGTAGTACTGTTTGGCAATCTGCTTGTGTGCCCTATGCTGTCTTGTGGTATTGCCCAAGGTAATAAAGCGCACAATGGGGTGACAGCATCTCCAGTTCCTTCTCTATCACAAATCTGCTGAATCTGCAGCAGAGGTGAAGGATGGCAAGTATGGAATACAGATAGGGACAACACATTTTGAAGACCCTCCAGTTACAGATAAGGCCCGCCAATGGCGGGGAAGGGGGGGAAAAGGGTGCAGTTGCCCCAGACCTGGTGATTCAAAGAAGCTAGAGCTCCCATCTGCCATTGCTATTACTACAGCTGTGGCTGGAGCCCTGAGCTCCTTCAAATTGCTGCTGGAGCACCCCTTCGTACAGCTCTGAGGACTGGGGTAGGAGTCCAGTGCTGCAATCCAGGGTGGTGCTGAGGCTGGCCGGCACACTCTTACCCCTTCTGCCCAATGCTCTGTTCCTTCTGGAAGCACAGCATTGCCCACACACTCAACTTTGCATGGAGCCCCATCTGTAATTACAAAGCTATGAAATTTGTGGTCAATTTCAAAGCACTTACTCAGACCTCAACAAGTATGTTCTGGGAGCCCAGTACATATACCACGGTCAAAAGAACATGATACACCATTCTCATAGGTGTTTGGCTTCTCTAGACAGGGCTGAGAATCTTGTTCCTCCTTATTTATACAGAAGACCATGATCATGTTATTTGACATGACAAGAACATGTTGGTCACGGCTGGCTGGCAGGAACACCTGGCATGCTTTGCATACTGCCCAAAATGCAAATATAGTACACTTCCGATAATCCGGCACCTTTAGGACCCAGAGGGTGACGGATTATCAAATATGTTGGACTATCGGAAGGGGGGTTGGGGGGGGGATCTGCTCTGCCCCGGGCTTCCTGGAATCAGCCGCTGGTCAGTTTCAGCAGCGGCTGAATCAGGGACGCCTAGGACAGAGCAGCTGGGGTGCTGCCGGCATCCCCAAGAGCAGCTGGGGTGCTGCCGGGTTGGTCCTGCAGCCCCGAGGGGCAGTGCTACCAGACCAATACAGCAGCACCCCAGCTACTCTGCCCCCAGCTTCCCCAATTCAGCTGCTGGTCAGTTTCAGCAGCAGCTGAATCGGGGAAGCCGGGCTCAGAGCAGCTCCAATTGTCCAGCTGCCCGGAGCACGTCCGGGTTCCCGACGGTGCCGGACCATCAGTAGTGCCGAACCATTGGATGCCAGACCAATGGAGTTTTACTGTATGTTTAAAAGCATCATGGCTGCCTGCACTAGCCAGGTGCCTTGTGTCATGCAGTAACCTATTATGATCATCTTGGTGGGTGGAGACAGGAGAAAGGCGATTCCCAAATAGATATGTATTGGGTTTATTCACTGTTGAGAGAACTTCTGGTGGCATGCAGACTAGAGAATGCATAGGTTCAGGAATGGAGGAACAGAACCTTTGTAGCCAAAGGCGGCACAGGTATAGACAAGCGAATGGCATGATGTATAACAGAGCGGCAGATATTGGCCAAAACTCTTTGTGACTTCCCTTAACGAAGTTCCCATTGGCTACATCTACACTGGCTCCTTTTCCGAAAGGGGCATGCTAATTTCACAGGTCGTAATAGGGAAATCCGCGGGGGATTTAAATATCCCCCGCGGCATTTAAATAAAAGTGTCCACCGCTTTTTTCCGGCTTCTAGAAAAGCCGGAAAAGAGCGTCTACTTCAAAGTAGGAATAAGAGATCCTCTGGAAAAGGGCTTTTTTCCGGAGGATCGGGGCCAGTGTAGACGTTCTTTTCCGGCTTTTCTAGAAGCCGGAAAAAAGCGGCAGACATTTTTATTTAAATGCCACGGGGGATATTTAAATCCCCCGCGGATTTCCCTATTACGACCTGTGAAATTAGCATGCCCCTTTCGGAAAAGGGGCCAGTGTAGACGAGCCCTTATTGTCTGGAATCTTTCCCATGGTAAATAGGTTCGGGCAGAATTTGCATCATGTAAGCTCCTGTGAATTCCATCAACTGCATAGATGAAAAGTTGATTTTCTTTTTATACCGACACTTCTTTGTAAATGCTTCTATCAGACAAGATCCTCTGACATTAGCTGCCACACATTTTTGGAACACTTGTGAGGCAGCAGTAATTCTGACAGTAGAACCCTATCAAAGATGCTGAGGTCTCACCTTGAACCTCAAGAACAGGTGCGTCAGGTATTGACATGGACGTAGCCATTCTGCATTTTGAGAGCCAGAAAATACATGCCTTTGTCAAGGAAGAGAATGACTATTCCAAGCATGACTCTGTGGAGTCTTGATTTGGAAACTGAATGGTGGAGGCATTGAAGGCCCAGTAATAATCTCCATCCTCCATTCTTGTGTGTGGACTAGGAAATAGCTAGAGTAGAACCCTATTCTTTTCAAGAGGTTTAGGATTAGTTCCAAAGTAGCTCTCCACATTAGGGAGTCGACCTCTAATTGGAAGAGGTTGTTGCATGGGTGGGCCAAGGAGGAGCGTAAGGTGGAAGCATCTCCGTAAGTGTAAAATCCATGGCATTGCCACCCTACATGACATTTAGAACCCACTTGGCCATTGTTAAGGTTTTCCACGCATGCTAGCTTTCCATGCAGAAAAAAAGTTTTAGGTGGCCACTGAAGGTGGTAGGTAGGACGGACATTGGAATATGGAGTGGTAGATGTCTCTCTAAGGACATTCAAATACATCTTATGCGACAATTTGGTGTGATGCATAGATGACTGGACAGTTGATGTATGCAGATGGGGTCTGTGAACATTAGGGCACTTTTCAGGAGGCTTGTAGGTACACTGATGGTATAGTCGTGGGGCCTTATTGCAACATGATGAGGTTGATGGTAGAATTTCTTTTTTGAGTGCTGGTGTGTAGATACTCAGAGAAGCTCTAGAGTCCTTTAAGGACCACAGGGACTTGTCCATCTTCTGACTGAAGAGATACAATTCGTTGAATGGGAGGTCTGCTATAACGTTCTTCAACTTCCTGGTGAAGCCAAAGGAGTGTAATCAGGAATCCTCCCTCATGACAATCCTCACTGCCAAGACACAGGAAGCCATGTCTGGGGAGTCCACTAAGGTTTTATCACATGAACCTGGTAAGTAACTTGCCCTTCTGAAGAACTGGCAAGAACTTCCAATCTTGCTAAGGCAGGTTGTCTGTGGACTCACCTAACTGGCTCAGTTAAATAAAGTCATACTTGGGAGATCAAGCTACATAATTTGAAATAAGAAACTGGACCTCACTGAGGAAGATCTTTCTGTCACTGAGATCCAGCATTTACCATCTCTATTGGATGGGATGGAGAAGAGGTATTATTGTCTGGAATGCTCTGAAGCCACTTTGTGGACCGATGACAATGAGTGAACAGTAGATCTGACTCTTTTGTGAGGACATAGTATCTCTGTACAACTCCTTTTGGGGTGAGTGTACATGTGGCCAAGGTATGCCATACACTGAATGCTGGATGGAAGATGGAATCACTGATTGGTATGGACACCTTTGCTAGTACAGAATCATGTATGATATCAAGTAGCTGGTGCGGACTTTCTTGTATTTCCTCTAATGGGATCTCTAGAGTACCTCCACCGCAATTCTTGGAATTGGTGTTAATCATCTGATGGAGAGGAGAGGACTGAGGACATAGATGAGTTTGGAGAATGTGATGGATGCCTCTTTAGATCCATCGGTGCCATCTGATTTGGGCTAACTGGTACATCATCCAGTACTAGGTCAGACAACCTATCTGTTGAAGGTTGTGGTGGTGGTGCATAGCAGGATCATTATAAGGGTGAATATTGGGGTCTTGAACTCTAGTATGGCCAAACCAGTTGATCCTACTATTGCATAGTGAGTGACCGCTATCCCAGATACCAACTCTGCAGGAAACGCAGATGGGGAAATACCACAGTGCCACTGTAACCCACTGGTCGTCATATTTGCAGAACTGGAGTGGTGGACCATGTCACCTGTCCTCTGCTACACTCCTGCTGTGTATCTTTGAGATGGTGATCAGATCAAAGCCCGTAGAGATTGAAGTCCCTCCACTGCAAATAATTTGTAGAGACCCAGGGTGCTTCCAAGTCTCCCAGGGGTCAACGGTATCCATTCTGCTATAGAAGCCAGTACCAGGAAATGCATCTGTCTGGAGATCAATAGCTCCCAGAATGCTGGTAGAACCAGAGGATCCGTGATAGGTACTGGAGGACCTAGTGATTGGTTTCTTGGTCTTGTGAGGCTTGAATGTATAGCTCCTTTGTTGCTAAAACTCAGGAATTGTACTGAATCCTTCTTGGACTTGGAGGAAGACTTATTCCAATGGCTATGTGCATGCTTCCTAGGTTCATGGCTAGGCCCCAGCACAGCCTCCTTAGTATTGGTACTGGTAGAGCCCGATGGAGGCTCTGAAGTAGGCATTGCCCATTCAAGCGGATGTACAGTGGAAGTTCCCTGGCTGCTCCTATGACAGTTTGTACTGCCTAAATCAGAGAGTCCAGCTCTCTCAAGAACGGGCAGGAAAGGAGAGCCATCTATTGCACCTGGACACAATGTGGAACTCCCCCAAGCAGTAAAAACAGAGTTTGTGCTCATTGTTGACAGAAAACAAGTGAGGGCAGGAAGCACAGGTTTTGAACCCCAGCAACTCTGACATAAGCCAGTACCCATATCCACATACTGCAGGAGGGGAAGCAGGAAGTTGGACTGAAACACCGATGAAATAGCATCCCAAGTCCTAACTCGGGTATAAAAAGAAAATCTGAACAAAAATAGTTGAACAAAAAGTTTTGGAAACTGCATCACAAGGATAACTGGAGAGCAAAGGCTCAGACTCAATGAGGCAATGCGAAGGAACTAGAGAAGGGACTGTGGGCACCATGCACTTTATCATCTGGGGTAAAGCCAGGAGACAGAAGAGGGTATGTATGGATTGCCAAACAATACTACTTTGAAAAGCCCTAGCTCCGGGAGCATGGCACATAACCTCAGTATAATACAGATACAAATAATTACTTGAAGAATTCAGTTTCATCTCTCAACTGAAAAAACAGCATTTTTTGCAGTCCCTAACACTATGCTTGTACTTATTCAGTTGCAATGTGGGCGGAAGCTTGCCACCTCATGCATTATGACCATTACTCTTCTGTACAATGTTTCCTTGCAGCAAGGGTGGTTTAGTTTGGACAATAGGAAAAACTTCCTGTCAGGATGGTTAAACTGTGGAATAATTTGCCTAGGGAGGTTATGGAATCTCTATCTCTGGAGATAGATGTTTGTCTAACCTGCTCTTAACTAACAGGAATAGACTCAGAGCTGGAAAAGACCTCAGGAGGTCATCAAGTCCAGCCCCCTGCCCAAGGCAGGACCAATCCCAACTAAGTCAACCCAGCCAGGGCTCTGTCAAGCCGAGACTTAAACACCACTAGGGATGGAGATTCTACCACCTCCCTAGGTGACTTATTCCAGTGCTTCTCCACCCTCTTAGTGAAATAGTTTTTCCTAATATCCAACCTAGACCTCTCCCACTGTGACTTGAGACTATTGCTCCTTGTTCTGCCATCCGTCACTATTGTGAACAGCCTTTCTACATCCTCTTTGGAACCTCCCTTCAGGAAGTTGCAGGCTGCTATTAAATCCCCCCTCACTCTTCTCTTCTGCAGACTAAACAAACCCAAATCCCTCATTCTCTCCTCATAGGGCATGCCCTCCAGGCCCCTAATCATTCTGGTGGTCCACCTCTGGATCCTCTCCAATGTGTCCACATCCTTTCTATAGTGGGGGGGTCCAGCACTAGACACAATATTCCAGATGTGGCCTCACCAGAGCCAAATAAAGGGGAATAATCACTTCTCTAGATCTACTGGCAATGCTCCTCCTAATGCACCCTAATACGCCATTCGCCTTCTTGGCTACAGGGCACACTATTGACTCATACCCAGCTTCTCATCCACTATAATCCCCAGGTCCTTTTCTGCAGAACTGCTACTTAGCCATTCGGTCCCCAGCCTGTAACAATGCTTGAGATTCTTCCATTCCAAGAGCAGGACGCTACACTTGTCCTTGTTGAACCTCATCAGATCTCTTTTGGCCCAATCCTCTAATCTGTCCAGGTCACTCTGGACCCTATCCCTGCCCTCCAGAGTATCTACCTCTCCCCCTAGCTGTGTGCATCTATGAACTTGCTGAGGGTGCAATCTATCCCCTCATCCAGATCATTAATAAAGATGTTGAACAAAATCGGTCCAAGAACAGATCCCTGGGGCACTCCGCTAGAAACCGACCACCATCCTGATATCGAGCCACTGATCACTACACGTTGGGCCCGACAGTCCAGCCAACTTTCTATCCATCTTACAGTCCATTTATCCAATCCATACTCCCTTATCTTGCTGGCAAGAATATTGTGAGGGAACGTATTAAAAGCTTTGCTAAAGTCAAGGTATATCACATCCAGTGACTTTCCCATATCCACAGAGCCAGTTACCTCATCATAGAATCTAATCAGATTGGTCAGGCACAACTTGCCCTTGGTAAATCCATGTTGACTATTCCTGATCACTTTCCTCTCATCCAAGTGCCTCAAAATGGATTCCTTAAGGATCCCGTCCATGATTTTTTCGGAGACTGAGGTAAGGCTGACAGGTCTGTAGTTCTCTGGATTGTCCGTCTTCCCTTTTTTAAAGATGGGCACTACATTTGCCTTTTTCCAATCTTCAGGGATCTATCCATGAGTTCTCAGAGATAATGGCCAAAGGCTCCACAATGACATTTGCCAACTCCCTCAGTACCCTCGGATGCATTAAATCCGGGCCCATGGATTTGCGTATGGTTAGCTTTGCTAAATAGTTCCTAACCTGTTCTTTCCCCACCAAGGGCTGTCTACCTCCTTCCCATACTGTGTTGCCTAGTGCATTTGTCTGGGAGCTGACCTTGTCCGTGAAGACAGAGGCAAAGAAAGTATTGAGTACTTCAGCTTTCCCCACATCATCTGTCACTAGGTTACCTCACTCATCCAATAAGAGCCCCACACCCTCTCTGATCACTCTCTTATTGCTAACATGCCTGTAGAAACCTTTCTTGTTACCCTTCACATCCCTTGCCAGCTGCAATTCCAGTTGCGCTTTTGCCTTCCTGATAACTACCCTACATTCTCGAGCAATATATTTATACTCCTCCCTAGTCATCTGTCCAAGTTTCCACTTCTTGTAAGCTTCCTTTTCGTGTTTAAGCTCACCATGGATGTCCCCGGTAAGCCAATCTGGTCGTCTACCATATTTGCTTTTCTTGCTGTGCATCAGGATGGTTTCTTCCTGTGCCTTTAATAAGGCTTCTTTAAAATACTGCCAGCTCCCCTGGACTCCTTTCCCCTTCATGTAAGCATCCCAGGGAATCCTGCCCATCGGTTCTCTGAGGGAGTCAAAGTCTGCTCTTCTGAAGTCTAGGGTGTGCATTTTGCTACTCGCCTTTCTTCCTTTGGTCAGGATCCTGAAATCTACAATCTCATGATCACTGCTTCCTAGGCTGTCACCTACCTCTACTTCCCCTACTAGTTCCTCCATCTTTGTGAGCAGCAGGTCAAGCTGGGCATGGTCCCCTGGTCGGTTCCTTCAGCACTTCTACCAAGAAGTTAGCCCCAACATTCTCCAAAAACTTCCTGGATTGCCTGTGTACTGCTTTATTGGTCTCCCAACAGATGTCAGGGCGACCCTGAGAATCAGGGCCTGCGATCTGGAACCTTCTCTGAAGTTGTCCAAAGAAAGCTTTGTCTACCTCATCCACCTGATCCAGCGGTCTATAGTAGATACCAAATACAACATCCTGTTGCTTCCACCTCTAAATTTAACCCATAGACTCTCAACAGTCTTTTCTCCCTCTAAGTACTGGAGCTCCGAGCAATCATACTGCTCTCTTACATACAATGCAACTCCTCCTCCTTTTCTCCCCCACCTGTTCTTCCTGAACAGTTTATACCCTTCCATGATGGTCTAGACCAGGGGTGGGCAAAAGGGCCTCCACGAGCTGGATCTGGCCCGCCAAGCGAGTTGATCCAGCCTGCGGAAGCCCTACTGCTACCCCACCCCCAGGCCAATTAGGGCCTGGGGGCAGGGGAGAGCACGAAGCTTCCTCCTGCCCTGCTAGGAGCATGCGGAGCTTTGAAGCACCATGTGCTGCTCGCAGGGCTCAAGGAGATGTCACGCGCTCTCCCTCCCCCAAGCCATGATTGGCCTGGGAGCAGGGGAGCTGTGCAAAGTTTTCTCTGCTCTTCCTCTGCTCTGGGGGTGGAGAGAGTGCATGAAGCCTCTTCCTGCCCTATGAGGAGAGTGTGGCACTTTGAAGTGCTGTGTACTCCTGGCAGGGGAGGGAGGGGAGGGCAGACGGAGGCTTTGTACATTCCCCCAAGTCCTGATTAGCCTGGGAGTGGGGGAGCAGTAGGGCCTCTGTGGGCCGGATCAACCCTGGCACGGATCAACCCTGGCACGGGTGCCTAGTGGGAAGGGGGGGCAAAGGGGTTTCCCCACCTCCAGACCAATCATGGTCTGGGGAAGCCCAGAAGCATCCAGGCTCCACCCCTTCTGGTTTAGGCCCCGTCCCTTCCAGGGCAGCCTGGGGTCACTTGAAAAATTTTTCAAGTGGCCCCCAGCCAAAAATTATTGTCCACCCCTGGCCTAGACAATACTGGGTCCTGCCGTGAGGGCAAGGGACTGGACTCAACCTCTCAAGGTCCCTTCTAATTCTACTGTTCTATGATTCTATAATGGCTATTCAGAATCTTGGGTTAAAAAAGTTCAGTTCAGTTCCCTCAGACAGACACATCCACATCACAAAGGCCACCAACATAATCTTCTACTATATATTTGAGAGAGTTTGCCTGTCTGAAAACTCATCCTAAACATTAAGAGTTAGGGCCACCAAATTACATGTACAATTTCTTCTTATCATAACTTATAGCAAAGGTTTTGGTTGTACCAGGAAAGTGGGATGTACCTAGAATGGGATAGCTTCTCATTAAATCATACAGAAAAGAGACAATCACCAGGCAGGCGAAAGGAGATGGCTGGGCGTACACCCTCCCAATCCAAGACTGCCCCAGCTCTGAGCCTCCCATTCCCCAACTGCTCTTTAGAGAGAGCAGTGGAGATGAAGTGGGTAAATCTTCTAGCATGCTCATAAATGGCAACATCCATGAAGTCCCAGGACGGAATAGGACTGTAGTCTAAACCAGGGCTACTCAACACTCAGCCCGTGGGCTGCATGTAGCCCGCAGACTGTTTGTTTGCGGCCCATGGTGCGGTTTGGGTTTACGTGGAGCTCAACACGCAGCCCGCATGCAAGATCCTTTGAACATGGCCTCTGCTGGGAAGAGGTCTCCCAGGTGGAATGAGCATTGAAAGATGAAAGCGGATGGGCTGGCTGGAACAGACGAGTACAGGGTGTTGGAAAGAGGTGCAAGGGTATTGTGGGAAGTGCTTTGTATTCATGCCTGTCAGTGTGAAAGAAGCTATTTGCATATATATATTTGCATGTATATGCAATCACATTTAAGTTGCGGCATGTACTTTAAGTATCATTGTAGCCCCCGGGCCTTCCAAAGTTGAGTAGCCCTGATCTAAATTAAATTATCGACAGACTATCTACAGCAGTCACCAACCAGTCAATCGTGATTGACTGGTCAATGACAGAGGCACTACCAGTCAATCTTGATGCAGTGTTCCCAGCCCCGGCAATAAGGAGCCTCAGCTGGCATGATAGCCTCCTGCCTCTCACGAAATTGGACCCAAAACCAGCTTCCTGCAGTGATGGGGAGGAGGAAGAAGTCCCATGGCTCCATGTCAGATCCCGTTTCTCAGGAAGAGCATGCGCTGTTCCTCCTCTCACCACAGCAACACACACACTTTCTTGTCTTGCCTTCCTTCCCCTGTGTACCAGGGAGGTGGGGGTGGGTGAGAAGGGGATGGTGGTTAAGATGGCAGCAGAGGATCAAGATCCTGGTTTTCTTAAAGGAGCTGTACATGTGCTTCCTCCAGCACTGCCTGCAGATCCTTGCCAAGAGATACTTGTCCCTGGAGACCCCCAGATACCAGCCAAACTGCCCCTCCCCCACTCCCCTAGCCAGACACCCACCAGCACCCTGCTCCTGCCTCCTCCAACCTCCTGGCCAGACACCCACCAGCACGCTGCTCTTGCCCCCCCGACCAGACATCCATCAGCACCCACCCCCTCTCTCCTGCCCAGATACCCACCAGCACCCTGCTCCTGACCCCTGCCCAGACATCCACCAGAAACCTGTTGTTCCTGCCCCTTCCCTCCTGGCCAGACACTTACCCCCAGATTGCTCCTGTACCCTACTTCTCATCCAGATTTTGTACCCCCATCCCTATCCCATTCACTGGCAGCTCTGTCCTGCACACTGGATCCATTATTTCTGGCCCCACCCAAGAGCATAGGGGTGTCCACAAAATCCACTAACCCTGTGTCACGATCATAAGAGATGGCCAGCAGCCTGGGGACTAAGGGGTCAACTGTACCTAACTCAGGTAGAGTTGGCCAATAGGGATGTAGGTAGGAATTTCTAATGGGGACAAAGGAATGTTTGTTTTTCCCTCCTTTGTCTCTGGGTAGTTTCTCTCCAGCTATTGAAGGGGACAGGATGTCTCCCTCTAAGAAAATACTCTTCACAGTCTGTAAGTAGGATAAAGTTTAGATAAATCCGTTAGGTTTTATTGTTTTATGGCTTGTGAAATGGGATCTGGTCTGTGCATTTAAAAATGGGTTTTGCTCTCCTTTGTAACTAAGTTCCTGGCCCATAGTAAATTTCTTCTCCACGAGTATATTATTTTGTTACTGTTCCATCTTGTCATTATGCTTGCAACAGGAATATTGTGGTGATAATAAAAGTTCTCTCTCTTTTCTTTTTAATTAACCTGGTATTGGTTAATTTGTGTGTCCTGGTTTGTACTTTAGGGGTGAGATTTCCCAAGTAGTCTCTCCTTGATTCCTTTATTAATATTTGGGTGATGGCAGCGGAGTTTTATCCCTAAAATCTAGGTTAAGGTTTTGGAGGGAAGTTTTAAAGCCTGATAGATAAGGTTTTGGGGTACTTTTGCTGGCCCCCACTTCTGCATTTATCATGCCAGAGTGGGGAAGGAGCCATGACACTCTGGAACCCCAGAAATGTTAATCTGGCCTGAGGCCTTGAACCTCAGTCCTAACCTACCCTACCCCCCATGGGGCTGGAGTGCCAGGGGAGTGAGGTGTCTCAGTTAGGGACACACCAGTGAGGGTTGGGTTTTTTTTGGAGGGGTTGGCTTTTTGCATCACACTTGTGAGGTCCCTGACTGATTTTTCTATGGGTTAGTGGCCCCCTAACCCAAAAAATGTTCCCTGCCTCTCCCACAAATAAAGACAATGTTGAAACGTTTTGTGTTGAACATATTTTATTTTAAAATGAAGCCTGGCCAGCAAGCCCCCAACTGGAGCCAAATCCCCATCTGGCCGCAGCATCGTAACACTCCTGCACCCCCACACCTCCGAAATCTGAGCCCATCATACCCCTGAATCCCCTGCCCAAAGCTCCCCACATCCCCAAACTCCTGCACCCCCACATATCCAGTCTTGTGCCACAACACTCCTGCACCACCCACACACTGCAAACCTACGCTCTGAGCCCATCGTATACCAGACCCCTCTACACTGAGCCCATCATATACCACAACCCGAACTCCTACACACTGATATCCGCAAGTCTGTGGATCTCTCAGCACCTCAATCCTGCACCTGATCCCAACACTCTCCAGCCTGGAGCCCCCTCCCTGAGCCAGCATCTCCTTCTCCACCTTCTCCTGCACCCAAATTTCCACCCAGGGCTTGCACCCCTTCCCACACTCAAATCCCTCATTCCCACCCCAGAGCCCACATCTCCTGTCTCATCCCAGTGAGAGTGAGTAAGGGGTGTAGACAGCAAGTGATGGAGGAGGGGAATGGAGAGGGTGGGGCCTCAAGGAAGGGGTGGGGTTTTGGGGAAGGGACGGAGTAGATCTTGGCTTGCCCTGACATTTAAAAAGTGATCTTGGGTGTAAAAAGGTTGGAGACCACTGATCTACAGTAACAGAGTCTGATAAGTCAATGTGGAGAAACCTGAATTACTTCTGCTTGTAGTGCATCTATTTTATGAGTACAGTCTGCATATTTTACATTTTTTAAAATTTGTCCACAGTAATATATTAAGCAGATGTATCAGCATGCAGATGGCACACAATGAATACTGGGTACAAAGCAGGTATTTTGTGTGCATTTTAAGTATGTGAACAACCATAATCATAGTATAATCATGAAGCAACCTTATCGTACCACGTGCAAATATTTTCCATCATTCTGTGTTAGCTCCACTTACAGATCTGGGAATAGTGAGAGAACCCGTGGTGATTTAAGCAGACTACTCCATTAGCAGAGCTCAATTTACCCATCCTCAATAAAACATTTCTTTTATTGTTTAGAAGTTTAGAGAGGAGGGAGATCCCACACTCCTTCAGGACAGAATGGTGGAGTGAACCTGGGAAAAACTCAACTGTTCCAGTGTGAATCTAGTATTCAGAGCTAAAATATGAAAGCAAGCATAACTATCAGTTCCATGTCTTTTAGAAAAACTGTCTGGAAAGTTTTCCATTATAAAAAAAATTCACAATGTATAAATTAATATAAAATTGAACATCAATTCCATTTTTAGCCCCGCCTAATACTTACCGAGTACCATAATGCGAAGGAAATTAGACAATCTCTGTAAACTTTGGGGGACAAATATTTTTAAAAGAATTATAAAATTACCCATGAAGAAATAAATATTATAGTTACACAGCAGATGCAATAGGCCACAGTTTGCTAACATCCTGTACTGTTCTGTGTTTATGTTTAAAACAAACTGAGGAGATGTATTTTTTCTCCAACTGTCCTCAGGTCATCAAGTATAGTAACTAGATCTGGATGGATAAAAGAATGCTGATTTTTAAGTTCTGAAGTGGCAGCAACGTTAGCGTCTTCTGAAAGGTTTTTTGTACAAATAACTCTGATGGAGAACAGTCTTAATTAAGGAGCTGATACTGCTGAGACTTATAGAATCATAGAGAATCATAAAATAATAGGACTGGAAGGGACCTCGAGAGGTCATCGAGTCCAGCCCCCCGCCCTCAAGGCAGGACCAAGCTCCGTCTACACAATCCCTGACAGATGTCTATCTAACCTGTTCTTAAATATCTCCAGAGAGGGAGATTCCACCACCTCCCCTTGGCAATTTATTCCAATATTTGACCACCTTGACAGTTAGGAATTTTTTCCTAATGTCCAATCTAAACCTCCCCTGCTGCACTTTAAGCCCATTACTCCTTGTCCTGTCCTCAGAAACCAAGAGGAACACATTTTCTCCTTCCTCCTTGTGACACCCTTTTAGATATTTGAAAACCGCTATCATGTCCCCCCTTAATCTTCTTTTTTCCAAACTAAACAAGCCCAGTTCATGAAGCCTGGCTTCATAGGTCATGTTCTCTAAACCTTTAATCATTCTTGTCGCTCTTCTCTGTACCCTTTCCAATTTCTCCACATCTTTCTTGAAATGTGGCGCCCAGAACTGGACACAGTACTCCAGCTGAGGCCTAACTAGTGCAGAGTAGAGCGGCAGAATGACTTCATGAGTTTTGCTTACAACACACCTGTTGATACAACCTAGAATGATATTTGCTTTTTTTACAACAGCATCACACTGTTGACTCATATTCAACTTGTGGTCCACTACGACCCTTAGATCCCTTTCCGCCATGCTCCTTCCTAGACAGTCGCCTCCCATCTTGTATGTATGGAACTGATTGATCCTTCCTAAGTGGAGCACTTTGCATTTCTCTTTATTAAACCTCATCCTGTTTACCTCTGACCATTTCTCTAACTTGCTAAGGTCATTTTGAATTATGTCCCTATCCTCCAAAGTAAAATAAATGCAATGAGGAGTCCTGTGGCACCTTATAGACTAACAGATTTATAGGAGCATAAGCTTTCATAGGCAAAGACCCACTTCGTCAGATGCATGTAGTGGAAATTCCAGAGGCAGGTATAAATATACAGGCATAAGAAAAGAGTACAAATCAAGAATAAGGCTAGAGATAATGAGGTCAATTCAGTCAGTGGAGGTGTGAACACCAAGAGAGGAAAAATATAGTAAAATAAATGTGTACACACAAAGTGTGGATGATCTTACATCTTAGAGGATTTGCAGACCTCAGAAAAGCATGATGTTTCAGACTTAACTCTGTGGCTGTGCTAATTTAAATGTAATCATTTTTGTGAAAAATCATCTTCTGTGTTTTTTAATTTTTGTTCTTCTCTGAAAGATGACATTTTCACAGTCATTGCTAGAGTTTTATTTTTTTTCTCTCTCAAATAGATAAAATTTGGTCATTTTATGTGTGTGTGTGTGCGCGTATGCTGCAAGAAACAAGAGGGACAAAGCTGTCTATCCTGAAACTCAACCTGGGAGCTGAAAGCTGTGCGTTTCTGGATGGTACTTCATCATCAACAAAGATTATGCAACAGGAATTTACTTAAAACAAAGTGCAAACCAGAAGAGAATCCAGCTTGCTCTTTGGTGCTAACAACAGTAAAATAATAGATACATATAACTTGGGATAAGCAGTCTATTTAATAAAAAAAAATCCATTCAATACTTTAAAAGTAGGGTCCTTAATTTTTAAAATGTATTTACACATATGCACATGCAAATATGAAGTCTTCTGCTATAATCTAGTCTTACCTTTTTGGAATATAAATACAAGTTTGGAGTTCTGCCTGGTACTGGAATGCCAGCTTTAGTCAGTTTTATAAAATACTTTTGCACCCTGCTGGCAACCTAGAAGAAAAAACATGAATTATTAAATGTTAGATGAGTAAGTATGTATGACACTTAAAAAAAGAATTCAAATACCCACTTTAAAAAAAATCTAATGTTTGAAGTGCTTCAGGAAAAATACAAACTTCAGAGAAAGATGACATTCTAAACTTTATGTATCATTTATAAAAGGCAAATGCCTAGGTTATTATTCTGCAAAGAGTTCAAAAAAACTGGGTGTTGAGAATAGCAGTAAAGTTTCTGATTCTGAAACTGCATCAAAGACAGCGTCTGATCAGATCCACTGTCTAACAACACTGACATATATTAATCCATTCTACAGTGTTGGTGAAGAACCTATCCTTTATACGCTCTCTTTCTGATCTAAATAAAAGAGTACGTATTTTACATTCATGGTAACTTATAATAGGAGTTAAAAGTAAATGAGTCTGAATAACTGGTGTTGCTGTACTTTGAAATTATCATAGGGACAATGTCAAAATCTAATGGACAACAATTAGACCTGACAGCTTAATCATGGTTTGTGGGCATTTATTAAAAATCAATATAATTTCACATTTAAAAGTCCTATTACAGATGTTAGTAGTGCTGCAGTCCTTGACATGGATGACTCATTACATTTGTCATCAAAATATTAAGATTAATAGGTTGGATCTGATGACTTGGCAACTTTCCTGATGCCCGATTTTTTTACACACACACACACACACACACACACACACACACACACACACACACACACACGATCTCCTGTACTCTTGGTACCTTAATGATCCAGTATCTTGGTCCAGTATGCTTGATACCTTCATGATCCTGAACCATGGAGTTTGCCATACCAGGGGAGGGCAATTCTGCCCTGCTGGCTGCCAACCCTACTTCTGGGCCCACCTCTGGGTTGTGGGCTAAGGCTCCCCAGCCACTGCCACCGCTTTCAGAACTCCTGTTCCCAGCCGCCAGAGCTCTTTGGTCCAGCGAATCTGGGGTCCTGCCAGACCACAGGTGTTACTGGACCAGAAAGTCTCAGATTTGAGAGGTTCAATCTGTATGACTTTTGTAAAATCTCCAAATGGCAGGTGGGCCATTTCAATATCCTCAAGATGCAGAAATTCATGTTTGTAATCTCATGGCATCACCACTAATGCAAGTAAAGAATTCGTTGGTTTCTTCCCAAAGAAGCAATCAATTTTTTCCTACCTATATATATTTTACAGTTTCTAAAAAAATCCTTGTCTCTTCATGAATTGACCTGAGTTTTGCAAGGTACATTGCACATAAGAATTTAATCACTGAAGAAACTATGCAGAAGAGCACCAGATACATATCTCCTCTAGTATTTCCTGGAATGTTTACAATGCAACAAGAGAGATGGATTCCCCATTACCTGTTTTGCAGTACGATTTCCCAGTTCATCAGCTATCTTTTGCCACCGTCGGGATTCTACTTCCTCTGGTGGGTACTTCAGAAGTAACTGTTCAAGTTTTTTCTAAACCAAGCACAAGACAAGATCACAAACATTAATACACCAAATCTAGAAGAGGCATGGCTTGTCACTAAAAAAAAAAAAAAATCAAACTGGTGCAAAAAATGTATAAGTATACATATTATCTTTGATTCCAAAGCATTAAGCACTTTAAACATTACTACACAATTTGAGTTTATTTTGGTGAACATCACTGTAAGGTTACAAAATGGTCTAACGAGCTAGCTAGGGTTTCCCATTACCTGTTCTTCTACAGTCCACAGCTGGTTAAAAGTTTCGGGTTTGGTCTCATCGCAAAGTCGCCCTCTTATCATCTGCTTAAATACAGTATATAACATGGAATAGGACTTTAGAAAAAAAGTTAGGATAACTTGATTTTAACCCTTTTTCCACCCAAGTAAAAGAACAACATATATGAAAACATTATTTTGATAGAGGACAGAAAAAAGTTCTGACTTGGTCACATGAAAAGACTGATTCCACCATATGTTTTGATGATTGAGTTTCTGAACATTTGGAAATAGAGGCATTAAATTTATTGTAACAATTTTAACACTACCCACATAATCTAGTATTAATAAAGAATCCATTAAAAAAGTTACTATTATGTACAATTTTGCCTACTTTCTTTTTTATAACATTTACCTGTGGACGACTGTTTGTAGAACCTTCTGGACCATCACTTAAAGGCAATACAGAGTATGAAATGGACTCTCCATCCTTCTTGGGATCCAAAGGACTTTTTGGTCTTGCAGGCAAGCCTAATGCAAGCAACATAAAGGAAGTTATTAAACCAACATGGCAGGTTAATTTTTCCTGTAATATACACTTAGTTTTTCATTTACCTTTATCAAAAATCAGCTTTGCTCTCCTACTGTTACGTTTCCGGTTTTTGAATTCTCTTTCAAAGTTCCCAAGGCTGGTGGTATATTGGTCCCAGGCAATCTCAGGCAGCTGGACAACTCTTTGAGGATATGGAAGTCCTATATCAACCTGAAAGAATCAAAATGAGAAGCAATACTTAATGCAATCACTGAGCATTCAAACAAAAGGATATAGAACTACAGAAATCCTGCTTTTAGCCAACAGTGTGTATATGAAGTGCCATTCAGCACATATTCCTTATATAGGGAAAGTATTTTTAAAGAGCAATACATAGCAGGGCATATAAAATATGCAGCGGCACGGTCAATGATGGTTTATTGGACATAGAGTTTTAGAATTACACTGAATAGTAAGCCAAGTGTTTCCAGTTTTCCTATCCTGTTACTGATTTGTTAAAAAGCTCATACTGTATAACCAGACTGTATTCCTATAAGTAAACACAGAAGACTAAAGAGAACTAAAGAAACCCAGTTATCAGAACTGATTAATCACATCCACATGTAAATGTAAACATCTACTATAATAAAAATGACTGAACATTAGACACTGTTTTTACTGATTTTGTTGCCTTCCGTAGAGAATACAATAGCATAAGCACACTTGTTTCTAAGCTCAACAATCTCTCATACACACACAGACATGGACTCCCCTACCCAAATGCATCTGCATAATTTGGTTAGTTGCCAGAGCATAGTGCTTGGATGCTGGATGAGTCACAACTATAATTTGCTTAGAAATCAATTCAGCACCCACAGAAATCAATGGAAACAGAACCATTAACTTAAATGGCTATGCATCAGGCCCCAAGTTTATACTATGCCTATGGAAAGGCAATTTCCCAGAACCAACATCACTCTTTTATTGAAGCATAATGAGCTGCTAACATAGCATAAGGTCAATCATTGCTTTCTTTTAAAAAAGACCTAACGATTGTAACAATTTTTAAAACTTCCTTTTAAACTTTTGAAAAGGAAATAGTTTCTTAACTGAAATTTGTTCTCTTCCACACATGTACAGTGATATGATATAATCACTGGAACTCTCCTGATTTGTGGTATGCCTTCAGAGCTCATTTTATTTTGAGTTTCCTGCTCACAATCGCCATAAAAATACCCTACCTATAATTGAACTCAAAGCATTTAAAATCTCTTTGGTGTCAAAGGCCATGATTTCTTGATACCGTTCCCGACCACACAATGCTTTCTTTTTAATCACAGAAGTCTTGAAAAGCCCATTGGCATTGAAAGCTTGAAGACAAGAGCAGTTCTATACTCCTATAAAAATGTGTACTTAATTTTGTCAAAATACCCGTATTTTATAAGTTTAATCAACATTTAACAAACCATCAATCCTGAACCAAGGACAGTTCTTTATCACTATAGAAATAATTTGAACCTCTTAATATTTACACAGGTATAGATAACATACACTAGTTTCTATAGGTGAACAGTTATTTGTTATAAAAATTCTCATAAAAAACTTAAGAAATGCCTATTGGATACCTTCTTTTGGAGTCTCTCCACAAATCCAATGGGATTTCTCAGTGCTTCTCTCTGGTGTCTGCCTAAACTTTCAAGGTCTTGAACTGCTTGAGTACGTTGAGCCTCGAGTACAGCAATCGTCTGTAACAGTCTCTGATAACTACAGAGACAAAGGGAAATATCTCACCAAAATTTTCTAGCAAAAACAAGAAAAAAAAACTAAATGCCAACCATGATTATCTACTAAGAAGTAGTCAGGCAGTCTTGCACACTTAACTTTAACAGTTTAGCAAAACATTTTGCTGAAACAAAAATGGTCTTGGCTGATATTTAAGACTTAAATACAAAGCACACCAATAAAGAGAGAAAATTCAGGCATTCCTTTAATATTAAATCCTTATTCTAGCAGTTCTCCCATAAAAATGGCAAAAAATCACGGTGATATTAGGCAAGCTCCGTAGCTACCCAATAGCTCCACTGGACAACCAGAATTGCTCACAACAGTAAAAATAGACAAAAAAAAATCATGACTTTTTATTTCCTATTTCAAAATAAGCCTCCCTCCCACCTCACGCCATTCCATGACAAATGGTTCCTTTACTAAAAGTGTTAAGTTGTTACTCTACCAGCAGCAGAGAAGAATGATTGAGACAACTACGGAAACAGAAAATTTCATGGCAGCTTCAGATGAAAATACGACAGTGCAATTATTCATGAGGAACCACCAAGAGAGAATAAAACAGATTCAAAATGAATATATGTAAGAAAACACTACGTAAGAATACAGAAATCCAAGCTAAGTATTAGATCCCGTCACATCTGTCAAGCTGTATTCAATAGTATACTGCTTTTCCAGAATGTAAAATTATTTAGAAGAGAATCTGTTAACGCATTTCCCGACAAACTGACTTGCATAGGTAATCCTGGTGATGAAAGTAAATACCGTAATATGAACCTTTAAAAATTTTAGAAAGCTACTTTTTAGAAGATTTTTATTAATGTTATAGTTGCCATTATTTGGAATATCTTAATAGGAATTGACAAATGTAATTTTTCTCTGCTGTCTTTGTCCTTTACACATTCACCAATTTACTTTTTGAGCTTTTCTAAAAAAAATAAAATTAGCATGCATTTTGTTTACCATTTTAAAAACTGAATACAAATATACACAAAGCTTTAAGAATAACTGATGAAATAAATCTAATAGGGGGAACTCACAACAGTCTTTTCTGTTGTTCCTGTAAAAACCTTGTCTATTTTATTTAGATTATTGAGTTGTGTTATGGTAGATGTCCATTCATGTATAGGACTCCAGTCCTACAAACAATTATGCACCCAACCCAATACTTTTGCATATAAGTATTTCTGATCTGTATAAATGTAGATCATTTCTACAATACAGCTATTACTGTTGCACAGCCATGGCACTGCACCTGTACAATCCTGAGCAATACAGCTATGTTGATCTAATCTTTGACTGTACACCATGCAGTATTATAATTTTATATTAATTTAAGCAAGAGGTTCTTCAACTTTTTATAGGTGCAGCCCCACTGTAATGAAATATTTCTTGCTGAAACCCCAGACAGCATGGAGGATTTCCATTTTATAAAGAAAAATTGCATCCTCCATGTATCATAACCTCACATGCACTGCATATGTGAGGTTAGTGTGCGCAAGTAAAACAGCATCTTGTGTGCATTAAGGATTGCCACTCCCCAATTTGCTAATAGTACAATGATGTTTGAGAACTGCTGATTTAGATTAATCATGTGACTTGACTTGCATTAAAACCTGGAAACAAAACAGAGAGAACCTTAAAAACAAAACAAAAAAAGTTACTTACCTTCATAACTGTTGTTCTTCGAGATGTGCTGTTCATGTCCATTCCACTTAGATGTGTGCATACCACATGCACAGATTGCCAAAGAATTTTCCCTTAGCTATACCTGTTGGGCCAGCAGGGGAGTCCCCTAGAGTGGTGCCGCTATAGCGGCACATATATACCCCTGCTGGCCCTACACCCCTTTAATCCCTTCTTGCCAGAATCCTCTGATGCAGGGGAGTTGGGTGGGATGTGGAATGGGCAACACATCTCGAAGAAAAGTTACAAAAGGTAAGTAACCATTTTTTTCTTCGAGCGCTTGCTCATGTCCATTCTACTTAGGTGACTCCAAAGCCAAACCCAAGGAGGCAGGGTCGGAGCCTACAGAGAGACAGAATGCAAAACAGCCCAATGCAAAACAGCCCTACCCACCACTGCATCCTCCATAATGATTCACAAGAGTGTGCACTGACCACCATGTGGCCACTCTGCGGATCTCTATGACGGGCACCTGGGCTACGAAGGCAGCAGAAGACTTACAGGCCCTGGTCGAATGGGCCATCGTAGGCGGAGCTGGAACCTACACCAGCTCATAGCATTCCTTGATACAGGAAGTGATTCAGGACAAAATAAGTTGGGCTGACATTGGCAGGCCCTTCATCCTGTCAGCTATGGACACAAATAGCAGAGGGACTTACGAAAGGATTTGGTCCTTTCTAAATAAAAGGCTAAGGCTCATCTAACATCTAAGGTGTGCAAAGCTCCGTCCCAGAATTGTGGGGTTCTGGGTAAAAGACCTCTAGAAAAATGTCCTGATGGAGATGAAAGTAGGACACCACCTTAGGCATTAACACAGGGTGAGGGTGACGCCTGACCTTGTCCTTGGGGGTGGGAGGGAGTGTACAGTGGATCCACCGTTAGGACCCACAGCTCTGAAACGAGCCTAGCAGAGATAATGGCCAGAAGGAAGGACCCTTTCCAGGACAGGTGCAAAACAGAGAATGCAGCCAAGGGCTCGAAAGGGGGGCATGAGCCTAGAGAGTACCAGGTTTAGATCCCAAGGGGGCACAGGGTTACGCACCTGAGGGTAAACCCTATCCGATCACCTAATAAACCTGTGCACCATTGAGTCCATTAAAATAGACCTACTCCATGACCCTGAGTGGAAGGCCGAGACAGCTGTCAATTCCACCCTTACAGAAGAGGGGGTCAGCCTCCAGGTTTTAAGTTCTAGGAGGTAATCCAAAATGGCTGGAACTGGGGCCTCCATAGGTGAGAACCAGAGTGCTAAGTGCTTCCACTTCACCGGGTAAGAGGCCCTTGTACCTGGTGGTTTATGGCTTTCCAAGAGAACTGCCTAAACTCAGCTCAAGCACTGCCTCTCAAAGGCCATCAGCCACGGAGCTTCCATGCCATGAGATACAGGGATTGAAGGATTGGGTGCCGAAGTCTGCCAAACTCCTGAGAGATCAAGTCCGGGTAAAAGGGGAAGGGCCAAGGGCCACTCCACTGAGAGCTCAAGGACAGCTGGGAACTAATGCTGGCGAGGCCACGCTGGGGCTATCAGGATCATGGAAGCCTTGAACTCCCTGACCCTGAGGATTACCTTGTGGATCAGGAGAAAAGGGGGGAAAAGGCATACAGAAGATCCTGTGGCCAGGGGACCATGACTGCATCCCTCAGTGACCCTGGCCTGTGGTTGAAGAGGGAGCACTACCTGTTGTCACTTCGAGTTACGAACAAGTTCGGGGGGAAAAACCCCTCTTGCGGAAGATATGCAAAGCCACATCCAGCCTGAGGGACTATTCGTGCCCCTTGAAGGACATGCTGAGGCAATCCACCAGTGCATTCTGGGCCCCGGCGAGGTAACAGGCCACAGGGTGAATGCTCTGACAGAATTCCTTCAAGAGGAGCGCTTCTTGGCACAGGGGTTAAAAGAACATAAGAATGGCCATACTGGGTCAGACCAAAGGTCCATCCAGCCTAGTATCCAGTCTGCCAACAGTGGCCTATGCCAGGTGCCCCAGAGGGAGTGAATCGAACAGATAATGATCAAGCGATCTCTCTCCTGCCATCCATCTCCACCTTCTGACTAATAGAACCCAGAGACACCGTTCCTTACCCATACTGGCTAATAGCCATTAGTGGACATAACCTCCATGAATTTATCTAGTTCTCTTTTAAACCCTTTATAGTCCTAGCCTTCACAACCGCCTCAGGCAAGGAGTTCCACAGATGGACTATGCACTGTGTGAAAAAGAACTTCCTTTTATTTGTTTTAAACCTGCTGCCCATTAGTTTCAGTTGGTGGCCCCTAGTTCTTATATTATGGGAACAAGTAAATAACTTTTCCTTATTCACTTTTGCCACACCACTCATGATATTATATACCTCTATCATATTCCCCCTCAGTCTCCTCTTGTCCAAGCTGAAAAGTCCTAGTCTCTTTAATCTCTCCTCATATGGGACCTGTTCCAAAACCCTAATAATTTTCATTGTCCTTCTCTGAACCTTTTCTAATGCCAGTATATCTTTTTTGAGATGAGGAGACTACATCTATACGCAGTATTCAAGACGGAGCACCACCTTTTCTGTTTATATAAAACATCACTGCAGTGTTGTCCATCAATACTGAAAAATACTGCATGCAAGGTGAATAGCCCTCTGCTCCCTGACGCTGATGTGGAGGGAGAGGTCCACAGGAGACCACATACCTTGAGTCTGCAGCTTCCCAAGATGGGCTCCCCAACCACTGTCAGAGACATGAACCACAAGGTGAATGGTTGGGGAAAGGCTATAGAATGGCAGCCCCTCACAGACCATCTCCTTGCATAGCCACCAGTCGAGGGACCTCAGTACATTCACAGGCACCATCGCCACCACGTCGACTGGCTGGAACACCGGGTTGTGGATCCACGCCAGGCACAGCTTGAGCCTGATGCTGCCATGAACCCCAGCGGCCTCATGCGGCACCATGCCGTGGTGGTGGGGAATGACTGGAGCCTCACGACAACCTCTTTTATTGCCAGAAACAGGCCCCCCCCATGAATTCTATCCTTTGGGTGGGAGTCAGAATGGACTTGGTTTCGTTTAAGATGAGGCCCAGCCTGAGAAAAGGTCTCCCTGACAAGCGATATGTGTTCCACAATCTGGGAAGTGGAAGAGCCCTTTATAGGGAGTCATCCAGGATGGGTAAACCTGGACCCTCCTTTTTTGCAGGAATGTGGCGACAACTACCATATGTTTTGTGAAGACCCTGGGAGCTGTAGAAAGGTCAAAGGGGAGGGCCCTAAACTGGTAAAGATCCTGGCTCATTGTGAATTATAGGAATTACACCTGGGAGGGGGCACACTCAAAATATGGAAATAAGGGTCTTTGAGATCAAGGGCAGCATAACAGTCGCCTTGTGGCTAGAGATGGGATGATTGAGGCCAACGTTACCATCTTGAACTTTGGCTTCACTAAAAGGCACTGAGGCCCTTCAAGTCCAGGATAGGGAGAAATCCACCCTCGGCCTTCAGGACCAAGAAATAACGGGAACAGAACCCCCTGTTTCTGAGGTCCAACGGAACCTCCTTAGCAGACCCCAGCTCAAGGAGCTATTACACCTCCAGCCTTAGGAGATGCTCATGAGAGGGGTCCCTGAAGAGGAATGGGGGGGGAGGAGCGGAACAGGATATAGTACCTACTCTGCACCATACCTAGGACCCCGCAGTCTGTCATGATATGCGACCAGGCATGGTGGAAAGGAGATAAACGATTGGTAAAGGACTGCTGACTTATGGCCGGTATACTGTCCCTGCTCGAACCTTCAGAGGCTTGGCCTAGGGCCCTTGGGCTTGTTCGAGGGGGCTGCCCCCTCCCGCCCCCCCGACTGGATGAGGAGCGGAATAGCCGCCTACCATTTCTGTTATTGTTGCAGCCCCTGTGCCTCAAGAAGTCCAGCTTATTCCCCTGCTGAATGGACGGGCAGGGGTCCTAGGAAGGCAATGTGTCTGCAGGGCTGGGGTGCAAATGTGGAGGGACTTGAGGGTCATTCTAGTATGCTTCAACCCATGGAGGCTGGTGTCATTGCGCTCAGAGAGCAGGCCTGCCCCCCTTAAATGGTAGGCCCTGAATGGTGTTCTGGACCTCTGGTGGAATGCCCAACACCTGAAGCCAGGCACCCCTCTATAGGACCAGGCCAGTCGCCATGGTATAGGCCACTGCGTCCACAGCTCCAAGGCAGCTTAGAGTGCTACCCAAGATACAACCTTGCCCTCTTCTGATAGGGCCTTGTACTCCTGTCTAGAGTCCTGGTGGAGCAACTCCCTAAACTTGTCCATCGCTGCCCAAGTGTTGAAGGTGTACATGCTCAGGACCACATGTTGGTTGCAAATCCTGAGCATGAGCCCCCCGAAGACATAGATCTTTCAGCCCAAAAGGTTCAACTGCTTGGCCTATTTTTGGGCATAGGTGCAGGTTGACCCTGGTGTTTGCGATTGTTGGCAGCAAGCACCACAATCAAACCTGGCGGTGAGTGAGAAAACACTGAAGAACAAAGTACCACTATTCAGCCATTTGCTTGTGGGCGCTATAGAGGCAGGCATTTTCCAGAGGGCCTTTGTGCTTTTGTCCACTGTCTTATTCAAGGTTAGGGCCACATGAGCCAGGACCTCCAAGTTCAGGATGTCTACAATTGGTTCGGAATCCTCTGGTGCTCGTTCTGATGGACCGGTTTTATTCAACATCTTTATTAATGATCTGGATGAGGGGATGGATTGCACCCTCAGCAAGTTTGCAGATGACACTAAGCTACGGGGAGAGGTAGATATGCTGGAGGACAGGGATCAGGTCCAGAGTGACCTGGACAGATTAGAGGATTGGGCCAAAAGAAATCTGATGAGGTTCAACAAGGACAAGTGTAGAGTCCTGCACTTGGAATGGAAGAATCGCAAGCATTGTTACAGGCTGGAGACCAAATGGTTAAGTAGCAGTTCTGCAGAAAAGGACCTGGGGATTATAGTGGATGAGAACCTGGGTATGAGTCAACAGCGTGCCCTTGTAGCCAAGAAGGTGAATGGCGTATTAGGGTGCATTAGGAGGAGCATTGCCAGTAGATCTAGAGAAGTGATTATTCCCCTTTATTTGGCTCTGGTGAGGCCACATCTGGAATATTATGTCCAGTTCTGGGCCCCCCACTACAAAAAGGATGTGGACGCATTGGAGAGGGTCCAGCAGAGGGCAACCAAAATGATTAGGGGGCTGGAGCATATGACTTATGAGGAGAGGCTGAGGGATTTGGGTCTGTTTAGTCTGCAGAAGAGAAGAGAGGGAGGATTTGATAGCAGCCTGCAACTTCCTGAAGAGAAGTTCCAAAGAAGATAGAGGAAGGCTGTTCACAGTAGTGACGGATGGCAGAACAAGGAGCAATGGTCTTGAGTAGTTAGTGGGAGAGGTCTAGGTTGGATATTAGGAAAACAATTTCACTAGGAGGGTGGGGAAGCACTGGAATGGGTTATCTAGGGAGGTGGTGGAATTCTCCATCCCTAGAAGTGTTTAAGTCTTGGCTTGACAAAGCCGTGGCTGGGTTGATTTAGTTGGGATTAGTCCTGCCTTGAGCAGCGGGCTGGACTTGATCACCTCCCGAGGTCTCTTCCAGCTCTATGATTCTAAATTGCACCCCCAAACTTTGTGCCAGCCTCTAGAGAAGGCCCTAGTGGGCCCAAGAGTCCATTGATGGGGAAGCCAGCCCCAGGACCCCAGCTAGGGAGGAAGACGAGTACTTGCATACCATCGAGTCCTCATGTGCCTAAGGTCACTCCGAGGCCTGGGATGGAGCCAGGTGGCTTGGGGGGAGCGAGGGGGGAGAGAGGAGGGGAGGGGCAGGGGCCACTGCCCTGCTGGGAAGCCCTATTGGCATGCATCAGTTTCCCACCATCCTGCCAGTCTGCAGGGCTCCCAGTGCTAGCTCTCCATTAAGGATGTAAGCGACTAGTTGGCTATCCATAGGCATATTATTGGAGGGAAGAGAGCAGGAGCTGGTGCTCTTAAAAGCTGGTTCCCCCCAGCACCATCTCCATGAGGAGGGGAGGGGAGGGGAGGGGACTGCTCGAGTCCCCCACTGGCCCAGTGCCCCCCGCAGTGCTTCCACCTTTGACATGTAGCAAGAGCGGAGGTGCCCTTATCAACTAATTGAATAGTCAATGCAAATTGCATCGACTATTCGATTAGTTGATTAATCTAAATTTAAAATCCTTACTCTCCACTGGGACTCTCTGGTCCTGGAACATCCACGGTCCAGTTGCCAGACCAGAGAATCCCAGTTATGAAAGTTTCAAACTATACTATAGGTAGGTAGGTAGGTAGGTAGGTAGGTAGGTAGATAGGTAGATAGGTAGATAGGTAGATAGATAGATAGTTAGATAGATAGATAGATAGATAGATAGATAGATAGATAGATAGATAGATAGATAGATAGGTTGACAGACAGGGCTACTCCCACCAGGACAAGAAAATATGGGGGGGGAAAAAACCAACCTTACATTATTGTTTTGAGCAAGAAAATGCATATATTTATTTCTGCGGGAAGGTGGGACTCAAAACTTCTTCCTACCTTTTCTGGACACAGTACTACATGATTTCATCAAACATATGACATTTAATAGATTAAGCCTTGAGAATTTATCCAAGAGACTGAGGTGATTAAAGTAGTTAAAGGCCTAATCCAGTGCCCATAGAACTCAATGGTAACATATTAAGTCCATAGGCACTGGATCAAGCCCTGATCCTTCTTTCACCTAGCTTCCAGCATTCACATCACAACCACACACCACTCTGCACAACCAGCAATATCTGCCTGAGACAAACCTAAGAGACTAACAGAGGTGTCACTGATTAGAATAAGGTATATTAGAAGAACTGTGTAAAAAATTGGCCAAGGGCCTGACACCATTTTTTGTGGCTCTATCCAGGTAATCCCTCATGTTCACAATCACACACAAAGTTTGAAGACAAAACATTAAACATATGTTATCATTTACACAACTACGTAAGAAGGCAGAAGTTTATTTGAAATCTTAGTTTTAATAAAAACCTGGGGTATCAAGCAATTTTCCGCAGACTATTTAAACAACTATTTTTCAAAAAGAAAAGAAACCAAGACAAAACAATTATAGTACTGGGTACAATGAGGAAATTATGTCCTTGAAGAAACAAGAAAATTCAGATCTGTGTAACTATTTCTCCCCATCTAGTGGCCTGATCAGCTCAATAAGACAATACACGAATTAAAAGTTCATTGGTTCACAAATTATCTCCCTTACCTTTCAGATTTTAATCAAAAGCAATTAAAAAAAGATGTCAAGAGAAAAATCCTGAAGCACCACGTGTGGTGTTTATTAGCAGTTATTTAGCTTTATCTTCAGGTCAAACCCAGCTTGCTGACCAAACTATTCAGATAAACAGATTTCTCAGTAATGTTTTTAGCTTTTGCTAAAGGTATTTATTTTTATTCAGAAATTATAACATTCATCAAAGTATATAGTCATAATTTGGCTCCCAAATGTTCTGTATAATCATAGAATCATAGAATACTAGGACTGGAAGGGACCTTGAGAGGTCATTGAGTCCAGTCCACTGCCCCCATGGCAGGACCAAATACTGTCTAGACCATCCTTGATAGACATTTATCTAACCTACTCTTAAATATTTCCAGAGAAGGGGATTCCATAACCTCCGTGGGCAATTTATTCCAGCGTTTAACTACCCTGACAGTTAGGAACTTTTCCCTAATGTCCAACCTAAACCTCCCTTGCTGAAGTTTAAGCCCATTGCTTCTCGTTCTATCCTCAGAGCCAAGATGAACAAGTGTTCTCCCTCATCTTTATGACACCCTTTTAGATACCTGAAAACGGCTATCATGTCCCCCCCCCCCCAGTCTTCTCTTTTCTAAACTAAACAAACCCAATTCTTTCTGCCTTCCTTCATAGGTCATGTTCTCGAGACCTTTAATCATTCTTGTTGCTCTTCTCTGGACCCTCTCCAATTTCTCCACATCTTTCTTGAAATGTGGTGCCCAGAACTGGATACAATACTCCAATTGAGGCCTAACCAGAGCAGAGTAGAGTGGAAGAATGACTTCTTGTGTCTTGCTCACAACACACCTGTTAATGCATCCCAGAATCATGTTTGCTTTTTTTGCAACAGCATCACACTGCTGACTCATATTCAGCTTGTGGTCCACTATAACTCCTAGATCCCTTTTTGCCGTACTCCTTTCTAAACGGTCACTTCCCATTCTGTATGTGTGAAACTGATTGTTCCTTCCTAAGTGGAGCACTTTGTGTTTGTCTTTATTAAACTTCATCCTGTTTCCCTCAGGTCATTTCTCCAATTTGTCCAGATCATTTTGAATTATGACTCTATCCTCCAGAGCAGTCGCAACCTCCCCCCCCCCTTGTTATCATCTGCAAACTTAATAAGTGTACTTTCTATGCCAATATCTAAATTGTTGATGAAGATATTAAACAGAGCCGGACCCAAAACAGACCCCTGCGGAACCCCACTAGTTATACCTTTCCAGCAGGACTGTGAACCGTTAATAACTACTCTCTGAGTATGGTTATCCAGCCAGTTATGCACCCACCTTATAGTAGCCCCATCTAAGTTGTATTTGCCTAGTTTACTGATAAGAATATCATGCGAGACCATATCAAACGCCTTACTAAAATCTAGGTATACCACATCCACTGCTTCTCCCTTATCCACAAGGCTCGTTATCCTAGCAAAGAAAGCTATCAGATTGGTTTGACATCATTTGTTCTTTACAAATCCATGCTGGCTGTTCCCTATCACCTTGCCACCTTCCAAGTGTTTACAGATGATTTCCTTAATTACTTGCTCCATTATCTTCCCTGGCCCAGAGGTTAAACTAACTGGTCTTTAGTTTCCTGGGTTGTTCTTATTTCCCTTTTTATAAATGGGCAATATATTTCCCTTTTCCAGTCTTCTGGAATCTCTCCTGTCTCCCATGATTTTCCAAAGATGATAGCTAGAGGCTCAGATACCTCCTCTATCAGCTCCTTGAATATTCTAGGATGCATTTCATCAGGCCCCGGTGACTTGCAGGCATCTAACTTTTCTAGGTGATTTTTAACTTGATTTTATCATCTTCTAAACCTACCCCCTTCCCACTAGCATTCACTATGTTAGGCATTCCTTCAGACTTCTCGGTGAAGACCGAAACAAGTAAGTCATTAAGCATCTCTGCCATTTCCAAGTTTCCTGTTACTGTTTCTCCCTCCTCACTGACCAGGGGGCCTATCCTGTTCCTTGGTCTTCCTCTTGCTTTTAATGTATTTATAAAAAGTCTTCTTGTTTCCCTTTATTCCCGGAGCTAGTTTGAGCTCATTTTGTGCCTTTACCTTTCTACTCTTGCCCCTGCATTCCTGTGTTGTTTGCCTATATTCATTTTTTGTAATTTGTCCTACTTTCCATTTTTTATAGGACTCCTTTTTTATTTTTAGATCATGCAAGATCTCGTGGTTAAGCCAAGGCGATCTTTTGCCATATTTTCTATCTTTCCGACGCAGCGGAATAGCTTGTTTTTGGGCCCTTAACTATGTCCCTTTGAAAAACTGCCAACTCTCCTCAGTTGTCTTTCCCCTCAGTCTTGATTCCCATGGGACCTTACCTATCAGCTCTGTGAGCTTACCAAAATCCGCCTTCCCGAAATCCATTGTCTCTATTTTGCTGTTCTCGCTTCTACCTTTCCTTAGAATTGTGAACTCTATGATTTCATGACCACTTTCACCCAAGCTGCCTTCCACTTTCAAATTCTCAACCAGTTCCTCCCTATTTGTTAGGATCAAATCTAGAACAGCTTCCCTCCTTTTTCAACCTTCTGACATAAAAAGCTGTCTTCGATGCAGTCCAAGAACTTATTGGATAGTCTGTGCCCCGCTGTGTTAGTTTCCCAACATATATCTGGATAGTTGAAGTCCCCCATCACCACCAAATCTTGGGCTTTGGATGATATTGTTAGTTGTTTAAAAAAAGCCTCATCCACCTGGGTAGGTGGCCTGCAGTAGACTCCTAGCATGACATCACACTTGTTTTTAACCCCTTTTAGCCTAACCCAGAGACTCTCAACACTTGTCTCCTATCTCCATCTCCACCTCACTCCAACTGTGTTCATTTTTAATATACAAGACCTCACCTTCTCCCTTTTTTCCCTGTCTATCCTTCCTGAGCAAGCTGTACCCTTCCATACAAACATTCCAATCGTGTGTATTATCCCACCAAGTTTCTGTGATGCCAACAATGTCATAATTGTACTTATTTATTAGCACTTCCAGTTCTTCCTGCTTAATTAAATAAAAAGATTCACAAAACAAATCTCATTAAAGTTTTGAAAATAAAGTAACCAGCTTTTCATTCAAGGCTTTCTAGGCTAGTAAAATCATTTTCATACCTGAAATTCAGAGCTGTCATTTAAAAAATAAACGTGCTTTAAATCTCATTGTTGCACAAGAAGGCTAGAAAAATGCAAACACCAGAAGTTAAAAAACTAGGAGAAAAAACATTTTCTTTCTGTATCTCATGTTTTTGGGAGCATAGCTAGGGTTGATGTTTGTTTGGGTTTTGTTTTAATTTGTGGCCAGCAATACACACACTTAGTACTACAGTTCTCTCTTTAAAATAATCATCCTAATAATACAACTGCAGATAGCAGCTGTTTAAAGCAAATTAGACAAAACAGAGATTGATATTTTAAACTACATGAACCTCATAATGGAAGATCAGTACTTTGTCACAAATACTCTAACATTGAAAATATTTCTCAAAATATGAACATCTTTACCAAAAAAGTCATCCTTGCTCTGATAGTGCTTTACTTCATATAATTAATGTTCTCCCCAGCCACCATGCTAAATAAACAAACTGAAGATTAAGAAAAAAAACCATGTACTTTTTGCTTACTCATTCAGCACAATATATATTGTATTATAGTAAAACTCCGATGGTCCGGCATCTGATGGTCTGGCACTCCTGATGGTCCGGCACCATCAGGAACCCGGAAGTGCTCCGGGCAGCCGGACCATTGGAGCTGCTCTGCCCCCAGCTTCCCCGATTCAGCCGCTGCTAAAACTGACCAGCGGCTGAATCCGGGACGCTTAGGGCAGAGCAGCTGGAGTGCTGCTGGGTTGGTCACATAGTGCTGCCCCTTGGGGCTGCGGGACCCAACCTGGCAGCATCTTAGCTGTCTCCGATTCAGCCGCTGCTGAAACTGACCAGCGGCTGACTCCAGGAAGCCCAGGGCAGAGCAGCTCTGCCTCGGGCTTCCTGGAGTCAGCCGCTAATCAGCATCAGCAGCAGCTGACTCGGGGACACCTGGGGCAGAGCAGCTGGGGTGCTGCCGGGTTGGTCCAGTAGTGCTGAGGAGTGGTGCTGAAGGACCAACCCGGCAGCACCGCAGCTGCTCTGCCCCAGGCATCCCCAAGAGCAGCTGGGGTGCTGCCGGGTTGGTCTCGCTGCGCCAAGGGTCGGAGCTACCGGACCAACCCGGCAGCACTCCAGCTGCTCTGCTGCAGGCGTCCCCGATTCAGCCGCTGCTGAAACTGACCAGCAGCGGCTGAATCAGGGACGCCTGGAGCAGAGCCGGACTATCGGAAGGAGGGGCTATGAGGGGTCTGGGATGGCATCCGCCCAACCCCACCCCACCCTAGACCCCTCATAGCCCCCCCCTTCCAATAGTCAGGCAAATCTGATAATCCGGCACCTCCTGCGTCCTAAAGGTGCCGGATTATCGGAAGTTTACTGTAATAGTTCAGGAGTGCTAGTGTCAATGCACTTCAGAAGATTCCATAGGTTTTGATCCTTTAAAAAACAAAAACCTTTTAACTGGTGCCTTAAGCAAATACTGTACAAAAGTTTTTTATAAAAACGGAAGATACATGCTTTGTGTATGTTACAATTAAGCAGTTCAGTCAGGTTTCCTTTATTACCAGTTTTTCTAACAGCTATAATTCATTCTTCCTATTATTTACAATGCTGCTTCTTAATTATACAACCAATTATTCATTTGGCCATAAGTCTATTACGTTTTTAACCATTCCAATTTCCAAAGATTGGTACAGACTTTTATCTATGTAACTCCCATCTGTTTTAATATGCGAACTAAGTACCCCTTTGAAAGAGCATCTTGCACAATTAAACAAGTGAACTTTTATTAAACTAACATTCAGACACATTATTTAGATACTACATCAACTTAACTCAAGTTACAGACTTAATCTAAATAAACATCTTTAAATCAATTATTATTCAATTATTGGAACAATTATTCTAAAAAAAAATGTCCAAAGTTCTCCACAGGAATGCTTTTAATCTGGGAAATTAAGATTTATTTTCATCCACAGATGCAGTGTTTGAACACCACCAAATAATAGACAGAAGTTTTCAGAGAGCTTTCCAAATAAGATGATTGGATAATTTAGTAACCTAAGTAAAGAAGTCTACCAAGGGTTCTCAGATCTTTAAGATGAAATAAAAGGCTTTTCTGAGACTGATCTTTTAAAAATAAAACAGGGTTTTTAGAAGATAGAAATAAATTGGCAAGCATCCCATATTCTAGTGTTTTACTATAATGGTTGTTGCACCATTTTTAGATTTCCTCACAAAGTAAAAACTACACTGCACTCTGGCTTTCTAAGATTCTACCATGGGAGGAAGGGACATTGAGTAGTATGATTTCACCTTTTTTTTCCTGACAAAGTTATTTGGGAAATCATGTATTCTTCTTTTGCCCACAACACATCTTCAAAATTGTGCATCTAGTAATTTTCAAGATCCATTTGTTTTTTGCTGTGGTCAATTTTTTTGAATTACTTGTCTTTTACAGGTTGAACCTCTCTAGTCCAGAACATTCTGGTCCAGAAACATCCGTCATGTGGAATTATTTTAGTTAGCCAAAACTCCACTTTTCATGGGTGTAACCAAATTTCCCACGGTCCCATAAAGTCTATTTACAGCCACCAGTCCTAGGTCTCCATGTTCTGTGCTGTCATTCAGCTCTAATTTATCCCTAAATATCCTCTAACAGCTTAGTAAGCAGTGGAAACGATAATGCTGCTAGACAATATTGACCTCCCCTTATCCAGAAAATTCTCTCATTTGGAACCAATCAGGTCCTGAAAGTGTCAGACTAGAGAGGTTCAACCTGTACTAATTATATTTCTATCCTCAGGTATTCAATAATGGATAACATTTTATCTTCATTGAGTTGAGAAATGACAACTGCTTAACATGAAGAATGGTTTCCAATTGCTTCAGGAACAGACCAAGTTTCTTATATTTATTTTTCTTTTTAGGAAACAAACAACAACACACTTATGGCAAGTTTCTTCACAGATAATGTGTTATCACTCAGGATCTTAAAACAATGGATTTCTCTCTACAATATCACCAGTCGTATATTGTGGCACTGCTATATTTTATATTTCTTGGGTACAGTTCGTGCCAACAACTTTACCTATATCTTCTCAAGACCTCAAATATTGCTTTCTAAACTTAATGGTTTCATGTAACTGAATGTTTTAAGGAACCAATGATGGGAAATCAGGGATTTCATTGACAGATCACCAGTCGAGGGTGGATAAAAATCAATGATTTAAAAAAAAATTAAAATCAGTTTATTTAAAATCAGATTTTTTGATTTTCTAAATTTCTTATGTAAAAATAGCAGATACAATTAAATCTTAAAACAAACTTACTACACCTATACTTACAGGATCATAAAAATGAATTAATGGCTCTAGTCTGTTCAGCCTAACAATCAGCTTTTACTTCTTGAAAGTTCTGGGTCTTCAAATTCCGTTTCTCAGTAGACTAGTGTGTGTAGACAGTCAGACACACACTGAATAAGATTAGTGGCCAAGCTAGGCCATACACAGCAGAGTTAGTTAAGATATTACCTAAAACCAGTGAGACAATGTATAGGAAAGGATGGAGGCAGCATAGAAAGGAGCAGTGGAGTGGTCTGGAAAGTAAAAGGGAAGATGTTATGCAGCAGACACACACTGCTTTCTTTTGCCACAGAAAACCTGTCATGGTTTCTGGGTGTAAAAGAGACCCTATCTGGGAATATTTTGAAGAAATGTATTCTCTGGGTAAAGAAAGGAAAACATGTCAAGTGTAAGCAATGCAAGAAGAAAATGCAGAGCCTAGCTGCAAGAAACAAAACATAATAAGGAAAATTGCTTATTGGGAGAAAATAATGTGGATATGTGTAAGAAAAATGTTGCTCAACTTTGCAATGCATCATTCTTCAAGACTCTTTCTAGGCCTTTTACTATAAGTGTAATTTAACAAGTAAATTCCCAATCTGTATACTATATTGCATGTTACTAGGAAAAAAAATTAGTTTAGCTAAACCCCCGCTGTGGTTCCCCGCTTATCGACTAATCGATGGAAAATCCATAGACTAGTTGATTAAACTAAATTTAACATCACTAATTCTAGACAATTTTTTAAATAAACAGAGAATTTATGACATCTTGCTTTATATGTAGGGTTGGTATAATGCAGTTTTATTTTAAAAAATAAGCATATTTTCTACCAAAAATTTTAAGTATTTTTTCAATTTATACCAATTTAAGTTTTCACAGTGGTGGAAAAATATGGAAGGGATCAAACAACAGGAGATCCTCCAATACTTATTTAAATGATAATAAATAATGAGATACCAAGAGTTTAAGCTTTTTAAACTATTAAAAAATGAATTATGCACATCACATGCCAAAATATACGAAGTAAATATCCTTAATTCAAACTCTAGTAAGTCTCAAGCAGCATTTTTCTCACTTTGTCTTTCTGTATATGTATATGTTGATTATTACTGATGTTAATATTTCTTTTTGGGTTGCGCCTGTACAGTAAAATTGATATTTACCAACATTTATTAATAACAAAATATAATCCTTTCAAGCCTATTCATATGACTAATAAGAGAAAAAAGCACACAGCTGTTATATTGTTACAGAATGCTTTTATTACTCCAGAATTGTATATGTAATAAAAATCAATACGAGTTTGCCACAATTTGTTTTTTCTGCAATTTTCAGAGTAGATCTTAAAAAGAGCAGTCTAGTCAACTGTGTGGATCTAGAACATCCCACAACACCTTTCACAAACAGAGGTTTTCATCTTGTGACTTTAGTAACCAAAATGTTTCTTCTCTTCCCCATCTAAGGAAGTACATCTGTTGATTGTCAATTTCCATACCCAAAAGTGGCTGCATTTCATTGGTAGCATGAATATATACAAGAGCAATTATGGCAATTTCTATTTTTGGGATCTATGGAGCTAAAGAAACAATGCTCAGTTTTACAAGATCTGAAATACCAATTATGCCATATCTTGCTATTGTGCACATCGATGTATGATTTTAAGCGAAAGGGCAATACCAGTTTGTCAAACATTAGATTAAACCTTTCTTTTACTGCCATCTACTGGCACTCAAGTAACACAAGAAAAGCCTCATATTTAGTCATCACGAATTGGAGAGAGGGTGTTTTTGTTTGTTTCCCACCTACTAGAATATTGATTTAGGAGAAATTTCACTAGATGCTGGGCTAAATAAGGATTAGTATATCACACACTTTATATTAGAAGATTGCAAATTACTGTATAAAATATTAACTTATTTAGAATTTAAAATGTAACACACAGCAAATAATGAGATTGCTGTTTAACAGAAATCAATTAATCAGATCAAATATTTTCTCTTGGCCAGCTGTATTTTTCTCAGCTCAGATGCATTCAGGTAGCACTGCTAGATTTCAGGTATGGCTTGAAATCTTTTTTACTGACTGGCAAGATACAGTATATGGGCACAAAGTATTCTGAGGAACATCCAAGACTTAAAATACACACACACACACACACACCACACACACACACGACAGAAAACTGAGTGAGAGATTGATGTGGCTCCAAGTCAGGGACTAACGGAAAATAGGGAAAGAGAAGATGAAAAGGGTGCTTATTCTTGGTCCCCATTAACAAACATACAAAACAAACACTTACTAATTTCACATCCACAGATTTAAAAATGACTGCACCTAGTATTGAGCATTTGACTAGTTTAATATTGTAAAATTAGAAGACATAACCAGTGCTGCTTGGGTCTGGCCCAAGGAGGGAGCGGGGGACGGAAGAGAGAAGAGGACAGAACTGGCCTCCTGCTGGCGCACCCTGGGCTATCCTGGATTCAGAGATGAGGGGCGGGTCCACAGTCATCGGGGGGAGTTCAGCCACAGCACATGCAGGGGAAAGGACTTGGCCCCAGGGTTTGTGGGGGGGGGGGGGGCAGGGTTTGGGCAGGCTAGGCTGCAGTGGCCACTCTGGGCAGCCCAGTGGTGTAGGGGGGGTGCTGCCAGTGGCTCTTATGGGGGGGCAGTCGGGCTGGGCTGTCTGGCCCCGGTGGTGCTACCCGAAAGATTGGAAGCCAGGGCTACAGCAGTGGGGTTAAGGATTGGGGTTTTAGCTAGGAACGTCACTTAATGACAGGCAAGCTGACAGAACCCCATTCCCAGTTGGCCACCTTGGTTGCGCAGCTGCCCGCAGAGGTCACTCTGCAAGATAGCTCTCCCCTGTGCTTGCTGGCCCCAGTGGTGAATGTGAGGATTGCATTCCCCTCACTGCTCCCTTCTTTTCCAGGTTACAGAAAACTATTTTCCTGGCACAACCAAACTCTGACTCTTGAATGAGAGTCAACAAACATCCATAGAATCCATAGAATCATAGAATACTAGAACTGGAAGGAACCTCAAGACACATCAAGTTCAGTCTCTTGGCCTCACATCAGTACCAAGCACCATCTAGACCAGTGTTTCTTAAATTTTTTAAGACCAAGGAACACCAAACAATTTTTTTTAAATGGGGAATACCAAAGATTTTTTGTTGAGAATGAGGGGGGGGGAGAAAAAAAAAAAGGTGTGTAGGTGGGGGGGAAGTTATTGAGGGGGAAAAAAAGGGTTGCCTGCCCCTTTAAGGGTGGCCATTTGGAATTCTGTTGCTTTCCGTGGCACACTTCCAACTGCCTCCACCGTGGAACACAGTTTAAGAAACACTGATCTACCCAATCCCTTATAGACATCCAACAAACCTGCTCTTAAATAGCTCCAGTGATGGAGATTCCACAACTTTCCCCAGGCAATTTATTCCAGTGTTTAACCACCCTGACAGGTAGGAACTTTTTCCTAATGTCCAACCTAAACCTCCCGTGCTGCAATTTAAGCCCATTGCTTCTTGTCTTATCATCAGAGGCCCAGGAAAACAATCTTTCCCCCTCTTCCTTGTGGAACTGGTGGCCGGGAGCCTGAGTGGGCCCAGCAGCTATGGGGCTGGCAGACCAGCTGGGGCTGGCAGTCAGCAAACTGGCCAGCAGGGGGCAGGCGACAGTGGGCCAGCATACCACGCAGGGAGGGTTGTAGCGGGGCTGGAAGACTGGCCGGGCTAGATGCAGAGCCATTCCAAAGGAACAGTGGCCAGGGCCAGCACTGGAATTGGGTAAAGGAGCTAGGATTGTCCTCTCCTAGTCCAACAAACTCCCTCGTCTGGGACCAGTTAGGTCCTGAGAGTGCCCAAGCAGGGAGGCCCAACCTATACTATGAAAAAAGCCCTAATTACTGTATTACTTAAATGAAGCAAGGGTACACAAAAATTTAATATACAGGCAGTCCCCGGGTTACGTACAAGATAGGGACTATAGGTTTGTTCTTAAGTTGAATTTGTATGTAAGTCGGAACTGGCTCCAGATTCAGCTGCTGCCACTGAAACTGACCAGGGGCTGACTACAGGAAGCCGGAGGCAGAGTTGCTCTGCCCCCAGCTTCCTGGAATCAGCCTGATCAGTTTCAAGAGCTGCTGAATCTGGAGCCTGGGACAGAACAGCTGGGGCGCTGCCCAGTAGGTTCCCATAGGAGCAACCCGGCAGCACCCCAGCTGCTCTACCCGAGGCGTCCCACAACAAAAGCCTGGTCTGCTGGGGGGTGGGGGGGGGGGGGAGAACAACTAGCTGCGCCCTCTCCCCCCCAGCAGACCAGGGACACCCAAGCAAAGCCGCCGCCTGGGCGGCTTTGCTCCTGTCCCCCTGGTCTGCTGGGGGGGGGGTCCAGCAAAGCCGCTGGACCCCCCCCAGCAGACCAGGGACACCCAAGCAAAGCCGCCGCCTGGGCGGCTTTGCTCGTTTGCCCAGGAGCAAAGCCGCCCAGGCAGCGGGACCCCCCGCCGCCTGGGCGGCTTTGCTCCGGTGTCCCTGGTCTGCTGGGAGGGTCCAGCAGCTTTGCTGGACCCCCCCAGCAGACCAGGGAGACCGGGAGAAGCTTTTCTCGCCCCGGAGGACACAGGTGGCGACCCGCCGCCCGTGAGCTCCGGGGCAAGAAAAGCCCCGTTCATAAGTGCGGATCCAACATAAGTCGGATCCGCCTAAGTCGGGGACTGCCTGTATATCCCATCTCTTTAAAACAATCTATTATATATTTGAGAGCCTTTGTCTGTCTGTCCATTTGTTCTCAACTCCTCCTAAATGGTAAGAGCTAGGATCACCAAAAATGGTATACAGCTTCCTCTTACCATAACTTAAAGCAAGATAAGGATTTGGTTGTGGCAGGAAAACAGGATGTGCCTGGAAAAGGATTGCTTTTCATAAAGCCATACAGAAAAGAGAAAGAATCAGCTGACAGGTGAAAGGGAATGGATGGGAGTGAGCCCCCTCCAGCTGGCACTGCTCCAGCACTGAGCCTCCCATCAGCCAGGCGCCCTTTAGGAAGGGGGGAGGGGCCCGAAGTGAAATCCCATAGACTATTTGATTAATCAAAATTTAACATCCCTACTGGGGAGCGCATGAACCTGGACCTGCCCCAGCTGAGGGTCATGTACCTTCTTCCTCCATCTGTGCTCGCTAGAGCTGCAGTGACCATGGAAAGAGACGCAGTAACCACCATGTAAAAGAAGCAGTGAGGGACAAAAAGGCATCTTTTAAGAAGTGGAAGTCCAATCCCAGTGAGATAAATAGAAAGGAACATAAACACTGTCAAATTAAGTGTAAAACTGTAATGAGAAAAGCAAAATTTTTTTTGGAGCAAATGTTAACAAATCACCAGGACCAGATGGCATCCACCCAAGAGTTCTAAAAGAACTCAAATGGGAAACTGCAGAACTGTTAACTGTGGTTTGTAATTTATCCTTTAAATCGGCTTCTGTACCTACTGACTGGAAGATAGCTAACGTGACACCAATATTTAAAAAGGGCTCTAGAGGTGATCCTGGCAATTACAGACCGGTAAGTCTAACTTCAGTACCGGGCAAATTAGTCGAAAAAATAGTTAAGAATAAAATTGTGAGGCACATAGAAGAACATAATTTGTTGGGACAAAAGTCAACATGGTTTCTCTAAAGGGAAATCCTGTCTTACTAATCTATTAGAGTTCTTTGAAGGGGTTAACAAACATGCGGACAAGTAACAAAGTAACAAACATTACTTAGATTATTAAGTAATCTAAGATATAGTATACTTAGATTTTTCAGAAACCCTTTGACAAAGTCCCTCACCAAAGGCTCTTGTGTAAATTACATTGTTATGGGATAAGAGGGAAGGTCCTTTCATGGATTGAGAACTGGTTAAAAGACAAGAAACAAAGGGTAGGAATAAATGGTAAATTTTCAGAATGGAGAGAGGTGTCCCCCAAGGCTCAGTCCTAGGACCAATCCTATTCAACTTATTCATAAATGATCTAGAGAAAGGGGCAAGCAGTGAGGTAGTAAAGTTTGCGGATGATACTAAACTGTTCAAGATAGTCAAGACAGAAGCAGACCGTGAAGAACTTCAAAAAGATCTCACCAAACTGAGTGACTGGGCAACAAAATGGTAAATGACGTTTAATGTGGATAAGTGTAAAGTAATGCACGTTGGAAAAAAATAACCCCAACTATACGTATAGTATTATGGAGGCTAATTTGGCTACAACAAATCAGGAAAGAGATCTTGGAGTTATCGTGGATAGTTCTTTGAAAACGTCCACACAGTGTGCTGCAGCGAGCAAAAAGGCAAATAGAATGTTAGGAATTATTAAGAAAGGGATAGAAAATAAGACACAGAATATCTTACTGCCCCTGTATAAAACTATGGTACGCCCACATCTTGAATACCGTGTTCAGATGTGGTCTCCTCACCTCAAAAAAGATATTTTGGCCTTGGAAAGGGTTCAGAAAAGGGCAACTAAAATGATTAGGGGTTTGGAACGGGTCCCATATGAAGAGAGGTTAAAGCGACTGGGACTTTTCAGTTTAGAAAAGAGGAGAATGAGGGGGGATTTAACAGAGGTATATAAAATCATGAGTGGTGTGGAGAGGGCAGATAAAGAAAAGTTATTTATTTGTTCCCATAATAGAAGAACTAGAGAACACCAAATGAAATTAATGGGTAGCAGATTTAAAACTAATAAGCGAAAGTTCTTCTTCACACAGCACATAGTCAACCTGTGGAACTCCTTGCCAGAGGAGGCTGTTAAGGCTAGAACTATAGCAGAGTTTAAAGAGACGCTAGATAAATTCATGGAGGCTAGGTCCATAAAAGGCTATTACCCGGGGGTAGGAATGGTGTCCCTGGCCTCTGTTTGTCAGAGGCTGGAGATGGATGGCACGAGACAAATCGCTTGATCACTGTCTTCGGTCCACCCTCTTCGGGGCACCTGGCGCTGACCACTGTTGGCGGACAGGCTACTGGGCTGGATGGACCTTTGGTCTGACCCAGTACGGCCATTCTTATGTTCTTATGCGCTTCTCACCTTACCCTAAGCTGGTGCATTGAGAGAGGGCTGGGGTAGTTCTCTCTTGCCAGAGCAGCCTGCATACTGAACTCCTCCGTCCCCAGTGCCACCCCAGAACAATGATTTTAAAATGAAGAAAAACAAAAATTGAATTAAGGACCCACGCAACACCAGGGAAATCTAGTATTGATATAAAATACTTTCAAAGTATTGGCTAAGAAGCTTGGAAAAGTAACGAGCAATACAGTTCACTCCAGTCAGATAGGTTGATTAAAAGAGCCTGGTTCAGATTAAATATGTCAGTTGATTAACATTATGGCATTCCCATGAACACTCTAGAAATTCCCTATGGAATGATTTCGTTCAATGCAGAGACAGCTTTTGACATAGTGAACTGCCTGAATCCTCCCTAGATGAATTTGAGTTTGTGTAGATCCTTAATTTCATGATGTGTGCATTACAACTCCAACTCTCGTATCCTATCAAACTGCACAATATCCTCCCCTTCCCTGTTTCAGGGAATTAGGCAGGCATGCCCCATCGTGTTCAATCTAGCATTAAAACCACGTGCTATACTAAATAAGGAACAGAAAGGTATTTGAGGGATCAAATCAGGCACTCAGAACTAAGGTTGTTAGCTACTATGTAATTGAATAGTCATGTAACCACATGAAATCTTAGTGGTTTCACGACTATTCGACAACCCCCACTCTCAGGGAGCCCCCTGTCACCCTATGCTGCTGCCTCTGTATCAGAGGAAGCGGGGGGGGGGGGAGAGAATGCATGTAATCGACAAGATTAACTGATAAGACTAAGCTTATTGGTTAATCATACAGTAGACTACACATTGACATCTCTACTCAGAACACAAAAATCTTTCTGTATCAAGAGGTCATTCTACTAATTATCAAAAATCTGAGCCAGTTTAGTTCAAATATTCTACAAACAATATACAATTTTGGTGCATTCTCTGGTAACAAGACAAATTGGGTAATTCAGAAGCTAAAAGAGGATCTTCCTTGGTCTAGATAGCAGTTGCTCTCCAATAGGGACATCTAGATGGCAACAGATAATCCTCAGACATCTTGGCATCCTGTTCCCTAAGGAAATTAAAAACTGTCAAGGTTAAAATAGTCCCATTAATCATGCAGTTAGCAAACAAATTTAAATAGATGGCAGGCACTTCTTCTCTCCCTTTAGGGAAAAAAATAATCAAAATGAAATCCCCTAGCTGTATTCTTGGTTTCATTTTACCAACAATCACCATTATGAGTAAAGTATCAGAGGGGTAGCCGTGTTAGTCTGAATCTGCAAAAGCGACGAGGAGTCCTGTGGCACCTTATACTTTACTTCAGTTAGTCTATAAGGTGCCACAGGACTCCTCGTCGCATTATGAGTAAGTTTTTTTTGTGGGTTATACAACAAACCCAGAAAAGGTGGCTTTAAATTTATCAACCTTGAACACATTACCATCAGACAATATTTCTTAGCCAAAGCCACTCCGTGGCTGATTCCTTTGTTCTGGAGAGCCCCAGATTGGCTTCATCAGGAAGCAAAATTCATTGCTCCTTTACCCCTTTCCAGTGTGCTGCACTTGAATTATCAATTCCCTAAAGAATTATCATCAACTACAGTATTATGGAAGCCAGAAATACTTGGCATGGCTACTAAATTTAAAAATCATTCCCTTCTACATAGCAAAGCATCAACTTGGGATAGCTTGAAACTCTGTATAGCGGAACATCCCATCATTTACTCAGATTGAATTAGGAAAGGGATTTTGACCATCAGTCAATTTGTTGAAAACAATACCTTTCTCCCTCTTAAAATATTAAAGGGTTCAATCTAGGAGGAGGAATAGGAATATATCCAACTTGAACGTACCATCTACAATCTGTGTGGCTACAATGCCTGGGCTACCACAACACAACTGAACTGTTTCTATTTTTTCAAATATTACCCAGACATAGTATGCAGACAAGGTCAGAAAAATCTGAATTAAACACAGGTTCTCTAAAACAGAAATAGAAATAGCAACTATGTCAATTATGATCTGCTAACCAATGGAAACCAGTTTTAGTCAATTCTTTGAACAGTTCCTTGGACCTCCATTTAAGATTAATCCGGCAGAAGAGCATATGGAAGTTGCACTGGTACCCTCTTTGATTCGTCAAACCAGGTGCCTCTAAAGCAAATCTTACCAATGTTGATGCTATTATTCAGCACATATTTACTTAATCCATATGCTCCTGGAATGCTGCTATACTTGTATGTTTTGGGCAGAATTCAATTGCAGAGTTAATTTTTTTCCTATGAAATAAAATTGTGTTACCAGATACACGTTATCTTAAATCTAAATCTAATAGGAAGCTGAATAAATGTGCAAATTATTAGTGCTTGATAGTCAGACTTCGATAAAAGACTAGTTTACAAAACTGGAATTTCAAAAAAAGATTAATAGTTGAGGACTTAAGCACAGACATCCTAAGTTTGGCCATCATAAACATAATTGTATACTCTAACAAATACTCAAGAAAAATTTTCAAATATAGGATGACTAAGGAATTATCTGCATGATCCTAATAAATGTATGGGCCTCTCCCTCTCCTCTCCCTTTCCTCTCTATCCACTTCCTTCCCTTCCAATCTCTATCCCCTTCCTCTGAATTCTGCTTCTATTCTTTGTCATATCGTAATAATGACAGGGGAGGGATCACGTGAGGATTACCTGTTGTGTTCCCTCTCTCTTGGGCATCTGGTATTGGCCACTGTCAGCAGACAGGTTACTGGGCTAGATGGACCATTGGTCTGACCCAGTTTGGCTGCTATTATGTTCTTAATAATTTTATTTAACCTGGTTTAATTTTTATAAACAAAAGCTGTTTATCTGTAAATTGTATAGTACAAATAGTTGATTTATATTTGAACCATTCACATTTTTATAAATAAATGTTCCAAGTATAGGTAAAGTTAAATAACAAAGTTGATTATTATTATGAAACATTTATGTACTATGAGAAGTTTATGGATAGCTTATATGTTTGGTTTTTCTGCTTATTTTAAAATGTTAATAAAAAGTTAATAGAGTCCATACTAGGGATGTAATTGCGTAGCAAATTAACCGATAAGCAAAAGCTTATAGGTTAATGCTACAGACCACATGCATTCCCCCTCCCCCCCCATCCTCTTGCCGGTAAATTTTTAGCAGCCTGGCTCAGTTCTGGCTCCCACCAGGTCCAGAACCTTCCCCTGCTGTGGCTCTGCACTTAAAGTGTATTAGGAGCCAGGTGGGCAGGCTGCCCAGCTCAGTTCCAATTCACACCAAGTCCAGGAGCTTAGACACACACACCCCTTAGACAGGGGCTGCTGCTACCCCACACTGCTGCCTCTTTACCAGAGGCAGCAGTACTGGGCAAAAGTCAGCCGGTTCAGAAGTGGAGCTGATTTTTAAAGTGGCTCTCCACATGGACCAGCTCATGCCTGGCTCCACCCCTGGGAAATAAAGAATAGTCGACTAACCAATAAAAATGTATGAAGTTACTCAACTATTAAATTAACTGATATTTAACATCCCTAGTCCACACCAAATGAGTCATGTACCATAGTTAGGGTTAGAATGTTACATATCATTTTGACAGATAAAATTGAAAGAAAATGCTTAAGAATAAATATTATCAATTTACATTTTCACAAATATGGAAAATCATGGGGTCAGACATTAACTATTTAATGATAGAGCGAAGTTACTCACCTTGGTGCAGTAACTGTCGTTTTTTGAGATGGGCCCCCCCCCCCGTGGGTGCTCCACATTAGGTGCTGGGCTTGCTCTGGCGCCGCAGGACGGAGATGTCTAAAGCCGTAGTCAGTCGAATCGTGCATGTGCAGGCCTTGCGGTGTTCGCGCTCTCCCACGCTGCGTGATCCAGTTTCATCCAGTTCCTCTGGACCCGCCTCAGGATCTGCAAAGAAGGAAACAGACTCCGAAGCGGGGAGGTGGGTGGGTAGTGGAGCACCCACGGGGACACACATCTCGAAGAACGACAGTTACTGCACCAAGGTGAGTAACTTCGCTTTCTTCTTCAAGTGATGTCCCCATGGGTGCTCCACATTAAGTGACTGAGTAGCAGTACCCACCCGAGAGAAGGAGGTGCGATTCAGAAATTAAAGAGTATGTAAGAAGGAGAGCACTGCAGATGCTACAACAGTGTATGACTGCCATTGTGTTTGAATAGCGCAGTGCTTGGCGAATGTTTGAAATGAGGACCACATGGCCGCTCTACATATGTCAGGGAGAGGGACACCTTTTAAGAAGGCAGTAGAGATAGCCACTGCCCTCGTCGAGTGGGCTCTTGGGTACTGAGAAAGGGGTACATTTCGTGTCACAACACTGGGTTACACAGGACACTATCAAGTTGGAGATTCTCTGAGAAGATAAGGGCTGTCCTTTGGAACGTTCAGCAAGGGATACTATCAACCTGTCAGTTCTTCTAAATGGTTTTGTATGTTCCAAATAAAAGGCTAGAGCCCTAAAGACATCTAGTGTATGAAGGGTTGCCTCATGAAGTGAAGTGTGTGGTTTTGGATAAAAAGCGGGTAGAACTATCAGCTTAAGGTGAAATTCCGAGCAAACCTTAGGAATAAAAGCTGGATGGTGTCTCAAAACAACCCTACCTTTGTTAAAGACGGTGTAAGGAGGGGATGCTGATAATGCTGTGATCTCACTGGTTCTATGTGCCGACGTGATAGCAATGAGGAAAACCAACTTCGTGGTGGTTCAAAGAGGTATGGTGGCTAAAGGCTCAAAAGGTGGAGTTGTTAGGGTTGAAAGCACCAAGTCCAAACTCCAGAGGGGGGCAGGGGCAGGGGCAGGAGCATGCAAGGGAGGGTTCAGATTCAGCAGTCCCTTAAGAAACCTTTTAGTAATGAGGTGAGTCAATAACGAAAAACCCTCTATGGGTTGCCGAAACGCAGTCAGCGCCGAGAGATGGACTCTTAAAGAGGATAAGGCTAGACCATTCTGTTGCAGGTGCATTACACAGTCCAGGATCGTGGAGATCGGAACTAGCTGGGGATCCATATTGCGTTCAGAACACCATAAAGTAAAATGTCGCCATTTGGAGAGGTAAGTGATGTGCATATTCTGTTTTCTGATATGTATAAGTTTGTTTTTGACACTGTCAGAGCATAGGGCCTCAGAAGGGTTCAACCAACTAGGTACCAGGCTGAGAGGTGAAGAGTAGGCAATTGCGGATGCCCGAGAGAGCCGTGTTTCTGGGTTAGGAGGTTCTGGATTAACGGTACACTGTATGGTGGACGTTGTGCAAGTCACAGGTGGAGTGGATACCAATGTTGGCGAGGCCACTCTGGTGCTATCAGAATTACCAAGGCTCCATCGCATTTGATTTTCTGTAGGACTCTGAAAATAAGAGGGATAGGTGGAAAAGCATACATGAGCGGACCTTTCCAATTGAGGAGAATAACGTCCCCTAAAGAGCGGCGACCTAGGCCTGCTCTGGAGCAGAAACGGTGACATCTTCTGTTGTTGGCAGTAGTGAATAGGTCTATTTGAGGGGTGTCCCAACGACAAAAGATATAATGGAGAACCTCACGATCAATCTCCCATTTGTGGTCCATCGCAAAATTCCAGCTGAGAGAATCTGCCATCGTGTTGCCGGTGCCAGGTAAATAGGACACCAGAAGGGTAGTGCCGTTGGCAATGCACCAGTTCCATAGCCAGATTACTTCCATACACAGTGAGCGGGATCGCGCCTGCCTTGGTGATTTATACAATACATGGTCGCTATATTGTCCATAAAGACGCCCACTGTGGAATTGTGGAGATGTGTACGGAAGTGTCTACAGGTATTCGCAACTGCTCTCAACTCGAGAAGATTTATATGCAAGAGACACTCCTGTGGCGACCAGCGACCTTAAACGGAGAAGTTACCCATATGAGTGCACCAGCCAATTAAAGAGGCATCTATGGTCATGTGTCAACAAGGGGGCAGATGCTGAAATGGAGTGCCTGAAAGCAAATTGTCATCTACTGTCCACCAGTGGAGTGAAGACTTGACCCTGGACGGGACAGTGATGTTCTTGCATACGTCGTGTCTGGTGGGGTCGTATATTGTGATCAGCCAGTGCTGTAACGGTCAAAAGTGTAGCCTGGCATGGAAAACAACGTATGTCGTGAAGGCCATATTACCTATTAGTTTGAGTACTGTAATGACTTGTACCGAATTCTTGTAAAGAAGTGCGTCTAGTAGGTCTTGCATTGTCTGAAATCTGGAGATAGGTAGATATGCCTGTGCTGTAAGTGAATCGAGATGAGTGCTTATAAATTCTAGGCTCTGAGTAGGGATCAAGGTGGATTTGTCTTCATTGAGAAGACGACCTAATAGGCAGAAAGTCTCAATAGTGGTTCGCACCATCTCTGCTGTCTGTATGGACGAAGTTCCCTTTATTAGACAATCATCCAGATAAGGATATATGACAATGACAATGCGCTGCAAGTGAACAGCAACGACTGCAAAAGTCTTTGTAAAAACTCTTGGTGCAGTTGCAAAACCAAAGGGCAGCACCCGATACTGGAAATGGTCTGTGCCAATCTTGAAGTGTAGAAATTTTCTGTGAGCGGGATAATTTGTCACATGGGAATAGGCATCTTTCAGGTTGAAAGCAGCAAACCAATCGCCTTGTTCTAGAGCCAGTAGAATGGAAGCTCAAGTCACCATCTTGAAGCGTTGTTTTTGTAGATATTTGTTTAACTGGCGAAGGTCTAGTATGGGTCTCCATCTGCCATTTTTTTTTCTCTACCAGGAAACAATAGGAATAGAATCCTCTCTCTTGAAATTTGGATGGGACTTCCTCTATTGCGCCTATGTAGAGAAGATGGAAATTTTCAGCCCGTAGTAGGGCATTGTGAAAAGGGACAGGGATGGTGGGGTTGTAGGTGGGGGAGAAAGGAATGGGATGACATAACCTGAACAAATTATCTCTAAGACCCGTTTGTCGGTTGTGATGTTGGCGCATTGGTCATAGAAGGGCCTTAAATGATGGTGAAAAATGTGACCGAGTCTCTGCAGGGGTGGGTGCTTGCTCCTGACCAAAATATCAAACATGCTGCTTGTTGCCAGGGTGCGTTTGCATGCGGTTATTTTGGTTTCGGTGTCTCGTTGGTCTTTGACATTGATTCTTACGTGGTTAGTCAACCTGCCGATGTAGTGGTTGTCAGTGTTGTCTAAAATGGAAGTAATTGCAATGCCTCTGAAATGGTGTATATCATTTCCATCTGTATGGTGGAGTGTACATGCCAAGTGACGGCAAGGTTGTTATAGTGTCCTTGCGGAATGCAAGACTGAATCAGTCTTTTCTCCAAATAATGATTCTTTTTCAAATGGCAAATCCTCCACTTTGGATTGCAAATCCTTTGGCACTCCCACTGCTTGAAGGAATGAAGCCCTGTGCATGACCACAGCTGTGGCTGTGGTGTCCACTACATCCATAGCAATCTGGAGGCTGGTACGGGTGGCAGCATAGCCCTCTTGGACCACAGATGGAAGGAGAGGCCTCAGATTCAGGAAGGGCCTCTATCAGGGCTGTCAGCTTTGCATAATTATCAAAATTATGGTTTGATAAATGTGCGAGGTAGTTACAAATGTGCGAGGTAGTTACCGATTCTCAGGAGAACAGTAGACGATGTATACACTTTTCTCCCAAATAAGTCAAGCCTTTTTGTCTCCTTACCTGATGTGCTTGATTTATATTGAGGAGCCTTGGCCCGTTGCTGAGCTGCATCAAGTACCAAAGAATTAGGGTGAGGATGAGAAAACAAAAATTCAGATCCTTTAGGGGGTACAAAATATTTTTTATCAGCTCGTCTGTTGGTAGGAAGAACAGAAGCAGCAGTCTGCCAAAGCTCATTGGCAACCTCTAAGATACCCCTGGATGAGGCTATTGCCAATTTGGTAGTATGAATAATCTGCACATCTGCACCGGTAATGGTTTTGGGCATCTTCAAGGCTGAACAGGTGCTTGAAGCAGAAGTGCCCGACTTCAAGCTGGAGGTAGTTCTGCCACAACACGTCAAAGTCAGAGATCTACTCGGCGATGGCCTGGGTTTCTTAGGAAGCGTCCTGGATGGAGAGGAAGAGCTGTTTTGAGGGTGTTATGCTGGCAGAGGCGGGGAGGCTGATCAAGGTGGTTAGAGCGCCTTATCAAAAACGGATCATGCAGAGCCTCATTTCTCGGTCACACCGAACCCTGGCCATAAGTTTTGAGCAACGTACAGTTTTGTGGTACATGGCTCTCACCAAGACAGCGAATGCACGCAACATGGCCGTCAAAAGCAGGCATGGCATCGCGGCACAGGGAGCATTTTTTAAATCCAGGAGAACCCGGCATTGTGAGGATTACTCCAATTCCTTCCTTTTCTATTCCCTCTTCTTTTTTAACTATATACAAAATTAAGTAGTAACAGGGAGAGGGAAGGAGAACGAAAACTTAACAGAATAATGTTATGAGGAAAGAATTTTTTTTTTTTTTAAGAACGTGAACTGGTATAACAACTATTTAAGAACTATGTATAGAAGTAACAGGGAAATAACAGGTATTTTCTTTTCTCACAAAGCTGAAGGAGGAGGAGAGATGATTAGCTCCATCTGCAGCCTGAGGCGGTTGAAGAGGAACTGGATGAAACCGGATTGCGCAGCGCACGAGAGCGCAAATGCCACAAGGCGCCCTCCCCCGCACATGCGCGGTCCGACTGACTAGGCTTTGGACATCTCCGTCCTGAGGCGTCGGGGCAAGCCCAGCACCTAATGTGGAGCACCCATGGGGACATCACTCAAAGAAAAAAATTGGGATTCCAAAAAGTATAATCAAAGTTTACTAACATTTACCAATAAAAATCTAATCCTTCTAACATTAGGCCACATCTACACTACAATTTATGTCCACCTAATCTGTGTCAGCATACAAGCACTGCAGTTATTAAAATACTTGTGTGTATGTGCACGCTTTGCTCTGTGTGTTGGTGAAACGCATCCTCACCAGAAGAATTTGTATTCACTGAATTGTCATGTGGGACATTATGTAACAGCCCCTGAAGGCCAGAAATAATCGACATAAGCAAAGTTGTATCTTAACGGACACTGCATCAACCTAATTACATTGACCATGACTCTAGGCTGCTCAGAAAGGTGATATTACTAAGTCATAAGGAGGCACTTACATTGGTGGAAGACCAATTTAAATGAAAACACTTCCACAGATAGGTGAAAGCAAGGCAGCATGTCTCACCCTAACTAGATAGATCAATACTCAATCATATGATATAGGTTGGATCTTCCTGATCCAGCATCCTCGGGACCAGTTGCAATTTGCCAGACCAGGCGAGGTCCCCTGCCACTCGCCCCCCAGTCCAACGAACCTCCCTGCCGTAAGCTCAGCTTCCAGCCTCTGGCACCCTGCCTCCAGCTGGCTGTGCTGCCAGACCAGGCTGGACTTGCCAAACACTATCACCCCTCCCCAAGCCACACCACTATATCTCCCTGTCCCTGGGCTCTTTGGTCCAGGAATATCTGTGGACCGGATGTTGCCGGACAAGAGAATCCTAGTTTCGATAGTTACAACCTGTATTCTAATTTAGGTGGGCACCAAAAATACAGCTGCTACTTACCAGTCCTCATTGAGACCAACTAGGCTGGTTCAGATATACTAATTTTATTTTGGTGTAATTTCACTGCCTTCAATTGACTTAATTCTGATTTAATTTGACATACATGAGAGCAGAATTAGGACCTTCCCTAGTAATGGTATAAATAGTTTTGTTACTGATGTACTTTTCATAGAGTCTATGTATCCCAATGGTCAGTGCTTGTTACAAAACCCAGCTACAGAGCCTAGTACTTGAGGGCTTGTCTACACTATGGAGAAAATTGACCCTCTGGAGGCTGATCCTCTAGCATTCATTTTAGCAAGTCTAGTAAAGACCCCCAAATCGAACGCTGAGGGCAGCTCCTGCTGGCATCCTGTACTCCTCATTCTGTGAGGAGTAAGGGAAGCTGGTGGGAGCAGCATAGATGCTGTGGCAGCTTGGCTTAAGGTAAGCTGAATCCAGCTACACATTTTGCATAGCTGGATGGAGTATCTTATGCCGACCTGCCTGCTCTAAAGTAGACCAGGGTTCATTTCACTCTGAAAAGAATCATGCTTTTAAGCTTTGAAGGGCCCCAGTTCAATCCTTGCATCAGTCATCATAGAAGTAGCAGTATTTCTTAGTTCTACTGTATGTATTTAGGCTGTTTTTTAAACTGGCTTGCTCATGGATTGGCTCCCCCGGCATCCTGCGTTGCTGCCTGATACAGAGGCAGCAGTTCGGGGTGGCAGAGATCTCCCTGGGAGATGGTCTGGGAGCGCACTGGCTGCTGGCCTTACCCCCAGAAACTATCAAATAGTTGTGTAACCACAAAGATTTCATGCAATTACATGACTATTCAAATACCCGCTTTCAAAGAACCCTAAAAGACATATCTTTACTAAATTCATGACTCATTTTCTTTACCAGGACATTAACTAAATTGACAATGACTCAAAATTAAATATCTTTAAACCAATAGTCTGGACTGAGGCTGCAAAATATAAAAATACTAAACTACCTAAAATTACTGTAACCAGTCGGACACAACCCCATCCCACCTCTTCACTGGCATCTAGCTGACCAGACATACTCCTCTGCTTTTCCATTCTTATCTGGCCTTGGCTTTCTTAGTATAATTTAAGCCTTTTATCATGCCATTGGTATGTTATCTGTAGTACAATGCAATTTCCTGTACTCAAGGCCATCATGAGGACCAATTTTGCTTAGAAACCATATTGCTTATGAATATGTATGTAACCTGTGGAATGTGTGTGAGGTGTGAATGAGAAATACCCAACCAAAAAGGCAGTTTAGGATCCATGACCTTTTAAGGCAAGCAAAGACCCTGCAAGCAGACAAATTAACTAAGAAGCAGCCAGAAACTCTCCCTTGGACAAAATGTAACCTCACAGCTGAAACCTGGAATCGCCCAGAGGAATCTCCGGAGGAAGACTATGGTCGAGTCTCCGGGAAACTGACGCCTGGCCAGCACTCAAGCCACCAGTGAAATCAAAAGTAATCTACACCACACTTACTGCTTGCTTACAAACTGGCAGCATGAATGTGGGGGATTGTGGATGTTTCATGTAAGCCTTCTAGTCTGACTGATGAGTCTTTCTGAACGTAGTACAGAAGTATAAAAAATGTATTTAAATAACTGTTCTAAAATTACAAACATATAAAGTGAGTCCTGAAGTCAGACGAGAGAGCATGTAATCAATTCGTGTATAAGCCAAAGGCATGGTTCATTCCTCAAGGAATGTACTAAGTATACGCCTAGCCAACAAAACAAAACACACATGGAAGCAAGTATTCAACTGACTCAGGGTTGCAGGCTCACACTGCAGAGATAAAAGTAGCAGTGTAGATCAGGGGTGGGGAACCTTTTTGGGGTCGGGCACCGGTGACCCACAGGAAAAAAAAAAATCAGTCTGGCAGGAGCCAGTGCGGGCTCCCCAATGCTGGGGCTGAGGAGCCCTGAGCCCCAGGGGAAGGTATCCAGGCAAGCCAGGGACCGCATCTGGCCCCTGGGCCTGAGGCTCCCCACCCCTGGTTAGCGATATTAAGAGGCGAGCATTAACTAATCGAGGAGTAGATATAATTTTTATCAATAGGCAGCCCGGATCAGTCCCATCTCGTGCCAAGTGTGCGACCAAACCCTGCTGCAGCTCTGCAATTTAAAACACAGGAGGAGCGGGGAGAGGAGGAGGGTGGGTGGGCAGGGTGCCCGGCTCCTACTGTCTTTTAAATTAAATTACAGAGCCACAGCAGGGTTTGGTACCGCACCCAGCACAAGCTGGGACTGAGCAGAGCTCCCTGCCCAGCCGGCAGCAGCCCCTGTGCTGAAAGAGGCAACAGCGGGGGGGGGGGGGGGGGGGGAGAGGAGGGAGGAAGGAGAGCAGCACTGCAGAGATGATGCTGGGGGGGGGGGAAACCAGCTTCTAAGCCAGCTGCCCCCCCCAGCTCCTGCCCCCCCCCCCGCTTGCTACAGAGGCGGGGGGGGGGGGGGAGGGAGGGGGAAATGCAAGTAGTTGACTCAACTACCCAATAAGGATAGGCTCCCTGATAGCCATACCCCTGGTGTAGATGTTCAGGCTGGGTCTCAGAGCTGGAACTTCTACACTCCTGAGACTCCAAGCCTGAGCATCTATACTGCTTTTTTTAGCACTGCAGCAGGAGCAAGTCAGTTAATCTGGACTCAGTCTCACTGTTGCACATTTTGTTTTGTTTTTTTTGCTGTGTAGAGGCACCCTGCAAGAATGCACAAAAGACTTTTTTTAAAAACATAGGTGGAAATGGTGACATACATAATGGCATCAGTTAGAATTAGGGATATAAAAGCCATTTAAAAATGTAACCATGTAGCCACTAAAAATCCTAGCAGGTTCTGCAGTATAAAGTATGTAGCTTTAATGCTGCAGAGCCTAACTATAATAGAATCTGATAAGCGAATGCTTAACAATTACACTTTCACATCCCTAGTTAGGATCTGTAGACCTCACAAAAGGAGTGGGCCATTGAGACATTTAAATTAAGAAAGTGAGAAAGAAACCTGGGGCACTGAAATAGGAAAGTTGTATGGACACATTTCTTCATGCTTAATTCTAGGGCAGGGGCACAAGTCCACATTTCTAACCATTTTTAATATTTTAAAACTGCCAAAACATGTTGATAATTTCATGTACTCTTTTTGCACATTATTTAGTTCCAATTATTTTTCCAGTTTTCAATATGCATCAATAATGACATAGTACTGAAACAAGTTATAGTGTGTCAGTCCCAAAATCATGAGTCAGACTCCTTAAAAAATATCTAAAGATCTGCCCAAAAAATACCAGTTTTTTAGAGAAAGTATAGTGAGTATTTAGTCTCTTAGCTTTTGAACATCCGCTGCTAATGCCCATGGTGTTAGTCAATTACTATCTGAAATGTACTAGAAAAGCTGATTTTGGTCTCCATTGCAGGAACAGATGTAGGTGAGTGCACTCATCTCCTGGCTCAGCAATGAATGCTCCCCTCTCATCTCTCAAATCAATCTTGTCCCACAAACCCACCAATTCTATTCCACATTAGTTCTGCTCTCCATCCCCATCAATTCTTAGTCTAAGTCTGTGTCCTCCCAGAGCTGGTGGAGTAGAGGTGGAGGCAGGGAAGGGGAAGAAGGGCTGCCCTGAGCTCAAAGCAGAGGAGATCAGTGGAGCCCTCTGAAGTGCTGGGTCTCTCTCTTCCCACCCTCCTGTGAGAACAGTGCTGGTTCCTTATGGAAGGGAAAGAATTCGGATTCCTACAGCAACCCTTATTTGGTGCTGTTTCCCACAATGTGTGAGAGAGGGAAAGGCAGACAGTAAAAGGGGTTTTTTCCTAAACCAGGCTCAAATTCACCAGAGCTAGCTGAAATCCCACAAGTCTTTAAAAAAAAAAAAAAAAAGTTGGCAATGCTGCTGTTTAATTAGGGGGTCTCCTAAGTCATGTATGTAAATTTTGCACTATGCGAAAAAGCCCAACAACAATGGGCCCAGAAACAAGTACTTAAACATATACTCTTGTTGTAAAAGTAATTACAGCATAATCCCATAAGTATTGTATTATGCTAATATTATAGAACTACAACCTACTTATAAAGGACATGAACTTGCAGTCATGAACAGTTTAATGAATACTGATGCAAGGGATCATGTGTAAGTATTACTTTAAGACTAAATCTTCAATAACAGCAAAGCACAGTAAAATGCGATGATGGCAAGAAGATGAAGCTAAAAAAATTCAAACTGAAAAAAATATATGCATTTTAAACCATGAAAGATAAATACCCTCTGGTATAGTCTACCAAGGCATATTGTAGATTTTATCAAGATAGGATGTCTTTTTAAAAAGTTGTGCTATATTAAAAACACAAACAAGCAAACAAACAAAAAAAACCACAGCTACTGAGTTTGAGGGAATCCCTGGGTAAAATTTCATGCCCTGTGTTATGCTGCTCAGACTAGATAATCATAATGGTCCTCTTTCTGGCCCTAAAATCTATAAGACTGAAAAAATACTTGGGTTAAGAAGAAAATTTCCAGACACACTGCTGCACACTCTTGCATTTTTTCTTAAGCATTTAATAGGTACCTCTGTTGGAAACAACATACCACATTAGATCAGCTATAAAACCAAAAGGAATAGTACACAGAAGTCCCATGTTTGTTTAGTAGAGGTATCAGAATACTTTCCTCTTGTTTCTTCTGAGCTAAAAATGCCTTTCTTCTACTTCAGTGGTTCTGAAATTGTGGGCCAGGACCCAAAGTGGGCTCTAACCCCATTTTCGTGGTGTTGCCAAAGCTGGTGTTAACTTGCTAGCAGGGTTCCTGACAAGACTTCACAGAGCCCTGGGCAAAGTATGGCAAAGCCAGCTCCAGGCCCCTGGAAGGGGCAGGGCTTTGGGCAAAAGGAGCGAGGCAGGAAGCTAATCTCTCCTCAGCCAGCCCTTCAGTACCACATGGGGCTCTGGCAGCAATTTATAGGGCCCAGGGTATCTGCCTCTTTTGCTGCCCCTGCCCCTCCCATTGGTGGGCCTGTTTGCTGGGGCCCAGGACTGAAGCCTGCGCATGAGTTCTACTGCCCAGAGCCAAAGCTCAACATCTTAGGCTTCAGCCTTGGGTGCTGGAGCTCAGGTTACGGTTGAGCCAGTCCCTACAGTTCAGCACAGGTGAGTCTGATGCAGGGTAAGAAACCTTTGGTAACCATGGAGTTTGCTTTGATATTGCAGGGATACATCTGTTCATTTACTCTTTTATAATCGTGCTAGAAGAGGTAGGAAATCATCAACATAGATAGACTTGCTATCTGCTTGTGATTTCCTATGTACACTTAGAGGGGGCACAGCAGAATAGTTTATGTACACTGGGGTGTCCCATGAATCCTCCATCACGATCTTGAGGAAACTTTCCTGGAGGTCATTTGCAATATTCTACTGAAGGCTTCTGGGGAGGTCTCCTTATTTCTTCTGCTGCATTAAAATACTTTCCCATGCCACTCAGCAATTACTTCAGAGGGTACCCCTGCAGCACTCATGCTAGCAGTATGAGGACCTGATCTACAACTGGATGTGTGTAGGAGCTGTTCCCTTTCAGCCTCTGTAACCCTCAGAAGTAAGATATTTGCTAAAACCACCACCATCTGTGGAAAACAATGCCAGTTTTCAATTCATTAAGCCTATCAGCATACACTCATGTTCATGAGTTACCCCATCTTACTGTCCCAACTAGCCTTCTTCCCTCTCTCTGAGTCATACGCATCAAGGCTGGGACTGCTACCTTGCTCTTTCCAGGGGAAGTGAAAATATAGTGTTGTAACTTGTGTAGGTCAAAGAAAAGTGAGCTCAGTATACTAAGTTTCCATTTATCTTGGGTGTACAGTAATTCCTCATTTAACACTATAGATAGGTTTCAGAAAATGATCAAGTTAAGTGAAAACGTGTTATGCAGGGTCAATATTCTCACTGAAAATAATGGAAAAGGTGGGGGTTGCGTCTCAAGTGGTGGTATCTGTTGGGTCCCGGACATAAGGTTGGGGGAGAAAGGGGACTGGGTTACACCAGGGAGGGGAGGTGTTTGGCTCTGGGGAACAGAAGGGGAGGAGAAGGGAGGGGGACTGGGTTGGCAGTATGCTCCTGTGATGGGTCTGCCGGGACCCGCACTGCGTCTGGTGAGGGGGCATCGCTGGGGAATGGCGCGGCGAGTGGCAAACCCTCCGCCGCTCTGCAGAGAAAGCCCTGCACAGCCGCCGGCAACTTGCCGGCTGGGGAAATCGTGTTATTCCAGGGATGGTCAGGTAATTCAAAAAACGTTCCCTAAAAAAATCGTGCTATTGCAAAAATGTGTTAAGCGGGCACGTGTTAAATGAGGAATTACTGTATAATCAATAGTATCTCTGTGCACTATATCTTTTGTAACTAGAAATGTGTTTTTTAGCATATCTCCTTCCACACCAGCATAGCAGTTAAGACAGATGAAAAGAAACAGGACATGGGGTGACATGTTTCACAAGATCCTGCAAGACTCTGGTGCTTTGGCTACTGAGCTCAGGTCTTGGTGGATCACCCTGGACATGGATGGAGCAGAGAGGAAAAAAGCACAAGAAAAGGAAAGATGTGCAGAAGGAGATGCTAGTGTTTCGTTAGCAGGAAAGGAGACATACTGGAGATACGTGCTGACCTTCAGGTAGCACAGATTCATGCTTGCCTTTCTCTGCAACCCATACAGAACTACATTCTAGTATCTCCATACACATCTATCACACATTCCACATGGCATCCAAGGCAGCTGCACTATCTCTACCACACCAGCTTTGGGGGAAAATACAAAGAAACAATCAGAACCACACATGCACTGACCTGAGACATACACAGATGGCATATGTGTTTGTGAAATGAAAATAACTGCTCATTCCCCTTCAAAGATTCTCTCTCCTATATTTATAAAGTTTCATTCAGTTACAAATACCTCTCTCATATGAGTTTGGAATAAAAGTCTATGGAAACCTAATTCATATGCTAGTTGGGACAGACACTCACAGATAATAGCAAAAGGTGCATTTGCAACATTACTAAAAACTTACAGAGCACTCATTCATACTAGAACGTAAAAAAACAAAACAAAAAAAGCAATGCTAGGCAGAGCACACTACAGCTATACACAATTACTGTGGCTCACTTAAAATGTTCTTTCAACATCTCCCTGAGCCTTATACCAGCGATAACAGGATGCTATCTGGCTGCTCAATATCAGCAGACAGAGAGCCATGGAAATGTTTCTTCATTTGCTTCACAGATACTCTGAAGCACACAACAAGCTGCTATAATCATTGGGATTTTTCCCCCCCACTGAAGTCAGATCTTGTGACTAGACAGTACCAGAGTCTTTCAAAGGGCAAAAGGCACATTCAACTGTCACTCTCAACTGTTGAGCCTATAGTTCAAGCACTCATTGCTTCTACTGAGATGGCGGATATCTGGCTCCATGAGCCATTGGAGTAGGCTGAGTTTCCCAGGATCACAACAGGCATTTCAACATTCACAATGGTCTGTTCATAAAGATGTGTATGGGATGTACCTTCCCTGATCTTTCTCAATGGAGGTAAGTAAAATCCCTGGTGCTCCACTGGCACTTCCAATACCATAGCAAAGTAGCCATTTCTGTTGCTGTATCATATAGCAAGGTAAACTGGTGGAAAAAAAATAGGGATATGCATGTCAATTATTATTGCACCACAATTTACGAACTCCACTGCTATGAAACCATTTACTGCACTCTACACATTGCCCAGAGCCACAGTGCTTTGTAGCAGGATTACTTAATCACCCAGCACACATGCATCACAGTAACTCCCAGGGTGGATTTCTCAACTCCAAATTGATTCCTGACCAACTAGCAGCAATTTGGAGTTAACAAGCTTTCCCAAAACGATCTCCATTAATTTCTCCAATGTCAGTGCAACTTTCATTTTTGTGTCGCTCCACTGGAGGTCTGGGCGAGTTCTGCACATTGTTCAAGGAATATGGCTTCGTGCATTTGAAATTTCTGCAGTCACTGCTTATCATCCCACACCTGCATAATGATTTGATTACATCAATGTTGTGTTTTTTGGGCCCACAATTGGCATTCAACCATCTGCAGCTGCTCCATAAATGCCAACAACTCTGAATTGTTTCCATCTCCCACAGAAAGCTAGCCTCCAAGGAATCATCATGTTCCCCAGAGCTCCTCTGGTGGCTCTGCAAATATGGAGAGTGCTGTGTTTGCAATACAGGCAGTCCCCGGGTTACATGGATCCGACTTACATCAGATCCCTACTTACAAATGGAGTGAGGCAACCCCGCACTAGTTGCTTCCCCCCAGCAGACCAGGGAGACGGGAAGCTAGTGCCCCCCCTCCAGCAGACTAGGGAGACAAGGAGAGGCTTTTCTCAGCAGACACCTCAGGACTGAGGGAAGTGAGGTGTGGGAGAATAAAACTGAGCTCTGGAGAAATGTTTGGCTAGAGTTTCCCCTATAATATGTACCAGTTCCGACTTACATACAAATTCTACTTAAGAACAAACCTACAGTCCCTATCTTGTACGTAACCTGGGGACTGCCTGTACTTATCACAATAGTGCAGAGCTCTGCAGAATCCAATCTTTTCACATGCATGGTAGACACACAGGTTTGCCGGGCTTTTGAAAAGAGACACAAGACTTTACAGAATACAGATAACAATATAAAATGGAGAAAATGGGATCATGGGACAATGACACTATGTTCCCAGTCTCCCGTGTAATTCATATGCCCTCATGAAGTATTGCAAACCCTTCCCAAAACACAATGCATTAGATGCAAGTGCTAGTGACTGTGGTGTATGTTCTCACTACAAGGAACATAGTGAGGACATGCAAAAGCAATTTAATTATTAGGATGGCTGTACGTTGACAAAAGTTATGTCAACTTAATTTTGTAGTGTAGACTTGCCCCAAAACTAAGTAGATTAACCAGGATGAAAACTGCAGATGAAGTGGTGCCCCAAGAAAATAACTTAAAGGAATAAATCCACTGTTTATTGGGTACTTTTCATTACACCATGTGACTCAAGTTACATTAAAAAAAAGTAAATACAAACCTATAACATTTCTTTTTTCCTCCCTCTTTAACAATCCAGATTTGCTCCCTTCACACTTTGATCTTTTTGTGATTGATATCTCCTCTTTAAATTTCTCTCTTCTTCTCTCAACAACACAAGTAGCTCTCCTATTTTGTGTAAATTCCTCCTTTTTCTATACCCATGAACACTCTCCCCACACACCCTAAACCCAACCCATCATATAAATTTAACATTTTAACAGATTCTTAAGAGCCAGATAATTAAAGATGTTAGTCAAAGACCAACAGAAATGATAAGGGAATTCCCAATGTCCAGGTGCCAAAGGAATGGGAAGGTATAGGAATAAATACAAAGGTGTCATACCTAGATCTTAGGTGAATTTAACTTTAAAATCAGTCTCTGGCTACTAATTGTATAATAAATGTGTAGTGTTCTTGTCCATGTCTCCATAAATCCACCTGTCTCCCAGAAAGAAAAAAAGAGCATGCACATTTTGTCTCATGCTGTTGCTCCTCTTTCATTTCAGGGCCCCTACCAAAACCAAAAAAACCAAAACACTGGCAGTCTTCATTTCTATACCATTAGTTGTCTTATGGCTGCTTCGACTATTCCTTTACCATACCATTCTGGCTATTTTTAGGGAGATGTTTCCACTACTGTATGCCTCCCTTCATATGCAAATTATTTAATTTTTCTTCCTAATAAGCAACTGCAATGCCTGCTGTGTTCCTAGTCAGAGATTTCCCAGACAGCTACACAGTGAAACTGACCTCATTCTTGTCAGAGTCCTAGGGACAGCAATGAAATTAGTTAATTTTACTCTGTTGCAGTTTGGCAAAGCTACGACTAGATGGCAAAGGAAGTGGAACTGTAGTCCACATGCTGCCTCAGCAAGACAACATTATATTGGTTTAGACTCCACTCAAATTTGAAGATTATTTCTGCAAACTTTTAATTTCTTTTTTTTTAAAGCTACTCTGTAAAAACTGAAAGCATTCACCCAAGCTTTTTACTAGTCATGTGTAATTTGCCAAAATCATTTTTCAAGTCATGTGAAGAGTTAATTTATTTATTAATTGAATATTTAATATAATAGTTTATTATACCTATTGCTTTCTCAAGGTTGCATTTCTTATAAAAATAGCATAACTTCACTAATAATTCATTCACATTGTTAGTATAATGCTATTTTGCAAAAAAACCTATTTGTATTACTACAGTAGTTGTAATACTCATACAAAAGGTTTCTTGTACAGCTCCTTCAACTGTGGAAGAATAAAGTAGAAGCATAAAGTTCAGATTTTCAGTTGAATCAGGATTAAATCACTTCGTTTTCTATGAAAAATTCTACCAAAGCTCAATAAGGTACAGTAAAACTCCAGTGGTCCGGCATCCAATGCTCCGGCACTCCTGATGGTCCGGCACCATCAGGAACCCGGAAGTGCTCCAGCTGCCGGACAATTGGAGCTGCTCTGCGCCCAGCTTCCCCAATTCAGCCGCTGCTGAAACTGACCAGCAGCTGAATCGGGGAAGCCAGGGGCAGAGCCGCTGGGGTACTGCCGGTTGGTCCCATAGCGCTGCCCCTCGGGGCTGCAGAACCAACCCGGCAGCACCCCAGCTGCTCTGCCCCAGGCCAGTCGCTGCTGAAACTGATCAGCAGCGGCTGAATCAGGGACGCCTGGGGCAGAGCCGGACTATCGGAAGGCAAGGCTATGAGGGGTCTGAGGTGGCATCTCCCCACCCCACTCCAGACTCCTCATAGCTCCCCCTTCCAATAGTCCAGCATATCTGATAATCCGGCACCTCCTGGATCCTAAAGGTGCCGGATTATCGGAAGTTTACTGTAATAGCATTGTGGTCTTTGAACACAGAATTAATTTTCTGAATCTGCAGCTAAACCCATTAAGTATTTTATGAGCTAAAATAAACTAAAGCTTTTTCCCTCTCAGGCCATATTGTCCTTAGTAGTATTAACAGAATAACAAGGGCCCATATCATAGTTAGCATTCACTCTAATAATACGCATAGGCTATATCTGGAGACTGTTTTTAAAGATCAAGGGTAACTTATTACCATTAGTCTTCAAAAGTAAAAAATCTTCTTCAATTGCAGCTGTCAAATAATATTCTTCCACAGAGAATATGAAGAACTGTCCCATTTCAAAGTATTTGCCATCTCCTATTGTTCTTAATGTCTGGTGATACAAGGCTGCTTATAAGTAAAAAAAGTCCCTTTTCAAAATAACCATCAGGCCTCATTGTTCCAAATAAGACTAACGTTAAGCTTCCCTCAGGAAAGATGGTGTGCCCCTTGAAGGGAGAAATAATGAAAAAAATTAATGTGTCTCAAAATCAGTATAATATAAACTGGAGCGGCATGCACTATTAGGCACAACTCATAACTGCATGATGTCATTACAAGGTAGAATTTAAGTTGTATACTTATAAATGTATACTTCAAATGGGTCCTCTGTAAGAAGGTTTTGAAATAACTGGGACAGCAAAATAAGTGGGTGTGCACATGTCATAAAAAATTGTAAAAGTTAAAAGTTAAAATGTATGTGTATTAATTATATTGTTTGAAAATTATCATAAATGTATCTTGGTGTGACTCTGTAATTCTTTGTCCATAGGTAGACTCTTGTATCTGCACAAGCTCACTGGCTTCAACTAGGGCTCCACATTAACAAAACAATCCATTACAGGCAATAGAGATTTTAGAAATATAATGAAGTATTATACATTCTTTGTCTTTTCTTTTAAATTCACATACGAATACATCATTTTTGAACTATAAGTACAATAAACGTAGGCAGAAAGATAAGGTAACACTTGTCTATTGGGAATATATAGGTTTCTCGGTCTATATCTAGTCACCTTATATAGGCCCTTGCGCCTGTGCAGAACCCCACTGAGCTCAATGGGATTCCATGCAAGTACACGTGTCCCCATGAAAAATTGATCTCAGATTCAGTCCATAACTGTGGAGCAATGCATAAAGGTATAATGAACTCACCCAAACTTGGCCACGGGACTAGCCAATCTCTCAAAAGATGGTTCTGAGCAGACCCTTCCAGCCCCCAGCCCATAGTCCCTGTCTAAGTATCTATGTAAAGCATTTCAAGACAAACAGGAAAGGTAATGTAAGTGGAGAGTAGTAGGTTAAGAAAAGAGACAGATTTAAGGAAAAATGAAAAGCAGCACAAAGAGAAAGATACAGAAAACAATAAGCCTGAATTGAGAAGACAGACAATTTAGGGTAAGCAAGTTGATAGGAATGATAAAGGTTGACAAGGAGACAGCAAGTGGATACATTAGCGAGTATTAAGATGCAATGAGGCAACTAAATAAAAAGACTTTTGAAAAGTGTTAAAACGTAATAATTATGTACTGGAAAATTATATGAAAAATACTCTAAATTATATACAGAACTGATATTTTTTCAGAAAGACTTGTAAGAGTAGAAATTGCACCAAAGAAAAACAAAACCAAAGCCTGAACAAACAATAGATACATGAAACAAAAAGGACACTCCCTCCCACACACATTTTACAATTATATAAACTCTAGATCCTAGCCTGTTATTTATTTCTACTACAAGTTGCACCTCTCTAGTCCAGAACCCTCAGGACCTGACCAGTTTTGAACAAGAGAATTTTCTGGACCACAGGAGGTCAATATTGTCTAGCAGCATTACCAACACTTCCAATGCTTACTGTGCTGGAGACATTTAAGAGGTAAATTAGAGCTAAGTAACAACACAGAACATAGAGCTAGGAGTGGTGGCTGTAAACAAATGTTATGGGGCCGTGGGAAATTTGGGTACACCCATGAAAAGTGGACATCCAGCTAACTAAAATCATCCTGGACGAGAGAGTTCTAGATGAGAGAGGCTCAACCTGTACTGTATAACTATAGATTATAGTATTCTCAATCACTCTTTGGAGGAGGGACTGTCATTTGCTTTAAGACTGTATAGCGCTTACCATGAACCCCAACCTGGCAAAGGCTGTTATAACGAATATAAATAATAATATTCCACTATCCACCCAATTTGTGGTATTTATTTTCCAGTAGTATTTTCATATTTTCTTAGAAGTGTCCAAATAAAAACGTTTTATGAATAGTGTCAAATAAAAACAGTTTCACATAAAAAGGCCACAAAAGATATGTTATTGCCTTGTTTTTCTGGGCAACAAATCTTAAGGGTTTTTGATGAGCATTTTAGCACAGTCTAACATTCTAAATGGAAATATGAACATTTTACAAATAAAGTTACTGTAATTATTGAGGTAAGTAACAGTAGGAAATACCTTAAATTAACAACATCAATATAAATTTAGCATTCATCAGTAAATTACAACTCCTGATAATATTGTATAAAACAAAGCCATTTTCAAACATAGTGAAACTTAGGTTTTATGAATTTCACAATTAAGATTTATGAGACAACTACGGATATTAGAGGCTGAGCAGTTTTGTATATATATTGTTCTGTGGCAGTAGTAACTTTTCATGGTCATGCTTCCCCTTACACTTGTCTTGACTCCCCTTCCCCTCCCCCCACCCAGGCTGGGAGTGGAGCTGTGGCTCTGGGGGATGGGGAGAAAGGGAAGGTCTAGGAACAAAGCTGGGTGCAGTACCACAGCCAGCAGCCAAGGCTGGGGCCAGGAGCCTGACCATGCCAGATGGGAGAGAGGGTGCCAGGGCAGAGCTGGGAGAGGAGCAGGGCAGCGCGGCGGCTCCTTCCCTGCCCTGTAGTGGATGGCCTAGATCCAGTCCGACATCCAAAAGGTTCCTCTGTAACCCAAGGGAGGTGGGGGGGAACCACAATTTGGACACTCTTTGTTAACAGTACAGGTGGCTATCAGAAAAATCCCGATTTCTCACTGATGACCTATGGAGTGATAGTGAGTGTCATCTATCGAATGACTGCCTGGATTGACTTGTAAAAGGAATTAAAGGGTGCACAAAGAGAGCACAATTCATCCACAAAGAAAAAGCATGGCTAATCATGAATTGCTGTAAGATACTGAGAGGTTATCCTCTTTGCAGAGCTATTAAACAGACCACCACGCACTGTAAAGCCAAAATAAAACAGAACTATCAGTATCTGCCTTCTATAATAGAAACTCTAAAGTAACTACCTTAATGTAAACTAGTGACATTTAAACTCACACTCAGTTTCCACAGAGGGGAGTTTGGTGCACACTGCTAATCTCACCGCAGACTTGCCCATTCTTTGTACAAAGGCTCAAGATTAAATAACAGTATTTCAATAGTTTGCACTTCAAAATAGGACACCATCTTTCCCTGATTTATACCATGATTTCTAGAAGATTGCAGAAGTCCCACTTTCTTGCTGTATCTACTGATGGAATGTTCTACATCTCAGAAACTGAGATAATTTGCTTAAAATTCTGCATTTAGATCATTACCCCTTAATAATCACCAGTGGCTAGAAGCAGCCTATAAATATATCTATTTTCAAAACCATTCCAACCAGATGTCACAAGTTGCCTGCCAAAAATCAATAATAACTAGTCAAATTCAAAAAGCAATCATATACATATAGATATTAACAAATTGGTCCATGTTTCAAAGTGGTCTCAAATTAGCTTCTAACTTTACAGGAATATAGATTTACACCCATTTGCACACACTACCAGAGAAATTAAATGCACTATTCTCTAATGTTTATCCATATGTGGATTTCCCCTACAATAATGTTGGTTTTCTGTATGTTTAATTTTAGAAGAGCAAAATGCAAGGCCCCACTGTCCCATTCTATTTCTAATAAGCAGCAGTTACAGAGCTGAGAGAAACACTGTCCTTACATAGACATGAAATTAAAATAGGTCACCTTGTTAAATAAAACAAAAGAAAACCCTAAAAAAGGATCAGCTTTCCATTTCATCTGACCTTTACCACACATTTAATTTTGTACAATATGCAATGTCTGTCAACAGCAAAGCCATTGAAAAAGTGCTGTAGTGTCTGCACACTATTATTGTTAAGGATAATTTATGCAAACCTCACAGCTGAACTACTGCATACTTTAACTGGAAGTGTTCTCTAATCAAAGCAAATTACTTATAGCCAAGACTGAAGAAATTTCATTACAGCAATAATGTAACTCCACAAGTCATAACAACACAGTCAAAACTTCTGCAGGAATAGAGACAATCATCTGTGTCTTGTGCTTCATAATGCCCCAGGGGTGTCATTATCTCTGCAAACCACAGCTTCTGTCAAGTCTTATAGCTAACAATAACTTTGTTTGTTTGTTCATATGAAACAAAGTAAAGCTCCTCTGCATTTAATAGTTTTGGTATTTCAGTACTCAGAAGAAAAACTAGACAATATACTAAGTAGTAAGAAAAACAAAAACACAAATTTTAAAAAGGTCTTAATTTGTCATTTGGCATAAAGTTGTGACATGATCTGTCATATATGGGCAAATTCTTTCCATGTATACTTTGTTTACAAAAATAATCAGTGCTTTTCCTTTACAAGGACTTTTACCATATTACATATTTGTGATTATCTGAATAGCTCTTAGTAAAATTGAAGTAAACAAATCACATTTGCACTTTCTAAGAGTAATTAGAATATCCATCTGTACTTTTTGTGCTAAAATAATGTCACTATAGATGAAAACATGATGCAAATGACAGCACTGGTGTAAGTTTTCAAATCATTGTATTGGAATTCAGCAAAATAACTCAAATTAATTGACACGAAAAAAAGCTAATTTTCTCCCTGCTTTGAAAATGGATTCCATAGCAGTTTGTTTATATACTCTGTTATGGATAGCAGTATCACTATTTAATAAACCTGTATGTACTGTAACTGACAGGATGAAAAATAATCAAAGTATTTCTAGTTAAAGGCTGTAATCTTTTAGTTTGGTTTCTTCAACTTCCCTATAGGTGAAAAACTGAAATGTGTTTCAAAAAATATTTTTTTGCTAGAAACTTAAATTATCAGAACTGTATAAACCACATTGCTGTACCACACTGCATATTAAAAAGATTAAAGGTTATTTTTGAGAAGACAGGAGAAATGAAGATTGAGTTTAAAGTATTTATGAAAACTAATAACTGAACAATTAAGAAATATAAATACATACGTTATTGTGGAAGTACTTAGATAATTTTGGAATATTAGATTTTTGGCTAAAGAACAAAAGCAGAATTCATGGTTACCATAGTTACACATACTCTTTGTTGTGTTTCAATGCCACATGATCTGATTCAAAGTAATATACATCGGGTTCTTCCTCATCATCTTCTGCAGTGTGCAGGTTGGCACTCTCTTTGGCAGATGATATATATCCAGCAATTAGTCGAGCCTCAGAGGGTGGCTTACTTAGTCCATCAGTCACATAATCTCCAGAGTCACAACCTCTCACTTTTTCATTCTGCATCATTTCTTTAGAGTTTATGGGAGATCCACTGATGATATTAGTACTTGCAGATACATTCTTTTCAGTGAGACTAAGATTGTTTTCCTCAACCTGCCCATTTTCTCTACAAGGAGAGTTATTTTTTGTAGGGCTACCTTTAGCAAGGGCCCTTCGTGGTGAAGTTCTCAATGTGTATCTGTGTTCTTGAAGATCCGACATAGAAGTAATTTGAGCTGAAACACATTCCAGCACAGAAGATGGTGGTTCAGGTTCACCTGAGATTGATGTACTATCATGACCGGTGTTCAGGTTGTTATTGGTGTTTTCAGCACACTGTTCTTTTGAGGCACTGCTATCTCCCACCACATCTACTTCCTCCTCAGAATCCCTTAAGAAAGATGACTGGGTTTCAGAAAAGGACCCCGTAGCTGGCTCATTTGCCTGAACGGTCATTTCCGCAGGCAAGCAGTCATTTATTTTGTGGTCCTCTAACTTTACCTGTTCTGGTGAATTTGTGCAAGGCACATAATGGTCTATAACACTGTCCTCCTTGCTGCTATTAAGCAACAATGAAGAATGGGGAAATGAATTCCCATTTTCTGCTACCGTTTTTTCCTTGGGCATACAGGAATCAGCACTGTTCTGTTTAGTGTTCCCATCAGGCTGACAGTCATCACAATTTAGAGCATCTGATTCTCTCTCATCAACCCCATTGACAGCCTGATGGTCTGTGAGCTCTTCAACTATTGCAGAATTATTAAACCCTTCTGCACAAGCATTCACCTTTTTAACTTCCCTTTTGTCACAATCATCCAATATAAGACATCGACAGGCTCGTTTAGTCCCTGCAGAGTCTGCATCATTGTCCGATATTGAACTCTTACACTCCAATGAGTCCTTTTCTGTTTTAGTAGGCAATTCCTCTTCTGAGCTGCTTGGTACCTCTGAACGTAGGCAACGTTTAATTCGTTTTAAAACTGGCGATACAGGTTCTGCTTGTCTTTTCTCACAATTTTCCACAATTTGTTTCTCAGCGTTATCTTTTTCAGAAGTAGACAGTCCTCTCTTTCTTGGGCTCACCCATGACTCCCGAGCACTTTGCTGTTTCAAATCAGTAGTTTTTCCACTGTTACTTCCCTTCTGAGTTTGCACAGACTCTGGTCTCTTCTTTGGTGATCTTGATCGTACTTGAGAATGAGGAGATAATTCTTCTGGATGAGCAATACTACGGTTTCTTAAGGTTCGACCACAAAAGTTTTCATCCAAACCATTTAACCCCACTGTTGATCTTGTAACACGAGTAGATCGAGAAGCAGCCATGCTATGGCAAGTCCCTAAAGTATGTTCATCATGATCCACTCATTGGGAAACCTTCAAAAAAATGTAAACAAAACAATGAGAAAAAAGTAACAGTAAAAAACACTGGCATTTATAAAAATATGCTAATGTTCTGAAGTACATATTCTACATTGCAACAAAAGTAACAAATGTTTATTTAAAAGATATTTCTTCATTCTGTTTCAACAAATAAGGATTTCTACAGGGAAAGATATTGAGCCCAAGAAATAGAATAGTTTACTTACTATTGTTATTTATTCAGTATTACTAAAAAGCACTACCTCGTACACAAAAATCATTATGTACAGTTATGATTATTAAATGTCTGCACCTACACAAGAGATACCAAACCTCATCCTTAAAGGTCCATATTCACCAACAGCCATATTATCATCACACAGCAACAAAAAATGTATTAACACAATATCTTGCTAGCTGAATGCATAGCCTTTCTAAATCAAAGAAACTGATACATACTATCTTTGTGTAGAAATGGGTCCAAAACAAAATATATTTAAAATTTGAAGTTTCAACCTATTGCTATAAATGATGGACAAACTCCGGTGTATGGATCTGAGATGTCAGTGTAACATAGTAGGACTCACTAAAGTTTGGTCCAATCCATGGAACCTTTTAAATCCCAGCCTTATTTTTTGTATTCCTCCAATTCTTTAAAAGTTGAACATGCAACACTGGACATCATCCATTGGAGCACTATTACATCAAAGATGATGGACAGACTCTTCCCCCCCCCCCCCTTTTCCACCTCTCAGAATTCCAGATTTCAGCAACCTATTCAAATGACATATGATTCACATGGCCCAAAAGTTTTTAAAATTAGATAAATATATATATACACACTCAGGCCACCCACTTGTTATGAATGCATGGATTGACAAATGGAAGGGAACTACTTCAACAGTTTCTTTCATTTTCAACAAGAAGGAAAAAGAATGACGGTGTCACCTATTAGAATGTTATATATAGTGTTTAGTAGAAAAACACTTGGGGTACAGCATTTGAATTAAGGATGTTAAGTATCAGGTAACTGACTAATCGAATTGTTGATGCAGTCTTGCATTGACTATTCAATTAGTTGATAGGGCACCTCCACCTTTGAAGTGTAGCAAAAGCTTTCGGGCTGTTGCTACACTTCAAAAGCAGAAGCACGAAGCATGGGATCAGCTGCAGACTCCTCTGCTGACCCACGGCTCTGTGTGGCACTGCCACTTAGAAATGCCACAACTGAGCTCCCTGTGGCATTCAGAGTGGCAGAGCCACACAGAGCAGCTGACCCCAGGCTCTGTGCAGCACTGCCGCTTTGAAGTACCACACTCTTCTCCCCACAACTTGCTGCCTCTCTCTGATGGGGGGGAGAGGGGGTGCGCGCAACTAGCTGACTATCCTGTCGACTACTCCTTCACAGACATCATTTGGATCAATCAGAGCAAGACAATACTCTTCTAGACTATGAGAACAACTAATGAAACTGCCTGCTTGTATATGCTTACATTAAAATTGCTATTACAAATACACTTAAAATGCTAGCATACTAGCAAAATATTACTTATACCTCATGACTACGATTTACATTATTTTTATATATTAAAAAACAAAGAAAATGCTCATCTGAAGAAGTGGGTTTTGCCCATGAAAGCTTGTGATACTATATATATTTTGTTAGTCTCTAAGGGCAGGACTACTCGTTTTCAATGAAAAATGTGTTACTATTTATTAATAAAAAGCAGTCCAAAGTAATTGTTTGCAATGATTAGACACAGGTTAATGCATTTTAGGTACTCATCCATGAGAGTATGAAAGTAAACTTAATGAAAATGAATTAACCCCACAATTGTTAAGAGGGTACTTGCATGAAAAACAATGCTATTAATTTACACAGGTTAAAGAGTAGGTAGAAATAAATTCAAAATCCTGACAAATTAATTTCTCAAAACATGGAAATATTTTACAGTATTAACTAAGCCATATCAAGAGCCCTCCTTTCCTTGTACATTCATCCTAAGTAACGTGAGGATGCCTGTTTTAAACCTCATAGCAGTATCAAGCAATGTTGACTGATTACAAAGACATTTCATAAAGACTGCAACTTTGAAATTGGGAAAGTGGTGACAGATGGTGGCAAAAAGGCCTGAAACAAAGCCTTGCGGGAGCAGGGCAGGCTTGGAAGATGCAGCAGCTGTATTCATATCTGCTGAGCAGCACTCCACTCAGGATGCATGGCAGGTGGAATAGTTCTGTTCCTCAAACCCATAGGATGGCAACCACTGGCTTCTGTATCTTAAAAACATAAAAACAGGCCATACTGGATCAGACCAAAGGTCCATCTAAGCCCAGTATCCTGTCTTCCAACAGTGGCCAATTCCAGATGCCCCAGAGGGAGTCAACACAACAAATAATCATCACATGATCCCCTTCCTGTGATCCATTTCCAGCCTCTGGCAAACAGAAGCAAGGGACACCACCCGTACCTATCCTGGCTAATAGCCACTGATGGACCTAACTTCCATGAATGTATCTAGTTAAAGTCCTGGTCTTCACAGCATCCTTTAGCAAGAAGTTCCACAGATGGACTGTGCACTGCGTGAAGAAAAGCTTCCTTTTGTTTTAAATCTGCTACTATTAATTTCATTTGGTGACTCCTAGTTCTTATGTTATGGAAACAAGTACATAAGTTTTCCTTATTTACTTTCTCCATACTTATGATTTTATCGAGCTCTACCATATCCTCCCCCAGTCTCCTCTTTTCTAAGCTGAGAAGTCAGTTTAATTTCTCTTTATATGCCCTCCCCCATTCCAAATCCCAAATCATTTTTGTTGCCCTTTACTGAACCTTTTCCAATGCCAATATATCTTTGAGATGAGGTGACCACACTGGAACACAGTATTCAAGATGTGGGCATACCATGAATTTATATAGTGGCAATAAGGGTGTGTCTAAACTACATGGCGCCGTCGATGGAGCCATGAAGATTAGGCTGATCGGCAGAGGGAAATGAAGCCGCGATTTAAATAATCGCGGCTTCATTTACATTTAAATGGCTGCCACGCTCTGCCAACCAGCTGATGATCAGCTGTTTGTCGGCAGATCGGGGCAGTCTGGACGCGCCGCTGTCGACAAGGAAGTCTTTGTTCACGAGGCATACCTGCGCCAGTAGACGAAGGCTTCCTTGCCAACAGCGGCGTGTCCAGACTGCCCCGAACTGCCGACAAATAGCTGATCATCAGCTGATCGGCAGAGCACGGCAGCCATGTAAATGAAGCCGCGATTATTTAAATCATGGCTTCATTTCCCTCTGCCGATCAGCCTAATCTACATGGCTCCATCGACGGAGCCATGTAGTTTAGACACACCCTAAGATATTCTCTATCTCTATCTTTCTCCATGGTCCCCACAAGACAATACGTTAGCATGTACTGAACCTCATGGTGCTGCATCCAACACTTCGTCTGGCTATAGACAGAACCTTGCAAATGTGTGGATATCCATTTTATATCTGCATGTATCTGTATCCACAGATATAGATGTGGCTACCCAGGGCTCATTTTTACAGATACAGATGTGGATATGAATACAAAATTTTGTATCCCTGCAGGGTTTTAGCTACACAATTTCTCTCTCCTGGAGCTTCTAAAATGGCAAGTGGATAAGCTGAGGAACAGAAAATTACAGGAAAAAAAATCATTTAGGCTGATGTACACCTAACAGATTTAAGTGACACCTTAGCAAAAATTACATGGCATTTACATGGCTGCATAACCACATAGTACATGATGTCCTGGCAATACTGAAAAATTCAAATTCAAACACTAATGCAATAGGTTAGCACCAAATCAACAACACCACACAAGTCATAAGGGACATAATCTTAATTTCCCATCTCATTATTTTAATTTTTTTCTGATAAAGGCTTAAGTAGAAACCTGAAAATATGAATTCCTATGTTTTTCACCTGGAAGGATCCCAAATACAAGATAAGATACAACTGATACCATTGCAGCCATAAATCTGAATAATCACAAGCAGTTAGACACAGTTTATGCCTATTAAAAGAAAATACCGTAATGTCACAGTTGCCAGTTAAACAAGAATTGTTTCTGTCATCAATTCTCAGGGATCTACAAAAAGTTGCCCATGATCCAAATTTGGCTGGTACTGAATAAGACCCAAGCAATGGGATAGAATAATGATGATGTACTTGGAAAACAGCAGCACCTCTTTCAACAAGTTAATTACTCTTTACCTTTGGTTGTGTCTCAACAGTTTATTCACACTAAACAGACATCAGTGGCTGGCCCATACCAGCTTCCTCAGGTTCAGAGGGATTGGGCTATGGGGCTGTAGGAACCTCCCACTTTGCAGGGGCCCATCCTGAGTGTGTACTCAGCAATTATAGAGCCCTTAGACCAAGCCCCATGGGCTTAAGTCAGCTGGCATGGGCAGCCACAGGTTTTTAACTGCAATGTAGACATACCCTTAGGTCAGGGATAGGCAAAATTTTTGGCCCGAGGGCCACATCAGGTTTGGAAATTTTACAGAGGACAAGGTAGGAAAAGTTGAAGAAAGCTGTCTCTCTCCAGACAGCTAGGCATGGCCCACCCTCTTCTAGGGTACGTCTAGACTACATGCCTCTGTCGCCAGAGGTATGTAGATTAGGCTACCCGACATAGTAAAATGAAGCGGTGATTTAAATAATCACCGCTTCATTTAAATTTACATGGCTGCCGCGCTGAGCCGACAAACAGCTGATCCCAGGAGGCATACCTGGGTGGTCGACAAATACCTTCGATGTCGGCAGGGGAGCATCTAGACTATCGCGCTGAGCCGACAAACAGCTGATCAGCTGTTCGTCGGCTCAGCGCGGCAGCCATGTAAATTTAAATGAAGCGGCGATTATTTAAATCGCCGCTTCATTTTACTATGTCGGGTAGCCTAATCTACATGCCTCTGGCGACAGAGGCATGTAGTCTAGACGTACCCCTAATCCCCTGGCTCCCTCATCCTCCTTCTCCCTTACCCAACCCTTCCCACCCAACCCTCCCCACTTCCAGAGTCCCACCCCCGTGACTCCCACCCTATCCAACCCCTAAGCTCCCTGCCCCTCGATCATGCTGCCTGGAGCACCAAGGCTTGTGGGACTGTGGCCACATTACCTAAAGCATCGTGGCTGGCAGTGCAACGACCACACCATCCAAGCACTGGCTGGGGGAGCTGAGGCTGGGGTACAGAAGGGGAGAGGCTGGGGACTAGGTGCTCCTGCTTGTCATGCTGCTCAGGAGTTGGGCTGGCTCTCCAGCAAGAGCTTTGAGGATTGCCAAGGGCCGGACTGAAAGGATCAACCAGTTGGATGTGCTCTGTGGGGTGCAGCTTGTCACCCTCTGCCTTAGATGCAAGTGGCCACCTCTTAGCTATACTCAGCAAAAGGTTCCATCTGAATCAAAGAGGCAGTTGGCACTGAGAAGAGGAAGCTGAATCAGTAATGAGAGGGGAAAGGAGAGAAGAACAAGTATGTGGGTAATGATGAGAAACAGGAGGAGCACTTTGCCAAAAGAGGAAATGGAAGAAAAATGTTTTCAAATACGTTTACAGTCTGTGCAGTCTGCTGAAAAGTTTTAGTACATTCTTATGAGTTTTGGACAAGGCTTTAACAGTGCAGTGCATGAAACCTAAATTACTCAATCTGAATAAAACCTGTGGCAAAATGGACATCATGTAGAGTGTTAACCAGTCACCAAATGTTTACAATATATACAGCACTGGGAGTCAGTACAGTGATTTACATAAAAATGAGATACCATATATGCCCCAAAGAGTTCATAATTTAAAAATAAATGGCAAATTTCAGTTTGTAACTTCTTTTTAGAATAATTTCAGTCTAAGTGAAGCTAAGTGCAAAAGAAACACTTTAGATGGGATGACTAGCACGAGTGTCAGAAGGTGCTGAAGGGGAATAGGACGAGACATGTGTCACCTTGGTAACTTCAATTGTGCAGTCACAAAACTCCACTTTTACAGGGCTTAGGAGGAGACCTGCTAAACAACAGTCTTTGCCTACCATACTGTGTCTAAAATGTGAAGGGATTTCATGCAGCACAAAAGAGAAAAGCAGTTAACAAGTAGAACTTCTAGAGCTCTCAAAACCTGAGCTCTATTCTGGACAGCTTTGGGTCCCTTTGTGGCTATCAGCTATCTCCTTTAGTAGTCCTTCCATTTCTCCAGTTCTTTCTAACTCTTTATATCTGTGTATGGAAGTGCAGTTTGCTTATCTTGATGAGCTGGGTAAAAACTTTTACTTCACTGCCTCCCATTCAGTTCTGAAGGCAAGAAATACACCAAATTCCTCCTTATGAGGAAGACACAGAAAACCAGACATGGAAAAAAAAGCCAAAAGGGTATAAAAATGCTGAGGAGCTGGTAGATGGTAGGAAATGAACATTTACCACAGTAACTATTTCTCTTTAACCTAAATGTCCTGCATGGTTTCACACTCAGTGATGTCCAGTCCCTTCACCTACAAGCTCAGTACCTCTGGATAGCAATGCTTATTGGGGTGTGTGAACACACTCAACTATGCCCTCATACACTATTGCCTGATAATAAATAGGGGTTACAGACCCAAAGGCCATCCATTTCCTTCCATTAAATAATCACCCAAAATAGTCAGGAGGATAGAAAACTAGTGTTAATCAATGCAGACCGTATCCTGAAGAAACAGCTAATCACTTTCTTCTTCACCACTGCCTCTGGAGAGTTACACCCTTATTTATTAAGAAGTGGAAAGGAAATGGATTTTAGGAGTCTCCGTTGAATAACTGCAGAACTTCTCTCCTGAACTGCACATCTAATATAAAAGCTAAATCCAGAGTGCAATATCAAGATATGGCTAGAAATCCACACAGTAGCCTTGCATGTCTCAAGTACAGACAGACAATGTGGCAGGGATTCAAATTTCTGCTGTTCATAGCAAGTGAATATGCATAATCTAATCCACTTTAAGGATACCTGAGTGGAAGCTGACTTTCAGGATTAACCTCGTACTTGTGATACAAATGACCTAGGTAACATACAAAAATTTAATTCCTTTTGTAAAGCCATTTATGTGCTTCCTTCACCTTTAAATAATGCAGATTCATCTGCTACGATGACTGGTGGTTTGAGGGGAAAAATGGTGCACAAATATTAGTTGAGGGAGAAATCAAAAGACCAAAGATAAAATACCACCATGCGGCACATCCTTTTCTATACAAAGGTTCAGCCATTGGTATCAATATTTTAGACTGTCTTAGCTGATATAGTTTTTAATGAGAGATGATGCAATGACTATTCTGACAACAGTTGCTTGAACAATCTCAGAACACATTTACATCCCTAAAATAAAAATAGTTCCTGAAGAAAAAGAAAACCATGCATCAGTTTCTTCCAACTAAATGTGGTCATTTTAGTATAAGAAAATAGTAGAGTCCTGCACCAGTGGGCAAAAAGAACAAAATCACAAGCAGGTGTATCTTATGGAGCTGCAGGGAGAGACCAGTTTATCTGAGAAGCAGATACTTCAGGAAAAAAAGGAAATGGAAAATTGGAGAGCATAAAAACTATTTTGTCTTACCCAGAAGAAGAAAATAACTTCTATACTGTGGAAATTTCTAGCAGATGGTCTCCTTCCAGCAGATAATTCTGGATTTTTGAGCAATCTACTCTAATATGGTCAATCAGCTGGTACACATACTAATAGATTCAACAACCTCACACTGGGATGTAGAATGTGGACTTGCTTCTAGCATTGGAAATCTGATCCCCTGAGCAAAGACCCTCAGTGACCTACTGACAGAGCCAGCGGATTAGAAAACAAAAGCTAACAAAACTACAAAGACTAAGAAGCCTCTTGATCTTGTTCCTTGATATCTTCTGGTAGACCAAGGGTATGAATGGAAATGAAGGGGAAAAAATGGGAATATCTAGCTCCATCCTACATGAAACGTTTCTGTACAACATCTGAACTTCTCCAAACCTCGAAGAGAAAGTTGTATTTAGTACTGTGTGGCATAGCAAACAGATCTACTTGATCTCAGAAGCAGATCTTTACCTACTGCTACTTCAAGAAACTACTTGGGATGGCATGCAACTCCTTTCTGATGTTATATACCAGGATATTGTCTTTTCCTGTAAAACAGGAATTAGTGATATATAGTGATGTGCACACTGGTTCCAGAACTTTCTGGCTTGCTGATGAACAATATAAAAGTATAAGTTCATATAACCATTGAGATAGCATGAATATATAAGGAGTAGTGATAGAAATGTAGCAGTGTTAGTCTGGTGTAGCTGAAACAAAATACGGGACTATGTAGCACTTTAAAGACTAACAAGATGGTTTATTAGGTGATGAGCTTTCATGGGCCAGGGGTCTGGCCCACGAAAACTCATCACCTAATAAACCATCTAGTTAGTCCTGTATATAAGGAGGTACTTCTTAAGGAGGCAAGAATTCTTTATAGACCAAAAGGCCCAATCTCAGTCACAATAAATGAAGTTGGACCGTCTCCTGTATCTAGAGGCTTAAGATTAGGAATTGATCAAGATAAACACCTCAAGTTAAACATAAAACATTCATCAACTATACCACTAATATTGGAGTTGGGTGAAGAGTATGCGTTTGCCATCAGTTTATCTACAACAGTCAGGAAAGCACAACCGCAGAAGGTAAGATGATCTGTCAAGTCTAAGTTGAGGGAAAATGTTCCACAGAACAAATAGGACAGCTAGGCTACAATCTTCTATTGTAAGGGCAGTTAACTGACTTTTGTGCCTTTTAAAAAAAAATCTCTCCTGTTACCCAGAGCAGCAATTTCCAAAGTATGGGTCATGACCCAGTACTGGGTCACGAAAAGACAGGCTCTGGGTCACCATACCGCAGGGTGACCAGGTGAGTGCTAAGGCCACTTTCCTGCCTCTGTGGACCATGCGGTGTCCTGGAAGTGATCAGCAGCAGGTCTGGCTCCTACATAGACACAAGTAGCCAACTCTTACAAGATATAAAAGCAAAACAAGCCAAAAAAATGAAGTCAGTCCCATTTCAAAGGAAGCCTAAAATGAGCTCCTTCCATTTTTGCTCAGCAATGCTTGGCAACAAACTAGGAACAAGCCAATGGAAGTGTGGAGCCAGAGCTTGGAATGGGGACAGTCTGTGGAGCTGGACCTGCTGTAGGCCACTTCCAGGGTGCAGTGCAGCCCACAGTGCCAGGACAGGCAGGGACCTTGCCTTACCATCCCACTGCATCACTGACCAGGAGCCACTGGCAGTAATCCTGTGCCTCAACAATCCCCTGTCCCCAGAAACCACTTATCCCCAGCCCTATCACATAGAAAAAAATCAGTTGGGGACCACACAAGTGAGAAGTCACATGGTGAGGGGACGGGAAGAGAGGACTGAGATTCAAGGCCTCAGGCCAGATTTACACTTCAAGGATTCCAGGGTTAGTGGATTTTGTGGGCCCTCCTAAGCTCTGGAGCAAAGCTAAAAATGAGGGGATACGTGTACGGGACAGGGCTGCCAGTGAGTGGGATAGGGGTGCAAGATCTGTGCAGGAGGTAGGGTGCCTGAGTGGGTAAGGATGTGAAGTCTGAGTGGGAGATAGGGTGCAGGAGCAGGCAGGGAGTAGGGCGTCTGGGCTGGGGGGAGGATTCAGGAGCAAGGGATGGGGAAGGAGCAGTCTGGGGGCAGATGTCTGGCCGGGGGAAGGGGCAGAAGCAGGTGGGAGGTAGGGTGTCTGGCCAGAGCAGAGGGCAGGAGCATGCTGGGGTATGGGCTCTCAGCAGGGGGAGTGAGTGAGTAGGCTGGGCGGGTGGGGTTTCAGCAGGGAGGTGAATGAGGGGCTGAGGGACAGGGACACTTACTGTACTTGCTTTCGCACGCAGGCACTGTAGCTTAGGTACCACCTCTTGCTCTTCTCATTTGGCCGGCTTCTGGCCAATTGGAGCAGCGGGAAAAGCCTCCAGCAAGCTCATCCCTGCACTACTGTGTCCAGCCAGAGGAGGGGGAAGGAAAGGGGAAGCATGAGTGCTTCCTCGCTAACTATATATGGCATGGAGCTTTGAGGCGCTCTCCCCCCTTGCAGGAAGCTGGTGTTCTAATCTTGCAGGGGACCACGAGGCTGGAACACCAGTGTGGGCTCCCTGCTATGGGAGCAGAAAGAAGAGGCTGAGCTGGAGCAGCGAAAGAGCCATAAGTTGTTGACCCCTTCCTTAGGACATCAGGAAGTGTATGAAAAGGCCATCATGGAGCGTGACTATACAAAGTAACCTATCTCCAACATCAAATTTAAGAAAGTAGGACAGAGCTCTCGTATTGTTGTTTGGAATAACCCTTAGCATCATAACTTTCCTTATGGGATGATACTGTTCAGTCCCTAGGCATCATGCTTTTTAGGGGTGTGAGGCTGCTGGTCCTGGATTCAGACTAGGGATGTTAAGATCTGGCTAACTGAGAAGTTGATAAAAAATGTATCAACTACTTGATTAGTCAATAAGGGAAGGCAGCTCAGTTCAGTCCTGGCTCACACTGGATCGAGGACCTACCCCTGCTGCAGCTCTGTATTTTAAATGTAGTAAGAGCTAGGTGTAGGTACTGGACCCAACACGAGCCTGGCTGCCCGCCCGCCCAGCTCTTAGTACATTTAAACTTCAAATGCTCCCATCGGCTTCTGTTATTCCTTGCACAAGCAGGAGAACTGGCCACTGGTGGGGGTTTAATTAGACTCACTAAATCCAAGTCCAGAAGATCAATCACAGCAGCATCAGTCTTCAATTTAGTCAAGACGTGGCCTCAGACTTGATGTACGCCTCTTTAGAAGGCTAGGATACAAAACAGAATTCAAGATCATGTCCACTGCTGAAGTAGAAAAGGCACAGGCTTTTTTTGGCACACAGAAACAGCACCATTTAAATCAGTTAAAAGAGTGACTATCATTGATTTAATTTAATTTAGTAAATAATTGAAGTACCTACTCAAATCAATTTAAAAATGCTCACATGGAAAATTGCACCAATTTAACTAAATTGGTTTAGAAACTGATTTCGTTCAACTGGTGACTCTTCTGTGATTAGACTGGGCTGTACACTTGCTCATTGGTCTCCCACACACACAGTACTAGGAATATAAAATCCTGTATAATTAGTTAACTGGTTAAACATTATGTTTAGCCAGTTAACCAATTCAATGGGGGTGAGCTGGAGCAATGGGCCCTGTGGGGCTGGAGCAGCCCCCTCTGGTTAACCGCAATCAGTAAACATCACCATTCACATTCCTACAAGGTACTAATGCAAAAGGAACAATGCATGAAGTTGGCAGATTTGGCCAGAATGATCCAAACTGAGTTAAAAAAGCTATGCCCTACTATATATATTCATTCATTCATTCATTCATTCATTCATTTATTTAAGAAATGAGTGTCTGTTTATTTGTGAATCTGTTCAAGAACTCTGCCTAAATTTTAAGAGCTAGAACTACCCAATTTGGTATGCAGCTCCCTCTTACCCTAACTTAAAACAAAGTGAGGGTTTGGTTGTGCCAGAACAATGCGATATGCCTGAAATTCTATTGTTTCTGATCAAATGGAAAGGGATGGGCCTAGTAGAAGGGAGTTATACTGTGGAATGACCACAGGCAGGCAAGTGCCCAGCAGGAAGCCAATAGCCAGGAGTAGCTGATATCTTGGCCTGCTCCAGGGAGCAGCTACTGGCCCTTGCTGGCCCCAGGGAGTGAGAGGGGTCAGCCTGCATGGCCCTCTCCCCATTGGGCCCAGGATGAAGCCAATTGCCAGGGTGTGCGGTAGGGATGTAATAGTGTAGTCGAATAACCGATTAACTGATAAGCAAAAGCTTATAGGTTAATGCTATACACTACACACATTTCCCTCTCCCCGCCCCCCATGCCAGTTCATTTTTTTAGCAGGCTGGCCAGCAGCCCAGATCACACTGGGTCCGTGAGCTCAGACACCTCCCCCCCTTCCAGGGGATGCTGCCACTTCATGCTGCTGCCTCTTTATTAGAGGCAGCAGCACATGGTGACAAGTAGCCAGTCCCTGAGGGGAGCTGTTTTTTAAACTGGCTCCCCTCGTGGATCAGCTCCCACCTGGACCCCATGCTGCTGCCCTTGATATAGAGGTAGCAGTGTGGAGTGGCAGGGGGCTCCTCAGGAGTGAGGCCGGAGAATGGCCATATCCCCGGGGACTACAGAATAGTCAACTAACCAATAAGAAATTCATTAGGTTACTTGACTATTCAATTAACCAATATTTAACATCCTTAGTGTGTGGCCCTCCCCTTGCCCATCCCCAGGTCTGCCCCAGAGTGAAGCTGGAAGGTGAAGTATACCCTCTTCCACTCTGACCTAGGGTGAAGCCAGCATCCTGAACATGTGGCCCCCACACCCGCCCTGGGTTGGACCACTATTATAACTTTAAACTCATGAGAACTAAAAGCAGTGTAGTTTCCCTTGAGTTTAGGGCAGCAAATTCAAAAGAGAAAAAAAAAGGTATAAACGTTTTTTTAGCAATTTATTTATATTGTTCATACTTTTAATATATACCTATTAAAACAAGTAGATCTTCTCTTTACAACATACACTGAAAATCACATGGAAAAACTATTACCAAGGTATTATCAAGAATGCAATGCGGATGATAGAGCAAGAAGCAAAAGACGGGCTAAAATAGAGAATTTAGCAATTTGATTTGCAAGCACCTTATGATTACACACAGAAAAAATAATTATGAAGTTAAGTAAATGTGTTACAATGAGATGGGTAAAAATATTTTGGATATTAGATCAACTGCTCTTAAAAAGTACAAGATTCCTGAACCAACTAGTTATCTTTTAACATAGTAAGAATTTTGCAATTCAGATTAACTCAGATTTCAAAATATAATGGCACTGTAATAGGATGGTGTGTTCCTTTAAGCCCCATCCCCAACCAGCCTTGTTCAATGATAAGATCCAGCTTGGAAAGAGTCAGGTCTTATCTATAAAGGGCTGAGAGTGCTCAGTTGAAGGGCAGCTGTGGGCAACAAGGACATCTTTTGTGTCTGTCCCTGGAGCAGGGAGGAGAGAGACAAGAAAACCCTAAACCCTGCAGAAAGCCCTAAATCAGGGACAGAGTCTGGTTTACACATACAACTTATGTTGAACTATTCTAGTATTTGAACAAACTTTGGGCCTGGTATTAAGGGAAACAGGTCCGCATCCATTAACACAGTTGAGAATATGGGCACATGACTGGCCTCTGAAATTGTGGGACATTCTTTACCCAACGTGCAGTCAACCGGTGGAACTCCTTGCCAGAGGATGTCACAAAGCCCAAGACTATAGCAGGGTCAAAAAAAAAAAACCCCCACAATCCACACTATGTAAGTTCAGAGAATAGGTCCATCAATGGCTATTAGCCAGGATGCGCAGAGATAGTATCCCTGGTTTCTGTTTGTCAGAAGCTGGGAATGGGCGACACAGGATGGATCACTTGATAATTACCTGTTTTATTCATTCTCTCTAGGGCACCTGGCATTGGCACTGTCAGAAGACACTGGCCCAGATTGGTCTGTCCCAGAACGGCTGTCCCAATGACATGTATTAAAGGGGTGACTTTTTGAAAACCAGGGCACTGAGTGATGATCCTGAGAAACAGGAGATCCTCTGAATGAACAGTATAAAGAATCAAATGGGGAAAAACAGAGCATGCTAATGGAACAGAGAACACCCAGGTAATCTGAAGAGAGGCAGATTAGGAGAGAGATTCTATTCCAAGCAAGGGACAGACAGGGAGAGAGAGAGGACCCAAAGACCAGCACATCTATAGAGATGATTCACCAGGCTGACAGAGCAGTGGTGCAGTAGCCCTACAGAAGACTGCTGCATAAATAAATGGGAGGTTGCTGGAAATGAGGAAAATAATGAGAATATGTGGAGATCTTTGCTTAATCTAACAGCCCTCGTGCTTGCAGCAGAGGCTGGCTACAAACACCAAGGAGTAGAAGTACAAACCTGAGATAAAGAAGCATATGGTGAGAATGTAGCTAAAGCAAGGAAACAATAGGTTATTCTTAATAAGAAGTCTGTAGCCATTAAACTCAATTCTGATAATAAAAATTAAAGGATGCAACTTCTTCTCTACAACCACAGAACTACTTCAAGAGTTCTGATAATGAAAAATTAAAGGGATATGTTAAAACAACATCTATGTTCTAAAATTAAAGACTCTCAACAGTTATCAAACACTGGAATTTAGGTTGCCTGTGCTTTTTAACTCCTTGTGTACATGCATGATCTTCAGTTACATGATCAAATAACATTTTTTCATTTTTTTTAAATTACAGGGGGGTATTCAGCTCATTTGAAGTTTCAGAAGCAGAACCAAACCTCCCAGTCACCTGCAAGAAAAATCATGATTCAGTCCCTGAAGACCAGTTTAAAATAAGCTTTTGTGGTCAAAGTTTATCTGTTGCCAATGAACCAATACAGAATCCATATAAAGATAGATAGATATTACAATTATGTACTGCACAACTTATAAAAAAAAATCAACATTTGCTAACAATCAAAAAATCAAAATGGGACCCACATCGTAATGGAAAAAATCCAAGAATGGGCCAGTTCTGTGGAACTTATTCACTCAAAGACATTTTCAGAAATGAACAAATAAATTGTATTTTCTCTCTTACCAGAAGTCCACAAATCTAATTCAGCAGAATTTGGAGAGAGACTGAAAAAATAGTATTGTAGACACAGTACTAGAAACACCAATATTAAGGTTATCCAGCACTTTTCCATTATGATACAAATATTTATAAACTTTTAAATATCAGTTTGGAAGACTAAAACTTTGAAATAAATTTTTATTGTCCTACTCTTTTCTTTGCACTCATAATATTTTTCTACTGCTGAATATTGGTAGACTATTTCCAAACTAAATTCGAATACTGCTCTAAAACTCACCATATTAATACATAATCTCTGACATGTATTAACATTCTTTAGCAATTATGAATCTTTGTATCCTCTATCAAACATTAAGCTTCCAACAAAATGACAGTTTTAAAGTCAGTAAGTGATACACTGACTAAACTTTAGGAAAGGAAGAATTTAAGAGAAATAATTCTCAATTTTAGATATTCAGTACCTATGTTTATGGTGGCACAAAGGAAGTAACATCCGAATATTTGGACCATCCTTCTCTAATTAAAGTCACTGGAAAAACTGAGGATAAAGTTCAAAGGACCATATTCAAAACCCACTGAAGTGAATAAAAGACTCCCAATACAGTGAATTCAAAAGGAAAATTAAAAAAGGAAGCTTTAACCTAAACCATTTATTTCAATTAAAATTATTTATGCATATAAAAATAAGAGTTTCCTGAAATATTAATAGACAATCTGTAAAGAAAAACCAGATACAGGCTGAACAAATGATTTTCACATTCTGTGTCACAAATCAGACCTTTACTCTATCTTCCATCATGCTATCCATATTAGGGAGGTAAAATGCCAGTTAAATCAGTTCACTGGTTTAATGTTAGGTTGCCCTAATATTTAACTGTTTACTGACTAAAGCAGGATCCAGGCTGGGAACCGCTCCAGCACAGCTGGAACAGCCCCCAGAACATGCGACTCCCACCTCTAGTGCTGTATGAGGGTTCTCTGCTGCCTCCCAATTCCACAGGGGCTTGAGCTGCTGTCAGTTCCCACTGGAGTAGTCCCTGCCTGCGGCAAGCCTCCTCACTCTATCTGATGTGCTGATGAGGCGCCTACTAGTACACTTGTGATTGCACTCTCTCTTCCAGGTTAACCTTGACTCTTGGGATATTGTTCTTTGGCCCTTATGTTACCTATTGTAAGAGTTCAGAAGTGACAGCATACCTAGGTAATCTGTTCTATCAGAGAGAACATAATGTCCAGGAGTTATAGACAATCACAAGACTATTTTCTTTTGCTTGCAACATGATCTTGGCAATATGCTCCTTTAATACATGGACCATCTCCAACAAATATAAGACTGTCCAGTGGTATACCTGATGTTCTCTCAGCATCAAGGGATTCTTTTCACAATAGCTTACAAAACCCACATTCTTCAATAGGAACACCTTTAATTTCACGGAACCTCCTCAGAAGGATTTAATCTCCCATGATTCATCTCACACATGACTGCCATTATGCAGTCTCATCAGACAGTGAGGCTATACTGCATCATGGGAGATGTGGTCCAACAAAAGGGAGCTCAACAGGCAGAAGAGAATGGGCAAAGTAGTACTCCCATAATCATCATGATAGCATTTCATTATTTTCTATTTTCTGCAGAAAAATCAAAATGCCTCCAACTATATTTATGAATATGTTTTAGGAAATATTATCACTTCGCTGTTTTCCTTTGACAATATCTTTGTATCGTTTCCAGTAGTTTACAAAGTTATTAAGCTTTTCATTCCTTCAAATATATTTAGGCCACATGAAAGTCTTGGCACTTAAAAGTAAGAGGAACTCAAATGTTCCTCTTCCTAAAATGTACTGGATAAGATTAGGAAATCTGAACTACTGATATACATTGTATAGTTCATACTTAGTCAAATAAAGACTTGTAAGCAAGCAAGCATGCAGGAAAATTCTAAATACAGAAAAATAGCGTGTAGGTTGTAGACAGAGGTAATAATCAACATGTTCTGTGGGATGGGATTTAATTAGCATTTTACAGAGTTGTAGCTTCTGAGCAATACTTCAATCAAAAAGTTACAAACAAGACTATTAACTTTCAAATAATGAATGATGACAAAAGAGAGGCCCACATTCACATTCCCTAAAAGGAATTATTTAGCATCCTTTCTGACAAATTTATTGCTATGGTGTCACAAAAAAAAAAAAAAAAAAAAAACAGAGAATTTGCACACTGATGATAGCCATCAAGACAATTCTGCCAATAATCATTTAAGTTCATGAGCACTAAAAGGACCAGAAAGAATCACATGAAAGTGAGAATGACACAATTGTTTTTAATGCTGTTTCACAGATAGGTAGTCTTCAAAGATACTTTTATATAAACAAAATTGAAATTATTGTTTTCTATTTTATTTCGAATGTGAACTAGGGATGTTAAAATTCATTTATTTTTGTAAATATGTAACCGCTGAAATTTTCAGCAGTTACATGTTTACATACGGGGGGGGCACTAGACAGAAGCGGATGCTGGTGAGGAGCTGACTTTTAAGCTGGCTCCCTCCTACACACCTCTCCCCCCCACCCAGGATTCTGCCTCTGTAGCTACGGCAGCAGAGCAGACGGCAGGCAGCTCCATGGGAACTGGTATGCACAGGGATCCAGTTTGAAAGCTGCACATACCGGCTCCCGCCTACCCTCCCCACCAAATTGCTGCTGCCTCCTTGCCCGTTCCCACCTGTTATGCTGCCTGCTGCCTTGGTATCATCACCAGCCATAGCCAGCAGGGTCTGCTCCAGCCCAACCCACTCTAGCCTGGCCCCAGTTCACCGTGGCTAATCAGGGCTGCTCTGGCCCTACAGGCTAGAGGCTACCGGGCTTGGCTGTCAGGGGAGGGGGGCAGGAGACTGCTCTCATCGGCCAAGCCCTTCAGTTAAACAGCAACCCAGTAAGCATGTTGGTAAAACTAATGCTTACTGGGTAGCTGTTTAACCTTTTACATTCCTACCTTATAATCACTTTCAAAACTTATGTCACCTCTCAGTCTTCTCTTTTCCAGACTAAACCACCAATTCTTTCAATATTCTCTCATAGGTCCTATCTTTTAGCCCTTAAATCATTTTTGTTGCTCTTCTTCGGACTTTCCCCAATTTGCCCAAATCTTTTCTGTGATGTCCAGGAGTAGATATAAACACTCCAGCTGAGACCTCATCAGCACAGAGCAGAGTGGAAGAATTACTTCTCGTATCTTTCTTACTACAATCATGCTAACACCTCAAATCATTTCCTTCAGTTTGTCCAGAGCATTCTGAGTTAGAAACCTATCCTCCAAAACACTTGCAACCCCTCCCAGCTTGTTATATTTAAACTTTATAAATGTAGTCTCTCTGTCAATATCTAAATCACTGATGAAGATTTTGAATAGAAGTGGACTCAGAGCTGTTCTCTGCAGGACTCCATTCATGAGCTGTGAACCACTGACAACTATCCTTCTGGGAATGGTTTCCAAACAATTATGCACCTACCTTCAAGTAGCTCCATCCAGATTTTATTTCACTAGTTTATGAGCAGAATGCAAATCTGATATCTTCAGATTTTGTAAGTATTTATTTAAAAAAAAAAAAACTTTTCAGCCACTCCAACTATATCATTGCAGCACAATTAATTACCACACAGAATATGCTAGTCCAGAACCCTAGCTCATCTCAGGCAAGAAGAATTGGGTATACCAAAAGAAAGATATCTTATATATAAGGTACATACCAAGTAGCTTTAAACAACACCTGTGTGGCTTCACACCACAGACATGATTCACAGGTAGGCAGATCCAGGAAAAATATCAAGAACACCAGGCCTTCATTGATCTGACCAAAGCCTCTGATGGTCAACCATGAGGCTTTATGGAAATCATGTCAAAATTTGGCTGCCAAGCAAATGTATCACCAATGCAAGACTCCTCCACAACTGGATGACTGCATTCATCCTGTGCGGTGGCTCTACCTCTCGGTACTTTGTCATCCGAAATGGCATAAAACAAGGCTGTGTACTAGCACTCACCATTCTCTCAGCAGCTATTAAAACATTTACTCAAGACCTTCTATAAGCAGGTATTGGCATCCAATATCAGACTGACAGCAGCATCTTCAACCTTCCTCATCTCCACGCCAAAAGTAAAATAATATCATCAATAATCAAACCTCAATATGCAGATAATTGAGCTATAGTTGTACACTCAAAGGAGGATCTACAAAACAGTCCTTAATTGCATCTCTGAAGTTTGGTGACTGAGGAGTCTGAACCTTGCAAAGGACCAGGAAAAATAAAGCCTGTGCAAGAATCCTCTGCAACCGCCAGAGACTGCCGTTGATGAACTGTTACTTATTTATGTAGCTTCCACCATAACAGTATCTGAGTATATCACAATATTTAATGTAGTTGTGCTAACACTCCCCTGTGAGTTTGGGAAGTATTACAATCCCCTTTTGACAGATGGAGAACTGAGGTACTGAGAGATTAAGTGATATAGGTATAGTCACATGGGAATTCTGTAATTGATTCAAGAACTGAGCCTAGATCTGCCACGGCCCCAGTTAGGATTTTAGGCAGTAGAATGTCCTTCTTTTCATTTCCTAACACATCTGGAACTTTTAAGTATAACTTTAACTCGGCACTTCCTGGACTTGGAACATCTGTTATTAGGATCATTACAAAATATTTCTGTAACTATTTTTAAACCTTAAATTACTGATATGGACTCTTAGCATTAATTTAATTTACTTTTAAACAACAAAATAAGCCTTGGAAACTTTAAAAGGTATATTTCTTAATGTTACTAAAACATATGTTTGAGTCTATTTATTCACCCATTTGCTTCTTGATAGAAAAATGGAGTTTTTCCGTAGGAGCTTATAACTTTTATAGAAAAGTACAGGTTGGACCTCCCTGGTTTGGCACCTGACCGGTCCTGGATGAGGGAATTTGCCAGATAACAGGAGATCCTCTGACACCTGCTCTTCAGCCCACTGTCCCTCCCCACTGCTGGTTCCGTCAGTCCAGCCAGGCTGCCTGCCGGACAGCCCCAACTCCGCTACCTGCCAGGTGGCACATGGCCCCAGCTGTGCTGATTCTGTTTGGCTGCTGCGGCCCAGCCCGACTTCCCCCCACAGGCTGCTGCAGCTGCAGCCCCGGCCCTGCTGCCAGGTAGCAGGCAGCCCCAATCACGCTTCCACCACCATCCAGGATATTACAGCCCTGGTGCTGCCTGAGCTGACACAGCCCAGCCAGGCTTCCTCTCCTGGGCTATGGTCCCGGCCCTGCTGCCAGGCAGTAGGCAGCCCTGATAGCACTCCACCACCACCTGAGCTGCCTCAGCACTACCGCTGCCCTGGCTGCTGAGGCCCTATCACCACCAGACTAGAGAGGCTCTCAGTGGATGGCCCTCCTGCTCCGCAGAGGGTTCTCTCATCCAGGATCATCCATGGTTATGCCGGACCACAAATGTTGCTGGACGAGAGAATCCCGGTTAAAGGAGGTGAAACCTGTAGTAGAATATAGAAAATTAATGTATATAATGAACAGATGTGTAAAGTACAGGAAACCCCTGACCAAGAACATCACAAAAAATTCTTCCTCAGCTACTGAGGAGAGTCAAAAAGCACAAATTTAAAATAAAAAAGATTTTCAACATTAAATAATAGAAAAACAGGAAGCAAACCACAGTTCTCTTGTTGTTTTGTTAAAAACATTACTTGAAGTTAAATCAGACTTAGTAGCAAAAAAAACATTAACAGCTGGTCATATCAGAGGAGTTCTTCTGTAAGCACACTAAAATAACTATTCACTCCTTTGAAAAAATACTTGGAATTACACAGAAAAGAACTCTGCTCACAATCGCAGAATGCTATTAAATTTATTTCCATTTTTCTCCCATTAAACTGGAAAAAGGAGGGAGAGTGGGAGCAAAACAAGATGCATTTTTCAGTATATTTTGGGATTTCTCTATACACACATTTGTGAGCACAGACTAAAAGTACCCTTGTTATATCAATATATTTAAAAAAGATTCAACTGAAGAAAGAAGCAGTAGTCTGCATTTACTCCTCTGAGGAAAAAAAAATTCTGGATACTACTATGCTTTTACAAAGAGGCAACAGCAACATCCTGTCACTTTCTGTCAAATCTAAATTTACAGATTATATCCATAGATGATGCCCAGTCATTTTGCCATTCACAGTATAAATTTACTTATATTGACCAGACAATCTTCAAACATTAAATGCAAGTCAGTAATTCAGGAACTTCTCTTAACATTTTGATACATGTCAAATTACAGATAACCATGATTTGTACTTCGCAATTGTACCCTTAAGGTATGGAAATGTAACTTATTTTAAAATATCCATTTATAGATGTCAGAAAATCCACTCTTTTTAAGAGCCATAAATGCACATCACAAAATATTTAATTTCCTGTGCACTAAACACGTTTTGGTGATTATCGAGTCTAATTACTGAAACAATTCTGAATACATATATTTCAGTGTTCAGTATAGTAATGAACTAATGAGGTATTCTTGGAAGGCAATACTTAAGAATTCACAAATACATTTATGATAAAAACTATATGCATTATGCACGCTTCCAATGCTTTTCAATTACTTATTACTACTTATATTTGATTCACTGTTTCTTTGCTCTATTTTACAAAACTTAGTGTGTGAAATACAGTGCTCTTCTTTTTTCAAGTGATATGAAAAATAGCCTCTAAGAATTTAGAGCAGTGGTCCCTGCCATGGCGCCCGCCAGGGCATTTGTGCGTGCCCACCGACAACCTGGGCCAGCCCCGGTGCTGGCCCCAGGCGCGCGACACGCACCGGCGCCAGGTGCGCGGCGCTCGAGCGGCCCCATCCCTGGGGCACATGCAGGCGCTCAGCGCTCGAGCGGCGCCGGTGCCAGCCCTAGGCGTGCGGTGCTCGAGCGGCGGCGCCGGCCCTGGGCCCACGGCACAAGGCGCTTGGACGGCCCCGGCCCTGGGGCACATGCCGGCGCCGGGTGCAAGGGCATCCCCGTCCCCTGGCGTGCCCCCCGGGCGCCCGGCGCGTGAGTGGCCCCGCCCTCCGGGCGCCCAGGAGCCTCTAAAGGTTGGGGACCACTGATTTAGAGCAACTCCAAGGAGCAAAATAAGAAATCAAACTAGCAAGAAATGTATTTTGTTTTCAGGGGCCTCAGACTATCAGCCGTATTGTTAACCAAAGCAAACCATAGCAGGTTTTTTTTTTTTTAAATGACCACAAGGCATGTTATCTTAGCTTTTTAAAATTTAAATCTTTATATGAAACTTTCTGGAAAAAAATAATCATGGAATTTGTTAATCCACCTGATCAAACTGAGCTAAGAAAGTATGTGTGCACCACAGACACATTACTATATCCATATCCCATGCTGTTCCTGACCATACAGTAGTCGCAACATAATTATCCCTAGATGTGAAAAGACTGCTGACCATTTAATACAATACATTCTTCTCAATGTTTCTAGGGATGGGCAGACCTAGAATTTTTATGGAGTTATATGGTGGGAAAAGACAGAAAACCAATGGAGGCACATGTTTAAACATCTGACCATCACACAGGAAGTCAATTTTAAACAATCTTTACTAAGATGAGAATGAGAAGAACTCTGCAAATCCTCAGATATTCATTCACTTTATATCCGTGGCTATCTGCATCCACAAATGTGGATGGAGATACAAAATTTTGTATCTGTGCAAGACTAAGAATGAGCTTCCCACTCAACAATACTTTTTATATTAAGACCATCCTCAACTTAAACCTTTTCAGCATGCCTGGAGTATAGTATAATGCCAAACTTTGCCCACAGTACATACTTGATGGGTCTGTAACACGCTTTGCAACTGATTTTATATCCCATGACTGAGAAAACAACTCTTAAATCCTATGCACCTCAGAGTACCTTCCTTTAGGAAATGGGTATGCATCTGCCTTGGATTATACTTGTTTTACGTGTTTCTTTCTGCTGACAATCTTTTTGAAAAATAGTCTTAATAGGTGTGCAATAAGTACCCTACTTATTTGCATCTGTGTCTCAGTACAGTAGAGTCCCTATCATCCGACCTAAACGGGACTGACACATGGTCGGATTACCAAATATGTCGGATGATACGGACTCTACTGTAGAGAGCAATGGAACAGCTGATGCCGCTCCTGCCAAGAGGAAGTGTCCCCGGCAGAGCAGCATCAGCTGTTCTGTTGCTCTCTAAGAGAAGCTGCTGCTGCTACCGGGACGCTTCCAGGCAGGAGCAGCATCAGCTGTTCCGTTGCTCTCTAGGAGAAGCTGCTGCCACTCCTGCCGGGGCCACTTCGCCCCTGGCAGGAGCGGCAGCAGCTGCTCTTAGAGAGCGACGGGGCAGCAAGCAGGGCCGTTCTCCCAGCCCGCACTGTATCCGACTTTGTCCCCGGGAGCTGCAGGGTTGGATAAAGCAGAGTGTCGGATTACCGGGTGTCAGTTAATCTGGACTCCACTGTACAACCATTTTCATTATAGCTTTTGAAATGATATTTCTATTTAATCACTGAAGAAATAAATCTACACTCAATGGCTGACTTTGGTGAATCTAATATGCAGAATTCAAGGATACAAATAGTTTCTGCCAGGGGTGGGCAACCTAAGGTTTAGGGGTAAGATGTGGCCCCCAACTTGCCTGGATCCAGCCTCTGAGGCTTGGGGCTCCCCAACCCCCCAGAACTGGGGATCCAGTGGCACTCCAATCTCCCCACCTCCCTCCCACAGGGCTAGAGCACACAAAATCTTCTAGCCTGGGCTCCCCTTAGGCTCTAGTGTGCGAGAGGAATGTGGGGAGGAGTCATTTTTTCCTTGTCAACAATGAGGGTTTGTTTTTTTCTTTTGCTTCTCACTTGAGTGTTGCCTCTGACTAATTTTTCTGTGGGCCAGCAGCCCCCAACCCAAAAAAACGTTCCCCGCCTCTGGTTTATGCCATTTCTGTATTCCTGCTGCATATTTTGACATTTAGTGTTCCAACAGTTTTATTTTCAAATTAAGCAGAATTGAAAAGAACCTTAACAGAAGTTCACAAACACTGCAGAACCTTTGTCTAGTAACATTCCAAAAGTTGGGGGTCAGCAAAAGTTAGTACCTCAAATAGCAACATATTTACGACAGAATTTAAAAAAGAAACGAACTGCCTCACAGCCTTCTGCCACAACCTCCAGACAGATTAAAGTGTGGTAGTGCGGGATTTAGGGATGTTAAATTTAGTTTAATCAACTAATCGACTAGTCGATGGATTTTCCAGGGTTAGCTCCCGGCCCAGGAGTTAATCCATTTAAAAGACAGAGCCACAATGGGGTTAAGAGCCTATAGGCTCTTAATACATTTAAAAAGCAGAGATATATCTGGGACTAGGTGCCTCCTGCAGAGACAGTGGCACGCGGAGCGGCCGCGCTGGACCAACCCAGCAGCACCCGAGCTGCTCTACCCCAGGCGTCCCCAAGTTAGCCGCTGCTGAAACTGACCAGCGGCTGACTACAGGAAGCCTGAGGCAGAGTTGCTCTGCCCCAGGCTTCCTGGAATCAGCTGTTGATCAGTTTCAGCAGCAGCTGACTTGGGGATGCCTGGGGTTCATAAGTTGAATCTGTATGTAAGTCAGAACTGGTGTCTGGATTCAGCGGCTGAATCTGGATGCCAATTCTGACTTACATACAGATTCAACTTAAGAACAAACCTACAGTCCCTATCTTGTACGTAACCCGGGGACTGCCTGTACTGACCAAGTGACTGCAATCAACAATATCATCATATATCAGAGCAATCTGGAGCCTACAGCAGAATAATCAATGAATGACTATCTAATAAATAGTGGCAGGACCCCAAAAAACTCAAATACTTGGATGCAGATGCAGTAGAACAATTATACTTTCAAAGGGCTAGCTTGTGAAGTATCGCTTAACTTAATAATGCCTAGAGTTGCTCTTACATTCATCAAGCCCTACTATACATTAAAAGTGTAAAGGAAAAACAACTCTGACTAATGTATGAGAGAAAAAAAATTCACCTCTCTCCCAAGGTAGCATTCTCTACATTAAATAGAAAAATGAATGCTGGAATAATGCCTTTTAACAGGAAAGATAATCTGTGGGTGATTTTGTGTTTATGTTGGTGCTGATCATACATTTCTAATTAAGACTCAATGGTACTATGGGAGCTGCAAATATTGAACTTCTGAATCCTAGCAGTCCAGAGTCCTCTCAATTTCACACCCACAAGTAGGAGTGAATGATCCCACTACTCTTGCCTGAACAGAGCCACTACAAGCAAGGAACCTAAAGACTTTTCTTTTGTTCCTCAAAGTAAGAAATTAGTTAGGGTCTTCAGAAAACCAAAACAGTAAACTAAGAATATGATGAAAAATACAAACCATAGAAAATACACTTGCCAAATGACAAAAGTTGCCTTTTCTGTTTCTCTTCTGGAAGGCAAGACGACCAGATAAAAGGTGGGAAAGTTGCAGACCACAGAGGGATGAACAAATGAGGGCTTCCGATTGGTTTCTTTCCTGCCTGAAATCTACAGAAAGAGGAGCTAGCCACAGATCTGCACTGGCACAAAGTAGAGTTTACACAAAAAATAATTTAAATTTGCCATTTTACCTCTAGCTTTCAGAAACAGGTACAATGAAAAATTGTAAACATAAATAAAACAAAACCAAATAGCCATATGTATATGGCAAGTTAAAAAAAAAGTTAAATTCAGCATGCAACTGATATCAATATCTATAAAAATAACAAGTCCTACAGATTAAAAATAAGTACAGATTCATTCTTGAATATGCATACCCAAAGGTAACTATCTGAAAAACAACTCCCCCCCCCCCCCACACACACAAGTTGGTTCTCATTTTTCTAAATTTTATTTTTTCCTGTTTTCTCTAATATATATTAAAAAAAAGTTTTTCCTGCTTTACAAGACTGACATCATTATACCACTCTGAATCCTGCCTACCTCCTCCCTCTCTCCCTTTCCCCCTCCCAGTTCAAGCCCAATCTCGGCTCCTCCCCTCGCCACTTGGAATTGCTATTTTAAACCAAGCCCCTACTCTCTTCCCTCCATCCCCACTCCTGAGTGCTTTCAATGCCAAGAAACATGGCACAATAGCTAGCAGACCCCCACATTGCAGCCATGACAGTCAAGAAGGGTAGGGCGGGGAGGAAATCGAAGTTGCTTAGGACAGCAGTCTGAGGACAGGCGCTAGGAGCTGGGCTCCCAGCCGGGCAGTGGACGCTTGGGGGCTCCCTCACCTCCAGGCTTTTCGGGAGCCAGAGAGTGGTGTCTGACCACCTGGAGTTTGGCTGACCCCACAGAGACTCAGTCCCTCCCCAGTGGCTGCACGTACGGCTACCAGAGCACCCCAGAGCCACCTGGGGCAGCTGCTGCACCAACCTGTCTGCTCCTTCCTTCCGCTCCCAGGAGGCGGACGGGTGGCCCAGAGCTCTGTAAGTAGGGCTGGGGCAGTGAGCAGCATAGATGGAACCACATGAGAGAGCGGTTAGGACAGCGGCCCCCTGGATTGCTGCTTTCTTCACCTCAGTAGGCAGCAGTCCCCCAAAGCATCGCATGCTGTGTGCCTGCACCTCAATGCACCCCATGCGGGATGGGCAGGCCCCTTTGCATCTCTTTTGTCATCAGGGTTAGAGCTGCGCCTGGCGCGCGCTGCAGCCAGAAGAGTAAGGATTAGGGTTGGGAGGAAGGGAGGGGGAAAGAAAGGGCCTGAACTCGTGGCAGGGAAGGGAGAAGGGAGGCTGGCTCAGGGGGTGGAAGGGAGAGAGCAGGGGCCTGGGTTGGCATGGAAAGGAAGAATAGGGGCCTGGATTGGCATGGCAGGGCAGGGAGAAGGGGCCTGGGTTGGCATGGAAAGGAGGAAGAATAGGGGCCTCAGTTGGCATGACGGGGGAGGGAGAAGGGGCCTGGGTTGGCATGGCCACAGCCCAGCCCTCCCTCGTGGCCAGGGTTGCCTATCCCACACGAAAAGAGGGTTGGCGAGCTTGGTGAGCAGAGGGCACAGCCCCCTAGTATTCAGAAATATTGAAGATTGACTTCAAGGGACATTACAAAATATTGAAAATAGGAAGGAAGGTGGTTTGAAAGACAGTGAACAGGAGAAGGCAATCTCTGTATTAAAGCGTGGCCCAAAATATAAAAAGTTGGACAAGTCCTGACAGAATTGGAACATTCTTAAAACAAAGGAAGAGATGAATTCTTCTACATCATTCAAATTGTTTTAATAAAGGGAAAAAGCTTCCTTTGGTTTTTTTGGAAATCAGGTTGTCATGATCTTTAAAGTCAAATTTATGTTTTTATTTAATACAATAAAGTTTTAATTTAAGGAACACTTAAAATTCCTTTCAATGATATATTTGCAATCATGCATTGGGCTAAAAAGAAATCTCATATCAACAGAAAGGAAACAAATACAAATGTACTACAGGATTTATGTTCTTAGCATGTGAACCAATGTAAAAAAATCATGTAATTTTCTATTATTTTGTTCCTTTATTAATAACTAATTTGCCACAAACTGTAACAAATCAATATAACAACACAGCATTAAGCCAAAACAATTAAGTATAGAATAGGTCAACTACTTTCACTGATCAAATGCAAACAATCCTAACAATCTAATTATGATTAGACAGTAATAGACTGAAGCATAGTTTTTGTCACCAGGCCACGTGTTGTCCTCATCTTTATTTTGATTACAGATGCCAAAATATGCAACTTAAGTTATATTCTGCTATACTTCAAACTTCACCCACAATCCAGGAGCACGTACAAACATGACAATTTGTCCTCAACTGCCCATCAAACATATGGCAATACACTTAAAAACAGTTTTGACTTTGGTACCAGAAAGAGCTTGAATAAAGTTGCACTAAACAGAGATTAGAGTGATTATGGAAAGAAATGATGTAGAAGAACTATTGAGTTCTTAACTGTATAGATTTGTTTAAAATCATATTAGTCTAGAAAGTATATTATACAGTAGAAAGAAAAACCTTCTTATGTCAAGTTTAATCCTATTTTTAATAAATATATTTCAAAATTAATTTTTAAAACTTTCTTAAACAGGATATAAATGTTTTTATGCAAATAAAATATAGTTTGTACAAAATAGCTAGTATATATGGGCTGCTGGGGCCTGCATGTCATAGAATGCTGGATATTTTTTATTTGTACCTATATCTATATGATATTAAAAGTTCTCTTTTATTAAGTCTGCTCTACTGTGAAAGCGACATTTGAAAAGAGAAGCCATGGCTATCGTGTTCTTAAAAGTTATAGCTATATAAAACTTCCTATAAAACATTATTTATAAGCAAGTTCTCATAAGCATAATGCAAGATTGGTGCTAAAGCAAATGCTGCCAACTTTAAAAAACTACTCATCTCAGATGAGTAAGCTTTCCCTAACAAATCGGAGGACCTATAGCATTATTCTACAGAACATAAGTCTTTAAAACAAATTATGGCCCTTATAATCATAAGGACAACATTCTAGATTTGAATAAAAGTAAACCAATTAAATGCCACAAAAATGGAGGCTGTGGAAAGAACAGAGACTTCTACTCAGCGTTGTGAGTACTGTGTAGAGCAGGAGGTGGGCAATAATTTTAGATGGGGGGGGCCACTTCACTAATTTTTGAAGTGGTACTGGGCTGCCCCAGAAGAGGCGGGGCCAGGATACCTCCATGCTCCCCCTCCCACATACCCTGACTGGCCTGAAGGCGAGGGAGCACGTGCAGTTTTTGCCCCCATCTGAGCCCCTAGAGAAAACTGCCAGCTGTTCTGAAGAGCTGGCAGTTTCTTCTAGGCCAAGGGTGGCCAACCCATGGCTCGCAAGCTGCATGCGGCTCTTCCCTCCCAAAAGTGTGGCGCGTAAAGCCTCCCTTGCGGCTCACGTAGCCCCTCCAAATGGCCCCTGGCTTCCTGTGCTCACCGAGGCAGGGGAGCTGTCCAGCAGCGATTCAAAATGGCATCTGCAAGATGGCTTCGGCTGGCAGGAGCCTGATGCTGCCAAAAAGCCTAAGCCTGTGTTTTTTAAAGGGGCAGCATCTTTTTTTGGTTTGTTTTTTGCTCAACAATTCTGGTGCAGCTCTTCTCATTTTTTCCACCGCTGTTTAAGCTCTCTTTGTTTAGTGGGTTGGCCACCCCTGCTCTAGGCACCTGTCCGGTTACAGGGCAGGAGAAGACTTCACCAGCTCCCCTCACCTCCAGGCCAATCAGGGCCCAGAGGCAGGAGGAGGGATCCAAGTCTCTCGCTCCCTGTCCCCACCCTGCAATTTAAAGTGCTGCGCGCCCTTGACAGGTTGGAGGAAACCTCATGCACTCCCTACCCGAGCCCTGCAAGGAGCACATGGCACTTTCACTCTAAGCGCCACATGCCCCTTGCAGGGCAGGAGGAGACATCACACACTCCCCTGCCCCCAGGCCAATCAGAGCCCGGGGGCGGGAGGAGCACGCAAAGTCTTCAAATTCTTACTAACCAGATGCTCATACAAAATAGATACTCTGGGCAGACGGGGAAGGAACTCTGACAGAAATCAAAGCATCTTCCCATTGTCCAGCAGGTGGAATGGACAGACTAGATCTCTCAATAGAGCTTTGTCCTTAGGCATCAATGATAAAGATCCTTCTTCCATACTTAACTCTGTAGTACATTTGGTGTTCTAGATAAGTGTCTGGTAAATTTTTCAGATTTTGCAAATGTTTAATATCAGAAAATCTATTTAAGCTTAATTAGTCCTTAATAATTACACTATTTGAAATAATTATAATACTTAAAGAAATATACATTTTATACATTACCGAGGCAAAATAATTAACTTCATTTTTAATTACAGCAAAAGAGAACTCAGAATGGTGACAATTACAGTACTGTACTAAATTACTACTACACCCACTTGAAATAGAAACACACTGAAGGATCATATTAAAAAAATATATTCCTATCTGAGTCCTAGTCTGCTACTACTTACCCCAAACATAGTTGCACCATTCAATAGAATGAAAGAATGTATTGTGCAAGGGTTGCAAGATACAGCCCAAGATTGGGCCCACAAATATTTCCTTTCAAAACTACTTATTTTATAAATCTTGGAAGCAACAAAATGAAAAGCCTTCATGTGTAGCAGGATCCAACTTGCTCCAAGTCATACTGACAAGACAGAATCTGGACTCCCACTGAAATCAAATGGAGTTTTGACATTCATTTGATGGGGGCCAGGATTTCCTCAGATATCTGCAGCAGAACCAAGATGACCTTGGTCTCCATGCTCTCTATCTTGTACTTTGTGAAAATAGCAAACATCTTAGCATATACTTTTCTACATAATAAAATATGTAAAACTATTTTTTTCCCACTTCAAGAGCTTAAACACATCAGAAGCAAAAACTTGGAAAAGTGAATAATAAACAAGATTAAACTAACACTACTAGAAAAAACACAAACAAAAAAAGTGTGCTATCAAAAGCTTGCCGACTGAATATCTAACTGGAACTAAATAATAAACCAGAATTCTACCAGCTAACATAAGTTTCTCAATAACTGATATGCTCCATAAATCCTGGCTTAAATAAGTGTTACATGTGCAGAAATGCCAGGAGTTATGTGGACATTCAGAACTATAACAAGGCATGTCGCAATTCTAGCAAAGAAGAACTGTCAAGGGAGTAATGGGTAACTAGAGATGAAACATAACAGGGATGAAACAGGACAAGAGTAGGACCACATGCAAAACCCTGTTTATATTAAAGCAATAGGGACTACTGTAGATTTGGAATGCTTGGGACTACAGACTATTATTTTCTTTACTATCCAATAGTAGTCACAACGTGAAAGGCACTTTTCAAATATGAGGGAAAGTGTGTTTCAGGTACAGCCATCCACAGCAGTATAGTTAGAGGGGAGGTCATTTCTGCAGTAACTAGGACCTCTGTCCAGTCTATTGAGACTTTTCTCCCTCACCCATCACAATCATGATAATGACACACAACCTATAAACTAGAAGTAGAGGGGGTGCCCTCAGAGGCATCACAGTGGAAACATGCAAGGAGCGCATGAATCCAGGAATGAAGGACAAAGTGGGGTCACCACCTGAAAGAACAAAGCAGTGCTGGGAGCCAGGTCGACACAGGGGAAGAGCATTACTGCAGGTTCTGATTTCCAGCAGCGACCAGAGCACGTAGGCACTTTGTAGAGACAAAAGAGGTGTTTGGGGTGCGTAGGGCACTGCTCAGGGAATGGCCCGAGATGCTACAGGGCAGGGGGGCATGGTAAGAGCCCAGCAGGTCTGGTTTGTCCGAGCACAATGGGAGGTGCTGGGGCAGGCAGGGCTGTCTGAGAAAGTTATCGGGGCAAGGCGGTGGGGCAGGCAGCAGGAGATGCTGGGGGCGGGGAGGAGAACAGCCAATAAGCCACAGGGATACGGGGGGGCAGCACAGGGAGAGCAGGTGAGCACATATGCGGAGCCACAACGGTTGCCACACAGGCCCAGCGGGCGCCCAGCCCGCCCCCGTGAGCTCGGAATCAAGTCGGGTAGGAGGAGGCTGGTCCCAGGGTCCCCGCCCCCCGAACCCCAGTTACCATTACCCAGCAAGCCCAGCGCCGCGCCGCCATCCTGCTGCCGGCCATCTCCCACGGGAAATGCACAGCCTCGCGAGAACTCCCTCACTCCCCTTTCCCTCCTCGTCTCATGCGGGCCCCTCCCCCACCACAGCTGCGCTGGGAATCAACATGGCGGTGGCGCCGCGCACGTGTCCCGACCCCGCAGCAACCACCTTGCACCCGGGCGCGCGCGCACACGCACGCACGCACGCACATGTACACGCACGCGACAGGAGGGAGGGAGGTGGAGCCGATGCGCAGGCGCAAGAGTTGCCTTGCCGATCCGGCCCCAAGCTGTTGGGATTCGAACGGGGCGCGCTGGTCACGTGGGAATTTCTCCCTCCTCTCCCCCCCCTCCTGCGGGCGCCGAACTCGGCATCATCCGGGTCCCCCCTTTCTCTTGTGCCTAGACCTCACCTGGCTCCCGCTATCTCGCGCGCACGGAGCCTGCCGGCAGAGGCGCCGCTTCCCCTGCTCGTTCCCTCTGCGCCGCGCACCAGGCAGCGGCGGCGGCGGCTTCGCTCCGCACAGCGCCTGCTCCCCCCTCAGCGCGGCGGCGGCGGCTCCTTCCGCTTCCTTCCCCTCCCCCCGCTGCAGCGGGGACCAGCTCCCTGCAGCTCCGCCTGCTGGTCGCTGGGGGAGGCGGCCCGTCGCAGCCTACGCTCGTGGGGTGAGGGCCGGTACATGCCCCCGGCGCAGCTGGGGCGCGAGGCGGGACTCGGCGGCTCGTCTCCCCGAGCGGATATTCCCTGCCGGGGGGGCAGGCCGGCCGGCTCTGCCCACGGAGGCGGGCCCCGGGCCGGGCCTGACTTGGGCCATGCGAGGTGGAGATGGTGGAAGCAAGAGGTGCGAGGGTCGGGCCAGAACGGGTGCGTTCCCCGCTCTCTTCACCCGCCCCCCTCCAGCGCCTGCAGGCCCACGGCCCTGCCCGCCCCAGCCCGAGGACGCGGTGCCAGCCGTTCCCCAGGCAGGCAGCTCTGGCTCCTGGGCTTCTACACTGTGTTGACCCTTTGTCATAAGCACGTGACCAACTTTTGGGGTCTTGCAGGTTTGTGTCCGTTAGAGAGAGAAATTGATGGGCCAGGTATATTTTGGCCCACCCCTGTTGGCTTCCCGAGGATGTACAAAGCGTCCTGTTTCCCAGGGTTGTAGTAGTAGAAAAGAGTAAGGGAGTTTCCTTGCTCAGCAATCCGCAAGCCTGCCTGTCCAGTCTCTTCTCTGCTCTAGGAGTTTTGTGTGTCTGCTACTTCTCAGGGCCACTTCTGTCCCTATCTGCTGGCTTTCTTCTCCATCTGTACTTAGCTTGCTCCCCTAGCTTCTGCATTTGCTATAGTATCAGAGAACACATCATTCCACGGAGGTTAGCTTCTGCACAAGCATTTGCCATATGGCCCATTGCTTTGGGCAGTGTGGTAGCTATTTTTTGCAACTATGTCACTACATAAAATAGCTTCATTGCTCCTTTCATGGAGCCTGAAAAACGGGTGCTTAGATTAAAACTAATTTGTGATTGTAGCTGAAAGACCCACTTGATGGGAGCCACTAAACATCTTTCCCGCATAACAATATCATCTTTATCTGTGACCTTTTCCAGAACAAGAAGGTTAACTTCATCACTACTCACAAAGAACAATAGTTCTGCATCCTGTCCCTTCATATGGTATCCAAACTGATATTCCCAACCTTTTCTCCAAGTTATTTTCAATCAGCTCCTATCTGATGGAAGTCAGTGAAAAATCTCCAATGGGAGCTGTACCTGTTCTGTGTGTTTTGCATCTAAGGTGCTGTCTTCAGGCAGGTCTGATGTAACTTTTATTGATCTCTTCTATAGTTGCAATTAATTACTTTATAAAATGTTAGCAGAACACTACATTTAGTCTGTAGAGTTCTTTGAGGGGGGGTCAACAAATGTGGATAAGGGGGATCCAGTGGATATAATATACTAAGATTTCCAGAAAGCCTTTCACAAGGTCCCTCACCAAAGGCTTTTAAGTAAAGTAAGTTGTCATGGGATAAGAGGGAATGTGCTTTCATGGATTGATAACTGCTTAAAAGACAAGAAACAAAGGGTAAGAATAAATGTGAAGTTTTCAGAATAGTGAGAGATGACTAGTGGTGGCCCCTAAGCATCGGTTCTGGGACCAATCCTATTCAACTTATTTATAAATGATCTGGAGAAAGGGGTAAATAGCGAAGTGACAAAATTTGCAGATGATACCAAACTGCTCAAGATAGTTAAGTCCAAAGCAGACTGTGATTAGGTAACGAAATGGCAAATGAAATTTAATGTTGATAAATGTAAAGTAATACACGTTGGAAAAAATAATCCCAACTATACATACAACATGATGGGGACAGATTTAGCTACAACTACTCAAGAGAGAGATCTTGGAGTCATTGTGGGTAGTTCTCTGAAAACATCCACTCAGTGTGCAGTGGCAGTCAAAAAAGAAAATGTTAGGAATCATTTAAAAAGGAATATAAAATAAGACAGAGAATATCTTATTGCTTCTATATAAAACCATGGTACGCCCACATCTTGAATACTGCATACAGATGTGGTGCCTCATCTCAAATGAGATATATTGGCATTGGAAAAGGTTCAGAGAACAGCAACAAAAATCATTAGGAGTTTGTCACGGGTCCCATATGAAGAGGGATTAAAAAGACTTGGACTTTTCAGTTTAGAAAAGAGGAGACTAAGAAGGGATAAAATAGAGGTATATCAAATCATGACAAGTGTGGAAAAAGTGAATAAGTAACATTTATTTACTAATTTCCATAATATAAGAATTAGGGTTCACCAAATTAGATTAATAAGTAGAAGGTTTAAAACAAACAGAAGGAAGTTTTTCTTCACTCAGCACACAGTCAAACTGTGGAACTCCTTGCCAGAGAATGCTGTGCAGACCAGGACTTTAGCAGAGTTCAAAAAAGAGCTAGATAGATTCATCAAGGTTAGGGCCATCAATATCTATTAGCCAGGATGGGTAGGAATGGTGTCCTTAGCCTCTGTTTGTCTGGAAATGGATGACAGGAGAGAGGCAATGTGATGTCCTGTTGCATTCACTTCCTCTGGGGCATCTGGCATTGGCCACAGACAGGATACTGGGCTAGATGGACCTTTGGTCTGATCCAGTATGGTCATTTTTATGTTCTAAAGAATGCAAATAAGTATGGTACTTTACTAGTATCACACCACCTCTCCATGAAAGCTGTCCACTTTACAACCAGAAGCTTCTACTTGGCATTCCTGGTTAATCCCAGGTTGATTATATTGCAGAAACACAATATAGAAATTAACAAATGTGGGGATTATTATGTTGGAGTAGAAGCAACTCAATAGATAGGATGCAACAGGGTTACCACTTAATGCCAAATTTCCAAACATCTGAAATCCAGTTAGCATTGTGAAAATTAGTATGTCAATTCAAGACCCCAGCACAGAATTTATGGTGCAAATAAGAGGTCATGATGACTGCCCAAACCATCTCCCCAAACAAGATATCCGTTTTTAAAACTGAAAACATTTTGTTTTTGTTCTGGGGTCAGGTAAAAAAGGGGTTTAAGGGAGAGCAAATTTGATCATTGAGCAAGGAAGAGGGTCAGAACTGATAGTCACTGGGCTCTAAGGAGAGCAATTCCTAGCATCACACCACTTACTGCTGGGTAAGTCCTTGCCTCCCCATCTTGACAGGGTTTGCTTAAAGGGGTCATTATCCATTCAATTCCAAGATGATGCATCTTCAAGGACAGGGCAGAGGATTGCCCTTTTCACATGGCTAACATTGAAGGTGCTGAGCTGTGGTCCTTTTTTCTGTAGGCTAGGTTTGGAAAGAAGCCCCATCCACTAGTGGCAGGAGTTCCCTCTCTGGGGAAGATGTAATATATGAGAGCATTCTCTATTGTAGGAAGACTCTGGTCTCTGAGGGAAGAGTTGTTGTAGGCCCAACCAAATGTATTTTCTTGGATTAGTGGGCCCATGAAGAAGCATTTTATGTGATATGGAAGATGGTTGATCCTCAAAGAAGGAAATGGGATGAGCTGAAGACTACAAAAGAGAATGGAGTGGAATGGTTCTTGGACCCTCCAAGAAGACACCAAAATTAGCACTGGGGGGGCGGGCAGTAGGGTCTACTCAGCAAAAGGAGAGGAGTTGGGCATTCAGGGATGCAAGGGTAAGAATAGCAGAGGGATTGGATCTGCATCAGGGGAAGATAGACATATAATGGAAACTATGAAGAGGATCAGGATTGTAGCTGAGGGAGTAGAGAGAGGAGTATGTAGGAGAGCCAGAGTGGAAGGAAGCAATGTGGGGGATGAAAACAAGTCAAAGCTTCCAGTCTGATAGCTAGATAAAAAAGTCTCTGAAGGGGGTTTGTATAAAAAGGAGTGGCACGTGGGACAGATTTCTGACAAGCAAATCATTAATAACCACAGTATTCCTCTATGGATTTGAAGCAGGGTGATGGAGGGGCCATCTCTAACTCTGCTGTCTCTATAGCATTGGTCCTAGAATGAACAGAGGCTACAAGTAGGGACTTATGCAAACATTGTCAGGAAATGCTTCACTTCATTTTCTGCAGTATGATATTGGGACATTTCTGTGGCTTTTTGGCCCTTTTTAGCTCCTCTAGACCAGTGGTTCTCAATCAGGTGATTAAGTACATGTTGCTCTTGGTGCTAATGTACAGTAACCTTGTACCCCATTTAAGAATGGGAAAGACAAGTTTAAAATAACTAATAATTTCGTTAGCTTGCAGATCTTGAAAGGAATAAAGCCACACTTGCTGTAAGCTTTAAAACAATATATATTAAACCACTCATTATACTGGTTTGGTTTTTAAACCAGTCCAAATAAAATGAACAACTCCTCATTGAACTAGTAGCTATTATACATTGATAAATACATCTTTCCCCAGCATTTAGATTGAAGTTGATGTCCAGAGGAGACTGCTGAACCACTGTCATTCCTGTGGCAAAACTTCCATTTGATTTCAGCAATGCAGATTTGGGTCATAAATATTTTTTCCTTATTGGTAGTGCATGATCCCTTTCACAGATGCACCATGTCAAGATAGTTGCAATGTGGGTGCTACTTAAGATGCTTTCTTCTAATGCTCATTCATGAAAATTTTCAGTTACTGATCAATATTCTTTCTTTTCAGAAGGAAACTATTTTGAAGCTGCCTTGTATTTTGGCCCCCTCCTTTGTTAAAGTTACAGCAAGGGTGGCTTGATTCCTTTCAAGATATTTCACATATTGAAAGAAAATAAAATACACAAAATGCAATCTCCACCATGTAAAACACTGAGAACAAATTATTTCTCATGATTTTGTAACCATCTAGATAACTTTGGAGATTCCTAGAGAGACTTCCCCTTAGCCAGCAAGAGCTAAGTGCAAATCCTCAGCTATTGTTCCCAATGACTATGGAACCTTCCTTTTCCAATGTTTTCCAGTGGTCATGCCTATTTTTCTGTTCAAATACCAGTAAAAGGGATAATAGGCATGATTTAAGTGACATAAGTGATCAGACAGAAAGTCTGTGACAGAGCTGGGAATTGAACCTTGGTATCCAAGCTGACTGTCTGTCTTAAGCACATATCCAAAATTCCTCCCCAACTACAGATCTAATATTGATGCTAATTATATGTGCTCCAAAGACAAATCATCCTTTAGAACAGCGCTTATAGTTTGCATCTCTATTAACTTGAGGTTGTAGTATTTATGGAATTAATAGCCCTTCATACTAAATTTACTTCAATTTACAGTTCCATAGATGGGGATTTCTACAAGAGTTTGGGATCAACAACCTTCCTCACTGAGGTCTATTGAGCAGATCTTTAGCCCTCTCTCTGGTCAAGGTAAAACCGAAACAATCTTCCCCTTTCCTGCCAACTCTCATATATAAACCCAACAATATTCAGGTAGCAGCTAGAAAGTTGCCATGAGAAATCAGATATCGCTTTCAAGCATGCTTTGGTGCATTAGAGTTCTGCTCTTTCACAATAATTAGTAACAATATTATGCAACGTATTAGCTGGGCAACAGCTCAATTTAATAACTAAGGCTATGTCTAAACTGCCAAGAAAATTTGGAAAAAGATATGCAAATTGTGAACCGCAATTTGCATATCTTTTTCCGCTTTTTTTTTCCCAAAAGAGGCTTTTCTGAAATTTGGGGCCAAATTTTGGAAAAAACTCATCTTTTGGAACATCCCTTATTCCTCTCACCGAGAGGAATACAGGGATGCCAAAAGTACATGTCCGCTTTTTTGGAAACTGTTCCGAAAAAGCAGACGCGTTCCTTGGATGTGGCAGAGCTTTTCCGGGATACTTCCGGTATCCAGGGAAAGCTCTACAGTCTAGACATACCCTCAGTCTCTAATTTTCAAAATTAGTGTCAAAACTTGAAATCAGATGCCAAAAGGTTGACTTTCAAAATACTACATATCAGCCAATTTTAGGGAATCTTCTGCCTACTTGACGTTGAAATTTAAACAGTTGATTTTTTGGAAAAAAAAATCTCTCTTGGAAATATATTTGCTTTTGTATGTATTGTAAATGGAGATGTGGATGGTTAACCAGCAGGGGCTGGAGTAGTCCCCTGCACCCACTGTGGGTGGGAGAGCGCTCTAGCCTGGCCAGAGCATGGCTGACCCATCCCTGGCTGACCTATCCCAGCACACTGCGAGCAGGGGCACTCCAGCCTGGCCAGAGCAGCCCCTGTCCGCAGCAGGGCCATCCTATCTGCAGAGGGCCTGGCCTGGCATGCCAGTCCATCTGCTGAGGCCCACTCCAATCCAGATGGGCTGGAGCAGCCAACCTGCATGCCCCTACTTAATCCATACACCAGTTCAACATAACATTTAACCGATTAACTAATTAATTGATATTTTGCATCCCTAATTGTTTTATGTAATGAAACAATTATGTAAGAGATTAAAGTAGGAAGATTTTAGTTGAGATAAGAAACATTCTTAATATAACAGCAATTCAACAATACAACACCTTCGCACATGAGTTCAAGACGCTATAAATAGGCATATTTAGAGATAAGACTAGGGACATGAAGCAAATGCTTATCACATAGTCAACACACTAGTCGACTAGTCGCTTCCCCCTGCCTTGCTGCTTCTATCAGAAAAAGGCAGCAGTCGGAGAGGAAAGACGAGGGGGTGCTTTAAAGCAGCAGCACCACATGGAGCCTGGAGTCTGATACTTTGAAATGCTGCATGCAGTTTGGGGTCCCAAGCAGGTCCAGGCTGCACACAGCCTTTCAAAGTGGCAGCACCACATGGAGCCTGGGGTCTGCTGCTCTGAAATACTGCAAGCAGCCTGGAGCCAGCTGGGAGTCCCCAGCTGGCCCTGGGCTGCCTGTGGCATTTCAAAGCAGCAGACCCCAGGTTCCACATGGCTCCCCCGCTGACCCTGAGCTGCATGTGGGGCTGCCGCTTTGAAATGCTGGAGGGCGCACAGGGTCAGTGGGGGACTGCCCCTGCTGGCACCTGCTCCCCACAGAGCTTTCACCTATGAACAACTCTGGAGCTGTTGCTACACTTCATAGGCGGAGGCGCCCTTATTGATTAATTGAATAGCCGATGCAAATTGCATCGACTATTCAATTAGCTAATCAATCTAAATTTAACATTCCTAGACAAGACTCATTAACCTTTGTGATAGATGCAGTCCTTTTCAGACATCACTTTTATTGTTGTATGGGAAGATGTAAAGATTTGTAAAAGCTTTTAGACCTAAATAAGTGCCAGAATGCTATGATCTAGACAAGCTGAAGCCACAGAAGATATAAACACTGAGAAAATAAAATGATTAATAGAAAGTTATATTTACTTTGATTAAAGATACCAAAAGCCACAGGGAAGCCTATTGAAAAAATAAATCTGGGAGGGAACATATTTTGCTTAAACAACTGCCTGTGCCATAAAAAGCCAAATTCTCACCTCTGTCAAAATAACCCGTGTTATCTTAGTTGCATGTCCTCTGCTTTGCTGCCCAGCCATGCTTGCTGTTGCCTCTGGACTGCATGAACATTTTCCTTAATTGTACTCCTAGGAGCCACCATGACTGTCATCTGTCACTGGAATCTCTCTCTTGTGCCATGAATGGAAGGAGTGAGTCTAATAGAGATAATTTTCTCATCTGTAATTCTCTAGCCAATGTTTTGTTTTATATGGGGTAACTTTTAAACTTTAAAATAAATTATATTAATCCAGTTAGTGGCTCCTTTGGTTAACATAAATCTTTAATGTGGGTCTACATTAGTAACATTACAATGTGCTTTTATGCAAAATAAGCCACTAAAATGCTAAAATATAATCAGAAATGTAATCTTTTTCATTCAGTTTTTACTCCTTTAAATTTAATGTCTGTTAGCAATCTAATAAAGATAATATTAGAAATAAACAGAACATATTTATTACTAAAGGACTGAATGGATTTTTACACAAAGCATTTAGAATGCATCTGTTATAATTCAGCACAGACTCAATCACAGAAATTGCAGAAGAGATTTCAAAATCAGGTGACCGGAGAATAGTGGCTGGAATGCAGTGGATTACAAGGCAATGATTTCATCTAGATCTTTTGGTGATTCATAAACCACAAAAGCAGTACTCAAAAAGGCAGGCAGGCATTCTGCTTAGCTTATCAGAGTGTACTTACTGTCATTTAAGAGTATATTTGGATGTTGGATTGCACATTACATACTAAAATAACAGTGTAAGTTTAAAATATTTAAAACTATTGTAATTGTCATTTACTTTTAGCTATTTTGAGCTTCACTGTCCTCTTTCTTGAACTTTATTTTAAACTTCCAAAAAAGTAACACACCCATTAGAGTCTGGAAAATTTGACTGATTTAACAGTTGGGAAAGGTTCTGAGTATGATTAGAATGGAAACCTTTATGTAACTTTCATTGTATCCATTGATATCATTTACCCTATAATCAGTTATTACAGTTATTTGAAGCCCTTGACACTAAAATAAATATATTTGGAAAGTTAAATGAAGCTTTTTCTGAGAGGGACAGAAACCTAGAGAGTCTTTTTTTTTTAAAGTTAAAAAATGAGTTAAAAGTCACCTCTGGCTCCTGCATCAGCCAGTGGTAGTTTGCAATCATACTTCCCTATTTTTAGCAATGGTTTTCCTCTTCCCTTTGCTGAGTAACACAGGGGAAACTGAATAAGCCCCCAGTCGTGAAATGAAGTAGTATGTGGGCACATGGATTCAACTACTCCACTCTATTGCAGGATTGAGCTTTACATTACTAATTACCTTATTGTGCTGTTGATTGCAGTTTTGTTCCCCCAACATTCCTTGCCTTCAAGATCAACTCATTCACTTGTGGAGTTCTCCCTTTCACTGCCCCTTATGTATGGTAATTCCTACAGAAGAACCATCATCCGTTCACTACCTTGCCCCCTCCACAAGAATCTCTGCTCTGCTGTTGTACTTCCAGAACACTCTCGGATAAAAATGGTTCCATTGACAATAAGTTATATTGTGTGCACAGCTAAGCTACATGAACACATGCTTGTATTATTGTTACCTTGTCCTCCCTACTCCAGTTTGTTTAATTTAGCATGAAATGACTTATCCAAAGTTAATAACTGGCCCATGGCATACAGGAATTAGAGCCCTTGACTTGTCACTTCCAATCCAGTGCCCCATACACTGGGCCTCATTTTCTTTGTGCTGTTTAAAAATAAACTGTCTATGCTGAAGTGTACCTGCCTCTGGGCTCAGCTGTGTGCAAAACTATGCTTGTGGATGATCACAGGTGGAATTGGCATTGCTCTGCGGCATCCAAGTCAGACTCATCTAGCTGTGTCCACACTGGTATTGCAGCTACTCTGGTTTGCACTAAAATTCACATATCTCAGGATTCTTCGTACTTCACTAAATGGGGCTCTTTAGGAACTGATTTGTAGAAGATTATTGTAGAAAAACTTGCACATACTTCCTAGGTCCGTATGCAGAAGTGTTCTTAGCTCACCAACACATTTAGCTGTGACATATCCAGCTCGACATGCTCCCTGCTTCCATTCATTCTAGCAGTAGCCTTTATGGTACTGCCACAAAGGCACAGGAAAGTGAAAACCACAAAGGTTGTTTCTAATACATTCAGCAGGCCTTGGTCAATCAGCAAACAGGTTTGTGAACACCAATGCAGGGGGGTACTAGCAAATTGCATGATGGCAGCATGCTGAAATCTGGTGATTTCTGCTTGGACAAGCAGAAACCTTATTCCCTCCAAATGACATGGTTATCATAGAGGGTGAGAGTCTGTGCGCATGCTTACTCTTTACACATATACCTCATCAAACTACACTGGCTGTGTCTACACTGGCATGATCTTGCGCAAAAGCGGCCGCTGTTGTGCAAAAACTTGCTGCTTGTCTACATTGGCCACATGTTCTTGCGCAAGTAATCTGACATTCTAATGTATGAAATCATGGCTTCTTACACCAGAACTCTGATGCTCCCGCTCAGGAATAAGCCCTTTTGTGCAACTGTTCTTGTGCAAGAGGCCAGTGTAGACAGGCAACATGACTTTCTTGCGCAAGAAAGCCCTATGGTTAAAATGCCCATCAGAGCTTTCTTGCGCAAGAGAGCATCTACACTGGCATGGATGCTTTTGTGCAAAAGCACATGCCAGTGTAGATGCTCTCTTCTGGAAAAGTTTTTGCATAAGAGTTTTTGCATAAATATAAGAGTTCTTGCGCAAGAAGCTGCCAGTGTAGACGTAGCCTCTGGCTATAGGGTACCTGACAGAAGCTTAGCAGTTATAGGAAGTGGTAATATGTGAATTTGAAAGCAAGGGGGCACTGCCTACAAAACTCTTTGGATGCCACTGTGATCAATGCCATCTGTATTACTGTGGTATGCTTCACTCTCTACATCTCTAAGGATAAGGTGAGAATTTTCACACGGAATAGGCCTGACTCTGTAAGTTTCCACATTTAGTACAGGCTACCAGAAAGTGCTTTGCCATCAGTAAGATGGGTGCAGGCAAGCAAAGGAAATACAAGGATTAGTTATGTTCTTATATACTTTCAGTACAGATAAACATACATGAGGAAATAAGATATGTGTAGCTGCAGTAGAGACATGAGTTTATTTGGTATTTTTTAATTTGCTGTTGCTTTTATGGGGTAAGAGTTTGATACTTTATTAAAAGCTTTAGACAACTTCATGACTTTTTTCAAGCAAACCAATTAATCAACATAACCAAAAGTATTCTGAAAATCGTTGCAGGTACTCGAGCTTCCTGTACACTAGTAAGTGAAAGTGCAAAGGTACAGAATTGTGCCATTACCTAACATCTCAGCTGTAATCTCATTGCTAACTTGGATGTTAAATGTGCATCCATTTTCATTACCTGCAGATCTACAGATTGTATAGAGAGAAAATAAATAGGAAACATTTGCCCATTCCAGTTTATAGAATGGGTCATAATCAACTCCATCTTTGGATTGTCCAATAGCGGCACAAGGGGGAGGATGTGGTAAGTGAGGGTAAGTCTAGACTACATGGCACCGTCAACGGAGCCATGCAGATGAGATTACTAGACATAAGAAAATGAAGCGGCGATTTAAATAATCACAGCTTCATTTACATCAAAAGGGCCGCCACGCTGTGCTGATCAGCTGTTTGGCGGCACAGTGTGGTAGTCTGGACGCTCCACAGTCGACAAGGGAAGCCATTTCATGAGGCATAACAGAGCCATCAACAAGGGCTTCCCTTGTCGACCGAGCGTCCAGACTATCACACTGTGCCGCCAAATAGCTGATCTGCACAGCGTGGCGGCCATTTTGATATAAATGAAGCGGTGATTATTTAAATCACTGCTTCCTTTTCCTATGTCTAGTAAACTCATCTACATGGCTCCATCGACGGAGCCATGTAGTCTAGACATACCCTGAGGATACATCTACACTGCACGGCAACACAAGCCCCCTGTTATTTCAAAATAACAGGTGCACTATTTCACCATACCAGTAAACCTTCTTGTACAAGGAATAAGGGATGACCCGAATAGTGTGTTGTTTCAAAATTTGGTGCTGTGTAGATGTGCCAAATTTCAAAATAGATTTGAGATAAGATACGCAATTTGTGTACCACAAAGTGCAGGAGCGGGGCACTTCAGTCAGCTAGATTCAGCATGAGCAGCTACTCATAGAGCTCCTTCTTTGGCCCTCCTCTGTGGGATATGATAAAGAACTTTGCAACCATTAGACATCACTGCTTTCTCTCTTTCCATCTCCTGCTCCTCCAGGGGTTCCTTCTTCTGATCTGTGCCCTCTCTAAAACAACAAGTTATCTGAGCCTCTTCCGTTTTTCATGCTGGTTGATGACAGCTCTGCATGATCGCCTTTATCCAACAGGGCCTTCAACTTTCATCAGGGCAATTAAATTATTTTTGATCTGTAGAAAGAGGAATTAAATCCCCCATCTGTAATAACATGGACATAATGTCATCATTTTATTCCATCTTTACACACTGGCATTTTCAGAAGTTCCTGGCACCCATGTACGGGGGATGGTTAGACAATTGAGATCAATGGCCTGTCACCAATGTTAGTTTCACAATTATTTCCTGTCAGGGAAGCCTGCTAGAGGTCTCAGAACAGAAGCGAGAGCAATGTTCCAGGCTAGTGCTCGAATTCCACCTTGATCACCTTTTTCATCACTTGTTGGCTGAACAGTGTATCAAGGGGTTGAGAGCTCTTAAACTGCAAAGCAGCTACTGGAAGCTTATGCTGACCAGAACTCTCTCAGATTTTCCAGCGTAACGAATTCTCAAACATCATCTGCCGTGAGGGGAGGAAAATTCAGATAACATTAACAGGATGCTGAATTAGGATGCAAAGGCTTGATAATAGTAGAACCAAGTCACCTTACTTCCTTCTCCTTAGTTCAGATAGCTAGCTGTGGACAGACTGAGTTAGAAGGCCAAGCACAGACATCCACAAGGGACTTTGCTTAATAGAGCCATTAGAGTTTATAATCTATGCTGTCTGGGACAAGGCCTGAATGCTAGTAATGCTGTGACTATATCAGTATACCAACGTGACAGCTACAAACAGAGCAATGTATGCAGAAATATTCACTCACACTTGCTAAACTTGTAATCTTGATTTTCTTTGTAAAGTGGAAACTTAGCTGCATGTTTAATTCCCCCCCCCCCCCCCCCCCGCTCACTTGGAAGCTATCTTGGCTGGACCAATGGAAAGAAGGCGCCAGGGAAATGACATGACTTGTATCCTCATCTGAGACTGAAGTTGTCCCATCCCCTTCATAACTATTTTATTGGCCGTAACCCAGAAATCCCTTCCATTTATGCTACAATTTTCCTCATAATTATAGTAAAGATGTTGGCTGCTGCTTACCCTGCTGCTGATCTGTTGCAGTTCCCTGTCACTCCTTTCCCAAGCTGTTTCCTAGGTCCATCCCTGAACAGATCCTCAAAAAAGACCCAAGATGTCCATTACGCTGGATCTAGGGTTTCTGCTGCTATGACTCAGCCTCCTCTTCTACTAGGGCTTACTCTGGTACTGGCCCTTGGTCCATCTGCCTCTAGTCTAAAAATCAGAAGAGAGGCCAGTTATCCAGCATTGTAGGAACTCTAAAAAGGCCTGGTATTTATCATCACAGTTGTATTTGTGGGAAGGTTTTTATTTTGTTGCTCTAGAAACCTTTAAAAAAATGTATTTAACTTTGCTATTTTCTTTATTTTTCACTCAGAACCAGTAATGGCAGTGTTGTGAGGTACAACCTTTTCTGGGACCAAACACAACCGTGTCTGAAAAACAGCTATGGGGTAGAATTACTAGTGAAATCAGACATTTACAATTGAACATTTTACATGCAGTCTTTCAATAACAGGTGAGTGTGATGCAGTTTGAAGTCATGTAATGTATTACAAGTTGGACCTTGCAGGTCTGGCACCTTCGGGATTTGACCAATCCCCAACAAGGGAATTTGCTGAAACAGGGAAAGTCCCTGCCACTGGCCCTCCAGCCTGCTGACCCTCCCCACCGCTGGCTCCACTTCTGGGGCAGTCTCCACCCCCCTTTGGCCTGGCTGAGCAGCTGACCCTGGCCAGTCCTCCACTTCCCTACTGCCAGCCTCTCTGATACAAGGACTTCTTGGTTTAGGGAGGTAACAACGAATATTTCTTTCACCAGTGCAAGCTGGGGAAAAAAATCTCACAAATCTCAGTGAAATCTGGCAAACTATTGAATACATCATTGTTTCCAAAGACAAGCTTCGCTTGCTATTCACTTTGAAAAACTGCACTGATCTATTATTTATTTTAGCTAGAGGTTCCTGATACTTCTTCAAAAGTCCCAGAAAAAAATGGTAATAATGGCAACAAAACATTCTCAGTTTCTCACCAGAACGCTATAAAATGGAAATGAACCATTGACTCTTACTAAATTAAGACTCCCATCCCTCAAGCACTTATGCATATGACTGTTCATATGCCTAAATATTTGCAAGGGATTAAATAATCTTCAGATTCTGGTGAGAGCTTGATTGTCAGCACTGTTAATGTTTATGTAGAGTGATGTGTTACACTCACAGTAAATTTCATTCAGTTCTGTTCCCTGTCTCATCTTTGTTTTGTCATTTATTTGACCTGTCAATAGTTTGTTGCTCACTCAAACATCATACTTAATTCTATATTGCTTGGTTCTTTGTCAGGCAAATAAACTAACTAGACTACACAAACAAAAAAAGATGAGACACAATGTGTCTTCCTCTACTAAATTTGTACAGGGATTTTTAGGTTCTGAAGAGGTCACAACTAAAAAATGTCTTGGTATTTATTGCTTGTGTATCGGAATTATAGAATCAGTCTAATTATCAACAGCATTAGACTGGAAATGTAATTAGAAATGTTCAACTTTTAGAACAGTAATAGAGAAGTAGCAGTGTTAGTCTAGTCTAGCTGAAACAAAAAATGATTAATTAAGCCACTGAATTAATAGCAACCAAACATTTGGGCAACTATGGAAGTGTTTGTTTTACCAATGAAACTAAAAATCTAATTAAAAAGTCTTACTGCTCGTCTTGTAGAGCAAGTTTACCCACAGGTGGAAAGAAACAGTATCAGAGCTACATCTTTTTTCTTGTGATTTTACCATTTTAATAGAAGCCAAGAGAAAAGAAAAAAGTCAGTGTCACCATGGTAACAAGGACATCTTGTTTTAGAACGTACATTACAAAAAGGTACATAGACTAGACAGAATAAAATTAGTTACCTAAAAAAATGTTGATTTGGGGGGAAAGCAAACATTGCATAATCTGAACTACAAGATTATTTTGTTTTGTTTTCAATGTTTGCAGCTGTTTTCAGCTAAAATAGTACTGACTTGCAAGAATTAAATGCCTTTTCGTACTGCGCTGTACACAAGCAATGCCCCATTCATAGTTTACCTTTCTTATGATTTAAGAGTTGCTTCCTAAAATCCCTTTTTTCTGTAAAGTTCATCCAAGAAGTGTACTAAACAAAATATTAAACAGACAATCCTCTCACTTATTTTTTCTTCTCAGCTTCCCAGTAAGTCAGTCAGATAGAGCTTTCACTGGTAGGAAGTGCCAGACTCTGTTTGAGTCACTAGAGTTGTAACAATCAGCTCAGAATATTCTTACGTCTTTTCCATTTCTATTATAACAAGTTTGGGACAGGAACTGCCTTCATTTTGTGTCTTGCACAGCGATGAACACACTGCTGGTGTCTAAAATATATTAATAAAATAACTGCAATGACTCATCCACCTACAATGTTTAGAAGGCATTTCAAAACAATGTAAGCAAACAGTCTATTCATCTTATGAGTGAGTCTAGTCATCTTATGATTGACTGTGATTATGTTTCTATATCACCTTATTTCTACACTTCAGTGTCCAAATTTAGTGATGTACCTTCCCCCTATGCAGTTGAAAGTTTTGAGCAGGAAATCTCTAGATATTGTCAGAAAATTAAATTTGGCTTGTTTCCACCAGTTGGGAGGAAACAGGTTGCAAGGATGAGCAGAAAATATCATTTTTTTAAATCCACTTAATGTATCCATCTATGACTGTTAAGAAAAATTATGCTCAGATGACTAGTATTATGTAGAATGCAATACTTCACAGAAGCTCTCAGACCTGCCAGTCATGTCCGCTGGTCTCCAAATTCATTTTGAAATGAGTCCACTTTTGCGATCTAGAGAAAAGAGCTTTCATGTGGGATATGAAACTATTTTGGTTTTAGGAAGGGAACCAGATTTGACATACAAACAGCTTCACACAGTCCATGACATGACAAGCATGTTGACTCCTCCTTTCTGACACAGACTAGATCGCAGAATTAAGTGTTTTTGTAGACGTTTCCAAACCCTCATTCCAAGAGAAGTATAGCCTACTACCGTTTTCAGCTAGCTTCTGATGAAGTCTATGCAGTAAATATGTTGCATACAGGATCTGATATGGAAAACAGACCCTATCCAGAATGTAGGGCTACCAGAGCTCATAGGGAAATTCTCTCCAACTAATTTTGTCAAGACTACATATTCTTTTTGACTCCACTTGGGTCTTTTCTTGATATGGTTATTTAGCAATGAATACAAGAAATAGCTGTACTACCTTAACTATCATTTAGGATTTAGGGAAATAATTGAAGATAAGCCCAATATCCATCAGAACAACAAATCCAAATATTTTTCCCTTTTAGGAAAAAACATGAATTATCCAATACATTCACTCAAGATTCTTATTCCCCACCAGAAATAGATGCAGGCATTTTTAGTGCCCCCATGTTCATCAAACTTAAGTATTAGGACATTTTTTAACGTGTCTCATTTTTTCCTTTTCTGAGAATTGTGTAAATTAATTTGTGAATTCTTATGGGGCTTTGAAGGTAGGGGATGGCCAGAAAGGCAGAAGTCGATAAAGTAAAGGCAGGCATAGAAGACGAGGGTCATTCGATCCTCTGGCATTTGTGCGAACAGCTTTTGGTAGAGGAACTGGCAAGCCCTGAGCCACTGTGTTGTTTGTAGGCAATAGAATTTCCTCTTGGGTACATGTTGCTAGATGTCAAGCAATCAAAGCGTGGCTCTTGAATCCTTCAGGGTATGGAATGAATCATCAGTTTTCTTGTTAAAATGATGTAATTCAATAAGAGGGAGGTTTTAAATGGTATTTTGCACCTCTGTGGGAAACCAGGTGCATGAACCCAGGATGTCCTCCCAATGCCCAGAGCCACTGAATACAATGAGATAGCAGATTGAAACACCTGCATTACCATATGTTCCCCTTCCTCCAGGACAGATTGGAAGCAGGACTGATCTGGAAAAGACAGCTTTTCAGTAAAGTCCTCCAGTTTGCCACAGGTGAGAAATTTGTATTTGGCCAACAAAACTAGATAGTTCAAAAACTGGAACTAGATACTAGTTATAAGAAGACCTGGCTTCCCAGATGATCCAATCGTTTGCCCTCCTTATCAGCTGGGGTGGAGCACAGGCGCTGATGTCTAGACGGGGAAGTTACTCACCAGGTGTAGTAACGATCATTCTTCGAGATGTTCCCCGTGGGTACTCCACTCTAGGTGTCAGGCTCGTCCCGGCGCCGCTGATCGGAGGCTTTTCGTAGCCGTAACCGGCCGGACCGCGCATGCACGGCAGGCTACGCGCAGTTTCTTCAGTCACGCAGTCCGGCCCCTCCGCCAGTTCCTGTCACCGTCCGGAATCTGTAATGAGACAAAAAGAACAGACCCAGAGCGGGGAGGAGGGCAGGACGTGGAGCACCCACGGGGACACATCTCGAAGAACGATCGTTACTACACCTGATGAGTAACTTCCCCTTCTTCTTCGAGTGGTCCCCGTGGGTGCTCCACTCTAGGTGACGACAAAGCAGTAGCCCAGATGCGCACCGGGTCAATGTTCCTCCGTAGAGGCTAGAACCGCGGACGCTACTGCTGCATCCGGGGCCCAACATCGTATTATAGCGTAGTGATGAACGAAAGAAGGGCTAGAGGACCAGGTGGCTGCTCGGCAGATGTCGCTGAGAGGTACGCCTCTGGCAAAGGCAGTGGAGGAAGCCATCGCTCTAGTGGAATGAGCAATAGGTTGAGAAGGGAGAGGCCTTCCCTTGAGCGAGTGACACATCAAAATGCAATCGGTAATCAGTCTAGCTATGCGTTGACTGGAAAGAGGATTGCCTTTGGAGCGCTGTGCTATGGACACGAGTAGCCTGTCCATACCTCTCCATGAGCGCGTTCTTTCTATATAAAAAGCGAGTGCTCGTCGCACATCGAGCATATGAAGCAAGGTCTCTGATGAAGAAGCATGCGGTCTGGGATAGAAGGCAGTCAAAACTATAGGTTCATTAATATGAAAAGAAGTATTGATCTTGGGGATGAATGTTGGATGTAGGCGCAATGTCACTGTGCTCCTTGAAAAGGATGTGTAGGGCGGACTCGCCATCAGCGCCCCTAACTCGCTCACTCTATGTGCGGAAGTGATAGCCAGTAGGAATACAACTTTCATCGTTAACATTCGGAGCGGTATTGATGCCAACGGTTCAAAGGGGGGATGCATAATTGTGCGTAGGACCAAATCGAGGCTCCAGGCTGGTGGAGGGGGTCTGTGAGGTGGGTTCAAGTTCGTTAGACCTTTAGAAATCTTTTTGTAATTTGATGGGAAAAAATCGGGGAACCTTGCAGAGGTTCATGAAAGGCACTGATTGCTGCTAAATGAACTCTCAGGGTAGCCATAGCGAGACCGGAGTCGTGAAGGTGAAGGACATAGTCCAGAATGTGTTGGAGAGGAGAAACAATAGGTTGTACGTTTCGAGCTCGGCACCATTGAAGAAACCTACGCCATTTTGCCAGGTAAGATTTCCGAGTAGAAGTTTTTCTACTGCTCATAAGAATCGTCTTAACTTGCTGTGAACAAAGGTGCTCGTCCTGCTTGAGCCAGTTAACCACGCTGTGAGGTGAAGTGACTTGAGTCTGGGATGTAGGAGAGCTCCCTCCTGCTGAGATAACAGGTCCGGGTGAAGAGGGAGTGTCCACGGTGGGCATATCGACATCCTATGCAATAGTGGATACCACGGCTGTCTTGGCCATGCCGGAGCTATCAAGATGACTGTCGCTCGTTCGAGTATTATTTTCTCGAGAGTTCTCGGTATTAGAACTGTCGGGGGAAATGCATAGAGGAGCAATCCGGTCCAAGCAGTGAGAAGAGCGTCGCCCAGAGATCCTTTTCCGATCCCCGCTCTGGAACAGAATTGGGGACACTTGGCATTTTGCATTGTGGCAAAAAGGTCTACTTTCGGCATACCCCATCTGCGAAAGATGCGCTGAAGAACGTCTGCCCTTATCTCCCACTCGTGATCTACCGGGAATCGTCTGCTTAACGAGTCCGCAATGACATTGCTGATGCCAGGTAAGTACGACGCCATGATGGTTACGCCGTTCCTTATGCACCAGTTCCACAACCGTACTGCCTCCTCACAGAGGGAACGAGATCTGGCACCTCCCTGCCGGTTTATATTGTACATTGCTGCCACGTTGTCTGTGAATATCCTGACAGCAGTGTGCCATATGCATGGAAGAAAATGCTTGCATGCTAGGAAAATGGCACGTAACTCCAGGAGATTGATATGATATGTCTTCTCTATGGAGGACCATTTGCCCTGAATGCAGTCGTTGCCCATATGTGCCCCCCAGCCTATGAGAGATGCGTCTGTCGTTATAAGCACAGAAGGTTGAGGACGATGGAATGGGACTCCGGAAAGGAGGTTTTCTGTGCATTTCCACCAACGCAGGGAGTCGTCAATGTGAGGCGGTAGAGTGACTGTCTTGTGGATGCTGTGTTTCTGTGGTAAGTATGCCTTTCGTAACCAGTGCTGAAGATCTCTGAAGTGAAGTCTTGCATGAGGGACCATGAAGGTGGTGGATGCCATGTGGCCTAGGAGACGCAGACACATATGTACGGACACAGTCGGAGCGATATCGAGGACCTTTACCAGTTCCTGTATTGCTTGGAACCTGTCTAGAGGTAAGTATGCCCTTTCCGTGATGGAGTCTAGGACTGCGCCGATGAACTTTATATTCTGTGTCGGGACAATGGTCGACTTCTGTTCTTTTATTATCAGGCCGAGAGAATCGAACGTGTTTCTGGCCAACGAACGTGTTTCTGGGAGCTGCCGCGAGACCGAAGGGGAGAACCCTGTATTGGAAAAGGTCATTGTTTATTACAAAGCGCAGAAAACATCTGTGCGCCGGGTAGATTGTAATGTGAAAATATGCATCCTGCAAGTCGAGGGCCGCAAACCAATCGCTGAGATTCAGAGATGGAATTATTGTCGCTAATGTCACCATCTTGAAATGCCTTTTTTGCAGATAATGATTGAGATGACGCAAATCGAGAATCGGTCTCCATCCCCCTGTCTTCTTTTCCGTCAGAAAGTAACGGGAATAAAACCCTTTCCCCAGAACTATTTCGGGACTTTTTCTATGGCTCCTCTGGCCAGCAGGCGTAGAACCTCCTGTCGCAAAAGAGTATCGTGAGAGGGGTCCCTGAAAAGGAACGGGGTTGGTGGGTGGGTAGGGGGCATTGAAGTAAAGGGGATGGTGAAACCTGATTTTACTATGTCCAATACCCATTTGTCGGTGGTCATTGCGGCCCAGCGATGATAATAAGGCCGAAGACGATGATGGAAGATGGGAGTAGTATTGGTAGTGATGTCGACTGCGATTGGTATGACTGCGCCCTCGACAGACGAGTCAAACCTGTTGTTTGGCGTGTGGTACGTTGGTCACCCTAGAAGGTTGCGGGCACCTACGTTGTGGCCTCTGCTTGGATCGGGTGTGATCAAACGGGCGAGGTTGTTGTTTTTGGAATTGGAAGTTATATCGCCTCTGATATGGGAAGAACCTCCGGTGGCGGAACGGTGGAACGTACATGCCCAGTGTACGAAGGGTCGTACGGGAGTCCTTTCCGGTGTGGAGCACCTCATCCGTTTTATCAGCAAACAATTTCAATTTGTCAAACGGGAGGTCTTCAACTTTCACTTGCAAGTCTCTCGGAGCCCCAGCAGCAGCCAGCCACGAAGCCCTACGCATGGATATCACGGTGGCTATTGATCTCGCGGCCGTGTCCGCAACATCCATGGCTATCTGTAGACTGGCCCAGAAGCAAGCATACCCCTCCTGTACCACTGCACGAAGAATGGATTTATCCTCTTCGGAGGCATTCTGGGCCAGCCCTGCCAACTTGGCAATGTTGTCAAACCCATGATTGGACAGTAGTGCCGCATAATTGGCAATGCGAAGAAGGAGGGTAGACGATGAATAGACCTTCCTACCGAAGATGTCTAATTTTTTGGCCTCTTTTTCCGCTGCCGCATTCCTTGCCTGCGGATTCTTGGCACAATTAAGGGCTGCGTCCACTACAAGGGAATTCGGTTGGGGGTGTGTAAAAAGAAATTCCAAGCCTTTGGAAGGTACAAAATACCTCTTCTCCGCCCGCTTTGACGTAGGCGGGACAGAGGCCGGGGTGTGCCAGATTTCTGAGGCTGGTTCAAGAATCGCCTCATCAATTGGGAGTGCTGCTCTAGACTGTTGTTTGGGGTGCAAGTTCTAAAGTAACTTGTATTGCTTCGTCTGAACGTCCGCCATATGAACGTTCTGCGTGTACGCCACTCGTTTAAAAAGATCTTGGAATTCCCGACCGTCATCCGGGGGTGAATGATCCCCTTGAAATATCGCTTCGTCCGGAGAGGATGAGGCAGCGTCAGCTAGAGATATTGCATGCGAAGGAACATCCTCATCCGAAATTTGACCTTCCTCAGGATCAGACATCTGAGGAGGTGGTGAGGGGGCAGCTACCGGAATCTTTGGGGATTGTTGCAGAGAACCCGCTGGGGACTGGTATCTATGCCGCGAGGTATGTCAATGGCAAGAATGAGGAGATCGAGACCTTATGTAGGCATAAGGAGAATAGTCCTTCTCTCGATGGCGATAAGAGCAGTCAGGAGATGGTCTCCTGGACGAATAGACAGCGCTGTATCTGCTGCCATAGGACCTCGAAGGTGAGCGCGATGGTGAGCGAGATCTAGGTGTGTGCATCCCGAAATGTGGTATGGGATGCCTATAGACATGCGTGTAGTGTGTGGCCTCGAGTAACGGTGCGGAGAACGTGAGGCGCGATAATAACGAGGCTCCCTCGGAGAATGGTATCGCGGGAGGGAGGGAGACAGTGACAGCGAGAATATTGGTGATGGCGAAGGGGACGATCTTCGAGGAACCGACTTCTTTTGGGCTTTTGTAGGTACCGCGCAGGGCTCCTCGACGGGAGAGTGCCTGGAGACGTGATCGTCATCATCATCCAAGAGCAGTATTGGAGAGTGCTGCACCGATACTGATGGGGAGGCAAACTGACCCTCCGGTGCCTTAGGCAGAACCGAGCTGCTGCGGTCCGCCGGTGCCGCAAACCCCTTTTTAACAACTTGCGGTGCCGCCCCCGGCACCGAGGTGTGACTGTCGCTCGGCACCGCATCAGGTGCCGTGGGTGTTCGGCGCGTTGGTGCCGCCTGCTCTGCCGGTGCCGCTGGTTGAGTCGGTGCCAGCTGTGGTGCCGTAGCGTGCTTCCGCACCGTCGGTGCCAACATTTTAGGGTCGGACAGACCGATAGGTTGCCGCCCTTGAATTATCGGTGCTGAGTGTTGCCTGGTAGGGCTGGCGGCAGTGGACGGTGCCGGCACTGAAGATGACCGTCCCACCGACTTACTCCTGTCTGGTTTTTGTTTCGTAGGTTTATAACCCATTCCAGAGGTACCTGGCTGGTCACTCTCACTGATTTTAGATCAAGGGACCGCGGCCAGAGATTGCGCCGGGGAGACTCTTTTAGCTCTCTTTTGAGTCGACCCGCTCTGCGGTGGAGACGTCCTCTTGCAAGTCTTAGAGGAATCTCCTTGAGGCGTTTCAGAAGGCTGTAGAGCCTTATCAAATAGAATAAGCTTCAGCCTCATGTCTCTGTACCTACGTGCCCTGGCCGTTAGTTTGGAACAATGGGCACATTTGGTCGGCGCATGGGACTCCCCCAAGCAGCGTATGCATGCGTCGTGGCCATCGGACGCTGGCATGGGGTCTTTGCATAGCGAACATTTCTTAAACCCCGGTGAACCGGGCATTTTGAATTTTCTGTCTTTAAAGATAACGAAAACTAGAAAAAAACAGTAAGCTTAACTAGCTACGTCCAACTTTAAGACTTTTTTTTTTAACAAATAATTAACTAGCTAACTGTAACTATAAACTGAGGAAAACTCGTGACAATTTTTAACTTTTCTATCTAAAGGAGCTGTCTCTGAGGAGCGAGTCCGATCTCCGTCAGCAACCTAGGACGGTTGAAAGGAACTGGCGGAGGGGCTGGACCGTGTGACTGAAGAAACCGCGCGAAGTCTGCTGCGCATGTGCGGTCCGGCCAGTTATGGCTACGAAAAGCCTCCGATCGGCAGCGCCGGGATGAGCCCGACACCTAGAGTGGAGCACCCACGGGGACCACTCGAAGAAGAACATTCAGTTGCTGCTTGCATCATGAGATTGGGATGGAGGTGTGAGAAAAACTCAGACCCCATAGCTGATACATAATATGTGGCAGGCATATGCCAAGCTGTTTTGAGCTGGCTGCAGAATGGCCTTGTTGACTGGCAGAGCAACTCTACTCAGTGCCAAGGAATGAAGGACGTCCAGGAGCTGATGTTACTCATTTTGTACTTCTTCCAGAAGTGTGAGACAAAAATCATCTGCCACATAAGATTTTGGAATTGTCAATAGTCATCTGGAAGTGAAGGGAAAGTCAAAATCACTGCAGCATCTGGAGAGAATAACGGAAAATGCCCTTGCTCCAGCAATACCATTGGAACTGGACTGAGTGGTTCTTACTCCATACTTGATTTGGCATCCTCAAGCAGATATTCCCATGTTGGGGGCGGAGGTAAAGCTTCCCTTGTAGAATGGGTAGATTCTGAGGGTAGTACTGGCATCAGGATCTCCAATATGGCCAATTGGACAGGGGCCCCCAGATCTGCACAAGGCCCCATTGTGTGGGAAACTGGTGACTTCTCTGCTTTTATAGAAGAGGGTACTGGCATGATGCCAGTGGTCATTCTGAGTACTTGTAGTAGCATTAGGGAATGTGAGGCCTTTGTACTCCATCTGAATCCTCTGAGGATGAAAATTGGGATCCTAGTTCCAGTGGTAGTACTGTTGAGCTAGTGGAAACCTGTAAACTATAGGAGGATGTGCTGAAGCATGTCTTCAGTGTGGTATGTCTTGGGTAGAAAATATGGCCTTCCTAAATGTGGATGGTAGTGGAAGGCATGGGAGATCCCAGTTTTCTTAGGCAAACAAGTCATGTGGCTGTGATGCTTTCTCCAATCTCCCTGGCATTAATCTCAGAGGGGTAGCCATGTTAGTCTGTAAGGGTGAATCTACACTGCACTGTTATTTCGAGATAAGTTGTGTTATTTCAAAATAATGCCAACATCTCCACGGCCATTCTGTTATTTCAAAATAATTTCAAAATAATGGATGGCTTATTCCAAAACCTCATTCTAAGAGGAATAATGCTTATTCTGAAATACCTATTTCGAAATAAGGTGTGCGTACACGCTCCACTGCTACTGCAAAATAGCCCCTCACAAGGGCCATTCTAAGCTATTCCTCCTCGGTGCTTCCTGGGGCTCTAAATCGAGATAGGGAAACTTGCCTTGGACTAATATTGAGGCTTCCCTGCAGTGTAGACATGCTATTTTGAAATGAGTTATTTTGGAATAACTATTCCAGAATAGCTTATTTTGAAATAAGCGGGCAGCATAGACGTACCCTAACTGTAAAAAATTAGTCCTGTGGCACCTTAGATTTGGGGTGGGCAATAGTTTTTTGCAGGGGGCTACTTCAAAAATTTCTGAAGTGGCCTTGGGCCTCGAGTGGAAGGGTGGGGCCTTGAGCAGAAGGGGTAGGTCAGGGATACTTTTCGGTTCCTCACCCCCAGACCTCCCCTTTCCAGAGGTGCCCGTGTCCCTGGCTGGGAGGAGACTTCCCATGCTCCCCTGCTCCTAGGCCAATCAGGGCTAGGGAGCGGGGGAGCATGCTAAGTTTCTTTTGCTCTGTCTCCACCCTGCACAGCGCTTAAAAATGCCACGCACTCCTGGCAGGGCAGAAGGAAGGTCTGCATGCTCCTCCTCGATTGGCCTGGGGGTGGGGGAACGCACGAAGCCTCCTCCAGCTCTGCCAGGAATGCCTAGCACTTTTAAGCACCACATGCTGCTCGCAGGGCAGGAACAGAGTGGAGGAAAGCTTGTGTGAAGCTTCCTCTAGCCCTGTTAGAAGCGCCTGGCAATTCCAAACACCACGTGCTCCTAGCAGCATGGAGGAAACTTCGTGCACTCCCCTTGCTAACAGGCCATAATAGGCCTGGGGACGGGGGAGTGGCAGGACCTCTGTGGACTGGATCCACTTGCATGGCGGGCTAGAAATAGTCTACGGAGGCCCCTTTGCCAACCCCTGCCTTCGATACTAACCAAAGTATATAAAATCATTAGCTTTTGTGGGTAAACCCCACTTCATCAGATGAATTGGAGTGGAAATAACAGAAACCAAGATTATATAAAACCACAGAAGAAATATCTGAAATTGTAGGACCTGTGATAATGAGGCTAACTGACCCATACATAGCTTTTGATGTGGAAATGCCAATGTTAAAGGCAGGAGAAATTAGTTTTGTAATGCACTAACCAGATAATGTCTTTGTTTAAGCCCAGGAAAATGGTATCAAATCTGTAGATGAATTCCAGTTGTGCAAAGTCTCTCTGTAATTGGCTAGTGAAATTCCTTTGTAGAATAATGGCTACTTTTAAATTTATTATTTAGTGACCAGGAAGGTTAAAATGTTCCCATGTAGGTTGTGTTACCATTTCTGAGGTCTGATCAGTGTCCATTTATCCATTGTTGTGGAGACTGTCTAGTTTGGTCAATATACATGGCAGAGGGGCACTTGATGGCATATATCACATTAGGATGTTGAGTAATATGAGCCTTTAGGTTCTGAGTTCGGTGATTAAGTCTTATGATGATGTGATGTCACTTGTATAGATATGTGGACAGAGTTGGCAACAGGGTTTTCTTGCAGGAGTAGGTTCTTGGGTGAGTGAATCGGATGTGTGACTCCTGGAAAAGATTGGCTTCAGGTTGCAGAGGGTTGTCTGTAGGTGAGGATTAGTTGGTCTCCCAAAGCTTGTAAGAGTGAGAGATCATTTTCCAAGATAGGTTGTAGATTGTCAATGATTCTCTAAAATGGTTTAAGCTGAGGGCTGTAGCTGATGATTGGTGGTGTTCTGTTTGCATTGTTGATCCTGTCTTGAAGTAATTGACTTCTGGGTCCTTGTCTGGCTTTGTTAATCTGTTTCCTCACTTCCCTAGGTGGGTATTTATGCTTGATAAAGATCATTGTAGGTGTTGGTCTCTGTCTGTGGGACTGGAGCAAATCTGGTTGTATCTTATTGATACTGGTTCTATATCTGGAATCAGCACCATAATGGAGGACTTCCCTGAAATTGACAGATTCCTTGTCTAAAGGGAGTTCAGTATTGATGGTATAAGTGGACCAGGGCGGGGCAAGATGAGACCCAGGGGCTGGACCCGGCCGGCTTAATCTTAAACTTTGATCTGCCCCATGGACTGCATCTGGCCACTTTCTATTTATATCCTGCTGCCCATGCCACTGAATTTCCAGGCGGCGGCTCACGCAGCAGAATCCCATTTAAATGGCTCAGCTCACGGTCACGGCGCTACCCTGGCAGGGGACAGAGTTGCAAGCTTTTTAAATAGTCGCAACGACCTTAGGTAGCTGCCAGGCAACACAGTAGTCGAAGAGCTGGGAGCTGCGAGACCTTTGCTATGTTTTTAATTCAAAGCATCTCTGGCTTAGACGACTCTGGGGGAGGCTGGAGGGAACTGGCGTTTAAGCTGGCTCTCCCCTCCCCCAGCCCTGGCTCCTGCTTCCCCCACTTGTTGCCTCTCTCTGATAGAGGCTGCAGGGAGAGAGAAGTGACTAGAGGCAACACTAGTCTACTATCCAATTAGCTTATGCTTATTGGATAGTCGATTAATCACTTACAACCCTACCCTAGCCTGGGTCTGAATGAGACCTAATGGCAACTTCCATGAGGTGCTTCTTAGGGCAGAGACCTCTTGGATACAGCTTGGCAAGGACTGGCAGATACTGCACCTGGGATGAGGGCAGGCAGCACAGATTTGTAATCCTGGTGCCTATGTCAAATTTGGTACTCACCTATGGGTACTGACGTGGTAATGGAGGAGGGGGTAAACTAATACACAGATTCCTCTGAAATCTTAGTTCTATTAAAATACTCCTAAAAGTAAAACTACATTTAAAGAGTAAAAGTACAAAATACTTCAAGCAAACCTAACAATAGACAATTCTAAATGCTTGGAGGTACATCATATTTGAGAGAACACTGGGAGCTGTGATTTGGACCATGCAGCAGTGAAAGGAACTGGAGATGCAGTCATCCACCCTACCTTTTATCACCTCCAACAAAATCATGAGGTGAGGCAAGGACACGTGCAAACCCACAAAGAAATACAATAGCAATCATCATGCAAAGAAGCTGAATCCCTTCCCCCCCTACAGTCTGAGCCACTGAAAAATTCCTTACTGACCCAAAATATGGCAACCTGTTACACTAAGCACATGGGTAAGACTCACAAGCCAGGCCCCTGGGAAAGAATTCTCTAGTAACTCTCCAGCCACTGGAGCCTTTCTTGCTACTAGTTACAGATCAGCTACATGCCACTGCAGGAAGTCTCATTATACCATAATCTCAGTTTGCTGCTATGAGCCTTAAATCCGGAGTGTTCAGAAGGATTATTATTATTACTTATACCAGGGGTGGGGAATCTAATGCCCAGGGGCCAGATGTGGCCCCAGCTTGTCTGAGGTTCAGGGCTCTCCCACTCCAGTATTGGGGAGCCTGCACTTGTGCTCCAGCCTCCCAGCCATCCCCTTGTGGGGCTGGAGCACACAAAATCTACTAGTCTGTCCCCCCCATCCAGGCTCTGATGTTTGAGGGGAATGTGAGGAGTGTCTTTTTCCTTCTCAGTTAGGGGCAACATCAGTGAAGGTTGGGGGGAAGGGGTTGGGGTTTGGTTTTTTTGCTCCTTACTTGTGTGCAGCCCCCCCCCCCAATTGATTTTTCTGTGGGTCAGCGACTCCCCAGCTCAAAAAAGGTTTCCCACCCCTAATGTATGCCCTGGGAGAATCTGCTTCAATACAGAAATAAAACTCCCTTTGATTGCACACTCATAGCTGTCACTTGCCACACCACACTGGAACCTAGTATATGGGATATCATTACAACCCAAACTCAATAGGAACTTCATCCCAAAAGAAATCTTCCCTGAATCCCCTCTTTTGGCCTTCAAACAACCCCCCAACCTCTCCAAGGTCATCATCACATGCAAGCTCTCTACAGACCAAGACACACTAACTCAAAACAGCAACATACCCTCCCAGAATAAATGCAAAGCCTGCAGTCACATCTCCACTATTAGAGTGCTCTAGTCTATAATCTCCACAATACTTACACGTGCCCATCACAATATCTGGTGCACTTCATTCAGTGCATTAAGTGCATGAACAGCAACCAAGTGGGTGAAACCAGACAACTGAATTAATTCGCAAAGAAAAATATAAAAATGCCACATCACTTTTAGATAAACACTTTTCTATATCTCAGCTATCAGTCCTCATCCTCAAAGAAAATCTGCACAATAGTTTTAAAAGATGAGTAGGATCTTAAATTCATAACTTGGCTAGACACTAAAAATCCAGGACTGTGGAGACGCACTGTATTTATGGCTTATTACAACAATCCCCCAACTCCGCTCTTCTCCCTGTTCATGACTGTAGGGTGTTTAGGGATCACTTCACCTTGAATGGTCCCTTGAAATGTGTCTTAGCTACTTATGCTAAACAACCTGTTCCACCTTGTATTTAGCTGTGACACTGAGTGCATTCCCCAGACAGGAAGAAGAGCTTGGTGTCAGCTCAAAGCTTGTTTATCTCAACAACAGAAGTGGTCCAATAAAAGAGAGTACAGGCTCAAACTCTTGCATGGATGTTGCAGGACCAGAGTTCCAGTGGAGGGCCAGCAGCAATGATCCCTGCAGGGAAGCAAGCACGGCTGCCCAGCAGGGTTGGGAGACCTAGCACATGGTTGCCTGGTAGGCCCTGGAGCTCCAGAGTGGCTGCCCAGTGGGTACAGGAGTTTCATTGCAGTGCGCATGGCTGCCCTGTGAATCCGGGAGCTCTAGTACAGCATGAGTGGCTGTCTGACAGGTCGTGAAGCTCCAGCACAGTGTGGGAGACTGCCCTGTGTGTCTAGGAGCTACAGTGCAGCGTGCAAGGCTGCCCTAGAGGTCCCAGCAGCACGACAGCAATGTCTGCCCAGCAGGGTCGACACTTGCATTGGGACCAGCAGGAGATGGGGAGTCAGCTGAGAGGCCAGGCAGCCAGTGGCAAGGGTCCAGAAATGACCTGCCCTGTTCCAGCAAAATCCCTCATCCAGGACCAGATAGGTTCTGAGGGTGCTGGACCAGGAAGGTCCAACCTGTACCTAATCCACCTTGTCTGTCAATGCCATTTCCTAAAATCTAAATGGAAAAAAATTTTAAGGAATATCTCTAGAACATGTGAAATCTGGACTGAAATTATATTACTTCATAATTATATGTATTTCACTGAAAAGAATTCAAACATTTGAATAAGTATTTCCAGTTTGTAAAGGTCATTTTTATTTGAACCAGCCTTGAATAATGTTGATTAGCTCGCAGCTATATCAGGCAAGGGAAAAAAGAAAAGAAGACTGAATGCCATTCACATTCCAGTATAAATTATACAGCAAGATGTTGCAATCTTGCAACATATTTTATCCAACTTCTGACATCACAAATCATGCCAAAAAGTGTTTTGTAGCTATACAATATTTTTTCAGAATGAACTGTTTATGCATTTAATTAAAAAAAGACTAGATAATTTAATTTCTCAAGTGTGCATCAGTCTTATGTCCACAATCATTTACATTCCACACTTCATGCTCTCAAACATATACCTGAAAGAAGTCTAAGATTTTTTTCAGTCACTGATACTATTAAAGATATTAGGTAGTTTTATATACAGAAGCTTATTATATGATTTAAACTCTAGCAGGCAATAAGTTACTGACATATGCTGACCAAAACAATATTCCATCTAGATCAATTATGTATTTAATACATTGAAATAAAAAAAAACCTTTTGGAAGTTTTATGCTGCTCATTATTTTATACTTTGCAGTGCATAAGAAAGTAAAACTAACTTTTCCTGAGTGTTTACTACCTCCCTATGAGCCACTTAAAATATGCTTTTTATACTAGTCTTGTCAAAACTGTACAATTAAGACATGCTGTATTTTGTAAATTTCAGAAAAGACTGATCAGCAATTCATAGTAATATTTAAAAGCATTTTAAAATTCCTTCATCTCAATTTTATAAGTCTACAAAGGATAGCATAGGTTTAACATGTAGCAAAAATTGTGTTAACATCTTTTTCAATTAACCAAATATTCCAAAATATATAAGTCATATCTTCCAAAACATGGAGGGAATAGTCTGCCTGAAAGGTTTCAAAGTACAATTTTAACAATTTATTTTTCAACTCATTCTTCCATTACTAACATAATGCTTAACGAGCTGCCCCCATTCTAGGCGAAAATAAAATAAAATAAAAACTGAACACCTTTCAGTATTGTGTTTTGGACCAGCAGGAAGGATTTCTTACAAATTCATCTTTGTGCCAAAGGCTACAGACAACGAGTTTCTAATTCAATCTTCTCCTCTGTTTGAAGCACGTCTGGTTCTACTGGAGCAACAGGTGGTCGGAGTATAATCTCTGGCCCTCCCCCATAGATTGACTGGAGAAAATTCCAAGTTTCTTCAGAAATCTGTCCAGAATCTGCTCCTGAAAACAATATTTATTTTTTTAAAACATGTATCTTAAAAAGTTTAGATTGATCTAAACTCTTAATTTTGTAGTTTTAAAAATGCTGAAGAGTGGCTAAAAATACCTTGCTCTAAATATAAAATACTCACAGGTTGCACCTCTATAAACCAGAACTCTGGTCCAGCAACATCTGTGGTCTGGAAGGACCATGGATGTTTCAGGATCAGAGAGTCCTAGTGCTATGCAGGGAGTAAGGAAGAGGAGGAATGCACAACCCAGCTGGGCTGCAGGGGCGTGGGGGATGCAGGAACTGGTGCAAGGCTCAGTGGGGTGGACAATGGGAGCTTCTATGCAGCGCAGCTCAGCTGGGCTGCGGGAGGGTGAGGTGGGGGTGGCAGGAGCCAGCGTGCTGCTCAGCTGGGCTGTGGGGGAGGAGGAGGTGGGTTGCTCAGCCATAAGGTTAACTATAGACAAGCTTGTTGTCAGGTTCTGGCAATTAATAAAGGATTTCACATCCAATTCCAGCTAACTAAGTCATGGAATTAAGGGACTCCGCAGAGTCCAGTCATAGTGGCTAAGACAAAATACTAAAGGTGCAGCGTATAAAATGGGAAACATGAAGGAATTCTCAGTATCCCGGGAAGAACACAACAATAGGACACTACAGATGACAAAAGCAGAATCACATTGACCTCAACAGGTGAGGGATCAGCAACTATGTAATTTACATGGTGCTGTACAGTATTTACCAGAGTTCCTATCATCTCTTTCTTTTTCAGCTCAGAGTCAATGAAAGGCAGATGAGTATGGAAGAAATACTTTTCCAATTCCTATCAAGTTCTGTTATGGCTTTGGATGTATCTTAAGCTATAGAAGAGGTGGGCAAAATACAGCCTGTGGACCAAATCCAGTCCATCCAATATTTCTATCTGGTCCACCCAGCTGATTAGCAGACCACTCATAACTACAATCGGCAGCAGCAGTTCTGGTCTGAAGTATGAATGGTGAATGACTGAGACGAGTGCTTCTTAAAGAGGCAGTACACTGTTCCTAAGATTTCTACAACAACCAACTTCCACACATACCACAAGCGCACACACATGAACACATTATGTGTCACACCGACTTTCCCCCTTCCCTCCTGTACTGCTTCTCTGCAGAGCAAGGGAAGGAAAACAACAGAGCAGGAGAACTTTTCCTGTTTTAAAGAGACAGTGCATAGCATTTCTCAGAAATTTACCCAGCAGTATCCAGCACACGCACACTGTGTCTCACACATCACACCCACAGTCTGTCACATACCCAGTCTCGTGCCACATACATATCCACACACATAATTTGTGTCACAAAGTCTCTGCGTCTCTCTCTCTCTCTCACACACACACACACACACACACACACTCGCTCGTTCGCTACCCCTCCTTCCATTCAAGGTCCTGCTCCTTTTGGAGGCCTGACCCTAGCTCATGACAACTTACCAAAATTTGTGGAGTGGGCCCTCTGCAAAAATGATTGCCCACCCTTGAGCTAGAATGAGAGCTTGGTGGCCACTCTACCAGTAGTGATTTAACATGGAATTTCCTTGTTGTTATGATATGATGCTGAATAAGGTGTACACAGAGTTTAAATTGGGGGAGGTAACCTCAGGCCCGGGGGCCAGATGTGGCTCAGGACTCCCCACTAGGCATAGGGGAGCATGCACTGGTGCTCTCCCACTGTTGGGCTGGAGCACACAAAATCTACTGGGGGGAGTGACTTTCTCCTTCTCAGTTGGGGACCATGAGGGTTGAGGTGTTTTGTTTTTTTTAAACTTCTTATTTGTGTGTGGCCCCCGACTGATTTCTCTATGGGTCAGTGGCCCTCAACCCAAAAAGAGATTTCCCACCCCTGATTTATATAATTAAACCTCTAATATGCCATGGGTCTATGTCTCCTAAGTTAATATAAGTATTTAGCCACACTGTATGTCAACTTTAAATCCAATCTTAGAGGGCAATATTATGAAATGCATTAAGATGGATTTTGAAAGAATATAGTTACTATATATTATAACTGCAGATGACTCCCTCTGTATTTAATGACCTATCTATAACAGTCCACTATAATAACCCTAGGCTGTCTCATTCAAATCTCTTTCAAAACATTGACTTCAATCACACTGCAAACTACAAAAAACATTAAGATTATTTTTATTTTATTCCTCTAGATATCTCAGTGCATTTTTTCTATCTGGATTTTAAAGTAAATTCTCTTGGGCACATTAATTTTCATGGGTAAACTCTTAAGAGTCCAGGTTGCTTGGGATCAGGTGTTCTGGGTTTTTTTCCAATTGCCATGTATATTCTCTGAACCTTAGCACGAAGAGCATAAAATCACTAAACCAGAAATGCATTGTAACAGAAATGCATATAGAACTTCAAAGCAGCACATTTCCCAAACCATTAACAAAGAATAGGCTGTATAAAGAATTTCTAAGATCAGAAGATACTTACCTGGTTTTAATACAACATTACTACATTTAGTGGCTGCAATCTTAGTATTATCAATAGGGCCTGGAGGATCTAGTGTGGAAAAAAGAAGAACTATAAATTAGGACTTGGAAAATGGAAAAAAAAAAGTAGTTTTTTTTTTTTTTTTAAAAAGCATGCAGTTGATTACTTCCCATTTACCTGCTGACAGATAAAATGTATATTTTGTACAGAGGAAAAGGAAATATATGCTTTCAGAACTATGATATGAAGACACAAATGGATATTTTTTCAGAGAGTAATCACTGCAATAATGAATAAAATCTCCAAGCAATTTAAAAAGCATGTGAGCCCCACTTACTATCCTTACCCACTCCCAAAAATAGTTATCCAATATTTAAATTGCAACTTTACAAAATAGACTTCCACCTGAAGAAAGTTCTATTAACGACACTGGTATACTGTGAAATTGATATGTTGCAAATATTATGCAAGAAGTCAAAACAGCATTTAATATTTTCTTTACTACTCTGCTCATATTTTATTTTGTTTTGTTTTCTGTCTTATCCATTCAACAACATTCAACCATAATTTACTTTACTGGAACTTCTATCTGATAAGGCAATGAACATAATGAAAGAGTACAGAGTACCTACCTAACAAAGAGAGTTTTACAACCCCAAGTAGCTACTTACCACTGTCTTTTCCCTTCACAAATCCTTCCCATTCTCTGAACCACTGCATACTGATGCAGTAAAAAATGGATGGAGATTCTTCTTCTTGGAATGCTCTGTTGAGCTGGAAAATAAACCAGGCCTATTACCCACACTGTTACAACTAGCTGCAAAATAGTTTTTTTCAATAAACCATTATTTTTGTCCAATATCTGATAAGTTAAGTCACAATATTTGAATTAATACAAAATTGTTTAAATGTTTTCAAGGTATCAAATCACTTGGTAGTTTTCAATCTTACAAAAGTATCTGAAAGTCAATTCCTACTTCCTTTGATAGTTTAAGATTTGTTCTTTCCTTTGAATAAACTAGTACCATGAATAACAACTTAAAACTAATACTCCTGTATTGAGTATAAAAGTATCCACCAACCATTACAAGTGAATAGATAGAAGGGAAGCATGGACTCAGATATGTGAAAGAAGAAATGTTACATTTGATTTAACCATCTCTCGCTTTGCATTTCTTATACCTAAACCTCAAATCACTAAGATAACCAGATCTTGCTCACTTTCCAAATGATGAGACCTTCAAAAGAAAAAAGTGATTTTGTGCCCTTTGTTATAATGTAAAAAAACAGAATGAAAGATTTTTATTATGATCTTTTTTAACTCTGAAAAAAAAAGGTTACTAACCTTCCCTAACTGTTGTTTTTCAAGATGCATAAAGCCCTGCAAATCCACAGAACTACAGCTCGTTTTTGTGGATATGGATGCAGGTGTGGATACAAATTTTGTATCTAGAATAGGGATGTGAACAACTAGTTGATTATTCAATAAGCAAATGCTTATTGGATAGTCGACACACTCATTGACTAGTTGCTTCTCCCCACCCTTGCTGCCTCTATCAGAAAGAGGCAGCGAGGGGGGGGAAGGAAAGAGGACTGGTGCTTCAAAGCAGCAGCGCCACATGAAACTCAGGGTCTGCTGCTTTGAAACACTGTGTGCAACCCAGGATCAGCAGAGGACTCCCCTGCTAACCCCAGGCTCCATGCGGCACTGTCACTTTGAAATGCCGCAGGGAGCATGGGGCCAGCAGGGGATTGCTTGAGTCTCCTGCTTAAGTCTCCTGCTGACCCCATGCTCCCCTCAGAACTTTCGCCTTTGAAGTGTAGAAAAGGCCTGGGATTGTTGCTACCCTTCAAAGGTGCAGGTGCCCTTACAGACTAATTGAATACTTGATGCAAATTGCATCAACTATTCAATTAGCTGATTAATCTAAATTTAACATCCCTAATTTAGAACCCTGAAAATCTGCAGATATCCACTTCACATCATGGGTGTGTGCATCCACAGGTATCCATGTAGATGTCCACGGCTCATTTTTGCAGAAACAGATATTGATACAAATTTTGCATCCGTGCAGGGCTCTAAAGATATGTTTGTCATGTCCATTCCATGCTCCATGTGTGCACACCCATGTGCACAGTTGCTGGAGATTTTTCGTTTAGTGAAAAACAGTATCATGCAGTGTTCCCTCTAAGATATGTGGCAGCACAGCTTCACAGGTGATTAATCAGCCTGGCCCAGTCAGAGACTCAGGGCTCAGTGGTGTCATGGAGCCCTACACTCATGCATTTATATAAAAACAGCTCCTGCCCCTGCGGTTTCTCAGTTCCTCCTGGACATAAACTCCATCAAAGGGATAGGAAGGAAGATCATGAAATGGAGATGAGCAACACTTCTCAAGGAAAATTTAAAGAAAGTTAACTATTTTTTCCTTCTTTGAGTGCTTGCTCATGATGATTCTAGGCTAGCTGACTCCCAAGCAGTATCCGTGGAGTGGGGCTCAGACTTCATGGAAACGTTTCTTGAAACACGGCTCTCATGAAGCAGGCATTATCCTGCTGGTGTACTGGGAAGTGAAAGTATGAACCAAAGACCAGGTAGAAGCTCTGCATATGTCCTGGATTGGTACCTGCACAAAGAACGCCCCTGACAATGCCTGTGTGCTCATGGAATGGGCCATCATCAAACAGAGGCAACACCCTTGCCTGCCCATAATAAAATTTGATGCAGGCAGTTATCCACAATGAGATCCTCTGGGACAATACCAGAACTTTCATCTGGTCCACCACTAATAAAAAGAGCAGAGTTCACTTGCAGTAGAGTTTTGTTCTGTTGGTATAGAAGGCCAGGGCCTATGTTGAAGGAGAAAGAACGATACACAATGAGAAAATCCAAACCACTAGGGTAAGAAGCCTGGCAAAAACAAGAAACTGTTCCAGCAACCATCACAAGGTGGTAAAAAGGAACTGAGAAGGCACAGGGTTAGTGGTGCCTCTTATAATGGGGCATGAGCACAGGGCTCCAGAGGACCCAAAGGCAAGCCCTACGGATACCACTAAGGGACATATCTCTAACAATGCAGATGCCTACCATGGAATCAACCTGAGCAAGCACTCAAAGAATCCAAGTTTTATCTACCTGATTTTCCTAGAATTTACACAGATGCCTGGAGAGATCCTAAGTAAGGAAGTCTATATTTAGATGGGTTTAAATTCTTATTTGTTGGGTTTGTTTACACCTATTTAACTAGAACAACTAATAATTTGGAGGGAAAAAATTCACTTTGCTAAAGATTCTCCAGCTCAGCCCCTGCACGAACTTGGAAAGTTCTTACTTCTGTGTCGTTTTCCTCAGTGTCTTTTTGGAAGACCCAGAGGAAAACAAGACATAGAAGTAGAATAAAAATTTTAAAAGCAACCTTAACTCTTCTTTCTACATCACCATTTTTTTCGCTCAGCAAGTCCCCTAGGGTGCGTCTACACAGCAGCATTATTTCAGAATAATGGCCATTATTCCAAAATAACAATGCGAGTGTCTACACAGCAATTCTGTTATTTGGAAATAAATTCAAAATAACAGACGGCTTATTCTGACTTCAGTAAACCTCATTCCACAAGGAATAACGCCTATTCTAAAATAGCAATTTTGGAATAGCAGTAGTGTGAATGCTACACTGCTGCTATTTTGAAATAGCTCCTCCCAAGGTCCATTCAAAATAATTACTTCCCAGTGCCTCCTGGGGCTCTAAATCGAGGTAGCATGTCCACATTAGGGAAACCTGCCTTAGACTAATTTTGAGGCTTCCCTTTAGTGTAGCGTAGTGTAGATGTGCTATTTCGAAATAAGCTATTTCGGAGTATTTCTTCCGGAATAGCTTATTTCTAATTAAGAGTGCAATGTAGACATACCCTTATAATCTTTGTGCTTAAGATTTAATAACCCTGTTTTCCTAATACCTTGAAGTCAGCTAAGCTATTATATTCTTCAATAAGAATGTAATGCGAAGGTACATAGTATTATTTTCTTTGAAACCAAATTTCCTAGCTTCTCATTTGCTCATTAGCAACAATGGAACCTCCAGGAATATCAGATAAAATAAATCTACAACAACTAACAGTAACTTTATGTATACTTCTTTCACACTGACTAGAGGCACAGTGCACTTCACAATAGGGCTAATGCAAACAGCATTATGGTTGGGAAATACTGACATCCAAAGCAAATGGGTTAATGTGTGTTAGATGGAAGGATCATGGGGCTGACACCATTAATATGTATCCATTAGTAAAACAGACTACAAATCAATTCACAGAATTAGGATCTCAGTAAACAGAAATCACAGTGTAGAGCAACTGTGACCAATCCGTAATAAACAAGAAGACACACAAGTAGTTGTATGTATGTATATAACTTTATATGCCACTATTTAGTATTTAAGTGTACTGGTTTGGCAGTTAGTATTGGAGATATAAACTGAAACAATATGAACTGGATATCAAATTAATTTATTCAATTACACACTAAAAAGACAGAATTTTTTTTGAAGACTCATAATAATTTTGGCTACCAAATCTACATAAGTGAGACAGTGTCTACAGTACAAATTTTGCTTGAAACAAGTTATTTTGGTGGTACAGCTGCCAAAATTTGTACATCAGTTGGGCATATATATACCTGGCAGTTTGTGTCGGCTATGCGTGTATTCACCAAGAATGTTCATGCTGATGTGAAGTAGGGTGCACTACGAGTAAGTATCCAAGTGTGTCACATGCCAATATCTGGCACAATATCTTTTGCAACATTCTTATGTTTTGTGTGACAGTAATGATGCACCTACAGATCTCTGGGAACTAGGTTCTCAGCATGCAACCATCCATATACCATAATTTTCATGCCTTTTTTAAAAATTCCACAAATCTGAGCAGCATTTTTCCATGTTTGCTATTTCTGACACAGAGTCCACGGGGCTCTGGACTATTCTTATGAAAGCTGCAGATACAGGCCCCGTGTCTCTCCTAAATTTGCAGATCCGCAAGCAATACTGCAACTAGGTGGGACATGACTCTTCAAGGACAGATCTGCTGAGGGACAATGAAAAACAATTCAAGGCTGTTGGTGGTGGTCTTAGAGCAGCTGCAAATGTGGGAGCACTGTTTCTGGGCCTGAGATGGAGCATGGATTGTGGGGAAAAGCATTGCAAAGCAGATTTGAAGTGACAAAGCAGTGGCTGAAAACCTTTCGGATGGGAAAGGCCACATTCCTGGATCTGTGTGCAGAGCTCATCCCAGCTCTCTAGTGCAGGAACACCAGGATAAGAACTTCATAGACAGTGGAAAAGCAAATAGCGATCACTCTTCAGATGCCTGCAACACCATATTGCTAGTGATCAGTGGATATCATTTTGAAGTTAAAAAAAATCCACAGGTGGGTGGGGTGGGTGTGTCACAGAGGTATGTAGGGCCATAAATCATCTCTTGCTACAAAGGACAGTGACTTCAGAAGTGTCCAGGAATGGATGGATTTGCAGCAATATGATTTGCAAAGTGGGACAAAAGACAATATGAATATCCTGTGCATCAGTCCACAAAGCACACCAACTGAAAGGGCTACTTTTTAATGGCAATGGTAAACCAGAATCGGAAGAATTTTGTTTTGCTGCCTGAGAAAACCAACTATGTCCTGGTCCATTTCCTACTACTCATCCTGCTGGGATTCCTGATCATCCATCTTTCTTTCATGCTGCCAGTTTATGGCCCTCCAAGCCCTCTATTCACAGTCTGAGGCAGCACTGGCTTAGTAGAACATGTCTTCCTTGTAAGCCCTCTTTTCTCCTCTTCTTCAGGATCAGGTGTTCTATAGCCATAGATAGGGTGCCTCTTCAGATAGCCACACAAGAAGCTGCTCATAAAAAAAGGGACACATGTACCATCTGACTTACAGTCGCACAGAAAGGGAACCTAAGTTTCAAAATTCCTTTCCCTAATTCCCATAAACACTTTTAATATATGCTTACTAGCACTTCAGCTGTGGTGCATCTTGGTACAGCACCACTCTCCTGCTCCCATTATCATAAATATGTTCCACCAGAGAGGAAAGAGGATTTTTTTTTCTATTGCATGAATTTATTACATTCTGGTTCCTATTCAATGAATCTGATTATAGGGGCTGTAGCACTGAATACTGGCATTATTTTTCACAGGCAGTGGAGATTTTAGCTGATACCTCACTCCTAACAGTCACAAAAGCAGAGAAAATAAAGTTTCTTTCTACTGGTTTCCGAAAGCTGTCTAAGGACAAAAGAAGAAAGTTTTATCCTCAAATCTGGTTCAACATTCAATCTATTTCTATAATTATTTTTGAAGAAAACCAAAGATGAGAAACTAGATTCACACTTATATGTCATGACGAAAGGCATTAAGAATTTGACTGCTTTCTCAGATAAATGTGAATATTAATTTCTACAGCTCAACCAAAAATCAATCAAGAAGAGTTTATCAAAGTTCTCTTTTAAGGCAGAGTCACAGGAAAGTTCAATTAATGAATCCACTTCTGATGCACTCAATTGTAGTATTTCTTCATTTTCGGTGTCAATAGTAAACAGGTTCTTAATCCACATTTTACTGGCATCAACTGGAGGAAAATATTCATGTAAACTTGATGTTAGCCCCAAGACATGTTCTTGGATTGCTGCAGAAATCGCATCTGAGATATTAGTTTGAGCATATTTTTCTTGTAATTCAGTTAAAGTACAAAAAGACTTAAAGTTTCTCTTGTTAACTCGCTGTGCCCATAAACGAAGTTTTTTAATTGTTGCCTCAACTTTTTCGTGAACTTTGAAAATATTAATTTTAGTGCCTTGTAAATTCAAACTTAAAACTTAAAAGAAAATATGTCACATAAGTAAGCCACCATTGTTAACCAATCAAACTCATGAACCCTGTCTTTAAATGTAAATATTACATCTTTTGCTGATGGAGGGTGTCGCTCCAAGAACAATAAAACTTCATTCTTCGTTTCAAAGGGTTGTTTCAAAATGTTTCCTTTCAACAGTCATCGAATCTCACAGTGTAGTAAGAGATGCTCATGTTCACTTCCTAATTTGTTGTACAAAGCAGTAAAGATTCTGGAATTCAAAGGACGAGCTTTTATATAATTTATAAACTTCACAAATTCTTGAAAAGTGGAACTCAAAAGTGATGGCATAGTTTTCACAGCTAGTGCCCCTCTGTGAATACTACAGTGCACCCATACATAGTCTGGTGCTACAACTTGAATCCGCGAGACAAGCCCAGTACGAGACCCTGCCATTGCTCGAGCCCCATCACTGCTCAGTCCAACACACTTTTTCCAATCAATATCACTTTGAATAATAAAATCATTGATTAGCTTAAAAATTTTGTCAGACGTTGTTCTTGTTGGAAGTGGTTTACAAAATAAGAAATCTTCTTGAATGGAGTTTTCATAATCACATCTAACAAAACACATCAAATTGGCAACGTCAGCTATATCAGTGCTTTCATCCACTTGTAACGCAAAAAACTGACTATTCTGTAATCGATGAATGAGCGTTTCTTCAATATTTTTCGCCATTTCTTCAATTCTACGTTTCACTGTATTGTTGGATAAAAACCGAGAACCCAACTGATTTCCCTTTTTTCCTCCATAAATACGGGATGTAATAATATTAAATGCAGGAAGTATTAACCTTTCACCAACAGTATATGGGTAACCTGTCTTGGCTATTAGTTTTGAAACTTCATATGAAGCCAACACAAAGTTTTCATTTGAAAGCCCATTGAAAGTGCACTTTTCATGCTTTTTTTTTTTTTTTAGCAAAAGCTAATTCATTTCTCTTATTTATGAAAAAATCCACGGGCTTACTCGTGTATTGTGGATGTTTGCATTCCAAATGGCGTTTCAGTTTTGATGGTTTCATGCACTCGTTGGATAGTTCTGTGACAGATTAGGCATAATGGCAAGTGATTATCACTACCATCACTTATAAAACCAAATTTCAAGTATTCATCAGAATAATTGCGGGTCCAAGGAGTTTTAATCTTCTTATTCTCACTTGTATTAGGCTGCACACTTGTACTAGGCTGCACATCATTCAAACATTTTTTAGTTGTATTTACAGTCACATTCTTCAGCCATTTATCCATATTGAAAATGAAAATGAAAGGTATGTTATTGAAAATAAATGAAGAAAGCTTAAGCAGTTAACCTAAGAGGACGTGCACCGCTGTGCAGAAACAAGCTGAGGCTGCTGTATCACGTGACAGGAAAACCAATGACACAAGCTTGGCTGCATGAAAATACACGTGCTTCCAGGAAGACGAAGCCCTTTCCCTGCCCTTGTCAGGTGGCCTGCGCTCCCTGGCACTGCCAAAGCACTGTGCTGCCCCAGAGAGCCCGCCCCCTGGAGGAGACACTGAAATCCCATAGGAAGTAGTCTGCCACTCCATGGAGACCACCGTCCAGCAACCCCGGCTGCATCCTCCATCCAGCCTGGACCAGGGCTTGGGCGCGCCACATGGGCAGTCTGGGAGCCCATAATTCCTGGCTGTATCCTCCGTGCAGTCCGGGCCAGGGCTTGGGGACGACGTGCCGCATGGGCAGTCCGGGAGCCCATAATTCCCAGCTGCATCCTCCGCGCAGCCCGGGCCATGGCTCGGGGCCGCAGTGCCACACGGGCCAGCTGGGAGGGGGGAACTCCCGGCAGCATGCAGCAGGCAGCCCAGGACAGGGCTCGGGGCTGCGGCGCCGCACAGGGCAGCTGGGAGGGGGGAACTCCCGGCTGCATGCAGCAGGCAGCCCGGGCCAAGGCTCCGGGACGCGGCGCCCCAGAGGTCACACTGAGGCCCGGTATGTTTTTACCGTGGCCCGGTACCGGACCGCGGCCCATAGTTTGGGAAACACTGCTCTAGAGAATAAAAAAGAGACATCCCTCTTCTAAATCGATGATTTAGATGATGGCATAGAGAGTACACTCATTAAGTTTGCAGGTGATATACCAAGCAGGGAGGGTTACAAGTGCTTTGGAGGATAGGGTCATAATCAGGGCTTGACAAATGCACTCGCCCGCGGCGAGTAGATTTTTCCAGCTGGCAAGCGCAGGGGCGGACTGGCCCAGTGGGCCGTTGTGATGGACTGGCTGAAACCTGCCATACGGGCAGTGCAGCCCCATCCAATCCGCCGGCCGGCGAAGGAGAACGCCTCTGGGAAGTGGGAAATGCAGTGATTCTTCCCACCGAGCTGCCTGCGTGCAGCTCCGGCGCGAGGAGGCGGGGCGGGGCGGGACGCCAGGACGCTAGCGTGGCCTGGCCCTGCTGATTTTAAAGGGCCATGGCAGCTCGGCTCTGGCCGCGTGTCCCTGGGAGCTGGCTGCGGTGCACGTCTCCAGTCCTGCCACGACCCCAGCCTCCCTTTGTCTCCGCGTTGCCCGTTCCCCACGCCTTCCCTGCATCCCAGACCCCCTGCTCTCCCTCTTCCCTGCGACCCTTTGGCTCTGCGCCACCCTTACACCCCGCACCCTGCTCCTCCAGATCCCTGCCCCCACAGCTCTGTGCTACCCGTTCCCTGCACTGCCCCTAGACCCCGATCCCTCTGCCCCTCCTATTACCCGCATCCCATTCTCCGTGCCTCCACCACACCCTGCTACCCCCGATCTCTGCATCCCTCTGGCTCTGTGCCTCCCATTCCCCACGACACCCCTGTACTCCCCCACTGTTCTCTGCACCCCTCTGGCTCTGTGCTGTCCCTGCTCCCCCTGTAGGTTGGGAGTGAAGGGTTCTTGCCCATAAGGAGGGGCTATACAGGGCAGGGAAAAGGCTGCTGTGACCCAGCAGCGAGTGAAAGGGAAAGTTCACTTGAAGCGCCTTTGCCTTTATGGAAAAAAACAAATGAAAATGCTATGTGTTATTTATAGGGCTAAAATGCCGGGACAAAAAAGAAAACAAACAAACAAAAACCCATTACAAAATGCAAACGTGTAAAAGACAACAACAAAGGGGGGGGGGGGAAATGTTTTGCTTGGGGCAGCAAAAAACCTAGAGCTGGCCTCTGGGGAGGGGAAGGGGCTGGGCTGGGCTGTGGGGATGGGAAAAATATGGGGAAGGGGCTTGTGCTGAGGGGAGGAGGTCGGTAGAAGAAGAAGAAGAAAGGGGACAGCACCAAGGGACAGGGGTGCAGGAGAGACAAATGCCAGGGGGCCAAGTGCAGACAATGAGGAAAAGGGCAGGAGGGGAGGTGTCAGTGGGAGGGGGGACAGGGTGATGCTGGGAGAGGAGAGGGTAAGGGCACTGGGAGCTAGAGGTGCTGAGAGAAGGCTTGAAAGAAGAGGAGGGCATCAGAAAGGCGGGGATGGAGCAATGCATCTGTGAGGGCACAGGGGCTTGAAGGGAACGAGGGCAGAGGGTGGTGAGGGGGTAGGCATCAGGGAAAAAGAGAGCAAAGGGGGCAGGGACAGTGAGGGAAGGGGGAGGCACCAGAAGGGTGCAGGTGCCAAGGGATTCTGGGGGTGAAGCAGAAGGGCAGACACCTGCAGGGGAGGGACCACCACCAGAGGAGAGAGGCAGGGCAAGTGTGTAGAGGGAGTTTTAGGAGAGGGGATAAGGAGGGGTAGCTCACACGATCAGAGTGGGGCTACTGGAGGAGTGGGCACAGGGCAGAGAGAAGGGCTGGCGGAGGGGGGCTGGTCTCAGGAAGGTTGAGAGCAGTGAGATGGGCAGGAGCAGAGGGTGAGGGATTGGGGGGCAGCAGGCACCAGGGGAGCTGATGGAGCAAGGGGAGGCGACATAGCAGCAGAAAGAAAAGTTAGAGGTTTATAAGATATTTATTAATAACCTGGGTGATATTTATTAATAACTTATTAGTAATTACTGTTCTTATTCTTATTAGGAATTTATGCCATTAAAAACGCACTTTTTGTGGGGGAGGGTGGCAAGTCCCTTTTTTGTCTGGCGAGTAGGGTTTTCCATAATTTGTCAACCTCTGGTCATAATTCAAAATGATCTGGACAGACTAGAGAAATGGTGTGAGGTAAGCAGGATTAAGTTCAATAAGGACAAATGCAAAGTACTCTGCTTAGGAAGGAACAATCCATTTTACATATTCAGAATGGGAAGTGACAGTCTAGGAAGGAGTAATGCAGAAAGGGATCGAGGGGGCATAGTGGACCACAAGTTAAATATGAGTCAACTGTGACGCTGTTGCAAAAAAAAAAAACCAAACATGATTCTGGGATGAATTAAGAGGAGTGTTGTGACCAAGACATGAGAAGTCATTCTTCTGCTCTACTCTGCGCTGATTAGGCCTCAGTTGGAATGTTGTGTCCAGTTCTGGGCACCACATTTTAAGAAAGATGTAGAGAAACTGGAAAAGTTCCAGAGAAGAGCAACAAGAATTATTAAAGGTCTAGAGAACATGACCTATAAAGGAAGACTGAAATAATTGGGCTTGTTTAGTTTAGAAAAGAAAAGACTGATAGGGAACATTATAGCAATTTTTAAATACAGGTTGAACCTCCCCGGTCTGGCACACTTGGGACCTGACCGGTCCCAGATGAGGGAATTTGCCAGACAAAGGGAGGTCTCCTGACACCTGCCCTTCAGCCCACTGCCCCTCCCTGCTGCTGGTTCCTTTGGTCCATCCAAGCTGCCTGCTGGCCAACCAAAGCTCCGGCTCCGTTACATGCCAGGAGGCACATGGCCAGCTGTGTTGCTTCTGCTGGGCTGCCGCAGCCACAGCCAGGTTTCTCCTCCCAGGCTGCTGCATTTGTAGCCCTAGTCCTGCTACCAGGTGCATATGTCCCCAGCTGTTCTTCTTCTGTTGGGCTTCAGAGGCCCAGCTCAGCCTCTCCCTCCCAGGCTACTGCGAGGCAGGCAACCCCAATCATGCTGCCACTGCCGTTCAGACAGCTGTGGACTTGCTGCCACCACCCAGGATATTAAGGCCCCTGGGTGGGACTAGGGCCCACACACCTATTCAGGGGCACCCATAGGGACAATACTTGAACTAATTGCTCATATAGTGCTGACTGTTTCCGCCTAAGTAGCACTAAAACCCAAAACAAAACAGCTAACACAATACATTTTTTCTTTATGCTATAGTTAGCACTTATGGAATTGCCATAGATACCACAGGAATATTTTGTTATTGCAAATGGCAGTAGGTGGTTCATATAAAATATCTGCTCTAGTGAAATATGAGTCACTCTATGAAAGAATTTGAGAATCCTGGTCAAAATACCACTTCTGAAGAATTACAAGTAAAAAGGATAAAAAGACAGGGAATAATCTGAGAATATCAATTACTAGTTTTTACCCGAATAAACATTTCCAATTCAGTCTTCCGTCTTTTTTCAATTTTCTCAGCCTCTATTTGGCAGGTATGACAAACATACAGGTGGTTAACAGCCGGTCCTCCCCCATACCTATAATCATAGTAAATTTCCTGATTAATTTCATGACAAATATTGCATATTTCTCCTCCACACTGCTAATACCCACAAGAATGTCAATACCAGATTCTGTTTCCTTTAATGACAAGCAACAAATACTCAACTGTATAGGGTCAATTTCTTTCTTTTATTGCTATTATCTTAGATAATTCATCTGTAAATTGGGGCAAGGGACATCTCCAAATTTCAATAGGTGTTGAGAGTTATGAAACACTCAGGGATTGGTCACTATGACACATGTAGACTACCATTTATTCTCTACAGTAATATTTACCATAATTGATGGTACTGGCATTTGATCTTTGAAAACAATTCTTTCAGATCTCATTTTGAATAGTTTCTTCTCCTAATGAGAGTTGGCCTATACTGAAGAACAGTAAGTTTTAAAAAAAGGATATTTAAAGAGAAAAATAATCTTTGTTGCTCAGATAATGACCACTACAAAACACACACACACAAACGACCTACCCCCAAAAGTCTTTATGGCTGTACCACAAAAAAGCTAGTAGCAGTTTATTCCCTCTAAATCCAACAGTTTTGAAGGAAGAAACAATATAATTAACAGAAAAAACTTTAAAAAAAATACTTTTGGACATTTCTCCCAGATGAGAATTCAGGCAGCAGTCAGTTATCAACACAATGTTTATTTGCATTCTTAAATGAACAATTTATCTGACAAGCACAGAGTCATTGTGACTGTATTATTTCACTTTTGCTTCTCAAAATTAATAATCACAAAACTAAAATAAACTATGGAGGTGAACTAATAAGACAAATATAACCCTTACACCCATGCCATGCCAGTTAAAAGTTATTTCAAGTTTTCAAACAAAATAGCAACAATGGTATATTTTTAAAATTCATCCACTCACTATATGGCTTAAAGCAGGGACAATCAATTGTTTTTTTGTCAGGGTCCAAATCTCTTGGTCAGATATAGCCACAGTTCAGACTTCAGAGAAAATAACCACCAAATAATAAAAAGTAAATAAAAAGATTTCAGAGTCTGTTCAAAAGTGTCTGGTGGACCACAGTCCACCTACTGACTATCCCACTTAAAGGAGTTATCATCCAAAAGAAAACGTCTCTTCACCTGGTAATTCAGATTCAAAATCCTAATGTAAGCATGTGCGATGTGCCACATTAAAATCTCCACTTCATATACATATGTCACCAAAACCACTTGCAAATATGTCGTCAAGTTATGTCTAAAAATAATATTGGAATGGGGATATTATTATTGGCACTCTCTACCATTGGTCAAGCTTAGATGTTTGAATCAATGTCCACTATTTTGTTCATAGAAGATTATTTCTCCATTTTTTTGTTTACCTTTTCTGCCAAATATTAGCACATAAGAAAGTTATAAGGCCAATGCTGATACCAAAATGCAGGACTTTCAGAACCATTATCTTGGAGACTTAGTGCAACACCGGCTTATAACTTTCTGACTAGAAAATCAGACATGTGACAAAGCCAAGACAGTTGGACTGCTTCTGATCAAATGCCCCATGTCTTGAAAGATAATCTTGAATATTTCCTTTAGCAGAAAAGTCAGTGGAAATGTATACTATAGATAGAGTATTTTAATGTGTTCCATTCCACTGTAAGTCATTGTTTATGGAAGACACACAACCATTTGGATAATCTAATCCTACTTGTAGGATCTGATTTACCTATAAAATAGGGTATTAAAATGGTTAACCAATTAAATGATAGCGTTTAAGCAGTTAACCAAGGTCCTATTGTTACTGTATCAGGCTGTCCCAAACTGAGCCAGGTGTCCACCTTGCCACCGTCTCCTCCCCCGGCATTATAGCATCATTGGGGGAAATCTCTCTCACTCTCGCCTACCCTACCTGATGTGATGTCATTCTGTCATCCCATAGGAAAATGTTTGTATATATAGCGAGAGAGATTCTACCAGCTCCGATTTGTCTCTCATCACTCAACCTATATAGATGTATTTAACTCAGTAAGTCTTAGTTCATGCACTAGTAGTACTTGAAAAAAAAAATCACATTTTATATTAAGGACTATATTCTCTGCCTGTATGTATTTTAGACTGAAGATTATACTGTTTACTTATTAAAAATAAAAGAGAAATGCACTCATTAAAAGGATTATTCCTTCTCAGTAAATTTAGATTTAAGAGGACACAATACGTACACTCTTTAGCACATGGGTCGGCAACTTTTCCAAACCAAAGAGCCAAACTACATCAAATTCAGAACAAGAGTTCAACAAAGAGCCGTATAAGAATGCCCATTTGTATGACTGAAAATATCCAACTTAATATTATTAATAATTGCCATAATGTCTAATAATAGCATAAATGAAACCTTGCACACTCGGACTTTATTTAAAGTGACTTCTGCTGCTGCATCTTTTTGCACAGTTCTCTAAAGTTTATATCATAACTCATCAAATCCAGCTTCATGCATGCATTCAGGCTGTCTTCTGTCAATCTTATGGCAGGGGGCTGGGGATGCAGGGGTGGAAGACTCTGGGATTTGGGTGTATGATGGACTTGGGACACAAAGTTGGGGTGTGTGGGGGTGCAGGAGTATTATGGCAGAGGGCTGGGGATGTGGGGCTGCAGGAGTCTGGGTTGTGATATATAAGGGGCTCAGGGCAGGGGGTTCTTGTGAATGATGGGTTCAGGATTGGTGGGAGTGTATGTAGGAGTGTTATGATGCTGCAGCCAGATGGGGTTGGGCCTCAACTGGGGGCTTGATGGACAGGCTTCATTTTTAAATAAAGTAAAATAGTATTACCAATACAGAAGTTTTCAACATTGTCTTTATGGCAGGAGTGGGAACCTTTTTTGGGTCAGGGGCCACTGATCAACAGAAAATCAGTCAGGGACCACACAAGTGAGAAGCAAAACAAACAAACAAAATTCCCCCAAAGCCTCCCAACCCTCCATCTGAAACACCTCACTCCTGTGGTGCTCCAGCCACATGGAGGGGAATGGAGGACTGAGGTTCAAGACTTCAGGCCAGATTTTCTCTTCTAGGGTTCCAGAGATAGTGGATTTTGTGGACCCCACCTAGGCTCTGGGGTGGGGCCAAAAATGAGGTGTTAAGTGACAGAGCTGCCAGTGAACGGGACAGGGCTGGGGATGCAAGATCTGGGCAGGAGGCAGCATGTAGAAGGTAGTGAGGGTGTGAGGTCTGGGTACAAGGTAGGGTGCAGGAGTAGGCTGCAAGTACGGGTGTCTGGCTAAGGGAGGGCAGGAGCAAGAGACGGGGCAAAAATGGGCTGTGGGCAAGCTGTTTGGCCAGGGGGCAGGCTGTCTGGCTGGAGGCAGGGATATGTGAGGGGATGGGCGGCACTTGTTTTTGCACCATGTCACAGGCACTGTGTAACATGGCCTCCCGCTGCTCCCATTTCCTGGAAGGAAGCCTCCAGGAAGGATTCACAGGGGAAGCCTCCAGGAAGTGTGTCCCAGGGAAAGGAAAGGGGTACTGTAGTGTGCGGAGCCATTTTTGGCTCTGCTTGTTCTCCATATGTCAGATCCAGTGGGGAAGCTCAGGGCTTTCTCCCCCCATGTCCCGCTGCTGCAGGAAGCCAGTGCTGGTGTTTCAATCATATGGGGAGCCATAAGGCTGTAGTGCCAGCACGGGCTCCCTGCTACAGGGGAAGCTGGGGGCTGAGTTGGGGCTCCAGAGCCACATAGATTGCCGACCCCTGCTTTAGTGTGTTTTAAGTAAAGAGCTATCTCCCCAGCCCTATGGAGAGGATGAGAGAACAAATACCACATGACAAATGTTAAGCATGTTGCTTAATAGAGTTCTGGAAGGCATCTGAATACACAAATGAGTGCAGCATAAGAATAAAAGCTGGTCAGGAATTTTCTGCCAATAATTTCCTGAGAGAAAATTTTGATTTTGCAAAATATTGATTTATTTTGTTAGAAAAATCAAAATGAAATATTTTCATTTGGGAATGGTTCACCCAAAATTGAATATTTCATTTTTTCCATTTCAAGAAAACATTAAGCAGCAGTTTCCTATCATAGCACATTGTCTTACGAGATTTGTAATTCTAGCCCCACTTCTCACATATGGGCTAGGCTCACTGGAGGACTGTAATTTCCATAAGGTGACTTAGCTGCATAGTCATGGCTATTCCTTGACTCAGTGCATTATGAGAAATCTATGCTAGCCAGGGATGTGGCCCCGTAAGGGAGAGTGGGATATGGATATTCCCAACTACATCTCCCCTAAGGAAATGCACCACAATGAGAACATGCAGTTACAGTTACACGCAAGGCAGCAGCCAGCTCCCTGGGAGCTGGTGCATGTTGGAAGCCAGCTTTTAAGCTAACTCCCAACACGCACTGGTTGCAACTCTGTTCTGCTGCTTCTGTAACAGAGGCAGCAGTGCAGGGTGGCAGTTGGCTCACCACAAGCCTGAGTGAGAGCCACATGTAACCATTTAGGAAACTGATAAGCTCATGCAGTAACCAATAAGCGCATGTTTTTCAGTTATCTGTTTAAACAGCTACCCTCTTACATCCCTAGTTTAAAACAAAGGAAATATTTCTTCACACAACACGCAGTAACCTGCAGAAATTTTTGTCAGAGAACGTTGCGAAGGCCAAGATGATAACATGGTTAAAAAAATAATTAGATACATTAATGGAGGACATGTCTATTAATGACTACTAGCCAGGAATGGTGACCCTAGCTTCTGTTTGACAAAAGCTGAGAATCCACACCAGACAAGGGATGGCCTGTTAGTTTCATTCCCTCTGGGGCACCTTGCATTGGCCAGTGTCAGGAGACAAGATACTGGGCTAGATGGACATTTGGTCTGATTCTGTATGACTGTTCTTATGTTCTTAATGTTGACGTTACTTGAAACAAAGCATTTCAGCTCATCCCAACAAAGCATTCTGGTTTGAAAAAGTATAAAATGATTTGTTTTGGTCAAAATATTTTGACATTGTAAAAATGTGGTTCAAAATGTGGTTAAAGATGTAACCGTGTAACTACTAGGATTTTCAGTGGTTACACAGTTACATGCACTGCAAGCTCTGCAGTATAAAGTTTAAATAAGCTTTATGATCCAGAGCCTGCAGCGAAGCCTCCCTGGGAGCAGGACCAGCAGGGCCTGCTACCAGCCCTGCTCCGGGGCGGAGGTTCTGCTGCCAGCCCCGCTCCCGGGAAGCCAGTGTGTCACCTGTGGCTGTGCTGGTGGGCCCTGTGAGGCTGGAGCAGTCCCGCCTGGAGTAGGCAGGGAGCTGTTACAGCCCCTATGGTTAACTGGAAGTGGTAAGGCTTACTGGTTAGGGTTAACCTTTGACAATCCTTGTAGTTATACTGACATAAATATGGTTCTGGTCGGTACTGCTTATTTTGCTATTATAAACAGTCTTTACACTAGGGAGTGTGCTGGCGTAGACCTGACCTTAAGCCGCAATTTTAAATTAGTTTAAGTAGTGCCACTTATCTATAGACGAGTCCTCTGAAAGCACTGAAGGCAGTCCAGTCTGGCTTAATTCCACCTTAACATGGTTCCACAACAATCTGAATATTTTTAGTGAGGTTTCTGGTGGATGAAATTGAATTTCATTTGCAAGATGAATTTCAGTTTTCTTCAACTGAAGAAGCCTTTTAGGTTAGCATGGAAAGACTGTTCCACCTAACTGCAGAGCAAGGGCAGTCAATGGATACATTGTGGGCCAAATCTGGAGTGTCAGACACTTCTGAACAGATTCTAAAAATTTGTATTGTATTTATTTAATATCATTCTTGGGGGTTTTATTATTTTCACTGAGAGCTGGACCTTGACTATACCTTAACTACGAACTTTCGATCTTGACAAACAATAATTGACTACCCCTGCTGTAGAGAAAAAAAGCAGCAGGCACTCTCTGCCTAACCGGAAATGCTGACAAGACCCATGACTTAGAGTAAGGATAAGGCTTAGGTAGGGAATGTCTCAGAACATGATATTTTCAAAAGAACTTTGAAGTGTTTTTGCAAAGTAAGGTCCAATCTTCTACAGGCCATCATACTTTGGTCTAATTCTGGTTGTGAGACTTGGTTTTGGGGTGGTTTGTGGGCTGTGATGTACAGTAAGTCAGACTGGATGATCCTTTACAGCCTTAAACTTTATGACTGACTTTGAATGCCTGACTTTCTCCCCATATAGGAGAAAAAGTCAGGAATTCATGGTCAGATCACATTTTCTCCCTGACTCTCAATATGGAGATGAGAAAGTGCTTCCCAGTCTCTCTGTAGGAACCCCAGATAATTACTCAAGGAGGAAATACTTCCTCTGCTGGGAGGAGAATGGCAAGTACAGAAATGAGTGTCTATTAGGGTGGGAGGCACTAAGAAAGGAGGCCTTGGGAGGCAATGGCAAGTTCTGGTGTGCAGAGAAGAAAGAGATGTTGCTTGTATGGATTAAGGGGATGAAAAGACAAACTACATAGAAAAGTGAGAAGCAGATATATGGTGGGGATGTAGGAATACGTTTCCCTTTTTTGCTTGGGGCTATCTACACATCATTATATCCCTTTTCTGCTCGGATACCTGATTTAAAAGATAGAAATTCTTGGAATGTACAACAGAGTCCTCAGTGAACTCAATGGGACTCTAACGCAATTTTGTTGTTTTAAAAAGAACTGGGCTTTACAAGGGTCACTCCTTCAGGAAGTAATCAAATTCAACCTATTAAGAGGAGTACAGCGTATGTACAAAGAAACCTCAGTTACTTTTAAGTAATTCTAGCAGCTGACTGAGGCAAAAACAACAAAACCGAGGGACCAAAAAGCTAGTTCTTTCTATAGCTAAGAAGCTGTGATACAGGCATTTCCTTCAAAATACCTCTTGCAAAGTATGTTTTTCCTGTCATGATTTGTTATTCTGTAGACTAATATACATGGCATTTATTGGTATAATACCCCCATTACCTGCAACATCATTTACTCGAGTTGTCTTATACAAGCTAATTTCCTAAATCTGCTTCTTGTACTCCCTTCTTTCAACTTTGTATCTGGAATTCCATTTTTACACTAACCCCAAGATTTATGAACTCAAGACTTAGCACAAATGCTAGTTCTTAAACCACAGAACAGAACAAGTCAGTTACCTGCTATATAGGGTATCCCATATGTTCTGAGGTAGCATTACAACCAAGTCTTCTACGAAACCAGCCTTATGTGGAAGAACACCTATAAAAGAAGAAAAAGATCTTGCTGTTTTGTTCTTTTTTTCCCCCTGGCTATTATACACAGAGTTCAGGAAAAAGATGACTAATGTTTTAAAAGTTTCTTTAAAATCATGAACTATCTCTTGACCACTTCAAATTAAAACATAAGATATAATATAGTAAATGTGACTTTAAATGACCCATCAAGCTACCAAGTCAAGAGCAGTTTCTCACAAGAGGCCTACTCTTGATAAGAATCACTTAAAACTTTTACTGGAGAATCTGAAGGGAATCACATTAAAGATTTAATTCAGACATATTTGAAAGCTGAAATGGATTGACTGTAAAGGCTTATGTTAAGAATAGTAGTTCCAAAATGTTCTTTAAAATGCAGGATTAAATTTTCATTTAAAATTGTTACTAAGAGCTTCTGCATTACTCAGATAAAAGCCACTGATTGTGTCTTGTCTTAAACTCAATTCCACTTATTACTCATTAAAGCTCATTAGTTATCTTCAGACTTTCCAGATAGTATCAGAAGTCCAAAAAGAGGCTTAAGGATTATGAACAATGAAGTCTCATTTGCAGTTGCTCCTACTTGTTCTGTCAGCACTATATACTAAAAATAGCTACTGTACATAAACAGCATCTTAGCCTCTCTGTGTGGGGAAAACTGATGTTCTGCCATGCATGTGTAAAACAGCAGCATGCCACCTGTTCTGAAAAGAGAAGCCAAACTTTCATAGAAGACCCCTGTCCTGGAAACTGACTGGTGAAACACCAGGGATACCAGCTGTTGCTAGTTAAACCCAACACAACAGAAAGTTGTCCATGCAACCAGGTTCAACCTACTTAGGGCTGCTTTCCCAGCAATACCTGTTCCTACTGCCTGCTGCTGATAACCTGACCTTGCCTGCTCTCTTACACCTGACCCTCATTCCAGGAGTCAGACCACCAATGTCCCAGGCATGACAGTGACATCTGAGCAATGAGAAGGAGGTCTTATAGATCCATTCCATTCTAATAGGCTCAAGTTCTCCTGCTGCAAATGTACACCTCCAAATGGCCACTTTCTCTTTTGCACAGTTACTTGGGAGAGGGTGTTAAGATACTGCATGGTGGTTGCTTACAGAGTTAGGTGTTCAAATAAGGGTGATGTCACACAACACAGCGCTTGTTAATGTCTGGCAGAGGAAACACAATTTTAAAAACTTGTATACAAAATATGCAAGAAAGTGTCCTTAATCATTATAGTTTTCATGTTTGAAATGCTAGTGTGTCTTATCACTTCCAGGCTTCTGAGCACGTTATCCTCAGAAGGCAGTTCCAACAATGGTTTGGGCTACAAGGTGTTGGTCCAAATATTTCTTAGGGGAGAGTAACTATGTAATCAAAGGTATAAAACAATGTCAAATAGAAATGTTTTGAAAACATGCAAACAATATTAGGGTCCTATAGAAAAAACACACACATTAAAGAAAAAATATTATATATAGTTAGATTTGGACAGTTACACACTGATCAGATCTTGACTTAAAATACTTAAAGTAGGTCCCTAATAAAAAATGACAAGATAATAAATAACTTCGGTTTCTGACTAACTGATAAGAGTAAAGAATAAGAAACTGATTACATACAAGTTCCTGTATTAAAAAATCTTGCTGTCTAATAAAATAAGATTTCATTCATTCTGTTTTACTGGTACATTATAAAAGATTGGCAGTCTCACCTCCATGCACACAGAGGAAATCATTATTTGAAATAGGCCCTGGCTCAGCAAAAGTCTTGAATTTATTCAGCCACTGTCGAGAAATATAGAATTGAAGGAGACTTGGTTCCATCATAGTCAACAGACTTGATACCCTTTGCCTCTCTCTTTGTGCTTCTTCGTTGCTCTTCCTATTATGTATGAATTTAAAAAAATCATTAAGCACAGGATGGATCCTTATATGTGGCGCTGATTTAATCTGAATATTGGTTTGGAAACCAGCTTTTTCCTTCACTGAATATCTGGGTTATTACATTTAATACACCTAAAACCCAATTCAAATATCACATTACTATATCATTAAATAATGTTAATTCATATTAAAACAACCAATCCAGTAGAAAAGATGCTCATTTAAATAAACAAGGATTTTAATATGTACTACCAAAATAGAAATATTCCACATGCTTGAGTTTGTATTCTAATTCCGAAGTGTTTATTCTCAACAAGTGCAGTATTCTTACTGACAATATAGTCTATTCCTAAACGGATCACAGAAGCAGTCATTCTGGGTCAGAGCAATGACCCTCTCTTGGCCAGTAGCCTGCATCTAGTGCTTCTGGCAAAGACAAAAATATTGTAAGAATGTATCTACTCATCACTTACTTCTGCTAGAGTTAGTATTCAGCTTTCAGTAGCAAACACACATCCTTTGTTAATTAAAACTAAATGTCAGTATAAAGAATGTAATGTTTAAAATAGAATAGTTTAATAGCTGTAAAACAGTTAAAAGGTAAGAGTCTAATTTCTTGTACCGTTCCAAGTACAGAAGTGATAAAGACTGAGCAAGTCGCTCTTTACACTGTACACTGTCTAAGTTTCAGCAAAATAAAGACACAGTAAAACCCCTGTTGTTCCAGTTCCCAGCTATTAAAGAGTTTCCTGAACTCCCTTTATAGCTCTAACAATCTCAGTCTGTCTGTGTACAGAATCCTCCCTGAATGCATCCTCCTCCGAATAAAAATGAGGTAATCTTAGTTGCCAGTTCTAAAAGACTATTCAAGTTGTAGTAATCTTGCTGAGTTTTCACTGTCTTCAATATGCACATTGTTCTGATCCACCCCTGTGGCTTAATTCTGAAATTTTATAAGCATTTAAACATTTGAGCCATTTCACTTTGTAACTATTACATCAAAAATAAACTGGTGGCAAAGTATTTTCACTAAATCAAAGCAAAACATCTCCACAGTGGCATCTAGTGCTCCTCAATACCCTATTAGAACACATCCAGAAGCCTTCTCACTATGGTAACTCTGCTGCATTATTGCCCTCTTCAGAAGAGTGCAACCTCCTTTTTTTACTTATTCTGAAACTGTTATGCATTTTCTGAGGGCTATTATAAAACAAAAGCATTTCTCCAGCCTAGCTGATTTTGTGGTGATATATACATGACATTAGTTCTGTGTATACTACAGGGTCTCTCCAATAGATGGACATCTGTCTTACTCAACCTCCCTTCTCCATTTCCAAGTATCTCTCAAACTTTATTTAGCAACCTAATTTTAAAAACTGGATGCCAAATGGCCAACTTACAACTGATTCATTTAATTGAGCAAGATTTATACTGATGCTAACTTTACTCCTCCTTTTATTCACTGTCTTACCTGTAGAAGAGAACATAAGCTTCTGCATTCTGTACAGTGGATTCTGGTACTTCTGTGACACTCTGATCATCAAATTCATACCAAAGATTATTTAAATTGTTTCGGCAATAAGCTATATAATGTCCACCTAGAACCAGAAGGTATTAGAAACTGTACTGTGAAACATGCAGCTATGAACAACTAAGTAACAGATCAAGAATACAAAAAATTTGAAGTCTTTTCACCACATTTAATGATATTAACGAAAGGGACTTTTATTGTACAAATCTGGCTTAAGTTCCTTATAACTCTAAGATCAGCTTTTTGTTTCATTCACACCAGCTAAAGGGAAAAGGCAGACATGGTTATATTCTTTCAATATATGCTCTGTTCCCCAAGGGTGCATCCAGACTTCACTTACATCCACACTTCTATTGCGTTCTTTCGAAAGAAAATGGAAAGAACAGAGGGGTTTTTCTGACATTGGTAAACCTTTTAGTTTTCTTTCAAAAGTTTACAATTGAACACTAATATAGCATTGAAACTTTACTATGCAGAAGAAAAATACAGCTTTTCCCCTTTTTTCTTTTAGTAGTGTAGCACGATGAAAGCTTGGTCCCTTTGATTTGTGCCCTGCTTCCTTCTCAAGTCAGTCAGGTTGATACAAACCAGTGCTCTTTACGTACAGCTGTTTCCCACCACTACCTTACTATCTCCATACAGGTTTATGCCAAACTTCACCAGCAGCAGGGCAGAGTCTCTCAGCCCTCTCTATGCCCTGTCTTTCTCTTCCCTCCTCCTCCTTCCTGGCTTCCTTTCTCTCAGCATTCTAGCCCTTGGCTCATTAGGATGGCAGCCGTTTCCCATTGCCAGGCAGACACAGAGCTGTTCAGTCAGCCCCATGGGTGCTGAAATGGCAGGGACTAATTAACTCAGCACTCTGTCACTAGTTTCTGTTATCCTGTATTATAGCTGCTTTTTATTTTCTCTGCTACTGTGTGATTTTGTACTTCTGTATCCAAAGGTGTCTGGTTGACTAGTGAGTTGGTAACTGGTGTTCATAACTCAGTTCTACTGCCCCTCTTCCCATGTCATGTTGCCAGAGTTTATAAGAGAGGCACTGGAACTCTTTTAGCCAAACAAGGAAGAACTACAGGTTGAACTTCTGTAAACTGGGACACTTTGGTCCAGCAACACCCGTGGCCTAGCAGGACAATCTATGTTCCTGGACCAGAGAGCCTCGGCAGCCCAGCAGCAGGGAGGGCCAACAGCTGGGAACCCTGCTAAGGCCAGGAGCCCTGCTGTGGTGGTGGCAACAGGGCCAGCAGCCCTTGCAAACCGAAGGGCAGGAGGGTTGGCATTGACTTCCCCTGTTCCAGCAAACTCACTTATTTGTGACTGACCAGGTCCTTAGGGTGCCAGACCTGGGAGGTCCAACCTGTACTGGGAGAATATTAATCATAAGGGGAACTTGCAGTGCACTTCCCCCCTTTGACAATGACTTTGAAGATCAGCTAATTCTCTAGAAATGCCACAAAGTCCATCTTTTATTCACAGACCTTTGTGGAGAAAGGGGCTTATTTTATTATTTCCATTGTATTTGCTTGTCATGTTGCTAGGTGGGATGAGCAGTCCTTTACATTATATCATTAATTGTAATGTGTATTTGAATTTATGTACCAGGCAGGACAGGATGGTTAACTAGAGAGGTTTTGTAAGGTCACAGGATTGGTTGATTTATTTCTCTAAAAACTGTATAAGACTCCTAAATAACATTCCAAAATGTACGTCAAAACTCACTTAAAAAAAACAACTAAACAGAACATGTACTAGCCTTTTGCTAGAATCAACAGTAAGACTAGTCAATTTTGGAATTAATATTACCCCCACCATTGTTTATTTTTATCTTACAGACCAATAAATCTAAATGGAACCATTAATCCTACATCTATTTCCATAAAGCAAAGTGTGCCATGAACATCTGTCACCACGTTTGCAGTCTGAAACAACAAGCATATACTTACTGCTGGCAGTTCCATGGTGGCAGATGACAGACAAGAGATCATATGTCACAATCTGTGCTGGACTGTCCTTAGCAACAAAAGGCTGAAGATCAAGTCCTTCCAGAGGAAAGGATACATGGGTACCAATTTTTGTGGAAAACATGAGCTCATGTCTGAATCTTTTGAGATGAATGCACAATATCTGTAACAAGGATTAACATAATTTATTAAAAACTAATTGACGTGTACTTTTCTATTAAGCAACTATAGATAGAGGCCCTATTGCCATCCTCCCCAACTCTGTTAAAATCGTAAGGATTCCTATGGGCCCTAGTACAAGCAACTGGAATCAATTTATTCTGCAGCAGGAGACAGGACTCCTCCACATTTATTTTAAATTAGTTATATTTGTGGATCCCAAATATGTTTTCAGGATTTCCCCAAAGATTAATCTTCATGAGCCTTCATGGGCAAAACCCACTTCCTCAAATGGGAGTGTTTTTTTCCCATGAAAGCTCATGATGCTATGATTGATAGATAGATAAGGTAGATAGGTAAATAGTTTTTGTTAGTCTCTAAGGAGCTACAAGATTACTTGTTGCTTCAATGAAGGGCAATGCTCTTTCTCTACTGAATTTAACTACTTGTACAAGGCTGTCACCAGGCAAATTCCTTCCTGATTGTTGCAGACATCAGCTGATGCTCTGAAGTACAAGATTTAATTACCTTTACCATGCTACAAATATAACAGGTCAGAAACATTTCCAACTCAATTGCAGTATTTAACTCTATGCCCTCCAGCAGAAATGAATTCCACAGGCTGGCTACAGAACTGTAGGAAAAATATTCTAACTTCACCTTTCATTTTATCTCTTGTTCACTTTCTTGTAAAGTACTTGACAAAATGTGATTGGACATGATCAGGTTTCTTAGGAATGCATAGGAATGTTAACATGTTGCTAAATTTTAATTTTTTTAACATTCAATATCCAATCTACTTTCTATGCAACTCATGTGACCTTGTCACATTCCCAACCAGGCAGAAGAAATATTTTGAACGTGTGTGATTACAATACCTCAGGAAATTTTTGCACTTTGCAGAACTTCACTCCGTTTCTTAGTCTAAGCAATGAAGAAAAAATATTATTTAGTTTTATAAGTGTTTCACCTCCTGCGACAACTCAGGAAAAACAAGTCTTAGAGTTATGCATTACATTAATTAACCTGAAATATTTCTGGAATGCAGACTAGAGTTACTTAGCTAAAGTGGTATGAATAATGAAATCATGAAGCAAAGTGAATCTGTTCTACTGAATAATTCAAAGCAGTAACTATGTATGTGTCTATAAGTTCTATTTAGCCAATGGCTTTTCTTAACATGGAACAAATTATGAAATACAGCTTTTGCTAAGTAAGTTTATTCTTGAAGAAAAATCAGCTACAGCAAAGTATCTATGAGTAATTATACTGGAGTGCTAATATGCACTCCATTTCCACCGAAGGCTATGAACATTTTGGAAGAGTCTCTGTAGTTTACTGTTCCCGTACTATATTCAAATTATATTCTGATGCTTGTACAAGACAACAGTGTTACTGTGTAACTGCTATAGTCAGACAATGTTACATTACATTATTTTGATAATAATTTAGACTGCATTACAATTAAGGACTTATAGTAATACAAAGAATTGGTATATCTAGATGAAGTATTTCTTTATAATTGCAATATGGTTGACTCAACCATAAAACACTTCCTGCCAGATGCACCTTCATTGCTATTAGACTTTTGACAGGTATTGGACAAGCTTATATAACAAAAAACTACTAATTAAAAATACCAAAAATACAGGAGCCTCATCCATGAAAGTCACTGTGTGATGCATTTATTTCAACACACATAAAACTTCGGTAGCAACAGTTAATGTGCTGATCAAGACTGAAGTTTACAAAGCAAAAGTAAGGTAAAACATTACTTACTTTTTACACTTTTCACAACTGTACATATTATCACCTGTAGATATTATGGGGAGAAAACAGCCATTATTCCCTAAACACAAGAATATATTCTTCAAGCTATCAGCTATATTTTATTAATTATAACTGTGATTTACAATAGCTATTAATTATAATTTCTATTGCTTTGTGTCACCAACTTCAGGGATAACTTAATGTTTCAGTCAATGAAGATTTTGGATTGCTCTAAAGAAAATGTTAGTATTTCACTGAGCAAAATGTACAATAGGGTTTTCTTAGGTTTTATGTTTCCAAACATTAAATAACCCAACAAAACCCAGAATATGTATGTAATAATTTTAAAATAAAAGGGAAGAAGTATATGTTTTAAAGGCAAGAGAAGGAGCAAATTCCCAAATTTAGGTAGTGCAATAATTTCAGAATGAAGAAGGAAAGGAAAAGTACTCATTTGAAATTGATGATTTATTTCATTAAGAGAAATTCAGTCATTGTCTATTTCCAAGAAAGGTTATGTGGAAAACTCTTGCTTCAAAATCAGTTTCACTAGTGATTTATTTAAAAAAAAGTTGATCCAATGACAAGGAATATTTTGTATGCTTTGGTTCAATTATAAAACACAAAAGTACACCACCTCATCTATTTATCTCATTTTAAAGAGGCAAATTAGATGTAATTTAAATACTGGCTTACCTTTAAGTTCATCTCTGGCGAAAAAGGCAGCAAGACAATCTTGTAAGGTTACTACTGGACCCCAAAACCAGCTAGGAACACATGAGATAACAAACCTGAAACATCATTGACAGAAAACACAACAAATGTTCTGCTGGTATAGCAGAAACTGCAGTTTTAAAAACTAAGCACTATAAAAGAGAATCACTTACCTTTTAAAATACTCCACAAAAAATGCTATCCATCCTTGGGGAGCATATGCTTCGCCACATGAACCTGTCTTGATTAGAGAAGTCTGATGACTTGAAGAATGCAGTTTGGCAAGATCTTCCTTACCTGGAATAGGCAACGACAGATCCTGAAAGGTCTCCAGGGTAACAGACACCTATGCAAAAAATAAAATAGGGAGAAAAATTAGGATTTTGTTAAAAGAACAAAAGATTTGGTGTTTTATACCTAAAATTCCACTAGATGGCTATTTCTCATTTATCAGTTAGAACAAGATTTACCCGGTGTTGCTCAGTCCTTAATTTTTGTTTTTCACTTAAATCGTTGCACTGGGGTGGGGTTGGGAATGAGGGGTTCAGTGTGCATGCTTCTCCAGGGAGAAAAGACTACCACAACACACTCTCACTGCAGCAGCTTGGGGCCAGGTGAGAAGCACTTCTCTATGGCTGCTGCAGCTCCAGTGGGCACATGCAGGAGAGAGATGCATGTCTCTTAGCTGGGGCAGGTTCAGGTTTGTCTGCTCCCTGCACTCCCTAACCAGACTGAGGAATAGAGCAAACTATTCACTTTCCCCTTGCTACCTGAAGAAGGGAAACAGCCAGCTATATTCCTGTATGAGTGGAGAGGGGGCTCCTTAAAAGGCACCTGAGGAATGGGAGGTTCGGGATTGAGGCAGTCCCAAATGGAGGGAGTGGAGGGTGTCCCCAGCCAACCCCTTTCACCTGCCTGATTATTCGGCCTCTTTTCTGTATAGTTTTATGAAAAGCAATCCCATTCCAGGCACATCCTATTTTCCTGGCACAACCAAACCCTTACACTGCTTTAAGTTATGATAAGAGAAAGCTGTATATCAATTTTGGTGGCCCTAGCTCTTACAGTTTAAGAGTTCTTGAACAGACAGACAGACAGACATGCTCACCCACAGACAAACTCTCTCAAATATATAGTAGAAGAGACATGGATGTGGGTCAAACAGTGTTCCCTCTAAGTTGAGTGCTTGAGTGGCCACTTAGGAGAGATTCAAATGCCACCCAGCTCATTAGCAAAGCACCCACAGCTGGCAACACGTGTTTCTACTGGTGGTGCACATGTGCATATACCTCAAAAGGCAGACCAGGACTTCAAACTACTTTGAAAAAATCTAATTTTAAATGCCTTTAATGAGATCTGAATTTTCTCAGATCTCACTTGCACGATGAGGCTGCTGAAACAGTATGCCTATCTTTTTGCGTATTCCAAATAATTAGGCCTAGTCTACACTATATCCTGTCCTCCCATCAATCTAACACAGGCAACTTCAGTTACACAAACAGCATAACTGAAGTCGACACACTTAGACCTGCAATGTCTTCCATGGCAGTAAGTCCGGTGGCTGATGTTCTCCCATCAACTCTGCCTACTCTTCTTGTCATGGTTGATTACTGGAGTCAATTGGACAGTGCTGAGAGGTTGATTTATTCCGTATAAGACAACACAATAAATCAACTACTGGTGGATTGATTGCTGCAGCAACGATCCACCATAGAGTGGAGATGAGCCCTTAATGACTTGCCTTTTCTAATCCAATGTAGTCGTTGGACTATTTTATATTATATTACAGTTTTCCTTTAAAAAGTTGTGCGTGTTAGAAAGAGAAAGTTAATCACCTTGTGCAGTATCTGAGGTTCTTCGAGAAATGTCCTTCTATGGGGACAAATTGTAGTTGGCTAGGAAAGCAGCATAGTTGGCTATGTGGAATTGCAGGGTGAAGGAGGTATAAACTTTGCAGCCCAGGAGGTTGAGACATTTGGAGTCCTGTGGAGCTGATCTGTGCCGAGGGTGTTTAACCCTGTGATTTGCAGCCTTAACTACCAGGGAGTTGGGTTTAGGGTGGGAGAATAGGAAGTACATGCCCTTCGCCAGGACATAGTATTTTCTGTGAGAAGACAATTGAGAAGGAACTGAAGGGATCAGGACATGCAGCCAAACAGATTTGCAAGACACCTACTACGCATGTACATTCCTACCAGGCACTGCTAACAAAGATCTCTGATCAAAGATGCCAAGACACACTGTCACCTAGAGTGGAGCACCCACAGGGGCAACACTCAAAGAAGAACTCAGGGTAACCAGGGCTGGATTTTCTTCTAAATGAAGTTGGAGACATAAAAGATTCCTCCTTCATATCGGGTTCCATTCTTCTTCCGTAAACTGCTTTTCATGAATAAAGGATGTATGTTGGGGAAGGAGAAATCCTTTATTCTTATTTTAAAAGAGAGGAACTGAAAAGATGCACTTTGGAGCTTAAAGTATAAATAACTGAAGGAGCATTTCCGAGTGATATTAATAATCTGTGACTGACAGCACATAGATATTAGAGTCATTGGTTAGCTATAATACCACAGAAAAGGAATAGTGATAGAAATGTAGCCGTGTTAGTCTGGTGTAGCTGAAACAAAATACAGGACTATGTAGCACTTTAAAGACTAACAAGATGGTTTCTTAGATGATGAGCTTTCGTGGGCCAGACCCACTTCCTCAGATCAAATAGTGGAAGAAAATAGTCACAACCATATATACCTATTTTCTTCTACTATTTGATCTGAGGAAGTGGGTCTGGCCCACGAAAGCTCATCATCTAAGAAACCATCTTGTTAGTCTTTAAAGTGCTACATAGTCCTGTATTTTGTTACAGAAAAGGAACTGTGACTTTCACCTGCACATACATCTCACTGTGTGTCTAAGCAAAGTAACAGAATTGTTTAGCAAGTCTCAACAATAGTGGGAACCTCCTAAATGGTGGGAGGTAAGAGGAAGAAAAGGAAAACTTAGTTGCACTTAGTAAAAAAACAAACATCCACCATTTTAGAGTTTCAATTCAGCTTATATTTTTTCTAGCTGAAAATGAGAAGCAAGAGTCTTCATTAAAGAAGGGTCGCCACTGTCATTATTATAAACTGAGAAATTAAATTCAAGAGACGTAACTGCTGCAGAGCTCAGAAGAGGGACAATAGCTTTGCTAGAATGCCCAGGGAGTTCGCAACAAGAAAAATCCCAAAAGAAAGATTACACACACAAAAGTAAAATGACTGAAATTAACTATGTATGTTTTAATATAAAAATGAACATTAAATGCAAATCAGAATATCTCTTTAAACTCACCCGATCACAAGTCAGGCACTGCACTGAGCTTACGATGGTCCCATCAAATATGTCAGATATGACACTCTTGTATTTCTTGTGTTTCTTCTTTTTTGGAGAAGATACAGTTGGAACTTACATAAAAAGGCAAAAATAAAAATAGAGGGTTCAAAGTTCAGCACTTGACCTTTGATTCTTCTTTTCCTGAATCCATTTTTAACATGATATGATTAAATGACTGTGCACCACCTCTTCAGAATTGAGATAAAGGAATTAATTCTCTTTCCCTTATCTCATCTCTTATGGAACCAGACAGACAAATTATTGACAGCTATGGCTGAGTTAATATATCTCCTATGCTCACGTGTTCCTACAGGTTACTAGAGTGAAGGTGGACAAATATGCTTGATCTTTTTTTCTTTCCTAGTGAAATTTCCAAGGCTAGCATTCAAGTTAAATAAAAATCAAGACTATCAAATAGAGAAAATTTAGAATCCTTGGCCTAGAACTCTCAGATAAAGGCCAATTTTAAACACATTCTCAGAGTATAAAATGGGTACATCTGAGATCATATGCTAAACTCATTTGATCCTAACAGTTTTGTAGGGAGTCTTCAACACAACTTAGTTCAAGGAAACCAAATAATACAGACTCAAAATACTAAGCCAATGATTATGCTGGGACCAACTGGGGTGAGTTTAAGACACAGATACAGAATTTAAAAAACAGACTGACCAAAAAAAGAAAACCTGTCCCCTGATGAGACCATCTAAGTCAGGGGTGGGTAATAATTTTTTGCCGGGGGCCAGTTCGAAAATTTTTGAAGTGGCTTCGGGCCACACAGAAAGGGGCAGGGCATCAAGCAGAAGGGGGGGCGATGTTTCCAGGTTCCCATCCCCAAGCAATGATTGGTCTGGGGGTAAGGGAGTGCCTTTGTCCCCACCCCAAGTTCTCCAAAGTGCCCATGCCCCTGGTGTGGGAGGAGACTTCCTTCACTCCCCTGCCCCCAGGCCAATTAGGGCCTGGAGGCAGAGGAGCGTGCGAATCCTTCTCCGCCCTGCCCCTGCCCTGCGAGCAGCGCTTCATAGTGCCACGTGCTCACCAGAAAAGCACAGGGAAGCCGGGGGCCAAGGGAAGCCGGAGGAGAGCAGGGGCCGTTGGAGGGGGAGGGTGCAAGAGCGGCTTCACAAGCTGCACTTTTGGGGGGCAAGAACCGTGGGTTGGCCACAGCTGGTGTTGAGGGAGGCATCACATAGCCAGCTTCCAGGTCTCTGCTGGTCACATGGGCCAGAGCAGAATGCACTCCGCTCCCACTCCAGCCTGGCGCCCCCCCCAGCATGGTGCCCGGCAAGTGCCCCTTCCTGCCCCCTTTTGCTACGACTCTGCCACGCTCCTTAATCCCCCGCCCCTGCCAGATGTGGCAGGGGAAAATTGTCCCCTTCCGTCTGAGGGAAACAGGAAGTACCGGACATTGCACATGTCTGGTATTTTCTGAGGTTTTTTTCCCAGACGGAGCCTGCAAATACCAGACTGCCCAGGTGAATACCGGACACCTGGCAACCCTAGTTGAGACCGCCATCAACTTCTTAATGCTTTGAGTAGCCTATCTCAGGGTCCTTGGGACTAAAGCTGTGACAGACAGTGGGACAGAACATGTTAGAATGGGACTTCAGATCACTTCTCTGCCAAGCTATTCATAGGTTCTTCCAGATGAAAGAAAGGGACAGGTAGCTTGAGGAGTAGAGTAAGAAAGAGCTGCTCCTGTTGAAAAAGACTTCCATTTTGATGTCAATGCCATAAAAGGACCTGTAAGGAGTCTAGGCCAGCAATATGGCCTCCTTCTGACCCAGAAGAGGAAGGGCCCTCTAAGAACACTTGGAGCCCAGCCTCACCCAGCTTCGCCCACAGGAAGGCGGGACTCAGGGTATAAAAGCTCAGTGCTCAATTGGAGCCCAGTGGCTGAACAGACCAGATACTTGCTCCCTGCTCCCGCAGCGAAGGGCCCAGCCAGACTGTGCCCGATGGGAGAACTGGGTTGGGCCTCCAGTACCCCTGCCAGCCCCCGGAGGCCGCTGCCATGGCCTGAACACCCGCTGAGGCCTCCAGAACCCTCACCAGGACCCAATGACTGAACCGGACCACCTGGGCCCTGCTGGAGCCAGAGCCAGAACCGATGGACATACTGCCAGTGCCTCCATCCTCAGCTGACTCTGAAGAGCAACATGTGAGCCAGGCAGGCCCCCAAGTAGTCCAGGGACTGCCGATCCCGGGGCGACTGATGAGATGGAAGTCAGGTGGGCAGCACATTGCCACTTGGATCCCTGCTGACCCACAAACCTGGTCAGCATGCTGTAGTCCAGATCCCCAGCGACCCAGTGGCCACCATCTGCCACTGTCACTTCCCCCTCTGCACTTGTCGGCTCTCTGCCCAGCTGGGACTTGGCCAGAAACTTAAACTGTTACTGAACCCCCCCTAGTAAACATTTGTCTTTCTGCCCTGCCCTGACCCAGGGCTGGGCCTTATAAACTGCTTAGTTATAGACTGTGACATTGCAATTGCCCTTGAACGGACAATAGTGTGAGTCAGCACTGCCTCCCGCTGTCATAGACCCTCTACAGAGAGACATATAGTCAGGGAATGAAGTAGGAGAATTACTGTGGTGAAAGAAGAAACTGCTATAAAAACATATCCCTTGTGCTGGGAGACAGCAGTAACAGAGAAGGAGCACTGTCAGAGCTAACCGTGCAGGCAGTGAGAGGCTAGCCCTTTCAGGTACTGACCAATTACAAATGAGTAGACTGTAGAATGCAAGCAGCATAAACAGACTCTTGACTATTCTGTGTTTGTAACAGGAATAACGACTGTTCTAATGGCTGAACTCGCCTATAGCAGTAGGGACAGGCATGAGTTCTTTTACCCTGGGAGACTCAACTGAAGCCTTTGTCCCTGAAAGAAGCCTAACGCTTGAATACCCAATAGGCTCCTTCCCAAACTCTTCTCTGAAGACAATACCTTTTTTTGTTCTATGAGCATTCTTCCCTCTACCTCAATTTTTCCAACCAGGTTCTATAAAGAGATCAAGAAAAATATTGTTCCAGGCTTCAAGAGCAAGGAGACAAACAACTGAAGGGGCAGGAAAGGCTACAGATACACAATTATCTATAGTGACTGGTAATGATACACTATTCTTCAATAGAGTGAAAAGAGACAGCACTGTAGAAAACATGGGAATAAGTTCTATACCCCATTAACAGTTTTAAAGCTCTAAGTAGAGGCCTGGAAGGATATCTAGAATCAATATTAAATTTAAAAACAAACCTAATGGCACCCTTATAAATAATGCAATGCAAGGAGAAAAAAGTAGTATATACCTTTTTTGTGTGCAGTTGCCAATCCAGACCATAATGAAGCTGATTTTGGAGGAGTGGTTGATAAATGTGCATTCACTCCTTCATTGGAGGGAGGGCTTTGTGGTGCGGACAGATCGGTCATATGGACATCATTGATGTAATCTGCAACAGAAATCTGTATTACTTCCCAACTAAATTTTCCCAGTGGTAACATTTTGCTCCAGATTGAACTGCAAAATAGTCAGATAACTTATATTTTAGCAGCACACCAGTAGGTTACTGATTAAATGTTTGCATGTAAGAAAATTCGTTCTAATTAGGGATGTCAATATGTAGACGACTGTACGATTACCCAATAAGCCTGAGTTAATCTTGTCCACTACATGAACTCCCCACCCTTGCTGCCTCTCTCACTGTGGGGGAGCCAGTGCCTGTGAGGAGCTGGCTTAAAAGCTGGCAATCCACAAGCATCGGATTCACCTGCCCCACTCCCCGCACTGCTGCCTCTGAATCAGCATAGAGGGTGGGGGAGGCAGGTAGGGGGCCAATGCACACAGGGATTCAGCTTTCAAGCAGGATCTCCACACATGCCACCTCCACAGACCCACCTGGCTCCACTCTTTCTGACTCCTACAGAGGCAGTGGGAGGAGAGGGCAGGCAGAAGCCAGTTCCCCCCAGCACCAGCTCCGCGTGAGAGAGGAAGGCTGCCACGAAGTAGCATCTGTCCACGACAGACTGGATTCACTAAGGACAGTGAGGGGTCTGAGCTGCCCACGGACAGAGGTTGCTTCAGCAACCCAAGGAGCAGCCTCTGTCCGTGGGAAGCTCAGACCCCCCCCCCCTTCCAGACAGGGTCTGCTGCCACCCCGCCTTCTGTATCAGAGGCAGCAGCACAGGTGGCAGGTGGGAGCTGGTCTGCATGGAAAGGCAGTTTTTAAACTCTCTCCCCTTGCAGATCAGCTTCCGCCTGCCATCCCGCACTGCTGCCTCTGATATAGAGGCAGCAGCACAGGGTGGCACGGGGAGGGACCAGGAGCACACTGGCTGCCGTCCTGTCTCCAGGGTCTATCAAATAGTTGTGTAACCATTAGAATTTCATGTGGTTACACAACTATTCAATTACATGCTATCTAACATCCCTAGTTTTAATTCAGAAACTCAAAGTAGAAATGATGAATCAAAAACATCTGAATGCAATCACCAATTGTAATGTTATCTGAAGTCTTTCAATTGTTGCAAATCTTAACTAGTTGGTAAATAGTCACTGGACTTCAAAATGGATTAAATAAATATATAATAAAAGTATCACATTAATGAACTTAAGCACCAGTTTAGAAACCCGTCTACTCTAACAGGATACATGACAAACATGACAAGTTATATATACCTACAATGGTTTCACTCATTTTCACTTTAATATGCATTTCAGATACTACAGGCTAAAGCTCTAAAATCTGTGACTCTCTGGTCCAGCAACATCCATTGTCTGGTAGGATCACAGATACTGCTGGACCAGAAAGCCCTGTCTGGCCAGGTTCAGAAGCGCAGCCTGGGCTGGGCTTGGCAGTGGGGAATGCAGCCCCAGTGAGGCAAGCACAGTAGGGAGCACAGCCCTAGCTGGGTTTGGAGGTAGTGGGGCCACCAGCCAGGAGTGCAGCCTGGCTGGGGCTGGCACAGTGGGGAATGCAGACTCATCTCGGGATGGTATGCTAGGAAGTACAGTCTCGGTTGGAGCTGGTGCAGTAGAGGGTGCAGCCCTGCCTGGGGCTGATGGCAGGGAGCGCAGTCCCAGCCGAGGCTGAAGGCAGCAGGACCGGCAGCCAGGATCACAGTCCCCGCCGGGGCTGGTGGCGGAGAGCACAGCCTCAACCAGGGGTGGAGTCAGCGGGGCCAGCAGCTGGGTGCGCAGCTAGGGCCATGGAAGGTGCAGCCCCAGCCAGGGCTGGATGCAGCAGAGCAGGCCCCTATTTGGGGCTGGCACAATGGGGGAGACAGCCCCAGCCAAGGTTGGCATACTGGGGGACTAGAGGCAGTGGCAGAGAGCACAGACCCAGCCAGGAGTAGAGCCTACAGCCAGGCAGGGAAGCCTTGACCTCCCCATGTCCATCAAACTCCGTGGACCACTCAGGTCCCAAGGGTGCAGGACCAGGGAGGTCCAACCTGTAATATGATTTTGTTTTAACTACACATTAGCAACTGATCATATAGTCACCTGAAATTCTGCTGTGTATTTGCACTTTGACGGTTCCTGGATTATGTAAAAACTCAGCAGTTTCTGAAGCAATGTTTGTGTCTTTTTTTAAATCCTCCATAGAACTTGCCAGGTTAAGCTTGTTATACAGAGTTTTTTCTTTCTGCCAATCTTTGGATGTGAGGGAGTGGTTTTCATCATCTTGAATTAACATAGTAGCCTCTGCATGGTCCTCTGAGAAGGGTCTGGAACCAGTCTCATTCTCTGCCTTATCACTGCTACCACAAGATTCACAGGATTGGAAATCTACATCTGATAGGCTCTTGTCTTCTTCCACATTTTCTTCTATACTTGTAGACTGGGTATCTTCTATTTCCATGACTGGCTCCTTTAGCTCTTCATGAAGTAGATCCATTAGGCAACGCAGGAATTCTTGTGCATCCTGGAATTTAAAATAAAGTACATAATCCCTTTTTACATTTGGAAGAGATGCATATATTGGTGTCAGAACAAGATCAAACAACAAAAAACTAAAGCTGGGTACTAGTAGAAAAAATAAAGTAAATGCCACCCGCCCAGTTTAGGATGTAAAAGAAAATTAGACTTTCGGTCCAAATAATGTTTCATTCTGGATTTTGTAACCTCCTACACAAGTTCCATTTCATGTCATAAGGGGTTTTACTTGGCAACTTTCCTTCTCATGCTTTTACTCATCACAAAGCTTACAGTCTGTGCCAGAATTTTTTAATTCTTAAAACATGTCTTGCGTGGTCTCTGAGATACAAAGGCTCCTTGGCCTAAAGGGTCCCGTTTTTACACATACCTCACATGATATCTGTCCATAAAAAGTAACAGGTAAGGCAGCCACAGAAAGCTTGTAACTCATCAAGATTTATAATCACTGCAAGATGTACGTATGGGTAATATTTAAGAAATTATAAATATATGTTAAAAGTATGCATTATGGGCTTGGAGTAAATGTTAATCACCAAAGGATAATGTCTTAGTGAATGCCTATTCAGCAAGAGGGAGATGCCACCCCCTGGTTTTGCCGTAGATACAAGGCTCAATTGTTTAGCCTTGCCCAATACCAAAACTTTCAACATAAAACCGTCAGAGGCAAATGCAAACAAACAAAACCATTTGAAGGTAAAAAAGATAAATAACTAAACCTGACAAGATTGGGGTTCACCCTGTCTATGAACAGAAACAAAAAACTATTTCAGGATAACACAGAGAAGAGAAAACATCTTTTCCATTGACATACTGAGGAACAAAGTGTCCTCATCAAAAATTGGATCCTAGATTCTGTGAAATTATAAAACAGACTGGGCACTGGAGAGTGGGGAAACCTATTTTATTAGCTAGGAAAAATAACTATCAATAAGTGTAGACCCAGGTTCATATTTTGATAACTATTTGTTTCATCATGTATCTCATTTGTTGTTATCTTCATTCTTTCTTAAATAAGTCTACTTTTTTTACACATGGTCACAAGTGATGTATGATTTGCAGGAGCAGCTTTTTAAGGTAAAATTAGTTAACTGGAGCACATTGCACATTTGGGGGCAGATCTGGGATTTCTGTGAATAGTCCGTGTCCGGGGCAGAGGACTGATTCAAATGGACTGGGGTGGACCTTTTGTTAACCTGGAAGGTGTAGGCAGCCCAGAGAAAAGTGTTCAAGTAGCTGAAAGGCTAATGTGGCAGGCTGTTTCCTGACACCATTGGAGGTAGGGGGTAACAAGGTGATTCTCAGCCCTGGTACCTCAAGAACCATCACAATGACATGTGCATTCTAATTCATACAACCACCAAAAATCTGGTTAGCTTTCAGTAGTGCTCTTAATAGAGGCTGTTGGTAAAGGAATCTAACTCATAATAGAAGACTTTCATATTTTTTATTTTTTTTGCAACACCTAAACAAGTCCTTATGTACACTTGTCAAGGAAATCACATTTGCACCTTTCAAAAGAATCAAGTTTAATTTGTCCCAGCTCTCCAGCTGTTCCAGCCATACCTGGACAGGAGAAGGAAACAAAGTGAGTATTGTAGATTCATTCTCCAACAATTCAGCAATTTCTTGCAGGAGGAGTAGCTGTGCTGTAGTGGGAATGGCACTGCTGCCTTACTTTCAGTTTGAGCAAGAAGAGGGCAGAAGTGTGACCTCTTCCTGGTTTCTGGTGTTCTCATCTTCATGTTCATTCATTAATTCCTGGTTTGTTGTTCTTAACCACTGTTTATTCTTATTGAACAAAAAGTCTCAGAGAGGTAGCCGTATTAGTCTATAACTTTAAAAACAATGAGTAGTCCAATGGCATGTTAGAGACTGTAAAGAAATAAGGGCAGTTACTCACCTCGTGCTGTAATGACAGTTCTTTGAGATGTGTGCCCCAGGGGTGCTCCACTGTTGGTGTCAGGCTTATTCAGTGCTGCGGAGTGGAGACTTTTTCTAGAAGTATCTGGTCGGCTACGAATGCTCGAGGGAGTGTGTGCTGTTGGCGCCTTTGGAGTTCACGTGTGGCCTGACTCCCCTCAGTTGTTTTGTAAACGCCCTCTTGCATGAGTGTCAAATCAAAGAAGAGGGAGGAGGCTGGGTCATGAAGCAACCATGGGGACACCCATCTTGAAGAATTGTCATTACTGCACAAGGTGAATAACTTCGCTTTCTTCTTTGAGTGATGTTCCCGTGGGTGCTCCACTGCTGGTGACTACTTAGCAGTATCCAAATATGGTAGGTGGGCTTCAGCAAGGTTTTATGTGCAGATGAAAGGACTGTGCTGGCTACTGCTGAACTCATGTAGAAATTGCATAGTGTCTCATGAAAGTATGGTAGAGGACCAAGTAGCCACACAACAGATATCTTTGAGCAGTACTCCTTTCAAGAAGGCTGTTGATGCTGCCACCGAGTGATGAAACTGATAGATCTTGTTGTTTCAGGAACATAATGTAGTCAAGGACTGTGCAGAAAGCTGTGGTGGAGATTTGGGTGTTTTACTCGCACACCAAGTCATAAAACATCTCCACTTATACAGGTAAGTATTATGAGTGGTCTGTCATCTACTATGGATTAAGATGTTCCTTACTTGTTATGAACATCTCTGTTCTGCCTCTGAGAACCAGAGAGGAACCATGCTGTTGGATGTAGAGTTTGCAGTTGCAGATGGCAAAGGGTGCCCCTGTTCTTCAAAAAGAAATATGGACAGGTCAGAAGTGGGTAGGAAGGTTGGAAAGACATCTGATAGAGATAGGGAAACCAGATCTGCCTGGCCCATGCTGGGGCTCTGAGTATGAATAAGGCATTGTCTGACTATCTTGCAGAAGACTCTGGGGATGAGCAGGATGGGAGGAAAGGCATAGAGGAGGTGAGTATTCCATGCGATATGGAAGGCATCTCCCAGAAAACTGGGCCCTATGCCTGATCTGGAGCAATACTGAGGGCACTTGGTGTTGTGGCACATTGCGAAGAGATCTACTGACGGCCAACCCCATTGGTGGAAGATGTCATGCAGGACCCAGGTATGGAGTTCCTACTCGTGTTATATTTCAAACTGGTGGCTGAGGGTTTCCGCAATAACAGTTTTGATTCCAGGTAGGTATGATGCAGTGATCGTGATATTGTTGTGGATACACTAGTTCCACAAGTATACTGCCTTCACACAGAAAGAACGGGAACATTCAGGAACATGCAGGCCCCTATCAATTGATGTAAAACATCGTAATTACATTGTCTGTAAAGATGTCTACCTTAGAACCCTGGATGTGTATACGGAAGTGTTTGCAGGCATCATGTATGGCTTGAAGCTCCAGGAGATTGATATGGAGCCTGGACTCGTGGGCGGACCACTTGCCTTGAGCGAAGTGATGTTGGAAACGAGTGCCACAGCCGAGGAAGAACACATCCATGGTAATGTGGCCGGATCATGATATTGTTGTGGATACACTAGTTCCACAAGTATACTGCCTTCACACAGAAATGTTCTCTGGTACCAGATCTCTTTGGTGCCAGAGTACCTGGTGCCACAGTCTGTTTCAGACTGGATTCTGCTGTCTGTTTATGGTTCAAGAGCTTTATCAAATAGCAGCTTACGTATTCTCAGCTCTCTGTCCTTCAAGCACTGGCTGTAAGACTATGGCAATGCACGCACACTTCTGGGGTACATGTGTCTCCCCCAGGCAGTGAATACAAGACTTGTGGCCATCTGAAGTAGGTATAGGGTCATGGCACTTCTCACATTTTTTAAAACTGGGGGAGCCCGGCATATTTTTTTAAACTCTTCTATGGAGGGGCGGCTCTCTCTTCTCTCTCTTCAATGAACTAAAGTAGTAGTAAACCTAATTCAATAATTTAATTCAACAATATTTATCTTAATTGTTTAAGATATTGTCAGTCTATCACAGTTTCAATGGCTGAAATTCAAATTACAGAGCGGCCAAAGGCTTTTGGTCTTACAATCCTGATTGGGAACAAGCTAACCATCAAGGATTGATAAAGTTTGGTTGTGGGAGGGCCCAAACTCTCAATGAGACACCTAGGTCACTTTAGTACTGTGTGACAGGACATCTGCTTTGCTCTGGCCCTTTAAGGGATTAAAACCCAGCCCTGGATGAGGGCTGGGGCCATGGAGCAAGCAGCTGCAGCAGATAGCTGCCAATTAAGGCCTAGCTGTGGGCTGTATAAATAAGGGCTCCTGGAGGGAGGGAAGAGAGAGACACTTTTGTTCTGGCTGGGGAACAGGAGGAACCTAGCCGTTAGGGAAGCCAGAACCTTCCTGATTTAGAGTAAGGCTGGGGAAAAAGTCAGCCAGAGCTGGAGAAGCTCTGGCCAAGCAAGGTACCAGGCTTCAGGGCCTGAAGCAAGGCCTCAAAGTGCTAGGGCTGCAGGGAGGGAGCCAAGATAGGCAAAAGCAGCAGGTTCACAACCCTTTGCCCATGATAAGTGACCATTTCAGACTGTAGTTTGCCCCTGTGGCAGGGGCTAGATGAAGACTGACAGTGGATCACTGAGGTAAGGTGGGCATAGGGAGACTGGCAGTCCCCAGAGGGGAAGGACTCCAGAGTGTTGGGGCACTGCGGTAGGGCAGTACCTAGGTACGAGGGTGCCACTGTCTGGGAGAGTCAGCCCTGGCCTAGAGTACTGGTGAACAACTAACAGCAGGTGAGACAGAAAGGGGCGCTTCAGCACCAAAAAGGCTAATTCCTGGCTACGTCTAGACTGCAGGCTTCTTTCGGAAGCTTTTTTATGGAAGAGATCTTCCAAAAAACTTCTTCCGAAAGAGAGCATCCACACACAAAAGCTCATCGAAAAAGTGATGCGCTTTTTTGAAAGTGTGTCCAGACCGATTGGATGTTCTCTTACATAAGAGAAAAGATGGTTACTTACCTGTAACTGTTGTCCTTCGAGATGTGCTGCTCATGTCCATTCAAATTAGGTGCGCGTGCGCGCGCCATGTGCACAGTTCCTGGAGCATTTTTCCCCCAGCAGTACCTTTCGAGCCAGCAGGTCGCCCTCTGGAGTGGCGCCGCAACAACAGAGCATAAGTACCCCTGCAGGCCCTCCCCCTCCTCAGTTCCTTCTTGCTGGAGACTCTGACGAAGGGAAGGCGGGGGGATCGAATGGACATGAGCAACACATCTCAAAGAACAACAGTTACAGGTAAGTAATCCTCTTTTCTTCTTCGAGTGGTTGCTTATGTGCATTCGAATTAGGTGAATCCCTAGCCAAAACTTGTGGAGGTGTGGTCAGAGGCCCAACCCAGAAATCAATTCAAGTGACTACTTTCTAATACGCTTTTCTTTGATTACGTTACAGAACTGAACTTAAAACTGCAGAACCCAGGGCTGTGTCACTCCTTGCTTGCTGCGTAATGGCATAATGCACAGTGAACGTATGGACCAAGGACCACGTGGCTGCCCTACAGACATTTACAATCGGGACCTGAGCCACGAACGCTGTAAAGGATGCATTCGCTCACGTGGAGTGGGCCATCATGTGAGGCGGGTCTTTGCCTGCTAACACGTAACACTCCTTTATACAGGACGAGACCCTCTCATCCTTTCCGTAAATGAAATAAAAAGTTGGGACGACTTGCGGAAGTGTCTGGTTCTGTCTACACAGAAGGATAACGCTCTCTTGGCATCAAGAGAGTGGAGGGCTTGTTCCCTAGAGGACTTATGGGGCTTTGGGTAAAACACGGGCAAGTATATGTCTTGGTACATATGGAAGGCGGACACTACCTTCAATAGGAATGCTGGGTGGGGACGTAAACTGACCCTATCTGCTGAAAAGAGCAAGTAAGGGGGCTCTATCGTCAGCGTCTTGAGCTCTGACACCCTCCTCGCTGAAGCAATTGCCACTATAAATGCTACTTTAAGGGAGAGGTGCTTTAATGACCATGTGGCCAGCAGTTCAAAGGGTGGGGACATGAGTTTGGTAAGTACTAAACTGAGGTCCCTCTGGGGCACTGGCGGTTTCACATGTGGGAAAAGCCTATCTAGACCCTTAAGGAACTCTTAACCAAGTGGCTCGCGAATAAGGACCTGTTCCCTTCCCCCCTGTGGAAAGCCGACAGAGCCGCAAGGTGCACCCTAATGGATGCCGTGGAAAGGCCAACCCACCTTAGCCCCAGGATATATTCCAACACCAGAGGGGTGGGTGCTGTACTAGGATCTATACTTGTATCCTCAACCCACCGTGAAAATCTTATCCACTTACCTGAGTACACTGCCCTTGTAGCAGGCTTTCTACTACTCAGCAGTACCGATCTCACAGCCTCAGAATAATTTAGTTCTGCACCAGTTAGCCATGGATAAGCCACACTGTTAGATGGACGGATTTGACATTCGGGTGGTACAAGAGACGTCCCCCACCTCCCACTCTTGAATGATTACATCTGGGACTGCAGATATGGCTTGAAGCTTGTCCTGGAGTATGTCCAGGAGGATCGGATACCAGAACTGCCTGGGCCAGTCTGGAGCTATTAAGAGGACTAGTGCTTGAGTCTCTTGACTCTGATGAGAACCTTGTGAATCAACAGGAATGGGGGAAACACGTATAGCAGTCTCTTGGGCCAATTGGATACTAGTGGATCCCAACCCTTGGACCATGAACAAGAAATAGGCTGGACACTTCGGAAGAGCCCCCATAATATGTCCTCCCTTATGGACCACTCGAGTCCCGAATGAGCGGCTCAGTTCGTCCGCTAAGATGTTCTTGTTCCCTGGTAGATACATTGCCTGTAGGTGAATACCATGGGCTATACAAAAATCCCAAAGAAGTAGAGCTTCTTGACAAAGGGGAGAAGTGCGAGCACCACCCTGTTTGTTTATATAAAACACGTCTGCCGTGTTGTCCACATACACTAGCCCCGAGTTGGTCAAGAGGTGGGGAAGGAAGATTTTGCACGCTCTCCGAACTGCCCTCAACTCTCTGACATTTATATGTAGGTCTCTCTCCAGAGGATTCCATAGACCCTGCATCCTGTGGTGGTCCAAGTGAGCCTCCCAACCTAGGTCTGAAACATCAGTAACTAGTCTCACAGTGGGTGTCTCATTCAGGAACGGGATACCCTTGCACACTTCCCTTTCTTGAGTCCACCAGTGCAGTGACTGGAGTACTTCCTGTGGAAGCGACAGCACCGAGTCCCAATGCGTGAGTCTGGCTGGATGACCAGGCCAACCATGCCTGTAATGGCCTGAGTCTCAGTCTGACATGGGGAACCACGTGCATGAATGACGCCATATGGCCTAGTAGTCTCATACAGTTTCTTGCCATCATGAGGGAGGATAGCTGAAGTCCCTGAATAATGTGTGTCAATATTGTGAATCTGGTTGTGGGAAGGGATGCTCTGCCTGCAATGGCGTCCAGATGTGCCCCCACAAATTGTGTGTCTTGCGAGGGAGTTAACATGGACTTTTCCTCGTTTATCAGAAGTCCCAGCTCCCCAGACAGAGACTTTATTAAGTCTATGTGAAAGAGGATTAGATCTCTTGATCGCGCTCTGATGAGCCAGTCATCCAGATAAGGGAAAACCTGCACTCTGTGTGTTCTGAGGAAAGCTGCTACCACCGCCATGCACTTGGTGAACGTCCTCGGGGCGGTGGAGACACCAAAGAGCAGGACTGTGAACTGGAAATGCCCTACCATGAACCTTAGGTAGAGTCTGTGCATCGGCCGTATGGCTACATGAAAATAAGCATCCCTTAAATCGAGGGTCACGTACCAGTCTCCTGTCTCTAACATGGGAATAATGAAGGCGAGCGTGACCATCCTGAACCTCATTGTCTTTATGAGCTGGTTGAGGTCTCTGAGGTCCAGGATTGGCCTGAGACCCCCTTTTGGTTTGGGGATGAGAAAATATCTGGAATAAAAACCCCATCCCTTGGAAACCCCTTGGGACCCTCTCTACTGCTCCCCTGGCAAGAAGGGAGAGCACCTCCTGCTTTAAAAGGGCTTCATGAGATGGGTCCCTGAAGAGGAATGGGGGGAGGGGAATGGGTAAACGGTAAAGAGAGGAAGGGAATCGAGTACCCTCTCTTATCAGGTCTAGCACCCATCTGTCTGATGTAATCCTGGTCCAGGCCTGGTAAAAATGGGACAACCTGTTCTCAGAAAGAGGGTCTAATGTGAGAGCTGGTACATGGCCCTCAGGCGCATCTTCTAAAGGGGGGCTTGGAAGGTTGGTTAGCAGGACGGCCTGGAGATCTTCTGCAACTCCTCTAGATAGCCTTCTCCTATTACGAGTGTTATTTGGTCCAAAGGGGTTGTTTTAACCTGTGCCCGCGTTATGATACCTGCACCTCCACAGGTCTTGCCTCTAGGGAGGGTATTGTGGTCTAGTGGGTGCCCTGGCATTAAGTGACCGTCTCTGTGGAGCTGCTGTATGTATGCCTAGAATCCTAAGGGTGACCCTCGTGTCCTTAAGGGTGTGGAGTCTTGACTCCGTGCTTTTAGAGAAAAGGTCCTTGCCCTTGAAGGGTAGGTCTTGAATGGTGTTTTAGACATGCTAGGATATACCTGACAACTGTAGCCACGCGCCTCTGTGCATGACTACCCCCGATGCCATGGTTCAGGCTGTCGAGTCCACAGCATCCAATGCCACTTGCAATGCCGTGCGGATTATGGTTCTGCCCTCATAAGTCATGACAGTATACTCTTGTCTAGAGTCAGCAGGTAAGAGGTCACAAAACTTGTCCATCGTCTGCCACGTGTTATATGCATACCTGCTGAGCATCGCCTGCTGGTTTGCGATGCGCAATTGAAGACCCCCCAGTGGCACAGACCTTATGCCCCATTACGTCTAGGCGTTTGTGCTCCTTAGACTTAGGAGTAGGCACTGGTTGCGCTTGCCCTTCCTTCTGGGCCGCTGCCTGTACCACTATTGAGCCTGGAGTAGGATGAGAATAGAGGTGCTTGTGTCCCGTTTGTGGGATGAAATACCTTTTCTCTACTCCTTTTTGGGTAGGCAGGATTGATGCTAAAGTTTGCCACAGAGTAGTTGTGCGTTTAGCCACTGTTTTGTTAAGAGGCAATGACAGTTTTTCCAGGGTATCTGCAGTCAATACGTCTACCATGGGATCAGAGACTTCAACTACTGACTCCACTTGGACACCTAGATTAGTAGCCAATCTACGCAGGAGGTCTTAGTGAGCATGAGCATCCATAGATGGCATTGAAGGTGCCGGGTCTGCCAAGGCTTCATCGGGCGATGAGGAAGACACTCTGTTGCAGCCCTGTTGTTCCTCCACCACAGGCCGGCAGTGGTCTGGCGTCAGTTCCACTGGAACTAGGTCTGTAGTTGGCCCCTTTCCGCCTCATCTCTGGGCTCCTGCCTTAATGGACTTTGCCAAGTGTCCACCTTAGGAGGCCTTGACACTGAGGCTGAAGGGATGCTCAACCCTCTTGATGGTGGCACTGGACTTTGCCATTGGTGATAGGCCCAAGGTGTCCAAAAAGGCCAGGGTGGTTGAGCTTGTGGAGGCCATGTTTGCTGAAAGTCTCCTTGTCTGGGCCAGTGCCGGGAACGAGAACGGTACCGAGATGAGATCCTCGACGAAGACCAGAATAGTAGCGATTCAGCTTCCGACTCCGAAGAATATTAGGATGCAGACCATGGCGGTGCCGTGGGCAATGCCCTGGAGAGGTGATGCTGTCTAAACCTGCCCATGGACTCTGGTTTCCCTGTATGCACTTGTCTAGGTGGGGGCATGGTGGCCGGTGCTGGAGGATCGGTGCCTGGTGACCTTTGCAGCACAGCAGGTGGAACATCCTCTGATACCGAAGGCGGTACTGATGTTGTAGCTGGCAGCACTGATCCCATCTGTGGTGCCGTATGACATAGCGCTGTAGTGGATGGTACCGCCATTGGTGGTGTGACCAAGATACGTGCTCTGCCGCTGTTACCAGTGCCGCCGAGGCCCCCAGTGCCGTAGGCAAACACTCCCGATACCGAGGGAGCGCGGGCTGAGGTGGCGACGCCATGAGCTCTATCAGCTCTTGCGCTGCTTCAAAGGTCCCCAGCGTGAATGGCCTTTGCAGCTGTATCTGCTCCGGACTATGTTCCCGCACCGTGTCATTGCGATGCCTCTGGGTGCCATCTTCCCATCAGCGCCAGGGGGATCGAGAAGGTGAATGTAACCAGTGCCGGCTCTTGTGCAGTCTCTTGGCCAGAGATCTCCCTCTATTGTCCCTTTTCTTCTTCGGCACCAGAGACTGGGATGGGTGCCTCGGTGCTGAAGGCTTTGGTGCCGCGGTATGGAGAGGTCCCGGTTGGGCTTCCCACACCCATGCTGGTGCACTGTGGACTGCACCTTCCTTCTCTGGTGCCATTTGAAGCGCCAACTCTATTAAAATGAGTTTTAAGTGAGAATCTCTCTCCCTTTTGGTTCTTGGCTTAAAACTTCTGCAGATTTTACAGGAGTCCGTCAAGTGGGCCTCCCCCAGGCACTTTAAGCAAGAGTCATAGGGGTCTCCACGCGGCATCGGTTTAGCACAGGACGCACAGAGTTTGAAACTGTGTGGGCCTGGCATACCCTCCCCCATAGGGGAGAGAACACTCAAAATACCTAAGTGCTAACTATACAATTAAATGCAAACAGACTAAAGATCTATTTACATTACAAAGAACTCTGATCTCTGGATTAACAAGTCAACAAGAGAAGCTCCAACAACCGACATGGACGGTAAGAAGGAACTGAGGAGTGGTACTTATATGCTGTTATCGCGGCGCCACTGCAGGGGGCAACTTGCCGGCCCGACGGGTACTGCTGGGGAAAAAAAGCTCTGGGAACCATGCGTGAGGCACGCGCGCACCTAATTCAAATGCACATGAGCAACCACTCAGAGGAGAACCTGGAACCACTTCAGCCAGGGCTTTAGGTCACCAGTTGCTTCCAAGTGCTGGTGCCGGAGCCTTGCAGAGACACATGCTAAAAGGGATTCCCCCCCCTTTGAACAACCATTTCTCTGCTTCTGTTGCATGCTTGCATACCTCTTTGAGGGACAGCAAAGCTCTCACAGTGCCTGCTGTGGTTGCCCAGCTTTTTTGGATGCCACAGCTTTTCTGTTGGTGCCATGGAGCCAGAGCTGCCCCATGGCATGTGATGGCCCCGCATGGCCACTCTGCAATTTTTGCAGCACTTTGTGCCAGCTTCCCGGTCCTGACCGAGCTCGACACTGAGCTCATTCTGAGACCCTCTCCCTGGGTGTGGGAGCTATACTCTGGCAACCACAAGCCACTGTGGAGAGGCATTTCTGGAGTCTGGACACCAGTTTGGACTGGTGGGACCAGCTGGTCATGGAGCAGTGGCATGACCAGCAGTGGCTCCAAAACTTCTGCATGCAGAAGGACACCTTTTTGGAGCTGTGTGCCTGGCTCACCCCTGCCCTCTGGAGACATGACACCTACCTGCAGCCCGCCAACCCCCTGGAGAAGTGGGACACAATTGCCCTCTGGAAGCTTGCCACCCCAACAGCTACCAGTTGGTGGGCAATAAGTTTGGTGTGAGGAAGACCCATCGTTGGGGCTCTCCTCATGGAGGTACAGCTAAAGTCCCTACACGGGGGGGGGGGGGGGGGGGGCAGAGTGGGGAGGGAGGGAGAGGAGAGATTCCTGTTAAAGGGGGACCCTTGGGAAAGGGAGGTTGGAGTGGTAGGGGGGGAAGCCCCATCTGTAGCCAGACAGGAACCCCTCTGTAACATCCATCTTTGCTTGCCTGGAGCATGCAGGGCACACAGAGCAGTAAAAGCCTTGAACAGAAGGCCTGGATATGCAGGCTGCTGTGACCCTGAATGGCAGTAAACAGAGATATGCCAATTGCTGACCAAGAGGCTGCTGAGGAGTGCCCTTGACTGAAACCCATATTGATATGAACACACAGCCATCCACAGGGGGAGGAATCTCTCGCCGAGTAAAAAAATGTCAAGTACTTAAAATTTAGTTCTCTCTCTTGCAAGTGTAAATTAAGTTGAAATTTGCTTGTAAGAACTGGCGTCACAAAGACAGACCAGTACAATTTGGCATCTTAGATAAGAAAGAGGATACGGGCCCTTATGGGTATAAAGATGGGTCCAGCAGCACATTTACTTTGAGTATCAATCTACCATCGATCTGCTGGTCGGGTTAGGTGATTGGCCTCCCGAGGTTCCATAGGGTTCTATCCAACAGAACTGTGCTGCAACTAGAATACATAATCACTTCACATTCCATAGGTTCCTCCACACTGCCCTGACCACCTCGTATTCGTCTTTCCTAGGAATTGAGGGACCAGCCCTGGCTTGATCCGCTGGAGTCGAGAGGCACAGAAGGGGGTAAAAATTGTACCTGGATGTGGTCCTTTGTCTTAAGTGTACACATAGACTTAGAGCTCTTTAAAGATTAAGCTGTTACTTAGTACCATTATTTCTATTTTCTATCTTCATTTTCTTTATAACCATTTTTAAGATCTATATTTGCTAGCAGTTAAGAAATAGAGCAATAGCCATTGTAACCATATGATTATAAGCTTCTTTAATAAACCTGTAACTGTTTAAGTTTTAACCTGACTCCTTCAGTACTATAACAGAACCAAGCACAATTTAAAAGAACTTCAGCCGGTCATAAGGGACAGGTATAGGGGGAGCTTGAGCATTTGGATCGTGTCGCTCCCAGGAGACAGATCCGTTGGGGCATCTCTCAGTCCTCCCTAGACTGCCCGCTGCGAAGGGATCCTGTATCCTAGCAGCTGAAATCTGATATGTAATAAGCTCTTCCTATAAAATTCTGGGGCGTCTGTCAGCCTGTTGGCTGCCCTCCGTGACGGGACCCCGGTCCTAGCGGTAAAGGCACGGACGTTAAACCTTCTCTCAGTAACATATAGACACACACACACACAGAGCCCTGACCATCGGCTGACACCATCTCTGGGAGGTTGTGCCTTCCTGTCTTCACACAGCCCTTCTGCTGGGGGGGATGGCCACATAGGGGGTGGCTCCTGGGGTATTTGGAGGGGGAGAGAAGGGGGGGAATCCCTGACTCATTCTCTGTTTTTTGTGTTTGTTTGTTTGCTTCTGCAGGTGGTGAGTACCATTAACTCAATTCTGCTGTGGAGGGTCATCCACCTGTGAGACCTGGACCAAATCATGGCCGAATTTGCTGCCCTGGGGATCCCAAACTGCGATGGAGCCATATATAGGACCCACATTCTGATCCGAGCACCAGAATATCGAGTGGCCCAGTATATTAATAGGAAGGGCTATTTTTCTATGGTGCTGCAGGCCCTAGCTGTCCACCGTGGACAGTTCACAGACATTTGTTAAGTGGTCAAGCAGGACATATGATGCCTGCATCTTCAGAAACTCCAGCTTGTACGGGAAGTTGGAGGCGGGCACATTCTTCCCCTTTGTAGTTGGGGATGTGCAGATGCCACTGTGCATCGTGGGGGATGTGGCCTACTCCCTCATGCTGTGGCTAATGAAGCCATATTCCGGACACCTGGACCCCGCAGGGATCAATTTAATGCCCGCCTGAATCGGGTCTGGATCCAGGTCGAGTGTGCCTTCAGTTTCCTCAAGGAGTGAGTCAGGTGCCTCCTGACCTGCCTGGACATGGGGGAGCGCTACATCCCCAAAGTGGTCATGGCATGTTGTGTCCTCCACAACATCGTGGAGAGGAAGGGGGAGGCCTTCCTTCCAGGGTGATGGGCAGACGCCAGACATCACCTTCCAGCAGCCTTCCAGCAGCCGATGACAGCTGCCATCCAACAGGCCCATCAGCCCGGGGTGCACATCAAGGGGGCCCTGAGGTAGAGGTTCTCTCAAGCACCCCAGTAACTCTCCCCAGGGCCTCCCGGCCTCTGCTTGCAGTTCTATCCCTTCCCCACTACAACCCCTCCCTTCACCTCTTCCCTGACCTCAAAATAAAGACACTTATTTGGTTGTGAACAAAATGAAGTCTGTATTTATTTTGCCCTCAAAAAAGGTTGGCGGGGGAAGGGGGCTCATAACCTGGAGGGGGCAGCAAGATATGCCACCTCGAGGGCGAGGACCTCGTCAGAGCTGGGGTTGGATCCAGGGACCAGGGGGGGGGGGGGGGGGAAATGGGGTCAGGGATGGCAGGGGCAAGGCCATGAGCATCACTTGAGCTACGTCTACATTGGCAAGATTTTGCGCAAATACTTTTAACGCAAGAGTTTTTGCGTTAAAGTATTTGCACAAGAGAGCGTCTACACTGGCATGTGCTTTTGTGCAAGAGATGTGCTTTTCCGCAAAAGCATCCGTGCCAGTGTAGACGCTCTCTTGCTCAAGAAATTCATGTTGCCTGTCTACACTGGCCTCTTGGGCAAGAACAGTTGCGCAAGAGGGCTTTCTCCTGAGCGGGAACATCATAGCTGTTGCGCAAGAAGCACTAATTTCACATATTAGAATGTCAGTGTTCTTGCGTAAGAACTCCCCGCCAGTGTAGACATGCAGCATGAATTTTTCCGCAAAAGCGGTGCTTTTGTGCAAATAATTGCCAATGTAAACACAGCCTTGGGGAGTGGGCATGGGAATCACCTGGGAAAGGAGCAGAAGCATCGCATGGGGGGCAGGAGGGTGGAAGCCAGGAGCAGCGACAGCAGGTGGTTGTGCCATCAGGCGTGACATGATGGCACACATGTTATCACACCGCTGCATGAGCTGGTCCCAAGCACTGGCGCATGAAGTCTTCCTGGACCCTGGCATGCCTTCAGCTCCTCCAGGCTCTGGTGGCTGGCTCTGGTGGTGTGGCTCACCCCTCAGTCCCAGCTGGTCTGGCTGTGGAGAACACAACAAGGGAGAGGCAGTCAGTCATCCATGCAGACACTGTCCCTGCGGCCGTGCCCTTCTCTGTGAGCAGCAACCAACAGTCCTCAGGGCAGAGGAGGGAGATATCCTGGGAGCAAGGTCATATGTGGCCTGCACAGTGGGCCATGCCTCACAGGGGCCCCCAAGTACCCAGGGGACTATGCTGCCCTCTTCCCAACCCCACCATGGCCCACAGACAAGCAGGCAAGGGAAGTGTCCAGCCATAGTGGGATCCCCTCATGGGTGTCAGAGGAGCCTGGCCCTCCCTGGTGTCCGCACACACACCTGAGGCTTGCAGCGCTGCCCGCAGGAATGGATGGTGCCTCGCACATGTAGGCATGCCCGTGTGCTATGTGCGGTACTCCTCAGTGCCTCTGGAGTCATGCCTGCGCCCTTCTGGATAGCCTGCTTCCAGCCGTGGCAGGGGCTAGGAGAGCCCCCCACCCCATGGCAGGACATGTGTAGCCTCCTCTGAGCCTGACAGTTGGATCCCACCCGTGCTCAGGGGCTGCTTGCTGTGACCACGTGCTGCACACTAATGCTGCACATAGTTCCATGTGTGCGAACCGCAGCACAATGTCCAGCCCGAGAAGCCCGAGCACCACTTGCCTTCCGCTCCCTGTGCACCAGCCTCCCCGCCCTGTGTGTGAGACAAACTAAGACCACTCACCTGCAAATCCCTCCCTAGATTCCAACGAGGCCTGGAAGATGTCCTGGCTCATATGCACCGGCTCCAGGGACAGGGTCATGGTCTCCATCTCCTCCTCCTCTGCTGGCCCTGGTCCTCCTGCTCCTCCTCCACCATGACCTCCAGCCAAGAGACAACAGGGGTCTGGAGGCCTGAGTCCACCACAACAGGTGGGGAAGACGTTTCCACACCGCCCAGGATCTGGTGCAGCTCCTGGTTATAGGGTCCTGCCCCTAAGTGCGAGCTATGCACTGTAGCCGGGACATATCCCTGGTGGAGCTCCCTGACCTTACTCTGGACCAGTTCCAAGGTCCTGGGTGGGTGTTTGCACTCCTCCAGGGACTTGGCCATGTGCTCATAGATGTCGGCGTTGCACCTCTTGGTATGGAGATCCTGCAAGGTGTCCTCCTCGCTCCACAATTCGAGAAGGGACAGGATCTCTGCCCCGGACAAGGAGGATGCCTGCCTCTTGGTCCCCCTGGGTGGGTCCTGGGACCCCGGGGGCTGCTCCCTATGAGGGCCAGGGAGGTTGCAGGGAGCTTGAGGCTAGGACATGAGCGGCAAGGTCTGTGACAGGGAGAGCCACGCGATGAGGTGCTGCTCTCGGGCTGGCTTCCTGCCACAAGGCTTGTCCAGGGTGCCTGCAGATTTAAGAGGGGTCAGGAGATAGGAACTATAGAGTCCTGATTAATTTGGACAGAGTGTCCACCAGGGCACCTGTGTTATTTCCTGGAGGCCTCATCTTTCGAAAAAATCCCCTCCTCCCCATCCACACACACCTTTTTCAGAAAGAGCTCTTTTGGAAAAGGCATTCTTCTTTGTAGAAAGAGGAGTACCGCTGTTGGAAAAACCCCTTTGTTCTATTTTATTTTGGAAGAACGCAATAGCAGTGTGGACGAAATGCAGGTTGTGTTAGAAAAATGTCTGTTTGTCCGACAAAACTCTGTAGTGTAGACATACCCTGAGTGACCAGCAGGAAGTGCTATTGATGGTCAAGCCTACCCTGTTACTATGTTTAACACTGCTTAAACACTGCTATGTTTAAGCAGCCACCGTAAGACCTACTAAGTAACGTAGGGTGATCTGTTGAGGAAGAACAGTGGGGTCCTCCCTCCTTCAATACTTAAAAGAATATAGAAAGGTATGCCCACCCCAAATTTTAGCTTCCAGGAAATGTATGTTAATAAAGCTGCAAAGGAGTCTGTCTTTTTCCATTATTTAGTGAATTAATTTCTTCCTTTAGGTATATGAATAAAATGTGGATACCCTGCACATAATGGAAAGTCAGGATGTCAGTAATAATGAAAAGCATCTACAACAATTCTCAGGTTTGCTATTTTAAAAAACACTTGACAAAACCTCCAACACTTAGAGGATTTGCACATCAAAAGTACAGTTTAACCCTCCGTTTCACAAATATTAGACTTGCTAACTTTATTATACTGAATTACCAAAGTTTTCCCAACATAAACTACTGCAATAAAGAGAATCTGACAAAATTATTAAGGCTCTGGTTCTTACTACAGAACCAGAAATTAATATGGTCCCTATACCAGGGCTTTTAAGAAAATACGTTTTAAACAGTAAAACAGGTATGTTAGAACACACACACTTAAAGATGCTTTGAAGAATTAATTATATTCTAGGCAGAGTTACAGAACCACCAGTTTCTGCACTACAAGAAATTACCACCTACACAAGAACTGTAGGACACAAGTATTCAGTACCATCACACTGTAAACATTCAAAAGAAAAGCAACAATGTGAGGCTCATTGTCTCTAAACAAAACAAAAAAATGAACCTCTATAATCCAAGATTCCCTCATCAGGCAACATCCCTGGTCCAGCATCATCAGTGACCCCATGGGTGCTCTGGGCTAGAGCACTTATGGAGAGAAATTGGCACCAAGCTCCCCAACTCTACCCTGCCCCTCCACGTACTGGCAGTTCCATGCTTAGCAACTCCTTCCCCATCTTCCCAGAGCTTCCAGTGCACCACAATCAGCCGATCTGTGGTGGTCAAGCTTAGGGAGAGAAGGAGGGAGAACGAGCAGGGACAGGGGGTTTAGGAGAAGAGACGGGGTGGTTATGAAGCCCCGCAGTCAAGAGCCAGGATTGGAGCCCAGAGAGTGGGGGGTGGGGGGCAAGGAAGCAGTAGAGAGGCTTGCATTAACCACTCTTGGTCTAGCAAATTCCCTGATTTGGAAGTGGTCAGGTCCTGAGGGTGCTGGACAAGGGAAGTTCATTCTGGATTACCAACTCAGCTTAAAAATATTCAAACAGTAAAGTTAATATGATAAAAGTTTGCTCTATTATATTCTTTATTGTTTGCTTAGAAAGACCTTTTCACCACTTTCTCAGAACAGCATGAGCGCCAGCTACTTTCAGATGACAAATTTCTGATATTAACCATCCTGCTGTTTAGGAGACATTCATAAGCATCACAGAGCCTTTCAGCAATTTTAGCTGAATTCAACACAGAAGTCTGCAATTCAGAAAAGCTATAGTGAGGAGTTTTAGGGGATATAGTTTTAAAGGATGGAAAGATAAAAACTAAATTTATGATTAGCTTGATTTAAATCAAGGGTCGGCGAATTCCGATCCATGGGCCAGATACGGTCGACAGGGTTAGTCCCTGGGAGGCCTCCACCTCTATATTTACCTGCGCCTCTACAGGTATTGGGCGATTGCAGCTCTCATTGGCCATGGATCACTGTTCATGGCTAATGAAAGTGATGGGAAGCTGTGTCCTGGTCAAGACCACTTCCTGCTGCTCCAATTGGCCATGAATAACAATCTGCCTGTGGAGGCGCAGGTAAAAATAGCCGTGTTAGTACACCAGGGACTAATTCCAGTGGCCACCATTTTTGTATGGTTCACCCCTAATTGAAATACATATTTTTTCCACTTTATGAAGTTTTGAATCTGACAATTTAATCTACCTCAATCATGCAGTATTCCTTTTGACATTTCATTATCATAATACTGGATAATACTAAGAAAGGTTTACCTGTTGGGAGTAGCCTCGAAACATTGGATTAATTGTTTTAATTCCTTGAAACAAATTAGTAGGAACAACAGAACCAGGTCTAGGAAAGAAAAGTTTGTGAAAAAATTAAATGGCCTGCAACTTCTTCACTGGTATCATCATAATCAGCTTGATCACCATAAGACACATTTTAACAAATTTCAAACATATTATTCTTATCCCAATGTAATTGTGTCTTTTGGGGGGCTATGGGGAAAGGGAAGATGGGTAATGAATACAAACATATATTTTTCTCACAGCATAGGAAAACCAAATATGTGAAACTGGGGTTTTTGTTTAAAGGCCTTGAAACAAGTTCAAACAAAATTAATTGGCAATACAGCAAGGAATTAATTTGGTATGCATGAGACATCAACTTCCTCCAAAGTCCTGTTTAAAATATTAAGGAGTATTTATTTGCCACACAGTCAATGCAAGGAAATAAGTTTATTTGTAGAGTATCAAGCTTCCTTTTGAAATAAAAAAGGCTGATATCAAATGGATACAGAGTCAACTTCACAAAGAAGTTGTGGTTTATACACTGAGTAAGGCCCACAGAAGGGAGGCTGGGTAGTAGCATAGGAACAAGAATGCTGTGTAACTGATCCCAGGATACAAGATACACCACAAGGACAATCATCAATACATATTTGAGTCTCTTAACCATATCCAATACCAAAAGTGAAACCTTTTTGAAAAGAAGGAATGGGAAGGAAAATATGCACCAATCTGAATTTTAGCATAAGCTGTTAATTGTTCTTTTAAAAAAAAAAGTTAATTCCACCTACATTTTAGAAGTCTCAGAGGGGTAGCCATGTTAGTGTGTAACTAAAAAACAAAAACAAAAACCCACAAAACAACCCTTAAAAAATAACAATGGTCATGTAGCACCATAGAGACTAATAAAAAATATATATCATCATGAGCAGGGGTCGACAAATTATGGAAAACCCTACTCGCCAGACAAAAAAGGGACTCGCCACCCTCCCCTACAAAAAGTGTTTTTTTTAATGGCATAAATTCCTAATAAGAATAAGAACAGTAATTACTAATAAGTTATTAATAAATATCACCCAGGTTATTCATAAATATCTTATAAACTTCTACCTTTTCTCTCTGCTGCCATGTCTCCTCCCTTTGCTCCATCAGCTCCCCTGGTGCCTGCTGCCCCCCAATCCCTCACCCTCTGCTGTCCTGACTCCTGTCCATCACACTGCCCTCAGCCTTCCTGAGACCTGCCCCCATCGCCAGCCCTTCTCTCTGCCCTGTGCCCACTCCTCCAGTAGCCCCACTCTGATCGTGTGAGCTAACCCTCCTCATCCCCTCTCCTAAATCCTCCCTCTCCACACCTGCCCTGCCTCTCCCCTCTGGTGCTGGTCCCTCCCCTGCAGATGTCTGCCCTTCTGCTTCACCACCAGAATCCCTTGGCACCTGCACCTTTCTGGTGCCTCCCCCTGCCCTCACTGTCCCTGCCCCCTTTGCTCTCTTTTCCCCTGATACCCACCCCCTCACCACCCTTTGCCCCCATTCCCCTCATGCCCCTGTGCCCTCACAGATTCCTTGCTCCATCCTTGCCTTTCTCATGCCCACCCCTTCTTTCAAGCCTTCTCTCAGCACCTCCCCCTCCTCCTCTAGTCCCCAGTGCCCTTACCCTCTCCTCTCCCAGCATCACCCTGTCCCCCCTCCCACTGACACCTCCCCTCCTGCCCTTTTCCTCATTGTCTGCACTTGGCCCCCTGGCATTTGTCTCTCCTGCACCCCTGTCCCTTGGTGCCTTCCCCTTTCTTCTTCTTCTTCTACTGACCTCCTCCCCTCTGCACAAGCCCCTTCTCCATATTTTCCCATCCCCCCCTTCCCACAGCCCAGCCCAGCCTCTTCCCCGCCTCAGGGGCCAGCTCAAGGTTTTTTGCTTCCCCTCCTCCCCTTTGTTGCTGTCTTTTACACGTTTGCATTTTGCAATGTGTTTTTGTTTTTTTTTTGTCCCGGCATTTTAGCTCTATAAATAGCACATAGCATTTTCATTCTTTGTGTCCATAAAGGCAAAGGCGCTTTAAGTGAACTCCCCCTTTCACTTGCTGCTAGGTCACAGCAGCCTTTTCCCTGCCCTGTCCAGCCCCTCTCTATTGGGCAAGCACCCTTCACTCCCGACCCACAGGGGGAGCAGGGTGCAGGGACAACACAGAGCCAGAGGGGTGCAGGGCACAGTGAGGGAGTACGGGGGTGGCGCGGGGAACGGGAGGCACAGAGCCAGAGGGATGCAGGGATGAGGGGTAGCAGGGTGTGGTTGAGGCACGGGGAATGGGACATGGGTAACGGGAGGAGCAGAGGGATCGGAGTCTAGGGGCAGTGCAGGGAACAAGCAGCACAGAGCTGGGGGGCAGGGATCGGGGGAGCAGGGTGAGGGGCTGCGGTGGAGGCACGGAGAATGGGACACGGAGAACAGGAGGGGCAAAGGGATCTGGGTTTAGGAGCAGTGCAGGGAATGGGCAGCACAGACTGGGGGGGCAGGAATTGGGGGGAGCAGAGTGCGGGTGTAAGGGCGGCACAGAGCCAAAGAGTCTCAAGGAAGAGGAAGAGCAGGGAATCCGGGGTGCAGGGGAGGTGTGAGGAATGGGCAGCGCGGAGACAAAGGGGGGCTGGGGCCGTGGCAGGACTGGAGCCGGCGGGGCGGGCCCTGGATGTGCTGCACGCTGCAGCCAGCTCCCGGGGACACGCAACCAGAGCCGAGCTGCTGCAGCCCTTTAAAATCAGCGGGGCCAAGTCACGCCAGGTCACGCCAGCAGGCAGCCCAGTGGAAAGAATCTCCGCACTTCCCCTTTCCCAGCAGCGCTCTGCTCCTCTGCCAGCCAGCGGATGGGATGGGGCCGCGTCGCCCGTAGTGCGGGCTTCGGCCAGCCCGTCACAACGGCCCACCGGGCCAGTCCGCCCCTGCATTCGCCGTCTGGAAAAAATCTACTTGCCACGGGCGAGCGGGCGAGTGCATTTGTCGAGTCCTGATCATGAGCTTTCATGGGCTCAATCCACTTCTTCAGATGATAGACTTGTCATCTGAAGAAGTGGGTTGGTCCCATGAAAGCTCATGATACTATTTATATATTTTTGTTAGTCTAAGATTGCTACAGGACTATTATTCCAACACTTAAGGAATTTTTTTAAAAGAAGCAAAGGGGGATGATCTGCTCTACCCCTTAAAAACACTTCTCAGACAATTCAGGAGATAAGGGGAAAAGGAAGCATAGAGTTTCAAGATTTGTATGGCCACAGCATTGTTTGCTCTTTGACTGCAATGTGTTAAAATGGGTCTTGTCAACATATAGAAGTATGTAGGAAAAATGTGCATTTAAAGTAGAACAGTTACTATTAAACAAATCCAAGGTAGACAAGATCTTATTATAGAGTCTAACACTGCAACTCTTTTTTTCCCTCCTTTCTCTTCTCACAATTTCCAAACATCAAAAGTGATGGGTCATTTATAAAAAACAAGTTATTGAAATTTATGGATGTCACTGAAACAGGGAAATAGATGTATGTAATGATGCTGAATGAAACAGATAGAAAACCAAAGTTTGCTCTATCTCAGGTTGTTTAAACAACTGGAAACTGGAGGCTCAATTATCCATAGAAGGGCGCTCTTATTTATAACTTACATGTTTCACTGTGTAAGGAAGTCAATCTTGTCATGTTTCCTAGGATGAAAATCTAATGCCATTATGCAATCATTATGGGTTCAACTATAGGAATAGCTGTAATGGGAAAATCATTCTTTCAACCTGAAGGCAAACATTGTGCCATCATCACTCTAAGCAGCTAAATGGCATGTGTTTTAAATTGTCGCATAATATACAGAAAAGCCTCTTTTGTGTAACTTTTACACTCAAACATAGGTTAACTTGCCCAACTTCATCACACATCTTTTGAGAATTGTTTTTAAATTAATTAAATCCAAAGCCTGTAACTTCTGCAATACACTTTTTGAAAATCACACACTGGACAAAGCAACTGGAGCTAAGACAAATTCATCGCTGTGCTGCTGTCCAAAGTTTATATATAAATATATTCCACAAAAAAGTGGTAAATACCTGCTTTTGTGCCAAAGTTCTGTCATAAGCTTGAGATAACTTTTACATATTGCTGGTTTCTTATCTGTTCGTGCTAAAGCCCCGCAGTCAAGAAAAAACTGTGTCAAGGGTGGGCTGATTAGACAGAAGGAAACAAGATTATTATTCTTTAAATAGTGCTAAGAGAAATGTAAGTCCTACATTCATTTTAACAACATTTTAGCTAAGGATAATTACTGACATTAACATGATAAACATTTAATGATTTATTTTCCTAAACCCTCTGGTAATATTCATCTGTTGCTTAATTAAATTACTTTATCAGTGACACAATGCCTCACCCAGACCAATCCTGGCATTAGTTTGAGATACTGGGATAGCCCAGTGGGAGCCACCTCACAAGGACAGGTTCCCACTAGCCTGAGGGGTATCAAGGCAATGTAGCTTGCGGGGGATTGTGGCATGTCACTGCGATCCTTGCCCTGTGAAGTCATGATGGCTGAAAACTGGCATTTTCTGATTATGTAATATGCTACAAGACATTTTCAGAGAACTTTTATAGCTAATATTTTTTTTAAATACTCCTTAATGGCTTACAAGAATAGCATTAAAAATATCACCATAAGGACAGGCTAATCTTGTCGTGTTTCCTAGGATGAAAATCTAATGCCTGAAAATTAACATTTAGTTTTACGGTAAGAATTACAAAATAGCTTGATCTGGAAAATTGTGATTTTTTTTTAAACAGATGGGTAGATTAGTTCCAATATCTATTATTTTAAGCAACACAGAGAGTACATTGTTCCCTTAAAATTACACTTTATCATAAAGAGGAAGAAAACACTGACAGTCTACCTTTAAAGGGGTACCAACTTAAAAAAAATAACTACTGACAAAAAATTGTTTACATACACGTACGTACTAGACTCCTAAGAATACTACTATAGAGATTAGAGAGAAAAAGTCTCTGCAGCAATTTACTTGATACGTTACACGATCTTTCAAATACAAAAGAGTATTTCATTGTTTCCCATAGTTTGTAATTTGTCTGCATGGGTGTTTCTTCCAGAAACAGGGAAAAAGTATGATAAAATGTATATTGTAATTCAAACAAACAAACAAACAAAAAGTAGCAGAGTAACTCAGAAACAGATGTAATAAAGTGCTTAAAACTATTCTAGCTCCTTTTTCTAAAACGATAATGTCACATTAAGGAACATTTGTTACATGAGCAGTGAAAACTGATGTTAAGATTTCTCTTTGGAATAATACATTTTGTAGACTCTAAATTTAACTGCTGTTTACTAGTTAGGTAATCCAGTGCTTTCAAACTTTCAATAGGAAATCAAGAAGTTTGGTTGAACATATCTTTGTTAAACAATCTGTTAAGAAATATATGTAGTCTAGGAATACACCAAATGTTGGTACCTCTCTGACCCTGAAGGCCTGCCCACCTATAACTATAAGCCCCTCCTTCTGTATTATTATTCTAACTTAAAGCAAGGTCAGGGTTTGGTTGTACCAGGAAAATGCAATGTGCCTGGAATCTGACTGTTTTCCAAAACATGGAAAGGGAGGGGGCTGATAGGGTGGATAGTTATACTGAACAGTGACCACTGTGGGCAGCGAGCACAGAGGACAACTATACTGCATAGTGACCATGGGGCGGTGGAGGAAGGGGGAAGGCAGGCCATAACAGAAACAGAATGGCTAACTGGGGATGGGGCTTTCCACATTGCTGGTCATCAGCCACAGGTAAATGGCCCCAATGCTGCAAATCCCTCGTATCCAGCCCTTGGCCACAATGCCAGATGGGGGCAGAGACCCACTGGGCCACCAGTGCAACTGCTGCACCCCCTCCAAAACCATACTAAGAGGTGGTTCTGGGGGTAAAGGCACAAATAGAAAACCTATTAATCAGCAATAAATTATTAAACATAATGACTAGGTTTTGGTTCATTACACAAAAGAAATAGCTAGCAATAATGTACTTTAAGTAAATAGGTTAATTACCAGTCTACTTTTTTTAAAAAGAAGGTGAAGGATAGTCTATTTTATAATTGGGAGCAAATTTTAATAAAAAATGAAAGCAAAAATTAACAAACTATCCCTGATACTTTCAAGCTTTTTGACCTATGAGTATTTAGAGATAAATTAAAAATCTATTTCACTTTGAATGTTTATCATTATTTAATATGCATTGTGAATGTTTAGTATCTAATTAGGATCTTGAAATTCTTTGATCTGTTTTTGAGATTAAGATCCAAGTAGTTCAAATTTTTAAGCATTATAGCAGCTGCTTTTATAACATTTGCAAATTTAAACTTATGTTGCTAAAAGACTACACAATGCCATGTCATTTTAGCTACTGTAAGTAGCCACTTAAACTTTTCAGACTGGAAAACAACATAGGAATTCAAAGCTTGCAAATGCCCCACACATCACATTTTTTTGCTGGCAGGAAAACAAAAAAACAACTCAAAGAATGGTCCTACACTGAAAAGAAGACCTGGCTATTAATCACCAATTCTCTTTTTAATTTTTAGAACTAATATTTTTGATTGAGGGCTGTAAGATATTAGAAGGGAAATGCATTAGAGGGAAAACAAGCCCACAGATAAACTAAACTATATACATATCCTACAACTCTTCCATAATACATTCATTTCACTAGCACTATTCACACTATTGAAGGATAAAGCTACCAAACACATCAGAATAAGGTTTATATTGATACAATTTTTCTAAAACTTAAACTGAAGACTTTTTTGAGGATCAGGTTTATAACTGAAAACATGCAGATAAATATAACCTTAAAGTAGGTATCTGTAACAGTCATTTTCCTTACCAATTGGAAAGAGCTTGTAAAGCTGCATTCATATAACAAGTGTTTCCAATATTTTTCAATCCTGTAAGACCTGTAAATAAGAAAAATACATAAGCCAAGCTAAAATTTAAAAAGAACTATGGAGAAAAGTAATATTCTACCCAAAGATTTATTAGTCATTTTTTGCTCCCAGTTACACCTCCATAACCCTTTAGAGACTAACGGGAGTCACAGGTTAAACGAAGTAGAATTTGATTCCTAAACCGATAAAATATCTCAACTTCTATTTTTCTGTTGGTTGATTAGAATACCTAGTGTGAGTAGATTTTATTTTATCTTTTCTTTTGTGGGTGGGAGAGGGAGAGAGAGAGAGACCTGGATTTGAAGATTATAAAGATAAGGGTTTGAAATGTTTACATTTTACAGTAAACTTCTGATAATCTGGCACCTTTAGGACCCAGGGGGTGCCGGATTATTGGATATGCTGGAAGGGGGGCTATGAGGGGGCGGGGGAGGGGGGGTCGGCAGGGAACTGCGCGGCATGGGAGAGGGCAGCACCCCAGCTACTCTGCCCTGGCTTCCCCAAGTCCGCCGCCGCTCAGGTGAGGGTCGGCACTGCGGGACACATCCGGCAGCACCCCAGCTGCTCTGCCCCCAGCTCCCCCAAGTCAGTCACTGCTGAAACTGACGAGTGGCTGACTTGGGCAAGCCGGGGGCAGAGCAGCTCCAATTGTCCGGCTGGCCGGAGCGCTTCCGGATACCAGTTGGTGCCGGACTATCAGGAGTTTTACTGTACTTGCATTTAGTCAGTATACCAGTTCTACTGTTTGCCTGCATATAAATGAGGGCTACAGTCGTTAATTATATAACCAACAGATGATTTTTTTTAAGGAGGATTTATCAATAACTTTTCAAGACCTTTAATTTGTGCAATGATATTTAGATTATATAACAGTACAGCCGCTCCCCGAGTTACGAACAAGTTATGGACCAACACTTGGTCCGTAACTCGAAGTGTCCATAACTCAGATCCCATAGAGTTACATGGTGACCGCGCTGTTCGTACCTCGGATCTGCATTTACAGCCACTTTGGTTGTAAGTGCGGATGGTCGTAAGTGGAGGTGGTCATAACTCGGGGAGCAGCTATATACATAAACTCCACTACAGCTAATGGGAAACAACTTTATCTGTACAGCAACATTAATATAAAATATATCCCCAAAACAGTTCATAGGGTTAAATATAAATAAAAGCAGGAGGAGAGAAACTAACGTACTGACAGGAAATAAACAGGTTTTTCAAAGATTTAAGAGCAGATGGTGAATCAGTGAGGTAGACACACACAAGAAGACAATGCCAGATGGTAAGAGCTGCAAAGGAAAAGGCTTTGGGCCAACTACAGGGAGGCTGAATGGCAGAAAGCTATTGCTAGCTTAGTTAAGGGAGAACAGAGAAAAGAAAAGAGAAACCAGGACCATGAGATAGAAATATTTCCCCAAAGCTTATACAAGAAGAACTGCCTTAACACATTCACTGGTGTCTCAACAAAGCAACTCATTAAAATGCAGCCAGGAGATAAACTGAAGGAAATAGTAAACAAAATTTATTCTTTACAAAATGTTTAACGACAAAATCCCTATTAGTTTTAAGAGTTTCACTACACTTTTCCTTTACCCCATTTTCCATTATATAATAACCATGCTAGGTTAACATTTAGACAGACAGCCTTTGAGTTCCAGCTCCATTACCAACTTAAAAAAAAAAAAAAAAAAAAAAGGAGTCCTGGCAACTGTAGGCCCAACATGCTAACCAGTATGCAGAAAGCATTCATAAGGCATCTTTTAAAAGAAGCAAAAACATTAAAACAAATTTTGCCATAAGTACCCTGTTACCAGCATGGCTATGACACAAATTTTAGCCCAATGAAAATTATCAACTACAGTAAACATCATAACTGCTTTCTTTATCAGTGAGTGATTACCACAAATGACATCATGAGAGCCTCTACTCTGAAAAAATGGAAATTAAGCTATAGTTGGCAGCTCTTAGAATTGGGGAAAATATTTCCAGCTGGAAAACAAGTAATTTCTAAACACCTGGGGAATGGATTCAAAGATATACACATACAGGTGGAATTAGTTGACAGTTACTGCTCCAGTTTCATTACCTCTTGTCTTCAGCTCATCTTCTTCCATGTCTACATCTAAAGCATCAAATACAGTAACTAGAGGAATCTTCAGTGCTGGATTACCAGGTATTTTAAAATCCTTATTGGAAAAAAAAGGCAAAATATAAGTGTGCTTGTATTTATAAATCCATTTGTTCTTTGTTAGTAATTTTATTGAGAAATGCCTATGTATGAAACATAGGAGATTATTCAAAATACCTGCCTTCTAAATCCATGTTTCATTTTATGTAAAGCAAAACAAGTTTGCAGTTACACTATGAAAGCTTACTAATTCAAGCAAGTTCTCAGGGTAAGAATACACCACTGCACCATTTTCTGGAAAAAGTTGAGAAAATAAGTCAGTGAAGATGCAATGCCAAACATTGGAAGATTTCTTGCCATGGCTTCAGGGACGGTAAACCTGCAGAAGTGGGTTATGCCCATGAAAGCGCATGATACCATCTACATGTTTTGTCAGTCTTTAAGATTCTACTAGACCATTTGTTGTTTTTTAAGTTTAGTCCTATTACAGGCTAAAACGGCTACCCCTCTGCTGCATTAAAATGTACCATGTAACAGTGAATTATAACACATTTATAAAGGATTAGATGAAAGCATACAAATTTGCCACTAGGTGGCCAACTGCATTTAATCAGGAGAGACAAAAGTTGTAAACCCTGTGCACAGAGATGCAGTATGAGAAGCAAATCCTTATTGCATTTTGTGTCATTTTTCTGTGAGCATATGAGAGGAAGAAATCCTAAATAAAATGTTAAGGTAAAAATTAACACATCATACATCCTGCTAATTTCTTCTTATACTGTCAAGTGTGCTGCAACTTCCTTGAGGGCAGAAAAACAGTTGTGTATTGGATGCATTTCAAAGTTAATTGTACAATTATGCCAAGCATTATTTTTAAGTCAATACATCATATATTTCAGGCACACACGTGAATAGCATCAGAAAATCCAATATGTTTAGATGAAACACCACACAATTAGACTTATGTAACGGTCATTTTAAAATAAAAATTTATTATGCCTTACATCAGGGCTACTCAACTTTGGAAGCCCCGGAGGCCACAATGATACTCACAGCACATGTTGAGGGCTGCAACTTAAGTGTGGTTGCATATACATGCAAATATATATGCAAATAGCTTCTTTCACACTGATGGGCATGAATACAAAGATTAAGGCAAGACTACACAACATGAAGGCCCCATTTAAGTCAGTTCTGCTGATATTAATAAAATGCAATATTTACCCGATTTCCACCCATATGACAGCACTTCTAATGAGCAATGACAGTCCAGGAATTTAACTACTAAACACATATCAACAGAAGATCATTATATTGACTACTGTTTTGTTTGCACTCCCACCCATGGGCCGCAAACAAATAGGCGGCAGGCCACGTGTGGTCCACAGGCCACGTGTTGAGTAGCCCTGCCTTACGTCAAATCTACTAATATTAAAACTGAAACAAGCTAACGATACACAAGCATTTTTCAGTCATTTCTTCAGGGGCACTTTCCCCAGAACTTCTGCAACTTCCCTTTTATTGTATAAATGTTGCCAATATCTTCTTGGACTACAACCACTTAGTAGATTGTAACACATGTGGTTAAAAGAATACACAGTATCTGATTTTCTTTAAATCAATTTATTGTATTATTTGTGTGTATATCATACTATCGTCTCTCCCAGAAAAGAAACCCATAGTATTTTCACTGGCATAGTCTTTTTATTCATTTTACTCTTTACACACATTTTTTACCTTTGTATTTGAACTTCAGCTGGCACTCAACAAATAGGCATATAAATAGTGTCTATCCATTCTTCACAATAAAATAACTCATCTGATGGCTACAGAGAAATACTGATGCAGTTTCTCAAGGGCAATGTTGCATGTCTAAATATTAATTCTTTAATGTTTTAATGTGCACAGCACTGTTCAAAAGCTCTAATACTGCAAACAGCTAAGAATCCCAACTCTCACGGATTTCTGTGGGAGAAGTAGGTATATGTTGCATATGGAAGTCAGTACCTTCTCCAAGGAACATATTTACAATCTTCTTTTAAAATATACAGCATCGTTTCCTAAATCCTGGCCATGTGCAAATGTGAAAAAGCTTAATTATCCTAACCGCACCATAAACAATATCAGCTCTCTGATTATTTAATTGTATCTTAATGTCTCGATGATGATTGCATGCTTTAATAATAAAGTTATTCTGTTCACTTTTCTTTTTAAAAATCTCACACACATATACTGTAGTGTAATGGATAAGAGGAGTGCTGACCAGCACCTGGTGACTAAGGGGTTAAACTCAGGTAGCTAGCAAAAGTGTTGGCCAGGAAAACCAATTGAGATAGAGGGATGAAATCTGAATTGGATATAGATTGCTTGCCTGCTTTCTTTGGGTGTGTCTAGACTACAGGGTTTTTTCTAAAAAAGTGACCTTTTTTTGAAAAAACTTCACCTGTGTCTAGACTACTGCTGCATTCTTTTGAAATTAAATCATAAAAACACGGCAGTCTTTTTGACTGTGGAAAACCTCATTTTACGAGGAATAACGCCTTTTTTTGAAAGTGCTCTTTCAAAAAAAGACACTATGTAATGCAAACTGTGCTTTTTCGAAAGTACTGGCTGTAGTCTAGACGTACCCTTTCTGTGGGAGAGAAAAACCAGGAGCTGAGAGACACAGAATGATTTAAACCCAGGCAGGACTACCATGTCTCCAAGGAATTTGGGGCACGGAAGTGGACTGAACAAAGAGTAAACTGGAGATAAGTAAAGGGAAAAGTGAATCTAGTCATATTGAGGGTAATTTTTCTTTATTTTGTAATTTGATTTGAACTGCTCTGTGTGAATCTATGCCTCACCTCCCCATTTACCCGCTAGCACTGAGCCCAGAGACTTGACTTTGTTTTGTTTTCATTTGTTGCTCTGCAACATCTAGCAACCAAGTATGCTTTATCAAGTTTATCTTTTGTTCTGTAATTTAAAAAATCACTTTTTATAAGGGGATGATCTGATTCTTGTATTCTGGAAGGTCTGTCTGTATCTGCATGCCTCAGACTGAGAGGTCAGCTAGTAGAGACTGCAGCTTGTTTTCCTCTTTTCTTTTTTCAAGCTCTTTTAGAGCAAAAGAGCTTGGGGTACCCAAGGGTGGGTTCAAATGTTCACCCCTGATTTTGTAGGGATAAAAATCACTTGATAGAGGCAGTGATTCCCCAAAATCTCTGTATTATGATTCTGGGGGGAAGTTTTTGTAACCAGTGTCTGTAGAAGCAAAGGTGGTCTTTTTTTTTTTTTCTTTTTGAGGGCCCTCACCTTCTGCACTCAGAGTTCCAGAGTGGGCAAGAGCCCTGAAATATACCATTTTCTGTTTTTCTCTGAGGAAACATATATCATATCTAGTAATTTTGGTCTTTTCAGTAACTTTGGCTGTACTGCTCAATGGAAAAAAATAGAAAACAATTACATATCTTGTTCGTAATTTATAACAATGCAAATCATTTAAGTTTTAATGAGTTACACCAAAAACGTAAAGTTATGCAAATCCTCTTAAATGTCTTTATATTAGTGGCTGAATGAATACAGACTGACAATTGCTAGTAAGTTTCATTTGATAAACACAATATTTGTACCTCCATGTGAATTTGCACTTCTTTGGTTAGAGAGGCTCCATAAACAAACGACTTTTCTCTGAAGTAGCCAGTAATTATTTGAATGTAACAATTAAAAACTTCTCACTGACCACAAGATAGCAAACTATTTTAAAATCTGAAATCTAGCTTCACAGTCTCCAGTGTCTGATTTAAAAAAAAAAAAAACCACCTTAATAAAATACACTTATAACATCATTCTTGGGAAACAAATAGTGTTACACAGAGATTTAAAATGTAGTTTGGGAGTTAAGGTGCATTAGTCCTCAGAGAGAGCCTTATAATAAATACAGAGACACAAGAAGGGATGACTACAGCACAGCAGCAGTTCCCAACCACCAGTCCGTGGTAGGCTGTGGCACTATGCCAGGCCACGCCCCCAGCTACTAATAAGCTCTGCCCACTGGGGAGCTCCATGGGATATCCCCTGCCAGCTCTGGCCTGCACCATATGACTGGCCACTTCCCAACATCCTGGGGCACTACAGCCTGAAGCACTGGTCGGAGTTGTGCAGGAGAGATGGGCTCCCTAACTGAAACCAGAGTATCTCGGGTGATTAGTGCCGCCCGGCTGTCGGGTGGGTACCGCAAGCCCAAGACATGCACAGACTAAGTGACTCTGCGCCTCCAGGTCCCGACTTAACAGCCTGGGTAGGTTCTCTTGATCCACCAGGAATGTGCACCCACCCCTGTCATCTATGCTGCAGACACCTCTGATCCTGTGCGTGTGTCGGGAGCTATGCTGTTGTCAGGTCTAGCAGAGCAGGGGCAGGTTCTCTTCTCAGCTGGGAGGCAGCGCAGGACTAGGTGAGGGGGGCAGGGCTAGTGCTGGGGGCTCTGTGGGTGGGGGGGCTCTAAGAGGTGGCGGGCTGGCACTGGGGGATTCTGGGGGCAGGGCTCAGGAGGATGGGGCTAATACTGGGAACTGGGGGCTGGCACTGAGGAGAAGCTCTGGAGGGATTGGGTGCAGTGGGGCTATGGAAAAAGGGGCTGGCACTAGGGGGTCTGGTAGTGGGGGGGCTATAAGGGGCGGGGGCTCTGAGGACAGGAGGCTGGCACTGGGGAGTTTCAGTGTAGGGGGCTCTGGGATCAGTGGCTGGCACTAGGGGACTTTGGAGGCAAGGGTTTTGTTGGATTGGTAACATTTTATTTGCATATTCTTTATAAAAATAATGAATATGCAAATATACGAATGTTACCAGTGCATCAAAAGTTTGTGAATTGGTTTGTGGGTCCCTGGTATCAAAAGGTTGGGAACAACTGCAGTACAGAGAATCATATTATCTCCAACACCAAATAAAACAACTGAAAAATAAAACCTTTATTTCAAACAACAGCTAAAAACAAGGTCTGTGTGTATTTCACTTGTTTAAAGAACATACCTGTAAACTATTTCCTTGTGTTTGGTGAGACAGTCTGGCATTTGGCAATGGAGAATGTGATCCCAGTTTTCTATCCAAAAATACTTCTTTGCTACATGCATAACACCAGACACGCAGGGTGGTAAGGTTGACAGTGAGACAATGCTTTGTGTCCTAAAACAGAAGAAAAAAATGATTTAAGAACATGCATTAAACTTCAATGTGCCCAAGCCAGAACTGTACGAAATCTTTCATAAAAAACTAACACAAATTTTAAAAATATTAAGTCTAGCAACAATTCAACTGTTCTTGAAATCCATGCTTTTCACTCATTACACTTAGATTGAAGGGATTCAAACCACATCACAAACACAATCAAAAAGCTATGTCTGGTTTAATTATCAGTACAATCTGAAAAGGGAAGATCATCTTAAATTGTTAGAATTCACTCGCCAATAAAGTACAAGAGTATTAAAAAAGCCCTACCAAATTCACAGTCCTTTTTGGTCAATTTCTTGGCTAGAGAGTTTTCAAATTAGTCAAATTGCTTATTTCCCCATGTTTACATCTAAAATTTCAGTTTTGTAACAATGGAGGTTCCCACACATAAGGCAGTCAGGATGGGAGTGTTGTATGGGGGTTGTGAGATTGCATGCTTACTTCTCGTCTGCTGTTGGCAGGACTGCTGTCTTCAGAGCTAGGTAGCCAGAGAAGGTTGCTGGCCAGACACCCATCTCTAAATTCAGCACCACTACCAGCAGCAGCACAGAAGTGATGGTCACAGAATACGGGAAGAGGAATGTTCCTACATGTCTGGTCTTCCTGACAGTGTCCCACCTATGTGCGAGAGGGAATGACACCTAGAGCCCCAGCCTCCACGTCAGGGGCAGGGGAGTAGCAGTTAAGAGTTACCAGCTTCGGGAGGTGGGTCTGACCCAGCCAGGTAGCAGCCCTTACAAGGGAGAGAAGTCTTCATCCCCGCCACCCCACACACAACATTCCCAGCTGGGACTAGCAGCTGGAGCCCTGTCCTCGGAGTGGCCAACAGACTTCTCAGGGCCCCTCGTACCAACTCTCTTGTCCACTCTGATTTTCCCTCCACTCAGCCCCCTTTCTATCACTGTGAAGTCCATCACACCAGTCTCACTCCCAGCATCTGCCCTCTCCATCAATGTCCTTGTGTTGTCAAACATTCCTGTGAATAGTGATAGAAATGTAGCCATGTTAGTCTGGTGTAGCGGAAACAAAAAACAGGAATATGTAGCACTTTAAAGACTAACAAGATGGTTTATTAGGTGATGAGCTTTCGTGGGCCAGACCCACTTCCTCCGATCAAATAGTGGAAGAAAATTGTCACAACCATATATACGAAAGGATACAATTTAAAAAAAAAAATGAACGCATATGAAAAGGACAAATCAAATTTCAGAACTGAAGGGAGACAGGAGGGGGAGGTAAATGTCTGTGAGCTAATGATATTAGAGGTGATAATTGGGGAAGCTATCTTTGTAATGGGTAAGATAATAAGAGTCTTTATTCAAACTTAAGTGTAAAGTGTTGAATTTAATCATGAATGACAGTTCAGAGGATTCTCTTTCAAGTGTAGTCTTAAAAGGCCTTTGAAGCAGGATGCAGGTAATCAAGTCGTTGAGACAATGTCCTTGCTGGTTGAAATGGGAAGAAACTGTTTTTTCTTTGTGATCCTGTCTAATATCTGTTTTGTGGGCATTGATCCTTTGGCGAAGTGTCTGAGACGTTTGTTCAATGTACATAGCAGACGGACACTTTCAGCACATGATAGCATAAATTATATTTCTGGATGCGCAGGAATATGTGTTCTTGATCTTATAACTCACTTGGTTAGGTCCAATAATGGTATCAGCAGAGTGAATATGTGGACAAAGCTGGCAAACCATCTTGTTAGTGCTACACAGTCCTGTTTTTTATTCCTGTGAATGACCTCACTAATTTCCTCCCTTGCAGATTCCTTCTCTCCTTCAACTATCAAGGCACTTCCCAATCAACTACATTCTCCCTCCTTGAGTCCCGTCCCCATAATTTCTTGGCAACATTTGAATTCCTACTTAAATGTGGAAATGTCTACACCACAGAGTTTTTGCCCAAAAACGGCAAGCGTGTTTTTGTGCAAGTAAATTTACAGTAAATCAGAAGAACAGAGGGGTTTTTGCACAAGAAATATTCCTCTTTCTACGACAGCTAGAGCTTTTGTGCAAAAAGGTGTGTGGGGATAAGCAAGAGGGGGGTTTTGTGCAAGAAATACCGGTAGCACCCAGGGGGAAAAAAAGGTGCTCTGGTAGACACTCCATAAACCTCTTCACAGCTCTATAGTCCCTGTCCCTTGCTCCCCTCTCCCTCCCAAAGCTGCAGACCCCCTGGGCAAGTCATGTGGCAGAAAGCCGGCCAGAAAGCAGCACTTCACTGAGCGGCTTTCCCTGCCTCAGGCCTTACTAGCCATGCCCGCCCCTGAAGCCCTCACTACTTCTCTGACCCTCACCAGGAGCAGCCCCAGGGGTCCCAGGATCCACCCAGGGGGAGCAAGAGGTGCGTACCCTCCTGGCCAGGCCCAGAGACTGAGTCCCTCCTGGAGCTGTGGGACCAGGAGGAGACACTCCAAGATCCCCGGGCCAAGAGGAGAAACGTCAACATTTATGGCCAGATGGCTCAGGCCCTGGAGGAGCACGGACACACACCCCACACCATGGAACAGGTCTGAAATAAGGTAAAGGAACTCCGCCAGGGATATGTCTGCTCCACCAAACACAAAGGGGCAGGACCTCACACCTGCCCCTACTACAGGGAGCTACACTGCATCCTGAGGAATGGGGAGGACAATTCCCCATCCACCTCTGTGGACTCTGGGCTGCCAACCCCCGTAGTCGCCTAGCCAGAGGAGGAGCAGGAGCGGAAGGGTGAGGGCTAGCCAGCCACGGAAGAGGAGGAGGACAGGGGCAACATGACCCTCTCCCTGGAGCCGGCGCCCGTCAGCCAGGAGACATCTCCTAGCCCTCCGAGGCAGCCTGGGAGGGATCCTCAGGTGAGTGCTCTCTGTCACTCACACAGAGGGTAAGGGAGGCAGGCACAATGGGGGTGAGTGGTGTTCGGGCTGGACATCATGGTGTTGTCTGCACATGTGCAACTTCATGCAGCATTAGCGTGCAACACGTGAATGCAGCAGGCAGCCCCTGAGCACACCTGGGATCCTGCTGGCCATACACGTCCTGCCCCGAGGGCAGAAGGCGTGCCGGCTGGACGGAGACTAGCCACAAGGATGCAGCCCCGACGCCACACACACCGAGGAGTACCGCACACAGTCCGCAGCCATGCCTGCACGTGCCAGACAGCAGCTGCAGCCATAGGCAGTGCTGTGAGCCGCCTGTGTGTGCGGCCCCCAGAGATACCCAGGCTACTCCCAGCTCCTCTGCCATCCCTGAAGGGATCCCACTGTGTCCAGACACTTCCCTTGACTGCTTACTCGCAGGCTGGGGGGGGATGGGAAGCAAGCAGCCTGTGGGACACAGACTATTGGTGTCTGCAAAGATGACTGGCCGCCCCTCCTTCTGTGTGTTCTCCACAGCCAAACTAGCCAGGAGTGAAGGGCCAGCCAGTCCACCACAGCCACCTCCCATAGCCCAGAGGATAAGAAGGCACGCAGAGGTCCAGGAGCAGCTGATACGGCGGCACATCACCATCCTTGAGAGAATGGAGTAGACTCTGGCGCACAAGGTCCGTGCCGACCTCGAGTGGCAGGAACATGCCTGGGGCCAATTCCTGGAGCGGTGTGACGACATGTGTGACATCGTGGCCAGCATGGCGGCACACCTGGCTCATACACTCACCCGCAGTGGCAGGGCAAGTGGAGCAATGTGGTCCCAGCTCCCCCAGCCACTTTGCTCCCCTTCCCATACCACTGCCAGTGAATGCAGGAGTAGTCTTGCCACTCCCCTATGCTGGAGGAATAGAGCAAGCTGGGGTCATTGCTCCACCATTACTGGTGAATGAGGGGAAGAGGGGGGCAAAGACCCTGCTATAGGCAACAATCCCCCCACCAAGTCCCTCTGCTGGCTGACCCCTTAATCCTCCCGCCCAAGCTAGCCCTGCTCAGACTACTATGATCCTTTGATAGCTCCAGGATGAAGTGCATGCACTTCTTGAGCAAGCTGTTGTAGGTTACCCAGATGTTTCGGACTATAAAATGTAGTCTAGTCCAAGACTGACTTGCAGATACGACTGCTAGAAACTGTGACATTCATTTTCAGCAGAGTATCTGTACTAATTAAGTAGAACTTCCTTAATTATCAGGATAAGCATTCACCTGCAGTTTCAGCTATGCCAAAACCTACAATAAATTGCTAGAAGGCTCCGCAGCAGGGGCTCAATATTCTCAAAGTGGGGAAGCTGAAAATGTTTTCTAGCATAGCCAAATGCAAAACAGTTAAAGCAAGGAAGGTGGTGAAAACAAGAGGGAATGACAAACTGACCTCAACTGTAACTGTTTCTCAAGCTAGAAAGGCCACTCTAGGGATTTTTATTCCACATAGCCACTTATAATCTTTTTTACTTAATACATGGGATACTAGAGGGATGGATTAAATGGATAATAAGAGTTAAATATGGGCTACTAAAGGAAACTAAAGGAAATGGAACAGGAATATGAGACAATATTGCTTTTAGAAGTGACAGCAGGTAAAGTTATCTTTTTAACCTGTGTGCTACCTGAAAAACACATATAAATAGCACTAAATTAGAGTGCAAGGAAGCAGCAGTAAACTTCAGTACAATATCACGAGATTTATAAATGGTTATAAGAAATTTAGGGTACTTCTAGGGATGTAAAAAGTGATCACAACAGTTAACCAATTAAACTGTTAGTATTATATCATTTAACCAGCTAGCCATTGGTGTAGGCATGGTGGCCAGTGTGGGGGGTACTACCAGGGCTGCGGTCAGGTATGTCAGTAGGGCTGATGTAATAGGGCCAGGGCTACTGCAGTGTGGCTGGAGTCACTGTGGCGAGTCTGCCCCTGCTGCAGTGTGGCTAAGTCAAGGTCCTACCTGCCCTCACTAAGGCTGCTGAGGCATGCATGGGGCTAGGACGTGGTGTCCTGACCTGGCTAGGTTCCCACTGACAGGCTCCACGTGGCAGCCAGTCTGGTTAAGCATTCCAGTAAGCCTAATGCTTACCAAGTAACCGATTAACCTTTTAGATTCCTACATATCACTTATTATACAAATGCCCTAAACAAGCAGCTCACACAATATATCATTTTACTTTAAAGTTGTAAAACTGATCTTTACTCCTAGTCATTAGCAAATCAGATTGTGATATAATCCTGATATAGGCTCTTAATGTCTAAAATATTAGCTATATTATAGTAACACCCCAAGAGTAAATACTGATTGATTAACTGTCCTGCTATGAACAATAAAAAATGATCCCTGCCCCAAGGATATAATTATTCTAATTAACAATAAGATGTAAGAAGTAACAATAGGAAAAGATACTGATGGGTAGGAAAGGAAAAAAGATGAGGGATACAGTGCTAAAATCTGAATCGGCTATAGATACCCGGTCTGCTCTTCCTTTGTGCCTTCTAAGTTAAGGGCTGGAGAGAGCAGATGGAGTAATCAGAATTACCATGCCTATATTAGAAATTTTGGACAAGTGAACTGGGCCTTGAAGTACAGGAAATAAAGGGAAATTTTTTTTTTTGGTTGTTGATTCACACAGCATTTAGCCAGTTAACTGATTAACTTGAATTTTACATCCCTGCTCACTACCCTTCTCAGCCCCTAAATCCACTAACAGAAGTACAAGGAATTCACACTACTGCCTAATACAGGGGTGGGGATCCTCAGGCCCAGATCCACACACTCTACTAGACTGGGCCCTCCTAGCCTCTGGCATGCAAGGGGAATGTGGAGAGTATCTTTTTCCTTCTCAGTCGGGAGCCACAGTGAGGGTTTTTTTTTTGGGGGGGGGGGGGGTTTCCCCGTTTCTCACTTTTATAGGGCACCTGACTATTTTTTGATGAGTCAGTGGCCCCCGACCCAAAAAAGTTTCCCACCCTGGCTTAATATGTCAGTAAAACTGAGAACATGCCAGTTCACACATGCGAAAGTATTTCTACACTGCAATGTAAGCCCCGGCTTGAGCTTCCACACTGAACGTTGACCTTAGGTTTAGAATTTCTAAACCAAGATTGCATACCCACACTATACAAGCTGAATTGGAGAGACCCAAGTCAAACCCATCTATCACAGGCTTCCTAGTGCTTTCCATAGCTGTAACTGCCCTACCCCTCTGTTTATAGTGCACTAAGGAAAAACTTCTCTCCACGCTGCAATTTAGAGGAAGTTGTTGCTGCCCACTGATTCATCCTGCCAGGCCATGTTCTGGAGCTGCACTCTCCCATCAACCAGAACAAGCAACATGGAGCAGTCACCATTAGAACTTATCTTGTTTAGGTTTTCACTCCTGTTCAGGCAGAGGACGTGTGTGACAATGGTGGACATACTGGCAGCATTTTCTCCTCTACAAGAGACACCTGTTAGAGCAGGATGACAAAAAGGCTGATGCTGCTTATGATTCTCAGCATAACCACTGATGGTCCTGCGTAGGCCAGTGCTTTGGGAGCTGGACCAGAAGCACAGAGTGGTGGGATCCCATTATGTGTGTTCTTGGAATGACCACAAATGAGAATCTCCACTAGAAGTTGCATTTCTGTAGTCTTGTGAGCAGCTTGCCCCAACCTTCCAGTGTCATGACATATGCAAGAGGATAGCCACACCAATCCAGAAGCAGACTGCTATATCCACTTGGAAGCTGGCTACTACAGACTTATAGATCCACTGCTAATCTGTTTGGCATTGGAAAGACAACTCTGAGTAAAGTGGCAGGGGAGATTTCAGCAATTATGGTGTGGTCTACCATAAGGCTGTGGGCATAAACAATAACCTGGGGGTTTTGAGAGAGCAGGGTTTCCAAACCGTGCCAAGGCCATTCTTAAGGGCACATGAGTACATAAAACCACAAAGGATACTCCTCTATTGTTATGGAAGTCTTTGTGACCACAGAGGCCTATTTATAGATGCGAACATGGGCTGAACTGGAAGCTTTCATGAGAGTAGGGTTTTTTGCTGAACAGCAGTGTACCTTCATGCTCAGGCCTGCACACTAGTCTCACCAGGCAATGGAGGTATATATGGACTAACTCTCCCCACTGTTCTGGGGCACCCTACATACCCTCTTTTTGCCTTGTGTTATGAAACTGTATCCTGATCGGAGACCCCAGACAAATGCTCAATAGGTAAAGAATGATTAAATGGATATTTGGAAGAGTGAAATCCCCACCGCACTATTTACAAAACTGTTTAAATTCCAGCATTACATCAATTTAGGCAGCACTAATGACTTGCTGTGCTCTACAAAAATCTTTGCAAAAGCCACAGGTGAGCCACTTCCTCCTAAACATATCTATGACAAATGATTTGGAGAACCAGAACACTCAGCCAGACAGCGAACTTCTGACAGCTAGAGCAGGATACATAAGTGCAACAAATCACAGATGTTCTGTGCTCACACCTCATTAATTTATGTGGGCCAACAGAGGAAGGATAATGGTATGGTTTATGAATGTTAACAGTAATAAGGTAGTGTCCCTATACAGTGAAAGGGGCATAATGGTATTCAACTTAATTATGGGTGAGATGACTGTTTAAAGGGGACAGTGCTGTAAGGCAAAAATTATACACTTTCGTTACAAATTGATAGTACAGTTAACTTTTCTGTTTAACAGAAAATCACTGAACTTTATTACATGTTTGGATATTTTTCAAATATTGATGTCATTTATAACACTGAATGCAAAGTGTACCCTGCTTAATTTATATTTTTAGTATTTGCACTGTAAAAATGATAAACAAAATTAATAGCATTTAATTCCTCATACAAGTGTCATAATATTTCTTCATTATGAAAGGTGTGCAATTTACAGATCTAGATTTTGTTACATAACTGCATTCAACAACAAAACAATGTAAAACTTTACAGCCTACAAGTCCCCTCAGTCTCACTTCTTGTTCAACCAATGAACAAGACAAACAAGTTTGTTTACATTTACAGGAAATAATGCTGCCCATTCTTTATTTACAGACACACCAGAAAGTGAGAACAGGCAATCACATGGAACTTCTGTACCAGGCATTACAAGGTATTTACAAGCCAAATACACTAAATACTCATATGCTCCTTCATGCTTGAGCCACCATTCCAGAGCACATGCTGATTACATTTATTTTCAAAAAACAACAACAAAATGTATTTAAATTTGTGACTGAATTCTTTCGAGGAGAACAGTATGCTTCCAGCTCTGCTTTACCTGCATTCTGACATATTTCATATTACAGCACTTTCAGATGATTCAGCAAATATTCATTAAGAACATTTTCTCTGCAGATTTGAAAAATGCAAAGAAGGTACCAATGTGTAGTAACTGGAATCAATATATTTGAAGCTATATAAAACATCCAAAATATTTGAATACAATGGTATTCTATTTGAATTTCCAATCAAGTGATCATGTGGTTTACCCATGCTTCTAAAATGTAAGTTTTTAAAAATGTGATTTAGCAACAAGGTTAAATATATAAACTTAATTTTAACACAACTGTTTTGCTTATAAATTCAGTCACACAAACCAAGAACAGAATGTATGAATATGCTGAGGCTATGTTTTGAAAATTAGGAAACTATCTTCTTTTCTAAACACTAATGTATAAAATATTATTTGCTCATTACCCATACACAATGTGAACTTTTTTTTAAATTAGGCCATAGTAAAACACTGCTTTTCAGCAATCAAGACACTGTACTAGATACATTTGAAGCTTCTCAGATGAAAGTTTTTTTTTAAATGGAAGTTCTAGAAAGACTTGAATGCGTCTGCTCACAATCTACTTGCTAGTAAGATAATTACCTCTAGGATGACATGGCATAATTAATTATTTTTCAGTTTTCATAAAAGGCAATAGCTCTGGAGAATTCAAAAAGTAGTTGGATAGCGGCTCCATGCAGTAGGTATAAAATGAACAAAAGGAAGTACTTCACATGACAGCCAGCCAACCTGTGGAACTCATGGCTATGAGATGCTGTGAAGGTCAAAAGTATAACTGGATTTTAAAAATTTTGGTCAGTTCATGGATGCAATTAGCAAGATGGTCAGGGACCCAACCTCTTGCTTCAGGTATGCATAAACCTTCAACTGTAAGAAGCTGGGACTGGACAACAAGGAATGGATCATTCAAAATTTCCCTATTCTGTTGATTCCCTCTGATGTAGCTAGAACTAGCCACTATTTGGGCTTGATGGACCATCACTAGGATCCAGTGTGGCCATGCTTATGTTTATGTTTCACTTGCACATCAGCTTTCTCAGACACCTTATTGTTATTTACTGTGCCTGAAATGTAAGCCACCGTTGAAATATTTTCATTTTGCAGTTAAAGCACTTCAATCAGTCCATCATTCACCAGGAAAAAAAAAAACAAATAAACAAATAACCCCACAGATTTCTTGCTTTGTAGCATCCATGTAACATTTCATTATAGGCTGCTCAAATATTCCTGACCTTCAGGTAAAAATGACTGTTAAATATGAAATTAACTTCTTTAAAGTGAGCAACTGGTATCAACATACTTAACTGACACAGAGTACTATTAGGATTAACCATTCATAAGTTGCAATTTTCACAACTGGTTAAACTATTCAATATTGTTTAGGTGGTGGCTCTACATTTGGAACCCAAGTCACTCCTGATTGAAAGAATATAATTCTTTCTTCCTATGAAAATCTAAAAGAAAAACTTAAAAACAACACACGATAAACAAGAAGTAATGACACAAAAGGTATTGGATATACAACTATGTAGATTATCCACGCTGTCCAAAATCAACATATAAAACAAATCTAAAATATACAAGTGTATTCTTTCAGGAGCAAAACATTCACTAAGAACCATCTCTACCTGCAACTGCTTAATGCGTTTACACTATCCAAAATGATCGGTGTGAAGTGGAGCAGTGTATCCATTTGCACAGAGCATTCCCTCAAATTATGCCATACCCATCTCATAACTTGAAGTCCCAGCAGCCTAGACTACATGCTTAGCTTTGTAGGAGATTACTGAAGCAGTACATCAATAGCTATATTATTCAAATGCACTTTATTATAGATACATATTTTTCAAATGTTTAGATAGTCTCTAAGAGTTTCCAAGATTACACTGCAATGTACAGGAGGTCAGAAAGAGCAGAACTGCACAGTAAAGCATATGGCGGCCCTAAACAATAACATTTTCTCCAAAGATTCGAAAACACGTACACAGTCTTTCCAAAGACCTGATTCTGGTCATCCAGCAGTTAGATGTTGAAGGAACTGTAGACTGGAGTGATGAGAGAAAAACATCCACAAGCCACAAAGGGCACATTTATAATCTAGTAAAGAAATCTGTGGAACCAAGTTTTGGAGCTCATGTCAACTGACTTGGCCTCATGGAGGGGCTGTAGAGCTGAAAATTGCAGTGTAGACATTCAGTCTGGACTCTGAAACTGCTCCCCACTGGGTCTCAGAATCTGGGCTCCAGCCCAAGCTTACACATTTACTCTGCTAAATGAACCCTGTGAGTCCATGTCAGCTGACCAGGCCAGCTATAGCCCTGCTGTGTAGACATACCCAAAGGGTATGTCTAGACTACATGGCTCCGTCGACAGAGCCATGTAGATGAGTTTACTAGACATAGGAAAATGAAGCGGCGATTTAAATAATCGCCACTTCATTTACATCAAAATGGCTGCCGCGCTATGCCGATCAGCTGTTTGGCGGCACAGCGGGGCAGTCCGGACGTGCCGCAGTCGACAACGAAAGCCATTGTCGACCGCTCCGGTAAACCTCATTCCATGGAGCCATGTAGTCTAGACATACCCTTAGAGTGCAGGCAGACAATTAACTCAAGCATCATACCTAGGAAGAAATAACCTATTTGAAAAAAGATATTACTGTCAGATGGCTGAGTACTGCTAGGAGTTGCAGGAATTACCAAATAGATTCTGTGAGTTGAGCTGCACATTAGACCTGAATTATACAGTAAGGATTTTTCCTCCCCTTTCTTGCACTAGTCCCTGCTATTAATTGCAATTAGAGGTGTATATGAGTAGTTGAGTCGACTACTCGCATTCCCCCCACTTACTGCCTCTGTATCAGGGAAGGGGGGCAGGGGAGACTACCCTGAAGCAGCCTCTGCCCATGGTGGGCATAGGCTCACCGTGGGCAGAGACTGCTCTGCATCCTGTGGAGCAGCCCTATCAGTGGTAACCAGGGGTGGCTGCAGACAGGAGCTGCTCTGGCAGCAGCCCCTGTCCGCACGGGGTCCCAGCTCCCTGCTGGGATCCCCTGTGAAAGCTGGGACTGAGCAAGCCCAGCTTAGTCCCAGCTCGTGCCAGGTCCTGGAGCTACCTCTGCTGTGGCTCTGCAATTTAAATGTAGCAGGAGCAAAGCTGCCTGCCTACCCAGCTCTTAATACATTTAAATCGCAGAGCTGCAGCAGGGGTGCGGGGGGAATAACTCCTAGAGACTTCCTCCCTTATCGACTAATCATGTAGTCGTTAGAAATTCTATTGACTACATGATTAGCTATGTACTCGCTTCCTAACATCCCTAATTTCAACATTAAATTCAATGTATAATATGCAAATTTGTATGTTTCAAGCATAAAGTCGTTTTATAGAAATTGTCAAGGAGAAGGAGGATATTGCACCAGGGAGAAAAAGTTCCTTATTCCTTGTGACAATGAACTGTTCCAGTGCACCCAGACCTACTATCTGTCTCTACATTCAACAGTGACAAATATTTTTTGTTAAAATTATCAGCAATGAAACAGTTAACCTAAAAGAGCATCATTAAACTGCACTGTTACCTCCCAAGTGAGATGCATAGCTTATTTTATTCTGTGTGGAGCACCGTTGTGCAGTAAGTTTAAAAAGATGAATAATTATGTAGCTGCATAATCATATTATAAACACATGGTCCCCAAATGAATTAGACGTGATACCCAAGGGCAGGAAGACGTTGTCAACAAACAAAGCTCCAACTCAGTAAAGACTACCTGACTGTACTGGTCAAAGACAAAGACAAAGAGAACTTCACCTGTAGTTCCCTTCCTCCACCCTTGTTCCTTCAAAGGGGGGAAGCGGCTTTCCTAGAATAAAGGACTCCTATCATTTGATGAAGAGACCCTCACTGCCAAAAACTGGAATGAAATCAGAGATATAGATACACATACCTGAGAATGTATGGTACTGTGATCCACATGGGATTCACCACAGCCAACATAGGAGCATCTATTCTGTCAAAAAAAATAAGAGAAATCATCATGGTGCAGCATACTCTTAATTCTTCCTAGTGAGTTGTCAGAAGAAAGTGATAAAGCTTTCAGATGCATTTTTAATTCACAATATTGTATATTAGCAGGATTCTGAAGAAAGCAAGGTATCATGCAATGTAAGCACTGCAATAAATAATAAAGTAAATTGAGACTGAGGCAAGATTTTCCTCTGAACTTCCTTGATTTTGAAGATGGCGTTTGACAACGTTTTTGATTTATGTCTCCTCTTCAGCTGTTTTAACTTAATTTTTAATAAGAAAAATCATGCAAAAATAGTCTGTAAAACCATGAAATGTAAAAATTCCACTATCAATTCTGTGTGTACTATGTGTGAGCTTTAACTCAGACATTGACACCTTGAATATTAACAATTTTGACAATCATTTCAACATCAGTGCACATTTATATGCACATCAAGTCTATTCACCATCTGAACTTTATCTTATATTATTACAGTTCTGCTCTAATGTGTATTTACTGAGCTGGTGGGCAAAAAACTTGCAGCTGTCAGTACAATGTTAACCTTGAGACATTGTTATCAATCATTCATTTCCAAAGCACCAAACAGGAGCACTTAAGTAACCTGCCATACTGTTTATGTACGTTAATATATACAAATGCCACTCATACAAAGCATTGATACCAAAACTCCAAATAGTTCCTGTATTCTAAAACTTTAATATCACACATTTATAAAAGCCAACCATAGGTACTGGTTAAGCAATGAGGCAAAGTTTCTGTCATGCTGGGATCTCACCATGTGCTGGGTGCTTGGCTAAGCACAAAGGAAAAGGCAAGGTGCCAAATCATCCAAGAGGAGGAAATATCACACCATGACACCTCCTTTGAAGCATCTTATAGTGACTATAATATCACCCTATGGAAATAGTGGTAGGAAATTAAGATAAATTATTCAATAAATGTCCAAGTGTTCCAAATTAAAGATATAAATTCAAAATAGACAAAAATTATTTTTCTTTAAGCAAATGCCTGGCTCTCTCTTTTCCTCCACCTTTAGTTTTGTGACTTTTCCACCTGCCATTGCCATCTTGTTCACGCCTTTCACTTGGATTTCCCCCTGCTAAAAGTTTATTTTAAATGCAATCTGTTAGCTTTAAAAATAGCTTAATGAGAAATGTTTAATAAGTCAGCCAGCATTTTTTTTTTTTGGAGGGAAGGAGAGAAAAATCTGTTATTTTTCTTGCAAGCATGAATCTCTCAAAGAGGACAGGGTGGAAAGCAATTTTAGATATATATGCATGTTGGCTGCTCATTGTCATGTTTCAACTGAGATTTGAGTGTTGACAAGAGCTCACAGAGGAGTTAAAAAACCCTGTTGAGGTCGATCTGCATACCTGCAGCACATCCAGTGACATTTTACAATTGATTCAGCTGCCCTTCCCCTCATGTATCATAAAGATGCACCTTAATCAGAAGTAACATCTCTCCATTTTTTTTAACCTGGAAACTCCTCCTGTTATGCTCCTCCCCCCCATGCTTTATGAAAACTGGCTTATGAATATGAATATAGCTCAAAGATGTTTTATGCAAAACAGGTCATATAATATCAATTTTACAGTTACATTCTGCTGAATCTGAATATCCTATTTTTGTGCATTCTGGTATATGAAGTTAAGAAATATCAAATGTGAATCTGTTTATAATTACAAATGTGCTAACAAGGGCCATTACTGATGCTCCAGAAACACTCAGTACTAACCAAAGACATGAAATTTCCTTAAGCCCAAACTGTGGCTGGTCCTAGAAAGACATGTGACCATACCACTTAGTACTAGAATCCATCATGAACCTGGTATTTTTCCATAGGGATGGGGGGTGCCAAACAAAGGGTTCCTGCTGGGGGGGGGAGGGGAGCTATTTAAGCAATAGGAAGCAATCATTCTTGTCTTCAGGTGGCCTTTGAAACTGCCTTGCCTAACCTAAGAGGAAACCTAAGAACAAAATTCTGAAAAAGCTGTACATCTAGGCCACAGTAAAGATCAATTCTGACTTCAAGCTTTTTAACTGAGATAAGACCAGCTGCTTAGGATAAGAATTTGCATGTAACAAGTTTCTTAGTGTTTCTAGCTAGTGTTTTTGTTTTAATTTAGTAACTTACATTGATTCCGACTGTTTTCACTTGCAACCACTTAAATCCTACTTTTTATACTTAATAAAAAACACTTGTTTATTATCAAGTCCAGTGTAAACAACTATTAGTGGGGGGGGGGGTGAGGGAAGCAAACACTGAATAGCTCTCTTTCATTAATAAAGGAGGTGGACTTCATGACCTTTCTCTGTGCAAAACTTTTATACAGGGCAAGACGGATTTGTTTAGGGTTTTAGTCCCTTTTAGGGGTTGGTTTCCTGGGTGCTGAACCCTCTCAAGATGAACTGGTTTAGCTTCTGTTTTGCTCTGAAGGGGGGCAGTAACCCCAACTCTGTGTCCTATCTGGGGGAAACCAGAGAATCTGGCCCACCAGGACAAAGTGGCGAGGGAGCCCCAGAGAGCAAAAAGGCAGGTGTCAGTGGCATGGATCAGTACATAAGGGGACAACCCCAAGGGGATTTCTGTGACTCAACCCATATCATCCCCTTTTTGCCAAAAGCTGGAAGAGTGAAGCAGCAGTATCTCTTAATACTTGAGGTAAGGTGGTTAAATTATTTTAAACAGAAGCAGGATAAAGAGGTAAGTGGGGTAGAGTAGGCAAGGACAAAGCCTGATGAAAGAATACTTTTAAAATGCTTAATTAGGATTTTTAAATGTTTGAATAAATGTTTATTTTTCTTGGTGATCATTATGAAGTAGATAACACTGTACTCTGTTCCTGTTAACATTGACAGTATATCCACTATTTAAAGTAACTCAAGAAATGTTATTTGTGGTGTTGCACAAGGATGTTCCCAGAACTACTGAAGACAGAAAGAATACAGGACTACCTAAAGCTATTCTATAATCTACCTCACTGACAAATGAAGCTGGATGAGCTACTGAACAGAAAGACAAATTTCATTTTTAAGCACATGATCATTTTCAGGTGTAAAACAGCTCTCATTCTTGATTTGTTATAAAGCAAATTATTTAGGTGCTAAAAGCTGATATCATAAACTTTGACAAAGTAATGCTTAAGAGTTAAATTTTAAGCCACTTATAAGAGCTGTTTGTGCAGAAATGCTGCACTCCTTTATCGCTTCATTGGAAAAGGACCCAGTTCTGTCACACATACACCCTGCAGTAGGTCAGCTTACCTCTAAGCATGCCCAAAGGTTTGGTCCTCTAACTTTGCAGTCTTGACAAGTGCCCTGTTAATAACATGTAATTAAGGAATTATTTTGTTAATCCAGTTTCTAGGAATTGGTTCTTAGCCCAACACTATTTAACATTTCCATCAATGATGTGCAAGAAAAAGTCACTGATAAAAATTTGCAGAAGACTCAAACACTAGGGGGAATGGTAAATAACAAAGAGGATAGGTCACTGATTCAAAGCAATCGGGATTGCTTTCGCCCAGTTTACCAAGATGACAATAGGAGTTTTAATGTAATTAAAAGTACGTTCTTAGGAACAAAGAATGTGGGCCATAGCTACCAGGACGGGGAACTTTATCTTTGGAAACACTGACTTTTGAAAAAGCTTTAAAGGTTATGGTGGATAATCAGTTGAACATGAGCTCTCAGTGGATGCTGTAGCCAAATGAGCTAATGAGATTCCGAATGCACGAATTGGGGACTCTGGAGAGCAGTAGAGAGATTATTTTACCTCTTTATTTGGCACTGCTGGAATACTATGTCCTGGTACACAATTTAAAAAGCATGTTGGTAAATGGGTTCACAGAAGAGCCAGAAAGTGATTAACTAAAGTAGTGGTTCTCAACCTTTCCAGACCACTGTAACCCTTTTAGGAATCTGCTTTGTCTTGCATATCAAAGTTTCACTTCACTTAAAAACTGCTTTCTTAAAAAAAACGAAGACATAAATACAAGTGTCACTGCACACTATTACTGAAAAATTAATTACTTTCTCTTTTTTACCATACAGCTATAAAAAACCAATAGGAATGTAAGAATTGTACATACATGTCAGTGTGATACTTGAACTTCTTTTCACCTGAGAGCTACATTTGAAGAGGGAGCCCCAGGTAATGGGGATGATGCTTGAGCCCTGATGACTAGAGCTTAAGCACTATAATTTAGCTTCACAGGGCCTGTGTTGCTTCGGGCCCCATGCAATGGCCCTGCTAGACACCCTTAATATCAGCACTGCACGTGCAATCCCATAAACACAATCTGACACACACACACTTTGAGGATCACAAACCTTAGGTTGAGAAACACTGATCTAGACTGAGTACCCCATGGAAAACCTGCTTATATCCCCAGCGTACCACCAGTTGCTTTTCTGAAGCAACAATCAACATTTGGGGCAAAAAAGGCATCAGCATAGCCGGCATACTCCAGGCACTCCAGTAGGGCATTGCACCAGTCACTGGCCCGCTACAAGGACAGCATCGCAAAGATGGACTCAGCTTTAGGTGGCTGTGTAGCATCAGTGCCACCTCAGTGACCACAGTGGAGCTACCAATGCAAGTGCCTTCAATAAGCAAAGCACTGCCAGGAGTTGGCTGGTCACAGGGTGCTAGATTCTTCTCGTTATTTTCTCTGATAACATTAAAAGTCAGCTAAAAGGCAATACATTCTTTATGGTATTTTTCCACCTTAGCGACTGTGGTTGCTACAGGGATGTTAATGGATTCCAAGTTAGAAAGAGATGTAGTCTGTACAATCATGAATAGGAGCCAGCCCACAAAAGTCTGTCTTAAAATAACAGTCCATACTATGAAAGAGGCAGAGAACCCTTGAGACAGGCTAGCTAGCATGTATTATTCATCTTGATACAGAATTATTTATCTTCATATGTAATGTATGAAATAAATTATTTTATTGCTTAATTAGGTCCATTCCTGTCTCTTTTGTTTAAGAGTAGAACTCAGATAGTGTACACTAGAATTTGGTAAGATTTTAACCTAAATATTTTGTCCATGATAATGTTTACCACTTAAATGTGTTGTACAAACAGTAATTTGTTGATCCATTTAGTGACAAGCCTTTCAGCTAAAATATACACATGGTTTTACTCCAGTAGGGAACCCAGAAAAGAACTGAAACTCACATGAGATTTCTGTATCAATTCCTCCTTTGTTATTTCACCAACTGATTCCAAGTGTGGGCAATCACAGCTGAGAGCTGACATTTTAACAGCAGTAGTTTTCTAGCTCCTCTAGCATTTAAGATGAGGCAATATCTACAAGACAGGAATAAAAAAATATAACTTGAAGAAATGTTATTCTTGTAAGCGATAATGAGAGAATTTAACAGAGCCGCTGTATACATTTAACCCTGTAATATAAAACCAGGACAATCCCATTAGTTGTTCAGTTAAATAAAAAAAAAAAACACACTTAGAAAATGCACATGCTGCATTTCAAAATGAATGAAAGCAGCTGTTAAATGAAAGCAACAGAATCTAGTAAATAAAATTGAATATAGCGGAACCTGCTAAATTACAAGCCTGCACTATAAAGGAATTTTGCATTTGCAACTTATTGAAATACAGACCTATGATATCCTGCTAACGTGCAAGCAACAAGGCTAATATAGATCAAGTCATGTTCCCACACACATAACCAGAGAAGCTTATCACACTCCTCATCTCTATCACAGCATGCAGAAATGCCCCTGAAAAACTGCAAGCCAATACAAAACTACACACCAAGAACTGGAACCACAGCAACTTAGTGTATTACCACAGCTTTCCGCCTGTTGGGTAAGTTTGAAATACAGGAGTATTTTTCTTCCCTTGTTAAAAGAGAAAGGAGTCGATACAGGAAACTTTGCCTTGGTCTCCTTTATTTACAGTGACATATACGCCTGACCAGGTATATTAGATGTCAAAAAATGTCACATGTAGTGCAGAACTCTCTCCTGTTCTCTGGCAGACTTCCACTTTTTTGGATACAAGGCTAGTTTAAGACCAAATATAGGTTGGACCGCTATAGTCTGTCCTACTGTTGTCCAGCAACATCTGTGGTCTGACATTCCAATGGATGCTCCCAGACTGAAGCACTCACAGGGAAAAACTGGCCCCTTGCTCAAAAACTCTTCTCACTGCCCTCTCAGAGATTCCCAAGTGCTGCATATACAGGCAGTCCCCGGGTTACGTACAAGACAGGGACTGTAGGTTTGTTCTTAAGTTGAATTTGTATGTAAGTCGGAACTGGCATCCAGATTCAGCCGCTGCTGAAACTGACCAGCGGCTGACTACAGGAAGCCCGAGGCAGAGTTGCTCTGCCCTGGGCTTCCTGGAATCAGCCGCTGATTAGTTTCAACAGCGGCTGAATTTGGACGCCTGGGACAGAGCAGCTGGGGCACTGCTGGGTAGGTCCCCGCAGCGCCGCACCTCAGCGCTGCGGGGACCAACCCGGCAGCACCCCAGCTACTCTACCCCAGGTGTCCCCAAGTCAGCCCTTGATGAAACTGATCAGCGGCTGATTCCAGGAAGCCTGGGGCAGAGCAACTCTGCCTCGGGCTTCCTGTAGTCAGCCGCTGGTCAGTTTCAGCAGCGGCTGACTTGGGGACTCCTGGGGCAGAGCAGCTGGGGTGCTACTGGGTTGGTCCAGTAGCGCTGAGGAGCGGCGCTGCAGGACCAACCTGGCTGCTCTACCCCAAGCGTCCTCGGCGAGAAAAGCCTGGTCTGCTGGGGGGAAGGGGAGCGCACTAGCTGCGCCCCCTTCCCCCCCCCCAGCAGACCAGGGAGACGCGGAGCAAAGCCTCGGAGGACACCAGCAGCGGGACAGCCGCAGCGCGTCTGGGTTGTCCCGCTGCCCGCATGCTCCGCGGCTTTGCTCCGCCCCCAGCAGACCAGGGAGACGCAGAGCAGCTGTTCTCGCCCCGGAGGACGCGGGTTGCGGGACCGCGGCGCATCTGGGTGTCCCCCCGCTCGCGTCCTCCAGGGCGAGAAAAGTCGGATCCGCGTAACTCGGGGACTGCCTGTAGTTTATTTGCTGTAGAGCCCAGTAGGGCTGCGCTCCTGGCCCAGGCCATGGGACTCTGTAGCCTCCCTGCTTCTTCTCTCAAGAGTCCCACCCCATCAATGCTGGCCCCTCTACTGCCACTAGAGACCTCCCTTGGTCCAGAAGATTTGAAGGTGATGGATCAGGGAGGTGCAATCTGTATATAAAAATCTTTTGCTAAAAGCATTCCCAGGCTCTTGCAAACACAGTCACTTAGTCAAGTGTTAAAACTACTGTTTGGTGGTTGCATAAATAGAGCTGACTGTTTCACAATACAAAGGAAAAATATTAATTTAGTTACATTTCATCTGAACCTTTCTTACTACTTTACCCCTTCCAGGACTCTGCGTTGTTTTATATACCATAAGTTTCACCTCACTTAAAAACTACTTGCATACAAAATCAGACATGAAAATACAAAAGTTTTTGTGACAGACTGACATCATCACGTCACTCTGCATCCTGACTGCCTCCACCCCCTTTCCCCTTCTCCCACTTCGAGCCAGACTTCATTGCTTCTCCTCACCACCTGGAATTGCTATTTTAAACCAAGTCCGTACTGCTCTTCCTCCACCCTCATCCCACACGGCTTTCAATGCCAAGACACATGGCACAGCAGCCGGCAGACCCCACACTGCAGCCATGAGAGCCCAGGGGTAGGAAGGGAGGGGGTTTGCTGTGCTTAGGGCAGCAGCCCGGGGACAGATACTAGGAGCCAGGCTCCCAGCCAGACTTACGTGCCAGCAGCAGACTCTTGGGGGCTCCCCGGCTGCCAGGCTCTTGGAGAGCAGGAGTGCAGTGCCCAACTGCCCGAGTCATGCTGTCACTTCAGAGACTCACCCTCTCACCAGCAGGTGCACCCAACCTGTCTGCCACCACACCAACCTGTCTGCTCCTTCCCTTCCGTTCCCAGCGAGTGAATGCGCGGCCCTGGGCTCTGCGAGCAGGGCTGGGGCAGTGAGCAGCACAGGCAAGACCACATGGGAGAGAGGCTGGGATAGTGGCTCCCTGCACTGCTGCTTTCCTCACCTCAACAGGCTGCAGTGTCCGAAGTGCCACACGCACATGGCACTACCTACGCCTCACTGCACCCCATGTGGGGCAGGCAGGTACCCCTGCACCTCCCTGGCCACTGAAATTATAGCTAGACCTGGCACGCACCACAGCCAAGAGAAGGGAATATAAGGATTGGGGGGGAGGGAGAGAGAAAGGGCCTAGGCTGGCGGAGGTAAGGGGAGGAAGAAGGGACCCTGGCTCATGGGAGAAGGGGAGGGAGAATGGGAGTTCAGGCTAGCACAGCGGAGGGAGGAGGGAAAAGGGGCTCAGATTGGCATGGCAGGGAGAAGAGGAAGAATGGGTCCCGGGCTGGTGTGGCGGAGAAGGGAAAAGGGGCCCAGGCTGGTGTGGCAGGGGAGGGAGAATGGTGGCTTAGCCTGGCACAGCAATGGGAAGGGACGTAGGGAGAAAGGGTCCGGGGAAGGGAAAAGAGGGTATTAGTGAGTGCAGCGAGCCAGGAGCACAGCTTCCTAGTATAATTATAAAATAAATGTACTGAAATATAAATATTGTACTTACATTTTAATATATTTCATTACCTGTATGAAATTGCTTGTGTTTTTTATGTACAAAGCAAATACCTAGATGAGTTGATCTATCCTCAGAAAACCTCTGTGTACCCTAAGGGATACACAGACTTCTGGCTGAGAACAACTGGTCTATACTCTGTGCAGTCTGGCAGCCTTCACTATAGTCACCCAAGAACTTTCTGTTGACCCACACTGCCCAAACTACCACCATCTTATGCTCCCCTCTGATTTGTCACCAAAATCCTGGAATATGCTTTGTACAGTTCCTCTCCAACTGTTTCTACAACCTCTTCCAGAATGAATCACACATACCAAGTTCCCAAACTAAATCCTATCAAATTAAAAAACTCACTTTCTATTTTTTTGTATACTTGATATGTCTGATGCCTTCAACATCATCTATCACAAGGGTTCCCAAACTTTTTGACATGGGGACCAGTAAATCCATTCACGAGCTTTTGGAGGACCGGTAACATTAATTTGCACATTCGCATATTCATTAAGCAAATGATGAATATTCAAATGAATATTTGCCAGCTTTAGCAAAGCTTTTGATACGGTCACCCACAATATTCTTGCCAGCAAGTTAAGGGAAAATGGATTGGATAAATGGACTGTAAGATGGCTAGAAAGCTGGCTACACCAGGGTTTCCCAAACTTTTTACTTTAGTTGGAACCCGTTTTTTTTAGTACTGTTTTTTGCAGCCCAAAAATATAAAAACATATACAAAAAAAGTATTAAAATGAATAAATGTTCAGTGTTTCACCCAGCTGCATCCTCCGCCCAGCCTGGGCCAGGGCTTAGGGGACCCAGCACCACATGGGCACTCCAGGAGGTGGGAGCAGGAGCAGACTGGGGATATGGTATCTGGCTAGGAGGGAGGGTGCAAGGAGGGGTAGGGTTGCCAGGTGTCCGGTTTTGTACCGCACTGTCCGGTATTTGAGGATTCTGTCCAGGAAAAATTGAGAAAATACCGGACATATAAAATGTCCGGTATTTTCTAATTAGGTAAGTTTTATTATTATTAGGTGTATCAGTCCGTAGCTGCGAACTGCCTGGCTGTTAGATGTGCTCACACTTCGTGAGTGTCTACCAGCCAGGCAGTTCGCAACTACTCGAGGGAGGGTATGAGGGGAGGGCAAAATGCTTCCTGCAGCTGGTTCTCCCATCCTCCTCCTCCCAATCTCCCCCATCCAGCCTCTCCCTCCCCGCCCCAACCCCTAGCCTGCCCCGCTGCCCCCATCCAGCCCTGCTTCCGGAGGCTGATTCTCCTGATCTCCCCTGGACAGCCCCCCTGGCTCCTGGCCAGCCCTGCTTCCGCTGGCCAGTCACCTGCTTCCCTCCCGATCTCCGCCGGACAGCCCCGCTGCCCCCAGCTCTGCTTCTGCCGGCCGCCCACCCACCCGCCCCAAATCTCCGCCAGAGAGCCCTGCTGCCCCTAACCCTGCTTCCCGGTGGCCGGTTCCGCCCCCCCCCCCCACCTCCTCCCAGCCCGCCCTGCCCTGTTCCCCTCTCGGCAGCCACGCGGAGGCCCGGTATTTTTTTCCCGCGGCCTAGTACTGGGCCACAACCCATTGTTTGGGAAACGCTGATCTACCACATCCTCCTCCAACAACTGGGGTACAAGCCTATACTTTTGAAAATGTTAAAGTTCAAAAGAATTAACATTAAGTAACACAGCAGCAAAATTATATATATAAAAAAATCCCTATAGACCAAAATGTGACTTGGCACACAAGACATCCGTACTGGTTTATAACAGTATATGTTCCAAGCCCTGGTGCTGGACCCAGTGATGAGAAATAAAAAATATCTTATCCAACATGCTGCAACTGCAGAAGTGTTCCTCAAATTATTCCAACCAAGAAAGTATTTGAATAATAATTTTAATTTTCCTGCCAAATGCTGCAATGAATACGGTTTTCTGGATCCAAATTTATATAAATTTAACTGTGCTTTTCATGTTTAAAATACAAAAAATTCTGCTCTTACACATTTTCTTAAAATTAAATAAAACCTAAGCTAAAGTGAAAATTTCAAAATTTTGATTAACAGCTCCCCAACTTCCTTTAGAATTAATGAACTACAGTTAGAATTAAGAAAGCCACTGAGTGTACGGAAGAGGTAGCAGAAATGCAGGCTTCTTTAGCACTGATTACGAAATCCTACCAAGACATTAGAAATGGCTGACTGGGTTTTGAATAATGCCTACACCAAGTGATAACTTCTGTACTATTTTAATGCTGAAAATCAACACAAACGCCTCTCTTAGGAAGGGTATAATGGATTAGTAAGGCCAAAATTATTTTATGCAGTAAGAGTTCTGAATGTATTCCAAGAAATACAAAGGAGGTTAGCAGTGAGTTCATCTTGCATTACTGGATTTGTAACTAATGAGCTGCTTTAAACCTCTGGAACTTTTCCTCAAGTCCAACCTACAGTCCTGAACAAATGAAGATTAATGAGATCATCTGACCATTTCATACAATTAATCCAAGACCACAAAATCCGCTCCTACTTTTCTATATGCAGCCCGTACCAAAGAGAAATCTGGAATCAAGAACATTAAGATCAATATACTCACTCGTGTCCAACTATAAAGAATTATCTCCAGTAGCATGAGGCAGCAGTTTCTGGCTTAAACAGGGAATCTCATGCTAATGCCAGACCCTCAAATAGATTAAATAAAAAAGCTTTTTTTGTTAAAATTAATTCCTTCCTCTCTTTCCTTCTAGTCCTGTGGCCAAAAACTCAACTCTTGTTCTGGTGCCTCATCCTTTATTGATTACTGTAATCTCCTCCTTCTTACCTTCCCTTTTTCAATCTCGCTCCCTTCTACTCTACGTAAAATACAGAGGCTAGCATTATCTTCCTTTTTCATTGTTCCAACCATGCCACTCCCTACCACAGCAGCCACTTCTCAAATATCTGCACTAGGGATGTTAGCACGTAGTCATTTACACAATTAACCGATAAGCCCAGGCCTAGCGGTTAATCCTAATGACTACACATGCTAGGGATGTTAAATTTAAAGAACTAATAGACTGGTCGATGGATTTTCCATCAGCTAGTTGATTAGCGGGGAAGCCACAGTGGGGTTAGCTTCTAGGTCCAGGAGCTAATACATTTAAAAGGCAGAGCCGCAGCAAGTTTAAGAGCTGGTCAGCTCTTAATGCCTTTTAAAAGCAGAGGCGCAGCATCTGGGACTGGGCAGGAGCTGGGGATCAGCTGATTCCCTTGCCCCCCACGGAGATAGTGCTGGAGGAACCAGCTTTTAAGTCGGCTCCCCCCAGCACCAGCTCTTATCCCCCCCCACACACACTTGTTGCCTCCATCAGACACAGGAAGGGGGGAGGGAAGTGACTAGTTGAGGGACAAGTTGACTATCTGATAAGTTTTTGCTTATTGGATAGTTGACTAGTCACTTACATCTGTAACACACACACACCCCCCTTGCTACGTCTCTATCATAGGCAACAAGGATGGAGGCGAGGATCAGGGGCACTGGCTCTCACAGAGCCAACTGTCCCCCTCTGCGCTGCTCTCACCCACATAGGCAGCAACATGGGGGGGCAAGCAGGAGCTGGTACATGCAGGGAGCCAGCTTTTATGTCATTTGTTCTCCCTCCCTCACTTCCCACAGAGGTTGCAGCACAGTGGGGAAAGAAGGAGCCACCTCCCCTCTACACATTGCTATTTCTTATACAGGGCTGGCCCGAGCCATACGTGCACCCTGGGCGCGCAGCGCCGCCCTCGGACATGCGGCGCCGCCCCCGGACAGGCAGCGCATGCACGGCCCTGCCCCCGCCTGGCCCAGCAGCCCCACACGGCACCCCCTACAATGGGGTGCCCCAGGCAGTAGCCCGGTTGGCCCATACCTTGGGCCGGCTCTGCTCTTATAGGAGGTGAGGGGAGTTGGTGGAGACAGTACACAGGGTTCCCCGCGCATACCGGCTTCCCCCCGGCTGCTGCTGCTGCCTCTATATCAGAGGCAGAAGGGCACAGGGGCAGGCAGGAGCAGATATGCATAGGGAATTGGCTTTTAAGTTGGCTTCTGTGGAGTATGGAACCACCTCCCCATCCTGCTGGCGCCTCTGTATCAGAGAAAGCAGTGCACGAAAGCGAGGCCAGGTAGGTTCTGGTACACATGGGAAGCAGGCTTTGAAGCCAGCTCTCTACACATACTGGCTCCCACTGATCCTACTGCCCTCCCTGCCTCTAACACAGAAGTGGCAGAGGGTAAGGGAGGGGGAGCCAGTGCTTGTTAAGGATGTTAAATTTCAATTAACTGACTAATTGAATAGTCAATGCAATTTGCATCAACTATTCGATTAGTTGATAGGGTACTTCCACGAAAGTGCTGCGGAGAACACGGAGCCAACAGGGCAGTCTCCTGCTGGCCTCAAGCTCCCCACAGCGTTTCAAAGCAGCAGTGCCATGTGAAGCCCGGGGTCAACTGGGGAGTCCCCCGCTGTCCCCAGGTTCCATGCAGTGCTGCCACTTTGAAATGCTGCAGGGAGCCTGGAGTTAGGCTTCATACAGCATTTCAAAGTGGCAGCACTGCATGGAACCAGGAGTCAGTGGGGGAGTTCCCAGGTGATCCTGGGCTCCACACAACACTGTCACTTTGAAACACTGTAGGGAACCAGATTTAAAGTTGGCTCCCCCTCTCCCCACTCTCCATGTAAACACTTATCTGTTGAAATTTGTTTATGAACACATTTTAACATCCCTAATCTGCACTGGCTTCAAAGATCTCCTACAAACTTTCAAAGTACTCCATATGCTTCACCTCTATCTTCAGCACCAGTATTCACTCTAAGCTTCGGGGCAGCACAACTTCACAGGTGATCAGTCAGCCCCGTCCAATCAGTCAGCTCCATGCACAGAGCCCTGAGCCTCTGACTGGGCAGGGCTGATTAATCACCTGTGAAGCTGTGCTGCTGCAAGATTTAGAGGGAACACTGTTCAGCACTCCATTCTACTTTATAATCCATCTATGGCCCACTTCTACATTGGTGTCTTTTTCCCACTAATGATAGCATTTACAGAACTGTGCCAACATTGAAACTCTCCCCCACCCCCCAGCCCCACACACACATAGTGCTTGGCAACATATGTACATTAAAAGACAAGGCTAAATCCCCCCAAAATAGACAACAAAGATAAAAGAGGATACAAAGGCACAAAAAATTAAAATAATTTACCCAAAAGTCACATAAGGAGGTAGCAGAGTTAGGAACTAAAGCCAGGTTTCGTCACACTAACTTTACTTCTCTATCCACTGGACCATAGTGCCTCTCAAGTGGCTACTGTTCACATGGACAAACCTTCGTTAATTACTCCCAATTCCTTCCATTGCCTTCCCAAAAACATCAGCGTGCTTGTTCCATTAAGCATTAGTCTGTATGGCAAATAACCAAAATGGTCAGGGGTGCAGTCCCATGCTAAGGATGTCCCTGAATCTTCAAGTGCAAGAAACTGTGAATGGATGATCAGTGATGGATCACTCAATTACCCTGTCCTGTTCCTTCTATCTGAATCACCTGGTGAGGGATGTAAAATTCCATTTAAAATGTTAACCAATTAAACTATATATTGAACTGACCTGCCACATGGTGGGTGGGCTGCTCCAGCCTGGCCGGGAGCCAGTTAACAGGTTACCCCGCTAAGCATACCAGTAGGGCAATGCTTACCAGGTAACTAACTGGGTGGGTGAGATTCTGTGGCCTGCACTGTGCAGGGGGTCAGACTAGATGATCATAATGGTTCCTTCTGACCTTAAAGTCTATGAGTCTATGGTTGACCCTTTATATCCCTACATTTAGCACTGGACACCTTACAAAGATAGGATAATGATTTAAATGACCCACAGGACTGCCCTGGAATGAATATTCTTATGTTCTTATATATTCTATAATATAGTCATTGAACCAATCATACCTTTGCTTTTCAAGATATGAACCGTTATTATTTAGCATATTTTAATTTACCATGTAACTGGTCAACTTTAGCACCATACATCACTGTGGTCCTATACAAGTAAGGTTTTTACATTGTTAGGCTTATGTTAAAAATCAAAGTTATGTAATACCCTTTTGTAAGAGTTCTGTTGAACAGCTTTGATAATTACAGCAATGTGAATGGCTTCTTAAATCATCTTGGGTAGCTACTTATAATTCCACAGCACCATAGACTAGCATAGTGCTTAACACAGAAGAATCACCTTATCCATAAAGATCCTATACAGGCAGTCCCCGGGTTACGCGAATCCGACTTACGTCGGATCCGTACTTACCAACGGGGCTTTTCTTGCCCCGGAGGACGCGGGCAGCGGGACCACCCAGACGCACCGCGGTCCCGCCGCCCGCGTCCTCCGGGGCGAGAAAAGCTGCTCCACGTCTCCCCGGTCTCCCCCAGCAGACCAGGGAGAAGCGGAGCAAAGCTGCGGAGGACCCAGGCGGCGGGACCGCGGCGTGTATGGGCGGTCCCCCGGCCCGGGTCCTCCGCGGCTTTGCTCCGCGTCTCCCTGGTCTGCTGGGGGCCCCCCCCCAGCAGTCCAGGGAGATGCGGAGCAAAGCCGCGGCAGGACCGTGGCGTGTCTCGGTCCCGCTGCCCGCATCTCCCTGGTCTGCTGGGGGGCGCAGCTAGTGCGCCCCCCAGCAGACCAGGTTTTTCTCGGGACGCCTGTGGTAGAGCAGCTGGGGCGCTGCTGGTTGGTCCCGCAGCGCCGCTCTGGGCGCTACTGGACCAACCCGGCAGCACCCCAGCTGCTCTGCCCCAGGCATCCTGATTCAGCCACTGCTGGTCAGTTGCAGCAGCGGCTGAATCAGGACGCCTGGGGCACAGCAGTTTGCGTGCTGCTTGGTTGAGACAGTAGCGCGAGGAGTGGCACTACTGGAGCAACCCAGCAGCACCCCAGCTGCTCTGCCCCAGGCGTCCCCAAGTCAGCCGCTGCTGAAACTGACCAGCAGCTGACTACAGGAAGCCCAAGGCAGAGTTGCTGTGCCTCGGGATTCCTGGAATCAGCTGCTGATCAGTTTCAGCAGCAGCTGACTTGGGGACGCCTGGGGTAGAGCAGCTGGGGTGCTGCCGGGTTGGTCCCCGCAGCGCCGCACCTCGGCGCTGCGGGGACCAACCCGGCAGCACCCCAGCTGCTTTGTCCCAGGCGTCCAGATTCAGCCACTGTTGAAACTGATCAGCGGCTGATTCCAGGAAGCCCCGGGCAGAGAAACTCTGCCTCGGGCTTCCTGTAGTCAGCCGCTGGTCAGTTTCAGCAGCGGCTGAACCTGGACGCCAGTTCCGACTTAAGTACAAATTCAACTTAAGAACAAACCTACAGTCCCTGGGTCCCTAACCACTCAAACATTGAGATAGACAAATCAGATAACTTCAAAAGCATCATACATCCTGAAGCTTACATTTCATTTCCACTTAGATTTAGATATCATAATTGGGGGTGTAAAGAAGCATTTAAAAAGGTAACCGTGTAACTGCTAAGAATTCATAGTGGTTTCATGTGCTGCGAGATCTGCAGTAGAACGCTTAAATAAGATTTTTATGTAGTTCCCATAGTGAAGCCTCCCTGGGGGTGGGCAGGAACAGCCCTGAGCCCCCTACCGGGGAAACAGCTTCTCTGTGGCTTTGTAGCCGGTTCCAGAGAGCCAGTGTATAACCTGCTGCAGAGGTCAGGGGTCGGTCACAGACAGGCTGGAGCAGCCCCTTGCTTGGGTTGGGCAGGGAGTTGCTCCATCCCCTATTAGTTAACCAGAACTGGTAAGCTTTACCTTTAGGGACGTAAAAGGTTAACAGGTTTACCATTAATCACAATATACAAAAAGAAAATCATATCAACTATTTAACATAAGCCTGTTTTCATCTGCCCAACTTACCTATCAAAATTCTATAGTGTACTAGAACAAACAAATACACACATCCCACTTCCTTCATTATGTTGAAGACCTTAAAAAATGCAGCCATTTACCACTGATTTAATAGGATTCTTTCCTGAGTACAGGCAGTCCCTGGGTTACGCGGATCCGACTTATGTCGGATCCATACTTACGAACGGGGTTTTTCTCGCCCCGGAGGACCCGGGCAGCGGGACCACCCAGACACGCTGCGGTCCTGCCGCCCGCGTCCTCCTGGTGGGGTCCCCCCCCCCCAGCAGACCAGGGAGACGCGGAGCAAAGCCGCGGAGGACGCGGACAACGAGACTGTGGTGCGTCTCGGTCCCGCCGCCAGCGTCTCCCTGGTCTGCTGGGGGGAGGGGGCGGGGGTCGCAGCTAGTGCGCCCTCCCCCCACCCCTCCAGCAGACCAGGCTTTTCTCTCAGACGCCTGGGGCAGAGCAGCTAGGGCGCTGCCGGTTGGTCCCACAGCGCAGCTCCTCGGCGCTACTAGACCAACCCGGCAGCACCCCAGCTGCTCTGTCCCAGGCGTCCAGATTCAGCTGTTGTTGAAACTGATCAGCGGCTGATTCCAGGAAGCCCGGGGCAGAGCAACTCTGCCTCGGGCTTCCTGTAGTCAGCCGCTGGTCAGTTTCAGCAGCGGCTGAATCTGGACACCAGTTCCGACTTACGTACAAATTCAACTTAAGAACAAACCTACAGTCCCCTATCTTGTACGTAACCCGGGGACTGCCTGTACTAAACAATGTATATTATATACACTATAAGAACATAAGAATGGCCATACTGGATCAGACCAAAGGTCCTTCCAGCCCAGTATCTTATCTGCCGACAGTGGCCAATGCCAGGTGCCCTAGAGGGAGTGAACGGAACAGGTTATGATCAAGCGATCTCTCTCCTGCCATCCATCTCCACCCTCTGACAAACAGAGGCTAGGGACACCATTCCTTTCCCATCCTAGCTAACAGCCATTAATGGACTTTATCTAGTCCATTATAGTCCTGGCCTTCACAATGTCCTCAGGCAAGGAGTTCCACCAGGCTATATCAGGGCTACTCAACTTTGGAAGCCACGGGGGCCACAATAATATTCACAGCACCTGCAGAGGGCCGCAACTTAAATGTGGTTGCATATACATGCAAATATATATGCAAATAGCTTCTTTCACACTGATGGGCATGAATACAAAGCACATCCTACATCCCACAGTGCCCTGGCACCTCCTCCCTGGGGGCTAGAAACACTGACACCCTGTACTCATCTATTCCAGCCAGTCCGTCCGCTTGCATCTTTCAATGCTCACCCTGCCTAGGAGATGCCACACCATTATGCAATGTGCTTCCAGCGGAGACCATGTTCAAAGGATCCTACATTCAGGCTGCGTGTTGAGCACCACGTAAACCCAAACTGCACCGTGGGCTGCAAACAAATGGGCTGCAGCTCGCAGGCTGCATGTTGAGTAGCCCTGCACTATACAATGAACAGATCCCAATAAAAAGTTTTGTAGGATTCAAAGAATTAATATTCATCAAGGTTAAACATTTTTTAAAAAGTATGAGGAAACTAAGAATTTATGTTGGCACGAAAAGAAAAACAGTTTATGTTAAGACTTTTTATTAAAAATATCATATTTAGAAGAGTTCATCAATAAAGATAGTCATTGCCTTAGGTGATATTACATTCTTGTCATGGAAATTTATTTATCTTATGTAAGTTAATAAAAAAAGTTAACTACTGTACTACTAAGAGTTAAAATGATTTTTTAAAGAAACCCACCCAAAGACCTTTGAGCTTTGGGTAAAATAAGTGCGGATCAAATTAGGCTGTAATCCAGCAACTGGCTCTATGATGTTATAATGGGTTGCCTTTTTAGATCAAGTTTTAGGATTGGAGTCTTTGTTTATGCCTGTACCCACTTCAATAACCACCCCATGACGTACATTTATTTCATTTTTTTCAAAAATCAATACATTCACAGCAACTGTTATACTATCACTTTTGTACAGTTAAAACATAACTGCATTAAATTCATAGATTTCTTTATATATTCAAATTCTTAATTTGTAGATTTTTCTGTCAAATAGCTCACAAAATTATGGAGTTTTCAAAATCCTGTTACAATATGTCTGATTGATCTCCTCATGTTGACTATACATTTCATGAAGTGGATACATTGCTTTTCCCAATTCTTTTCAATTTTGAGCACCTTTCTTCCTACATTAAGAGATGTGACCAAATGGAACATTTATTCTATTTTCACTGTATCCTTTAGTGAATTGGTAAAATAAAGAGCCATTACATTCTTCTTCTCCTGAGTAATTATCTAAGGTTTTGTAAGCTCCCAACATTTCATTGTGTGCAAAGTCCATCAATACATCTATTCTAGCCTTACACTGACAACTCTTTTCAGCCCAGACACAAAATCTAATTTTCCACACTTATTATGAAAAACTGCTATAATGTTGTCAACTACCAATAACATGTTAAGTAAGTTGCATCTGACGAAGTGGGTCTTTGCCCACGAAAGCTTATGCTCCTACACTTCAGTTAGTCTATAAGGTGCCACAGGACTCCTCGTCGCTCATGTTAAGTAATATCACAAAGAAGAACAGATGACAATATTATTCCGGCTCTGAGATGCAAAACTCACCTCAGGCAAGTACTGTAGCATTATTACAAGAAAACCATTTTCATTGTCCTTTGCTGGAATTTCTTTGCTCTCTCAAAAGGAAACACAAAATAAAACCACACTCCAAATGAGAATATACAGTCTTTCGGTATAAAGTCATTTGTGTTTCATTTTCCTCTTTTGATACATCCAAAACAACTCATTATACATTACATTGCAATAGTTATATTTTGCACATTTTACCTGTGGCACTGCTTAGATTTACAGGCATTAAAGGAATATGGCCAATCATGCGGTTTTATCCCTTTATTTGATTAGATCTTCCGATGTTTGTCTTCAATACCCTTTTGCTATCATCACCGTAAAGTAAATGTAAATCCCTGGCAAAAACAACCACCTGTATCTGTCCCTTACATCCCGAATCTCAGACGGTAATATTTCAATACTGGGGCTAAACAAATATTAACATCATAGCTCTTTATTAAGTGACAGCTTTACTGAACGAGAAAAAAACCCCTCTGCTTAGGGAGACATGAATGTTCACAGCCTCCCACCCCTTTCTTACCAGCACAACCCCACACTGTGCTGCAGACCCCGCATCGCTCAGGCGGCCCAATGGCTGATGCCGCAGCAAGGCGAGCGGCTCTGGGCCAGCGAAGCGAGAGACACCGGCAGAGCGGGCCTGGCCCTTGGGAGAGAGGCAGTAGCGCCGAGCAGAGCCAGCCGCGAGCCGGCAGGGCCATTACGCGGCGCAAGCAAGGGCAGACCGGGCCTGTCCGCACGCTCCCTCCTGCCGGCTCGCACAAGCCCCTCAGCGAACAGCTCGTCCCGCCCCGCCGCTCGGGGAGGACAGGCACGTGGCCGCTGCCTCGGACGGGACGGGGCTCCCGCACTCAGGCACCGGTCCGAGTGGGGGGGCCCGGGCCGGGCCTGAGACACCGGCGGGGACTAGAGGAGGCTGCGGTGTCAGCGCGAGGGGAGGGGAGGGGCCGCGCCACCCGCCGGCCTCAGGGAAGGAGGCCCCAGGGAGAGGAACAATCCTCCGCGGGAAGGACCCAGCGCCTACATGAGGGGGAAGAAAGGGCGCCCGGGCTCCATACTCGCTGCGCGGCAGCCTCACCTGCTTGGCGGTAGCCGGTGTTCGCTTGTCCCTGCTGCCCGCAGCGGCAGCTCCTTCCGCTTCCTACTGCCTGATCCGCCGGCTGCAGCAGCTCTGCCTCAGACGCCGATCTGCGCCCCGCACGAAGATGGCGCTGCTGGGTGTCTGTCACGCAAAGAGCTGTGCCCCGCACAAAGATGGCGCTGCTGGGCGTATTCAGGCATTCAAAGAGCTTTGCCCCGCACAAAGATGGCGCTGCTGGGTGTCTTCACGCATTCAAGGAGCTTCGCCCCGCACAAAGATGGCGGTGACTGACTCGCAGTTTTTGGCCACGTGGTGTAGCGAGGCACCTTCCCCCGTCCTGCGTTTCTTTTTGACACCGGAAGTAGCTATGTTGCCTGTCTCCTAGCAGCGGGCGCTGCGGTGCGGGAGCTGCTGGGGTGGGGCGGAGGTTGCTGTTTTTATCGCGGGCAGGTAACGTGGGGAGGGACGGAGGGAGCTTTTGCCTGAGCAGCGCCGGGGCTGGTGCTCTGCGTTCGCCCCTTAGCTGGCTGCGGCCATTTCTCCGCGCGACTCCCTACCGGGTAAGGGCTGGAGCGAGGCCCCCATCGGCCCCTCACCGTGTCGTCCCGCCCCGCCCTCGGGAGCCCGAAACCGCGCGGCACGTGCACTGGGCTGCGAGCGCCCCGCGTGACGGGTCCCGGAGACAAAGGGGGTTCGGTGCTGCCCGGGGCTTCTACGCCCGCAGCCCGCCAGGGAACGGGGCGTTGGGGACCAGGCGAGGGGCCCTGCGCGTGCCTAGCCCGAGGCTGACAGCCGGGTGGCAAAGGGGGGCTCTTCCCCAGCGACCCAGTGCAGGATTCGGGTGATAGTTTAGGGGAGAGAGCAATTTCTCAGCCTGGCCCCATATGGTGGGGTGGCCAGCCCGCAGCTCTTTTCACATTAACATGTGACTTATACAGCCCCCCAGTCTCCCTATTCTTCGCCTGTCCGGGGTGGAGGGGGAACTCAGGGCTTTGCACCGTGGTGAGATGGGGGCTTCTGTGTTCTCTCCGTGTGGCGAGACAGCGACAGGCTGCTGGGAGCTTCTGGGAGAAGCCTCGGCTTTAAGCTGTGTGGGGAAAAACCGCAGCAAAAGCAGCAGTTTTCCCCTACTGCTCCCATTCTCCAGCGGTTTGCTGCTGCCTTTCCCCAAGGCCACAGCGACCAATTCGCCAGCTGCCTCCCAGGGAGGGGAACTTGTGGCACTGTGTGACTGAGTGGGGCAAACAAACCCTGGCAAAAATCGTGGAGGATGTGGGATCCCCATGCATCTTTTCTGGCATTTGTCCAGCAGAGAGGAGGCTCTCAGGGCTTCAGCCTTTCAGGGCACACTTGCCAGTATTCAGGGCTTTAGGAGTAGCAGAGCTGAAGTACTGAGCCCTGACAGGTGCATTCTGGTGCTCAGGCTTCTGAAGAGTGACATACGGCCAGGAAGTTTAACCACCCCTGCCATATGACAAACAATTGGTATAATTGACAGATACCAAATGCCCTCAAGTATCAGAGGGGTAGCCGTGTTAGTCTGAATCTGCAAAAGTGGCGAGGAGTCCTGTGGCACCTTATAGACTAACTGAAGTGTTGGAGCATAAGCTTTCGTGGGCAAAGACCCACTTTGTCAGATGCATCTGACGAAGTGGGTCTTTGCCCACGAAAGCTTATGCTCCAACACCTCAGTTAGTCTATAAGGTGCCACAGGACTCCTTGCCGCTTTTACCAAATGGCCTGTCACTGTAACTGACCCTGCAGCCCTATGCTCTTCTGTTTACTCCAGTAAGTTGTTCAAAGGAGGCTTAGAACTAGAATTTTACTACCTTTTGCCTTTACAGACAGTAAAGAGTGAAATTCTTGTTTTAAAAAGGAAACTGTGGCAACCTTGAAGAGGAGAGAAGCTACTTTAGAAGCTTAAATTCTGTAGTCACTAGTTATTCAGTCTAAGTCCCACATCATTTTAGACAGCAGATTTTTTTCTAAGAAATGGAGAGTGTGACTTGCACATTGGGTGTGGAATTAGATGCTTTCCTTCTTTTACTATGCATATATCATGCAAGCTGTTTCATGTGTGACACTCAGTTTTTGGCTGTAGGGCTCTTACTCCATAGAGCAGTTAAAAGTATTTGAGCCTAATTTTATCTGTTTTTCCATCCTATTCTTAAGTGCTAGTGAGAAAATCTGTTTCACCCTTTCATGTACAAATTATCCAAAATAAACATGCAGCCTATAATGTAAGGTTGTTGGAAGCTTGCAGAAGAAAACTATGTATATGCTTGTCATATTTAATTTATCATGCAATTTTCATTTGGCAGACTACGTCAGATACCATCTGTGGCTAAAATTTTTTCGAGATAGTTTGACTTAATGAGGTTATGGGACAGAAGAAGCCATGTCGGAAGAAGCTGTTAGTGAAACACGCTTTTCTTTGAAGACAGCAGCTTTACGGGTACTTGATTTTCCCCTTTCCTGGTATTATTCTGTCATTCAGGTAATTAATATATTGTTTCAGTAGTCTCATTTCTGGTGTGTGGTTTTTTTTTTTAAAGTAACAGATCTGAAGGCAGATCAGGAATTAAAGTTGTTCATTACACTGAAATGTTAATCACGCTGAACAAAACATTGTGGTAGTTCTTTCAAAAGTTTACAAATCAATGTTGATTTCAGGAAGCTTTGACACTTTATTATGATGAGGAAAAATGACAGTTTCCCTTTATTTTTTTTAGTAGTTTACATTTAACCCTGTGCTTTATTTTCCTTTTTATCTTCTGCTACTCAGTTGCTTACTTCCAATTCTAATTAAGGCATATAGTTAACTGCATAGCTGTGCAAATTCATAGAGATCTGCTTTGAACCCTGCAGATCCAATGATATCTGCTTTATATTCACTGGTATCTGCATCTATGAATGTTGATATCCATAGCTCATTTTTGTGCATATGGATGTAGACACAAATTTTTGTATCTAGAATCCAGTAGATTTGCCAACATCCACTTTATATTATCAAGTATCCACATATGTGGATGTCAATGTGGATATCTGCGGCTCAATTTTGGTGATATGGATGCACATTTTGTATCCACACAGGGCTCTAGTTAACTGTTCAGTTCAGAATTATGAACATCAGGGTTAAGAGTTGAGAGACTCTTAGTGTACATCCAGTCTGTTTTCTATTTTCAATGTCCTCTTATAACTGAAACTCCCAAAAAGCCTTAGCTAGTGGCTCTAAGGGGTAGGGATTGTGAATGTGCGGACTATGGGTGCTCTTGAACTGAGCTGTGGAGGGGAATCGGGTGTGGGTATTTGGGCTGTGGCGGCATCATGGCTGAACTCTGGTGAAGATGATTTCAGTGTCTGGCCTTGTGGCTGGATGCCATAGGGCAGTGGTTCCCAAACTTTTCAGCATCATGCCCCCTTTTTGATTTTTGAGAAACCCTCACACCCCGTCTCTCCCCTGTAGCAGCAAAACTTGTTGAGGAAAAAAAAAAAAGGAACTGACCAGGGCCAAAAAACAGAAATAGCAGCGAAACGACGGGGGGGGGGGGGGAAGGGGAAGCTGGGTCACCTCATGTCCCCCCCTGGAATTTCTTCATGCCCCCCCTAGTTTGGGAACCCATGCCATAGGGGAAGGATGTGGGTTTCTGCGCTGGGAGGGAGCCTTTGGCTTGCCCCTGGGGAGAGGGTGTGTGTGTGTTTGGCTGTGCGGCTAGGCCAGGGGTGGGCAGTAATTTTTAAAAGGGCAGCCACTTCAGAAATTTCTGAAGCAGCCCCAGGCCATCCCGGAGGTGGCAGGGCCTCAGGTAGAACAGGCAGGGCCAGGAAACTTCTTGTGTTTTCCCCCTATCCTGATTGGCTTAGGGGTGGAGAGCGCAAGAAGTCTTCCCCCTTACTCCTCCACCCACCTGAAGGAAACAACTGGTGGTTTCCTTCAGGTGCCTAGCAGGAGGAGACCTCACGTGCACTCCCTGTCCTCAAGCCAATCAGAGAGTCTGGGAGTGAGGGAGCATGCGAAGTCTCCTCACCCCTGCAAGAGCATGCAGTGGCTTGTGCAACATACCAGCTGTACTAAAAGAGCTGGCGTGTCTCTCTAGACCAGGGGTGCACAAAAGACCCTCTGCAGGCTGGATTCAGCCTGCCAAGCCGGTGGATCGAGCCCCGACTGCCCTGCCACTTACCCACCTCCAAGCCAATCAGGGCCTGGGTGCAGGAGGAGTGTGTGATGGCCAGAGAAACATGCTGGCTATTTTAAAACAGCTGGTGTGTCTCTCTAGGCACTGTGCGCCCCTGGCAGAGCGGGGACAGGACGTGAGAGACTTTGCACACTCCCCACACCCAGGCCCTGGTGGCATGGTGGTTGAGGAGTGGCAGGGCGGCCGCAGGCTAGATCCACCAGCTTGGCAGGCTGGATCCAGTACACAGAGGGCCCTTTGCCCACCCCAAGCTAGACTCTGGAAGGAAAATGCAAAGAGACAGCATCTTACAAGTTTCTTTAATTCTCTACATCTGGGGGAAAATTTTGTTGTCTGTATTTTGTAATGTAGTTGCTAACAGATAATTTTAGATAAATTACCAAAAATAATTGATATTGACATAATGGTATTTGGACAAATAAAATATGCAGAAATTTGCAGAATTTTAAAATAAGCATATTTAATTTTTTGTCTCATAATTCATAGGAGTAGTTTTTGTTGTATCCTTTGGAGGCAGCAGTGAAAGCAAGCTGGTACATGCAATACATCATACCAGAAAGATATTTGTAGTGGGTACAGTAATGATGGGCAACCTAGGCTCGTGAGTGGGTTGCATGTGTAGCCCTCCTTCATCTTAGTGGCCTGAAAGATTGTCATAATCAAGATAGTGTCCCAATTTTGCTAATGGTACTTGTATACCGAGAATTCGTGGGTTGTGCTGATTGAACCGGAACAGCACTTTGATTGGATGCAGAAACACCACATGGCTTTCACAGTCAGTATTGTGTGCAATCAGCATGCACTTCACTTCACATCCTCTTGCTACATGTGCTTGTCACTTTAGTAATAGTGGGTATGTCTAGACTACATGGTTCCGTCGACAGAGCCATGTAAAATAGTTTACTCAGCATAGTCAATGAAGCAGGGATTTAAATAATCCCCGCTTCATTAAAATAAAAATGGCCGCCACGTTGTGCCAACGATCAGCTGATCCGGCACAGCGCGGCAATCTAGACACGGCACGGTCGACAAGGGAAGCCTTTTTTTCCACGAGGCATACCGGAGCGGTCGACAAAGGCTTCCTGGATCAGCTGATCGTCGGCACAGCATAACGGCCATTTTTATTTTAACGAAGTGGGGATTATCTAAATCTCTGCTTCATTGACTATGCCGAGTAAGCTATTTTACATGGATCCGTCGACAGAGCCATGTAGTCTAGATGTACCCAGTGGTAGAAAAAAAACTACAGAAATGGAAACCAATGGAATTTTGCAAAATGCCTCATAGGCTGTACATAAAACCCCTGATGGGCCGCAGGGTGCCCACCTTGTAGGAGGAGCCGGCTACCCAACTCCTCTGGCATGGCTGTACAAACCCAAACCCCACTACCTACCCTTCCACAAACCTGTGTGTCTTTGTTCAGCAGGACAGAGCGGATGGGGGACAGAGCTGGGAAAGAGCTGCTGGCGTTCTGCTCCTTCCCCTGCTGCCTCTCCCATCTCTGTGGAAGGGCAGCGCTGGGGGTTCTGCTTCTTTCTTAGCTGTGGTTCCCAGGAGAGCCTTGAACCACAGGGCTATTTCAGGAACCGCAGTGGAGAAAGGAGCAGAATGCTGATAGCAAACTCTGGTATGGCTGCCTGGAAGGGCAAGGGGCAGTACAACAAGCATGTCCAAAGAGCTGCTTGCATTGGACTATGTGCAGTTGTCTGCATTCTGCTCCTTTCCTGAAGTCACCAGCACAGCAGGAGGAGGACAGAGCACATAGCCCCATGCCCTCTGTATTCCCTGTAAGCTGTGCACCTGGGCAGCTGCTCAGGAAAGATTCAGATGCTGCCCAGCTGATTAGCAGAGCCCCTACAGCTAGGTTTTCTAATCCAACTGGTGGTGCACATTCATATGTGTCTCAGTGCACATAAAATTTATTCTGCACATGAATGGAAAAAATCCACACATGGATGGAAAAGACTAGAGGGAACACACTCCTTCTCCCCCAGTAAAGAGGGATGAATCATGCCAGGAAGGGGGAGAACATGGGGTCCAGAGGGTGAGGGGAGGGAGTCACATAGAGGATCACATTTTCTTCAACCCTCCTTCCCCTCCCCCCAACTTTGCTGTCTTCATCAGTACTGGTAAGAAATGGTTTTCATTTATACCACTGCTTAGAGGATATTATGACTATAGAAAACTTCATGTGCTGTTGCCATACCATGTAGAAAAATGAAATGCTGTTTGTGGGGGGAAAAAAAAAGAATAAAATATAAAATTGAATCCAGAACTTGTTCTCAATTTAATCCATTCAGCCACAATGACGGGAAATCAAAACTTGGTCTGCTGTGCTGACAGTCTCCAGATTTTTTTTTTAATGTGAAAGACAGTGATTTATATTAATTTCATTGTATACAACCAGTGGCTTCATTAAATACATTATGTATTGAAATGCACATACATATTGAAATTAACATTTTATGATGTATTACTTTGAATAATTTGGCAATATCCAAAATATTTTTCTTATTTTACTGCAAATAATGAGAAGTCTGATACATTCATTCTTTTTCTTGTAAAACCAGCTCAGATCTCAACTCACTGAGTTCATTGGTCTCACCTTGGGCATTACTGCACTATTGTCACCAAGCTAATGAACTCTATAAATGTGCTGTCAAGCTCTGGGATTAATATTACATCCTGAAGGGTTTCCTTTATCTCTGCTCAATTGTTTGCATCATGTGTGCATGCATAGTTGTGTGAAATGATATCTGCAGAATATCTAATTACAATTTTTTAAAACCCCAAAACTTTATGTAGTTCATTATTAAATCAAAAGACTACTTGTAATTATTTATAAATACATGATATATTGTTGATTTTTTGCTCCCTGTAATCTTATTTTGGGTTTTTGCAATGCTGCTGGGTTTTTAATGCTTGTCTTTTCAGGTTTGTTATAAACATAGTATCTATATACACTTATGTTTTCCGAGATCTACAGCTCTGGCCAAAAGACTATATGTGAGTGGGGATAAAACATCAGAGGAGCTCTAAACTGCTTTCCAGTTGTCTTACCATGGGTTTGGCCTATATCCAGGTGTCTTACCATGGGTTTGGCTAAAGGCTTGCTGGCAGGACTTCTTTAAATTACTAGCTGCTTATAGCTCCAAGCAATCTTCAGCTGAGAACTGCCAGACAGTTGAGATGCTTCAGCCATGCCCCTTATTCCGAGGGAGGGGCATTCCATAAAACCACTATGCCCACCCTTTGTCTCCCTGTGAGAGCCTCCCATGAAAGGTTTCTGTTTTCTGCTCTCTACCACCAAAACAGCACAAGTCCCTTATAATCTTTCCCCTTATATTCCATTTAAATATTTTTCTTTAGTTTCCTGAGCTGTTTGACACTTCAGATTTCCAAAGGTTTATATATATTTAATTCCGATTGTATCAATGAGAAGCATTCTAAATATGCAACAAGTTGTACCTCCGGGGTCCAGCACCTTGGTGATCTCCCTGGTCTCGAATGAGGGAGTTTTCCAGACGAGAAGTCAATTCCAGCTCTTCAGGCTGGCTATGCTCCTGGCCTCGACTGACCCCCAACCAGCAGCCCGGATGGGCTGCTAGACGCTGGTCATGCAGACCTTAGCGCCAGACCCCCTACTTCTGGTCTGGATGGCTTGCCAGACACTGACCCCTATGGAGGCTGGACTGGGCCCTGCGGTTGAACACCAGCATGTTGCTACCAGTCCAAGCTCTGTGGGTGGATGCCAGCGCAGCTGACCCCCCTGTTGGTTTGGATGGGAAATGGATGCTGGTCCCAGCCAAGCGCCAGACGCTGGCAGGGCTCCTAGCCACTGGGCCCCTGCCACTGGCCCAGCAGAGCTCCCAGCTGCTGCCCTTCCTGCCACTGGACTTCCTGGGGCTCTCTGATCCAGAAACATTTGTGGTCCTAGCAGACAACAGATCTTTCCAGACCATAGAGTCCCAATTAGGTGCAACCTGTATTTGAGCTTTGTTTATCACGATAAATACAGAGATTTACTGAAGAAATAGAAGTTAAGAGACTAAGATTCAATCTCACGTAGGAATGTGAAAGGTTAACTGGTGAGGACTAGAGCAGCTCCCCACCTACCATGGGCACGGGGTTGCTCCACCCACGTGGGGCCCACCGCAAACGGAGGCTGCTTGGGTGTCGAGTTGGGCTGGAGTTTCCCCCTCCCTCCGTAACTGGTTAACATGTTAAACTTCACATTTAATAGGCTAACTAACTGCAATTTTACATCCCTAAATTAGGTTTAATCGCCTAGTTTATTTCTCTGCCTGTGCAGAATTTTGCTTTATTGTGTACTTATTTATGGTTTTCTTCAAAACTTAAGAATGAAAATGGCCTATATCCAGAAAAAAATGTAGAAATAATGTATTGCTCTGGTAACCAAATATGAAGTGTGAGCACATGTGATTCAAACTAAAAAAAAAGAACGAACAGTTTTTCTTAAATTGTGGAAAGAGGAAGGATAGAGATCCAAAAAACATTTGTCCAGCAAAGACTTGGCTGTTCCTCATGGTTTTGGTGGGTTTTTTGAAGGAGATGTGTGAGAGTTGTTGTTTTGCTTTTTTTTTTTTTAAGCTATTAGGTAAATAATTTTGACAGTAGCAATGGTATCTTTGTCAGTCACTGAAATTTAAAAAATATTTACCTGAAAGTTTTGTCGAAGCAAACGCCTCACTCAGTTTACGCGGCTAAACAGACAGTTTTATTGGCCAATAAAAGCAAAGTGAGCCAAACGTGGTCTCAGCAAAGCCTGGGTCCAGTAAGGCTACCTAATACAATCAATCCTAGTATCTTTATACCCTTAACCAAACAGTCTGACGTCAGGGCATCCAATTACAGAAATAATCAATTAGACTAGGAAAAACAAAGCCTTATCAACATGATGGCGGACAGGTACGAGGGAGTACCTCTCCTCTCTGAACCAGCCCAATTAACACATTCCAATAGCACATCTGTCTTGGCCTGGTGCATGGGGTGATAGAAAGTTCACTCTGGCCTACGTGCAAAGACAAAAAGCTGAAATGGTTTCTGTTATACAAGATGGCTTCTAGCTAAACATAAACTAACTTCATCAGTTTGAATATCACATCCTTAGGAATTCAGTAAAATTATAAATGCCTAAAAATATCCCAACTCTTAGGGTGTCTTTACAGAAGAATTACCTCAAGTGACAGGCACCCACAATTGCCTACCCCTCTTCCACCACGTGAGAAGCCACACTGCAAGGCCATACCTGTATTGCCGTGTCTTCACAGATGCTGTTCTCACCCCATGGGTGTCATTAAGTCTTATGGATTCGTTGTGCAGCAGTCAGCTGAATTACTCTGATTCTTTCCTAAAAAATTGTGGAAGAACTTGTGTGACGTAGTGGGGGTACCTGGCTGGTTTCTATGCTGCTGGCTCTGGGGTAACCTCCACTGGCTGTCGTGGGGACCACGGCCCAGCAAAACAGGATGAGTCACTATGCAAACCAGTGGCCAGACACCCCCCATGGAGAGGAACAAAGGAAGGTGGAATGCTGCCTTGGCTGGGGGGCAGGGCTGGAAGTTAGGGAGTTGGTTGCTGGCTGTCGGAGGGCATGGAGGAGAGCCTAGGGGAAGGGGCTGGAGTTTAGGGGCCCAGTCTCCCCCATCTCAAGGGGGCCTGAGGCATCCTAGCCCAGTTCCTGTAACCAGATTACATCTGTTCTGCGCTGTGCTGGAGGAGCAATAAACCACCCTCAATTCCACTGGCTGGTGCAGTCTGTTTGTGCCATTTCGGGGTGCAGGAGACGGGGAACCCCCAACGCGCCGTCACACTGGTGTCAGAAGTGGGATGCACTGCACCCCGTGGATGAAGCTCCCAGCGGCAAGCGACAAGGCGCAGTAGAAGCAAGAGCCCTAGAGCCAGGCGTGCTGGAGACAGAGCGAAGCGGTTCCTGGGAATCGTGGGGCGCTGCAGCACTAGACTGGTGAGTCTGCACCGAGGGGCCAAGCGGGCAGATGGCCTACGCCCGACTCTTGAAGGCAGAGCTGGTGGGGCTGTGCAGAGAGAGGGGCTTGCCGGTGCAGAAAGCAACCAAGGCCCAGCTGATTACCCAGCTGGAAGAGAATGACCAGCCACAGGGCCAGGATCTTGTCCCCAGGGGAAGCAGCCAGACCCCCCCTGAGAGTGTGTCAGGCTCAGAGAGGGGGAGGAGCGCTGGAACCCACCGGAGAGATGAGACAGCGTCTCCCGGGAGGCCTGCAAGCCGTAGCCCATCTAGGGCAGGGGCCAGCCAAGCGGAGCTGCGGCGGCTGGAGATCCAGCTGCGGATCAGGGAATTGGAAGTAGAGGACCGAGAGAAAGAGCGCCAAGATCGAGAGAGGCAGCGACAGCATGAGCTGGCCATGGCAGAGCGGAGAACCGGCGGGGCACTGGCTGCGCCAAGTGCGGATGGGCCCCAGGGTCCCAGGACTGCCAGGCGCGTGGAGAGGCTCGTGGTGGCCCAATTGAAGGACATGGGCGACATAGACGGGTTCCTCAGCTCCTTTGAGAGGGCCTGTGGACTGCAACGGGTTCCCCCAGCTGACTGGCTGCAGGAGCTCATCCCCGCACTGAGCCAGGAGGCGGCCGGAGTGCTCAGTCAGCTGGAGGACCTACAGCCAGGGGATTACAACCGAGTCAAGGAGGCCCTGCTGCACAAGTTCGGGCTGACCCCCGAGATGTACAGGAAGAAGTTCCGGGGGGTACAGAAAGGGCCACAGGAGACCTATGTGGACCTGGCCTCCCGCCTGGCGCAATACGGCCACAAGTGGGTGTCTGGAGTCGGAGCCCAGACCGCAGAGGAGCTGCTCAAGCTGGTCATGATGGAGCAGTTCTATGAAGCGTGCCCACCCAAACTGAGGCTGTGGCTCAAGGACCGGAGACCAGAGAACCCCCAGGAGGCCGGGAGACTGGCGGATGAGTTCACGGAGAGCCGGTCCGGGTGTGAACGGGAGTCCCGGAGAGAGAGGGAACCGCGCAGAGGCCGGATCTCGGCTGAGCGACGGAGGGAGTCAACTACGGGGCGAGACCAAGGAACAGGTCGTCTGCGCCCCAGAGAACCAGCCAGGGCCTGGACAGAGACAGCCCAAAGCCTAACTTGCCATCGCTGTGGGCAAAAAGGCCACAAGAGGGCTCAGTGCACCAGGTCCCAGGACCGGGGACTTTCCAGGGTTAACTGGCTGGGGCGGGGGGAAGGGCAGGCTGCCCCAGAGGCAGGGGCTGGCAGGCAAACCTCAGCTCAGAGAGAGGGGAAGGATGCTCAGTGCACCTCCCCTGGGAGGTCTGATTCTCAGGAGGCGGATTTCTCCGTGTACCGGGTGGGGGCAGGACGGCCCCTGCGGAGCGAGTGCCTCATACCCCTGGAGGTGGATGGTAGGAAGGTGACGGGCTTCTGGGACACGGGGGCGGAGGTGACTCTGGCCCGATCCGACATAGTGGCCCCGGAGCGGATACTACCCCACGCGCAGCTGACCCTGAAGGGCATAGATGGGTCCCCGTTTAAGGTGCCTGTAGCCAGGGTGCATCTGAAATGGGGGGCCAAGGAGGGCCTCAAGGAAGTGGGGGTGCACCCGCACTTGCCCACCGAGGTGCTGATGGGGAATGACCTAGAGGAGTGGCCCCATGAATCCCAGCGGGCTCTAGTCACTACCTGGAGCCAGAGCCAGCGGGGGGCTGACAACGTAGGTCCAGGGAAGGACTCCTGGCAGCGTCCTCAGGGTCCCATCCCAGTGGACACGGGGTCCAGCCAGGCTGGGACTCCGGACCTAGGCAGAGGTGGGGGACAGGTCCCGATCCCTGCCTCAGCAGCTGAATTCCAGGCTGAGGTGCAGGCAGACCCCTCCTTGCAGAGGCTGAGGGACCAGGCTGGCCTCCGTGCAGCTCAGCCCCGGGGGAGAGGTGGCCAGGAGAGATTCCTGCGGGAGCGTGGGCTCCTGTTCCGTGAGTGGCTCCCCCCCAGGAAGGCGAGGGCATGGAGGGTCCAGCGGCAGCTGGTCGTCCCCCGAAAGTATCGCCTCAAGCTGCTGTATTTGGCCCACGATTCCCCCGTTGGGGGCCACCGGGGGATCCGGAGCACCCGGCTGAAGCTGCTCCAGCACTTCTATTGGCCGGGAATCTTTACAGCCGTGCAGCGGTACTGCCGGTCCTGTGACTCCTGCCAGAGGGGCGGGAAGGCCCAAGACAGGAGGAACGCGGCTTGGGGGTCTCTACCCCAGATAGACCCTCTGGGCTTGCTGAGAGAGTTATGGGAGGGGAAGTCCTCCCTGGATGGAGCATCGGGGGTGGAAGCCGCCCTGGTTGTCCAGAGAAGGCTCGCTGGGCTCATGGCCCCGGCCCGAGAGACCCTGGCCAGAGATCAAGGCCAGCGGAAGGGTGGGTGTGACCCCCGAGGACAGGCCTGTGCCAGTCGCCCTGGAGCGGGGCGGCGAGTGGACAGAGGGAAGCCAATTCATGTGGGGCCTCGCCACGGCCGGCCCGAGTCAAGGGGAGCACCCATGTCCCCGGGGCGGGTTCCCACGCAGAGGACCCGAACTTCCCTAGGTCACGAGCGGAGTGACCCTGCTCAGTTCGCTCTCGGAGGGGGGAGAACTGTGACGTAGTGGGGGTACCTGGCTGGTTTCTATGCTGCTGGCTCTGGGGTAACCTCCACTGGCTGTCGTGGGGACCACGGCCCAGCAAAACAGGATGAGTCACTATGCAAACCAGTGGCCAGACACCCCCCATGGAGAGGAACAAAGGAAGGTGGAATGCTGCCTTGGCTGGGGGGCAGGGCTGGAAGTTAGGGAGTTGGTTGCTGGCTGTCGGAGGGCATGGAGGAGAGCCTAGGGGAAGGGGCTGGAGTTTAGGGGCCCAGTCTCCCCCATCTCAAGGGGGCCTGAGGCATCCTAGCCCAGTTCCTGTAACCAGATTACATCTGTTCTGCGCTGTGCTGGAGGAGCAATAAACCACCCTCAATTCCACTGGCTGGTGCAGTCTGTTTGTGCCATTTCGGGGTGCAGGAGACGGGGAACCCCCAACGCGCCGTCACACTCTTGTCTGTCCTGGGCCAGCAGGGAAAACGGGGGAAGGCACTGAAGGACTATCAACTCTCAAGTGATTTAGACTGTGTGGTCATTGTAAAATGGGTGGGTTAACTCCAGGTGACCTGGGTTGAAAGCACCACCACGATGACATGAGAGGATTTTGTATGTAGACAGGAGAAGGACATGGTGGCCATGCTTAAATCAGAGCTTGTGTTAACTCTGGACATACGTATGTCTTTTCAGATAAAACTTTCTCCTGGGTTGAAGAAGTTGTTTGCAGTAACAGCAGTGAGTGCAGTATCTATAATTTTTCTAGCACATCATTTTAAAAGAAGACGTGGAAAGAAAAACACAAAAGCCTCACCATGGGAGCCAGACCATCTTGTATTAGAATGTACTAAAACAGCTGCATCAGAAAAAGGTACATGAGAGAATCAAAGACTTTTTTTCTTTAAAAAAAAATTGTATGTACTCTGCAGTCAATTGCAAGTCTTTTTTAAAATTATTTTTGGAAAAAAGACACTGAACATGTTTATAATTCTAACCATTTAAATAAAGTAGAAAAATAGACAAGTGTAAGAACAAAAATTAGAATACTAACTCAGGCAGGCATTGCTCTTATCATTGAATGATAATCTCTGCAAATTAACTCTTTAAAGCTTATTGAGAGCTGATAGTTACTGTTTGTTTTCAACAATTCTGGAGATATATCAAAAACACATCTATCAATATTCAAGCTTTATTTTAGATCAAACAAATTGTTTTGATACTGTGCTCTTTTTTGCAGATATTTTGATACTTTTATATGTCAGCATCAGAGTTAGAAAATAAGATAGAGATCTATCTATCTATCTATCTATCTATCTATCTATCTATAGATATACAAATCTTATGATATAGTGTATAATTAGATATTCTAGTTGCAGAAACTCTTAAAATTAGTCTGTCTTTATTAGGTTCCAGTTGTTCCAGTAGCAGACAAAACTTGACCCTTTCTTTGAGTTCAGCCAAAGAAAAAGGATCTCAGTCTTGTGTTTATACAAATGGAGGACTTTTCAGTAAATACTCTGGTTCAGTACAAAGTTTGGCCTCGGTAAGTATTAGCTATTCTTAAAGATCTGTTACACAATAAACTGAATAAACTACTGAACTGTAATTTTCACTGCCTATTGTGAATGCACACAATGATTCTCTTGAGCTGAAAATGTCTGACTCTGATGTGCTGCACAGCCTCGGAAGGCAGATGCTGGGTGCACAAAAGAAAGAGCCATGTGTGGTCAAGGGCAATTTATCTTCTACATAAGAGCACACTAAGTTCCATATTAGAGAGTGAAATAACATTCAAGATGGGGGAAGAATTCTCACAAATCCTCTGTTTACTGTGTATATCTCCCTCTGGACATTTTCTTTTCTGTGCTAGGACAGCCAGAGGAGGTAAATCAGTTCTGGAGTTTAGTAGCTCAGAGAAGTGGGAAGAGAGCTTGTTTTTTCGAGTGCTGATCCCCATAGGTATTGGGTGTGCATGACCCTGAGATTAGAAATTCTTTAATAGCAGTGTCAGTTGTTCTGCACATTGCATCTCCTGGTGCTTCCAAGCAAAGGCATAAAAGGTGGCTCAGACTGAAGTTATCCAGTTCCTTTTCTGCTGCTTGTGGTCTGGGATCCATTGGGATGGAAACTCCTGTGTCTACTTTCTACTCTTCAGCATTCTGCTATTTGAATGTTTCAATATTGTAAATTGTTTTTATTTAGGATAGTAGTTTTAGCTTTTAGTGTTAGTTAGAAATAAGGGAAGGAGGGATTGGGGGCAGAGTGAGTTCCCCCTTTTTCCTGCTCCCCATCATTTTTTGCATCTTTCATGCTCTAACCTCCAGGCATTAAGTCTTGCTTGGCCTGGCCCTGGGATTTCACTATGAGCAGCCTGCATGAGAGCTTCCTGAATTGTCTATGGGGGAAGCTCATGTCTCCTTGAAGTGCAGCATCTCCTGCTCTTTCTGTTTTATGTATCAGGCAATTTCATTATTTCAGGATATGGGGACAACTTATGGAGCTCTCCACAAGACACTGTTGGTGCCTTCCCAGTACCCTTCCACCTACCCAAAGCCTTTGGCTGGCACTCTGCTGTTGTCCAGTAGTAATGGTTTGGAGTCCTTCTCCATGTACAGGGAATTCATAAGCAGAAAGGATAGCAACACCAGGGCAAAAAGTCCCACAAGAAGAGTGACAAATCCCTGAATAAGTCATCAAAAATCGATCTGCCTGGCCCCTTCCTGTGGCACCACTCAAGACTCTGCCTACGAACAAGTGTACTTGGAAATCACAGGAAAAAAGAGGTCAAGGGCATCAACAGTATTAGAGCTTCCAGTGTCACAAAAGCAGATGCTGAAGGGCAAATACAGCACCTATGTCTCATAAGAACAGACAGGATTGTTCTCCCCTTGCTGCAAAGTTCTGACCACGTATGGGTTCCATCCATTGACAAGCCAGACTGAGTCAAGACACCTGTCAGTTCACCTCAGACGGGGTCTCAATATGATCTTCTAGAGGCTCCAGATATCTGTATGGAACCAGTCCTGCTGTGGCAGGTTCTCACACAGTCAACCTCACATTTGCCAATACTGGAGGTGCAGCTGACAACGACGTCAATGTCTGTGGTACCATCTTCACCTGCTCCCATTTGACCTACATCAGATTACACAAAACCTCTGGCCCCATTGTAAGGTCATGAAGAATCTTTTCCATAGAACAAGACTGAGCTGGTACCATTGGTCCCTTCTGCTACTCAGCAGATTACTGTCAGTCTGGGTAGGGCTTCCACATCCATACTTTTGCTCCCATATCCTTGTCAACGGCAGTTCTAGTCTTGGCGTCGATAATGCCCATAACGTCTAGACCATAGAGGGGCTTCTGTAACTCATATCATCTACCATACTGGGACCCATATTTCTAGGCACGGAATATGAGTACCCTCAAATTGCGCACAGTAGTAGCTACCCTGAATGGATTGAAGAACCACAGTCTCTGCAGTAGTTGATGGAGGAAGAACACCAGTAGTACTGATGCTGCAAGTGATACTTTCTTTATTCTTTCCAATAAGGCAGTATTCTCAGTGTCTCCTTCAACTCCTGATAATTTTAAGAAGTAACGGGATCTTCTCAGGCGAACTGTGGACATGCTTCAGATTTCTGCTAGAGGAGGTCCAGCCTGACTCTCAAACTTCTGGACAACACCTAGACTACAGCTCTCTCTGAAGTGGCACTTCTCATTAACAAAGGCATCATGGAGCCTGCCACAATGATCTGATACACACCAAACACCTGTGCCTCACCCCCTGTGAGGGAGGAGAAACATCATTTTGTTTCCCTACCCTCACCCCAATTCCCTTATGGTTCAAGTGGATAGATACAGAGTTGTCAGCAACCCTAAGCCAAATCCATTCCACGGAGTCCAAAGTTACAAAGCAGGAGGATTTGTATGATCCTTGTGGGTATTTGCAACTTGCCCTCTTTCTCCTCTGCTTGAGTCATTATGTGATTCGTGGTAGAATTGGACCTGAAGAGGTGTTTGGCCATGCTTCCCACATGGCCATGCTTCCCTTCACTTGAAAGCACAAGGAGATGTAGCATGCAGCCGTGGACTAAAACAGGTGTGGGGAACCTAAGGCCTACGGGCTGGATGTGGTTCCAGCTTTCCTAGATCTGGCTCCAGGGGCTAGGGGTTCCTGGCCAGCATGGGGGAGTCTGTGCTAACACTTGAGCTCACCCCCGACACTCCCCCAGGACTGGAGCAGTGTTCCCTCTAAGGGTACGTCTAGACTACATGCCTCTGTCGCCAGAGGCATGTAGATTAGGCTACCCGACAGAGTAAAATGAAGCGGCGATTTAAATAATCGCCGCTTCATTTAAATTTACATGGCTGCCGCTTTGAGCCGACAAACAGCTGATCAGCTGTTTGTCGGCTCAGCGCGATAGTCTGGACGCTCCCCTGCCGACATCAAAGGGAGCTGTCGACAACCCAGGTATGCCTCCTGGGATGAGGCATACCTGGGTTGTCGACAGCTCCCTTTGATGTCGGCAGGGGAGCGTCCAGACTATCGCGCTGAGCCGACAAACAGCTGATCAGCTGTTTGTCGGCTCAAAGCGGCAGCCATGTAAATTTAAATGAAGCGGCGATTATTTAAATCGCCGCTTCATTTTACTCTGTCGGGTAGCCTAATCTACATGCCTCTGGCGACAGAGGCATGTAGTCTAGACGTACCCTAAGATTTTCCGTACGTGAGCAGTGAGTTTTGTCTTGTGCACCAATATTGAGGTTATGTTTACTTGTTTGGATATGTGACACCATGGTACCCACCAGTTACTAACAAAATCACACCTAAACACGTGCACACACATGTAATTTAAAATTATGTAAGAAAAAATAATAAAACATTGGATAATAAACAAGATACAAGACCCTGCACTCACCCACCGTGAACACCACCCAGCTTGCTAGCCCCAGCCCCTAACACACTCTGTACCAACAATCAGGACTACACACCCTCTAGTTGTGCCCAACCTTGAAATCTGCCTCCCACAATATGCCACCAGTATATAAGCCATGGCCATGCTATCTGCCCTCCAAACACAAACAGCCAGGATCTGAACCTAGAGCCCATGGCCCAAGCACCACTTCCCCGAGACCTGTGCCCATTCCCACATCTCACCTATTTTGCCTCTCTCTGCCCCCATTGCTCAGAGACCTGTGTCCAATCCCACACCTTGCCCTTCCATCCTCCCCCGGAATTTACCTGTGCCCGTTACCTTCCACCACCTCAGATGGCTGGTGTATTTGCCACCTACCTGGCCAGCTTCTGTGCTGGGTCCACACTATCCTTGTACCCTGTGGTAAAACCCCTGTACCTTCTTCACCATTCTCCCACCCAGACTTCCGCATGGCTTGTGGCTCCTCCAGCCCTGGCCACTGCAGGAGCCTCCAGCTTCACAGCTTCTCCAGCCCCTGCCATGTGGTTCACGGCTCCTCTGGCCCCAGCTGCCGCCTCAGCCTTCCACCATGTAATTCACGGCTCCAGCTGCCACAACCTCCCACTTCATGGCTTGCGGCTCATCCAGCCCCAGCTGTGCAGTAACCTCCCGCTTTGTGGCTTGTGGCTCCTCCAGCTGCAGCTGTCTCTTGCTGCCCACCATGCGGCTGTGTGGTTCTACGTAGGAGGTGCACGGGATTGACATTTTTCTGAGCGCACAGCTTAGAGGGAACCCTGGACTGGAGCGCACACAATCTACTAGCCTGGGCCCCTCCTAGGCTCTGGCGTACTATGGGCATGTGGGGAGTATCTTGCTCCTTTTCAGTCAGGGGCTAGGTCAGTGAGGGTTCACTACTGCTTAGTGAAGCTGTAAAATATCCAATAAAACTTACTTTTTAAACTTGTTTTTAATACAGTTTTACAATCAGTCCTCAAACTTAGTTTTGAAACTAACATTACAAAGTCTGATGATATGATATTCTAGTTATAGTAATGGATTATTTCTGATTAATTTTGATGTTGTGCATTTGAATTTCACAGTAAGGCTGAGTATTAACACTTCCATGATATCATTGTTATTCATATCATTAGTTGTGGTGTCATGAACAAGCCATTAACATTACTCTTAGCCTAGAAAGAGCCATTACTTGTTATACTTTCTGAAATATAATCTGTTATGGTAACTAGTTAAATAGCCCTGATTATAGTGCATTGTATCAGAAAACTATTATTAAAGTATCCTTTGTTTAACAATGCCCCTCACTTTTTAGGTCCAAAGTGCCACCTCCTGTCCCAGTTGCGCTTGTGCCAATTCCAGTTCTTGGGACAAAGCTGATGAAGATATTAAACTTGTCAATATTCCAGTGACCACACCTGAAAATTTATACTTGATGGGTAGGTTATAATCATATGTTATAGTACTGGTTTTTTTGCTCGCCACTTTCAGATGCTTTAAAATTTGAACAAACTACCCTGAATTGTAGTAAAGTGACTCCCTCACAATATTATCATGATGTGCTTCCAAGACATCTAAAAAACTCAATCTTTTTACTTACGCTGAACAAAGTACCTTTTTATGTACAAATATCGATACATTCTTATTTTATCTAAAACCAATAAACAGATTTTGTTTATAGAAACTAGTTAATTTGGAATTAAAATTGACAGTGAGATTTTTAATTAGAGCTGTGAGAACAACATTTGTTTGTTCGCCTAGCAATTCTGAAAAAAATAATAAAAAAAATGTTTTGGGTTGAACTGAAAACAATATTATTTGACAAATCATAAGGTCAAAAATATTGTTTGGGTTTGAATGAAATGTTTTGTTCAACCAGAAATGAAATGTTCTAAATTTGGATCATTTTAAAATGTTTTCAGTTAACTTTTAATAAAATTTGAAAGCAACTTCAAGCCAAAAAGCTGTTTTGTGTTGAAATATTGCTTTTCAATATTTATAAAACTTTTTTGTAGATATAATTTGGCAAAAACATTGCACATTCATGAAAAGTTTCAGCATCAGCAAATCTACTTTTTTTGCCTGAAAAAGTTTAGCCAGAAATGTTTACCAGTATTAATTTTATTTAGTTTAGAAGGGAAATCTTTTCCAGTTATGACAAATGTTTTAAAAGTTGAAAAATTGACAATATATGGTTTTTTACATTAACAGATTGGTAGCTTATCATAAATTTCTGTAACTAATTAAATCAGAGAGAGAGTCTTACTGAACTCTTGTGTGCTTTGTTTTAATCATAAATTACCTCTTATTATGAACTTAATTAAATTATTAACAATTGCAACATTATTTCTTAAAACAACATTTCCATATGAACTGTAATAACTTCATTTTGTGTGTGGTTGGTTAGGTATGGTGAACTGTAAAAGAATACAGAGCATTCCTATTGATTGAGGTGTTCGTGATCTTCTGTAGGCATGGAGCTTTTTGAAGAGGCTCTATGTCGATGGGAGCAGGCGTTGACTTTCCGTAACAGACAGGCTGAAGATGAAGCAAGTTGTAGTTCCATCAAACTAGGAGCAGGAGATGCCATTGCAGAAGAAAGTGTAGAAGTGAGTGTTACATACACTACAGTATATAGTTGCTGCATAGCCAAATCATTTTCTCACAAATGTCTATCAGAGCTCAGCGTCTACTAAATGACTGAAACTGACTCTGAATTTGAAGCTTTCATGTGAAATACCTGCAGTTGGATCATATTTTCTCTTTTTTTTATCCCCCTTTATCTCCTGCTTTGCCTCCAGCATTAGCCTATTTTTAGTCATACAGGTAATTGTTGCTTCATTAGTATTTCTCCTAGAGGATATTATCAAACCACCATATAACTAGATATCCTTTGACATTCCCTGAACCAGTTTTCTGCAACTCTGGTCACTTCCTCCCTGCAAAGGAAAACTGGGAGATGGTAGAAGGGCTCAGTATAAATGACTGTTAGACGAGGGGACTAATTGGTGAACATGCACAATGTAATGCAATTAAACTTTGATCTCTTTGTCCATAAAATTCTATTCTAAAATGCCTTATATAGTAAAACATACTCACATTTCAGTCACCGTGGTGTTCATTACTAGTGCAGTAAATATCAAGAATAATAATTTCATTTATCTTACAAAGATTTTAAATGCTGGTTTTATTTATATCCATACCCAATAGAACATATATTTTGGATGCTTAAGCTATTTGACAATGTCTGTTGAACCTTTTCTCCTGCATAGTTAATGGGATACAGTTTGAACCAATCTAATCCGTCACTCTCTAGTCTGGCAACATCCGTTATCCGGCATGGTTTTAGTTAGCTGGATGTCCACTTATTTTGGGTGTGACCAAGTTTCCCGTGGTCCTATAAAGTTTGTTTACGGCCACTAGTTCTGTGCTGTTATTTAGCTTTAATTTACCCCTAAATGTCTTCTAAGATCCCAGTAAGCACCGGAAGTTTTGGTAATGCTGTAATGCTGCTAAACAATATTGACCTCACGTAGTCTGGCAAATTCTCTAGGTCAGCACCGGTCAGGTCCCCAGGGTGCTTGGACTAAAGGGGTTCAACCTGTACTATAAACTCTTTGAAAGCTTAATATTTTTCATTTTTTAAGAAGAAGTTAGAAAGAAATGTGACTTTTTTTTAAGTTCAAAGTAATTTAATTCTGTTTGCAGGATATCATTAGTGCTGAATTCATTCATAAGCTTGAATCTCTGCTTCAAAGAGCCTATCGTCTTCAGGAGGAGTTTGAGGCAACCCTTGGGGCATCGGATCCTTCTTCCCTAGCTAATGATATTGGTGAGTTCTTCTAGCTTTATATTTTTATCATTCTTAAAGTGATCATCCAGAAGGTAAAAAAAACACCCAAGACCAAATAAACAGAAATAAACTGAACAGTAAAACGACCCTTACAGAATTCAATATTTACTTCACTATCTGGCTTCATAGTATTGCATGTCTCTTGGCTCAGTCTCCAAACTTTATACGTCGTTAGAAATTGATTCAGGAAGAGTATCTTTCTGGTATGTTTCTCAGTGTTTCAGGATTACTGAACCCAAAATATATTGCAATGATACTTGTAGAATAAGGATATATGGGCATTAAAGCCTATGAAACTATTTAAACTGGCTAATTATGAGGATACAGGTTGAACCTCTTTGGTCCAACAACATGCTGGACCAGAGAGCCCCAGCATCATAAGTTGCCATCTGCTGGGAGTAGAGCCAGCTGGCGGTCCTAGAGGACAGTGGAGCTTGTAGGCCTCTGGAGTCCACAGGGCAATGGAGCTGCTGTGTCTAATGGGGCAGTTGGGGCCGGCAGGGCAGTGGAGTCAATGGGACTGGAGTTAGCAGAGCCCAGTGGCTGGGGAGGAGAGCCTAGTAGGGAGGCTGGAGATCATGTAGAGCCTTGAGGCTTGACTTCCTCTTGCTGGCAAACTCCCTTGTCTGTGACCAGTCAGGTCCTGAAGGTGCCAAACCAAGAGGTCCAACCTGTACTTATAATAGGGTGCTAATGTTTCTTTGAACTTTCTAAACTGCTAACAATAATTCCTGAAGTGTTATCAAGAACTGAGAGAGTTCAAAGATTGCAAGAAAACAATCCTGAAATAGATTTACAAAAGATTAGATTAAACTAATCTCTAATAAATTGAATGAAATTTTCGTATAGCCCTCTAGCAACTACAAGAACTGTAGTAATATTAGGAGTATTTCTATTTTAACTGTCTTTACAGGAGAAAGTTAATTTCACATTCTTGCTTATCACTTGTTCCTTCTCCTTCGTTGTTCTGCGCATACATTACTGTTAATGTTAAAATGATCAGACACAACAAAGATTTTAAATAAAACGGAATAGGAGATTTAACTCACCTGCCCATCTCTAACGTGTGCCCAAAATCTACAACAGCATTGCAAACAATTATAAGGTTTCATCATCTCCTCTTCCCCTTACCAGGCTTAGTGTTGGAGCAAAGAAGAAGGAAGGACAGGAAAACAGAGCAAACTGACCCATTTTTCACAACCAGGGGAGGAATTAGCAGAAAAGCATAGCAATTCTACTGTTTCCCTCCCTCCTTGTGAAAAAATGGTACAGATGGCTGCATGTTTTCCCTCTCTTTCCAAAATTTCATGTCAGCTGAGAAAAAGAGTTCTGCCTGACGCGTGTAGCAGCCTTTACAGGGATCCTTTCCCCCAGAAGATAGGAAAGACTATAAAAATTCACTTTAGTCTGCAAATTGGCAGTCTCCTGGATGGGGGAGCACATGTAGGGTTCTGCGGTGTGTGTGACAGAGACAGAAATAATTACACACACAAAAACTAGGTTTAAAAAACATTACTAAAGTTACAAAGGCAAGCACTCATAAGTTAGGAAATGGCAATGTTAAGGTTGGTTTTGGAACCTTAATTTAGCCCTCTTGTGGATATGCACTGTAATAAATATTTAGTTATGTGAGTTCATATTATTTTTTTCCACAAGATCCCTTCCTCATTCAAGACACAGAATGGATGGTGCTCAGTGAGCAGCTATTCCATATTTTATGTTTATCCTCCTAGTTATCTTCAATGTGTAGCTTCAGAATTTATTTATTCCTATTATTAACACTGTTAGGGGGAGGGGTAGCTCAGTGGCTTGAGCATTGGCCTGCTAAACCCAGGGTTGTGAGTTCAATACTTGAGGAGGCCACTTGGGGATATCAAGCCACTTGGGGATCTCAAGCAAATTGTCAGGGATGGTACTTGGTCCTGCCATGTACCATAACAAAATTCTAAAGGCAGTATTAATTTCCACATGAGTTTTTCTATGGTACTCATCACAATAGTGTAGTGACAGAAATGTAGCCGTGTTAGTCTGGTGTAGCTGAAACAAAAAACAGGACTATGTAGCACTTTAAAGACTAACAAGATGGTTTATTAGGTGATGAGCTTTCGTGGGCCAGACCCACTTCCTCAGATCAAATAGTGGAAAAAAGTTGTCACAACCATATATATCAAAGGATACAATTTAAAAAAATGAACACATATGAAAAGGACAAATCAAATTTCAGAACAGAAGGAGGGTTGGGGGGGGAAGGTAAATGTCTGTGAGTTAATGATATTAGAGATGATAATCAGGGAAGCTATCTTTGTAATGGGTAAGATAATGTTTTGTTTAAGCTTAGGTGTAAAGTGTCGAATTTAAGCATGAATGACAGTTCAGAGGATTCTCTTTCAAGTGTAGTCTTAAAAGGTCTTTGAAGCAGGATGCAGGTAATCAAGTCATTGAGACAATGTCCTTTCTGGTTGAAATGGCAAGAAACTGTTTTTTCTTTGTGATCCTGTCTAATATCTGTTTTGTGGGCATTGATGCTTTGGCAAAGTATCTGAGACGTTTGTCCAGTGTACATATCAGACGGACACTTTCGGCACATGATAGCATAAATTATATTTCTGGATGAGCAGGAATATGTGTTCTTGATCTTATAACTCACTTGGTTAGGTCCAGTAATGGTATCAGCAGAGTGAATATGTGGACAAAGCTGGCAACGGGGTTTGTTGCAAGGAAAGGTACCAGGGTTGGTATTAGTGTGGTATGTCCTATGGTTGTTGGTAAGAATCATCTTGAGGTTAGGTGGTTGTCTATAGGAGACTATGGGTCTGTCTCCAGAAACTCTTGGAGTTTAGTATTCTGTTCCAGTATAGGCTGTAGTTTATTGATAATGTGTTGGATAGGTTTAAGTTGAGGGCTGTAGGTGATTGCAAGTGGTGTTCTATTCTATCCTCTGAACTGTCATTAATGCTTAAATTCAACACTTTACACCTAAGCTTATACCTTATTCAGTATATACCTTACAACTTCTGTAATGAATGAAGCAGTAATCTCACAGACAACAGTCTTTTTACATCCAAAACCTGATTTATCCCCAAAACAGATCCATCTTGGGCCCTGAATGAGGCAGAGGTCCTATGGAGGAAAACGTAGTTAGTGATAATATAATTGAAGACTCTTTTATAATTGAAGAGGGTAAAACTGAGGTTTCAGTCAACTTAAATTTTGGCTTTCCTAACATTTGAGTGTTTGCCTTTGCAACCTTAACATTCTTAACATACTTCTTTGTGTATATGTGGTTTCCTAAGTTTTCTGAAAAAACAACTGAAAAACATATTTTGTCATATGGCAGGGTGGATTCTTTAGATCCAACATACAGATCTCTGCCGCTTGAGCCTCACAGAACAACAAAGAGAACTTGAGTAGACCAGTACTAGATGAGAATGAGTTTTCCAGGGGACTCTTTCCACAGATGTTTGCTGACAAAGGCATGGTGAGACTCTGGAATTTTTAGGTTCTGGAAGGTACTGTGCTGTACTAGGCATGGAGATTCTGTTCTGCCCCTTCTAATTTCTCTTAATGCTGTTCTCCTAATCTAGTCCATTCACTATGTGCTCCTTAGACTTCTTGTCTCCGTGTCATCCCATCTTGCCTCCTGCCCTTTTCTCATTTCCTTTTCTCCATTGGATCATAGTCCCTGTTTTGCTTCATGACCTCCTATTCAAATCAGGTTTGTACTTGCCTCTGTTTATTATCCCATTCTCTTTGCCCATCCAGTTATCAGTTCTTTTCCAGTACTCTGATATGTCTCCCGTCATCCTATTAGTTCCCAGGTAGTCCCAGTCTCCCTATATCTAATTAGGACTGTCCTTACGAAAGAACATAAGAAGGGCCATACTGGGTCAGACCAAAGGTCCATCTAGCCCTGTATCCAACAGTGGCCAATGCCAGATGCCCCAAAGGGAGTAAACAGAGCAGGTAATCAAGTGATCCTTCTCCTGTCCTCTTATTTTCAGCCTCTGACAAACAGTTTAGAGACACCATTCCTACCCTTCCTGGCTAATAGCCATTGATGGATCTAACCTCCATGAATTTATCTAATTCTTTCTTGATCCCTGTTAAAGCCCTGATCTTCACAACCTCTTCTGGAAAGGAGTTCCACAAGTTGACTGAGTTGCGTGAAGAAAAACTTCCTTTTGTTTGTTTTAAACCTGCGACCTATTAATTACATTTGGTGACCCCCTAGTTCTTATGTTATGGTTCTGAAAATTTATGGGCCCATACACAATACTATTAAACTGGTGCCCCTGTTTCCAAGGTCAGCCAGTGAGGAATGGCGAGGGTTTGTTTGTTTTAAGAGATGTGATTTTATAATCTTCAGCAACATACTAGTGCAATATTTTTAAAGCAAATTTTAAACTATGGTATTGTAGACTAATACAGTAATGTCAGAAACTGACATGTACTTGAATAAACTTAAAAAAACCAGTGAATACAGGGCATCCCCACTATAAGTCGCCCTGGTATACATCCATTCCACACTAAAGTTGTTGACGTTTGTAGGAACTGATGCATTATAAATCCTCCCATTCCCAGCTATAGGTCATGCGAAACACTCCCCCCAATTTGCTTAAATGGAAGTCAGACGCGGGAAAAAAATTCCCCACTTTAAGTTGTTTCGCTGTAAGTCCAAGTTTTTTGGAAGTATCTTGGAGTATAGCTAGGATGGCCTTTAGTCCTGCAGCACCTTAGAGACTAACACAGTAACGTCAGAAACTGACACGTACTTGGATAAACTTAAAAAATAGTGAATAGTCCTGCAGCACCTTAGAGACTAACAAAAAATGTAAATGGTATGATGAGCTTTTGTGGGCACAACCCACATTACTTCAGATGTACTTGGAGGTTCCAGATACCTGTTAAATGGCTTCATTACCACTTGAATGGCTCTTCCACAGGTTCAGTGTTGCACTAATAGGTCTGGGACACTTTTAAGTTAACTAGATCCCCTCTGGAGACTCAGCAGGTTGCAGCAGCCACGGAACAGAGAAAGGAAGAAGTGGATGGATGGACATTTAAAACTCAGTTGTTCCTCAAATTTTCAGGTGCCCTATGCAGCATACTCTGCAAATGGGTAAGGACAACCCAAATCCCTGACTAACTCCCAACCAGTCCCAGTCTCTTTACCCCTCCCCTTGCCTCTTTCCTCCAAAGTAACCCTGGCTCTTGTCTCCTTTGCATTTGAATTAGGCAACTTCCTTTCTGGGCATCAGGTTGGGGGCATAAAAAATAGAGGGCATGCTGTCCCCCTAATCTCAGGCCTTAGGCCTAGCCCTGCTCACAGTAGCTCAGAGCTACCACTGCAGGAAAATGAGCTGTGAGGATGGAACCTTAGGAGTAAAGTGTGAACCTGTAAAGTGTGAACTGTAGTTATTTCAAATGCTTATAAATTTGCCAAACTTGGGAGGGGAGGGATTTTCACAGGGCTGGACAAAGATACTTCCTTGACTCAAATACTCCCTGACCTAAAATGAGTAATTGCCAATTACTTAATGCAAAACATATCTTATGTTTGCTTTAACTTCGAATGTCATCAGAGGGCAGTACTTTTCATCTGTTAATCCCGCTGATATTCTGTAACCACTAAATATAGCTCTTAGTAACATGCGAGTTTAAATTTAGGTCAAAGTTAGCTTTATGGCATGTTTTTCTTACACCTGTTACCATAACTCATAAAATAGAAAGGGGTTTGGATGTTATATTTTGAGACCTGAAATCAGTCAGATACATTTCCATTGGTACAAGGTTCCTGTGCATATCAGCTGTTGTATGTCAGTTTACTTGTCATTTCTTCTTTCCTGCAATCTTATAGATTATAAAACTAAATAATGTGAAATTTTTAATATTTCATTATAGATAGATTAAACACCATTTAAAAGACTTAATTTCTAAGACAGACTTATTAAAAATGTATGTTCCAGTGTTTAGATGTGACAAACCCATTACTTGTTTACTAAGAGTCTGATCCAAGTAATTGCATTCTTCTCAAATGTTCATTTTTTAACTCCCTTGAAAGTTTTAACTTCCCGAAGGAAAGCTTGTCAGTTTTCTTATGCAACTCATCATGAATTTTATGTGTACTCGCCAACTTGAGTAGGAAAACAACCAATAAAGCATTTTTGATACATAGTGCCTGCTAGCCATATTGTTGCTATGATATCTTTTATCTTTTTAGTTGATATCTTAAATTAATGATGTAACCAGCCAGTTTTAATTTGGGAAGAGTGTTCCAGTCTCTCTCCAGTCAAACTGAAGAACATAGTCTCAGAAAAGTTATGGCATTTCTTACGGAATAACCTGCATGGATTTATCGTGGCATATATTTTTGTTCAAGACTTTCTTTACATCTAGAAGGTAATGAACAAATTCATTATCTGATGTTACTTAATTTGATGTGGAATATGGCTAGTTAGTGGACTGCATGTGACATTATTTAAATCTGATATTTAAAGATATTAAATAGAATGATAATTAGCTCCGACTTTCTCATGTTAATTTTTGTTTTGACTTTTTTGGGCAAAAGTCAGTGAGGGGTAGAATAGAATGGAATTGGTTGGAGACACTCTGACAGGTACTAATTCCTATCTTCTCTCTTGTCAGGGAATTGGTCCTTAATTAAACCTTATGAGAGAAATCTATGGGTTCATTTAACTTCCACTTTGTTTTATATTTGCAACCTTACTATAAAAACTGCCCCTGCCCAGGCCAGGACAAAGGGCCTGATCTGTCCACCATAGAGGTCAGTGGGAATCAGATTAGATTATGTATGATTTGTAAATTTTCTCTCATAAACTTCAGTAATTGATATATTGTTGGAGCTTTTTTAGAATTTGTTACAGGAATGAAATCTAAAGAGTAGGGCTGTCAAATTGTAGTTAATTCAAGCAATTAGCTCAAAAAAATCAATCGCAATCACAATTTTAATTGAACTGTTAATAACAGAATACCAATTTAAATTTATTATGTATATATTGTGGATGTTCTACATTTTCAGATATAGAGATTTTGTTTACAACACAGAATATAAAGTCTACAGTGCTCACTTTATATTATTATTGATTCCAAATATTTGCACTATAAAAAGGCAAAAGAAATAGTATTTTCAGTTCACCTCATACAAGTACTGTAGTGTAATCACTTTATCGTGAAAGTGTAATTTACAGATGTAGAATTTTGGTTACATAACTGCACTTAAAAAATGCAAAATTTTAGAGCCTACAGGATCTCTCAATTCTACTTCTTTTTCAACAAATTGCTAAGACAAACAAGTTTGTTTACATTTATGGGAAGTAATGCTGCCTGCTTATTTACAATGTTGTCTGAAAATAAGGCAACATCCCCATGACATTTTTGTAGCCGGTATTTTACATGCCAGATATGCTAAACATTCGTATGCCCCTTCGTGATTCCACCACTGTAGAGAGCATGTTTCTACAAGCTAAAGTGTTTCTAAATTTATGACAACTCCTTGGGGGAGAATTGTATGGCTCCTGTTCTGTGTTTTTTACCCACATTCAGCCATGTATTTCATGTTATGGCAGTCTTGGGTGGCAACCCAGCATATGTTACTCAATTTAAGAATGCTTTCCTTGCGGATTGGACATATTGCAAAGAAGGTATCCTATTATTGATTAATCATGGGTATTTTTTTAAATTTCAGTTAATTTTTTTAATTGTTTGACAGTCCAACTAAATAGTAGTTCTTGAGCATGCCTTAAAGATGGGTTAGGGAGGAAATGGAAGCAACTTAAAGAAAAAAATTAATTTGCCTTTGGATTTCTCTAAAGTATTACGCAACATGTTATAATCAGTTAAAATGTAGTTTTAGTTTACAAATTATTCTTTCTGCTATTAAAGATCTACATATACTTTATAATTTGTATGTTTTTACATACCCCCTGAAGCTTATAGTACACGTTTACTAACAGCAGGAAGACCTATGCCAAACAAATATCAAGTTTTCTTGTGAGACAATGTTGTTTTTCTGGCTGGAACTGCACAGCCTGAGGTTATATAAACTGATTATCAGGAGCAAATTTTGACCCATATAATTTCTGAAACTGGAGTTTGCATAGCTAAAAACAAATCTGATTTTTTTTCAGTAAGTTTTGTCTGAAAGAATGTCAATTTTTAGAATATGTGACAAAAGATAAAACTGAGAGGTTGTTTTTTAAGTATTTATTTGGCAAATTAATCTTGAAAACATGAGGATACATTACTCCTCATCATTATGATTATCTATCTTTTTAAAAATAAAATCCAAATAAAATATTGTAAGAGTTGCATAAAGGTAATGAAGTGTGATGGATAACATTTTTCCAAAGCATTCCTCTAGCTAGTGTAGGACTCATATTTAAATGTATTATCAAGTCAGACTTTTGCAGCAGCACATTTTGAAGTTGAATCACTTGAGTGAAAATACTTCTTGTTTTTCATGGCAAACATGCTGAATTTCCACAATCACTTTTTTTTTTTGTTCCCAATAACTGGGAATGATTTATTTTACATAAATGGAAACTCTCGTTCAGTAATGTAATTCCATTCTGCACCAGAGACTGAAGTGTTTCAAAGTTTAACATTAGTTAAATGCTTCTACAGTTAATTTCTGAAACCGTTAGGTGTAGATGCAGTGACCAGCCTTGTCTAAGCCAGTGCAATGCTTCTATATAAGCCACTCTACAACCATTGATGCCCATTAAAGCACCTGGCCCACAGTTGTCTATACAACAATCCTAACAGTATAGCAACAGGTGTGTAATTAGCAGCAGCATATATTTTGATTTTATATAAAATATACACGTTCCATCTCTGTGCACATCCGCATATATAGTTGACCTTCCAAAGTGTTTCCATTCTTTATTTATAACTTTCTCAAACTTTCACTTTTCAGGCTTAACTGTATAGTTTGATTTTTGCTCAGGGTGAATTTGTCAGTCTGGAAAGTCAGAATAAAAATGTTTTACATTAAGAACAAAGACAACAGAAGAGGTAAAATTTGTCATTATTAAACTTTTTGTGCAAAATATTTTGCACTTCATTGCATGTGAGAAGGAAGCAGAAGTATAGTACAGATTGGTATTGGTTTTGGTTTTAGAATGTCCATTTCAGTGGTGTGAGGTAAATCCATTTTAATTTGATCAAATTGCAAGCCTTTTAATGTACTTTCTGCCTTTTGCATTCATTTGTAAGAAGTTTTAAATAACAATTTCCCAACATTTATAGCGGCCTTATATGCTTAATTAAGATGACAAGTTTTTTTGCTGGGGCTAATTTAAAAATAATCCTGTCATTCGATGCACAAGTGTAGGTTGAAGGAAGTAGGGTCCTAGAGGAAGAACTTTCCTTCCTTTAATGCAAGTTGAACCTCTGTTAACCAGGGCTCTGGTCCATCAACATCCATGGTCTGGCAGGATCACAGATGTTCCAGGACCAGAGTCCCAGTAGAAGGCTGGAGGCTGGGCTCCCCAGCTCCCTGCATCTGGACTTCTAGGTACAACCTGGCAGGGCCAGGAGCCCGGTGCACCACAATGGGGTTGCCCAGTGGGGCCAGGAGCCCAACACAACGTGTTGGGGCTGTCTGGTAGGGCCAGGAGCCCAGCGCGCTGTGGTGGGGCTGGAGCTGGGCTGGCTGGCTTAGCAGTGGTAGGGGAATTGGCAGGGCAATGGAGCTGGCGGCAGTGAGTGGAGTGCGAGGAGAAGGGGTGAGAACCGGTCCAGGGCTGGGAGGAGCCAGTAGCAGGGGAGCCTAGCATGACCTCCCCTGGTCTGGCAAAATCCCTCATCTGGGACCAGTCTGATCCTGAGGGTGCCATACCAGGGAGGTCCAACCTGCACTTAAATTAAAGATGCTTTCTTCAGTCCATATTATTCTTGTGAGAAAGTTGAATGTGTTCAGGCCCCAATTCAGCTAAATACTTGAACATATTTAGGTCATGTGTCTCAAATTTAAGAATGAGTTTTGCTGAGACTGTTAACGTGCATGCTCCATGAAGTCAGGCTTTGCAGAAGCTATATTCAGTTCTGAAAAGTAGATTATGTTTATAAGTGCCAACAAACGTGCTTAAAATACATTTGTTTGCCAAGTAATGTCGTTTCTTCTCTTGATTATGATGGACAGTGTAACTTTCTTTAAATGGGAAATAAACCAAATATATTCCCTTTGCCTCACTGCTTCCTTGTATTCCATTGGGACATAAGATTTAGCACTAAGGAAACACGTTTTTGCAAAAGCCCTTTATTTAAAGCAGGGATGGACCACACACAGCCCCACAGAGGGATGTGGAGGCTCAGGATTTCTCCTGCAGTAAGGTAAGCCAATACTTGTGGCTCCAGCCCTGCGGGTTGAGGGGAGGGGAGGAGAAGGAGATTGGGGTGGGGCAGAAATGAGTTGTTCTGGGTGGAGTGTATGGGGCTCCAGGCTGGGACTGAGGACTCAAGATGGAGGTGCAGTCTCTGGGGTAGGGCTGAGGATGAGAGATTTGGAGTGCTAAGTGGGATCTGGGCTGAGGTGAAGGGAGTTGGGAGTACAGAAGTGCACTCAGGTCTGGGGCCAAGGGGCTTCGGGTGTGGAAAGGGATTGTGACTTGGGGCAGTGGGCTTGGTGTGGAGGTGCGGGGTCTTCTTTAAGGCTCCTGGTCAGCGAGACTAAGGCAAGCTCCCTGCCTGCCCTGGCTCCACGCTACCCCAGGAAGCAGCCACTATGTCTGGGCCCTATGCAGAGGGGCCAGGTGGTTCCATACTGTCTGCATGTTTCAAGCTGGCACTGGGAGCAGCGGCAGCACACAGAGATTCCCCAATCTCCACCATGCCGAAGGGCCACAGGGACGTGCCAGGGCTTCTAGCCCACAACACAAAAATTTGCTGCAAAGTGAATTAAATTAATTTGCACCTAGGCTCTGGTTTAAATATTGGTAGCACATCACTGCCGTACTTGAGTGAGTGAGAATATTGTGTGAAGCCGTGTTCTCGTAGTCTCCAGCAAAAAATTGAAAATTTATGGATGCTAGTCTACCTCTCCATTTTTCAAGAGCTTAAAATGCCAGAACATTTGATTTTTTTAAAAGTTTAGTTACTAGTAGATTCCTGTCATTACTGTGCTTTTTTACTGATTTTTTTCCCTTCCTTGTCTGCTCATCCACTGGGGCAGCAGAGCAGAGATCCGGAAAGGTGGAAGAGAGCTGCTTAACACAGGAGCAGTATGTAGCACTGATTAATACCTTGTTTCGGTAAGGTAGTTAAACAAGTGCATAACTATAAAGCATATAGTAGTTCCATTGCATGTGTAAGTGGCTTGCCTAAGGGAGGAGAAGACCTTTGAACTTCAAACTTGGTGAGGATTCACTCCCTATAATCTCTGTAGAGGCTCTTTGGGGCCTGCCTTTAGCGGGAGAATAAGACTGGAATATGGAGGAGGATGGGAGTTTCTCTGAATGGAAGCCGTAGAATTAATCTTCCCTCATACTCTGTAAAATGACTTTTTTCTGAATATATTAAAGTGTTATCAGACTGAATTTGAATGTAGAGACCATTTCATAATTACTGAGATACATCCCTGTGCAAAAGAAGAGGAGGGACTGGATTCCAAAGCCTGTTTTAAAATATGAAAATAACAGTTTAAAAAAAGGTACCTCTAGTGACATTCAAATCAGATGGTTATGACTTCTGAGGTAACTGGAAATAATAATGACGCTGTTATAAAATTCCCAATCAACAGCCTAGTTTTTTTTTTTTAAGTATTCCTGGAATCTAAAGTAGAGTTAGTGCCAAAATAGATTTGATGCTTTCAAGGCCTCAGAAAAATAATGCAGAGAGGGAAGGAAGAAACAAGAATAAGATATGGAAATCTCTTTGAATTAACTATGAAGGAATTAGACCAACTCAGATGCCAAATCTCTGCTTTCTTTAATGAAATGAAATTTAAGTAAAGAAGTCAAATGATAAATGAATTACTATGCTTCAAAATAAATGGGATGCCCCAAAGCCAGTAAATTCTTCAGTTGATGTACTGGAATTTTTTGATTGTGATTTAAGAATATTAGGCTAAAACCAAATGGGACCTATTGATTATTGACTTCAGTGCCTACCTGAGTTAAAAAGCAACATATGGACATCATCTATTTATGTAAATGTTTTAAATGCGACTTAAAGCTTATGAAAGGACCAGGATTTTTTATTTAAAAAAAAAAATTGATAGCCATTTGAAAACAGGACTAAGAATATACTCTCTGATATTGGGAGGCAAGCAGCTTAGATTAAGAAGTTAATTTATGATGTATTTCCTCTTGGAGTGCAAGAATGTCACACAACAATGCTTTTAGAGGCTAAATACAGCTTAATTTTGGGTTTACAAGTTTTAAATTGTGTAATGGCAGAGTAGCACAGTGGAATATTAATAATACTAAACCAGGAGTGGACAATACATTTTGATGGAAGGCCACTCCAAGAATTTGGAAAGTGGTCAAGGGCCACACTTTTCCATGATATTAATGGAGGAGGTGCGGGGTCTGGAATGGATGTTCGGTGCGGAAGGGAGCTTGGGAATAGGGAGTTTGGGTGAAGTTGTGACCTGGGGCACTGGACTGGTGTGCAGGGGATTGGATTATGACTTAGGGCAGGGAATTGTGGTACAGAAGGGGTGCAGGGGTTTGGGTTCTGAGCTAGGGCAGGAGGGGACTGTGATCTGGGGCAGGGGGTTGAGGGTGCCGGATCTGGGCTGGTATGGGTGCAGGAGGGGGGCAGAGGATTTGAGTATGTGGAGGTGGGGGGCAGAGAGATGGGGAAGGGAGAGGCTGTGGTGTCCGAGGCAGGCTTTGGCCAGGAGACTTACCAGCTAGTAGCCCATTCCAGAATCAGCCTCCCTGCCTGCCCCACCCCATACAGGCTGCAGCCATGTGCTCTGTGAATAACTACAAGCCCCTTGTGCTTCATGGCTGCCTGTTATTGAAATAGGAAGCTCCTATTGGCCAGTTTGTGGCCAAAAGCCGGCCAATGGGATTGTGCTAGGGGCAGGAGCAGCTCCTAAAGCTTCCTCCCTCCTCTCCAGGCTCAGTTTTTAAAGTGGAACTGCCCCGCAGCTGAGTTTGAGTGGCGTGCGAGTGGGGGGGCGAGGCAAGCGAGGAGCCTGCCTGGGGCTCCCCGCAGTGTCCATAGGCCAGATCCGGTGGCTTGGTGGGCTGAATCCAGCCTGCAGGACTTATTTTGTCCAGGCCTGTACTAAACAAACAAGTGCAAAGCCTTTACTCTGTTGCCTGATCTCAACAAATGATTAAGATGCTGTTTATTCCAAGAACTATTCTTTTGTAGTATGATTTCAGTAGCTCCATTACTCACTCTTTTATACATTTAGGCTACATCTACACTACATGCTTCTTGTGCAAGAAGCCTTTTGCACAAGAGGTTTGCGCAAAAACTTCTTGCGCAAGAGCACGTCCGTACCTCAGAGCAGATCGCAAAAGCAATGCGCTTTTGTGTAAGAGAGCGTCCACACTGCATGTACGCTCTTGCGTAAGAAAGCTCTGATGGCCATTCACAGAATGGCCATCAGAGCACCTGTGCTTTTTCCCATAGGGGTTTCTTGCGCTAGAAACCCCTCTGGAGCGTTCACAAGAACTCTTACACAAAAGGGAGTTATGCCTCATAGAAGGAGGTTTACCTAGGGCGGAAAAAGCCTTCTGTTCTGCCGTTTTACTCTTGATTTCCTTGTGCAAAAGCGCATTTGAGGTGTGGACACTCCACGGGTTTTTGCACAAAAACAGCTGGTTTTGCGCAAAAGCCTTGCAGTGTAGATGTAGCCTTTCAGTTATGCAGGAGGCAAAGGAAATGTAAAACTGTCTAAATTCTGCCCCTGAGTTTCTCCAGAGAGGTTCAACAGAGATTATGGCACTGATGACAGAACAGATGAACTTTTGGACATTCACTGTGCAAGCATAAAAGAAATGTCACATAAATATTGGTTACACACAAGTATACCATAAGAGCAAGAAGCCTTATTGAGAACCATTGATAAAAACTTGTAATGTGCAGGTGTAAACAAGCTTAATTTTCGAAACAATTGAAGGAAAAAGTAAGACCCCAGGAGGGCTTTTTTGTGTATGTATCACAAATTACCAGTTTCAAAAGAACTTGTTATATAGGTCAAGCAGAGTTAATCAGCAACAGACAATGAAAAGGCCAAGCTCATATTTAATGTGCATATTTAACTGTTTCCATGATAAAATTTTCAAAAAAGCCTACATTCCATTTTTAGAATTCCTGATGGCAAGTGTACACACTGGCTCCTGCATGCCTTCCGTGCTGCTGTTTCTGTAGGAGGCAGCATGGAGCGGAAGAGGGGCAGCTCCGTGGGAAGTGGTACATGTAGGGAGCTGCCTGTTGCCTCCTGCCCGCCTCTCCCCCCCGGCTGCCTCCGATACAGAGGCAAGGGGTGCGCACATGTGTGTATGTGTGTAGTCCTTTGGATTAACCAGTAACCCAGAATTATTCATTAATTGTTTAACAACTATATGCTATCATCCCTATTATGCGTTTAGAATGGCAGCTTGACAATTATGCACGAGATATCAATAAATTCAATATCAAACTAAATATTTATCTGAGGAGACCCAAGGAAAATAATATTAGAGTCTGGACAAAAGCTTTATTAGATATTGCTATATAGCATTCAGTTACAGACTGAATCCAATTTACCTTTGAGAAGACTCTCACTTATTAAAGAAAAAACTATTACAACATCCATGTGGATTATTCAAGGATGAAGGAACAATCATATTGTACATTTGGAGGGTTGGGATAGTAAAGCTTCTCATACTCATCTGGAATACTGGTGGCCAGCAAAGCACTTGCTGGAGGTCTGCAGAAAGCAGGCTGACAAAACAGTACTGCTTCCTCCTTATTTCTAGCTCATAATTTGAATTAATAGACATCTAAAATACATTACATGCTTTTTTTAAATTACTTTTCCACATAAGCAACTGCTATAGCTGTAATATAGTTGTTAAGGCAGGACTGCATGTAGAGGAAGTTTGGCTGTAGAATTTTCCATAGAATTAATCTTTACTGCAGAACTCTCTCCCATAATCTAAAGTTTCAGTTTTAAAAATAATTTATCTCTCTCATGATTGTAAAGAAAACCTCTAAATCAATGGCTCTCAACCAGGGGGAGGGTGTACTCCTGCACTACACGGAGGTCTTCCAGGGGCACATCAACTCATCTAGATAGTTGCTGGTTTTACAACAGGCTATATTAAACTACTAGCAAAGTCAGTAGAAACTAAAATGTCATGCAGATAATGACTTGCTTATACTGCACTACGTATTATACCCTGAAATGTAAGTACAATATTTGTATTTAAATCAGTTTATTTTATAGCTAGCTGGAGTTACCCGATTAATTAGCTCAGACTTCCTGCTGTGTACACAGTACCAAAAGCCAAAATAAGCTATTCCGACTTAAGCTATCCCATTGACATAGTTGAAGTTGCGTAGCTTATTTCAGCTTTAGCCCCATGAGCACTGGCTCCACAGAGCTACCTCCTCCCCCGCGTTGCTCCCTCAGAGGCAGTAGCGTGAGAAGGTGGTTGTCAGGAGGGATGCCAGAGCAACCTCTATCCATGGGGAGCTGGGGCCTGCCGCAGATAGGTGCTGCTGCTGTTCCACACTGCCTCTGTATCAAGCAGGAACTGGTCTGCGTGGGGAGTTGATCTTTAAACAAGTTCCCTTCATGGACCGGCTCCATCTGCCACCCCACGCTGCTGCCACTGATACAGAAGGCAGCAGCACAGGATGGCAGAGAGCTCCCCAGAGTGGCTGCCGGCCCTACCCCTGGTAGAGCACTTTAGTCATGGTGTACTGCTAAAAATTGTTGTGGCTATATCATTACTAAAATTAATTAGATCTAACATTTCTAACCCATAACAATTACTGAAATAAAATGTGGATTGTAGCATTTCAACTAATGAAGCATTGCAACAAAATAATGTAGCGTTGCAACAAAACTGGCATTCAGCCATTCTATGTAATAGTGTTTTTTATACAGTATTACCATAGTAATTGATCTGGAGGATATTGAATAACTGGTTGTTGCTGACTTCTGGAAATAAAAGAGTCTTTTTAGCAACATGTGTAATGTCTGAAGGTAAAGTAACCAAGATAAATGCCTGTGCTCTGCTGAGAATGTAGTTTATAAAGTACATCAAGCCAAGGTTTGACTTATTTGCCAATGAATCTAGTCCGTCTGTGAAAGTGCTTCTGCATGATATAAACAAAACCATATTCACTGGCAGTGTGTGCAGTAATTGTTGAAATCTGAAAATGTAAATACAAATTGAAATAATTTGTATTGCAGATTAATAGAATTGATATTAGTGGAAAATGCATCTTTTGTGGCAGTTTTAAAAAATCCTAATGCTGATAGAGAAGTTTCTGGATGTGTTTATTTCACTGAAGAAAGTTTGAGGGAAGGCAGGATAGGAGAAGTGATGGGGGTTAAATTTTCCCTTGCATTTCCTTTTTACGATAATGAGAATTAGAAAATAAACTGACTTTACTCTTTTTAATCTCCAAGCTAAGTGAAATACAGAAACTATAGAATTGGGATAACTTAAAAAACAAAACAAGAAAAAACTCAAAACAAAACTCTGTGGCCTTGTTTAACAGGAATTATACCTTTTTTTCTTTTTTTGTTTTTTCTTTTTTTAAATGATCAGTACATCTGGATATTGGTCATGTTATAAAAAAAATGTGAAGAATATGTATACAGTATTTAAAATATAATAAAAATGAGTGGAAATAAAACCCCTTAGTAATAAGATGCACAGAGTATGTATAGGATTCTTATACTTTGGAGATTAGATTTTAAAGAGTTAATTGCCTTATGTTTTTAAAAAACCTATACCACAGATAACATGTCTTAATTACTAAAATAGCTTTTGCTATTTGACATTTTATAAGATTTATAGTCTTAAACCAGGTCTACACCAACCTGGAAGGTTGGCTTGAGGCAGTGGTAGATCTTGGAGCCTCTGACAGGTGATCCTGACTAGTTTGGCCCGGAAGCTATCAAGCTCTGGCACTTCAGTTGCCCCTCCACCCACTGTCATGCTGCTCCTGTCCTCTGCCTTGGAGCTGCCCCCCTGGGAGCCTCCTGCTTGCTGTGAAGAGTGTGGGAGGGAGAAGGGGGAAGGGTGCTGATGTCAGGGTGTCCCTTCTCCTCCACTTCTGTACCCTATCTCCACACTGAGAAAAGGGGATGGAGGGAACTTGACAATGCAAATCTATCACTCACTATGTGTCTGTCATTCTCACAAACTCACACTGTCCTTCACTCTCATCTCCCGACCCACGTACGCATACGTGGGGAGTTGTTGCTTTTTTTACTGCTTGCAAAGTGGGTTATTTTGGGTTTTTGACAGTCTGTGCATTTCATAATTTTCATTTCTCCCTTAATGCTTAAATTTAATTATTTGAGTAGTGAGTTCTAAAATTCCCAACCTGTCATGGATGGAGTACTTATCTCTGTGGTGATTGCTGCTCTTGGAAGTGACTGGCATGTGCCTGAAGGCCCTGAGAGAAGCAAAGCAGGGGTCTCCACATGCTGTCCTTGCTTGCAGCTTTCATTGCTCAATAATGAGGAACCGTGGCTAATAGAAGCTGTGGGATTACTGCCTGTAGAGGAGGAACAGCACATGGTGCCATGGAGCTTTTGCTGTACGTGCCAGCTGCTTTCAGGAGTGTTGCAGGGCCAGGGCAGCAGTAAACCTGCCTTAACTCCACTGCTCCACCACCCGGAAACCGTCTCAGTTAAATGGTGCCCAGCCAGAGCCTGCTTCCTGAACCTTCTCCTGCACCCAACCTCCTGCCCCAGATGTGAGTGCCCCTGCACCCAAGCTCCTTCCCAGGGCTTGCATCCTGAAACCCCTCCTGGACCCTAATCCCCACCCTGGGCTAAGCCCAGAGCCTCTCTCACACTCCATCCTCCTTGGTCTGAGACCAAAGCTTGCACCCAACCCCTACCCAACCTGCTAAAAATGAGTGAGGAAGGGGGAGTGAGTGAACAGGGGAGGCCTTGGCGAAGGGGTGGAGCAGGGGCAGGGCCTCAAAGAAGGGGTGGGAAGGAAGTGGGGCAAGGTATTTGGGTTTGAGATAAGTCTTACATTGCACTTAAATTGCAAAAGTGATCTTGTGGTTTAAAAGGTTGGAAGCCACTGACTTAAGGTAATGTAACTCCAGCTACGTAGAATATGTAGCTCGAGTCAGCTTACCTTAAACTGAGCTTCGTGGTGTCCCCACAGGGGGAGGCCAACATGTACAAACACTCTTGTCAGCTTCACTTACTCTTCATGACTACAAGGAGTTCAGTGGCTAGCCAGAGCTGCCTTTAACATTCGATTTATGGATCTATACTAGACCTGCTCAATCAAATACTAGAATGTTGAGCTTCAATGCAGCCAGTGAAGACATTTATTTAAATTAGTTCAGTGAAGTAGTAGATCTTTGAGGAGAGAAAAACAGCCTGAGAAGACAACATCCATAGAGCATCTTTGGATCTTTCTTGCACCTGCCCCCCACTAGCAGTTTCACGTATGGCAAAAAGAAGATGGTGTTTTTAAAGCCACCCTGCAAATAAAAACTGAAAGAAAAGCCCCAATCTTGTGTGTGCTAGGGTTTGGTTAGGGTTTGATTTGATAACTTTTTACTCATTATGGCTGTATGCTGTAGCTTTCTAGGAGCCTCACCAAAATGAATGCATTACTAAACTTGAAAAGTTTTCAATACATTCATCATATCAAAATTTGTTTAAACAACTTTTATATGCAAAATAACAGTATGACATCTTATTATTTCCAACATTAAAAGACGGGTCATCTAAAATGCCATTTAAATTCAAGGCTTGTAATTAGACTGTCAAAATGGCAAATCGATCAATTGATTTATTTTCATTTTTAAGATAAAGATACCGCTATAACTGTGAAGAATAATACAGAAGATTTCTGTCTGCGAGATACTCTGAGCATTGCATCAACGGATTCCTTTGTTTCAGCAGCTGAGGTAAGAGTCAAACTGATTGTTTCTTTAATCATACTGGAATCTTTCTTCTATGAAAAATAAATAGATGATTAATGTTTGTCTTTGCTTAAATTAAAAGCTAATCTCTGTGCGGAGAAAGTAAATGGCATCTCACATGAAAAAATGCCTCCCTTTAAGGACAACTTCCGAGTACTTTCTTTACCATGAATCCGTAGAGCAGGGGCCGTCAACCTTTTCAAAACAAAGAGCCAAACTACATCAAAATTCAGGTCAACAAAGAGCTGTGTAAGAATACCCATTTACATGACTGAAAATATACGACTTAATATTATTGATGATTGACATAATGATTAATAATAGCATAAATGAAACATTTCATTCAAGGATTTTATTTAATGAGGGTTCTTCTGCTGCATCTTTTCACACATTTCTTTGAAGTTTACGTCAGTACTGGTCAAATTCAGCTTCATGCATGCATTCAGGCTGTCTTCTGTCAATCTTATGATGGGGCTGGAGATGTGAGGGTGCAGGAGTCTGGGTTTGGGTGTATGGGGTTTTAGGACAGGTGTTTTGGGTGTATGATGGACTTGGCACAAGGTTGGGGTGGGGGAGTGTTATAGCAGAAGGTTTGGGATATGGGGGTGCAGGAGTTTGGGTTGGGAATGTATGAGACGCTCAGGATTTGGGTTTATGATGGACTCAGGGCTGGGACATGCTAGGAATGCAGGAGTGTTATGATGCTGCCGTCAGATGCAGCAAGATACTTGATCTATGTCTACATGTGCAGTGCAGACATTCTCTTAGGGCTAGTTCTGATTCCCTTCCAAAAGCACAGAAAAAGATGTAAGATGTTCTCTTCCTATTCAGTTGTCTTGGCCATTTAGCAACCACTCCCTGAAATTCATGACACCTCCCAGTGACAGATTCATTTGGGGATCCTACTAGTTACTTTTTAAGAATTGTGTTTCCATTGGAAGAGGAAGTCAAGGAAGCAGCAGTTCATAGGAAACTACATATTCTTCTTCGGGTAGTGTCCCCGTGGGTGCTCCACTCTAGGTGAAGGGTTGCCCTGAGCCGCAGATCGGAGCTTTGCAAAGCAGTTTTCCCCCTGTTGAGCCACGCATGCTCAGAAGGCGTCTCGAGCCCTTCCCGCCCTCTGCAGCGCGCGGCTCAACCCCCTCCCTTTCAGTTCCTCTTTAACCGCCCTCGTCAGCGGACGGAGCGAGCAGGAGCTCCCTCACAGTCTCTCAGACTGTATTTTCCATTAGTTAGGTTACATAGTTTTTCCCCTGTTACTCCAAGTTAGTTTCCCTTGTTTTTCTCTTTGAAATAATAACAACAACATATTTTTATAAGAAGAACGAAACTGACAACAAAATCCCCCCTCTGGGACTAAAACTCCCTTCAGACCGGAGCCCCGGGTGAACTAGAGCTCTCTCTCTCCTGGCTCCTCAGCCAGAAAAACACATAAACCATATAAAAGAAAAAGAAACGAAATACCAACACTTTAAAGAAACAAGAAGCAAGGTTGGGGTGGGGCTTTAAAAAATGCGAGCAGTGCCGCGAGCCTATGCCGGCTTCTGACGGCCACACAAAATGTATCCGCTGCTTGGGGGAAGCTCTCTCACCCCACAGCTGCACGCACTGTGCTTCCCTCACGGCGAGAGCTAGAAAAGATAGAGAGTTCCGCCTGAGGATGATTTTATTTGATAAGGCTCTGCAGCCTTCAGAGCAGGGGGAACCGCAGCATGAAACCCCCCTGCCACCGAAACCTACAAGGCAGAGAGCCTCACCATCTCGCTCTCTCCCGCCTTCTTCCTCCCCCAAGACCCAGGGAGAGGGGCAAAGAAATCCGAGGACCCCTGCTAATAAAGCAGAGGGAAAATCCTCGCGGTCTACATCAACGCCGGTGCGCGCTGCTTCTGAGCCCTCCCGGGAACGCACTGAGAAACCCGGGCGAAAAGAAAAGCCGGCGCCGCTTCAAACCGCGGCGCCGCTTCAAGCCCTGGCACCGCAAAAAACCCCGGCGCCGCTTAAAGGGACAGCACCGCTAAAACAATCCGCACCGCAGCAGAGCAAACCCCATACACAGCCGGCACCGGCTGCGACCACAAACCAGAGCTCTACACCGGCACCGGCAGCAGACAGCGAGAGGCATCTTCAGGAGTCTGCTACAGAGCTCTCTAAGCCACCGTCTGACACTCACAGCAGGCAGCAACATTCATGCCTCCCTCCCATTGACTGCTCACCTGGGACATCCTTTGCAAGGCATTCCCCTGCCAGATCTATGTCCCCAGTGTCCTTGCAAGGCGCTCCCTTTCCAGATGATGACCGCCACACGACATATTCTTCGCGACAAACGTCGCCAAGGGGGTCTCGTTCCTACTATCAGAGGGCTGGACCGCAACAAAACCCATTGCACCCTTACTGGTCTTACCCGCCCCCACCTTACCCACCCCAATGGGGGCCCTGGGACCATTGGGACCCATACAGACGCCAGTCCTCAGTCCACTCCACACCATCTCGGAGGGGTCTGCCTCATCCACAGCCCCTACCCCCTGCATCACACACAGAGCAGGAGGAGGAGGAGGAACGACTTTCGGATAATGAATCCGATATTCAATCGATAAACATCACACACCCAGATGACCTGAGTGCCCAACAGGACGATGCGGTTATACCATCAGATACCGTAGCGATTGATGACCTCAAACAGTTTCAGGAGCTATTTAAGCGGGTAGCAACAAGTCAGCATGTCTCCCTACAAGAAGTGCAAAAGAAACAACACCACTTGTTAAAGAACCTGCATCCTACGTTGCATAGTAAGATTGCCCTGCCAATTGACGAGGCAATCATGGAAACATCTGAGGATCTGTGGAAGACACCCGCATCCATCCAACCGACTAACAAAAAGATTGATAGAAAATATTTTGTTCCACCAAAAGACAATGATTTCCTCTTTACGCATCCACAAGCAAACTCCTTAGTGGTTGAATCTGCACAGCAAAGAGCGAAGGTACCGCAATACAAGAATGGCAATACAGACAAAGACCATAGAAAGCTCGACTTCTTTGGAAAAAGAATATATTCCTCTTCTACCCTACTACTAAGAACATCAAATTATTCTGCCCTCTTAGCGAATCATGACTTTGATAATTATTCAAAGTTGGGAGAACTGATACCACATCTCCCTGAGTCCAAAAGAGCTATCTTGAAAGCAATAGTCCACGAAGGCCATACCATCGCTCGCACTGCCCTCCAAACGGCAATGGACGTTGCTGACACAGCAGCTAGAACTACAGCTACGGCGATAGTCATGCGCAGAACTTCCTGGCTACAGTCATCTGGAGTTCCCCAAGAACTTCAGCCCAAAGTAGAAGACTTACCATTTGATAAACAAAAATTATTTGCAACTTCTACAGACGAAATGCTACGTAACAGTAAGAACTCGAAGACCACACTTCGCACACTAGGCATGTATACACCGCCTTTCAAACGCAGACGATACACCCCATATAACACGTACAATCGTTACAGATATGGGCAATACAACCGACCACAGAGACCCTATGAGGACACTAGGCCAAGGCAACGACCTCAGAGATGGCGACCTAATCAAGGCCGCCCACCAACTACCCAGTCCTCCAAGCAGCAAATTTGAAGTCGTGGTCGAGGGTCTGCAATACCTCCCTCACGATCTAGCAATAACGCAACATGGCCATCTGTTTACCCACCGTTTGCGGCCGTTCCTCCCACAATGGGAATCCATAACATCGGACCGCTGGGTTCTAGACATAATTCGAGTAGGATACACTATCCCATTTACCACTACCCCACCTACCCTTCCCTCTACCCCGTCCCTTTTCAGGGACCCCTCTCACCAGACTCTACTAAAACAAGAGATCGATCGCCTCCTTTCAATCGGAGCCATAGAAAGAGTACCAGTAGAGTTTCACGGGAAAGGGTTTTACTCGAACTATTTCTTGATCGAGGCAAAAAACGGGGGGCTGGAGGCCAATATTAGACCTCCGCAAACTGAACAGGTTTCTCAAGAAACAACGCTTCAAAATGGTCACACTTACAACAATCATTCCTGCGCTAGATCAAGGGGACTGGTTCGCAGCCCTCGACCTACAAGATGCGTATTTCCATGTAACTATCCATCCCGCCCACAGACGCTATCTACGCTTTACTCTCGGCCAGGATCATTTCCAATACAATGTCCTCCCCTTCGGCCTCTCCTCAGCTCCGAGGGTATTTTCAAAGGTACTAGCAGTTGTCGCTGCGTACCTCAGACGCCAAAATGTCATCATATTCCCCTACCTAGACGACTGCCTTTTAAAGGGCTCGACACAGGACGAAACCGCCTCCATGATAAGTACGACCACATCCCTCCTCAATCGTCTAGGCCTTCTACTCAACGAAAACAAATCAACACTGCACCCAGTTCAAAATATAGAGTTCATTGGGGCACGCCTGGACTCAATCACAGCCCGAGCATACCTACCTCGACAACGTTTCATAACTATGCAAGAAATTATAAGCGTAATGTTTACAACTCTTACCACTACAGCTCTTACTTGTCTCCGACTAATGGGCCACATGGCTTCCACCACCTACGTCGTCCACCATGCTAGTCTGCATTTCCGATGCTTCCAACTCTGGATAGCAAGTGTATACATACCGTCACGACACTCCCTCAACAAGACGGTGACTATTCCACCAGATGTTCTTGCATCCTTAAGGTGGTGGACTATACCGAACAACCTCCTTACAGGTGTTCCATTCCAACAGATCGAACCCACTATACAGATTACCACAGATGCTTCCCTCCTTGGCTGGGGAGCACATATGAACAATCAAGGGGTTCAGGGAAGGTGGTCCCCATCCGAGGCACGACTACACATCAACCTCCTCGAACTGCGGGCAGTAAGGAATGCCTGCGCACACTTCGCCCCCAACATTGCCAATGAGACGGTCCGCATTCTAACGGACAACATCTGCACAATGTTCTATATAAACAGGCAAGGCGGAGCCTGCGCCCGCTCCCTCTGTGCAGAGGCTATCCGCCTGTGGAACTCATGCATCCGCAACCATGTCACCCTGGTAGCATCCTACCTGCCCGGGGTGAACAACACCAGAGCAGATTCACTCAGCCGCAACTTCACCTCGGATCACGAGTGGGAGTTACACACAGAGGTCGCAAACTCAATCTTCAACTAATGGGGATGGCCATCCATAGACCTTTTTGCATCTACCCAGAACGCCAAATGCCCCCAGTTCTGCTCACGCGCAGGACTTGGCAAACATTCCCTAGGGGATGCCTTTCTAATCAAATGGACAGCCCCCCTTCACTATGCCTTCCCCCCCATACCATTAATCCCGAAAACCTTACGCAAGATCTGCAGAGACGGAGCCCTAGTCATCCTGATAGCCCCATCATGGCCCCGCCAAACTTGGTACCCGTACCTGCACAGGCTAGCGGTTCACCCTCCTTACCTGCTACCTCACCGTGTAGACCTGATATCTCAGAGCAATGGAACGATACTGCACCCACAGCTCCACACCCTACACCTTCAGGCTTGGCTGCTCTCTGGTTCTCGGAGATAGAAAATCACTGTTCCCAACAAGTGAAAGACATCCTCCTCCACAGTAGGAGACAATCCACTCGAAAAACTTACCTACCAAAATGGACTCGATTCTCCCTCTGGTGCCAGCGAACCAAGGTAGAACCCCGTGTCGCCCCATTAAATACAATTTTGGACTACATTCTAGACCTTAAAGTGTCAGGTCTGTCAATTTCTTCTTAAAGAGTCCATCTTTCTGCAATAACAGCGTTCCATACCTTCATTGATGGCTTCTCCATATTTGCCCATCCTATCACTAAGAGATTCCTTAAAGGGCTCCACAACGTATACTCACCCCGTAAGGCACCACCCCCCTTATGGGACCTAAATCTTGTTCTCCACCAACTCACCGGACCTCCTTTCAAGCCTCTGGCTACAGTACCACTCCCCTTTCTCTTTATGAAAGTCTGCTTCTTATTAGCTATCACGTCCGTCAGACGGGTGAGTGAAATTGGGGCATTAATGGTTTTTACAAAGGACAGGGTCATACTTAGACCTCACCCAACATTCCTGCCAAAGGTCTGTACAGAATTCCATGTAAATGAACCGATCGTACTACCTACCTTTTTCCCGAAACCGCATGCATCACAGAAGGACGCCACTCTGCATACCCTGGACATTCGGAGGGCTCTCGCCTTCTTCCTGGAAAGAACAAAACCATTTCGTAAATCCGAAAGACTTTTTATATCCATCGCTGAGCGTTCTAAGGGAACACCTCTGTCATCACAACGAATCTTAAAATGGATCTCCACATGCATAGTCAAGTGTCATACCTTGGGCAATAAGCCACTACAGTGCCCACCAAGAGCGCATTCCACTCGAGCCACGGCCGCTTCTACAGCCTTTTTGAACAATGTCCCCTTAAAGGATATTTACCGAGCAGCAACGTGGTCTTCAGACCACACCTTTGCCAGACGTTATGCAATCCTACCGCAACTTAGACATGACTCAGCAGTAGCTACAGCGGTGCTCTCTACCACCGCTAAACATTGACTCCGGCTCCCTCCAGCCATATGTTGAATACTGCTTGATAGTCACCTAGAGTGGAGCACCCACGGGGACACTACTCGAAGAAGAAAAGGGAGTTACTCACTCACCTCGTGCAGTAACGAGTGTTCTTCGAGATGTGTGTCCCCGTGGGTGCTCCACGACCCTCCCTTCCTCCCCTCTGCACGGAGTCTAAATTACTCGGGCGGAGATGAGGAACTGAAAGAGAGGGGGTTGAGCCGCGTGCTGCAGAGGGCGGGAAGGGCTCGAGACGCCTTCTGAGCATGCGTGGCTCAACAGGGGGAAAACTGCTTTGCAAAGCTCCAATCTGCGGCTCAGGGCGACCCTTCACCTAGAGTGGAGCACCCACGGGGACACACATCTCGAAGAACACTCGTTACTGCACGAGGTGAGTAACTCCCTTTTTCTCATTTAGAAGTAGTTGTTTCTGGGGCTAATTCTAGTTCAATGGCATGTTAAGTAATCCCACAAATAAAGAGTGCACACTATAAACAAAACTTCAATAAAGGACTACTCAACATGAGTCAAATGGTTTCTGATTGTTAATGTATAAGTCTCCTTGCTGGAGACCAGGTAAATGAGAAACATATTTAGATGAATACACTAGAGAGGAAGGTGATGAAGGCCCTTAGATGTTTTAAAATTGACTATGAAGTGTACAAATGGTGTTTTCAGTCTTTCTTTTGAGATATCAGAACTTGCCTCCTCTACATATCAAGCTGCAAGAGGATTTTGATAGTCTTTTGAGGGTCTGGAACATCAGAGCTGTAGGTTGAAACCCGAATTGCCATATTCCCAGCCACTAACCTGGGGGAAGGCAATGGTCTTTCTCAGTGTTTCTCAACCAGTGCTACAAGTACCTTTACAGGTACTCAAGAGAAGTCTGGGGGGTACATCAACACAACTGAAATTTGGAGAAAACTGAATTTTTGTTTTAAGTTTTACAGTGTTTTTCTCCTTTCTACACCCAAAAAATTCATCACCCACCTGGCTATGATTAAGTTGTTTAAACAAACGTGTTGCAACAGACAATTGTGTGTCTGAAAACTGTAGATACTGGGGCTACTTATACATTTTTTTTAAAAAAGGGGGTACTTTATAAAAAAGAAAAAAAAAGGTTGAGAAACACTGGTCTATCTTAACCTGAGCCACAGTTGGTCAAGTTTTCATCCTATACCAGTGAGGTGCAGATGCAAACTGGAAGTTGCTAATAAAAAAGTTGCTGCGAGCTGAAGTTGCTAATAAAAAGGCCTCAGTTCTAAAATAATAAACTATTAAATCTCTGAAAAGCTTTACCTTTCAGGCATCTCAGTTTTGGGAAACCAATCCCATTTGGTACAATCCCCTGGTCTCGTCACATGTCAGGTTTGACTTCAGGACTTCTAGATCTAAAAATGTGACCTTCACAGCTTGAGCTAAAGGATTTGGTGTGTTAGTTTAGTGGCAGTAGCATGCTCAATATCTTCACATGGTCTAGCCACAAGAGAGGGGTGAAGAATCACTATGTTAATGTGAATTATTTCTCTCTCTCTCCCTTTTAAAAAAAGGATGTATTTACACACACACAGATTTTTTAAAAATAAAAAGCTTTATTTCCAAACTATTCAACAAGGCAGCCATCTTGTCTGTTGGATTATCCTAAGCTTGTCTTTACTCTGGGAAGAGAAAGCCATTAAAAATAAATGAGGCAGTTTGCTGTAGGTATAGGCAAATGAACAATTATTACTTCCGTGTATTTTAGCTATCGGTAGAGAATTGTGATCCCCAAGGAGTAGGTTGTGTTCTTCAGGGATGTTGAAATAAACCACAAATTTCTACATTCTGAACCTGGGTATGGAGTCTACTTAACCTCACTGTTGTCTGTAACTGGTATATATCCTCCTTTTTGTTCCATTTCTTTACAAGACAAAACTGTTGTGTCATCGTGTTTACTTTGATCGTAATTAATCTTACTAATCATCCTGAACTAGACATTCTCTTGTTGAAGAAGTTTGTAAGAGTCAGTTTCATAGGAATTTTTGGCAAAGCTATGAATATGTCTTTTTAAAATCTTGGACGTAGTGTGCCTCAGGGAGTTACAAATTATGGAGTTAGTGCTCCCTTTGGTACTAGCTTGGGAGGTTTTTTTTAAGAAACATTCCATGCTCTATATGTTACTAATTCTGTTTAAATTTTGTACTGGTGCCCAACACTGTAGTATCTGACCCTTTGTGGCAAGATTTATCTCCACTGTATCAGATGTGGATGTGAAGGATACATGTTAGAGCTTCAGTGTTTCTGACTGTTTGCATTCTGAGAGTAGTTTTATGACGGAATTGTCTGCAGATCATCCTTCCTTTCATAATCTGTTCGACCTGGTGGAGGGCTGCAGTCAGTCCCCATCTCTAAAGCCCTGCACATCTGCAGATATCTGTTTTATATCTGCAGCTGATATCCACAGCTCACTTTTGTGGACACAAATGCAGATGTGGGTACAAATTTTGTATCTGTGCAGGGTTCTACCCATCTCCCCTGACCTCTCCACAGCTAGTCCTACCCATTGCTGTCCTCCAGGGGCTGGGGAAGAAAGTTGTCTCCTTACTGCACCATACAGTAGGAACCCTAGCCTTGTCCCTAGCTGCTTCTTCCAACTAGGGGTGTGAATGTGTATTCATATACACGGTTAACTGAGGAGCGCGGGCTCATCAGTTAACCTTCATGGTTACATGCAGCCCTCCCACTCCCATGTGTGCTGCTGCCTCTGCTGTATGTGCAGGGAGCTACCTCTTCCCTCTTCCCCCCCCAGCAGCAGCTGGCAGCACGGGATTGGGCTGGTGGGAGCTGATACGCGCTTAAAAGCCAGATCCTTCTGTGTACTGGCTCCCGTGGAGTGTGTACACACCACACACACACACACACACACACACACACACCATGTTGCTGCCTCTGTGTCATACAGAGCAGCACAGGCAGGGGAAAGCAGGCAGGAGCCAGTGTTCACAGGGAGCCAGCTCCCACCTGTCTCTGCACCCAGCATGTAAACATGTAACCGCTGAACTTTTCAGTGGTTACATGTTTAAAATGTGTTTATTTAGGTTAATGTCCCTACTTCTAGCTGCACTTCAGATTCCAGTTTAGAAGACTCCCTGCTGATCAAGTATCTGCACCAGACACCTGTCAAGTTGCAACAACTTTAATTTTACCTTTGCCTTCTACCTTGCCTATTAAGTTCTTGAGCTGCCATGGGAAAGTCAAAAATAGCCCAGGCCAGGCTTAACAATGGGGGGGGGGGGGGGGAGTCCTTGTCAGTCCTAAAAAAAGCAATTAGCACACACTAGACCCAAAAAACCCTGGTCCTAACCTCAGGATGGGAGAATAGGAGCTGTTTTTTTCTGGTCATGTAATGGAGCCCAATCAGGGGAATAGGGCTAATATGCCACATTCTTGTACGTATAGGACCATATGAGCTTCCGTTGCACTCTTTAAACAACCCAGCTATCTAGGATGCCCCACATCCAAACCCATGAGGAAGCTGGGCACCCATTAGAAAGATGAGGGGTGACCCTTCATGAAGCCAGAGAGCCCCTCTCTCCCTTGCCTGTCCAGATGAATCTTCTAATCTCTGAGACCACTGGGGTGCATGGACAGCCTTTGGTTTTTTAAAGTTCTCCAACTGCTTCTAGAAATCCTCCTGCTAAAAACTGAGCCACTCTAGAGGTAAAACACCTCTTTTTATTGTCCTCTAGTTTTATGAAAGAACTGAATGTTCATTAGTACACTAGCTTCTACGTTTTATAGATTAAATAATTGTCACAAATTTTATTTGATTTATTACTAGATTTATTTCCTTTTGATTTGGATAGTTTTTATAATTTAGATGAAAATTTTTACAGAAAAAGGATAAATTGCTGCAGTTGCACTATTAGGAGTATTTTTAAACTAATATATTTTCTTTTCTATGAAAGTGCCATGTTTTATTTTTCATATTCAGGAAAGTGAAAATGCTACTGTTACTCTGACTAGGGCATTTCAGGTCTTAATTCTCCATTATAGACCATTGAGTAAAATATATATACTCTGTAGCTGTAATAACTAACTTATGTAGCTGTAATAGGTAACTTTGGCTTTGTGCTTCGATTTATTGTGTACTACTATATGCTTCTGTTTGAATATATTGTAAGTTTGAAAAAGTTTTCTATAAACACTGTAGACGGTAACTGGAAAACAGATTCTATATGAAGTAAGATTTTTTTCCTTATTCTGAAACTACTGGGAAAACTTGTACAAAAGGTATGTTTATATCTCAAATATGAAAAAATACTATAACATCTGTTTATTTTTACCACCACTAATCAGCTACAATGTTACTTACTATTTCTAAAGCATACATTTGACAAGCTTCACATGAAAGAACTTGTTGCTTTCTTAATTTAAACACAATAACTTTAGAGAATAACACTCTAAATCCTCTAAACACGTTTTAAACTATTTTGTTACTATGAATATGATGCTATTGTTAACTAGTATCACAACTTAAATCTGATACATTTTCACAGCTGCAGATCTATTTCAGGAAGTCAGTTTATCCTAGTCCATTCTGCTGGGCCAGCAAATAAACAAGACAGAACAAAGATTTAAAACTCTCAAGACAGAAATGTAAATTTTCATGCTAGTTTAATTACTTGTAAATTGCTCTATGTACATTCTTATCAATTTTAAAAAGTTTTTATTCTTCACTTAGTCTATTAAGTACCCAGTCTTGCTTTAGAACCAAGTTCAGGAAAGCGTCTCTCTCCATGCTTATACACGCTAAGTCCCATTGAAATCAGTGGAATTTAAACACATGCTTAAGAGCTTTTCTGAATTAAGGCCATAAGTCTGGCCATTGTATTCACTGGGGTTTGCTCCAGTGAGGCCCACAGAAAAGGCCCATTCAGAAGTATATTTTTTTGATTAATGTGCCTGGAGAACTTTTCTTGCCACCACTTAGATAGAAATATTCCCAGTGATGAGGAAAAATATGCCCATAATTTCTTTTCTTAACCTTAATGTTAAGGAGAGACTGTATTTGAAAGAAACATTGTATCAGTTATTTGTCTTACTTTGAATATATGTAGAAGACAGTGACATAACTATGTTAAAAACAGCGTATATTTTAATTGTTGTAAAAGTTTTATTTCAGACACTTCTAAATTAGGGTTTTGATAGCTAGCTGTACAGAATGCCTTTTAGCTGATCTGCAGTAATATTGTAAAGTAAATTTTATTGAGATCATTTGAATGTGTGTTCCATTTACTAAATGGAAAAATGTGGGCCTTTAAACGTTTTTGGATAGATAATAAGAATGATGTAATATTTGTAATGGAAATGGTAACTGTTTCACCTACTAGCCACAGCTACAAAGAGCGAAAAAATCTGGTATTCCTAACATTGGATGCTTTATATTAATGTTTTTGAAGGGTTTAAATATTGTTTTCTTTAATAATTTGTGCATGGGTAATGATGGATTTCTGTAGTAGTGTCAGCCAAAGGTTTAAACTCAAATATTAGAAACTGTAGATAGAGAAGAGCCCCCCCCCCCCCCTTTTTTTTGGCACCCAGAGTAAACACTGGATTGTAATGTCTTCATAGGAAATCTGGTTTAGTAATGAACAGCCACGTTTACTAGGAAAATGACAGTGATTTTTTTTTGACAACCATTCGCAGCTTTCTTTATGATGTTACTCTCTTCCTCCTTTTAGTGCCTCATCAATTTATTCTTCATGACCGGCAGCGAGACATTTCATTTCAACAAACCCTGTTGTGGGTTTTTAAGTATTCAAATTGAAAACAAACTAATCTGAGTCTGATCTACAATTTAACTCTTCAGAAGCCCAAATCTAAAATTTAGCTTTCATATTAAAATCCACGGTGTTCAATGATGGTGTGTTGGTTTTAGTAATTTAGCAATTTAGTTACTAAGCTTTAACAAAAAATGTCTTTCAGCTTACTGAACATAAGGAGTTCCGAAATACCTGTGGTTTAGAGTCTCTTTGCCATTGTCCATTATATGAAGAAGCTATGCACTTAGCAGAAGAGGGCAAAATTTATTCCAGAATATTAAGGTATTGATTGATGTATAATAATTAATTTCCAAGAGAAGCAAAGGCATAAGCTAAATACTCTACATCAGTGGTTCCCAACCTTTTTTTATACCATGTACCGGCAAACTGATTCAAAAAATGTTGGCGGACCAGCACTGAAATACTTGCATATTCATCATTGTAATGAATTTATTTGCATATCTTCATATTCATTATGGTAATTTTAAGAGGTCATATGTTACTTTACATTGCATCTAGATGCACACAATACATGTCATTGTAATGGATATTTTTATTATTTCCCTCCCAACGTATTCGCTTTCCACCTTAAAAAAATCATACACTTAATAATGCATGTGCATGCTGGCTGGGAGCAGTTGGAAGCCAGGGGGAGGTTCCACTAAGCTGGAAGGGAGGAGAAAGGAGTTGCAGGGACAGCCACCCATCATGCGCTGCTGGGACAGTCACCCTCTATATGGCGCTCAGCCCCAGTGGCTGGGGCAGCCACCCTCTATGTGATGCTCTGTCGTAGCAGCTGGGGCAGCCGTTCTTCATGCAGCTCTTGGCCTTGGCTGATCACCGCAGCTGCCCATCATGCAGCCCTGCCAGCCAGGCCATGTAACAGCTGCCAGAGCTGGAACTGGAGCCACAGTGAGGTTGCCCCAGTAGAGAGAGCCTCGCCTCAGCCCCAGCTCCAGGCATAGCACACCCAGCTTCCAGCCACACCACTTACCGTACTGCTGCGTGGGGAAGTGGGCGGGCAGAGAATTTTTTTTGTATACACCCAGGTGCGCACGTTCTAGGGACCCCCATCATTAGCAACTGGGGACATGGACTGGCAATGTGCTGAGGCCCAGCAAGCCAGGGTTTGCAGCCCGCCACAAGTCCGCAGACTGGCGGTTGGGAACGCTGCTCTACATAATACTGCATTTAATGCCCTAACCCCAGAGTAATGAATGCTATTTCTTAATAAATCCTAGTCAAATTCTGGTATGCTTCTGTTTTTTAAATGTAGTTTACAACATTTTTTTCCCTTTTATGTAGGACTGAAATGCTGGAGTGTTTAGGAGACAGTGATTTTCTTGCTAAGCTTCACTGTATTCGACAGGCTTTTCAGGTAAATGGTTATCTATGTTATATCCATGCTGTCACTCACACATCCTCTCTGTGTAACTAAAATGTAGAAGAATTAGTCCTAAGCTAAAAGCTTTTGGTCTTACCCTACTTCTGCAGTGATCTACTTTTAGTGAAACAGTTACATTGTCATTGTTGAATGCTGTTTATGAGCAGCATATTATTGTTTCACATTGAGCTCACTGAAGGAATATTTTTTTGAGTACTGTGAACTTTGAGGGTTTTTTCGTTATTTTAAAGCTTCTTGAGTAATGTTTTATCTACTTAACAGTGTTGTTGTATTCAGCCTACAATTGAGCCTACAATTTAAAGGACTTGCTTAAGTAGCTTTCTGAATTGGGGCCAATTTATTAAGACAAAATGAATGGCCTCTTTGACAATGATGTGTATCATTGGATGGAAGCAGTGTTCCCTCTAAGTGCGTGGCAGCACAGCTTCATAGGTGATTAATCAGTCCCACCCAGTCCGTCACCTCCACACAGGGAGCTCTGAGCCTCTGACTAGGCAAAGCTGATAAATTGCTTGTGAACCTGTGCAGTTTAGAGGGAACACTGGATGGGAGACACATCTTTTTGAGTGTCCTGGGAATTTTTGCTTCCTGTTATACTTGCATACTGTGTTGATATCCAGCATCTCTTTGTTTCTTTTAACTAAAAGAAACAAATAGCTTTATTTAGTGCAATTCCCTTTATAAATAAGTTGTGAACTTACAGATCTGTATTGCATGGAAAATTTTCCAGGTAATTCTTTCAGAAACAGCTAACAGAATATTTCTTGCTGAGAGCGGAAGAAAAATATTGTCTGCTTTAATTGTGAGAGCTCGAAAGGTAAATTCCTTTTTTTACAGTTATTTTAGTGTAGTCATAGTAATCAAAATTAATTTTCCTGGTCATAGAGTTAATCATGATTATTCTGTGGGCACATTTAAAAAAAGTGCCTTTTAAGCATTTAGAAGTGAAACAAGTAAGCTTACTAGGAAACATGACTCTTAATTCCACAGAATCCAAAGAAATTTGAAGAGGTCTTTGATGAAATGATAAATTTTTTAGAGCAAACAGACCACTGGGCTAATACTGAAATGGAACTTGCTGCCAGGGGGGTAAGTTTGGATTTTTGTAGTGTTGTTTTTCCTTTATTTGACTGTATTACACAATCTGTTTTCATTCTCAACATTTTTCTTTATTCATAAGTATGGAAAATGCAGCTGCTTTTTTTTATACTTCAGGTGATTTAGAGAAATGTGCTTCCTCTTCTTTTTAAATCTCTGTACCACTGAGTTGCAATGTCAGTTTTTTTCCATTCGAAAAATGCTTTTTAATGTTCAATAAACATTAGAGTTTGGAATGCTGGTTTATGCTCTGTTCCAGCTTTGATAGAGAAGTTATTTTAATCTTGTTTTAACTGACTACAGGTGAAAAATCTAAATTTTTACGACATTGTTCTGGACTTTATATTATTGGATTCCTTTGAAGATTTAGAGAATCCACCCACATCTATACAGAACGTAGTAAACAACCGCTGGCTAAATTCCTCCTTTAAAGAAACTGTGAGTGTTTTTTTAAATTTCTTATGATTCTTATTATTGCAACCAATAGGAAACATAAAATTAGTTTCAACATTCCTTTCTAAAACTTTAAATAGGCATACTCTTGGGATTAGGTACCTATTTTACTCTTAAAGATTAGGATAACAGCATCTGTAGCATCTGAATTCATCCTTTTTATCCATGGGTTACAAACAAGATAAGATTCGTCATATTAGCCTACAAGTGGATTCTACTCTGATCTAGGGAGATTTTTCTCTTTATGTCAAAGGTAATTCCATTTCCATCCATAGTTCAGTCCTAAAATACTCCTGAGGAAAATCTACTACAAGGTGTCAGCTTTGCAAAATCTTAATTTAAAATGTATCAAACTTACTTGCCAACCTTTTGCCATAATAATCAATTATAACGGAATAAATGTTGTACTCACTTGGCATAAATAATTATTTTCCTTGGTGAGTAGACTTTTACAAGGCTGCTGTATATGTTCGCCACATTTGAAAGAAGGCTACTGATTTATGGGGGAAATGTATTTGTTCATATCCCAGAATTGTACTGGTCAGGTATGGAAAAGTAACAGAAATTATAAAAATATACAAAGACTCAAACTTCCATAACATTTTCAGAAACCTGTTTTAGGTTTTCTCATAGGTACATTGGCCTGTTTTGCTTGCTAGAAAATGTTCATAATAATAACCAGGCTTCTCCATACATGTTTGAAGGAAGGCATTGTGGTATGACCAATTGTTCATAGATAGTGTTGCTGTCATTGCATCTATTTAGAACTATAAACTGCTGGCTTTCCTTTTTTATTTTTTTATCTTTCAACTATTTCTTCTACAGAAAAAAAGGTAAGCCACATATTTTTTGTAACGTATGTGGTAAAGTTGTGTTTTTGTGAGTAGCAAGTTTCCACGTGGTATTGAAGTTAGCATCACATTCCATCAGAATTCTGTTATGTGCTGTGGCGAATAGGAGCCTAGTTTTGCCATCAGTATGTTATATTGCTCAGATCCATATTTGGACAAAACTCCATAGCTGTATGCACAACTATTTCAAGTATGCTCTTTCTTAAAGTGAAAAAGGCCATTACCATGTGTTCATATGCTGCTACTTAAAATCTGAAATAGTTACAGTTTTGGGATACACACATTTTGGAACACAACATACTGGGTATCAGCGAGGCTGAATTTAAGAGTTGCTAAAGTTATATTGTGAAAAACAGTTGGGGGCTTCGTAAGTCAAATACCATTTGACGCTAATGCAAAATGGGAACTTGCTGGGAAATAACACACAATTTCATTTTTTTATTTAAACATAAGAAACATGATCTGATAGTAAAAGGAGCTGTTCACAACAGATAACATTTTATGTTTGAACTTATAGTGTCACTGCATTAAAATTAAAGAAATAAATAACTGGTCATCAAATGCAAGATCATATAACATACTTTTTTTTTAAATAGTCAGTTTCCTTGTGTAGAAGTTTCATAAATAATTTCTTCTTGTATTTAGGCTGTGGCTTCAAGCTGTTGGTCAGTACTGAAGCAAAAAAGGCAGCAAATTAAGGTAAATTGTCTTGATATATAATCTGAAATCTGATGAGTTTTATAATTCAGAGAGTCTGACCAAACTTGAGTAATCAACTGCTGATCACCACCCTGCATTCCCCAGGCAAATGCCCAATGTGGATTACTTACATAGGCTGCTGGCCTGTCACCCTGGGGAGGTGTGGCAGCTCCAACTAGAGCCCAGCTGCATCCTGGGATTCGAGCTGCACGGACTCCTTGGCTCCTCACCAAGAACCTGACTGCCCCTGCTCAACTCTCTGCTGGCTGCCAGACTCTACCTCCCTCTCTCCCCTCCCCCCGCCCCGCCCTTGGGTTCATGGTGGGAGCCAAAAGCCTGGGAGTGTGGGGACTTGAGAGCTGGGGAGATTGGTAGCTGAGCTTCTGGTGAGGAGCTGCTCACGGAGCTGAGAGCCTGAACTCTCAGTCCCCCACACTGCTCTTCTTGAGTCGGTGGAAGCGCTCCTGGTGAGGATGCCCATCACTGACAGAAGGAGGGTAGTGTGGACAAACACCACCACAGTAATTACTGCAGTGGCTAGAAGTTCACCTAACATAGGTCTACTGAAGTTTTTATTGTAGATATGCCCTGAGGCTTGAAGACACTCTTGCAAGGGAGGCAAAATGTTTTAGTGAATAGAACACAGAATCTGGAGTTAAGATCTGGCTCTAGTCTTATCTAGATATAAGCACTTACGTGGACCACCATTACTGTAATATCTAAACGTGAAGGCATTCAATGTGTTTATCCTCACAGCATTCCTGTGTGAGGTACGGAGGTATCACGGTCTCCAAATTTAACATATGGGGAGTTGAAACCTAGAGACTAAGTGACTTGTCCACTGTTATTCAAGAAGTCTGTAATGAAGTAAAACATGTAACTGGAGTTGTCCTGAATCTTAGCTAGCACTCTGAGTGTCCTTTCTCTGCCACTGACTTCTGATCTCAGGTAAATCACATCGATCATTTTAAATAAATCTTCAGACAGTTACTTTCATTTCTAATTATACACTTTGTTAAAGATCATTTACAAATTATACTGTCTGAACTGGTGATGGGAATCTTGATTTATGACATCACTATATCAATGTAGGTGGTCCTTGAGTGGTTGCAGATATGTGCCACTTATGGGTTCTGCAAATATTTCTGCACATCTAAGTAAGGCGTTTGTGCTCTGTAGTTAGCCCCTCATTGCATTATTTAAGAATAGCATACCCCAATCCTCCTCAGTTTCTTCTCACCACTTACAACTAGAGTTGATTCATTCTGTGTAGAGATTTACCTCATTTTTCCCCTCAGTTTTGATGGGAATTTATTATATATAGTTAATTGCTAGTTATTGTAACTTAGTAGGACTTTTCAATTTAGTTTCAGTTGTTAGGATAGATAGGTGCCTGGGTTTAAACATTGTCGTGTTGATTAGGTATTCCCAGTAGTCACCTCTTAGTGGCAAGGAGCTCATTAAGGAAAGGTGCTCTATATGTAAGTAGTTTAAGAAGAGGCCTTAGATGGTGAGAGACTTACATCTGAAATAGCAGCTCTTAGAACAAGCCAGGAGGCCCACTTTACCACTGGAAGTCTCTTCAAATTGTCTGCCTTATGTTCTCCTTTTAGAGTCTATCTGAAATGTGCTTTCTGACTGAAGATCTGGTGCTCCCTCCAGCAGGAAGAGAGTGTTCTCTCCTTCCTAGAGTCCTCTGAGGAAGAGGTCCCATAAGTTTCTTTCCAGGGCTTGTGAGGGACTCCTCTTCAATGTCTAGGAGGAGTGCTGACTTGCACTGCGAGTTCTGTGAGATGCATGATGGAGCTGGCCCATCTAACCATTCCTTGGTATCATGACAAGATCATTTGTACTTGTTAGAGAAGAAACAGGCGACCCAGGCACGGATGGGGTAAACAGAACTGCTTTATGGCTCACGCACATTAACTTCAGACCCCAACACATTGCCAAGTGGCAACAATTACACCGTTTTATCTATTTTAGTATGTTAATTCACATGTTTATCATTACTTTCCCTAAAACCTTATTTGGTATGTTAACTCCCATACAATGAATATTAACAGGCAGGTGATGAATATTATTATACCCTCCCCTAATTACTATTTACAAAATTTCTAATTAAATCAACACTTTTCTGTGCTACAAACTTTCCGAATCAGCAGGTTACAGAGATGATAAGAAAAGTAACCCTGAAATATTTTATACAGAGCCAGTGAGGGTAAGTAAAAGACACAACAAAGAAGAGTAGCTGCATGCTTCTCTATCTTTTTAAACTGCAAAAACGAAGGGAAAGAGCATATTTATACATCAGAGAGGATAATACCTGCTTTGGCCAGACTCTTAATCTGTCTTTCCAGACTGCAGAAACAAAGGGAAAAATACATGTTTAAAGGCAATGCCTATTATGGCTGATCTCTTACCACTCTTATCTCAGACCCCTATTAATTTTTACATATCCGAGCAGTACTCTGTACTGTTGAATATGGCCATTGAGCTTCTGTTGAATTTGATTCCTATCACAGCAGCATTGGCATCAACTATTTCCATGCCATTGTCGTACTGGATGACATCTGACCTGCTCTGTTTTTCCATTCCTGATTCCCCTATAGTTCAGGAGCTGTCAGTTGTGTCTTTTACATCATCATCTTCTGCTGCACCACTGGTGGTGTCTGTTCAGGTCATATATCTGTCTTACTCAGTGGTGCTGCATTGCATGCTGTCTTGGTCTCAGACTGCAGTGTCACAGCCAACATCTTTTGTGGTACCAAAAAATTCATCAGCACAGATGCTTTGTTTGGCAGTAATGTCTGTACTATGGACCACATCATTGGATTTAGTCTGACATTGGTTTTGGCACCATCATTTCCTCAAGTGCTGACTACAGGGTGATGCTTCTCCTGATACTAATAGCGACAATCACACATGTATCTTCTGGGTCCAATTTCAACCAGCCAATTCTCATCATCCTCCAGCATCAAGCAAGCATCCATTTTGAATTGCATTTCCAGAGCAGTGTGGTGACCTTTCCATCTCAACCTTCTTGGTTCAGAGAGAGTCTGTCTTGCTTTTACAGTGCTTATGATATGGTTGCAGTGGATAAACAGACCTAAGCACCACTGTTCCCTCTAAGCTGCGTGGCTGCACAGTTCCGTAGCTGCTTAATGAGTCTCGCCCAACCAGGGGCTTGGGACTCTCACACTGAGATGCCTGGCTGGATGAGGAGCATTTCTCCCTCAGGGACAGCAGCAGCTCCCTGCTGAGGATAGAGCTTCAAGTTTCTCTCCCAGACAGTAGGGAGAGGACCTGCTATTATTCAGAATTCTTCTACAAAGGAGTTTTATCACCCCATTACAGCGGGAGACAGCTAAACTGGAGTTTATTTACAAATCTGACACTATCAACTCGGGCTTGAATAAAGTTAGTAACTGGTTAATGCACTACAAAGGCAATTTCCCCTGCTTTTGATATTCGCATTTCTAAATCAAATTATATGAATGGAACACATCCAGCCTGACTTAATTAGTTTCATTAACACCAGTCCCACAATTGACAGACCACTGCTTTTCCTGTTCTATATATACCCTAGATTCTGTAATTTCCATTCCAGCTCATCTGATGAGAAGTGGGTTTTACTCTCAAACTCATGATCAAATATATTTGTTAGTTTCTAAGGTGCCACAGAACTGCTCAGTGTAATTTAAATGAGTAGCTTGGCTAGTTACCGGAAACCTACAAAATGCTTTAATTTGATGTAATGGAGATTCATACTGAGAAAAAATAACTCGTTTCTTTACTACTTAAATCACCAGGTGCCTGAGGGGTTTTTTGCCCACTTCTATGCCATTTGTGAGCATATCAGTCCTGTTTTGGCATGGGGCTTTTTGGGACCTAGAAACTCTCTTTATGATTTATGCTGTTTCTTTAAGGTATGCAACCTTTTTGTAATTATCATTTATATAACACAAAAAAGCATCTGTCAGATGATCAGATGGCAGGATCTTAGTGACACCATTAAGATTAAAATAATTTATACAAAAAATGTTGTGCTAGTTAGTCCATGGTAACCCTGCTAATTCAGAGATTAATGTTTATGTATAAAAAAGAAGAAATATTAATTTTTTTTTTTTTTTTTTTTAACAAAACTCTATACATTTTTATAACTAAACAAAGATTTTCCTTTTTTATCCACTAGGATCAAATTCTTTACTTCCTCAAAGACATTTTTGACTTTGAAAAGGTGCGTTACTCAACTATGGAGAGTTTAGCTGAAGATCTTATGCAACTTCTGATTCGTCGCACTGAACTTTTAATTGCCTACCTTGGAGCTGATTCACTAAGACATGTCAGTGGGTGTATAAGTGGTCATGAGCACATCATGGCCAATGGGCTTTTAGAAGAAAAAGTACAATAAGCTAAAAAAAAACTACTAAATTGAGTGCACCTTGACTTTTTCCCCCTCCAATGCTATTATTGCTGATTTTTAGCAAACATCTGCAAATGTACTATGTTGCTAAATCTGGAAGGGACTCAGGGAGATTAAAAAATACATTTAGGAAAATAATTGGTGAGCATATTACTATATGTACATAAATTAAAAATCATAGCTCAGATATCTCTGTATTTATGTATGCTGTACCGCCAATATTTTTTCTTCATTATTTGGGTAAATTTTATTTATGAAATACTTTACATTTGCCACAGATATTATGTGAGATGTGGTATATAAACTTATTAGATGAATTTATCTTTAAGCCTTACTATATGAAATGTTCAGTACATACTCTGCAGTGTGCTTTATATCTAGAAAGTGTTACAGTCAAGATAGACACATCTTTCAATGTATGTGACATTACTGCAAAAAAAAAAAAAAAAAAAAAACACTTTCACTGACAAAATATTTAACTACATCCTGAAATTGTGTTTGTGTATGTAAGCAGTCATTTTATACTGAAACATAATAGGCTAATGTAGTAAATGCAGTCACCATTTGGGCAGGTGAAATTTACATGAAAAATTCAATGTTAATTGGTGTGGACTTAAAATATGTAAATACATCATCACCTGAGGTTGACATTGGAAATCGCTAGTCGGAGATCACTGTTTGGTGTATTCTAAAAGTAATGATGGTTTTTTCAAGTTAATTGAGTGGTTTAAATCTCATCTTTCTAGGCTTTTAAAATTATACTGTGCTTATGAATAAATAAGCTAGTATCATTCCTGGTTGATATGTAGCTTTTTAACTATTTTAAAGTAAGGATGTATGATAAAACCTAAGAAGACATGTTGTTTCTCAATTAAATCTGTCTTTTCTTTCAAAAAGCCAACCTTAAGTTTGTGAGAGGATTTTATATTTGAGTTATGGTAAGCATATTTGTCAGCACAAAAAAAACATGCTCAGTGTAAGTAATCTTTTGTGTAGTATTGTCTTGAATTTCAGAATTAAAAGTTTCAGAGGAAAACTTTTTTGTGGGCATCCCTTTGAGAAAGCTATGAAGACCTTTTTTATGGTACTTTATAAGATTAGAGTGTTTCAACACCTGAGTAATACACATCATGAATAACTTTTTAGCTTTTAATATAACATTTTAGATTACAGAGATCCAGGTTCTGATGCTTTGGTGCCAAAGCTGAAAGTGTTAAGTTTAACATTGCATTATAGTCCAAAAACAAAAGTAGAAGAGTTGAATAAGATTTATTTTTTACTGAATCTGCATTTAACAATATAGAATAACCTGTAGCATCTTACTGTGCTGGCACCAGCATTTATGACTTCTTGACAGTAATTGCTAATGCAAACTACAAGCACTATTGTCATGATATGCTGAAGATTGTAAGTGGTTTAGTGTAGCTACTGTATTTATGCTGCACTTTCTGGCTTAGATCTTTAGCTGTGGACAAAATGTGCATTATGCTCCTTTGGTCCCATATAGCATATATTAGAGCAGCTTTTAGATTGCTTAAACTTGTGCTGACTGCCAACTGCCATACAGTCCAGTTACAGTAGCTAAAGATTACCAGGGTACAGGGATCTTAGCTGTAGCCAAGTCCATTTTCCCTGGCCACATTCCTTACACTAGCAGTCAGGAGTAAAGATGGTGAAGGATCATGTCTAATGTCAAACTGAAGTGCTCTTTCCATGATTGGCCTCCCTAGCTTTTAGGCTGCTTTTGAACTGCTTTTACAGCATCAGTGTGACATTAGAAGAAACTGTCTCCCCTCACATAACAATTTATATGGGATAAATTAAAAATAACTGCAGCTTTGTAGCTAAACACTTTTAGTTTTGAATATGCAAACAAACTTGAATGGTATTTCATCTACTGTATTTCTATATTTGAGAGAGTTTGTAGTTTGTGTCTGTGGTTTCTGTCTGTCCGTCCATTTGTGTGTGTTCAAGAACTCCTCCTAAACCAGGGTGGGGAACCTTTTTTGGGTTGGAGGCTGCTACCCACAAATTGGTCAGGGGTCGCATAAAGTGAGAAGGAAAACCCCCCCAAAAAACACTCTTTAATGCGGCCCCCAACTGAGCTAGAGAAAGACACTCACATTCTCCTCACACACCAGAGCCTATGTGGGCCCAGGCTACTAGATGTTGTGTGATCCAGTCCCGTGGAGGAGCAGGAACACCAGCACGGCATTCCCAATGCTGAGTGGGAGCACCAAGCATCAAGGGCTGGATCCAGGCAAGCTGGGGGTTGCATCTGACTCATGGGCCTTAGGGTCCCCACTCCTGTCCTAAACTATAAGAAGTAGGACCATCAAATTTGGTATGCAGCTTCCTCTTATAATAACTTAAAGCAAGGTAAGGATTTGGTTGTGCCAGGACAAAGGAATTTGCCTGGAATGTGATTTTTCTCATAAAATGAAAAGAGATAGTTTACTGTATAATGACCCAGTGGGGCAGCAAAGGGCCAGAGATGGCAACTGGGACAGCTGTAACCCTATTGGTGCAGCGGGGGACAGGAGTTGCAACTGGGACAGCTATCGACTATATATTTCGAGAATTTGTCTCTGTGTGTCTGTCTGTCCCCATCCCTGGGTGTGCCCACTGCAGCAGCCATGGACAGGCATTTCTCATCTGCTGTCAACCTGCTATGGTGAGAGAGGGCTGGGGTTGTCTCCTCTCCCCTGGGGCAGCCTACATACTAAATCCCTCATCCTCAGCCCCACCCTAGAGCAATGATTCAAATGAAAGAAAACAAAAACTAATCGAATGAATGAACCAAGCAATGCAGGGTGTAAATCTGCTAGTTAAATATCTTTCTGCAAAAACCAATTAAAAAAATCATGGATAGAATACTGGATAAAGGTAAAAATTCTGAATACTAGAAGATGTTACTACTAGTGAATCTACATGAATGTCAATTGAAATACTGTTAAAACCAGAATTATATTTGATGTGTATGTAAAATACAGATATAAAAAACTATTGCTGATCTTAAAAAACAATGAATAGTCTAGCAGTAGATGGTATCATGAGCTATCGTAGGCACAGCCCACGATCTGTCTACGTTCTGCTTAGCTATCAGTTTCAAGATGCATGATATGGTATTTCGCTATGTGGGTTTTCTCCAAAGAATATTTTCAGATAGTGTGGAATCTTTCACTTTTCCTGATTAGTTCAAAAGAAAAATATTCATTTTTCTAAGCAAATTCTTCCAGAAATTCACTTTAACAATTTTTTATGATATATAAAACTGATGCTACTGGGATGAAAACATTAAGGAAACAGCATGATTTACACCAGCTGGAATGATATGTAAAATGAAGCTCTATTCATTCTCCTCTCTCCATTCTGCCTAGGATGTTTAGAACACTGCTCATGCGGATGTGCAAATTAGGGTTTTTTTACACAAAATTCATTAGAAGTGTCTTCTTTTAAATGCTAGTGGGCCCAGTTTTTCCCACTCTAATAACAAACATTCCCCTATGGGAAGTACAACCCAATGTTATTCTGTTGTGCTAGTGAATAATATAAATGTGGCATTGACAGGAAGCTGAATAGTCCTATTTTATACCCTACATGAGAAAACTGCCATTTGTGTTTCGAAAATGCAGAATAAAGTAAAATTAATTAAACTTTTAATTTGCAGTGTGATAGCCATGTTGGTCTCAGGATATCAGAGACAGAAGATGAGTGAGATGAGGCAAGCTTTTGCGCACTAGAGAGTTGAAGAAGACATGGGTTCCATAGTGCTCAAGAGCATGTATATTTAATCAGCAGAAGTTTGTCCAATAAAAACTATTACTGCACCCACCTTCTCTTTCAAGTGTAAAGTGGAGTAAAACATAGACAATAATTTAATGTGTTGATTTTTTTAATCTGATGGATTCCTTTTAAACCAGGCCTTATAGAAGCTGTTGGTAATCAACATCCCACAGAATTTGAATTAGGCTGTAAATTAGGTGCATGTGTTTCCTATTCTGATGTAGCCACTATCTTATTTTTCAGCAAGATGGTCACCACATTGTGCTTCAGATAGAATGTAGCAAGTAAGACTTCTTGTCATGTGAACGTCCAATAAACTGTGCTGGTGAAAATGGATACAAATTTGGAGAAGAAAAGAAAGTTCATGAATGCAGTTATTCTGGATTGTAATTTTTTTTTCTTTTTAGTTCATATTGCATCTGGATATTTCTAGCACAAATTCATTTATTTTCATGGTTCTTGAGAAGATCATACTTGAAGATCTGTTGCTAACAAGCCACATACAACTGAAGTTCTTCTACTTGCATCTGTTATCTTGGGAAGCAGGAATGCTAAAGTTACGTGTCAGCATTTATGGTATGTCTCCTACTGCATTACAGTGGCTTATATGTAGAATTTCATAATGAAATATCAAAACTAGATTTATTGTGCTACTGCATTGAAAGTTACATTCAAAAGTAAGATAAAGTTGCATTCGAAAGCCAAATAGTATTTCTAAGGCCAATCATTAAATGGTACAAGGATTAAGGTACTAGCTGTGTTTTAGTTGTAATCTCACTTTTAATGTTGTTGATTATTCTACTTCACTCATGTAGTCATTGATTTTTAGCAAACTGAAGATTAGTCAACTTGAGTTGATACAGGTCAGCATACTTGTCATACTTGTGAACTAAGTGAACTGCAGCTGTGTATATCAAATGTCACAATTTAATGAAATTAAAATGTAGAAGAAAAATAACTCATTTTGAGTTGTACAATGAATTTGCATATATAAAATGAAACATTACTTCTGCAGTCTCTTTTCTGTTTATACAACCATCTCATATTTTCTCAAAAACTTTAGAAATACAAGCTAAAGACTTTTAAAGGGAAAGTACTCAAGTGTAAAGAATATAATTATTTTAAGTTATGAGTGATATTTTCTTTACGGTAAAGAACAGGGAACCTCTACCGGTATTCTGCAAATTGGAAAACTAGCATCTACAATTCAACTTAATTACTATGTGTTTACTCTAAAGCTCATTCGTTATATGTAGTTGGACCGACCTGATGCATTTCTACTCCGGGCCTTTTAATTAGGTTTTTCTCGTGTGTGTGTGTGTGTGTGTGTGTGTGTGTGTGTATGTATCTATATTTTATGTGCAGTCAGCTTTAGCACCAATCAGACTTTGGTATTGGGACTTTCTTCTAATTTAAATATTGAAAAGAAAAGATAGGGGAGCAGGAACTGCGTAGAACACATTGTTTCATTTAAGTGCATTAGTTTAAATTAAAAATATTAACTTTTTTTGCTTAAACCTCCACATTAAACAATCTCTAAACATGATTTTCAGCATAGTAAGATGATCTAGAAAAAGCCTAACAGAAAATTGATATTTAGTCCTGTACTTTAAAACTTATTACTCTTTTTGTATCAACAAAAACATAGGTGAAAAAAATCCTCTAAGCCTAGGAAATCAAACATAGGCCAGAGGCAGAAACTAGACCATGTCATGAATGTATGGCCTGACAAGCCCTGCTCATCAACCTTGTAGCATCATGGGGCTTAACTCCCACCATCTGCCGGGCAAAAGAACCCCAAAAAGCCATGCTTTGCATGGGGGAGAGAGGCTAATTAATAGCTCCAGGAGGCAAAAGAAGCTCAGTTGGAGATTATCTGTAGAGGAGACAGATCTCTGGCAGAGAGAATCCATGGAATAGTGTTTAACAGTTAGGAAACTATGGAAAAAGAACCTTATTATAGGTGTACGTATGCTTCTTGCAGAGGAATCTCTGAAGTAGAGTCAATGAGATAACTAGCATGAAGCTTTAGCGGGATGTAAGGATATAAGTTTGGATGCTGCTTTTGACTTTCGTGCTACCCTAGCAGGCATTTAGACTTTTATGTGACATGGCAGAAAAGCCAAGTCATTAAACCCTTCAGAGGGGGATTTAGAGGAAGAAGCAGGTTGGGAGAGTCCACTACACATCCAAGGAAGAGCCTAGTAAGGCAGCATTTGAGAAAAGGCTCCTGTGCAGCCAAAGATGAGAGGGCACCTCGGAGGTGAGGATGCACTACCACCAAGTGTAAGCCAATATCACAGGGTCTGTGAGGGTCTAAAATAGTAACTAGTAGGTGTGAATGTTTCTTTCTTCTGCTAATGTTATTGGTGTGCCTGCTCAACAGGTAATGCAAAAAGGATTAAAGTAATGCATTCAAGGGATGAGAATTGCAAGTTGATGTAGAAGAAAAGCCAAAAGAGTACAGAGAACGTGCAAAGTAAGAGAACAGAAACAGCCAAGAGGAGAGCAGTTTTTCTCACTAAATCATGGTAGCACATGAATAAATTATAAATAAAATTGTAGTTACCATACACACTATGTTCTTCCCTTATACAAATTAAAGTTCTCAGATTCCTCAGAGATGGGTACTTAAGCCTTGTGGGGAAAACAACATCATTTTAGCAACCTAACTAGATAGTACTTTTCCAACTAATTCTTATAGCCATGCACAGTGTGCTCTATGTAGCACTAGGTCACAGGGCATTTTGTTTTAACCCTGTCTTCACAATTCTCATAAAAAAGAGAACTCTTATGTTCAATCATCTGCTCATTTTTGCCCAAAGATTTTTTTACTAGCTCCATAGGGTAAAGAAGAAAGGCTAAAGAATGGTCTCCCCTCTTGCTTTTTTTGTAAGTTGTCAATACTACTTTGAACCTGATTTCCAGAGTACAGCCCAGAAGGGATCACTGTGATCAGTCACACTGACCTACTATATATAGCACAAGAACTGCCTCAAAATAATTCCTAGAGGTGATCAGATCTTCTTGAAATGTATCTGGTCTTCATTTAAAATTGTAATTGATGGAGAATCCACCACAACCATTGGTAAATTGTTCTACAGTTAATTACTTTGTGTTATGCCTTATTTCTACTCTGACTGATGTTCAGACTGCCTGCTGTAATATCACTTATGATTCCAAGCTGAATGCAGCCAAGTTAATGTTGGGGCCCCACTGTGCTGAGTACAGTACAACAAATAACAAGGAAGACAGTCCCTCTTGCCTTACAGAGATTATAATCAAAGGAAGAAAAATACAGTAGTGTTTAAAGGGGGTGAAGTTATATTTAAAATTCAAGTTTTACAGTCCTTTTTGTATATCTACAATAGAAAAGTTCTTAATTTTAAGAAGAAAGCAGAAAGGCACCATATGCTCCCTGAAAGGTTGTTTCACAGTAATTTATAGGCTCATGGTAGCTAATGTAGTTTCTAGATCTGGCACTAGCTAGACTCTTCCTCACTCCACCATAGTTAACCGTCACACATTATTATTAGCTGCTTTCATAGAGTTGGGTGCTATAAAATGCCCTAGGGCTTTAGGGGCTGAGGCCCAGAGCATAGTTGCTCCTGCCTTTGCAGAACTTTGTGAGGGAAGAAGCCCGTGGGAAGGCTTGCTCCTGGGGGTGAGTATTTTCTGATTGCTAGCCAAGCGCGCGGGGGGGGGGGGGGGGGGGGGGGGGCTCTATAGCTGCCACGGCCGCCTCTGTGGCCAGCCTGGCACGTGACATTCATTCACGGCAGCTCTGATGCGCTGCCCTGCCCCTGTGCCCGTCCCATCCGCGGCCAGGCTGCCTGGGACACCTTGTCTGCCCCTTTGGAGTAAGCACGGCTGGGAGGCCACCTGGGCGGGTCCGGGAACGCTTTGCTCCCGAGAGCCCCAGGTTATTTATACCCGGTGGCGCTTCCAGCCCAAAATAGCCCAGGCGCCTTGGCGGGCCCCCTGCAGCGCGGCCGGGGCTGGGCTCTGCCCCAGTGGGTCTGTGTCGGGACAGCTGCAGCCGAGCCGGCGCGCCTGGAATGCGGGCGCGGGCTGCGCACCAGGACTTTTATGGAAACTTGCAGAGCCGGAGGCAGCGGCGGCAGCCAAGGGGCGCTCGGCAGCAGCAGCCGCCGCTCGCCAGCCAGGCAGCCCTCCCACCGCCCCGCCGGGATTAGCGCGAGCCGGAGCCGCGGGCAGGACACCCAGGTAAGAGACACTCCTCGGCGCGTAAAGCTCCGCGGGGAAACCTGCGCAGGGGTGGGCGCGGCTCGCGCTCCGCGCACCGGGGGCGCATGGCGCAGGGTCGTTCCTGCTCCCCGCCCAAACTGTGTCTGCTCCTCTGTCCCCTCCTACGGCTCCCTCGTCTCCTCTCCTCGTCCCCGGTCCGCTGGCCCTGCCCTCGGCCGCCGCCAGCCCCGGCTGGGCTGCTCCCGCGCTCAGCGGACTCCCTGTCGCCCCCGGGCTTTGCCGTGCCCGCAGAAACAGTGCACGGCACCAGCCTGAGTCTGTCGCAGGCCGCCCCCTGAACGCAAACCCTGAAACGAGCCCCCAGTGCTGCAGGCTGCGGGGACTAGGGCACTGCCTGCCGCAGGGCCGGGCCCGGAGGAAGCGAGACGCCTGGTTGGGGTGAGTCAGGGCTCCTCTCATTTGTGTCCTCTGGCCGGGGCAGCCTCCCAGCTACCGAGCGGCGCGCGCGCAGGACTAGACCACAGCAGCGCTGGGTCCGACAGCAGCCTCAGCCGTGGGGGCCGCCAGCCGGAACCGTACAGGCCTGAGCGGGCAGTGTGACTGGACTGGGTTACCGCCCGAATGAGCTGCGCCTGGTCTGAGGGGGAGAAATGAAGCGAGACTTGTCCCGCAATCCATGTTTCCTCGCGCACAGCCGTGTGAAAGGAGCCTGCGCTGTCAGGAATTTTACCCGCTCCTGGGGGAATGGCTCAGGTGAAGCAGGGTTTTGTTTCGGGGTTTTCCCCGATTCTCAGCTGTCAGGATATAGGGGAAAGGAAACCTTTTAACGCCGCAGCCACTTGCAGCTGTAGAACTGAGGGGAGACTAAGGAGATGTCCACTGGAAATAAAATGCTGAGCTAAAAATAGTGGCAGGGTTAGTGGTGACAGAGTCACTGGGTGAGGGGGTGGAAGAGCTGTCATCAGCCTATATCCCTAAATCAACTCAGCAAACAGCACTGCACTGGTGCTTATTTTTATAATTTTAGTCACTGCTGCTTGCTTCACTTTCACTAAATTTAATAAAAGGTACCTTTGGATGACATTATTTTAGGCAGCAAGAAATTGATGCGCTCCAGTAAATCACTGTTTTAGCCAGTCTCCCTCTCTATACAGAGAAACAAGTACTATTTAGCTGTTTTACTTACTTTTTTAAAATAAGGAATAATGGATACGGAAAACAGTAGTTCAGTGAAGAAAGGATTTGGGATTACAGGCAGTCCCCGAGTTTCTCGCCCCGGAGGACTGGAGCAGCGGGACGCCTGGTCCTGCCGCCCGCCTCCTCCGGGGCGAGAAAAGCTGCTCCCCGTCTCCCTGGTCTGCTGGGGGAGCCAGCAGACCAGGGAGACTCTGAGCAAAGCAGCGGAGGACCCGGGCCGGACCCGCGGCGCTTCCAGCTGGTCTGTAGACCAGGGAGACGCTGAGCAAAGCCGCGGAGGACCCGGGCCGGACCCGCGGTGCAGATCTGGAAGCGCCACGGTCCGGCCCGGGTCCTCCGCGGCTTTGCTCCGCGTCTCCCTGGTCTGCTGGGGGGGGATGCAGCTAGTGCCCCCCCCCAGCAGACCAGGGAGACGTGGAGCAAAGCCCGGGGCCTGTGGTAGAGCAGGTGGGGCGCTGCCGGTTGGTCCCGCACCACCGCTCCTTGGTGCTACTGGACCAACCTGGCAGCACCCCAGCTGCTCTGCCCCAGGCGCCCCCAAGTTAGCCGCTGCTGAAACTGACCAGCGGCTGACTACAGGATGCCCGAGGCAAAGTTGCTCTGCCCCGGGCTTCCTGGAATCAGCTGACTTGGGGACTCCTGGGGTTCTTAAGTTGAATCTGTATGTAAGTCAGAACTGGTGTCCAGATTCAGCCGCTGTTGAAACTGATCAGTTTCAGCAGCGGCTGAATCTGGATGCCAGTTCTGACTTACATACAGATTCAACTTAAGAACAAACCTACAGTCCCTATCTTGTATGTAACCCGGGGACTGCCTGTAATAGCAAAATAACTTATGACATACAAATGAATAATTAGGAGGGCCTACTTGGAAACACTGATGAGTGAGACAGACCAAAATTGTTTTTATTCTTTAACCTGACGCACAGTTCAGGACAGCAGATAGTATAATTTATTGGCCTGTAGCAAAAACTGACAAGTCTCTGTTATTAAGAATTTTTTGTTTAATGCAATATGTTTGCAATAAAACTGTGATCTAGGCCAATGCCAAGTGGTTTGGAATTTTTAGCAAATTTTAATATAAAATGATTGTAGGTATCAAACACTGTAATAAGCTGTATTAGTATTAATTAAATATTTCAACATTTTCAGATTATGATGTTTATCTTTTGACCAGCTAACCTATTTGCTAAAATAGATATTTTGATAGAATTGTTTAAAAAGTTTCTCTCCAGTAGAGATGTGAGTATGCAAGCCATTTCCCAAGTCTGTCTCAGTAGTTTGAGTTTAATAAGGATTAAATAAATTCTCCCCCCCAACTTCTCATCCAAAATATTTCTAAGTTGCTTCCAAATAGTGCAAGCTTTGATTATATATATTTTCAGATAAAATAAATGTAATAATACTTTTGTCTGCTTGACTTTATTAAATTTGAAAATGGAACGTGTTTTAGGAATACAGCTTACAATACTTTCTAAACAATCTGGGCTCGTCTACACTGGCCCCTTTTCCGGAAGGGGCATGTAAATTTCACCAGTCGTCGTAGGGAAATCCGCGGGGGATTTAAATATCCCCCGCGGCATTTAAATAAAAATGTCCGCCGCTTTTTTCCGGCTTTTAAAAAAGCCGGAAAAGAACATCTACACTGGCCCCGATCCTCCGGAAAAAGTGCCCTTTTCCGGAGGGTCTTTATTCCTACTTTGAAGTAAGTCTTATTCCTACTTTGAATAAGACCCTCCGGAAAAGGGCACTTTTTCCGGAGGATCGGGGCCAGTGTAGACGCTCTCTTCCGGCTTTTTTAAAAGCCGGAAAAAAGCGGCGGACATTTTTATTTAAATGCCGCGGGGGATATTTAAATCCCCCGCGGATTTCCCTACGACGACTGGTGAAATTTACATGCCCCTTCCGGAAAAGGGGCCAGTGTAGACGTAGCCTCTTTGTCAGAATGTCATATTTTAGTTGTAACAATTTTATGTTTAAGAATATATTTTACAGTTGTGTGTTCTGATATTGCTTTTTATGGTAAAGCAATTATCTTTAGTTAATTGAATAAATACATATCTGTAAGGAATACTGTTGATAAAACATAGACAACATATTTTGAAGATTTAACAATGAGTAGCTGCTGCTGATTTATGTCCTGGAAATGTACAAATAGAAGGAAATATGTATTGGGCCCATAAAGGTTAAGATATTTTCCTCAGTGGCAGAAGCCACTGTAGCCTATTGTGCCTAAACTCATCTCTGAGGATCTCTTGCTGATTGAGAAAGTACCATTTCCTAGCCGTTCCAGGGTCTGAAGTAAATAAGAACCTAGGGTACATCTACACTGTGCGCTTATTTTGAAATAAACTATTCCAAAAGAAATACTCCAAAATAGCTCACTTTGAAATAACACGTCTACACTACAGGGAAGCCTCAAAATTAGTCTCAGGCAGGCTTCCCTAATGTGGACACGCTACGTTGATTTAGAGCCCCAGCAGACACTGGGGAGTAATTATTTTGAATGGCTCTGGGGAGGAGCTATTTTGAAATAGCAGCAGTGGAGCATCCACGCTACTGTTATTCTGAAATACCTATTATTTCTGATTATACATTATTTCCCATGGAATGAGGTTTACAGAAGCTGTCCATTATTTTGAAATAACAGAATTCCACTGTAGATGCAAGCACTGTTATTTCGGAATAACGAGTATTATTCTGAAATAACGCTGCTGTGTAGATGCACCCTGAGATGGGAAAAAGTAGGGTTAGTTTTAGGGATGTTAACTATTGTGTATTTGTGTAAATGTATAACCACTTAAAATTTTAACTGTTACATGTTTACATGCAGGGGGGAGCCAGGGCTCATGGAGAGGTGCTGTGGGATGCAGTAAGAGGGGGAGGCAGTTAGCTAGACCGAACCAGCATGCACAGAAAACTGGTTTAAAAGCCAGCTCCCTGCACATGCTGGCTCCCACCTGTCCCTCCCCTGTGTTGCTACTTCTTCCCCCTCCCCATTACAGAGGCAACAAGGAGGTGAGGAGTGCATGTAGTCAGAGTCTGATTACCAGGAATCAGAAAGGTAGCAAGACAACCCTAAATGGTACTCATATCAGTGTGCTCATTCACAGAAATATGCCTGCCATTTTTCAAGCTCACAATATGTGGTCTTGTTGGATCTACATATGGATCTCAAGTAGTAGAATTCACCAAAAATGTTTTTCCTATGTGTTTTCTTAGTACAAGGATTGCAGACTTTCTGAATGTGAATCACACTGTAGTCAGCCGTATCTTTGTCAATGTGAAGTTGAAGGGTTCAACTAATTGTGGCTGCCCGAGACACCCACAAAATAGTCTGGAACTTGTGCAAAGCTCAACTCTGAAAGTATTTTTTAAAAATTCAAAAATATTATGTGGTGCTGATGGTTGTACATAAATGTAGGTTGCCATCTATGTTCAAATCTACATAGTAAGCAATCAAATTCTGTACTAGATGCATTTTCCAGATCAGTGTCTCTTAAAGGGACAGGCAACTTTTTTTGGCTCAGTTACTTCCCCTCCCACCCACCCTTTTTTTCAAAATATCCTTGGTGTTCCTCATAAAAAAAATTGTTTGGTATTCCTTGGTCTTAAAAAGTTTAAGAAACATTGTTCCAGATGGTCTTAAGGGTAAGTCACATGAAGCATATATAAACAGCCCCATGTATTACAGTGTAGTAAGCTGACACAGAAGTAATGTGCTGTGTAGGGTCACCTTTGGAATCCAATCCCTCCAGAGCCTGGATCTGGTGACATTTTCAGAGTACATACTGAAATATCCATGTGCTAGCTCTGCAACATTTTGGATAAGAACAAAAGTGTAATAGTTGTTTCAGTTTGTTAATCTTCTTAGGGTGCATCTAGACTGGCATGATTTTGCATAAATACTTTTAACGGAAAAGTGTTTCCGTTAAAAGTATTTACGCAAGAAAGCGTCTATACTGGCATGTGCCGTTGCGCAAAAGATTTGCTTTTGTGCAAAAGCATCCGTGCCAGTGTAGACGCTCTCTTGCACAAGAAAGCGCCGATGGCCATTTTAGCCATCGGGCTTTCTTGCGCAAGAAATTAACTTGACTGTCCACACTGGCCCTCTTGCGCAAGAATACTTGCACAAGACGGCTTATCCCTGAGTGGGAGCGTCGGATTATTTGCGCAAGAGCCACTGATTTTGTACAGTACAAAGTCAGTGTTCTTGCGCAAATACTCATGGCCAGTGTAGACAGGCGGCAAGATTTTGGGCAAAAGCAGCTGCTTTTGCGCAAAATCTTGCCAGTCTAGATGCAGCCTTAATGATTGTTTTAAGTTTCTGTTAAATGCATGTTACAAAACTTATTGAGCTGTACTTATTTTAAACATTACACATGAATGTAGTAGTTCTGAGGCTGCAAATCAGAAACAAGGGATGGAGGGGAGGGGGGAGGGTGTGGTGGTTCTTTTCCTGACAGATCGCAACTATCAAAATCCATCTGGAAAAATGGCTTTTGCCAAATAGAACGGGTTATGCTCATGTCACATTTGGTTGCCACTTGAGGACACTAGGAAAACAGCATATGATATACCCTAAAACCACGGTGTCTAACCAATTCTGAAGCAGTAGTGACTATAGTAGCTACTGCTATAGCAAACTAGCCATGTTATTATTATTTGGCTACGTCTAGACTAGCATGATTTTCCGGAAATACTTTTAACGGAAAAGTTTTCCGTTAAAAGCATTTTCGGAACAGAGTGTCTAGATTGGCACGGACGCTTTTCCGCAAAAGCACTTTTTGCGGAAAAGCATCCTTGGCCAATCTAGACGCGCTTTTGCGCAAAAAAGTCCCGATCGCCATTTTCGCGATCGGGGCTTTTTTGCAGAAAATAAATCTCAGCTGTCTACACAGGCCCCTTTGCGCAAAAGTGACTTTTGCCCGAACGGGAGCAGCATAGTATTTCCGCAAAAAGCACTGATTTCTTACAGTAGGAAGTCAGTGCTTTTGCCGAAATTCAAGTGGCCAGTGTAGACAGCTGGCAAGTTTTTCCGGAAAAGCGGCTGATTTTCCGGAAAAACTGGCCAGTCTAGACAGCCTTTGAGTTTGTAGTGTTCATGCCAACTAGCTACACTCAACTGGTCAAATAATCACATGTGGCTAGCGTGTTGGACACCACAGCCCTAAAAAATGCTCAGAGAGTAAAAAGACACCTAGTAAAGTTTGCAGGAATCCAGATACCACAAAAATGCTTGCAAGAAGCATCTAGAACATTTCTAGATACAACAGAATTAGAATGTTATCACCAATTTACAGACAGTTATGGAAACTAGAGCTGAGTAGAGAACTTTTTGTGTTGTTCAACAGTTCAAATAACTAACAAACTCATGTGTCTGCCTTTTATCAGTCCATGTGTATGGTATTTGGTATCAATATATCAACTTTTATTTGGAAAGGGTATAAAAATACTTGATTTCAGATTGGTTAAATTTGGTTTTGATACAGGGATGTAAAAGAGTAGTCTATATCAGAGATGGGGGGAGGGGGGAGAGCAGGAGTTGGTCCTGGGGGGAGGGAGGGAGATAGATGGACATGGACTACTCAATTAGTCGATAAGGGGGAGAGAGGGTGCTCATTATCCCCACTGTGCCTCTGAATTATTATAAGGGCTGCCCGCAGCTCTACATTTCAAAGGCAGAGGCACAGCAGGGATAGCGAGCAGTCCCCCTCCTCCTTATTGACTAATCAAGTAGTTGATGGAAATTCCACCAACTACTTGATTAGCTGATTAATAAAAATTTGACATTTCTAGTATGTTATATAAGCCCTGATGTTGTCAGAGGTTATGTACTCAACACTCACAGTGAACTGAAGTTGGCAGAAAGCTTTGGTTTTGGTAAACTATAGCAGAATGAGGTGCCTAATAGTTCTTGCACATTAGTTGCAACAGGAAGAAACACAGTGTTCTACAAGACCATCTGCTAACACCGGGTAGGGAACCTCAGGCCCAGGGGCCAGATGTGGGCGCTGGCTTGCCTGGATCTGGCCCCCGAAGCTCATGTCCCCCCTGCACAAGGGAGCCTGTGCTGGTGCGCCAGGCCCCTTGCTACACCACCATACGCCTGGAGCACATAAAATCTAATGGGCTGCCCCCCCCCCCCCCCACAGCTTCTAATGTGCAAGGGGAATGTGAGGAGTGTCTGTTTCTTAGTTGGGTACCACGTTAGTGAGGGTTTTTTGTGTGTGGCCCCCGACTGATTTTTCTGTGGGTTAGCAGCCACTGACCCAAAAGAGGTTCCCTACCCTTGCACTAACACATCAGAATTTTATATTGGTCTTTTTAAGACAGCAGCATTAGTAGGGCCTTATGGAACATTTAAAAGTTATCCTGAAATCATAACACAACTCATTTAGTGGTTACTAATTTAAGCAAACACTGTCCTTGCTTTAAGAGGAAGCTGCATACCGAATTTGGTGGCCCCTTTTCTTAACTTTTCAGAGGAATTCTTAAACAGATGGATACATAGATACACACGCACATATACACTCTAAAATATATGTAGATTATATTGAAAAGCAAGTGAAGATACATTTTACATGGTCTAAGAAAACAGCTGATGCATAATAAAAAGATTAAAGTGTACTATGCAGTGATTAATATTATGTGGCTTTAATCAAATAAGCTTTATTTCCCAGGTGCTGCCCAGTGTTGCTTCAGGATTTTTTTTCTTGTGAATTCTCCAATTCTGGTTAAAGCCTCAACAACCTATTTGGTCCCAAATCCAAGTTTTGAATCTGTGTTAACACCTTCCTAGAGACAGCTTTAGGCTTTTGCTGGAAAGGTTGTATTATTTGAAAACGCTGGAGATGAGGCCACTGCTACAGAAAATAAATGTGTAGGGAAAGTAGTGCTCAGAAATAGCCAGGCATGAACAAAGGACAGTTGGCATGTGCACACACACACCTTTTACAGAATGTGAGGCTACAATTATAAATTGGAGCCATTAATGGCAAAACACCTGTTGAGATGCTTAACGTGGGCTTGAATAAAACTGAGCAAGGCTTATTGGTTTTTAACCTTTATTCTACCATATGCGTTGACAGTTGGCTCATTTATAAACCACTTGGGTTGACCTCTAGATTAGGAAACGCCACCATTTTTGGTAATGCCTTTTACTGTCATTGCAGTCGCACTATCATTAGCATTATATTGGTTGCCTCTGAGGTTTTTATCTCTGCTTACATTAACTCCTGTGGCTTATCATACTAAGATAGCGTACACAGAAGTCAGGTAAAGCTTTGGTGCTGAAATGCAAACTATGTCTGTTGGCAAAGGGGGAAAAAAACCTACTGTAAAGCCACAATAGAACAAATGTGGTTTTTGTTTTGCTTTTTCTTATGTTGACAAGTACAGTTACTATAGTTAGCAATTACAGATTACAGTAATTTGCCCTTTACGTAAATACAGGCCGTCCCAGAGTTACGCGGATCCGACTTATGTCGGATCCGCAGTTAGGAATGGGGTGTGCTGCCCGTCTCCCTGGTCTGCTGGAGACCAGCAGACCAGGGAGACGGGAAGCAAAGCCTCTGAGGACGCCAGCAGCGGGACAGCCGCGGCGCGTCTGGGCTGTCCGCTGCCCGCGTGCTCCGCGGCTTTGCTCCACGTCTCCCCAGACCAGGGAGACGGGGAGCACGCGGGCAGCGGATAGCCCAGACGCGCTGCGGCTGTCCCGCTGCCGGCGTCCTGAGAGGCTTTGCTCCCCATCTCCCTGGTCTGGGGAGACGTGGAGCAAAGCCGCGGAGCACGTGGGCAGCGGACAGCCCAGACGCGCGCGGCTGTCCCGCTGCTGGCGTCCTCAGAGGCTTTGCTCCACTTTGCTCCCCGTCTCCCTGGTCTGCGGTCTCCAGCAGACCGGGGAGCAAAGCGCAGCAAAGCCGCGGAGCAAGCGGGCAGCGGACAGTCCAGACGCGCCGCGGCTGTCCCGCTGCTGGCGTGCTCCGCGGCTTTGCTCCGCTTTGCTCCCCGTCTTCCTGGTCTGCTGGTCTCCAGCAGGCCAGGGAGACGCGGAGCAAAGCCGCGGAGGACCTGGGCGGTGGGACCGTGGTGCGTCTCGGTCCCCCGCCCGCCTCTCCCTGGTCTGCTGGGGTGGGGGGGGCGGCGCAGCTAGTACGCCCCCGCCCCCCCCAAGCAGTCCAGGCTTTTCTCTGGACTCCTGTGGTAGAGCAGCTGGGGCGCTGCCGGTTGGTCCCGCAGCGCCGCTCTGGGCGCTACTGGACCAACCCGGCAGCACCCCAGCTGCTCTGCCACAGGCGTCCCCAAGTCAGCCGCTGCTGAAACTGACCAGCGCTGACTACAGGAAGCCTGAGGCAGAGTTGCTCTGCCCCAGGTTTCCTGGAATTAGCTGCTGATCAGTTTCAGCAGCAGCTGACTTGGACACCTGGGGTTCTTAAGTTGAATCTGTATGTAAGTCGGAACTGGCGTCCAGATTCAGCCTGTTGAAACTGATCAGAGGCTAATTCCAGGAAGCCCAGGGCAGAGCAACTCTGCCTCGGGCTTCCTGTAGTCAGCCGCTGGTCAGTTTCAGCAGTGGCTGAATCTGGACGCCAGTTCCGACTTACATACAGATTCAACTTAAGAACAAACCTACAGTCCCTATCTTGTACGTAACCTGGGGACTGCCTGTATGCTATATAATGTTAGTCTGATAGTGGGAAATAAATATTTAAAAAAAAAAAACTTAGGGCATTGACTTATCCAGCCCAAATTAAGAAATACTATTCTTCATTACCATACAGATGTTCAGAGCACTCTGTAGAATAAAGGTAACTTATGGATTCTGGTTCACATCCCTGAAACTAATAGTACAGAGGTGAGGGTGATTTGGCACTCTTTCAGTCATGCCATCTCTTCAGATACTGACCACAAGGGTGCTTACTGTAGTATCTGAGCTCCTACCTGTCATTTTCACAACAGCCCCAGAAGATAGGAAAATAATGTTCCCCTTTTACAGATGGGGAATGGAGATACAAACAGAATGAGGCCCTGATCTTCAAAGTTACTTAAGCATCCAATCTTCCATTGAAATCAGTGGTAGCTTAGCACATAGATACCTTCGAAAGATTGAGGCTGAAGGATCAAAGAGCCTGGAAAACTATGCCAGAACAGGGAATTAAACTTGGGTGTCTTGAGTCCCAGGTTAGTGCCCTAACAATTGAACCCACTGGCTGCGTCTAGACTGGCAAGTTTTTCCGCAAAAGCACGTGCTTTTGCGGAAAAGCTTGCCAGCTGTCTACACTGGCCACTTGAATTTCCGCAAGAACACTGACAATCTCATGTAAGATTGTCAGTGTTCTTGCGGAAATGCTATGCTGCTCCCGTTCAGGCAAAAGCCCTCTTGCGCAAATGCTTTTGCGCAGGAGGGCCAGTGTAGACAACGCGGTATTGTTTTGAGCAAAAAAGCCCCGATTGCGAAAATGGCGATCGAGGCTTTCTTGCGCAAAACCGCGTCTGGCACAGACACTTTTCCGCAAAAAGTGCTTTTGCAATCTAGACGCTCTTTTCCACAAATGATTTTAACGGAAAAATTTTTCGTTAAAAGCATTTGCGGAAAATCGTGCCAGTCTAGATGTAGCCATTTAGTGATGGGTATCTGTACAATTATTAATACAAATAGGCTATGACATAAGCTCAATATTGTGATCATTTGTTATGGATTCACCTACATAAAGTAAGTTCAAATACTGAATTGTAGCCACTGCATTTCAATACCATTGCACGCTCAAATATTCAGGCAGGCCAAATTAAATTGTGGTACACCAAGCTTAAATTTCAGCCTTTTTTTTTTATAAAGTCTACTAAGATTGTAGGAATTTCAACTAAAGAGTGAGTCTTCCTAAACTAGTAATAAATCTGCAGCAATTTCTTACAGGTAAAAACAGAAACACATATATCAGAGGGGTCAGGTGCCAGATCACAGAACAACCAACCATGAATGACATTGTACAGAAGACTGAGGTATGTATCAAGTTTAAATACTCAAACTACTGTAGTAACTTACTAGTGATACTGACAAAAGAAAGTATCATGCTTTATTTCTGGCTGGTAAGCAGCAAACAGATAATAGCATTATAAGTTCTAGAAAAAGAATGGAAATGTACCCTGTATCTTAAGGCAACAGTGAAGTCCTTGAAAAGAAGTTTGATTAAGGAAGCTTATTGTAGTTGCTGGAATATTTTATAGGAAAACTAGAATGCATTAAATATTAGATTTTCTGAAAATTGGAAGTGGCTGTCTGAAGTGAGAATCACAAACTAGGAAACAACATTATTGAAGAGAACATAAGAACAGCCATACTGAATCGGACCAATGCTTCATCTATGTCAGTGTCCTGTCTTCCAACAGTGACTGGTGCCAGATGCTTTAGAGGGAGCAAATAGAATGGGGGAATTTATCCATCCTTTGTCATCTAATCCCAGGTTCTAACAGTTGGATTTAGGGATGCAAAGACTATATGGCTGCATCTTTGACCATCTTAGCTAATAACCACTTATTATCTATAGCTAATTCTTTTTTGGAACTTGGTTATAGTTCTGACCTTCACATAACCCAATAGCAATGAATTCTATAGGTTGATGCTGCACTGTATTAAGTATTTCCTTATGCATGTTTTAAGTGTAGACAACCTGCTGCTGATTGATTGGTTCACGTGTTACATGAAAGGGTATATAACACTACCTTATTCACTTCCTCTAGACCATTCATGATGCAAGATAAAGATTAAAATTTTTAATATCTTTAGAAAGTTTTAGTATTAAGTTATTCAGAAGATTGAAGTTTCCTAGCTAGGATATTAAGTTACACTTGTTTTAACTTCTATTGCTGACTTTATGTAGTACTGAAATGGGAAGCATATATAATGTAAAACGTTTTCAGTCAGATTTTCAGCTGATTCAACCATACATTGTTGGCAGTAAAGTGTAAAAGGAGATAAAACTCAAATATTTGTAAAATGTGGGTATAACATTAACTGGAGCCAGCAGAAGAATACAGCTAAGGAAAGTGTTAGCACAGAAAGCATCCATTAAAAATTCTTTAGCCACATATACAATAGTTCTCTGTTAGAACAGGGAGCTTGACTACTTAGCTGTCATGTGCAGCGATTGGGCTGCTGATTCAAACCCAATATTTAAGGGATTAATTACTAACTATGTACCTAAGCTTTTAAATGGAAGAATTTTATTTTTTCACCATGTGAAAAGATTCAACAGTGTAAAACATAACTGTATAAAACATCTGTGTTACATGAGAACCCAAACTCATAAGACTTGTTCTTGAATATACCTGAAATCTAAATCCCAGTCTTGCTTCTAAAGGAAGAATCAAGTATATACTTCTGTTTTCAGTGTGAATGTATATATTCTAAAGCAACAATGTAGAGCTGTGTACATATCTTTTACATTTCATACATTATAAGGACAGATTCTCAAAATTCAGGCATTTAACTACATAGGCCTCCATTAAAATCAGTGGGCTTCATATAGCTAAAGTCCAACAATACTCAGTTTACTCCATGTTTAGTACTGCTTCATTACTTAAGGTGGTAAAGTATAGATAAGATGCTTGGCAGACAGTAGCTAGTGGCACAAAACAATCATGATCATATATGCATTGTATTTTAATAAATCTCGCATTCTGTCTAGTCCAGTCTATCATACAATTTCTCTTCATCTGCTTCAACTTTATTTTCCTTATCTTTACTTCTTTATCTTCACAAAGATTCTGCTTTCTTCATGTAAACCTGTCCAAAAATCCTATGTGCCCAAACTTCACAAGGGTGATGTAAAGGATAAATTTGAAGCTATGCAGAAAGCAAGGGAAGAAAGAAACCAAAGGAGATCTAGAGATGAAAAGCAAAGAAGAAAAGAACAGTATGTTAGAGAGAGAGAATGGAACAGGAGAAAACAGGAGGTTATTTTCTTTGCAAATATTTATCCTTTAAAATATATTCACTTTTCATAAGAATTTTAATGTTTTGGAACTTTTTATTGTAATTCAAATAAAAATAGTTCATCTACTAGATGTTGAAATTGCTTAACACTTTCTATGACAACATTTAAATTATCTTCTAGTGCTTACACAGTTAAATTTTATTTTTTCTTTTTAATCAACTAGATGAAAGAACTGCTTGCTTCTGATGAAGAAGAAGAAGAAACAAAATCTTCTAAAATAGAAAAAGCTTATGTTCCAAAGCTAACAGGTGAGAAATTAAGTTTAAAAGTCCCTGGAAAGCGAGAGTTGAAGATTGGATCAAATTATTGAGTTTTGTATACCACATTCATAGGAACTGTTAAAGGCAAATTTGCAGAAATGGAGAAGCAGAGACAAGAAGAAGAAAGAAAAAGAATGGAAGAGGAGAGAAAGCGCAGAATTGAACAAGATATGATTGAGAAAAGGAAAATTCAGAGAGAACTGGCAAAAAAAGCCCAGCAGGTACATTTATCTTGTTCTGAATACTAAGTACGTATCAAATACAAAATGTTGACAAAGAGTTCAGCAAGAGGATTTGGTCTTAGTTTCTTAAGAGTAAATGAATCGACTATAGTCTAACAGGGAAATTAGTGTGTTGGAGGAGTTTTTGGGAGGCGTGGAGAGTTATTACTCTTTCTAAATATCAACCTGGAGTTATGGCCAAAGCCACGCATTGATAAAAAAAATGAACAGGAAAGAAGGTAGAGAATGAAGCAAACACAGAGTTTGGCACCATATGCTTCGAAGTGATTCATGGCTATGTTGAGCAAATGAATTGTAAAATACTTGTTATTATAGACACACGTTATAAACACTTCTGATTTATGCTCAAGTTTATTACTGAAAATAGACGTTTATAAGCAGCAAAGTTGTAGATAAATTGTACCCTGAAGACAACTTAAAATTTATACTTCAATAGCTATTTTCTTCTTTTGTCAATGTGAGTGTGTGTATTATATATATTTCATTTCTGTTATATAAAGGTATGTCTACACTGCAAAGTTAATTTGAAATAACGGCCGTTATTTCGAATTCACTTTAATAGCGTCTATACATGCAAACTACTATTTCAAAATTAATTTGAAATAGCGGAGCGCTTAATTCGAATTTGGTAAAGCTCATTCTACGAGGAGTAACACCAAATTCGAAATAGCTATTTCGAATTAAGTGCTGTGTAGACACTTAATTAGAAATAGGGGGCCTTCAACCCTTCCCAGGGAGCCCTGGTGGCCACTCTGGGCACAGCCAGGAAAACTTATTCTCCTCTCCCCCAACCCCGGAACCATTAAAGGGGTAGACCCTGGCCATGGTGCCTGAGCCAGCTCCAAGCCTGTCCTCCCACAGCTAGCATTGGCCACCGGGGCCCCTGACCACTGGCAGCTAGCCCTCCACTGCTCCCCAGGAGCAGTCTGCCAGCTCACAGGAGCCTGAGAGGGACTGGAGAAGGCGGTCTCCTTCCTAGTCCAGGGTGGAGATCATGGACCTTATTCAGGTTTGGGGGAGATGCCCCCAACGTCCATGATCTCCGCACTAGATGGAGGAATTCGGCCATCTATGGCAGGATAGCTGCCAGCCTGGCCACCAAAGCCACATGTGAACCCAGGAGCAGGTTTGCATGAAAATCAAGTTGGTCCAGTGAGACCCCCAATCCTGGGCCCTGAGCTTCCCCTCCCCCTGCTTCCCCCTTCCAGCTCCCTCCTCCCAAGTTTCCTCCTCCCCTCTCCCACCTCCTTTTCTCAGTCTCCCCAGAGGTTCATTTCCCCCCCCCCCCCCCAGTTTTGTTCAATAAACCCAGTTTCTGGGCTTCATGTGGCCGAGTGCTGTGGTGTCCCGAGTGCGGGCACTCAGGGCACTCCAAGACAGGACTGCTTTGCTGTCCCTCATCGAGGTAGATAAGCAAGCGGGGAACCCTGAGAACTCCGTTTAAGCACAGAGCTCAGTTAGCCTCAGGCAGCAGCCCCAAACACTAAGTCCTAACCTGATGCCCTGCTGCCACTGGTTCCGGCCAGCCCTAACTTTGGTTCAGTGTCCACTCAGTGTGGACGTGCTATTTCGAAATAGGTTTTGTGTGTAGATGCGTTAATTTGAATTAGCTTAATTCGAATTAACTATTTCGAATTAAGTTAACTTGAATTAACGCTATAGTGTAGACGTACCCTGATTGAGTAACTTCAATTCTTACCTGTGCCTACAAAGCCTATTTTTTTTAGGCCTCTGAATTGGAGTATGTCCCCATCTTCTGTAGTTCTCTTACAGAAGCAATTACCTGTGCAAATAAGAGCCTACAAAAAATAGTTATCTTAACCAAAAATTCTAGCATTTAATCTTTTCCAAGGAAAGATAATTCTCATTAGGGATATGTAGCCAACAAAATTTAGCTATTCACATCCTACTGGGAATAACATTAAGTTGTGAGCATTCTGCTGAAAGCTTAGCCCATAATCTCTTGTTCTAGAGTTTATTTACTTTGAAAGGCAGCAGTATAGTATTTAAATTTGTACTCAGGAAGGAATTTATATTCATTCAAAACAGCAAAAATATATAAAACTAATGTCAAGAGTATAGGAAAGAGAGCTCTCCAAGGCTGAGTCTCAAGGGAAGGGCAAGGTCACTTATACAAAATCAGGTAACAGATTTCCTTTGGCTTCTCTTGCACAGTTATGGAATGTACAAAAACAAATCTTTATCTACTTTGCATTTACAAGTTTTTCACTAAGAAGCTAAGTAAGATTGTTATACTATATCCAGGTTTCAATCCTGTTTCCAGGATTACATAGCTAGTAAAATAAGCCTCCTATCTAGTAAGCCTCAAGAACAGTTCCAACATTAATACTGCTATAGGTAAAAACATGACATACAATGTAGGCATTAACATTTAATGTCAGATTAAACTCATGGTTATCAAAAAGTATTCAGCATGGTATTCCTCTACTATTGCCCCTACCTCCAAGATACATAAACTTAATGCAATATATAGATATATATATATAAAAATCACTGATTCACAAGTTAACTTTCCTTTTTATGTTTGAAAACCAAAGGCAAAGAACAAAAGTAACAATTATGTGAAATTCTCATTTAATAGATTGATGACATAAACAGTACAGGAACTGAATCAGCATCAGAGGTAATTGGATTTTTTTTTTTTTAACAAAAACATTCACCTATTTTTTTATTTTATTTTAATAAGGGGTTGGGTAAATAAATGGTACACTTTATTTTTCACTGAAATTCTGTAGCAAGGCTAAAAAAAAACTTGAGACATTGACTTGGTAGTATATGTTGTAGTTGTCTATGAGGCCAGCTTATTCTAACTTTAAAACAAATTTAAAAGGTGAATGACTTACCAACAATGAAAGTCAGAATAAAAAAAAATAATGAAGGCTTACATTTTCAAAGCCATGTAAAGGATACTGAGGTACATAAGACAGGGGGCCTCTAAATGCACTAGTGGCATTAAAAAAAAATCTAACCTTAAAAGCTCTTTGCCTTTTTAATCTTGAAATTTAAAAAGGATAATGTCAAGAGTTGTTTTAATGTTATAAGACATTCAAGATTTTTTGATGTTTTAAAAGAAAGAATGTTTGACATCTTTTAACAATAGCCTAGTTTACCTTTTTTATCATTTATTGCTTATTATTTATTGATTTGTTTAGTCGGTTTAACACATTGGGCTTACATGATAGTAAAATGTTGTTGTCAGTAAAATGTTGTTGTCTGAGGGATTCCATTATTATAAGAAGGCTAGATACCAGAAACACTGACACTTTAGTGAAAAATGGGAAAGTGATCACAACTGCTGCTACTGAAGTTGTTTTTAAACAAAATCTAAATGTTGGATCTAAATTACTAGACAGTCTTTCTTTAATGGTGATAGCTTAACACATGAACTTGTATTGCATTGGAAAGTCCAAACTGAACCATTTCAATTCCACCTGATAGCAGAAGATTTCATAAACAGAAGATTTCATAAACAAAAGAAGTTAAGTGTTTGAGTTGTCAGTGTTGCTGTAATCAGATAAGTTGTGCTGCATTACAAAGTATGTCCTTAAAAAAATTACTAAGGACTCTGTCCTAAATATCATGGTGACCAAATATGCAAGTAAAGGCAGTGGATCCCAGACTTCTGGGCACGTAAGACTGGAGGAACTGCCAGTTATTTCATATGCTATTTTTTAAACTATGTATTTGTTTCTGGATAAAGTTAGGGATGTTAAATATTGACTAATTGAATGGTCAATGCATTTTGCATTGACTATCTGATTAGTCAGTAGGGTTCCCACGCCCTTGAAGTGTAGCAACAGCCCTAGCAAAAGCGCCACATTGAGCCCGGGTCAGGAGGAGACTCCCTTGCTGACTGTGGGCTCTGTGCAGTGCTGCCACTTTGAAATGCTGTGAAGAGCCTGGTGTCAGACTTCTCACGGTGTTTTAAAGCAGCAGCACTTCACAGAGCCCGGGATCAGTGGGGGAGTCCCCTGCTGATCCTGGGTTCTGTGCGGTGCTGCTACTTGAAATGCCGCAAGGAGCCTGATGCCGGACTCCCCGCAGTGTTTCAAAGCAGCGGCACCACACAGAGCCTGGGATCATCTGAGGAGTTCTCAACTGATCCCGGGCTCCATGTGGCACTGCTGCTTTGAAATGCCCCGAGGAGCCTGGGGACACTCCAGCCGGCCCCGGGCTGCATGCGGCATTTCAAAGTGGCAGCGCAGCGTGGAGCCCGGGGTCCCCCATTCCCTTCCCTGCTCTTGCGGTCTCTTTTTTGATAGAGGCAGCGGGAGGAGGGGGAGCGACTAGTTGACTAACGTGTCAGCTACACAATAAGCATTTGCTTATCCTATAGTTGACTAGTCCTTCACATCCCTAGATAAAGAGTGTGTGTGTGTGTGTGAGTGAGTGAGTGAGTGAGTGAGTGAGTGAGTGAGTGAGTGAGTGAGTGAGTGAGAGAGAACAAATCCCGTATTAGCTTGTTTTCAAATGGAGCATGACAAGCTTAAAACTCAGGTACACGTACAAAATTTCAGCTGCCTTTTTCCCCAATCAGCCATGAACAGTTGTAGATAAGTGTAACTGTCAATGAAGACACTATTCTATGAACACTTGCTATTCCTCTCATTTCAACTTAAAATAGACTTCTCTTGATGCTCTTCTGTTGTCAGCAGAAAACTGGCTCTAAGATGTACAGGAAAATGAGCGTTGCTCTGGTCCCTACTTTTGGTCTCTATATAACTTTATGTTGGCATTTTTGAGAAGCACAAGTAACAATGACAGCTACTATGGAGAGTACTCCAAGGAGTCAATATTTATGGAAACAAATTTATTATTAACAACAGGAAGGTGATGATTCGTTGCTGGTAACAGTAGTGCCTGTCAAACCTAATAAAACATCTGGAAAGATGAAAAATTCTGAAGACACAGGAAGTGATAGAGAAGAAGAAAAGAGAATAAGAGATGAGGAACAAAAAAGATCCCTCAAGGAAGCCAAGTGTCTTTCATTTGTTATGGTAAACAAATCATGAGAAATACTTGGGAAACACAGATTTGATACTTAAAACTGTATTTAACTTTCATTTTTGTTATTTAGGATGAAGATGAAAATGAAGGCAGTGAAACAAATGAACCTCTTTCTCCTGGGAAACTGAAATTAACATTTGAAGAATTGGAAAAACAAAGACAAGAAAATCAAAGGCGGCAAACAGAGGAGGAGGCAAGACATCGTTTGGAAGAGGAAAAACGTGCCTTTGAAGAAGCTAGACAGCAAATGGTAAATACAGTATTCTTTTATAGTTGTGGATGGTTGTTTGTGTAGAATACACACTGCAAAAGATTAAATCATAATGAGGTTTAACAGTTCAAATTGAGGGCTGACAGCATCAGTAGATTCAAAAATACTTTCTGCCCAAGATACTGATTCATTTGAATCTTGGCATAGTCATGTAAACAAAGCACTTGGTATGAATGAAGCTTCCTTTTCTTAAAAGCATGTCGTCATATTCATTCTTACAAAATGAAGCTACATGTTAGAGCACTCCAGTTCTACAGGCCAGTGTTTTAATCTTTTGGAATTGAGCATAAATAGATTTTATTCTATTCTTAAAGTGACTCTAGTTCTTATTTTTCAACTAATATTGATTGAATTTAAACTAATCCAGATGACTGCACCACAGTTGTGGTTATCAGTATTATTCTACTAGTTTTCAATCACATACCTTTCCCAGTTGGTTAAATAATGTTTAGCTATCTAAGTTTTGTCTAACTTCAATGGTAATTTGAGCACTGCAATAGCCAGTATTTTCACACATGATAGCACTTCAAGGCAATGGTTTGGAGTTATTTCTTATTCACCTTTTGTTTATCTACCATGTTTATATTCATCACTAATATGTCTCTGGAGTACAAGAGAAAGTAGATGGGGAAGGTTAGGTCACTGTTCTTGTTAGGGGCTTTAAACATAATACACAGGTTAAGAAGAGTCCATATAAATCTGGGTATAGACCTGAGATTACCCACAAATACAAAGTTTGTTTTAAAAGTCAATGATACATATAGCACATATTTCACTCTAGCTTAAGCCTGGAGGAAATTTAGCCTAACGTGTTTTCAAACCTAGAGAAAACAAATCCTTTCCTCTCCCCACAGGTCCCAGCAATAGCTCTCTAATAGGGATGTCACAATTAAGTGTGGGCTTATCAGTTACTCCTGTCAACTACAGGCATTCAGATTGAGGCCTGACACCATTAGTAGTTTCAAACTACTTTAAGCCAGCTTCCCACAAGCACTTGATCCACCTGCTGCCTCTGATAGGCAGCAGCTTAGGGTGAGGAGAATAGACAGGAGCCAATATATGCGGGGAGCCAGCTCTGTGGGACCCGCCTACCCCCCTTGCTGCCTCCTACAGCAGCAGGGGGCAAGAAGGAGGACAGCAAGCTCCCCCCTGCACCAGCTCGATGGTGACGCCTTCCCCCTTTCTCCCCGTGCTGCTGCCTCTGCTAGAGACAGCAGCATGGAGCAGGGGAAGTTGTTGCAAATCAGCCTCTGTCTGCAGTAGCCCAGCCTTGTCACGGATGGAGACTGCTCCGTGGCAGCAGCCCGTGTCTGCCAGGGTCTGAGCTCCCTGCAGAGCAGCCTCCCCCATGCTATCACCCTGTTCTGCTGCCTCTGATACGGACAGCACATGGCATACCAGCTTTCAAATTCCTGCATTTCAAAGCGTAAGTGTCTCCATGGAGCCTGGGGTCAGCGGGGACTCAGAGTCCCCCGCTGACCCTGGCTCCAGGCAGGGCTGCTGCTTTGAAACACCATGCAGAGCTGGGGTCACCTAAGGAGTCCCCAGCTGATCCCAAGCTCTGTGGAAATGCCGCGCACAATGTCAGCTGGGGACTCCCCGGTTGATCTCAGGGTTCATGCGGCACCGCCCCTTTGAAACACCGCCATGGCATTCCAAAGCGGTAGGACTGCACAGAGCCCAGGGTAAGGTTCCATGCAGTGTTGCCGCTTTGAAGTACCTACTCTTCCTCCCCTTCCCCTCCCCCCGCTTTGCTGCCTTTATTTGATATTGGCAGCAAGGAGGGGGAGGAGAAATCAACTAGTCCTTAACATCCTTAATTCAGATGTCCGTTTTTCTCCAACATACAGGGTGCACACTGATATTTGCACTATAGAATCACAGAATATAAAACTGGCAGGGACCTCGAGAGATCTTCAAGTCCAGTCCCCTGCCCTCACAGCAGGACCAAGCACTGTCTAGATCAGGGTTGGGGAATAATTTTTGACAGGAGGCCACTCCAAGCATTTAGAAAGTGGTCCAGGGCTGCACTCTTCCGTGATATTAATGGAGGACGTGTGGGGTCTGAGATAGAGGTTAGATGCAGAAGGGAGGTTGGTTGAAGGAGGCAGTTGTGACCTTGGATACTGAACAAGGTGCATGGCATTGGATTGTGACCCAGGGCAGGAAATTGGAGAGGATGCAGGGGTTTGGGTTGTGAGCCAGGGCAGGAGGCGACTGATCTGGGGGGGGAGGGGAAGCAGGAGGGAAGCAAAGGATTTGGGTATGTGGAGTAGGGGGGGGAAGAGGGTTGGGAAAGGCAAGGGCTGGGGTGCCAGAGGCAGGGTCTGGCTAGGAGACTTATCAGTCAGCAGCGTGTTCCTGAATTAGCCTCCCTGCCTGCCTCATCCCTGCAAACGCTGCAGCCATGTGCTCTGTGAATAACTTCAAGCCCCTTGTGGTTAGTGGCTGCCTGTTATTTAAACAGGCAGCTTCCATTGGCCAGTTTCTGTCCATAACCTGGCCAATGGGATTGTGCTGGGAACGAGAGCAGCTCCTAAAGCTTTCCCCCCCTCCCTGTTGGGTTTTTAAACTGAAACTGCCCCACAGTTTTGTTTCTGAGCTGTGTTTGGTGGGTGAGGCAAGCGGGGAGCCTTCCTGGAGCTCTCCCCAGCGTCCGTGGGCCAAATGTGGTGGCTTGGAGGGCCTGATCTGGCCTGCCGGTCATATTTTGCACAGGGCTGGTCTAGATCATCCCTGTTAGATGTCTATCCAACCTACTCTTAAATATCTCCAGCGATGGGAGATTCTACCACCTCCGTAGACCAGTTTTATGAATGGAATTATTTCGATGCACCATGCAAAATATTATTTCTGAGAATTGAATAAACTACACACGTTTGATAGCTACAGACATTTTAATTATACTAAACTGTTCCTGGGCAGACTGTAACCATATTGCTCTTGAAGTAGTATTCTTATAGCAACATATTGTAAAGATTCTGATTCTGCACAAAATTATGGAAACAGAGACAGCTGAGAAAATTGGAGACACTGAAAATTTCCAAAACCAAATAGTTGGAACCCAGCATCACAAAGCCTCCAAACTTGTGAGTGTGTTATGGGATCAAAACACCATACCTGTGCTTGAAACCAAATCTCTGTTTTCCAGATGGTTATCCTGTTCTCCTACTAGTAAACCTGAGCACAACAGCTATCCACCATTATAAATTTTGCAGTTTCGGAAGGGAATAATTCAATAATTTCCCTCTATTTTTTCCTCTTTCAATGGATATTCAGTAATTTAAATCATTCTGAAAAGCTCATATCCTATAATTTTCTTACCTCTGAGCAAGAGCTCAGTGCCATGATGCTTAGAGTGTGATGCACATAAAGCAGCGGTACCTTCATAACTCATGGACGCATTTTCTCTTTAGACATACCAGCAGTTGAAGGAGTGTTCATTGTTAGCTGCTTCCTTTCATTCTTAATTGCAGTTGGCAAATCCCAGTCTTCTCCTTGTAGATGGGCAACAGGGAAGATGTTGACACATCTCGTTTGCATTCTTCACTGATGTTTTGTTTTCTGGAGGAGGAACAGAACCATTGTCAATTTGTGTCAAAAATAAAATGCTAATATATTGTAGTAGTCTATTTATAAAACCTCAGTTGGCTACTATCATCATTTTTAGCAAATCAGCATTGAGGGAATGCACTTCATGTAAATAAAGAGACTACAGACCAGTGCATTTACATAATACTTCTGCTACCTAAGAAAGGTCTATTAATTTCCCTTATCTGAAAATGAAGCTAACAACATAACTGAAAATTCAGAGGGAGAACTTAAAGTTATTCAGATTGTGCCTGAGTAGCTAAATACTTAAAGTATTCAGTATATGGGCTTTGAGACGCTGTCTTGTTTTTATATTTCCTAGAGGGATCTTTTCTTTCTTCCCACTGACCCAAACAGAGTAAACACTTTTTTTTCTAAAGGCAAACAAAGAGGAAGAAGATAGAGACAATGAAAATTCTATTAAAGAATTCCGTCCTGGTAAACTTAGACTCAGTTTTGAGGAATTAGAAAGACAAAGGAAAGAGGGAGAAAAGAGGAAAGCAGAAGAAGAAGCCAGAAGACGCATAGAAGAGGAGAAAAGGGCATTTGCTGAAGCAAGGAAAAGTATGGTAAGACACTGCTTAACATTTGAGTGATTTTTTTTTTCATACCTGAATTCTGCCAGCAGAATGCACTTCTGAAAGTGGTATTAGAGCACATCTGCCTATTCATTAGCATACATTTGAGCTGCTTCATTAACCCAACTAATTATTTGAGAATGAGCCATCTGGTTAGTTAAATTTAAGTTAGTAAAATAAATATACAAACAGAGCTGCCCCAGGAAACATTCCTTATAATTGAAAATTACCCACGAGTTACTGCTTGTCAACAGTATTACACTATTTGAAACTCAATAGAAAATCAAAGAATCATTATAATGAAAAAAATGCTTTCCTTTCCTGGGGAATTTCTGTATCCCTCTAGCTCTCCTACATCCTCAGTTCATACTGCCATCTTCAAGACCACAGACCAGTCATGATCCAACTGGCTGAAAACAAATATGTTCACTTGAAATCCACCTACAATGACCCTCTAAGGCCTTGTCTACATTGACATTTTGTCCCCAAAAACTGCCTTTCAGTGACAAAACAATGCAAGCATTTACACTGCAATGATACTTTTGTTAGGAAAAAACACTCAATTTTGGTCACAAAAATCTTCTAGCCCCAAGAGACTTTTTTTCTTTCCCTTGCCTTTATTGTCTACAAAGCCAGCATGGACTGCTATTTGTTTTGTGATCGCTGTGCTCAGTGTTTTATGACCTCTGCTGCCCAGCAGACACAAAACAGTTGCTACTGGACCACTGTGGGGAACAAGATACTGGAAGAGACGTAATAATGGCCTAGAAATTTCATGTTCTCAAATACAACCTTAATGAGAGAAACCTTTGTCAGACACAAACAATGCAAACCGTTTAAAAAAAACAAAAACAAAGCAACACCCCAGTGAATTAAGCCATGCAAATAAGCAACAACAGCTTTGGCAAGAACCGTGTTTTGTTAGCAGTAATAGTAGTAACACTTTCCCTAGCATAAATAGGAATAAAAACTGCCATAGACCAGAGCCCTACATTATCATAAGCAACCCGGAAGAACTATTAGGAAAATCTTAGTTTAGAAAATGAAGTACTGCTGCTTTAGCTTAGGGATGTTAAATATCGACTAATTGAATAGTCAATGCATTTTGTTTTGACTCCTTGATTAGTTGATAGGGCGCCTCTACCTTTAGGGCTGTTGCTACACTTCAAAGGCAAAAGTGCCGCATGGAGCCCAGTTCAGCTGGAGACTTGCCCGCTTACTCTGGGTTGCGTGCAGCGCTGCTGCTTTGAAACACCACAGGGAGCCTGGTGTCAGGCTCCTTGCGGCATTTCAAAGCAGCAGCACCGCACGGAGCCCAGGGTCAGCAGGGGAGTCCCCAGCTGATCCCGGGCTCCACATGGCCCTGCCTCTTTGGAATGCTGTGAGGCGCCTAATGCCGGGCTGCATGTGGCGTTTCAAAGTGGCAGCGCCTCACGGAGCCTGGGGTCTGGCCCCAGGCTCCAAGTGGTGCTGCCACTTTGAAGAACCCCCCTTCTTTCCTCCCCTTGCTGCCTCTTTATGATAGAGGCAGCGGGAAGGGGAAGGGGGAAGCTACTTGTTGACTAGTTCCTCACATCCCTACTTCGGCAGTAGTGAAGACAGGACTTGTAATTTGTCCACAACTCCAAGAGACAAATGAAAAGTTTAACCCTGTAGATACAACGGTTGTAATACGAATAAGACTACAATCCTATCATGATTTTTAAGACAAGACAGGCAAAGTTGAAAAGGGTGGCTGCAGCCACGGCTTTGTAAAATTTCTTCTTTAATGGAATACAAGCTAGAATAGAGTGTTACACTTTTGCAAATAGACAGTGTCCACCTTCACTTTCTGCTCTTACTAACTCTAGCAGTAGCAATTGGGTCCTCAAAACTTCCTTCTTGTGGGGCAAGCGTCACTATTACAGTAATATCAATACAACATATTTTGCATTGGGAGGAAGGAACTGAAAAATGCTGTCTCCCTCTCATCCCCTTCGCCCAACATTTTTGATAGTTTAAAATTATCTATTTTTTTTCAGTATGAATCTGAACAATGACAACAGAAACCCTCATCAATATGAAAATAAGTTTTATTCCTCAAGGTATAACAAATGACATGACTGCAAAGTGACAACCAAAAACATTTAAGATGTTAAGGATCCTAAATTAAAAGAATACATAGAAAGTCAACATTCCTAAAATGAATCTCACAAGGGTTTGAAAAGGTTATTTCCTCTCAATCTTACAATCTTGAATTCAACATTCCTAAGGAGAAGACATTAAAAAAAAATCTAAAAGAGCAATGCAGGAAGGACTTGGATTACTTACAGTATTTGTACTAAAATTTAGGCCTTGATAGGGCTAAATTTTCCCAGTAGGTTTAATTTTAAATTTTTAGTATGATCTTAAAAACTTTGTTGTTGCTGAACTAAAGTGTTTTTAAAAACGTCCAAAGTATTTATAGATTAGGGCTAGAAAAACATACCACTGTCTCTGCTTTCTTTCAAAAGCCCTCCCTCTTCCACAGGTTCTCCTGCTAATCTTGTTTCACATTCCTCTTTAACAACTTTTGTCACCATCAAGTTAGCCACCTTCAGTTTGGAACATTCAAGATGATTTTTATCACTTCCTTTCAATTAAATTAGACTAGTAGAGGGGTGCTCTAGTCCAGTGGTCTCCAACCTTTTTACACCCAAGATCACTTTTTATATGTCAGAACAAGCCAAGATCTATTCCCCATCCTTCCCCCAAGACTCCACCCCTTCCTTGAAGCCCTGCCCTCTCTGTTCTCGTCCTTTCCATCACTTCCTATCCCCAGCCCTTATACACTCTCAGGGTACAACTACACTACCACTTTTTTCCTGATTCTTCTGTAGGAAGAGATTTTTCCAATATTTGGCCTGTCTAGACCGGACCAAATGTCAGAAAAATCCCTTCTTCCGGACGCCCACTATTCCTTGTGGAACGAGGAATACTGGGACCAAAAGAGCATGTTTGGTCTTCCGCTAAAAAAAAAAAAGAGCAGAAGAACGCATCCCTGGACGCAGATCAGTTTTTCCAGGAGACCTCTGTAATCCTGGAAAAACTTCTTCAGTCTAGCCATACCCTCATTGGGTTGAGACAGAATGTGTGGGCTCTGGGGGGAATGAGGGATTTGGGTGTGGGAAGGGGTGAGAGGTGCAAGCTCTGGGAAGACATTTGAATGCAGGAGGAAGTGGAGAAGGGGATGCTGGTTCGAGGAGGGAGCTCCAGGCTGGGGAGTGTTGGGGTCAGGTGGAGGGTTGGGGTACTGAGCAAGCCACAGGCTTGTGGATGAGAAGGTGAAGGAATTTGGGCTGGGGTATGAGGGGCTCAGGACAGGGAGGTGGGGAGTATGATGGCCTCAGGACACAGATTTTTGTTGTGTGGATGGTGCAGAAGTGTTTTGGCAGAAGACTGAGGATGTAGGGGTGCAGGAGTTTGGGGATGTGAGAGGCTCAGGACAAGGGATTCCAGTGTATGATAGGCTCAGGTCTGGGGGAAGTGCAGGAGTGTTATGATGCTGCGGCCAGATGGGGGCTTGGCGGCCAGGCTTCATTTTTAAATAAAATATGTCAAACACAAAAAGTATCAGCATTGTCTTTATTTACAAGAAGGGCAGGGAACCTGTTTTGAGTCAGGGGTCACTGACCCACAGAAAAGTCAGTTGGGTCCACACAAGTGAGATGCAAAAAAATAAACTCCTCCAAACCCCCCCCCCCCGTGGCCCCAACTGTGCTGGTGGGAGCAGGGGACATGGTAATGGGGAAGGGTGGTCCCCTACAGAGGAGGGAACCCTCAGCACATGTCTCCTCTGGGACCTCCTAGCCCCTCTCCCCTGCGCAGCAAGTCCCTGGCACGCCACAAACCTGGGCTGTGGTACCGCGCTGGCTGTTTGGGGGAGGGGGAGCAGTCAGTGCACTGAAACTCCGGAAGTGGCACGCAGCTGCCGGACTTCCTTTCACCCTGCAGGAAGCCAGCACTACCTCCATTGTTGCTGGAGGTAGGTAATGGGGCTTCTTTGGGGTGAGGGAAAAGGGGGGCCCCCCGAACGCCTCGCGATCGACTGGTTGAGCCCTCCCGATTGACCAATAGATTGCGATCAACAGGTTGGTGACCACAGCTCCACAAATTATTTTCATGGGGCTTTCACCAGGGATATAGCTGGCCTGTTGTCTTTTCATGGGTTTTGCTTATTTGCAGTCCATTGACTGATCTTTAACAGCTTCTGTTCAATTAGCTTCCCGAAGTGTTTCTGAATCGAACATATGAACTAATGTATCAACAGCAAAAAGCTCCCACATGTCTTCTATGGTTTAGATACAGTTACCTTTTTCAACCCTAAGTGAATGGATTGTTGGTTGGTTGGTCTTTACCTCCATCTTGTGCTGATGTAACTCATCTTAACTGACATAAGCTTACCCTATTAAAGAGAATTCAAGAGCTGGGAGCGGGAGAAGCCAACAGCAGATAGTGAAAGGGCAAGAAAAGTCCTGAAAGGGTTGAGATAAAATGAGGATTAGGGACAAAGTACTGCAACAAGAGAAAATAACAAAAGGAAGTTTAAAACAAACAAAAGAAGTTTTTCTTCAAATAGCACAGTCAGCCTATGAAACTCCTTGCCAGAGGACTGAAGACTAGGACTTTAACAGAGTACAAAAAGAATTAGATAAATTCATGAAGGTTAGGTCCATCAATGGCTATTAGCCATGATGGGTAGGAATGGTGTCCCTAGCCTCTGTTTGTCAGAGGCTGGAAATGCATGACAGGAGAGGGATCATGTGATGATCACATGCTCTATTCACTCCCTCTGGGGCATCTGGCATTGGCCACTATCAGAAGACAGGATATTGGACTAGATGAACCTTTGATCTGACCCAGTATGGCCATTCTTATATTCTTAAAATGTATTAGTTTTGTAGCAGGTCAAAGGAACAGATTCTACGGTAAGAAGAATAATCTGAATACAGGCATTGCTTGAAAGAAGACTTAACAAAATAAGCAACAAATGCACAAACCCACTTTTTAGTTTATGGTGAAGCTGAAAGGTTTGTTTTATAATTTTTTTGTTTTGTTTGTGCTTGCTTTAAACTTGTTGGTTTTGGGGAAGCTGAGTCTAAAACATTGTTTGAGCTTACACACATAAAGGGAGGAAGGAAATTGGAATCTTCACACAACCTTATCAACATAACTTTGCTCCTTACCTGGGAGCATATAGTGTTCAGAACTACACAAGTGCTCAGCTTTCTCTCTCTGGATGTCAGCTCTAATCCCACTAATTCGCTATTCACCAGTCTTCCATGACAGACAAAATTTGAATTTCTAGTGCCAGAATATCAAGCAAACTTTCTTTTTGGTCAGAAACTGTAACCTTTTATGCCACCCAGAAAAGCTTTTAAAAGGCCATAAGGTAATTTTTCCCTTTGCATGTCACTAAGGCTGTGTTTACATTGGCACGATCTTGCGCAAAAGTGGGCACTTGTGCCAAAACTTGCTGCCTGTCTACACTGGCCGCGAGTTCTTGCGCAAGAACACTGACGTTTTAAAGTATGAAATCAGTGCTTCTTGTGCAAGAACTATGATCCTCCTGCTCAGGAATAAGCCCTCTTGCACAAGAAAGCCCTATGGTTAAAATGGCCATCAGAGCTTTCTTGCGCAAGAAAGCGTCTACACTGGCATGAATGCTCTTGCGTAAAAGCACATCTCTTGCGCAAATGTACGTGCCAGTGTAGATGCTCTCTTCTGGAAGAGTTTTTGAACAAGAACTTTTCCACAAAAGAGTTCTTGCACAAAATCATGCCAATGTAGACGTAGCCTAAGAGCTTTGAAAGGAGCAAGAGGGGAAAGGAAAAAAGAAAGAGATGCTGAAGAAGTGAATTACTAAAGGCCACTTGCACTGTTGAAGTTACATGGGACAAGCTACCATAAGTGTCTGACCAGCTTCATGAAGTTATATCTAAGTTGTGTCATTTCAAAACAGCTTAAGGAGCTGAACTGTTTTATTAATTATTGCTTCAGATTTCTGAAATGTTAACTTTAGTTACCCAGATCACAAAATAGGGTCCCTCTCAAATTAAACACCAAAAAAACAAGCCAAGGACTGTCCTCAAAACTCTAAAGAAGGATGCCTGTGGGAAACTTAGCTGCATACCTGTAAAATTAGAGTGTCAGAAGGAATATTTAAGAACAGAAGAATAGCCATACTAGGTCAACCCAAAGGTCAGTCTAGCCCAGTATTCTGTCTTCTGATAGAGGCCAATGGCAGGTGCCCCAGAGGGAATGAATAGAAAGGTAATCATCAAATAATCTATTCCCTATCATCACCCATTCCCAACTTCTGGTCGTGCATAAAAGCATACATAAAATGTGAAAAGCACTAGATTTAAAGCTTTATTTCAGTTGGTGTGCAAAAGCCCACAAAACATGTTCTTCATAATTTGTATATTGTGTACATGCTAGTATGCTAATATAAATGAAAGAAAACTGAATACAAATACACAAACTGCATAGAAATGAAAAATAAAATCAGCTGAAGAATTTAACTTTAAATCACCTTCAGAGTTCTATAAAAATTATGCATGATTTATTCACCCTGTTTTAACAACTGGGAAAATGAAGTAGATGTTAAGCAATTTGCCTGATCAGTTAGAACTGAAGCTTTCCTGGCTGCCACTCCTTTGCGCAGATAGAATTTCTTGTTCACCCCGTATTGTTGAACCATTATTTTTTAGGGGAAAAAAACCCATTGTTTTATAGCTTATGATAAATTGTTTTGCCTCTAAATGCTGATCATTTTACTGCTATGTTAAATAGGGATGTAAAATCCCAGTTTAATCAGTTAAACCTTAAGTTTAACCAGTTAAGCGGGATCTCAGAGAGGACCGCTCCAGCTCAGCTGTCCCCACCCTGCATGCCTGGCAGCAGGAGCTAATAGCCTCTTGTATTTGTGTTGGGGGGACTTTTGCTCCCATTCCCCCCACCCCCCAACACACAAGTGCATGGGGTAGCCAACTCCTAACCTCATGGTGAACTGTGGGTCAGGGGCTGCTCCCAGTTACCTGTTCACATCCCTATTGTTAAACTGATCAAAATTAAGTGGGAATGAGAGCACATGGATTCATTTGATTTCTGCATTAATATTGTCTAGTCTTGTACATTAAAGCCTCTTCTATCTTATTTCATTGTGATGTAGCTAAAGGTCCAATTATCACATCCCCAAATTTTGTATTCTAAACACACTCAATTCTAAGTTTAGCACAAGTACACAAAATGTATCAAAACTGGCAACAGATAATTATTTTCAATAGGTACTGGATGATGAGACCCCAGAGATGTTTAAAACAGTTTCTCAAGAATCTCTTACACCAGGTAAATTGGAAATTAATTTTGAGGAGTTACTGAGACAAAAAATGGAAGAAGAAAAGAGACGCACAGAAGAACAGCGCAGGCAAAAACTGGAAATGGAGAAGCAAGAATTTGAGCAGCTCAGACAAGAAATGGGAGAGGTTTGTATTCTCAAAATAATCTGAATGCATTACTTCCCTAATAGCCAATAATAAATCGATTACTTCAGTTTACTACTTAAAATCCTAAAATTTAAGTATTTTAGGTATTGAGAATAGGAAATGCAAACTGCAAGTGATAAAGCTAGAAGGCAAATGAAAATTCACAATGTTTTAAAAATCTCAACTACAAAACTAATCAAATTATTTTTGAATGCTTGTGTAGAGCAATAATTGGGGCTGGAAATACTGTCAAAACCTTCAAAAGTTTGAAAAAAGGAATATGAAGCTAATGCCTGGCAGATTCAAAGTGAGTAATAAGAGCTTCAGGATTTGAGATTTCTGATTTGGTTTGGGACTCCATCTTAGAACATTCTAACTAGTTTATCAATGCTGCAATGAGCGCGAAGAGGTATCTTGAAAAAAAAATGTAAAGAGGACAATGATTTAGTTCCAGTCCAAAACTGTCATTGCTTATGTATTTTCCGCTTAAAATATTCATCTAGGCTATGTCTACACTGGCAGTTTCTTGCACAAGAACTCTTTTGCAGAAGAGTTCTTATGCAACAACTCTTCCACGAGAGAGCATCTATACTGGCATGTGCTTTTGCACAAGAGATGTGCTTTTACACAAGAGCATCCATGGCAGTGTCGACGCTCTCTTCTGCAAGAAAGTTCTGCTGGCTATTTTAACCATTAGGGGCTTCTTGTGTAAGAAATTCATGCTGCCTGTCTACCCTGGCCTCTTCTGGAAGAGCTCTTGCACAAGAGGGCTTCTTCCAGAGAGGAAGCGTCAGTTCTCACGCAAGAAGCCCTGATTTTCTACAGTACAACGTCAGTTTACTTGCGCAAGAACATACGACCAGTGTAGACAGATGGTATGTTGACAGACAGTATTGTTTTTGCACAAGAGTGGTCGTTTTCATGCAACAACGTGCCAGTGTAGACATAGCCCTAGTGTTTTTAAAAGTAAAATATTCACAATTTGCCTTCTGCTATTAAGTTCTGTGCAGTTTAACTACATATAGCCTAACAGCAGTTTTCAAACTACACGTCATGACTCAGTACTGGTTGTGGAACGTCAGGCACTGGGTCTCACTGCTGTAGGGTAATCAACGGCAGTGTAAAGGAAGGTTTCCTACCAATCCTGGCACTGCAGACTGTGCTGTGCCCCAGAAGTGGCCAAGAGCAGGCCAGATTCTTAGGTGAGAGCAGGAAATGGTGGGGGAAGGAAGAAGAGTGCCCTGGACTTTGTGCCCTACTCCTGCCCTGTGCACTAACTCCATACTCCTATTGGCTAGAACCTGCTCCAGGCTGCTTCTGAGGTACAGTATCGTGTGTGTGGTGCGAGGAAAGACAAGAAGCTTGCTTTAGCACTCCTACTGTACCGCTGACCAGGAACTGCTTAAGCTAAACCCCCCTCCTGCCCCAGCCCAAAGCTGAAGCTACTATCCTCACCCCCACTTCAGAGCCCATACTTTAGTCAAATTAATGTTGTATTGTGGGCATCAACAATTTTCTTAAACTGGGTCATAAGAAAAAAATGTTTGAAAACCATTTGTGTAACATACCTGCACTGTGTATGATTCTCCAATATTTAAAGAATTACTTAATTTTCTCTTTCAAAAAAGCAGCTTTTTATTTTTGAAGAATAGGCTTTATTATGATATAATGTATTATTGTCAGTATGATCCTGTTAATAAATTGGACTCTTGGGCAGCATGATATAGGAAGTCTTACTCAAAAGTTAAAAGGCCTCTAATTACCATGGGTAACAACTTTTAGTAACACTTCATTGGCCTGTGTGAAATAAGTTGGAGGTCTCACATTCCTGGTAAGCAGCAATCTACACCAAAAATACCAGATGTCAGATTCACCAGAAACACAGATGTAGAGACTGACCTATGCTTTTGCACTTAAGAGTGAAGTACACTGGGTGAGTAGCATGAAGCATCTTACACTACCACTGCTGTTTTATGACAGAAGGCTTTGCCTCCACAAAGATCTTGTGCTTATGCAGTGCCATATCAATAAAGCACCCCTCACATGAAATGACTTTAAAGGACAGTAACTTGGAAGGACTGCATGAAGGTGTAAGAGCCTTTCAAAATAATAGAATTGGTGATGAAGAATGATTGTTGCTTCATCATGTTAACTCACATGATACCGAAATTAATCAGTTATTCCACTATTAACAGAATACCAATTGACATTTAAATGCTTTCCTACATTTTCAAATATGTTGATTTTAGTTACAATACAGAATACTAAGTGTATGCTGCTCATGTTATATTTATTACAAATACTTGCACTGTAAAAATAGTATCAATTGCTCATACAAATATGTAATGCAATCTCTTTATTATGATAGTACAATTTACAATGTAGATTGTTACATAATTGCATTCAGAAACAAAACAATGTAAAACTTTATAGAGCCTGTAAAAGTCCCCTCAGACCTACTTCTTGTTCAGCTGATCACCAAGAAAAACTAATGTGTAAATTAGCAGGAGATAACACTGCCTGCTTCTTGTTTACAATATCACCCAAAAGTGAGGCGTTCACATGGCATGTTTGCAACTAGCATTGCAAAGTATTTGTGTGCCAGGTATTCTGACCAATTGTATGCCCCTTCAAGGTTGGACCACCATTCCAGAGGAATGAAAATACACAAATTATATTTGTGACTGAACTCCTTGAGGGGAGAATTGTACGTCTCTTGAAGTGTTTTACCTTACATTTTTGCCATATTTCATGTTATAGCAGTCTTGGATTATGATCCAGCACGTTTTTGTTTTAAAAACACATTCACTACAGATTTCACAAAATGCAACTGTCAAGGCTGTTCCTGTGATTTCTAAAGATAGTAAGACACTCAACCCAAGGATTATGAATCCAAAGTGCCTTTCAAAATCTGACACACACAAGGCTGGAGCATGCTCTCAGAAGTCTTAAAAGAGCAACACTCCAATATGGAAACTACAGAATCCAAACTCCTTTAAAAAAGCCAGCTTTGTGATGGTGGCATCTGACTTGTATGACAAACATGTACATGTATAGGTCCGCACTGCTTTGAATCATTATTGAGCAGAACCAGTCAGCATGGACCATATCAGCTTGGACACATGTCCTTTGGAATGGTGATTGAAGCGTGATGCACATGAATCTTTAGTGCATCTAGCAAGTCAATTTCTTGCAACTCCAGCTACAAAAGTATTGTGTGAATGCTGTCCTCACTTTCAGGTGACATTGTAAAGAAGCAGACAGCAGTATCTCCTGTAAATGTAAACAGTCATAATTGAATGATTAGCTAAACAAGAAGTAGGACTGAGTGGACTGGTAGGCTCTAAAGTTTTACGTAGTTATGTTTGAATGTAGGTTTTTTTAAAAGATAATTTCACATTTGCATGTTCAACTTTCATGATAGATTGCATTACAGTTCTTGTAATTGAGGAATGAAAAATACTCTCTGGTTTTTTATCATTCAAACTTTTGTAAAGTGAGCGCTGTAAAGTGAGCAATGCCATCTGTTGTAACTGAAACTAACATTTGAAAATGTAGAATATCCAAAAATATTTAAATAAGTGGCATTGTATTAGCAGTGCAATTAATCAACATTTTTAATTGCCTGACAGCCCTATTTTGATGCAATTGGCATATTTTTATCTTTTAAAAATATTTACATATTTTGTATGTGTGCCACCTTAAAAGAAAATTGAAAGTCCCTATGCCTACCACCATCTTCTGACACTTCAGTTTAATTAGATTTAGGAAAAATTTAGTTACACTTGGCTTTTTTGTACAAAACCACATTTCTAAATCAGGCACTCTTAATAGTTTATTGTAATTGTTTACAGGAGGAGGAAGAGGCTGAAACCTTTGAATTAAGCAGAGAATATGAAGAGCTAATAAAGTTAAAAAGAAGTGGTTCTATTCAGGCAAAAAACTTAAAAAGCAAGTTTGAAAAAATTGGAAAATTGTCTGAAGAAGAAATACAGAAAAAAATAGAAGAGGAGAGAGCTAGAAGAAGAGCAGTAGACCAGGAAATAAGAGAGAGAGAAACAGAGAAATTTCATGAGGTAAATTATTTCCAATGATTGCTAAAATGTTGTCAGTTTAGTTTAGCTGTTGAGATTCTAAAGTGTACCTTTTATCATCAGTAAGCTGCATTTGAGGTGCAAGAGCGAACTTGTCCAAAGTACCTAATGACCCTAAAGTGAATGATGCCCTTCCAGCAGAATTTCCTCCATCTCCATAGTGATCCCCTTGATTTTCTCTATTCCCCACAATGGCCATCTGAGGATGTCCCTCCTGGCCATTCTTACCACCAACCTGTTTTCTCTATACTTGCAACACTCTGTGTCATATCTTTCCTTAAAGAAGACGTATGTGTTAAGCTGCACTCTAGGATGTGCTGTTTTAACAACATCAAAATCTACTGCCTTCCTATGAGTGGACTCCACTTTCTGATTTAGGTGTGACTCATTAAGTCCCCATATCCCATATTTTACTCACTTCTCAGTTTAAATCTTCCACCAGGACCTGTTCAACTTCCTGTTTTCCCTTCCCTCCCTTTCTGTGAATAATGCAGTGGCACAACTTCCCTAACTCACTCTTTGCTAGGAAAAACAAACTTTGGCATAAGAGCTCCCTCCCCGATATACACTTCCAACCTCTCTGAGGGGCAGTAGGGAGACAGGAGACACAAAGACTACCATGGCACCAAAGCTGCCTGGGGAGTCCCCACTCCTCTTTCCCCACATACCTTAACAGCCATTGTAAAATGTTGCTTGAGAATGTAGTGAAGTCAGGAGGTCTGAGTCTCACCTTCAACACCCCGAATCAGTCCCCAGTACAAAAATGTTTCATAAAACCTCAAGTTCTACCCCCCTTTTACTGGCATTGAACAACTGAACCCCTATTCATTTGGCATTTCTTCATTTTTTTCCTTTCTATCTCAGGTACTTTCTTTTTTAACCTCTGCTCAACTTCCAGGTAGATAAAAGAAAAAACAATTCCCAAAGTTAAGATAAGGAGCTGACTTCCCTGCAGATAATGCATTTTTTAAAAAAATATTAAACCTTCCCCCAGGGAAGTCCTTTTTACAACTGCGTCCTGTCTTAGCTGGTTCCCAAAGGCTTCCTTTGTTTAGGAACAGAGGTGGTGGTAAGGGAAAGTCATGTTGGAGAGGAAGCAGGGAATGAATTGGCAGTGTCCAAAGTGGTTTCTGGGAAGGCCAGAGATATCTTAGTAGTGAAGGGACAGTAATGTTTTTAATGGTACAGTACAGTTTAATCTAGTCTTTGCTTTTTTTTTTCCTTAAAGAATTCTTTCAGGGAAAAGAGGAGGAGGGGGAGATCCCCATTTGGGAGCAGGGATTTCTATAGCAAATTTGAGGGAAAGAGGATCTCCAACAGTTTTCTAAAACAAGCAGGATAGGCTTAATTTTTTTTTTTTTTAACAGAAAAACTTGGGAGATGGTCAAAAGATGCACATGACTCTTGGAAACAGACAAGAAGGATTTGGGGAGGCTTTATAGTTGAACTGAACCCAAAAAGGATAAGGACCTTATCGAGTAAAATGTCCCCCACCCCTTACTCAAACAAAAAACAGCAAACACTTAAAAGGGTTCTTATAACCCCTGTATTTCTATTTTATCTATTACTTTCTTGCTCTAGTCAAAGAAAATTTAGTGCACCACATCGTATCACTATGTACAGAGCTAAGATAGCAAACTTGTTATGTAGGATTTTACGAACATACTACAATGCTGAACACAACACTAATTATTATGGGGAAATAGTAATGCAACTGCATTTTTGTTGTTGACTGACCTTATTTATGCAGTTTATTATTTTGGGGGCCAAAGCAACCTTCACCTCATGGTTTGAGGTCTTCTCTCAGCTGCCTTTCCAGAAAAATTGACTGTTCATAATCATACCTTCACAATTAAATATTAATTATATGGGGGATAGTGCCCAGAAGTCCCTTCATGAAGATTGGGACCTTGTGCCAAGTGCTGTACAAGATATCTTGAAATTGACACTTGTTAGGAATACCAGCCTCCTCAATTGTAGTCTAGACTAGAGCTTTGTCTTGACATAATTATCTCAATGTAAAATCATTTGGAGATAAGGCACAATTTATGGCAGCTAATAGGATTGTATATAGGCAACAACTAAAAGTTTGACCTTCCTGATCTGGCACCCTCCTGGTCCGGAATCAGGGAGTTTGCTGAATCAGAGGTGGTAAACGCAGGCCCACCAACTGCTAGCCTCCAGGCTCTCAGCAAAATCCCCCTCCCTCATCTCCAGGCCAGCTGAGCTCTGGGCCCCAACAGAGCTGCCTGCCCTCCTGCCACTAGGCCTCTCAGGTCCAGGAACATCCTCTTAGCATTATGGACATTGGTGGACCAGAGTGTGTCCCAGTTTAGAGAAGTTCAATATGTAGTGCCTTATCGATAACTAGAAATTTATAGCAAAATAATTAAGGATATCTGACTGTAAAGACTTTTTTGCAGTGAAGACAATTTAGGATTTAAAAGTGATTATAGTAGGGAGCAGGTGTTTTAATTCAATTAATTTAGCATGTTTGAAAGCATTATTGCTTTGTCTCAACTAGAGGTTCATAATCAAGTTTGTTACATAAAGCTGACATGTAACCTTTAATTACCAGTCTAAACCAGCCTTCAGATACTGCTTAAGGAGTTTTCGTTACTACAGCATTCTGGCTGAGTTATGCTGCCCACAGGCACGCATAACATGAATCTTTCAAATAAGTCATCCTTTTAAAAAATCATGTATTGGTTTGGTCTTGTATAGGTATTAAGTAAAAATAAAGTTTTCAACAATTACTTCTGATTTTTCTTATTCTTTAAACTGAAAAGGATGATGAGGTAGACGTGAAGCCTGCCAAAAAATCTGAAGCTCCATTTACTCACAAAGTAAACATGAAGGCTAGATTTGAGCAAATGGCAAAGGCAAGGGAAGAGGAGGAACAAAGAAGAATTGAGGAACAAAAATTACTACGGATGCAGTTTGAACAGAAGGAAATTGATGCTGCATTACAGAAGGTATGAAGGATTAAAAATGCCCTTTTCAGGAATGTTTCCTATTAATTTAATATTTGTGAAATGCATGTTTTAAGAGCTTGATAGTAGCAACATTTGATTACTGCTACAAATATAGTGCAATCTGTTATCGTCAAAGAGCAGTATAACAAATGTAGAATTTTTTTTTTTTACATAACTGCACTCAAAGGAATATAAATCTTTAGAGCTTCCATGGTCACTCAGTCCTACCTCTTGTTCGGGCAACTGCTAAGACAAATACGTTTGTATTAATTTATGGGAGATAATACTGCCTGCTACTTATTTACAATGTCACTTAAAAATGATAACAGGTTTTTATGGCACATAGATATTTACATGCCAACTAGGCTAAACATTTGTAAGACTTAAAGCTTCAATCTGTGGATTGAATGGATTTTTTTTATGGTGCAAATATTTAATATTGTCCAGTTCTTGAATAAGGAAGCAACATACATGAGTATTGTTCCTGGATTCCATCTTTCCACCCCACTTCTCCCTTCTTCAACATTCCCATTATGCATTTCTTGTTCAACATTCAGATGGTGGTGCTGATGCATGATGCAGTATTGTACAATATGCTTGTGTGTATGTATCCCATCGTCATTCCCCAAAATCTCATTTTTCTAACTTTCATATGGCCAAAGACTTGAGGTATTGCAAACTATTCAGGTTATTACTAAGTGTTTAAAATTATCTAAATCACTGTATTGTAATGCAGAAAAGGGAAGAGGAAGAGGAGGAAGAAGGGAGTATTATAAATGGTTCTACTTATGAAGATGAAGAGAATCAAGCTCGCTCAGGAGCTCCATGGTTCAAGAAACCCCTGAAAAATATATCAGTTGTGGATAGTGAGCCAGTAAGATTCACTGTTAAAATCACAGGAGAACCAAAGCCTGAAGTCACATGGTGGTTTGAAGGAGAAATGTTGCAGGACTCTGAGGACTATCAGTACATTGAAAGAGGAGAAACTTACTGCCTTTACTTACCAGAAACTTTCCCAGAAGATGAAGGAGAATATATGTGTAAAGCAGTCAACACCAGAGGCACAGCAGCTAGCACCTGTATACTCACCATTGAAAGTAAGAGTTAATGTACTATTATCTTCTTGAATGCCTAACTATTTTTTACACACATTTCTTATTACAAAGTTTTCCATTTTTCTTGACTCTTTTCTTTTCTTTTCTAGCTGATGACTACTAATGCTCTACTTTTGCTGGAAACTTCCCCTCAACTTTCTTACAGCATCCATCTCTTTTTCTGTGGTGGGGCCAATAAACGAAACTAGAAAGTATCTTTGCCATTCCTATATCAGTTAGGGATATCATTTAAATTGCATGAGTGTTGAAGGCTGTTATAATATAAAATTTATCAAAGGCTTGTTACACACTAAAACAAAGATGTGGATATATAAAAAGCCCAACTATAGAAAAGCTGAATTGTACTGATGTTCCTACCTTCGAAGACCAATTGTTTTGTAGTATACGGATTACAAACCCAATCTGGAAGTTCGAGAGGTAGCCTAACTGTGCCACTACATTCTGCATAAACACTAAAAGTTTATAGCTGCTTTGCCTCAAGACTTAACAGGCAAAAAAGAAATGTTTCTGGAATAAAAGAAATGTACTTTTTTAAACAATAAAAGATTATAATGCTTAAGCTTTGTTTTGTTTAATAAAATATTTTCCTTTCAATCAGCTTTAATAAATACATGAATAGTAATGGGATGTGTAATTACCATGTCAGTAAGAATGCACAACATGACAGAAGTTGAAATAGCTATTAGATTACCAAGCCTTGCTTTTGAAGCTTTCCCCACTATTTTATTACTATTTACATGCGTCAAAATAGTGTTTCACATATTAAACTAGCTAAATTTGTAGAAAGAACATTTGTAGATATATTGGTTTGTACAGTGACTATTTTCTCCACTTTAAGCCATACTGCAGCAATTTGTTACTGCATCTCAATTCGTTTATTTGGATTAAAATAAAATAACTATAGCACATGCATTTTTTGCTAAATGTTACTAGCCCTTTTGTAATAAAAAAACTAGTTATTAATTCTCTCATGGGAAATCCACAAAGACACAAGCTTAAGTGCCAAAAAACTACATCAACTTTTAATGAGGTTTAGCACTTCTATGCTTAAACATAATACAGTAAGCTACAACTGAATTCTTATTCAATCCTTTAATAACTTTTCAAAAAGACATTGACTATGTGACGTTTTATTTATTTATGCTGGCTGTTGGTTACTTATGTATATTAGCAGCTTATTTTTGAAACTTCTTTTCTGTCTCAATTTGATATATCTTCAGAATTATTTTGCTGATTAGTTGTGTGACAGTTTCTGAATATTACAATTAGAAGATAAAGCAAGATGTTTGGCAATTTTTCATGTAGGTGATGTTTGTTCACAAAATTATTAAAAACTGTGTAAGCATCTAGAGGATAAGGTAAAAAATATCCAACATGGATTTATCAAGAACACAACAAATCAACCTACTTTTACAGTGTTTCTGCCCAAGTGGATCAAGGAAGAAGCAGAAATGTGACGTTTAATTTCAGTAAGGGTTTGACAGTCCTCTGACACACTCTCATAACAAAATTAGGGAAATGGGGTCTAGATGAAGTTATTCTAAAATGGATATACAACAGGTTGAAAGATAACTAATTCTGAGCAAACACAATGGTTTGCTGTCAAATTGGATGGACACATCTATTGGGATCCAGCAGAGGTATATCTTGGCTCTGATACGATTTAGTATTTTCATAAATTTCTTTGATAATGGAGCAAAGAGTGCACTATGACAAACAATTTAGAGGATAGAATTAGAATTCAAAATGATCTTGATAAGCTGGAGAACTGGGTGAGACTGAGGCCTGAGATATGCAGGTCAGCTCAAATGATTGTGATGCTATCTGCTGGCTTTAAAATCTAAATCTAGAAATAAAAATGGCAAATAATTTCGCTAGGCAACTGTAGACCCATTTTTAGCAGTACAAGTCAACAATGTGATGCAGTCTCAAAAATCAAATTCTCACATTTTAACTGGAGTGCTATATGTAAGTTTTTCCCGCTCTATAATCAGCTCTGGCAAGGCTACATATGAGACAGCATATCCAGTTTTGGGCATCATGTTTATTCCAGATGATGGCAACAAAACTTATAAAAACCTGACTGAAGAGGAAAAAATGGGTATATTTAGTTTTGAGAGGACACAAAAGGGAACATGGTAACTTGAGAACTGTTACAATCTGTGATTAGCTGTTCTCCTTGTCACTGACATATGCAGAAGCTTAAGTTTTACGTCACATCACCCTTGCAGCAGATTAACGATGAGATTGTGAAAATAAAACTACATGTATTTTCCACTGGAAGCAGAAATGTGAAAGTCAACAAAAGACAAATATCATTTTGTATTATCCATCATTTTACATTTATTGAGAAAACCATACAAAAATGTTATACAGTTAATGTGTACCCATATTACATACAATGTCAATAATGCAAACTCAAAACCACATTTTGTAAAGCATTCAATTTACCTCAAGTCCAAGCTGCATGTCCCTAAGACACTTCCCATCACAGTAGCCTTATAAAGCCAATCTTCTTTTTACACACGGGTAGTTTCTGTAGAGAACACTTTTCTCAGGACGAAAATGCATCTCACATGCATAAGAGAAATATGTGCATATACATGAGAGTTTTATAGGGTATTACTAGGGAAGAGGGAAACCCTGTCCAACTGTGCTTACTGTAAGGCCCAAATGTTGCCAATTTACAACATGCAAAGAAAACAGAGAAAAGCTATTTCATGAGGAGAAAAATAGTTTCTAGCATCCAATAAAATACTTTTATAGAAGATTTCACATAAGATAGGCTGTGCAGTGAATATTAACAACCTGCCTGGACAAAGTACACTATATGATACTTCTAAATGAAGTAGTTATACTTCCAGCTGACTATTCCGTGCCATGTTCTACAGTATAGACTGGAGAAAGTGATCTGTAAATGCTTACTACTACATTAAACATTACACTTCCCCTATTTCCCTTTGAAAACTGAAGAACTCTGAACTTCCTATTTCATTTGGGTGGTTCTATCAAATCAAGATCCATTTATTTAACTTCATTTTGGAAAGTTCAATTACTTTTCTACCATACCACAAAAACAATCCTTGCTAAGACATGAATGAGATTCTTGTAATTTAATTATTTTCTGTCCCTGCTGAAAATATCCACAAACACTAAACTGAAGACACTGTGACTTCACACCCCTCCCCCCATCAATCAATCCAAATAACTGGCCTGTCATTTGTATTTCCTCCTTCCTAAATATACTCAATTGAAGATTTTAATTACTACAATATTTATTATGTAACAGTGAAATTAAAAAAGCAGCATGTTTAAGGAAGTGAAATGGAAATCCCATCCCAGACAAATAAATTCTTAGGATTTAAACTCCACTAGAGTACATAGGTAGTTCTCATGTGAAAAATAAATGTGAGTTACATATCAAACTACAAGTAAACAAAAATGAAGTGGCTTGAGGGAATTAAGTGCAACTACTAATTTCAGAAGGTAAACATATCTAAGCTTGACTGCTTAGAAGAATATAAATTAAAATAGTTTAATATTATTAGCCACAGTTTTTTAAACTAAAACAGATTATTGAACATTTATGGTTAAGCAAATAGCACTAGAGAGAACAAAAAGTGATCAAACAAAAATTATACCCTACACCATTATGTATGGGATACATTTCAAATCTGTTTTGCCAATTTTACCTTCTAATGGACCCCTTCTATGGTCCGTGCTCATCGGCTCACCAATGGCATACACTCAAAGGATTCCTCTTTATTGGTAGTAACTATCTCAGGACCTGATTTTATGAGCTATGATTTGGTGCTTGCAGCATCTTCAGCACTGTGTGTGAAAATGAAGGCAGTATTTTTGAATAATTTTCTTTAATGTAGATATAGATAAGCAGGACTTTCGAAAAAGGATCAGCACATTTTATATATTGAATAAACAAAAACTGATGAGATGCTGCTTTAAGTAAAAACTGTATCATCTAATAAAACAAACATTTTAAACTGGCAAAAGTATACAGCAATTCAGTTAAAAGTATCAAAGAACAGAAAATACTGATTGCTATATAGATACTGAAAAGATTTGCCATACAATTAACATTTCACATGTGCACATGCTATCTAGTAAGACATACTATTTTGCAAAACTGTAGTGTTCATTTTCCTAGGATATCATATGGATAAGCAAACTAGGTTATCTAAAAATGTCACTAATGTTATGTTGTTTAACTTCTTTAAAAAGTCATCAGTTCCAGTGACAAGAGCAACACACAGTATTCTATTTAACTTTTAGGGGTGGGATGGGAATGACCTGCCAGTTATAAAAACATCTGTGAAGGCTGTTGAAGTTTCTAACCAAGTATTTCCTACAGCTTAGGAGGGGAAAGTTTTGTTTTCCTTTATTGTTACATTTCAGCTATTTGAGGAAAAAGTAACAAAAATGATTTATTCTGATTAAGTTTAATTGCAGCAATCTACTCGTCTCTTCTAAAAATAAAGATACATATTTACCCAGAAATGTGAACGGTTGTTTAAACAACTGAGACTTTCCACTGAAATGGAACCATGAATAACAGAATGCAGTTGGGAAATCAGCAGATTGCTTTTGAATACACAACCACAAAAATTTCACAGGGACAACATTAATGTACTGAAATATTTACTTATATACTTCCTTAGGTTGTGCTTACCTGTTGCTTTTTGCAGCAGAACCTAAGGTGGAAGGTCTGGGAAGGCACTGTGAAGTATAAATAATTGCACTGTTTGCAATTAATAAAGATTTTATACCTTAAAATGAATCAAAATCAACAGCCTCCATTTTGTGAATGATAAAGAATCCAATGATTTTAATTTTGTTCAGTTTAATTAGTAATAAATGCACCATTCTACTATAAGGTCATTTACAAAAAATATCATGCAAAATATCTTAACTATTAAATTTCATATCCTGCACTAAAAATTGAAATATTTTCCTAGCTGTTTAAAACTACTATTACAATTCCTAATCTAAAAAGGGGAAAGGTAGTTCCCTCCAGGTTCTGCTATACAATGAAATACATTACTAATTATCTGAATAATAAAACTACTTCAAATTTCAAGCCTTAAGTTTTACTTCTCTAGGCAGCCACTATAAAAAGTATTCTCAAAGCAACAAATGGAGCTCCAAAAATATAGGGCTAATACAGGCTTATAATATAGTTTAACATGTACCTGCATCACTACATGTCTGCAAACTCACTGAAGACAAAACAACTTGTCTATCTGTCAAAGCAGTTCCAATCACTTTCATGTTAACAAGATATGCATATTTTCATAAGCTAAATACAGCCTTTGTCTCAGGAGCACTAGTGAAAAACGTCGTATTACTTAGATAACACAAGATTTTCTTTAGCTATTGCTGAACATTTCAAGAATACTTACCCATAAAGCTCACACATATATATATGCACACCTATGTTTCTGAATTAAGAAGCAGTTATGATTTCCTAAGATATTAGCACTGTATTCCAACATAATATTCACACAAGTATGGCATTTGCATTATGTGGAACATTGACAAAAAGATACTGTTGCAGTTCATCAATTTGTCATTCTGATGTACTTACAGTGCAATGCTCCTTGAAGGAACAATCAAGGATGATACACAGCACAGTCCTCCTCACCCCTATAGAGCTAGTTCTATACTGGCTGGATCAAACCTGCACTTCAACAGACAATGGCAAGACAGACTGTATTGCATGTAGTCTAATATATGCAGAGCCAATAAATATGCAAACAGCAAACAATGAATTTCAACAGAATATCAGATTTTCAGTACGAGCAGTAATGTAACAAAGTATATCAAATAATTTGATTCAACAACTGATCTTGAGCATTCACACAACAGAACTTATCTGTACTGAAAGAAGTTCTCTGTCAAGCTCTCCTCCCACCCAAAACAAAATAAAGTTCCAATGTTCGATGCAATTCTGGTAGCCACATTCACCTTTCTACACTAAATATTGAAATGAACTACTGCTAACTGAATGCTGAGAACATTTAATTATAAAAGTAAAAACCTTTTATAACTAATCTGAAAAATGTTTAAAATAGTTATACTGAAACAGTCAAGTAAGTATCAAATTAAAAACAGAAACGTTAACTTATTGCAGCTGTACAGGCCTGAAACAGTGGTCATGTATAAAAAGGGAAATTTCACTGTTAATGCAATGGAAGTATGCCAAAAGATCATCTTCTTAAACACATGCAGTTTTTAATCAAATAGAAAGAAAATAAAGATATCAAGATTACTGGTGCTAGACAGCAAAATACAATAATTGAAAGAGATCCTTCATCTAACAACTATTCTGCAAAGGGGAAAAACAGGCCAATGTCAGGTTTTTCAACTTTAAGATTTCATGGGGGGAAAAAAGTCTCATGGGTACATATACCTTAATTCAGCATTGCTATCAAGTCCTAGAATTCTTTAAATACCCACATATCCAACTTACCGACACAGGAGGTTTCATATTATTTATTGTAAAGCACAAAACAGGCATTTTAAAAGTGAAAGTATACATTGAAAAAGTACATTTATATCACAAAGCATTGACCACATAATAACTGCAAATACATTTGCTGGAATGTGTACATCTACACTAGTATACTAAAAACAAACCAATTTTCATTTCTACACAGAAATATTACCTCCTATCAGTAGTGATAGATATTTTGTACATTTTCAAAAACACTATTTTTAAACCAAACAAAATTAAGATCTTCATCAAGGCGTCTGCATCCATACATTTAACAAAGGTTTTTTCCCCCACACAATGAAGCAAATACTGTATTGTCCACTTCTTATTATTGGCCCTGTGCAGAAGAGATACATAAGAGATACACAAAAAGTTAAAGAAAATCCTTTAAATTGAGCTAACTCAGGAGTGAAGCCTTTAAGAAAGAAAAATTGGTTAATGCAAATGGTGGTGGCTTCTTGCATGGTTTCTAAACCCTGGGGGGAGAAAAATTTTTAATCAAAAGCACCGAATGTACTGATAGAGAACTCAAGTTACCACAGGTTATTTACTAATTAGTCTGAGTTATTTTGCTAGAAAAAAAGGATGCATACTCCAAAGGTAACAAAACAGGAGACATGCAAAAAAATATTTATAATCACAAAATAAATTCATAAAACTTTATACCTGTGGTGCAGGAGGATGCTGTGGCATTCCCTGTGGACTTGTTTGGGCATAATATGCTGCTTGCTGTCTGTAGTATTCAGCCCATGCTGCACTATAATCAGGCTGACCTGGTGGGGCCCCAGCTGGAGCTGGAACTGCTTGACCTAAAAGAAATTAGGACTATATAACTTTGTTGCTGTAACAAAGACAAAGAAGCTCAAAATAATCTCATTTCTAACAAATATTACCTTGCTTCTTGTAATATTCCTCCCAAGCCTTTGAATAATCTTGTGGCTGCCCTTGTTGACCTGAAAAACCCCCCACATTTTAATGTAATAACTCCCATGTACACCAAAATTACACATAGTAAAAGCTGTTTTATTAAATGCACGTCTGGCACGTCATCAGCCAGAAAGCTCCATAAACTGGCATTTCTGAGAATCTGCTTTATAGTCCAGTAAGTGCAGGGCCAACAGGCTCCCTTACTTGGCTCCATATGGCTCCCTAGAAGCGGCAACATGTTCCTGCTGCTCCTAGATAGAGGAACATCCACAAGCGCATCATGCTCTGCACCTGCCTCATCATGAGCACTGGCTCTGCAGTTCCCATTGGCGAGGAACGATAGCCAATGGGGGCTGCAGGGATGGCACCTCCGGGTGAAGACAGTGCACCTAGTTGCGCCTCTCCCTAGGAGTAGCAGGGACTTGTTCCACTTGCCAGGAGCTGCCTAAGGTGAGTACCATCTAGATCTGACACTCTGAAATCCCTTCTACCCCACAGCCAGGAGATCCCTTCTGTACTCCAAACCCTCACTTCTGGGCCCACCCTCTGTGGCCTCATCCCCTCCTTCACTTATTCTAGTTAACTCTTAACTAACTAGAATATATGACTGGCACCCTCCATTCCCCCCAACACGTCAGAAATTTTTACTGTGTATACACAGGGGTTTTGCCCCTCAGTTGATTTCAGGTCCAAATAAAAAGTGAAAGACAGCATGTAATTATCACGTAACTTACACAATGCTATTCTTCCAGTTGGTATTACAGAACCACTTTTAACTCTGGGACAGTACCATTTCATATGTGCTTAAATATCAATACAGATTTTACTACTTCCATGTGACTGAATTTTGAGCACATTCTTTATAAAAAGCAATGTGCAGGCATCCAGAAGTTCTCACATGAATACTCACATTTTGCCATTTAGACCTTGTATATTAATACTTTGACTGCTGCTGAAACATGTTCCAGAGTACACTTTTTGGGGAAAAAAAGTAAAACAAAAAAGCTTTCCTTCCCAAGCTTGCCCGCTTGGATTTACTTGAACTGACAATATTTTCAATTAAAATGCAGGTCAACAAGGAAGAGGAATTAAGTAGTCAAATTACAAAGCGTGATCTTGTTGCATTTACTTTGGCCACGTCTTCACGTGCCACACTGGAGACTGATCTTCTGGCATTCGATTGACCAGATCTAGTTAAGACCCACAAAATGCGAATGCTGAGGGCAGCTCCAGTTGGCACTGGTACTCCTCTAAGTCACAAAGAACAAGGGAAGGCAACGGGGGCAGTTTGCTCCCATCGGCCTCCCTCTGAAGATGGCACCAAGCTAGTCTTAAGGTAAGCTAACTTCAGCTATGTATTTTGTTGCTGGAGTTATCTTAACCGGCCCTTTCAGGTCTAGTGTAGGCCTGTCTTAACTCATCAGCTGTTAATTCATTAAATGTAAAGTTAATTGACTTGCTACCCAAGCAACATTGTTAACAGAAATAAATCTTAAGATTTCTTTAACACTGTTCAAGCTAGGCACTTCCATCAAAGGCACATATTTTATCAATCTATTCCACAAAAGACAACAATCCCCAAGCTCCCCCTCCCAACTCCAAATTTCTAGCTCTAATTTATTCTTAACACACAATAACTGGAGAATTACAATTAAGAACTACTGCTCAAGTAAACTTTTTCCATCCAACAAGCAAGAGATATTACTAAAAAAACCTCAGTAATATAACTACTGGAAAGGAAGGTCAAGCATAGCCCATGACATGTTCCTCCCTCCAAGCTTTCTGAATTTAGAAACCCCTTAACACCTCCTATTATTACTACAGGTTTAACCTCTAATCTGGGACTCTGGTCCAGCAACATCCCTGGTCTGACAGGACCACAGATGTTGCTGGCCCAGAGCGCCCTGACGGCTGGGAGTGAGGGGCAATGGCAGAGAGTGTAGCCAGGCCAGCACAAAGTGGGGATTGACAGCTAAAAGCCCTGCCAGGAGGGGAGTCTGGGAGTGGCGGCTAGCAACCAGCAGGAGGACATTAACCTCCCTTGGCCTGGCAAACTCCCTGGTTTGGGACCTGAACATGCCAGTCCAACGAGGCCCAACCTGTACCACCTTTGCATGACAACAAATGCAGGATGAACAATCCATGATAATTCAAAAGCTCCCATATCAAAGGTTCTAGCAAAAGTTCTATCAAAATACTAGCATATGTTCAGGTACAGTTTAAGGTGCTCAAAATGGCTGGTAGAGATGGCCAAATATTCAGATTAACTGACCTGTCTTGATATTCCAAAGATAAGTCTTCCCGCTGCCTCCTACTGAGGCAGTGGGGTGAGGGATGGGGCAGGCAGGAGACAGTGCTGGGGGGGAACTGCCCCACTGCACTATCAAAGACAGCCATGCCCCACTGCAGGGTGTTTGAGCTTGCCAGGGACAGAGGCTGCACCAGCATGCCACAGGGCAGCCTCTGTCCGCGGCGAACCTGGACCTGCCACAAACAGAGGCTGCTTCATGGCAGCAGCTCCCTGTGGACATGGGCTGCTGCCACCCTACATTGCTGGCTCTGTATGAGAGGGAGCAGTGTGGGGTGGCAGGCACAGCCTGTCTTTGTGAGGAGCCTAATACAGAGGCAGCAGCACAGGGTAACAGAGGTCTCCCCAAGAGTGAAGCCGGTTACTAAAAAATTTCATGCAGTTAAATGACTATTCAATTACACACTAACATCCCAAATACATGCATACTGATGCATTGTTTTTCTAATCTTGGCTTATCAAGAGGACATTAATAGAATACTGCAAATATAACAAGAAAACACTTCAGTTCCTTCTAATCCAACGAAATGATCTCTGCTCATTGCAGAACCACAAAGATTTTAAAGAAACAATGGATCTTGAGGAAACAAAACAGCTAGAAACATAATAAAGAAGCAGAATTTACAAAAAGTACACCAGAATGCAAGGCATCCCTTCTATATTTTATTCCAATCCTTTTGCAAATGAATGTGCAAGGGAACCATGCAATTGTTCCCAGTTCCTACATTTTGTAAATATGAGGTAGTCTTGTTCTATTGCATGTAATAAACTTTTTTTTTTAAACAAGTTATAACCCACAATACTCTCCAACTTTTCCTTTCACTTCTCCAGAAGACCAATCTTTTATGCCTAAACACAGCTCACTAGGACTTTTTACAGCTTCCCAGTGAATCCTTTCCATCCCTCTACCTTGACCTCCTGACACAACCTCTTATGAAATAGCTCCCAAAAAGAAGGATTCACACCTGCTTATACTCAAAATTCTTCCCTGGCACAGCACTGTAGCAAAATCAGTGTTCAATTTACATACACTTAGATATTAAAAGTCTTCTTAAGGGTTAGTGATTTTTGTCAGTGCTATATTACTGAAGTAAGGCCAGGACAACTGATATTGCTTAATCTTAGAAGAAAATTTAAAATTCTACTTCCGCTAAGTCAATTTGTGTACACAGAAAAACAGCTCCTCTGTTCCTGATTAAGAAAAAAGTTAATGACCTAAATGGAGCTGAAATCATGTAATCTGTCACATGCAACATAGAAAAGAAAAGGTTTACATTCACCCTCCCTCCAACACTGGTCAAATGGTCTCAAATATCATTATAGATACTGCTTGTGAATTGAACAGGATGTCCTCCTCCCTCCCCCCGTCCCAACATACCCACTTTCAATTGTAGCTAGAGATTGTGTTTTAGATAAGTGTCAAAGAAAAAAAGTTGAAGTTCGGTACCAGAATGTGCAGTAATTTGTGTTGGTTCCATGCAAAGATTTACAGTTTTGCATTTTATAAATAGGAGACAGATAGCTAATATGCGTGATAACCCATTACAAGTTATATCCCAAAGTACTTTCCAACATCCTCCTTCACATTTCCAGAAGCCCAGCTGGAAAATGAAAAGTCTCAAAGATTCTTTCCATATTCAACCATCTGTTTTTATGGAGTGCAAAAACTCACACCAAAACAAATATGGAATTTATTATCAGCTTGCTTCCTTTCACGGACCTCTTCCACAAGGTATCAGTGTTTGACATTTTTTCTTGCAAATACCAGAGACAGCTCAAGCTTACTCTGTGGAATTACAAGCAGGGAGAATTTTGTGCCACCGCATTAGGGATGAAAGCGATGAGTCAAGTAGTTGCCTACCCGATACGCACATGATTTATCAGGTAGTCACTATTTGACTAGTTGCTTCCTCCCCCTTGATGGGGGAGCAGGAGCAAGTGCTAGGGGGAGCCGGCTTAAAAGCCAGTTCCCCACGGCATCATCTCCACTCGGAAGGGAAGGGGGAGGCTGGAGAGGCAGAGGCGCAGCGGGGGACCAGGCAATAGCTGTGCGTGACTCTTGCTACATTTCAAAGGCAGAGACGCAGCGAGAGCCCCCCCCATATCAACTACTTGAGTAGTCAATGGAAATTCCATGGACTACTCAATTAGCTGATTAATCGAAATTTAACATCTCTAAACCGCACATTACAGAATTTTGCAGAAATTAATATTGGGCATGCAGAATTTCTATTTCACCCTAGAAAAGTATGCTGTAGAGATGCTGCCAATCACATAGGGCTGCTGGACACAGCAAAGCCCACCTTGCAAATGGAAGATGCAGCCAAGAAAAAGAAGATGGAATTGGAGGGCTGCAGCTCCCTACACTCTCTGAAGCATGGTGGTGACACAATCCAACATCAGGCTCTTTCTGGATCCCTTGGCTCTAGGATGCTAGACTCAGAGAATGCGGCGGCCTTGTGATGTGTGCATGACCTGCATCTGATCTCATATGGGGGTATAGGAGAGGGAAAGAAAGAAGTATAGGGGAGTGAGTGTCTAGGCCAGGGAGAGGAGAGAAACAGCTGTGCTCTGGGGAAAAATGGAGGGGAAATGTCTGGGCCAGGTAGGGCCCCACAACTATATTCTGGGGTGCGAGCATCTATTAGCTGGGCTGTGGGGAAGGGGCACACAAAGAAGCAGGAACTGTACTGTCGTAGGCATTTCTTTAACACTCTATTCTTGGGGAAGTGACTGTGTAATTTTAAAGACATACTTGCTGACATTACTAAAGTAATTGAAAATAAAATTTGTCACATTTTAAAGTATTTTATGCAGAATTTTTAACTTTGTGGCACAGACTTTCCCTAAAAATAATGGAATTCTGGGACTGTCACCTCTCCTCACTCAGGATCAGTTCTTTCAAAGCTGTACTAAAATACTAAATGTGTTCAGGGCAGGAGAGGGGAAACCACATTCCTTGAGCACACCAGAGTCAAGGGAGGACCTAGGCGAATAGATTTTTTTAAAAACCAGTAATGCTTTATCTTATCATATATTAACCACACACATCCTGAGAGGCAATGGCAAAAGCATACGTAAGATTTCTCAAAGAAGCCAGACTAAAAGAGGCAGCAACATCCCGGGGAAGTAGTCAATTTTTGTATTCTTAATTTATTTTCCATCAGTTAAATTTTAGACTACAGTGGGCAATAAGGAAGGAGAGGAATTCCTCCCTTAAGTAACAGTATAGTAATTGGGGACATCCGAACAATGCTGCTGAACAAAGAATTAAAGATAAGTGTTTTATAAACATGTTTATGGGTGACTAATCAGCAAATTTTCTGATTCTTCTGTGGTGGCTGGTGCTTCATCATCTACCACCATGTTACTGAAGATCATGCTGAATGGGCTTTAATCCATTCAGATTGTTCATCATTGGGCTTCACTGATAAAGATAAAGAGTTTGACTATGAAAAAATAGACACTTTTAGGTCCAGGTATGTAAAGTAATGGAAAACAATGAGTACATCCTGAATCAGAAGATTCTACAACAATGAAATATAAGAATGTATTTCATGCACAGACTGTAGAATGTGTTTAGAAGGGCGCGGGGGGGGGGGAGGGGGGAGAAAGGGAAACTTTCGCACACCAGAGCGTGGGGGGGGGGGGGGGGGGGGGGGGGGAGGCGAGGGTCAAGCTAGTAGATTTTGTTTGCTCCAGCCCTGCAGTGGAGAGGCAGGGGAGCTGGAGCACTATCGTCGGCTGGATCCAGGCAAGCCAGGGACCATCTCCGGCCCCCAGGCCTGAAGTACCCCACCCCGGTTTAGGGAGTTGAGGCTCTGAGTAAAACTAAAGGATGAACTCCCTTCACATATGAAATAAAGTTCCTTTGTAATTACTGATTCTGGGAATTATTCTGGAATAGTGACTCTGTCTTTGTGGAAAAATAAATAAAGTTTGTGCTTTTAAGAGCAGAATTTCAGACACTGTTTACGTCTTTTGTCTCAATGGATATGTAATGAAGACTGCAGCATGGTCTATAGATCCCAGGAAGAGAAGACAGGCCTAACTGTTCATTTGGATAAAGATGCCACAGGGTAGGACACCTGCTTAATATTTAGATTATCTTGTTTATAACACTATTTAATGCTGAGACAAAAAGAAATTGGTGGGGGAATCTCAAACCAAGGAAATCCAAACCTGCTCATTTCCTAGGATCTCTCTCAAAGCAGCAGAAAAAAATTTGTTCAAATTTGCGTAAGCCCATTCTGGATGGCCCATCCAATGAAAATGTAGTCCATTTTTTCCCCTGAGTCCTTTTATTTTGATCTTGATTGAAGCATTTAGATTTGAGAGTCTTTGCATCCGCTTGTTGATTTATGCACGAAATGATAAATGCATTGCCTGACTGCCAGAACAGCTAATCAGATTTCTCATTCCTAGGAAGCTAGTGCTTTGGAAAAGGCTGCCCTCTTGACTGATGTGGAAGTTCTATCATCACAAACTGCCTGCTTCTACCAGCAGAAAGAGAATCACAGAGGATGGTGTTCTCATTTTCTTCCACATCTTGTTTGAATCATCTGGACTCCTGAAACCACATGCAGTCTTGCATTTATTTATAGGACTAGAAGACCTAAGAGCTGCAGGTAAGGATAGACTAGTTTCTTCACAACATGAACACCTCAGATACCGCCTAAATTAGCCTAGCTCTTCTTATGTCAGGAACACTGGTCCTTCTTGTATGTATCAACTGTTAAGCAACGTAGTAATATAAATGAGTTCCTATAGTCCAGAGTCTTGCTGTCACCTCTGTTATCTTTGACAAAACTCTGCAGAGTATCGAAGTTTAGTCTGTCCTCTGCCTCTACTGGCAGTAGCAGTCTGGTAGATGAAACTGATGAACTGTTGATGGCAGTTAAGTTAGTGTCTGAGTAGCAGGTCATAAACAAGACCTTCTGCTGCTATACTGGAAGAGCCTCTCCATCCAGTGTTTTAACCTTCAGCTACTGGTTCAGTTTCATAAAGGTCTAGGATTATCTGAACTGCACCTTATCTATTTCTTAATATGGAAAAATAGTATACCTCGAGTATCTTTGGTCTTAAAATGACAAGCTACATTGCCCCAACGTTCAAATGTTTTGTTCAAGATGGAATGTTTGACACTCTTCAAGTTTTGAGAAAGACAGACAGAAAGGAAGACTGTGGAGGAAACGTCTCAGAAGTATTCTTGCTATGCTCTCCAGTATCCATTGTCCAAAGAATGAGTAAATAGCACGGCATCTTGCCTTCTATTCTTTGGTGGAAGTAGATTTGCTGACAGTCACATTGATGGTTTGGACTGAAAAAGAGGGAAAGTGCCCATCTCCTGATGTGGCGCTCTCACTGGCATTTCATACCCAAATTATAAGAGAGGAATGGGAGACATGGAGAAATTTACAGAGCATAATGCCTTGTTGATAAGTCTTCTCCATGTCTCCCATTCCTCTTTTACAACCTCTTTGAAGAAAGAGAAGTGGAAATGCAAATTCTGACTTAATACTGAATATTTGCTCTCAATTGTTCATCCTCCATTTTTGGATGGATTTTGATGGGGAAATCATCTTCCTTCCCCATTATCTTGAACACTTATGTGGGCGAAATGGTATCCTTGAGCCAAAGAAGCAGGAGAGGTCAATGTTTAAATTCGAGATTATTCCTGTCATTGGTAGTGACATAATTATAGTAGTGACATCATAACTAGTGCTGGAGTTAGAGGGGGAGGTGAAGGATCTCCAATGCTTCCCAACTAGTTAATTCCTATTTGTTCCACCCTTTTAGAATGTTTTGCCTGACCTTCTGAAGGTTGAATTTTCCCCCCATCTGAGAACTTGTCCCTTTTTCAGAATTTACCCTTGCTTTGAGTCCCCATTCTCTATCATCTAATAAGCAATTCAAGTCGAAATGAAGGGAAAAGTGCTTGAAGGAGCCTAAAGTCTCCTTGCGAAAGAAACCAACTCAAAACAAACACCAGATTTCTTGCCAAGGTCTGCAATCATCCCTTTGAGAATGTGATAAGGGACTCTAAGATCTTGTTGCCTTGGTGGCAGACTGGACCAGTGGGAACAGAGTCAATAGGAAGAATTCATGAACAACTACGATTGACCCAACTACAGATTTTCAGGAACAGTATCTGAATGGGATCAACTCACCCTTGAAGACAAGTTTGCACTATTAAGGGAAAGAATGGAAAGGCCCAACACATCTTTAAGAATCTGAGTCCAGTTTTGGCAAAGTAAATATTTTTAGGCTAGGAGAATTGTGACGGAACTCCCCCTTTTCTTGAGGTGGAACATATTTTAACTATTCTTCTGTTTCATTTTGGTCAGGACTGCACAATGTTCATAAAATGAAGAACTACAGATAAAGAAGTCTTCTTGTGATTTGGGGCACCACCACCCTGGATGAAAATTAAAAAGAAAAGAAATACTTCTCACTGCCTCTGTTTTTAAACACAACACAGTAATGGAAAAAAGTGAGAAATGAAAGTTGCTATAATTTGCATGATCTGAGGCAGAAATTCTGGAATATACTTAAACATGTGGCTGAGTTCCGTGAATAAGATTATGTTCAAAATGGGAGAAGAGATCATGCCCCAGAAAAGTGAATATGCATCTACTGGCAGGTCTTATACAAGTGACAAATATTCCTCCCTTATTCAAGGAAGAAGAAATAAAGAAATGAAAGAAAAAACAAAAAGCAACATGCATCCCCTTAAAAAAAACCTCCCCCCCCCCTTTTTTTAAAGCTAAGAATAGTCTTTATGATTTAGTTCATGGCACTTAGCTGTTGCATACTGAACAACAAGTTTTTTTAAAAAATGACGTCATAAAAACTGTAGAAATGGCATTCGTTTGTAGCAAGCTTAATAATAAAAATAAAAAGACGTAAGTGGTTATCTGAAAGAAAATATTCATCAGATGAACTTCCAAACCAGGAAGGTACACAAAAGCTTTGTAAAACACACCCACAATTTTCCTGATTTCCAAAGGCAACATTAAAGATTGAAGTCCAAATACCAGAAGATTTTTTTAAAATAAGCATGTAAGTTGTAAAAGACTCAATATAATGCTACTTTTCACTCAACAATTAAACATAGGATATTTCATACATTAGACCAAGGTGGAGAAACTACAGCCCACAGGCTGGATCTGACTCATAGCTATATTTCATCAGGCCCACGATGCAGCTATGCCCCCTGCAGGCTAAAGTCACAAGCACTGACTTACCTTGCCATAGAAGAAAAGCACTGAACCACCATGCAGAGGTGTAGGAACTTGAGGTGCAGTGAGTGTTGAAGCACCCCAGATTTTGTGCAAGAACCCTACCCGGGGTGCTGTACCAAGCCCTCAACTATGGACCTAGCCTCAGTCCCTTACTACTGTCTCTCCCTTTTTATCTCCTGGAGCTATGGCCAGGTCTTGGCTCAAGGTCTGGAAAGAGGAGGTATAGGCAAGGACATGGGAGGGGGAGGGTGTCATGCAAAAAGTTTGGGAGACCACTGGCTTTCAACACCCCCTTGTAAAAACTGTTCCAGCTGCACTCTCTCCATGCTCCTGCCACACAACCCTTATTCCCTGTACGCTGGAGCCACAAGCACCAGCTTGCCCTACTGTGGGAGGAAGCCCCAAGTCCTGCTCCACCCATCTCACTGCAGGTGAGTGGTCTGTGATTAATTTTCTCTGGGTCAATGGCCTATGTCAGATAAAAAGGCTCCTTACCCCTGCATTACACAATGTCGTTTCTTGAAAATCATATTTGCTTGTTTTAAAACAAAAACACCACACAAAATAAAACCCACAAACCAATAGCACTTCTACGGTTCCTCAACATGCTCATTTACTACAAGACAACATCCTAAAACAAATGACTATGGAATTAAACAGTTATATTTTTATTGCTAAAACTCTGTTATATCAAATGTGAGCACTGTTTTTCCCCTTACAAAGATCTACTTTTTAACAAACTAAAAATGAATAACATACCCATTTTTTTGTAGTATTCCTCCCAAGCTTTGGTGTAATCAACCTGGCCTGCTGGTGCTGGATTTGGTTGATCTCCTGATTTACAGAAAGTAAAAATAAAAAACATTTAGTTATTTGAAACAAAATTTTTGTATACAAACATCTGGGTATTAATTTGAAACAAAACACAGATTAAGTATTTACATTATTTACTTATATTCTTAAAAGACTCAGAGGGATAGCTGTTTTAAGTCGGACTACTGGTTGTTCTTATACTTTAAATTTCCCAAGAATACAAGTAATCTAACACATGCTATGCAACTGCCAATTGAAATCCAAAACATTTAAGACTAGGTGTTCAAAGCTGCATAAATTAGGGATGCAATAGTTTAACTGGTTGAACAATTAACACATAAGCAGATGCTTATTGGTTGACACTACTTGATACATGCACCCCCTCCCATGAGCTCTGCATTTAAAGTATTTTGGGAGCTGGCATGCAGGCTCAGTCCCAGCTTGCGCCAGGTCTGGCAGCTACCCCTAATTCGGCTCTGCATTTAAAGGAACTTTAAAGGATTGAAATGCAGAGCCGCAGCAGGGATTTGTTTCAGACCAAATCCACAAGCCAAATACACAGAGAAGGACTGGAACTTAAACTTGAGAATGAAGTTAATTCTTATGCAAAACGTGTGAACCTGGCTCTCACACTATCTTCCACCTTTTTAATGACTTAACCAACCTGTACTAATGGTTCTTAACAGCCTCTTGTAACTATATGAACTATCTACTCACTGTCTCTTTTTCTTCCCCCTTTCCTTTTTTCTTCTTCCTCTGCCCCTTCCCTTATTATTCTTGGATCTGGGCTTATTATACTCCAATCACCCAAAGAAGTGGATTTTGCCCACCAAAAAGCTCATGATACCATCTATATGTTTTGTTAATCTTTAAGGTGCGACTAGACTATTTGTTGTTTTTTAAGTTTTTCCAGTTATAGACTAACTTGGCTACCCCTCTGAAGCTTTTGGTCCCTAATATAAATCATGGAGTGATTTTATGACAAGTTAAATAGTTATGACTTTGTGCTTGGACTCTCATATTGGTTTAAACCTGACATACCAATTTAGTTTGCACATATAAATTTACTCAACTGATTTAAATTAAGTCAATGCAATCTGTGTATGTAGACATACTTCAGGAAACAGTTCTATCTTGAATTATCAGTGAAAATAGTTTAAAGCAGTGGCGCTCAGCCTTCCCAGACTAGTGTAGCCCTTTCAGAAGTCTGACCATCTTGTGTGCCCCAAGTTTCACCTCACTAAAATTACTTGCCAAATTAGATATAGAAATACAGACATGACATAGCACACTAGCACTTAAAAATAGCTTATTTTCCCATTTTGTCTGTATAAAATCTTAGTTGGTACTGAGTTTAATACTGCTTTTTACATAGCCTATTATAAAACTTTTAAAATATCTAGATGAGCTAATATACCCCCTAAAAGACCTCTGCATGCCCTTGTTTAACATCCATGAACCTGAAGTAAAGCTACAAATTTCAAGTTTTGGCACTAAAGGTACGAATTTTCCCAACAATGTATGCTAATATGAAGTAAAATATCCCCTGTATGGGAAGAACCCAAACAACACTAACAGGATAAAAGTCTAGGTGGACCACTTTTCTTCAGTAAGAGCAGTTTTTCCTTTGTAACAGATTGATCTGAATACCTTGTCCATTAGTTTGAGTCGTAGGTGGTCCAGCAGGAGGGGCTGCAGGTGGTGGCTGAGCTTGCTGCTGATAGTAGTGAGCATAATAAGCTGCCCATGCTGCTGAATTGGGGTCTGTTCCTGGTTTACCTAAGAAATAAACCGTTGCTTTTATAAGAAGTAGAATTGTAAAAAAGTCTCTAACAGATCAAGAATTTTTCTGGCATTAATTTTTCTTCTGAGAAATTTTAATGAAACACTTAATCTTTAATATAGCTCTATGCAGGGCTCGACAAACAATGTAATCTACTCACCTGTGGCGAGTAGATTACACCCCGGAAGAGCCAGCGCAGAGCGATCTGCGTAGAACTGTGCGGCTGGCGAGCAAGGCTCGCTGCTGCTCAGCCAACTGAGGCTATATGGATACTGTGAATTCGTTCTCTCTCATTAAAGTCTATTGAATAAGTTTATATTAAAAATACACAATTTTGAGCTTATAAAAATTGTCAATTAAAAAGGTAAGGTGTGGGGATAATATAGTAAGTTAAATAAGTGCTGCAAAGTGTACTTCTGTAAAATAGTGAACACCAGCCCTGACGCCACCAGCCCTCCTGCTATTAGGTTTCTGGTCTGGGGCTCTTTGGTCTAGAAACATTTGTGGTCCTGCCAGACCATGGATGTTGCCAGACCGTACAGGTCCGGTTTTGGAAGGTGCAACCTAAGTATAATACAGGGATATGCAAGAGAGCCTCCTCAGACCACATCGAGCTCACCAAGTGAGTTGAACGGCCCACTAATGCCCTACCACTCCCCCACTCCCAGGCCAATTGAGACCTGGGGATTAGGAGCGTGCAAAGTCTCCTCCTCCCACTAGGGGTGTATGGCACCTAGAGCAATGGTCACCAACCAGTAGATCGGGATCTAGCAGTAGGAGTCTCTGACAGGTGATCTTGACTGATTTGGCCAAGAGGCTATCAAATGCCAGCACTTCAGCTGCTCATCCCCCCTACTGCTGTGCAACTCCTGCCCTGTTCCTTGGTGCCATCCCCCCCTTGCTATGCAAGGCAGGGAAGGAAGAGGAGGGGGTGGTAATGGGTAGGTGCCCCCCTCCCACTCTGTAATCTAACTCCACATAAGAGAGGGGGACACAGCAGGGTTTGGGATGGAGTTTGTTGGCTACTTTTGAGAGTGATGCAGGGCCAGGGCAGTGGTGTGCCTGCCTTAGTCCCACTGCACCACCATCCAGGAGCCACCTGAGGTAAGCAGTGTCCTGCTGGGACCAGCTGCGAAATCCTTCTCCAGTCAAAAACCCTCTCCTGCACCCCAAACCTCTTCCCTAGCCCTGAGATCCCCCGACTCAAACTTCCTTACAGAGCCTATACCCTGAACCCCTCCTGCACCCCAATCCATGCCCCAAGCTCAGCTAAGAGCACCTCTCACACTCCAAATCCTTTAGCCCAAGACCAGAGCCTGCACCCCAACACTCTGCCCCTGCCTGGTGAAAGGGAGGATGGGGGGAGGGATGGAGTGAACAGGGGCAGGGCCTTGGAGAAGGGCTACAAAAAGGAAGCAGGGCAAGGATATTTCGGTTTGAGGCAGATCCTGGATTGCACTTAAATTCAAGAGTGAGCTCCGGTTTAAAACAGTTGGAGATCACTGGCCTAGAGTGAATCTGCAGCTGTTTTGAACAGCTGGCAGTTTATGTCTAAGGGCTATGTGCCCCTTGCAGGGCAGGGAGCAAGAGACTGACTGGGCCTGGGGCATGTGAAGTCTTCTCCCACCGCCAGGTGTTCTCTCCAGTCAGGGGGAGCATGAAGTGTCCTGGTCCCACCCCTTTGACTCAAGGCCACGCCCTTTTAGGGACAGCCCAGGGCCTCTTCAAACATTTGTGAAGTGATCTCCCTTCTAAAATTATTGCCAACCTCTAGTCTAGTTAGAGGTGCAGTTCAAAACATTTTTTTAATTTAAACTGTCCGTGGTCCTGTAACATGTAACATTTTTGTTCTGATCAACATCTACATATCTGATCATCTTTCTCTTCCACCCATTATTTTTAATTGTAGCCAGAGAGTCACATCTTTGCTTCCAATCCTCTTGGTTCACTCTTTCTGTTGAACCACATGAAAATAACTACACCACCAGTTTGCAAAAGCTTTCGGGCACATGAGGGACTGGAAAACTTGATGTGGCTCAGCAGAAAATGTGAACTGTGTTTTCGAAGCTTACAGATCCTGTATATGAACATGAATGATCAAAAGAATTGGGGGGGGGGACCACACCCACCAACTGGGATTCTCCAGATAGAACTAAACTAAGCATATAGGAAAAAGATGATCAAATCTGAGTCCACAGCAAAAAAAGTGAAAGCACAACACAAACTCAACAGATGGAGACAATGGGGTAGAACAGAGGAGAAAAAGAGAACCTAGAAAAGAAACAGAAAACAATGAAATATTACTAAAAGAAAATGAAAGCTGAATACTGGAAGTGCACATAGCACTAAAACAGGATGTTCTAAAACATATGAATTTTAAAATTGAAGTATTTTAAAACTATGACTGATCTCAAGAAAGGTTTAAAACTACTGAAAAACAAAACAAACATCAGTCTTAAATAGGGATGTTAAGCATTGGTTAATTAGCTAATCAAGCAGTTGATGGAATTTTCCACTACTCGATTAGTTAAGGGGGGGAAGGTGCACTCACTACTCCCACTGTGGCTATGCAGTTTAAATGCAGTAGGAGCCTGACACACAGGCAGTCTACATTTGAAATGCAGAGCTGTAGCGGGTGTAGCTCCAGGGGCTGGCACAAGCCAGGACTTAACAGTCCCAGACTGCACCAGCTCCAGGACCACTGTAGTTCTGCTTCCCCTGCACTGCAGACACGGTGCTGGGGGGAACCAGCTTTTAAGCCAATTCTCCTCAGCACCGGCTCTTGGAGGAGGAGGGAGTAGTCGAATAGTAACTCCACTACCAAATAAGTCTAAGCTTATCAAGTAGTCAACTACTTGAGTACTTGCTTACATCCCTAGTCTCTGACTTGGCTGGTCCAAAGAAACAACTTAAAGAGACTGATCCTCTCTCCCACCCCCCCTTAAGATGTGGTGAAAGAGCAGCAGATGCTTAGAGGGAATAATATAGGAGTTGCTATGCCAGCACTACCATTAAGACCATAACAGGAGAGTTCTTGTGTAGCCATTTGTGTAACTGCAAAGCTGAACAAAAATCAAGGCACATGTCTAGTCCACTGGTTCCTATTTATTCTAAAATGTTGATACTATAGTTCAGTTCATTCATCACAAAGCTGCAATTGATTACCTCTATGCTAGCACCAAGCTAATACCAGTACCATCTCAATGCCCCTCTGTTAATTTGAGTCACTCCCTGACTGAATGCTGAATATTTAATGAGAAAATACAAATAAAGAGATCATGGATTGTCATTCTTTTGGTTCTATACCTATGCAAGCCACAAACTCATTTACTGAAAACTTGAAGAATTGGGCTACGCAAACAGATAAACTGATTACCGTGCTCTCTAGCATGTAATAGAAAAAAAACAAAATGAACTGTAAACCCAAAGAAAATTTGTCAGAAAAATTACTTAGAATAGCTCTGGTTTAAAAAGATGAAGATGAGCACAGTTTTGTGTGCATTCTTGCATCTCAACTTCAGTGAGAACACATCAGAAAACCAGGATTTTAAGATGATTCTTGAGTGAAAGAAAATTAAAATGAACAAAAAGAAATCTGCTCACATTAGAAGTGATCAAAAGTTCTCCACCATTTGAATTACTCTGTCAAGATTAGTATTGGCCAGAAACTGTTCTCTGCCCTCCCACACATACCCAAAATGGCTTGGTTTTTTTGGTGAATAACGGGAAGCCTTTTTTGTTTATTATAGCATTAATGACTCTCAGAATTTAAGAGTTAAATACCTTATGCTGCTATTACCTACAGCCCTGTTTCTTGGCTAAACTACATCTTTCTTGACAGTACCAGCAACCCTCTTGTTGATCAATGCATCACTGATGTCCCCAGCTATCGTATACCCCAGGATCTATATTCTAGAAAGGGAACAAGAACTATGATCTTGTCCAACCTGTAACAAACACATTAAAACGGAAGAGCTCTCCTGTTGGCTAAAAGCTTGAAGCACTTTAAGCACAACTTTATAGCTACAACACTGCAGCACTTCCAGTGTAGATGTAGCCTGAAACTCTCAGAAGACAGCATTTCAAAACTGACATTTTTCAATTTGCAGCTAAAATTAATAAATAACTAAATAAATAAAGCATCCCATTTTCTCATTTGTTTTTTCAATCAAAGCCGAAATTTTCCACAGAAGCAACTGGGGTTTTTTTAAAAGTCAATTTTTCATTGAAAAATGGCTTTGCAAGAAAAATACTCAACTAGCACTAGGGGGCTGTGCCCCCTACTCGCTGCACTCAGCAATCCCGGCTCTCCCCCCAGGCCACTGGGAGGGCTGGGCTGCAGCTGCTCCAGCTCAGGTCCCTTCTTCTCCCCCTACCCAACTCTAACCCTTTCCTCCCAGCCATGGGATATGCCAGGCCTGGCTCTAATCCTGGCAGCCGGGGAGGCACAGAGGTGCCCTATGTACACGGCACTCAGGAGCACGGCAGCCTGCTGAGGTGGGGAAAGCAGCAGCATGGGGAACCTCTGTCCTGGCCTCTCCCCGGTATGGTCCCACCTTACGCAGCTCACTGCCCCAGCCTTGCTCGCAAAGCCCAAGCCCACCCGCCTGTAGCAGAAGGGAAGGAGCAGACAGGTCAGCTATTCTGGGCAGCTCGGGGGTCCTCTGGCAGCTACAGGAGAGGGGGTAAGTCTTTGCAGAGGCAGCTGGACTCCAGGGAGTTGGACACAGCGTTGTAGCTCCCCAAGAGCCTGGCGGCAGGAGAGCCAAGGGCCTGCTGCTGGCACAGAAACCTGACTGAGAGCCCCTCTTTCCTAGTACTGGTCCCCGGGTTGCTGTCCCAAGCACCACACCGTCCCCCTCTCTCTTCCCCTGGTTTGTCACAGCTATGACGTGGGGGCTGCCAGCTACTGCGCCATGTTTCTTGGTGTTGAAAGCCAGTGGGGTGCCGGTGGAGGAAAGGGACTAGGGGCTTGTTTTAAAATAGCAATTCCAAATGGCATGGGGAAGCAGCAAAGTTGAGCTCAAGCTTAGACAGGGGGAGGAGGCAGGCGGGATGCAGAATGACATGATGACGTCACTCTGTCGTCCTGCAGGAAAAACTTTTTTAATATATAAAGAAATTAAATGACTCTTTTGAACAATAGACAGCAGGAACAGAACTTGGGCTCTACCAAAATATTCTGCAAACATGTGCCCATGGTAAGAGAAGCAGAGGAAAACAAACTACTGCATTATCATTCTAAAATTTAAGGTATTTGCCTTTAGAAGAGTAACACCATGGGCACCTGCCTCCTCTAAATACCATCTACTTCTCAATACAGCAACAAATAGAGATTGTTTATTTTTAAAGTTCCTTCCGTAAAGATTCCTAAACAAAAGATGGACTTCAGAATAGATTATGAAAAAAATAACTACTTAGAATGAAATCAGAGAATGTCATGACCCTTATCAACTTCAATTAAATTAAAATTAATAGGGACGATGTTCTGAAAAACAAAGATGAGAAACATGGAAAGCTGGGAATAATTTGAGGGGTTTAATTTCATCCTGATCAACACCACTTCAGGGAAAAAAATAGCTACAGAAGAACTAATGAGAAACCATGTTCACTGACAGATTAAAAAGGACATTAGTCAAATGTAAAACCGCAAGCTTATTTGTTACACACGCATTTCACATAGTGGCCTCTGAGGAAAATTGGCACAAAGACAAAAAATCAAGGTAGGGATACAGTAATGCCTCATTTAATGCTATAGATAGGTTTCAGAAAATGATCGTGTTAAGTGAAAATGTGTTATGCGGGGTCAATTTTCCCATTGAAAATAATGACAAAGGTGAATTGTTCTTTACAAATCCATGCTGGCTGTTCCCTGTCACCTATCATCTTCCAAGAGTTTGCAGATGATGTCCTTAATTATTTGCTCCATTATCTTCCCTGGCACAGAAGTTAAACTGACTGGCCTGTAGTTTCCTGGGTTATTTCCCTTTTCATAGATAGGCACTATATTTGCCCTTTTCCAATATTCTGGAATCTCTCCTGTCTCCCATGATTTTCCAAAGATGATAGCTAAAGGCTCAGATACCTCCTCTATCAGCTCCTTGAGTATTTTAGGAGCATTGAGCATTTCATCAGGCCCTGGTGACTTGCAGGCATCTAACTTTTCTAAGTGATTTTTAACTTTTTTTTTTTATTTTATCTTCTAAACCTACTCCCTTCCTTCTAGCATTCACTGTGTCAGGCATTCTTTCATCAGACTTCTCCGTGAAGACCAAAACAAAGAAGTCATTAAGAATCTCTGCCATTTCCAAGTTTTCTGTTACTGTTTCCTCCGCCTCGCTGAGCAATGGGCCTACCCTGTCCTTGGTCTTCCTCTTGCTTCTCAGGGTACATCTACACTACAACGTTAATTCGAACTAAGCTAATTCGAACTAACGCATCCAGACTAAAAAACTAGTTTGAATTAGCGTTTTGCTAATTCGAACTAGCATGTCCCCATTAAGTGGACCCTGAACCAGGCTTAAGGATGGCAGGAAGCAGTGCCAGCAGGGCATCAGAAGAGGACTTAGAGTGTGGAGATGCTGTCACAGGCTAGCCGAGGGCTGTGCTTAAGGAGTCCCAACCCCCACCCCGGACAGACTGTTCTCAGGGGTGCCCCGCTTACAAAGCAGTCCTGGCTTGGATTGCCCGGAGTACCCACACTGGGCACATCACAGCACTCAGCCATTAGTCCGGCTGCACTTGCCGCAGGCTGCCATCTGGGGAGAGGGGGCAATTGGGGGGCTGCAGGAGAGCTTCCACCCCCAGAAGCCCGCAGAGCCAGCCCAGTCCTCCCCATCGGGGGCACGTACCCCATTCCTCCCTCACCTCCTTCCACTTACCCTTCCCTAGCCCCTCTTGATGTACAAAATAAAGGACAATTGTGTTCAAAAATGGAATCTGTCTTTACTGAACAAAACTGGGGGAGACTGGGAAAAGGAGGGGGGAGAGGGGAAGAGAGAGGCTGGGAGAGGGGAGGGCAACTACAATGATCAGGGGTTGGGAACAGGTCCCATATGAAGAGAGGCTAAAGAGACTGGGGCTTTTCAGCTTAGAAAAGAGGAGACGGAGGGGGGACAGGATAGAGGTCTCTAAAATCAGGAGTTGGGTGGAGAGGGTGCATACAGAAAAGTTCTTCATTAGTTCCCATAAAGAAGGACTAGAGGACACCAAAGGAAAGGAATGGGTAGCAGGCTTCAAACTAGTAAGAGAAAGTTGTTCTTCACAAAGCAAAGAGTCAACCTGTGGAACTCCTTGCTGCAGGAGGCTGTGAAGGCTAGAACTAGAACAGAGTTTAAAGGGAAGTGAGATCAAGTCATGGAGGTTGGGTCCATGGAGTGCTATTAGCCAGGGGGTAGGAGTGGTGTCCCTGCCCAAGGTTTGTAGAAGGCTGGAGAGGGATGGCATGAGACAAATGGCTTGGTCACTGTCTTTGGTCCATACCCTCCAGGGTCCCTAAGGTTGGCCGCTGTCGGCAGACAGGCTACTGGGCTAGATGGACCTTTGGTGTGACCCAGGACGGCCATTGTAAGCTCAGGGATCAGGGTCGGGGGGGTCTCAGTGGACCCCCTTGATTCTCTTGCACACCTGCTCCTGGGTGGCCAGGCTGGCAGCTCTCCTGCCCTAGACGGCCACTTTCCTGTGCCTAGTGCGGAGATCGTGGACGAGGTCCACGATGTCTGCATTAGCCCAGGCGGGTGCCCGCCTCTTGCGGTCCTGGGCAAGCTCCCAGGAGCCGCCAGCCTGGTCCCAGGAAGAGGGGGAGGGCAGGGGGGCATTGGGTGGGTGGCTCGATCCGTGCCAGGTGCAGAGTCTGCTGGCTGGGTGCTGGCAGACTTGCATCTGGCACGGGCACCGTAGCCAACCCGTGCCCCTTTAAGGGGTCCGGGGCCAGGAGGGGGGCAGACGAGTTTCCCTGGGCTAGCCTCCCACTAGTTCGAATTAAGGGTCTACACAGCCCTTAATTTGAACTAGTAAGTTCGAACTAGGCTTAATCCTCGTGGAATGAGGATTACCTAGTTCGAACTAAGCGCTCCGTTAGTCCGAATTAAATTCGAACTAACAGAGCGCTAGTGTAGCACCTATGAAAGTTAGTTCAAACTAACTTTGTAGTGTAGACATACCCTAAGATATTTATAGAATGTCGTCTTGTTTCCCTTTATGCCTGTAGCTAGTTTGAGCTCATTTTGTGCCTTTGCCTTTCTAATCTTGCCTCTGCATTCCTGTATTGTTTGTAATTTGTCCCACTTTCCATTTTTTATATGACTCCTTTTTTATTTTTAATCATGCAAGATCTCCTGGTTGATCCAAGGTGGTCTTTTGCCATATTTTCTATCTTTCCTACGCAGCCAAACAGCTTGCTTTTGGGCCCTTAGTGTCCCTTTGAAAAACTTCCAACTCTCTTCAGTTGTTTTTCCTTCCTTAAGAAGGAAGCATAATACAGCTTTTCTGGCAACTGATTTTCCAAAAGATCACAACCAACACATGGTATATATGTAAGAGTGCACATTCAAAATTGGGAATCCATGAAATAGATTCCAAGGAGAAGCACCGTTTTGGATTTAGAGGTACAAATAAAAAGTAGAGTACACTTTTAATAGCAGGTCAAGTACAAATGTGTTTCTGACCAAAACATTTTATTAAAAGCAAATTTCTTACCTGGATCTGGTGGATTTGGTGGCTGCCAGTGTGGATAAGCATTTCCCCATCCTTGTGGAGCATATGGGGCTGGAGGGCCACTGTAAAAGATAAATAGCCACATGCAATGAAATACAATTTGAGAACCATATTATGAGAAAAACAACAGGTAACTGAAGTGTTACTTACTGAGGTGCGGGACCAGGAGGCCCTGGATTATAAGGAGCAGGATTATAAGGTCCCATAGGATTGCCAGGACCTGGTGGCCCAGGAGGTCCATGTGGGCCAGGAACAACACCATGGGGCCCATGGGGAACAGGTGGACCCAAAGGATTTACTGGACCCTACAACAGGAAAGAAGTGGGCGGGGGAAGAGTGACCCTGTTTTCACACACTGGAATCACAAGTCTGAATTCCAACAGAGGCTCATCTAAAAGGTTTCACTCAGGTGTTCGCTAAATCTTTAGGAATTCTTTCCTAGCTTGCACTCCAACTGCTCTGGCTCTCAAGGACACTGCAACATGCAGAGTTTATGGACAACCTCGCCTAATAATAATTTAAAATACCTAAATATTCAAAAATTAAAAAAAACTTCATTCTCTTGACTATCAAGACTGTCTCTGTGCTCACGTACAACTGATGATTGAGACAGAATAATTATACAACCACTGGTTTAAACTTTAGTTAGGATTAAAAGTCAGAATGTGAATGTTCTGAATCAAGATTAAATTATTTTACATCTTCATTTCAACCAGAGAATTCATTTAGAAAAATTGACAAGCTTTACTTTTAATCAAAGGATATTGGTTTAGTCCAATTCTCTGCAAAAAAAATAAACTATGTATAAACTATTCTGAGCATTATATAAAAATCCATAGAGTTTTTTTAGTCCAATTGCTCATTGTTTGCACACTTAGATTTTCAATTACAGAACTGCAGATGCACAAAAACTGTGAAAATAAAGTACATCAAGAAGAAACAACTGTGCAGGCAAACAAAAATTATTTAAATTATTTTTAGACAAACCAGCAACACTACATTATGAGCCATGACATACACAAGTCTACCTGAAGGGAATAAGACTAGTAAAGAAAAATGTTAAATGTTTAACGTAGTTTCTTTTAACAGTAATAGTTTAATGGACCAAATTCGTCTCCTAGGCTGTCAAATTCTTCACTATCCACAGAGCAAGAACAGTGAAAATCACAACCTTAGAAAGGGAAATTTCTATCTTCTCATTTAAACATTGACCTTTCAGACTACCATCAAGAGTCTGAATTAATATGTGATTTTGGTTACATGTCACACTTTACTATCAGATATTGATCAGTAACATTAACTATTTTAATTACCATCAACCAGTTAACATTTGAACAAGAAACCCAGAAGAGGGAAGAAACAGAAAACAGCCTCAGCCTTTCTGTTCAGCTTCCTTTATTTTCTGAACTGCATCTTGAAGCAATAAAGGATGAATGTACCAATGTATCCTTACAGCAATTAAAAATGCCTCTCAGAATACTCACTCCAATCTTTTCTTCTATAAGTTGTCGAGCATAATCAATTTGCTGTGGCGTCCCACGGATAGTAAATAACTTCATGTTAGGGTCTGCATTTGGTGGAGGATTTCTCTGAAGTTCTATTCTAGCTCCAGATTGCTGACTTATGCTTTTGATAGTTTCACCACCTGTAATCAAAAACACCACCTTTGAGGGCAACACGTTTAGTGTGCATACAAAAGATACCCAACAAAAAACCATAAGATACTAGACACCAAGAAAATGAGGAAATTATTGCTTTGGAGTTGATAACCTAGCTATGCTTTTGAAACACATGTACTGTCATCTTGTAAACAGTAGGGATCCAGCCAAAAACCAAAAATACCAACCCAAAAGAGACAGCAACAGTATCAATACCTAAAACCAGTTCGTAAAAAATTCATACAATGGTGCTTTGCTTCCACACCACCTCGGCTGTGTCTACATTGGCGCGATCTTGCACAAAAGCAGCTGCTTTTGCACAAAATCTTGCTGCCTGTCTACACTGGCCGCGAGTTCTTGTGCAAGAACACTGACATTCTAACGTATGAAATCAGTGCTTCTTGCGCAAGAACTATGATGCTCCCGCTCAGGAATAAGCCCTCTTGCACAACTGTTCTTGCGCAAGAAAGCCCTATGGTTAAAATGACCATCAGAGCTTTCTTGCGCAAAATCATGCCAATGTAGACGTAGCCCTCAAGTTTACAGGGCCTGTTGAAGAGCACATATCTGAGCTCATCTAGAGCAGAACATGAATGGTGCCATCATGTTCATATGGATGACAGGAAATGCAACTGACCAAACAGTGAACTTGATTGCTCAACAAGTGCTACCTACTGTGCCCAAGTAATCTAGCTGAAAAGATATGAGAATATTTTCCTCTCTAGCCTCCTTCATTTGCAGTAGTTGCAGATGTTACTTGTAACACTAACAGTTAGTTTTCAGATCGAAGATGTAAACTTGTGTCCATTTAAACCATGCGCTAGTAACGCCAAGTCTAAAGATGAACTACCACAGATCAATTCTTTGTACTGTCTGCAAGATTTATTACAAATGAATAAATTAAAAATAATAAAAAGTATACAATGCAGTGCATCTTGGTTTTTTATAATATTTAAAAGCCTAGTACATTCTATAAATTATATTTCTGTGAAGGTAAATCATCTTACTAGATCTTTGCTGAAAAGTGCAGAGATTTCTTTTGTGACGTAATTATGATGTGTGAGATAAGGAAGGTCTAAATTCAGATCATACTAGAAGAACAGTTACATACACTTGCACCAACTGAAAGCATGTACCAGATAAACATTTCAGCTTTGAGTTTTAAAAACTTCAGACGTACTGTTATAATTAATTATATTAGCAAGATACACACCACTCTGGCTACCAGAAACCACCATTATTATTTCCTAAAGAAAATTAGTTCTACATTAATCAACATGGCTAAAATGTGACACATTGCTAAATAAAACAGAAAAAAAAAAATCAGTGCACTTTTTGCAAAGACTTCTGGGTAATTAACTGTTATGATTTCAGTTAAGACTATATTTTACTGTAAAACACATTGCCTTTTCCAATGATTAATCCAGTTTTTCCAGTGGGTACAATAAAATTGAATTCCTGTAATCCACCAGGTGGCCCCATGTTCCAGTTGCCTTGACCTCTTCCTCTTCCTCGACCACCAGGCCCTGGACCACCAGGATTACCAGCCTAATGGGGAGGGAGGAGAGAACACAAATTAGCACACACTACTAAAACATAATGCCTCATTAACCAATATTAATCCATAGTAACAAACAGTGACTCTAAACCAAAGCCCACTGTACAGTAATAAAGAAAACTCAAAAATAGCTCTAGAATAATCAGAACAAGACATAGCTACTGACTTTAAATACTAATCCCACTGGGACTTTAAGAACTGCAAATAGAGGCTGTTTTATAATCCAGACTCACTTTTAAAATATCATCATCAACTAAGATATGAAAATGAAAAGACACATGGCTAAAACATGGATTTTTCCTAACTCAAGAAGAAAGGCTTTTTGCTGCACAAAATATTATAAATATTAGCTAACCTGGACGCTTCGAAGGAGGTCTGTAATAATTTCTGCAGCATGTTGACATCTGTCTGGAGGTCCTGTAATTTGGGCTATTCTATCTGGAGTTGTTCCATCATCTGGAATAAGAATGTAATATTTAAATTTAGCAACATTTTACTTAAAAAAAAAAAATCAAGCTAAGTTGATAAACATTTACACACACTCACCCATCTACTCACCTGGCTTAAACTGAATTCTAACTCCAGCATCATTTTGAATCTTTTTGATCATCTCTCCATTTCTTCCAATTACAATACCAACAGCAAATCGAGGTATTGGAACCTTAAGAGAATATATCATCAGTATCTTGAAACAACTTTAACTATTCCTACCAAAAGCCAGAAGAAATACTAGAAAATTAAACCTGGTCACCAGCCACACAACCTCAGCATGCAATCTTTTCAAATCTAAATTTCCACAGAATCATGATCTTAGCCAATAAACAAATGGGATGGCCATGTAAATAAATAAATTCTAGACACCACAGGTTGTTACAGTGGCATCACTTCAGCAGATAGCGGTTTTTCTCCAATCCATGCTCAAATAACGTATTAAGGTGCCTAAGATACTGGTGTCAAATGAGAACAGGAACCCTCACTGGTCACAGAGATTTACAATTCCATGACTTTTTTACAACCGATTGAACACCTCTGTGTGCTGGCCAAATCATAGCTTGGGTAATTACATCCTTCACCCTTTCAGCTTCAAAAATTTTCTTCAATTCTACTTAAAATGCTTCAAAAACAAACTGTTATACATTATTGCTAGCACAAGATGGCTGCTGCATTCCACATAAGAGGTAGCAGGATTTCAATGGTGAGCAAGTAATAGCTATGTGCCATACTAGGGATGTGAAAGCTTAATAGGTAAAAATCACCCTAAACATGTGATACTTACAAGTTCTGGTTAACTGGTAGGGGCTGAAGCAGCCCCCTTCTGCTGCAGGGAGTGTGTGTGTGTGGGTGGGGGGGGGAAGCTGCTCTAGCCCTGTGGGAGGCCTGCTGAGGACCCACATCCAAACCGGCCTATCTGTGGGTAGCCCCAGCCCCTGCACGAGGCTGGGAGCTGGCAGTCAGCTAGGCTGGAGCAGGGTCCTATCCCAACCAGTTAAAACAATAGGCTGACTTGACATCTAACCGGTTAAACGATTAACCAGGATTTTACATCGTTAGCTAGAACCATTTTGGGATACAGTTAAAAAAAGCTATTATTGGTAGTAACTAGCTTTTAACATTACTAAACAGTCTCGAAGTACACAGCAAACAATTAGTTTTCAACCATACATACATCTATCCCTTCATTTCCTCCTATTCTTGATCCATATTCATTGCGTGCCTCTCTAAAGCCACCTTGATCACGAATCAACTCCAACACCATCTCCTTGGCTTGCTAAAGAAGAATAAAATGTATTTTAGATTCTATAATTTTAAAAACCTGGTTTGATATCCATAAAAAATAAATCTGGAAACAAACTTCTTACTTGAACTTTGTACGGGTCTCCTGTAATCCTAAGAGGTTTGTCTGCACCAGTGTTCTGTGGTCCATCTTGAATCATGACCATTTTGACTCCTGCTCGTTCCTATTTGACAACATAAAACTGAATTTCCATGCAATTCCAAAGTCTGACCTCTCTCATATACACCCTCATGCCTTTGAAACTTACCTGAAGTTGCTTAATGGTCTCGCCACCTTTTCCAATAACTAATCCTGCTTTACTAGCTGGAATCATAATTTCTTGTACAGCATTTCCCGGTCCATCACCATGATGAAATCCAGGTGTAGGTCTTCCCTTTTCAACTATCTGGTCAAGAAGTCTCTTTGCAGACCTGTGAAGAGACACAAACAGTTATTGCTACACGTATTCTTAACTGCACATTGTTCCAGTTACAAAAATTCATTTCACACAACCATTTCAGAGTTTCTTAATTACAGACACATATTTTTGACATTTATAAGAGATGCATTTATCAAATTCTACAGAATGTCTTCCCAGTCTCTCTTTTCTTCACATCTTTATGTGAGACACCATGATGATGAGGCTCAGTATGAACATGTCAATGTGGTAGATTTCTATCCTATTAAGAACTCTAAAAAAGAAAGTGAAATAATTATACTGGGTTAGATGCCCAACTATATAATATGAAAAATATTCAAGCCTCTAATGAGACCTGCTGCTACCAGTCACTTTCTTCAGCTTCGTGGTATTGAACAGATATTGTGCCCAATACTTTTCTGTTTCACCTGTTGGTAGAGTCTGTAAATGTAAAGTCTTTCATTATTTAGGGTCCACTTGTTTCATATTTAGGTCCACTTGTTTTTATGATGTACATGATACCAAGCTTCTCCTTTTTCAAGAGTTGTTAAATTTTGATTAATTAACTAATCTAATAGAACCTGGGGCCAGCAGGGGACTCGAGTCACCCACTCGCCCTAGGTTCCTTGTGGCGCTTCCGCTTTAAAATGTACAAGAGCCCCAGCAGGGACTCATACATTTCAAAGCAGGAGCACCACTACTGGGCCCTGCACCCTCTCCCATGGAGCTGGAGGACACCGACATTTTAGTAAGCTCTCCCAAGCCCCCGTTCTGCTTCCCCTCCCTTGCTGCTTCTTTTTGATAGAGACAGCAAGGGGGGAAGCAACTAGTTGACTAATGAGTCAACTATCTGATAAGCTTTTACTTGTCGGATAGTCGATTAGTCACTTACTTCTCTTGTTCCTTGTTTTAATATCTTGATTTATTTTGACTATTGCTGAAGGTGTTTCCTCCTTCCTCAGCATTAAACCAAGTTTCAAACTATCAGATCTGATGGTGGCCAATAACCTTCTTCCAGCAAATTTCCAGTTCCACCAGACTTCTAGGTACCGGTAATTACCTTTTTTCCTTTTCCCTATACTTCCTGACTTGGACCAGAATTGCCCATATTTTCAATATCAGTCAATTGAGTCTTCTACCATTTTGCTACCCATTTACACCAGTCCTGGCTTTTATATGCAGAAAATTATTGTGGCAAAGGTGGGCAGCCACTGAAAATCTCATAAGTTACACGTGCATTGGGCTCTGCAGTATAAAGCTTAAGTATGTCCACATTAAGAAGTAGGTTCCCCCTTCAAGAAGCTGCCACAGTTGCTGAAAAATGGGGGACGGGGGGACGAGGTGTTCCTAAAAGAAGCACTGCCATCAATTCACCCTAAACCTCCCAGCAGGCCTTAACACATACCACACAGAGCACAGGGGCTAGCACACAAGCAGTGGGACAAAATCCATTCCATCTTATATCTTCTCAAGTGAAACCACAAAAAATTAGACTCAGAGGCAACTGTCTCCCATATTGATACTGCCTTTACAGTACTAACCAAATGAGCCTGATACATGTAAACTTTTCAATTAAGCTTAAAGAAACTAAGTCAACACTAGTAGCTACGGCTCTCCACATTCACTGGACTTTTCAGTGTTCAATGAGAATATAGTTTTTTTGGCACATCAGCAGCAAGACTATTTTCACAGATAAACCCATCGCAGCACAGGAAGATGAAAATTTTCTTTCATTGGCTATTATCTGTTGCTCTAAAACCATAAGAACAGATAAGCAGGCATCTAAACATGTTTACTCATCTAAAGGTTTAAGACTTTCATCCTGGAAAGCCTTGATTTAATCAAGCACCACCAGGATTACTCCCACCACCATTATGTGATAGGACCACATTTATTTTTATGCCATTAGCCCCAACTCGCACTAATCATCAAAACATCACACTTCAATATTGATTTCACCCAGCAAATTACATGCTACATACAATCAAGAACATGCTCACACCAGCATTCTGACTCACTTTGTACCCAGATTCAGATTAGTGCACAGATAAATAATTATTAGCCAAAATAGGGCCAGATGCATCATTCAGTCAGATCTTTAAAGATCAAGTATTTCATTCTTTATTAAATAAGATCCCTCAGGCTTGATCCTGCAAAACTAACAGCAAGAGAAAGAGCTATTTAACTTTAACAGGTGCTCAGTATAATTACTTAATGAAAGTAAACACTGAAATTAAAAAAGTTAAAGCTTTATAGCGACTGCAAATAGCAGGCAGGATAAAGAAAATCTTTATATCAAATTCTCCCAAGCAACATTTTTCTTATTTTGCCTATATGTAAACTTTCATTGTCAATGCAAACGTATGTGTCAGTTTCTATGTGCAGTGCAATTCAATCAACGTATAACAGTAACTACAGTAAAACTCCATTAGTCCAGCATCCAATGCTCCGGGACTCCTGATGGTCCGGCACCATCAGGAACCCGGAAGTGCTGGGGCAGCCGGACAGGCTTCCCCCATTCAGCTGCTGCTGAAACTGACCAGCAGCTGAATCGGGAAGCCGGGAGCAGAGCAGCCGGGGTGCTGCTGGGTTCGTCTCCTAGCGCTGCCCCTCAGGGCTGCGGGACCAACCTGGCAGCACCCCGGCTGCTCTTGGGGACGCCTGGGGCAGAGCAGCTGGAGTGCTGCCGGGTTGGTCCCGCAGCGCCAAAGGACGGCGCTGCGGGACCAACCCAGCAGGACCCCAGCTGCTCTGTCCCAGGCGTCCCCCAGAGCAGCGGGAGTGCTGCTAGGTTGGTGCTGTAGCGCCGGCCCTCGGCGCTGCGTGACCAACCCAGCAGCACCCCAGCTGCTCTATTGCAGGCATCCCTGATTCAGCTGCTGCTGAAACTGACCAGCAGCGGCTGAATCAGGGACGCCTGGGGCAGAGCGGGACTATCGTAAGGGGGGGCTATGAGAGGTCTGGGGTGGCATCCCTTCCCACCCCACTCCAGACCCCTCATAGCCTCCCCTTCTGATAGTCCGGCATATTTGATAATCCGGCTCCCCCTGGGTCCTAAAGGTGCCGGATTATCGGAAGTTTACTGTACTGGATTCTTCCAAGCAAAGTTATATTGTTACCCACTCTGATTAGGAGTCATATAAAAGACTGCAAATATTTTTAGATCTAAAAATATTAGTCAATGTACTTACTGAACAGATTCAGGTGTTCCAGTTAACATGCAAGATCTTTCAGGCAAGCCACCGCTATCTATAATATTTGTAAAATGGAACAGATGTAATAATTATTTTTAACTCTCAAGGCATCAGCTGCTAAGTAAATTGTGATGTGTTGAGGCCAGTTTTAACACTTTACCAAATCCATAAAAATCAATCATTCACAAGATTTAAGACTTTTGCAATGTAACCACTTTTAAACATTCTCATCTGAAGAAGTGGGTTGTACCCATGAAAGTTCTGATACCATCTATGTGTTTTGTTAGTTTCCAAGGTGCTACAAGACTGTTTGTTGTTTAGGTTTTTCCAGTTACAGACTCTCTACCTCTCAATCAATCGTTAAGGTAAGAGTAAGTTTAGTTCAATCATCAGTAATCTGTACCAAACCTGTTACGACTAATTGTATATCCCTCAAAAGAAAATAATTACCAGGAGCAATCTGTATTTTGCATCCAGATTCTTGCTGTATGCGTGAAATTTGTTCTCCTCCTCTGCCAATTACTTAAGGGATAAAAACAAAGGACTTATTAGCAATATCAACATGTTAAGATATCCATTCTGTTGTGTATTATATTTTATATTACTTACTGAATCCAACCATTCCATCTGGAACTTTGTACTCCTCTGTCATTACAGACCTAAAAAGATGAAATATGAGAAAAGATAACATTTAATAGACTACCCTGGCTCAGAATTTAGGGAATAGTTGTCATGGTTATGGAAAGAACGGCTACCTCCCCCCCTCCCATGACATCAAGGAGGAGTAACACAGTAACATTTAGGTTAAATTCTTTGGGTGCATTTACTTAAATCTACTTCCATTTAGTAACTGTAAGGGGAGGGGGACACACACATGCCTTTTTACTTCAGAAGTTTTGCCATTTTAATGTAAAATCCTTCAAGACAGACATTAAAAAAAAATAATCTGTAAACAGAATACCAATATTACTATTACAAGGCAAAACTGACATTCCTAATTAACAATGTAAAAATTTAGAGACTAAATCTGTACTTGATGATAAATTATTTCTGCTAAAAATGTTTTAATACGTAAAGGGCCAGAGTCTTCCATGATAATTAAATTATGTCTATTTATGTAGCATTGTAAGTATGCTACAGACATATGAAAATATAGCACATCTCTATATCAAAACAGGAAAGAGCAGATTAAGGATTAGAAAGGCATATGGGCAGCTTGGTTGATCTGGGGTATTCCTCTCCCTCCTCCCCTCCCCGAGGCAGCAAAAGGACAAGGAAGGTGATAAGAATGCAGACTGATCAGATATGCTTGGCATAAATTGCTAATACCGTATTTTTTTTGCCTTAAATCTCTCTCTCGCTTTTAAAGATAACATTTTTACTTCAGACTTGTCCTATGGAGCACACCTTCCACATGTGACATGATATACCCAACAAGGTTCTAAATGTGGAATAGGCAAGAGATAATACTATTACGTACATTTCAAATATTGAGCTTATGCCTGTTTTGGCTAAATTCTAATTAGCAGAACTTCACAAACGTGTTTCGTTATTATTGTCAAGCACTTGTCTTTTTGGGAAAAAAGTCAAGCTGTTGCCTGGAAATGCATCAATACTAAAAAGTAACAGTAAACAAAATGTTAATTATGGTTTCTACCTTTGTTGCTGGTGCATTGGGGGTAGCTGAGTTCCAAAAGCTACAAATAAAACATTTTTTAAGTTAAATTTCTTTCACAATTAAGCCAACATTTTCCCATTAAACTATCTGTAGCAATTTCTGACAATACTGTGTTTTAAAGGTATAAAAGTATACCTGAAAGCCAAACTGCTTCTCAACTCTGTTGCTAGTACACAATAATTCACAACTAGCAAGCTGTACAAACAAGCCTATTTTACTTATAGAAACTTGAGATGTACATGTCAAGTCACCTAGGTTTTACTGGTCCAAACACTACCTACCAGAATACTGCATCAGACCCTTACTCTGAAAATGTACAGTTGCTTAGGTTTTATTCACAAAAAAATAAAAAATACTTACAGTCGTTCTGAGGAGCAACTTTCTTAGCATCTGGTTGATCTGCAAAATTAAGATTTTTTAATTTTTTTTTGCCAAGAAGCAAAAATGTTTTAAACTAATGGCTGTTCCATGAGAGTGAATCGTAACTTTTCCAGTGTATTTTTAGTAATGAATTTGGTTTTGGTAATTTTCAGGAAATAGAGCTAAATAAAAAAAAGAAATCTTATAAACACTCAGCAGTTGGTTAGTATACTTGAAAAGAGGTTAGGTATTTCCATATGTCTATTCAGTGATTTAATAAAAGCGATTTTAGAAACATATTGTAGATTGGACATCCACAAACGGTCATGAAACTTGCTAAAACAAACAACAACATTTAGTTCTGCTCCTAATAACTGGCTTCTCAAGCTAATGATGCTTCTAAAGAAAGAACTGAAGAAAAAAAGTCCACCAAAGTCAGTATGAAAATAAACAATGGCTTAAAAAAAATCTGACAAGTGACCGCAAATCTATATAGAGTACCAAAACTTAAGAAGAAACAATAATCTCATTGCAATGCAATCTGAGTCTGAACTGTAGTTTGAGATTCCTATCCAAAAAAAATTCAAGCATTTCACAGCATTAAACTTCAAAAAAATTGATTGAAAACAACTCTCTCACTACCATCCAAAATCCTTTTTGTACAAATAAGTAAAAGAAAGGCATACGCAACCTATATCTAAATAGACTACTTCAGATGCTTCCTTCCCCACCCCAAATTCAAAATTATGCAATGAACCATAATAATTTATGGGTAGCAAAAAAAAAATTTAAAAAAAATCAGACACATAATCCAAGAAATATTTGTGTCATCCATTTCAAAAGATCCACTAGTTTATTCACGTTTACATACTGAACACAGGTAATAAATAAAAATTCCTGCCTTTAAAAGGAGAGGGCATTCCCTCCCAGTGTGTTGTACTGCTCGGACTTGTCCAAGAGCCATCTACACATAAAATAAAAAGAATACATTACATACATCATCTGAAGCATCATTAGCTCATTTTTGTATAATAAAAACCTCACTATTAATAGAAAAACACTTTATTAAAGAACACAAGAACCCCTGGTCTAAAGCCTTCATTACAGTCTGTAAGCTGAATCACAATCCTCTTAAAGGGAAAACAAGTCACAGCTCATAGATGGGACCTAACAAAGTATTTTCAACAGCTCCGAGTTCAGAAGTTTCTCTCTATAATTTAGTCAGGATTATGTGTGTATATTAAACATATCAAACCCTGTTAAGGTCACACTAGTTAGGTAGTTAAAAAAAAAATCAGCAGACACCCACACAATGCAGCAGCCAACTTTTCTGCAACATAAAGCAAATCAAAAAGTGGAAATGGCAACAAAAGTAGAATATATTACAGCATGATCTTATCAGGGTTCACGCGTGCTGTGCTGTACGTTAAAGTTAGTAAAAAGATTGAACCAAGGCTAGTAAGTAGAATTTTTATTTTTCCATCCTTTTTTCCAGTCGTATGCCCTTAAAATGAAATGCATTAATAGAGTAGGTTTACTAGATGCCACACTTTCAATACTAAATCACATGTAAAAACTGCACAGGTTTGAAAGGTGACCACTTTCAACACTAATAGTGAACAAAAGATTTCAACAACATACCTGCACAAAGGTATCGTCTAAATTATTTGTTTTACCTACCTTACCCATGGGTTTTCCTTTTAAAATGTATTGCATCATATTAGCACAAGAGACCAGGGAATGGTCTAAGAATTGATTTTCTTAAGACCTAAATAGCTCCACTCAATTCTAAACAAAAAACCCACATTAAATCCAAATTGGGAAACTGTGTGGCTTTCTTTAAAGAGAGCCCACATGCTAATACTATATGGATCTATACTATTTTTTCTGTGGAAAAAATATGACAACGTTTTTGGCACCACTGCTGTGATGAATAAAATGAATTATGGTAGTATACACATATTTACTGACAGCATACCTCCATCCTCAAGAGGTCTTTTTTGTCCTCCATAACTATAGTCATTTGAGTTCATTGATGTCCCTCCATCACCTCCAATTTTTGCTGCAATCTAGATAAAAGTAATAATAATGAAAGCAAAGATTAGATACTTTTCACCTTGTCACCTTGCAGATCAAAAACATAAAACCTGGTATGCCCTAGTTATGCTGGAGAATCCTTCTAACTGTTTCAAACAACGTTAAGACGAAACGTTGCTTCTCTTTGCTTACCTTTGTTCACATTTCTATAAAAGACCATTATGCTTTAAGAAGAGCATTTAAATAAAATTTTGCATTGTTACATATCTATCTTTAATAAAAGGTGGTGGCGATACTCATGAAAACCCAGCAACAAGTAGCTCCTTCTCCTTCGCCTCCCCAACCAGTGTGGCGACCCAGCGCTGCGCACTGAGATAACGCGTTTAAAAACTGTGATTTCGTTAGTTACTTCCCCTCTGAACAGCTCAGAAAGGAGTCCCAGGAAAAGTTCTCTCCCTCCCCTCCCCCTTCATGGAGCTGTGCGCACAGGGGGAATATTAATTGAAGTCGAGAAGAACAGAAGGGACCCCCGCCATCCCACTGCCTGTTGAAGCGCGAGAGCCCCCCCCCCCCCATATTGCGTGTGCCCAGGAGGCAGAGGAAACCCTCCTCACTGCGTGCGCTGGGCGGGAAAAGAGAAAGAAACAAATGGCACCGCCGTCAGCCCAGCGTGCCCAGAAAGCGATGCGCCTGAAATGGAAGCGGACCCAGCCTTATACCAGCCCCAAGCCCTGAAGCCGCCCGATACGCTTCAAAGGATTTGCGTAGGACCCACCCTATTTGTCCCAGAATAGGTAGAGGGGAGATTCCGGTGCTGAGGATCGGAGGCCCTATCGGGAGCCGCTTCCAGGCCCCCGAGCCTGAGGGTCGGAGGTACCGATGGGCTGGTGCCCACATTACACACCTGCCTAGCCCGCTGCAGTGCATCTTTAAAGGCATCGTTGACTCCCCCACCTCCACCTCCTCCTCCTCCTCCGGGCGCGCCCGAAGTAGGAGGGGGCACCGTGGAATAATCCGCCATAGCCGCTCCGCCGCCGCTTCCTGCCCTACTCGCTGCCTGCTAAGAAAGAAAGAAAATGGCGGCGGGCGGGAGCCTTTCACATTCCTGCGCGACATCGTGCTCGCGGGGGGGGGGGGGAACAGGGACGGAGAGGAAACCTCGCGATACTTCTGGAAAGGCGGGGTAGAATGTCGTAGAGGCTCATGTGGAAGAAGAGGAAGTCTCGTGAGACTTCATTGTGAACACAGGTCTATAGGCGGGATTAGATCTCCGGAGATGTCCTTCAAGGACACGGAAGGGGAAACCCTCAGACAGAAGCTCGCGATAGCTCCTTCCTGGCACGCGATTTAAGAGGCCAAAGCGCGTGGGGATGGGAGGGGGATATCACGCGATGATTTTGAGGGGGGTGGGCCGGAAGGAAATCTCGGTAGGGAAACAGGTGGATCTCGCGAGAGTGGACGGTTAATTTTCAGGGTGTTGGGTTTCAGCTGCTGCAGCTGGAGTGGGCGGGGCAGCGGCTGAGACAGGAGCCCGCCTCCGGCTCGTGGGCTGCGTGCGCTGACCCAGGCTGCTGCGACTTTGAGTGAGTCGGGATGGGCGAAGCTGAGCGGCTGCTGCTAGTCGCAGGCCCCCAGCGCGCAATTTCCCTTTTGCGCTGCCCCTCGTGAGGGGTGTAACCTGGGGGCGCGGAGCCGCTGCCCCGGGGCGTACTGGGCTGGATGGTGCACCTGGCGGGGGAAGCCTCGCTTGCCGGGTGTGGGAAAGGGCTACAGCGAAGCCGGGCACCGGGCTTGCGGCGCTGCGGGGGGTGTTGTGCTGGCGGGCGGCGGCTTGTAAACTAGCGTGTGTGGTGACGGGGGGAACTACCCCCCCCCCCGTGTAACGCGCGCAGGCAGCCCGCGCTCTCCGCGCGGCGGGAGAAGGTGTTCGTTGGTCGGTGCGGAGTGGCTCAGCGAGCCCGCAGCATATGCGGAGCTGTTGGGGCCAGCGCAGGGTCTGACGCTTCGCCCCTCGGCATGCTAGCGATGGTGGGGCCTATTTGAAATCATGGGAAGGTGGGCGGGCGAAGCCTCAATTCTGGGCTCTGTGACTCTCTCTGGTACAGCTTCGCTTTTCAGCTGAATGCAGCCTGTCCTTCTCAGATGTGCCGCTACGTCCTTTGGGCCTGTTCCCTTGGCTCTCAATTGCTCTCATTATGTCCATGTTATTTGATTACTTCTTTTTCAGGATATCCTGCTGATTCTAGCATCTCCCTACCGGGCTTCAGAGTCTTTAGTACTTCTGCAGGTTCAATATCTGTATTTGTTATCCAGTTAACACTGAGGGCTCATCTCAAGCACCAGAAACAATTGACAGCCACTTGTCATGTTGCAAGATGACAAAAATCAGGCTGAAGGTCATAGTCTAGCTAACTTTTTAGCCACAATAGTTCATAATATGAGAAGGTGGTCCAATTTAAGTGTTGCTATTACCCTCTTTGGAGGGAATGCAGGAGGAATATTCTATAGTTTGCAGCTGGTATGTCTATGCCAGGGGATGGTCTGCCACAATGTGTTCTGTTTCTATATAATACATTTCCTATCTAAGTTTAGGTTTGAATAATGTGAATTCTATTTTTGTACATTGTTCAAGTACTATATAAATATTACTCTTTGTTTATGCTCCGGCACATGTCACCACTGCCTTTGCTTTTTCTATCTTTATTTATGCATACACTGTAAATGTTCTTTAGATGGGGCACTTTACAAATGGTGTAAAGTTGCTTTAACGTTTTAGAAACTTTTTGCTGTCATTCTATTTGAACACATTAAGTTCTTAAATTGCTTATAAACTAGTGCTCGGGACAGAGAAACATTTTTTCTCTAAAACTTTAAACTCCTTTTATGGTCTTTTCTTTATGTCTTGGTCCTCTGGCTTGCATTTGACAGTACAGGCAGTCCCTGAGTTACGCGGATCCGACTTATGTCGGATCCGCAGTTACAAACGGGGATTTTCTCGCCCCGGAGGACTGGAGCGGCGGGATGCCCGCCTCCTCCGGGGCGAGAAAAGCTGCTCCCTGTCTCCCTGGTCTGCTGGGGGAGCCAGCAGACCAGGGAGACGGGGAGCAAAGCGGCGGAGGACCCGGGGCCGGACCCGCGGCGCTTCCAGATCAGCTGGAAGAGCCGCAGGTCCGGCCCGGGTCCTCCGCCGCTTTGCTCCGCGTCTCCCTGGTCTGCTGGGGGGGGGGACGCAGCTAGTGCCCTGCCCCCAGCAGACCACGGAGATGTGGAGCAAAGCCCGGGGCCTGTGGTAGAGCAGGTGGGGCACTGCCGGTTGGTCCCGCAGCACCGCTCCTTGGTGCTACTGGACCAACCTGGCAACACCCCAGCTGCTCTGCCCCAGGAGTCCTGATTGAGCTGCTGCTGATCAGTTTCAGCAGTGGCTGAATCAGGATGCCTGGGGCAGAGCAGCTGGGGTGCTGCTGGGTTGGTCCAGTAGCGCCGAGGAGCGGCCGCGCTACTGGACCAACCCAGCAGCACCGGAGCCGCTCTGCCCCAGGCGTCCCCAAGTCAGCCGCTGCTGAAACTGACCAGCGGCTGACTACAGGAAGCCCGAGGCAGAGTTGCTCTGCCCCGGGCTTCCTAGAATCAGCTGCTGATCAGTTTCAGCAGCAGCTGACTTGGGATGCCTGGGGTTCTTAAGTTGAATCTGTATGTAAGTCGGAACTGGTGTCCAGATTCAGCCACTGTTTTAATTGATCAGTTTCAGCAGCGGCTGAATCTGGATTCCTGTTCCGACTTACATACAGATTCAACTTAAGAACAAACCTACAGTCCCTATCTTGTACGTAACCCGGGGACTGCCTGTATGAGAATAGCCACCACTTATATAACATCCTGAAATAGTATTATATTTATACTGTACCTACCAACACATGGTGGGGGAGAACCCCAATATTGGAATGTGGTTATACTAACATACTTGCTGCTTTTACAAGTCTGTTTATACCTTCAGTGACTAATCCATTGACCAGGGCTGCTTCCTTTTTGGGGATTAGTTATGTTTTAATTTTTCATGGAATTCAATCATGAAAGATGCTATATTGAGAGATAGGGAAACATGATCACCTACGTAGCCATATCATAGTCAGTGTGATATATTCCCCACTTTGACCTACTAACATTCTTCAGTGTTGACCTACAATAGTCACCAGTAAAGATAACTCCGTCCTCTGTCAGTGAGAGACATATCCAGACAGGTGACGGAATTTTCACAGGCACTAGACACACAGTTGGGTGTTCATTCCCATAATAGTTGAGCAACCATGAAATTCACCTCAACCAGAACTATATACAGACATAATTTCTCCTTAGCTTTCTTTTCCTTTGATATGACACACACAAGTGCATGCAAACAACTTATTACAATCAAGATTGTTTTACAGGCTAGGAAGACCGAAACAGACTATTGTTTCTAAATGATACGGAGTCTTTAATTCTGATTATAGCAGTTCCCCCTTCTTACGTAACTGTTCAGCAGTGCAGGCCTAGAAAATATGCAGACGTGAATGACTATTGAGCACATTGTATATAACACAGTCATCTTTTTGGAACGTGTAAGGTGTGTGTGTGTGTGTGTGTGTGTGTGTATATATACATAAATTCAAAGAAGGAAATACTGTATGTTCTATACAGAATATGGAATAACGTGTTCCGTGCTAAACATCTTAGTTTCCTTGTTTAATGATGTCTGTTTGCCTTGAGACTTCAGGGCATGAAAAGTGATATCTAATTATCAGAATTCAAGTGTTCAGTGAAAGGCTCATTTCATTCATATATTCATATCTCATTCATATGTGTGTCATTCCCAGCTTTGTTTTGGCAACTGAGTTCTCTGCAGTGACACAGAACATCTACAGTCCAACTAGGAGAATACTGGTTATTGTTTGAAGATAAAACATAATGGGGAGTGAACTTTTTTGTTGTAAAATGTGTGTAGAATGTTTGAAAGCTGATTTCTGAGTCTTAAAAATTGCTGCTACTATTAAAGACCTTTCCAGCTTATTTTAAAGTATGCCACATTCTTTGCATGGCAATCAGTTTCAAGTTGCTTTATAGGGCTTTTGGGGGAGTTCAGAGATGCCATCTTCTGCCATATGTCAGGTCAAATTTTTGCTCACAAGTGCGTCTTTTTTAATGGATTAAGGTTTATTTTAAAGCAGAGTTGTGGTTTTGTTTTTGTTTTTAAATTACCTCTAGTGGTTGATTCAGTAGTGCAATTTATCTAGAAAGCCAGAGAGTACAGGGTTTTTGACTAATTCTGAACTGCAAAGACATCATGTTTGTGGATTGCTTCACTTTGTTACAATTATGAAATTCATGTAATCAAGAATTTTTTAAGAAGATAGAGCAGAGCAAAAAAAAGAGAACAAAAAGGATTCTATTGTAAAGACCCCTCTTATGGTGGTGTTAACATTTTTCCTATTTCTCTTACCAACTCTTTATCGTGTTATATTTTATTCTGGACTAAAACATAATTGATTTAATAGAAGGTTAGTTCAAACTCTAGTGTCCAAATGCTACTACATTTAACAGCTACTTAAAAAACTTCAGTGGGGCTGCCCAGTTGAAGAGTATGGGAAATATTTAATCCTTACAGCTTTTCTTTTGAATAGATAGTATCTGTGCTGTGAGTCTTAGAATTTTTAATCAGTAAGTGTTGATTTACTATAAACACAAAGTGATTATAGTATTTCTAATAAATTATCAATGTTAGGCAAAGTAAGAAATTCTGCTTGAACTTTTTAATTTGATTTGAGGGTATTTCCTTTGTCTATTTTGATGTGATGCTGACAATTTATATTAACTGTTAATTTTAATTTTTGAATCTTAACATGTAAGACTAAATAATCTGTCCTTCCCTTATGACTATCTGTAATTTCTCAAACCTTGAAAATCCTAATGCATTAAGTCTTAAATGTTTAAAAATAAACATGAAACTAATAAAAATTCTGGCAACCTTCAGCATGTCTAGCTGCTTTTGTAAAATTCCAAACACTTAAAATAACTCAAATGTCCTTCTTTAATGTGCCTCTCTTTAGTCTCCATTATTATTTGTATTGCCATACTGTTACAGCACCAGCCCTAGTCATGCACAAGATCCTCCTTCTCCTTCTCTCCTCCCCCCCCCCATGCTGTTCTCTCCTCAGAACGATAGTCTTTGTCCCAAACAGCATATGATCTGAGACGAAAGTTTTGTGTGACACTATTCATCTGTTAGGAGTATAGTGAGATATTATGGATTGGTATGATATCTAGGGGTCTCAGCACATACACAGTTGTCAAGTTGTTGTTGGGTTTTTTTTGTTTTTTTTGTAGGCTTCAGGTAGAGTTTTGAGGAGGATAACTAATTAGTTTCTGTGGGTAGCTACTCCTACCATGAGTCAACCTGCAAAAGAGCATGCAAGTGGTTGCTTGAAAGTGTTAAGTTGCAACAGGGAACTGCTGGTATTGGTGGATAGAAGGCAGGAGCTAACATCTTGGTAGGTTGCAAATAGAGGGAAGGCATTGAAAATGAAGGCATTTAAGTTATGTAAGATGAGAGAGGAGAGGAAACTGGAGGTAGTTGAGACTCCAGAATCAGAGCTTTAAATCTCTCCTTTGGTCTAAGATGTCAGTTTCTTATTGTGAGAGACTAGGCAGATGCACTTGTCTACTTACCACCACATGGACCTGGTCTGAAGTAATCACTTTCCCTGATACATATATACCTACCTACGTAAGAACAAATTATTATCTTTTCTCATGTGACAAGTAAGGGTCAAGAAAGACTATAGAGTGTCTGTGCACCAGCTCAGCCCATCTTGAGGAGAGTCAGTCCAGGGATTGAGGTAGAAATGTAGCCGTGTTAGTCTGGTGTAGCTGAAACACAAAACAGGACGATGTAGCACTTAAAAGCCTAACAAGATGGTTTATTACGTGATGAGCTTTTGTGGGCCAGACCCACTTCCTCAGATGAAATAGTGGAAGAAAATTGGCACAACCATATATACCAAAGGATACAATCAAAAAAATGAACACCTATGAAAAGGACAAATCAAATTTCAGAACAGAAAGGGGATGAGGGTATTTCATGAGGGATTTATACCTTCTGGCTGTGTCTACACTGGCGGGATCTTGTACAAAAGCGACCGCTCTTGCACAAAAACTTGCTGCCTTTCTACATTGGCTGCATGTTCTTGCGCAAGTAAACTGACGTTCTAATGTATGAAATGAGGGCTTCTTGCGCCAGAACTCTGATGCTCCCACTCAGGAATAAGCCCTTTTGCACAAGAACAGTTGCACAAGAGGCCAGTGTAGACAGGCAACATGGGCTTTCTTGCGCAAGAAATTCCAAGGTTAAAATGGCTATCAGAGCTTTCTTGCACAAGAGAGCGTCTACACTGGCGTGGATGCTCTTGTGCAAAAGCACGTGTCAGAGTAAATGCTCTCTTCTGGAAGAGTATTTGCAGAAGAGTTCTTCTGCAAAAGAATAGTGATAGAAATGTAGCCATGTTAGTCTGGGGTAGCTGAAGCAAAATGCAGGACAATGTAGCACTTTAATGACTAACAAGATGGTTTATTAGATGATGAGCTTTCGTGGGCCAGACCCACTTCTTCAGATCAAATAGTGGAAGAAAATAGTCACAATCATATATACCAAAGGATACAATTAATTTTTTTTAATTGTATCCTTTGGTATATATGGTTGTGACTATTTTCTTCCACTATTTGATCTGAAGAAGTGGGTCTGGCCCACGAAAGCTCATCATCTAATAAACCATCTTGTTAGTCTTTAAAGTGCTACATAGTCCTGCATTTTGCTTCTGCAAAAGAGTTTGCATGAGAACACGCCAATGTAGATGTAGCCTCTGTGATTGACCTATTTAGTGGGGCTCATGAACAACAATAGTTTATCATTTCTCTTTTATCCAGCCATGGCTGCTGTGTGTCAGAGGTAAGTTAGCGAGAACTGATATATAGGTATAGACCGGTATTAGGTGTGTATAATTTTGGCAGCAGCAGTAGAGAGGCCAATAGAGAAGGAAGGATGTGAGCTGAGCACTAAACATTTCCAAATAAACACTGAACCTAGTCAATATTAATAAAGGGATTCAAAATTTAGTCACCAACCTGAAGAATGTGCCTACGGCAAGGTTAGATGGACTGGTAACTTGAAATATCTTATGGATTATGTTTTCTGAGGAATCTAAGTATTCATAGAATACATTCATATGTGTGCATTTCTAAATTTGTTTTACTATGGTCCCTAGCTTTCTCCTCTTCTGTCCTGTTAAACATTTTTATGATACAGTAAATATTGAGCTGTCCGTTTACATACAGCAAGTGAAAGCCATTATTTACTGTAGCACCCAGAGCTCCCAGTAGTGATTGTTAGATACTGTAAAAATGTAGATAAAAGGCTGTTTCTGCCCTAAAGGGATATGATACAGACTTAATATTTCAAAGTACAGTAAAGCTGGTAAATATAAAGGGACACAGAGGACAAACACTTGGTACTTAAGAATGAAGATACTAGATTTAGAGGGAAACTTTTTTACCAGAATAGTATAAGAAAGCTGCTTCTTCACTACTGCCTAATTTACATCTCCCTAAATGTCAGAGCTCTTGTGTTATATAAGGATTGTCAAGAGGCAGGAAGCAAAGTACAATTAAAAAAATCAAAACCATCCCCCATATAGTTAAACGTCAAATTGGAAATCTACTGACTATAAACTGGCAAAAAATACTGATTTAATGGGAACTAAATGTCATTCCCTGTTTTGCTTGGGGCAAATCCTGCTTTCTTCCCAGAGCGTTCTGTCTCATTGGTTATTCCTTGTGAGAGCATAATCCGTGCTTAACTTATGAATGTAAGAAATGTGTGGAAGTGAGGAATTCATTGTACTTTACTTCTAACTATTTGTATCTTTGTGGTTTTCTGGCCCTGTCACTCCAGCATAACTAAAATGAAAGTGTTAGAAAACTCAGGTGATTAGCAAGCATGAAGCTTTCTAGCATGTGGGTCCCATGAAAAATTAAAGGTTACATTCCGCAACTGGGATGGGGTGGAGAAAGCCTTATGGTGTTCTTGATGGCAAAAAAAATCTTCCAGTCCTGCACGGATGTAATGGTGTCTAGTGAAATCTGCAGTGAGTTTCCATACTCCTGCTGTTTAATAATTTCCAAACTGCAACAGATGGAAAGCAAACAAATTGTTAGTTTTCACTATAGCTTTTCAAAACCCTGTGGGCTGCAGTAAAACTGAGAAGAATCAAGTCTGTTTACTCTGCTGTTTTAAGAATAGCAGCTAGAACAGGATTGCTCAAATATTTTTGGATCTAAGTGTGGGGAGAGAGAATTGAACCACCCACCAGCAATCTGGGGGTGGGGAGAAATAAGTGGGATGGAGAGAAGGAGCATATTTCTAGTAGCAACTTAAATGAAAGGATTTACCTTTAAATTTCTCATACTACCTAGAGATTTGTATACAAGACAGTCTCCAGGTATGGTCCAGATACAGCATCCTGATAAGAACACCATCTCGCTTTTCCTCACAGTTGCAAAGGTAAGAGTGGCTTCTCATTTGGATATTGTACAGCAAGCCCTCAGTCTTCATATCTCTGTTTAGTTTGGTGGCTTCACAAACTTACTAGATGCCTATATTTAAGGCGATAAGAGTGAAGGATTTTTTTTATCCCATGGGACATGACTAAGAGTGTAAATGGCTAAGCAGTTGAGTAGGCCTTACCCTTCAGCAGCCAGACCAGCCCCTTCCTGTGATGGGCTCAGCTCCCCTGCCACAGGGTACATGCTGGCTCACTTCGAGGGAGGGGCTGCCAGCCCTGCCCTTGGGGAGCTGGCTGCAGAATCTTCAGTAAAGCTTCCTCCTCAAGAGCAGGACAGACGGGCTGCTCTTGCCTCACTGCTGTGGAGGGTGTTTTACTGTGGGTTCTGTAGTATAAAGCTTATTTAAGTTTTATACAGCATAGTTATTACACACACTGCAGGCTGTGATTTTTAATTGTTAAACTTTTAAAGAAATGTCTGCATCCCTAGTCATGACCCAAAATGGAGTTGCCAGAATGTGTCAGTTGCATGGGAGGGTTGGGGGGCGAGAGGGGGGACTGGAAAGGAAGAGGTCATTGCAGAGCCTGCCTCATACCCACTAGGGATGTGAAATCCCATTTTTAATCCAGTTACTGGTTAAACCTATTTAACCAATTAACAAATTAAAAGGGAAGGTGAGTGGGGGATGTCTCCAGTGTGGCTGGAGCAGAATACCTCCCCCCTACTGCTGGCTGGAGTTGCTCCAGCCTTGCTGAAGGCCCCTTGCATGTTGAGAGCTGTTCTACACCCCCCCACAGGTTAACCTTAACTGGTAACCTCACATCCACATCCCACCTTCTAGCAGTGACTTCTGCAGTTTTGGATCTGTGGGGATGATTGGACTCCGCTCCCCTGTATGGGCATTTAGATCTGGATCATGTTTGCAGTGCTATAGCACTGCAAAGGTCATGACAGGGGAGCTAGCTAGGCCAAATTTGTGAGACTGGATAGTGACCTCAGTATTAGGTTGCAATGCCCCCCCCAGACAAACTTGGCCTAGCCAACCCCTTGTTGGCTTGCTGGGCCAGTCTTAGTGGCACTTCGACTCTGGAAGTCTCAACCTGGAGCAGGAAACTTAACCCTGTGGGACAGGAACTATAGAAGCCCTTGTTAGGGATGTTAATGTGTAACTGAATAGTCGTGTAACCGCATTAAAATTTAGCAGTTACACAACTATTCGATAATCTCCAGAGGCAGGGCTGGCAGCCTGTGTGCTCCTGGTTCTGACCCTGGGAAGCCCCCTGACACTCCATGCTGCTGCCTGTATATTGGAGACAGCAGCATAGAGTGGCAGGCAGGAGACCATCTGCAAGGGGAGCTGGTTTAAAAATCTGCTTCTGCAGATCAGGTCTTGCCTGCTGCCCTGTGCTGCGTCCTCTGAAATGGGAGCCCAACCTCCCAGCAGACAGATGTTGCTTCACGGAAGCCTCCCCTGCTCCCTCCTCTTCTTCCCCCTGCTCTCCTCCCCCCCCTCCCCCCACTCCCACTGCTGCCTCTGATAGAAGCAGCAGCGCAGGAGAGGGCAGGTGGTACTGCAGAGCCAGTGCTGGGAGGGAAGCAAGCTTTTAGGCCAGCTACCCCCAGAATTGGTTCCTTCCTCCCCCACCACCCCCCATTTATCAGGTAGCCAAGGGAACGTGCAGTTGGGTGCATTGTTCACTCTGGCTGGGGAGCAAAGGGAACACATGTACCTGGACCTGTCCCAGCTAGGGGACATTCACCCTTCCCCGGCTGCATCTCACCCAGCACCACGCTGCTACGTTGAGAGAAGGCTGGAGTAGTCCTGTCTTCCTAGGTTAGCCTGCATACTGAACTCATTTCCAGCCCCATCCTTTTTTTCCAAAATTAACTGCGTTAAGGACCCAAGCAACACCAGGTAAATCTTCTAGTTTGATTATACACAGGCATCCTGAAAAAGAAAGATGATTGTTACTATGCTGCAGTTCAATACAGTTCTCAACAAGCAATATGGGTAGTTTTCTTTACATTGCAGGGCAAAGCCCTAAGGAGTTGTGGGGAAAGGAGCATAATAGCATGAGTAAATCTTCAAAGCCCATCGAATGTGGCCGCTAGTGCTGGCACAATGATGTTGTGGAGAACCTGGTAAGCATCTAGCATTGTGCTACCAGTATTTAGTGACAGTATTTGCACATACACAATGAATCCAGCACTTGGCAATACTGTCATGTTTACAAGCTATATAGGCAATAAATAATGCTTGCTTAATTTATCCAAATGCTAATTATCCTCACTTAATGTTACACTTTATTTCCAGTCTGAGTTTGTCTACTTCAGTTTGGAGCAATTAGACCATGTTATGCCTTTGTCTACTAGACTGAAAACAAATATCAAGTATTTGTTCTCTAAAGAGAACATAGTAATCAAATAGTCCTTTAAACTTTTTTAAGCTAAATAGATTCAACTCCTTGAGTGTGTGACTGTAAATGAACAGTGGGGAGCCTGAGGCTTGCCTGAATCTGGCCCCTGAGGCTTGGGGCTCCACCTCAACATTGGGGAGCATGTGCTGGTGCTCCAGCCCTCCCCCACTGTTCCTCCTGTGGGGATGGAGTACCCCAAATCTACTAGCCTGGGCCCAACTGATTTTTCCGTGGGTCAGCGGCCTCTAGTCTAAAAAGGGTTCTTCACCCCTACTATCAGGGCTGGCTGTAGGCATCAGCAAATCGAGCAGGTGCTTGGGGTGGCATATTGCCAGGGGTGGCATTTCCAGGTAAGCAGCTGCCCCTGGGAAGGCTGGGCCCTGCCCTGCCGTGGGGCTGGAGGAACTAGGTCCCAGCCAGCTGTGGTGGCTGCTTTCAGCCCGGAGAGGAGTTCGGGGGGAGAGGACAGGACGGGTCCTGGGCAAAGGAGCCTGGGCAAGGTGGGGAAGCTGGGCCACAGATGGTGCTGGTGTCCAGGGACTCCGCGCAAGCTGACCCTGTTACGCAGGGGGCAGTGGCGGCTGTGCTACCCTGGCCTGTATGCATCTCTCCAGCTGCTGTCCTGCAGCTGCTCCAAGCCTGCGTGGCGGCCCCGTACCCGGGGGCAGCTCCCACCTGCTGCCTCGCTCGTGGGTTGGCCGAAGGGCTCTCCCGGAGCCATCCCCCAGCTCCGGCAGCATGTGAAGGACTTGGCCTCCAGGACTCTGAGCCAGCCCATTGTAGGCAGCGTCCCGCCGGGCAGTGGGACCGGCCATGGGGATTGGCTGTGGTAGAGAAACCTCTGCTGGGCTTGTGCCAACCGGGGGCCTGCAGCAGGGGGATTGTGGGGCTAGCGAGGTGCCTTCCACCTCCCCCTCCCCCCTTCTCAGTAAAAAACTGGTTGAGAGCATTCTAACACCTTGAAGAACATGATGACTAGATTTGATCTGTTAAATTCACTATCGATATGTCCTTTGTTCAATAAATGAATTTTAGATGCAAAATATGTTTGGATACTTTTTTTGTGTGTCCTTCACATTTAAGGTAGTTTTATTTCATACAAAAATTAAATGCTGGTTTTGTTTTTTAAATAGAATTTCCATCCAGACCGAAGTAGATGCAAATCATATGTTTTTTTAAAAAATTGCCACCACTCAGCAAATAATAAATTGAGTAAAACCTGTCTCAAGTGTTCCTATTACACACCGTTTTGTAATAGACGTAATCAGATTCTTAATTTTTACATTTTTATTCTAAGTTACACAATTATTTGGGCATTTATTTAGTTGGTAGCTGTTCTGAGTGTATTCTCCTGGTTGGTAAATAGAAGCACCAAATTTGGTATAAAGGTTATATTTAGTTGTAAATCAACATGTTTTAAGACTCAACCATCCTTTAGGAAAATATTTTAAAAGTATAATTGCTCATTTAAACCTAGGTTTTCTGCTTGCCCGTTTGATTTCAATCTCTAATTTTAATGATAATTTAAAGTTATTTAAATCAATCCACCCTGCTTCAGAGGCTGTTTGGTCCATCCCTGAAGCAGAAAGCACAGGGCTGCGCTCATGGAATAGGGCCTAGGCTAGTGGGGGTTTTGTTGTCTGGTCCCTGTCTTGTTCTGGACAGTTAAAACAAAAGTTCTCTTAATCCCTTTGAACTGTTTCATTGTATAGTGAGGCTGAATGTGTTGGGGTTGGACACCAAGAGTTGGACAGCTTATGTGTTGGGGTTGGAGTCTGAGTGATTATAAGGCTTCTAATAATAAAATCCCCTTTCAGAGTGAGGAGTGGGACTGGGACTCCAGCACTAGGTGATGTGAACAGCTGTATGCTTTGAAAGTCTTTAATTGGTTTGCTGTGGATGAACTTGCCCTCTCCTTGTCCTCACGTGGGGAGTCCCTGACGCTCTCCTAAGAGATGAAAACGCCCTGGGATTTGGGCTCCCCCTGAAGTGTGTGCCCCACCCCCCAGGAAGCCACACAAGCTGCATTTGCATGCACACCCTCCCCAGACAGAAAAGGGGAGAGAGCCAAAAATTTTTGTGCTTGGGGCTGCAAAAAAACCTAGAGCTGGCCCTGCCTGCTGTAAATGTTTTTAAAGACTTAATCATTCTTGCAGCTCTTTTTTTAACCCTGTCCATTTTAACAACTCTTTTCTTGAACTGTGGATATGGGAACTGGGCACAATATTCCATCAGTGGGCATACCAGTACCAAAGAGGTAACTAACCACTGTACTCTTACTAGAACTCCTGTCTGTTCATCTGAGGATTGCTTACATCTTCTTGGCCAAAGTGTCATATGGTGGATAGTCAGCAGACTATGAACTCAATGACAGCAACCCCCTTTTGTACTCAAGGAATCACAGTATGGGAGACTCCATACTCTAAGTGTGGCCTAAATTCTTGAAAGTAATTAGGCATTTTCAAGAATTGAAATGCAATCAGAATATTAGAGAGCAATAATTACCTACTTAATGTTCTAAACTGAACTCTGCTGTAATGTAGGGTATGTCTAGACTACATGCCTCTGGCGGCAGAGGCATGTAGATTAGGCTACCAGACATAGGAAAATGAAGCGGCGACTTAAATAATCGCCGCTTCATTTAAATTTACATGGCTGATCAGCTGTTTGTCGGCTCAACGCGATAGTCCGGACGCGTGGGTGGCGACATCAAAGGTATTTGTCGACCACCCAGGTAAACCTCATCCCAGGAGGCTTATCTGGGTGGTCAACAAATACCTTTGATGTCGCCATCCAGACTATGACGCTGAGCCAAGAAACAGCTGATCAGCTGTTTGTCGGCTCAGCGCGGCAGCCATGTAAATTTAAATGAAGCGGCGATTATTTAAGTCGCCGCTTCATTTTCCTATGTCTGGTAGCCTAATCTACATGCCTGTGGCGACAGAGGCATGTAGTCTAGACGTACCCTTAGTAAGAATGGGCAATATCTCGGTCTAAGGGTTTTTGTTTAGTGAGCGTAAACTTCATTAGTGTGATTCAGAGGAAGAATGAGCCCCTTTGTCTGATTTAACATGAAATAGACTTAAACTAGCACTCGGATGAAAATCTGACCTGTCTTTGGTTTATTAATGTAACTTGGTTCTTATTACACCTTACAGTACATGGGAAATGGTCATTGCTGAACCTTGTAAACTTAAAACTATCTGTATGAGTCATAGAATAGCATAAGAATGGGATTTGGGCAGTGGCAGTCTGGGAGGAGGTGGAGGGACTCTAATCTGGATATGTAGAAACAGCTCCTTTTGCTTACATAAAAAACAGTGATCACATGTCCACAGCAGAAATTTGTGCAGCTCCTTATTTGGTAAAGTATTAATAGCATTCACTTTGTTCTGTTCAGTAATAAAAATAAACTAGCACTGAAACTGTCATCCCAAGCAGGTTTAGGTGTGGTTTAACTCTGAAAATATCCCTTTTCTCATCAGAGAACATTGAAAATACACTTATTCCCTTTGAAACTTTGCTAATTTTAATTGAGAGCAAATGCAGAAAGCACTGACAAGCACTAAATGGAATGTAGATAGGGAATGGGTACATTTCTCCACATTCCACCGTAACTCTGATCAGCAACACATCTTACATTATCCTTTTTTTAACCCTTCCAGGCATTTTGTTTGTCTTTTAGCCTAATTTAAAAAACTGCACACATGCCATTTAAAAAAAAACCAAGTATGGTATTTAAATAAGGTAAAACTATGAAAATAAACTTGTCTAACAAAAAAGACAGGGGTGGGCAAGCTGCTGCCAATGGTCTGGATCCGGCCCACAAGCCACCAGTTCGGGTCCATGGCTGCTTTGTCGGAACCCTTATGCAAAGAACAGATCACCCTTTAAAAAGCCAGCTGTTCTCTGCTCCAGAGGGCTGAGGAGGGAGACTTATCATACTGTTCCCACCCCCCAGAAAAATCTTAGCTCCTGTTGGCCAATCTCCCAGCTTCTGGCCAATAGGAGCTCAGAATTTTTGCTGGGAGCAGGGGCAATGTAAGAAGCCTTCTCCCATCCTCCTTGATTCCTCTCTCCTTTACCTTTCTCTCCCCCCACTCCTGTCCCCCTTGCTCTCTTGCCTGGAACAGGCCACATGGAGCAGCAAGCAGCCTGCAGCAGACAGTTTGCCTCAGGTTTCTGCTGGTAAGTGCTTCCCAGCCAGAACCTACCTCTGGGCTACCAGCCCCTCCCTTCCCTAACCCTCTGCCCCCCCCCCCCCCCCACATACCCAAACCCTCTGCTCCTTCCTCCATCCATACCCCTTCCCAGTTCTACACCCCAATCTCCTACCCTCGGTTGCATCCCAGATCACTGCTCTAGGACACAACTGCCTCCTTCGCCTAAACTCCCTCCCAGACCCCATTATTCCTCCTGTATCCCAGTCCCCCAACTCATTTCTGCACCCAGCCTCCATCCCAGACTCGGGAATTTCTCCATTAATATCCTGGAAAAGTGCAGTCCTTGACCATTTTCCAAAATCTTGGAGTATCCCCCCCCCCCCCCCATGCATACTCTAAGTTGAGTGGGCAATAATGTGCTTCTGGTGGCATATGACCAGTATTCATCACTAAAGTTGGTCTGTTGCTTGGATCATTAGCTTCTCTGTCCCTGGCATAGTACTCACAGGGAGTGCGACATGAATGCTGATTCATGCTTCCCATGTTCTGCAGTTAGTTCAACAGAGCCAAATTCCTGCAAAAGATGGGGAAATGGTTTTCTGGGTGCAATGCTCTCAGTAAGTAGCTACAGCTATCCTAGACAACCTTTTCAAAGCAATGTAACAGTTTTCTTCGCTATCTGACACATCTAATCTGAAAGTCTGAGTTTCAGAGAGGCAGACTTGGGTATGATAGCCAGGACACTACCTTATTGGTTTTCAAGCCCATCCTCTCCCTCTGTCCCCTTTTTCTTCTGAGTTCCAAGTTAGCTTAAGAGTTGTCTGTCTCTACATGACAGTCCCCTTCCTTTGTTTCAAGATGAAGTCATTCTTGGCTATGAAGGGCTGCTAGATGTTGATGTCCTGGCCATGGGGGGTTTCATTGTCCCTTCCAGAGTTTCTGTTGATGAGTTCCAACCTGACATTATTAAACAGATCACAGAAACATCCCAGTTATTCTCAGTCCCAATGGATCGTTCACTTAATCTAGGACAATTGTACCTTACATCTCTCACCAAAGACAATCCTTGTAGCCAATTCTATGAAACTTTCAAGATTCTTTAACTAGGAAAAGGAAGTTATTTAGATTTATAAATGTGTGTGTATATTTAGAGTAAATATACACCTACTGACATAAATGGGCTCCAGTCTTAAGTTTAGAAAAGCAATCGAAGCTTCTATAATAGGTGAGCACTATATGCTCTTTAGAATTGACCCACAGCAAGCACTGGGGATCTTTAGAAAGCCTTGTCCACAGAGTCTAAGCAACATAAATACAGTTCCTCCTTATGTTTTATTCCCAACAACTGAATTTAGAACTCAGTTCAGTTGTACATCATCTTTTGTGGTGGGATGAGAGAGGAGAGGGCAAGAGAAGCAATTCACAAACCTTCTGTCTTCCAATGTTCTGTAATGCTTCATCTGGTGTTGAGGGGCCTACTGTTGGACAAGGAATAACACTGCCTGCTGGAAACTAATTGATAGACCCTGTGTATATTAAGGATGTTAAAATGTGTTGATTGAGGCAAATGTATAACCTCTGAAAAATTCAGCGGTTACACACTTACATGAGGGGAGACAGCTCCTGTGGAGCCTTTGCCTCCCTCAACCTTTGCCCCCTCCTCTACTTAAGCAGCAGAGGTGGGCAGGTAGGAACCGGTGCTTATGGGGAGCCAGCTTTTAAGCAGGCTCCCCACAAGCACTGGCTCCCAGGGAGCCACCTACGCATATACACCTACACTGCTGCCTCTGTGTCAGGCTCATCAGTTAACCATTTGCATGTTTACCCTATCACATCGCTAGGGCATTGTCATGGCTCCTTCCCCACTCTGGCACAATAAATGCAGAAGTGGGGGGCCAGAAAAAGTACCCCAAAACCTTATCTACTAAACTTTGGTATAAAACTCCCCCCCCCCCCCCCCCAAATCTTAACCTAGATTTTTGGGAATAAAATCCTTTGCTGCCACCACCCAAGTAATAGAGACCAGGAGAGAAATCACTTGGGAAATCTCACCCCTAAAGTAAAAACCAGGACACACAGTTAACCTGGTTTTGGTTAATAAAAAAAGAGAGAGAGCTTATATTATCACCACAAACTTCCTGCTGCAAACAGAATGACTAGACTGAAAGATAACATACACTCGAGGGCTACGTCTACACTGGCAAGTTTTCCGTGAAAAGCATTTTTGGAAAAGAGCATCTAGATTGGCAGGACACTTTTCCGCAAAAGCACTTTTTGCGGAAAAGCGTCCGTGGCCAATCTAGACGCGCTTTTTCCACAAAAAAGCCCCGATCGCCATTTTCTCAATCGGGGCTTTTTTGCGGAAAAGAAATCTCTGCTGTCTATACTGGCCCTTTTGTGCAAAAGTTTTTCGGAAAAAGGCTTTTGCCCAAACGGGAGCAGCATAGTATTTCCGCAAAAGCACTCACAATCTTTCATGAGATCGTCAGTGCTTTTGCGGAAATTCAAGCGGCCAGTGTAGACAGCTGGCAAGTTTTTCCGCAAAAGCAGATGATTTTGCGGAAAAACTTGCCAGTTTAGACACAGCCATGGAGAGACTCCATGGGCCTAGAACTGAGTTACAAAGAAAAGTCCAAATTTTGTTTAAAGGTGCACAGACCTCAGATCCCATACCCAACCCATAAAATAATAAAACTTAATGGCTTTATCTAAACTTTATCCTACCTACAGAAAGTGAAGAAAGTCTTTTCTTAGAGGGAGACATAGTGTCTGTCCCCCTCAATAGCTGGAGACAACTGCCCAGAACAAAGGAGGGAAAAACCAAAAATTCCTTTGTCCTAGTTTGAAATTCCTACTTACATTCCAATTGGCCACTCCACCTGGCTAGGTGTAGTTAACCCCTTAGTCCCCAGGCTGCTGGCTAACCCTCATAATCATGACTGGCATATACAAATGCGTACCCACACATGCGGATATCCCCGAATATAGATTAGTATTTTTTGAGCCACAACGCTGTCCCAGGAACCACAGAAGCAAAAGGAACAGAACAAGGAACCACCACACCCGGAATCAGCACCTTGCACTGGTAGCTCTTCTGGTACAGCTGTACTACCTTTGGCCCTTCTATGTAGCTATCTTTGTCTCCTGTTCTGGGTGTGTTGGTGATACTGGGGCCCACCTGAATGGGAAGGGCCGTAGAGCAGTGCCGGAGCAATTGCTTGTGCAAGATGTTAGTTCCTGGGTGCGGCAGCCCCCTGTTCTGCTCCTTTTGCTACTGTGGTTCTTGGGAGTGCCCCACCATGGTCCTTTGCATTTGCAAAGTAAAACATGGTTAAGAGTAATGAGTCTGGACTAGCAGAGAGAAATATGTGGCAACTCTTGCAAGTATTTTGGCTCTCGTATCTAGACTATACAGCACCTATACAATATCTTTTAGAGATTTTAAAGATCTAAATAAATCAATAGTCTTAAATAAGTAGTTTCATTTAGACAAACTAGGAAAATTATATGGTCACATCAAGTGTACTTTGCTTAACTAGCAACATTCTTCATGCCAACCCTTAATTTTATAACTCAGTATCAGTCCTCTGTTATGCATACAAAAACTTCTGCATTGGGGGGGGGAAGGTTTTATTGATATTAGAAACTAAAGGCAACATTGAAAGCAGCTAAGGAGGAAGACAGGATCCGGTCTAGAAGACATAAGCCCCTGGACATTCAATAGATATCTAATACATTGGTTTTTGCCTTTTGAAAATCTTAGGGTATTATTTGTAACTAAGCTAGTGCACTCTTAAAATATTTTACATCTGTCAGGACATCCTTACATGTAATTTGATTAAGTCAATGCGAAGGACCCTTCTGGGAGGCCCAGGGTAGAGTTTCACATCTGGCCTTGTCTGAAACTCTCCCTCAGGGTCTCCCAGATGCGCATAGGGCCCTGATGGGCCTGCTGAATGGCAGCAGTGCATAGCTGTTCAAAGGCCCTGGTCAACTGCTTGGCTGCTGCCTCCGCCCCTTTCTTTCCTCACACAGGTTGTACAGGACACAGCAGGCCTCTGCCTCCTGAGGGATGTTCCATTTGCTTAGGTTCAGGTTGGGGGGGGGGGGGGAACACACTGGAACCTCCCCTTCAAAAGGCCAAAGGCACACTCCTCTGTGACGCAGGCCCTGCTGAGCATGCATGCATCTTCAGGAACAGGCTGGAGTTCCTGAAGGCGTGGGCGTCATGTGCCTTCCTGGGCCACCTGATGATGGTGAACTGGCCTCAGTGGGCCGTGGGGGCCTGTAGCACAATTGAAAAGTACCCCTTCCAGTTGAAATAATCACGGGCCCTGATGGGGATATAGGTGCTGTCAATTTCCTCTCCTCCCCCACGACAGTTGGGGAAGCCCATGGCAGCAAAGCTAGTGACGATAGGGTCTGCATCGCCCAGGATGATGACCCTGCACAGCAGGATGGTGTTAATGGTCCTCATCACTTGTAGAAGACTACAAACATAGAATCACAGGGTTGCCAAAGCCTGGGGAGGCCTCTGAGCCCAGCTCCTTTCCCACATCAGGGCCAACCCCAACTTACCCCATCCCTGGCAGGGCTTTGTAAAGGTGGGAGTGCAAAACCTCCAGGGAGGGAGAGTTCTTCTCCCCACCACCTTCCCTAGGGAATCTCATTCCAGTGCTTCACAGCTGTCCTGGGACAATAGCAAGAGAGTCATACACGCATGAGTGCGGCCCCAACAGATGACCTCCCCACACCAAACTGGTTCTTGATGAAGTGGTAGCTGTTCAACATGCTGAGCTTCCAAAGTGCAATAGTAACCTGTTTCTGGAGGGGGATGGCAGGTCACATGTGGGTGTGCCATCACCTGCAGGCAGCGGTGAGCCACTCGCACAGCTCCAGGAAGGTGTCCTTCCACATGTGCAAGTTCTGGAGCCACTGATGGTTGTCCCACTGTTCCATGACAATCCAGTCCCACCAGTCAGAACTGGTCTCCTGTCAAAAATGTTGGTGCATGGTGTGCAGGGGAGGGTGGGAAACACTGTTCTGCATGAGGAGGTACCCCAGAGCAAGTTGCAGGTCCTGGTTCTGCAGTGCCACATGGGCAGCTTGCAATAACTGAACCAGGAGGTGCAACATGAGGTCTAAGAGTTGGTGAGTGTTTTACAGCACTCCATGCCTGGAATGCTGTGGTGTCTGCAAGGGCAACCAGAGCAGACAGTGAGATGAGTTTGCTGTTCCGCAAGGAGGTAGGCAAAGGTGAAGAGTCTGAGACATAGCTGTAGGGGGGAATCCCTTTAAGCACTGCTGTCCTTATGCCCTGCCAGAGTGCTTCTGGGGGGCCTTAAATGTGATTCAGGCTCCAATCAGTGTGGACGTGCTATTTTGGGAGTTGTTATTCCAAAATAGCTTAGTTCAAAATAAGCACTTAGTGTAGATGTGCCCTTAGAGACTAACAAATACATACAATATCATGAGCTTTTGTGGGCAGGCCCAGTATTTGTGCTCCTTACAGACACCTGAGTTCTGTCAATAATACTGCCACAGTTTGGAAACAGAGTGGATATTTGTGAAGGATAGGAGGAGTGCTGTCCTTTTCTGGGCATCCCAGCGTTCAGTAAATAAAGGGTTAAACTTGGGTAGTCAGTTAGGAGATGATGGTGGGGGCCAGAAAGCCAAAGGGAAAAGGTGTTGAGATTTGAAAAGAAGAACCCTGCCTGTTGCTTTCTCTTCGTTTGAGTTTTAAGCCAGGTTCTGGGGGAACAAGATGAATTGAACCAGGTAGGACTCATGCCTACAAATAATACTAGGCATGGAAACGGACTGGACTTTGAAGTATGGAGATTTGAGTAAATAGGGAATCTTTATTTAGATGTGATCAGGTTATTTCTGTTGTTGCTTGGTTAAACTTCTTTGTGTGTGTCTCCCCCCCTGTAATTAAGCTGAATCCCAGGGACACAATTCTCTGTTTTAATCTGTTCTGTTCTCAGTTGTTTTATAACATCTAGCAACCTAGTATGCTTTACCAAGTATATCTTCTTGTTTTGTAAATAAACTCACTTTTTTTTAAGGTTTTGATTAGATTCTTGTGTCCTGGATGGTAATATGTAAGCTGACCTCTCAGTCTTAGGCATGCAATCAGAGATCTTTCTTTCATTTATTCATTCATCTTGGGGACCTCCTCAGGAAGAAGTTCTTCCTAAGCTCAAGAACAAAGTGTTTTTTTCTCACGTGAGTGGTGGCAGCTGCTTCCCAAGGTCTGGGAATCTGTGACCTTGGAGTTTTTAAAAAAGAAGCCTGTAGATATCTGTAAAGTCTTGTGTGAGCCCCCACCTTCTGCATTTAGAGCACCAGAGTGGGGAATCGGCTTGACAGCAGTAGCAGAAGCCCCCCGCACCACAGTTTTGCCATTTTCTCCTAGGGCTAGTGTGTTGACAGAGTGCTAAGCACTTTGGAGTATGTTTACTTCGTCTGTGCACTGTAGCGTGTATGCCAGAGCTGTAGGTTGGAGCACAGGTCAGAAAATCCTTAACGTAGGGTTAAGATGCAGCATAGAGGCTCAAACCCATGGTTCCCTGCCGCAGATCAGCTGATTTGAGTCCCACTAACATTAGCCTTACATTGTAGTATAGGGCTAATTCGAGTTAGCCCTAACTCGAATTAGCTGGTATTCCTCCTGCAATGAGGTTTACCAGCTAATTCGAATTAGGGGCTTTAAATCGGACTCCCGTTTCACTGCTGCATGTAGACACGGGCAGTTACTCCGGGCTAGTGAACTTCTAAAATAGCAACTGGCCAGGAACATGCAAATCAAGCGCAGGATATTTAAATCCCGGGCTTGATTTGCCTCCCTACTTCGAAGTAGGGAGCAAGTGTAGACTTACTCCTAGAGTTCACCTAGTGGCCATCTCTCAGCTTTCCACCTCTCTGAATCAGAGTAAGTCAGTGTTTTCACACAAGATGTCCGCTCCATTTCTAAAAAGCCATGTAATGCTCTTCTCTCCATCAAGGAATCCAACCCTCAGTAGGATTTCAATCTGATTGATTGTATTCCAACTCACAGGACTTCCCTTTGAACCATTGAGCTCTTGTTCTCTTGCTCACTTACCATGGTAAGGTCATTTTACTTGTAGCAGTGATGTCAGTTATATGATTGTTGGAGATTAAAATCCTGACACTGGAGAGGCCGTATATAGTATTCTTCAAGGACAAGGTCCAGCTGTGACCCCCCACCCAGCATTTTTGCCATAGATGGTGGTGTCCTTCCATGTTAACCAGGACATTTTTCCTCCTGGTTTTATCCCAAGACACATGCCTATAGTGAGGAGAGGGGGCTGTACACTGGATGTTAGGTGTGCTCTAGCATTTTACCTGGAGCGCATCCAGCTCTTAATTGCGATTCCAGACAGGATGAAGGGCCTCCTAATATCTTTGTAAAAGATTTCAGAGTGGATCACCGCCTATATCGGAACTTGTTATGAGCTGGTGCACTTCCCTCTACCGTCCATTTTGAGGTCACACTTGATGAGAGTTCAGGTGTCCTCAGCAGCATTCCTGGCTCATGTTCCGATCGAGGATATTTGTAGAGCTACAACATAGTGTCCAATACACATGTTCATGGCTCACTATGCCCTTACCCTGCAGGCTAGGGAAGATGCTGTGTTCAAAAGAGCTGTACTGCAGACAGCACATCCATGAACACATAACCACTCTGTTAGTACTGCTTGGGAGTCACCTAACCTGAAATGTGCATGAGCAAGCACTCGAAGAAGAAAAGACCTATTCTGAAACTGGTGTTCTTAGAGATGTGTTGCTCATGCTCTTTCCATGACCTGCCCTCCTTCCCACTGTCTGGCTACGTCTACACTGGCCCCTTTTTTGAAAGGGGCATGCTAATTTTAAACTTCGGAATAGGGAAATCCGCGGGGGATTTAAATATCCCCCGCGGGGTTTAAATAAAGATGTCCGCCGCTTTTTTCCGGCTTGGGGAAAAGCCGGAAAAAAGCGTCTAGACTGGCCCGATCCTCCGGAATAAAGCCCTATTCCAGAGGATCTCTTATTCCTTTGAATAAGCCGGAAAAAAGCGGCGGACATCTTTATTTAAACCCCACGGGGGATATTTAAATCCCCCGCGGATTTCCCTATTCCGAAGTTTAAAATTAGCATGCCCCTTTCGAAAAAGGGGCCAGTGTAGATGTAGCCTCTGAGTTTCCAACAAGAAGGAAACAGTGGGGGGGGGGGGGGGGGGAAGCTGGCGATACCCCTTTTGGCGCCAGGATGGTGCAATATTCCGGGGGCATCAGAGCCTGATTCCTCTGTGTATTGCTAAGGGAAAACTTCCAGAACCAATGCATGTGGTGAGCACACACAAACCTAACTTGGAATGGACATGAACAACACATCTTGAATACCAATTATGGAACAGGTAACTGGGTGTTTTGCCCTGACATGTGCCCTATATACCACAGAAGCAAAACTAAGTTCCACGTATCTCACTAATCAAATTGGTTATCATAGAATAGACTCATAGAGCTGAAAGAGACCTCAGGAGGTCATCAGGTCCAGCCCCCTGCCCAAGGCAGGACCAATCCCAACTAAATCAACCCAGCCAGGGCTTTGTCAAGCCGAGACTTAAAAACCTCTAGAGATGGAGGTTTCACCACCTCCCTAGATAACCCATTCCAGTGCTTCACCACCCTCCTAGTGAAATAGTTTTTCCTAATATCTAACCTAGACCTCTCCCACTGTAACTTGAGACCATTGCTCCTTGTTCTGCCATCCGTCACTACTGTGAACGGCCTTTCTCCATCCTTCTTTGGAACCTCCCTTCAGGAAGTTGAAGGCTACTATCAAATCCCCCTTCACTCTTCTCTTCTGCAGACTAAACAAACCCAAATCCCTCAGTCTCTCCTCATAGGTCATGTGCTCCAGCCTCCTAATCATTTTGGTCGCCCTCCGCTGGACCCTCTTTAGTGCATCCACGTCCTTTCTATAGTGGGGGCCCAGAACTGGTCACAATATTCTAGATGTGGCCTCACCAGAGCTGAATAAAGGGGAATAGTCACTTCTCTGGATCTGCTGGCAACGCTCCTTCTAATGCACCCTAATATGCCATTCGCCTTCTTGGCTACAAGGGCACACTGTTGACTCATATCCAGCTTCTCATCCACTAATCCCCAGGTCCTTTTCTGCAGAACTGCTACTTAGCCATTCGGTCCCCAGCCTGTAACAATGCTTGCGATTCTTCTGTCCCAGGACTCTACACTTGTCCTTGTTGAACCTCATCAGATTTCTTTTGGCCCAATCCTTTAATCTGTCCAGGTCACTCTGGACCTTATCCCTGCCCTCCAGCATATCTATCTCTTCCCCCTAGCTGTGTGTCATCTGTGAACTTGCTGAGGGTGCAATCCATCCCCTCATCCAGGTCATTAATAAAGATATTGAACAAAACCCGTCCTAGAACAGATCCTTGGGGCACTTAGCTAGAAACCGACCACCAACCTGACATCGAGCCATTGATCACTACCCGTTGAGCCCGACAGTCTAGCCAGCTTTCTATCCATCTTACAGTTCATTTATCCAATCTATATTCCCTTAACTTGCTGTCAAGAATATTGTGGGAGACCGTATCAAGCTTTGCTAAAGTCAAGGTACATCACATCCACTGACTATCCCATATCTACAGAGCCAGTTACCTCCTTATAGGAGCTAATCAGATTGGTCAGGCACAACTTGCCCTTCGTGAATCCATGTTGACTATTCCTGATCACTTTCCCCTCTTCCAGGTGCTTCAAAATGGGTTCCTTGAGGATCCTCTCCATGATTCTTCCAGATACTGATGTAAGGCTGACGGATCTGTAGTTCCCTGGATTGTCCTTCTTCCCTTTTTAAATATGGGCACTACATTTGCCTTTTTCCAGTCTTCCAGGATCTCTCCCGATCTCCACGACTTTTCAAAGATAATGGCCAAAGGCTCCACAATGACACTTGCCAACTCTCTCAGTATCCTCGGATGCATTAAATCCGGGCCCATGTGTTTGTGTATGTTTAGCTTTTCTAAATAGTTCCTAACTTGTTCTTTCCTCACCAAAGGCTGTCCACCTCATTCCCATACTGCGTTGCCTAGTGCATTTGTCTGGGAGCTGACCTTGTCTGTGAAGACAGAGGCAAAGAAAGCATTGAGTACTTCAGCTTTTCCCACATCATCTGTCACTGTTACTTCCCTCATCCAGTAAGGGCCCCAAACCCTCTCTGATCACCCTCTTATTGCTAACATGCCTGTCTTTTCTCCCTCTAAATACTGGAGTTCCAAGCAATCATACTGCTCTCTTGTTATCCTTCACATCCCTTGCTAGCCACAATTCCAATTGCGCTCTCGCCTTCCTGATAACTCCCCTGCATTCTTGAGCAATATATTTATACTCCTCCCTAGTCATCTGTCCAAGTTTCCACTTCTTGTAATCTTCCTTTTTGTGTTTAAGCCTCACCAAGGATGTCCCCAGTAAGACAATCTGGTTGCCTAACATATTTGCTTTTCTTGCTGTGCATTGGGATGGTTTCTTCCTGTGCCTTTAATAAGGCTTGTTTAAAATACTGCCAGCTCTCCTGGACTCCTTTCCCCTTCATGTAAGCATCCCAGGGAATCCTGCCTATCAGTTCTCTGTCAAAGTCTGCTCTTCTGAAGTCCAGGGTGTATATTTTGCCACTCTCCTTTCTTCCTTTGGTCAGGATCCTGAAATCTACCATCTCATGATCGCTGCTTCCCAGGTTGTCACCCACCTCTACTTCCCCTACTATTCCTCCCTCTTTGTGAGCAGTAAGTCAAATTGTGCATGGTCCCTGATCGGTTCCTTCAACACTTGTACCAGAAAATTATCCCCAACATTCTCCAAAAACTTCCTGAATTGTCTGTGTACTGCTGTATTGGTCTCCCAACAGATATCAGGGCGATTAGTTGCCCATGAGAACCAGGGCCTGCGATCTGGAAGCTTCTTTTAGTTGTCCAAAGTAAGCCTCGTCTACCTCATCCATCTGATCCGGTGGTCTATAGCAGACCCCAACCATAACATCACCCAGTTGCTTCCACCTCTAAACTTAACCCATAGACTCTCAACAGTCTTTTCTCCCTCTAAATACTGGAGCTCCAAGCAATCAGACTGCTCTCTTACATACAATGCAACTCCTCCTTTTTTTTCTCCCCCGCCTGTTCTTCCTGAACAGTTTATAACCTTCCATGACAGCGCTCCAGTTATGCAAGTCATCCCACCAAGTCTCCGTTATTCCAATCAAATCATAGTTCTTTGACTGGACCAGGGCTTCTAATTCTTGTTGTTTGTTTCCCAGGCTTCTCGCATTTGTGTACAAACAACTTGGATAACCAGTTGATCACTCTACCATCCTCATCCAAATCAGGGGTCCTCCTTTGTTGCTTGTTCCTCCTTGTGATTCTTCCCAGTGTCCGACTTCCTCACTTACCTCAGGGCTTTGTTCACCATCCCCAACAAACCTAGTTTAAAGCCCTCCTCACTAGGTTTGCAAGCCTGCCCGCACAGATGCTCTTTCCTCTCTTGGTTAGATGGATCCCATCTCTTCCTATCAATTCTTTTGCCTGGAACAGAGTCCCATGGTCGAAGAAACCAAGGCCCCCTCTCAACACCACCTGCGCAACCACGCATTTACTTCGATTCAACGATCTCTACCTGGACCTTTTCCTTCAACCGGAAGGATGGACAAAAACACCACTTGCACTTCAAATTCTTTGATCCTCCTTCCCAGCGCTACATAATCTGCTGTGACCTGCTCAAGGTCATTCTTGGCCGTATCGTTAGTTCCTATATGAAGAAGCAGGAAGGAGTAGCAATCCGAAGGTTTAATCACTTTTGGAAGACTCTCTGTCATGTCATATCCTGAATGTGAGCTCCTGATAAGCAGTACACTTCTTGAGATTGCAGGTCTGCCTGGCAGATGGATGACTCAGTCCCTGTTAGGAGAAAGTCCCCAACCACCACCATCCGTCGTCTTCTTTTGGGGGTGGTGGTCGTGGAACGCCCATCCCTAGGACTTCACATCCCATTTGTTCAATGTTTTCTAGACCAATGTTTGTTAACTTAGTTAGGAATTAGAATAATGGAAAACAGTCACTCTCAGAACCTAACAAAACCATTGTAACATATTACTGGATGTAATAAAAATACTACCTAATGTACTGTCCATGGAAATCTATATGCAGAAAAATCAACTCTACCTTGCAATAAAGGAAAATACTATTCTGCACCAATGACAAACATTCTGCATTAAAGTTTATACTACTTGCAGTACAGTGCTTTTTGAGATCTCAGCAGTACAATATTACAAAATGTTTTAAGATTTTATATTCAGCTTAGCATCTATTTGGTAAGATTTTTTTTTTTTGTTGGCTTAAAATCCTAGAACGTTTCTAAAGATGACTGCAAACAATGAGGGAGGGCAAGTATCTTTATTAATTTTAAACAAAAATGAGTAAGCCATGCTCTGCATCACAGGCACTATATAAATGGTGGAAGTAAAATACAATGAAATGTAACCACTCTCTCCCACTGAAGGATCCTGGAACTAACCAGACATAACACTAATAAAAAAGAACTCTTTTTAAGGCCTGATATTGTCTGGAAAGTTGCACTTGGAGAAGATCATGGTGGGGAAACAGGGATGGACCATAAGTAGTTTTCTCTCCTTCAGGAGGTTGATGGCAGTTCCTTCTCATACAGCAAAGAGGATGACTGATGATGGCAATAAACTGGGTGGATGGAATTGAACATTGTGACTGATCAATTAACTGTTGCTGGTACAAGTGATGCAAGCTAGTCCTGGGGGACAAAGAGGTTGGTGGTTTTGTTTCGCAGTGTCCTCAGATGTTCTTAGACCAGGTTCATAACAGAGTTGGTCAAAACTTTTTTATTAAAGCTTTGTAAAAAATGGAGTTTTATCAAATGATTTCTTATGTTAAAAACAGTTATAATTTCTTTTACTTCTCCATGAGATGTTTCAATTCTAATTTTTTTAAATTTCCCTGCTGCCCCTACCCTGAAAAGTGTGAGAAATTGCATGCCACTTCAGGGTTTTGGGGGTTTTTCCTCACAGGGAAAAAACCAAGGCAGGGTGGAGATGCAGCAAAACCAATGAGAGAAAGTAACACACAGTCATACTTTGACTTTCCTCATTTGGAAAAAATAATGTTGAAAACTCTGCGACAGGGAGGAATATTTATCTTTTCTTTCTATTTTCTAATGGTAAACATTGAAAAACTGTAAAGGTGAGGGAACGGAGAGTTTTCCATGCTGTTAATGTTTTTGGTTGCACCACAGAAAAATTATTTCCCATGGAGAAAAATATTTCATTTTTTCTGGCCAGAAATGATAGGTCTGAGAAGATCTGTGAAGGAGAATGCAGGTTTCGACCTACACCAGTTGAGCCTTTGATGGCTACCATATTGAAGTTAAGCATTCGTGTGTGAAAGTTCCCCACAAGTATTGTTGAGGGCCCTACAAAGCAGTCCAGTAATGACATTTGTAGTAGAGGGACGGGGCATCTGAAGGTAATAAAGTAGAAAGGGGAACAATTCATAAACACAATGTATAGAAAGGTCTTTATCCTTCATATGTGAATTTTAGCTATGAGTAAAGCTGACCTTTCCTTTCACTAGAACAACTATTAAATATATTCTTCATAAAATTATAGTACTGACTCTTAAATCTATAGACTTACTTGACAACATGGTTACAACTTCTTGACCTAATACCCAGCTAAGAGCCAAATGAGATCTGAATATGCTGGCCTCTAGGCTATAACTTGATACACTGAGATCTGAATATTACTGACATAATTAGTAATACCCAAAAAAAGCTACAGTTGTTGACTGTATTGTTTAATTTACTATAGTACTATATATTCATATTTAAATGGCATAGTGGGAGTTATTTAATGTGTACTAGGGAAGTTAAAATACATTTAATTGAGTAAACATGTAACCGTTGAAATTTTCAGTGATTATATGGAGAGCAAGGGAGCAAGTGGCTCCCCAAGAATCAGTGTGTGCTGGGAGGCGGCTTTTAAGCCGAGAGCCTGTGTGTGTAACCATGAAGGCTAACCAATGAGCCTAAGCCCATTGATTAACCGTGTACACTTACACTTTCACATCCTGTGTGTGTAATAAAGATAATGTATAAATTCTCAGAGCAAAAACTACTGGCCAACTATTATTGTATCAGTTCCAGTTAGTTAACAACAAAGTAGAAGTATCCTTAACTTTAGATTAGTTAAAACACTGTGTGATTTAACTAATTAATATCCTGTAATATCTTGTGCAGCAAAGAGCCACAGGAGACTTGTTAGAGTCACTCATGGCTCCAGAGCTTGAATGTGAGTATAACTGTATTATGTAAATCATCATATGAACTGATTGATTGGGTCTCTATCACAGTTTTAACTTGTTTACTTCTCAGAAGTCTGTTAATTATTGTATTTAGACTTGTATCAGCTAATGTTGTACAATATAATATATGGAAAGGAATGTGGCCAATTCCTGCATTAATGTTTTAAACCAGTAAAGTATCAAATTGTTGCCAGTTAGGTTGTAAGCACAATAAAGTATGACAAAGTAGCTTTTGGTTATATTGACTCGGTCTGGAATCCTGGGATTGATTAATTTGCATTTGTAATGAAATGAAATCCGACTATAGTAAACTTTCATATTTTATCTATCGTGAATTTGAAATACCCTTTTAGTTCCCACACAAAAGGTGTCAGTTTATGCTGGTGGTTTGTCACTTGAACAGCTGTGCATTCTTACATGGTTTAAGAACCTACATAGATTACAATGCACAACATAAGGAATTGAAATTCCCAACTCATTTTCCATAGGCAGTTTTATAAGAGACAGCTAGCTAGGTTTTTCATGCATAAATTCAGATAAATGACTTAGAGTTACAGAGTTATTGATCACTCAGAAGAATGGAAATTGAACAGTTAATTGGAAGGCAGAGGAAACAGCTGTGCAGAGAATGTTTTGGCTGTGAGCAGTCTGGGAAGTGACGTTCTGTAGCATTTGCTGTTCTAGAAAGAGCGGAGACACGTATAAATGGGAGGGCTCTGGAGAGGGCTGTCTCTCTACCAGTGTGTATCATTATCTATAAATGAACAACAAGGGAGGGAATCAAATAAGGGTAAGCAGTCTATCCACTGCTCAGAGCACCAACAGCTTTGCTGATTTGTGCTATTTTTCCCCTCCAGCATCACTACATTACTCAGACACTGGACATTGGCTACTTCATACTAAGGGAAACCTAAATTCCTCTTACAGCACTCGGAATGGGAAAAGATTATTATTCAATTCTGGGAATTGAAAAAGGAGCTTCTGAAGAAGAAATAAAAAAGGCTTATAGAAAACAAGCCCTTAAATGGCATCCAGATAAGAACAAATCCCCACACGCAGAAGAAAAATTCAAAGAGGTTGCAGAAGCTTATGAAGTGCTAAGTGATCCTAAAAAGAGAGACATTTATGATCAATTTGGGGAAGAAGGTAAGTATTTCTCTTACTCCGTGTTTAAACCATACTCTTAAAATAGACACATAGTTGTGTTGAATGCCACAAGACAGGAAGAAAGTTTGTGCTTATCCATGGCATGTACTGATTTGGACAATGTGATTTTTCTGAGAGCGACCAATACAAGTTTCTATAACTACAATATGTTAGCAAAAATATGTAATCATGTATATAGTGTAGTTTTTAGTACTATGCTTAGTTCAATTTTCTTTAAAAGATCCCAAATCCATCTAATAGAACTTTTTAAATTAAATTTGATCCATAAATAGATGAATGCACTTTGTTTATTTTTGCCCCCATGCTTCTTGAGACTGCTATCAAAATGTTACTTAGAGACAGAGTACCTTTTTGAATAATGTTTCTCTTTTTCTAAAACTTTTCATAAAGGATAGTCTGCTTGTACAAAACAAGACAGGACAATCCCTCTACAGAGCAGTAGTCCAGGTGTCCAGTCCTTAGTTGGCCTTCGCTTCTTGCCCAGAGGAAAGAATTTGGCTGATGTCATGAAATACCCGAACAGTTTTTTAGTTTGAATGTAAACAGTAATAATGTGCCAAAGAAATGAGGCCCCAGAAATGTTACATTTAGCCTAAAATGGTCATTGAAACAGGAAGCTTTTTTCCTTTTTAATCATCAATTGCAATGGTTCCTCTGGCATTTCTAGGATTCAACAGTTACTTTTTATATCTATTTGAGACTCTAAACTAGTTAAGCACTGCCCACAGAAACTAGATAGGTTCATTTAATCCAGGGGTGGGGAACCTTTTGTGGGTCAGGGGCTGCTGACTGTCAGAAAAATCAGTCAGGGCTGGGGATTGCCGGGGGAGGAGGGAGGCGGCTAGAGTGCCAGCACGGGCTCCTCAATGCTGGGGGAAGCCCTAAGCCTTGCAGGCCAGGGACCACAATCCACCCCCCGGGCTTTAGGTTCCCATCCCTGATTTAAACATTGGCATTCATTTGTGGCCAGATTTTGATAATTTCACTTGAGCTGAGTTGTACACTAGTCAATGAATAGTCTCATTGACTTAATAGCACTAAATGAGAAGTAAAGAGCTACATGAGATACCTGGCCCTTCATTGCTTCTTTGCAACCTTTTACATCTGTAACTGAGGCAAATTCCATGGTCTCTTGTTCCTTTCTGAAGCGAGAGAATTTTGGAACCACAAGTCTTTTTTTCCTTATATTATTCCTGAGTCTCTGAATATCAGACCTGATTTTGTTTTTTGGGAACTAAGAGCTCATGCTTCTTCCTTGGTAATAGGTCTAGATTTTTAAAGGTATTCAGTCATTGCTGCAGTCAGCATTGTAATCCCAAAATTCTCCATTTCAAAGGGAGCTTAGACACTTTGTCAATGAGATTTAGGCTCCTAAATGCCCAAATCCCTCTTGGAAATGAGCGTTGGGTTCCTCAGTTAATTAGGTATTGCAATGCTAAGTGCAGTAATGCCTAAATAGCTATACAAATCTTTAGCGTTACTTTTTGCCCTAATGCTTTTTGCCCTAATACTTGTTGTTTCTCATATGCAAGCACTTTATTACCTAAACTGTAGATTAATTTTCATTCTATTCCAAAGGCATAGCACCTCCTAGACCCCTCCTAAAAATATCATTTAGTCAGATTCTCCTAAGAGCCCAAGGCAAAGCATATAAACAGTGCAGCCTTTGGCAGTGTGGCATTGCATACCTGAAGCAAAGGCTCCAAAGTATGTACTTCCATTTATTTTAAGCATAATATTACAAAAGTATTGACAAGTTCCTGCAACTATGAGTGGAAATATCCCTTGACGCCTGAGTGGCTGCTTCAATGCTGTCATTGTCGTCCAGAATGTAGTCAGTAGTTATAAAGCTCTGACATTGTTTTACAACCATGGAACCTGATGTGCTTTCAGCAAAAACTATTCAGTATCTATTCTAGGAAGTATCATTCCACTAATCACATGACAGTTTGTCATGCATTTGTTTGACATTACTATTTTACAGTACTTCATTTTAAAAAAGAAACTTGAAAAATGTATAGTATAGCATTTGTCATAGCAAAACTAGAGTTAAGATTGAAATGCCATTTCCGTTCTAATGCCCCCTTTGCAGTTGTTCAGAACTTTATCAAAATATTGCCTTAAGGCTTAAACTTTTTGGCTACGTCTACACTGGCCCCTTTTCCGAAAGGGGCATGCTAATTTTAAAGGTCGTAATAGGGAAATCCGCGGGGGATTTAAATATCCCCCGCGGCATTTAAATAAAAATGTCCGCCGCTTTTTTCCGGCTTGTAGAAAAGCCAGAAAAGAGCGTCTACACTGGCCCCGATCCTCCGGAAAAAAGCCCTTTTCCAGAGGATCTCTTATGGGAGAGGTACAACTCGCACTCCCTTTGAAGTAGGAATAAGAGATCCTCCGGAAAAGGGCTTTTTTCCGGAGGATTGGGGCCAGTGTAGACGCTCTTTTCCGGCTTTTCTACAAGCCGGAAAAAAGCGGCGGACATTTTTATTTAAACCCTGCGGGGGATATTTAAATCCCCCGCGGATTTCCCTATTCCGAAGTTTAAAATTAGCATGCCCCTTTCGGAAAAGGGGCCAGTGTAGACGTAGCCTTTATGTTTGCTTTAATCCAAATGTGATTTTTATTTGTTTGGCTCTTTTAATTTTGAGTAAAATCAGTTCAGTCATCATGGAATTAAACTAATATGAAAAATCCATTCCTCATGTCTGGATTAAATGATTTTGTTAAAGCTGGACACTTGTCTAGAATCTTTTTTAGAGAAAGAAAAGCAATACATTCTTGTAGATCAATTCAGGATTTTTGAATCTGGAAATAGTAAATGATAAGGTCTGTGTTCTAGGTCATATTGTGTATTGTGCCATTGGTAGAAAGTGCCCCTAAAGCCAACATTACATGGGAGGATCACCCCATTATGGCTGGAGGACTCCTATGTTAGCGTTTTCCCTAATGCCAGTATAGCAGGAGTAACTGAGTTCCCTTATAACCAGCTGATACTTGGCTATCATATTGATCTCCTGCTAACACTCTAACATCCTTTGAGCCTGGTCTATGTTGTGCCAGGAATCTGACATGGGCCCAGGATCAAGAGGATTCAAAGGCCACTTTTGCACTTTGTCATAGTTTTAGGGTAACTTGTACTTTCTTGGTCCTTAAAGATTTCACTCTCAGCTATCATGTCTACTGGGCAACGACCCAGGCCTCAATCAGAAGGAAGTGCGAGTTGTACCTCTCCCATATCTATGCTGATACTCCCAGCAAGTCAATCTACCTAGAAGGCCGAAGCCTGTGCTTTGCTTTTTCTCCAAAGGCTGTGACCAGTGTTTGGCCTGCAGGTACAAGTTACCCCACAGCTTTCTCCAGGCAAGCACAATTATTCTTAAGGTAGAAGCATTAGAGAAAACATAAAAACCTATACACGTGCTAAAAATCATACCAATCATACCAGTTCCAGCACAGGGCTTTTCTAGGCATTAGTCCTTCAAACTCCACAATTGTGTGTGTTCTTCTCTTGTTACAAGATTCTATCAGTCTTTGCAGTAGGAACCAGAACAATGACCCTGCATCAGTTTCAGCTGAGGTTATTTATCCAAGAGTCTTTTCTTTGTCTCTTAGTCTCTGAAGAATCTAGTTTGAACCAGACCACATGAGCCTCAGCAGAAGGTGGTACTTCTCTGGAGGTGTTCATAACCTGAGTGATTGTCTTAATCATCACCTACAGTTTTTGTTTCCTGGAAGAACTGTGGTAACCCTCCCCACTTTAGAGTGCATTCAGTCCCCGGCCCATAAAGCATTCATATACCTAATACACTGTGGTCTCCCAAAGACATGTCAAGAAATTGGCTTATTTGTGTCTCACTACTCCATTTAAACTGCACTAAATGCTAATCATCTGCAGCTGAGAAGCTAGCATCAAAATTTGTCTTTTATGAATACTTTGAATTCAGCTTTTTTAAAAAAGAAAAATCCATCTCTGACATGGAAAAGGGATGTTAAAAATCGGTTAATTGAATAGTCGATTAACCTCATTAATTTTTATTGGTTACTCGGCTATTCTATAGTCACCAGGGTGTGGCCAGTGCACTCTGGCCCCACTCTCGAGGAGACCCCTGCCACTCTGCACCAGGTGGGAGCTGGTCCATGAGGGAAGCCGGTTTAAAAACCAGCACCCCTCACAGGCTAGCTGCCTGTCACCGAGCGCTGCTGCCTCTGATACAGAGGCAACAGTGTGGGGTGGCAGCAGCCCCTGTCCAGAGATGGGCAGGCTGAGCTCCCAGACTCAGCGCGAGCCGGAACTCAGCTGGCCTGCCTGCCCACTTGGCCCCTAATATACTTTACATTCAGAGCCACAGTGGGGGTAGGTTCTGGACCCAGCATGAGCCAACATTGAGCTGGGCTGCTGGCCTGCCTGCCAAAAAATTTACTGGTGGGGGTGAGGGGAGAAATGCATGTATATCCACTCTTGCTTATTGGTTAATTGACTACATTATTACATCCCTAACATGGAATAGAAAGTAGGATGCATAGTGTACTGCTGTAGCATAAGATTGAATCCATAACTGCTTAAGGGCCTGAGAAGAAAAGTGGTTGCTTGTCGTGCAACCTTAACCACTAAGTTGCCTTGTAGGATTAAGTGTTGAAACATTTTAACAGTATTTAGAACTGAAGGCTTTCTTTGGCCTTAAAACCTCTTAAGGAAGGTCTGAGGAGAAATTCGGGGGTCAAGGTAAGAAGAAGGAACCTTCTAGGAAGGGGAGACTGGTGGTTGTTGAGAGGAATATTGTCTGGAGTCAGAGTAGAGGTAGGTAACTGGGTTGCTGCTAGGGATTTTGGTGAATGTAAGCAGAGTATGAGAAACTACCACCTGGTGGAAGTAGAAGGAAGATCTCAAGAGCTCCTACAGAGGATGATGTGTGGCTGTGTGTGTGCGTGGTTTTTTTTTTTTGTGAGGGAGTAAAAACTTGGATGGCCTTTGAAGAGAAGTGTCAAGTGTGAATTTTTACTGAAAGAGTCCTAGCATGAGATTAGTGGTTAGAGATAGCAAATCTTTATCTCTTAAAATCTCTCTAATTCTTATCATGTACCTAGAGCATGGGTTCTCAAACTGGGGATCAGATTTTTTTCTGTTTGCAACATGTGGTTGTAGTCTGGAAAGGTTAAGAACTACTAGTCTAGAGTATGTGATAAACCCAAATGGAAATGTATAACTAATAAAGGAGCTTGCCTTTTAGCTATTTTTCTTTTACTGTTGAAAAAGCTGGTTAATGCAGCATTAAAGTTGAGGAACCAAGTACCCAAATACATCAAATTTTGAAAGTCAAGGTTTCTACATATTAACTTTGCCACACAGTACAAATGTAACACAGTTTTTGGGGACATTTTTAATGCAGTGTTTCTATGATGGAAAATAGTTTTTAATAAACAGAAAAGTGTCCCACTTTTCTGGTGTGCTGCAGTCCTTTAAACTTTTTCTTCATCTCCACTCCCAGATTATATGCTTCCCTTCCCTTCCCTGCCCCTCCTCCCCCCCCCCCAAGAAACCAAGCAAAACAGTCTTTCCATTGTCTCAGACATGGTGAAGTCCTGTTTCCAAAACAATGGAAGAGAACATGTTTTATCCATTCATACTAATGTGCTCTAAGGATGACTGTTGATTTATGATAATTTCCTAAAATAGCACGGAATTTGACTCGCTCTGTCTGACTTAAACCTTGTTCAATCCATTGATCTCGGGAACATATCAGAAGCTTAACATATAATATTCCATACTTATAGTGGCTTCGAAGGGCTTACCCTAGTCCCATTGAGCAGATCCTTAGTGGAAAAAAAATTACACTGCTTCAGGTTTCATTACTTTGCTCCAGGTTGCATGATGATTAGTTGCTACTCTACAGTCCACTGACAAGTAGTGGGAGGTCTCTTTAAAGAGGAGCCCTTCAAATATCTGCCAACTGTTCTATCTTTGTGCAATTGTTAAGCTACTCAAAGTCTTTTCAGTATTTGTTCATGGCTCAAAACTGTATTTTACTCTTCATGTTGCTAATAAGAGCTAGAATTGAAAACTAGTATGGACTTTCCTGACCTTTTCTGTGTCCCCCCAATTAGGGTTGAAAGGAGGAGCGGGCGGACCTGATGGACAGGGTGGCACCTTTCGATACTCTTTCCATGGTGACCCACATGCCACGTTTGCAGCATTTTTTGGTGGCACAAATCCTTTTGAGATCTTCTTTGGAAGAAGAATGCCTGGAAGTAGAGACACTGAAGACATGGAAGTGGATGGAGATCCTTTTGGATCCTTCACTAGTTTTAGCATGAATGGATTTCCAAGAGAGAGGAATACAGTTGGTAGCCAGCTTCGTCGTAAACAAGATCCCCCAATTATCCATGAACTTAAAGTATCATTGGAAGAGATCTATCATGGCTGCACCAAAAGAATGAGAATTTCCCGAAAAAGGCTGAACCCAGATGGTAGAAGTATCCGAACCGAGGACAAAATCCTCACTATTGAGATCAAGAGAGGGTGGAAAGAAGGCACCAAAATAACTTTCCCAAAAGAAGGTGATGAAACACACAACACTATCCCAGCTGATATTGTTTTTGTCATTAAAGACAAAAGTCACTCTCTCTTCAAGAGAGATGGTTCAAATATTATCTATCCTGTTAAAATCAGTTTGCGGGAGGTAAGTTTCTCATTAGTCGATGGTATAACTGAAATATAAAAACAAATTGTCTTATGGTATTGTGGGTACCCTGCTGAAAACAAATCTGTAGTAGTTATCATAGTTCAGTATTCCTGTTCTCGAATACAGTTTAATCAAATTGAATATAGTGCATAGGTATCTGTTCCAGAGTCATTGCTTTTTATTGGGTTCTGCATCATAGCCTAAGTTTTGTCTATGGTAACATACAGGATGATCTCAGGGAAAGGAAAGTAGAGTATATTTGCAATTTTTTTTTAACACTAATTACAATAGCTTTCTGTATGTAAATGAACATTGTGTTGGAGTAATAATGAATGCATCCTTTGTAATGGACGCCTTCTATGATATACCATCCTTATCATTTCTGGTGCAGAACTCATCTAGAATATTTTCACAGCTCACCAATTACCATAAAATCTCGAGTATAATGCACACCTATGTATAATGCGCATCTGTCTTTGAAAGGTCAAAATCCTTGAATAAAATAAACTCGTATCTGTAATGTGCACCCCCATTATAGTCGAGATTTTAAGGTATGCATAGGAAGGAAGGGGCTCGTGCTTGCCGCCGGGCCCCTGACCAGCTGAGCTCACGCCTGCTATGGGGTCCCCCGCCCAGCTGAGCTTGCATGCACTGAGCTCATGCCTGCCACAGGGTCCCCTTGCCCAGCCGAGCTCACGCACGCTGAGTTGGCACCTGCCCGGGGGGGCGGGAGAGCTTCCCCCGCCCAGCTGTCCGCACACCGATCTCGTGCTTGCCGGCCCCCCAATCCAGCCCATGCCTGGCCACCCCCCGCCCAGCTGGTGCCTGCCGAGGGTGAGTTTAAAATATTTTTAAAAAAAAACCTCCTATGGATAATGCGCACCGTGACTTTGACATTTAAAAAAAAAAAGGGGGTGTAAAAAAAGTGCGCACTATACTTGCAACTTTATGGTAAGTTTAATGTTGTGAACATGCAAAATGTCTCATGTCACACATTTCAGTGTGCTTTTAGGATACATAGAGATGGATTTCATGAGGATAAATTGCGAACAGGGATAATGGAAGTTATATGTGATGATAAAAATGTATTCATAACATTATTTTAAATGTACTTCAAAGACCAAAGCAGTTTTGTTTTCAGAAGCAAAAATAAGGGATTGCAGTATTTTTTTTCTTTGGTGTTTGAAGACAGTTAAAGGAATTGATACTCCACACAATTATTCAGATCTTTATTTTTTAAATGTAGTATTAAAGAATAGTTAAAATAAATTAATCTCAAGTGATGTGCAGAGGACACGTAAAGAAAGTCTGCCTATATTCTACAATTTTAAAAAAGGAATAAAACCCTTGTTAATTATTTTTTCATTAAATAAACCACCTAATACAAGAGGAAAATTAGTATGTAATGACAGAATGGGTAATGTGGTTTCTTTAAAAATACAATAATTCTGCCACTGCATCCAGATAACACTGAGTTTTGTCAGCACAGATTAAGTACATGGTATAGTTGGAAAACAAAAGCAATTCTTGCAGAAGTCCTATGAAAATGTGTAAGTACTTAAATAAAATAGGAAAGTAGTGAGAATTTCTGTTTTAAAAAAAAAAAGCAAAGTGCTTTTTTGTTCTTGGTTTTTTTTTTGCCAAGAAATTATATCTTGATATAGTGAAAGTAAATCCTTGGTGTGTGTGTGTGTTAGCATTTGCTTTATTTTAAACATCACAGATGTGTATGTGAAAGGATACTATCAAGACTGATAGTAGAATTGAGGAATTTTGGGGGGGGGGAGATTAAATTAAAAAAATCCAGGAGGAAAAATAGAATAAAAATTTGAGGGAAAATAAAATTAAAAATGTGATTTAAACCAATTTTTTTTTCAAAAATTTCATTTTGAATTGACCAAAACGTTTTGGTCAATTCAAAACAAAATGTTTGAGTCAACCATTTCAGATGGTTTTCCAACACCACCTCCCCGGTTTTCTTTCTTTCTTTCTTTCTTTCTTTCTTTCTTTCTTTCTTTCTTTCTTTCTTTCTTTCTTTCTTTCTTTCTTTCTTTCTTTCTTTCTTTCTTTCCTCCCCTCCCTCCCTCCATCATCCATCCATCCATCCATCCGCTAAATTTTGAATTCAGAGTGCCATTTCTAAATGAAACGGTCAAAATGAAACATTTCACATTGCGGGGATTTTTCCTTGGCCAAAACTACTATTTAATTCAATTCACACTTGAAAACTGTTTTGGAACCTCAACAAATAACTCCTCCCAAAAATGAATGTTAGATACTACCTCTAAAATAATTTTTAAAAGCAAATTTAGTGAAACAAGTGTTGCAAGAGTCTTAAAGTAAATGTATAGTCTGTGTAACCTAAGCACAGCAGAGCAAGGACTCTGAATTTCTAGACAGCTGAGATACTACTTGTTTAGTAGAAATTCCTGAGTAGAAGACAATGAGAGTACTGAGTGTATTTGTTCTGTTTGTACTTACCCTCCACTTACGACCATCCGCACTTACGACCAAAGCAGTCGTAAATGCGGATCCGAGTTACGAACGGCGATCCACGCTTACGAACAGTGCGGTTGCCATGTAACTCTCTATGGGATCCGAGTGATTAACACTTCGAGTTACGGACCAAGTGTTGGTCCGTAACTTGTTCATAACTCGGGGAGCGGCTGTATTATGTTATCTATTGATGAATAAGGTAGGACACCAGGAAGTAAACCCTTTCATGACTGCTCCAGATATCATTCTAGGGCACTGAAACTATTTTGATGTTGAAGATACATTGGTAATAAAGCAAGTTTCCCCTTTTCAAGGGAGAAACATAAGTTTATTATTTGCCAGTTTTGACAGTTCTCTTCAGTTTTGCAAAATATTCCATGTAGTCACAATATCAATAGTCTCTAATCCTTGAATCTAAAAATTCAGATTCCAGTACACATAAGCTTTGGATGGATGATTGCCTCTTTTTCTAATGATATGAACTATTTGTTTTAGGCTTTATGTGGCAGCTCGATCACCGTGCCAACGATAGAAGGAAGAACCATACCTATGACAATAAATGAGGTTGTAAAGCCTGGGATGAGGAGGAGAATTATAGGATATGGGTTGCCATTTCCCAAAAATCCTGACCAACGTGGTGATTTAATTATAGAATTTGAAGTAAATTTCCCAGACAATATACCTCCAGCATCAAAAGAAGTGCTTAGGAGAAATCTTCCTGTTTCATAAAGGAATGGATTGTATTAACACTGTTTCAGCAGGACACTGAAAATGCAGAAGACTGACAAGTTCATGCTGTAAAAGTGCAATCTATATAAATTCATGGAATATTCATTTTCTTTTCTGGGTGGAGTGTGAAAATACTGTAAAGCTACATGAGAAGATAGTGGTTGCATAGAAGACACGCAGATGACTCTTGCAGTAAAACATACAGAGAAAACCACTCACTCTATCTTATTTTAGATCTTCCTAATCAGAGAGTTTATTCAGTATTTTGCTTACATGTAAAATGTAATCATTTTGTAATTCTGCACATATTTCTAATAAAGTACTTGCTCATCCAAGTACTTTTTCATCTATCTCTAAGTTATCTGTGATAATACCCACTAATATTAGAAATCAGAGCTGATAGTAGAAATATGCTCATGTATTACCCACAGATATTTAAAGAGACTAAAGCTTTAACTGCCACCATTTAGATATGAAGTCCCACACACTAGCTTCCATTTCACAAACAAATGCTAGCTAAATGTTTATAGAGCTTCTGACCCCCAGAGGATAATGAGCCTTTTCCCAGCTGCTCCAGTTTTTTGTAGGGAATGTACTGAAGCTTTAAGGCTATGGGGAAAGTAGTACAGGTGCAGCTCCCCTGTGACATGCTCCCTTCAGAAATCCACTTGGGGAATTCTACTAATTTTGCGCTATCATCCACTCCCTAGGGTTGGATTTTGCTCCAACCATTGGCAGGAAAACATCCTATCTTGGCTCTAGAAGGAGCTGTGCTGTCATTTTGTGGAAGGCTGTCCATAGAACAGTGTAAATAAAGGCACTGGGCTTACATACACATTTCAAGATCATGCAGATCTCAGGACATTTGTAGATGTTCAAGCACTGAACCTTCTATCCTTTCCATAAACAAGGGAGAATGTACAAAGTCCAGCTCCTAGCTAAAGGATTCTGAGGAAACTTTTAGAGCCTCATCCATAGCTCATTTATGCCTATAAAAGTATTTCCATCAATTCAGTGAGCTTGAATAAGGTCCTTTGTGAATAGAAACATGAGTAGGGAAAAGAGAGAGATCTCAGTAACTGAGTCTAGTATTATAACTTGTTATAGGGCTGGTTCCCTTAGTTACAGTATGGTTTTGGTGATATAATTGCCTTGCAGACTTACTTTCATAACAGAGGTTTAAAAACATGCCACGGTGCTTTAAGGGAAGATTTATTTTTCTTTATAAGAAGAAAATATTACTCTTATTTGTGGTCATTCTTTTACCTGAAGAAATCTACTGGTTACCTACTCTGGGTAATTTAGCAGCATCATATAAATGATTGTCTATAGGTGGCTATATAAGAGCTGGGGTTAATTTAGTTAGCCTTTTTTTAAATGAATCCTAGCACAGGAAAAAAATCTCACTTCAGTTTTTCAAAGGAACACATTCCTTGAAGATATGGTCAAACTTTTAACTACTATTTCTTTTTCATACAGTTCACATGTATGATCATGTAAATCATGCTCACTCACTTGTGGTCCTAAACAAACAGGGAACCTGAAGAGTAGCTAGAGTGATATTACAGAGTGGGTGGGGGGAAGCTTTAAAAGGAATGGCTACCAACTGCTTATGCTTGTTATCCTTGTATATTGTGTTAATGCATTTAAAAGATTTCCAATTTCAGAATGTTCTGTATGGCATTTCTCATGTGTTTTTTAATAAACTTGTTTTTAACTTTTATTTTTTGCTATAACCACATGTCAAACTCTGAAGTACAAATGAGGCTCAATATTCTAAACCAAGTTTTGGGAACAGAGTTTTGGAGGGGGGAGGCCGCACAGCTCCCGCCTTCCTACCCCTTGAGCACGGGGAGGAGTGCTGAAGGCAGCAACACTCCGCTCCTCCTCTTCCCCCCCCGCCTCCCTCCCCCCGATGGCCTACAGCATGTGTTCTGGGGGTGGACTGTGGGCGGAGCCAGGCCTAGCAGTTTGGGAAGGCACTGCCTTCCTCTGCCTCAGCTACTGGACACCCATGATAATAGTTAAAATAACTGCAGATATTTTCCAATATCCAACTTCCGGGAAGAGTAGCAGGGCTGAATTGGCAGAACTCCATAGTAATTACTCATGGTGTATGTGTGTGTATATATATACACAGTTCAGAAAAATAAATTATTTTATTTCACCATTTCTGAATGTGGTGTAAAACTTGAAGTACAGAAAAAGCTGCCAAATAATTCTGAAACATTTTATAGTTGTCTCTAGGAGGGAGTGGAACACATTGCCACTGCTGTCAGTGAAGAGATGAGTTCAACAATATTAAAAATGAATTAGACACTTTGTATCGAATACAGATTGAACCACTGTAGATCAGCACTCTCCCGCCCTGACCAATGATCCCTCTAATTCTTTCCATCCATATAGCGAATAAATGTTGATGTGCACTGAGGCATGTGTGGATGTGCACCACCAAGCCCATGCTGCCAGCTGTGGGCACTCTGCTAATCAGCTGGCTGACATTTGAATGTCTCCTGTGTGGCTGCCCAAGTGCTCATCTTACATTGAACACTTGACCTGACTATGTCCAACTAGAGACATTTCTGAATTGGGGAGGTCAGTGCAGAGTGCTGGAGGTTCCAGAGGCACAAGAAGTAGCACCAACCCCCTGCCCAGGGTCCCAGGCCTCGCCACTGGTCTCTTTGTTGCCGCCCAGGATACTAGCCACCAGCAGCAGGTCATAGCTGCTGGGTCCCAACCTCTGTTCCACTCTACCCTACCTCTTCCCTGCCTCCTTACCCAAGTGTGCCCCATGCCTGTTCCTTCCACTTCTTCCCCGAGCTTGAACACAACAAATCACCTGATTTGCTGCATGCTGGAAGGTCCAGGAGGGTGGAGTGTAAGTTGCTAAGCATGGGGCTGCCTGCACATGGGGGCAGAGAATAGAGAGGTAAGCGTGGCACCAGTTTTCCCCTGAGAGTGCTGTATTTGATGTTTTCTACTTTTTCAAATACCTTGATTTCTGTTACAATGCAGAATACAAAGTGTATAGTACTCACTTAATGTTTTTATTACAAATATTTCCATTGTAAAAAATGGTATTTCACTTAATACAGGTATTGTGGTGCAATCTCTTTATCGTGAAAGTTGAACTTACAAATGTAGAGTTGTGTACTAAAAAACCTGCATTGCTCGGATTTTTATTGATCAGAACCATTCATCACTATAGATGCATGTCCTTTGGAATGTTGGTTGAAGAGTGAAGGGATATTTGAATTATTAACACATTAGGTATGTAAATAAATTGTGATGCTAGTTACAACAGTGCCATGCACAAGCCTGTTCTCACTTTTGGGAGACACTATGAACAGGAAGCTGGCATCATTATCTCCTGCAAACGTAAACAAACTTCTAGGCTCTAAAGTTTTTTATATTAAAAAACAAAAGTATAGGTTGAACCTCTCTTGTCCAGCACCCTCAGGACCTAAGTGGTCCCAAACCACAGAATTTGCCAGACAAGGGGAGGTTAAGGCTTCCTACCTGGGTGTAGGGCTCTGCTCCCAGCTGGGAATGCACTCCATATCTCCTGCCCCACTGCACTCTGCCCCTACACTGCACCAGCACTGACTAGGGTTGCACCCCCCACAGCACCAGCTGGGACTGTGTTCCTAGCTGCCAGCCCTGCTGCTATCAGACCCACCTGGGGCTGTGCTCTCCATTGCCAGCCCAGCCCAGGCTGCACTTTTGGCCAGCTGGGGCTCTTTGATTCAGCAATATCTTGGACAAGAGAGTCCCAGATTTTAGAGCTTCATCCTGTAGTGTGGACTGACTGTTCTTTTTCATCATCTGAATCAAATGCCACCAGCAGAAAGTTGGTTTTCTTTTTTGGTGGTTCAGGTTTTATAGCTTCCACATTGGAGTGTTGCGCTTTCAGACTTCTGAAAGCATGTGTCATACCTCCTCCCCCTCAGATTTTGGAGGGCATTTCAAATTCTTAAACTTTAGGTTGAGTGCTGTAGCTATCTTTAGAAATCTCACATTGATGCTTTGTTTGTGTTTTGTCCAATCTGCAGAGAAAGTATTCTTAAAAGGAATAGCATGTGCCGGGTCATCATCTGACTTTTTTGTGTGGTTTTTTTGAGTGAAGTTACATAGCAAAAAAATTCTATGTTTGTGAGTTGCACTTTTACAGCAGTAGATTGCACTACAGTATTTTGTATAATGTAAACTAAAAAATAATATCTTTATATTTGTATTACAAATATTTTCAGTCAAAATAAGTGTGCAGTGAACACTTTGTATTCTGTGTTGTATATGAAATTAATATATTTGAAAAATCTAGAAAAATATCCAAAAATATTTAGTAAATTTCAATTGGTACTATGTTTAAGTGTGATTAAAAGTGCAATTAATCACAATTATCATGATTTTTTTTAGTTAACCATATGAGTTAACTGCAATTAATAGCATATAATATAATCTATAGAAATGAAGACCTAAACTTAAATACTTGTAACTATTGAAAACCTAAGTGCCTTTCTGCTTTCCCATCTCCATCTCTAGGCCACTTCACAGTGATATATTCAAAACCCACTGGTTTAATCATATTTGCTTGTATACGAATGGCTTAATTTTGTAATTTAAAAAAAAAGAATTAAAATTCTCTGATACTTCACTATTAAATAATGACATTAACAGCCATATGGATAACTAAGAGCTTTGAAAGACTTCAATAATACCCCTAGGCCTTAAGGTATGTTTCCTCTCCTGTGACTGGTTTATGCCAGTTGACTCAGGCTCATGGTGCTGGGGCTGTGAGGCTTTTTAATTGCAGCGTAGAAGTTCCAGCTTGGGCTTCAGCCCAAACTCTAAGAACTTCCCATCTCTCAGTGTCCTAGAGCCTTAGTACCAGCAGAAGGCCAAATGTCTATATCACAATTAAATCGCCTTGCAGCTCAGGTCTTGGGCAGAGGGCTAGGATGCAAGAGTGTGAGGGTTCTAGCTTGGGTACAGGCTGTGGATTAGGAGCTTGGGGAGGAGAAGGGCTGAGAGCTGGAGTGCAGGAGTGGGTACAGGCTCTGGACTTTAGGGTGGGGCCAGAGATGAGTATTAGGGTACAAGATGCTGGGGTGCAGCCCTAGCTTCATGAGCCTGTATCAACTGGTATGGGCTAGCCAGGCATTTTTAATTGCAGTGTAAACATACTGTTAATATTAGCCACTTGCATCTGTGTTCCAGAGCAGCAACCTGATATCCTTTTGCAGGAGTAGAGAATTGCTCCCTTGATACTAGATGTACTCTTTCCCTTCATATTGGCATTCTTCCCTCTGCCTGTGACACAGCTTTAATACAACCACCTCTCTTTTTGTTGTTGTGGCTTTTTTTGCTCCTCTAGTATTTTCAAGGTTTCTCCATTGCCTTTCTCTCACCTTTTACCACCATATTTGTCTGTACACACTTGTGACAGGAATTAATTTCATTCACTTCTGTCTTCGGTGCATATTCTGGTTGCATATTTGTTGTGTGGTTCTATTTATTTGAGATCCGAGGGAAACCAGAACGCTCCAGAGAGCCTTAACCACCTTCTTATTTATTGCAAGCTTTAAACAGTTAATATAGTTTGTTTTACAAGCCTTAAAAACAATTGCTATACAATTTAAACCTTAAATACTATGAATTTTGAAAACAATTAGGATACCGAAAAGCAATTAGATTTATTATATTACAATATATAAGTGTAGTTCACTTATACTTCACCCATATGCCACCTACAGTATCAGGCAGGAGGTTCATGGTCTGTAGCCGGTGTGAAGGGTGTTTTATTTCTGATTACAATGAACAGGACCTGTGGGTCAAACCTGCTCACTACTGCCCATCGATTCTTCTTACTAAGCTCATTAGTGCTGGGTGTAGGACTGCTGAGTATGTGTATCAATGTCCCCAGCCTCCTTCTCGAGGTGGCTTGTGGAGGGAGGGTGTCCCATCCTTGGGTCATGAGTATGGCAGGCCTCTCCAGACATCCTGTGGCCAATAGCACAAGGGTCCTCTGTGGCAGCCTCCTAGGGCTGTGTGGCCAGGAGGGGCATGGCGCATGCTGCCAAATGCACAGGCTGCAACACAAGCCCTGGGCTGCAAGGGCAAAGCAAGGACACCCAGCTACCCCTCACTCAGCGGCGGATTTAGGGTAGGGTGAGCGGGGCGACTGCCCTGGGCCCCGTGCTTCCCGAGGCCCCGCGCATGCGCCACGGCGCATGCGCCATGTCAAAAGGGGGGCCCTGCGGCACTCTTATCTGCCCCTTCCCTCACTTGCCCACCATCTCCATCCGCTGAGTGAAGGGAATGTGATGGCACTTACATGACATTCCTTTCCCAGCCTCGGATGACACCTGGGACACATCCACAGCGAGGGTCAAGAGGGTGATGGTGCTGGCCTCATTCGGCTCGTCCTCCTTGTCTCTCTCCCCTGTGAGGATGACAACAGGTGTCATGAGCCCAGAGTCCACAATCAGAGAAAGGGAAGGTGAAGGAACTACCCTACTCCCCAGGATGTGGTCCAGGTCTTCATAGTAGGGAAAGGTGTGGAGTTCTGCCCCAGAGTGGGAGCTACCATCCCTGGCATATGCCTGGCAGAGTTCTTTTACCTTCATCTGCACTTGATCCTGTGTGCGGACATGTCCTTTGCTGGACAGGCTCTTGGCCATGCGGCCATAGACATTTGCATTCCTGAGTCTGGTATCGAGATCCTGGAGGTTTGCCTCCTTGCCCCAGACCTCAATGAAGTCCAGGATTTCTGTGCCAGACCAGGAAAGCTCATGCTTCTTTCAGCCCCTGGCAGGCTCCTAGGAGGTGTCTGTCTGCTCCCTGGGCACAGTGGAGGGCTGTGTGGGAGCAACAGTCACTCATTTGCCAAGTTCTGAGGCAGTGGCTGTCAGAGCCTCCTGATTGCCACAAGCCTTTTCAGTTTTAAGGGCTCAAGGGGAAGGGGGGGGAGATATAGAGTTTGGTTGAGTGTGGGCAGAGCAGCCAGCATGGCACCTTGAGAAGAGCTGGAGGCCCCCTATGCGAAATAACTGCAGCTACCCTGTCTACATAGCCCCTATTTCAAAATAACTATTTCAAAAGATGCGTTATTCCTCGTAGAATGAAGTTTACAGATTTTGAAATAAGCCACCTGTTCTTTCTAAACTATTTCAAAATAAAACTATTGCTGTGTAGATGCTCATATAATTATTTTGGAATAACGGCCATTATTCTGAAATAACTTTGCTGTGTAGACATACCCTCAGGGACAAATTGGCCCCTACATGCTTATTTCCTTGTAAGGAGTTGTAGAGGTTGATATTGGCATACCTGGTGCCAGTACATGCCAATGCATCTATGCCTAAATTGAATGCTGACAAATATATAGCTGAATTAAGACTGGCTCACCTGTGATAGTATTGTTAAAATTATGTGATATTTAAAAATATTAGAATTATTGTGTTTAAACAATACATATAAAATGTGTCATTTTAGTCACTCAAGAGATCTTTAGTCACTCGAGATCTTCAAGTCGCTGCAGATAGTTCTCTGAAAATATACACTGGGGCTACGTCTACACTGCGCATTGTTGCGCAAAAAGATATGCAAATGAGGCACGGCAATGAATATCGCCACACCTCATTTGCATACCCTATGAGCCACCATTTTTGCAGAAGTGGCTTTTGTGCAAGGAGTTGTCTACACTGCTCCTTCTTGCATAAAAAACCCCTCTTGCACAGGAGCCATTCTGCTTATTTTCAGGAAGAACTGTTCCTGTGCAAGAGGGTTTTTTTGCACAAGAAGAAGCAGTGTAGACTGCTTCTTGCGCAAAAGCCCCTTCTGCAAAAATGGTGGCTCATTAGGTATGCAAATGAGGCATGGCTGTATTTATTACCGTGCCTCATTTACATATCTTCTTGCACAACATTGCACAGTGTAGACATAGCCTGAATGTGCAGCAACAGTCAAAAAAGCCTACAGAATGTTGGGAATCATTAGGATAAACTTAAAAAACAACAAACTAGTGTGGTAGCACTTTAAAGACTAACATCTGAAGAAGTGGGCAGTGCTCATGAAAGCTCATGATACCATCTACATGTTTTGTTAGACTAACTCAGCTACCCCTCTGAAGCTTGGAAATCATTATGAAAGGGATACATAATATGACAAAAGAAATTATTGCTTCTTAATCTTGAATACTGTGTGCATACGTGGTTGCCTCAGCTCAAAGATATATTAGAGTTGGAAAAGTTTTGAAAAAGGGCAACAAAAATGATTTGAGGAATGGAACAGCTGCCATAAGAGGAGAAATTAATAAAATTGGGATTTTTTTTTAGCTTGGAAAAGAGATGATAAAGGGGGGATATGATAGAAGTCTATAAAATCATAACTAGGTTTCAGACAGACAAAAGGAATTATTTCTTTACATAACACAGGCAGCCTGTGGAACTCCCTGCCAGAGGATACAGTACTGTGAAGGCCAATTAGTTTAAAAAAAGAACTAGATAAATTCATGGAGGATAGGTATATCAATGGTTACTAGCTAGTATAGGCAGAGATGGTGTCCCTAGCCTCTGAGAGCTGGGAATGAGGGATATAGGATGAATTACTTGATGATTACCCGTTCTGTTCATTTCCTCTGGAGTACCTGGCATTGGCCACTATTGTAAGACAGGATACCGGGCTAGATGGACCTTTGGTCTCATCCAGCAAGACTGTTCTTATGGAATGCTTGTAAGTTGCTACATTCATTAATCTCATAACATCTGTATACCATATTATGAAGTAATATTTGAGTGTTTTCACTGTAAGCTTCTGTAACTGGAAATTTTTACATAGGAGAGAGACATTAACTAGTGTAAAATGCTGATCTCCAACATAAGGGGTTATATCCTGGTTGACGGAAGGTCCATCGATGCCAGATCATTAAAAAGGACAAGAGTAATTTACTCTCCCCTGTCTATGAAGATGAGTCTTGCAAGTGATTTTCTCTCATCAGCTGAGTTTGCAGCTCAAAGCAAAATGGGCGAAGGCAATAAAAAATCCTAACAAGGAAGACTCATATCTTTTTATGTTTTTTGGACTCTGGGGGACAAGAATTACTTGATATAAGAAAAAGACTGTCAGTGCTTAGCCTGGTTTAACCCTAAAGGACATACAGAAGCATTTCTAATAAGCTCACTTTATTATGTTTTGAAATTTCAAACTGAAATTCATTTATGTGTATATGATTAACTGATTTAAGCCTTTTAAATAACTCTTATTTCCTTTTTTCCTAGTTAATAAATATTTAGTTAGTTTTTATTATAAAATTGGCTACAAATGTCATCTTTTGTATGAGCTCTAAGTACACTTGACACGGGGTAAGTGACCAATGCTTTGGGAATGGGAGTAACCTGAACATTGATGTGATCTTTGGTGTAAGGGACCATCTATTACAAATGTAGGTTCTTCTGGGTGGCAAGAGAGATCAGGTTACACAAGGGGACTCCATGCTAAAGCTGTTAGTGTTTGAGGAGATTACACTTAATTTGTTGGTGAAATCTAAATGTATAGAACTCAACCAATTTATATATGTGCCCTGCATCTTAACAGGCTGGCCTGAGGTTGGTACTCCCACTCTTGAGGACAGTTCATCATGAAGTTCCTAGTTGAGCATGTCATCAGGAATTGTTGTCTCCATAGAATTGGCAAAAGATTCAGCACCACCAATATGTATCTCTTTTAAAATCTGCTATTCCTGAATGGTTGTTTGTCTCAAGATCCTGTGCAACCACTTCCTTGTGTCAATTGGGTAAGGTGCTGCCACTTTCCAGACACCCTGTTTTCTCTTGGGGGTGGGGAGACAAGTGATTACTGAGTGTTGGGGAATTTAATGCTGTCTCTCCGCATTACCTTACACTGAGAATTTCCATGGTGTGTGTGATGCTGCTGCATGTGTTCCACCGTCTTGCACCCTTAGGACTAGAGTCCCTTATACTGGTTCAAATCAGGAGTAACTCCACTGAAGTTGGAGTAATGCTGGTATAAATGAAAGACTTTTCATACTGGAGAAATGTATAAAATCAATATTTTCTACCACATGTATTGCACTCCAACCCATTGAATAAATAATGAAGGCTTTATAAAAATATTAATATACTCTTACAATATGTATAAATTACAATTATAATTCCATTAGTGGTGAGGAATTGGTTCCATTAAGAAGCCTTTGCTTAAGAAGTTAGGGCTAGTGGCCATTGAAGGAATTATAGCCACATTACATACAGTTGCAGGTAAATTCCTTTTTATAAACAAAGGTCGGTAAGAATCCTTTTCTGCACTACTTGTTTTTTTATGGTAGCCTGGATACATTGATCAATATTTAGTAGCTCACTTTTTAAATAAGAACCACAAGCATTTGGCTAAATGGCTTGATAGACTGTACAGTTTCATTGTGGCTTCTGTTCAAAACAAAGGGATATTGTCACAAGATATGGTCCATGTTCTCACAATTCTGTATTGGTGAAAGAAAGGAGTCGTCCTGTGGCACCTTAAAAGGCTAACAGATATATTTGGACATAAGCTTTTGTAGACAAATGCTGACAAAGTGGGTCTTTGTCCATGAGAGCTTATGCTCAGATAAAGTCTTTAAGATGCCACAGAACTCCTCCTTGTTTTTGCAGATACAGAGTAACACAACCCTTTGGCCATGTCTGCACTAGAAGATAAGTCCAAATTTATTAAGTTTGATTTCTGGGCACCCGATTTTACAAATTCCAAGTTCTGTGTCTTCATTATGGGGAAGAATCGAATGTAGTCCAAGGCAGCCTTCGTTAATGTGGACGCGCTATCTCTGACTCAAAGCCTCGGGAAGCAGTCTGGGGAGCTGCAGAAGGGATCCTGGAGACCAATTAACTTGAATTAATGGCACAGGAACATCCACACTAATGTTATTTCAGACTTGCAAGTCCAGGAATAGTGTTATTCCTCATGAAAAGCATGACTACAGAGTTTAAATTTCACAGCCCTAGAATAATGGGCTTGGTAGTGTGGATGCATCATTTACAAATTTGACCTGGGTGACTAATTTTGGACTAAGGTCCTAGTGTAAACCAGGTCTCTGAGACTTGCAAAATTGTGATTATTTCCATTACTACTGACCAATGTTCCATCTAATCTATTCCACCCATGTGTAGAATAAATTTTATATGCACCAAGGCATGTACAAACGTGCACCTCCAGTAGAAACACAAACCTAGTTGTAGGTGCTTTGCTAAACAGCTGAGTGGCATTTGAATCTTTCCTAAGCAGCTGCACAAGCGCATGGCTGACAGGGAACACTGGTACAGACTATGTTTTTATTATGCTGTCTAGTTTTAAATGTCCGAAGCAAAGAACTTTCCATTGTTTCCTGTAGGAAATTTTAATACTATGACAGAATCTTTGTGTCAGGAACTTTTTTATATCTAGCATTCATGTTCTCTTTCCTGATTTTCGTCCCCCTATTCTGAGTTCTCCCCATCTCAGCCACCCTCCATTCTTCCTATTTAGATATGTCCTTTTCCTGCATATCTGCATCCGCTACTGCAACGACATACATGTATTCACATACTCTTCAGTGAATGGGATAGAGCAAAGAAGGGGACAAGTGTCTTGACACTGTCCATGAAAGATCAACATTGTCACAAAGGTGTGACAGAGATAGGCAGGCTCAGAGACAGGGAGAGGGGGTAAAGGGAGCAACTGCTCCAGGCCTGGCAATTCAGAAGGGCCTGGGGCTTCCAGAGGCTGCTGCTAATATTGTGGGGCATCCAGAGCTCCAGCCCCTTTAAATCGCTGCTGGAGCACCTTATGGTGCACTCTGCACAGCTCTGAGGTCTGGCAGGGCAAGAGAGAGAGGTGGTGTGGTGCGCTCTAGGTGGTACTGAGGACTGCTGCCCCCAGTCCTCCCCCCTCCATCTGAGGTCCCACCCTTTCCAGAAGCACAGAGCTGGATTCCACTCCCCCACTTTGCCCAGGGGCCCAACAGGTCTGATGCCCCCCTATACGTAGGTGCTGGTTCGAGGAGGGAGGGGGGCACTGCAGCACCCTCAGGTCTGAGGTGGTTTCCATTATATACAGGGTTTAAAATTTGGTCCAATGGCTTTCCTCCTCCACCTCTCCGCTATAAAGACTGGAGAGCCAGCGAGCACTGCTGGGCTGGCCCTTGCCGCATCGCCCCCAGTGGTTCTGGCCCTGCACGGTCTGACCCGCAGTGAGAGCTGGAGCGGGACGGTACAGCCCAGCCCGGCCCCCGCCTCCCCCCAACTGCAGCCCCAGTTCACACGCGGGAGTTCACACAACTCGCTCTGCCCCCTGCGGCTCCGGCAGCCTCAGGCAGTAGCCAGCCCGAACCCCGCACGCTCGGGGGCGCGGTACGGGCCTGGCCGCCGGGCTTGCCGCCTCCCTTGTGCAGGGGAGGGGCGCCGCTGCCATTGGCCGCCGGCTGCCATCACCTGGCGGCCGAGATGGGCGGCGGGGCCGGGATCCGCGCGCGCCGCCCGCAGGGGGCAGAGTCCAGCCCGAGGGGGCGGCAGGTTCCCCGGGCGGGCAGGCGGCGGAGGAGGGGCGCGCGCCATGCCGCTGCGGCTGCGGGGCAAGAAGAAAGGCCGGTCCAGGGAGACCTCCAAGCTGGTGGAGAGCGAGGAGGCGCCGGCGGCCCGCGCGGGAGGCGATGCCGCGCCGCCCCCTGCGGCCCAGGCCCGGGCCCGGCTGCTCTTCCACGCGCAGCTGGCGCACGGCAGCCCCACGGGCCGCGTGGGGGGCTTCGCCAGCGTGAGGGAGCTGTACGAGCAGATCGCCCAGGCGCTCAGCATCCCCGCCGCCGAGGTGAGCGCAGGGGCGGGCGGGGCACAGCCACCCCCGCAGCGCCCGGCCCGGGGGGAGCACCGCCGGGGAAAGGGGGGGCGGGAGGAGCCGTGGGAACTGGTTTTGCAGAAGGAGCCCTGCTGCTGCTGCTGCTGCTGCTCGGGACGTGCCCTGAGGTGAGGAGCCACCTTCAGCGTCTCCCGGGCACCACCGCAGGGAGGAGGCACGTCCGGGCTCTGGAGCCCTGTTCGGTCTTTGCCCCCGGGCAGCGCCGCTCAAGTTTCTGCTGTTCTGCCGCTGGGAACAAACAGGTGCTCGTGGGGACGGGCACGACGGACACACACATGCCGCTGCACAATAACCACTGGCCACCCTGGTTTCAATTGGCAGTTGTCTCTTGCTTGAGTGTACTTAGTGAAAAGAATATCACGCTTTGTCTAGTCAGTTCAAGAATGAGTTGGCTTCAGGTAATACACCTAATACACCTGACCCCCTCCTTCCGCCAGCTCCCTGCAATTGGTTGTGATTATACAGTCATTTTTTCCAAATGTTTTTCTTTCTCCTGTTGCTGTTTGAAAAGACCCATAGAAATAGAGCAAACAGTGGACTGATTACATGGCCGGCTATCAAGTGCAAACACAATTTGTTCTGTCACTACTTTGACTATATTTGCATTAGGAGAAAATGTATCATCTTACATAACTAACACATTTTAATTAGCATGATGTTCAATGCGATTTAGCACTTGTACACTAAGCAGATCACATGTATCAGGCTTCCTTTCAGAGCAGGAATCCCTGGGCTACAGGATCACAGTGGTTCTTCCTATTTTAAAATAAATGAATGCAAGTGACTACAAGATGCAAGGTCTTGAAAAATGGGACCATCAGGTTTCTTTTTAATCTTAGAAATTTTGTAACAACAAAAGTATGGGGCAGCGAGGGGAAATTAAGGGAGCAACCGGAATTAGGAGAGCCATGTAGGATGCTCCCTTTACATCCAAATAAATAATTTAAAAGGCATACTATTAAGGTAAATGAATTAAAGCTGTAGTAGGAAGGTCCACCCTTTCCTTAATAGAAACCCTCTTTGATCCTTTTTTTAAGTCAAGTTTTAAAACTGATTTGTTTGGCTTATGGTTTATTTGTGTTTGTAAATGTGCTGCTTTCATCTTAGCATGACAGTGACCCTATTTGACTGTTCCTTGCTGTAGCCATGGACATTGTACAGGTTAAATATCAAACTAAAAGTGCAAATGTTTTGAAATACTTAAGTTTGATTTTTTACACTAAAATTTTTGTTTTTGTTTTGTAAAGTATGATTGCATCTTGTCACTATAGTAAAGGAATCAGACTACTAGTATGGCAGAAGAGAGTAGTTTTTGATCTAAGAAACAGACCTAGTGGTGTTTTCTTTACAACTAATATCAGGGATGTCCCTTGGGGCCCCAAGGCAAACCCCTTTGTGCCAGCACAGGGAACCTCCCCAACACCACAGACCCTGGCCCCATGCTATCTCTGCTTCACCCTCATCGCACCCCTTTAAAGCTCCTGCCCCTGCTTCATCCTCTTGCCTGAAGCCCTTCTCCCTGAGCAACACCAGATGGGGGATTGCTGGGGTGGGAGGTGGAAAGGAGCAGCAGCTGGGGTTGTTGACCACCCCTTCTCCTCACACTCATGGATACCAGAGTGGCCCAGCAGCCTGCTCTGCCACCCTCTCTGCTCTGCTTTTCAGTGCCCTGGGGTTGGGTTTCTCTGTAGGTGAATGCAGCAGGCTAGGAGGGAGTGGAGCAGAGCAGATTATAATTTATGGAAATATACCATTTCAAAGAACTGGAAGGGACTTTGAGAGGTCATTGAGTCCACTCCCCTGCCCTCCTAGTAGGACTAAGTACCATCCCTGAGGGATTTGCCCCAGATCTCTAAATGGCCTCCTCAAGGATTGAGCTCACAACCCTAGATTTAGCAAGTCAATGCTCAAACTACCAAGCTATCTCTCCCCCTCATGGTGAGCATGGGGAGAAGTGTCTACTCCAGCTGCTGCCCTGCACCAAGCCTCCTGATAATCCCTAAGCTTGCATCGCTCTGGGGAAAGGCTTTAGGCAAGGTAGTGAAACAGAGGCAGGTTGTTCCAGCTCCTGCCAGTGCAGTGAGTGTGTGTGTGTGTGCGGGGTGACCCTTGTTGCTGCTGCACAGTAGGCCCCCTAGTATTCCCCTAGGCTGCCCTGGGCCCCATCCATAGGATGGTTGAGAGCTCTTGTGGGGGGCCCCCCCGAAGTGTTGAATCTGCGGCAGCTGCCTCAAACCATCTTATGGCTGGGATGGCTCTGAACACTGTATTAAATGATCCCAAAGACAAAAAGTGGCCATATTGCTGAAAACATACTCTAACCAGTCATTCAGTTTAATTAAGAATTACATTTTTCCTTTTCCCCATGCAACCAGTTCTTGTCATTCCTTATTTCTCTCTGATCCTGTGTTCCCCTACCCAGTCTACTCTATTCCTTTCAGTCTCCTAGGCTATGTCTACACTGGCGTGATCTTGTGTCAGAGATATGTAAATGAAGCTAAGCGTGGAATATCGCCGAGCCTCAGTTGCATACCTAATGAGCCACCTTTTTTGCGGAAGAGGCTCTTGCACTAGAAGGAGCTGTCTACGCTGCCTCTTCTTGCGCAAGAAAAATCCTCTTGCGCAATGCCGCTACGCTGATTATTTTCAGGAATAATGGCATTGCACAAGAGGGTTTTCATAAGAGTGTAATATTCCACGCTTATTCGGCGATATTCCACGCTTAGCCTCATTTGCATATCTCTGGTGCAAGATCGCGCCAATGTAGACATAGCCCTAGAGAATCATAGTCACAGAAATGAAGTGCTGGAAGGAGCTTCTGGAGCAGTGTTTCTCAACCAGTAGTACGAGTACCCTAAGAGGTACCCGAGAGAAATCTGGGGGGGGGGGTGTACATCAACACAACTGAAATTTGGAGAAAACTGAATTTTTGTTTTAAGTTTTACAGACATTTATTTTTGTACTTTTTACACACACAAATTTCATTGCCCGCCCAGCTACAATTAAGTTGTTTAAACAAATGTGTTGGAATGGTAGAAAAAAGTTTGTATGTCTGAAAACTGTAGGTACTGTGGGTACTTTTTTTTTTTTAAAGGCTACTTTATAAAAAAAAGGTTGAAAAACACTGCTCTAGAGCAGTGGTGGGCAACCTGTAGCCTGTAGGTGATGCTTACTGGGTAACGGTTATCCATTTCCCAGGAGCAGCTCACTCCCAGCACGGGGCTGGAAGCTGCCAGGCTGAAGCAGTCCCTGCCCATGGCACTGGGTGGGGGTGGGGACGCTGCACCAGCCCACCCCGGTTTAATCAGTTAACCAGTTAAACTTAATGTTTAACCAGTTAGCTAATTGAACAAGATTTTACATCACTAGTTTCTGCCAAGCCAGTTATCCCCCATTCTGTATTTGTTCATTCGATTTTTCTTCCCTAAATGTAGCACCTTACACTTATCTTTGCTGAATTTCATTTTGTTCTCTGTAACCCAGTTTTCCAATGAATCAAGATCCCTTTTAATTTTAGCTCCATCCTCCAAAGTGTTTGTAGTCCCTCGACTTCTTGGTTTGTGTCTGTGTAAATGTAATCAGTATGCTGTCTAGTATGATGTTAAATAACACTGGATCCAGAACACATCCCTGTGGACCCCTACATGAGACTTCCTTCCAATCTGACATAATTCCATTAATAGTTCATTTGTGGTTGTTCAATCAATTATTTTACCCACTTAATGGTAAATATACCAAGCCAGCATTTCTCTGTCTTCCGAGAATATCATGTGGGACTGTGTCAAAAAGTTTGCTAAAATTTAGTTGTTCATCGCAGTCCCCTGATCCAAAAAAACAGTTACTTTGTCAAAGAAGGAAATAAAGCTTATTTGACGTGATTTGTTCATAGTAAATCCATGTTGGCTACTAGTGGTCATCCTTTTATCATTCATATATTTGGAAATTGAATGCTTTAAGTCAGGGTGGGAAATCTAAGGCCTCGGGGCCAGATGCGGTCCCTGAGTTCACCTGGATTCAGCATTGGGGAGTCTGCACTGATTCTCCAGCTGCCTGCCACCTCTCTGCAGGGTTAGAGCATGCAAAATCTACCAGCTTCTCACTTGTGTTCAGCCCCACTCCTGTTTTAAGTTTATACCAGGGGTCAGCAATGTTTCTGAAGTGGTGTGCCAAGAATTAACCCTCCTGCCTTGGGCCATGTTGCTCTCCCAGAGAGAGGGAGGGGCTCTTTCCACCATGCACCCTGTGGATCACCCAGGTCAATGCAAACCTTTCTGCGGACTGCCAGTTGCTAATGGAAACTCACTGTTAATTACACTTGAGCCATTTAGCTAGTGCTGCAGCTGGGGAGAACGGTTTAATATAAATTATTAAACAGATTGGCTACGCCTAGACTGACATGATTTTCCGCAAATGCTTTTAACAGAAAAGTTTTCCGTTAAAAGCATTTGCGGAAAAGCGCGTCTAGATTGGCACAGATGCTTTTCCGCAAAAGCACTTTTTGCGGAAAAGCATCCGTGCCAATCTAGATGCGCTTTTGTGCAAAAAAGCCCTGATCTCCATTTTCGCGATCGGGGCTTTTTTGCGGAAAACAAATCTGAGCTGTCTACACTGGCCCTTTTGTGCAAAAGGACTTTTGCCTGAACGGGAGCAGCATAGTATTTCCGCAAGAAGCACTGATTTCAGACATGCAGAAATTCAAGAGGCCAGTGTAGACAGCTGGCAAGTTTTTCCGGAAAAGCAGCTGCTTTTGCGGAAAAACTTGCTAGTCTAGACGCAGCCATTAAGTATATTAAGTTCTCATGTTTATCACACTTCATTTTAAATAAAGTAAAATATTATGTCCAAACACAAAAGATTTCAATGTTTTCTATATTTATGGCAAGTGTCAGGAACATTTTTTGGGTTAGGAGTCACTGACACACAGAAAAATCAGTTGGGGACCACACAAGTGAGAAGCAGAAGAAACTCCTCCCAAAACCCCCAACCCTCACTGATGTGACCCCCAACTGAGACACCTCACTCCTCTGGCACTTCAGCCCCCTCAGAGTGAGGGGAAGGGACAGGGAGGATTGAGGTTCAGGACTTTCCATAGGCCAGATTTACTTATCTGGGGTTCCAGAGTTAGTGGATTTTGTGGACCCTCTGAGGCTCTGGGGTGGGAACACAAACAAGGGGTTCAATGTGTGGGACAGGGCTGGCAGCAAGTGGGATGCGGATGCAGGATGTGGGCAGAAGGTGGGGTGAAGGAGGGGGCGAGGAGGGCAGGGTCTGGAAGGGAGTTTGGTGGCAGGAGAGGGTGTAGGGTGTAAAGATGTTAAGTATCATATAATTGTCTAATTGAATGGTTGATGCATTTTTGCATCGATTATTGGATTTGTTGATAGGGTGGTGCTGCCCCTTTGAAATGCTACTGCTGCATAATTCAAAGTGGCAACACTGCATGTAGCCCAGGGTCAGCTGGGTACTCCCCAACTGACCCTGGGCTCCACACGGCGCTGCTTCTTTGAAATGCCATGGCAGCGTTTCAAAGCGGCAGCTCCGCATGGAGCAGCTAATCCCGGGTTCTGTGCAGCGCTGCTGCTTTGAAGTACCACCCTCCTCTCCCCACCCTTGTTGCCTTTATCTGATAGAGGCAGCCAGGGAGGGAGGGGGGAGGCGACTAGATGACTATCTGACAAGCATTTGCTTATCAGATAGTTGACTAGTCAACTTGTCCTTAACATCCCTAGTGGGGTAAGAGGATGGGAGGGGGTTGGGAGAGTAATGCAGAAAAGGTGTGAGGGTGAGAATGCAGCCAAATAGCTAGCTGGGGAGGGAGGCAAAGAAGTGGGGAGTAAAGCAAAGCGCAGCTTCTGCAGAGTAAAATTGTATCCCCCTCACACTTCTCTGTTCCAGCCTCGCTCCCCTCAGCCCCATGATCCCCCCCCCTCAGCCTGATCCCATGCATCGTCCCATCCCCCTGAGTGCAACTCCTGCCCCCTCCCATCCTTCCCCTGCAGCCTCCTTCTCCCTCCCCCTTGCCCCCACATCTCTGTGGCATGAGCGCATTCACTGGCAGGGCAGGAGCAGTGTGACCTGCAGCCTCCCAGGAGCAGCACTGGGGCGAGGAGAGGCAGGGGGGCAAAGTCTCTTCTCTGCCCAGCCTAGCCCTTTGCCTGCAGGCTGCTGCTCCGGGGCTGCGGCAGGCAGAGCCCAGGGCTGGTCTCAGCACACAGCCCATGCCTGGCACGCCATGTGTGCCCGCCACCCAGACCTGGCTCTGCAGAGCAGCCCCAGCCCCAGCCCTGCCCCCTCCTGAAGCAGGAGGCAGCTCCAAGGATGCATGCGCAAGCCTCTCCTGCCCTGCCCTCCCAGCAGGAAGCCAGAGCTGGTGCTCCAGCCTGCAGCTGAGTGGCTGAAGCTCGAGCTGCAGCATGGGATTCCCGGTGTATTAGGGGGGAGGGATGGGGCTGAACCCCCTCCCCCATGCCAGTAAAAATCAACTCGCGTGCTGCTTGTGGCATGCGTGCTGGGGGTTGCTGACCCCTGGTTTATACATTGCTCTAGTACAGGGGTGGGCATAATATGGCCTATAGGCCAAATCCAGCCCGCAAAACCACTGGACCCTGCCTGCTACCCTCCTGCAGCCCAACAGGAGCCTCGAGCAGGCTTCCTGCCTGCCATGTCCTCACGCGTTGTTCAACATGGCCAGCAGTGGGGAGCATGTGCTCTCTGTGTATGGTGCGCCCTTCGGGGAGAGGGGAGCGCCTAGCACTGCCTGTGCTGCAAGCATGGCCTAGGCAGCTCCAGAGCTGTGAGATTGTGCTGGGGGTGGAGGCAGTGTGCAAAGACTCCACCCCCCGGCACATGGCACACAGAGAGCACATGGGCCTCATAACTGGCTGCTTTAAGTAATGTGCAGGGGCACCACAGGCAAGGAGCCGGGAGGGGGCCTTTGTGCATTGCTCCTACCCCCCATCACAGTCTCACAGTTTCTGGAGCTTCTTGCAGCACAGGCAGTGCATGGAGGCCCCCCCAAGGGGCACATTGTACACAGTACATGGGTCCCACTGCTGGCCACTTTCAGTGGCATGTGAGGATGTGGCAGGCTGCAGGGCCCATGTGCTCTCTGCATACTGTGCACCCATAGGTGGTGAGGGCCTTTCATGCATTGCCTGCTTGAGGGTTCCATGGAGCTGCTGGCCAGTAGGCACCTAAAGTAAGCACCTCCTGGCTGGAACCAGTACCTGGGAGTCCACTCCCTCCTGCATCCCAAACCTCTGCACCAGGTCACAACTCCATCCGAGACCCTAGATCCCCTCTTACACATCCACTCCAGGTCAGAATTCTCTCCTGCATCCGTACCCCCTCCCAGATCCTGCACTTCCTCCTGGATCCTGAACACTTTCTGGACCCCAATCCCTTGTCCCAGGTCACAACCCCCTCCCAGACCTGCACCCCCTCCTACAGCCCGCCACCTACAGCCCTGCACAAGGTAAAATTCCTTTCCTGCACCCACAACTCCTCCCTGACCCTGCACCCCAATCCCATGCTCCTGGTCACAACCCCCTTCTGCATCCCAGTTTCCTACCCTGAGCTCCCTTCTGCACCAAACCTCCATCCCAGACCCCACACTTCCTCCATTATCATCATGGAAGAGTGCGGCCCTTACTAAATTCTTACAGTGGTCCCCAATCAAAAATTGCCTTTCCCTGCTCTAGTAGTTTCTGAGGTATCAAGATCAGCCTGACTAGTCTATGGTTCCCTGGCTCCTCCTTTTATCCTTTTGAAAGAGGCTTACACAGTGCCCATTTCTCCAGACGCCTTGGATCTCGCCTGTCATCCATGAGTTTTCAAATATTATTGCAGGGGCTCTGAGATTTCTTCAGCTAATTTTTTTATCATCCTTGCATGAATATAATCAGGCTGTGCTGCCTTGAATTAATTCAAATTAGTTAAGATATCTGGTGTGTTCTTTACTTACCCTGATCTGCATCACTTCCCTTTTATTGTCTGTGATAACTTCATTAGTCATCTGGTCACATGATATTTTTTGTTTGAAGACTGAAGCAAATTAGGTGTGAGTAGCTCCACCTTATCTTCTGCTACCAGCTCACCACCTCCACTGTGCAGCACACCATACCATTCCTGAACTTTCTTTTTTTGTTTGACACATCTGTAGAACTCTCATTGTTTCTAACACTTCTTGCCAGTTGTGACTTATTCCTTGCCTTGGCTTTCCTGATTTTGTCCCTACACGCTTGTGTTCCCATATGTATTTCCTTGGTCACATGCCCAATATCCTGTATGTATCCCTTTTTGTTTTTAGAAAGCTAAAATGCTCTTTTGACTAACACATTGGTCTCCTGTGGCCATAGGCAACTGCTGGGGAAGGACATGAGGAGGGGCACCAGCCATGTGACTCTTCTCCAGGGCCCCCTCTAGCCTGGAAGAGAGTCTGTTGGCTCCTTGCCACTTACTCATGGTGTTTTGGGGGCTTATGACCCTTCATGTCTCCCATGCGCTTTGTCACTGCCTGTCACTTTTCTCATCTTTTCTCTGAATCAGAATAGCTTGTTGTTGAGCCTCTAGTATTACATCTTTTAGGAACTGCCAGCACCCTTAAACTCCTTTGCTTCCTAATTGGTCTTTCCATGGGATCTTGCTTACTGTTTTTCTTGCTTACTGAGTTGGTTGAAATCTGCCTCTTTTGAAATCCAGTATCTTTGTTTTGCTGTTCTCTTGTGATCTTGAATTCTATCAGATCATGAACATTTCCTCCCAAGTTCCTGACCACACTTGCAATTTCAACTAATTCATTCCTGTTGATCCAAAATGAATGACCCTCCCTCTCTCTTTCCCCACCCCAATTTTTCCTCAGCTTTCTGAATCAGAATGTCCCCTAAACATGCTATAAATTTGCAGAACATATTGGCTGTGTCTAGACTGGCAAGTTTTTCTGCAAAAACACTTGCTTTTGCGGAAAAGCTTGCAAGCTGTCTACACTGGCCGCTTGAATTTCCGCAAGAACACTGACTTTGTACTGTCTGAAATCAGTGCTTCTTGCGGAAATACTATGCTGCTCCCGTTCGGGCAAAAGTCCTTTTGTGCAAAGCTTTTGTGCAAAAGGGCCAGTGTAGACAGCTCAGATTTGTTTTCCACAAAAAATCCCCGATCGCGAAAATGGCGATTGGGGCTTTTTTGCGGAAAAGCGTGTCTAGATTGGCACGGATGCTTTTCCGCAAAAACTGCTTTTGTGGAAAAGCATCCGTGCCAATCTAGGTGCTCTTTTCTGCAAATGCTTTTAATGGAAAACTTTTCCGTTAAAAGCATTTGCGGAAAATCATGCCAGTCTAGACGTAGCCATTATGTATTAGTCTTCAAACAAATATCTAGGAAGTTATAATCTACCCTTAATACTAGCTCATGTGTGTTAGCTAATCTTATTACCTGCTTAAAGAATATCATCCACCTTCTCCTTTTGATTTGATGACCTATAATATGCTGTCACCATAACATTACTACTATTCTTTTCCTTTTTATCCTCAACCAGATGCTCTAAGGCTACATCTAGACTGCGATCTTTTTCTGGAAGAGGAAATGCAAATGAAGCGCTCATTAACATTTCTCATGCTCTCATTTGCATATCCTCTTCCAATCCTTTTTGTGGAAGAGATTTTTGCACAGAAAAGCCCTATGTAGATGGGTCTCTTATGCAAAAAAAAAAAAAACCCCTTTGGCGCAAGAACATGTAAACCTCATCTTTTGAGTTATCTGCTTATTCTACAAAAATAAAGTTTCATCCAAATGGGAAATTTGTGCCAGATTAATATAAATTGGTTCAAAACAGGAGTGGGTAAACTGCTGTAAAACCATGTGTAGAATCTCTTATTTTATTAGTCTGAAAGTTAGTTATTTCAGTTTAGTGTGAGTTAATAAGATATTTATGCTTATAAATGTCCAGTTGCTTCCAAGGAGATGTTCGTGACATCTTTAGACTTTCAAATCGTACATCTTCAACGTAAGAAAATGTTGTACATTCATTGTGGTGGGTGGGCTGACATACTACTAAAATATAAATAATTGTTTCATGAACATGATTATATTCTAATAACATTGTTTTTATTTTCTCTGATTTGAATTTTTGGAAAAGGAAGAATTGTTTACTTTCCTGCATTTCCTGTAGGGCTTTGAAAGTAGTTTTCAGAACTTGCCACTTACAGTATCAGTTAACCATTTGCATGTATTAACTTAAAACAGTGCTTATGTATAAATAAACATTAGGGATGTTAAAAGTCATGTATTTGTGTAAATATGTAACTCCTGAAATGTTTAATGTTTACACATTTACACATGGGAGGGTGGGGAGCAGGTGGGAGCTGGTGCTTGAGGGGAACCTGCTTTTAAGCAAGTACTGACTTCTGCCTCTCTCCTCCCCACCCTGCTGCCTCTGATAGGGGCAGGCAGCTCCACAGGAACTGGCATGTGCAGAGAGGGAGCCAGCTTAAAAACTGCTTCCCTTGTGTACTGGCTCCTGCCTGTTCGCCTCCCCCAACCTCGTGCTGCTGCCTCTCTATCAGAGATAGCAACGTGGGGGGTGGTAGGCAGGGAGCACCTTGGTTAAATTCTCTAAGATGTACTGATGGAAAGTACTCTATAAGAACTAAGTATAATTATTTATATGACTGTAAGATCAGTCAATCACTTGGGGGAAATTTTGAAAAGCATTGACTGATTTTTGTTGCCTGTTGATGCATTTGCCTCATATGGGATGACCTGCATTTGTGATTAATGCTACACTACATCTCCCTTTGTTCCCTATCTAAAACATAATAGCTTTTTCTCTTTATTTTTCCCCTTAGCAAACACCACTTTGGTAGCCTTGGAATTATTGGGGCAGGGAATATTCCACTGTAGGAAGACTGTCTATTTCTTCAATATTTTATGTGTATCAGCCCACAGACTTTTCTGATCAAATAAGATTTCCTTCTGTTTTGGGAGTTGTACAAGATAACATTCTTGGTAAAATAAAGATACAGGATATCTGTTTTTGTGTGTGGCAATATTGATTTAAAGTTGGCATGAAAGGGCACAGCATACGTATACTGGGTTAAATATCAAATATATTTCTGTGAACAAGGGAGGAGAAAAACAGAAGTTTGGTGGGAAGGAGAGCTCAGGAAAATAGACTGTACAAGGACATATGAATATTTATTTTTTTCTTTCTGAAACATGTACAGTATAGGAAAAAATGTTCAGCTTGAATTAATTTTATGAAGATTGTATATAAAACACATACAGACAGTCCCCGGGTTACGTACAAGATAGGGACTGTAGGTTTGTTCTTAAGTTGAATCTGTATGTAAGTCGGAACTGGCGTCCAGATTCAGACACTGCTGAAACTGACCGCCAGTTCTGACTTACATACAGAATCAACTTAAGAACCCCAGGCGTCCCCAAGTCAGCTGCTGCTGAAACTGATCAGCAGCTGATTCCAGGAAGCCCGGGGCAGAGCAACTCTGCCTCGGGCTTCCTGTAGTCAGCGCTGGTCAATTTCAGCAGAAGCTGACTTGGGGACGCCTGGGGCAGAGCAGCTGGGGTGCTGCTGGGTTGCTCCAGTAGCGCCGCTCCTGGGTGCTACTGGACCAACCTAGCAGCACCCCATCTGCTCTGCCCCAGGCGTCCTGATTCAGCCGCTGCTGAAACTGACCAGCAGCGGCTGAATCAGGACCTGGGGCAGAGCAGCTGGGGTGCTGCCGGGTTGGTCCAGTAGTGCCCAGAGCGGGCGCTGCAGGACCAATCGGCAGCGCCCCAGCTGCTCTGCCCCAGAGTCCAAAACAAAAAGCCTGGTCTGCTAGGGGGCTGGGGGGGGAAGCACACTAGCTGCCCCCCCCTCCCCAGCAGACCAGGGACACGGGGAGCAGAGCCTCTGAGGCTTTGCTCTGGCAAAGCCTCAGAGGCGAGGGACCCCGCCGCGGCTGCGGCTTCAGTCCGGGAGCCTGTGGTCTGCTGGGGACCGTCCCCAGCAGACCACAGGCTCCCGGACTGAAGCCGCAGCCGCGGGGGGGTCCCGCGCCTCTGAGGCTTTGCCAGAGCAAAGCCTCAGAGGCGCGGGGAACCGCCGCTGCTGCCGCTTCAATCTGGGTGCCTGTGGTCTGCTGGGGACCGTCCCCAGCAGACCACAGGCTCCCGGACTGAAGCCACAGCCGCGGGGGGGTCCCGCGCCTCTGAGGCTTTGCTCTGGCAAAGCCTCAGAAGCGCGGGAACCCGCCCGGTGCCCCTGGTCTGCTGGAGACGGTCTCCAGCAGACCAGGGGCACCGGAGCAGCTTACGAACGGGGCTTTCTCGCCCCGACTTCCGGGGCGAGAAAGCCCCGTTCGTAAGTGCGGATCCGATGTAAGGGACTGCCTGTACTCCAGTGCCTATTATTTAAGTAGTAATATATTATTTTGATGTAGACTTTTATGTTATAAGTATTATGGATGTTAGAGTTTAACTGTTTAACCAATAAACTGATAAGTATCTGTTAATGGTATTGGTTAAACTTAGCCAGTTCCCAGGAAGGTAGCTTCCCTGCAGTGAAACCTGCTCCCCAGGAACCAGGTGGGTAAGGGCTGCTGCTCTGCTCCTGGGGAGGCTTCGCTGCTGGTCCTCAGGATAAAGCTATGCTTTATATTGCAGAGCTTGTAGTGCATGCAACTGCTAAGATTTTTAGCAGTTACACGGTTACCATATTAAACAGTTTTTAACATCCTAATAAGTATGAAAAATGGTAACAAGGTCTGTAATTTCTGCATTGGCAGTACTGCAGTATGTAACAAATAAAAGTATACTTTTAACTGATAGGTGCCATAATAGTATAATATATTGCACAAAGGTATCTTTAATATGTTACTTTGTCCATTTAGTTGTCTTGAATAAAAGCAGTTTTTCGCTAAGGACAGAGTAGACAGCATGATTCAGTTTTTATTTTTGAGCTGCTGATGCTCTTTCAGGCTAGTATAGAACTGACTCATTTGTAGAAAGGTCTGCAGTCTTGTAGGCTTCAGTGAGAATGCCATCCAGATGAAAGCTAAATAGAGAAACTCTGGATCATGTTTCTAAAGATCACATTTCTTCTCTGTTGCCAATTTTATCTGTTCAGAGGTGTGGAACAAGTTACTAGATGGCTGTCTATGATTGACAAGGTCAAAACAAGGACACTACATTTTTCTTAGAGGCAAAACAATTAGTAAAATAACATTTATTTTGTTTCATAATGAAAGAGCAACAATAATTAAATCACAATAAAACTGACTGAGTTATTGATCATGGTACAAAGCTGGGAATTTACCTTAAATCTTTGTAATAGCATTTCGAAGTGGGTTCCCTCGGGATATAACATATTTGATGCTGATGGCTTAGAAAGAATGACTATTTGAAAGTACAATGTAAGTGATGATAGTGGGGATGGTAATTAACTAAAGAACATTTTAGTTGCCTAACAGAATAAAATTGAAGTGTGTTGGATGAAACTGTAACAGCCAGTGGCCAGTTGATTTAGGACCTTCTGACCGACTTCTAAAATAAGACATAGAATGTAATGTTTTTTGGTCTGTGTGAAATGAGTTGGTGGCTTTAAATCAATTTTTAATGATATAAAAGCTTCTAGAGCTGTGGAGAAGTGCTTAGATAATAAATCAACAATGAATTATGTGAATAAGATGGAATAGATGCTGCAGTTTGTTCACTCTGAACTGTGAGTGTTCTGCAGCCCTTTTGAGGTCATTAAAGCAAGTAAATAGGGCTCTAGTATATAAAGACAACATGTCTGCTGGGTAGAATGATGCCATATTTATTAAGTCGGTGTTAAGATTCAGCATGTTAAAACAGCATGTTAAGATTCAGCTAACTTTTGTTCAGACTGAGGGCTGGCCTACACTCAGAACTTGCGTCAGCATAGTCACGTCTCTTGGGACATGAAAAAGCCATACCCCTGAGATAGAAATGTAGCCGAGGAAGTGGGTCTGACCCACGAAAGCTCATCAAACCATCTTGTTAGTCTTTAAAGTGCTACATAGTCCTGTATTTTGTTTCAGATACCCCTGAGAGACATCACTATATTACTGACCTAACCTGTCTAGAACATGTTAGGTTGATGGAAGAATTCTTCTGTCAATCTAGCTAGCACCTCATGGAGAGGTGGATTACATACACTGATGGGAGAACCCCTCATTATTTGCGGAAGTAATATATACAGTGAAGGTACTACCTGAGCACAAATACAAAGCTACAGCTGTGCTGCTGTAGCATATTCAGTGTGGACATACCTTAAGACAAGTAATAATGCTTACGGATTTCTGGATGCTTCCTTAATTTATAAATACATTCAAATGCCTTCCTATGGGTATGTTTTCGAGAATGCTTTCAAAGCTATACTTGCTACTATTGCCAGGAAGGCAATTCTAAGATCATCTTTTCTTTCTTCCACCAGTCACCTTAACACTATAATAAAATGTCTATTTAGTGGTTAATGCACCTTATCTCTAACTCCTAAACTGATTTAAAATTAGGAATTATGCTCTTAAGATGTGAGGACAGAGGACTCATCCCAGGTGTCACATAGGCTTTGTTTAAGTCTGGGACTCCCAGTAATTACATTCTTTATGCAGCTTGGCAGTCTATGCACCTTTCATTTTTTATGAGTTGATCTGAACTCCTGCACACCTCAGTGCTGAGTAATAGGTTAGGCACCTGATTCTGTTCTCATAGTTTAATGTGGCTGATTTTCATTGGAGTTATTTCTGATTTTGCACTGGAATAAGTGAAATCTTAACCAGACCAACCCAAAGAGCTGCTATCAGAATTCTTCAGGCAATTCAAAGTTGATGGAAGTGTAGCAGAAGCTGCTGGCTGTCTAATCCACCACTACTATAGATCAATTGGGATCTATTTAGAGGATTAATTAACAAGTGGTGCTACAATTGCAGGACTAATTAGTAGAGTTGTAAAATTCCATTTAATTAGTTAACCTGTTAAATTTAGGTTTAACTGGTTAACTGATTAAATGGGGATGGTCATGGAGAGGGAGATGCTGCTGGAGAGACTCCCTATCCCCCTCTCCTGCACATGCCATGACAAGGCTTGAGTGGCTACCCTGCTACAGGTGGGGGCTGCTCTATTCAGGCTGGAGTGCCCATACCCGTAGTGCACTGGACTGGGCCTGCTGCAGGCTGCTCCCGCTACCATTGGTAAACCAGTTAACTGTTCACATCTCACAGCTCTGCTGCTGTTACTACAAGTTGAATCTCCTAAATATGAGACTCTCTGGTTTGGCAACATCCGTGGTCTGGGAGTGGGAATCCAGCTTCTGGGAACCCCAGCCCAGGGTAGCAGTAGCAGGACAGCAGTTGGGCCAGGGAGCCCTGTCCCCAGGGAGCTTTGGCCAGACAGGGCAGCAGTGGACCTGGGGAACCCCCTCTCTAGGGAGCCCCGTTAGGGTTGCCAGGTGTTTCACCCGGACAGTCTGGTATTTTTGGCTCCTGTCCAGTAAAAATATTGAGAGAATACCAGACACCTACAATGTCCGGTATTTTCTGAATTTTTCCCTGGCCAGGAGGCAAAAATGCTGGGCACCTGGCCTCCCCCCTCCCATTCTTACCTGGCTCCCCAAGGCTGCTGGCACAAAATGGCTGCTGGCCAAAAGACCTAGGGGAAGCAATGCTTTCCCCTGGGTCTTAGTGCTCAACTACTCCGCTGTTCCTGTCCTTTCACTGACTTTTAAAGTCCTTGGAGGTTTTGTTTTGTTTTGTTGGGGCTTTTTTTTGGCTCAACAATTTTGGTCGCCCTCCCTTTTTTCCCCCTTCCACAGAATTTTTTCCTGTTTTTTTGGGGGTCGAGGGGTGTTTGGTATTTTTGTTTCAACCAGCTGGCAACCCTAAACCCAGTACAGATAGGGCAGCAGTGGAGCCATCAGCAGCCAGCGAGCCCCTTCTCTGCAGAGCCCCAGCCAGGCAGGGCAGAAGCGGGACTGGAGCCTGAGACCATGGCCTGTGACAGCAGGGCCAGAGTCCAGTGGGGCCAAGCAGAGCCAGCTGCAGGGAGGAGCAGCGGGCTGGTGGCAAGAGACCTTCCTGGATTTGTCAAATTCCTTCATTCAGGACCAGCCAGGTCCCTAGGGTGCCAGACCAGGGAGGTCCAACTTTCTCCCTTCCTTCAGAAGCAAGTGTAGGGTCAGGCTGGGGCTTGTAAATATCTCTGCAGCACTTGGTAGCCTGCTGGAACAGTATAAGGACACCAGGTGGGGGTGAAGGAGTACTGGAGTGTGGCCTACACTTAAGGTGAGAGATGACTGTTCTGTGACAGGAAGATGAAAGTGTGATGGACCCCCCTCCCTCAATGGTTTATGAAATGGACTCATGGACATGAATATACATAACTCAAAGGTGGTTTGAGCGAATTATTTCATGTAACCCATCGATCTTCATGTCATGATCTGCTGGTTCTGTTTATCTTACTCTGTTGTATGTATCATTTGTGTGTGTAAAATTAAACAAATGGAGTGGGGAATACTTTGAGAGTTTCAAATGTGTGAATGGGAGACATGGAGGATGTTACCTGAAACTTCTAGATGAGCCACTGTTAAACAGTTTTTTGGCCTTGAGTCCGAGCAGTGGTTGGTAGGGAGTGGCCTTAACTCCTTAAAAAAGGGAATAGGAAAGGAGAGGTCTGGGTCTTTTGGATGGGCTGCCCCTGAAGGAAGGAGCCTGAGACCCCAGGGAGGAAAGACAGCCCTAGTGTGGCAACTGGAAAAGAGCTTTTAGGGTGAGTTTGATTAAGTTTGTACTGAGGTTTCAGTGTAGAATTAGCCAAGCGTTTTTGTTTCTTTTGATTTGTAACTTACTTTGCTCTGCCTGCTTTCACTTATTACTACTTAAATCCTACTGCTTCAACTTAGAAAATAAAAATGGTTTTATTATCAAACCTAGGGTGATTGTTACCTGGGGGGGGGGGCAACCAGTGTGCACATTCCCCCTTTCATTGCTAAAGGGGGCTTACCTAATTCTTTGGGGTTTGATCCCATCTGGGGGGGTGCTCTCTCCGGAGGCTGGGCCCTAAACTGTACTCTCTGTGGACCTGAAGTGGTTCAGTGTCTGTGCTGCTTCTTGGTGGGGGCAGGGACCTCAGCTCAGGGCCTTGGCTGCGGGAGACCAGCAGAGCTGGCCCAGCAGGACCGGGCAGTGAGGAGCCCCAGAGAGCGGGAAGATGAGTGGCAGTGGCCACATCAGCACCCTGGGAGGCACCTCCGAGGGGTCATCTCTGACCTCACCCCATCACAGAAAGGTTTTTCTTGAAGACGCTGTTACACTTTGGCAGTTAGCTTTTTATTTATTTTTTAATTAAATGCCAAAAAGATTTAGTAGTACTGTATCTTTGAACCTCAACCTGTTGTGCAACTGCGGCATATTTCAATGACTGGCTTTAGTTAATCCATGAATGCTCAGAATAAATGTGCATTCTTCTTTCCATGATGAAACAAAGATAAATTTTCTGTTCTAGCTACATTATGTATACTATGTTGCAAGCTGCCTTTTGTTAACACTGTGCTGCTATAGGTGTTTTGAAAATGTGTTGACATTGTAATAGTACAAAATGAAAACAAATTCAAGGTCCTTAATGTTGCTCCTCACAGCAAAAAGATTGTCCCAGAAATGTTTTGTTAAACAGTGTCTGTTTTGTTTTAGAAGAAAACTAAATTTCAGCTTTATATATTGGATCAATTTGTGGAGAAACAACAATCCAGCCCTCCCCCCAAAGATAACCCATGTTAATACTGACAACGACTTGTTTATGATTTAATGGTGTTGCTGAAAATTTTTTCCTAGTTTGTGCTGCACAGCTCATTCTTCCACTGAGGTGTGCAATCTGTTTGCATCAGTGGGAGTGGCTATGCAAATTCCTGGATACTTATCACTATTATACAAACAAAAATATGTATTAATATTAGCAAAAGACAATGGATCGTGCTTTTCGATCCACTTTTCTAATTTGAAGAACACTGCTGGAAGTTGATTTTCAAATGGCTCTAGAGAATAAGAGTTAATGATCTGAAGACAGTGGTCCCTCCAAAGTGTTTCTTCTATCTACAGTAGGTATGTTAAAATACGTTTACATTCAGGGAGCCAGGTTGGAGCAGGTGCTTGTGGGGAGCCTGCTTTTAACCCACCTTCCTCCCCTCCCCCGTGCTCCTGCCTTTGTATCAGAGGCAGTAGCAAGGGTGGCAGTCGTCTCAGCGGAAGCCAGTACACATGGGGAGCACCCCCCCCCCCCACTGATGCCTCTATATTAGAGGCAGCAACACAGGGAGGGCAGATGGCTCCCCATGAGCACCAGCTCCTGTCTGCCCCCTGCATCTTCTGTGCAGCTGCCTCTGTGGGAGGCAGCAGTGTATAGGGCAGGAGATGGGCAATAATTTTTGGTGGGGGGCCACTCCAAGAGGTTGGAAAGTGGTTAAGGGCCACAGTTTTCTGTGGAGGAGATGTGGGGTCTAGGATGGAGGTTGGGTGCAGAAGGGCACATGAGGTAAGGGACTGGGGCATAGGAGATGATCTAATAGGGAGTTTGGGTGAAGCCGCAGGTTATGATCTGGGGCATGGGATTGGGGTGTAGGGTCAGGGAGGGAGTATGGGTGCAGGAGAGGATTCTGGTCTGGGAGAGGGGCACTAGGAGGGGGTGCAAAGTCTGGGAGGGAGCTGTGACCTGGGAAAAGGGGATTCAGACAACAGAGGGGTGGGTGGTGACCTGGTGCAGAGGAATGGGGTGCAGGGTCTCAGAGGGTGTTTGGGTGCAGGAGAGGATTCTGGTCTGGGAGAGGGGCACTAGGAGGGGGTGCAAAGTCTGGGAGGGAGCTGTGACCTGGTGCAGAGGGTTTGGATGGTGATGTGGGGGAGGAGGTTAGAGTGTAGGAGGGGCTAGGGTGCCTGAGGCAGGATCTGACGCTTATCTAAGTGTCTCCTGGCCAGCACCCTAGCAGTACCCCAAGGCAGGCCAGCTCCCTGCCTGCTGCAGTCCCAGATCACGTTAAACTGCAGACTGTTCCATGTGGCTTTCAGCTCTAGGAGGGGGAAGAGACTTGTGCTGTCCCCCTCCCTCAGGCCTATCTCTTAGCTCCTAGTGGCTGGTTGTTTCTAGCCAATAGGAGCTGAGGATTGGGCTGGGGGCAGGGAGATCGCATGAAACCTCCCCCTCTCTGCAGAGCAGAGAGCTGCACAGACTGTGCTTTAAATGGTGGCGGCTGTGTACCTGAGGATCCTGGCAGGGTGGTCCGTGATGGTTCTCAGCAGTGTCTGGGGTTTCCAGATACCTTTCCCTTGGCCTTGTCTGTGCCTGCTAGGGGCCAGCTGCCCAACTCCATTGGCTATCAGCAACACGCACTCCCATCTGAGCCAGGGATGGTCAGTAAGTAGCCTACAAGCCAGATGTGGTTTACCAGGGTTAGCGCCTGGGGGGCCACCAGACACTTGATTTACCTGTTCATCTGCAGGTATGGCCATTTGCAGGCCCTATTGACTGTGGATTGCTGTTTCCAGCCAATCGGAGCTGCGGGAAGCCGTGTGGATCTGGACACTGCTTCCTGTAGTTCTTGTTGGATGATAATGGTAATTCGTGAACCGCTTATTGCCCATCCCTGCTCTGAGCCTTACAGCCTTATTTGCATATGTATTTGCATGTATATGCAACCATACTTAAGTTGCAGCCCTTGGCATGTACTGTGAGTATCATTGTGGCCTCCAGGGCTTCCAAAGTGAGTAGTCCTGTTCTAGATGAAAGATCCAATGTGTTCTTTTGCTTCCCAAAAGATATAAGTCCTATCCTTTCTCTTTATTCATAAACAGGATATTTCTCTGCTACTTTGTTTCTTCCTTTATATTTTCTGTTGTACATTTTGCATCCTTTCAACTGGCACTTGGTTTAGTATGCAAATGTGGGCCTTCATTGTGAGGCAGACAATACACAAACTGCCAGATTGGAAGATAAATACCTGTTACCTGCTCCCTGAAAGAGATCTGTCAGAGTCATGTCCTTACAGGCTCAGTGGCATTGGAAAAATTAGAGCAGTGATGGGCAACCTTGGCTAGTGAGTGGCCCTCCTTCATCTCAGTGGGCCACAAGATTATCACAGCCAATATGGTCTCCTGCGAAAGGGTAGTTTTGCTAACGGCACTTGCATGCCTAGCATTGTACCAACTGAACCGTAGCAGCTCTTTGACTGGATACAGAGAGAGCACAGGGCTCTCTCAGTTAATGTTGTGTGCAGTTGGCACGCACCTCATTTTATGTGCCCTTACTTTAACGTGCATGTTGCTTTAGTAATGTAGGTGGGAAAAAATGATGCAGGGCAATGGTAAACAAAATGTCTGGTGGGCCACACACAGAACCCCAAAAAGAGAGGCACACTTCAACCATTGAGCCATCCAAGCACCTCTCAGGAATGTCCAGGTATCTAGTGAATCAAAGGCTTCAGGACTCACCAATTTGCTACTTTCAAAGAAATTGAACATCCCAATTTACTGGTCACTCTTCAGGGCACCTCTTTGCTCCACACACAGCACTTGGATATGCTTTTATTGAAATCAAGTATAAGTTTATGGAACAGCGTGTAGAGATTCAAATAATATCAAGTTAGTGGTATTGCAAAAGCTTGGGTATATGTAAAATAAAATTATCACACATATTTGAGAACCTAATTTTAATTAACTAAATATTCTTGTGTCTTGTACAGTATAGCTCAACCAAATTCCTCGTAGTATTTTATCATCAGGCTTTGCTGTGTTTCCCCCTTCCATAAAACAAACATGCTATCAGCTCATCTTCTAGGTCAGGACTACTCAACATGTGGCCTGTGGGCCAAATGCAGCCTGTTTCTTTGCGGCCCGCAGTGCAGTTTGGGTTTACGCAGGGCTCAATCCACGGCCCATGAGTTGGAGCCAAAACAAAAAAGTAGTCAATATAATGGTCTTCTGTTTATATGAATTTTAATAGTTAAATTCCAGGACTGTCATTGCTCATTAAAAGTGCTGTCATATGGGTGGAAATTGAGTAAATATTGCATTTTATTAATATCAGCAGAACTGACTTAAATGGGGCCTGTGTGTTGTGTAGTCTTGCCTTAAGCTTTGTATTCAGGCCCTTCAGTGTGAAAGAAGCTATTTGCATATATTTGCACATGTATATGCAACCACACTTAAGTTGCAGCCCTTGGCATGTACTGTGAGTATCATTGTGGCACCCGGGGCTTCCAAAGTGAGTAGTCCTGTTCTAGATGAAAGATCCAATGTGTTCTTTTTCTTCCCAAAAGATATAAGTCCTATCCTTTCTCTTTATTCATAAACAGGATATTTCTCTGCTGCTTTGTTTCTTCCTTTTTCTGTTTTACATTTTGCATCCTTTCAACTGGCACTTGGTTTAGTATGCAAATGTGGGCCTTCATTGTGAGGCAGACAATACACAAACTGCCAGATTGGAAGATAAATACCTGTTACCTGCTCCCTGAAAGAGATCTGTCAGAGTCATGTCCTGCCTTAATGCCAAGACCTTAAGAATGTAATTTTCATAATAGATATATAACTTCAATATACTTTGCACATACATTTTTCAATGATTGTAATGAAACGAGGGCTACAGTCTCTTGGTAGAGCTCTTACATGTCACCCTTTGATAAACTATTATGCGTATACCAAGTTGATACCAAGACATCTCTGGGTTACACAGCTATGAGCTAGAGTACTGGATAACATGTCTCTCCCCTGCACCCTGTTTTCTCTTCTCTGCAGAATTTGGGCTAGTTAGTACCTTTCTTGTCAGTGGATGGGAATATAGAGTCTTTAGTAATGATGGTTGGGGGTGTGTGTTCTCCGTTAAAAGACCACGAGGGATTTTTTGCACCCAACCTCATGGATAATTGAAATTCAGGGAAACAGAATTCTTTCCACCATTTATTTTCCTATCATAATGGAGCTTGCCACGATTGATGTAATATTTTAAAATTCAACTTTAATTGATTTGTTTTTCTTTTTGTGTAGATCATATTTTGCACTTTGAATACTCACAAAATAGATATGGACAAGCTCTTAGGAGGGCAGATTGGTCTTGAAGACTTCATATTTGCCCACATAAAGGGACCAAAAAAAGAAGTGGATGTTCTTAAATCTGAAGATTCTCTTGGGCTTACCATTACAGACAATGGAACGGGTTATGCCTTCATAAAGGTAAATTTTAACAGAATCTTTTATATTTAATGCTATAAGTTTTACTGTTTTAAGGAATCTTCTAGAACTAGAGCCTTTTTGAGGACCAAACATTCATCACAATTAAAGAAGAGTAACAGTCACTGCTGTGTTGAGAGAGCCCTTAATTTTTTGGATATTGCTCTATTTCTAACCTTTTCACTACTTTAAGTTCTTGAAGGTGATAATAGGACGACTGCTTATTCATGTGACAATGAAGTTATCCTAATTTCTGTTTATAGCACACATCGCGCTCTAAAAAGTTTCATTGCACTGTCCCTCTTTATCCTGCCTCTTTGGGATCATAAATGAGCTGGAGAAAGGGGTAAACAGTGAATGGCAAAATTAGTAGATGACACAAAACTGCTCAAGATATTTTAAGTCCAATGCAGAAAGTGAAGAGCTTCAAAATTATCTCACCAAACTAGGTGACTCTGCAACAAAATGGAAGATTAATTTTAATGTTGTTAAATGCGAAGTAATGCATATTGGAAAACATAATCCTAATGATAGGTGTAATAAGATGGGGACTAAATTAGCTGTTAACGCTCGAGAGACATCTTGGATTCACTGTGGATAGTTCTTTGAAAACATCCACTTAGTATGCAGCGGCAGTCCAAAAAGCAAACAGAATGTTGGGAATCATTAAGAAAGGGATAGAGAATAAGAAATAAATCCATCTTGAATTCTGTGTGCAGATGTGGTCACTTCATCTCAAGAAAGATACCTTAGCATTAGAAAAAGTTAAGAAAAGAGCAACAAAAATGATTAGGGGTTTGGAATGCCTGCCATATGAGAAGAGATTAATAAGACAGGGACTTTTAGGGTATGTCTACACTGCAGAGGTTTGTTTGGAAAAACGGCTTTTTTTTCCGGAAAAACTTCACTTACGTCCACACTGCAATCACGTTCTTTTAAAAAAAAATTGAAAGAATTCAGGGGGTTTTCTGACATTGGTAAACCTCTTTGTACAAGGAAAATGCCTTTTTCTGAAAGAGCTCTTTCAGAGAAAGGCATGTGCAGATGGGGAAGAGGGAGAGAGGAAAAAGCACAGATGCTCTGGTGGCCACTCAGTCCATAGTAATCACAGCTTACATGCGAGATAGCGTTCATTCAGTGTGGACGCTATCTTTCAAAAAACAGATCACTTTTTCAATGTGCTTTGGCAGTGTGGATGCTCTCTTTCAGAAGAATTTTTTTTTGGAAGAGCTCTTCTGGAAAAGCTTCTTCCGAAAGAAGCCTGCGGTCTAGACATAGCCTTAAGTTTGGAAATGAGAGGACTAAGAGGGGAATATGATAGAGCTCTATTAAAATCATGACTGATGTGGAGAAAACGAATAAAGAAGAGTTACTTACGCCTTCCCATAACTCAAGAACTAGGGGTTACCAGAATGGAATTAATAGGTAGCAGATTTAAAACAAACAAAAGAAAGTACTTCTTCACACAATCAAAGCTGTGGAGCTCCTTGCCGGAGAATGTTGTGAAGGCCAAGACTATAACAGGGTTGAAAAAAGAGTTAGATGCATTCATGGATGATAGGTCCATCATATGCTATTAGCTAGGATGGGCAGGGATGGTGCCCCTGGCTTCTATTTGTCAGAAACTGGGAAAGGTTGATGGCAGGGGTCACTTTATGATTCCCTGTTCTGTTTATTTCCTCTGGGGCAACCGACATTGTCCACTATCATCAGACAGGATACTGGGTTAGATGGACCTTTGGTCTGACCCAGTATGGCCATTCTTATGTTCTTAAATTGTGCGTTTATTCTTCATATATTAGCAAATTTAATTGGAGCACAGCTGGGAATGGTGAAAAGTGGGAGATTATATATAGAGACATGTTTGGTTTTGATCAGCTGCAGGATCCTTGTGGAGGTGTCACTGGGGTTATGCTTATCAAAGTCAGGGTGTGGTGCAGACCTCTGTTTGGTTCAGAGTCTACAATGAATTTTGTAAAATGCTAGAAATATGAACTTTTCTAATATCAATACTTGAAATTCTTAGCACCTCCACTTTGTTCTTTTTTGGAAGGGTAATGCCAGATTTGTTTTCAAAAATATCTTAAGGAGTGTGGTGATGTATTAAAGTTCCTCTCTTCCAGCACTCCTGGGAGTGATACCAGCCAAGCAGAAAGGGGAGAGGCATGTGAAGAGAGAAATGCCAATCACAGGGCTTACTGCAAGCTGGGGGCAGATTGGAAAAATATAAGTGGTGTAGCATTCTCCCATGCTCCACTAACTCTCTAAATCCTGCTTGTTCATGTCATAAAAATGAGCTGCAACTCACGGTAGACACAGTAGACCTTCATAATACACCAATGCCTTGCCTATTTGCAAAAGCTGCACCACTTTAACTGTACCAGTATAGTTAAAGCATCACAATACAGGTATGAATGTATTTTTATCAGGGCACATTTACATTTAAAACATTGCACTGATGCAGCTGATGCAACTGCACCAGTGCAGCTGTGATACCATAGCACTTTAATGAAGACACTATACATCTCCCTGAGATTGAGAGCAATTTCCGCTTGCCAGAGCTATTGTTTCACACCGACTGCAGACTCAGGCAGACACTACTGCATCGTTTTTCTTCAACTCACGTTTGGAAGGCTTTCTTTGCAGCCACGAAGGCTTGATACTTATTTAAACAAAATGACAGTTTATATCCTCAAATTAAAGATGGCAGTCACCATAGAAAAATGCAGTCTCACCAAACTGTTGCACACTGGTTTACTCTGAGTCCTAGTTTCATGAGGAGAGGGTTACCTGGTATTGAAAGAATATGAACAGTGCATGCAACACTGTGGGCCCAAAGAAATGCTGTCCTAGGTTCAATACACTCCTGAAGAGTTACTTTTGTTTATTAAGATTGGTTGGCACAGTAAGACAGGGACAGAAAGCCTAAGGTGGAGGGAGAAGTAATCTGAAAGCCACTTAAATTAGGGATAAACTCAGTGGTAGAAATAAAGGAAGATTTATTTAAAATTGGATGCTCAACATCTGGCTTGTACACTAAATACATTCACTATCTGGAACTCTCACCATGGAGGAACTGGGATGTAAACAGAATGAATAGATTCATAAATACTAACACCAGAATGGCCAGACTGGCTCCCATTCACCCATTATCTCATGCTTAAATATAACATCGTCTTCAAAGCCCTGCTCTAGCCCAGATATCTCATTTTGTTTGGTATTGCCTTTTGTTCCTTCACAGGTCCTACTGTTACTCTTCTGCCCTCAGATCTCACCTTGTTAGCCCATACAATGGAATGCCCTCTCAATCTCCTACACACCCATCCATATCTCCCCTTATTTAAATCTTTTCTAAACATCCTCTTCTACTGCAAAGCCAACATACATAAACAAAATAAAAACATTTCACCTATTTGAAAATAGTAATAAAACTCTGTTGTGGGCCTTGGGCTGTATTTTATCTTTCTTTTAGACTGTTTCTGACCTTGGGATTTTTGACAAATATTTGCCACCATTGCTAGCACCTGTGCAGCTCCACCTGTGGCAACAACAGTGAGGCCCCTCATGTAGATAAAACTCCCGTGGCTGTCCACATTTTTAATACAATATCATCTACTCGGTACAATAATAACAATCCCTGAGAAATTTTTAAAATAGAGTTGTCCATGTTAACAGTTAAAAGATTAATGGTCTGGTCAATGAGTGTATTGAATAATGGAGAGGGTGGACAGGTGGATACATAAATATCTAAAAGGCAAAACCTGTATCATTCAGTGCACTTTGTTCCCAATCACACAGAAAGCTCTGGTGATAGTTTCACTACAAAGGAGAGCTAGAACTTAGTTGAATAAAGAGCTGTGTTTAGGGCTCTGTTTTGTCATTAGAGCTTTTCCTTTCATTTGGACTGATTTAGTATACCATTAGGAATTAATGAGCTCTGTTGTACTCTGTAATCTGTTGATAGTTATAACCACTTACTGCTTGTAACAATTTACTGCTCTGTGTTTAAAAGAGTAAGTTTCTAAAGCTGCTGACAACATGATCAGATTTTACAGGTGAAGTAGAAAACAGAGGTACTTTTGTTTTAAGAGCTAATGTTCTGCTTTGTAAGAAAACATTCATTTAAATTCAATATTATCATGTCACATTTGCAAAGCTGTATTCAATAGTCTGTCACCAATTCTATCATAAAATCCTATTTTTACAGATTTATAGCTAAATGGGAAGATATATTCTGGAGTGAAATTAGTCATCCAAGAGTTACCACGTGGGGAGAAAAGGACATTTTAAGATGCTTAAAAGAATATTGTTATAGTATGATGTATGAAATTATAGATGTGCAAATCTGATTATTGTAAATTGGAGCAATGTAGTTTCCTGTGCACTGCATTGAAAGTGCATGACTTACCCTTTAAAGTACACTGTAAATTTTGAAAATTAAACATTAGATCTCAGCGGCAGCATGTAACAGCGCCCTGCTTTCTTTTCACAGTTCACCAGAAAGTTATCATAATTAGCTCAAAATACAAACGTTAGTTTGAAATACCACAGACGTAATGTTTCCAGTCAATACCAGTTAATGTGGAGCCTGATAATAAAAATGGTTTCAGTAAAGAAACTAAGGGTACGTCTACACTAGCCCCCTAGATCGAACTAGGGAGGCTAATGAGGGTGATCGAAATTGCTAATGAAGCACGGGATTTAAATATCCTGCGCTTGATTAGCATAATCCCAGCTGGTCGCCATTTTGGAAACTGACTAGCCTGAAATATCTACGTGCGGCAGAGAAGCGGGATTCCAAGATAGACCCCTTAGTTCGAATTAACTGTTAAACCTCATTCTATGAGGAGTAACAGTTAATTTGAACTAAGGGGTTTATCTCGGAATCCTGCTTCTCTGCCACGTGTAGATATTTTGGGCAGTTACTTTGGGCTAGTCAATTTCCAAAATGGCGACCGGCTAGGAATATGCTAATCAAGTGCGGGTTATTTAAATCCCGCGCTTCATTAGCAATTTCAGTCACCCTCATTAGTCTCCCTAGTTCGAACTAGGGGGCTAGTATGGATGTACCCTAAGTGAATTTAATGAGATTTCACTACAATTTGCTAGAAACACCTTGTGCTTTATAACAAGAATTTGAGTTGCTGCATTTGGACCAGATTCTTTGTGTATATAACACATTTTCCTCCTCTCCTCCCCCCAATCTTATTGCTTTTACTCTAGATTTAAAAAAAGATCTGTGCTACAAGAGTTAAACTCTGCAGGAAGTTTAAAATTGTCATGTGTGCAGAACATTATATACTGCCAGGCTTCCCACTTCAGCTGGGGAGCTCCCTTCTCATCCACAAAGTACATGAGTTGAGTTTTTGCAGACCTTCTTGTACTTCACTGGTTAGGCTCAGACTCATAGTGCACCAAGTCTCAACACCATTTGGCTCAGTTGTCCTACTGTCTGGATGGAGTGGTGGCTGGGCCAAACACGAATGGTCTTGCAATCCCATGCGCTAGGTCACAATGCCACTTGTTGAAATTTGTCCCAGACAACACTCCGTCAGTATGGTTGACTGTCTGGGTCAAATTCAGTGGTGTTTCAACTGCACAGCCCAAAGGATTCTCTGGACTACTCCAACACCAATGGTACTGATTTAGTATAGGACCACTGCTTATAAATAGTCCCCGGCTCCATGGAAACCCTGTGAGAAGAGAATTGCCCCCCCACCTCTCCATTGACACCACTGGCTGCTAAGCTAAGTGTTACAGGTTACAGCTCTGAAAACCAACCTTCTTTGGTTTGGTAACATGCATGGTCTCGCAGGATCACAGATGCTCCTAGACCAGAGAGCCTGGTAGCCTAAGGGCAGAAAGGAGGACCAGCCGAGGCTGGGGAAAACCAAGATGGGAAGCTCAGCTAGAGAGAGTGCAGGATCAGGTCTGGAGCTTCAGGCTGAGGCAGCCTGCCGCCGCATGGGACCAGGCCGGAGACCCCCAGCAGTCTATGTCAGCATGGAGCTGGAGCCCTGCGGCAGCCTCTTGGGTGCACTGGGCCAGGGCTGCAGCTTTGCGGTAGCCCTCTGGGAGCCCTGGGCTGAGGATGCAGCCTGGCGGCAGCCCTCTAAAAAACTGGGGGCAGTGTGAGCTGGGACTGTTCAGTCTAGGGATGTTAAATATCAGTTAATTGAATAGTCCAATAATCTCATGAATTCTTATTGGTTAGTCAACTATTCTCTAGTCCCCAGGGGTGGGGCCGCAGCCAGTGTGCTCTGGCCTCACTCTCAAGGAGCTCCCTGCCACATAGCAGCTCAGGGTGCCAGGCGGGAGCTAGTTTAAAAATCAGCTCCCCTTATGGACCGGCTGCCTGTCGCCCAGTGCTGCTGCCTCTGAGAAAGAGGTAGCAGACAGTCTAAGACGGGGTCTGAGCTGAGCCGGGCAACCTGCCCGCCTGGCTCCTAATACACTTTAAATGCAGAGCCGCAGCAGAGGTACCTCCCAGAATCAACTACACTATTACATCCTTAATTCCGTCCCAGCTCATGCCACCCCTGGGAGTTAACCCCACAGTGGGTTACTCTACAGTAGCTCCTGGGATGCTGTGGCTCTGCGCTTTAAATGTAGCAGTCCCGACTTGCACTGCCCTGGTGATGCTGTGGCTCTGCCTCCCCTGCCCTCCTGTACCAGTGAGATGGGGCTGGGGGGAGCTTGCTTTTAAGCCGGCTTCCCCCAGCACCAGTTCCTACTCCCCTGTCTTTCTTCCTCTGATATAGAGGCACCAAGTGGGGGAAGTGAGTAGTCACTCAACTACCTGATAAGCTTATGCTTACTCAACTAGTCGCTTACATAGGGAGGTCCGACCTGTAGAACAGTAGATAATGATATTTTATTTCCTGTTTTATTTGTGTACGCTGGATGAATGGATTTACTTGAAAATAAACTCAGTTCTCACTTAAATAGTGTATACTTCAGGAGAGGGTTGGAATAAAATTCCTATCTTATCCTAACTATTCAGGATGATTTGTGTTGTTATGTTTTAGTTTCTCCCCTGAAGTAAGGGAATGAAAGTTGGAATTCATACACAGAAAAACCATATACTACATATTTTTCAATTCATATAAAAATTGAAATTTGAACTATCAGTCCTATATTTATAAATTCTGCCCCTAAAATATTCCAATAATGCAAATTATAAACATCTTTATATGCTTTGGCATTTTCCATCTTCTATAATTCATAAGATTAAAAAAGACATTTTGTAACTTTTAGATTTGTTTTCTATGAAAGATCCATTAACAATAATATTCATGAAATCAATGTACTTATTTAAGTGGAAATACTCTATGGTGTGCCTGTGGGGTGCACAAGAAGTGTGGGAATATATGGTCTTTGGGACTTGTGTGGCAATCTTAAACATACTATTTATAGTACAAAACTTTTTAATAATCTAACATATGCTTAATGTTCAGCTTCATTTCTATAGCAGATTTCGAAATGCTCTTTGTGCCACACCTAAATGTGATTTTTATATTAAATAGTTTTTGAATGCTTGTCAAAGCATGGTACATGAAAACCTGCTGTTCTGAATTCACTCTTAGCATAATAGGTGCAATTATGTTAATATTATTAGAGTTTCATTCATCCATAGCAGCACTGAATTAGTTGCCAGTGCCACCTGTTTATTTTTTCCACAATTTTGTTTCTAACTAATATAAATGCTTTTTTACCTCACAGCGTATTAAAGAAGGCAGCCTTGTCGACCAAATCAAAGCGATATGTGTGGGTGATCATATAGAATCTATAAATGGAAAAAATGTGGTGGGCTGTCGTCATTATGAAGTTGCCAAGATACTAAAAGGACTAGAGAAGGATCAAGCATTTAAACTAACATTGATCGAGCCTATGAAAGCATTTGGTGAGTGACATTCATACTGTCCACCCCTTGTAACTGGAGATTGAAATGCCATCCCTACATACTCTTGTTTTTTTCAGACACAATGAAATTTATCCTAGGTAACCTAGTTGCCTAGAGGAGTTGAGATGTTTTTGTTTTTAAACTGCAGGAAAACAAAGTTGAACTGGAAACCTTTAGGATACTTTAAAGATGCTACCTGTGGAAGGTGATCTTTTGCTCAAGTTTCACTGTAATTATAGTTGAGTCTTATTTCACTTATGAGTTATACTCACTTTCAGTTTTTATTTTGTTGCAAATTTCATGGGAATTTATCAGTGTTGATTACAAAAAATTTTTAAAAATCAATGCAAAAAATTTCACTTTTCTAATTAAATATCAGGGTTAGTACTACTGAGAAACAGCCAAATAGAAAACTATTCAACAAATAGAGACAAGTGAGAGTATTGAAAGTAAAGGAGTTTAATGCTGTGGTTTATTTACTGAACTGTTTGTTCTCTTTCTCCCTCTCTCACACACCTACCACTTCCTCTGTATTGCCTAACTTTAACTGATAACCTCACATTGATTTATTATTAACATAAACACATCTATCTAATATATTGGATTTTAAAATCCCAAATAATATTTTTTGTAAAATCTGGGATTTGGGGTAAAAATTAATTAAAAAACCAAAGAATCAAACCTCCAAAACAAAGAATCTTTTCTATGTTTCATGTAATGGATTTGAACATGATGCAGCTGTAGTCTAGTGCTCTGTGTACATGTAGGGAATTACTATGACTTTCATATGTGTCCCAAAGTAAGACCCTAAACTTTATCAAGTCATTGTTTCTATTAAATGTATATTGCTTCCTTGATCTTCCTGAAAATGGAAATGAAATGAGTGCATCATTTATACATTTCCTCTGAGCCTTGTATCTGGGAAGGTGAGCATTTTCTGAAGTTTGTCAGCAGTGCAGATCATAGTGGGCTGGATCACATAAGTCCTATTGGGTGCTTGCTCCCAAATTCCACATCGTGCCCCACTTACAGGGAGAATGATGAGCAGGATTGTTTCACAGAACACACTGATGATGGCATCTACACAGAGAGATTGTGATTCTTTCATTGGCTCCGGACCCTTCCACGTCCTTGGCAATGCAATCTGGTTGAGTTGTACTGTCATGCTTTCCATATTGACAATAGCACCTGAGCCTATTTCAGTGGTGGGCAAACTGCCCATCGGGGTTCTATGAGTGGCTCACAAAACATCTTGTTTGTTGTTGCCCAGACATAGGGTTGCCAGATTCCACTTGTTTCCATCCATGTAGGCTTTTTTCCTACTGGTATTACAAAAGCAACGTGCATGTAAAGTAAGGACACCTGAAATCAAGTGTGTGTGGATTGCATGCAACATGGACAGCTAAAGTCGTGTGCTCCCTCTGCATGTAATCAATTAGCACACCCTGCACATTCTAGGTACGCAAATGCAGTTAACAAAACTACCTTATCCCAAAAGACCATCTTGCTTATGACAATCTAGTTGCCCACTGAGATGAAGGAGGGACACTTATGCAACACACTTACTAACCTAGGTTGCCCATAGCTGGCCTATTTAAAAGAAATAGGGTTCCACAATGTATAAATTCTCTGTAGAAAAGGTAATAGAGGTGGAGACAGTTTTGTGTACCTGTTTTCCTTGCTCTGCCTGTGCATTGCTGCCTCTCCATGTGTAGTTCCCCCCCCAGATATCTAATGGGATGTGAGGAAACCATGTGACAGTGCTGGCTATTAACCCATCTCTGCTCATACAAGGAGGGAGCAGTGACTCTTTATGTATATGAGAAGATTATTTATATCACTAATCACCTGTGTATTTTTAACAAGCTATTAAAAATTTAACAATATTCATGTAGCTGATCATTTCAAAATAGAAAAAATATTTTCTAGTTTTCAGTTCCATCATTTTATTCAAAATGTTCCCACAAACTTTTCTATACAGTGTTTTTTTGTAATAATAAATCATTCAAAATAAAATGTTGATAAATCATTGATAACCATTAGTGCATACACACTCCAAACCCTGGGTTCTAATCTGCACCACTACCTCCTATTTCAGCAGCAAATTGGAATATTTGTTTTCTAAATCATTGTAATCTATGATTAATCTAGGTAGACTGTAATGCACCACTGTGGGCACTTGGTGTCAGAATAACTGCAATAATTAGACAGGAAGAGAAACTGGCACTGTGGGTTTTTTATACAGTACTTCATGCTACAGCATAGTAAGAGGTGGGTTCCGTCGGCTGGGGCAGCTGCGGGCAGGGAGCCGCTCCAGCTGGGCCAGTTAACCAGTTACTGGGTAAACAGACTGTTAAGCCTACTGCTTACTGGTTAACCTCTTACATCCCTAATAGCAGATGTTGGTACAGTTGGAGAGGTCACATGTCCACTCCTCCTCTCAATATGTAAAAATATCTGTGTCCTATATGGATAATGTTTGCTGTGAATTTTAAGGAAATTGGCTTAGTTAGAATTTTGGGGAGATATAAACCTCAAATGGAATTATATTTACTCCAATTTGTTACTGTTTAAAAACAAAAATATATAGCTCCAGTATGTAGAAGAAATTGTGTCATCAGCACCTGAGTTCTTACGGTGTGGGGTGAGCCTGGAACTTTAGGCATGTCCCTGAGCAAGGGGCAGTGCTTAACCTGCAACACTGCACGAATACCTGCAGAAAAGAATGGTGACTGGGAGTCACATCTCAGTGACATGCCTGCTTACTCCTTACTCCCATGGGAGGATGGAAGCAGCAGCGGATATAGGGCAGGGTGAGCGGGGCGGCTGCCCCAAGCCCCGCGCTTCAATAGGCCCCGCGTACGCGCTACTACCTGTCGGCTGTGGCTGTGGCGCATGCGCAAAATTGTGCTGCCCTGGGTCCCGCGCTTCACTATGTCCCGCGCCCTGGACCCTACAAAACTCTCATCCGCCCCTGGATGGAAGAATAATAATTTACCAGCTGCTCAGTAGGTACCAAAACTATACAGAGGTTCAAACAAATGTGCTTGGAGATGTGCGGGTTATGGATGTAAAAAAACAAAGTAACCGTGGAACTGTTAAAAATCCTAGTGATTACACATGCTGAGGGCTCTTCAGTATAAGGCTTACGCTGCCGAGCCCCCAGCACAGCTGGCTCACCAGAATGCTACGTGTACTGCAGTAGAAGCTTTATATTGCAGATCCTGCAGTGCGGGGTGACAGCCGGCTCCCCAGGAGTGGAACCAGCAGCTGGAGCCGGTGCACACCAGGAGCCTGCTTACATGCACTGGCTCTCAGTTGCCGGACCCGCTCCTGGGGAGCTGGCTCCACTGCAGTCTCTGCAGTATAAACCTTATACTGCAGAGCTCACAGAGCAGGCCCAGCAAGCCAGGAGCCTGTGCGCCAGCTAAAAGTGTAACCATAACAGAAATGGTTAAGCTGCTGCTTATCGGTTAACTGTTTAACCGGTTATACTCCTACATCCCTAGTGCCGGTGAGCAACAAACTATATAGCATCATGAGATAACATGAGATAAAGTAAAATTAACATGAGATAAAGTAAAATTAGTGCTTTAAAAAGTGAATTTTAAATTTTGAAAATTAGAAATTCTCCTCCCATAGTCTGACTCTGTAGACTAATAAAGCAACCAAGTGGAACACATCTGAATAAAATGAATGTAAAATACCAAAGACTCATCTTTTTAAAAGCAGGATTATTAAGAAAATGCCATGGGCAGGGAATTATTTTGAGGGGTAATTTTGGAAGGATAATGATCAATTTTAAAGGCTTTAGACTACTACATTCTTGGAAACTATGACTACTTTTGCATTTGGAATTATATTTTAATTATATTACAACTTCTTACAAATCCCTCCCACTCTGTATTTTTCCACACTAATTCCTCATATAATACATAAGTAACAGTACTAAAGTGAATAATACATCTCTTGAGCAACACTGGTAACTAATTTTATAAAGCAGTTTTCAAGAGAATATGCAAATAGAGTGTTTTTCTTAAAATGTATAACCAAGTTGTTATTTTTTCCCTCTGCATGAGTATATAATAGCATGGATAAAAAGTCAGGATAAAGCTCCAATGGCAAGAATTAAAGTTAATGCAGCTTATTAAAGTAATACAAGGCTTTTAAAAATATTCTGTAAAAGTAAAATACATTTTGAATTACATACTAGATAGAGACCAGTGCTTTTTTACGATATCTTATTATATTTTACTACCTCATTCATATGCTGAAATAACTTATCTTGAAACAGAGACACACAACATTTTAATAACTGAAGAAAGTATTTCTCAGTAAGTATTGCATGGAAATTGTATAGTCTGATCCTCAACATTTATTCAGATTATTTGTAAAATTGTTCCTACGGGTGCTTAAAATATTAAAATGCACTGTTTGTTCTGCATAGCTCAATCTCATTTAAAAAGTCTTTTAATATTTTGTAATCTGTAATATAAAGTTAGGAAATGGATTTGGTGCTCATGAAAATTTCAGTGTGACTATCACACACACTAATTGTTCATGAGCACAAAATGCAGTTCAGATCTGTAAAACCGCCTTTATTCCATTTGATGAGACTACCACCACTCAGTCTATTTAAGAAAACATTTGTAGTATGCATAAATGATTGCTAGGAGTCAGAGCACCATTTTCACTTGTGATCTGAATGCTGTGCTTAAGTTTCCAGAAACAAAAGGCTAGGGTAGTCCCACACTGCCACTTACTCTCAATATGCAGTATTTATTTTGAGATTATATAACTACTGTATCATCTCCAAGTTTGGATTTCTAGCTGGTTCATAATATTTTTTCTATTGTATCTTGTCATATAGTATATGTGCAGCACTGAATTTAGTACTGTACCTGCAATGAATTAATTTAACACTATACAGCATTAATGCTGTATATATATACTGTGTTATTATATACCTCTGTGTGTGTTTAGATATTCCCAGACAAAGAAGCTTCATTTAACTCAAGAGTTAAGGTTTATCAAATATATTTCCTTTTAACATTCATAACTGAATCAGTACCAATCTATAAATCATTAGTCTGCTACAGTCATGGTACAAATACTCTCAGATCCCAGCATAGGTAACTTGTGGTAGCACTTGAGGTTCACCACCCCCTATGTCCCTGCCAAAATTTTAATTGCTAAATGGGATGCCCCTACGTGCCCTCCTCCCTAACCTTTGGAGGGTATGTCTACACTGCAACACTATTTCAAGATAACTAGCACTATTCCAAAATAACTTAGTCCGCGTCTACACAGTAGGCAGTTATTTCAAAATAGTTTAAAAATACTGTCAAGCTGGAGGGCTTCTAACTTGGACTCCTGTAACCCTCATTGTATGAGGAGTAAGGGAAGCTGGAGGAAGAGTGCTCTATTTTGAAATAAGCTATTTTGAAATAAGATACGTGATTGATGTAGCTCTATCTGTATAGCTTATTTCAAGTTAAACCCTGCTGTGTAGATGTACCCTGAGTGGCCCTTTCTGCACGCTTTCCCCTCAGGCACCAGTTTCCTTTGGGTCCCAATCTTGCAGCTGATAGCACATGGGACAGACTGCAAGTGATTCTTAATTAATGACTTAAAACAGACTCCATGTGAATCATGAATCAAGCATAAGAAGAAGACGACAGTGATATTAGACCACAGTTCGGCAATTATGAATTTTAAGTTTTTGGGATACTTTTTCAGCATATGACGCTTAGCTCTCACTAGCACAAAGGAATGAACAGGAGGAGAGGCTATTATGAGACTGAGAAAATGGACTTCCATATCCATCCTGCAACACCCACATCAGTCAACAGCAACAGTTCAGCTGCTTATGGGTTGATACATAAGAACAGTGCTGCCAACCTGACAGATAATATTCTGTCCTAAGTGGCATCGCCACTGTGCAGCTCAGACATGCTTCATCTAAGAGGTCTCAGGCTTTTTTCTGTAACCATTCTGCCGGGTAGGCCCAGCAGCAACCAGGGCCGGGTTCAATATCTGGGGTTCATCTCACACAGAACCAGCTCGAGCCCCCACCCTGTAGCCTGGGAAATTCACACACCCATGGGCGCCTCTGAGAGGCAATGCTTCCCCACTCTCAAGCACAGAGTCTGAGCGTAGAAAAGAAACATTTAATGAAACAGAGAGAGAAATCACATGGCATTAACTTGGGAAAATACCACAAACAGAGTTCATAGCCCAAACTATGAGCAAAGTCCAACACCCCAAAAGTCTCTGGAGTCCAGCAGCCCAAAATCTCCCAGAGTCCGACACCCCAAAAGTCACTGTCCCTGGTCAGTGCTGCCCAGAGTTCAAAAGTTCACCTGCAGGGTTCTATGGTGAAAAGGGGAGTAGTTGGGTTGATACGGGCACCTTACGTGGTCCGAGGCCGACAGCGCCACCTCTCCGTACGATTCTGCTGCAGCCTTTTACCATGAGCCACTCCGCCACGCTCCAACAGCTGTCTTGTTCCACTCCATCAGTCGCTCTGCTGGCTGGCTGCCAACCGTTCCCACCGGCTGCTCTGCTGGTCACTTGCTGCTGCTCCTACCGGGCACCCGCTGGTCATTCCCACCAGCCGCTCCTTCTGGCGTAAGCAGCTTTTTGCTAAATATTGTTTTTGGTAATTGTATGGCTGAGGGAAGGCAGAGTGCAGAGAAACTGACAGAACAGAGAAGGCAGTAGAGGCAAAACATCAAGAATATCAAGCAGGATGTGGGGAGCACAGTGTGATCCTGCAAAAAGCTAGAAAGAGCTTTAGAGTCTGTTCACTGAAGAGACTTGGAGCCTTGCATCCCCTTCACTCACGAAGTCCTGTGGGAATGTACAAGGTAGCATTAGGCATGTTGGGAATGTGAAAAATTTCCCACCAGCTACCTCTTTTCTTCCTAGACATCCCTAGGCTTATAGCTTACTTTTGCACCAGCTCAAGTATCTGTAGTGAGAAACATGAATCCCAGACTTCTGGCCCTTGTCATAAGCAGTGTGCAGAAGACATCACACATTGCAGCATATCTACTTATGGACCTACTAGTGGAGGATGATGACTCACAAGATTCAGGTTCCGAGGATGATGAATTGTTATATCATTAGGCGATGACAGGCCTGGTATGCACAGTGAATCATCACTTGGGGCTAGGGAAACCAGCTCTGAGTCATGGGATCTCATTGTCCTGCATTTGTCTCAGAGTACTTCAGTTGTAAGGGGTTACAAGTTGCTTGTGGATCACTGTGGCATTTCAAACATAAATGTGGGATGGTCTGGAAAGGTGCATGATTCACACACCTTCAGGAACAGTGGCCTGTACATGCTGGCACTTTCTTTCCAGACCACAAAATAACAGTGGGGAGTGTCAAAATGCTCATTGTGAACCTAGGTGACGCAGCCTATCCATTGCAAGCCTAGCTCCTGAAGCCTTACATAGGGTAGCTGGACAGAAGTAAGGAGTGGTTCAACAACAGGCTAAGCCACTGCTGAATGGTTGTTGAATGTGCCTTTGAGAGATTTAAAGGGAGATGGAAGCGTCTCCATGGCAAGCTGGATCTTTTGGAAGATCATATCCCCAAGCTGGAGGCTGCATGCTGCTGCTAATATAATTTATAAGGGCGAAGTTTTTGCCCGTGGATGGAGCCCTGAGGCACAGCACTTGGGCACACAGTTGGAACAGCCAGACACTTGTGCTGTCAGAGGAGCATATAAGGTGGCCATCAATATCAGGGAGGCTCTGAGGAACCATTTAGACAACAAGGGGGCCTGACAGTTCTTTGTGTTGGAGTTGTAAGTTAGGCATTCAGGCTAGAGCATTTGGTGTGGGTTATTTCACATAAAATAAAAACTCATGGAAACATGCATGACTTTTGACTTTGTCTTTGAAAACCTTGTATCTGTACAGATGTCCAGCTGTCAGAGCTGCTTTCACAGGGAGTAGAGTGTAAGAGGAAGAAACTATTACTGGATTGTAATGAGTTATGAGTGTACAGGACAGGTTGCTGGATAAAGGATTGTACCTTTGCAGCCTTGAATGGCGATGGAGGGGGATGAGAGCAGAGGAACAGTTGATGGGGAAAGAGTTCTTTGGTTTTGGTCTCTATTATTCATCAGGTTTTTACTCCTGAGGGCATCATTTGGGTTCTACATGAGCTGTCTCATTTCTGTGTTCATTATCCCTAGCTCATCTTTGCTCTCTAAGCTCTTTGTTGCTCTTTTTTCTCTGACTGACTTGTTGAAAGACCCAACACATCCTTCGCCAGATCCGCACATGTCCTTTGCTTCTTTTTACTCATTTGGCATGGTGTGCAGGTGTACGTAGCTGACTTCTCAAGGCCTGGTCTGTGGAAGTAACCTTTAACAATAGAGTGACTGTACTTTCCGTGATTAAAGTTTGTTACATTTTACTAAAATGCATGCCCCTGAAGAAAACTTCCCACTTTTTTGGATTAGCCTGGAGGCAAACACAGATCTCTGTAGACACTGTGATCATGGTGAGTTTTCAAAAGGGAGAGGGGGAAAAGGAAGGCTGGTTATGACTCCCCAAGAAAGTACAGACCATGGTTGTGCAGCAGTTGTACAAGGATCCCTGCTAAAGGTTAACAAGCAAACTTGGACTGTGCTTTTGGATGCGAGTTGGGGGGCACCCTGAAATTAATGCAGCAAAAGTGTGTGCTGCCTTGGGAAAGTGTCATAGCACAGGTGTGTGCCAACACAGCCCTGCCGTGGAATCTCTGTGATAAAAATAGTACATCAGGCGAATCTTCAGCACCATTTCCCAGGAAGGTTCTATTGCTATCCACATGTGCATCGTTGCAGTGTTTGGCCGTAATGGCAGACCTAGGGAGTGCTAATTAGCTCACAGAAATACAGCCTCTGGTCATCCCGTATTGCGGCCATCTCACCAACTGTATAGAACAATGTCCTGCTCAGCATGGCTGCCACTTGCTCAGCCTCCAACTTCACCCACCTGCACGGCCATGTACCCCACGTCCCTTCTGTTGCTTCAACACCCAGCATCTCTTCCACAGAGAGTTGCTGAGCATGCTCACAAACTGGTACTTGAGAACAATTCCTTGCTTGCTGGTGCACATTGTTACTGGATTGACCCTGACCTTCCGGCTCTCTTCATCAACTTGTGTCTGTATATCCAGGATGAGTATTTCTGTCTCTTTTCTCTGAGAACTATCCACAGTGTCCTTGGGTTTGATTGTGGGGTCCCCACCCAGGATTCTGTCTAGTTCTTCGTAAAACCAGCATGATTTGGGTGCCATATCTGACTGGCTGTTTGCCTCCTTTGCCTTCTCATAGGCTTGTTGGGAGTTCTTTGAGCTTGGCTGTGCATTGGCAGGGTATGTTGCTCATACCACTTCTCACCTGGGGGTCAAGAAATGTGACCGTATGTGTCCCAGTTCCTATGGGTCACTTGCAGCTCTGTTTACATCGATTCTTCACCTCATGCACTGATTAGATCCAAAAGCTCTGCATTGCTCCAAGCAGGAGCACATTTGGATTGATAGCCACCACCTCTGTTTCCTGAGAAGATGTCATGAGGATTATCACACATTGACCCACAGGAAATGGATTTAAAGTTCCCAGGGTTTGTAGGTGGGAGGGGAGCATCTGCTTACCTGTAAACCTTACGTGGCTGAAGGGCAGCCTAGTTTAAGGTGATGACCAGAGCGGCTAAATGGGGCATTATGGGATACATGCTGGAGTCCAATAAACTTGACAGAAAACTTACTACACGTTGAATGATTGTCAACAGCACAGAGACAAAAGTCCTTCGTGGAGCTGGAATCCGCAGGCCCTGAACTTTTACTAGCCTCTCAGGTCAAAAGGAGGCAACAATGTAATCCTTGAAGAAAGCTAAACCTATTGGGCTAAAACTTTGACCTGTTAGTGTGGACCACAATCCAGGATTGAGGTCAGTGAGAATTCTGCCTAAGTAAAAACTGCAGTACTTTACCAATGCCCAGTATGATATAATAAGTAATGATGTGCACAATATGCACAAATATTATAGAATGCACTGTGCCTTCATAGATGCATTTTTTCAAAGGAAAGTCTTAATTTTATTGTACAGTAATTTCTTTGTGCTTGTGAAGTAGGATTCCACAAGGGATCAGGTGTTCACAGGAGTGAATTTTTAATGCACAGTTGGGTGTCAAGTTATATCTAAAATATTGTAAATTGTAACTTCAAGTTGCTCTAGATTTTAAGTAGACCTAAAAGCTGAAGCTAATGAGTCAGCTAAAGCATAATGCACAATACATTTAACAGTTCTATTTTATTTATAGAAATGATTGAACCAAGGTTAAAAAGTGGAACTCTATCAGAGGCTAAAATTTCCAAGGGAAGAGAAACCATTCGACTGAGATCCAAAGGTCCTGCCACTGTGGAGGAAGTGGTAAGTTTATACTATGGTAGTAAATAGAGCCTTTAAAACCTTTAGCATATGTTACATTTACGCAGAACATCAGATTTATCCTTCAGCAAAGTTTATCTGGCAAAATGGGATTTTATTGAAAAATTCAACACAACAAAATGTCAGTGTTTTCTTACTCTGCTAAATGTCACTACAAGTTTGTTTAAAGCTACATTTGGTATTGATGTAAGAAATAAAAATAGTGGGTAACGGAACAAGGTGGCTCAACAGGAAATGTGTCATATTTACAGAAATTTAAAGCCAGGTTACTTGTGGCATACACATCAGTGCTTTGAACTCATGATTTTATTGCAGGTCTCACAGTATTTATTTTCCCTGGCCCCCCACTGCCCTTTTCAAGCTCTAATTCCAGGAACCATATGATTATATGAGAATTTCAACTTGCATGTTAACAAAACAGTTTCTAAACCAGGTGGCTGTGGAGAAAATCTGAAAAACATGAACCCCAGCAACTCAAAGCCCAGAAGGCAAATTAAAATAGTTAAAAGTTTATTATTTTAATAATTATTTTTAAGATCATTGTGATTTTTCTGAGGCATCTGATTCATGATTTTTGAATGTGTGGCATCTGCAATACAGATATTTATGTATACTGTGCAATATCTGACATTTTAAATCATTCAGAGATTATTAGATTGTTCTGTGTTTGTACAGCACCTAACACAGCAGGTCCTGGTCCATGAATAAGAGCTACATGTGGTAGTAGAAATAAATGTATTGCTAAAACTGATCAATACCCTTTATCAGGAATTTATAGGAATATCAAATTATCTTCGACCAAGGAAACATCTCTCTGCGTTAGCCTTCACTTTTAGTTATAGCTTATTAATGATAAAATATTAAAGGCATGTCCCATCTGTTTTCCAGCCGTATATGGTAAGCTAGCAATCGGGGCAGCCCGTGGACCTAGGCAAACTAGGCAGTTGCCTAGGGTGCCACGGGCCTGGGCGCCCCGTGATTACATCACGGCCATTGACAGCCATGCAGGCGGGGGCGCCAATCGCGCCTTCCGCCTAGGGTTCCAGCTGCCACAGCCGGCCTTCAGCAGCTCTGGCTAGCAATGGTACATCTTAACCAAAAGGTAGGTAAGTGTCACAAGGCTGGCCCTTTAAGGGGAGTCAGATGTCCTGCCTACCTGCAACAGGCTCTGCTGAAGGGAAAAAGCAACCCAGCTGTGTCTGGGGTTCGCTAATTAAAGCCATATCTACACTTCTAAGAAGAGAGATGTTCTGGAGGGCAGTCTTCTGGCATTTGATTTAGAGGGTCCTGAAGGCACCCCCGTTGGCCCCGTAACTCCTCGCAGTTGAGAGGAGTAAGGGAAGTTTCTCCCATCGATCTCCAACTGTGGGGCCACCCCAGAAAATTGATGCATGGTACATTGACTCTAGCTACACAATTCACATAGCTGGAGTTAAGTATCTTGAATTGATTTTACTCCGCCAGTGTGAAGAGTCAGCCCCCTCTGAGAGTGAATGACATATTTCTCACTTCATTGATGTCCATGCCGACAATGCTGAAATACTCAGCTCCGCCTGTCATGAAGGAAATTGAAATTTATTTCTTCTGCTTTACTTGTGCAGTCACCAGGAAGCCAAATGTTTTTCATTAACTGTATCATACTATAATTTCACCCTTGGCTTTTTTGGGGTAGGGTGAGGGAGGAGGAAAAATCTTAACTAAAATCCAAAACATTAAGGTTGAAGATTTGCTTTCAATGTATTTATAATAAAATGGGAATAAGTCAAATCCTAAAGGCAAAATTTGGATTAATTTGGGTGCCTGGTAATTTTTTAAATTTGTGACCAAATTTACAGCATTTTATATCTAGGATTTAAACTCTTTTATGTGTTTTGTTTCAATAAAGCCCTCTGAAATTGAAGAAAAAGCAATAAAAAAAGTAGACGATCTTCTTGAAATATACATGGGAATAAGAGATAGTGAATTAGGTGAGTATTTAACGTATTTAGCACTGCTATTTGATTAAATTAATTTCCTTTGCTTGGTTGTTGTAATTAATCTGTAACTAATCCTTCCTTCTTCAGGTAGTATATATATATATAGCTGTGTGCATTGTTGGATGGTGTGCATTATTGCTCTGGTTTCTACCACTAAGATATCTCCTTCAGTGGTCAAACATAAGTGTTAAAGGCTAGCGGTAAAAATGAGGTAGCAAAAACACAATTTTATGTTTTGTTACACTATTATACAGTTCTAAGCATCTAAGATTCCTTAGAGGTAGAAAGATTATCAGTTGTCATATATCTTTTTAATCAATATCTAATTTAATTTTTATACATTGACTATAAATTTGAGTAGTTGCCTACAGAAATTAAATATGAGGAAAAGATTCATTCAGAGAATTCCAGTCATTGTTCAACTAGGAACCACACCCCTCCATAAAATGCTTTATTATGGGGCTACACAACATGTTTCCCCCATGTAAGGACCCAATTCCAGCATGGGACTTGAACCTCATGCTAAAAGTTCTCATGGGCAAGCCCCTAGCCACGTATTCATTGTTATATCTGTCCATGAAAGTGGCCTTCCTTGTAGCAATTACCTCTGCTAGACGTGACGGGGAAATGACAGTCTTAATGACGGATCCCCCATACACAATATTCCACAAGGACAGAGTGGTACTATGGTCCCATCCCAAATTCCTCCCTAAAGCATTTACCTCATTCCACTGCAATGAACCCATATACTTACCCGTCCTCTTCCCAAAGCTGCACAAGGACAACAAAGAGCTAATACTCCATACCTTGGATGTTCACAGGGCACTTGCCTTTTCCCTGCAGCGTACAAAGCCCTTTTGCAAAACACTGCGACTGTTTGTTTCATCCGCAGAGAGGTCACAAGGGTTACGCATATCAAAACAAAGAATGTCAAAATAGGCTGAATCCTACATCTTAGCAGAATCCTACATCTTAGCAGGGAGAGAGCCACCACCCTGTACTCCAGAAGGGCTATGGCAGCTACTACAGCATTCCTTCACGGTGTCCCCACAGAACACATCTGCAAGACTGCCACATGGGCATCCATGCACACCTTCATGCAGCATTGTGCGTTCTAAACATTCGCAGATGTAGAGATGAGATTTGGCCACATGATACTCTCAGTCACAGACTCTCACCTGCCAAAGCTCCCTCCTCCATCTACGACAACTGCTTTGTAATCACCTGAAGGTGGAACACCCACAGGGACACTCCTCGAAGAAGAAGGGAAGGTTACTCACCAGGTGTAGTAACTGGAGTTCTTCGAGATGGTTGTCCCCATGGGTGCTTCACCACCCACTCTCCATCCCCCCTGCTTCAGACTCCAGCAAGTCTGGCTCAGAGAAGGAACAGAGAAAGTGGTCGGCTGCGCATGCACAGTAGCCACCCTAGATTGTACGCGCTGGCACTCCACACGCGCAGCTGGCCACAGAGCACTGCTCTCACAAATCTCCAATCAAGAGCACAGTGGCACTGACAAACCTGAAGGTGGAGCACTTACGGGGACAACCATCTCAAACAATTCCAGTTACTGTACCTGGTGAGTAAACTTCCCTAACCTCTATTACAGGTTGGATCTCCTTGGTCCAGCGCCCTCAGGACCTGACTGGTCCTGAATGAAGGATTTTGCTGGACCAGGGAAGGTCATTTCTTGGTTCCCCCTGTCACCAGTCCCCCAGTCATGGCCTCACTGCCAGCCTCCCACCAGCTTCCCCCTGCCTCCGGCCCCTCCAATGCAGGGCTCAAGGCCCCACTGTGGCAGCCCCATTGTTGGCACGCAGAACCCCATTGCTGGGCTCCCCGCTGGGGTTTAGCTGCTCCACAGGGTGTTAGCCCCGCTGCCTCTCAGCCTCACCGGGCAGGTCCACTTACACCTCATTTGCATTTTATCAGCAAAACCTGTACTCTCTTCAGTACTCCTGTTGCTAATACCCTTCTGCATGCCTGGTCATCTTTCTCCTTGACTTTTGTAACCTTCTTTGCAGTCCCCCTGATTCTCATATGTTCCTTTACGAATCTATCCAACATGCCTCTTTTAAAGGTAACAGCCAGCATGGATTTGTAAAGAACAAATCATGTTGAGTCAACTTGATCATTTTCTTTGATAGGATAACAAGTCTTGTGGATAAGGGAGAAGTGGTGGATGTGGTATACCTTTAGTAAGGCATTTGATACAGTCTCTCATTACCTTCTTATCAATAAACTAGGGAAATGCAAATTAGATGGGGCTACTATAAGGTGGGTGCATATCTGACTGTATACATGTTCTCAGAGAATATTTATTAATGGTTCACAGTCATGCTGGAAGGGCATAACAAGTGGGGTTCCACGGGGACTGTTTTGGGACCTGTTCTATTCTATATTTTCATCAACAATTTAGATGATGACACAGAAAGTATACTTTTTAAATTTGAAAATGATACCAAGTTGTGAGGGGATGCAAGTGCTTTGGAGGATAGGTTCATAATTCAAAATGATCTGGACGAAATGGTGTGAGGTAAATATGATGAAGTTTAATAAGGGTAAATGCAAAGTACTCCAGTTAGGGAGGAACAATCCATTTCACACATACAGAATGGGAAGTGACTGTCTAGGAAGGAGTACTGCAGAAAGGGATCTAGGGCCCAAAAGCTAAATATGAGTCAACAGTGTGACACTGTTGCAAAAAAAGCAAACATGATTCTGGGATACATTAATAGAAGTGTTGTGGGCAAGACATGAGAAGTCATTTTTCCGATCTACTCTGCGCTGATTAGGCCTCAGTTGGAATGTTGTGTCCAGCTCTGGGCACCACATTTCAAGAAAGATGTGGAGAAATTGGAGAAGGTCTAGAGAAGAGCAACAAGAATGATTAAAGGTCTAGAGAACATGACCTATGAAGGAAGACTGAAAGAATTGGGCTTGTTTAGTTTGGAAAAGAGAAGATTGAGAGGGAACATGATAGCGGTTTTCCGGTATCTAAGAGGGTGTCACAAGGAGGAGGGAGAAAACTTGTTCTTCCTTCCCTCTGAGGATAGAACAAGAAGCAATGCACTTAAACTGCAGCAAGGGAGGTTTAGGTTGGACATTTAACTCCAGACTTCAAAGAGGAGCTTCAGAATTGTCATTCATGCTTCAATTTAACACTCTTATGTATGGGTCTCAACAAAGATGCTAATTATCTCACCCATTACAAAGATAGCTTCCCCAATTATCACCCCTAATGTCATTACCTCACAGACACTAACCTTCTCCCCCACACCTCTCCTCTGTTCTTAAACCTGATTTGTCATTTTTATACGTGTTCACTTTTTTTTGATTGTATCACTTTGGTATATATGGCTGTGCCAATTTTCTTCCACATATTGATCTGAGGAAGTGGGTCTGGTCCACAAAAGCTCATCACCTAATAAACCATCTTGTTACTCTTTAAAGTGCTACATAGTTCTGTCTTTTGTTTAAGATAAAAGTAGTTTTTTTAAGCAGAACTTAGGCTGGTTTAAATAATTTACAGGTGGCAATGAAGCCTCCAAACAGTTAAATATACACTAAGTGCTAGCCTGTTGCTGTTTAGGAGTGAAAGTGCATAGAAGGTTGAATGAAAATGGTAAGCAGATCAGAAGACTCATAGCACATCAAAAGTACTACATGGTGTCAAAAGTGAAACTCACAGGGAACTTCACCTCACATGTTAAGAGTGAATGGGACTATATCAGAGAATAGGGAAAAGTGTGAACAACATTAGAGTAACTCTGAGCTATAGTCTAACAGGCCAACATAATTGACTTTTCAAGAGACTTCCATACTAACATCCCACTTATAAATAATTAAAAATTTTGGTTTTGGGCTGATATTTCCCAGGTTTGGCTTTTGCCTGAAGATCAATTGTTTTGGCAAAACATCCTTTTGAGAGTGAGAATGGGAAATGAATACACTTTCCTCTTTAGAATAAAATATTTCCAACTTTGTACTCTGCAACTATTCTTCTGTGAACCAGTAAGATTTACTTTCAAATCACACCTGTCAATGTCCATTTTTAATGTTTTGGCAAATACTGGTTTGTTTTTTTGTTGCAGTTATCTATTGAAAATTGCACTCTGTAAACATCAGTACATACTTCATGGAGTATTCTCACCGGGCCATAAGAGAGCTATTTAAAAAAAACAAAAACTACACTCTGGGTGTACATATGGCTAAATTAATTTCATGGTGAAAAATGTAATGAAAGTGCTCAGTGTATGAGGAGCTCTTGCTTTATTTACTGCTAAGGTATTTAAGGAATGAGGCAGGACTCTGTCTCACACATGCAAGAATGTTAGTGGTACATGAGAAAATCAGAAAGCATTTGATCTAACATAGGATTTCTCAACACATGGCCCGCGGGCCACATGTGGCCCACAGCCCATTTGTTTGCGGCCCACGGTGCTGTTTGGGTTTATGCGGGGCTCAACACATGGCCTGCGGGTGGGAGCCAAAACAAAAAAGTAGTCAATACAATGGTCTTCTGTTGATATGTGTTTTAGTAGTTAAATTCCTGGACTGTCATTGCTCATTAAAAGTGCTGTTATATGGGTGGAAATCGGGTAAATATTGCGTTTTATAATATCAGTGGAACAGACTTAAATGGGCCCTGCCTGTTGTGTAGTCTTGCCTTAATCATTGTATTCGTGCCCATCAGTGTGAAAGAGCTATTTATATATATTTACATACATATTTGCATGTATATGCAACTACACTTAAGTTGTGGCCCTCGGCATGTGCCATGAGTATCATTGTGGCCAGTACTTTTTTTGTCATGATACTGCCTGGTATGCAGTACCGGCACCTCCAGTCAGAGCTCAACAACTTTTCCCCTGGAGTACTGGCACTTTTTTTTTTTTTTTTTTTTTTTTAAATAAACAAAAAAAAGCACTGATTGTGGCCCCTGGAGCTTCCAGAGTTGAGTAGCCCTGGTCTAACATCTTGCACAGCCATTTAAGATAATCTAGTAAAGTAATTGAGCTCTACTGACACTAGAGGTCAGCCCCAAGCTGTTGTGAAAGTACACACCTATTCAGAAAGATCTGATTTCATAATATCAAATGTATAAGTGGCTTTAAAGAGAATAGATCATATAATGTTCCACGGAGGCACTGAAATTATGATTACCATTGAGCAAGGACTTTTATTACAAGCCCCTTTTCTGAAAAATCTCACTGACGGGGCTGAAATTTTTTCTGGGTATTTTTCAGCTCTATGGACATTTTTTTAAAAAAAAGCTTAGTTTAACCTCTAATTAGATATTTTTGATATGCTGTTTCTGCTGTTCGAATAACTCATTTTTAAAATTGCACTTAGCAGCAATATTCTGGTTTATTCCTCCCTTCTCATACAACTGTGCAGTTTAAACAGTGCAAATAACTATTGGAAGTTAGGGGAGAATCTCAACTAGGGCTGTAAACATTTTAGCAATTTCAATTTGCCAGGACTTATGCAAGGCTCCTTAGCTTTAATTTCCAAATTTTATGTTTGAGTTTCATATTTGAATGCACTCACAATAAAATTCAATCAAAACTGCTGCTTCAATGATTTTCACCCAGAGTAATCTTGTCAGTCATGGGTTCACATAATTCAGCTCTGGTTTACAAAAAGTTCATAAACATGAGTGAACTTGGAAGGAGTTTCATGTTAAGAAAACTTGAAATCCAGAGATGCTCATACGATTTTTGATCAGACAGATTTACAGACTCCAGTCCTGACTAGGGATGTAAAATCCTGTTCAGTTGGCCAATTGGTTAAACATATTATTAAACCACTTAACTGATTAAAAGGGTGGGCGGTGAAGGGGCTGGTCCAACCGGGCTGGAATGTGTCCCCCCCTGCCACATGCTGCTGGACTTTCCACAGGTCGGGGCTGCACTGACTGGGCTAATTCTAGGCTGAAATATTCTCCATCGTTGTGAATGTACCCTGAATTTGTGGCATCTACACAAGTATCTCCTTGGCTGTGCTGAGACTATCTTGCATAATTTTACAAGCACCCAGCATCCCTGAAATTATTTGCTGCAGCATTCTCCCTGAGGGTGTGTCTACACTTGATTCCTCCTTTGAGGGAGGAATGCAAATGTAGACATCCGAAATCGCAAATGAAGCGGGGATTTAAATATCTCGCACTTCGTCTGCATAATTGCGGACTGCCGCTTTTCCGCAATAGCGCTATTTCGGTACATCAAACTCGGTCCTTGCGGGGTTATTTGTAGAGAAAAGCCTTCCCTCAAAATAACCCTTAAACCTCATTTTTTGAGGAGTAAGGGTTATTTGGAGGGAAGGGTTTTCTCTCGAAATAACCCCGCAGGGACCGAGTTTGATGTCCTGAAATAGAGCCATTGTGGAAAAGCCATAATCTGCCATTATGCAAATGAAACACGGGATATTTAAATCCCCGCTTCATTTGCAATTTTGGATGTCTACATTTGCATTCCTCCCTCAAAGGAGGAATCAAGTGTAGACATACCCTGACTGCATAAAGCTGCTTCTGTGCTGACACCCCTTCATCATCCTTGCAGCTGGGGAAGGCAGCATGGCCAGGTCATCAGCAATCTCCAACTGCTTAAATAGGCTCTGGGGATATTTGGTAGCAGGCATACATTTAGAGCAGCCTTCTCTAATTTATCTTGCATTCTAGAAGACTAGCGCTCAGATGGTCCAGGATTGGGAGAGAACAAAAAGGACACATTTTTGGGTACGTTTAGACAGCAGTGCTATTTTGGGATATGTCCAGTATCCCGAAATAGTATTTTTCGCACCTTAACAGCGCGCCCATTAATTTGAAATGCAATTGAAATAACAGACTTGCTGTTCTGACATCTTGGTAAACCTTGTTCCATGAGGATTAAGGGACTTGTTGGAAGAGTGGTCTATTCCAAAATGTAGACCGTGTAGACCATGCCACTGTCTAGACAGTGCTAAATTTCAAAATAGACTGTCTTGAAGTAAGCTCAAAATAAGCTACTCAAATTGCGTAGCTTATTTCAAGCTAGTGCTGCTGAGTAGACGCATCCTTTGTGTCCTCAACCCCTCTGCTCTCTCCTTGCTCCGAACTCCACTGATTATTCCTTGGCAGAAACTGAGAATTGAGACCAAAATAATTGCCATAAATGTATCCATTTCCAATCTGAAATCTGTAACTCAGTCACATTTTCTCATACTCAGCTGTTATTTGAAAGTACGTGCTGGTCCACATGCAGGTACAGGGTTAATGCTGTTCCATTGGCAGAGCTTCAGCAGTCTGCTTTGTGCTTTTACAAGCTTGTGTACTAGATGTGCTAATAGTCTTAGATTGCAATATAGTGGCTTTAAATGGATACTTCATCCTAGCCTTCCAGGGCTTTACAGATATACTGTGGCCTAATTCACATTTTTCTATAGTTTTGTTCTCATATCTGCCTTAATATCATTACAGTTCAGCAGATCTTCCTAACTGATCTTGCTATAACATAATTCCAAAGGTTGCTTGTGTTCCTTTACTTTGAAATGATGTTAAAGAGACTTGCCTTTCAAAATTTCTAATGACAAATCAGATATTTTCTTCTCCCCACTGGATCTTCATTTGCACCCGAAATCTTTCCATGTTTAGTATCTTTTTACTAGTCCCTTTTGTAAATTGATTAAGTTTATCCTACACATTCTGGAGGGCTTTGTTTTCAAGCACTTGGCAGCTATTTTGAAAATTTTTATTCTGCTTTGTGTGGCAGAAGCCCTCAGCATCTTCCTTTTGGCTTGCAATTTTCTTACAACCAATTTTTGTCTATTCCTCTTCTGAATGAGAATATTTTAGATAATGCTGATAATTTCAGATAATGCAGAGAGCTATTTTCATCTACGGATCACAAAGTACTTTACAAACAAGGTAAGTATCATTATCCCTATTTTATATATAGGGAAACAGAGGCACAGAGAGATGACAAGACTAGCTCAAGGTGACCCAGCAGGCTGTTGGCCCAGCAGAGAAGGAACTTAGGTTTCCTGAGCCCCAGTCTGCGACCTTATTCATTGGGCCATCTTTGGGTACGTTTAAACAGCAGTGCTATTTTGGGATATGTCCAGTATCCCGAAATAGCATTTTTCGCATCTTAACAACATGCCCATTAATTTGAAATACAAATATCTCTGTTTGCTTCTCCATCTATTACTTAACCAACCTGGAGTGTTTTGCCCATAGTTTTCTGCCTGCTACATAGCAGGCAGATTTACTTTTTCCTGTCCTGGGTTTGAAGTCTTTCAGACATGATATTTTGAAGGGTTTTTTTCCTTGTCATATTTACAATGTTCCTTTTCAAATGCTGGCAAAGCTAAACATGCTCCTGTTTGGGGTCTGATTTACCCTGATTTCAGCAAGTGTTTGGAAACCAGTCTGCAGTTGCATACCTTTGTGTACAGATTGAACGTTGTTCTTTATTCTCAGGGCCTGTGAATTCTCCATTTCCACTGGTTACCCAGTGTCCACAAGCTTGGCTATTTTAAGCTCTGGCTTGCTAAAAGCTGTTTTGTGAAGCCCAGTTGATTAAATATGTTGCATATTTTGCATCTTCATCTCATAATTAAAGAAACTGGATTTATGATAAGTAGTTGGTGTCACAATGTGGCATAAAAATTCTGAATTCTTCTTCGAGTGATTGCTCATGTGCATTCCAATATAGTTGTGTGCGCGTAGCGTGCATGCACCATCGGAAGTTTTTCGCTCAGCAGTACCCTTAGAGCCAGCAGGGATCCCCCTTGAGTGGCGCCAGTATACCGGCTCATATATACCCCTGCTTGTCCCCTCACCCACTCAGTTCCTTCTTACCGCCATGACAGCCATTGGAACAACCCTCAGCTCCTCAACGTGATTGTTGTCTTCATTGTTCTTCAATCTTTAGTTAATCTTCAGCTAAGTGTCTGCAATTTAAGTTAGAGTTTTTTGTTGTTTTCTGTTGATTGCTTCCTGCTGCGGCGTGCAGTGCTCCTATGGCAGGGCATGCCCTGCCCACAAGGCTTTACGCCCTGCAAAAAATACAATAGGCCTATGCCGTGCGGTGACCTGCACTCATCGTGCTTAAAGTGTCTGGGAGAAGCACACCTTACAGAAGCCTGTAAAATCTGTAAGGCCTTCAAGCCCAGGACGAAACATGAGGGAGTCGCTCCTTAAGATCCTCCTCATGGAAATGGATCTCCGACTGGCACCAGCATCAGACTTGGCACTGGCCTCCCAGAGTTTACTGCTCTCAGTGCGCAATGGTTCCGCGCACCATGCCTCTCCAGCACCGCAGTGCCCCGGCACCGCTCTCAATCGCTGGCGCCTCAGAAGAAGAGGCAGCCCAACGGGTCGGTCCCCGCCTAGGCACACACCCTCTGTGCGCCCTCCAGTGGGGCATGCGGCACCGATGAGCCTTGAGCCCAGGCCTTCTAAGTTGGGCAGGCTTGCCTCCCAGCGAGGGGGCATCAGCTCTCTGGAGGACTTCCCAGAGCCATCCACACTGGAGGCCTTGGAGGCAATGAGGATTCTAATTGAATCCTTCCCCTTCCCTCCTCCTCTGACTCCAACACCCTCTAGGCAGCACAAGGAGCTTGGCATTGATCGCCTTCCGGGGCCACCAAAGACATGGTGCATGAGGGCAGACATCACTCAGCCCCAACGGCATCTCGTGCGGCACCGGCCATCGAGTTACCAACATCCCCGGTGCCATCCAAAGACACGGCACCGGACTCAGTGCAGCGACATCGCCCAGTGCCATCACCACCCCGGGTCCCATCAGCACTTACCTCCGTGCAGGACCCCAACGTGGCCATGCCTCCTCCATCGCCTTGGCACAGTGGCAAACCAGAGTCCATGTCTCGGCGCACCGCAACTCCTTCGGCATCCACATCGGCACCGCCCTGGTCCACCTCGGAGTATTCGTCCAACTCCGAGGCAGAATCTGTCCGGTCCTCAAGGGCCTCCAGGTCTCGCTCGCAATACCGCTCCCACTCTCGGCACCGCTTCCAGCACCGTAGTCCTCCGCTCCCATACCAGCAACAGTGGGCTCAGCCAGTTCTGGTGCTCATGGGTGCAAACATGGCCCCCTCAGCTTCTGGGGCAGTGGCCCTTCTGGACTCCCTAGGCTTATCACCAGAGCCAGGGCACAGACCCCCCCCGCCCCCCGACTGGCTTCCGTCTCTTCAGGGCCCCGAGTTCCTCCGTCGGCGACACCTCTGGTCAGGTCCCCCACCTCGAGACAGAGCCCTAGTGAGGCTCTGCTCCCCCATTCCCTGCTCTGTGCGTCTCCTGCCGAGGCGCAGCTTGGCCATTTTTAAAAATGGTGCCACAATGCCAAGCCGCGCATGACCCTGCCCCCTCCAGCTTGCTGTGCATGACCCCAACCCTGGCGCAGCCCCTTCTCCTCCCGGCGCTGCCGCCCGGGCCGACAGCTTCCCTTCTCCAGCTGGGGTCAGCTTGTCGGCCTCTCACTGGAGTCCCTCGGCCTGGTGGGGTCTTCTGGCGGGGCCATAAGAGCCGGCAGCGGCCCTACTGGCTCCGGTGCAGAGCGCACGTGTATGCTTCCCCTCCGTCCCGGGCTGGCAGAGTGGTGCCCCAGAAAGTGTGGTGCACTACGCGACTGCGTACTCCGTGTATGCCTAAGGACGGCCCTGCTGACACCTTTAGAGTGGCTCCACCAGTTAACAAAACAGTGGCCAAAATCTCCAAAGCCTTGTAGCAAACCCCCGCCTCCATTCCTCCAATGGATGAGCATGTGGAAAGGAGGTACTTTGTCCCCCAAGAGGGTGACGAAAACCTCTCTCTTCTCTCATCCTCCCCCAGGCTTCTTGGTTGGTGCAAGCCATTAATCAAAGGGAGAGACAAGGGCAGCCTGCTGCCACCCCTAAGAACAGGGAGGCCAAAAAGTCTGACCTGCTGGGATGGAAGGTCTATGCGTCTGGGGGGCATTCAATATTGCATTGCCAACCAGCAAGTCCTCTTGTCCCATTACACATACAACACCTGGGTGTCCATGGACAAGTCCTTAGGGACTCCCGCTCGGAGTACAAGGCTCTTCACGGAGAGGGGAGAGCAATCTCCAGGGCGGCTCTCCAAGTGGCTCTCGACATGGTGGATGCTGCAGCTCAAGTGATGGCCACTGAGGTGGTTCTGCACCATAGCTCATGGCTCCAGGGTTCTGGGGTGCCACTGGAGCTCCAAAACACCATTCAGGACCTCCCGTTCAAGGGCCCCTGGCCCTTTTCAGAGCAGACTGACCAGAGGCTTCATAGCCTCAAGGATACCAGGGTGGCATTCAAGTCCTTGGGCCTGCACACTCCTGCTACCCAGAGGCGTACCTACTCAAATAGGAATGTTCCTAGAGTGCCTCCCCAGGGCCCACGCCCCGACTTCGCCCACCATAGGAGCAGGAGTGGCAATGGCAGGAATGACAGGCGCCAGCCGTGCCCAGCCCCCAACAATAACCAGGGGCTCCCTAACAAGCCTTCAGGGCCCCGTCAGAGGTTTTGACGGGACCCTCGAGGGCATCTTACCAGTCTCCTCCTTACTTTTCTGGGACCGTTTATCCCATTTCCTCCAGGCCTGGCAGTCTGTTACATCGGACCGATGGGTGCTGGAGATAGAGGAAGGGGTTATATAAACCCTTTCTACTTGCCCCCTCCTTCCCAACCCTCTACCCTGTCCCTTTTCAGGGACCCCTCTCATGAGGGGTCTTCTACAGGCGGAAGTAAATCATCTCCTCACGCTAGGGGCAGTGGAATGGGTTCCCCCTGAGTTTTGGAACAGGGGATTCTATTCCTGTTACTTTCTGATTCCAAAGGCGAAAGGGGTCGTCCTTCATCCCATTCTAGACCTCAGAGCTCTAAATTCCTTCATCGTCAAGACAAAATTCAAAATGGTGACTCAGGCATCCATTATCCCTTCCTTAGCCCCCAGAGACTGGTACGCTGCCCTCGACTTAATTTCAGTTACCTCCTGCCATTGAAGGTTCCCACGGTTTACCGTGGGCCTGGACCATTACCAATTCACAGCTCTCCCCTTTGGTATTTCTATGGCCTCTTGGGTCTTCACCAAATGCATGGCAGTGGTGGCTGCCGAGCTCAGAAAAAGGGGTGTCCAGGTGTTCCCCTACTTAGATGATTGGCTCCTAAGGGGTGGGGGGAGTCAGAGACTCAGATGAGAGCCTTCATCACCACAGCCCACAAACTCTTTGAAGACTTAGGCCTTCTGTTGAATCTGGACAAATCGACCCTGACTCCTACCCAGTTGATAGAGACCTCCAGATGCAAGGTATGTGGTCTGTGGATGAAACCTCCCTGCATATCAATGTCAGGGAGCTCCAGGTAGTCCGATTGACTTGTGCGGTTTTCCTTCCCCACCTGAGGGGCAAGTCTGTCCTCGTTCTGTCGGACAACATGACAGCAGTGGCGTACATAAACAAGCAGGGTGGGGCCAATTCCCCTCACCTGTGCTTGGGGGCGATCTGCCTGTGGGACCTCTGCATCGAGGCGGACATCCACCCAATGGCCTCCTATCTCCCAGGCTCCCACAAGGTCCTGGCGGATAGGCTGAGCAGATCGTTTGTGGGTCACGAGTGGTCCCTGCGCTGGGATGTAGCCCATTCCATCTTCCATGCGTGCAGGTCTCCGCACCTGGACCTGTTCGCCACGGGGCAGAACAAGAAGTGCCCACATTTCTGCTCCCTCATGGGTCAGGGGCAGGGTTCCTTAGGGGATGCTCTCCTCCTCCCTTGGCTGTGAGGCCTGTTGTATGCCTTCCCGCCTTTTCCGCTAGTTCACAAGGTCCTCCTAAAAGTGCGGGAGTTCAGGGCGTCCCTGATTCTAATTGCCCCAGCATGGCTCAGGCAACATTGGTTCGTGACCCTCCTCAGCCTCTCCTGCGAGAGGCCCGTATCCCTCCCACTGGTCCTGGACCTGATATCCCAGGACTCGGGCAGGCTCTGCCACCCGGACCTGCAATCACTGCACCTGATAGCGTGGAAGCGCCGTGGTTAACGGCAAAGGAGCTCCAGTGCTCTGAACAGCAGGGGAGGTTTAGATTGGACATTAGGAAAAAATTCCTAACTGTCAGGGTGGTCAAATATTGGAATAAATTGCCAAGGGAGGTGGTGGAATCTCCCTCTCTGGAGATATTTAAGAACAGGTTAGATAGACATCTGTCAGGGATGGTGTAGGTGGAGCTTGGTCCTGCCTTGAGGGCGGGGGGCTGGACTCGATGACCTCTTGAGGTCCCTTCCAGTCCTATGATTCTATGATTCTATGAACAGGTTCAGGATGTCCTCCTGGGAAGCAGAAAACCCTCTACCAGGGCCACGTATCTGGCTACGTGGAAGCGGTTCTGCTGTTGGGCTTCCCAGAAGGGGGTGAACACAAGATGGGTTCAAATCCCCCTGATCCTAGATTACCTGTTGGACCTTAGGCTCCAGCATCTTTCTTCCTCCTCCATCAAGTTTCACCTGGGAGCCATCTCAGCCTTCCACCTGAGGGAAAGGGGGAAAACCCTATTTGCCAATCCAATGGTCATCAGGTTCCTGAAAGGGCTGGACAGGCTGAATCCTCATGTCCACCATCCTGTTCCCCAGTGGGACCTAAACTTGGTTCTCCCCAAATATATGGAGCCCCCGTTCGAACTGTTAGTGACGTGCTCCCTCCTGTACCTATCTTATAAGGCAGCTCTCCTGTTGGCGATTACTTCCACCATGAGGATATCTGAGCTTAGGGCACTCACATCAGATCCCCCCACACGGTATTTTTTAAGGATAAGATTTAGCTCTGCCCTCACCCGGCTTTCCTGCCGAAGGTGGTGTCATCCTTCTACACCTCCCAGGACATCTTCCTGCCAGTTTTTTTGCCCTAAACCTCATGTATCTGGGAAAGAGCAGGCTTTACACACTCTAGACGTCCATAGGGTGCTAGCCTTTTATTTAGAGAAGACCAAACCTTTCCAGAAGTCGCCACAACTTTTAGTGGCTATCGCAGAGTGCATGAGGGGCCAACCCATGTCCACCCAGCGGATAGCCTCTTGGATAACCGCCTGCATCAGGGAGTGCTACAGCCTAGCGGGCGTTTCGGCTCCGCTTCTTAGAGCGCACTCCACAAGGGCAGCGCTTTCATAGCACTGGTTCCCAGTCTGGACATCTGCAGAGCCGCCACATGGTCCTCCGTCCATACATTTGCCAACCACTATGCACTGCCGCATCAGGCCAGAGGGGACGCTGCTCTGGGTAGGACCCTCCTCCATTCCTCTGTAGTTTCATCGTCCAGCCAGCCTCCTTACGTTCTGCTTTGGAGTCACCTATATTGGAATGTGCATGAGCAATCACTCGAAGAAGAAAGAACAGTTACTTACCTCGTAACTGTGATTCTTCAAGATGTGTTGATCATGTGCATTCCAAAACCCCGCCCACCGCCCTTTATCTGGAGTATGCCGGTAAGAAGGAACTAGTGGGGAGGGGGCCAGCAGGGGTATATATGGGCTGGTATACCAGCGCCACTCCAGGGGCTCCCTGCTGGCCCTAAGGGTACTGCTGAGGGACATACTTCTGACGGCGCATACACACTGCGTGCACACACCTATATTGGAATGGACATGAGCAATACATCTCGAAGAATCACAGTTACAAGGTAAGTAACCATTCTATCCCGGAAAGACTTTGTGTTGTGCCACATCTTATCTGGTTCTTTACCCCAGACCTGGATTTACTTTCACAAGACACTACAGTTAGTAGTTAAACATACTGGCTACATCTAGACTGGCATGATTTTGCGGAAATACTTTTAACGGAAAAGTTTATCCGTTAAAAGTATTTTCGCAAAAGAACGTATAGATTAGCAAGGATGCTTTTGCGCAAAAAGTGCCGTTTTAGCCATCGGAGCTTTTTTGCGCAAAATAATTTTTCCCTGTTTACACAGTATTCTTGCGCAAGAGGGCTTTTTCCCGAGCGGGAGCGTGAAAGTATTTGCGCAAGAAGCACTGATTTTGTACATTACAAAGTCAGTGCTCTTGCGCAAATTCAAGCAGCCAGTGTAGACAGCTGGAAAGTTTTTGCGCAAAAGCAGCCACTTTTGCGCAAAATCTTGCCAGTCTAGACGCACTCACTGAGTCTGTGCTGAGCAAAAGAAAAATGAATCAGAACTAAATAGAACACAAACAAGATCCAGAAGTATTTGTCCCTAGGAATATGATTGTGCTCTCCAGCATAGCAGAGCATTCATTATTAAGGGAGAGATCTAGGACCATGAATCCTTTTGATTTTTTTGGGACTTGTGCTTCTGAATCCTGCTAGATGCATTTAAAAATCTCCCCTTTCTAAGTGTTTAAAATATATTATTTTGGAATGTCACAATGAGCATGTAATGTAATTGTAATTTTGTTTTTGTCTTTCTGTATATCTGTGTTGGGGAGATGGTAATTTTTGTTTGGTTTTGTTTGTAAGCTGCCACAATGGTAGAAGCAGGAAAAGGCAAGAACAATCCAGATGAATTTGCTGTTGCACTTGATGAAACTCTTGGAGACTTCGCATTTCCAGATGAGTTTGTTTTTGATGTATGGGAAGCCATAGGTGATGCTAAACAAGAACAATTTTAATGAGAAATGTACAGTTTATTAATCACCAAAGATAACACACTTGTTTTTAAACAATTACAGGATCAGAATTTCAGTTTATTAATGAGACGTATGAGTTCATTATGCATATTTTTGAAATATTCCCCTTTCAACTCTTTTGCAGAGGAGTATTTTCTGGGAATGTGTTTTGAAAAACCTTGTATAGCATCCAGCTATACATTTAAAATCACTTAACCTACTTTTATAAATTAATATATGGAACAGTTCCATGGTATGTGTTTAGTATTCCATTAATCCAGTATTTTTTCATATGTGCGGTATATTACCAATATTTTGCAGCTCTCTAAAGAGATATTAGACATATATAATAAAGAGCTAGAGCTATTTTATCCTTTTTTAAAAAAAGATTTATAAAACATGATAATATGAAAAAGTACTCAGATGTGCTATGACTTAATAATAACCAATCATGTACACTTAGCTTTACATCTGTTCCCTTCTTACCGGTAAAAACAACAGGTAGTTCTGCGGCACCATAGAGACTAACAAAAATATATACTGTAGAATCATGAGCTTTTGTCAGTAGAACCCACTTCTTATCTCTGTGTATGAAGGAGTGCTTGTCTTTACAGAAAATTGGAAATTTTATATGAGTGAGGTTCAAAAAAATCTTCACCCTCCTCATGATTGGGACTTCATTTGAGATCTGAGACTGTTTGAATGGATATGATTTGTTTTAATTTGGTGTATAATATAAATTGCCTAATATTACAATGGGCTATTAGAAATACTACACCAAATTTATATATCAGTCTCTGTCTGCCATATTGCTGCATCATAGTCTTGGAGTCAAACATACACTTGAGTGTTCTGGTGAATCAGAATCTTGGTTTCTACTCTTTGTATGGCTTTTTCATGAAAATGGGAGAGAGGAAAAAATTAAAAATAAATTAAAAACAAGAAAATATGATTAGTAAAACTACAAAAAAGTTGCAGCATGGAGCAAAGGCCAGGTTTTTAGAACCTCAAGCTACTTTTAACTCATTTTAAGATTGATTGGATTTCAAGTTGTCCGTGTCCTTCTAGACTTAGAAAATCATGTTATACATAAACACATTCTTATCTCTTTTTATATTTCACTAGTAAAACCTGTGCTTATTAAAGAAAAAATAACTTAAAAAAAATCCAATTTATCTATATGTACTCCTATGTTTACTTTTTGTAGTCAGTCCATTTCAATTTTGTTTATATTCAGGTTTCAGTGTTGCAATGTTTGGATTTTAAACAAGGCATAAGGATACTTATTTGTTCAGAAATAACTGTTTTTGCATTAAGATTTTTGGGTTTGGTTTCTGTTGTGGAAATATATTGATCCTGGAATTTAAACATGGGCTGAATGATGGATGACAAGATCCATTTAAAATTAAATTGAAAAAAAAAGTGGGACCTTATCTGTGCAAGTACTATAGCTTTTCAATGTTCTTTTATATTTGAATGAGCACATATAATAAAATACTATTCCAAAAATAAACTTTTCTAAATGTCTTTTTTTTTTTAAACCTGGAAATGGTCAGCAGAAAAAGTTTCTTTCGTCATCTTCCTGTGGCTGATTGAAATGGATATAACAAGAGCTCAGGTATCACATGCTAATTAAATGTTTCCAAAAATATGACACTTACAAAATGGTACAGCCTGTACTAGAATCTGAAAGCTGCTGTTTTGGGAACTGACTCATGGCTCTTGGTTGCTAAAGTAATGAAAATGGTACTCTTGGTATCCACGGAAATGGGCTTAAACAGCTAAGAAGACACACTCGTTGCCTACACTGTTTCATCCAGCATTATATAAAAATGGTATCTTGAGTTTGGTATCTCAATAACACATATGAAATAGGTAGCATAGATATCTGACTTAGTAGCTGATTTGCATTTTCATATATACATCAATGTGACATCAGTGAAAATCGAGATCCCTAGTTTCTGCAAGATAATCTATGTAAAATCCTGTTTAATTGGTTAATCAGTTAGGGTATGTCTACACTTGCACCCTATCTCAAGATAAGGATGCAAATGTAGTGTACCAAAATTGCTAATGAAGCGCGGGATTTAAATATCTCACGCTTAATTAGCATAATCACGTCTGGCCGCCATTTTGAAATCCTTCTCTTGAAATAACTGTTAGTCATCATACAATGAGGTTTAACAGTTATTTCAGGAGAAGGGTTTTCTCTCGAAATAATGCTGCTACACGGGGCGTTTTATTTTGCAATAATGCGATTTCAAAATAGCGTCCGGACGCAGTTATGCTAATTAAGTGCGGGATATTTAAATCCCGCGTTTCATTAGCAATTTCAGTACACTACATTTGCATCCCTATCTCGAGAAAGGGAGCAAGTGTAGACATACCCTAACATTATGTTTGACCAGTTAACCTGCTGGGCTAGATTGCCCCCCTCCCCTACCAAGGCCAGGATGGAGTGGCCCCCCACCTGCCACAGGGTTGCTCCGGTCAGCTGCATCACAGGCAGGGATTGCTTCAGCTACACTAGAGCAACCCCTGTCTGCGATGCACCAGGATCCACCACAGACAGGGCTGGACTAGAGCAGCCCCTGTCTGTGATGGGCCCCCCATAGGGCTGGAGCAACCCACTGCCTGCAGCAGGTGGGGAACTGCTCCAGCCACCACTGGTTAACAGTTAACTGGAACTGATTAACCTTTCACATCCCTAGCAGAAATATCTTAAAGGGGGCAGGTAATTATTTTTCATGATTCTTTGTAATGGTGGAGTTAGTAAAATAATTTGCCCTAACCAATGAGATATACTTGCAGTGCTATACTTAATAATGATGAGAGGGTTCCTTTAATTTCCCCTGAGAATAAGTACATGACAGCAATAAGTGTCAGTTCTTTTCAGATGATGGGCAATATAAGAACCTTCAAAGTTCTTTTCTAAATATCCTTTTAATTTAATAGAGATTCAGACTTGAGCGGAATCATGGGTGTCTGCCTCAAAAGCATGAAGCATCTGTGTGTTGAGATGGAAATTTGTGGTCTGCAGAGAGCTGGCAGGCCACATGTTATGGGGTTCTCTTTGCTTTCCAGCTATTTATTGCATTGAAAATGGTATAAATTGCAAACTTCTTTATGTAAATAATTGTTTTAGTTGCTGTGATAAGAACATAAGAACGGCCATACTGGGTCAGACCAAAGGTCCATCTAGCCCAGTATCCTGTCTGCTGACAGTGGCCAATACTAAATGCCCCAGAAGGAGGGAGCACAACAGGTAATCCTCACCTGATCCCTCCCCTGTCACTCATCTCCAGAGAAACAGAGGCTAGGGACACCATTCCTACCCATCCTGGCTAATAGCCTTTGATGGACCTAACCTCCATGAATCTATCTAGCTCTTTTTTGAACCCTATTAAAGTTCTAGCCTTCATCACATCCCCTGGCAAGGAGTTCCACAGGTTGACTGTGCACTGAGTGAAGAAAAACTTCCTTTTGTTTGTTTTAAACCAGCTGCCTATTAATTTCATTTGGTGACCCCTAGTTCTTTTAATGTTGGAATAAGTAAATAACTTTTCCTTATTCATTTTTTTCCATTCCAGTCATGATTTTATAGACCTCTATCATATCCCCTTTTAGTCTCCTCTTTTCTAAGCTGAAGAGTCCAGTCTTTTTAATCTTTCCCGTTCCAAAACCCTAATCATTTTTGTTGCCCTTTTCAAAACCTTTTCCAATGCCAACACATTTTTTTGAGACGAGGCGACCACATCTGTACGCAGTATTCAAGATGCGGGCATACCATGGTTTCATATAGAGGCAATAAGATATTTTGTCTTATTCTCTATTCCTTTTTTAATGACTACTAACATTCCATTTGCTTTTTTGACTGCCACTGCACACTAAGTGGATGTTTTCAGAGAACTATCCACAATGACTCCAAGATCTTTCTCTTGAGTAAGATGTTAAATGAAACACAAACTGTCCATAAACTCTCCTGTAGATGTGGTTCATGCTGTGGAAAAAGTGAGAACCCTAGATTTTTTCTGTGGGTAAGTGTGATGGGGTGCCGGGCTCCTGCGCGGAGAAGCGTGCGGCACTCCACTTTCTCCGGCCAGCCAAGGGCGGGGAAGCCTCTGGTGAGGAGGACACAGCTCCAGCCACGGCAGCGGAAGGAGCCGGGCTCAGGGCACAGTGCAGGGTACGGGCTGCGCCTTGGCGAGCATGCCCAGGATGTACTGGGGCAGCCAGGGGCTGGAAAGTCTCTGACGGGGCTTCCCTACGTCTGATGTCATTACCCTGCGCCCCAGGAAGAGGGCGGGGCCAGGAGAAGCGGGCCTTTCAAAAGATGCCCGGAACAAGAAAGCAAGGGGGAGGCGAGCCCCGGGAAGAACGCTGGAAGGACCAGGGCAAGGTGGCTCGAGAGCCGGAACTGACGTGGAGGACCAGGAGGAAGTGACCCAGGACGGGGAACAAATACCCCGACGTTTGGTGAGTTTCGGGGCACGCGCCACCAACCAGGTGGCACTAAGGTGCTGCTGCCTTTAAGGGTCCTCGGTCGGCACCCGGAGTGGGGGTGGGCCTGAATCCCCCTCCCACCTCACAGCAAGAGGCACCTCATCGACGAGGTTGAGACTAAGTGCGCTACCCGCGGAGCCATGAACTTAGCCATAAAGCGGGACTGGGGCATGGGGAACACGAATGAGGGAAAGGTACACGGGCGGCTAACTCCGATGATGAATAGGTTGTAAGCCTGAGGGGTAGCCTGACTCGTGACAGTAAGTCAAAGGGTAATTTTTTTAAGTTGAAAAAAGAGAAAGTTAGAAAAGTTCAGGTGTAATTCTAATAGAAGAATTGTGAGAACTCATTCCCTGCAATGAGATTCTAACCTGCTCATACTGAAGTCAATGGGCTGAACTTTAGTGTGCTAAATGCAGCTGACAAGGAACATCTTACACTTTTCAGGGAATAACTATTGTGATTTATAGCTAGAGTTACTGAGGTGCCTTCAGTACTCCAAATGTCATTTCAGTGACAGAGCTGGTGATTTTATGGAATTCATTATACTGTAATTATGCAGAGTTTGAGGATTTATAATTGGAGTCGTAGACAAAATCCTGAGAGAGTAGGCAATGTCATCTGAAAAATATGAAATAAGCTGTCTTAGGAACTAAAAGTAAATATAAAGAATAATTAATAACCCCTCCCACCACTTCTTAAAAGCTACACTCAGATGAGCCATGTTTCCTGAGCCTTTCAAGATTGGAACCATGGAGGATGAATGAATCATGACAGAACACTAGGAATTTGATTACATTAGTGATCCTACATTCAGCAAGTTGGTGGGCTGATGTGTCCCTTATAGTGTGTCCACATGCACACGAACACATACACAAACAAAAATCACTTCATTAGGTGGTGCTCAAGTGGTCCTCTGTATAGTCAGTACTTCTAACAGTGGATGGAAAATGAACAAATAAAATCCCCGAGTTGCACCTGGATTTGTTTTCCGCTCTGAATATTGCTTGCACATCTAATTCTGTGCATCGCTTCTTACATCATATTGCATGTTTACTTGTTTTAGATGTACATATATCACAAAGGCCTTGAAAAACTAGTCCCATATGTCTTAAATTGAAATATTGGTCTTAAAGCCGACTAGTGAGAGTAGTTCTTCAAGTGATTGCTCATGTCCATTCCATGTAGGTGTGCGTGCGCTGCGTGCACACGTTGTTGGAAGTTTTTGCCTTATCAGTACCCGTTGGGCCAGCAGGGAAGCCCCCTGGAGTGGCACCAGTATATCAGCGAACATATACCCTTCTTGGCCCTCTACCCTCTCAGTTACTTCTTACCACTCCTGGTGGTCGTTGGAATGCGCTTTTGCTCTTGCTCTGCAAGTGCCTCTTAGCAGTTCTTCTAGTTGTTTCAGTGGTTAGTTAAAAAGTTCTCAGTTCATTGTTCTTATCTGAAGGTTTTATTAGCTGTTAAGTGTCCAGCGGGGCATGCCTGGGCCCCACGGCTTCAAGCCCTGTGAGAAGTGCCAGAAGCCTGTGCCTTACAGGGACCCTCACACAGCTTATCTTAAGTGCCTAGGAGAGGCCCACTTGTCCGAAGCCTATAAGATTGGGATTGATCCTGCCTTGGGCAGGGGGCTGGACTTAATGGCCTTCTGAGGTCTCTTCCAGCTCTATAGTTCTATGATTATGATCTGCAAGGCTTTCAAGCCGCATACCAAGTGGGAAAAGGAGTCTCCTTTGAAGATTATCCTGATGGAGATGGCCTTACATCCAGCACCGGCATCTGATCCGGCACCGGCAACCCAGAGCACACAGGCTTTGGTGTGTGAGGCACCTAGCCACTCTCGTGCCTCCCTGGTGCCACGCAGGCCTCAGCACTGGTTGCAGACCCAGGTGCCTCAGAAGAGGCATGTGCCCTCCATGCACTCTCAAGTGGGGCATGCGGCGCTGACGGGCTCGGCACCAGGACCTTCGTGGTTGGATCAGCACCACTCAAATTCACCCCATGATGGCATCCTGGTGGGGGTCTTTCCAGAGCCCTCCACTCTGGATACCTTTGAGGCAGCAAGAGAGTTAATTGATCTGAGCTCAACCCCAGTTCCGGACATGGCCAAGGAATGTGGATCGAGTCGGCACCACCCTGCGGTCTTGGCACCCAGTGCTCCGGCCCCAGACTCTAGATGGCCCCAAGGTCCTGCCACAGTGCCGATAACCTCGATCCCAGTCCAGGGTGCAGCACCAGCCTTAGCCCACACCCCTTACCAGGCACCAGCACCAACATTGGAGTTAGCACTGGCACAGGGGTTTTGGGTGGCACCGTCTGCAGCACCGGGTCCCACAACCACCAGCCCTTCCCCTTTGGGCACATTGGCATCATTGCCAGCCTTGCCTCTGCCTCCTCCTCGGCACTGGGGGAAATCAGATGGTTTGGTTCACTCCATGTGAGAGGTTGCCAGCTGCCACTGCACTACCGTTGTCAACCTCGGAGTATTCAACAGACTCTAAGGCAGAATCTGTGTGGTTGTCCCAGGGCTCCAGGTCCCAGACATCAGACCTAATCTGGCCATTGCTCATGGCACTGTAGTGCCTCGGTGCACCACCAGCAGCAGTGGTCTCAGCCTACCCTGGTGCCGGCGGCACAACAGCATTGGCAACCTCAAGTACAGACTACAACCCAGAGGCCTTTTTGGATCCCCTGGGCCTACTATCAAAGCCAGGGGGCAGGCCCATCTAGACCAGAGATGGTCGTCTTGGGGCCGAAGGCTCCCCCCCCCTTAGTAACCCCACTGACCCGCTTCCTGACATTGGGTCAGTCCTTCCCCCCGGGCCAGGCTTCCTAGAGCATCACCAGGAAAGGGGGCCCCCAACTTCGCAGCCTGTCACTGTGGCCTCTTCTGTGGTCTCACAAGCCCCCTCGCAAGCTCGGGATCTGGAGGTGGTGGGCATGAAGGGGGGTCCTCGTCCTCCTCTCCTGATGAGGCGCTTGGTAGCTCTCTCCCTTCCATGCCATCCATGGACTTGAGGTCCCATCAGTAACTCCATCGCTGACCGGTTCAGAGTTTGGGAGTCCAGGCCGAGAGTGTCAGAGAATTTAGACCCTGTGGTCGACATCCTGCAGGCCGTTATCCCTACCAGAGTGGTCCTGTCAATTAACAAGACTGTGACCAAAATCACAAAAACACTCTGGCAGACCCCATCCTGTATTCTGCCAACAGACCAGAGGGTTGAGCGGAGGTATTTCATTCCACAGGAGGTAAACAAACCTCTTTTTTCCCACCTGCCTCTGGGGTCCCTCGATGTTCAGGCAGTGAACCAGAGGGAGAGTCAGGGCCAACCGAGCACCACCCCCAAACACAGGGGCACCAAGAAAATGGACTTTTTGGGCAGAAAGGCCTAGGTGTCTGAGGGTCTCCAACTTCGCATAGTGTACCAGCAGGTTCTGCTGAGTCGCTATGCCTATAACACCTGGTCGAACATGGGCAAGTTTGCTGAGCTGGTCCCTAGGGAATCTCGGCCTGAGTTTGGAGCCCTAGTGGAAGAGGACAGGGTGGTCTCCCAGGCTGCCCTGGATGCAGCCGATGCAGCCACCTGTACTATGCCCACGGGGCTGGTTCTTCGTTGCAGCTCTTGGCTACAGGTGTCTGGAGTGCCCCCTGAGCTCCAGACTACTATTCAAGACCTTCCATTTGAAGGTTCACCCTTGTCTCTGAACAGATTGACCAACGCCTGCACGATCTTAAGGACACCCCGGCCACCTTAAAGTCCTTGGGAATTCATACCCTGGTTAATCAACGGTGTTCCCTGTTGGGCAGGAACGCCCTCTCAGCAGGGCACCCGCCCCAATTTTTCCTGCTGTAGAGAGAGAAACAGCAATGGGAGGAACGACAGATGCCGATCCTGCCTGACCTCAGACTACGGCTAGGGCCCATCCCACAAGCCCCCAGGACCGTGTGTGCTTGAGGACAGCTTAACAGTCACACCCTTCCCATTCAGGGAGCATTTATTCCCTTTCAACCGGGCCTGGAAATCCATTACCTCGGACTGTTAGGTCCTGGAAACGGTGGGAGGGGTAAGCCATCCCTTTCCTTTTGACCCCTCCCTCCCACTCCCCGGGAACTTTGAAGGAGCCAATCATCCAGGTAGGGAAACACCTGGACATCCCGCTTTCTCAGTGCTATCTCATCAGCCAGGAGTGTGTCCGAGCTGAGGGCCCTCACCTTGGACACCCCCCTCCTCCCTGTACACAGTTTTCTTTAAGAATAAGGTCAGATTACACCCTCACCCCGCCTTCTTTCTGAAGGTGGTGTCTTGTTTTCATCAGTCCCAAGATATTTTCCTCCCAGTTTTTTATCTCAAGCCCCACGCTTTGGGTAAGGAGCAGGCATTACACACTTTAGGTGTTAGAAGAGCTTTAGCTTTTTATTTGGAAAGAACAAAGCCCTTCCATAAGTCCCCACAGCTCTTTGTAGCAATTGTGGAGAGGCCCTGTGTCTGCACAGAGGAGCTCTTTGTAGATCACTTCCTGTATCAAGGAGTGTCATGGGCTGGCTGGGGCTCTAGTCCCTCCCCCTCATGACCCACTCCACCAGGGCTCAGGACTCCTCTATAGAATTCATGGCCCAGGTCCTGATCCTGGACATCTGCAGGGCTCCCACGTGGCCTTCTGTCCACACTTTCACCAATCATTACGCGCTGGGTCATCAGGTGAGGGAGGACACGGCCCTGGATAGGCCCTCCGTTCATTTGAAAGTTAAAACTCTGTCCCTGACTCCTTGGGTTTCTGCTTTGGAATCACTTACATGGAATGGACTTGAGCAATCACTTGAAGAAGAAAAAACGGTTACTTACCTTCATAACTGTTGTTCTTCGAGATGTGTTGCTCATGTCCATTCCAAATCCTGCCCACCTCCCCTTCTTCGAAGTAGTCCGGTAAGGAGGAACTAAGGGGGTGAAGGGCCAGCAGGGGTATATATTAGCTGATATACCGGTGCCTCTCCAGGGGGTCCCCCTGCTGGTGCGACGGGTACTGCTAAGGGAAAAAGCTTCCGACGACATGTGCAGACAGCGTGTGCACACCTACATGGAATGGGCATGAGCAACACATCTTGTGGAACAACAGTTACAAAGGTAAGTAACCTTTTTTTCATAAAGATAAAGCTGATAAGACTAAAAACAGGGAGAAAAATATCAGTACAAGTAAATATTGTAAGCAAATTAATATGCCTATGTTAATAGAGTTTTTTTTCCTGATTGTAAAATGCTTCCTCTTAATTATTTTAGGCTATTGCTTGATTTCAGATTCCATTCAAAATAGCATGCAAACAGCCCTACATTTAAATTTCTATTTCAAGAAGCTTTGAATAATGTAGCAGAGTTTGACTTTTGACTGATATGTGGTCAGGATTTCACCCCAAATGTCACCAAAAATGACAGGCATTTTTGTTTTAGATCTTTGATCATTTAGTATACATCTACCATACTAAACTGTCACTGGAGTAAAATGAGAGACAAAGGTGGGTGAGGTAATGTCTTATATTGGACCAAAAGCGTTGATGAAAGAGACAAACTTTTGAGCTCCACATAGAAGAAGAGCTCTGTGGAGCTTGGAAGCCTGTCTCTTGTCTGACAGAAGTTTGTCCAATAAACAATATTACCTCACCCACTTTGTATCTCTCATATCCTGGTTCTAGTCTGGCTACATCCCTTGGAGTAAGATATTAGAACATCTGGATTCCACTCTGTGAGTGTGTCCAATGTTCCGTAAACTGTTAAAGGGGAGAATAGTTTAAGACCACACAACTGTAGAAAAGGCAGCTCATTTTTAATGTACACATTCACAACTTGGGTTTAAACTAAACAACCCAGAAATGGATTAATGAAAACCACCTCAGGAGCTTTTCATCTACTTTCTGGCCTACTTCTGTTGTGCACGCTCAGCAACGGGTATTGAAATAATGCCTAAAGGCTAGATTACCTACTTAATTTGAGTCCTTAACCATGCTAGTAATACTGGGCTACTATTTTTCCAAGAAGAATGTTCCAGCAAATTTTGTAACTGATGCATGAATTTGGTTTTTCAAACGATATTTTCCAAGAACTAATTCAGAGCTGGAATCCTTGTAAACCTAATGTTACGGCCTATTATTATTAGGAAAAAGAAAATCAGGAAGAAGAGGATAAAATAGCTTTTAAGTTTTTTAGCTGGCCTGTTTTTGTTCACTGAAAGGGGAAAAAACCAGTTAGTACTGGTGCAGTTAGTACATGTGCAGTTAGTAGCACACTATATTAATTCAACTTTAGTTGATGTACAAATAGCAGTATAAAATCTAGCATTGTCATGCTTGTAGGTATAATGCAGATCCTCATAAAGTGCATAGATTTAATTTTCCAAAAAATGTTATGAGAGGGAATTTGCCTTCTGCAATAGCTATGGATTTGCACAATATTTTGGATAGATGCTAGCAATGCTTTGTTGTACATATTGGCATACCAATACCACAGATGTGTTTTCCAGATCACACAGATGCATTATGGCTAATTAATATTGAATTTAAGGGATTGCAATAAATATGAGAATAAAAAATTTTAGTGCACAGAACTGTGCATCAAAACTTTAATCAGTCAGCCAACCAAGGGAAATCTTTCTCCTTTGTTTTAAATCATCACATCTAATTTGCCTATTCAAACAATATGGCAAGGATGAATAAAGTGACCTAAGACATGAGAAGTAATTCTTACACCCTGTGCTGGTTGTGTCCAGTTCTGGGCACCACATTCCAGAAAAGATGTAGAGAAATTGGAGAAGGTTCAGAGGAGAACAACAAAAATGGTTAAAGGTCTAGAAAACATGACCTATGATTGAAAGAATTGGGTTTGTTTAGTTTGGAAAAGAGAAGACTGAAAGGGAACATGATAATAGTTTTCAAGTACTTAAAAGGTAATTAGAAAAGGAGAGAGACAAATTATTCTCCTTAACTTCTGATAATAGGACAAGAAGCAATTGGCTTAAATTGTAGCAAGGTGGGTTTAGGTTGGAAATTAGGAAAAATTTCCTATCAGGGTGGTTAAACAGTGGAAAAAATTGCTTAGAGATGTTGTGGAATCTCCATTATTGGAGATAATTTAGAGCAGATTAAATTATCATGTCAGGAATGATCTAGATCGGGGCAGGCAAAATACTGCCTATGAGCTGGACCTGGCATGCCAAGCTATGAGATCCAGCCCACAGCCTAGTGGGAGCCTCAGTCAGGTTGCCTGCCTGCCCTACCCTCACATGGTGTTCAGAGCAGCTGGCTAAAGAGGCCATGTTTGCTGCTCTGAATGCTGCAAGCCCAGGAAGAGGGGGAGAATCTTCTCATGCTGCCCTTGCCTCCAACACAATATTGCAGTTCCCATTGGCCAAAATCAGCCAATGGAGCTGCCTGTTTGCTGGACAAGCAGTGTGTAAAGTACCCCTCCCCCTTCCCTCTGGGATTGCAGCCTTCAGAGCAGCACATGTGACCCTGCAGCCAGCTGCTGTCAGTGCAAGCGAGAGCAGGTTAGGCAGGGAGCCTGGCTGAGGAACTTGCTTGGTTGTTGGCTGGAAGCCACCCTGGTAAGTGCCTCCCAGCTAAAGCCTGGCACTGGTACCCCAGCCTCTCCCTTTCCCTAATCCTCTATCCCCCATCTGCACCCCTATCCCAAGTTACCTAAACCCTCTGCATCTCGGCTCCTGCTAAGAATTTGGATCAATATATCCCAAACAGCTTCCTCAGTCTATGATACTGCATAGACTTACTGACCTGATACTAGTAATGTATTTAAAATTAAATCTGTGCATATGTCTTTACAACAGTGGGGTGGGCAACTTGCAGCCGTGTAGTTTTTTCCTACCAGTATTACTAAAGTGACAGTGCCAGATTTATGCACAAGGTAAGTAAGCTACAGTTTAGGTCCTCAGATTACGAGGAACCTCTAAATAAATAAATAAATAAAGCTAGTTTTTAGTTGCATCCTTGCCTATGTACCAATATATATGAAAATATAAAATTGTATTTCTATTTTTATTATCCTTTCTGTTAGAATAATACGTATATTTTAGTAATTCTATGAGGCCTCTTAAATTTGACATAGTTCAGGGCCTCAGCATGTCTTAATCCAGCCCTGAGTGACACACACATAAAGCAAGGGCACGTGAAATGAGGTGCATGCCTGTTGCACACAACATTGACTGTGAGAGCATGTGCTCTCTCTGCATCCAATCAAAGTGCTGTGACGGTTCATTTGACAGATGCTGCAAGTTGTAGGTACGCAAGTGCAGTTATCAGAAGTACTCTATCCCAAGGGAACATCTTGGGGTACGTCTAGGCTACATGCCTCTGCCGACAGAGGCATGTAAATTAGATTACCCAACATAGTCAAAGAAGCCTGGATTTAAATATCCCCGGCTTCATTAAAATAAACATGGCCACCGCACTGTGCCGACTCAGCTGATTGTCGGCACAGTGTGTGAGTCAAGACGCGGATCGGTCGACAAAGGAAGGCTTTGTCGACCACTCCATTATGCCTCATGAAATGAGGTTTACAGGAGCGGTCGACAAAGCCTTCCCTTGTCGACCAATCCGCATTTTGACTTGCACGCTGTGCTGACGATCAGCTGAGCCGGCACAGCACAGCGGCCATGTTTATTTTAATGAAGCCGGGTATATTTAAATCCTGGCTTCTTTGACTGTATAGGGTAGCCTAGTTTACATGCCTTTGTCAACAGAGGCATGTAGTCTAGACATACCCTGAGTTACGACACTTGTGGCTCACTGAGATGAAGGTGGGCCATTCATGTGGCTTATTCACTAGTCTAGGTTGCCTGTTGCTGCTTCACAGGCTCAGGAGATTAGTTACTAGCTGAGCCCGACTTCTGGTCCCACAAGAAGAGAGAAATTCAAATTAACCACCAGACGTTGTTTACATATTTCAGTGAATATAAACACTTGGAAAGAAATTTGAATTACAAACTGAACCAAAATTTTAAAGGGCCACTTGCACAATTTCATGTTTTTTGGGGTGCAATCTTTGCTTAATTTTTTTTCCATCCTAAAAAAATTCCCTCTGGAGAAGGATCAAATCAGACAATTTGACTGAAGAACCGGGCAGAAGATTGGTTTTATTAGTAATACAAACTTATGCTAAACTCTCAGGGAACTGTTATAGCTAGAGCCATGAAAGACTGCAGGCTATGAGCAAGCAAGTGATAAACACAATATTTCATTGGGAAGAGATTGCAATGTACTCAGCATGGAAAAAAGGAATTTATTTCCCCCTCTTAACTTATGGAATGAATGTGATGAGAAGACGAGACGTCAGGAACTTGGAACGTGCTGGATTTAGAGGACATTTTTTCAATTATGCTTAGTTACTCGTGTCAAAGCTCAGAGCTTGTTTATGGGGCATGGGACTTTCCTACATTCAGAGCGGCTTATGGGGGTGGGAGGGGGTCAAGGAACTCTTGGCCGTCACAGTTATCATGGCAGCAGCAGCAGCCGGAGTCCTGGGCCCTTTAAATCACCCCAGAGCTCCGAGCGGCATGGTCTAGATGGCACCGAAGGGCTGATTGCGGGGAGGTTAGACCCCTCAGACCCTCTCTTCTACCCAAGGCCCCACCCCTTTGGGGGTAACAGCATTACCTTTTTTGCCTTGCCCAGGGGCACAGAAAGTCTTTCTGTGTCTCTGCACATTCAACACCCTCTTGCAACCATGGGAACTTCTGTAATGTTCCCTCCCTCTTTTCCCCCTTTTCAAAGCTTCTTACACTTGCCCAATACTCTCATTAAGTCACAGCCCCTTAAGAGGTCTGGTTTCTTTCTGCAAAGTTCCAAAAAGAAACAAATACAAAATAAATCTTCCACTCTGCCTTGAAGGAGGCACAGCTCCTCTTCCCAGAGGGTCTGTATCAGTTTTTTCCCCCAATACTGTTCTCTACAGAAGGCCACCTTATTCTGTGGCTTTACTGTACAGTTCCCCTTTCAGCTCTGCCCACACTGAGCTCCCTCTGACCTTTTATAGCCCAGTGTAGTTCCCTTTCCCCCTCATATGTCTCAACTTGGAGCACCTGCTCTGGCATAGAGGTGTGGAACTTTATTAACCACAGGATCCAGCCATCCTGAGACATGTAGACATCAACATTTCCAGTGGGATTAATATGTTTCCCTTCTATTGGCTTGTTTATATCACTTAAGCACAGTCTACTCGATGTGATGATGCAGGCAAGATTAGAAGTTTGGAGTAAGGAAAGCTGGTTTCCTACTATTGCACTGCAGTGTAGAATGTAACTGTATCCCTATGCACAGCTGGGAGCAATTCTGTCCTTCCCAGAATTCAGGGGCTGGAATCCAATCTACTCTGGGTCATGGAGAGAGGAGACTATGAAAGCTGGCAGAATGTGGCCTTTTTGTTTTTTGTGTGTCTGAAGTATATAAGATAAGGGGCCTAAAAAGGCACATGCAGTGTCCATCTGTGAAGCAGCAAACACTGCTGTGAACACAATACATATTTTCTCCACTCTCTGCACGTTGCTGGGTCCTTATTGACTACAGAGTCCAACTGAAAATCTGTGTCCAAATATGGAAAGCTCTGCATGGCATTGGCCTTACCTGAGAGATCCTCTAGTCCTATATTTTAATTCTTGAAAGTATGAATGTAGTCATCACAGTGATAGTCACAAGAAAAATTGGTAAATAAGTAACCTGGGCTAGAATCAGTACAGGTCAAGTCTGCAAAAAGATGAATATCAATATAGTAGCTATGCTGGAATCTCAAATGCATGATAAAATAATCAGGCTTAATAATATAAAATAGTTTATAGAGTTGCAAATTACCAAGCTCTGGAAGGAAGAATGAGGGTGGGGGACGAAGCACAAATCAGTGGATTAATAGCTCTAAGAAAGTGTTGGGAGGGAGGGGGACGAGTAGGAAATGCAGGGCTCCAATGCCCCAGTGTGTAAGAGGGACATGGGAGAAAGGGGCAGAGACGGGGTGCGCAGCTATAGGGGGAATCCCAGTGGGCTGTGGGCTGCAAGTTGCCCACCACTAGAATCATGCGGCCCACTGAGGTGAAGGACGGCCACTCTTGTCCCCTCCCCCACTAGTCTTGTTTGTCCATTGTTGGTCTATTGGTTGCAATTTTATTTTGTAAAATATAGATCTTTTTGGATTGGTGAACAAAATTGTTTTTTGCGAAGGACATGTCTAAACTATAAAGATTTTTCAAAAGAGGATATGCAAATTCCTGCAGATAGCCGATCGCATTTTTGAAAGAGGCTCTTTTGAAAATGAAAGTAGTCTGGACGTGTTTTTTTTCAACTCTCCCCTTTTCTTTTGAAAAGATCGCTCTTCCCAAAAAAAACCCCGTTTTTTTTAAAAGAGATTTTTTTTCGAAAAAAACCACGTCCAGACTACTTTCATTTTCAAAAGAACGTCTTTTGAAAATGCGATCAGAAGAAGATATGCAAAAAATCCTCTTTCAAAAAATCTTTGTAGTTTAGACATGCCCTTCAAGAGAAGCTAATGTGTCTAAAAACATCCTTAATTTTGCTCCTGTGGCCTGGTGGTTTGCCAGTATTTGGGACTTTCCAAGTTTGTTTCCATCAGGAGGAGAAATTGATGAGTCAGGTATATCCTTGTTGCAGTCCTGTTCATTTACAAAGAATGTAAACTGAGGCTTGTCTCCCTGAACGCTGCTTTAAAATCTGCCTCTTCAGGGAGTGCCATGCACCAAAAAGCCCCATCTCTCTGCTCCCTTTCAGTAGGTCTACACTGCAATTAGACCCTGTGGCTTGCAGTTGACCTGGCCTCTCAGGGTTTGGACTAAGGGGTTGTTTAATTATGCAGTAGACACCTGAGCTCAGGCTGTTCCACGAGGCGTACAGCTAGTTCGGATTAGAAGCCTAATCCGAACTAGCTAGTCCGTGCCGCGTGTAGTCGCGCGGCACGGGGCCCGAAGTAGCCGGCATTTAAAAATGGCGCCAGCCGGCTTCATGCAAATGAAGCCCGGGAAATTCAAATCCCGGGCTTCATTTGCATCTGCGGATGACTACATTACCCCTGCTAGTTCGAACTAGCGGGGTAGTGTAGACATACCCTCGGTCACATTCCTTGAAGATATCTGGATCTCAGTAATCTGTAAAGCAGTGCTTGGACCTCTGCCAACACACTCTCAGAACATGATGTGAACACTGAAGATTTACCCTCTAATGCCATCTTCAACTCCCTAAGGGTATGTCTATACTACTTGTTATTTTGAAATATCTTATTTCGAAATAGCTTATTTCGAAATACCGCGTCTACACACAAAATGCATTTTGAAATAGCATTTTGCTATTTCGAAATAGCGCGTCCACACTGAGTGGACGCTGAATCACATTTAAGGCCAGCCGGAACCAGGTCCAGCAGGGCATCAGGTCAGGAGTTAGCCTCAGGCAGCAGCCATACAAAGTATCTGAGGCTTGTGCTTAAAGGGATCCCTCCAGGAGACCCTGCAAGAGAGCTTCAACCCTGAGGAGCCTCCCGAGCTATCCAAGGCAGGCACCAGTCCCAGCCCCGTCTCTGAGTCCCCCCTCCCTTTAGTTAAGACCAAAGCAGACTGTGAAGAGCTTCAAAAAGATCTCACCAAACTACGTGATTGGGCAACAAAATGGCAAATGAAATGTAATGTTGATAAATGTAAAGTAATGCACATTGGAAAAAATAATCCCAACTATACATATAATATGATGGGGACTAATTTAGCTATTACAACTCAAGAGAGAGATCTTGGAGTCATTGTGGATAGTTCTCTGAAAACATCCACTCAGTGTGCAGCAGCAGTCAAAAAGGCAAATAGAATGTTAGGAATCATTAAAAAAGGGATAGAGAATAAGACAGAGAACATTTTATTGCCTCTATAGAAAACCATGGTACGCTTACATCTTGAATACTGCATACAGATGTGGTCACCTCATCTCAAAATAAAATAATATAAAATAAAAGCATCGGAAAAGGTTCAGAAAAGGGCAACAAAAATGAGGGGTTTGGAATGGGTCCCATATGAAGAGAGATTAAAAAAACATGGACTTTTCAGCTTAGAAAAGAGGAGAGCAAGGGTGGATAAGGTAAAGGTCTATAAAATCATGACTGGTGTGGAAAAAGTGAATAAGGAAAAGTTATTTACTTGTTCCCATAGTATAAGAACTAGAATGAAATTAATAGCAGGTTTAAAAGAAACAAAAGAAAGTTTTTGTTCATGCTATGCACAGTCAACCTATGAAACTCCTTGCCAGGGGTGTTGTGAAGACTTGGACTTTAACAGGGTTCAAAAAAGATCTAGATAAATTCTAGACTTCCCCATGCAACTATTCTGCAATTGCATTAACCCAACTTGCTTTGCATTAACTCAAGGAAACAAGCGGGGGAAATGTTTCCTCTAACATTTTCCTCCCACGAGCAGAGTAAATTCTGTCTTGTGCACCAGTATTAAATTCATGTGCTCTTGTTCATATGTGTGCCACTGTGGCACCCAAGTTAATAAATATCTTATAAACCTCTCCCTTTTCCCTGTGCCATTTCTCCTCCCCTTGCCCTAGTCTGCTGTCCTGGCTCCTGCCCATTTCACTCCCCTCAGCCCTTTGGGGACCTGGACTCCTCCCCTGCACCAGCCCTTCTCTTCCCCCTGTATCTACTCCTCCTGTAGCCCCACTCTGATAATCTGTAGCTACCCCTCCCCATGCCCTCTAACACCTCCCTTTACCCGCCTGCCCTGCCTCTCTCCTCTTCCCTCTGGTACCCATTCCGCCCCTCCACATGTCTGCCCTTCTGCTTCACCCCCACAATAACCCTGGCACCTGCACCTTCCCTTACCCCTGCACCTTCCTGGTGCCTCTCCCTGCCCTCCTTGCCTGCTTTCTCCTTGGTGCCCACCCCCTCATCACCCTTTGCCCCAGTTCTCCTCAAGCCTCTCTGTGCCCTCACACATGACTCCCTCCCCTGCTTTCCTCATGCCCACCCCTCCTTTCAAACCCTCTTCTCCCTGCACCCACTCTTCCCCTCTCTTCTTCCTTCCTCTTGCCCCCTTTCTCCCTCCCTTTTCCTCTCCCAGCATCACCCTGTCCCCTCCCTTCCCCCTCATCCTCATTATCTACTCTTAGCCTTCTGGCATGTGTCTCTCCTCCACGCTGCCCCTTGGTGCTGGCTCCTTTCTTCTGCCCTGCCCTGCCCTGCCCTCCCCCCCAGCACAAGCCCCTTTCTCTCCCTTCACCCCTTCCCGTTAGTTCTCTCCCTGCCCCTTCCCTCACCTTCTGCCTTCCAGTTTGTGGGGCTGGGGCATGTGGTCCAGCCCCAGAAGTCCCTGCAGCCCCAGCCCCAGCTGCTCCCAGGGTAGGATCATGTGCCAGAACTGGAGCTGGGACCACCCACAGTGCTATTTTTAGTGCTACAGTCCAGTCCCCGCGGGCGACCCTGGCTCCAGCTGAAGTCAAGCAGCAGCGTACGAGGCCCATTCTGGTGAGGCTGCCCTGGATGCAATGCACCTTGCGTGGCTGCCGCTTGACTCCAGCTGGAGCCGGGGCTGCTCACAGGTACCTGGACTGTGGCACTAAAAATAGCATTGCAGGCAGCCCCGGCTACAGCTGGAGTCAAGCAGCAGCCATGTGAGGCACGTCCCAGTGAAGCTGTCCCAGCTGGAATGCATCTCTTGTGAGTGCCCCTTGACTCCAGCTAGAGCCAGGGTTGACTGCGGTGATATTTTTAGTGCCACAGTCCAGTCCCTGCAGGCAACCCTGGCTCCAGCTGGGTTCCAGCCTCACCAGAATGGGTCACATGGGTGCCACTTGACTCTAGCTGGAGCTGGGCCACGCACAGGGACCCCCAACTGCGGCATTAAAAATAGCTCCAGAGGTAGTCCCCGCTTCAGTCCCAGCACCTGCCAAGCCGAGCGTGCCTCGCCCCGCAGCACCCCAGCCAGGCTCCCTGCGGCTCCTGCTAGGCTCCAAGGAGGCCTAGAGGAGGAGGTGGTGGGGATGTTGGATCTGGACCCCACATGGCAGAGATGGTCCCAGGAGGGCAGGAAAGAGGAGGAAAGAGGAAAGGATGGGCCACCAGAAGCCAGCCTAGCTACCCCACACATCCTGCTCGGGGATGCGGGGGAGGCTGCTGCACTGCGCCAGTGTCCCATCAAGTAGTGAAATGTCTGGCAGGGCTTTCCAGTACATTTCACTATTTGATGGGGCACCAGGACAGAGCATTTAAATTTGGGACGGTCCCAGAAAAAAGGGACATATTGTCAGCATATGCATACACTTACAGTGGAGCACCCATAAAAATGCACATCTCAAAGAACCATCTTTACTGCATAAGATGAGTGATTTCCACTTCTGACTGGGCTATCTCACTTCATGAAGCTCTTTCTGTTCAGTCTGAAAAAAAGAGAGCTTCACACACCCATCAGCTTTAACCCTCAGCTGTGATTGTCTTTTAGAGAGCAAAGACTCACTTGGTGGCAGCCATTATAACCTGCCATCATAACACCATCAGCTATAAACATCATAGTCAATTCTGCACATGAAAACATTCTTGAGCCAAATAGAACCCCCTCCCGTAAGCAGAGTAGAAAGGGTTCTAGTGAATCTTCACTCTCCTGTCACTTGACATAAACAATACTTAGGCATTGTGTTCATTACCCAGTTGACAGTATGTTAGCAATACACTGTAGTATAGATGCAGCCTACAGTAACACAAGGGATTTTCCATTGCAAAAATGGTAACTAGGTTAATGGAAGCATTCAAGCGCTGAAGCTTAGGCTGATACAGCACTGGCCTCCCCAGGTGTGTGGATTTTTCACACCTGAGTACTGTAGCTATGTTGATCTACAATTTAAGTAATAGTGTACAGAGACTGGCTAGGGTTAGGGCATAGGGAAGAACCAAGAGACATTTTATGGGAAAGTGAAACTAGTATGAGATGGACTTTGTTAAATTTGTAACTTGACCCTTAGTTGATGTTCTCATTTAAATGAGTCAACAACAACTTCTCTTTGTACTGAATTGCTTTACTGCAGAAAAACTTGAAGTGGCTGATATTGGGAGTCTATTGTGCAAATAGAACAAGGTGGGATATTTAGCATAAAGGAGATGATTGCAACATCTCAATTTTCACCATTTCTCCAGTAGATCCAAGCACTGATCTATCCCTCTAGACTGCTCACCTGGGGCGTCTGTTTTAACAATTTAAGTAAGATAGTCTATATCCCATATGGAATTTGATGAGGAGATCCACTTATATAGTGGAAATGAAATATAAAATCTGATTTTACTAAATTATTCCGTTAGAAACTTCCCAAATCCTGTCATGAAAAAAAACTGTAGAGGAGCCAAAAAACTGAGCTGAATCAGAGTGAATGTTGTTCCAGTAAGGATTCCTCTGTGGTAATGGGACCATAAAAAATGAAAACAAAATACATTAAAATCAAACAAAAACCACAACCTTCTTTACACAGTTCAAAATAATTAACTCTCAGAATTCTAGAAACAAATATTTTTAAAAATCATCCTGAACCTCTTGATGCTTCTCTGTAGAGGAATGCATAGTAATCCATACAGAACACAGCTTTTAAATAACCCTCAAGTAGAGGCAACATGGACAATTCTTGAGTGCATTGTGAGTCATTTAAAAATATTTTGCTCTTTTTATGACTATTCATGATTTCATTAGGGTTACCATATTTGAACTTTCAAAAAAGAGGACATACCTGAGAGGCAGTGTATCTGTATCTACCAACTCACATTGTATTAAAGTGTTATATAGCAGTGTTGTCTTCAAATCTTCATTGTCAAATCCAAGTCGAGTCTCAAGTCACTACAGTTCAAGTCTCAAGTTGAGTCTCGAGTCCCTAAAGTCACTTTTGAGTCAACTCCCAAGTCAAGTCAACTCCCAAGTTTTAATTTAAAAAATGTCAAGTCACTTTTGTACAAGCCATCAATATCGGCATTTTCGGACAATTTTTTCACCAGGTCGATTTAACAAAATTAGCAAGTCTCAAGTTGAATCTCAAGTCACAAACAATGAACCCAAGTCGAGTCTCAAGTCGAGTCACCTAGATGGAGTGGCTCAAGGCTGGCTGCGGCAGCTGGCACCCCAGGTGGAACACGTGATTGGAGGCCCCGCCTGCAGGGCTGTCAATGGACTGACGTCATCATCGGGCACCCGGAGCGCCCCCGTGATGTCATCATTGGGCACCCTGGGCAGCGGTTCCCTAGGCAGTGGCCGAGTCCGCCTATAGTCACGAGCCGCCCCTGCCTAGACAACTTAAGTCGGACTCGAGTTCAAGTTGTGGGACTCGAGTCAACAACTCTGTTATATAGTATTGTGATAGACTGAAGACAGCTGAGCAAGCCCAGGCCTGCTGGGCTAAGGGAAGCAGCTGTTGGCCTAATTAGCTAGAGGACTAAAAAAGGCAACCAGAGGGGATGTGAGAGGAGCTAGGATGTGGCTGAGTTTGCTGTAAACAGACGGTAGTAAGAAACTGGCACTGACAATAAAAGGCACAGGTGACTGCACCAGAAAGGGTGTCTGGCTGTTTTGTGGACCAGAAGGTGTCCCAGGGTGAGGAGCCCGAGCAAGGACCTTGACACAGTATTTATAACAATTTATAAAACACACCTCAACTGATATCAGGACTTCGTTGTGCCAGGCTCTGTATAAACCTAAATTGAGTCTCTGCCCTGAAGAATTTACAATCTGAATAAAGAAGAGGCAATCTGGACAAAAGGAAGACAATATAAAAGCAGAAAATTGAGAAATGAGATGCAGAGATTATGGATAGATTCCCACCTCCCATTCACTAACTCAGGATCACACTTGTTCTGGAGTAGAGCTGGATAGCGAGAGTAACAGACTGGTGCTGTAACTGCAAAGTTATCCTTCCTCCCCACCCTGCATGTTCATGTCCTGTTAGTCTCTATGAATTACGAGAAATATAATACTGTATTTGCTTACAAATATATGAGAACTAGGAAATGAGCTCTATTCTGAAAGAGATTACAGAGATACAAGTAAAACAATTTCCCTTTGAGAATCCCAAACTATACATCTCTCTCGTCAGTTTTTTCTCAGTTCTATTTTACAGAAAATTACTTCCAGCTAGTTTCACCGAGTAATTATCTCTTCATTGTAGTTCTGTGATACCTGATTTGAAAAGATGACCTCAGTCAGTCACATATTGTAATACCTATGGCTAATGAGTAGTTAACACTGTAACAGGAAATTCCTATTTGTGTCTTAATTTGCAACTTAAATTATTCTTCTGAATCATATGGAAACTCAGACCTGTCTGCATGAATGTCCTCTCATTAGAACTGATTCTGCAGCTCTTCTTCCTCAGAAAAAACTCCTATAATCATCATTTGGCCTCATTTGTTCTCAGCCAACCTCTTAGCCTTTGTTCTCTATTTCCTAGCCTCTTTTTTTAGTTTCCTTTTTCCAAAGGAGCAATGTTCAGCAGCCACTCTGATTTGTTCAAAGGGAACGAGACAAATAACATTTTATAAAGTTACTAAAAAGTAAAATCTCAGGAGTTTGGTAGACTGACCTTATTGAAGAAAGAAAGTCCAATATGGCCCTAGTAAACAGTACCAGTATACCTGCTTCCTTTGTTGTACATGTAAGTAAAAAAACCTTAAAAAACAAGTGGTCCTGTAGCACTATTTTTAATTTTTTTTGTTACAGACTAACACAGCATATCCCTCTGTGACTTTTAAACTAGGGTTTAGATATCATGTAATTGAATAGTTATGTAATCGCATGAAATGTTTCTGGTTATGTGTCTATTCGATTGGCTGCCAGTCCCAACTCTCCAGAGACTATGTGCTCTGGCCCCACTCCCACAGAGCCCCATGCCACTCCGTGCTGCTGCCTCTCTATCAAAGGCAGGTGGGAGCTGGTCCAGGAGGGGAGTCAGTTTAAAAACCAGCTCTTCTCAGGTACCAGCTGCCTGCCGCCCTGCACTGCTGCCTCTGATACAGCCTCTGTCCGTCAGGAAGTCCGAGCTCTCCCCCCAGTTCACTGGAGATCCCACTTTACCTCATTACCTCCAGTGGGTCCTTTATCTTGCCTTCCAAATGCGGGAGCCAGGTCCATCCCTGGGGCAGGAGTTCCCCATAGACAGACGGGGCTGACACCGAGAAGCAGCCTTTGCCCCCAGTGGGCCTAGGCTTTCTGTGTCCTCCTCCGCATGGACAGATGCTGCTTTGTAGCAGCCTCCCCTGCCCTACCCCTCTCCGCACTGCTGCCTCGCGGGCAGTGGGTGGGAGGAGATGTGGCTGTCTGGAGCTGGTGCTGGGGAGAACTGGCTTTTCAGCTGGCTCCCCCAGCACTGGGTCCTGCCTGCCCTCCCTGCTGCCTCCCTTTACCACTCTCAAAAGAAGCCAGCAACCTCCCTCCCAAGCCCTGTTGTGCCTTCCCCGTCCCGATCTCTGGAGCTAGAATATAGGGTGGGAGAAGGGGCACCCAGAGATCAGTGCCCCCCCTTCCCTGTCCAGCACAGCAAGCAAGAGGCTCCAAAGGGTGCCAAGCTCTGTAATCTAGACATAGCCCTCATGGAGGTGGTTTACATAGAGCGCTGGGAGAGCTGTTTCCCAGAGCTCGTGTTATGGCCACACGTTCAGTTTAAAGCACTGCTGTGGTTGTGCTTTAAACTGCTAAGTAAAGACAAAGACTTAATGTCCATGCTCATGAAAATAGAATTTGGGCACCACCTGGTGTGATATGTCCAGGTGTACTTAAAATGTGCCTGATGAAAATCTAAATATCTAATTATTTGCCTTTTTGTTCCCCTTCTGCTTCATTTGGGAATTCCAAAATAGATGTGGCTCCAGAGCTCATGTGAGCAAATCACTTCAACAGTGAACAGCAAAGAGATTACATGATCTTGATACTTACACTGATCAGAGCTCTGGGGACCAGGGGAAAGTGAATTTGAGGGAGGTGAGGATAAGGTGTGGTTAGACATATATGAAGCAAAGCGAAACATATAGTGGCCACATTTAATGTTTTCAATTATTTTCTAGATTCAGGCAGGAAACACAACACACTTGAAACAAAATACAGGACTATGTAGCACTTTAAAGACTAACAAGATGGTTTATTAGATGATGAGCTTTCGTGGGCCAGACCCACCTCCTCAGATCAAATAGTGGAAGAAAATAGTCACAGCCATATATACCAAAGGATACAATTAAAAAAATGAACACATATGAAAAGGACAAATCACATTTCAGAACAGAAGGCGGGTGCGGGGGAAAGGTAAATGTCTGTGAGCTAATGGTATTAGAGGTGGGGAAAGGTAAATGTCTGTGAGCTAATGGTATTAGAGGTGATAACTGGGGAAGCTATCTTTGTAATGGGTAAGATAGTTAGCATCTTTGTTGAGTGTCGAATTTTAGCATGAATGACAGTTCAGAGGATTCCCTTTCAAGTGCATATTTAAAAGGCTTCTGAAGCAGGATGCAGGTAATTAAGTTGTTGAGACAGTGTCCTTTCTGGTTGAAATGGCAAGAAACTGTTTTTTCTTTGTGATCCTGTCTAATATTTGTTTTGTGGGCGTTGATACTTTGGCGAAGTGTCTGAGACGTTTATCCAATGTACAAATCCTGTCATGAAAAAAAACTGTAGTAGAGCCAAAAAACTGAGCTGAATCAGAGGGTTTTCTGTAGAGGGTATCAACAATGGAAAATTAGACATCACCCTCTACAGAAAACCCACTGACTAATACAGTTAGCTACATGCTTCCAGCTCCCATCCAACACACACCATACGATCCATCATCTATAGCCAAGCCCTTCGATACAACCGCATCTGCTCTAATCCCACTGACAGAGACCAGAAACTTCAGGATCTCTACCAAGCATTTATAAACCTCAGCTACCCACCTGGTGAAATAAAAAAGAAAATTGAAAGAGCCAGATGAATACCTAGAAACCATCTACTTCAAGACAGACCCAAGAAAACCAACAATAGACCACCACTTGTCATCACCTACAGCCCCAACTTAAACCTGTCCAACACATTATCAATAAACTACAACCTATACTGGAACAGGATACTAAACTCCAAGAGGCTCTGGGAGAATCCTCTGCGAGGCTCTGGGAGAATCCTCTGAACTGTCATTCATGCTAAAATTCGACACTCTACGCATCGGTCTCAACAAAGATGCTAACTATCTTACCCATTACAAAGATAGCTTCCCCAATTATCACCTCTAATACGATTAGCTCACAGACATTTACCTTCCCCGCCCTCCCCCATCCGCATCCCCCTTCTGTTCTAAAATATGATTTGTCCTTTTCATATGGGTTCATTTTTTTAATTGCATCCTTTGGTATATATGGTTGTGACTATTTTCTTCCACTATTTGATCTGAGGAAGTGGGTCTGGCCCACGAAAGCTCGTCACGTAATAAACCATCTTGTTAGTCTTTAAAGTGCTACATAGTGCTGTATTTTGTTTCAGCTACACCACACTAACACAACTACATCTCTATCACCAGCACACTTGAGTGATCCTCAAGTGTGCTTAAGAGCTGCATTTAATTGTGACTGAGAGCCAGGGCAGGCATGAACACTAACCTGGATAGACATTCCTCCGTAGTTTTGAAGAAAGCCATAACTCTCACACTCAGCTTTTAAAGCTTTATAATCTCTGCTAATCACACAGATCTAGTAAATGGTGCCTGCTCCCTTCACCTGATTGTGTTCAGAGTAACAAAACCTTTCTACAGGGCTTTTAGTGCTGCCTTCTCATAAGTCACACTCATGTCCTTGCAGGATCAAATACTTTGAGAGCGCTGTATGCCAGCAAGAGAGTGGAAAGCAGACAGTACAGACCTCTATTACAAATATTTCTGCTGGTTTTCTTTTTAAATTAAAATCTTTATTGGCCCAGTTCCTGTACATAAACAAATGTGGAGAAAATGTGGCAAAATTGTCACATAGGAGAGAAGTGCAGATCATGCTGTTTGGAAAATAAGCAATATTCTTCATTTGTCCTTTAAAGCAAGATTTTGAAAGATTAGTGAATATTCAAAGGGAGAGTTGCTGCTGATATTATCCTAAACACAAGTCCTTCTGTGCATAAATAGGTTACATTTTTAACTGTTTTGCTAATTCATTGAAAGGATGCATTATTATAGGAGGGGTTGGGTAGCCATGCTTGTAATAAATCAATGATGATGTACAAGAAAGGGTAATTTGAGATAATCATCATTCCTCCATAATTACCAGTTCAGAATGAGTCTTAAACAGAACAAAACTTGGTGAAGTGTAAATGCTTGTTAACAAACTCAGCTATGTATTTGTGATAGTTGGTCTGTCTGTTCAAGAACTTCTCCTAAATGGTAAGAGTGATAATTACCAAATTCAGTATGCAGCTTTCTCTTATTGCAACTTAAAGCAAGGTAATGGTTTGGTTGTGCCAGGAAAATGGGATGCATCTGATGAAATGGGATTGTTTCTCAGAAACCATATAGAAAATATACAGCCTCACCAGGCAGGTGAAAGGGGCTGGCTGGGAGTGTGCCATCTGGGACTGGGGGGGGGGAGGGGAGAATGCAGAGATCCCTCTCCCATTCATATGGGGACATTGCTGGGTGTTGGCTGTTGCCCCTATGTCAGGGAGCTAGGAAAAAGTGCATGGTTTTGCTGTATTTGCACTCTGGCAGGGGAGCGTGGGGGTAGATGAGCTGAGGACTTGGCTCTTGCTCCCTACCCAGAGCCCCTCCTCACCCCCTATCTTTGACTCCTGCCTCCCCTCCCCCAGCCTGAGCACCTCCTTAAGGACCTGAGCAACGTCAGGTGAATGTGCTAGTATTATTATATCAGTTGCAATGAAGCACTCAGTAAAGTAAATCCTCCCCCTACTATGCTGCTCAGTTTTCCTACCTTATCTTTGCATGCAAAAGAAATAACTTCAATCTTTAAATAAAATTGTAGGATATTTATTGTAAAGAATCTTAAAAAGTATAATAAACATGGCACAATTCATCTTAATATTCATCATTCCTTAAAGGATATCATTAATTTTAAGATCAGCATTTAAATAAAATGTAAATTTGGCACTTTTAACTAAGCAATAGAATATAAATGTAACGATATTTTGTATAACAGTTTGGAATAGGGATCCTGAATGGGGCTTGCAAAAGCTTATGCGTGAAATACAACAGAAAAAGGCTGAAAAAGTAAGTCTGTGCTGTCCCCTTTACACTTTGATAATACATTTCTGGAAATGTTAATGATTTGGCTACTGACAGCCATGACTACTGGTAGGCTGACAGCACGTTTTATGTGTAGTATGAAACAGAAGTACTAATATAATTTGGGTTATAAAGAAATACAATTTATGACTTTTCATCCTTATGATGTTCTGAGTTTGTATGAATGTATTATGGCCAAACAAAATAAATCATCTAGGCAATTCATTATATTCGTTACCATGCATTTAATGTTTTCATCTTTCTTATGGTCTTTAAAACGTTTGGTGTCAATTATCTATACATAAAGGATTGATGTCTCTTTCAAGTTTGTAGGCTGGGCACCAAGAAACTAGAATAGTAGTAACTGTTTCAACTTCATTTTATTTCTTAGAATGGAGAGGGATAGAGACAGTAGGCCAAAAAAGGAAAAGTGGGTGATGAAGAAGGGCTGAATGACTCTTGAGCCATAGCTTTTTTCTTGGTGACTATATCTTCTAAGCAAACAATAACTAAGAAGCAGCTTCCTGTTGGCTTTACATGCTTTGCTGTACTTGCCTCAGTTTGTCACCTCTTCATCTTCAGCTGCAGATCATCTGGTAAATGAGCATGTGATGGGACTGTGGGAAACTTGGCCAAACCCATGATAAGTTAACATCTGACTAACTAATATCATGCCGGTCCACGGATGTTGCCAGACCAGAGAATACCAGACTAGAGAAGTTCAACTTATACTTCTTCACACAATGCATGGTCAGCCTGTGGAACTCATTGTCATAAGAAGTTGTGAAGGCCAAAATTAATAACTGGTTTTAAAAAACTGTGATCACAGAGGGCAGGTCCAATAATGACTATGAGCCAACATAGTCTGGGACACAGCTCCATGATCTCGATGTCCATAAGCCTCTGACAGATGCTGGGTCTGGGTGGCTTGACTACATTACCCTGTTCTGTTCATTCCTTCCTAAGCATCTGGCACCCGCTATCTTAAGACAAGATCCTAGGCTAGATGGATCATTGGTCTCATCCAGTATGACTACTATATTCTGAACTATGCTGTAGCAAGGTGGAAAGAAAATTCAGATTAATTGCTATGATGTGAGTAATTGGATTTACCATTTAGTAAATGCCTGGTAATGTATCTTACATCATTCAGCAAATCTATATTTTGATGTTACATTATTTGAATAAAAATGGAATTAATAAAATTCATTATTTTAGCTGATTTTGACTTGAATAACTGTTGCATTAGAACAGGTCACTGCAGTCACTAAATGTGATCTGAATGTTAATAATAACCCAGATTATTTTAAGTGCCCATTGTTATCTCCAGAAGCTTTTCATTTGAATTTTATTTTAGTTGGCAAGTTTTCAAAGATTACAAAATTAGACAAACTCTAAGCAGCTCTGAGACTTTTACATTCTCATTTATATGTTTTTGGGCCAATAGAGTAATTCTATTCAATTCTCAGTAAAGTGTTCCAAATGTTTATTCTTTTGTGACCATATTTTTTATTTGAACATGTAGTATAGAAGACTAAATTCCATAACTTTCCCTACTGATATAGAAATGAATTACTAGACTTTAGAATTTTGGGTGAATATAATATAAATTCTCATACATATGGTAGAAATGTATTTGTAATCCTCTGGTCCATATTTACCTAGGAAAAATGCTTCTTTGGAGGGCCATAATTTCCTGGGTTATAATTCTCTGAAATGGCTTCAGTTCTCTTTTTTTGAGGAAGCCCAGAAGGTTATCTATGGGCTTCCATCCTTCTTGCCCAGTCTTATTTCATATCTTTGGGCATCCACAAAGGCAATCTATAAACCAGTGTGAATTCCAATGTGAGTAACATGCAGATGATTTTCAGGCCTACATCTTTTTGGCAGCACATACACACTGTGGCTGTCTACCCTGGGCCACTTATTCTGGAAAAGCAGCCGCTTTTCCGGAATAAGCTGCGAGCTGTCTACACTGGCCGCTTGCTTTTCCGGAAAAGCAATGACGATCTACTGTAAAATTGTCAGTGTTTTTCCGGAAAAACTATGCTGCTCCCGTTCGGGCAAAAGTCCTTTTCCAGAAAAACTGTTCCGGAAAAGGGCCAGTGTAGACAGCACAGTAGTCTTTTCCGCAAAAAAACCCCGATCGCGAAAATGACGATCGGGGCTTTTTTCCGGAAAAGCGCGTCTACATTGGCCACGGACGCTTTTCCGGAAAAAGCACTTTTTCCGGAAAAGTATCCTGCCAATGTAGATGCGCTTTTCCCGGAAATACTTATAACAGAAAACTGTTCCGTTTTAAGCATTTCCGGAAAAGGGTCCCAGTGTAGATGTAGCCACTGTGTAATTTCCCAGCTAGGAGTCATTCCAGCTGACTTCCTAGAAGACATCAGGACCTGGACAAAGAGCAGTTAGACAAAACTAAATTTGGGCAAAGGATCAATTATGTAGGTGGGGAGAAAGAAGCTCTTTAGAGAATTTGTCCTCCTAGTAATAGCACCTTTTTATACTGAGGCCATTCTACAGTCTTTGGGCCCTCTTTTCTCACTGTTGTTAGTCCCAGAAATAGCCATGTCTGTGAAATGTTTTCTTCAGAATTTATCTGGAGAGGCTGGGACTGTCTTCTTGTCAGACATGGACTTCAGCATTTCCTCAATACCTACAGTGCAGACCACCAAAAAGCTTATCAGTCCATTACTCTGGTCTCTTCAGGGACTATTCAGGGCTTCAGTTGTGATCTTTACAACCCATCATGGGAGTGACAGGGACTAGCTGTGGGACTGCCTTGGTCTTCAAAATTATGTGTCTACTCACGGCAGGTATGTTCCACCTGAAATGTGAAGCTAGCATGTGCTGGAGGAAGAGCTTTCTCAGAATTTGGCCCATAGTAGTGAAAATCATTCCTGGCCCATTCCAGAAAGGTGACGGCTATAACAATCTCCCAATTAAAATATTGACCAAATGCTCCTATAATAACTCTACAAGGACCAAAGATAGTGTGGTCTGGGGAGTAGGCACTGGACTGGAACTCTGGAGATTTTGCTTCTGTTCTGAGTAGTGACACTGAACCGCTGTGTGATCTTGAGCAAGTCTTATCTTTCTATGCCTGTTTGCTCTTCCCACTTTGTTCGGTTAAAATGTAAGAACTTTGTGTTAGGAGTTTCCTGGTGCATGTGTAATGCTTAGAACTAGTGTTGTCAAGTCATCAGTGTCAAGTCCAAGTTGAGTCTCAAGGCTTAATTTAAAAAATGTCAAGTCACTTTTGTACAAGCCATCAATATCGATAAATAAGAATAATCACTATCTGTTTTCATTTATTAACATAAATCCGAATCGTACTTGCTAACTACTAGTAGTCTGGTTTGGTTTTTGACTACTCAGCTAAAAGGTAACAAACTACATACTTTATGTATTTATGTAAACATATTCATAGCAGTCTTGAGCTACAGTGTTACTGTAATCTTTGAACAGATGGAGAAGTGTCCTGTAGACTAGCTACTCCAGATGGATACTTTGTAACCGTACCCTGGTCTCATCCGCTAGGGATGGTATCTCAGGTGCGACTCTCACGCCGTATCTAATCACCGGAGAGTATATAATTTCTCAGGGATGTTAGGCGCGTATAAAATGAAAACTTAAGACCGAATTTTCAGTGAAAACCACAAGACTATATTATTTAACAAATTTAACCAACAGTGCCTTGAAGGAACATTAAATGGACCAGGAGGGGAAGTCCCTCCAGGTCCCTATTCCTACTTATAGAGTCTACGGCGATGGGAGGACGATTGAGGTGGTGCTGGCGACCTTCGATCCCTTGGCTATTTGAAAGCCTCAGGAGAGGAACGACCAGGCGTCCCTTGCTGGCTGTCTCAGGGTCGAAGCTGGCGACCTCAATCCGTCGGTCCTTCCGGACCTCAAGAGAGGAACAGCCAGGAGTCCCACGAAGAGCTGGGCAGAATTGCGGACTTCACCTTCCGTGAAGAGCGATTCTTCAGGCTCTTCGGCGCCTCCTGGCTGTTCCTCTCTTGAGGTCCGGAAGGACCGACGGATTGAGGTCGCCAGCTTCGACCCTGAGACAGCCAGCAAGGGACGCCTGGTCGTTCCTCTCCTGAGGCTTTCAAATAGCCAAGGGATCGAAGGTCGCCAGCACCACCTCAATCGTCCTTCCATCGCTGTAGACTCTGTAAGTAGGAATAGGGACCTGGAGGGACTTCCCCTCCTGGTCCATTTAATGTAAAAAGGGGACTGCCCCCTCATTTGTTCCTTCAAGGCACTGTTGGTTAAATTTGTTAAATAATATAGTCTTATGGTTTTCACTGAAAATTCGGTCTTAAGTTTTCATTTTATACGCGCCTAACATCCCTGAGAAATTATATACTCTCCGGTGATTAGATACGGAGTGAGAGTCGCACCTGAGATATCATCCCTAGCGGATGAGACCAGGGTACGGTTACAAAGTATCCATCTGGAGTAGCTAGTCTACAGGACACTTCTCCATCTGTTCAAAGATTACAGTAACAGAATTTGGCGACCGCGGCAGGACTCTCTAGAGTGTATTTTTCTCAGGCTTTTATTCTAGTATAAAATACCTTGAAGGAACACTTGAGTGTGGTTTGGGGGTTGTTTTATTTAAGGGCTTAGATAGATAGAGGGTATCCAGGAGGGGAAGGATTGAACCTAGCTGTGAACTGGCCACTCATAGTTTGGGGATTCCTAAAGCTCCCGGGGCCCAGAATCTCCTTTCCTTTTTAAAATGGTCCCCTTATCACCAAATACCCCTCTAGTGTAGTGTAGTTAATTTAATAAGTACTGTAATTAAAGAAAATCCGTTAAGGTTTATTCCTCTTAAGGTCCATTGACCTAAGAGAAGAACACCTTGGAGACAAGAGTAACCCTTGTCCAGGTGTTTCTGATCAAAGAAATTTTTTTCTTTGGTTCCGTAAGGTGCTTGCTGTTGTCTGCAGCAGAGCAAGCAGCCTCAGGTTTTAAACCCCTTTAGAGGTTTTTCCTCTGGGTCATAGAACGTTCGTGGCAAGGTTGCCATTCAAGGTCCGCCATTTTGAGAGGCCTCTTTAGAACGTTCGGGCGTGTCCGCCATTTTGTGGGTTGGCTGTCTGCCATTTTGTAATTGGCATTCCGTCATTTTGGCTGTCCGCCATTTTGTTATTGGGGAAGCCATTTTAGGTATAGAACGCGCCGCCATTTTAGGTTGGCTGTGGAACGTTCGGTGTGTCGCCATTTTGAGGCGTTCCACCATCTTGGGATTTAGAACGTTCATAGTTCCGCCGTTTTGTAGTTGGCTTAGAACGTTCGGTGTTGCTTGGCAACCACCGCTTTTGCTGCGCAGCACCTTTGCAAGGAGCTTGCCCAGCCAGTTTAATATTAGTTTATGGTAAATTTCTGCAGGACAGAGGCCTGATCAGCCTGCTGTTCCTGAGTAACCCAGAATTTTACCAGGTTTTTCCCAAACTTGTAAGGATAAAGTAAGGGTCTTATAAGTTTTAGCATGGCAGCTAAGAAGATACCGAGGATCTTTGGGCTAGATGGCAGCAAGCCGGCTGTGCAGATTCATAAAATTATTTTGGAACAAGATATTAATGTATTCATTAAAGATGTTAATTTTTGGGATGTGAATGATTTAAAAGGAGAAAACTGTTTAGATAACTTTAAAGTTATGTATGAAAATTTTGTAACAGCTAAACCTAAGCCTAGTATAAAACACAAGAAAAGAGCTCTTATACAAGGACTGGCTATAGTAACCAGATCTTTGGATGCAGAAGTAAAAGCCATTGCTAAACAGCTAAAGAACACATTAGAGATCAAATTGACACAGGACGTGACAATACAAAAATTAAAGAGTGATTTAACTTTGAGAGAGAGCAAGAATGATACGCTGCGCTCTCAAAGAGATATGTTATCTCATCAAGTTGATTATGTCCTCAAGAGATGCCAACAGTTAGAGGGGGATCTAACTGAGAAAGTAGCAATGTTTAATGATTCAAAGGCTACTGTTAGGCACCTCTTGAGTGAGAAAAGACAAAATACACCTGTCAATGTAGATCACTCTGGATGTCAGCATAGAATAAAAGAATTAGAGCAAAGATTAGGTCTTGCAAGGGGTTTTGTCTCTGCCATAAATGAAGGGGTAGAGAAAGATATATATAACAATACTATTCTAACTAATGAATTAGTGGAAGGAATGATGGAGCCCATCATTACAACCGAGGTGTTCCACCCTAATAATCCAAACCCAGTAGTAAAATATGAGAGAAGGGTTCTGTCACCAGAGCAGGCCAGAGCTGTGGGGCAAAATCTAGGGCCTTGCAGAAAAACGAATGCCATAGACTGGATGGCTAAACTAGCAAGAACAAACCTCACCAGTGATGACATGTTGGTTGTCCTTCGAGAATGTCTACTCCCCGAAGACCTGATTGCTTTTCCCGCAGACCTTGCCAACTCAATTAATCCAGACTTCAATCAAATGTACAAGGCTTTATACAATGTTTTCTACCCAAATGATGACATCAGGGGTAGATTCTATTCTGAAAAACAAAAGGAAGGAGAGAGACCTGAACTCTATTTCATCAGGAAAGAATTTCTTCAAAGATTAGCAGGATTGAGTACAGGAATCGATGGAAATATAGTACACGATACCCCTGAGTTCAGGAAGTCACTGTTTTTAGGACTACTTCCTTCCATTAAAGCCACCTTAAGCAACATGGATGTGGAGAGAATTCCATTAGAACTAATGAAGAACCGAATAAGAGAAACATTTGAGTGGCAAAGGCAAGCCGGGCTAATAAAGACAGTGGTCCCACCAAAAAGGATTGCTGAAGTCAAAGAAGCAAAGCCTCCAGTAAAAGGGAGAAGACGACCTCCTCCTCCTCCCCCAACACAGAATAGGGCTGAAGGTGCGACTCAATCTCATCAATTCCAATCAAGACAAAACATTCAACAAACAGAACCTTCAAGAATACCCTTTCAACCCACAAAGCTCTTCAGAGGAAAGAGGGAAGAATTGGCAGCTACCAGACAAGTCCTCGCTAATAGACTGTCCAGATACTTACCTTGGCCGAAGATTCAAGGAATGGACATAGACCAGATATTTAGTGAGTTGACCAGAATTGAACATGGTGGAGAGCACCTTCAGAACGTTCAGGTGCCACCCACTGGCAGCAGCGCCACCTACTGAAGAAGCCTAGATTGGCCTCAGCCCCTGCAAGAACTTACTAGGATAGAACATGATCAGTTTGGAAGACCTACTGTTCTAGTTGAACTGAGAGGCCAATTTGGGGCAACCAAGCAGAAAATGTTGATGGATACAGGGGCGTCCACTAGCATAATATGCACAAAAACATCACCTATGACAAAGAAATCTAACTATGCTTTCTCCAAAACCTTGCAATCTTATAATGGAAAGACATCAACGATTCCTTTTGCTTTAGATATAACATGTAGGATTGGGACAATAGAAGCCAAGATGCCTATCGGTTTGCAAAACCTAGACGGTGTCGGCATAATGGGAATAGATGCAATGAGAGAACTCAGAATAATTATTGATCTACCTAATAGACGAGTTCTTAGGGCAGGAAAACATCATTCAGATGCTGCTGTAGTCATCTCCAGTGTACATCGCTTAGGAGCCATCAAAGCGAGTGAGGACCTGAAAATACCAACCTGGGATGATGACATTCAAGAAGCCATTAAAGATCATGTAGCAGTGTTTGTGAGACACAAGCAAAGTTGTGGGAAGACCTTAGAAGTAGTAGATGTTCCTGGTCTGGATCCGAGACCAATGAAACAGTACAGGTACCCTGTAGAAGCAGAGAAAGGCATTGAAGAAACCATTACTAACCTGGTTTCTCAAGGAGTCTTAATAAAGACACAGAGTCCATGTAACTCCCCGATTTGGCCTGTAATAAAAGCTGATGGAAAAACATGGAGACTTACAGTGGACTACCGGGGTGTAAATAAAGTAACCCCGAGGATGGCTCCTGTTGTGGCCAAATTCCCTGAAATCATGGCCCAAATTGCTGAAGGCGCCAGATGGTTCTCGGTATTGGACATCAGCAACGCATTCTTTTCAATACCAATTGCCACCACTGCTTGGCATAAGTTTGCGTTTACATTCAGAGACCAGCAGTATACATTCACTAAGCTCTCCCAAGGCTTCCATAATTCGCCTACAATTTGCCATCGCACCATATGTAAAATCTTGAAAGATCTCCCATGTGCGAGACATGTAATGTCATATGTCGACGATATCCTTATTGCAACCGAAGACAAAAAGACACATCTAAAGGTGCTAAAAGAAGTTTTAGGAGCCCCGAAACAGGCTGGACTTTTAATTAATCCAGAGAAGGCACTGCTCGTTAGACAGAAGGTAGACTACCTGGGTGTACATCTTGGTCAAGATGGTAGAAGACCAGATCAATCCAGAGTGGAACTGATCTCAAAGTTACCTGCTCCAACGGATGTACACAGCCTCCATACGTTCCTAGGCCTGATCGGATTCTCACGAGATTTTATTGAGGAATTTGGTAAAAATGCCCGACCACTCTACAAATTATTAAATAAGAGACAAGAGTGGGAGTGGGGCCAAGAACAACAAAGAGCCTTCCAATATCTACGGACTGCCTTAATGAAAGCACCAGCTTTGGCGTATCCTAACCCTGAAAAAGAGTACCATCTTACCTTAACAACAGGAAAAGAAGCACTAGGAGCGGTTCTTTTACAACACCAGGGCACCTCTTTAAAACCGGTGGCCTATGGGTCGAAAACCCTATCTGGTGTAGAAAGACAGTACACTGCTTGTGAGAAAGAGGTATTGGCTCTGACATGGGCGCTAATCCACTGGGAATACCTAATTGGAAAGGCACCCATAGTCTTACAAACCAGTCATACCCCAGTAAGCTACATAATATCTGGCCAGGCTAATAATGGAAGAGTTAGCCATCCAAGGTTAGTGAAGTGGACACTAGCCTGTTGAATCATGACATCAAGATCGAGCCAACGAAGACCACATCATTGGTTCCATCAGTCCTTGCAACACCAATAAGTCCCGAACAAGATCATGAATGTCCAATTCCAATTCAAGTAGAAGCAACAATTAAATCACCTTTCAATTTACTGTCCAAATATGAGGATGTCAAGAACGAAGCTACTCATAACGCCTGGGTAGTAGATGGCACTTGTTACCGCCATGAAGGCAGTATAGTTACTGGTGCTGCAGCGCTCCATGCATCTACAGGAAGAAAGATTCAAAACCCTGTAAGTTTACCATCAGCACAAGCTGCAGAGATCATCGCAGTGATCCTGGCATTAGAGAATGCTGATACCACAGAAAACTTAGCTATTTGTACCAATTCCGATTGGGTACTTTTATAGATTGGATGGTCGTCTGGAAACAGCAAGACGTGCACTAACGACAGACGACCAGTGAAGTACGCTCAATTGTTGAACTATGCCTGGAAGTTAGCTGAGGCAAGAAAAGTGAAAACCTATCTCTTTAAAGTACGTGCACACAGGAAAGATCAAAAAGAGATATCTTTGCTTAATAATCATTTGGATCAATTAGCTAAGCAAGCTGCCGTTTTGGACAAGAAATTGACTTGGAATTTACCACCACAGCATGAGAAAATCGATGCTGTCAATGTTGCTCCACCATTAAGAGATACTGTGGACATTGTCAAGGTGCAAAATTCTGATAAGGAGATCAGCACGCTATTAAATCAGGGACAATATAAAAACTATAATATCAAGAGACATGAAAAAGGACCCATAATGGCTCAAGAAGTTGTGAATGGCCAAGATACTGGGATTCCTCTTCTGGTAATGCCAACTGCACTGAGAACAGACTTGATCGAACTAGCACACGCGCAAGGTCATTTTGGCCTAGAAAAGACCCTCTCCCGTATCAAGACAGTGGCTTGGTAGCCTCAGATAAGAGCAGAAACCGAAAAATACATCAATAATTGTTTAAGGTGTGCTCAAAATAATCCAAAAGCAATGAACAATCGTATCCCTTTAAAGCATCAATCCATCGATGGGCCTTGGAAGCGTATCCAAATCGACTTCATCGGACTGCTACCAAGGACTGGCAAGGGAAACGAGTATTGTTTGGTGATCATTGATCCATTCACCAAATGGATAGAGGCTATCCCCACTAGAAACTGCACAGCCAAGACAACAGCTCGTGTGTTATTAAATGAGATCTTCTCAAGATACGGATTACCATCAGTTATTGACAGTGACCAAGGGTCACATTTTACAGCAGAAATCATCAAACAGCTTTGTGTAGCGCTTGGTGTTAGACAGCGTTTTCATATCGCAGGACACCCACAGTCGTCTGGACTAGTGGAGCGTTCAAATCGTGTCCTGAAAACAGCTTTGAGAAAAGTTGTGGAAACTTCAGGCAAGAAGTGGAATGTACATCTCCCAATGATCCTGATGGCTATAAGGTCAACCGTAGGAGCACATAGCTACATGCCCTACGAAGTCCTCTTCGGCCGATTGATGAGAACACCATAATTATGGTGGGTCGAAGGAGGGGTGCCACCAGAAGGCTTCCATCCTCGGATAAAGACCTCCGAGTACCTGAAGCAACTACTGGAAACGTTGAGTCAAATTCAACGATCAGTGGCGGTTACCTTAAAAGGAAATATTCAGAAGATGGATAAAAGATTATCCGAAGAGCTAAAATTCCACGAATGGAGTGTCGGTGATAAAGTCCTATACTGACACTTCAGTGAGAAAAGTCATCCCTTATCTCTGAGATGGATGGGGCTTTGTTATATCATTAATAAAGCTGGCCCGACAGTGTACCAAATTGAAATACACACCAAAAAGAACTGGAAGATTGCTAAATGGTTCCATTCAAGTCAACTTAAGGAATGGAAAGGAAATTAGGACACGATAGCGGTTAGATAGTTAGGAGGGTTAGGAAGAAGTTAAACATCAAGAATGAAGATCATAACTAATACCCTATTATGTTTTGTCTTTACTTAGGAAAGTCATCAAGAAGGCCTTATTAAATACTGCTTATACATATAAGTAGAATGAAAGTTATACATCAATATATTGGGTATATAATACTGATTGTAGCCAGTGTTTGGACAGTTACATTAAGTGATGGAGTATCTTATTTTGCAAAACTAGTAATAGGGCAAGATGAGGTATGGAGATGTCGCGCAGGGGATATTCCATTAAAATATTGGAATATTATTAGAACCACTGCGAGTGACGAGTCTCCAACAGATCATTATGTATGGACAGAAGCGACATCTGTAAATCCCATCTTTAGTACCAAATACGTTGAGACCTTTAAAGTTCAACCAAATGACGAAAGATGGCAAAACAAAGTACCAGTGATCCCGGTATATGCTCCCCAGCGTATTACTCTCAGGGTCATCCGGGATAACAAGCATTGTCATCTGGAGATCCGTGATGAGAAGGTGGGAAACGTAGTTGCATTTTTCGTTAAGCACTACGATACCACCAAACGACTTGAAATTAATGTTCCGGGTTGGTTAGACGCCAGTGTTTACACCATAAGTGGAAAATGTAGGTGGGCTTTTACGAGTGAAAATCTATGTGTCAACAACAGCACAACAAGGTGTTTGATTGGTTGCACAAAAATATTATCTGGTTGGCCAGGGCCTCCATGTATATACATGGACGTGCTGTATACCCCAATAATTAGGAAAAAGCAAAATCAAGTGACATGGGTCATAAAAGTATATCACAACCAGAATGTCACGAATAATTTCCCAGCAATGGTGACATTCCCTACTGGAGCAGTCACAAACATCTTTTTAAGTTGTAGAGAAAATTCAAGGCCTAAGTTACGACTCCAATACGTGCAATCACCTAGTTGTGAGGAAAACCCACAACCTGCAACGTTTGTCTGTGTGGGACATTTCGTGGAAAATATCACCGAATCTGGTACCTGGGTGATATCCAGCATTTTTGGCGTACAATACTATATAAAAATACTGGTAGCAGAACCTCCCCAGGAGTATGAAATGGGCCCATATGTGGTAAAAACGAACATTGCTAGGCAGGTGTTGATTGAGCCAAAATATCAAATAAAATGGATACATGTACCTTTACAAATTACTACTATGAGCATAAAACCATCCTATCAAAAATTTGTAAGACCTCTGATGGATGGATGGGAAAGGTGGTTGTTGCAGATTGCCTCTTCCAAAATATCTCGGATTCGAGGCAGGCATGATCTGGCAGGTAAAGTGCTGGGCGGTCTTGGTACCGGCCTAGGCGTGGTATCTGCCATAGACAATGCCAGATTGGCCAAAAATATCGCCAAAGTTGCCTTAGGGACACAAGACATGGTCCACCCAATAGAGGAATCAATCCGGGGATTAGATAAAGTTCAACTTGATGTAGCAGAATTGCTCCCAATGTGGATAAAATCCCAGGAAGAGGATCATTTAAAATTAATCCAAGCCATGCAGGATATCCAGAATGAAACTGCATTGGCCTTGGCTTGTGTTCAAATTCAAAGCATGCTGTTAGAACTAGTGCGAAATATAATACGAGAAGCACTCACAGGCCATCTTCCTCTTGAAATCGCCACATTGGTAAAGAACATGTTCTCTCCATTCGAACAGGAGAATCCAGATTTGTGGACCATGTTACATTCTCAATTTGATCCTGTGTTGAATACCTTACATCTGATGATGTTAGCGGTTATAGATGCCCGTAAAGAAGTCATATTCCCAATAGCCACTCTGGGTATGTTTGTTAACGGTTCGGTACTCATGCCAACATTGGACCGAGCATGGGCATACGAAACCGGTGAGGGAACATTTGCTGCAGTTAATATGCAAGCCTGTTTTGAACATCTGAAAATGGGCTATATCTGCACAACCGGTTTATGGGATCAGGGTAACTTGTGTCTAAATTCGTATGAGGGAGAGTGCACTTACGAACTTCGCCCGGTACCACTAGAGAATAATATCTCAGTAGTAATTCAAGTGGATCAATCATGCTTTTGTATTCGCAGCCTATGCCGCGAATTCACCGTCAACAGATTCTATACTGTAAAAATGCCTCAAAGAACAAATCTCTGCCTGTGTAAGGTATTTGAGATCAAGGGGTGTGATATTAATCTGAAAATGACAGAGACCTCTTACCAAGAGATTACGGCTAAATATGGCATTATTAAGACGGTGGCCCCAGTCTCTTTGGGTCCAAGTTTAGAAGCGGTAAAATCAATGATGATCCACTCAAATTTGAAAGATATTATTAACAACATACATAATGTCAGCGAAAAGGTACATGTAGTGGTTCAACACGCTGCCAATAAAATTGTTAACATTGGCAAACGAATGCAGTCCAAAACCACGTGGTGGCAAACACTATTTGGTAACATCTTTGGTGACATTTCAAAAATCAGTATGGCGTCCCTGTTAACTAACCCTTTGGGCATTATACAGGCAGTCCCCGACTTACGTGGATCCGACTTACGTCGGATCCCTAGATACGAACGGGGTGAGGCAACTCCCGCACATGCGCAGCAGCATTCCCGGGGCTCGCTCACCTGGGTCCTAGGATCCTCCTCCTCCTCGGGCCGGCTCCGACTGGGGTCCCGCAGAGCTGCCGGGCAGAGGAAAAGTGCCTCCCCACACCCGCTGCCCCCCCACCCCCCTGCCAGCAACAGGCTGCCCCCTCCCCTGAGCAACAGGCTGCCGAACAGCAGACAAAAGCAGCCTCTCCGCCCCTCCTCCCCCTATACATGCTGGGCTCCCTGGGCAAACAAAGACTCCACCAAAACAAACAAAGTGCTGGCCTCATTGTGTTAGCAAAAAAAGGACCCTCCTCCTAGAACCCTGGGTGGTGTGTGGAAATAAAGCTATTAGCTCAAAGCATGGTGCAGAGCTGTTTGGTATTTGATGAGTTACTCCTTTAGTCCTGAGTTTGTCACAGGGACAGAAATAGATGTGAAATCTTCTGAACAGGGGAACAGACAGCAAAACAAACATTAGAGGGGAGTTAACCTTTCCCTATGCTATCCAAAACTAAAAAAAATGTTTGGCTAGAGTTTCCCCTACAATATGTACCAGTTCCGACTTACATACAAATTCAACTTAAGAACAAACCTACAGTCCCTATCTTGTACGTAACCCGGGGACTGCCTGTATATATCATTATGGCATTGGTAATCATATATATACTGGTACTCACTATCTATATCTGTTGTCCATACCGGAGATCTGTACCTATTTTTGTATTTAATTCTGCTGAGTAAAATGTGATGAACATCTTCTGTTTCTCCTCAGCTGTCCATCAAGGAGGGGAAATGTAAAGCAGAATAGCAAAAGAATGTAACAACTCCAGTTTTGTACCAAATATGTAACAATCCAACTGCTAAGTATTGTAACCCAATGAATGCAGTTTTATTTGAATGTGAATGCAAAGGTCTAATGTATGTCACCCTGTAAACACCTGTAAAGTGCAAAGGGACTGCACAATATTTTGTCGATGTGAATCTTATTATAAGTGTCTATATTTAGAGATTTGCAATGTCCCAAAATGGAGTCCAAAACTCCATTTTGAATTTAGAATGTCTTGGTACCATCCATTAAGGTCTAACATTCTGTTAAGGTTTAAACATCATTCACCTGTCGGTTGCCATTTACATAAATACATGAATATTCAGTAGCATTCTTAACACCCAATCAGTTTGTACCATGCTCAAGGTGCATCATTTGGCAGCCAATCGTTTTAAACCATTGCAGTCTATGCATATTCATGAGGCCAGGTTATAAAAGGTCTGTCCGAACGATGGTTCGTTCTGGTCCTCGGGCTTATCCTGAGGTCAGGGCGTCATTCGCGTCGGGATTAGGCTTAGGTTAGGAGTGAATGAGTATGAAAAAGGTCCTGTAAAGGTCTTGTCTTTAGAGAATTGGACGGAAGGTTCGCTTCTCTCTTTTAGGTTAGGTTAGTTAGTTTAGTAATTAGGTAGGTTAGTTCACATCGTCGTGTTTGTTCGTCAGGCTGCGTCGGGCAAAGCTTATCGGCCGTCGTCGAGTCTGTACGTCGGGCGCGTCGCGTTTTAACTTAGGGTTTTATTTTAGGTTAAGGTTAGAATAGGTAGAGACGGAGTCTAGCTTCCATCGCCGGTTCCAGAGGCGCCGAAGAGCCTGAAGAATCGCTCTTCATGGAAGGTGAAGTCTGCAATTCTGCCCAGCTCTTCGTGGGACTCCTGGCTGTTCCTCTCTTGAGGTCCGGAAGGACCGACGGATTGAGGTCGCCAGCTTCAACCCTGAGACAGCCAGCAAGGGACGCCTGGTCGTTCCTCTCCTGAGGCTTTCAAATAGCCAAGGGATCGAAGGTCGCCAGCACCACCTCAATCGTCCTCCCATCGCCGTAGACTCTGTAAGTAGGAATAGGGACCTGGAGGGACTTCCCCTCCTGGTCCATTTAATGTAAAAAGGGGACTGCCCCCTCATTTGTTCCTTCAAGGCACTGTTGGTTAAATTTGTTAAATAATATAGTCTTGTGGTTTTCACTGAAAATTCGGTCTTAAGTTTTCATTTTATACGCGCCTAACATCCCTGAGAAATTATATACTCTCCGGTGATTAGATACGGAGTGAGAGTTGCACCTGAGATACCATCCCTAGCAGATGAGACCAGGGTACGGTTACAAAGTATCCATCTGGAGTAGCTAGTCTACAGGACACTCCTCCATCTGTTCAAAGATTACAGTAACAACAGCTATGTAAAACTTGGTGCACAAAATGAAATTATAAATAAAAAAGAGTCTTCATTCATTAACAAAGTTAGTATTCAGTATTACATTTGAGAAATATTATCTTTTCCACCACATTATCACCCAGTCTGGCATGATGTGGGCGCATTACAATCCCTTCTTAGGCTAAATACCCTTTCAACCAGTGCACTATTGGCAGGAACCATAAACACACTCATAGCAGCCTTGTGCAACAATGGAAGGCTTTCTCCATGACTTTTCCAGAAAGACATCACATCAATTCCATCATCTATTGGGGGTATCTCAGCAGCTAGCTCTGGATAATGCCGTAGCTCATCATCAAAATTCCCTGGCTGTAGTGTGGTGGTGTTAGCTGGCCTTCGATAAACGTACAGTGAGGATGCATGTTTTGATTTTTTAACTAGTGGGCTATCAGAGTTTGAGACATTGTCACAGCCAGTACAGCTAGAGGCAGACAAACTGTGAGGATTTGAACAAAACTACTGAAGTTGTGAAACAATTTCTGCTTTCACAGCATTAGTTTTAGCATCATCAGAACTAATGTTTTCCAGACATCAGAAGCAAAAATTAGGGTCTAACAAGGCCACCAGAAAGTACAAGAAATGACTGAAAGCCAATAGTGATTTTTCTGTGTCATCCAAAGGATTTGGTAATGGTATCAAACCAGTATTAATGCAAATGCCAGTGAAACATTTTTCAATACTGCTTCTTAAAGCTGTAACCACGTTCCCTGAGTATGTTGGAATAAATTCCAAAAGGTGGTGGTATAGTCCAATTATTAATGGCACCACTGCTGAAATCATAACATGCACTTTATCTGTGGCATCCAGAAATGGCTGGAGTAGCAACGCTAGTTCTCTTAGTTGGGAATAATTCCTCTGTCTGGGTTTTAAATTGTACTGGTTTTGTTCTTCAAGTATGTGTTTCAGCTTTTCTTCATCCAGGGACAAAAAAGCATTTATTTGTCTGAGAGTACTGTTTCACCTGGTGGCATTGCTTTGGGGAATACTAGCTTGAATACCAAACCTTCTTTCAAAGGCTTCCTTGAATAGGGTACTTGTGTGAAGAAGGCTGCAGATTTTTGACACTTTTGCATGGGCACCATATAACTTCGCCTCCTTGAGACCATCCCCGACAGTGAGTTGCAGAGTATGAGCAAAGCAACTTAGTCTCTTAATTGGAGGTCCACTTGAGTTTACATGATGGATGACTGATGTAATGACTTCTGGGTTTAAGTCTTCCCATAATTCTTCATTTTCCAAAGTATCATCTTGCATATCAATTTGCTGCTCTGATTCATGGTTGTTAAATGCTATGGTGAATGCTTTACGCATGTTTGCAGCATTGTCTGTTATATCTGATTTTATCCTTGATTTTATAAGAATCACATATGTTCTCAAACACTTCTGCAATGTTCTCACCAGTATGTTGGCCAAGGAACCTTTCACAAGACAACAATTTTGTCACGAGTGCGTACCTTAATATCATGTGGGCTGTTACTCCCAAAAAGCCTCTCGTTCTCCTATCTGACCAGATGTCGAGCGTCAGTGCAATTGTGTCCACCTCAGTAAGACGTGCCAACACATCAGCTTTCACATTATGGTACAAATAGTCTTCAGTTCTGTCATAACGGAAGACTGACTTATTTCTCGTGAGTGGGGCTCCAACACATGACAAAATCGCTTGAACTGCGGTTTTTCTGCTATTGAAAGTGGCAGTGAGCAACCAATTATCAATTCCCTAACCAAAGAACTGACTCTTCTTCTTTGTTTGGGATGATTTATTCCATAAACACCTTAATCATCATGCTTTATAACGAAATCTGATATTTTACACTGTGAGGAGGAATTGATGGTGGTTTGTTGCAGATAGTTTTCATACTCACTGTGCTTTCATGGATGGGTTTTTATATGGCACAAAAAGTTGGAAGTTGTTGCAATGCCATCAGTAATTACAACCCCACAAAATCTGCACTTCGCTGATCATGTTTTCTCTTTTTTTTTGTCAAATCAATAAATCCAAAGATTATGACATTTTGAGTTTTCTTGCTCATTCTTCACAGATGGATATTAACTTTTTGATTATTTTAATATTTTTCTTTTTTTTCTTTTTGTTCACTTTGAAATTTCAAAAATGGCATATTAATGTAAAATTTCATAAATACACATACAATCAATAAGATTTTCACAAATCCCAAGCCAATAGACTATTTTCTCATTGTTGTCATATCTCAATGTTAAAAGCAGAAATTGCACCTACATGCATTCAAAACAACAACAAAAAAATGGAACATATTAACCATGTATTGCATCGTTTCGAAAGAAAAGTAACCCACAACAATGTAGCATATTATTGAGAAATAAACATGATATTTTTATCAATTTATTTTTTACAAATCTGAAATCTCGCATCTTCATGCGTATAATAATAGTTTACTTGACTGAAATACTTAGGATTGCCAGGTGTCCGGTATTCTATGGGACAGTCTGGTATTTCTGATTTTTCCGGCTGTGCATGGGACCAAAGCCTGGCGTGGGCGGGGGGAGTGGCTGGAAGGTGGGGCCACGATCGGCGCTAGGAGCCTGTGATTGTGCATGTGGAAGAAAACATTGTCCTCACTCTGAGTTTGTAAGCAACAAGTAGCCAGAGGCAGTTTTATTACGAGCTGCAGCAAGGGAAAAACTGGTTCGGACGGGGGGAAGCCCCCCCCTCCGAGGCAGATCTTTGAATACAAGCAATTATGAAGCAGTTTATATACTGTCTATTAAATATAATAACAATAACAATTAGTCTCCTTCCCATTACAAACACCAATGGCTAACAGTTATTTAGTTCCACCCAGATGCTCCTTATCTCAAGGTCCCTACCAGAGTCAGCATTCTATCCTTATCTCCGTATGGAGGCGAGAGGCGAAGGCAGCGTCTAATTACAGATCTTGCGTTGTCAGGCCACAGACTTAGCCTGACTCTTGCTCTCTTGTTAACAAGACCAAGATGGCTGCACACAAATTCCCTTATTCCCTTTTCCTGCCTCCACATGCAGAAGCCTGGCGGGGTGAGGGGAGTGGCTGGGATTCCCAGCCACTCCACCCGCCCGCCCCCGCCAGGCTTCTGATGTGCCCAGAGCGCCGATCAGCTGGGAGGCGGGGCCGTGAGACTCCCAGGCTGGGAGGCAGGGCCACGATCACTGCTCTGGGTGTGTCAGAAGTGGGGGGAGAGTTCAGGGGGAATGGCTGGGACTCCTAGCCACTCCCCCCACCCCTGCTAGGCTTCTGATGTGCCCAGAGTGGCAATCGCGGCCCTGCCTCCCAGCCTGGGAGTCTCAGCTGTGAGGCGGGGACGTGATCGCCGCTCTGGGCACATCAGAACAGTGGCATTTTTGGACATTTTTTCACCAAGTCATTTTAACAAAATTAGCAAGTCTCAAGTCAAGTCACAAACAATTAACCCAAGTCGAGTCACCCAGGCGACTTAAGTCGGACTTGAGTTCAAGTTGTGGGACTCAAGTTGTCAACTCTGCATACAAGAATGAGACTCTGATTTCAGCTGCTACGCTTATATGCTAGAGTAGTAGAAATAGCAAAAAGCCCATGAACCTAGGCATGAAGAAAGCAATCTTAGATCCCCCATACATTTCTATTAAAATTTGCTCAGGTATTAGGGTGATGCACATGCCTTACTAATATACTCGAGTTCTTTGAGGGGGTCAACAAGCATGTAGAGTAGGGAGATCCAATGGATATAGTGTACTTAGATTTCCAGAAACTCTTTAGCTAAGTCTACACTACAAGTTTTCTTGGCAAAAAATACGCTACTGAGGAACTCATTTGCATTAGTTATGATCTCATTTGCATATTTTCTGCTGATCCAGTTTTTCGCTAGGGTTTTTGCTCAAGAACAACCCTTTTCCCACATGATCGGTAAACCTCCTTTTGTGGGGCATAAGGATCTTGTGGGAAAAGGGGTTTTTGTGCAAAAAGGAAATGTTCACACTGCTTGTTTTTGCACAAAAACCCTAGCAAAAAAACCGGCTTGGCAGCAAATATGCAAATGAGATCACAACTCATGCAAATGAGTTCCACATTAGCATATTTTTTGCCAAGAAAACTCGTAGTATAGACATAGCCTTTGACACCATCCCTTACCAAAGGCTCTTAAGTGAAATTAGCTGTTGCGGGGTAAGAGGGAAGGACCTCTCATGAACTAATAACTGGTTAAAAGACAGGAAACAAAGGGCAGGAATAAATAGTCAGTTGTCAGAATGGAGAGAGGTAACTAGTGGTGTCCCCCAAGGGTCTGTACTGCGACTAATCCTATATAACCTATTTATAAATGATCTGGAGAAAGGGGTAAACAGTGATGTGGCAAAACTTGCAGATGATACTAAACTGCTCAAAATTATTAAGAACAAAGCATTCTGTGAAGAGCTTCAAAAAGATCTCACAAAACTAGGTGAGTGAGCAACAAAATGGGAAATGAGCTTCAATGTTGATAAATGCAAAGTAATGCACATTGAAAAAAACCTTCCAACTACATATACAAAATGACTGGGACTAATTTAGCTATAACCACTCCAGAGAGAGGTCTTGGAATCATTGTGGATAGTTCTCTGAAAACATCTACTCAATGTGCATTGGCAGCCAAAAAAGCAAACAGATTGTTAGGAATAATTAAAAAAGAAATAGAGAATAAGACTGAGAATATCTTATTGCCTCTATATAAATCCACGATACACCCACATCTTGAATACTGCATACAGATGTGGTTACCTCATCTCAGAAAAGATATATTGGCATTGGAAATGATTCAGAAAAGGGCAACAAAAAGATTAGGGGTTTGGAATGGGTCTCATATGAAGAGAGATTAAAGGGGGGAATATGACAGGTCTATAAAATCATGACAGCGATGGAGAAAGTGAATAAGGAAAAGCTATGTACTTGTTCCCATAACATTAGAACTAGGGGCCACCAAATGAAATTAATAGGTAGTAGGTTTAAAGCAGAAGGACATTTTTCTTCATGCAGTGCACAGTCAACCCATGGAACTCCTTGCCAGATGATGTTGTGAAGACCAGGACTTTAACAGGGTTAAAAAAAGAACTAGATACATTCATGGAAGTCAGGTACATCAATACTTATTAACCAGAATGGGTAGGAATGGTGTCCCCTAGCCTCTTTGTCAGGGGCTGGATATGGACTCACTTGATGATTACTTGTTCTGTTCACTCCCTCTGGGTCATCTGGCATTAGCCACTGTTGGAAGACAGGATACTGTTCTTTGGTCTCGCCCGCTAGGGCCATTCTTATTTCTATCTCTGTATTAAAAAAAAAATTCCCGTGGGACGACAGTGATGTCATCTACATCCTCTTGCTGCCGCTGTCGCCTCCATCCTCAGCCACTTGCCGTGGCCATCATTGGCATAATTCCCTCTGGGCTTGGGCTGCTTCAGCTCCAGCTCCTGTTTCACACCAGCGAGGAGCTGCTGGGGCTGAATTCACTCCGCCATCTGAACACGACTTCTCCCTAGGCTGTGCTGCATCACCTCCACCATGCAAGCCTGACCCTTCCCCCCTGGGCCATTCCGGGTGCCCTCTGTCATCCGAGTCCACCTTCTACCATCTGAGTCCAACCCTTCGCCCAAGCCGTGCTGGATCACCTCTGCCATCCAAGTCTGACCCCTCTCAGCTCCCTCACTCCTTCTGCCATGACCCCACATCTCCAGCCTCTTCCCCCATAGCCAGACACTCTGCCAGCCTGCTCCTGCCCCCTCCCCCGGTCCAAACACCTATCCCCAGAGAGGGGGTGGTGGTGAGAATAATGAGCAGAGAATGCAGCTCCCTAGTGTTCTTATATAAGAACACATGCAAATAGATAATGAGCTAAATGCATAAGCAACGGTGTGTTTTCAAGTTTTCTACAGGATTGGCCCTGCAATTTGCTGTATTGCCATTTTTAAAATTAACTGTGCAAAAGTACCATTTTGGGGAACTTAGTGGAAGCATCTGTACACAATAATTAAATTGCAGTGTTAACATAATTTTAACTGCCTTTATTCTTCCCCAGAAGACAAGATGTTGATCCTCTTCCTAGGTCTTCCTTAATCTGCGTTTCAGGTTTCAATTATCCCTTATTGTTCATCTAATTATTTGCTGAATTTAATTCCCAAGTAGACTATGGTTTTGATACCAGTTTCCATTCTGTAAATAAGACAGAGGAGTGCGAGCTGGATAATGCAGTTACAGCTTACCAGCTAAAATAATGCTGAAAATGGTAAATGCCTGAATCCTGAGCTCAGATGCACTGAAGAATTATTGCCCCTTTGCTCCCAAGTGCAGCTGCTTTAATTTCTGTGCCAGACTGAATGTGGGAGAGAGATGCCTCTGAATGCCAGTGCTTAGAATGGACATGCTTGATTGGTCCAAACATGAATCTATATACTCTGTAGCACACTTGTCTCCAACATTTTTAACCACAAGAGCACTTTTTCAATTTAAGTGCAATGTAAGATCTACCTCAAACCCAAATACCCTTTCTGCATTTCCTTCCCACTCATTCTCTGAGGCCCTGCCCTGCTCCACCCCTTCTCTGAGGCCTCACCCTCTTCACTCCCTCCCCCTTCTTCTCCCATTCTGACTCACTTTTAACAGGCTGGGATAGGGGGTTGGGGGTGTAGGCTCTAGTCTAGAGCCATAGATTTTGGAGTGGGGAGGAACTCCGGACTTTGCCCAGGGTGGGGTATTGGGGTCTGTGACGGGGCTAGCCTGCCCCGCACTGAGCAGGAGGGAGGGGAGCCCGTCTATTGGGTAGAATACGCCCCTCCCCCACAGCCTTACCGGGCATGCTCGCAGTACAGCCTCACTATAAAAGGCTGCCGGGCTGCTCAGTTGGGGCAGACCGCCGGGGAGGAAGGAGCTCTAGCCCCAACTGCAGGGCTGCAGCTGGACTTGCTGCCAGAATCAGAGCCAGAGGGACCGTCCTTATTGCTGCTACCATCCCTGGGGTGAGCATGCCCCCAACGCCGACTCCGGGGGGCTGCCCGCCCTGCTGCAGTGGACATCCCCTGTGCTGCTGCCCCAGAGACGGGACCGGCTGATGTTGCCACTGCCAGGTGGGACCTCCGTCGGCCATAAGGCTGGGGTAGGAAGCAACCCGGGGCAGGGAAAACCCTAGTGGGCTTGGTGTGTTTTGGGGAGGACCCCCTGCTGAGCCAGTGGTGGGAACCACCCACCATTAATAGGGCCCTGGATTGGGATCCAGTGGAGAGGGAGCCCCCTATCCCAACCCCTCAGGGCGTGGACTAGGCCTCCGGGCCTGTTGTGGTGGCTGCTGGACTAGGCCTTAGGGCCTGCTTTTAAACCCCCCAGACCAGGCCTCAGGGTCTGCGAGTTGGGTGGGCCTGCTTTAATCTCGGGGAGGAGAGGATGGGGTGGGGACCCCGCCACAGGGTCCAGGAGGGGTTTCAGAGTGCAAGCTCTGGGAAGGAGTTTGGGTGCAGGGAAACTCATCTCTGGGGCAGGAGGTTGTGTGCAGGAGGAGGTTCTGGGCTGGGACAGGGGTTCAGGAAGCAGCTGGTTCTGGCTCGGCATTAGTTAACTGAGATGGCTTCCGAGTGGTGGAGCAGTGGGGTTAAGACAGGCTTACTCCTTCCCTGGCTCTGCAGTGCTCCTGAAAGCAGCTGGCATGTACAGCAGTGGCTCCATGGCACCATGTGCTGCCCCTCATCTACAGGTACTGAGCCCACAGCTCCTACTGGCTGCGGTTCCCCGTTATTGATCAATGGGAGCTGCAGGAGTGGTGTCTGCTGGCAAGGACAGCATGTGGAGACCCCCTGCTCTGCCTCTCTCAGGGGCTGCAGGGACATGCCAACCACTTCCAGGACCAGCAATTACAACAGGGATAATTACTCCAGCCACAACAGGTTAGGCATTTTAGAACTCGCTCCTCAAATAATTAAATTTAAGCATAAGAGAGAAATGAAAATTGTGAAATGCACAGACCAGTCAAAACTCAAAAATAAGCCATTTTGCAAGCAGTAACAGAAGAAACAACAACACCCCACATATGTGTTGGGTCAGGAGATGAGCATGAAGGACAGTGTGTGTTTGCGAGTGACAGACACACATAGTGTGTGAGAGTGACAGAGATTTGCATTGCCAAGCTCCCTCCATCCCCTTCTCTGTGTGTGGAGATAGGGTGTCCCTCCTCTACTGTACCCTGACATCAGCCCCACTCGTCTCCCTCCCACACAGCAAGCAGGAGGCTCCCAGGGGGGCAGCTCTAAGGCAGAGGGCAGGAGCAGCATGACAGTGGGTGGAGGGGCAACGGAAGTACCAGTGTTTGATAGCTTCCTGGCCATACCAGGCAGGATCACCTGTTAGAGGCTCCAAGATCTACTGGTAGATCAATCTACTGGTTGGTGACCACTGCTCTAGCAAGTATATGTAGCAACATTCACCAGTTAATTGAATCATTTACCTTGCAGATTATGAAATGCAGCATTTGTTGAGGGAAGACTTTTAATTTTGAGGGATGATAATTTATAATTGATTGCATAATGTTCTTATTCTTTGAGCTCAAACTGCTTTATGAAGGTAGATAAGCTGTATTATTATTCCCCATTCTGTGGGTGGTGTGAGTCACAACAAAAGTTAAATGATCTATCTGACTGCACACAGGAAATCAGGGGCACAGTTAGAAGTGGAACTTAGGTCCTCTATCTCCCAGCTAGTAGACCATGATGGTGATTTCATTCCAAATTCTATTGCCAAAAACAGGAGACTGAGGTAAGAGGTGTTATCTGCAATATTGTCATTTTACATAATGATACTGATCACGAGAGATGCAGATGACCAATTTGTTGCCTTTAAGGGCATCTGTGTACATAGAATAGAGACTGGTGGCTTCAATTTAGACAAGTAACTAAATGCATGACAGTTTTATGTAATACAATTTATCTGAAATGCAAAGGTGGAACTGCTTATAGGGTGGTAAGGATTTGCAATATGACAGCTGAATCTGGTCCACAGAACCTAAGAACTGGAAGTTCTCTTGCAATGAGCAATTGTGCGAACGTGCTACAGCTAGACATGGAGATAAAAAAAATCACTGACATATGCCCCCCACCCCCTCAAGGCAGCATTTTAAAGATATGGAAAATCAAATACACAAAGAACAATTAGAAAAATATGGTGTGGAAAAAGAACAATTCTGCCAAGTCGGGGGGGGGGGAGGGGGGAAGAAAGCCACATATAAATTAGTAACAGAACTGGATAAGATGAGCAAAGGAAACTGCAGTATAGGAATGAGTTATTTTAGCATGTTAGAGAGAAATATTCAGGAGAAAGTGACGCATGTGAGTTTTTGGGTTTGGATTTTTTGTTTGGTTGTGTTTTTTTGTTTTTGTTTAGGATATGCACAGAGCTAAAAATCTAATGAAGCAAAATTTAAGAAACAGCATTTAGAAGAAAAGGTAAATTCTGCAGTTAATGGATGAACTAGAATAAGACAGGAATACTATCTAGGAGCCAATAAATAGAAGAATGCATTAATAGATTTTTAAGATCAGAAGACTTTGGCCTTTTACATCTGGTTACATACCATAGCATCTAACCCAGTAATTCCTCATCTGTCACATAGAATGAGCTATACCATATCTTTAGAATGACACCAGCTTTTAATTTAAAGACTGCTGGTGATAGAATCCATCCTGTCCACAGGTGAGCTGCTTCAATGGTTAATTCCCCTCACTGTTAAAAAAGCATACCTTTATTGCTAGTCTGATTCTATATACATTTGGGTTTCGCCCACTGGATTAAAGATCTTTCCCCCATATAGCGCCTTATAAGCAGCAGGTGAAAATGAAGAGGCATGAGCTAAACTGCATTTTTTGTAAAAGAGGAAAAAAAATGAAACATTAACAATATGCTATGCTGAAAGAAAGAGATCAAACAAACTTTGACAAAGGGTTGGGAAAGGTACTACAGTCATCAATGTATTTTGTAGAATATGAAGTTAACTTAAAGACAGAAATTCAGAGCATTTAACTGCAGTAAACTGGAAAGAGTTAGTACTTGAAGCTGCAAATACTAGAAGATCCTTCACTTGAAAGAACTTGAACTGAGAAACTGCATCAAATGTTGAAAGGAATAAGCTGGAAGGAGAGAGGTTTTTAGGAAGAGAAATGGAGCACAGAAAGTATTCCCAGAAGGTGTTAAACATAAGTTGACAAAGTCTTTCTTGTTCAATTGTAACTATCTAGTTTTCCTAAATATTTATGGACGAATATGTGTAACCCTTCTGCGAGGTAGCGCCAGCTGCAGCCAGGGCTGGGTTCAATATCTAGGGGTTCCTCTCCATCCATCCATCCATCACAGAAATGGCTTGAGCCTCCACCCAGTAACCTGGGAAATTCACACAACACCTTGGGGAGGCAATGCCTCCCCACTTGCTAGCACAAGGTCTGAGTACAGATGAAGGCCACTCCTGGGCAATGTGTGAACAAATGTCACCAGTTATATTTGTTTGAGGACATGGAGAAGACTCTGGAGCGTAGGCTGCTTGGGAGACAGCTCCCTACACCTTCCCTTTTAGGAGTATAAGGATTTCTTAAGTGGGGGAACATGGAAAGGTCCTGTAGTCATGAGAAAGTGCATGAGTTTAAGAAAGGATTCTTTAAATCAGTGACGGTGTTGCTGTAGCTGAATAGGTTAGAGGATATGAGAGAAGGTGGAAAAGGCCTGTAGAAGAGCTGTGGAGCTCACAAGCATGTTTCTTTCACTAACAGAAAAGATCCAATAAATGATACATCAGCATTCTTCTTGTCTCTTTGAATTGTCACTGAGCTGCTGGTGTGATTCTAGCCCGGGGGTCCCAGCCATGGCATGAGGGGGTAGGCCACATCCCCATGAGGAGGGCCCTGATGGTGGCCTTTCCCATACTGAACTGGTTGCCCACAGACCAGTAACTGTCTGTTGCGAGCTTCCAGATGGCAATGGTGACCTGCTTCTCTGGGGGGAGGGAGGGAGGGAGGGAGGGTGGGTCGCATCTGGGTGTCGTGTTGTTAGCAGGGGCGAGCCAGGCACACAGCTCCATGAACATCTCCTGCCTCATCCTGAAGTTATGGAACCACTGCTGGTCATCCCATTGCTCCATGACCAGCTGGTCCCACCAGTTGGAACTGGTGTCCAGCCTCCAGAACTTTCTCTCCACCATGGGGTGTAGTTGCAAGGGCGTTGCTCCCCCACACAGGCAGAGGCTCTCAATGATGAGCTCGGAGTTGAGCTCATGCAGAGCCATGATGGCAGCCTGTAGAAACTGCAGCATGGCAGCGTGGGGCCATCACACGTCCAGGGGCAGCTCTGGCTCCATGGCAAGAAGACAGTATATACCTTGAAGCAGGGCAACCAGAGCATGTACTGCAAATGCTTTGCTGTCCCTCATAGAGGTAAGCAAGCAGCAGAAGATGAGAAACATCTGTTTGGGGGGGTCCCTTTAAGTATGTGTCTCAGCCTTAGGCGACAGCACCCGGAAGCAACTGCTGACTTATTGCCCTGCGTGAACTGGTTCCGGGTGGCTTTAAATGCGAGATAGCATCCAATCAGTGTGGATGCTATCTTTCAAATCAGCACACTGCTACTTCATTGCGCTTTTTGCATATTGACATGCTATTTCAAAATAAAGTTTTCCTGGAAGATCTCTTCTGGAAAAGCTTATTTCAAAAGAAGCCTGCAGTCTAGATGTAGTCCAGGTATCACGCTGGATTCTTTATTAGTGACTATTTTAAGATAAAAATTGGAGGCTTTTCTAAGAGATGCTCTAGGTATTATTTTGGGGACGTTCTCCTGGCTAACACAGGACATAACTCAGAGTGGTCTCTTCTGCCCCTGGAATCGATGTTTCAGACCTGAGAATTACAAAATTATTTTGAAAAATGTATCTATTTAAAAAAAAAAAACCACACTCCAGGCAGTGCTGAGGGCTGCCCGGTGACCAGCTTTGTTAGCTGCTCCTGAGATGTTTGTTCCAGGTGGCGCTGAAGACTGTCTGCCCTCGGCCCCACCCCTTCCAGGAGCACAGTGCTGCTCCTCACCCACTCGCCCAGGACTTAGGTGTACTGGTAAAATCCTGAAGCAAAATACAGGACTATGTAGCACTTTAAAGACTAACAAGATGGTTTATTAGGTGATGAGCTTTCGTGGGCCAGACCCACTTCCTCATTATGCCTATGAAACAATGTTAACAGATTACAATAATGGCACTTTTTTGCATAGTGAATAGGGAAGATTGAGTTGCTTTAGGTGCAGAAACACAGACCTCGTTCCCTCTTCATGGCGCAATCATTGTAATCTTTTGAATACATTATATATGTCATTTTTCAGCATGCTAGTAACTTCTGTAATCAGCCCAAATGTACAATTTTTCATTGTAGTGTTTAAATAATCATTTATAGGGACAGATTTGAATGTGACATTGAATTTAAAACAATTTCTCTGTCTAATTTTGATCAGGCATTCTGTTTAAACGTTTTACATAAATACAAATAAAAATGTATTACAATTCAACTCTTATAAACGTTAAATTGCCCTTCATTCAAAGTGAAACCCAGATGTCCTCTTTCCAAGTTATAAATGTCAACAAAAAGACGCTTTCTCATTAGGGTTGCCAGGTATCCAGTTTTGAACAGAACAGTCCAATATTTGAGCTCTCTGTTTAGGAAACAAATTGAGGGGAAAAAAAATGAGAAAATATAAGTCTGGTATTTTATAAATAAGATGTAATATAGCTTGTGATGTAATGTCAAGCGTGTCCGGTATTTTTGTTGAAAACATCTAGCAACCTTATTTCTCACTAGAGCAACCTTTTTCTTAACTTTCCAAGTACTTTCCTGTTACTCTTATTTCTTTATATTTTTTTACTGTGTTAATCTTTGTTGACAAATTTTATCCTGTATTAATCTAATTTGTGGTGTTGCATTGAGTATTTCTCCATAGTATGCTTGGACAGTTGTCCTCACTTCTTTAGTTTTTGAATAAAGTAGCTCTTCTACACATCATTATTTGTATTCTATTAGTATTTAGATGCCCCAACTGAGATTAGGGTCAGTTTGTGCTAGGTGATGAACACACACATAGTTAGAATTAGTCTCTGCTACAAAGCGCCTGTAATTCAACTACAGGAAGGCAGACAAAAGATGGGAGGAAATATCTCATTTTACAGAGGGGCAAATGAGTTAAATAGAGATTAAAATGATTTGCACAGTGCACACAGGGCGTCAGATGTCCTGGGTCCCAATTATTTTTCCTTTCTAAGAAATTTTCTATATATATATATATATATATATATATATATATATATATATATTTAAGTGGAAAAATGTTATGTTGTTTTGCTGTTTTAAGGTAATTTTCATTAACAAATCTGCCTGAACTCATATTTTAGAATGTCTCTATTCCTCTAAACAAGCACAGTTATACCACAGACATAAATGATGATAAATTGAAAGTGAGTGTAGTAATTGCCTTTTCCTCGTTATTGCCACATAACTGTCTGAGATGTATGTGCAATATTAAATGTTGAGGTCATTAAGAAAAAAACAAATCAAAGTAAATGAAATAAGCATAATGTACTCATGGAAATAGAGGGGTTAGAGTCAAACTTGTTTCAATGTAAAAATTGGTCGCAGTTTGAAAAATGCAGAAGCTTTGCATTAAATTGATACATTTAAGTCTAAGAAATGGACAGTATACACCATGAAAAGTACTAAAGATCAACCACTGAGAAATTTTAAGGTTAAATAATAACCGTGAACTGGAGAACAGGCTTTGGAAGGTAAACAAAAGAAATGTAAAAACTATAAAATTAGCCTGAAAAGAGAATTAATAAGAGATTCAAAAGTATGTTGAAAAGCAAATCTTCTAATTGCTTATCAATTCTATTTTATTTCATAACTACAGAAATGATAAAGCTGAATTTGCTCTAAATTACACTGGTGTCAATCAGGATTAATGCCATGGTAGTCATTGGGGTTATGCAGGTTTAAAAATCAAGCCAGACACTTTGTTAAATAAGAGAATGTTGTATCTCAAGTACTGCCTTTTGCTATTGTTTCCCCATATACAGCTATCTAAATTTTGTCACATGAAATACAATGAACTTTTGCATCACGTAATTAAGTACATTAACAATGTTAATTTTCTATGGTCCGATGAACATAGTAATTCCTTCATCTAAAGAATTAGATGGTCACCAGTTGATGACCATTTGAGAGCTTACACTGGAAATCTCTCCCAAAAGTTTGAGTCTTGAAACAATAAGCCAAATGTGATGCTACATTCTTTACCTGCTGGTGTTCTTATCTTAAATGAGAATATTGCTATTTTTAAAATGAAGAATGATTGTAATCAGAAAGGATATTTGCCTTTTTTGGTTAACCATTTCTAGGGTCCCATTTTATTCCATTTTGAGCATGTAACACCAAGTAGGGAAGTATTATAATATTTTAACAGAGTGGCAACTGAGGAAGGGCAGGTTTCTAGCAGCTAATAGAGGGATTAATGTAGCTCTGCTTGAAACCCTGGTATCAACGTTATGCACTAACATGGTATATTGGCTTTTGACATGGTATATAAAAAATAAAATAGTGCTAATATTTAACAGCCCAGAAATCGAGTTACAAAATTTGCTACTAAGATCTACAAAAATGTTTTCTAACGTCCCATATAAGACTTGCTAAACAAAAGTTTTTCCTACTTTATGGTGATTCAAAATGATTTGGTAAGAGACAAAGTGTTCATCTGCAGATAAATTGAAAGACAAACATGTTGATCCAATTGCTATAAACATTTATATTAATGCGTGGAAACTTGAATTAAACTGCCAAAAAAGATGCCATTCCAAGCAAGTACTGAAGATCACCAGAATTTGTTTTTACTTCTTCTCTATCACCACACTAACAATTTGTTATCACTGTTATAGTACTAACTTGATGAAAATGTTTACTCTGCTTTATCATCAGCATAACAGTGAAATCATAATATAGGATTATATGATTTATCAATCACACAGATTTTAAAAAATGGTCTCAACCCTTTCAAGCCTCATGATTACGAATTAAATGAATTGGAACTAAATTTACCTCAAATTAACAAAGGCTATTCTAAAAATATGGTTTGAAGTCAGTGCAAATCTCTTCAAGACAGGCCCACTACAGACTGCAAAGAGGATCAAAAGGAAATCAAGGACAGCTGAGAAGTGTGAAGAAAAACTGAAACATAGCCTCTTTCAGTAGCAATCAAAAACCATTACTTTTATAAAAAGTGTTCAATATGTTACTTTGCTATGTATGCAAAGTGGGTTGCAATGTTTCATATAGGATCAGTTACATTAGATGGTCACAAATGAACCATCTTCTCCATTATGTATGTTAGAGTATATTAGAAGTTTGGCAGTATTAATCACAAAATTAATCACCAGGGAGTGAAGAAGCTTTAAATTAAAGCCTGTTAAAATTGTTCAGAATAATTTCAAGAGAGTCTCAATAGTAATATAATTTGTTTAAAAATGCTTTCAACTACTAATTTGGAATAAAATAAAGGGAGACTGTTATAGGTTTTATACATTACACTATTTCAGTGACAGCTAATAAAGGTACTTGTTCCAATGTACAGAATTCTCATTTGAGCTACTCAGTAAGATCACTGCAATGGAACTTCAGAAGGCTTTGCTGATAAAGAGTTCTCTCTAACTTTCTATGAAAGTTACAGAGAAATCATTGTGACCATTTTAAGTGGGATAACAACAGTCTGTAAATGGTTGCTGTGGATTAAAGATTCAAAGTCTATTAATATTGCTGAGGGCTGTATCCCCTGCTCACTACACTTGCCAACCTCCCTCTCTCTGGGGGAAGGCAGCCCCTACTCTCCCCTACAGGGGGTAGGAATGGTGTCCCTGGCCTCTTTGTCAGAGGCTGGAGATGGATGGCACGAGACAAATCGCTTGATCATTGTCTTTGGTCCTCCGCCTCTGGGGCAACTGGTGCTGGCCACTGTCGGCAGACAGGCTACTGGGCTAGATGGACCTTTGGTCTGACCCAGTACGGCCGTTCTTACGTTCTCCCTCTCCCCCGGTCACCGGACTGAAGCTGCACCAGCCCCAGCTCTCTGCATCCCCGGCTGTTGGGCCAAGGACATGCCAGCCCTGGCTCTCTCCCCCTGGCTGCCAGGCTGAGGCTGCGGTGTGGCAGTCCAGACTCTCCCCCGACCCCTCTGGAGCACTGGGGAGGGGAAAGGCCTTGTGGCTGAGGGTGGAGACAGGCAGCGGGATGCAAAGTGACATGATGCCACTCTGTCTTCCTGCAGGGAAATTTATATATATAGAGAGAGAGATGAAAAAGCATAGCAGCCAGAACATTAGCTAAAGCTGTATAATATTTAAGAACCTCTAGACTCCAGTTCTTAAAAAGCCCTTAGCTTAGTTATTCTTTATTTGGATTCACAACACCAGTTTTGAACTTGTATCTTCCTCACCCTTAAAAGGTTCTAAGGGAAATAACAGGAAACATTCTGTACCAACCTTTTCAAATGGCTCTCTTCATTCTTGATAAACACTCCTATTTCTCATGTGTAACCTTAACTCTTCATAAATAGAATGTCTCATTGGCTAGCTTTGCTCTCAGAAAAGCAAAATCTTTATCCAACAAGAGCTTATGGAAGAAGTGTTGACCAGCCCTCTCTGACAAAAGCCCAAACAAACCATTATGATAAATGGTTGCTTAATAGCCATGGCTGCATCAGATAAGAGTTTAGCCTAAGGATCACTTTACTGTTTTTAATTTTAAATCTTTGATTCTTTTGACAAACCTAAAAATGGAGGCATGGAAAGATAAGAATATAATGTACAAAAGTCATAAATATACAATTCATATACTATTCTGAAAGCATTTGTAACCAGATTTCTGGATAAGGGAAAGAACATGCCTGAAACTAAGAGATAAACAAAGGACTATTAACTTCAGTGGAATTTCACCTGATTTATATCTGTGTAAATGAGAGGCCAATCTGGTCCATTAAACCTAATTGCATTCTGTCATGCTCTAGAACTCTGAAAAGAACTCTATTCATGAGACTGTCTAATAAACTGTTTTAATTTCTAAAACACAGCCATTCATTATCAGGTTGTCTTCATCCCAACCCCACATTTTCCTTATCTTGCTTTAATTCTCATCTATTCTTTTCATTTTTGAAATTTATTTTTTAGTTTTTCACTAGCCACAAAGGCTGACAAAGAAGCAATTTCAATACAGTGCTCAGATTATTGGTATTGTACCTGGTAATTTATAACTGCAGTTCAGCAGCAGACAAATCATTCCACATGTGGAATATTTCAAGAAAGTAAAACTTAATTTGCTAGGTTCCATCCCCACCTTGCTTTAAAGTAAAGCCTTATTGGTGTCATGATATTAAAAAGTTGAGCTTCACCCACAGTTTCTAATGGTTTTCCAGTTTTCTGTAAAATATCATAAATTTGAAAAGCTTGCAAAAGAGCAATTAAAAAAATAAATCAGAATATAAATAGATGCCTGGCTTCTCACAGTAGCTGTTTTATTCTTCCTCATAGAGACTGAAAGAACACTGTGTGTTTGGGTATGTCTACACAGCAGAGCTAAAGTCAAATTAACCTATGCAACATCAGCTATGTCAATTGTGTAGCTTAAGTCAAAATTGCTTAATTTGACTTTTGGCCGCATCTACGCAGCAGGAAGTCTAAGGAAGAATATTACTCCTCATGAAATGAGGGTTACCATGAGTCAGAGTAAAGTCCTCCAGCTCAACATTCTTTTGAAATAAAGGCTTGTAGTGTAGACAAGCATTGTGTTGTTCCAAAATAACACTGCTGTGTACACTTACCCTTTGTGAGACTAAGAGGTTGCCAGATGGCCAGGCTGTCTAAGTAGTGCAGGCATATACTCCTCTTCTTGGGCAACTTTAACTGTCACCCAAGCTCTAGGGCCTTCTCCTCATTCTTCTTTCTTGTCTCCAAATATTGCTGCTTCTGCTTTCATAATATTTCTAAGATTCATCCTTTTCGCTCTATCCCTACACTTAAAACTCACCCAGACCTTCACCAGCTCCCACTTTGATTATTTTCCGGCCTTCTGAATTGCCCCTTCCAATCTATTCAGAGCAATGCTGTTAAGATCTCTGAAATCCATTTCACCTGCTTGCCGAAATCCTCCATTAGCTCTTCCTATGTCACCACATCGAATTCAAGCCACCTGGCTTCACTTTAAAAGGCCTGTCACTGCTCTGGTCCTTCCCACTTCCCCCCTTTTGTTTCCTATGGCTTTGGCCCTTCCCTTTGCCTTGCCAGTGTTGACAGTCTCGCTTTTCCATTTTGTTTCTCGCTCAAATGCCCCTACATTCTTTCGTGCTGACTCTTACACAAGGGCTACGTCTAGACTGGCATGATTTTCCACAAATGCTTTTAACGGAAAAGTTTTCTGTTAAAAGCATTTGTGGAAAAGTGTCTAGATTGGCACGGACACTTTTCCGCAAAAGCATCCATGGCCAATCTAGACGTGCTTTTGTGCAGAAAAGCCCCGATCGCCATTTCCACGCAAGACAAATCTGAGCTGTCTACATTGGCCCTTTTGTGCAAAAGAACTTTTGCCCTAACGGGAGCAGCATAGTATTTCCGCAAGAAGCACTGATTTCTTACATGAGATCGTCAGTGTTCTTCCGGAAATTCAAGCGGCCAGTGTAGACAGCTGGCAAGTTTTTCCGCAAAAGCAGGAGCTTTTGCAGAAAAACTTGCCAGTCTAGACACAGCTAAGGTGTATCTCTGTGTTATGAGAAGACTGGGTCTGGTATCTACTCTGTCTACAGCCATCTTGTGCACTTAAATTGCTCTCCTCCCCACCCTATTGCTGGAAAGGAGGACACCACAGAGTCAGGAAAAAGATCTCACCTTGCTTAGACAGACAAAGATCACTGCAAGCTGCAGTTTTACAAACTGGAATGGATAAGTGAAAGGCCAGATTCATAAGATAGAGAACGGGTGAAGAAGAGGCAGGGGATGTGGAAAACGGATACAGATTCTGATTATCTGTGTTTGTAAAATTTTTTCTGAAGCTGGTTTGCTGATGAGTATAATGAATTGTTGTTAGGGAAACTGTTAGCTTGTTAGCGGTCATTACAAATTATGTGCTTTGTCCCAGAAAAATCTATAAAGAGTTTAGTTAGAAAGTGTGCTTAGGAGCGGTCTGAAGAAGCTTTTCTTTGGGCAAGGAGCTTCCTAATAGGCCCCTAGAAACCTGCTCACTTGAAACCATCTCAGATTTTCAGTGTATATATAAATTTTTGGGCTGCTAATCTTTGTGCGCATGTGCATGTGTGTACAAGGCTATGTCTAAATGATACTGTTTTTCCGGAAAAAGCTATGCAAATTGTGAACTGCAATTTGCATAGCTTTTTCCACTTCTTTTTTTCAAAGAGGCCTTTCTGACATTTGGCCCATCTACACTAGGCCAAATGTTGGAAAAAACTCCTTTTCCGGAACATCCCTTCTTCCTTGTAAAACGAGGTTTACAGGGATGCTGAAAAAGTGTCTGCTCTTCTGAAAAAAATTTCAGAAGAGCAGACGCATTCCCTGGATGAGGCAGAGTTTTTCTGGGATACCAGAAGCATCCTGAAAAAATTCTGTAGTGTAGATATAACCTGAGAGAGAGGCGGGGGTTTGCCCCCATTTCTCTTTCTACCAGAAAGGGAGCTAGGGAGCCCAGGACCTCTGCCTTGCAGTGCAGTGGTGCTATAGCGTCTCCTGTCTGTCAGAGAGGTGGTCTTTAGGGGTTTCATCCCTGCAAAAGTACCTGCCAGGACTTGGGGCTTTAGCAGGAGTGGAGCAAAGCCCTGAGTCCCAGCAAGGGTACCCCAATTGTCAGACTTCTGAAGACTGTCATATGTGGCTTGAAGGGCCAGTAAATTTATCCTTATAGAAATACTGTTACCTAAAAACATTCTTGTTTGTACTGATCGTTTATCAGACAGAGGAGCTGTGGCCTATTGACTTATTCCTGACACCTGTCTAGAAATAAATAGTTCAATTACCACTGTTTTGGGTTCTGAGAACCTTGGGTAAACATCCTCATTGTTGAGCACTAATTCTATAGCAATTCTGTTTTTTTTCTAGGCCTCTAATTCTATTAATTAGCTGTTTCACTGACACACAAAGATTACTCATTGAGTCGAAATTGTTCAAACAGCGAGTTCCTTCAAGTATATAGTTTGCTGTTGGCTGTCTGTACTAATTCAGTTGGACAGTTGTAAAATAGCTAGAGAGTTTCCTGCATGCACATAGTACAAATATGCACTATTTGTAGCTTTTGGCAATGAGGAACTTTATCATATTATTATTTCTATATGTACACAGCATTTTATTCCTTCTGAAAATAAGCATTAAGTGAGAAATGGCTTGCCAATGAAAATGTCAGCCATGTTTCTATTTCCTGCCTCCACAGTTCCTATTTACTTTTCAGGATGCCAAATTTTGGAGGGGGCCTTTGTTTCACTGTGCTTTTTCCTGGAAGTACTACTTTTAGAAGGAGATGTGTCTCAGAATTAGTGAGTCAGCATTTCTGAGGCCTGTACTTCAACAGCTTTAATAAAGATGCTTCATGGTTCAAAGAATGGGTAGCCCACCATTCTACTTAATCCTTCCTCAATTTTCATCCCAATACTAGTCCCTTCTTCTCCCTATTCAGATATCTTATTACTTTTACTCTTTCCCTCCCTCCCCCCATATTATATCTATGTAGTATTGTCTGGCCTTAGAATCATAGGACTGGAAGGGACCTTGAGAGGTCATCGAGTCCAGCCCCCCTCAAGGCAGGACCAAGCTCCGTCTACACCATCCCTGACAGATGTCTATCTAACCTGTTCTTAAATATCTCCAGAGAGGGAGATTCCACCACCTCCCTTGGCAATTTATTCCAATATTTGACCACCTTGACAGTTAGGAATTTTTTCCTAATGTTCAATCTAAACCTCCCCTGCTGCACTTTAAGCCCATTACTCCTTGTCCTGTCCTCAGAAACCAAGAGGAACAAATTTTCTCCTTCCTCCTTGTGACACCCTTTTAGATATTTGAAAACCGCTATCATGTCCCCCCTTCATCTTCTTTTTTCCAAACTAAACAAGCCCAGTTCATGAAGCCTGGCTTCATAGGTCATGTTCTCTAGACCTTTAATCATTCTTGTCGCTCTTCTCTGTACCCTTTCCAATTTCTCCACATCTTTCTTGAAATGTGGTGCCCAGAACTGGACACAGTACTCCAGCTGAGGCCTGACTAGTGCAGAGTAGAGCGGCAGAATGACTTCGAGTTTTGCTTACAACACACCTGTTGATATTTTTTGCAACAGCATCACACCGTTGACTCATATTCAACTTGTGGTCCACTATGACCCCTAGATCCCTTTCCGCCATGCTCCTTCCTAGACAGTCGCTTCCCATCTTGTATGTATGGAACTGATTGTTCCTTCCTAAGTGGAGCACTTTGCATTTCTCTTTATTAAACTTCATCCTGTTTACCTCTGACCATTTCTCTAACTTGCTAAGGTCATTTTGAATTATGTCCCTATCCTCCAATTTTGAAGTATGTCCCTTGCTCCTTTGATAAGTCATATAGAGGCATGAGTCCACTGTAGAACCTGTGAAGCATGAAGTATTAGCAAACACGTATAATCTGTAAGTCATGTCCCTTTATTTCACTTTTCATTGCCTGTTTCTTTATGAAAATCAATTAAAAAATCATAAAACGATGGAATCTACAGGCTTGGCAGGCATGACCACCATCCATGTGGTTAGAAGTGCCTGAAGTTTGTGGACTTGTTTGAATCAACTTTAAGTAGAAACAAATGACGGTCATGGAAATAAAAATAGCAAAGAAGGTGAAGTAATTGAAAGTTGTTGGGCATTAGAAGCAAACATAGTCATTTAAAAATCATGTTAAAATTGTTAATTCATATACAAATCAAGTAGATGTGTCAGTTCCAGTTATGAGCTTGCCCACCCAACCTCCCGAGAGTTAACTTTTATTTTAGCTAATATTATTATAATGTTGTGACAATCAATAGTAGACCATCACTTAAAATACTTTGTCCCACACTGATCCACCTACCTCAATAAAAATTCTTCAGAAACAAACAGAGCATTGAAAAATATTAGAGGCATGGAAAGCTATTCATGTCAGGGAAGATTGAAAAGATTAAGATTTAATGTAGAAAGTAGTTAAGGCAAGTTATGTGATGGAGGTATATAAAGTAATGCATAAGACTGAGAAAGTAAATCAGGCACTCATCCTCTCATAATACAAGAATAAAAATGTAATTCAATTAAACTGAAGGTCAACATATTAAAAATTGATAAAAGGAGATATTTTATGAATTGCATAATTAGCCTGCAGGACTAATTGACACAAGTGACTTCACTGCATACTCCACACCTGCAGGATGGCTGGTGCTGACTTTAGGTCAACTTAGTCTGTCCCACAGAGCTTTGGCTGCAGGGCTAAAAGATGCAGAGCAGACATTCAGGTTTGGGTGGGGACCCTGTGAGAGGCGGTGGGTCTCAAACAGGGCTCTACCCTGAGTCTAAAGCTATGCTGCAAATTTTAGCCCTGCAAATTAAGCCCCACAAGCATAAGTCAATTGACCAAGGCTCAGACTCATTGCTGCCATATTTTTCTTGCAGTGTAGAGAGACCCATTGAGACCGGGAGTTCTTAAGATTCAGAAAAAAGAGAAGACGTGCATATGGACAAGGGGAATATCCACAGTAACACCATTTTTCGAGGAAGTACAGCTCTTGTGCAAAAGGGTTTTTTTGCGCAAAAAGGAGCCGTCTCCACAGTGTTTTTTTGTGCAAAAACTTCTTAAGCAAAAGGAATCTGAAAATGCAAATGAGTGCTCCATTTGTATTTCCTCTTGCGGAAGAGGCTCGTAGTGTAGACGTAGCGACAGACTCATAGGGCCAGATCTCACAATTTAAGCTGGTATGCAAATATCTTGTACCTACATAACTTCTGATGTACAGAAAGGTAAACCTTTTTAAGGAGCTGTTAGGTATCATAATAAAGGTGCTGAGCTGAATTTGCCACAAGGAACAGTACGGAGTATTGTAGGAAGATGGAGAGCCTTTTCATATTGCAGTGAGGCCCTTGTACTGAATGAGCACCTTCATTTCAATGGTATTTTACCTAACAGGGTTTATTATTTTTTTAGCTAGGACTTGGCCAAAAAAAAAAAGTTCTTGAAACCATGGCAAGTTTATTATTGCTTTCAGAATTAGTGCTTTCAACCAGGTTTCAGATGGATGGGGTTTGAAATACTTCCATTGTTAGCTGATGCAAATATAAGTTATAACAGAACTTTAATGCTCCCTGAGCAAAGTTAGTGAGCCAATTAAGCAATAAAACATGAATGACTGATCAGCAAGGCTATGTTCTTCTTGCTGACTGGACATTTTTAGTGATGCCATATCTGTGTTTGTTTATCACTAGAGGTATAAATAAGAAATCACCAGCTGTATCATAAAATCAGCTTATTTACATAGTGATGGCTGCAGTCTCCACTGCTCCCTTCCTGCACTCAGCTATGTCTATGCTCCTTTTGTGTTTTCCATATTCAGACCTCTGTGTGTCTTAGAGCAGCCTCAGGGCTTGCAAGGGGTCACTGTCAGCTAATATGAAATAAGAAATAGTGGGGGAGGCAGGAGTGTTCTCTCTTCCCCAATTCACTTCCAACCAGCATGTTTCCCCCTACAGCTTCTTCATGCCAAATCAATTACCTTACACCAGATAGGCATAAAGAGGGTGGGGTTACTGCAGAATATGGCCCTAAATATGAATATTCATCATATGTAAATAAACTTGTAGATGCTGCTGCTCGCAGTGGTAATGGGACATGTAGAATGAAAAATCAATAGTGTTAAGTAATTTCATAAATAGTCTAACTCTTCTGCCATTAAAAACAAGTGGTCCTGTGGCACCTTAAAGACTAACCAAAATATGTAGAATCATGAGCTTTCATGGCCAAAAACCAGTTTCAGATGAATTAGAGTGGAAATAACAGAAACCAAGATTTTATTTATATATATAACAGCAGCAGAACAACCTGTCAGTTGGAGGACCCGTGTTAATGAGACTAATGAAGTGGGCTGGATGTGTCCTATACATAGCTTTTGATGTAGAAATGTTGTTGTTAATGGCAAGAAAAATTGGCTTTGTAATGCACCAAACAGTTAATGTCTTCGTTTATCCTCGGGGTAACGGTGTCAAATCTGTAGAGAAATTCCAGTTCTGCAGACTCTCTCTGTAACTGGTTAGTGAAATTCCTTTGTAGAAGAATGGCTATTTTTAAATCCACGACGGAGTGATCAGACAGGTTAAAATGTTCCTCTCTAGATTTAAGTGCATTACCATTTCTCATGTCTGACTTCTGCCATTGTAATCAGTGGACTAAATTAATACTGAATGGAAACCCCCCCACCTCATCTTAGTTCCCTGTGTAGTTATTAATTAAGCCAGATGACCACAGAACTAGGATTTCCCCTTCAGTCAGTAGTTGCCAGCAGAACTCAGAATGAACTTATGAGATGTGCCATGTCTGCAACTCCCAGATCGAAAGAAGAGATCCGTGAGAGCTTTCTCTCAGGGTACATCTAGACTGCGGGGGTTTTCCAGCATACTGGAGGTATCCTGGAAAAACTGCACCGGGTCTAGGGAACGTGTTTGCTCTTCCGCCAAAAAAAAGCAGAAGAGCAAACGCACTCTTTTGGGGAGCCCTGTATACCTTGTTTGACGAGCAATAAGGGCTCCTCCAAAATGGGAGGCTTTTTTGCTATTTGGTGGAAAAGCCTCTTCTGGAAAAGCAATTGGAAAAAGCTACACAAATTGCAATCCGCAATTTGCGTAGCTTTTTTCAGAAAAAAGGCTATAGTGTAGACCTCGTCTCAGCAACAGAAGGTGGGCTAATAAAAGATATTACCTCATCCCCTGGATCTCTCCAATTGCTCAACCATGTAACTTCAGGGGTTTGTTACAAATGGCAGGATTCAAGTCCTTTTTAAAAATAAATAATATACTATTATAATTATAACCACTCACTATCAATCAACTGGCTCAAAGGTGACACAAAACCTCTGCCCCATCTTTTGTAACTGTGCCTTCCTGGGTCACAACAAAGAGCACCACATTCAGGTCACACTGCTGAGAAATAGAGCAAACACACCCCAAAATGCTGCTGATTATTTCTTTGAGGTATCTCAAACCCAGCCACAAAAGTAAATATCTGTATCGCCACACTAGCTAACAAGCATTCATCAAAGCAGTTTCCTGAGGCATTCCAGACTTGGTTTCACCCCCCAAAACACTGGATTTAAAGATGAGTGGTTCTTTAAAAACAGTTTAATCAAATGAAAGGTTCTTCTGATCCAAAAGAACCAGCCACTCCATGGATAAATGTAGGGATGGGGGAGACAAGCCCTGAGCTTTGCCTCAGCTATCTGAGCCCCACCCCCTATGGGAGCCAAGTCCCGCCACCACCACAGGAGCCTCCTTGGCCCCAGAGCACCACTAGGAGGATTGATGCCAGCCTCCCAGCCCCGGCGCACCGTGGAAAGGACAGGCGGTATGTATCTTCAGTCTCCCCAGCCCTGGAGCACAGGGAGGGCAGGCAGGGCATAGCCCCAGCTTCCTTGGCCCTAGAGGGTGCACTGTCCAGTGTTTGCAGCCTCAGTGTGGCTAATGCCCAGGGGCAGCAATATTTTGCCCCCAGCACACCTACTGCTTCAGCACAGTTCCCATCCCAGTGCCTTCCCCTGCTTCTTAGACCCGCTGCCCATGAGCCACACATCCAAGTCAATATATCACTCAGATCTGATCCCCAAATCATGCTTTTACCAGTCCTTTAATATCTAAAATCTAAAGGTTTGTTTATAGAAAGAAAGAAAGGTGAGAGCTGAAATGGGTTCAAGTGCACACAATAATTGCACAGTTCTAAGTTCACGCTTATAGCACTGATGGTACAAACTGCTGGTTTAAGCCAAATCATTTGAAGTATCTCAGTCCCTTTGGTAGAATGCTCCCTTTGGTATAAGTTCATAAATCCAGAGGTCTGAGCAATAAAGAGCCAGATTCAGGAAAGAGGCAAAATGGAGATGTTTGAAAGGCTTTTTGTGGAGAGAATCCCATTGTTCTGACTATTGTCAGCCGATGGTCAGGGCAGTGTCTGTGTGTATGTTACACCCGAGCCTTCAACTGCTGGGACACAAGGTCCTGTAGCAGCGGGCAGCCTAGGGAAGACTGAGACATGCCCCTACAGATCTGTCCTCTGTAAGCGACACAATCCAAATGCCCAGCTCTGCCTGTATCTGTCCCTTATGACCGGCTGGAGTTCTTTGAAATTGTGCTTGGTTCTGTTACAGCAACTGAAGGAATCAGGTTAAAGCTTAAACAGTTACAGGTTTATTAAAGAAGCTTATAAATATTATGGTTACAATTGCTCTATTTCTTAACTGCTAGCAAATATAGATCTTAAAAATGGTTACAAAGAAAATAAAAGTAGAAAATAGAAATAATGGTACCAAGTGACAGCTTAATCTTTAAAGAGCTCTAAGTCTATGGCTGGGTCTAGACTGGCCAGTTTTTCCAGAAAATCGGCCGCTTTTCTGGAAAAACTTGCCAGCTGTCTACACTGGCCGCTTGAATTTCCACAAAAGCACTGACTTCCTACTGTAAGAAATCAGTGCTTCTTGCAGAAATACTATCTGCTACCGTTCAGGCAAAAGTCCTTTTGCGCAAAACTTTTGCACAAAAGGGACAGTGTAGACAGCTCAGATTTGTTTTCTGCAAAAAAGCCACGATCGCGAAAATGGCGATCGGGGCTTTTTTGCAGAAAAGCGCATCTAGATTGGCATGGACGCTTTTCCGCAAAAAGTGCTTTTGCGGAAAAGCGTCCGTGCCAATCTAGATGCTCTTTTCCGAAAATGCTTTTAACAAAACTTTTCTGTTAAAAGCATTTCTGGAAAATCATGCCAGTCTAGACGTAGCCACTGTGTACACTTAAGACAAAGGACACATACAGGTACAATTTTTACCCCCTTCTGTGCCTCTCGACTCCAGCGTATCAGGCCAGGGCCGGTCCCTCAATTCCTAGGAAAGACGAATACGAGGTGGGCGTCTGCATGGAACCTTGGGAGGCCAATCACCTAACCTGACCAGCAGATAGATGGTAGATTGATGCTCAGAATAAGTGTGCTGCTGGACCCATCTTTATACCCATAGGGGCCCGTATCCTCTTTCTTATCTAAGATGCCAAATTGTGTTGGTCCATCTTTGTGACACCAGTTCTTACCAGGGAGTTTCAACTTAGTTCTCTCTTGCAAGTGTAAATTAAATTGTGAGTACTGGACATTCTTTACTGGGCAGGAGATTCCTCCCCCCCGGACGAGTGTGTGTTCATATCAATATAGGTTTCAGTCAAGGGCACTCCTCGGCAGCCTGTAGGTCAACAATTGGCGTATCTCTGTTTACAGCCATCCAGGGTCACAGCAGCCTGCATATCCGGGCCTTCTGTCAAGGATCTTACTGCTCTGTGTGCCCTGTATGCTTCCAGGCAAGCAAAGATGGATGTTACGGGGGAAGGGGGGGTTCCTGTCTGGCTACAACTATGGAAAATTACAAGTAAAGATGGAGTAACATGGGCAAGTCACATGTCCATGCATAATTTTTCTAAGATACAGCAGAAGCCATTACCCACACTCTAGTTTGAATGTTCACAGGAAAGTCTATTAGGTACACCTGGTGTCTCATGATCCACTGTGAGTTAAGTATTCTTGATGGGACATTCAACTTAGTCTCTTCACAATCTGCTCTCTAAATATCTCATGGGTCTTATGATAAGGGCCAATGATTTGAAATACAAGTACATAGTTAATATTCATAATTTCAAATACAAAAATGAGACCTGCGTACAAATAGAACTATCCTATTTAGCAGATCATAACTATTTCATAGACACCATACATGTTACATTTTGTACAAAATTTGTTGGAAATATATCATTGTGGTTGCAACAGTGATCTGGATGGTCATATTTTACTTCTCACCTTATATAGAATTTCCACAGGGTGGGAAACCTTTGTACCATCCCCTAACAACTCTGTGGAAAATTACAAAATTCAAGATGTCTTTCAGCATCAGGTGACATGCTCACGTTTTTGTAGCAAGTTTGCAGGAAGACCGTTCTCCTCCACTCAATTGTCTGTTGTTGTTGGGTTATTAGTTCTGTGTCTGGCTTATTTGTTGTTCCTGATAGGTTAGAAATAGGCTTTTCCCAACATGAACACATTAATACATCTATAGTCAATATTCCTATTTTCAGATAGAGTAATGCATACAGATAGTGTACATACACATTCAGTAAATTACAGGTTTGCCAATGATATGTTTCATGAAATACTTTGAATAAAGCATATTTGAATTAGGAATTCATATTCATAAGGATATTTCCATAAAGAATATGAAGTGCACCATCACATTTGTGACCCATGCAACCCAGCCATCTTTACACTTTGGTTGCTGGGCTGCTGGAACAAATTATTGGCACTTGATTCTATTGTTTGGCAGCCCTCTACAGGAGTGTGTACTAAAAGCTTTGTGGCACTAAACCTGCTACCTTCTATGGCTTCTTTGGGTCTGAATCTGCTCTCATTTACAGCCATGCAACTGCACTAGCAGAAGTGGATTGGTATGAGTGTAAAATCTGTGTAAGGCCAGAAACAAGCTGTTTATCTGGAAGTGCCACTGGCTAGTCTGAATTGTGCATGTGTTTTCTTTTCCCCCATGTTGGCAGTACTCCATTAGCAGAGCTACCACTGACTGCGATAGGATTGTCCATACATAACAACTGCGCATAGTGGAGTGTAGGGAACACTGAAGCATTATTTGTTAGGGAAGGAAAGTTAGGTTCCCCCGTACCTCCCTTGATTTACTGCTCAGACATGTACTAGCTCTGTTTTTAGAAATGAAAGAAGAACTTCAGAGACTTCATTATCCGTGGCATTCTACTAAACGAGACAGCTGAGCAGTTATATATTTTAGAGGAACACCAACTTCTTTGATTGCCTTCTTTTTTGCGTGGCCCCCCCGGTGGACCAGAACCTGCAGTTGGCAGAGCCTTCTTAAAGTTTAATTTTTCACCTCTAAATCTTAACTATAACAGTATTTAACTGCTCCTATTTCACCTTTTACAAGTGAAAAAACTGCTCTCAGAATGATGGATGGGAGTAGGTGGGTTAATGCTCTTCTCTGAGACACAAATTCATGCCCTGTCTCAGCTCCATTAGCCCTAGCTTCTGATTTGTGCAGCACTTTCTGGACAGCAGGGCTATCCTTCCATGTAAATCCTAAAGTACTAGCTATTTAATACTCTCCTCTCTTCTTCTGCCCTTGTTTTAACCTCTAGCTTATAGAATGTGGAAAAGGGTAGTGTCCCAGAAAGACACAAGCATTGTTTGAAAAGCAATAGGATTCAAGGGTAGGTAGAAGAAGAAATGGAAATCCAAAATCTAAACTAAAAAATGAAGCAAGGAATATTTGGGAGAGGTTCCTTTTCTATCAGAAAACCCATTTAGTCTGAGTGAAAAGCACTTATTAAAACTGTTTGCCATCTAATATCTCAAACCTGTCACTCTTCTGACAAAAGGAAAGAGAAATACTGTAAGCCAATTATGCTGTTCCATGTCTGCTCTGAACCACAGTGGGAAGGCAGCTATATTACATCTCTCTTAAGAGCAGGAAAATAGTTATTTCAAAAGTGAGCTGGAAAAAGTCCCCATAATAGCCATCTGAGGTCATGCTCACAGTCATATTCATTCTCAGAGAGGTAGCCATCTTAGTCTGTAACTTTAAAAACAATGAGCAGTCCTGTGGCACCTTAGAGACTAACAAACTTATTAGGTCATGAGCTTTCATAGGTAAAAGCCACTTGATCAGACCAGTTGGAGTGGAAATTACAGAATCCAGGGTATATATAACCACAAAAGCAGTTACCTGTCAATTGTAGGACCAGCCTTAATGAAACTAATTAAATTAGGCTGGGTGTGTCCCATTCATAGCATTTAATGTGGAAATGTGAATATAAAATTGCAAATTTAAATCCAAAGGGAAATTACCTTTGTAGTGTGAACCAGTTAATATATTTCTTCAAGCTCAAGTTGATAGTGTCAAACTCATAAATAAACTCCAGTTCAGCTGTCTTCCTCTGTAATTGGAAGGAATGGCTAATTTTAAATCTATTATTGAAGGTTAAAATGTTCACCTGCAGGTTCATGTGTATTGCCATTCCTGATGTCTGATTTGTGTCCATTTATCCTTTGTTGCAGAAATGTCCAATTTGGCCAGTATACATGGCAGAGGGGCATTGCTGGCACTTGATGGCATATATCACACTAATAGGCACTTGTATGAGCCCCTGATGTTGTGGCTTATGATTAGGTCCTGTGATGGTGTCACTTGTGTAAATATATGGACAGAATTGGCAATGGGGTTTGTTGCAGGGATAGGTTCCTGGGTGAGTGTATCTGTTGTGTGGTGTGTGGCTGCTAGTAAATATTTGCTTCAGGTTGGGGGACTATCAGTAGGCAAGTCTGTGAGAGGGAGGGATCATTTTCCAAGATAAGTTGTAGATTGTCAATAATGCGCTGGAAGGGTTTAAGCTGGGGGCTATAGGTGATGACCTGTGGTGGTTTGTTATTATCCTTGTTGGACCTGTCTTGAAGTAGGTGATGTCTGGGTACTTGTCCGACTCTATCAATCTGTTTCTTCACTTCCCCAGGTGGGTATTTAAGTTTTAAGAATGCCTAATAAAGATCTGGTAGGTTTTTGTGTCTCTCTGTGGGATTGGAGCAAATCCTGTTGTATCTTAGGGCTTGGCTGTAGACAATGGATCGTGTGATGTGTCCTGGATGGAAGCTAGGGACATGTAGGCTGTGTCCAGACTCCATGCCTCCGTCGACGGAGGCATGTAGATTAGCCAGCTCGGAAGAGGGAAATGAAGCCGCGATTAAAATAATCGCGGCTTCATTTAAATTTAAATGGCTGCCCCGATCTGCCGATCAGCTGTTTGTCGGCAGATCGGGAGAGTCTGGACGCGATGCCCCGACAAAGAAGCCTTTCTTCATCGACACAGGTAAGCCTCGTGAAACCAGGTTTACCTGTGTCGATGAAGAAAGGCTTCTTTGTCGGGGCATCGCGTCCAGACTCTCCCGATCTGCCGACAAACAGCTGATCGGCAGATCGGGGCAGCCATTTAAATTTAAATGAAGCCGCGATTATTTTAATCGCGGCTTCATTTCCCTCTTCCGAGCTGGCTAATCTACATGCCTCCGTCGACGGAGGCATGGAGTCTGGACACAGCCGTAGGTAAGACTAGCAGTAAGTAGGTTCCTGGCATAGGGTGGTGTTTGTGACACCATAAAGTGGATCTCTTGTGTGGACTGGACCAGGCTGAGGTTGATAGTCCTAGTAATAGATAATTTTGGATGTTTAAAAATCTGTTCTTCCCAGAATATTTTATTCATCAACAATATTTATATAAGTAAACAACAGCACAGAGCAGTACTAAAATGCAAAGCATGATTAAGTGGTTAAACTCACATGAAGCAGAGGTTGTATGTTTTCTCTGCTCCAGATTTACTGCATAACATTGGAACAGTCATTTGTCTCTGTTCTTAATCTGTCCACAATTATGAAATAGGCATATTTATCTCACAGAGGTGTTGTGAGGGTTACTTCATTACTAGGTGTCAGGCAATTTGAGAGAGTTACATGTGAGGAATTATATAAGAGCAACGTATTATATCGTAGTCACAGTATTATAATTCTAGGCTGGTCTGGTAGCACTATTTATTACTAAGATTGCCTAACTCTTTCCATTATAAGATCCTGTTTTCAGCTGTTTATGACTTCACCAAGCCATTTGAGCTGAAATATTCCATGCTGGGTATCTACCTCGGGCTGAATTGTCTTGGAAAACAAGAGAATGAGGCTGGAAACATATATTGCTTTATCCATGTTAAAAATGTTGCTGACCTTTAAATTGCTTCAAAGCACAGGGATGCTAAAGCTAGGTAGTTGAAATTTGGCAGAGCTTTTGTCAAAGATGTGCCTTTTGCCATTCCCACAAAAGTCTGCCCACATTTGTTTGAGATTTTAGCCGCTAAAGCTTAGGAAGAGTCCAGCCTTACTGAACAGTCTCTCTCAGGATATGTCCACACTGTCACCGTAGTTCGAACTAGGGTGGCTAATGTAGGCATTCGAAGCTGTAAATGAAGCCCGTGATTTAAATATCCCGGGCTTCATTTGCATCTTGCCGGGCGCTGCCATTTTTAAATCCCCATTAGTGCGGACTACGTGCCCGCGGCTACACGCGGCACGGAGTAGGTAGTTTGAATTAGGCTTTCTAATTCAAACTACCAGTACACCTTGTTCCACGAGGAGTAACGGTAGTTCGTGCCCGCGGCTGCACGCGGCATGGAGTAGGTAGTTCGAACTAGGGTGGTAGTGTAGACATACCCTCAGATTCCAGTTCCAATTGGACTGCACATGCACCATTCACACAGCATGACTGGATGTGTCCCATCTCCTTACAGTTCCTGTGTGTGAACAGACTGCGCATACCACTTCCCTACAGAGAAAATGACCATGCTACAAGCCCATGACAATAAGACCAAAGTCAAACTTTCCATGTTTCCCACATAGCTGTTCTAGCCTGGGACCCAGCTGTGAAACCGAGGTCTACACTAGGAAGATAAATTGGAAAAAGAAACACAATTTGGTGGTAGCAGTAACGCAAATTGCATATCTTTTTCTGATTTACTGTTGAAAGAGGCTTTTCTGAAATTTGGAGCATCTACTTGGTGCCACATTTTGGAAAAAGGTCTTCTTTCAACACACTCCTTCTTCCTCATAAAACGAGGTTTACAGGGATGGTGAAAGAGAGCATTGGCTTTTTCAAAATGTTTTCCAAAAAAGCGTATGCATTCTTTGGACCCGGCATTGCTATTCTGGGATACTATCCTGGAAAAGCACTGCGGTCTAGACGTAGTCGGAGAGTAGAGAGCCTCTCTTTGCTCTGAGTCCCCTGCTTGCTGCAGGCAATGCAGAATAGGAACTTGCTATGTGATTCGAATGCAGAGGGGGAACAAACCAGAGTGGGAGAGGGAAAGGAGCAACTTGGGGTCAAAGGTCAAGTAAGATTGGACCCGAGTGCTGGAAAATGGACGGGAACAGATGGACAAGGTGGCAGAGGATAGAGATTAGGGAGGGGAATCTTGGATTGGTTGGTTGGACAAAGAGACGACCAATGTTTTCCCCAGGAATTGAACCTAGATGGTATGTGCAAGTGTGTGTATGTGTGTGTGATGGCTGATGAGGGGTGAAACCATGAGGGCAAAGATGGGCTATATGGCATGATAGAAAAAAACTGAAAACTATTTCCGTTTTATACTTAATTCATATTTGAAAATCACCACACAAATTAAAGTTATCTATCCAAGCCTGCTATGAAGCACTACATTTTTTTCTTGGTTTCTTGTCATAAATTTGTACAACTCTTTTAATGAACTTCTTGAATGCAGTGCATTCATTTTTGGTGGCTTCTTGTGTGTCCAGTACAGGTTGAACCTCTCTAGTCCAGCTCTCGTGGGGCTAGGTTGGTGCTGAACCAGAGAATTTGGCAAATCACAGGAGGTCAATAGTGTCCAGCATCATTCCCAATACTTCCACTGCTTTCTGGGATCTTAGGGGTACAGTAGAGCAAACTAACAGCACAGAAGCCTGGGAGCCAGGACTGGTGGCTGTAAACAAACTTTACAGGATCATAAGAAACTTGGCCACGCCTATGATAAGTGACTATCTGGCTAACTAAAACCATGCCGGGCCACAGATTTTGCCAGACAGAGTGCTGGATTAGAAAGGTTCAACCCGTACTCCAGTCCTTGATGATAGGCTCATAATCAGGCAGAAGTCAACTTCTTTCTGAACACAAAATTGTAGTCATTGAGGAAAAAGAATGCTCAGCTGTAGCTGTTGTGATTGGGAGTAAGAAGAGATTAATTCCTCATCCCACAAAACAGCACACAGATTGAGTTGAACCTCTACTGATTAAAAAAAAGTTAAATCTTTATTCATTCATCTTACAGTATTCCACTCTGCGTTCAGATTCCTTATTTTATCCTGATCACTTAGCATCCTATTGAGGGTAGCTCTCAATTTCAACTGTCAGTGTTTTATAAGACAGGTATCTGCAAAAGCTATGCAAAATTGAGTAGAATACAGAAAATCACTGTTATACATTTGTAAGGATCAGGTCTGTGTACTTTTTCAGCTGTCTTAACAAACACTTTTGTCCTCTTCACTTATGGAAGTGAATAGCATGCACTAGATAAAGGTTGGTCACATATTGATCAATGAGGATAAAACAAAAACAAATACTGAATAACTGCTCATTAAGGCCCAGATTTCTAAAGGTATTAAAGTGCTCAGATGTGCTGCTCTCTTAAATGGTCATCTCAGCCACTGAAAAAAAGTTTGTACACTAGTCTTCCTTCCCACTTTACCTTGTAATAAAAGAAAGATATATTATACTCTTTCAAAGTTTATGTTAATCATATATACAAATAGGTAGTTGGCACAGCAAACCTCTTTTTTTATGTACCTGATAAATTATCAAAATTTTTGCAAATTGTGATGCATTTTCCCATGAACTGTGAGCATTGATTTTTAGTACCTAAAGAATCTACTACAGTAAAACTCCAGTGGTCCGGCATCAAATGGTCTGGTACTCCTGATGGTCCGGCACCATCTGGAACCCAGAAGTGCTCTGGGCAGCCGGACAATTGAAGCTGCTCTGCCGCAGGCTTCCCCGATTCAGCCGCTGTTGAAATTGACCAGTGGCTGACTTGGGGAAGTCTGGGGCAGAGCAGCTGGGGTGCTGCTGGGTTGGTTCTGCAGTGCCGAGGGGCGCATCCCTCCCACTCCACCACAGACTCCTCATAGCCCCCTGTGACGGACCGCCACAGGTCCGCACTCGAGAGGGGGCCACCGGCGCCCCCTGGAGGCCGCAGACCGGCAGGCAGCCCTGGGAGAAGGGGAGAACGGGCCAGGGAGAAAACCCCCCGGGGGGGGCCGGCTAACTCCCCGGCGGGGGAGGAGGGGCCAGGGACAGCCCCAGCTGACGGGCGAGGAGCCCGAACGGCGCTCCGCTTGGCCAGAGCCGCGCGGAGCCAACGTCCGGCCGGGACGTCCCGGCCGTGACGTCAGCGGACGCCCGGACGCCCGGGGGACGGAACGGACGCCCCTGATGTCATCACCCGGGCCGTTTGAAAAGCGGCCCGGGGGAGCAGGACGTGGCGGCACTCAGGGGAGCTGCCGCCACCACCGCCGCCCCAGCCGCCAAGGGGAACCCCCACCGCGTTGGAGGAGAAGAGGGAACGACCCCGAACCCTCACGACGGCCGCGGGACGAGACCGGTGCCTCGGGTGGGGTAAGTGACTGCGGGACCTTCTCAGTCGGGGAGGAGGAGAGCGGGGAGTGGAAGCAGCCCGGGGCGGGGGCCTTCTGGCGCCCGTGGACAGGCGCGTTACGGGGATAAACCCCGCCTGTCGTGGGAGGAACGTTCGTTTCGTTCTCCCCCCACTTAGGGCCCCGGGCTGGGACCCGGTGGAGAGGGTGGGCCCGGGTCCCCCACATCCCCTCTCCCTACCACGAGACCCCAACCCACGTAACCCCGCTGGGGTGAATAGATAAAAGGGCGAAGACCCTGCCAATCCGACTGTCCTGACGGGGACCCGACTTACCGGCAGGCCGCCGGAGGCAACCCCGTCCCCCCGCCCGGACCCCGGGCAGACTGGCTTCCCGGGCCAGCCCCGAGAAAAAGGAACCCCGAGTTCGCTGATCCCCAGCCCGGACTTGCGGCTGGGTGATCGCACTCGAACAAGCAGACGGCGGGTCCGCTGAACCCCCCTTCCCCTGCCGAAAGGGGGCGCTCGCACCCACAAGGGCCGTCACACCCCCCCTTTCCGATAGTCCAGCATATCTGATAATCCGGCACCCCCTGGGTCCTAAAGGTGCCGTATTATTGGAAGTTTACTGTATTTTCAAGTACATTAATAGAATCTTGCTAGAAAGTGTTGCCCAGAAATTGGAACAAGTTACTGGCCACCAGGTTTCCTGGGTTCTAATCTCATCTCTGTTACTGACTTGAAGTATATGACCTTGGGTAAATCACTTGCTTTTTAGTGCCTCATATCTATAAATTATAGTGATATTTACCTGCCTCACAGGCATACTGGGGCTAGACCTAATTAATGTTTTTGAAGTGCTTAGAGATCCTATGGGAAAAGTAACAATATAAGTGCAAAGTATTATAACTACTATGACTATTATAAAATTAGTATTCTCACCAAGATCCAGATCTGGACCTACTGAAGTCAATGAGCTTTGTAATTAATTTAAAGGTGTAGCATTTGGTCCCAATAGGGAAGAAACAAGGTTGTAAAATGTGCAGGCACAGAAGTCAGATAATGTATGTGACCCTCCCTTTAGGCATATTCTGTTGCCTGATAATATATTCAAAAAAGAGATGTTTATTATTGGAAAAATGAAGTCTTTAAGTGGCTGTATGTGCTTGCAGCACTGATAGCGGAGGCATCATGCATCAGACTGTCAAAGAGGATGATCAGAAATGAGTGGACAGGACATTTCTTCTAAATGGGAGTGTGCTTGCAAAATGAAGGAAGTGTAAAGTATAGAACAGGGGTGGGCAATTTTTGGTGGGGGGGGCGGGGGCGACTCCAAGATTTTGGAAAATGGTCAAGGGCTACACTTTTCTATGGAGATGTGGGGTCTAGGATGGAGGTTGGATGCAGAAAGGTCACTAGGGTAAGGGACTGGGATTCAGGAGACAGTGAGAGGTCTGAGAGGGAGTTTGGGTGAAGGAGGGGGTAGTAACCTGGGGCAGGGGAATGGGGAGCAGGGTCTGGGAGGGAGTTTGGGTGCAGGAGAGGATTCTGGTCTGGAGAAGGAGTATAAAAGGGGATACAGAGCCTGGGAGGGAGTTGTGACCTGGGCAGGGGGGTACAAAGGGTTTGGATGGTGACCTGGAGAGGGAGTTGGGATGCAGGAGAGGCTGGGGTACCAGAGGCAGGCTCTGACTGGGAGGCTGTCATGATCATGAGGGTTAGCCAGCAGCCTGGGAACTAAGGGGTTAACCTTATCTAAGTCAGGCAGATTCAGACAATAGGAAGGTAGGTAGGAATTTCAAACTAGGACAAAGGAATTTTGGTTTTTCCCTCTCCTTTGTCCTGGGCAGTTTCTTTCCAGCTACTGAGGGAGTCAGATGGAATGTCTCTCTCCAATGGGTATGTCTAGACTACATGCCTCTGGCGACAGAGGCGTGTAGATTAGACTACCTAGCATAGGAAAATGAAGCGGCGATTTAAATAATCGCCTCTTCATTTAAATTTATATGGCTGCTGCGCTGAGCCGATCAGCTGTTTGTTGGCTCAGCGTGGTAGTATGGACGCACGGGAGTCGACATCAAAGGCATTTGTCGACCTCCTCCTGGGATGAGGCATACCTGGGAGGTCAACAAATGCCTTTCATGTCGACCCCCGTGCATCCAGACTACCACGCTGAGCTGACAAACAGCTGATCGGCTCAGTGCAGCAGCCATGTAAATTTAAATGAAGCGGCGATTATTTAAATAGCCACTTCATTTTCCTATTCTGGGTAGTCTAATCTACATGCCTCTGTCGCCAGAGGCATGTAGTCTAGACGTACCCCAAGAATAGATTCTTCTGTAAGTAGGGTAAAGTTTAGATAAATCCAATAGGTTTTATTGTTTTATGGTTTGGGAAATGGGATCTGATGTCTGTGCACTTTAAAAAGTTTTTGCTTTCTTTTGTAACTAAATTCTAGGTCCATGGTGGAGTTTCCTTATGAGTATTACTTGTGACTTTTTCATCTAGTCATTATGCTTGCAACAGGAACATTGTGGTGATAATAAAAAGAAAAGAGAGAGAACTTTTATTAACCTCATATTGGTTAATTTTTGTGTCCTGGTTTGAGATTTCCTAAGGCGTCTCTCCCTGGTTTCTTTATCATTACTTGGGTGGTGGCAGTGGAGTTTTATCCCCAAAATCTAGGTTAAGATTTTGGGGGGAAGTTTTTTACCCAAACTTGGAAAGATAAGGTTTTGGGGTACTTTTGCGGGCCCCCACTTCTGCATTTATCATGCCAGAGTGGGGAAGGAGCCTTGACGGAGGCACTTACCTAAGTGTCTCCTGGTCAGCAGCCCTGCAGCACCCCCAAGGCAGGCTAGGATCCCTGCCTGCTGCAGCTCCAGATGACTTTAAACTGCAGGCTGTTCCTCCACATGGAGCTCAGCTCCAGGAGAGGGAAGAGGCTTCTGTTGCCCCATCTCTCAGGCCAATCTCTTAGCTCCTATTGGCTAGTTGTTTCTAGCCTATAGAAGCTGAGGATTGGGCTATGGGTGAGGAGATTACAAGAAGCCTTCCCCTCCCTGCAGAGCAGAGAGCTGAACGGACTATGCTTTAAATCACAGCAGCTGTGTGTTCGAGGGTCCTGGCAGGGTGGTCTGCAGGACGGATACGGTGACTTGTCAGGCTGGATACGGCCCCTAGGCTGTATTTTGCCCAGCGCTGGTAAAGAGTAATCTAGCAGCTATCAGACTGTCTGTAAAGTCCTCCTCTGCCACTCAGGAAAACACATATTAAGGCAAATTCCCTGTAGAACTCACTGATTCTTCAGTAATGCGGTCTGCACTTTTTGACAATATCTATTTTTGTAAAATAAGAAACTATGCTCCATTTGTCTCAAATCTTCGTTGACTTTTTTATCTTGAGTAAAAACTATTTTGTTGTTAACTTGATTTTAACTATAGATTTATTATATAGGATGCACTAGTTGATTATGTTTTCTAGTATGCAATACTTTGCATTTATTAACAATTAATTTCACCTGCCATTTTGTCGCCTGCTCACCTAGTTTTGTGAGATCCTTTTGAAGCTCTTCACTTTGTACTTAACTATCTTGAGCAATGTTGTCATCTTCAATTTTTTCCACTCTTTCTCCACATCATTTCTGAGTATGTGAAACAGGACTGGTCCCAGTATTGACCTCGGGGGGACATCACTCGTTACCTCTCTCCAGTCTGAAAACTGACCATTTCTTCCCATTCTTTGTTTCCTATCTTTTACCCAGTTATCAATCCGTGAGTGGACCTTCCCTCTTATTCCAAACAGCTTACTTTGCTTAAGCACCTTTGGTGAGTGACTGTGGCAAAGGCTTTTTGGAAATCTGTATCTACTGGATCCACATATCTTCTTCCATATGCTTGTTGACAGTCTCAAAGAATTTTAGTAGATTAATGAGGCATGATTTCCCTTTATATTAACAAGTAGACTCTTCCCCAATAAATTATGTTAATCTATGTGTCTGACATTTTTATTTTTTACTATAGTTTCAACCAATTTGCCTGGTACTGAAGTGAGACTTACTGGCTGGTAATTGCCAGGATCTCCTCTAGAACCCTTTTTTAAAAAATTGCCATAACATTAGCTATCTTACAGTCATTTGATACAGAGCGTGATTTAAAGGATAAGTTACAAACCACAGTTAGTAGTTCTGCAATTTCACATTTGAGTTCTTTCAGAACTCTTGGGTTTTTAACATCTGATCCTGGTGATTTATTACTGTTTAGTTTATCAATTTGTTCCAGAACCTCCTTAACTGACACCTCAACATGGGACAGTTCCTCAGATTTGTCATCTAAAAAGAACAGCTCAGTTTTGGGAATCTCCCTCATGTCCTCAAGCGTGAAAATCAGCCCAAAGAATTTTATTTAGGTGAAATTTATTTAGTTCCTCTTCAATGGCCTTATTGTCTTTGAATGCTCCTTTAATATCTCAATCATTCAGTGACCCCACTGAAGGCTTCCTGCTTCTGAGGTACTTAAAAAAAATGTTTGCTATTACTTTTTGAGTTTTTGGCTAGCTGTTCTTTTTTTGGCCTTCCAAATTATATTTTTACACTTCATTTGCCAGATTTTATCCTGGTTAATAGTTTAACTAAACAGTCAAAGATTGGATGCTGTTTTGAAGTAAAACTGCCCAGTACATCAAGAAATGTCAGTTAAGAATTGGCTTTCTTGTGCTGTTTCTCAGGGAGTGGTGCCAACTCTGTTCTACTCTATTCACAAGGTTTTTATATGTTTGTTAGAAAATGGGGGTCTGAAAAGGGTGAATTTTATTTGGAACAGAAGCTGGTGACATTAAGATATTCCTGCAGGAGTTCATTTGATCTGAGAAAGCTCTGCCTTCTGCACTGTCAAAAGCCTGGCTCATATGGTAGAAAGTTCCATTTTGCCAAAGGAGCAAAGTTGCCATGCTTATCATCCCAGAGCATTAAGCAATATTTTAGATAAGCCTTGAGTGCACTGAAGATAAGTGTCCATTTTTGTGACCGGGGCTTTTTTGCGGAAAAGAAATCTCTGCTGTTTACACTGGTCCTTTTGCGCAAAAGTCTTTCAGAAAAAGACTTTTTTGCCCGAACGGGAGCATCATAGTATTTCCGCAAAAGCACCGATAATCTTACATGAGATCGTCAGTGCTTTTGCGCAAATTCAAGCGGCCAGTGTAGACAGCTGGCAAGTTTTTGCGCAAAAGCAGATGATTTTTCGGAAAAACTTGCCAGTCTAGACACAGCCTGAGGGTATGTCTACAGTCAGAGTTTTTCCAGAAAAACTACACTTACATCCACACTGCAATTGTGTTCTTTCGACAAAGTCTCAAAAGAATGAGGTTTCTTTTTTCCAACAGCAATAAAGCTCTTTCTATGAGTGGATGGAGAAACGGAGTTCTTTTGGGGGAAGAAAAAAAAAAAAAGAGGCCTCCAGGAAAAAGCACAGGTGCCCTCATGGCCACTCCATCAAATTAATGACAACTGAAATGTGAGATAGCGTCCAATGAATGTGGACACTATCTTACAAAAAATCATTTTGCTTTTTTGATGCACTTTTGCTGTGTGGATGCTCTTTCAAAAGACTTTTTCCAGAAGAGATCTTCCAGAAAAGCTTCTTCCAAAAGAAGCCTACAGTCTAGACTTGTTGATGTTAGGAGGTATTTATTGGTTAATTTATTTTGTAAACTTATTCCTAAATACACACTGAACATTTCCAATCCTGAAACCCTCATCTTTCTTTCACTGAAATTTGTGAGAAGTGTCCTGAAGTCCTTACATTATTTTTCTATCTTTGAAGTATTCGTTGATTGAAGGGAGAATATATTGCATTAAAAATGGTGGGGAAAAATGCAAAACTGAGGGGACTATGCAAAACTGTTTGGTAAAGTAATAAGGCTGTGGAGCTCCAAGAAAAATAGTTCATGCTCTCTGTATCACATAGCACACCAGACAATAGTTCTAACTCTGGCCAGACAGCAGTTCTAACTCTGTGATATATAGAAGTGTTGGCATAATGGAGTAATCAGGCAATCTGTACTATCAGGAAATGTGCTGTACAGTGTACAATGGAAACGTTAGTACCTCAGATAAGGAAAGAAACCATCATTGTCTATTAAAACCATAGCAACAAAAACATAGCTTGATTGGCTCTGGCTGAGAAGAAATGTCTCTTGTATCATGCAGTATGCTTTACTGCGTGCAGAGGACGTTTGAATATAAAGGATGCTTGGTTATGTGAACCTGGAGAGTGGGGTTTGCACTAATGCTGCAGCTTGGCTTGCACACACAATGGAAACAAAGTAACCCGCATCGATTTCTTTGGAGCTCTGAGTATAAGAAAAGAAACACCATGCTACAGGGGCTCCCACCTCTTCTTTTTCCCTTTAGCTGCCCTCTTTCCCCGCTATGTTCCATTTCTGCTCCAGAACACACAAACCCTCCAACACCAACAATTTTTCTTTTGATATTTTCTGGACAGTGCATTGGTGTGCTCCCTCCCCACCATTGTATGGTAGAGAACAGATAGAGAAAACACTGAACTGTGAATGGGGAAGGGAGGAATGCCCATAACAGCATGGGAACTGCTGCTGACTATTTCAGACTCAGTTCAGTAGACCATTGATCTCTCTGAGCTATTAACAGAATGAACAAATACATCTTGCCCACTGAAAGACCTGGGGATGCAGTGGTTTATGACACTTGGCCCTTTTTCTGAAAAACTCTGTAAAGGAAATGGGACCCAGTGAAAGCAATGGAGGTGGCCATGGACACTCAAAAATGAAGGACTGGAGAGGGGGACAGGCCATTGAGTTGCCTGAAGATACTTAATGAAAACGGGGAAAGCCCTGGGGCTCACTGAAAGTGAGTGAAGGAGTGTAACTATGGGAGAAGTTGTTTACTTGGTTGCAAAACTTGGAAACAACCTCACCACAGGAACATTTGCAAGGCTAGGCCGAGGTGGCTGAGGTTTTCAAAATGACCAACGACTGAGCCCAATTGCTAATTCATGTTGATGAGAGATTTTTGCCCTGTTTTTGTAAACTTGATTTTACCAAAGAATTGAAAGAAAATTCATTTAGTCATAACAGTAAAAATATAAAAGAACCCTAGTGTTTATACTGCAAAACAGGCAGATGGCAATTATAACATATAATTAATTGAATTAGTTTGACTGTGTTAGAAAATAAAAAGTACTTGAAGAGTGAATTTCAGAGGGCTGCTTTTTTATTTCACAGCGGAATGGTGGTTTGCTTTAGGTTTGAGCCCCTCAAACACTTTAGAAATTTTAGGCAGAGCATCCCCTATCGTTAGTAAAAGGACATTTGTTCCTGTTATGGACCATGGCAGTTCTTTCATAAACACACTATAGTATACTTTAAATTAGGGTTTCCAAGTCTGCTGGGCAACCCATGATAAAAGGGCAACAAACTAACTAAAGGTGCAGCACAGGCAGAGGAGATGGTCAATGGGGATGAATAAAGAAGTAGGGCTGAAGATCCACTCCCACACTTGTAAATTTGCTACACCGTTTTCAGGGAAAGTGGCAGATCGCGCCTTTCACTTTCTTTTACTACTCCCAGGTGAAGGAGAAGCTCGCACATACAGAGCTGCAGGCTCAAAAAGCCCCTAAGTACAGGAGTTTCTTCTATTATCATGGCACGTAGCCCCGCTAGGAGTAGCAGTGGGGTGGATGCCCACCACTGGCAGTAACATGGAGCTGACTGAGAGGAGGAATGTGGAGTGCAAACAAGATGGAGAAGGGAAACATGAAGAAGAAAGATGTAAAAAAGAGTAAGGGGGTAGGGAGGAGCAAGTAAGATGGTAGAAGGAGCAGGCCTAATCATTTGAGTGGGAAGGAAAAAAGCAACAGATATTTTGCATATGTTGTGTCAACTACTTTTTGGAACATGAGAGCCTGTAGAGGAACCACACTGCTATTTTTCAGCCAAGATATCTGGGGCTTCTCTTGCCTCCAGTGTGAAGATGTAATGATAAGACCCATCATTTACCATCTGTAGTGCTAACAGTGAAACTATCTTTGTTTCATAGCTGGGTAGCTAAAGTGCAGGCAAGTTTTAGTAACTTGCTTGAGACTACACAGCAGTGGCTCTGAAACAATTTTTTTTTGGGGGGAGTTACAACTCTTACAACTATTTTGTGCCTCTCCAATGATTGCCAGCTCTCCCAGACTGGACCAACAGAATGCCATTGATATGAATGGCATCTGATCCATAGGGTCCAGAGATTTGGCAACCCTCGCTCCTCACCACCCACAGAGGAATCACAGCTGGGGGCAATTGCTGAGCCTTGGGCTAAGACCAGGAGCTGAGCCCTAGGTGGCATCAGAGCTTCTAGGGCAAGTAGCCTAGACCTGGGGACCAGCAGGGCCAATGGGATGCAGATCCCCTGGGGGCTGAGTTGGCAGGCAATGGGACCCCGATGGCTTTGGTGAAGGTCAGTGGGACACTTGAGCCCAGGCAGAACCATGCCAGGGCCGCCTGGAGGCTGGGATCCAGGACTGGCAAAGCTGGCAGTGGTTTGCCAGAGGGGCTGGCCCCTGGATGTGGGGATGCTAGCAGCAAAACCTGGGGATGCTGCAGCATCCCCTATAATCCTACTTCCTGCACCTATGTTACATAGTGAGTCAGCTGCAAAGGAATGGAGCCCAAGTTTTCTGACTCCAAGCCCAGTATACTGTCCACAAGACCACACTCTTTTTTTTTTTTTTTTTTTTTTATTTTTTTTTTTAAAGGACAAAACCCTTACTACAGGGTTTACCTACCTGATGGACACTTCTTCAGACCCTCCTGATTTTTCTTACACCGAATTCAACTTCACTTTCCTTTATGTGAAAAGATCAGCAGAATGATGGGGATTATGTGTGCCATTTTGTGGCCTGATTATGCCAACTTTACTCTTGTGAACAGTAACCATGCAAGTAGTGCTACTGAAGTCAATGGGAGTATGCATTTTGTGGGAATGGATACTTACCTTAGATTAGGGATGGGCAATAAAACAGCAGCTGTTCACCAGAGTTAGCCCCTGGCAGGTTGCTGCTTCTATATTTACCTGTACCTCCGCAGGTACTGCCATTGTAGCTCCCATTGGCCATGGATCACTGTTCCTAGCCAACTGGAGTTGCAAGAAGTGGTGTAGACCAGGACACTGCTTCCCACAACTTCTATTGGCTAGAAACAGTGACCCATGGCCAACAGGAGCTACTATCACTGTACCTGCAGAGGTGTAGGCAAATATAGCAGCAGCACGAGAAGCTAATTCTGGAGAACCAGATCTGGCTCACAGGCCAGCATTTGCCCACCTCTGCCTTGGAGCCAGAAATAAGTAACTAGCTACATGCTATTTAAAAGTAACATATTTTAAAATATGTTTTTGGTCAAACTTGCAATATTTTGGGTGAAATGGTGTTTACAGTAATTTCTATGGTACTTGGCTGGCTCTCTCAAAGCTCTTCATTTTGAAGCATGCTGTTTTGAAAACTACGTATCTTGAGTAGCAAAGCTACACAGTGTTTTGGAGGCTTAATTTCTACTTCTATCCTGCATTTCTCAGTAACCAAATGACAAATTGAGCAATAGAGAAGGAAATTGAGAGGCAGATAGTTTGAGGATTTTTTTTTTTTTTGCAAACGAATTATGATTCTTCTTGGGTCTTTGAATCTCTTCTTCCCTTCTTTCTAATTTCTATGTTAAAATATTTTATTTGTTTCACTATATTAACTTGCAAGGATGCTTTACTTAAAATAAAAGAAGAGATTCAAAATAAAGAAAAAATTGGAGCCATACTTCTACTTTTTTTTTTTTTTTAAGGAAAAATTCCCATTGAGTTGCTATTTTTTTAATTGTTTACTTAACCCTTTAAGGATCAGAACTGTTTGATATTTACCTTCAAGTTTCATTAGATTGCATTTCATGTTTGTACTCAGACGGGGAAAAATATTATGTGATATCTGAAGCAGCCAATTCAGTGATACTTTTTTGTTGAATTTTGAAAGTTTTATAAATAAATGCCACCCTGGGTCAGACCAAAGATCCATTTAGCCCAGCACCCTGTCTTCTGACAGTGGCCAGTGGCAGATATTTCAGAGAGAATGAACAGAACAGCATAATTGCAAGTGATTCATCCCTTGTTCAGTCACAACTTCTGGCAGTCAGAGGTTGCACCTCTGACCCTCTTCACTAATAGCTATTGATGGACTTCTTTGCCAAAAAATGTATCTAGGTTTTTTATGAACCCAGTTATACTTCTGGTTTTCACACTGTCCCCTTCTTATGAGTTCTATAGACTGTGTTGTGTGAAGTATTTCCTTTTGTTTGTTTTAAACTTGCTGTTTATTAATTTCATTGGGTGATTCCTAGTTCTTGTATTATGTGAAGGGTTTACAACACTTATTTATTCACTTTCTCCACTCCATTCATGATTTTATAGTACCTCCAGTACATCCCACTTGAACTGTCTCTTTTCTAAGCTGAATCATGATCCTAATAATTTTTGTTTCCCTTCTCTGCACCTTTTCAAGTTCTAATATCTCTTTTTGAGATGGAGTAACCAGAACTTCAGTATTCAAGGTGTGGGTGAACCATAGATTTATATAGTGGCATTATTATATTTTTCTGTTGAATTATCTAGCCTTTCCATAATGGTTCTTAACATTCTGTGAGATTTTTTCGTCTGCTGCCACACATTGAGTGGATGTTTTCAGAGAATTATCTATTGAATTCCGTGGGGACAGGCACAGAGTGTTTGTTTTAACCTTGTATTTCCAATTTTTTTCATTTTATGCTAGTACAAACTCCCATGCTACATGTGCTTTGTGTATAAACGTGTTATTTTGAAATAAGTTCTTTCAGAAAAAAATTTCTGAAATTGCTTATTTCAAAATAAGCAGGCTGTGTAGAAATACCCGTAGTGAAAATAGTCAATAAAACTCAGCTGAGTGTCTGTATGGATTTGTTGACTCAGCTGTAGCATGTGGAGGGGTAAGAGACAATTTATTAACAGAATGGTTTGGCTGCATCCACTCAATATGGTTACTGTCTTCAGTCAGATTTGTTTGCTTAAACTGTTAATTTGAAACATAATATCTGGCAATGTGGGGAAATATTTTGGCCAGTAAACTTTTTTTTGTTTGCTTTTTTCAAACTTTTTTTTCGGGAAGAGAGACACAATGAATCATCTAAGTATTACTCAAACGGGTTACCACATAGGCTAGAGAGAAAACTGACTCAATTGGCAAGATGTTATTTTATTCTTATGATCAAAATGAAAAACACATTCAGAAGTTACTATATTGCTTTAAAGTAACTGGGGAATACAACACCATAACATCTGTATTAAAAAGCAAGGAGGCTACATTAGCTAGTGGTTACAGCAGAAGTCTGGGATTGAGAATTGGATTCCACATTCCCTTTCTGTGTTTCAGATTCCCCACAATAAAACTTACTTGTGTAAAAGCAATTTTACGCTCTTGGAAGAGATACCTTATAAATGGAAACCTTTGTTACTGCTAATAAAAGGATTTCAAAAGAATTCTATTTGGCTGTGTCTACACTGGGCCACTTATTCCGGAAAATCAGCCGCGTTTCCGGAATAAGCTGCAAGCTGTCTACACTGGCCCTTGAATTTCTGGAAAAGCAACGATGCTCTACTGTACAAAATCAGCCGCTATTCCGGAAAAACTATTCTGCTCCCGCTTGGGCATAAGTCCTTATTCCGGAACACTGTTCCAGAAAAGGGCCAGTGTAGACAGCCCAGTCTTTTCCGGAAAAGCGCGTCTACATTGGCCACAGACGCTTTTCCGGAAAAGGGCTTTTCCGGAAAAGTAGCCTGCCAATGTAGACGCTCCTTTTCCGGAAAAACTGAAAATGGAATAGTATTCCGTTTTAAGCATTTCTGGAAATTCGTGCCAGTGTACACACATGTTGGCTGTGTCTATATATACTAGAAAAACACTTATTAAAAAAATCTGGTATATCAGAATAATACTAAGCACTTCACATTTTTATAAGCACTGGACAAAGATTAGTGAGGAAATTCAAGTGGCAAATGAAATTTTAACTACTGTCTGGAATGGGGAAATGAACATTTAACTTGAAGGGATAGGCTTTCATTTGCACTCAGCTCCTATTGACTTTCCTGCATGTTGCATATGCATACTGGATCTGAGGACAAAATCTGGTTTACAGTATTTATTTGTATTTTCAATCACTCAGGGAAAGGAGGAGTGCAAACAAATATTTTCCTCACACTGACGAACCACTGTTGAAAGTCATGAGACTGTTAAAGACGCTTTCTTTCACTGAGTCACATATTATTTGTTACTGAGAAGGGGAAAAAATTTTGCTTCATGCCATGACAGGGCTCTGCAATATGTACAAAGCATTCAGATTATAGTCTAATTACAAGGCAGAAATTCTATCCTGTTTATTCCAATTGGTCTCTTCCTTTCAAAATACTTTTGTTCACTTTTTTCTTCTAACAAAAAACCCTGTATTTTATAAATTAAACTCATGCAGAAAGCGAGAGTCCCTAATTCTACAAACTTTATTCACACATGAGCAGTCCCATTTATTTCAATAGGAATAGTCCCATGAATAACGTTACCCATGTATGTAAGTGAGTAAAGTTGGAAACCTAAATGTGTTTATTATCTAATTTTGCATGGTAACTACCGACTTTGCTGGAGGTCATGTGTGACATGCAGGTGATATGTAATATGTCAGCTTCCTATTGGAGCACATTACAAAATTCATGTGGCAGGAGTGGGGCCAAGGGGTTCTGAGTGTGGGAGGGGCCTCAGGACTGGAGCAGAAGCTTTGGGTGCAGGAAATGTGAGGACTCTAGCTGGGGTTGTGGTCTCTTGGGTGGGGATGGGGTGGAGGGGCTAATGGCTGGGACAGAGGAATGGGGTGCAAGGAATCTTGATGGGTGTGCAGGCTCTGAGGTGGGGCTGGGGATGAGGGATTTGTTGCACAAGAGGGGGCTCCAGATTTGGGAAAGGGTTCAGGGCTGGGGGTTGGTGTGCAGGATGGGGTACAGGTTCTACTTTGGGGGAGTGGGCTTTGTGGTGGCCCAGGGATGAGGGATTTGGGGTGCAGGAGCATGCTCAGAGCTTGGGGGAGCTCAAGTCTGGGAAGGGGGTTGGGGCTTGGATTTACCAGGGGAGGGCCCCTGCTGGAGAAGGCAAGGAGGGGCCCCTTTCCCTCAGCTGTGGCAGCTCAATACTGGGTTGGGAGGAGAGGCACTGTCCCTGGGTGCTTGGGGCTAGAGCTGGTGGGGAGAGGCTCCTTCCTACTGACAGTGGCAGCTTCAGAGTTTGGGAAGAGACATGCAGCTCTGAGCCCCTGCATGAGGCTTAATGGGAAGCTGTGTGGTTTAGGGGGAATGTAGGTCTCTAGAATTAGTTTTGATCTGAGAAATATGAAACAACAATGTTTATATCTGGGAAAGATCAAAAAATATATTGCCTGGCTGACATAAAAATATCACTTCCCTTTATAAGAGCCATAGCTCAGAACTGTTATGAAACACATTATAAGGGCAGGCTTGGAAGCTGCCTTTTGACTTCATTAGGATTTGATCAGTCTCTCCATGAAAATGTGATATATGGTTTTTCCCTGCTCACAAGAAGCGTCTCAAAAGCATGACCCAAACTGCATTTCCATAATGTATTGTTTTAGCCAATTAGTAGTTTGTTTCCTGATTAAAGTTTCAATTATGTTACTCCTTGAATTTATTACGTTGTATCTCCTGCTGACAGCTTTACCATGCATCCAGAGAGCGACAGCATGTGCCCTCCTCTTGACTGTTCAGAAAACAAGCAGGTCAAAGACATAAAAGCAGGTCAAAGACATAAAATGTATCTTTAGAATTAATTATTTTAATTAAAAATATGCAGGAAAAATGGGAAAGGCAGATTTTTTTTTTTTTTTAACATTTTCCACCACTGAAACTACTTGCTGAACCGGTGTATTCATGGAGGCGGGGAGGGGGAGAGAATCATGTGCCCTTCTAATGGGCTGATGGAGAAGCTCAGGGTATGTCTACATTACCACCCTAGTTTGAACTAGGGTGGTTAATGTAGGCAACCGGAGTTGCAAATGAAACCCGGGATTTGAATTTCCCGGGCTTCATTTGCATATTGCCGGGCGCCGCCATTTTTAAATGTCCACTAGTTCGGACTCTGTGCCCGCGGCTACATGCGGCACGAACTAGGTTGTTCGGATTAGGCTTCCTATTCCGAACTACCGTTACTCCTCGTGGAACGATGTGTACTGGTAGTTTGGATTAGGAATCCTAATCTGAACTACCTAGTTCGTGCCACGTGTAGCCGCGGGCACTTAGTCCGAACTAGCGGACATTTAAAAATGGCGGCGCCCGGCAATATGCAAATGAAGCCCAGGAAATTCAAATCCCGGGCTTCATTTGCAACTCTGGTTGCCTACATTAACCACCCTAGTTCGAACTAGGGTGATAGTGTAGACATACCCTGAGGCATTAGTCTGTATACTATACACTCCCCATCTTCCTGCTTCTCGGTTTAATTTCTTGTTGAATCTCAGGCCAGAGTTCAGTCTTACCAGAACACGTTACCCAGAGTTAAACTCAGGGTCCAGCAGTTGATTGATGCAGAAGCAAGAAATATGTCTGATTTGATGGCTGGGTCCCAATCCCTGTACCAGTTTGGATTCAGGCTAGTTCTTCTAGGATTTAGGGGTCATAGTGGACAACAAGTTAAACATGAGTCAACAGTGTGACACCATTGCAAAAAAAGCGATCGTGATTCTGGGATGCATTAATAGGAGTGTTGTGAGCAAGACACGAGAAGTCATTCTTCGGATCTACGCTGCACTAATCGGGAATAGGCATAGCTCACTGGTTTGAGTATGGGCCTGCTAAACCCACGGTTGTGAGTTCAATCCTTGTGGAGACCATTTGGGGCAAAAATTTGTCACGGGTGGTACTTGGTCCTACTGTGAAAGGAGGGGACAGGACTCAATGATCTTTCAAGGTCCCTTCCAGTTCTAGGAGACAGGCAATCTCCATTAATTTAATTTAAAAGGCCTCAGCTGGAGTATTGTGTCCAGTTCTGGGCACCACATTTCAAGAAAGATGTGGAGAAATTGGAGAGGGTCCAGAGAAGAGCAACAAGAATGATTAAAAGTCTAGAAAACATGGGCTATGAGGGAAGGCTGAAGGAACTGGGATTGTTTAGTTTAGAAATGAGAAAGCTGAGAGGTGACACAATAGCATTTTTCAGGTATCTAAAAGGGTGTTACAAGGAAGAGGGAGAAAAATTGTTCTCCTTGACTTCTGATGATAGGACAAGAGGCAATGGGCTTTAAAATTGCAGCAAGGGAGGTTTAGGTTGGACATCAGGAAAAACTTCCTGCCTGTCAGGGTGGTTAAACACTGGAATAAATTGCCTGGTGGGTTGTGGAATCTTCCATCACTGGTGATATTTAAGAGCAGGTCAGACAAACACCTGTCAAGAATGATCTAGATGGTGCTTGGTCCGGCCGTGAGGGCAGGGGACTGGACTCAATGACCTCTCAAGGTCCCTTACAGTTCTAGTGTTCTATGATTCTATCCTAGCTTTATTTCCTAGGATAAATAAATAAATTAAGATAATGTATTTGTAGCTCCCCCCCATTGCACTCTGATTGGCTTAGCTCTCAGAAGTTAACTAGAGAGTGACTTGTGAGTTGGGTTGCTGACAATGATCATTTCCTGCATTGCCTCAGATATACCTATAGCACATGTCCGATAACTGCACACTCTGTTCTGGAAGTTTCTGGGTCCTTCCAGCTAAGTTGCCTTACTCTGCTCTCTAAGGGTATGTCTACACTAGCCCCTTAGTTCGAACTAGGGAGGCTAATGTAGGCATTCGAAGTTGCAAACGAAGCCTGGGATTTAAATATCCTGGGCTTCATTTGCATGTTCCCGTCCAGTCGCCATTTTTAAATTCCACTAGTCCAAAGTAACTACCTGCAGCTACACGTGGCAGTGAAACGGCAATTCGAACTAAGTCCTTAGTTCGAATTAACTGTTACACCTCATTCCAGACATACCCTAAGGGTTCCTCTGCAAAGCCTGTGGCAGTGAGCCTCCCACCCTTGATTGACAGACTTGGGCTCACAGGGCTGCAATTGGCACTAACAATGGAAGTCCAGGCAACACTTTGAAGTTGCTGTTTGGGTTGGAGCCCGGCCCTCATTCCCTAGGCCACAGAGTTTGAGCTTCAGCCCTAGCTGCAACTTCAAGTCTACACCCCCATTTTTAGTGCAGGTAGCGTGAGCTAAGAGGCTTGCTGGCATGAGCTCTAATATCAAGTTCAGAACCATGTCTGCTCCCATTGCTTCCTTTCCCCTTCCGAGGAGAAATAGTCAAATATTGTAGTATAAAGGTTTGACCCTTATTTCCAGATCTTGGTCCACACCAGAACCAGTATAGTCCTTCTGTAAGGGAGGTGGTAGAGGAGACTCTTGAAGGAAATCATGATAGGGAGAGAGATGTGGGAAGTATTCTGCTGCTGTTCTTTTCCATTAGTGTACACACCTTTTTAAGCTTTAGTCTTTCTAAATCTTCACCATGGCGACACGGTAGAAAGATGATCTGACCTTTTTAAGCAAGAGATCACTTTCTGAATTTAAGTGAAATCCAAGATCTACCTTAAATATAAATACCCTTGCCCCGCCTGCTTCCCACCCCTTCTCCAAGGCACCGCCCCTGCTCACTCCATCCTCCTTCTCTTCCCCATCCTCACTCACTTTCATCAGGCTGGGGCAGAGGGTTGAGGTGCAGGCTCTGGTCTTGGATTAAGGGATCTGGAGTGTGAGAGGGGCTCTGAGCTGCTCTTGGGGCAGGCAGTTGGGGTCCCAGAAGAGGTTCTGGGTGCAGGCTTTGGGACAGTGTTTGGATGCAGGGGTGCTTGGGGCTAGGGCAAGGGCTTGGGATGCAGGAGGGGGTTCATGACTGCGGTAGGAGTTTGGGATGTGAGCTCTAGCTGGGCAGTGCTTACCTCAGGTGGCTCTCCCCTACCCTGGCCCACTCCCTGAAGTAGCCAGCAAACTTCATCCCAAGTCCTGTTGTGTCCCCTCTCTGCTTTGTGGAGAGAGGATACAGAGTGGTAGGGGGCACCTTGACATCAGCATCCCTCCTCTCCCTCCCCTGCCCTGCACAGGAAGCAGGAGGTTGCCCAGGTGGAGGAGCAGCTCCAAGGCAAAGGGCAGGAGGTGCACAGCAGTAGTGAGGAGGGGCAGCTGAAGTGAAGGCACTTGATAACCTCTTGGGCAAACCAGTCAGGATCACCTGTCAGAAGCTCCAAGATCTACTGATCACTGACCTAGCTATGTTCCAGCAGTGTGTAAGTGCATGAAAAACTAGTTCCTGGTGCCATCAAGCAGCTGAAAAACTGCATTTATGATAGGCAGCAACATTTTTCTTCTTGACTTTTCAGTTGAAAGGACAGTTCATAGGCGTGATTGCTCTCAGAGGGAGAATTAAGCAGGAAGGAAAGTATTTAAGCTTCCCCACCAATTATTCACTGCATCAGTGCTTGGTACGGTTGCAAAGCTGCCTTGTAGAAAAGGTATTTGGGTCTGCAGACTGGTTTAGTCCATGCCAGTGCTCTGTGCTTCAGTAACATTAATCTCTCCAGAGTGGTACCATAATAGCTGTTAGGGTGCTTTCTTGTCAGACAGTGCTTTCATGAATAATGATGCATGACTGAGAAAAGCCTTCCTGTTTCATGTTTGCCTTTTCCTGTTTGTGTATAATTGTATTTAGTTAATTGTCTCATTTTTTTGAAAAAAATCTATCTATAAAATCCTGGAGGGTTAATGATTTATTTAAAATTAAGGTCAGTAATGAGAAATGCAGTGTGCTCCTCTTGCAGTCAAAGCATCATGAAGTAGAAACACATTAGAGCTAACAAACCAAATAGGGCAGACCTGGGTCAATACTTGGATGAGAAACCTCTGAAAGTGCATTTAGGTGAGGCAGGAAGTGGCACTGGTCAGTAAATAGCAATATACCATTTATTAAACTAATCTCTTGGCATGAAGTTTGAGGGGGCTGAGCTATTGGAGCTAGAGGTACCCCCTTTTTAAAATAGAAACACAGGGCAACAATATCTTGACCCATTGTGGCCAGTAAAGCTCTAATAACACTCTTGAAAAATAGCAGTGCCAACCCTGTGTCTTAGCCAACTGGTGGCTTGAAATCAGCCTGCTAAGATCTTCTCTGCAGTTTCCATTGGAAACAGTCATGTTCGTTACTGCCTTTCCTGAATGACTCAGTGGTGCAGCTGTGAATGGTGAAACAATTGCCATACTGCACTTCAAGGTTGGCCTGCATTTCTTTGATTTTTGAAAGGCTCCCTTTGATTCATTTGTTTGCAATGTGCTGTATTGTAGGAAAGGTAGGTGAACTTGTAGTCTGGGATTTCTTGGCACTGAAGGTTCTATAGAAAGATAAGATCATTATCACTTCCATTCAAATCCTAACATGGGGAAACTAGGGTCTTCATCTTGACAAAAGGATCCTGCAGCCGAGCCCCAGTTGAAATTAATAGGGCATCCCCCCCTCTTTCCTAACCCTTGGCTGTCTTTGCAAAACAGAGCTGAAGACGTTTTGGTTTGCCATACCAAGTTGAATGAACCTCAGATCACAGCATCTAACCATACTTACTCCATAGATACATGAGCTAAAACAGGTGCAATGGCAACTACAATTTCTTTATATCTAGTACAAAGGAATATTCAAATTCAGATGCTCATATCTTAAAAGCTGGATTTTGCCCTGAGGTACACTTGAGTAAATCCATTGAAAATGGACAGTGATGTATCTCAGATCTGATTTTTGGTCAATGTGACTATTCAATGTAGGACTAGCCAATTAGCCTGTCATAAGGCGGGGTTTTCAGGTCTTCTCTCCTGGGCACTCTCGCTCCATGTCTCTCTCTCTCTCCTCCTACTGCCTACCCCCCCCTCAGCTCTCCTCCACCTTCTGCCTCTCTTCTCCCCCCCGCCTCTCACTCTCTCTTTCTCTCCTCCTCCTCCTCCGCCTCCTGCCTTTCTCTCCCTGCCCCTCTTCCCCTTCCCTCCCGCTGTGGCGCTTGGCTGAGTGCTGCTTGCTCAGCCGGGCTGCTGCTAGGGAGGGGGGCGGGGCAGTGTTGTACACGGCCAGGGGGTGGGGCCGTGTACGTCACCGCCCTCCCTTCCCTCCCCTCCCCATCGCGGGGGAACCCAAATGGCCCCTTGCGCTACTGGCTCCCCCGGCGGCCCGGCTGAGGGGCACAGCACTCGGCTGAGGGGCACAGCAGGAGGGGAAGGGGGGGCAGTGATGTACATGGCCCCACTCCCTTCTGCTCCCTCTGTGGCGGGCCGCTGTGGGGGTGGAGGGGCGGGACCATCTACATCACCGTCCCCCCTTCCCCTCTCCCTCGGTGGCCTAGCTGAGGGGTGCAGCACTCAGTGCCATGGCGGGAGGAAGAAGGGGGGAGCGGTGACGTACATGGCCGTGCCCCACCCCCCTTCCCATCCCACTGGGGCTCAGCTGAGCGGCACAGTGCCAGCGCCACTCAGCTGGGCTGCGGCGGGGGAGCAAGCGGTGGCAAGCGGCCGTTTGCATGGGGAGCACGGACCCCAAATGGCCGCTTGCCACCCGGGGCCCAGCTGAGCAGTGCTCCCGCCGGGGCTAGGATTGCCAGATGTCCAGTTTTCTACGGGACAGTCTGGTATTTGCACCATCTGTCCGGTAGAAAAATTCAGAAAATACCGGACATGTGCAATGTCCGGTATTTTGTGAATTTCCGGCTGGGCTCCAGAGGGAAGCCTGGCGGGGACAGGGGAGCTACTGGGAGGCGGAGCGCAATTGGCTTTGGGAGCTCTGTGGTCATGTGCAAAAGCTGGGTGGGGTGGGGGCCAGGACTCCCAGCCACGCCCCCCTCTCCGCCTGACTTTTGCACGGAACCAGAGGCTCCCAGTGCCAGTCATGGCCCATCTCCCAGCTGGGAGCTTCTGGTTGCAAGCAGAAACTGGGTGGGGAGAGTGGTTCCCAGCCCTGCCCCCACCAGGCTTCTGCTGGCAAGTAAAAGGAGCGCCTGCCGGGGACGCGGCCGGAAGGACTCTGGCTGCGGCCAGGGGCTGCACCCCCCCGCCAGGTCTGCTTCCCACCCTCCTTCCTCCGGGCCTCCCCATCTTCCCCTCCAGCCCCACGGCCCCCGATTTCCCCCCCCCCCAGCTCTGCTTCCCGCCCCCTTCCGGCCAGCCCCGCCTCCCTTCCCCTCCCTCCGTGGTGTGCTCAGCTGGGAGCTCTCAGCTGGGCCCTGGTGTGGGAGCAAGCGGTTGCTTGCCACCGCTTGCTTTCCTGCTGGGGCCCAGCTGAGTTGCGTAGTGCGCCATGGAGGGAGGGGAAGGGGGGGCGGGGTGCTGGCGTACACGGCCGGGGGCGTGATCGTGTATGTCAGCGTTACAAACGCACAGACAATGGGCTTCTCTCTCTCTCTCTGTGTGTGTGTGTGTGTGTGTGTGTGTGTGTAATATATATATATATATATATATATATATATATATATATATATATATATATATATATATAAAAAATGTATGATTAGCCCTACAGCAGGCAGATGTGAGCCAAATCCAGATAGCCAAATGCATTTGAATGGACCCTGAAATATGTGAATTTAATAGTCTCATAATTGTTGATTAGTTTCTCTGCAGTTGGGACTTTGATTAGACCTTGATCAAACAATTTGTACTTTATCAAGAAATAACTGACTCTGGCTGCCCTAGTTACTGCATGTGAGAGTTGTCCTTCAGTAGCTATTTTCTTTATGTACATTTTAATATATGTAAGCATTTTGTTTTTAAATGTCAAGCTCCACATTATCATTCACTTCTGTGAAATATAATAAAACACGGACAGTAACCACTCTTGAAACAGAACACATAAATGATTTATACTGAAACTAGCAGAATATTTACTGACCACAATGCCGAATTATTATCAGACACAGGGAGAATTTGCAATCATGGATACTGTGTAATGCTATTTGAGGCAGAAACCTAATAAAAATGTGTGAAATACATTCATGTGAATTACAAGCAGAAAAATAGTGACAGATACAAAGTATTGCAAAATGCAAAGGTTAAGATTAGAAATATTGAAAGGGTATCTATGGCAGGCTTCTGTCATTTCTGGGCTAAGATTGTTATTGGAGAATTTAATCTTCATATCATTGCATGCTAAACTCCACCAAACAAAGCAGACAGAATACAAATATAGAACCTACATTAGCAACTATGAGGAAAAGAAAACTAAGAAAAATCATTGAAATGGAAAACTTCAATTTTTGCAACTGACTTGATATGGAAAATGTACTTACAATAATTACATTTTACTATATAACCCCCTTTAATTCAAGGTCTGTGCTGAAAAGAAAATATATCATTGAATGAGTCCAGATAAATTCTTCTTGAGATGTGCCTCCTTTCTTCATTTCAGCAGTTATTTTTAATAACCAAAAATCTTGAAGCATTTTGTTTTATTTGATGTAGATAATGGGGTATGCAAATTAAAGAACCACAGGTTTCCTAGAAATGATGTCCTAAGTAATTTAGCAGTACAATTCCTGTAAATCAATAATTCTATTTGGGGTGGCCAAACTTACTGAGCCTCTGAGTCACATACTGTATTCTATAGAAATCTGAGAGCTGGGCATGTCTGCCAGGGCTTCAGCCCTGCAGCAGGGTGGAGGGGCTAAGGCCTTCTGCTTTGTGCAGGAAGGGGAATCCCCATGGGTGGCACCTGCCGAGGCTTAAGTTTTCAGCTCCATTCTTGCTGGCAGGAGCGCCCCAGGAGACATAAGCCCAAAGCTCTTCTTCACCTCTGCCTAGTAGGGTGCATGGAACATTCCACAAGCAGCAATTTATCTGTAAGTGTTAGCCATCCCTGCTCAATGTTCAGTGATTAATACAGGAGCAACTAGCCTTGCTGAATAATTAAACAAGGCAACCTTAGAGTTCCAAGGACTAAGCATGAGGACGTATCTTTTAGTTTAAACCTGTGTTTCTCGAAGTGGTCCACGATACCATTTTGAGAAACCTGCTAGCTGGCCTCTGTATCCACAGCACCAATGAGTAAACACACCGGCGCAGTCAGTCAGCTGGTTTCTGAAAGTGGTTTTGTGGACCACTTTGAGAAACATTGCTTTAAATCATCTTGTATGCTGAGAACCCTTGCTCTGGTGTTTAGGTGTACACCCATCCATTGATTTTAATAGAAGGTGGGTGGCTGATTACCTTTGTCGATCTTTGTCTGATTTGTTGAGCGAATGGAGTAGGCTGCTGTAGCCTTCCACACAACAGTACACTAGGGACGCTGGAGTTGACGGGATGAATCATTTTATGAGAATTGTCTTGTTGTATTTTTCACAAGGAATTTGGAAAAAATCCAGAAAGGGATTTCTGGAAAGTGTTCCCTCAGAGCATTTCTATTTTAAATAGTGTATTTATGACCTCTTTGAAATCAGTGCATATTTTCCCACTAACTTCAGGTGTAAGATCAAACCCTGTTGGAAGCAAATTCAAAACCAGAATGCATTCCAACCTGTGAGACACATAGTAGGTTTACAGTGACAAGTGTTGATTAGTAAGCACACCATTTTTTATAAAGAATATAGAGTATGTATAGTACAGAATACACCACAACTCTGTACATCTAGATAAGAGTGGCAGTCAATGTTTCCTCTATTTTTTTTCCATTCATGTGTGGAATGAATTTGTCATGGGCACCAATCCATGCGCTGATGTGCACTACTTGATATGGAAAATGTACTTACAATAATTAGCCCCTCCACCCTGCTGCAGGGCTGAAGCCCTGGCAAACATGAAACACATGCTGCCAGCTGTGGGTGGCTCTGAGTGCTTTATTAATCAGCTGGGCGGCATTCAAATTTCTCTTGGGTGGCGACCCAAGCACACAACTTACCGGAAGCACAGTGGCAGTAACCCTAGCAAGATGAACTTTGGTGTTTTATATTTTGTTGAGCTGTTTTTTGTGTACAGGAATGGGAAATTCCTTTGTGTATCAACTGGGGAGAGCTGTTTTGGTCCAGGAGAAAACTGAGTCCTATAGCTGGTGCTGAATCAGTTTGCACTACCGAGATTGGTTTTACGTGAGCCTTATGGACTATGGCTCTGATCTAGCAAAGTGCTTAAGCACCGGAATAACTTTAAGCATTGGTGAGGCTAAAAGTTAAGCACCCGCTTAAATATTTTTCTGGATCAGGGCCTGTGATAGGGCCCTTTTATTCATTAAATGAGTAAATAAATATTTTATCTGAAAAGCAAAGAACACTCTGAGAGACTGGAATTGTGGCTTTCAATTCTTTAATACACTTAGGCTATGTCTAGACTGTAGAATTTTCGAAAGAGGATCTTACGAAAGTGAAAGTAGTCTGGACGCATTAAAAAAAAAACCCACCTTTTTTTTTTAAAAAAAGTGCCCTTCCTTAAAGGAGGTTTACATGGTTTTTCGGAAAAAGATTTTTTTCCGAAAAAAACGTGCCCAGACTATTTTACTTTTGAAAGACCCGCTTTCGAAAGAGCGATTGGAAAAGATATGCAAATTCTGCAGGAATCCTCTTTTGGAAAAAAAAAATGTAGTTTAGACATACCCTTAAGGGGAAAAAATGTTTGTCTATACAATCATTGATGAAGCAAAAGTTTTATTTCCAACATTACAATAACATTAGTAGATGCCAATATTTGCAAATTAATTCAAGGTGTAAAAGAAAACTAGCATAGGGAACTTTTATTAGAGACATAAAAATTATAAGTAGAAAAGACTCACTGAACTAAATAATGCACTGGTTAGCTGGACAGTTCATGATAGTGTCTGTTAAATAAGCACTTGTGGTTAGTGATATTGTTCTGAGCTTTTATATCATTTAAAAAAAACACTATGTATATTTGAACAAGGACTAGTCTTGTCTTTATTTGTCCCATTTTTACTGTTTCGCACAATGGGGCTCTGATACTGATCTGGGCCTTTAGACACCACCATTTTATATAGATAGATAGATAGATAGATGTTTAAATTTGATTCTAAAATACACAATTAGCTTAGAAAATGCCATTGAACACAACTGGAATGGATGCCCTCAGTCTGTCACCCATTACAAAAGCTGAATTTACCCAGTGTTCATTAGAAGCCTACAAATCTTAACTCCACAGAAATAAAGTAAGTGTCCTTGTGGAAACATACAACATCTAGTCACATTAAAAAGTTAAATATAAAAAATGACCAAACAGTAATGTAGAATGTTTGATTTCATATTTTTAAATCAAAGCCATTTTGAATCATCTAAGCTGACCTATATCTTTGTTCATATTTAAAAAAAACTTTAAATAATTGGAAATCATGGAAAAGAAGTGAAAAAGAAAGCTGGCTTTGGTGGCAAGACTTTTTGTACTGCAGATTAGAAAATTAACTTCTTGTACCAAAGAACAGATTATCACCTTGTAAAGTAAAGCAATAACTTTGGACTATTAACTCTGACTCCAAAATAACAAGCTACTATTTAAACTGCTCTGCTTGACCACATCCTTAATTATATATTTCATGTTAAGTGCTATAATATGTTTAATAATTGCTGTATTACCTACAACATGTACATGCAACAGTCCTACAAACATGAATGCACATATTTAATACTGAAGGATGTGAAGTCACATTTATTTCTGTACTTTAAAGTTAAGCATATTCGCAGTATTGAAGATTTAGTTAGAAAATTTTAAAAAAATTTACAAAAGTAATCTGATTTATTGAAACATAGGAAGAATAAATTAAAAAAAGAAAGGTAGACACCTTCTCTCTATTACTTCAACCACAGAAGGCCTATTCTTATAATACCCTAAATTTCACATTGCTCCTTTTTTATTTTTATCATAAAAAGAATTTGTGAATTAGATAATTGAAACAGCTTCAGTTAAATTCCATTATATATTATTGAATTATCCATTTTAATGTTTTAAATTTGTGGTAGTATATTTTATGGATGAGCTCCATAAATCACTTGCAAACACAAAAATTAGCATAACATTAGGATTCTATAGTTTTCATTCTGTTTCTGACTCTTCTGCTGACATGTGACTGTATCACCTACTGTTGTCCCCCCCCCCCCCTCAGTTTTAGGAAATTCCTGCGGCACAAACAGTCCGTCACAGATGGACCTAACCTGGGAAAGTCAAATTTGCATTTTCAGTATCCCAAAATCCAGAGGTATCTGAATCTGGGGTTTTGATATGGCCCAAAACAGAGCTGAGGTTGTGGAGGAGGGATTCTAAAAATAAGGCTTCTGATGCTGATCCTTCACAAAATCCTTGCTTTTGAATATACTTCTACTTCATAAATTGTAGAATGAGAATCTAAACTTGTTTCAAGGGATAGATGAGTTAATGACCAAGTCACTAACTTCATTTTAATAGGTGCAGCCATGAGTATTTTAACGGAGAGAGTATGCTTTAGGTCGTGGTTTAGGATGCTATAGTTATACTACATCTTTTCTATGGCTGTACAAAGTGTATGGTGCAGAGTCCCTGGAACAGAAAAATTCTGCACCAGCTGAAGTGCATTCTTAATTCCTGTCCACAGCCTTGTCTACCTCCACGTCTGGTAGACATGTGGACTGCACAGATATTTAATTCCTTTCTACTACTTGGAGGGTTGTACACTAGCTGTGTTTTCTGTTTTACCAGTTCATGTCAGTGCAGGGTGTGTGTCCCAAACTGTAGGGTGCACCCTCTTCGGGGAGAGCTGAGGAATATTTGGGGTAGTGTGTGCGGCCTGTGCCAATCCCCACTGGGATCCAGGAGGGAGTACCCACCCAGCCCCACTCTGCCCTCAGTTCTGCTCCAGCTCCAGTCATGAGCTTGGCTTTGGCCTCCACTCCTGGGCACAGCCTTACTCCTGGCCCAAGCTCCTCCTGCTCCTGGTTTTTAGGTTCACTCCTTGCTGTGGCTCCTGCCATAACCTTAACCCCAGCCTTACGCCCTGGTTTTTCGGAGACATGGACAGATTACTTTATGGGAGGGAAGTGACATAAAAAGTTTGGGGACCACTGTTAGTGTCACCAAAACAGATGAAGAGGTCAGAGTCTCAGAGGCAAAGTGCAATGGTAGTCATTGTAGGCTGCAGCATAATCTCCCATACTCTAACTCCTGATATGTAACAAAGTGCCCTCTCTTTTCTGATAGCCTGAGTAATGCAGCATTATTATAGGAGGAGAAGACAGAATACAGTAAAATAGAAATATTTTCATGGCCATATTATGCAGCATTATTCTCGTAAGCCTTATGGAAAAGCCTATATAAAATAAAAATGTCTAGAATTTAATTATCAGGAGACTATCTAGTAAATAATCTGCGGGATGACAGGTATCTGAATCTTGCTTTTAAGATTAAATCTGAATTCTGCATATGATGAGGTGCCTCATCAGACATATGCCATCATGTTGAAGACTGAGAAGTCTTCAATAAGGATTTTTTACATAAGTTTTTCTTATATTCATCATTGATAATTAAGCAGTACCATAAGTTAGGATACAGTGGACCTAATATAAATATAACTATCCTTCCAATCAGGTGTTGGGTGTCCAGATGCTAGCTTTTCCATTCACAGTTAATGGTGGGAACAAAACTCCATGCAAAGTTAGGGCTGGAAAATGGCCCATATAAAATATTAGATCCCTCAAGTCAAGAACATGATCATGCAATAGCTCCAATGTCAGTGAGTTACTTCTATTTCTCTACACTGCACATCTGAGAGTCATAATTTTATGCCTGAAAGGTGTTTTCCCCTCACTTTTTAGTCAAACACGCAACCAAATATAATTTATTTTCAAAACCAAGGTATAGGTTCAAGAGGAAGCAATTCATTTTTGTTTGAATTTATCAGATTTAAATTTAATCAAAATATATGAATACTGCTTTTGCTGTAATTATTTAGCTTTATATTTACCAGCCTTACAGTAATCGGGCAGGCATGGAGAAGACACATAGATCCAGAGAGATGAACAAGATGTCAGTAAATTACATTTTCCTTTGATAGGTTTCCTGGGTATTTGGTAGGAAATTACTGTTGGACATCGAGATTTCATTTTGCTTTTTTGTCTCAAGAATAGGAATTTGGAGCCTGCTACCATGGAAACTAATTATTATGCTAGACAGTCCTTTTTCAGGCCCACTGAAGAACCTACCGATTCTCTCGAAGGTCAAACAGTGAAAAGAGAGATGAAATGCAGATCAATTTTCCGCCTTTATTGAAGTGGGAATGTAACCAAAGCCATTACTGAAGTGTACTAGATGAGGGGCATTTTAAATAATAGTGCATCCCAATTAGGGAACTAACAATAACAGATTTTAGTTGTCATTGTTGAACCCCTGTACAAGGCTAAAAAAATAAGTGACTGGGAGGGACTGATTCCTCTGCAAAGTATTCAGACTTTGTACAACAAATGTTTCGATTTTTGTATTTCAGTATTTTATGTGACCTTAGTGCTCTTGAAAGGTTTCAGCTTGACACTGGAAACTGAAATGCTTGGCATGATTGCTAATTAGTGTCAATCTGTTAATTATTTTTAAAATGTGGACACCTGACTAGGAATTGAACCGAGTCCATTTCCCATAGACAACTGCACAGCTAGCAGATGGTAGTAACTTTTCAGCTTTACTAACCTAAAATACTTTTGAACCAAACACTCTTGGAAGATTCTGGTAACATCCCCGCAAACCCGTTATGCATTTAGATTTATAAAACAACAAGAAAGAGACATGCTGGCAGAGCAATGCTTTGTGGCATTATCCCAGCTCCTGAGGTTGCTTGCTGACTTGCTGGTCAACTTGGCTGGAATATGCCTCAAGCTCCAGGAACACATGACAGCGTGCACATGATTCTATATGTAGTCCCATTTGCCAGGCTCCACCTACAGCCTCTCCAGTCTTGGCTAGCACCAAAGTATCATCCAGGGTATGACAGCATTGACATGGTGGTCACAGTTCTTTGTCACATGACTCGCAACCTCTGGTAGTGGCTAGACCCTCCAGTCAATGTGGTCAGCAGCCCATTTCTTAATCCACATGCACCATTTCCATGGTATCACTCATCACAGATGCACCTGCTTTGGGTTGTGGGGGTTCACCTAGAAGACCTCACTACTCAAGCAATGTGGATGACCAGAGTTGTCTCTCCACATCAGTGTCTGTGAGCTCTGGGCAATCCACCTTGTGTGTGTTGCATTTCTCCCATACATTCGGGCCGGTGCGTGGCAGTCATGACAGATAATATGACCACCATGTACTACAGCAACAAACAGGGCAGAGCCCAGTCATCTGTTCTTTGCTCGGAAGCCCTTTGTTTGTGGGACTTAGGCAGAATGCAGCCTTGTGCAGACTCTGTTCACTTGGAGGCATCATAACTCACACTGTCCAGAACCAGTTGGCAGATCACATCAGCCTCCGTTTCTTTGTTTACGAATGGTCAATCCAGCTAGACGTCCTCCAGATCATTATCCAGAAACAGGGTTTTCCTCAGCTAGATCTGAGACAACTGGAAGTGCCCACACTTCTGCTCATTCTGGAGTCTCAGCCCGTGATGCCTGGTGGACACGTTCTTGATACAATGGCAGACTGGTTTGCTGTATGCTTTTCCTCCCATTCCTGCTGTTTCGCAAGATGCTCCGCAATCTCCACAGAGACAGAGTGAACGTTAGCCTAATACCCCTGGCCTGGGCCCATCAGTACTAAGAACATAAGCAAATAGTCGATTAGTTGACCTATCTGATAAGCATAAGCTTATCGGATAGTTGACTGGTCCCTCAACTAGTCACTCTCCCCTCTTTGCTGCTTCTACTGTCTGGCTCTTAATGCATTTAGAAGGCAGAGTCACAGCAGCATTAGCTCCCGGTGTCGGGAGCTAACCCCGCTGTGGCTCCCCCACTTATCGACTAGTTGATGGAAATTCCACCGACTAGTTGATTTAACTAAATTTAACATCTCTAGTCAGCACTGATACCCCACCCTCCTGGAGCTGTCTGTGCAACTGCCCATTCTGCTCCTGAACCTCATCATGCAGGACCATGGTCACCTTCACCATCTGGGCCGTCACTCCATTCACCTCATGGTGTGGCAGCTTTGTGGCTGAATCCTACTGAGCAGGCTTGGTAGAAACAGATCCACCCTGACCTCCCTAGTAGTAGAAAGCCTCACGTACCTGGCCAAATGGAAGCATTTCTACTGTTGGTGTCTGCAGCATAACCTGGCCCCATTGTTGGCCTCTAACTCTTAGATGCTGGAGTACCTGGTGTCCCTAAAGCAACAAAACTTAGGAACTTTCTCACTGAAAATGCCTTCAGCAGCCACCTGGAGGAAGCTGGTCTCTCCTATTTCACAACCCTCCCCCACAGTCAGGCACTTCCTCAAGGGTATGGCCAGACTTGGGATCTCAGTCTGGTCCTTAGTTCCCCAACCTGGTAAGAACTGGCTGGGATGCTAAGCAGCAGGAAGCCAGGCAGGTGAAAGGGGTTGGCTGGGGCCACATTTCTCCACTACTCTGGTACTGCCCCAGTTCCTAGCTTCCCTTCCCCAGGCACCATTAGGGAGGAAAGGGGTGCTAAAGCCCCCCCCCAGTTCCTACTGATGCTGCTTGTTGCTCCCTTTCATCACTGTCAGGGAGCAAGAGAAAAGCTCACAGCATCACTTCACTCCTCTTCCTCCTGGCTGGTGTGCGGAGGAGACATAGGTGGACAGTGACGGAAGGGAAGCAGCAAGCAACAAGCCATTGGTAGGAATGGGGGGGCTTCAAACTCACTGCCCCCTCTAAAGGGCGCCATTTGTCTCCTCCCCATATTCCCCACATACTCCAGTCTCTTCCCTGAGTCTTTCTATGCCCCCACCCTCCTGCCCTAATTCCTGCATCCACACTTTCCAACCTTCTGCCCTGAGCCCCTCCTCACATACCCCCAACCCTGATTTCTGCATCCTCCACTCGCCTAGCTCCCTGCCCTAATTCTTATATTCCCCACATCTTTATGCCCTGCCTTGAGCCTCCCACACGTACATTTCTTACAAGTACTGTGATATCACATTTCTCTCCAACTCTCTGCCCCCTAAGTCATGCCTTGCCTCCCTGGGGTGCAATACAACAACACATGGAAGAAATTGAAGTTACTTTCCCCCCTGAAGATATACTAAACATTTGTATGCCCCTTCATGCTTTGGCCACCATTCCAGGGGACATACTTCCATGCTGATGATGCTCGTTAAAAAATAATGCATTAATTAAATTTGTGACTGAATTCCTGGGGGGAGAATTATGTCTCCTGTTTTACTTGCATTCTGCCATATATTTCATGTTTTAATAGTCTTGGATGATGACCCAGCATATGTTCTTCATTTTAAGAACGCTTTCATTACAGATTTGACAAAACCCAAAGAAGCTACTAATGTGAGATTTCTAAAGATAGCTCTAGCTATTCAACCCAAAGATTAAGAAACTGAAGTGCCATCCAAAATCTAAGAGAGATGAGGTTTGGAACATCCTTTCAGGGGTTTTAAAAGAGCCACACTCTGTTGCGGAAACTACAGAACCTGAACTACCTTAAAAAAAGGAAAATCAATCTTCTGCTGGTAGCATCTGACTCAGAGGATAAAAATGAACATGCATCAATCTGCATTGCTTTGGATTGTTATCAAGTTGAACCCATCATCAGCATAGACATATGTCCTCTAGAATGGTGGTTGAAGTTGAAAGGATATATGAATATTTAGGACATCTGGCACATAAATATCTTGTGATGCTGGCTATATGACCCCCCGTTTTCACTTTTAACTGACATTATAAACAAAAAGCAGGCAGCATTATCTCTTGCAAATTGTAACCAAAAATATATGTCTGAGTGATTGGCTGAATAAGAAGTAGGACTGAGTAGACTTGTAAGCTCTAAGGTTTTATGATATTTTATTTTTTTGAATGAAGGGGTTTTTGGTACATAATTCCATCTCTGTAAATTTAAATTTCATGAGAAATACACTACAGTACTTACAGTACTTTGTTTTTTTACTGTGCAAATATTTGTAATAAAAATAATTATAAAGTAAGCACTATACATTTTGTATTCTGTGATTCAATTCCATAATTGAAATCATATATTTGAAAACCTAGAAAACATCCAAAATGGTATTCTATTACTAACAGTGTGATTAATCATGATTACTTTTTAAAATCGCATAATCACAATTTTTTAAATTGCTTGACAGTCTAAAATAACTACTACCTCTTACTGTTTTCCCCTAAACTTTACAAGACTTTTTGCTGAGACTAGTCTTATTCACAACTGCATTTTAAAAATGTGTAGAATCAAAGTCTACTGCTTCTTGTAATTACCCAGACATTTAAAATAATGTGTGAGATGCTCATCATCACACTGGCTCTGAGTAAAGATTCTGGGGTGATGTAAAAAGCCCTAGATATGGTTGGGGAAGAATTCCCCAGCACGAGAAAGGAGGAAGAAAGCAGGCAGAGCTGCCTTCTGAGGACCTCCTGGCATAAGAGGTATATGCCATGTGGGAGGCTATGAATGGAAGGGCTAGTTGGATGTAGGGTCACCACATACAGGAAATTTTGGGCAGCCACCGTTAGGCTGCTGTAACTCAGCCATCCAGCTAAGGAAGGGGTAGTCAATAATTTTTGAAGGGGGGGGCATTTCACAAATTTTGGAAGTGGCCATGGGCTGACCCAGAAGGGGCAGGGCTTCAGGCAGAAGGGGTGGGGTTGAGACCTACCCAACTGGGAGCATGGCTTGGCTTGGGGTCCCTGCCCCCTGACTTCTGGCCAATGGAGAGGATCTGGAGCAGATGGGAGGATGCTGGGACTAGCCTCCTCCCAGAGTTGTCAGGGGTGGAGGCTTAGAATTCATAGAACACGGCTGGAAGCTACTGGCCCCACTGCTAAGCTGTTGCCTGGCAGCCTCCCGGCAGGCACAAACCCTTTGAATAGCAGGAGTCGAAAGGGCTCGTGCCTCCTGGGCAGCTCCCAGGCAATAGGCCTGTGGACCCGAGTGTTGTGGGCCCTTTCAATTACATCTGTTTGAAGGGCTTGAACCTGCTGAGTGGCTGCCAGCTGCCCAGTAAGCACAAGCCCTTTAAAGAGAAGTAGTTGAAAGGGCTCATGTGACTCCAGCTCCCAGGCAACGCACTAGGGCAGGGGTCAGCAACCTTTCAGAGGTGGAGTGCCGAGATTTGACTTATTCGCTTCTATGTATGAGTCTGAGTGCCGGTGATACTTTTTAAAGTCAATAATAATCCTACTTACAGAAGCTTCATTAATAAATAAATAAAGATGAAGATCTTACCTTTTAGTGCAGGCATCGGCAACCTTTCAGAAGTGGCAAACTGATATCTTATTTACGGATCTGTGTGCCAGGGAAAGAGAGGGGAGAGGAGACAAGGACAGGCTGGGTACCTCGAACTTATTTTCTGAAACAGCTGTAGCTAGGGAGAATGGTTTAATTTAAATTATGAAACAGATTAAGCATTTTAATTTTCTCATGTTAGTTTATCAAACTTCATTTTAAATAAAGTAAAATATTATGTGAAACAAAAAAGGTTTCAACGAATTCTTTCTTTATGGGAACCTTTTTGGGTGGGGAGTCACTGACCCACAGAAAAATCAATTGGGAACCACACAAGTAAGAAGCAAAAAAAACTCCTCCAAAACGCCCCCAGCACTCATTGATGTGGGCCCCAAATGAAACACCTTACTTCTCTGGTGCCCCAGCCTCATAGGGTGAGAGGAAGGGAAGTGAGGGACTAAAGTTCAAGGCTTCCCAGACAGCAGAATTACTTTTCTGGGGTTCCAAAGTTAGTGGATTTTATGGACCTCCTTAGGGCCTTGGGTAGTGTGACGAGCCGGAGGCGGCTCGCATGGAAGAACGCAGAGAAGGGCCCGGGGAAACAGCAACCCCGGCCGCAATGCCCAGCCGCCACGATCCGGCGCAAAGTGGGCGCCGGCCGCGGGGACTTCTCCCGTGGCTGAGAAACTGGGCCGCGGCTGGCCCCGCCCCCGGCGTGCGTCCGCTGAGGGTGGGCGCCGGGACCGACGGGCAGGACGGGGCGGGTGAGCGAGCGCCGACGCAGGAGGGGCGGTGCGTCAGGAGCATGTCACCTCCAGCGGGCCATTTAAAAAGGGCTCGCTGCCAACGGGGAGGGGGGCAGGCCCTGGGACTGGCTCCTGGGAAGCTCGGGGCCGGAACAGGGTAACGCCGCTCCTCCAAGAGTCGGGCGCCGGGACGCAACCACTCAGGGGCCGAGGCTCCTCACCGACGAGGGCTATCGGTGACCTTGGACCCAGATGCAGAGAGCAGACGTCCCCCACGCCGGACAACGAAGTCGCGGTAAGCCCTGGGGGTCCCCCCCAGGAGGGACGGTGGGACACAAGGGGGGGAGGAAGCAGCTCGGGGCAGGGCCTTTTTGGTGCCCGTGGGCAGACGTGTTTCAGGAGCGTATCCCATGTCTGTTGCACAGGGAGTGAGTAGACCCCTGTGCTTAGGGCCCTGGGCTGGGACCTGGTTGAGAGGGTGGGCCCGGGTCCCCCTCCCTGTTCCCCTCCCGCCACCTTAGTGAGCCAAGAGCTGCTCCAGCCCTGGCGAGAGGGCACTTCCCAACAGTCCCATCCGGAAAACCCCCCACGCAGGGGGCAGACTACCACATGGTCCGTGGATCCCCCAGCCTCGGCCGGACGGGGTGATCGCACCCAAAGACACTGGTCTGGACTAGACTCCGAGATCAGTAAGCCAAAATCGGGCAGCGGGGTTCACTGATTCCCCCCCCCCCTTCCGGTAGGTAGGGGGTAATCGAACCCTGCGACCCGGTGACAGGTAGGGACAAAAATGCGGGGTACAGTGTGTGAGACAGGACTACCAGCAAGTAGGATAGGGAAGAGGTGTAGGATCTGGGAGAAAGTGCAGAGGAGGGAGAAGCTGCAAAGTCTGGGGAAGGGGGGGGGGGCAGAAGCAGGCTGGGAGTAGAGTGTCAGGCCAGGTGAAGGGAGCAAGAACAAGGGAGGGTGCAGTGTGTGTCCAGGAGAGAGGGTTTAGGAACAATATGGATGAAGGAGCAGGGTGGGGTATCAAGGCAGGGTGTCAAAGCAAGCTGGGGATGCCAGGTCTTAGGGGTGAGGGAAGTGAGGGGACTGGGATCTGGAAGTGAGGGGATTAGGGTGTATGGGGGTTCTGGGCATGAGGGGGACCATTGCTGCCCCCTTGCAGCAACAGCCACAGGCACTCTGTCCCAGCCACCCCTGAGGGAGGCCTCACTGCTGGGTCCACATGGGGCCATCCCAGAGGCCTTGCTGCCACTGTGGTCTGGGGCCAGCTCCAGAGGCCCTGCTGCTGTGGCTCACGTGGTCCCAGGTCAGCCCTGGACTGTGTGGCTGCAGCAGTGGCACATCTGGGGCCAGCCCCAGACTGCATGGCCACGGCAGCGGTGTCTCCAGTTCTGATCGAGGTGCCACTGAGGAGCCTCAGTCCTAAGTTCCTACAAGGGGAAGGGAGCACTCTCCAGCAGCTGAGCTGGGAGAAGGAGCGAGACTGAGCTCCCTCCCACATGCCGCTGAAAATTGGCTTGCATGCCATAAGTTGCAAGTGTGCCATAGGTTGCTGACCCCTGCACTAGGGGTGAGGCCTGGAACTGCCTCACTGGCCAGATCAAAGCCCAAGGTGGACCAGATCCAGCCTGCTGAGAGGCTTTTGCCCACCCCTAATCTAAGGCTATGTCTGCACTGGGAAGGTTTGCTGTCAACATGCGAAGTTGCCAAAAGTGAAAAATGGTCAACTGGCCCCCATTGTTGACATTTCATGGCCACATTGCTAGTACCGTGTTGACAGATAGAGCATCTCACAGTGCAGTGTTATGGGAAGGTGGAGCTGATCACTATGCTTCTTGGGATTTTCTTGTATCTCTATGAGCTCTCCGTGCTAAGGAATGTCAAAGCAGCAGAGCAGTCTCTCCAGTCTTTCCCTTGCAGCAGCAGTTTGCCTGCTGCTGTGTTCCTAGTGCAGGGTAGAACAGAAACATTCTAATGATTTATTCTTTGTTTCCTAAAGGGAGCAGCTCTCTCAGCTGTCGGATATTCTCTGGGTCTTTAAAAGGGGAGGGGCACATGCCTGCAGGGCAGCAGAGATCACAAAACACTGAGCAGAGTCAACAGGGCAAGCACTGAGGGACACTGGCAGAATCCAGTTCTAGCGACGAAACAAACAGAATCCACACTAACTCTTTGTTGACAATAAAGATGGGGCAAAGACACATGTTTCTTGCAGGGGTAGAAGATTTTTGTCATCAAAACAAACCGACAAAAGTTGCATTGCAGTGTAAATGCTCTCACTGTTTTGTAGCCCAAAGACAGTTTTTTGGTAATGAAATATCCAGTTTAGACAAACCCTACATTGTGTTAGAGGCTATTTCATTCAGACCTTGGAGCAGTTTAGAATTGGGAGGATACATAGGGGGAATCCAGTTAGCCCTGTCTATTTTCTGGGGCAATGTCTTGTAAAGATTTCACTGCTGGTCTATAGAAGTATGCTTAAAGCTAAGTAATTTTGCCCCCTGTGACAACAGATTTTTGTCTGTTTTTCTTTATGGTTATTTCCCTGCAAGTGGATTTGCTCAGACCTGTTATTTTTGAAATTAAATGTTTTAGGGCTTTATTTATTACCAAGAGTTTTAGCAATTGAAATGGGGGAAACGCACTAGGCCTACTGTCCATCTGCTGAACGGATATAACGCACAAAACATTCTGGTGGTGGCTTGAAAGGATGCGAAAGAAAAAAAAACTATCATTTTGCATTTTCAGGGATTTAAAAGCACAAACATCTTCACAGACTAATTAGTGTTTTAACTAATGCTCAGGGTTATTATAACAAAGCAGCCAAGGTTTAAAAATTATAAGCCTAAATTTCCAAATGTAATTAGAGATGTTGGGACACTTAATTTTGTGGTCTTTAAATGCCTTAAAGGCTCTTGATTTGAAGAAGCACCTTCCCTCTGACAATCTGACACCTTTAAGGGGACTTTGATTAGCAGCCCGAAACCTCGAGTACCCAGAATAACTAATGAAAATGTAAACCATAACATTGTCGCTAAAGAGCAAATCTTCAGGGTGTCATGACTAAAATTGAACTTCAGTGATCAAAGTACATTAGGTGATGCACTGTAAAATAAAAAATGATCAGATGTAGCGCTGCAGTCCAAGAAGGACCATATTTTCCGGAGCGTGTCACTTTTTCTGAAGAATCACTTTGGGGCATGGATTGATTATGAAGGACATGTTGCCAGGCTTCGCCCCCAGCCCTCTCTTAATAGGGGAAGCACTACACAAAAGGGGTGGATTTTGGTTCTGCACTCATTGTGATAAGACTCAAGCTCAGCCTGAGTTTGATGGCAGGAATTCTGTAGCTAAGGGCCCTTCTCTGAGAATGTTCTGTCCCCGGTCTTTGAGAGTGTAGCCTGAAGCACTGTCACACTTCTTATCTCTGATTGTACTTTTCTCAGAGAGATGTTGAGAAAGAGACAGAGTTCGTTAATCTGGAAAAGAGCTAGATTCTAGTTTTTTGCAGCTTTCTGATTCACAAAATCCAGTAACTTATTGTACATTTCCCAACGTAGTGTACATTAGTTAGGGAACACTTTAAACTGTGTGTGGAGTTACTAATATCAGAATCCTCATTTGCTTATTACGCTCTCTCTTTCTGTGTCCCCCAATTCCTCACGTGGTGTCAGATCAGGGCCAAATTCTACACGCAGGGTCAAAGTCAACTTCTTCCTGATGTCTGGTGTTTTTAGTAATCCATTTCTTTAGCCTGTTGTCTAATGTTACTGCAATAATCTTGTAATGATCTCCCAGTGCTCTCCTAATAGACTGAACATTTAGCTGGAGTCCCTTCGTCATGTGTTACAAACAAATCTAGTTATTTTAAAACATAAGGACGGTAACAGGGCTATTAAAATGGTACCCTGAAGAATGTAGTAATTTCACAGATCATAATTTTAATGAAGTCGTAGACATTGGATAGTAATATTTACATGCCTCAGTAAGGACCAAAACTATCGTTGGTGCAACTCCATTGACCATTTGACAATCAAGCAAGCTTTGATTTCCTTCTGTTATGTTCCTTCAGCTGTCTTGTCTTAGCCTACATTGTTCCTGTAGTTTAAGGCACAGCTCATAAGAAGGGGCAAAGTTGAGCTGCACTACTTGTGAGAGAACATGAGACACATTCTATTTCTAAAATCAGAATGCATCCCAAAGTTTTTTGGAATGCACTGTAATGTTCCTTTATAGGATGTAACTTACTTATTGGTCCCTGCAGGAGGCTGGTGCAAAGAGGAGTAGGGCTATAACTCTTGACCTCCCTTTGCATTGTTGTGCACTCCTAGAGGAATAGGGATAGGCTAGGGCTGTATTTTGGCCTCTCCCCAATACATCACTCGTGTAATGGCCATATAGAATCTGCTCCTGTGTCTGATAGTAACGGATTCATGGTTCCCCACCCCCTGGCACTTTCTGCTGAACGTTCTGGGAATTAGTCCTTCAAAGGGTGCCATCCCTCGGTTGTACCTCAGAGACATTGCTCCCATTGTCTTCACACTACCACTATCTGGCCATGTCACCACTGGACCATGGGTTCCTGTCTGGCTTCTGACTCCTCTGGCTGTGTTCAAGCCTACTACCTCCCTCCCTCAAGCCCCTCACTTGCTTCAGTGGACAACTGCAGTCTTTAGTCTAGCCCCTGCTTTCAGGGGCAAATTGCCGCCAATCTCCTCATTGGTAAATGGTGGTGGCCCAGGGACTCTACCACTGGCAGCCACCCTTTACCCCTCCTCCTATTCCTGCTACCTATTTTCCCTGGCTGCATGCCCCTCTCTCACCCTCCAGCAAGGGGAAGTGATTTCTCCTTCTGCCCTGCTAAGCAGCCATTTTATATCTTGCTATCCCAGCAAGCCTTCTCTGATTGGCTGCCTTTCTGCAGCCTCCTTTGGGCTCTGTTACTCCTCAGGGCCCTGTGTGGGGCTAATTCCCCACAACACGTCTCCCACAAGCCTAAAACGATTGGGGGTAGGAGGTCTTATACGCTGCATGACTAACGTGTCTCATCAGGTTTTCCTTCTGTTTCTCCTCAATTGGAAACCCACATCTTCCTTCTCCTTTACAGCAGAGCTCAATTCTTCCTGCAGCCATGACAGTCCTTCTGACTGTAGGTGGGCTTACTCTGCCACTAATTGGGCTTTTTCTTCTGCATCCCCCCCAGTCCCTTCTTTCTCAGGATTTGGGTCCCTACAATAGCCTACTCAGGATGGTGTTTATCCCGACTTCTCCCTAGGTTCTCTCTGTCCCAATCATTGTCTCCGTGACTTAAGAGTTCCTACTAAGGGATGGGACGTGACTCCCTGGCAGGTTACAGCCATCACTGCAGCATCCACTCTGCCAGCTTCTGGCCCAGTCAGGTTCTCAGGACAGTCACTCTACAAGTGCCCCTGTTATTCACAGGTCCAGTATGCCCATTCCCTCCCTGTTCTCTTTACAGGAGGGGCATTCTTGGGCTTTTGCTCTTCCTTTCTCTCCGCTTGAGGCTCTAGTCTAGTTCCCTCATCCTAGTAGGGGCAATTCCTTTTCCAGAGTCCTGACTGCTCCCAGGCCTGGCCTCTACTCATGCCTCCCATGTCTGTACTGAACTCCCTTTTCAGTAGCTTTACTGGAGCCTGCTGTTCCCTAATCAGCCACCCCCAATAAGTCTGGAAATCTCACTGCACCTCCCATTGCCTCTGCTGGTTTCCCAGGATTCCTCATAAAAGAGTCTTTAGCCTCCCCTGTGATCTGCCAGTCCCTTTTGGTACCTAGGAGAGCACATGAGCCCTCTGCATAGAAAACCTCTGCATATGCTGGATCCATCGCCTTGCAAACTACTAATAACTGGGCAATCATTCCCTCAATCCTCCTACTTCCTTCTGCATCCGGGGTGACTGTGCTGCCTGCATTCCCAACCACGTAGAACAGGTTCATGACTCACTAGCCCCAGCGTCTCCTGCTGGATGTTCTGGGAATTAGCTCCACCATTCTATGGGGTGCCTCGTTGCTGTCACTCCTGCTGTCTTCACTGCCTCTGGCTGTGTCACTATTGGACCATGGGTTCCTGGCTGGCTTATGACCCCTCCTACTCCAGCCCACCATCTCCCTCCCTTCTGTGGGACAAGTGACCCTCAGGCCTTTTGCTTGCCTCAGTGGCCAACTGCAGTCTTTAGTCTAGCTCCTACTACAATTTTTAAAAAGTCTGTAATCCCTTTTGGCCCAATCCTTCACTTTTTACCCAGACAGAACTCCCATTGACTTCAGTGGCTGTGTTACTAAAGCAAAGAAAGCATGTGTAGGTCTATTACCTACTGACTTTGGATGACTGATGTTATATTTGAATTCTCTTTGTTTTGCAGACATTGGAATTCCTTACTTGTGAGAGTCATTGATTTTTTTTTTTTTTAATATAATCTCAGGTCTCTTTTCCCTGGCTTGGATGGATTTTATGACCATACTATTGCTTTTATTATTCCAGAGATGTGGTATTTCAACTTATTTTGACTGCTGTCGATAAATATTCATTTTTATTTTATGGGAATAAACCTGTTCTTAGAATTGTCCATGTGCAATCTGCCATTTCATCTTAGCCCATATCTGATTTAATTTAAAGTCAGTTTTATTCCATCACATATTGCTAGCAGATTAATTATAATGTGAAAGTTTTCATCCATTAATTAAAAAAATCAGTTTAATAGCAGTAAAACTAATGCAAACTTACAATGTTTTTAAACATCACCTTTCATTTTTAAAATGCTGATTTTATGCCACAAACCCTGATGGATGATGATGAAAGCTACGAGGTTATGTGTGAAGTACAGTTATCTTCTAAGAGGCTATGTCTATCACTACACTCAGTTATTTATGGTTATTACTCATTTTTATCATCGTTTGGGTAAAATTTTCAAAAGATTTAGATGACATAGGCACCTAAGTTCCATTTTCAAAAGTGATGTAGGCAGCTAGGCATTCATTGAAAGTCAATTGGTGTAGCCAAAATGTAATATTTTAATGTGGGTATAAGCAGATCTATAGTAGTATAAAATGATAGGTGTCTGTCATGCCATCTGCCACAGCGAACATCTGAGATGACTTGAGAAGTTTCTAAGGGGAGGAGGCCTTCAGCCCCACCTACAGCCCTATCCCCTCTGCTGAGGCCCCGCCCCCACCATGGGGAGGGGAAGAGCACGTGTGCGCACCAGGAAGAGGATGCACTGTCCTAAACTCCCTGCCCCTGGGAGCAGCGGGGAGGGAGGAGGCCCCATGGCTCCAGCCTTCTCGGCCCCAGAGCAGTGGGAAGAGAGGTGGCCACGTGGCCCAAGCTGGCCCAAGCAGTGATGTATACATCACTTTTTTTTGATTGTATCACTTTGGTATATATGGTTGTGCCGATTTTCTTCCACATATTGATCTGAGGAAGTGGGTCTGGCCCACGAAAGCTCATCACCTAATAAACCATCTTGTTAATCTTTAAAGTGCTAGATAGTTCTGTCTTTTGTTTCAGCTACACCAGACTGGGGGTATGTCTACACTACCCCCCTAGTTCGAACTAGGGGGGTAATGTATGCATACCGCACTTGCTAATGAAGCCCGGGATTTGAATTTCCCGGGCTTCATTAGCATAAAGCCGGCTCCGCCATTTTTAAAAGCCGGCTTGTTCGAACCCCGTGCCGCGTGTAGCCGCGCGGCACGGGGTTCGAACAAGCCGGCTTTTAAAAATGGCGGAGCCGGCTTTATGCTAATGAAGCCCGGGAAATTCAAATCCCGGGCTTCATTAGCAAGTGCGGTATGCATACATTACCCCCCTAGTTCGAACTAGGGGGGTAGTGTAGACATATCCTAACACGGCTGCATCTCTATCACTATGTATACATCTACTGTCACAATGGGATGGGTAATACCAGTAAGTATAATAACGGTAATAAGTCCTATATAATGATTTGCTTGTCAGTTCTATATTCTTCTGTTTCACCCTGCCAGCTACCCTTCATCATTAGTGGGAAGGTCACTTTTTCATCTTAGCACATGGTTTTATTACAATGTTTGTTGTAAGGTCTTGCTTCTTGTTAGCATTGCAAATTAAATTGTGTCCATATTGCATACTAAGTTGTGTAAGCTTCCTTTGTTATTTCTTTTGTAACTCTATAATACTTTCTAGAATGTAATCCTGTCTGAACAAATGAATAGAAGACTGGTGTGGAGGAGAGACCTGAAAATCCCGTCTTATGACGGGCTAATTGGCTAGTAATTGGCTAGTCATATATATATATATATATATATATATATATATATATATATATATATATATATATATATATATAGTAGCCCAGTGTCTGTGAGTCTGTAACGCTGAAATGCTGGCTGTTCCCTCTGGGGGGGGTGCTGTTGCCTGAAATGCTGGCTGTTCCCTCTGGGTGGCCAATGCTGCATGGGGAGTGCGGGGCCCAAACGGCCGCTTGTGCTGCTTGCTCCCCTGCGACGGCCTGGCTGAGCAGTGCAGAAGTCAGCTGAGCGCCACGGCAAGAGGCGAAGGGGGGTGGGACAGTGACGTGTGGCGTGACAGCGGCTCCAGGCCCTGCCCCCTGGCCGTGAACGTCACTGCCCTGCCTCCTACCCATGAATGTCACCACTCTGCCCCCCTTCTCCTCCTGCTGTGGCACTCGGCTGACTTCTGCGCCGCTCAGCCAGGCTGCTACGTGGGAACAAGTGGCGCAAGCAACCGTTGGGGCTCAGCGCTTCCCCTGCAGCACAGGGAGTGTGGAGCCCAAAAGGCTGTTTGGGCTCTGCAGTCCCCCGAGTGAGAGGCAGGAGGGGGAGGAGAGCTGAGAGAAGAGGGGGGGAAGGCAGTAAGAGGAGGAGGAGGGGGGAGAGAGAGAGAGAGAGAGAGAGAGAGAGAGAGAGAGACACCGAAGGCTCAGGAGAGAAGACTGATGTGGAGGAGAGACCTGAAAATCCCGTTTTATGATGGGCTAATTGGCTAGTTAAAAAATGATTGTGGAAAACTCTGGGTATGTCTACACTACCACCCTAGTTCGAACTAGGGTGGTTAATGTAGGCATGTGAAGTTGCAAATGAAGCCCGGGATTTAAATATCCCGGGCTTCATTTGCATCTTGCCGGGCGCTGCCATTTTTAAATCCCCGTTAGTGCGGACTTCGTGTCCGTGGCTACACGTGGCACGGAGTAGGTAGTTTGAATTAGGCTTTCTCCTCGGGGATTTAAAAATGGCTGCGCCCGGCAAGATGTAAATGAAGCCCGGGATATTTAAATCCCGGGCTTCATTTGCAACTTCGAATGCCTACATTAGCCACCCTAGTTCGAACTAGGGTGATAGTGTAGACATACCCTCTGAGATTAAGACCATTTAAGGATCATAGACTCAAATGGGAACTTAAAAGTATAAAAATGGGGTGCATTTGCCATAGTTCTCTGAGTTCAGTCCTACAAAACCTCAGAGCATCGATCATGATCAATAGAGACCAGATCATCACTTGTGTAAATCTAAGTGGCTACTTACCTGATTTGTGCTACAATAGACTGGTAACTATAAAACCATCTGCAGGACTTGAGTGTGTGAATGTACGTGTTGCTTTACATGTTGTATTTTCAACAAACATGGGCTACATCTCCACTGGCCAATCTTGCACAAGAACATATGCAAATATTCATCGCTGCGCCTCATTTGTATACTTAATGAACTGTCATTTTTGTGCAAGGGGCTTTTGCACTAGAAGGAGCAGTCTACACTGCTCCTTGCGCAAAAAAACCCTCTTGTGCAAGAGTAGTTCTGCCTGAAAAGAAGCAGTGTAGACTGCTCCTTGCGCAAAAACTCCTTGTGCAAAAATGATGACTCATTAAGTATGCAAATGAGGCATGGCAATATTCATCGCCGTGCCTCATTTGCATATGTTCTTGCAGAAGACTGGTCAGTGTAGACGTAGCCCTGGTGTATTGTCTTTTCCCCTGACAAAAGATCATGTGTTATTCTTATAAACATAGCATTGGGACTCTGGACAGTCAGTAAGGGTCTATACTGGCAGATTCCTTTGCAGGATTGTACTCTTCAAAGTATAAAAACCGCTGAAATAAATCTAAAATAGCTGCTAACAAAGATATAAAGTGCCTAATCTGAGTTTGCTTTTACAAATGCCTAGTTTAAAGAGATCTGGGCCCTTTGCAAAACCCCTGAATGGGTAGTTAGTGTGTTAGATTTCCAGTTGCTTTAGGCAAAGACCAAGGTAGCTCTATTTGTTCCTGGCCATAAGTTCACAACCTATTCTCTTTAGTGCACACTCGGTAGTAAACCAAACTTTTTTTTAACTGAATGCACCTTCTGTGGGTCTATTTCTTCAATTCATTTGGAAACTGAAGCTGAGGCAGAATGCAACCTAAGACTTATTTAGCAGCATATCTTACTGGGGGCATGTACCACTAGTGCCCTGGGATAGACACTTAAGCCTCCCATTGGTCTCCACATGGACTTTAAGAAGCTTTTAAACCTCTAATCATAATACTTTTTTCATCTGTAGGTCCCAAAGGGCTCATCTAGACTACGCTAGAATGTTGGAAGAGGATATGCAAATTCCGTGGGAATTTGCATATCTTCTTCCGATCTCACTTTTGAAAGTGGAGTTTTCGAAAGTGAAAGTAGTTTAGATGTGGCTTTTTCGGCGAACACCCCCTTTGTTGAAAAGCCGCTCTTCCTCAAATGAGGAAGAAAAAAGCCACATCTAAACTACTTTCACTTCTGAAAGCTCTGCGATCGGAAGAAGATATGCAAATTCCCACAGAATTTGCATATCCTCTTTCAACTGTTCTGCATAGACTAGATGAGCCCATTTTTTGAGGAAGAGTGGCTTTTTGACAAAGTGTGGGGGGGGGAGTTCTGCTTTTGAAAGTGAGAGATTGGAAGAAGATATGCAAATTCCCATGGAATCTGCATATCCTCTTTTGATACTCTAGCGTAGTCTAGATGAGCCCAAAGTGCCTTACCAGGGATGGTCAGTATCATAATCTCCATTTTACAGAGGGTAAAACAGAGAGGTGAGGGCCATCACACAAAAGGCCTATCTGGGAATAGAGCTGGATCCCAATTCAGTGCTCTATCTACTAGATCAGGCCCCTTCCCTATAAATCCATAATTGTACGATTGGACTGCAGCATAGGACCATATTTTGAACTCAGGTTCAAGTCTATCCCCTCTTATCTACACGTACATTGTGCTAGCCTAGAGTTCAAGCTCAAGATCCCAGGACCTCCAGGGGATGGAGGATCTAGTTTGGGTCAAGCCAGGACCTAGGGTTGAAGCTCTATTTTTTTTTTTTCTCAAGAGAGATCCATCACCACTGGACTCATGCTCTGGGATCTGCTAAAAGTATCCCACAATCCCTTGTGCTGATTTCTTTTATCCTGTTGATGGTCGTGTGTTGTGAACAGTCAAGTTTTCTCACACTGCATCATAAACAAAGGGCTAGACGATCCACATTTTGGGAGGTACTAAGAAGTTTGGAACAAAATACAGGACTATGTAGCACTTTAAAGACTAACAAGATGGTTTATTAGATGATGAGCTTTCGTGGTCCAGACCCACTTCCTCAGATCAAATAGTGGAAGAAAATAGTCATAACCATATATACCAAAGGATACAATTAAAAATTTCTTCCACTATTTGATCTGAGGAAGTGGGTCTGACCCACGAAAGCTCATCATCTAATAAACCATCTTGTTAGTCTTTAAAGTGCTACATCGTCCTGTATTTTGTTTCAGCTACACCAGACTAACACGGCTACATTTCTATCACTATTCTAAGAAGTTTGGGATATGGATGAGGGCCTGGATAACACAATATAGATGCTGGAGCCACGGACTGCCACTCAGAGTCCAATGGTTCCTAACTTGGGTTACAGAAAAGTGTAGAAGCTCAAGCTTTTAATTAACAAAACCTAGGGTTTGCTAACTCAGGTTCTACTAATCCTGGATTTACATTGCAGTGGAGACATACCCTGAATGGCTTAGGACCTGCTTACTTGATAGGTTGCTCTAGCTGCAATGGGTAGAGGCTTCAGCTGGAGCCTCTTTGAAATAGAAGAGAGGTTGCTCCTGGCAGCATACATTATGAAGTTTCTTGGTCCATGAAACTATCTTGTTCATTAGTCTTTTGTCTCTGAAACAGTGCTGTCCATTCTGAAACTACCCAGATTTCTGCCTTTGAAGTCTTGGCTCTGTGAATGAGTTTTGTTATATTGCTGGGTGGCTATTTCTGTTGTTTGAAACAATTGAATGGACATATGCCACTAGGAACAGGAATTGTACTGGGAACCGCTGCAACTTCAGGTTTGACTGCACTCCTTGAACCGACGCTGCTGTAACTCCACGGACTTCAGTGGAGTTGCCCTTGATTTATACTGGGGTAAGTGAAATAGGAATCAGACTTATTGTACTTTCAAAAATAAAACTCTTTGGGAATTGGAGAGAGGAATGAAGGAACCAGAAAGGTAACAATGCTACAGATCATGTTCAGAGTACAGTGTTAATTTTATATCTAGTTTAGTACACTGATGATTGTTGCTGGACTTCTTAAAGATTATTTTTTATTGTATATTCATATTTTGGATTAACAGAGGCTGTGACTTCTAAAGATAATTACTTCCCCTTGCAGCTGTAAATGGAGGCTTGTTCCTATTAAACTTAATTACTTTCCTTTGTGATTTGCATGATAATCCCACTGCTTACAAGGCTTCTTTTTAGGGTAAGGTGCCTATTATTAAAAATGTGTGAGAAAGGAGATACTATAAAGTGGCTTCTAAACAATGACACATACAGCACTGGATTACTCTTTCATGGAAAAACAATGCGTAATATTCCCCATTTCCTACAAATTGGACCTAAAATCTCAGCCTTTCTCTCAAACTTTCCAACCTTTTCTTAGGGTGACAACTTTTATTATGCAAGTCAATGTCTCGCGACAAATTCCCAGCAGTCATTTATAGCTCCAAAGCAAATACCTCTGGAGAGAAAATTATTACTTTTCTGTTTATTTTCAATTAATATAATGAAAAACTGTTTGTTATCTCATCCAGTGAATGCTGTTGAGCCTCAGGGCTATGTATCATAGGCCTTTTTCACCAAGAAGACCTCATCTATGATAATAATGTTCAATAGATTGCTAAATAATGCATTAATGACAGATGTAATTAAATGAGACGCAATGCACTTCTTGCCAGCACTCTGCTTTGTTTGCATCCCTGGCAGCAAAAACATGCATATAAAGAACCCTGCAGCCGAGTCTGTTCTAGACCACATGTTGTTGCTGTATTAATTTCAATCATGTAACAGGGATTTTCTTCCTTTGTACATGGAAAGCTACTAGCACAGACACTAGTATATGTAATAAACTATTTTGGATCAAGCTGTCCTAAAAAAAAGTTCAGCCTGACACACAGGCACCTGGTTTGGAAAACTTCCATGCCAAAGGTTAAATAGTATCAAAATTGCCAGCAGTTGAAAATGGTGTAATAATAGAAAGTGTTAAGCAAGCTCGAGGGAGGACAGTTTTGCAGGTAAGACACTGGAGTGGAACTTGGGATCAATATTCCCTCTAAATTTTTCCATCTCTGTGTGAAATAAATTGTATGTGCACCAAGGCATGTGTGGATGTGCACCACCAGTAGAAACAGATGCTGCCAGCTGTGGGTGCTCAGCCAATCAGCTGGGGGGGGGGGGAGGAAGGGGCACCTGAATCGCTCTTGTACTTCCACCCCATCACTTAGTTTGCAGACAGCACTGCTTGTGAGATCTGAATTTGCTAGATCTGCCACAGACTTCCTGTACAACCTTGAGCAATGCACATAATTGCTCTTTGACTCTTTGGCTGGAAGTACAGAGCGGGGTGCCGGCAGTACAGGGCAGGGGCATGGAAGTGTGTGGGAGGCTCAGGGCACGAGGCTGGGGGAGTTAGAGAGAAGTGGTGAGACTGGGGCAGTCCTGCTCACTGCCAGGTTACTTTTATCTAGCTGGTGGATGGGTCCCTTCCTTGCTGCTTTTGTTTGCTGCACTGCCACAAGGGAGCTGTGGGCCAGCTGTGTGACAGCACTGCTGCTGGGAAACCACTGACAGTGCAAGAGACCTCCCGGCCTGTTGCCCCTTTCCCCTGGCTTCTTCCCAGGGACCATCAGCAACAGTGCATGCCACAGGCTGCACATGTGCTGCTAGGCATCCAACAAGAGAGGGGCAGCAGGACAGGCACAGATGCATCAGAACCCCGGCTGGGAGTGCCCAGGGCTTCTCTACAGCGTGCCCCCCGCTGTCCCCTTTCACACCTGCCTGCCTCTCCTGGCTGCGCGCATGAGGCCTTCAGTGCCAGCCTGCAGCAGGACCCATGGGAGCCTGGTTGTGAGAGTGCCACACGAGCCAAGCCATGTGCGCCTACAGCAGCATGCCCCAGCCAGCTCTCAGCAGAGCACCCCAGACGGCTCTTGCCAGAGTGGCACAGCAGGGAGCACCACCTTATAGACCTCTGTGTCTATCCATAGTGAGGGAGAGAGCAAGAATAAACTGTCCTGAAAACTGTACGTTGTAAATACACAAAATGGACACACGGTGGGAGAAAAGTTATCATCCTCACTTCACTACCCTGACTTCTTCACCCCTCCACACCCTCCCACACCTCCTTCCAGAATCTCCCAGCCCCTTACACTGACTCCTGCACCCCCCATATCAAATCTGAGCCCTTCACCCCCCATATCAAATCTGAGCCCAATCCTGACTCATGCACTCCCACATTCCCAGCCCCCTGCCTTGACTCCTGCACTCTCCCCACCCCATACCCTGAGCTCTCCCATCATGCTCCCAGCCCCCTGCCCTGACTCCTGTGCCTCCCACACTCCAGACCTCTGCCCTGAGCCCTCCACCCCACACTTAAACTTTTTGCAGGTACTGACCTATCACAATCTCCCAACCCCCTGGGGTGGTGGGAGGAAGGGTGCTGTGACAGGACAGTACCTATAAGAAATTTAAATTACTTTCATCCCTGGATCTACACTACAATTAGAGACCCATGGCTAGCCCATGCAGACTGACTTGGGCTCATGGGAGTTGGGTAAGGGGCTGTTTAATTACACTGTAGACTTCTAGGTTTGGGATGGGGCCTGAGCTTTAAGACTCTGTGACATACCCTTAGTGCACAGATCTCACCTCATATAGTCAGGGTATGTCTACACAGCAGGGCTAAAGTCGAATTAAGCTATGCAACTTCAGCTACATCAATTGCGTAGCTTAAGTCGAAATACCTTAACTTGTCTTTAGGCGCTGTCTGCACAGCAGCAAGTCGAAGGAAGTACACTTTTCCTTCAACTTCCCTTATTCCTCATGAAATGAGGGTTACTGTGATGGGCCGAAGGCAGCCCGCACGGAGGAGCATGGAGGGGGGCTGGGAGAGGCAGCGACCCCGGCCGTGGTGCCCGGCTATCAGGAGCTGGCGCGCAGTGGACGTCCCCGCGGCCGAGAAACCGAGCCACGGCCAGCCCGGCTCCCAGCGTGCACCAGCCTAGGGCGGGCACTGGGATTGCCGGGCAGGACGAGGCAGGGGAGCGCGTGCCGATGCAGGAGGGGCGGCGTGCTGGGAGCACGTCACGTCCGGCGGGCCATTTAAAAAGGGCCCGCCTGCAGCGCGGATGATGGCGGATCTGGAGGACGGCTCCAGAGGGGCTTGGAGCTGGGAGCAGGGTGATGCCGCCCCCCCGGGAGTCCGGTGCCCAGGTGCCAACCCCCGGGGACCGAGGATCCTCGGGGACCGAGGACCCCCACAGACGTGGGTCATCGCTGATCCCGGAACCTGCTGCGGAGAGCAGATGCCTCCTCTGTCGGATGACCAAAGCACGGTAGGTCACGGGGACCCCACAGAAAGGACAACGGGATACATGGGGGGGAGGAAGCAGCCCGGGGCAGGGCCCTTTTGGCATCCGTGGATAGACGTGTTTCGGGAGTGCATCCCATGTCTATCACAGAGGGGGCGAGTAGACCCCTGTGCTTAGGGCCCCGGGCTGGGACCCGGTGGAGAGGGTGGGCCTGGGTCCCCCTCCCCTCCTGCCAATGTAGGGAGTTGAGAGTTGCTCCAGCGCCGGTGAGCGGAAACCCCAAGTTGAGAACCCCACACAAAGGGACAGACAACCCCTGGATTTGCGGATCCCCCAGACTCGGCTGAGCGGGGTGATCGCACCCAAAGACGCTAATCTGGACTAGACTCCGGGACCAGCAGACCAGAATCCGGCGGTGGGGGTCGCTGACCCACCCTTCCTATTGGAAGGGGGTGATCGCACCCCTCGATGCGGTCACAGTTACCATGAATTGGAGTAAGAAGTCCTCCAGCTTGACATTATTTTGAAATAATGGCTTGTAGTGTAGATGTGCATTTTGTTATTTTTGAATGTCAGTTATTCTGAAATAACGCTGCTGTGTAGACATACCCTAAAGTCCCAGCCTCAGTTGGTGTCTCCAGGCACTACCATAATGAAAACAATAAGTACTACAACTGCTCAGATGTATCTGAGCACCACTTATGGATGAATCAGAGTATTTCTTTCCTAACAATTACACAAAGAAATCATTTTCCTGTTGTTTCAAAGAAAGTACTATATTTAGAAATATCTATTACAATTTTAAATATGTACTATGACCAAATAAATCTCAGCAGTCTTTTTATTACACAGAAGAAATAATTCAGGCTCCTTTGGATCACTTGTCACTTATGATTTTTCTTTTGCATTTGTTGTTCAAGTGACAGATATGTTCTGCATAGTAAAATTGCTATTGTTTAAACCCTTGTGGTTATGATTTTTCTTTCTTTTAAACAAGAGACAATATATTATTCTTATAATTAAAGTATGATGCTGTGCAGTAAAAAATCAGACAGAAAGCCATTTGGACTCTCTTAATGGTTCTTAATTATGCCGTTAACATCAGCATGTTATCTGGTAATTCTAGTCTATTTTTACTATTAGGAACTAAAAAGCATTAAAAGAAAATGAAGATAGCAGCCTGGAATCAGGATGATTCTTTTGGCTGTAAAATCAAAAGAGCTAATTTTAATGTGATTTTTCCTCAAAACAAGAAGAATAAAATGGGTTCATGGCTCTTGTTTCTGTCAGAAGATTACTTTTTTTGAGCATGGTTATCCATTTCAACATCGGCATCTGCAACGCATTAATAAATGTTCATCACATATTTCACCAGGTCTAGATTTATGCTTCCCAATTCCCATCTCAGTTATACCAGTATAAACCAGAAATAACTATATGGAAGTTAGTGGAGTTAAACTGCCACTAAAACAGTGTGAGATCAGACATTCCCATAGTTTTTACAGCTTATTAGTCCTTAAATACAGATTGGACCTCTCTGGTCCAGCACTCTCGTGACCTGACCTGTACTGAACGAGGGGATTTGTTGGCCCAGGGGAGGTTCCCTGCCACTGGCCTCCCAGCTACTTCCCCTCATAACTGCCAACTCTGCTGTCCCTGGGCTTGGGCTCAGGCCTGGACCCACAGTTGTTTGGCTCTGGTGCCAGCATCCCTGTTATTGGCCTGGCCGGGGCATCTTGGGGCGGAGCTCCCTTGCTGCCACTCTGCTGCTGCTGGAGCTGGAGCGCCTTGGCCATGGCCAGAACTCCACAGCCATGGAAGGAACTTCAAGGCTGGGGCTGGGGCTGGAGCTTCATGACTCGAGCTATGGCTGGAGCTCCCTAGTTCACTGCCTACCCTCCATGGCACAGGCCTTCTGGCTGAGTTGCTGTTCCCCTCCCACTGTGCTACCAGCCCCACCACCAGACCTTCCTGTTTCTGGGTTCTGTGGTCCAGGAATGACCACAGATGTGGGCCAGGGACCCACAAACTTCTAATCAGCCTCTGATCACATGAATTACAGCACCTCAGGCTGAAGAGCTGAGGGAAATTTTCAGAGTAAAATCCGAGATGGGCAACATTCACCTTCTTGTTTTGTGTTTTTTTTGTTTTATTACAAATCCCAAACTCTGACCAGATTTGTGAAAAAGGTTCTCTAACATGTATGAACATGAACCTGAATCCAGTTTTACATTATTTATGATTTTGAATGAAAGCCACGTCAAACTCAGACTTGATTTGGTTCTAGCACAGAAACAGCAGTAACTGTTCAATTTACAACTTTTTTGCTCTAAAATGTTATTAGTTGGAACCTCAAATTCAAGGCAAATATGCAATGCCCCACTTACTATCAAATGTTGAAATTGCATGGCCCCTCTGGAAAATGAAACAGCCACATTTCACACTCCTGTCATAAAATGCTCAGAGTTGCTTTTTTTTTTTTTTTAAACCTTTCCTTGGTCTGCTACTTTTTACATGCACGTGACAGGGCGTCTCGGCCCTGCACTGTAGAACAGGCTGTGGGCTGGGCCCAACTGGCTGAAGGCTCCCCTCCTCCACATCCTTGCTGGGCATGCTAACGTGTGCTTGAGTATAAAAAGCCCTTCGGCAGCTCACTCAGGGCTGACCACTAAAGGACCCGCTGAGTGAGCTCCCGAGCTGGAAGAGCCAACGCAGCCTGACCTGACGCTGCAACCACCACAGCCCCAATAGCAACCATTGCAGCCCCAGCGACAGCCACAGCTCCGGAGAGAGGCTGGAGAGGCAGCAGCAGAGAGGCATGTAGGATGGTAGTAAGTGGCCCAGGGTGGGGAATTGCAACCCTGAGTGCTCAGCGTGTTGCAGGGAGGGAACCCCTGCTGAGCAATTAGTGGACTGAGCCACTGCCAATAGGGCCCTGGGCTGGGACCTGGTGGAGTCGGGAGGCCCAGGTACTCCCACCCCTCCCTCTGAAGTGCTCCTAAGCAGAGGTAGTTCCTGAAGCCTGTGGACTAGGGTTCAGAGCCGTATTTACCCCAATAGAAGGGAGGGTTGTAAGGACTAGGCTTCTGGGCTGTATTTACCCCAATAGAGGGGAGGTTTGCAAGGATTAGGCTTCAGGGCCGTTTTTACCCCAGTAGAGGGTCGTACTTCAAAGACTGGGGCGTAGGGCCGTATTGACCCCCGATAGAGGGGCACCAGAAGGACTAGGCCTCCGGGCTGTATTTACCCCAATAGAGGGGAGCATTACAAGGAGTAGGCCTCAGGGTGGGATTTACCCCAAAAGAGGGGAGAGCTTCAAAAACCAGCCTGCAGGGCCATACTGACCCTGATGGAGGGGCACTACAAGGACTAGGCCCCTGGGCCATATTTACCCCAGTAAAGGAGGGTACTTCAAGGACCGGGCAGTAGGGCCATATTTATCCCAATAGAGGGGTGGTACAAGGATTAGGCCTCAGGGCCATATTTACCCCAACAAAGGGGAGTGCTACTCAGACTGGGCCTCAGGACCACAATGACCCTGATGGTGAGGGGGCGGGGGGGGAAGGGGACCCTATCGGGACTTAGGCTGCTGAGCCGCACTGACCCGGTAGAGGTGGATCTTGAACTCAGACTCCAGCCATTGGGCCGCACAGATCCTGATGAGTGGACCTGTGGGGGATTTTGACCACAGGAATCCACACAAGGGGAGCCCACCTCTCCATTCTGCACTTTACAGCTTTTGAACACATGGCTTGCAAATGTGCCACTTTTTTCTTGAAGAGTTATAAATCTTTAGATATTTTGATCAATATGTCAATATAGTCTATTTTGGCGGTTTTGCATGAGAATGTGTTGACACTTACCCGAGCTTGTTCTCCTGCAGGATCAAGAAGTACTGAACATAGTTTTGTTTGTTTGTTTCTGAACTGAAGCCAGTCATCACCCTCAAGTTAATTTCTTAGGTTACAGTTCAGGTCCAAATTAGTCATGAATGTCGTTACCATGTAGTGGTGCTTCCGTAACTTGTGGTAAATCGGTTTCTGATTGCAATCCAATCCCTGGGGATAGTGTTCATGGCTACGTCTAGACCGCAGGCTTCTTTTGGAAGAAGCTTTTCCAGAAGAGATCTTCCAAAAAAAATTCTTCTGAAAAAGCACATCCACACTGCCGAAGAGCATCAAAAATGCGATCTGCTTTTTCGAAAGATAGCGTCCACACTGAATGGATGCTATCTTGCATTTAAACTGTGATTACTATGGATGGAGTGGCCACCTGGGCACCTGTACTTTTTCCTCTTTCCTCTTCTTCCAAAAGAACTCCCTCTTCCCCATCCACACACGCCTTTTTCTGAAAGAGCTCTTTCAAAAAAAGGTTTCTTCCTTGTAGAAAGAGGATTACCAATGCCAGAAAACCCACTCTGTTCTTTTAATTTTCTTTTGAAGGAACGTGATTGCAGTATGGATGTAATTGAAGGGTTTTTTTTTTTGGAAAAAACAGCTGTAGTGCAGACATACCCCACATTATATGCTGAATCATACTTTGTTGGCAACACCATCAGAGCACAAGGGTTGAGTGGGGCCTGGAGAATAAATGAATCACAGGTACACTGCAGAACTTTTCTGGGATACCAGAGGTATCCTGGAAAAGCTCTGCTGTGTCCAAAGAACGTGTCCGCTTTTTTGGAACAGTTTCTGAAAAAGCGGATGCATTCTTTTGGCATCCCTGTATTCCTCATTGTATGAGGAATAAGGGATGTTCCAAAAGAAGAGGGTTTTCTGAAATTTGGCCTTGTGTAGGTGGACCAAATTTCGGAAAATCCTCTTCAGAAAAAAAAAAAGCGGAAAAAGATATGCAAATTTCAGTTCACAATTTGCGTATCTTTTTTCAGATCTAACTCTGCAGTCTAGACATAGCATGCGCAGTGATAGATAAAGCAGTTCAGTTTAACAGACACAATCATGATTTTTAGCTTGAAATAAACAAAAATGGGCAAGCAACCCCAAAAAGGAATGATGCAATGAAGAGAAGAATTGCAATTTTGGTTGCACGTATGCAGAGAGGAATTCAGAAGAGCTCCTCAGAGGAGGGCTTAAGGGAGGCAGATTCATTGCAGTGCCCTTACATGTTCCTTACTGGTATACAGGCTAATTACGGGAACTTTGAGTGCTCTGAATCAGAGGAGAAACCTTTTGGTTGAAATGCCATATTTTTTTATAGTAATGGCCTTTAATTTGAAGAAAGAGTGCAATTTGCTGATCTGTTTGGCAAGTGCAACCACTGCGGAGTAAAAGAGGTGAGAAAGCAAAAGGTATTTATTAAGCAAGAGTTTTCTATGTAACACTGTACAAGGGGAAGAGGAAGCTAAGAAAGAGCTAAAAGTTTCCAACAGAAAGTTTTCTGGCTGTCACCCAGCCAGAATCAGTTGCAAAGGAAACATGGCAGAAACTGTTTATTGGGGGCCAAACTGAGTCGAGACTAAGGACTTTAAGACACAAGACAAACTAGTTTACCTAGTGATTTAAATCTTGCCAGAGAACTGAAGGAAGTTTTGGACTCTATTTCACAAGGACAACTCAAAACAAGGTGAGAGATACAAACAAGCATAGAAGCTTTGAGCTTATAGTGAGTAGCGGAAGAGGAATCTGTGGAGAAACAGGGGAGAAGTTAGTAGACTACTAATCACCAGCAGCTAATTAGTCCTGCAGAACAAAGTAAAATAATCATAGTCACTGTTGTGAAACTAAGGGGCTTCTTTATCTGGTAAATGAAATGGAAATAACAAATTCAGCAGTAATTCAGGCCTTTTGTTATTTTGGTTCAGTTTTGTGTGACTGACTGTGGAATAAGAACGTCATATTTTGAAATACCATAATTTGTTTTAACTCAATTAAATTACTTCAAAATAGGCCATGATGACTCTGAACTGCGTGTCCACATATATTGAATTGAGTCAAATGAAAGTTTGAATTGCATCTCATTTAGTTTCTCTGGTACCATTTATTATACAGACAATCTTAAAACACTAAAAAGGTGACAGGTAAATACTCTTCAGTCCAGGAAATCTGTAATATGATGAAAAAGGAAGGTAGTTATGGGAGGAAGCTCAGATGGAGAGACAATTCAGCCAGTGGTGATGATATGGGCAGAGAAACATGCTTGATGAAAAAGAGTCTTTTACCATTGGCTTCTCTAGGGTCAGAAAGGGAAGGAAAAACTCTTGACACCTATCCTTCCTGTTGTGATTCACTTGAGTTTTTCCCAGTGTGGTGCAAAAGCTTTTATTCTTAGGTAGTTATTTTTGCTATGGGAAGAAGACAGGATACAGCTGAGATAAAAGGTTCTGTCCATGTTTACCCTATTGATTTTAAGAGTGGAGGTGGAAGGAGTATGAAGTATTTAAGAGTGCTTTGAGCCTGAAAATGACTATGAAAAGAGCATCTCTTTATTTAGCACATCTGCTTCCTGTGTGTAATCAGAATTACAGATATTTAATGTAAAAAGTGAGTTATTAATGCTTTTTACAGCTCTCAGCCCTGCAGAATCAATCCAACTTGGGAAGAGTGAAGTAGCCCCTACTTTCTCAAGAAAATTGTTCACTGAGTTCCAATTACTTGGCCACCTATGCAACTGCATTTACTTCACATTCTGCCTCAGGTACAATGGGTCATCTTGCCCAAAGGCAATAAGGCTGTATAGATAAGTAGATAAAACAGTCATTGAATTCAGTGGGATGTGGATAAGGACCAAAGCAAACATGCGACCTGTTGAATCTTTATTATTGATGTTGCCTGGCCCCAAAAGAATGTAAGGTGACTTTCAGAGCATAGGCTGGGTTTGCAGCATTGGCAGTTACGTAACAAAAAACAAGTATATACTTTGAAGAGCTAGATTATGACTTGGACTTTGTGCCTGCCCAAAGGCAGGTGATTCTAAAGGGTCCAGGTCTCCAGTCACTGCCGCTGCTGCAGTAACGGGCAGCTCATGTCTCCAGCCCTTTAGACTCACTGCTGGAGTGCAATGAAACATGCTCCAGAGCCCTGCATTGTGTGCTCCCTTTGACTCTGGGGGGCTGAATGGGAGGGGGAGCCTCAGTCTGGGTGTCGCTGGGGGCTGGCTACCTCAGCCTTGCCCCTTCTTCATGAGGCTCCATCTCTTCTGTTTGCACAAAGCCACCCCATTACACATTGTCCAGGGGCCTGTCAATGCTGTTGTCCCCCCAGTTAGAGGGCCTAGTCAGTGACTTCTTTCCATAACCAGTCATAACATTCCATGATATTTTCTTCTGTTTTGAATTATAGTCATGTTTGTTTAATTATTTAATTCAACGTAGTAAATAAAGTTCAGTCTGTGTGTTCATACCAGTAAGTCTTGTGTAACCTGAATTAAAAAAACCTTACGTTTTAATTCCTTGACCTTTGTGAATTTTATGCTCCTGGAAGATATCATTCTGAAAAGTCCTTGAAGCTGAACTCATTTACTCAAGAAAGAACGAGCAGTCCGGTGACACTGAGGCTATGTCTAGACTACAGCCTTCTTTTGGAAGAAGCTTTTTTCAGAAGAGATCTTCTGAAAAAACTTCTTCCAAAAGAGAGCATCTACACTGCAAAAGTACATCCAAAAAGCAATCTGCTTTTTCAAAAGAGAGCATCCAGACTGAATGGACACTGTCTCGCATGTAAGCTGTGATTGTTATGGATGGAATGGCCACCAGGGCACCTGTGCTTTTCCCTCTTTCCTCTTCTTCCAAAAGAACTCCCTCTTCTCCATCCACACATGCCTTTTTGAGAAAGAGCTCTTTCAGAAAAAAGCGTCTCTATTGGATTATACTCAGAAGTGTCTGAGCATAGAATATTTTCTATAAATAATATATGAGATGGTTTAGAAAATGATTGGCTAATAAGGAAATTGTGGGGTGGTAGCGGTGGTGGTGGTTTCTTTTGACTCATGGAATTGCTATTTTTCTTCTCATCTAATTTTTCCTGTTGCAAAGTATATGTAAATTCCAAAACTGCACTTAATTGTTGGACAAAGCATCAGAACACAAATATTCTCACATCATTAACTAAACAGTATGAGACTAATGTACTTACAAGCACTCCAGAACTGGTAAATTAAAGTAAACATGCTCATAAAGAGAACTGATGGGTTGTTTATTATAAAATAATAATTGAAACTTAGTCAAATGTATTCATTTTAAAAAAGAATCTTCATGTTCAAAGACCATGTTTTTAAATGTAGCAGCTGTACACAAAATATAGTGACCAATACCATTTAGTAAAATATATATTTTTGCTTTTTGTTTCTATATCTCGTTACTGTATCCATTTTATGATTGGCCCTGATCCTTCTTTCCTTTGTCACCTGACATTGAATTCACATTGAAATCTTCTTTAATTATGGCCTAAACCTGCATGACTCAGACCAATGGTTTTCAAATTTAGGATTTGTCTATATTTGAAAAGTTGCAGCAGTTTAGAATCATAGAACACTAGAACTGGAAGGGACCTTGAGAGGTCATTGAGTCCAGTCCTCTGCTCTCATGGCAGGACCAAGTGCCATCTAGACCATCCCTGATAGATGTCTATCTAACCTGCTCTTAAATATCTCCAGAGATGTTAGCTAAATTGGTTTATAATTGATCTAGTTCAATAGGCACAAACTCTAAAATTTACTTAATTAAGTTAATCAGATATAAGTGAGGGTTAAACTAGCATAAGTGAATCTATGCTGGAATTTGAACTGCTTTAACTAAATATACTTTAAAATGACTTTATTTAATTATGTTGTCCAGTCCTTAGAGCCCAAGAGCCAATTATATTTCACTGTCGTATTTGTACCTCATCTCAACTAAACATATGTGTTCATTTAAATCAGAATATCAAACGAATCCCCTTTCATAGATCTTGGGGCTGGCCTGGCTCTCATCAGCACTGGGCCCATTCCTGCAAGAATCAGAGGTGGTAGTGACAGATGTGTTCACCATTCACTTAGGGAGTGCTCAGAGCCTGTCTTGGACACCAGAAGTGGTTGTGGTGTGAATGCTGCTGGAGAAGTTCTTGTAGTCCCTGTAGGCAACTGCCTGAACCATATAGGAAAACATATTTCTTAGTAAAGTCAGGAAATACAATCTCCAGCCCATAATAGGTATTAAAATTGTGCATTTGAAAAGGTGACTTAGACGCTTATCTTTTCATTAGCTTTTTTTTCCTGCAGGAAAGTATCTTCGACATAGAGTGTAGCAGACAAACATGAAATCAATTAGAAGCTCCAAGGAGTAGCCGAGTAAGTCTGTACAGGATAAACTTAAAAAACAAAAACTGGTCTGGTAGCATTTTATAGGCTAGCAAAACATGTACATGTATCATGAACTTTTGTTGGCACAGCCAACTCCAGTCATCTGAAGAAGTAGGCTGTGCCCACGAAAGCTCATGATACCATCTACATATTTTGTTAGTCTATAAAGTGCTACCAGACCAGTTTTTGTTTTTAAGTTTGTGAAATAAATTGTCATTGGCAAATATTCAAACTTATAGTCAACTATAGTTAAGTCTAGTAATATAAGCTTCAGAAATTACTTTGTTCAAAAACAATTAAACTAATAAAATTGAGGTAGATTTTCCTACTGGGACTCCTGATCTATGGGAAGTAAAGATTGATGCATGTTTACAAATCTTTTAAACATTAATGAAACTGCTTTCTTTAATCAACACAGAATCATAGAATACTAGGACTGGAAGGGACCTTGAGAGATCGAGTCCAGTCCCCTGTCCTCATGGCAGGGCCCAGTACAGTCTAGACCATCCCTGATAGACATTTATCTAACCTACTCTTAAATATCTCCATGGAGGGAGATTCCACAACCTTCCTGGGCAATTTATTCCAGTGTTTGACTACCCTGACAGTTAGGAACTTTTTCCCAATGTCCAACCTAAACCTCCCTTGCTGCGGTTTAAGCCCATTGCTTCTTGTTCTATCCCCAGAAGCCAAGATGAACAAGTTTTCTCCCTCCTCCTTATGACACTCTTTTAGATATTTGAAAACTGCTATCATGTCCCCCCTCAATCTTCTCTTTTCTAAACTAAACAAACCCAATTCCTTCAGCCTTCCCTCATAGGTCATGTTCTCTAGACCTTTAATCATTCTCGTTGCTCTTCTCTGGACCCTCTCCAATTTCTCCACATCTTTCTTGAAATGCGGTGCCCAGAACTGGACACAATACTCCAACTGAGGCCTAACCAGCGCAGAGTAGAGTGGAAGAATGACTTCTCGTGTCTTGCTCACAGCACACCTGTTAATGCATCCCAGAATCATGTTTGCTTACTTTGCAACAGCATCACACTGCTGACTCATATTCAGCTTGTGGCCCACTATTCAGGGCACAGGTTTTCACTAATTTCTATCTTGACACTAAATAATTTCCATCTTTCTCATGGGCGATATCTATATATAGATATAACTGCTATGTTTGTGATTATTTACAGAAATGCTGGATTAATTGCTCCACTCCAGCAAAAAAAAAAAAAAGCCCCCCCCCAAAAAACCCCATAAAACTTCGTAGGGCTGGATTACCAAGCTGTAAGGATGCACCCTGAAATGTTCTGATACCATGTCCCTCCTAAGAGAGTGAGTTTACAGCCTTGCTGAGATGTCAGAAGGCACAGTGGTTAGACCAGGTCAGAGTGTGTGGTGGCAAAGATATAGCCATATGGAAGTTTATTAAGTGAAGGGGTTATGCACTGATGATGGCTGTCATAATATGGAGTCCTGCAGGATATACAATGGCCTTGAAAGTAACTACAGGCAAGGAGGGGCTCGTCAGATGAATCACTGGATCCCAGAGCTGGAGGATTGTCCAAATCCTTTCCTTTCACCCCAGATTCAAACCCCACTCTCCTTACTGTACTCAGATGTCTGCACAAAACAGATATTCTTAATACACCTGAGCTTGGAAGAGCCTGACCCTGTAGCATTAGGTAGGCCAGTACTGGCTCCAGGACAGCAGGGATCTGCAGTGCAGCCATTGGAAGACTGATAGAAATACCATTTGGATATGGGCTGGTTCCCTACAGTATTTCTGCCAAGATGTAGGAGAAATTGAGGAGTGGTTGAGTGCCTGGAAGTCCTCTTCTTTCTAGCACTGGGAAGAGTACCTGTGCTAGGTGGTGATAGCATGCATGCATCATGAGCTGTCAGACTGGGGAGAGGAGCAGAACTAAGCAGGAAGTAGAGATTTTAAGATCTTTGAAGTAATGGCATCCTTTTTAGGGGAATGCTTGTTGAATCGCTTGCCACACCTGTCACCTTCACTTCTTTGGATTGACCAGTAGGAGCTTATCTGATCTAAGAGTGAGCACCACTGATTGGAGGGGGAATACACTGCAGGACATCTGGCCTTTGCTGCTCTGGCCCCGCAGTCCCATATGCCAAAGAGTTGGAGTTCATTTTCTCATTACAGTGGTAGCTAAATAATAAGATGTTTCATTTTTTTTACCACTTGATGTGTTAATGGTTCAAAATTTTAAACATTAGTAATACTGGGGATGTGATATTATGGGTACTGGCTATAACATCACAGATGAATGTAATTACTCAGTTTTTTGGTTCCCAGAAAGGTTATTATGAAAATTACATTTTAGATAAATTCTTCCAAATGAGAGGGGAAATGGACAAAGTGCCTTAGAGGCTTTTCCGAAGTAAAAATGTAATGTTCATACACTTTTATAAAGCATTTATTTTCTGTATCAGAAATGTTTGCAAACTGCCCAAGTTGTTTCAGTTAACATGGAACCATTGGTGAGCAGCCTTCATAGAACTGTAGACCCAGAAGGAACCTTGAGAAGTCATCAAGTCCAGTTCTCTGTATTCATGGCAGAATAAAGCACCATCTAGATCGGGGCAGGCAAGATAGGATCAGTGGGCTGGATCCAGCCCATCACATCACTGGATCCAGTCTGCTGCTCAAGGGCAGCATTTCGAGTGCGGGGGGGGGGAGAGGGACAGCAACCATGCGTTCCGGGATGTGGCTAGCTTTTCATCCCATTCCCTGGACACTAAGGCTGTGTCCAGACTCCATGCCTCCGTCGACGGAGGCATGTAGATTAGCCAGATCGGAAGAGGGAAATGAAGCCGCGATTAAAATAATCGCGGCTTCATTTAAATTTAAATAGCTGCCCCGATCTGCCGATCAGCTGTTTGTCGGCAGATCGGGAGAGTCTGGACGCGATGCCCCGACAAAGAAGCCTTTCTTCATCGACACAGGTAAACCTGGTTTCACGAGGCTTACCTGTGTCGATGAAGAAAGGCTTCTTTGTCGGGGCATCGCGTCCAGACTCTCCCGATCTGCCGACAAACAGCTGATCGGCAGATCGGGGCAGCCATTTAAATTTAAAATGAAGCCGCGATTATTTTAATCGCGGCTTCATTTCCCTCTTCCGATCTGGCTAATCTACATGCCTCCGTCGACGGAGGCATGGAGTCTGGACACAGCCTAAGGGTATATCTACACTACCCCGCTAGTTCGAACTAGTGGGGGTAATGTAGTCATCCGCAATTGCAAATGAAGCCCGGGATTTGAATTTGAATGACCTCAGGCCTCCCTCCCAAAGGATCTAAGTAATGCCACCTAAGTTTTCTAGTTTCATTGTATATTATGAATTGGCAATATGTTACATAAAGTTCTAAAATTATATAAATAAAATATTTCTAACTACATGTTCTAAAATTCCTTATTTAAATTTACCTACTAATGCTTAAAATTGTACAGGCTTTTTTGTACTTTCAAATTCTTTATTAGCATAATATCCTTTAAACTCCTTTTTGCTTATAATTTATCTTCTTTATAATGTTCTTAAGCTTAAATTTTCAAACTACATTTTAATATTTTAGTATGCCTGTTATCTTGTAACTTGTATAGATGATTTGATGGTGACACATTTTTGAATGAAGCTGAGAATGATTCAGTGAAGTGATACAGAAAAGGCAGGGTCTGCACTAAATCTAGACAGCCACAGCACAAATAAAATTTGATGTTGACAAATGGAAGAGTTCACATATGGCTTAATAATAATGAAACAACGTACAAAATGCAAGAGAATATTGAGTAATAGAGACGTAACTCTCAAATGGACAGATAATGCTGAGGATAACATACCAGATTTAATAAAATATTAGATTTCAATACTTACAGTGCCTAGTTCAGTAAAATACTCAGGGTCCAGTATCTGGAATAATGTGCATGCATTTTTGTGCCTAATCTGCATCGCATTTTATAGTTCAGTGACTGTGCACACAAATAAGTATATGTTGCTAATTAATAATTTCCATGTATGGTTACATACAATAAATGCTATAACAGTGCCAGCATTTGCCATATAGGTACACAAAATATTGTTATACCCTTTTAATCCAGGCTAAAGATCAGGGCTCTGAGGTTTGTTTCTGTTAGGAAGAAAAACTGATGATAAAGTCAGGCTTCTCTTTGGGAACATTTACACTGAAACTGGGAGTTTTTTCTAGTTTAGGTAAACAGATATGTGCTAGCTCTGCTTGAACTTACTCCCTTACCCTGAAGAAGTGAGTTGTGCCCATGAAATCTCATGATACCATCTACATGTTTTGTTAGTTTCCAAAGGTATGTCTACACTACAGAGGAAAAAAAAAAATCAAAGCTGCCACTGGTGATCTTCCAGGTATTCGAATTAGCAATCTAGTTAAAACAGCTAATTCAAAGTGAAAAGGGCACTCTGGTTGATGCTGGTAATTCTGCTTTCACAAGGATTAAGAGAATCCTTCAACTTCCTGCAGTGTAGACAGTATCAAAAGCTGAGTTAAGCTACTTCGACTTCAGCTATGCAATTAACGTATCTTAATTTGACTTTGTCTTGTAGTGTAGATGCTGTGAACTATTTGTTGTTTTGAAGGTTTTTCAGTTACAGTCTAACATGGCTACCCCACTGAGACTGCTTGTTGAAACTAGCCAGTGTAGCTAGGGATAGCACAGGTCATCTGAGTACAAATCCACCTAGACTTCTGGGTATACACCTGTGTGGCTAGCCCATGATAACCTACATACAGTTCTATTTTTAATGTTCTAGTTTGAGCAGAGCCCCTTTCTATCAGAGCTGGGAAACAAACTCCCAGATGTTGTGCAGACATACCCTGCAATGAAATCCCTTTTATTTACAAAGAATGTGAAAAGTTCTGTTCCCCCAAAGCCAACAGGACTCTAACAGGAGTTAACTGCTTGGCGCACAGCTCCAAATCCCTTTTAGCTAAAACATATGTCCAAAAATGTCCTCTCTCTTGCTGCTTTTCTTCAGGCTGTTCTCATAGCCCTGTTCAGATTGTGTCTGGATTTCTGCCCCTCTCTCTCTCTTTCACCCCCCTCTCTCTCACACACACACCCACACAAAATTCCTTTGCTCACATATTGCCTGGATTTTAGGTGGAGGCTGCTATTGTTTCAGATTTCCTGTTCCATAAAGGAGCTCATTTTTTTCTTATAGCTGTTTTAAAAAAAGGGCAGCAGTTATGTCCACCAGCTTCAGTGATGGACCTAATCCACACTGATGTGAATGCATTTTATACACACATTTACATACAAGGTATTCTGAAAACTTGGCCCTGTATATCTGTGAAGAGAGAGCATGATGGGGAAGAAAGGAGCTGTTCTACTATATATTTTAGAGAGTATCATTTATCAGTTTATCCAAGATCTCTTCCTAAATGGTATGAGCTAGGACTACCAAATTCGATATATAGCTTCCTTTTATCATAACTTAAAGCAACATAAGGTTTGGTTGTGCCAGGAAAATGGGATGTGCCTGGAATGGGATTGCTTCAAACAGAAAAGAGACAAAATCACCAAATCAAGTATAGTCCTCAAAATTAACATAACTGAGCAAATGTTGAAAGAGACTGAACCAAGATGAGTCAGAAAATAGGATGAACCTGGAACAGGATTGCTTCTCAATAAACCTTAAAAGCGATAAAATGGAGAAATTTGGAGTGCTGCTCTGTTAAGCAATTCTTAAGGTTTGAAAACCAGAGGAAAATGTTATTACAAACCACATTGACTAATAAGAATTTATAGGGATGAAGAAAAAATACTGCATTGAATTTCCATTTAAAAATGTACTAAAAAAGGGTTGGTAGGTGAGGATGCTGCTGAGTGCCTTGTGACTGAACCCTTTCAAATTTGCTATGGTTAAACCAGGAGTAGGCAATAATTTTTGACCGGGGACCTCTTCAGAAATTTTTTAAGTGGCCCTTGGCCACCAAGGAAGAAATGGGACCTCAAGTGGAAGCGGCGGGGACAGGAAACTTCTGTGCTTCCCCTGATTGGTCTGGGGGTGGCAAAGCACGCAAAGTCTTTTGCCCCCCGAGAGAACCGTCAGCTGTTCTGAACAGCTAGTGGTTCCCTCTAGGTACCTATGCTGCTGGCAGTGGGAGGACACTTCGTGTGCTCCCCCTGCTGCCTAGGTCAATCAGGGCCTGGGGAGGAGAAGCACATGAAGTCTCTCGCTCCCTGCCCCCCACCCCGCAAGGGAGCACCAGGCTTAGAGTCAGCTGACAGCTGAGCATCAGCTGGCGGTTGACTTTAAGTGCTGAGCCCCTTTAGGGCAGAAGGAGACTTCCTGTGCTCCTCCCTCTCCATGGCAGTCAGGGCTTGGGGCATGGGGAGTGCGTGAAGTCTCCTTGCAGGGTAGGGGCAGAGTGGGAGGAGACTGTGTGCTTCCTCCTGCCACCAGGCCTTGATTTGCCTGGGAGCAGGGGAACAGCAGGGCCTCTGTGCACTGGATCAACTTGCTTGGTGGGCCAGATTTGGCCCATGGAGGTCCTTTTGCCTACCCCTGGGCTAAACTATTGGGAGCAACTTTAAAAGCACTTCTGAGAGGTGACAGCTAACAGGTTGCATGGCTCAGAGTTGGCATTTTCTCTAGGCAAGATTCCCAATGTTCTGCTATTGTCAGCAAGCAAAGGGAGAGGTCACATGTAACCTGAAGGTTAAAGAAGAATTACAGGTATTCTAGGAAACATACATTCCTTTTAAAAAATAAGATGTAGCCATTTTAATCATTCAGCAGAGCTGGGAATCAGCTAAAATATTCTGACTTCTTTTGGACCCCAGGAACTAGTTAGTTTGGGGCCTTGGGTAAGGATGTTACAGTTGGGAGCAGAAATTGGTGATGGGATTTGGTATTTTTTTTTATGCATTCTTTTTATTTACAATGAATATACAAAGTCCTGCTCCTGTGAATGCAGGAGGGACCAACACCTTGGGATAGAGTCTTTGTTTACAACCCAAGTTCCTTTCATCCACCACTATAGCCCAGAACCTTCCTGTAGGTATTACCCAGGGTTGTACCACGCTTACATGCAGGCTGCTGCTTAGCTTCCTTCCTGCCTTGAGTCTTGCGCAGGTCCTTGTCTGCCCACCAGCTAGATGTTTTTTCTATCCACCTGGTCAGAACAATAGCAGTGGACCATTCTGCCCACATGGTGCTTGTTTCTGGGCAAACTCAATTGTGCCTTGTTTCAGGTGTAGCATCTTATCCATCCTTTAAAGCGATCTTAAATGTAGACTGCATGCATACATCAGTTTTAATAACGTTTAAACTCAGCACCTAACAAAGTTTAACTAAACGCATAAAAATATGATGCTGAATTATGAGATTATTTTTTTAAATATCAAGAAACTTAAATGGAAGAGGTGCTCTGTTAAGCAACACATACTAAGAAGATCACTTCCACTGTCTTTGGTGAGAACTCTCATGAATTCTTATGAAGAAGAACAGGTATATGTTTTAGAGAATTAGGACCTCTGGGTAGCTCAGATCATAACTTTGCTTGTGTCTCACACTGCATACAAGCACACTTGCAAACAGCATTGCAGTCTGTGGCTGACTGCAGCATACAAAGAAGGAATGATATTTCACTTGTACTACAGTCTGAATGAGATTTCTTCTAAGACAAAAATTGAACAAAATATTTCCTGAAATAACTGTATGATCAAGACAAATATGGTTAGATATAGTTTCTTAAAAATAAGTTATTATAGAGATGCTAGTATGAATGTACATAAATGGGGGTTATCTGTAACCTAAGGAAGGAATAAAATAAATGTTAAAGATAGTAAAATATATCCTACTGAAGTATTGTCATGGCTAAGGCCCAAACTGATAAAAGTGAGGAGATTATTAAACAAAGTTTCTAGAATGACCTCAATGTTCTCATTGTGTCCAAAAGCAGCTCTGGGAACTTTGTTAACACCTTTCCTGTTATTAAAGCCAGTCTTCTCAAATTAGTACAAAATAGGTTTATTAATATATGTAATGAGCTCTTCCCTGCCATCTATTGATGAATTGAGGGAAAAGACCTCAAAAGCAGATTCCAATTTCCCTAGGTGTCAACAGACACACCTGTCGTGATCAATTTTGGCTGTTTTGGGGAAAAGCTCTCTGAAGTCTCAGATGCAGGGTAAAGAAAGTGAGAGGGACTGGGGAGAGATATTCTCATCTGAAGCTGTGGACTTTAGACGATCCTAGGTGTCATTTGATCCCCCCCCCCTCAGGACTAAATGAGGGTGCGTCTACACTGCATTGTAACTTGAAATAAAATATGCAATTTAAGCTATGCATATTAAGTATCTTATTTTGATGCTATTTCAAAATACAGACAGTCCCCGAGTTACGCGGCTCCGACTTATGTCGGATCCGCAGTTATGAACGGGGCTTTTCTTGCCCCGGAGGACTGGAGCGGCGGGACGCCCAGATGAGCTGCAGTCCCGCCACCCCCGTCCTCCGGGGCGAGAAAAGCTGCTCCCCGTCTCTCTGGTCTGCAGGGAGACTGGGAGCAAAGCCGCGGAGCACGCCCGCTGCGGGCGTGCTCCAAGGCTTTGCTCCCCGTCTCCCTGGTCAGCAGACCAGGGAGATGGAGCAAAGCCGTGGAGGACGCGGGTGGTCCCGCCACCCGCGTCTCCCTGGTCTGCTGGGGGGGGGGTGCAGCTAGTGCCCCCCCTCCCCTCCCCTCTCCTCCTCTTCCCTCCCCTCTCCTTCCCAGCAGACGAGGCTTTTCTTGCCTATGCCTAGGGTAGAGCAGCTGGGGCGCTGCCGGGTTGGTCCCGCAGTGCCACTCCTCGGCGCTACTGTACCAACCCGGCAGCACCCCAGCTGCTCTGCTCCAGGCGTCCTGATTCAGTCGCTGCTGGTCAGTTTCAGCAGTGGCTGAATCAGGATGCCTGGGGCAGAGCAGCTGGGGTGCTGCTGGGTTGCTCCAGTAGCGACGAGGAGCGGCGCTACTGGAGCAACCCAGCAGCACCCCAGCTGCTCTGCCCCAGGCGTCCCCAAGTCAGCCGCTGCTGAAACTGACCAGCGCTGACTACAGGAAGCCTGAGGCAGAGTTTCTCTGCCCCGGGCTTCCTGGAATCAGCCGCTGATCAGTTTCAGCAGCAGCTGACTTGGGGACGCCTGGGTTTCTTAAGTTGAATCCGTATGTAAGTCAGAACTGGCGTCCAGATTCAGCCGCTGTTGAAACTGATCAGTTTCAGCAGCTGCTGACGCCAGTTCCGACTTACATACAGATTCAACTTAAGAACAAACCTACAGTCCCTATCTTGTACGTAACCCGGGGACTGCCTGTAGCTTATTTTGTCATTTGGTGCTGTCTATACAGTGCCAAATTCAAAATAACCTGCTATTCCGAAACGTCCCTTCCTCCTCGCAGAACGAGGTTTACAGGGACGTTGAAGTAGTGAGCCTGAAGTAACGGGCTTGCTGTGAAGATGAGGGATAGTTATTTCAGGATTCTGCAGTATCCTGAAATAACATTGCAGTGTAGATGTAGCCTGAGAGTCCTTGTCTTTTAGTAATTGCCAGAACTGACATTACTGATGAGCTGCTTTTGGGGCTGAGTCTTAGACCTAAGGTGAGGTTGGTGTTGTGGTGAGAACAATGTAGAGGTGGCAGCAACAGGGGTGAGAAGTTATGACTAACAGCAGAAGTGATAGTGACAACAGTGATCTGAAGCCGAGGCATTATTCGGCCACTCTGGCTCCCATGGTTGGCAGTGCTGAACTTATCTGCCCTCAACCTTGGACTCTGGGACTTTGCTGACCTGAGGCAACAAGCCCTGCTATAAGGAGGTGCTCATTAGAGCAGAGGGCAGTTGGGTCCTGACCAGGGAGGGTGCAGAACTGGCTCCCAGTGAAGGAGAAGCCCCACCAATAGAGCAGTGTTGAGCAGGCTCAGGGGAGAGAGAGAGAGAGAGAGAGAGAGACTCAGCGTGACACCTGCCAGGCTATGGCCTTGACATAATGACCAAGAAGGTACAGGGGCCATATCTTACCACCAAGAAGAGTGGCTATATAGACTGTGGCTTGCCCCTGAGGCAAGGGACGAGACTTTGGGTTGCAGTTGACCACAGTGACAGATGTAAAGACTGAGGACTGCAGTGTGACCAGCAGGAGGTGCTGTGGTGGTGAGTCGAACCCTATTACAGGGCATTTAACTCTACTGGACTTTCACACTACAAGGTAGGAAACTGAGGCAAAGAATTACTGGTCAAGATACTATGGGGCAGGTGTGTGGTTTTGCAAACTTTAGAATCATTGCTATGATCTTTTTCCCCCAAATTAATTCTTTCCCCTTCTATTAATAAAAGGTTTTTTTTGTTATACAGACACACAGTGCTTGTGAGATGGGGAATATTGCCTCTCTAGACTCATTCAGGGTTTAGTTCTCCCAGATTTGTGTGGAAGCTGGAGGTCAGCTGGAGGGAGCCTGCACAGAACCCTGGCCAATTAAAAAAGGGCTTATAAAAAGCCAATCAGAGAGCAATTTGCTGACAGCTCTGCTATATGGAGGTGCTCTGTAGAGCAGAGGGCAGTTGGATCCTGACAAGGGAGGGTGCAGGACTGGCTCCAGTGAAGGAGAAACACCTTCAATAGAGCAGTGTTGAGCAGGCTCAGGGGAGCTAGAGAGAGAGAGATTGAGACTCCAGCCTGACACCTGCCAGGCTATGGCTTTGACATAAGGGCCAAACTAAGAGGAATCCCTAGTTACTGACTGTGGCTCTTGTTGCTGCTGACACCACCTGCCAGAAGGGTTATATGCAAAAACAACAAGGAATCAGATGATAAAATCTCAGGTTTTTTTGTGTTTGCCCATTGACAAAATTATATTCCTCAAGTAGAAGTTATTTTCAAGAATACCCTTTGTACTATGGAGAGCATTGACTTCAGCAGAAAGATGCCAACTTATCCCAGCTAAGGATATGGGCCATAAAGTTTGATTTGAGCATTCACATCCATGTGGTAGTGGTCACGAATATTTGTGTGTGTCCCAGGATCTATTCACTGCTTTAACTACTGCTGCTAAGTATACTAATCAGCTCCCTAGTGTTTGCTACTTGTTTTGAATTCATGTGGAAATGTAGCAATAGGATTGTTCTCCTACAGTGCGTTCGTTAAAGCTGAAAAAACTGGCCTTTCTCCTTTTAGTGTTACGCGCTATTAAAAAGTCACTTTTATATAATACAACCACATTAAAGCTGCCAAAAATGTGGATTTGTTGTACACAGCTGTTAAGGCAAACAGAGGATAAATAATCCAAAGTGACAGCAAAAAAACATGAAGGAAATTTCTTTCCCTAAGCCTGGAAACAGGATATACGAGTTATTAAAAGCTCAGGATATTTTAATATACACAGGAATGCCTCCCATAATACATTTAATAATTTGGTGTCGCTAATGAAATCCTTCATTATATTAAACTTGAAACTGAATAGAAAATAGATCTTGAAATGTTGGGCTAGACCCTTGGTTGGTAAGCACAGATAAAAGACTGGTCATGAGTGACACCAGTTTCTACCTGAGGAGACTCAGGTTTGTTATCTTGATGGATATACACATGCAATAGTTGTATGATGTAGATTTATGTAACTGCATTATTTTAAATAAGAGCAATTACACATGATGATTTTTCACAGACTGTATAAGTTTTTTTGCTCCACCCAAACTTAGTGGCTGCGTCTAGACTGGCAAGTTTTTTTCACAAAAGCATTTGCTTTTGCAGAAAAACTTGCCAGCTGTCTACATTGGCCGCTTGAATTTCCGCAAGAACACTGACGATCTCATGTAAGATTGTCAATGTTCTTGTGGAAATGTATGCTGCTCCCGTTCGGGCAAAAGCCCTCTTGTGCAAATGCTTTTGCGTAAGAGGGCCAGTGTAGACAACGCGGTATTGTTTTGCGCAAAAAAGCCCCGATTGCGAAAATGGCGATCTGGGTTTTCTTGTGCAAAACCGCGTCTAGATTGGCACGGATGCTTTTCCACGAAAGCACTTTTTTGCGGAAAAGCGTCTGTGCCAATCTAGATGCTCTTTTCCACAAATGCTTTTAATGGAAAAACTTTTCCATTAAAAGCGTTTGCGGAAAATCATGCCAGTCTAGACGTAGCCAGGGTGTGTGTGTGTGGGGAGGGGGGGGGAACAGAGGAAAATAATCTGAAGTGTTAATAAGGGAAGACAATTAGATTTTCATTGCTAGAAAGAATAAATCCTCTCCCTGTTGAAATTAATAGGAATTTTGCTATTGACTTTGATGGGAGCCAGGATTCTATCCGAGATATTTTACAGTTCAAGAGATCAGAATGGGATAAATCCCCTAGCCAGTGGCAAAAGAGCTTCCTCTTGCCTCTATTGGTGAAAAAGAGAAAAGGGCTATTCTATTCTAGACAATTTCACTTGCATAGGCTATATACCCATCATTCCGCTAGTGACAGGTGGGGGAGTTACCAGAACTAGAAATTAACTTGGATTTTGGGATTTATAGACTCACTGAAAAGCTTGTGGAGAAAACCAGTGGCCTTCGTGCTATTATAAAAGGGGTTTCTCTTCAAGGACCAAAGTTTCTTTTGTTCAAAGCTCTTAAATGTTTTTGGCTCCCTTTCTGTAGCAGGAGAAGATGCACACAATGGTAGCAAAAGTAAATGGACTCAGGTGAGGCTCTACCTGCCTTACAACTTAATAAACCTGAATCACTACCTTGGGTTAAAGTGGTGGGATTTACAGGTAGGACCACACTAGTTAATCTTTTGGAACGTGCCAATGGCAACTTGCAGATCTTAACGATGAGTGGGGTTTGGTGAGGATGGATGAAATAGTACAGCCCAAGGACTGTTATCTCTGGGACATGGTGAGTGGGAAGGGGTTTATATGGATCAGTGATAAAATTGATGGGAGACGGGGTGGTATTTTAGTGTTCTTCTTTGAGTGATATCCCTGTGGGTGCTCCACTGTTGGTGTCAGGTCGTCCTGGTGCTGCAGCTCGGAGTTTTCATGAGCAGTAGTCAGCCAGACTGTGCATGTGTGGCACGTGCCTCATGCCGTTCGTGCCCTTTTGATCACTTGCGTGGTCCAGCTTTCGCCAGTTCCTCCTTTGCCACCCACGGTTGCAGACGGAGCAAACCTTCTCTCCTAGCAGAATTCTTTCAGGAGTCAAAAGAATCTTGAATTAGTGTTTATAGTTGTTTATAGTTACTTATAGTTATAGATAGAATATTTCTAGTTACTAGTTAGTTGTTTTAAAAAAAAGTTTCCTTATATTAGTTGTAGAGTAGTAGCTATGCTGGGCTCTTCCAGTTTTAAGAAGTGCGTCACATGTCGTGACGTGATGCCTGCATCGGACATCCATGCTGAATGTATTAAGTGCCTTGGCGAGGCACACTTGCCTCAAAAATGTGTCCATTGTTCCAAACTTACTGTTAGAGCAAGTAATGACAGAGAAATGAGGCTAAAAATTATCCTTTTTGACAAGGCATTACAACCTGTGGAGCTATCACAGCCAGTCTCAAGTCCGTGGTCTCCTAGGGCTGAGAAAAGGAAAGCTGTTTCTCCACAGCTGGCTTTGGCTTGAAAAAGAGCTTCACCAAACCTCCACCAGCCTACTATCGGCCAGAATAAGTATGGGTGATAAACCTGGCAAGTCTGGTATCATCACAACCAGACATAATCGGCTTCAGAGCCAAAATCCCAGAAGAAGTCTTCATCGGTGCCATCAATGGTCGTAAAGGTCTGTTGCTTGGCACCGCCAGTGACCGCACTGGTCTTCATGGTACCAACAACACTGGCACCTTCTGTATCGATGCCACACATACACCTGACTATTACATCAGCACTGACAATGATGGCTACGGCACCGTCATCTCCTCATTTCTATGCATGGGCAATATTGTCACCGTACGCATCAGCCAGACCCTCGACACCAAGAAAAGCAACTCAGAGGTCTGATCTCACTGTTGAAGTTCTCTCCATCACTGTTTCTCACCACCATCTTTTCTGCATTCACCTTATCTAACAAGGGATGACAGGGGTAGGACCTTACGGGACCAAGCTAGACACCACTACTATAGGTATAATTTGTCACCCTCCCCCCATAGAGGATTTGTTGTTCATTCACCTCCTCCTTCTTCGAGAGGGTTGCCACACCTACTCGTACATCATCATACGTACTACAGGACTGGACACTCATCTAAATATGCTTCCCTGGTGCGAGCTGACTATAGGAGACACAGCCCCACATACTATTGACATTATCCTCGTCATGCCTTAGCCTAGCATCATTACTCTGATTATGGTTTCCCCTGTTGCCATAGTCATCCAATTTCTCATGCCCCTACAGTTTCTCATCAACCTTTGCAGAGACAACAGCTAGCAGTCACACCAGAAGTCATCATTTAAAACAGAAAAGGGTCAACTATCGTATATGGAGGAACACCCACCAGATGTCTCGCCCATGGACCAGTTCTCATCGTCTCCCGATGAGGTGGTTATACCTGGTGACCAATCTCCTCCAGATGACCTGAAACTATTTCAGGAATTTTAAAGAGAGTGGCTGCATCCCAAGACATCGTGCTAACTGAGGTACCGAAGAAACAACACTGACTTCTCAAAAACCTTCAGCCCTTGAAATGGGGAAAAATAGCAATACCCATAGACAAGGCCATAATGGAATCTGCTGATGAGATACGGCAGACCCCAGCCTCAGTACCATCAACTAACAAATGGGCTGACAAGAGGTATTTTGTCCCTCCAAAAGGGGCCAACTTTTTATTTACTCATTCACAGCCGAACTCATTAATTGTTGACGCTGCCCAGCAAAGGTCCAAACTTCCACATATACCACTACGGAGAAAGACAATAAGTGCATGGACTTGTTTGGCAGACAGCTTTACTCTTTATCCACTCTACTTTTACATATAGCCAACTATGCAGCACTACTGTCTCATTACAATTTCGATAATTGTACGAAACTTACCACCCTCACAGAGCATCTGCTGGACTCAAAGAGGCCCGTATTAAAATCTATTGTTCAAGAGGGGTTACACTTCCTCCAGAACAGCACTCCAGATAGCGTTGGATGTAGCTGATATGGCGGCCCAAGCTACCACAACATCGGTAGTTATGAGGAAAGCTTCCTGACTATAATCTGCCGGGGTCCCTCTGAATCACAAGTGAAAGTGGAGGACCTCCCTTTTGATAAACAACAGCTATTCACAGAGAAAACAGCTATTCTACATTCGAGCAAAGACTCAAACAACTTTGCACATGCTGGGTATGTACACACCACTGTACCACTGCAAACGGTACACATCGTATAAAAACACTAGGAGTTTTTGTACTCTAGATATCAGCAATGTGGCTTTGATTACTCAAAGACCAAACAATGCCCTCAAAGGAGGTGCCGACAGAATGCTCATAGTACCCATAACAAGGCCAACAAGCAAAGATTTGACTGTTGGTCGAGGGTTTGCAAAATCTCCCCTCTTTCAAGAGAACACATTCTGCTTTGGACTTTCACCACCATCTAAGGCCTTTTCGTTGTTGCTGGAAAGCCATCACATCAGACCGTTGGGTCCTCAAAATTATAACATCAGGGTACACCATCCCCTTTACCACACTGCCTCCTACTTCCCCACCTTCCCCGTCCCTCTTCAGGGACCTCCCCCATGAAGACTTACTCAAACAAGAGGTACAACGCCTGCAACAACCAGGCAAACCTTTGAACATCTGAGTCTCATACTCAAACCACAAAAGTCAACTCTATGACTGACACAGTCTCTAGTGTTTATAAGTGCTCAACTAGATTCTGTCTCGGCAAGGGCCTATCTACCGCTACAAAGGTTTCAAGCAATCCAAGAACTTATTACTACCCTGACCATCAGCCCCACAGTTCCAATACTCACCTGCCTCCAACTGATCGGTTGTAGCTGATATGTCAGAATATTGACCGACATCATAAAAACAATGTACTATATAAATCATCAAGGAGGTGCTCAATCTCATATTCTATGCACCGAAGCAGTCCAGTTATGGAACTGGTACATTCGAAACAGAATCATCCTTGTAGCGTCATACTTACCAGGAGTAAACAACATAACAATGGATGCACTCAGCAGACACTTTGCCCCAGACTACAAATGGGAACTGCATCCTCGAGCTCTCCAATCCATCTTTCAGTGATGGGGTTTTCTGAAAACAGACCTTTTTGCTTCTTACAAAAACAAGAAATGTCCTCATTACTGTTCAAGAGCAGTCATCTGTCCGGGATCTGTAGGGGATGCCTTTCTCCTCAGTTGGGAGGGCCCCCTCCTGTATGCATTTCCCCACTACTCCACTCATTCCTAGGGTGCTGGAGAAAGTCGAGAGATAAAGCGACAGTGATTTTCACAGCAGCATCTTGGCTACAACAGATATTGTTCCCTTATCTGTATCTGACATCTCCTCAGCCTCCTTATTCCTTTCCAATTCTGCACTATCTCTTATCTCAGAACATAGGAACCTTACCCTCACCCCACCACATATCCTATGTTCATTTTTGGTCTGAACATTGTTTTCTACTGTGCAAAATAACCTCTTTTACTTGGCTGTACCAGGAGGAACTACAATCTACCCAATCCACTCACCTACAGAAATGGCATAGGTTCCTCTCCTGGTGTTTTAGGAAAAATTTGGACCCAGGCACAGTACCTTTACACAAAATTTTAGACTATATCTTGTCCCTTAAAGGTGCTGGATTGGCTCTTGCATCCTTAAAAGTACATTTGTCGGTTATTATTGCCTTTCATCAACTGATGGAAGGGGTTTCAGTCTTTGCACACCCCATCACAAGAAGGTTCATAAAAGGTCTTGTCAACCTCTACCCCGATGAAGGCTACTTCTACCATTGTGGTATTTGGAAATGGTGTTGGACACTTTTACTCATGCCCCCTTTGAACCCCTAGCTACCTGTTCACTGTCAATGTCACCAAAGGTAGTCTTTCTATTGGCATTTACTTCTGCCCAAAGAGTGAGTGAACTAGCAGCCTTAATGGCAGTTCCACCATATAACATTTTCAATAGAGACGGTGTGATACTATGTCCCCATCCTTCTTTCATTCCTAAAGTATGTTCGGACTTTCATATAAATGAACCAATCATATTTCCTGCCTTCTACCCTCAACCACATCTAATGACAAGAGAAGCGATGTTTCATTTGCTAGACGTATGCAGGGCCCTTGCATTCTATGTAGACAGAACTAGATCTTTCTGTAAATCTGACTGTTTATTCATTTCTACAATGGAGCGTACTAAGGGGCACCCACTGTTATCACAGTGTATTTCCAAACTTATAGTCTCCTGCATTACACAATGCTATACTTTAAGGAATAAATCACTTCCTCAGATACCTAGGGCACATTTGACAAGAGCGATGGCAACATCCACAGCCTTTCTCCGTGGGGTTCCCCTAAAAGATATGCGGGGTGGCTACGTGGTCCACCAGCGACACCTTTATGAAACACTGCACTATCTCACAGACTCAAGCAAAAGACACTGTTGTGGTCTTCACTGTCTTATTGACTGTCATCAAATCATGAATCTGAGGCCCACCTTCCACTGACCCGTGAGTACTGTTACACACTCACTAACACCAACAATGGGGATATCACTTGAAGAAGAGGAAGTTACTCACCTTGGTGCACTAACAACAGTTCTTCAAGATGTGTGTCCCCATGGGCGATCCACTACCCGCCCTTCTCCCCACTCCGGATTCTACCATTATATCTTTCAGATACTGGGGTAGACTTGAGGAACTGGTGATAGCCAGACCGCATGAGAGATCAAAAAGGCGCAAACGGTGCGAGGCATGTGCTGCGCATGCATGGTCCAGCTGAATACTGCTCATGAAAATTCCGAGCAGTGGTGCCAGGATGACCCAACACCAACAGTGGAGCACTCATGGGGACACACATCTCAAAGAACCGTTGTTACTGCACCAAGGTAAGTCACTTCCTCTTTATTTGCACACATAGTCTGTTGCTGAGTTTCCGAAGTTTAACCGTCTCCTTTCCCATTAATAAGGATTTCATTGTTTCTGCACAATCTGAGTGTTTGCAAGTGGGGGAAAGTTTCTAGCTGTTAAGGGCACATAATGAGGGTGTGTTTAGTTTCCCCAGATTTCTGGACAGGGCTTAAGCCAGTTTGGTTATTTGCCACAGGGTCTAGATATATTGAACCAGGAATTGTTTTGCTGTTGTTAGCCAACTGGCAGAAGAGTTACAGTGATGTTGTGAACTGTGTCTTTAAGACCTGAGCATCCCAGGCAGAGAGTCTGGGCAGACCACTGTGAAGATCATGTTATACACAACCAATTGGAACCAGACACAGGTTTCTTGAGAGCATCTTAAGCACTGAATAATTACTGAGTACCACAACTACTGTGTTCAGCTGTGAATCAGAGATCTACCACCAGTGTAGTCTTCTAAAGAAGTATGTTTTATACTATGTAGTCACTTTTCCTTAATTCATGTGGTTTCACATTATGTAAATGGATAGACAAGATTGTATGTCTGTGCTGCCTGTCGCACTACCCAGGACACAGACAGTAACTACATTGGTGGAAAAACACCATTGTCACAAAAGTGGTACAAAATCTGCACAGAAGCACTTGCTAAATGCACATAAGGCCTATGCTTATGGCCCTACTCTCCCCTGTGTGCTATAGAAGGGGATACAGTTGTGACTGGGGGAGGGGAGATGAATTTATATAATTTTTGGTAGTGTACAGACTGGGTACAAGTCCTGCCCTTTACCTGCCTTGTAAGCTGATATATATATTTAAATAATGTAAAAAATGTGAGGGCTGAGGTGGAGCTGTGGGTGAGGGGTTTGGAAGGGGCTTGGTCAGAAGCTTGGGGGCCAATGGTAAAGGATGTGGAGTGAGGCCTATTGTAGGTCAGGAGTGGTGACTGAGGGTGGAGGGGCCACCTGTGCTGGTGGAGGGTCCTGCCAGAAAAGTGAAGGGTCTGTCCATCAGAAGCAGAAGGTCGGAGTTAGCCTGCCCTGGCCCCAACGCTTGGGAGTTGTAGGACCTGTGGCGGCAGTTGATGCCAGGAGACAGTGGACAGAGGGTGTGTCTAGACTACAGGGTTTTGTCGACAAAAATGGACTTTTGTTGACAAAACTATACCTGCGTCTAGACAGAACGTCGACAGAATGCAGCAGTTTTGTCGATGGCGGTAAACCTCATTTTACAAGGAATAATGCCTTCTGTTGACAAAAGGAGTTATTGCATCTACACTGTCCTTTGTGTCTACACTCTCATGTCGACAAAGCGGCTTGCTTTGTCAACGGAACTGGATGTAGTCTAGATGCTCTTTGTCGACAAAGGCTTTGTTAACAGTATCTGTTGACAAAGCCTCTGTCGACAAAAGCCTGTAGCCTAGATGTACCCTAAGAGTGCTCTGCTGCAGGGGGCAGCCACTCATTGAGGGTGCTGAGTGTCGAGACTTGGCCCCAAAAATGGGTCCATATAGCTTGCCACCCCGAACTGTGATAAGAATTAGTCTATAGAGGTTCCAATGGAACTGCCTGCCAACACAAGCCCCTCTGTCTTCCCCCTCGTAGGCTGCTGCAATCCTGTTTCAGGATCCTTATGGAGTATTCCAGGTGAGATTTCCCTTTCTCAGAAATCAGTGCTCAGATCTAAAGGCTACGTCTAGACTGGCATGATTTTCCGCAAATGCTTTTAATGGAAAAGTTTTCCGTTAAAAGCATTTGCGGAAAAGAGCGTCTAGATTGGCACGGATGCTTTTCCGCAAAAGCACTTTTTGCGGAAAAGCGTCCGTGCCCATCTAGACATGCTTTTGTGCAAAAAAGCCCTGATCGCCATTTTCGTGATCGGGGCTTTTTTGTGCAAAACAAATCTGAGCTGTCTACACTGGCCATTTTGTGCAAAAGCTTTGCGCGAAAGGGACTTTTGCCCGAACAGGAGCAGCATAGTATTTCCGCAAGAAGCACGGATTTCAAACAGTAGGAAGTCAGTGTTCTTGCGGAAATTCAAGCGGCCAGTGTAGACAGCTGGCAAGTTTTTCCGGAAACTGGCAGCTTTTGTGGAAAAACTTGCCAGTCTAGACACAGCCAAAGAGTCAGTGATAGTCTAGGTTATTAATGATATGAAACAATTCAAAGGGGTAAAAAGAGTATGGTTCAAGGTTTGTGTAAAAGAAGGGTGACTAGAGTGAAATACAATTTTCTGGGCTAGTCAAAAACCCCAAAATATACCTAACCTCAGGACATACCACACTAATACCAACCCTGGAACTTACCCTTGCAACAAACCCTGTTGCCAGCTTTGTCCACATATTTACTCTGCTGACACCATCATTGGATCTAACCAGTTATAAGATCAAGAACACATATTCCTGCTCATCCAGAAATATAATTTATGCCATCATGTGCCAACAGTGTCCATCTGCTATGTATATTGCACAAACTTCTCAGATACTTCGCCAAAGAATCAATGCACACAAAACAGACATCAGACAATTTCACAAAGAAAAAACAGTTTCTTGCTATTTCAACCAGCCTGGGCATTGTCTCAGTGACCTTACTACCTGCATCCTGCTTCAAAGAGCTTTAATACAAGACTTCAAAGAGAAGCCTCTGAACTGTCATTCATGCTTAAATGTGACACTTTACGAATGGGGCTTAACAAAGATGCTAATTCTCGCCCATTACAAAGATAGCTTCCCCAATTATCACCTCTATTATCATTACCTCATAGACATTAATCTCCCCCTCTCATTCCCCCTCTGTTCTAAAATCTGATTTGTCTATTTTATATGGGTTCACTTTTTTTTGTTTATATCCCTTTGGTATATATGGTTGTGCCAATTTTCTTCCACAATTTGATCTGAGGAAGTGGGTCTGGCCCACGAAAGCTCATCACCTAATAAACCATCTTGTTAGTCTTTATAGTGCTGCAGAAAGAGAGGGTTTACATTGTTCATTTAGAAAAACTTCTTGAACTAGACTCATGTTCTACTATGCATTTTGAAAATATAAAATGTTCTCAAAATGGGTTTCTTTGTTAGTTTTAGGGGAGAGAAACTGGCAAAATAAAATCAGAAGGCTCTTTTAGAACAGAAAAAAGAGCAGCGCTCTAACTGCCCCAAGTACAATCATATGAAAGGATAAAAGGAATAAACTGGATTTTATGGTTAAAGCTTCACAGCCATAAACTGTCAATCAAAGCCCCAAATGATATTAAAGTATTAAAATAGAGAAACGGCAACAGAATATGAGAAGGTTTATTAAAATGGCAGCTGAAAAAATCCGATGCTCCCTCTGATCACATGGCTGTAGTTAGGGTCATATTACCAATACAAATACTTATTATTTGGCCAAACGGCTTTATTTCTGGTTGTCTGCAAGGCTGGTGTTATAGCCAATTACGCCAAACGATTTTTCTTATCATTAAAGTCATCAAAGATAAACTTCAACAGCTGTGCCCACAGCCACAAAATGGTACTGATGCTCAACCATCTAACATAGCCTCAAGACTGCAGTCTGCTGTTCTGTTCATAGCATATATCACTGTATTGACTGTGTATGGCACACAGACGCTACAGTGATTTACAATAAATAAATAATATTGTTTTGTTCACAATAAAGATGATTTAAGATGCTAGTCAGATGATTCATAGCCAGACCTTCATACCTCCATCATCTGTAAACTATTTTGCTTGTCTTCTGGAATTTAGGGGTGGAATAAATTAGTTAAGCCCATTGCTGTTTTGTTTTAGTTAAATTACTAATGTAATATAGCAGACTATTGTTTTAGTGATGCAGATTATTCCTTATCCATGCAAGTTGAATCAATAAATCCCAGATATTTTGTCTAGTACTTAAATTTCCTGTATGTGATTCCGTGATTTCTTTTTGATTTGACAGTCAGTGCAGGTGGTGATATTAACAAGTGCTTTAGTTCTTTTTATTGGGAGAGCTTTAAAATAGTAATGGGACAATGCAGTCTGCAATAACTATTTGTTTAAAAATTGTATAACTTTTATTGTCCATGTATTGTGTAGTCATTATATAAGCCTCAGAGAATGATTACATAATGGTGCAGTTTACTACAGCACATTGTACTTAGTGCTTGCTTGTACTGCATAATTGTCTGACATGTGCCTCTTCTACAGTACACAGGCCTGATCCTGGCAGTGCTAAGCCATGTGAATATTCCCATTGAAGTTAATTGCACTACTCAGAAGGCCATCTGTCTGGTGAGTTTTTATGTTGCCATCATATCTAAGCACTTGCACATTAAAGACACTCAGAAGTGAAAGTCATTTGCCTCAGGTCACACAAGAAGTTATTGCCAGAGAGATTACAGGATCAGGTTCCATGTAATAAAATATAGTTTTAAAATAATTGCACTTTATCATTTAACACTTTTTGGTTTCTCTCCATTTATTACAGGCTGACAGTAGTAAATAAAAGCAAATGTAATTTCATGGCCAATTCAGAAATCAAATCACTTTGGCTTCTGTGCTGTGCTGTGGAAATCCAACCTCAGCCTTGCACGACATGGGATCCAGATGGATATTTTTGCTGAATCTGGGCTTTTGCTTATAAATGTCATAGTTTATTAGAAATGAAACCAATTAACTTGCTCACATGCAGTTAGTTATAAAGAAAGGAGTTCAACAGAGCACATGTGCTTCAACAACATACTTTGCAAAATGTCTTTAATGATGATGATTCTTAGCTTTTCTATAGCAATGTAAGCACATTTTTTAATTCCACTTTTAATAGTCCTTTGAAATATGGATTTTTCCTTTGCTGTGTGAATTAATTTTTTCCCAGTGGAAATTAGTTCTATTAGTTCCAAAAAAGTCATTATTCTCCCTAATCTTTTCACCTGTCTTACACATTTTATAGTGAAACAGTGGAAAAGGATTACCCCCAAAAAGTAAATGACAATATAAGAAAACTAGAGAGATTCTTTCAGAACACCAGCAATTCCCTTGTATATCTCTAAGACAAAATTTGCCCCCAAAGCTCCTTCAGAATTTTACTAAAACTCTCTAGGTATCTGACATTATAATAATAATATTTTGGTCTTCTCTTCCAAGCGCTTTACTAACATCAATGATATATCATCCCCGTGACTCTCCTGGGTAGTGGTTACACAGGTATGGTTATCCTGAATTTACAGACAGAGAAATGGAAGCACTCTGATTCAAAATTTTCAAATTTAAGTGGATGATGAAATTCCCACTGACATCAGCGAGAGGGGGATTGTGGCCAGGACCATCAAATACAATCAATCAACCTCTGAAGTAATGAGGATCTGTCATTTCCTTATAGGCCTGATTTGGTGCTCACTGAAGTCAGTACTGCTTTTGACTTCAGTGGGCATTTGGTTATCCCTTTCCCCATGACACACAGGAAGACTCTGGCCCATGGAATGGAAATCACACTCCCACTGTTCAGTTGAGCAGAGTCTCCAACATGCTTGGAGTGAAATTTTTTTTAATTGCTCGCTTATCTTGGTAATATGTAAGCTACCTTTGACTAAACTTTAGATGTGAGCTAGGGTTGACTGGAGATTGCTACTTAAGAAAAAGCAATCACTTAATCGCTGCCTAATATAGGTGCTTGCCCATTGGAGCAAAATTTAATGTCTAGTATTTACCAGTGAGCTCCATAAGTCACATTCAAAGTGCTACTATTTTGAGACATAGTTGGTTTGGAACATTTGTACTTAAAAGAATGACTCTGTGGGCTGCTGCAGAGTAAGAGTTAATGTTCTTGAAGTATAAGTTTCTTATTTGCATTTTGTGCAAACTGTAATCATGAGCATCAATCTACTTGAATGGAAAGTGTTTCAAAAACAAAATAAAACTACTTGCAGGATATTGGATCATAGCAACTAGCAGATCTATTGTTACTTAAATGCTCTTATACCATCATAAAGACGCAGTAGATATACTATTATATCAGGTTCCTCCCTAGTGTGTGTGACAGTCACTCTTTAGTATTGAATACTTTGGCAAGACTGGAGATTCCTGTTTTCTCTCTTCTTTCTTTGTTCACTTTAAAATGCTTCTACTGAGATAGTTAGGTTCCTTCCACAGCAATTCTGTCTTATTCATTATTTCAAGTTTTTAAGATACAGAAACTAGATTCTGTTCTCCCCCGTTGCTACTCTGAGTGTATGAGTTATTCCTTATTCAGTCTAAAAAATTAGTTGAATGCATCGAGGAAAGAAAATCATTCCTGTTTAGTGAATGAATAGCAGGTCATGTCTGCATGCTTGTTTGTCAGAGTTTGCCTGTCTTTGACTGGGTTTTACTACTTTGCAGTTTTTCATTCTGGAAGATAGTGTTATATTTTGTTAATTAATTTTAACTTTTTAGACCAACAGCAAACTCTTGTGAAGACTAATAGTAGTTGAAATGCATAGTAGTTGTGATAATTTTTATCTTACTCAGAATTGCTTCCCTCTCACAAAATAGCTTCTCTTTTGTGTATGTATCCCTGGCATTCTTAAAACTCTCATTGAAGTCTGTGGGAACACTGAGGCTATGTCTACACTACAAATTGCGAACCTTGGCCTATGTACATGGGACAGATGTCAGAAAAAAACCCTCTTTTGGAACATCCCTTCTTCTTTGTGAAACAAGGTTTACAGGGATGCTGACAAAACGTGTCCGCTTTTCTGACTTTCTTTTCAGAAAAGCGGATGCATTTCGTGGACATGGCAGAGCTTTTCTGGGATACCTCTGGTATCCCGGAAAAACTGTGTAGTCTAGACGTACCCTAAGTGTGCAAAGAACACAAAGTTTTGGCCCTTCTGCAGGTGTGTGAGACACACACATGAGTTTCAGTGATATCTGAAGAACATACAGTCTGCAAAATTATTGCCTTTCTTTGATAAAGTCAGTTTGGAGACTTACTTGTAACCCAAATAGTGGAATCTGCCACAGAACTGAAATGCAGTTTTTCATTTAGCTCTACTTGCAACAAAGTGGTGGGTGAACCATAAAGTTTTGGGGATTCAAATAAACACCATATCTTTAAATGTTTTTTCAGAACCTTACTTGAACTATGTACAAATTTGGAAATGTTGTGATAACAGGTTTTCTTGGTGCCACCCTTACTGACATCTGGTAGCCAGAAATATCATGTTTATGATCTTCCCTATGGGATTTTGGCATGTAGATCTGGGCTAGAACCAGGAATTTTGGGAAATGGTTTGAGTTGGTTCTTATTTTCTTTAAATCCATTTTATCTGTATTCAGGGGTAAGTGTTTTCTTCACAGTCTGTGAGAGATCCAAAAGGATCTTTCAATATTTCCTACCATGTTTTAAAATGTCATTTTTCTAAAGCTGTCACAAATTCTATTAACTCAGAGCATGAGACTATCTCCTGGCATCCACAGCAGAAACAATTTTTTTTCTAGAGTAGTGCAAAACTTTAACAAAATGGCAAACATTCACCTAGTTTGGTGTTTTATTGCCCACTTGAATCTGAAGTGCTTTAGAGATTTCCCAGAAAGCTGTCACATGACACATTATTTCCATACATTGCATTGACAGTTACAAATACATTAAAGGATAGATCTTCAAATATATTTGGGTACCTACTTCTCAGATGGGGAGGTGGGCGAAGAGCAAAGGGGGACACACAAATGAAGAATAGCGATATACAAACACATGCTGGTCAAAGAGATTTAAAGGTGGAATGAGGCATAGGGGATGTCACTCAGAATGTACAATGACAACTTCATAATGTAGGTGCCTATATATGGGTACGTCTACACTACCACCCTAGTTCGAACTAGGGTGGCAATGTAGGCAACTGGACTTGCAAATGAAGCCCGGGATTTGAATTTCCCGGGCTTCATTTGCATAAAGCCGGGCGCTGCCATTTTTAAATGTCCGCTAGTGCGGACTCCGTGCCGCGTGTAGCCGCGCGGCACGGAGTCCGTGCTAGCGGACATTTAAAAATGGCGGTGCCCAGCTTTATGCAAATGAAGCCTGGGAAATTCAAATCCCGGGCTTCATTTGCAACTCCGGTTGCCTAATTGCCACCCTAGTTCGAACTAGGGTGGTAGTGTAGACATACCCTAACTTAGAGGATTTTGGCCTTAATACATTTAATTGTGAACCTTTGATATAGCTGCCATGGGGACGTTATCTTTCTGAGTGGGTAAAACTGCTGCTTGGCTTAGATTATGCTTTCCTCCAGGGGAGGAAAAACACCCTTATGGCAATATATCCTTGGAGATACCCCAAATTGGATATGATCTGACTAAACATGGAAAATTTTAAGCCTAGAATGCAAGTTGTTCATATATGGTATAAATTGTTTGAGTCTAATGTAATTCTTATGTTGAAATTTTGTCAGTGGACATACAGAACAAATGGTTCTTGATGTAAAGCTGAGTCTGGCTGAAGTCTGTTTTGCTTTACTATTATGAGTATCAGACTTGCCAAGTCACATTTATTTCCAAGAATAGTCATTCACATTATTTTTAATTTTGAGATTGAATTTGCACACATTCATTTCCAAGAATGGTCACACACATTATTTTTAATTTTGAGATTGAATTTGCAAGTGTTCCATAACCAATATCTCTCCTTTTCATCACCAACTTTTAAGAACAAGTTATTCTTTCACTGGTTTTCAATTAAAACTGAGGACGGTGTTTCCATGCAAATGCAATAACCACAACTGTGTACAAAAATAGTTAGTTGTATACACACCTAGCTACTGAAATGTGCAGTCACCCTCTTTGCATGTCCATTTATATTGAGTGTATGCAAACAACTGGTCCCACATTTTGCATTTGCAAATCTGTTTTAAAAACATTTAAAGTTGAATGCTTTTCGGGGTATTGGAAAATGTGTGTGATATATTTGACTTGAGTCACATGTGCGTATTCAAAATCAGCCTTGGAATTTGAATGTCTACATTTGTTGATTTTTTTTTTGAGACATGTTGTTCCTCAAGATATATTTAACTTTTTAAACAGGCTATTTGCAGCATATTTAGAAGTCTACATAGACAAGTCTAAGGCTGAAAGTTCTAGGGTAGCTAGTATATATATATTCTATGTCACAGATTGGCTGAGTCAACCCTATGTTAACTGGTGAATTAGCATAAACAAAGGCAGGCCCAAGAAAACCAAACCTTGCATATAGGTTCACAATGAAATGTAAGAAAATGGGTTTGTACAAATCCAGACGGTAGACATCAGGGTCGTTGTACTCATGCAAGTTGCTTATGAGGAGAAAAAAATAAGAACCTTTTGCAAACCACTTGACATTTTCATATAGCTCTGTCTAAAAAAATAACAACAGGTGTCTTCTAAGCTGACAGTTATTTTGGACCTGATTTTCTATTCACTTGTCCTGTTAGTCAGTTACAACAGTGTATAACGAGGGCCAAGTGGGTATAAAATACTACCACATCACACTGTTCACTTTTGCACTCCATTTGCACTAGTGTACCTAATACCACATTATGCAGAGCAGCAGCCAATTTATGTGCTCAAATGTGACTCTGTTATCATAAGATAAGGGACTTGGGAGTGGATTTTATTCTTGAAATTGAGTTATTTGAAAAATTATAACCACTGAGCATTTTTTTTCACTCTACCTTGAAGCATGGTCTGAAAAGCTAGTCAGGAATCACATGCACAGCCAGAGAGATTACTTAGAGGATGGTTGGAGAAGGCCAGATTCTGTCACCCTTACTCATATTGAATCGTACCTTTTGGAGGTAATGGCACTACTTGTGAAGTTAGGCTCTACTGGACTTGTGGAAAAGTGACAGGATCTGACTCTTAGTCAGCAGCAGTAGCTTCATAACCAGAGCACAATACTCTTTATAAAACATCAGTAAAACAAACGCTGTTTAGCCAATTCTGTCTGATTTACTGTTCTCTAGAGATTATAATATTCATACACAGTGCTTAAAAATATAAAACTGGCATTTCATCAGTACAGCATAAGTGGAATGTTGTTTATGAAATGCTTATGTTAGAAACACTTTCCCAGAGTATTAGTGGTAAAATGAGTCCTCTTAAAAATACCTCAGAAGTTCACTGCATTAGCACCAAATACACCTTTGAAAGATATGGAGTCATTCTGTGCTGTGACTCTTATGAGAGAGATCTTAAGCCCCTTTTTACCTCTCAGATTGTGGGTTGTTTGAGAAGCTGTTGCAGTCCTTACCCTAAATTAGAATAGGCCAGAAACTACTCTTAATTTAAGAAAGACTCAGCTAAGATACCTGTGGATTGCTCTCCAGCCCAGAATTGCCAAAACTCATTGTAGCTACTCTCCTGTCTATCTCAATTTCTCTCCCTCTCCTACCTAAGTTGTGTCTTTGGCTCCACCCCAAATGTTTCCATGGCAGGGACTGGAATAGCAAAAAAAGGAGACATAAGTGATAAGCCATCAAATGTTAAGAGAACTAGATTTCTCTAGGGCTGTGTCCAGACTCCATGCCTCCGTCGACGGAGGCATGTAGATTAGCCAGATCGGAAGAGGGAAATGAAGCCGCGATTAAAATAATCGCGGCTTCATTTAAATTTAAATAGCTGCCCCGATCTGCCGATCAGCTGTTTGTCGGCAGATCGGGAGAGTCTGGACGCGATGCCCCGACAAAGAAGCCTTTCTTCATCGACACAGGTGAACCTGGTTTCACGAGGCTTACCTGTGTCGATGAAGAAAGGCTTCTTTGTCGGGGCATCGCGTCCAGACTCTCCCGATCTGCCGACAAACAGCTGATCGGCAGATCGGGGCAGCCATTTAAATTTAAATGAAGCCGCGATTATTTTAATCGCAGCTTCATTTCCCTCTTCCGATCTGGCTAATCTACATGCCTCCGTCGACGGAGGCATGGAGTCTGGACACAGCCTAGGAGACTGGAAAGTGAGCCCAGAGTCACATGTTTGATTTAAAGAAGGAATATCATATTGGAACCAACTTGACACAATTGTACAAAATTAATTATTTTCTTCCATTCTACTTTTTATATTTGTTCTGAAGCAAAGTTTTCTTTCAGGTTTTTGTCAGAATTTTTATCAATGACCTCTGTCAGTTGCCATGGAGATAATTAAGATCCCAGATTCATCATTATGGTTTTATTACAGAATTAAGTTTAGAGGAAAATAAAACAACAATAAAACCATTCACAAAAAATCCACCCAAAATGGGACAGATTTCTTGTACTGGCAAATATCATGCACTGCCTGATATTTTTGTCATAACTTGGTTGAGGCCCTGAGGTTTCAAAAGGTTCAGGATCAAACAAATGTAATGAGTAAGACTGACTTTTATTTATAGAAGGCAGTTTCACAAGGCATAAGGGATTGGTCGGAAAAGGCTTTCCTTGTCGACTGAACCCTGTCTAGACTGCCGCTTTTTGCAAAGTGCAGCATCAGCAAAAAGTGGTGGCCATTTCTATTCAAATGAAGCGCGGGATATTTTAAATCCCTGCTTCATTTGCAATAGCGTTGTGCCTAATCTACATCCTTCTGTCAGCAGAGGGGTGTAGTTTAGACACACCCTTTGAGCCTGCAAGTCCATTTGGCCTTATTTCTTGTTCTATCTACTGAGACAAACAAGTTTGGTTACAATTTTGCAGGAGACAATGCTGTTTGCTTCTTCTTTACAATGTCACCTAAAAGTGAGTACTTTCATTCATATGACACTGTTGCAGTTGGCATTAAATGCCGGAAGTGTTAACATTTCATGTGTCCCTTCATGCTACAACCACTGTTCCAGAGGACATTTGTCCATTCTGATGATGGGTTCTGCTCAATAATGATCCAAAACAGAGCGGATTGACACGTGTTCATTTTCATCATCTGAGTCAGATGTCACCAACAGAAGGTTGATTTTTTTTTGGTGGTTTGGATTCTGTTTTCTCATTGGACTGTTGCTCTTTTAAGACTTCTGAAAGCATGCTACACACTTCATCCTTCTCAGATATTGGATGGCATTTCAGATTCTTAAATCTTGGCTCGAGTGCTATAGCTATTTTTAGAAATCTCATATTGGTACCTACTTTGCTTTTTGTCAAATCTGCAGTAAAAGTGCTCTTAAAATGAGCAACATATGCTAGGTCATCAACTAAGACTGCTATAACATGGAATACATGGCAGAATGTGGATACATACACAAATTTAATTTATTGCATTTTTTACAAGTATTATCATGGAAGCATGTTTGGAATGGTGGCCAAAGCATGAAGGGGCATATGAATGTTTAACATATCTGGCATATAAATACCTTGCAATGCTGGCTACAAAAGTGCTGTGTGAACACCACACTTTCAGATGACTGTACACTTTTTGTATTCTGTGTTGTAATAGAAATCAATATGTTTGAAAGTGCAGAACAACATCCACAAATATTAAATACATTTCATTTGGTATTCTATTGTTTAACAGTCCATTTAATTACAATTAATTTTTGAGTTAAAATAAACAGCTCTAGTGGAAACCCATTAAGATATTTCTATAGCTTTAAGTTAGTTTTCCTAATTCAAGTGACACATTCAAAATAAAACAAAGAACTTCTAGTATCATGAGTTGCAGCAAACATTTTCTCCTTGCAAGCATCTCAGATTCCGCTTGGGAAAATTTTCCACAGGGAAAATCTATTTCTGGAGGTTTCATTCTAAAGATAATGCTCATATGTATAACATTTCAAAGTAGGGGTTTACCTTCTCTCAGTCCACAATCATAGAATGGAGTTAGCTACTGGAAGAAGGAGAATAAGATGCTGATTTCTGAATGATTGTTGTTGTTCTAACACATAGCTCCATGCAGTGCTGATTATGTTGACCTTCTTGTAAATGGTCTAGTCTACAAGTCCCAAAACTAACTGTGGGGAAAGGAATTTGGCTGGCAGATCACTCATTTGCCAGTTAATCTGATTATAGCAAATAGATCTGGTGCTGGAAATAAGTGATGGAAGTAGATTTTTAAGGTAATTAGATTCTAAAAATGTAGATAAGCACCTAGTTGGATCCATCCTTTTTAAAAAAAAACCCACTAGACACCTATGTTTCTGGTGCCTGTGAACCATATCCTTAAAGTTATTTAGGTCCTACCTTTCCTTTGATTTTAATGGAGTTCTTGGCAGCAGTGATGGGGCTTGAGGATGTGGGTCCAAACACCTTAAAACTCTGGCCACTGGTATTTATTTTATTTAAAGGAGCCATGAAATTAGAAAATAACTTTAACATTAAAGGATTAATTCCATATGAAAAACTCCTCTTGTCCTATTGCAGAATTAAAATTAATTGGAGGCCTGGTTTCTATTCTTTAAACAAGACACACTATAATAACATCTCAGCTTGACAGGGAGTACAGAGTGTTTATTCTTTCACAGAGATACAGGCCACTATATCAAATCTTCTTTTCCCTTCTCCCTTCTTAACTTATTTAAGCTTATTAAACCATGTAAAGTGTGGTAGTGCACTGTGCAGAGATGCTGTGAAAATTCATGGGGGGATTTTTTTGGAGTAGGGAGGGGATTTCTTGTTTGTATCTCAGGCTACGTCTAGACTGCAGGCTTCTTTCGGAAGAAGCTTTCCCGGAAGAGATCTTCTGAAAGAAAGCGTCCACACTGCCAAAGCGCATCGAAAAAGTGATCTGCTTTTTTGACAGATAGCATCCATTCAGTGTGGATGCTATCTTGCATGTAAGCTGTGATTACAATGGGCAGAATGGAGAAAGAACTCTTTTGGAAAAAGGCTTCTTCCTTGTAGAAAGGGGTTTACCAATGTCGGAAAAACCCCTCCATTCTTTCAATTTTTTTTTTCTTCTGAAAAGGCGATTGCAGTGTGGATGTAATTGAAGTTTTTTTTGGAAAAACTGCCCTTTTTCTGAAAACACTCTGTATTATAGATATAGCCTCAGTGACTCCAAATGAGATTTGTTCAGTTTACAAATATTAAGGATGTTTCTTTCTGCCAATCCCACAAATACACTATGGGTATGTTTACACTGCCACCCTAGTTTGAACTAGGATAGCTAATGTAGTCATTCGAAGTTGCAAATGAAGCCCGGGATTTAAATATCCGGACGCCGCCATTTTTAAATCTCCCTTAGTGCGGACTCCGTACCCGTGGCTACACGTGGCGTGGAGTAGGTAGTTTGAATTAGGCTCTCTAATTCGAACTACCGGTACACCTCGTTCCACGAGGAGTAACTGACAGTGAAACTCATATCAACAATGCTGCAGACAGGGCTGCAACTGGTGACATGGCTTGGACTCCCTGAATCACCCATGCCATCCCATATGCCTTGCTCAATTGCTATAGCATCAGAGGCACCATCAGCCTTCCTCACCATGTAGCGCCTGATGCCAGAGACCTCCTGGGATTAAGGATGTTAAATTGCGGTTGATTGACTAGTCGATGGAATTTCTATTGATTATTCAACTAGTCGATATTCACATCTGCATTCCTCCAGCAGGGACTCTTGTACATTTCAAAGGAGAAATGCGGAACTCTGTGCAGCCCAGGACCAGCAGGAAATCCCATTGACTCTGGGCTGCACGTGGAGTGCATGCTATGAAATGTACAAGAGTCCCCTGTGGGGGCTCTTGCGCATTTCAAAGAGGCAGCACAGCATGGAGCCTGGTGTCAGCGGGGAACCCTGGGCTCCATGCTGCGCTGCCGATTTGAAATGCCACGCAGAGCCGGAGTCAGCTAGGGACTTATTGGATAGTCAAATAGTCCTTAATATCCCTACCTTGGATGGCCCCTATATCTCAAGGAGAAGGTAAGAGGGCAGACTCCTGCTCTGCTGTTGCCAAAAGAGGTTCCATTGGTGCAGGCATCCTCCTCCTCATCCCCAGATGAGGCCATTGTGCGGGCTCCACATATCATTGCATAGAATGTAAGGGCCCATAAGGACTTAAAGTGGGTGATTCAAACCTATATCTCCAAGCTCAGAAGCTGAAGGAGCCTGCGGACACCCTCTTTGCCTAAGGGCATGTTGCTGAATACCCCAAAATGGCCTTGCCCCTTGTGAAAGTAGAAAGAATTATATTGTAAGAGAAAGATGAATTATACTGTAATAATTGAATACTGTTTGTCTCTGAACAGGAAAGAGATGATTATGTTTGTAGATATGCAGCTCAGAATGGAGCCAGGTGTGCCTGGGATAACAGGAAACAAGGATATTAGGTGTTAGGCAGAAAGTAATTGAGGTAACCAGAGAGATATGGACAGGAGATTGCTGTGTGCTTGATGTGGAAATGAAGATACTTGACTAGTCTCATACTAATCATGTGAAGTTTTGCTACCTTTTAATCTTGTTAAGTTGGCTTTCTTTTGACTGTATAAATCTAAAGGATTTAAGCCTTGTACGGTACTCAAATTTTCTAGGTTTATTAGCAGAGCGGCTTTGCTAATAAACAGAGTGGTCGGACAAATCTGTGAGTCCTCTTTCTGACTTTGACAATTTGGAGGTCCCACTGAGATGGCAACCGTCTTCACTGAGGCTGTGTGATCCCTGACTGTCTTGTAGGATGACTGTGGAAGCTGGCATCTGGGCATTTGGCTCTAGCGGTCCTCTGCCAGAATTGAAAGGTGCACAACCAAAGCGAAGTCTACGCCATCGAACCTGTTGGTTCCCGCTCTGTTCTGGTAGGGATCCCGGGATCTAACATCAGGACTCTGGTCAGGTAATTATTTCTATGTTTTGTCCGGACTGAGGACTGTCTTGTCTCTGTGTCTATCCATCTTCCCTGTGGTGTGAGTGAGTCTGGGAGCTGTCCCTGTCTGGGGACTGGCTGACCAAGGGGCTCCTGTCCCCGTGGTCTGTGTTACTGGAATCTGCACAATCGCAGCTGCACCACGCCTTGGATGAAATCCTTGGAGTGAACGCAAGGGCGATTGAGGCAGTAGCCTGTGGGCTTCTTTTGTGTGTTGCACCGGGCACTGCTCTGACGAACCCGAATTTCCTCCTTGTGTGATTGATGTGTGAAGTCCTCCTGTAACCAATGGTGTATGGGATTATTCAAACAAGTTTGGAGAATGGTGGTCTGGGTATGGGGATATGAATTTTTTCTCAACCTGGGATCAAACAGGAAAATCACTCTCATGCTCCCCCTACAGCCACCCTAGTGAGAACAGTACAATCTTTCAATGCCATGCAAATAACACCACTCCTCGTAAGGAGAATTACCATGTGCCCTTCGGGGGATATTACTCCTCCTTTGTAGACACCTATATGGCAAATGGGTGCAACCAACCCTTCCCGGCTTTGATAGGGCATCATTGGGTCTGCGGGACAAAAGCCTATACCGTGTTACCAGTTAACTGGGGTACAGATCACAGCTAGAGGATTCTCTGCATCTTGGGGTCTTCAAAGTATTTGAAGGCTTCAATATCTGAGATATAGGTGAGAGGATTATTCTAGGAGGGGTGGGTGAGATTTTGTGGCCTGCACTGTGCAGGGGGTCAGACTAGATGATCATAATGGTCCCTTCTGACCTTAAAGTCTATGAGTCTATGAGTTATCTGTTATCCCGCCCAACTCTTCCCACAATTCTGAGTGTTAGAGTCCTTCCCACGAGAGTGCCTCCGTAATTTTAGGTGAAAAAGGAGGGACTTGTCAGATGCCCAATGGTATGTGAATCACATAAGCCCCTTTACTTGGGAGGAGGCTATTGCTGGTTCCTTTATCCCATTTGGGGGAGTAATACATCATGCAAAAAGGCTCCTGAGGTTACAAGCAGTAGTTGAAATCATGGCAAATGAAAGTGGAGAAAGTTTAAGGGCCCTGGCCAAAGAAACAGGAGCAATCCAACAGGTGGCTCTCCAAAACCGTTAGGCATTGGATATAGTGCTGGCAGCAAAAGGAGGGACCTGTGCTCTCACTGGAAAAGAATGTTGTGTATATATACCTGACAACACCAATAATGTAATAGATCGCGCTAGCCACATAGAACAGATTGCATACCTTCCCCACGAAGAGCCAAGTTCCCTGTGGAAATGGCTAAGTACCATTTCTCTGGCATAGGAAACTGGTTGTTTCAGGGAGCCCAGACTATCCTATTTGGGATCTTAATGATTTTTGTATGTTTTCAGTTAATCTCCTGTTGTATCCAAAATTATGCAAGACATGTCACACAGCTAGCTACCCCTAACCAGAGTGCTAATCTGATGATTTTAAATATCACTGATGAACAGAGAGACAAAGAACGGTTAATGTGTGGAACCCAGTAATTGTTGGTCATAGGCGTGGCTTGACCAAAAGGAGGGATTGTGAAAGTAGGAAGAATTATATTGTAAGAGAATGATGAATTATACTGTAATAATTGAATATTGTCTGTCTCTGAACAGGAAAGAGATGATTATGTTTGTAGATATGCAGCTCAGAATGAAGCCAGGTGTGCCTGGGATAACAGGAAAAGGAACATTAGGTGTTAGGCAGAAAGTAATTGAGGTAACCAGAGAGATATGGACAGGGGATTGCTGTGTGCTTGATGTGGAAATGAAGATACTTGACTAGTCTCATACTAATCATGTGAAGTTTTGCTACCTTTTAATCTTGTTAAGTTGGCTTTCTTTTGACTGTATAAATATAAGGGGTTTGAGCCTTGTATGGTACTCAAATTTTCTAGGTTTATTAGCAGAGCGGCTTTGCTAATAAACAGAGTGGTTGGACAAATCTGTGAGTCCTGTGTCTGACTTTGACACCCTCCATGATGAGACGTAAGAATCATGAGATCCCTTTGGCAGGCTCTCCACCCTTTGCCCCCCTCTCAAAAGGGCAGAGTGCAAATACTTTGTCCCTGACAAGGGGCATGAGTATGTGCACACATATCCAATCCCTAATTCTTTAGTTGTGAAGGTGGTGAACCAGAACCAACTGGATGCCACCCCAAAGAACAAAGACTCTAAGGCTTGATTTGTTCAATTGTAAACTTTATTCCTCCTTCAGTCTCTAACTCCAGGACCTGACAGCCCATTATGATATAAATATGTGGCAGGAGATGTCCAAATTTGAGCCCATCCTGCCTGATGATTACAAAAAGGAGTTTAGGGAAATTCCGAACAAAGGTGCCACAGTGGCGAGAACAGCGCTCCAGGTGACATTGTATGTAGTGGATTCTGTGGCTCATTCCATGGCAACAGCAATTTCTATGTGTAGGCCATCTTGGTTGCTCCTCATATGTCTCCAAGGAAGCTCAGAAGTCAAGTTAAGATCTCCCCTTCAGCGGACATGCCCTATTTACTGAGCAGACAGACTCAAAGCTGCATGGATTGAAAGACTGTCATACAGCCCTAAAGACTTTGGGCTTGTGTGTCCCTGGATCTGCACACAAAAAGTTCAAACTGTAGCCTCCCCAAAGTGAAGAATCTCACTCTTACCAAGGCAAATACAAGGGCTGTAAGAGGAGGTCATGTTAACAGCCCCAACCTTCTTCCCAATGAAGCTCTACCTGAGCCAAGCTTGTGAACAAAAATCTGTTTTAAGGGTGTACCCAAGGATAGTGTACCCTTCCATTCCCCAGATCCTCTACCCCTTTATATGCCTCCTGTTTACATCCTTGCCTCTCTGCCTAAAGCTCTATAATGATGGACTGATGGTTCCTCAGCATGGTACAACATGGCTTTACCCTGCAGCTAATCTCTACTCTTTTCCACATCCCTCTTGACGGACCCCTCTCACAAGAATCTATTCATACAAGAAGTTTTAGCCATGTCTGGATGATCAGCTTATCAAAGACAGCTCTGAGTCTAAGCTCCAGAGGGACAATAACTTGCTGCTCCACATATGTCATTATCTCAGCCTGTTAAATGACAAGAAATCAATGTTAGTACCTATCCAGACGACTGAATTCATCAGCACAGTGCTTGACTTGATCGCTGCTATGGTTTTGCTACCACCAGACAGGTTCCATTCACTATCGAATCTCAACACAGAGGTTTCTGCCTCTCTTTCGATTGTTGTTAGGGTCTACCTTCTCCTCCTTGGCAGCTTGCACTTATGTGATATGCCAAGTCAGGCTCAGAATGAAACATCCGACAATGGCTGGCATTGGTCTACTTGTCCTCCAGGTACCACCTGGAATGGGTCACAACTATCCCAGCAGCTCTTCTCAACTTGCTCGTGTGGTGCACTGACCAAAGAAAAGTTACGGCAGGCATCCCATTTCAGGACTCCCCACATTCGGCTGAGCTGGTGTCAGATGTGTTGGATCTTGGCATGGTGCTCATCTCAGTAGCCTTTAGACACAGAAGATGTGATCCCTGAAGGAGATGATGCTACACATAAATGTCAAGGACCTCGAGAGGTCATCGAGTCCAATCCCCTGCCCCCATGGCAGGACCAAATACTGTCTAGATCATCTCTGATAGACATTTATCTAACCTACTCTTAAATATCTCCAGAGATGGGGATTCCACAGCCTCCCTGGGCAATTTATTCCAATATTTGATTACCCTGACAGTTAGGAACTTTTTCCTAATATCCAACCTAAACCTCCCTTGCTGCAGTTTAAGCCCATTGCTTCTCGTTCTATCCTCAGAAGCCAAGATGAACAAGTTTTCTCCCTCCTCCTTATGATATCCTTTTAGATACCTGAAAACGGCTATCATGTCCCCCCTCAGTCTTCTCTTTTCTAAACTAAACAAACCCAATTCTTTCAGCCTTCCTTCACAGGTCATGTTCTCTAGACCTTTAATCATTCTTGTTGCTCTTCTCTGGATCCTCTCCAATTTCTCCACATCTTTCTTGAAATGCTCAGAACTGGACACAGTACTCCAAATGAGGCCTAACCAGCACAGAGTAGAGTGGAAGAATGACTTCTCATGTCTTGCTCACAACACACCTGTTAATGTGATCTTGGCCTTTCACTTGCTGATCCAAGGCCGAGCAGGTTTTCCCACATTGACTGCCAGGTTCTTAAAGGGCCTCTTCAGTAGCTCTTAGCCTCCTTCCTGCATGGGATGTTAATCTGGTTCTCTCCAGGATCATGGGCCCACCCTTTGAACCCATGGCCTTGTGCTGCCTTTTGCAACTGTCATGGAAGGTAGACTTGTTGATCACAATAATGTCAACTAGATGAGTCGCTGAACTGTGTGTCTTGACTTCAGAGCCACCATATACTGCTTTCTATAAGGATAAGATGCTCACCCAGCCTTCCTCCCTCTGGGTACGTCTACCCTTGCTGCCTAGTTTGAGCTAGGGATGCAAATATAGGCAACCGAAATTGCTAATGAAGCTGGGATTTAAATATCCCACGCTTCATTGGCATAATCTCACCCGCATGTTATTCCGCTCAACAGCTGATTCGAACCAGGAAGTGCGCTCTGGAACGCGTTAGTTTGAACCAAACCTCTTGGTTCAAACTAATGTAACTCCTCATTTTTTGCAGGAGGAATAACAGGTAGTTCGATTTAGGGCTTTAATTCAAAATACTGGGTCTTTGCCGCACGTAGACGCAGGCAGTTAGTCTGGACTTGTAAATTTCAAAAATGGCGACTGTCCGGGAAGATGCAAATCAAGCGTGGGATATTTAAATCCTGGGCTTGATTTGCAGCTTCAAATGCCTACATTTGCCTCCCTATTTCAAACTAGGGGGCCAGTGTAGACATACCCTAGGAGCTTTGCTTTTTGGGCAGGAGAATGTGAATTCTGTTCCTGCTGCTATTTGGCATTCCAAGTACAGATGGTGTGCAATAGAATGACAACCATGGAGTCCTAAGTGGCCACAGATTTGTTACAGTATTTGTTTTATCCTGGCCTTTCCTTCTGTTGCCCATGAAAGAACTGCAGAGAAGTGGCTTTCACCATCTCTCTCCCACTGATTCCACCCCCCCCATTTCAGTAAGAGTCAATATGTCTTGTTCTAGAGGAAGAAAAAGAGTGATTATGTGTTACTTTTACCTACACTACTGACTTCATGAGACAATGCAACTAGGAAGATAATTTGGGAGCCATATTCATTCAGCTATTACATTGATTATAAGCTGTATGCTTTGTACAGCTTATGTTCTGTTCTCCTAAATGAAACAGCTTGTAGCTCTGATAGTCACAGTACAAGAAGCCTAGATCTCTTTGAAGCAGTGATAGAAGTTTGCAGTTTTAGTAATTGCTTATCTTAGTGCAGGGCAAAAACAAAGAAGGCTGTGTCTGTACTCTTTATATTTCACGTGTGCCGTTTAGCATTGTGCCGTTTAGCTTAAATGGGCCACAGAACTAACATTCAATGTTATAATATTTCAGATCTGTGGAGATTTTAGTTGTATATATTTTAAAACAGTTCAAAGACAGATGTGTTGGACTTTCAGGGTGTGTCTACGCAATACCTTTTGCTCAAAATAGCTTACTTCGTAATTTGGCATTGTCTAAATCTATTTTGAAATAACGGGCTGCTTCAATAGATGCAGCATAGCTATTTCAGGATACTGAAATAGCTCCGCAGTGTAGATGACTCTCAGATTTCTTTTCTTTCTTAAAATTAAAATAGAAATGTGTTCACAGACGAGAAAAGTTCAGAGAAATTATAAAGATTAATTTAATGTTTGAATGGTAAATAATTTTAAATGTAGATGTTAACAAAAGTTACAAATTGGGGATGATTCACAAGCTTAGAGTTGATATCACTGTGACTTATATACTGCACTTTAGTCACTACTCAAACATTTATTTCTAAAAATCTTAATTATCCTTTTAAAATAAAATTACACTAAAATTGCTTCAGAAATTTTAAAAATTGTAGAGGTAGCATAGTAAAATTTCTATTTACCAATTTCCTTTGTTCTTAAGATTTCATGTCTTTGTTGCAATGTATAGATAGAGAGATTTCCTGTCCTTGTTAAGAAACAATTCCTAATTAATAACCATTGTGACAAAAAGTAACCAAAAGATGGCAGCACTCTAATAATTTATGTACTACATGGACAATAGATTTGGCAAAACTAACTATATTACCAAAACATGGACACTGTGGGTTCGGGCAGGGGAGATAAATAAAACAGATCAGAAAGAGCTTTTCATTTTGCATACATAACAAAAATGCAAACTATATTTTCCACTATAGAAATGCCACACTCAGAGCAAACTCCCTGAATGTAGGAAGTAAAGAACAAGCCACTCCAGTCAAGGTAGCTTTGGTCTCTCCAAATGAGAAAAGCATGTTTCTTGTTAAGAAATAACTATAAAAGCTGTAAACTGAACTTACCCTAAAATAACTCAAATCAAAAGTGCAATTAGCTCTCTACAAGCAGGCAGTGAAATCTTAACCATCCAACTCTCTGTACTGAATCTGGAAAGATGCACAGAACAATGTGCCCTGGTCACACAATCCAAAAGAGTTAGCTGGTCTAATTGGAAGATGTCAACCTTGTTAGGATCTTTCTGAAGCCAAATAAGTTACCTTCATGCCTGCACACTCCAACCTTCCTGCTGATTTGCATAAAGTAGATTTATTGTTTGTGAGAGTTAGAGACAAGTTAAGAAAGTTATCTCAATGGACCTCATCCAAAGTCTGCTTAAGTCAGAAAAAAGGTTCCTGTTGACTTCACTGGGTTTTGTCTCAAAGTCCCAATATCACAAGTGTAATTCATATTTAGAAATGGACCAAAAATATAATTTAGATTATTGTGCTGCTACTCAGGATGAACTTAAAGAGGGAGCAGTGTTCTCTGTAATCTGTGCATTTGTGCGAGCACTCAGGATAGATTCAAATGCTGTACAGCTGATTAGCAGAGCACCCACAGCAAGGTTGTTTCCATTGATGGTGTACATTTGCACATGCCTCTGTGCACATAAAAATTCTGCACATGGCAAAAATTGACACATAGAAAAGATTAGAGGGAACACTGGAGGAGAGGTTTTCAGGACTTCAGTGTGGCTGGGCAGGTAACAAGAACAGGGAGGGCCTATTTTCCTTTGGGGAAAACCTGGATTGCATCATTCTGGGTTTAGGAAAAGAACTCCAATCAGACATACGCACAGACTTCTCGCCCCCGCCCCACTAAGCACTGAGACTTTGAAAACACCTCCCTATTCAAATGATGTAACATCTTTCAAAACAGAAGATCTTTTAGGAAAAGGTTTCTCATAATTAGGAATTTCCTTACAGGAGATTGCTCAATAATTCTTAAGCAACGTTTCCATTATGTTCCTGTATGCATTCACTTGCTCTCTACCACAGGACAATCATCTGTTGTTGGTCTGTTTTGCTATTGCGTGTTTATAAGGTAAATTCCAGTTAGGGACATGATCCCATAGATTCCTACTCACACTCATAGTTCTTTTTTACTCTTGTCCACAACCCCATTTTCTTCAGTGGAACTACTAATATCCTATCTGTCAAATCAAAATACTCAGAACTGGATTATTTGAAAAGTTAAAGATTTTTCGGTTTGGGCCCCAACTTCTTAATTTCTTTTACACATTTTCTTTTTTTGGTGGCTCAAAGCTACACGCTGGAGCTAGACAGTGTGAATAAATAAAAGAAAGACAACCAGTGTGTGATTCCTATGATCTTGGCCTCTAAACTGTAGTGACTGGTCCAAAGTAGGCAGAGTGAGCAGTGCCTGCCCTTTTTAGAGCACTCCTCACAAACCTCAGACAAAGGAAAGCAAAAGGAGAAAAGAAGGGACCTTACTCAAAGAAAATTGTGGGATTGCTTATCCATTTTCCAAATGTCACCAGCTTCCACTACCTTTAACCCTAACCTGCTCTGGTCTTCTACTTATGCTAATAATATGGCTCTGTTTGTTATGAGTTTTATTTTCAGTTTTTGAGGAAAAACAAACATTATCTGTGAAGGGCCTACAACTCCAGAAATTCCAGTCACTTTTTTTTGGATCTTCATTGTTGTTTTCCAGACTGCTACTATTTATACAAGTTAAGGCATATCTTGATGTAATACGCTATATTATAACACCACAGCACTTGTCACTGTTCTCTGCATCAGTACATTATGATTAACAGTGAGCCAAACCCTGCAGTCGTACCCCAGGCAATGGGAGTTTGACTTCAGTGAGAGAGATGCCTGAAGAAGGGCTACACCACTTGGCTCAGCAATATTAAGTGCACACATTCCTTAATCTTCCTATTAAATAGTCAAAATGTTTGTGATGGACAAAACATATGTGTATCACATTATGAACATTTTCTGAACTTTCCATTGTTAAGTTTCCTGCAGTTTTATTAAATTTTACAGTTGGCCATCAGAAATACTTTATAAAGAAGTAAACAATACCAAGCTGTGCCCTTTTTGTATTAACATCTGTCCCAATATTTTGCATTTTTGTGGGTTGACCATTTTTTGTTGTATACCACACACACTTTCTGGACACTAAGAGCTCTGTTACTGGGGTTACTCACAGCTCATAAAAAAATATATTTATTTGCATTTTCTTTTTTTTACATTCTTGTCACTCCATTTATTGAAACCTACTTCTTTTTAATTAAAGATTTTATAGCAGGGGAAAAATATTGAATTAGTCCTTGGTTTTTATTTGGACTTACAAATCGGTCTCTTGCTTCTCTTAGGTGTCTTTGAGAACAGGGCTTCAGGAATCATGCAGGGGCAGGAAAGCTGGAGCAGTGGTCAGGCCTCCTCCAGAGTAGCAGGAACCATGGGGAAGCAAGCTCAGACATGGTGTGCCTGCCCAGTGTGCTCCGCTTTCCCCTGCCGATCCCTAAAAAAGTGTATTCTGGGACAGGGTGCCACGTGGGGGGAGGGAAGGTGATGGCAGGAAGGGCCAGAGATTGGGAGCCAGTAGCAAACTGCGCCCCCCCCCCGACCTGCCAGGAGCCCTGGGACAGATTGCAGAATTGCTCCACCCAGGAGTTTGAGACCCCCAGACTTTATATTCATACTACACAATAGTTCATCCAATTCCTGGCAGCCAAGTGGATTCACTTTAGAGACCCCCTAACCCAGTGGTCCCCAACGCAGTGTCTGCGGGTGCCATGGCGCCAGCTGGGCCATTTCTGTGCGCCCGCTGACTGATCAGGGCTGGCCCCGCCCCCAGGTGCGCGGCACAGGGGCGGCGCCAGTCCCGGGTGCGCAGCACATGGGCAGCCTCACCCCCGGGTGCATGGTGCATGGGCTGTGCCAGCCCCAGGAGCATGGCGTATGGGCGTCCCCGCCCTGGGCACGAGGCACAGGAGCAGCGCTGGCCCCAGGCGTGCGGCACATGGGTGCTGCTGGTTCCTGGGTGCGTGGCACAGGAGCGGCGCTGGCCCCGGGCATGCAGCACATGGGATGTTCCAACCCCGGGCATGTGGCATATGGGCAGCCCCGCCCCTAGGCGTGCAGCACAGAAGCGGCGCCAGCCCTGGGTGCGTGGCGTATGGGCAGCTCCACTCTAGTTCAAACTAGGGGTCTAGTGTAGACGTACCCTTAGGGTATTTGTGAGTAGTAGGGAGTTTTCCCCTGGTGTCACGCTCAAATTGGTGTTGGTTGGTATTGATCAACAGCTGTTATGATCTGAAAGCTGTCTCATCCCATTCCAGTTCTCACCTGTTAATAGTCATCACTAACGTTAATAGTAACTAGTATCCTTGTTAGCAATCTAAGCAGTGATACAAAGGGATGAAGTAGCAACAGATTGAACTTTCCATTCCTTCCATAGGTGGCCCTTAAGGCTCATGATTCAGACACATTGGCAGGGCAATGTGGTGATGCCAATCCATCACTTTTCTCAAACATTTTATTTGCTCAATCAGGTTTCTGCCCCCAAATCTATGTCCCAGCAAGGTTGGATCAACTCTCCTTAGTGCCCAGGGCTACTAGATTTTGTGGGACCCTCTTTTTCCTAGTTTTAAAACAAAATGATTGCAATTATGGCATGGAGGCTATTAACACTGTACTGCAATTGCTGTTTAATGAATGTAAAGCTGTCCTGTGTTTACATTCAGTCTTAAAACCTGTAGAATATAGCTAATTAAAAACAGCCTATTTCTTACCTTAGAATAGCTGTTCTATTAGTTTCTTTCTGGGAGGGAGTTTGTGTGCAGGTGGGGGCTCCAGCCTGGGGCAGAGTGTTGGGGTGCAGGAAAGGGCAAGAGGGGCAGGATCTGGAAGGGAGTAAGTTGCAGGAGAGGGTTCTGACCTAGGGCAGAAGGTTGGGGCTCAGGAGGGGGAGTGAGATGCAGGCTCTGGCCAGAAGGTACTTACTATCTGATGCTCCCAGCCAGCAACGCAGCAGGACTCAGGCAGGCTGCCTGCATGCCATGGCTCCATACTACTCCCAGAAGCTGGCATGTCTCTGTGTGCCCCTGGTGGGAGGAAAGCACACTGCTTGCATCCATAGGTGCTGCTCCCACTGCTGGGAGGATAGTACCGGGATGGGGGCAGTGTGCAGAGCTGCTTTCCTCACCCCTGCCAGGGGCCACAGACATACCAGCAGCCAGCCACTTCTGGGAGTGGCGTGGGTCCAGGACATGTAGGCAGCCTGCCTGAGCCCTGCTGGGCTGCTATACTTTTAGTGGCCTGGAGATTTATTTTTGCAGGGCCCCCCTTAGTCCAGGCCCTAAGCTGCAGCCCCTAAAGTCCTTGTGTTAATTCAGCCTTGTGTCCTCCTACGTCTGACTTTGAAAGGACACTGGGTGTGGTTAAAGCACCAAGGTTGAAATGCTTATATGATCCATGTGAAATTTATTACACTGGTTTAAATGATTCATTTTCTTTTTTGTGTGTACATGTTATAGGGTTTCCAGATGTGCATGGAAGAGGGATTGTAGCACATATTACAGTCTGCTAGTAACAACTGTACTATTTTAACTATGTATGGTACACTTAATGTGGTACAACAGCTCCCTGCCCTCACCCCCCCCCCCCCCCCATAGCTGATATAATTATATCGGCATAAAGGTGCATACACAAGTATAGCTTATCCCAAAAATGGAAGAAGAATGAACTCTGCCAATATAAACTCTTTTATAATCAATACCACAGCAGGGAACTGAAGCTGGTTTTTGAAAGTTCTAGACTAATAATCTAACCACTGAATCATGCTTCTACAACTGTGTGCCTGTTTACCACATCAATTAACAGCAGCTAAGCCTCTGTCCCTCTTACTTACACTTCTTCAAAGTACAGGTGTATTGAGATTGAATAGCAAGAATGAAATGCAAATATTTAATACTTCTCAATATCTTTGTTAAAGCGGTAATTGTGTCATATCACTCAGAATTGAATTCCAGCACAGAGGTATTTCAATCCACTTAGGAAAATAGATTCCTGTAATGGGACTAGGCCCTAAGGCCAAAAGAGCCATAGAGAAGTCCTCCAGGCAACAAGAGTGGCAAGGAGAAACCCAGCCAATCAGGAGCCAGGAAGGATTATATAAGAAGAGCTGCAGGACTAGCATCAGCTCAGTTCCAGCCTAGACCTGGAAAGGAGAAGGGCAAGCAGGCAGAACCAGGGACAGCTCCCAGTGGAGAGCTGTTGAGAGACTGAGGGTATGTCTACACTACCCCGCTAGTTCGAACTAGCGGGGTAAGGTATGCATACCGAACTTGCTAATGAAGCCCGGGATTTGAATTTCCTGGGCTTCATTAGCATACAGCTGGCGCCGCCATTTTTAAAAGCCGGCTAGTGCGAACCCCGTGCCGCACGGCTACACGCGGCACGGGCTAGATAGTTCGAAATACGTAGCCATTCCGAACTATCTGTACTCCTCGTTCCACTATCTAGCCCGTGCCGCGTGTAGCCGCGCGGCACAGGGTTCGCACTAGCCGGCTTTTAAAAATGGCAGCGCTGGCTTTATGCTAATGAAGCCCGGGAAATTCAAATCCCGGGCTTCATTAGCAAGTTCGGTATGCATATATTACCCCGCTAGTTCGAACTAGCGGGGTAGTGTAGACATACCCTGATGGACTTGAAGCCTTGGGCCAAGGGCAAAGGTTTTGTGTCCAGGAAGGGAAGCCCTGGAGGCACTATTCCTGTTCATAATGAGGCAACAAATTGTGGGAACAGCATCAAATTGAGAGAGACACCACAGAGGGCACTGGGATGGGCCTCTGTTAGAGATGTACCCCAGAAGAGGTTTGTGATGGCACACAGTGTGACTCAGGGCTAAGTAGCTGCAAGGCCTTTAAAACTGAGGCAATACAGGAATCCACACACAGCCAAAATGGGGGCAAGTCGAGTGAAGTGAATGCCAACCACATTATAATTCCACAAAACTATTAAAAAAACTTTTTTGAATTGGGAAAGTCTTTTTGTGTTAATTTAATATGCCAAAATAATTTCCCAGCTAATTCACTGTGACTAGACCAAACCTTGCTTTTCTTACTCTCACTAGTATCTATTGAAACCAGTTGTATAAGACAAGCAGTCTTTGACCAAAATAGATGTTTTTCTCACTTCTCCACATTTTCTTTTTTGAGAAGCAAATTGTTGTTAAAGGAGTGTGCATTGCCCTCTATTTCTGGAGTGTTTGCCTCCTAAATGCAACACTCTGACCTGGGTAGCTACTCTAGTCACCTGAAAGAAAAGAGTTTTTCTTAAAAAAGGATAAATTATCGATCTCCTGGGTTCTAAGACTCTTCTTAGGTAAAGAGTATCACTTCACAAGTTAAAAGTGCATGAGTGAGTCTCTTTACGAAATACATGTTACTGGTATATATAGCTAATTATTCATGTATTTATATATTGGTTTGTTTGGACATTAATTTGGGCCAATAAGTTATGCAAATTAAGCATGAAAGAAGTACTTGAAAAATAATGTTGTCTCCAGACCAGAAAAGATATTTAAAATGAAACACTCTAATTGTACTTTAATATTTTAATGGACAGGCAATGTCTTACTCATGAAGCTAATATCCTTATTTTTGAGAAAGGTGCAACTATATGCAAATTGTAATGCGGCTATATTTTGTATAGCACATTTCAAACAACTGTCTCTAAAAACTGCTTTACAGAGTTAAATAATACAATTAGAAAGATCACTGTAATAGAAGGGTAGAGTCTTAGAAAGTACAGGCAAGGGAGAAAAGATCTGTTATCAGAAGAGATTTAAAAATAGATGATGAGATGGTAAGGATGAGCAATACGGAAAGGCTGTTGTGAATGATTCTTAGGTGAAGATGGTGTTATTGTACTAAAGAGGAGAAGTGACTGGTGGTAGATAAATGGATGGCAGCAGGGAGCACAGAAGATGGAAATGTCACAAATGATGAGATATTTGTGAATATTGTTCTTCTACAGGTCATAAAGTCGAATTACCAACTACTAATTATCCCTACTGTATTTAAACAGATTATACAACTCTAGGTAGCATGTGTATATATAGAATACTCCTGTTTTTGTTAAACCAATATGCAAATTCCAAAAAAATTCATATCTGTTTCATAGTAGATATATATTTACTGTACCCTTGGCTCCAGACTTCGTCATGTTCCAAACAAATGGTATCTATCTTTTACATCCGGTACATTGGCTACTTGTAAATACAAGCATCACATACCGCTATCATCCACATCTATGCTCTGCAGACTTAGTCCACTCCATAAGCTAACATTGCAAATATACAGGATGTAAGACAGGATGTAAGACCTCCAAACATCCATATAAAATGTATTTATCTTGCAGAAATTGCCAAGTGTGGCACAAATGTTGAAGGGATCATGGGACAGAGTTGATGATCATGACAGTCCCTTGTAACTTTCAAGTCTGAGTATCAGAGTTACTGTAGTATGTTGATACTATAATTATTAAACAATACTATCAATGTGTTTCCCAGGTTTTATTGAAGTTTATTGAAGTTAGGCTGTGTGGTGTAGCCCAGTAAATCTCTGAGGGTATGTCTACACTACCCCCCTAGTTCGAACTAGGGGGGTAATGTATGCATACCGAACTTGCTAATGAAGCCCGGGATTTGAATTTCCCAGGCTTCATTAGCAAGTTCGGTATGCATACATTACCCCCCTAGTTCGAACTAGGGGGGTAGTGTAGACATACCCTGATGTGATAACTGTTCTGATTCTCATTTGGAAGAGTCTGTGGCAGTGTCATTATTGGGAAATGATTCAGCCTACCATCAGTAGAAAATTGATAGGACCAGTTGGAATGAGCACATAATTCCAGTTCAGACTCAGTTACGCTCGCAGCTAGTGGGATTTTGTCTTGGCTTCAAGGTGCAACACTGAATTCATAAACTTCAGCTACAGTCTTCAGAACCTGGCGAGGTATTTGTAGCTTCAGCTATTTAGCATCTTCTGAATAGAACTCACTGCCTGAGTAAGTCAAGGATGCTGTCACATTTCAAATCAAAATCCTATATTCTCCCTTATCTTCAGTCATTTCCTTGGCACTGCAGTGCAGGTTATTAAATTATTATACTTCATTTGTAAAGTGCTTTGAGTGAGATGGCTTAGTATAACAAGCCAACCCCCCTATATGCTGAAGTTTATTGTTAAACAGACAAGGCCAAGAACATCAATATCAGTCACTGACAGGAAGCTTACAAGGTCATTATTTTGTTTCATCTTGACTGTCAAAGTAGTCACAAGTTGCCATCCATAATTATTACTATCCTTGATTTTAGCCACATTAGCCATTGTAGATCATAAAAGCAAATGATACTGCATTTTAGAATGTATATAAAGGCATTTGTCTCAACAGTTGCTTCTGTCAATGTTAAATCGAAACACATTGGCCAAACTCAGTTGCTTGGTGGATAATGCTCTGTGAGGATGCAACCTCATACCTTACTCCTTATTTAGGACTAGAAGTGTCATGAGGTCAGTACTCCTAACTCCTGGGATTTGGGCTAAAGAGTGCAGTATGATAGTATGGGTTTATGGTAGAGTTTTGTTTCACAGTATAGCCTTGCTGTTTTGCAGTAATTGCTGGAGTACAGAATAGTAAGAGCTATCTGCAGATGTTAATAATTTCTCCTCTCATACAAATGTCATTTTAGACATATAGGCCATTTCAGGCATGCACTACTCAGAATGTGTTTTCATCCCTGTGGCTTTCTAATTCAACTTTTCAACTGCTATGCCCCAAGCACAGATCTTGTTCTAAAAGCAATTCTGGTGGAGTGAAATAGCCGGGGTTTCTACATTGTAAGTATATATGTGGTATTACTGCCCAGATTTAAGGTTAAATGCAAGTGGAAGCATGAAACTATTATTTGAGGGAAACATATTCATAGCAAAAGTACCAAATGTGTGTGTGTCACATTAATAGAGGGCTCATACTATAAAATGATGCAAAATTAATTCATAGTAATAAATGCTAATCACAATAAGCTAGTCATAGTTTAGGTAATGCAAGGATACTAAAGAGATTATTATTGGCAGTTGATGTAGTCAGACAAATTTGCATATGGGGGAAAGAGGGCAGAGTTCCAAAGAGATTTAGGCACTAAAAATGCAACACTCATATGTCTAACTCCTATGGGACCTTTAAATCCCAGTAGATGACTAACTGCACCTTAAAGTGCCTAAATATCTTTGGAAATCTTTCTTAATGTATATCAAACTGAGTGCTGGACAGTCTCTTGCATACACATCTTTTCATTAGGAAACTCTGTGTGTGTTCAAGCAGGGGTGTATTTACACCTCCCTCCAAAAAAGGGAAATTTCTTTATAGCACTTGTAGCCAGAGTTGTAATTCTCCTCAATCTGGAAATTATACCCTAAAAGAGACACCATGGAGGGTGCAAAGTGTAGTGCGGAATCAGAGTAGGTACAATCACTTGCATGGCAACCGCAGCAAGACAAATGTCAGATGCGGACTAAAAAGCCAGTGTCCGGAAACAAACAGAAGACTGACCAGAAGAAAAGGATATGAAATGACAAATGGCAGTCATTACATGTGACTGAAGACAGAGCCATGCTAGCTACTGTCCATAATCAAAGAGGGTTCCCCCTGCAATTGGAAATAGCAGACAGATCAATGAGCATCAAAGAATATGCGTTATCCCTCATTCCGCCTGAAGCAAGAGATGACTGGAAATCTTCAGTGTTTTATATCCCATCTGAAGCCAAACTTGGACTTTTAGTCATTATATTTAAAATCAGCCTTGTCTTGATTTTAAGCCTGAACTGTGCTTGTGAGCTAGCAGTGATTTTATTTACTTTTAATTGGGAGAATATGATGGGTTTCAGATCCATCTGCCAGCAACCCCTTGTTTTACTGTCTAGATTCCTAATGATATCTGAAGGCAAGTTTAGATATTTGTAAGGCAATGGAACCCAGAAACAGGCAATCAAAACTCAGGAATCTGGGTGGGTGGACAGTTTGGTCCAGACAGAAAAACAATATGCCTTTGCTGTGATTACTCATCCCATGGATAACTAGCTTGCAATATAAGATAACTAAAGCAGTTTCACTTTGCACATCTCCATCATATGTCTCTGAGAATTTTTCAACTTTACTTAATGCAGTTTCACAAGCCTCTTTTAAGATAGGAACTTATGGGTCCATTTGAAGAATTACCAGTTAAGTGACCATTTCAGTAATGGTGCTGAGGGGAAAAAAATATTTAAATGGTGATACTGTCTTTTTCGGTTTGTCCAGAAACATAAAGTGACTGTCTCACTTGAGGGCATGGTATTTGTAAATGAAATATACAACAAATTGATACCTTTGTTATATGTGATGGCAGCAATAGATAAAACAGTTAAAAAGTAATGTATTGCTTAAAGGAATTGTCTTCAATATTAATAAACATGAATGATATTTCAGCAAAGACTTCCTCACATTTTGAGCATGCAATTTGAAATACCTGATTTTCTGAGTGGCAGCTCTACATTTACTAGAAATCAAGCCTATTTAATATTTTTCATTACATTCTCTTGGTGAAGACTTCCCCCTACTAAGCTCAATGGGAGTTTCTTCACAGACTCCAGTGAGGTCAGGACTTCATCCTTTGTCACATGAATGGCAGGGAGCCATTCATGACATCACATGATGTCAGCTAAAGCCCAGAAGTTTGGATGGGAATGCTTGCCAAAGTTCACATCTCTGGGGGTATGTCTACACTACCCCGCTAGTTCGAACTAGCGGGGTAATGTAGGCATACCGCACTTGCAAATGAAGCCCGGGATTTGAATTTCCCGGGCTTCATTTGCATAAGCGGGGCGCCGCCATTTTTAAAACCCCGCTGGTTCGAACCCCATGCAGCGCGGCTACACGGGGCACAAAGTAGGTAGTTTGAACTAGGCTTCCTAGTTCAAACTACCAGTACTCGTGGAATGAGGAGTAATGGTAGTTCGAACTAGGAAGCCTAGTTCGAACTACCTAGTTCGTGCCCCGTGTAGCTGCGCTGCACGGGGTTCGAACCAGCGGGGTTTTAAAAATGGCGGCGCCCCGCTTATGCAAATGAAGCCCGGGAAATTCAAATCCCGGGCTTCATTTGCAAGTGCGGTATGCCTACATTACCCTCCTAGTTCAAACTAGGAGGGTAGTGTAGACATACCCTGGTAGACTAGTCAATGCAATAATCTACTTATGTGATAAGTGTCCATCTCCCATTGATTTCAATGAGAGCCACTTGTGCATACGTCCAAGGATAGAAATTGGACCATAAAATATAAAATTAATGTAATAATACCATATTACATTCTTGATATGTTTTTCCTATCAGATCTCCTAGGACACCAAAGATTATTTCAAGGAGTAGGAAATAATTTGAGAGAAAAAGGTAACATGGGTGCATCTCTGGACACTAATTCTTCTTGTCTGCTGTCTTGTAGCCTTCCCAGCAAGACCCTTTTTAAAGATGCTCATCAGTTTCTCTGTTATGAACTGACACTTTCAGTCCAAAAGAACATTGAATATGCACTGTAAAGTCTTGCAAGCTGATCTAGAAACCCAGTGTTAATGTAGAGTAAAGACTGCTAACCACCCCAGTCTCCAACTTCCCAGTGCTACAACTTCCAAAATTTCCTATTTGCAACATATCTTGATGTGATATTATCTGTTGTTTCCCATGAAACATTATTTTTCCTGTTCTTCCCACCACCCCACCTCACTTGTATCCAACCAGTTTGTCTGCATTCACAATAAACTTGACATCTGGATCCTTCAGCAGAAGCAATGCCTGGGAGTAGTTGCCTCCATAACCCTCACCCCTTTACTTTTCCTCTGTCCTGTCCCATTCTATCTCTCTTTTTTTCTTTCTTTAATATGTCACCTAATGTGGACGTGTGTATTTCCTTTCTATTTTTCTAGCTTTTCTGCTTTTTCTCTACCTTCGCAACTCCTCCTCTTTTTCTGTCTATTTTCTAGTTGATTTTCCCATTTTCTTTCCTCCTTTCCTGATGCTCCTTGTTCTGTTAGTGACTTTCTATCTCCTCTACTCACCTTGAATTCTCTTCTCTGTTGGGCTGATCATGCTTCTCTGATCCCTTCTAGGCTCTCCATGTCCCTGCCATCATGGGACCTCTTTGCCGGTCATCCCAGGCCATAGTGTTTTGCCCCTTGTAGTCCTCTTGTTACCAAGCAGGTAGCACTGAAGGGGGGAAACATCCTGCAGCACAGCCTGAGAGAAAAGGAATAGATAGAGAAAACACACACACAGCCTGATGTTACCTCTACCACATCTATCCGTTTCCCACGGCTTGGTGCTTTTGCTCCATCAGAGCATGAAGTTTCTGTGTTTAAAAATCCTCCACTATTTCATCCATATTTTATCTATTTCAGAGTCTTATATAATTTGAGAGAGCGCTAATTCCTTTTAATTAATCTAATGGCAATGTGTATACAATTGCTATACTCAGCACTCAATGCCATACTATGATGCAACAAGAAGTAATGGCCTAACATTAACTAATACAAAGTACCATATAAGAAAGGGAGAGAGAAAGATGGGAAAGCTGCCAGTGGGGGTGTTGCAATCATCATCAACATTATTCAAGGCAAGATTATATAGGGAGCTACTAATAGGTTGTAAAAATCTATGCATTCTATCCTACAGTGATAAAGGCACATAGATTAAGTGACCACAGAAATTTTCAACTCATACTTATATAAATTTGTTTATATAAGGGGGGAATATATACCAGGGAAGGGAATATGGAGGTTTGCCTTGCCGAAGTGAAGTGGTGATTATTACTCTGCACCAATTATTTTCCTGCTTCTGTGCCGAACTTTTGATACTCACATAATTCCTCTTTTCCATTTCCTTATCTATCAACAAGAATTCCAGGAGATATATCTAAGGAAAAATGGCTCATTACTCTCCAAGATTAAAATAGATTCCAGTGCATTCTCAGTTTTGTCCATCACTCTGTTTTTATATCATTCTTGACATGTGCTGATAACTAATAGCTGCTGTGGCTGTCAACAAAATAGGACTATTTTTGTGTTTAAAATTGAGCAGGTCCTTTGATGCTTTGCTGAATAAGGGTAATAGTCTTGCTCTTTGCATGACAAGCAAACAGTTAATTTGTCCATCGTATATACCAGACCAATTCTTAATCATGGGTGTAATATAAGGTCTAGCTGTAGTGCTAATCCGACATCAGTTTTAACAGTCAACCTAACTACCACTGAAAAGATGAGTCATCAGTATAGATGCTGGAGTAATAATGTACTATCAGCTTTTACTAGCACAGGTGTGGGAAACCAGACCAAACCAGGGCAATCTGTATACACACACTAGTCACAAAATGGATACACTCTGTTCAATCTGGCATAGAATTCAGAGTTCTCCTGCACTCTAGGTCAGATGACAAAATCCCATTCATACTATCCCATCAGCATTCCCCTTATTGGTTCATGCTTAGCTGTCTACTCAGCTGAAATGACTGGGCAATGTTCACTGCTCAGTTCCTGAATGTGACACCTGAAGGATTTAAATCGCTCTGACTGGCGGAAAGCCCCTGCATAAACTACAGACACATTTCCTATTTCTCATGATGGGATTGAATCTCCCTCCGCAGTGATTCCCACCCAGCTTGCTTGAACATATGCTAGCTCTTACCCAGCCAGCACACTAAAAATAGTAGTGTTGTTGTGGTAGCATGGGCAGTGGCAAGTGGCAGCGTGGCCTAGTCATGCTGAGTACAAACTCTCCTGAACCTCATGGTTGTGTATTTGGGATGGGTAGGCAGTGGCACCACTCCCCACTGCCTGTGCTGCCCCAGAAGTGCTGTTTTTAGCATGCTATCTTGATGAGTCAGTGCTAGTATGGGTCTGCAAGCTGGAAACTACCCTAACTCAAATGTAGATCTAGCCTAATCATCAGCCAATCACTTTAATTTATTTTCATTCTTGTTATTGTCTTTTCTTTGAGAGCTGTTTGTAGACGTTAGAGGTTTGTTATATTTTCTGTTTTGTAATGTCATCTGTGACTGGGATTTTATAAAAAATTAATGAAGCCTAAAAAACCACCAATTTCCTTCTTTTTTCATCCCTCCTCTCTCCTTCCCCTTCCCAAGAAGTGAGCAGCATAGAGATTAGATATCTTTAAAACAACTTTTAACATTGCTCCATAGGGACCCAATCCAAAAGGGGCAGGGAGGAGGCAGGACCTCACCCCTGAACCTTGCTATGCCAGTCTGGGGAACTGGCTGAGCTGCAAGTTGGGTATATTGCTTTCTTTGTGGGTGCCATGCTTCCGGAAAAATTGTGTCTGTCTAGGTAAAATTCCCCCCTCAGCTTTGTCTCTAGAACCTGAACTGAGGCTATGTCTAGACTGCAGGCTTCTTTCAGAAGAAACTTTTTTCGGAAGAGATCTGATTGGATGCATCCAGACTGATTGGACGCTCTCTTGCATAAAAGGTCACTCGGAACCACTTCAGCCAGGGCTTTAGGTCACCAGTTGCTTCTGAGTGCTGGTGCCGGAGCCTTGCAGAGACACATGCTTAAAGAGACCCCCCCGGACAGCTGTTTCTCTGCTTCTGCTGCCTGCTTACATACTCTTTGAGGGACAGCAAAGCTCTCGCAGTGCCTGCTGTGGTTGCCCTGCTTTTGTGGACGCCACAACTTTTTCTTTTGTGCTATGGAGATAAGAGTTCATGAGGTAAGAGTTCATGCTTCTAAGGAATGGTAGCAGAGAGAATAGCAAAATAAAGCTGATGGATTTCAGATTTTATCAAACTCAGGGATGCAAGATTAAAAGGAAAAACAAAGACAGTTGGCATTTTTTCAAAGGGACATTATTAAGGGCACAAGAGCAAACTATTCCACTGCATAGGAAAGATACCGCCTTGGTTTAACCAGGATATCTTGAATGATCAGAAAGAGTCCCACAAAAAGTGGAAACTAGATCAAATTAAAGCACAAATATAAACAAATAACACAAGTACATAGGGGCAAAATGAGATCAAATTACCTAGAGACATAAAGGGCAACAAGAAAACAACATTCTACAAATACATTAAAAACAAGAGGAGGACCAAGGATAGGGCAGGGCTGTTTCTCAATGAAGAGGGAAAAACAGTAAGGCTGTGTCTAGATTGGCCAGTTTTTCCAGAAAATCAGCCGCTTTTCCGGAAAAACTTGCCAGCTGTCTACACTGGCCCCTTGAATTTCCGCAAAAGCACTGACTTCCTACTGTAAGAAATCAGTGCTTCTTGCGGAAATACTATGCTGCTCCCGTTCAGGCAAAAGTCCCTTTTGCGCAAAGCTTTTGCACAAAAGGCCCAGTGTAGACAGCTCAGATTTGTTTTCTGCAAAAACGCCCCGATCGCGAAAATGGCTTTTTTGCGGAAAAGCGCGTCTAGATTGGCACGGACGCTTTTCCGCAAAAAGTGCTTTTGCAGAAAAGCATCCGTGCCAATCTAGACACTCTGTTCCGAAAATGCTTTTAACAGAAAACTTTTCCGTTAAAAGCATTTTCGGAAAATCATGCCAATCTAGACGCAGCCTAAGAAAAAATGTGGAAATGGCCAAGGTACTTAATAATGTCTTTATTCTGGTTTTCCTCAAGACCGTTGATGGTGATTGGATGCCTAACATAGTGAATGCCAGTGAAAATGGGGTAGGTTTGGAAAGTTTAAAATAGGGAAAGAACAAGCTAAATATTTCTTAAACAAATTAGTTGCCTTAAAGTTACCAGGGCCTGATGAACTGCATCCTAGATACTCAAGGAGTTGACTGAGGAGATATCTGAACTATTAGCTATTATCCTTGAAAAGTCTCTTCCCCATCTCTTCCATTCCCCATCTCATTACCTGGCAGGAGAGGGGGGGCTCTTGCTAGGGTAGCATCTGTTCCTGAAGGCAGCATGACCAGTGACCAGAGGCTTCTAAGGACTAGGGAGAGTGCTGCTTCCCCTTTCTCTTCTCCAGGGTCATCCTTAGGCATACACAGAATATACAAGTTGCCTGTGGTATCAGTACGTCAATTCCCAGAGAGTATGCTGGAAGAGCATAATGAGCGAGGTCCCACAGAGATCAGTTCTGGGTTTGGTTCTGTTCAATATTTTCATCAATGATTTATGTAATGGCATAGAAAGTACACTTCTACAGATTGATCCCAAACTCTGAGGGGATGCAAATACTTTGGAGAATAGGATTAAAATTCACAATGATCCAGACAAACTGGAGAAACGGTCTGAAATAAATAGGTTAAATTCAATAAGGACAAATGCAAAGTACTCCATTTAGGAAGGAACAATCCGTTGCACATGTACACAATAGGAAATGACTCCCAAAGAAGGAGTACTGCAGAAAGGTATCTAGGGGTTATACTGGACCACAAGCTAAATATGAGTAACACTGTTGCTAAAAAAGGAAATATTTTGAGATGAATTAACAGGAGTGTTATAAGCAAACCATGAGAGGCAATTCTTTTGCTCCATTCCACACTGAGTAGTCCTCAACTGGAGTATTATGTCTAGTTCTGGGCATGACATTTCAGGAAAGATATGGACAAATTGGAGAAGGTCCAGATAAAAGCAACAAAAATGATTAAAGGTCTAGAAAACATGACTTCTGAAGGAAGACTGAAATAATTGCATTTCTTAAGTATGGAAAAGAGAAGACTGAGAGGGATGAAATAAGAAGGGGTGGCCGCTCGCTGACCCCAAGGGGGAAAGACCCCTTTCTGAGCCCGGGTGGGCCGAGCTGGATCCTGCCCCTTTAATTCCACAGAGGCCAGGGGGTGGGGCAGGGAACATAAAAACCCAGCCCAGGAGCTCAATCAGGGCTTAGCTGCCAGAGGAAACAGAGGCCTGCCATGAACTCTCAAGCCAGGACGTCCCTGAGGATCTGGCAGAGGTGGAGGACTGGCCCAAACTGCCAGTTGCAGGCTCTGAGAAGGAGACTTTCTTTATCCTACCCCAGAGTGCAGACTACCAGGACCCTGACTACCAGGATCCAGGAAGAGACCTAGGGGGAGTTAGGAAGTGCTCCAGGGGAAGCTGACTATGGTCAGACTAACCTAATAACCCTTTAAAGTGTGTTGGTGTGTTGCAGATCAGATTCCCTGCTGACCCCAGTGGCCAATGCTGCCTTTCCTAGGTCTTTGGGCTGAGATGCAGTGGAGTAGGGAGGGCCCGTGTCCCTCCCTGTCACCTCACATGGTGTCAGTCTCACCCTCCTCACTTGTGCTGAGGGATCTGTATTTGTTTGTCTTCCTGCCCTGGGCCAGGGCCTGGGCTGTGCTGACATTGGACTTGCATGTGCATTGCTGCCTGCCTTGGCCTGAGGCCCCATGGTCTAAAAGGGGCTGCTGGGACTGGTAGTTATAGGCCTGTGCCCAGGTCAGCAGCCCAGGACCAACCTAGCCAGTTTACATGGGACATCAATGGTTGTTATGAAGAGGAGGGAGAAAAGTTATTCTCCGTAACCTCTGATGATAGGAGAAGAAGCAATGGGCTTAAATTGCTGCAAGGGAGGTTTAGGCTGGACATTAGGAAAAACAATCAGGATAGTTAAGCACTGGAATAAGTTACCAAGGGAGGTTGTAGAATCTCCATTATTGGAGATTTGTAATAGATTGGACAGAGATGATCGAGATGGTGCTCCTGTCATAACTTCTTCTGGTCCCTTCCTGTCCTATGAAACTCTTCTGGTATCTGAAGCCAGAGGCTATTAATATTTGAATGCCTGGTACACAAATCCCAATGTCCAGGAGTGGAACCATATTTTCCAATTGCATGCACTGCATGGAGTTTAATTTAAATGCAGTTAAATAGTATGGGATTTAAGATTTAATAACAAGACATATAAAACCAACTGAACTGCTGTTTTTCAAACTCAACCAATGAAATCTTTTGGGGACTAATCCTCAACATGATGAAGCCAGAGCAAAGACTCCCATTGACCACAGTTATAAAAATGCATGGAAAGCCAGGTGTGTGCAACATAAAGCCAGCTGTGTGGTAGATGTTCTGTAACTTCCCTTTTACTTTATTAGAATCCTTTATGTAGTTTAAAATGGATCAATGAGTAACTAATTCAAATTCAGACCTATCACAAGAAAGCAAAGTTGTATCAACACCTGAATTAATTTTTTTCTAGTAGTTTTGACACTGTACATCTGAGAATTGTAGTAGCAAAAACTGAAGATTCAGTTGGCTTCATTTCAGCTTTCTTAATATTTTGCAAGTTATTAAAGAAATATAATAGTTGCTAAGAGAATATGAGAATTTTTTAAAATAATGGAATATTTAAGTGGTGTGTGTATGGTTTGGGGGAAAAATGCCTTGATCAAATTTGCCATTATCAATTTGCGAGTGTAGGGGATACAATTTGATTATTGTGGGGGAGAGGACTAATGCATCTTTTTCAGTTAAGATCTCTCTTAAAATAGCTTTCTAAATTTGGATTTTGTAGATTTTTTTTGAATTATGGACCACAGAACAAATAATTCTCTGACTCTGTTCAAGGATATATCTTGGATTATTTAAAATGTCGGAGAAAGTGCGGTGTTTCACAACATGGTGAGCTAGCTGCCCTGAGAGTCTATCAGATTATTTTGGCGGTAGAGGAGAAGGGAGAGGTGAGGGGCATCCAGAACAAGAGGAGGAGCAGCAGTGACTTGCGTGAGCCTATACTAGGTTCAGCCTCAGATTTTTGGGAAGAGTTATTGAGATGGTCCCTGAGACATACAACAAATCTAACAGACTAACTAACTTTATGTAAAGAGGATTTCTGCACATAAGTGAAGCAGTGCAGATTGACACACCTTCACGGACCATTTTCCCTCACAGTCAGAGAGTATTGAGCCTAGCTCTGGGCCACCTTTCCAGACATCTCTTGTCAAGCTTCATTCTGGGCGGTATAACCTGAATCCTGTATTCCCCACCACTTCAAAGGACTCACTTGCCACCTTGGATGAAGCATCCCTTTTGTGGACACAGGTTGTTCTGTGTGCATGTGTGGTGGGCTCTTGGGACCCTGGGTTCTTATTTAGAAATGCCATCGAATCACAGAATACTAGAACTGGAAGGGGCCTCGAGAGGCCAACTCCAGTTCCCTGCCCATCAACTGTAGGATTTGACCCACTGCTTGTTCCAATTATTAATACTGTATTATCTGTTAACTACTTTTTTCCTTGGAATGAAGAAGGAAAAGGCTGAGAGAAGTAGTGGGAGACATAAAAGGGAGTTCAGCTGTTGGGTCTAGTTCTGCTTTCCTTGCATATCAAATTCCCATAGAAAGCAGTCATCATTTTAGGAATTCAAGGAATGCAGATTTAGTTCTTTGCTCCTTCAAGTCTGCAGCCCTGCCACACATGGAACTTCAAGTGAACTCAGTGGATGTTTACCATCGGGAAGGACTGTATGTTCAGTTCAAGGATATGCTGATTCTGTTTCTGTTTTGATGAGAAATTGGTGATTGGACTCGGGTATGTCCTTGGCTTGAACTTGTTTATTCCCAGAAATATAGATGAAGTCCGGTTTCTCTGAACACAGAAACAAACAGGAGGTACAGGTGACCCCCACACTTACACCTAATTGGTTCCTGGAGAACCATCATAAGTGGAGCCATCATAAGTCAAAACCTTTTTTTCCCATAGATGTAATGATAAAAATGAGAGTTTCATTCCTGGCCTACTTTGCCTTCCGGGAGTTGTAGTCCCCAGGGTACCGGGCCCAGAGCTAGCTGGGGGCTGTGCCGGGTGGAGATGGTGTGGCACGAGCTGCTCCCTGAGCTGGTTGGAGGCTGTACCGGGTGGAGGCTGCATGGAGCAAATTACTCCTGGAGCCGGCTGGGGGCTGTGTCAGGTGGAGGCGGTGTGGTGCGAGCTGCTCCCAGAGCTGGCTGGGGGCTGTGACAAGTGGAGGCGGTGCGGCACAAGCTGCTCCCAGAGCCAGCTGGGGGCTGTGCCGGGTGGAGGTGGTGGCTGGAGCAGGGCAGTCATAAATGTGGGGGGTCATAAGTTGGGTGGTCATAAATTAGGGGTCGCCTGTAGTTACATTGCTGAGAGATCCCCAGGTCACCCGTTCCAGCAAGCTCTGTGCCAAACATGTTCTGTCTTGATTCCTTCTCTGTGTCATGGTCACAGCTCCTTCTGTTTGCTCCTGTCTACATCCACCAATCAATATCCTAGTTCATATGTTGCAGCTGTGGAAACCTCTTTTACACCACCTTGTTTAGGTTCTGCTGTAGCCATTCAGCCTTGTGCCTTGGGTCATAGTCCCCATTATCTGAAGATGCTTTTACTACACGGAGGGGCTTGATAGTTCCTTCTGTTGAGCTGAAAAGAGAGAACTGGAATACTCACGAGTTTTAACGAACGAGGGCTTCCTTTGACTTTAAAGATAAACAGTGGCCATTACCCCAGGATAACCTTACTTGGAATGGAAGGAAGCATTTAATGGAGCACACATAGCCTAGAGAATGGGCAGTGTCATGGATATTGTCATGAGTGCCTGGGGAATCTCTGATCTGGAGTAACAGCCATGGGAGAGCTGGGCTATAATTCTACCACCTCTAAGGGTTTGGAATGGATTGTTTTTCTCCAAGCCCTATGCTGTTGATTTGGGTGGGGGTATCTATTTTGCTTGTAAGAAATTAATATTTCAGTGGAAAAAAATCTGAAATATTAGTAACCAGATTTTTTTGGTAGTAGGAACACCATTAATATAGGGCATTCCTGAGGGTATGTGATTAAATGCCTCTTCAAACTATAATAAACATGCCAAGCAAAAGTTCCCTCTTATAAGAAAGTGAAATGGATTTTTTAAATGAGATGTTATGAGCAACATGGTGAATATTAAGTAACCTCATAAACTTTAAAACAAATATTAAATCCTGATTTACTGCTCAGTCTAGAGGATCTGGAGATGTACAATTATTTTTTATGTCCGATTATTGTATCATGGGACCAAACAAGTTGTGTAAACAAAGTTCTGCTATCTGTATCTGGATCAGAAATTCTGTAGTGTGGTTCATTTCCTCTCCACACTTTAAATCAATCAAGGTCCAACTACAGTTGTTCTTAAATCTTTTATGCCAGCCTATACACTAAGGAACAATTTCTCTGCAGCAGATGGACACAGTGCTGTAAGACTTTTCATGATGATATCCCTCTGTATTTGAATGAGGACTGGGGTAGGATTAAGATAATGAACTTAATTATTTAACAAACAAGACATAATTTGTGACACTGTGACATATCAGCTCTCAATTCGGGCTAATGAGTAGCTGTCTTACCCATGCCCTCTAACCTTGAGCATCCTTTACAATCCTTTGCTGTTGTAGCCTCCAGCTTGGACTGCTCACACACAGCCTTCAGCATTCAAGTCACTCCCAGCTATGTCTATGTCTATACTGCTGCAGGCCAGCCGCATCCTGGATCTTACTAGCCTTGGTTATACTGTATGGTGACCCCAGTCTACTCCCAGTCTTACCTGTGGGGAGAAGGGAGAGAAATGTGTGTCCTTTCTTGTACTTCTCTAGACAATACAAGTTTATGTAAAATCCACCACTTGCGTAATAGAAATGATCTGCATATAACTTGCCACTCTCTGTGGAGTTTCTCAAACACTATAGTTTAAACATACTGCATTAGATAAAACAATGAAACAAGCTTATTAACTATAAAGAGATTTTAAGTGAGTATAAGCAATGAGGAACAAGAGTCAGAAATGGTTCCAAAAACATAAAGAAAATGCAGCTGATACCTAACTTAAACAATTTTAAATTCAATTTTTTTTTGTGATATGCACTCAGTGTTCTTACTGACCGAACTTTTGAGGTCATGACCCCTTCTCCTGGGCTACGTCTACACTGGCATGATTTTCCGGAAATGCTTTTAACGGAAACGTTTTCCATTAAAAGCATTTTCAAAAAAGCGCATCTAGATTGGCAGGATGCTTTTCCGGAAAAGCACTTTTTCCGGAAAAGCGTCCGTGGCCAATCTAGATGCGCTTTTCCGCAAAAAAGCCCCGATCGTCATTTTTGCGATTGGGGCTTTTTTGCGGAAAACACTACTGTGCTGTCTACACTGGCCCTTTTCCGGAACAGTTTTCCGGAAAAAGATTTTTGCCCGAACGGGAGCAGCATAGTTTTTCCAGAAAAGCACTGATGATTTTACATTAGATTGTCAGTGCTTTTCCGGAAATTCAAGCGGCCAGTGTAGACAGCTGGCAAGTTTTTCCGGAAAAGCGGCTGATTTTCCAGAATAACTTGCCAGTGTAGACACAGCCCTAGAGTTTAAAAATGCTTTTTTGATTCTGATACCATGAATGTGAGGAGTGAAGAGTGCTCTGTGGAGTTTGTCTGTCTGTCTGTCTGTCTGTCTCTCTCTCTCTCTCTCAAAAGAAGAAATCAGCTGATATTCAGGATACAAAGAATCTATCTGGAAGGATGTTTCCAGGTGCCTCTCCCTCTCCTGTTTGAATGTCCCTTGTTTCCCTTCCTGCTTGATGACTCTGTTTATTGATTCAATGCAAATTAAGCAAAAGACACTTTTCCTTCTGAGACAGCCCTGTTTGCCAGACTCAGGTTTGGAAGATGTGACATACAATTATATCGTATGGTGTTTCTATTTCATATACCACGTTGCCACACATTTGATCAGGACAATAATGACCATCTAGGAGAATTTCTCTTTGTCTCCTCTATCTTCTATTCCAATCTATGTACTTGGGACTTCTCAAACTAATGTTTGCTGTTCACTATGGAGGGATTAGTCATTGCAGCTGTCTTTATCACCTTTTTCCCAATGTGTCAGCCAATGGATGTGTCTGTAAATTTACTTATGTAGCTAAATATACATTAGAAGATTATAGTGCAGTTGGCTCCAGTTGTATTGCTTTGCTGCCTATACATTTCAGACAGTACATCTACAGAAAACCTGAACAAATAATTAGACACTACTTGCCATATTTACTTAATGATAAATAGTGGGTCTTTAATGAATTTCAGTAATGGAATAGATATTGGCAAAAAGGAGACCATGCTCAATATCATTATGAGACTTTGGCTCATTGTGACCCACTGTAATCCACATATTACTAATGACATTTTATTTTTTTCTCTCTGACTGCTGATACTAGAATATTTTTTTATTCTCACTTACCTGAAAAAAACAGTATGATTGAGGACTGATTGAATAGAGAACTTTTGATTACTCATCAGTTATTAACTCATGACATTAACAAACTAGCAAGGTACAATTTACCACTTTTGTATGACCGTCAGGAACTCCAATATTGCTTATGCAATGAATTAGTCTATGCAATTCCTTGTGTGTCATAGAGATAGAGCTAGTCTGTATAACAAGTATGCTAATTATTTTCATACTGTTTTTATCTATTATTGCAAAAGCCTCCATCCACTACTACTTACAGCCCCTGCAAGACAGAGCTCAGGATATAATAGAATTTTATACAGCATCTCTCCTGTAAACTCTATCCCAAAGCTAGCAATCTATCATCCCTTTGTTAATGCATTTTACAGGACTATGATAACTCACAATACACACTTTGTACAAAATGTATCATTTGAAAATTCATAATTTGCTGATGATTATTTTCCTGGTAAAATGTGTGGCAACACTGCATATAAAGTTGTAATATTCTCACATGTAGCATAGTATTGCTATGACAAATCTGGGGAGCAGTCCCAAACCAGTTTCCCAGAGATGAAAGGCAAGCTGCTGCTTCCAGTGGCTCTAAGGGTTTGGGAGGTGCGCTGTACTTCAGGTGGTGCTCTGGGTTATGGGTGGGACTGGCATGACACACTCGCCCCTGGTCATGCCCCTTCTGTCTAAGGCCATATGCCTTCCAGGAGCATGGAGCCACCCTTCCACTTTGCCCAGGGGCCCAGTATGGCTGTCAACTCTCTTGACTGTGACTCACCACCAGTGACCTTTGTTGGTTTTCTGATGGTGCCTTGGAACATTCATTGTTAGAATGAAGCTTCAGTATGTTCCTGATTTTTGTGTTCAGGTCTGCTACTTTGTTAAAAAATCCTGTTGACTATTAATCTTAATAAGATACAAAGATATTATTGTGAAATAAGCAGTACCAGCAGATTAATATGGACCCAGTTTGAAGAAATTCCTTGATATTTTACTACCTGCTGCCCTCAAATCAATACTGTGATGTTGGAAACAGTATTCGGAATTAAATACCAAAAGCACAGCTTAATTTATTCTGTTCTTGCTGTATAGCAAAAAAAAAAAAAAAGTAAAGTAAAAAAATTAGAAATCCTACAAAACAAATGGTGGCACATTTTTTAAATGATAACTTCATTGATAGTGTTAGAGCTATCCAGGAAACTCATTAGCTCTGGAATCAAACAATCTAGTTTATTTTTATTATTCATTTCTTCTCTATTCCAAATTGAGGTCCTTTGTTAGTATGTATATGTGTATTCTAAATTTCATTTTTGGAATATTATTCTTTATAGTATATCCTTATCTCTTGTGTAAAAGTAGGAATGGTTCAGTAAATAGAACTTCTTCCAGAGGGATACCCCCCAAGCTCCCTTACCACAAGAGTGCTTGAAGAAAAAGAGAAAACAAACTGCTATCTCTGATAGCTGACCTCTCAGTCTTAGGCATGCATATACAAACCTCCTATTGCCTTCCAGGACACAGGAATCAAATCATCATCTTAAAAAAGGTTTTTATTAAACCAAAAAGATATACTTGATAAAGCATAATTAGTTGCTAGATGTTACACAGCAACTGAGAAAAGAACATATTAAGACAGAGAAAAATGGTATCCCAGTGTGTGGCTTAGGGTATGTTTGCACTGCAACCCTATTTTGAAATAACTAGCACTATTCTGAAATAACTTAGTCAAAGTCTACACAGCAGGAAGTTTTATTTTGAAATAGTGTCAAAATACTGTTAAGCTAAAGGACGTTTACTCTGACTCCTGTAACCCTCATTGTACCAGGAATAAGGGAAGTTGGAGGAAGAGTGCTCTATTTCGAAATAAGTGCTGTGTAGATCTCCCGATTTCGAAATAAAATACACAATTGACATAGCTCAATTTGCGTAGCTTATTTCGACTTAAGCCCTGCAATATAGACATAGCCTTATGAACGGGGGGAAGGAGGAAGGCACATGGACTTAGCACAGAGAAGTTTAACTAAACCACACGAATAAATTAACCTGACTGCAACAAAAAATACATTTTTCCTATCTACTCAGGATGCGTATTTAAAGGTCCAGTCTATTTCCATGCCCAGTATTCCTTGTAGGCATAGTAGTTCTGCCTGGTTCAATTCATCTTGTTTCCACAACTCCTAGCTTAAAACTCACACAAAGAAAAGGCCGGCAGGTATATCTTCTGATTTAAATTCCAACACCTTTTTCCATTGGCTCTCCTGGCTCCCTGCCAACAGCCCTTAGCAACCTGAGTTTAATCCTTTAATCACCAAATGCTGGCCAGCACTCCCCTATTCATCACAAGGTTCTAACCCTTAATAGAAATGATGACATAATCATTTAAAATAACCTGAAAACAAAAACAAATGTCACTTTGTACTACAGATCAAATCTTTGGCCCACCATAAAGAATCCATGAAGCCAACTTAACCATCCTGTTCAGGATTCCACTACTTCCATTGAGAGAACATTCCACAATGCCACACCTCACAGTGGTACTTCCCCCTCCCCCGATATTCAACCTAAATTTTTCATTACTCATCTTAGTTTAGTTAGTTCTAATTAGATCTCCTTGGCTCCACTCTAAACAATTTCTCTCTCACCTTGGGATAAAAAATGATCAGCCATGGCCACAGAGACTCACGGCTCCCATTGGCTCTGGTTCACTGTTTGCAGCCAAGGGAGTCACGGGAAGTGGTGGCCCAGCCCATGCCACTTCCCATGGCTCCCCTTGGCTGCAAACAGCAAACTGGGAACCAATGGGAGCCTCGGGGCTCCGTGGCTGCAGCACTGGTAAATAAATATGCTGATACAGCCAGTTAGCAGCTTTCTCAAAGTGGTTTTGCAGACCACTTTCAGAAACACTGGTTTAAAGGCAAAACAAGTTATCCTAAGCCTTGATAAATGCTGATAAACCTTCTAGTTTACATGCTGGAAATACTTGTAGAAGATAACCTCCAGTTATTTGTTATTTAACAAACATAAACCAATCTAGTTCTTTTAATATTTTCTCAAATTTGATGTTAATCGCTCCAGTCCTTTAGGTATGTTTGTTGCTCTCTCTTAATTCCTTTCAGTTTGTAGGTCACCTTTCTGGTAAGGAGGTACCCAGAACCTTAATGTTTTGTAATTGTGGTGTCATCAGTGCAGAACAGGTGACTTTTGTTTTTCTAAAATGTGACATGATTCCTTTTTCAACAGTTCCTTTTAAGCACAATGTGAAGTCTCAAAAGGATCTCTTAAAAGACTGAATAATTGGCAACAAACTAACTACTGCAAAACAAATATTAGGGGAAGACTTATTCTCTAGTAATGCAAATCAAATGGGAATAGGGAAATTCACTGACAGTTTTTATTCCTTTAGTACAGCACAAGTACAATAAGATTGTAAGTGACAGAGCCAGATATTTGGCTTTCATCCTAAAGACTAAGTACTTTTCAGAAAGCAATAAATTTGACAACATATTGGCTAGTTACCTAAAAAAGTGGAAAGAAATAACTGCATCAAAGCCATTATACTGGGTGAGACAAAATATCCCTTAATAAAGGTCTTGACATTTGTTCTGAATTAGTGACGTCTCACTTCCAAGCACTTAAGGAGATTTTAAAATTCAAAACTATCTTTCACTCCATGTCTCTTATCTTGTTAATCATAGAATAGTAATAGAGATGTAGCCATGTTAGTCTCGTCTTGCTGAAACAAAAGACAGGACTATGTAGCACTATAAAGACTAACAACATGGTTTATTAGGTGACGAGCTTTCGTGGGCCAGACCTACTTCCTCAGATCAAATTGTGGAAGAAAATTGGCATGACCATATATACCAAAGGGATACAATTAAAAAAAAGTGAACACATATAAAATTGACAAATCAGATTTTAGAATTGTTCATCACCTAATAAACCATCTTAGTCTTTAAAGTGCTGCATAGTCTTGTTAATCATGGCAACATGCTTTTATTATAGAGCCATATGCTAAACTGTATTATGGTGATCTCTTCTTCATGTACATTTTTCTCATTATTTTATCTTTGTAAGGACTCTATCTACTGAATGAAGCAGCTTGGCAGAAGTGCATAGGGCACAGGAATAAGAAGCAGGAGATTGGGATGATAAAGCTGGGTTTGTCACTGGCTTGCTATGCAACTGTGGGCAAGTCATTTAACCTCTGTGCCTGAGTGTTTGCATCTATGAAATAGGAATATTAATGTTTCATTGCTTTTTATGAGGTGCTTTGAGATCAACAGATTAAAAGAACAATATAAATGCATTATTTAGTAGCATTTCATCAGTGTACATTCCAAACTTCTCAACTATTTAAATTTTTAACATTTTCTTTAAAACATTGATCTAATGGCAAGACAAGTAGAATTCAGTCCTGATCTAATGACAAGTTTACAGTCAATTATCTCATAACTCATAGGTCTAGAGTTGGGTAACATACAGTTGGAAAGGGGAGGTTTTCAGCTTTCCCTAATTGTTTTTTTAGCAATTACTTTTCACCCTGAAACATCCTAAGGTGTCAGGCTTTAAAACTACCAAAGAAATTGCATTGGGAGAATTCACTATGGGCAATCTATAGAGGTTTAAAAAATGTATTAGTTATAACTTTCCTTCTTTTCTTGTACAATTGATCACATAATACTAAGGCACCTTTATTAATAGAAAGATATGAAAATTAGCACTTATCCAATGTTTTACCATGTTCAAATATTTGTAAAATATTTTTGTCTATAAAACATGTAGCAGTCCCATGATTTTGTTGTGTTACTGGTACTCATTTAGCATCACCTGTATAGCTCAGGCTATGTCTACACTACAGAGTTTTTTAAGGAAAAATGGCCGTTTAAAAAAAAAAAACTTCACTTAACGTCCACACTGCAATTGCATTCTTTCAAAAAAAAAATTGAAAGAACAGAGGGATTTTTCCAACACTGGTAAACCTCTTTCTATGAGGAAGAAGACTTTTTCCAAAAGAGCTCTTTCGGAAAAAGGTGTGTGTGGACAGGGAAGAGGGAGTTCTTTCGAAAGAAGAGGAAAGAGGAAAAAGCACAGGTGCCCTGGTGGCCACTCCGTCCATAGTAATCACAGCTTAAATGCAAGATAGTGTCCATTCAGTGTGGACGCTATCTTTCGAAAAAGCAGATTGTTTTTTCGATGCACTTTGGCAGTTTGGATGCTCTCCTTTGGAAGAAGTTTTTTCGGAAACCTGTTGTCTAGGCATAGCCTCGTTCACAGTGAATGCAGTCATTCCATAGTGAGGCTGGGAATGCCACACTGTCAGGCATTTTATTTCTTTCCAGTTTAATAATGCACATAGAATTTAGCCTGAATACAGAAATCCCTAATGTAGCAAAGTAGAGAAACACAGCACTAACGGAAAAAAAAGGGGGGGGGGGAATAGGCTGGACCAGAACTCTGAATCCCTGTACCTTTGAACTTTCAGAGTATTCAGCATTTGAATCTGGCTGTATCCAAAAGTGAGTTTTGCAGGTGTAAGGCCCAGATCCTAACACTGAGCATTTTGAAATCTCTTTGAAGGCATTTGAATTCTATTTTGAACCATCTCAAAAAAACCAAGCCAACCAACCAAATAAAAATACTAACAAGCCAAAAATGTGTGTTAAACTGATGTCTGAAAAAAGACCTCATAATTCCCTTCTTGGAAAACTTGGAATGAATAACATTGTAAAACCAAAATTGTGTCTAAGAAATTTTGCAAAAGTATATATATGGGAAAAATTTGATAAAAGTAAAATGTCAGATAGTATAGAAAGCGAATGGGACACAATGGAAAATTTAAATCCCCATATTTATTTTATAAAGATGAAACTAGAATTCAAAGCAAAGCAACATTAGAGAAGGGATAACTGGCAATAATTATTACAGAGCAAATGAAATTCTAAAGTAGTGGGTCAGAGAATATCTTAATTCTATTAACAATCAAAATATAAAATGTAGTGGTTGTAGCACAAATGTATCACTCTTATACTGGGGCTTAAGTAACATTATATAATAAATACATCTATATGGCAGAAAATTAAATCAAAACTCCAGGTTCAGTTTGTGAGACAAAGTGGAGGCTATGTTGAGCAGTGCCAAGGGCATGGCAAACCCTTCCTTTTCATGTAAAGTGTGTCCTCTCTAATGGTGAACATGGATTTATGGAACAAAATTGGGCCACTATTATTTATATTGGCTTTAGATCTTTATGAAATGTAATTAATAATTGCAGACACAAAGATTAATTTGTCTTCTGTTTTTTTAAGATGTTATTTTATGTGGATATTTTGGTTTTCTTAAATGTTGGATCATAATCTAAAATTCATTAATGGAATGGTGCTGAATTTGAGTTGTTTCCTTGGTCCTAAACCTGGCCTCTATTTATGGGGCTAGTAATAACAGGAATGAGCAATCAACTCAATTTGCAGGTGGAATCAGGTAGCCAAGAAACCATTTTGATTGTGTACACTTCCAAAGATTATTGAACCCAAAATTATGGATCCAAATAATTAAGAGCATGAACATGTCTCAGAATGAGAGGTCATTGTTTAAAATCCAGTCTAGCTTCAGTATCTGGAAATAAGATAAATTAGTCAAAGGTAAAGCTTGCCCTTTAAGGCTGTTTCCAAACATTTTCAATCATTTTTCATTTAATTATGCTCCAGATTACTTCATGTGCCCAGGAGTTTTTACCAATTACTCACACATTTGGAGCAAACAATTGAATTCAGTTCAGAACTGATTGTAAATGTAATCTGTAATGTCTCAAAGGGTACGTCTAGACTACAGTTTTTCCAAGATATTGGAGGTATCCCGGAAAAGTTCTGCCGTGTCCAAGGAACATGTCTGCTTTTCTGGGAAAAAAAAAATTGGAAAAGCAGACGCTTTTTTTGGCATCTCTGTTAACCTTGTTCTATGAGGAAGAAGGGATGTTCCAAAAGAGGCTTTTTCCCTGACATCTGGCCCAGTATAGACAGGACAATTGTCAGAAAAGCCTCTTTTGGAAGAAAAGTGGAAAAAGAAAGGCAAATTGCGGTTCACAATTTGTGTATCTTTTTCTGATAGAACTTTGTATACTAGACACAGCCTAAGTGATCTCCTTTCAACTTTACATGGTGGTAGAGGATGGGTTTAATACTACCTGCCCTCATCTAACACCTCTTTGATACTCTGAACACATTGCCATTTGCTTGTCCGCCACATTCTTCAATGACTTGTGTAATAGCATCAGCATGAACAGGTTTGATTGACATATAAAAACATGTTTAAAAAAAGAGGGAAAAGTTCTTGTTGATATATAGGAAACTAGGAAAACTAGAAGTAGCCCCCCCTCCCCCAAAGCCAAAATGTCTTTCTTTTGTGTGGTTAGTGCATTCCCCTTAGTCCTCATCTACCTGCCTCATGAAGACAAAAAAGCATTTTCCCTCTTCTTTCATCCTTTTGCATTAGACATTCACTCTGCTGTATATGAAATACTGATATTTATATAATAAAACATACGGCTTGTCTTTGAGAACATCCCAATATGACTTACTGTGGGGCGAAGTCTGTTTTGTACAGTTAAAGTCAAATCCTTGTGCCAAACAGGAATAAATGGGGAATTTGGATGTTACCCTCGTGCTCTAGATTATGAAGAGAAAATAGAGTTTCTCTTTGGTCACTATGGAACTTCAGGTGTGCATCTACCTTTAACTACTGAGTCCCTTCATCTGGCTGGAGATTTGGCAGGTGAATCCAAGCAGTTAGATATCCACAATGCTCAGACTCCTTCCCTGGCTAGCTCCTAACCCAGCCTTCTACTCTCAAATAAATAGATCCTGGAGCAACAGTGTGGGTTATATTATGTGGAGTCCCCTGTGCAGTCTTAATTCTATGCTATAGTGCTGGACTACCCAATTCCACTCTAAACATCACCAAGCAATCAAACAAAACCCCTGAAAAAACCCTCCCCCCTCCCAAGCTACAGCAAGCATATTATTTGGAACTGTAGTTTTGTTTTGAATAGTATTATAGATCCTGATTCAACAGTACAATGACTTTTTTGGTGTAAATTAGCTAATTGGTTTACAGCTATAACTGTACAGATCCCATTAATGTTAATGGGAGTTACATGATTACATTATTCCATACCTCTGTGGTCGGACCTCCCTGGTGGCAGGGTGGCCTAATAGTTAGTTCACAGAATTAGTCGGCAGAAAAGGGGTGCAGAATTCTGTAGCTGGTGCCCCTGGCCTAGGAACTTCAGCTCACTACATTAATATAGTCCTTAAATTTGGGGGTGGGGTCCCAAGAGTCCAGATTCTCCCTTAGTTAGGGTTTCTAGCAGGTCCTTTGTCCCAGGGGATGGGGTTGGAGGCTTACTAGTTCCTGTGGTTGGCCAAGTAGATGGGCTTTGGTTTGTGTTCTGTAGGCTGTGGAACTGTACTCCTGTCTCCTTGATGGTCAGCCTCTAACTGAGCCAGGCTCCTTCCTTGTATCCTCCATCTATGTCTGGCATTAGCTACAGGCAAAGCAGGGTGGGGCTAGCTGAGCCAAAAAGCTTTAACACCTGTGATGCCAGGCCCTCGTCTCTTCACTCTCACACAACATCATTGAAAACAGTCTCATTCTAAATTCTACCTTTTATATGTCAAAATTATGACAATGACCTTAAATCATGGATCAGATAATTCTAAGTGAAACACAGTTGGAATGTGTGAGTGCATTTTCTCTGATGTACAAAGAAAACAAAGCTGTCTGTCTTCTTTTATGATGTGATAGCAAAGATGTTATTAATGAAGGTTACAGTGACAGGCTTTATAATTATAAGACAAAACAAATCTAATACAGTGCTGTCACTGTTCTCAGTGGAGTTATACACCATAAGACAACACTGACACTGTAGTAACTAAGACCACAAACTTATGAGTTCTCACTATTTAAAAATTGTCCGGGTATCAAAGCTTTTTAGGGGGAAAAAAAAAAAGGAAGGGCTGAGAGAATAAAAATCCCAGGGCTAATGGCCAGATTTCTTCTATAAGTCTGATGGAAATTGAGAGTTGCTGCAACTGCTTATAAGACTGTACAGTTGTAGCACCTAAGGGTGTGTCTAAATTACACCCCTCTGCCAACAGAGGGATGTAGATTAGGCACATCGCTATTGCAAATGAAGCGGGAATTTAAATATCCCGCACTTCATTTGAATAGAAATGGCCACCGCTTTTTGCCGCCACGGCACTTTGCCAGCAAAAAGCGGCAGTCTAGAAGTGGATTGGCCGACAAGGAAAGCCTTTTCCGACCAATTTCTTATGCCTCGTGCAACGAGGTTTACAGGATCAGTCAGAAAGGGCTTTCCTTGTTGACCAATCCCCATCTAGACTGCCACTTTTTGCTGGCAAAAATCGGCGGCCATTTTGCTGGCAAAAATCGGCTGGCAAAAATTGGCAGAGAGGTGTAGTTTAGACATACCCTATTGAAATTCCCCCTTTCCCCTGTTTGTTAGTTAAAAGCAACATTAAATTACTATCAAACATTGGTATTATTATGATGGGCCAGAGATAGCAGTAAAATTGAGAATCTTGATAGAATCCAATATAATTAAAATATGTATAAAAAGGAAGTCAGTTATAAGTAATACAGCTTTTGGCACAATTTTCTTACCTTTTAATGTCTGGGATTCCTTCAGAAGGAATCCTGTTAGGAAAATAAAAGTGTTACATTCATACTGATTTCTTTTAGCATAATGACAAAGTGAGAAGTAAGGCTAATATTTACAATCAAGTACGCCTATGCTATCAAGTTAGTGAGGTACACCTGGATAGAAAGAGACACTAAAAGGAACTGAAACTATCTGTTATTTGTGAAACCAAAAAGTCTGTTTGTAAGGACACTTGCTCCCAGAATGGAATAATAGAAATGTAGCTCTTTAATTAAAAATGCACTAACTCAATACAGCCATACATCCCAAAAGTTCTATCATTGTTAAAACAAGGTAAGGGGGAATGGAAGATTTATATATCTGTTCCAGACTGCTGGAGAACAGTAGTTCTTGAAATGACTTTGCATTGTGTCATGGACTGTTGAAACAAGTTTTAAAAGTATCACTTCAGGAAGCATGACTGCAAAATTGGCTACAGGATGCATCACAAAGGGATACAAAGTAACTTGTGAAGGTACGTTTCTGACCAGCTGATGTTCAAGATATGCCTCAGAGCATGGTGCAACTATCTTGCCTTACATCAGCTGGCATGACAAAACGTGTTACAGAAAGAACCTGGAAAATTCCAGTCCCAGCTGCAAGAACTCAAAAGCTGATGTCCCATTCCACAATTTCATGATAGAGGATAACTGTCATTTTGGCTGGACATTCAAAATCTTTGGAAGAAGTTTGGGTCACCATCTGATTGGCCCATACCACCACTTCCAGGAAGAGAAACCAGGTGGTACCACCTTGTAGAAATAGGATAAAATGGCCTGTCTCCTTCAGCATGTTGTTTCCTAGAAGCTCAAGATCTTCTGGTGACATCAGATAATCTGTCTTGGATAGGCATATCCAGTGATCTCTATTTTCCAGAAATGTGGGTTGCTCACTAACGGCTTCAGTGATTTATTTCCAAAATTAGACGTATGGGACTAAATCCTGAAAACATCTGCCCTCTCTTGCATTAAAAAGTGGTAGCAATTATTCCAGTAAAAATAATGCTGCCAGTCAGATGTTCCTCAAGTATCTTTATATATGATACAGATTATGTCTTTTAAATCGAACAAACCTTGACTTATCACCCAGATCTCTCAAAACAAACATAATTGTTATGCATGTCTTCAGAGAAATACATTTATAATGAATTTGTAGAGTGAAAATACAGGGTAAATAGATCTGTTCTGGTCTATTTTTTGTGATGGGTATATTCTCGGGAATCCATGAATAGAAAGTATTATTGGTGACACTATGATTATACTATAATCATTTTTCTTCTGAGCCAACCTTCTTATATTGAGCGCCATTTGTCCATGGCTGGGTGTGACAGGGTGTACCAACCTCGCACTGGCCTGGGAGGGGTTAACCGGGCCTGCTGGGCATGTTCCAACTGCTGATCTAGTATAAAAGCTAGAGGAGCAGCTCAGTGAGTGCTGACCACAGCAGAGGAAGGAGCTCCTGCCCGAAACAAAGCACAGCAGCAGCTACGGTGGCAAGTGGATGACCGGGAGAGCTACTAACCAGGAGGATGCAGGTGTGGAATACACTGGCCAGTGGCCAGGGTAGGTGGTAGCCCAGGGTGGGGATCTGGAGGCCTCCCAGAGAGCTCAGTGTGTTTTGGGTGGGTTCCCCATTGAGCCAGTGGTGGGATACACCTGCCACTGACAGGGCCGTGGGCTGGGGCCCAGTGGAGTGGGAGGGCTCGAGCCTCCCTAGCCCCACCTCTCTTGATCCCCAGAGAGGGATGAACCTATTACAATATAGACTTGGGCACTGGGCCTTACTGCCTCACTCACTGGGCCTTACTGTCCCACGGACTGGGGAGCCATAGACTTGGTTGCTGGGCCTTACTGTTGGAGGGCACTAAAATCTAAGCTGATGAGCCATAATGCCTGGTCAGTTGAGGCTATAGCTGGGGCCAGATTATGGGGTGAAGTACCACACCTGGTCTCACAGGGGGGACAAGCTACCCACTCCATGACACTGGGTATAATGAATTCTTCTTGAAGAAGATTGCTACTAGTGCTGCTTGTACAATAGCCTGCAGCCTCTTCCATGATATGTATAATTGGTCAAGACTCGCTGCTGCAGCCCCTCCTACCGGTCTCTTTGGGAATTAGCTCTTCAAGCTCAAAACCTCTCCTAGGGCTGGATTTAATCCTTGTTAGAGCTGGTGAGGGGCAGATGCCTCATCACAACATGTCAGTAGAAAACAGAATTTAGGAAAACCGCAGGCAGTGTCACTAGAGCACAATTTTTGTTTAATCAATATGGAGCCATTCCAAACCTATTGGCTTAATGGGCTTGGAATCAGGTCCTTTGCGAGTTAAAAAGCTGGAAAGGATTATAGCAGTGGTGGGCAATAAAATGGCAGTGGTTTTCCAGGATTAGCCCCTGGTGCCTCCATAGGTACAGGTGATCACAGCTTCCGTTGGCCAGGGATCCCATTCCCAGACAATGGGAATGTCAGGAAGCAGTGCAGATTCAGACACCTGTTTCCGCAGTTCCCATTGGCTGGGAACAGCAATTCACAATCAACGGGAGCTGTGATTGCCTGTACCTGTGGAGGTGCAGATAAATGTAGTGGTGGGGGTCCACCAGAAGCTAACCCTGGAACACTGGCTTCAGCCCATGGGCTGGTATTTGCCCACTCCTGGATTATAGGGGCTTGTTTAGGTCCCAGAGCCTAAATAACCACCTTCATGTTTTACATCTTAATCTTCTACTACGAAGGACACTACTTTGCCACTCCGGTAAAGTTTGGGGGCACATCTACACAGCAGGGCTACGTCTACACTGGCCCCTTTTCCGGAAGGGGCATGTTAATTTCAGAAGCTGTAATAGGGAAATCCGCGGGGGATTTAAATATCCCCCGCGGCATTTAAATAAAAATGTCCGCCGCTTTTTTCCGGCTTTTAAAAAAGCCGGAAAAGAGCGTCTACACTGGCCCCGATCCTCCGGAAAAAAAGCCCTTTTCCTACTTTGGAGTAGGAATAAGATCCTCCGGAAAAGGGCTTTTTTTCCGGAGGATCGGGGCCAGTGTAGACGCTCTTTTCCGGCTTTTTTAAAAGCCGGAAAAAAGCGGCGGACATTTTTATTTAAATGCCGTGGGGGATATTTAAATCCCCCGCGGATTTCCCTATTACGGCTTCTGAAATTAATATGCCCCTTCCGGAAAAGGGGCCAGTGTAGACGTAGCCCAGGGCTAAACTCAAAATAAACTATGCAACTTGAGCTAAGTCAATTCGTAGCTTAAATGAAACTAGCTCATTTAGACTTTCGGCACATCTACACAGGACTTATTTTGAAATAGAGCACTCTTCCCCCGACTTCCCTTACTCCTCATACAATGAAGTTTAAAGAAGTTGCAGTAAGAAGCCCATTACTTTGAATTTATTCTGATCCACAGACTGCATCCAAATATCTACAATTATTTTTAGTGAGAGTCCAAGTCAGCAAACCTGGGCTCTGAGACTGCTTGCCATGTAGACATACCCTCTGTGGTTCGTTTTTAGCTCTTTTTTATAAGAGATGGAGCGTGAATAGTTCTTGCCTCCCTCCCAGGATTGTGTGACGTAATTAGTTAAAATCTTTATAGCTCTTTCAAAATATAATGCAACTCTGGACATGATCAAAGCCCTTTGAAGTTAAGTCATGTTACTTTCAGTGGGCTTTGGGTACCTAATATATGTGTCATACATAAAAGAGAATTTAATGAGTACATATCAAGTCTTTTGTACATCCTCCTAAATCATACCTTCAACTTGATCTCTGTAATGAATTTTTGATGTTGGAATGATAGAATACATGTCTAGTACAAAGTTGATCCATAGAAAATGATATACAATGATGGTATTAGCTCTGTTATCATGGCCCAGCATATGTAAAAATGAGGAAATCATTCCATTCATATATTCTGTTTAAAAAAAATATAACTATTGGTAAGTTGTGTAGACTATTCCTGATAGTTCTTAATATGAAATGCTATGAGCTTTTACACCAAAAAGAAATTGTTGCTCTTTTTTGTTTGTTTTTTGTTTTTGTTTTTAAATGTAGCAGTGTTCTGTTTCCTGACTCTTTCAGTAATCAGAGCAGCTATTATTCATCCAACTGCCTTTCTGTCACAGAACCGGAATCTGGAAAAGCATGCTCTTTTTTGCAAACACAAGCAACACTAATTACAGATAATTAAACTACAAAGAAGAATTTCACTCAATCACATCTCTAACAAACCTAGTGTTATACTCTCATAATCCTTACTGACACTGTACAGTATTCTATTTCACATTTTTCACAGAGGCTACTGTCTTGCAGACATATTTAATTTTAAGCCCACTCCCATTCATCTAAATCACAACATGTTTTTGAATATAATGACGAAAACGAAAGAAGCTGTCAACATCATACTACTTAATTTACATACTACTCTTAGAAATAAGAGTTTGAGGGGCAGTGAGATTTAGTAAATATTACCTTGGACTGGGAGATGAGACTTGGTTTCTCTTCCTGTCCTTGTGGAGTTCTCTTTCTCACTATTTTTCTATTTAGATTGTAAACTCTTTGTGAAGGGGCTTTTCTTACTATGTGTCTATACAATGGGACCTGATCTTGTTTGGGGCTCCTATGAATCTTATATTAATAATAATAACATCATGTACTCACACTTTCTTCCCACTCCCACTGCCTGTTCCTCACTAATGATCTTTGTAGAGAGTTGGGGGAGCTACATGAATTGAAATGATTAGAATACACCCAGTGCTTTTTTTTGTTAAAAAAAAAAAAAAAGCTGCCGGTACTCCAGGGGAAAAGTTGTTGAGCTCTGACAGGAGGTACTAGTACTGCATCTGGAGGGGCTGGTACTGCGTACTGGGCAGTACCATCACAAAAAAAGCACTATTACACCCAACCTGAAGGCCCATTTGGGAAATGGGTATCTAGGAAATGTTTTGAAAATGCCTTCCATGTGGTTAAATCTTGTTCATTTCAAAAACAAAAGTCTTGTTTTTGAGATGAATGATTATTATGCCTCTCAGAACGAAGTAATTTCTTTCAGGGATAATCCAGAATACAGAGAGGGATGAATTCCTGGAGAGGCAGAGAAATGAGCCCAACCTTCCAATCTGGTGGCAGAATTTTAACAAGGAGCTTATGGGAACTACCAAGAGGTTTCTGGCACCTATTGCAGCATGTAACTTAAAAAAAGGCAATGAGATTGTCTGGAATTAACTTCTTCCTGTAAAATCACAGTATTGTGTTTTAAATATTGTCTCCTTTTTTAATTACTAGGAAAAGCCCTTCATCAGTAACCATCTTCATGTAGTAACTGTCCCTTTACCAAGAGACCAGCAAATGAATGCAATTATATTTAACAGAAGCCCCCCCTGCCCTGTCTTGATTTAAAGATGCAGGGACATATGGCACATCCTCCAAAGCTATGTGATATCACACAATTAAAAAACAAGAACTCACAGAAGCAGTGGATCATAATGAAATGTATTTATATGTTTCCATGTTTTATCCTGAGGCATATAATGAAAGAGTATAATTATTATATTGTTTATTGAAATGCTCAGAAATTTTTAATTTGTTGCAAAATGACTTGTTTAAGAGACAAAATCCTATAAGATTGTCTCCAATCTTCTGGATAAAACTAGAAATTAAATTATATCTTTAATGTAAAGGGAACTCTTCATTGAAATGACTGGGGAATTCTAATTGAAAGTGACAGAAAAAATAGGCCCCTTATGCATTTATTTTAAAATACCATTTTAGTGTTGAAACCATATATCAAATCTTTGAAAATGCTGCGGTAGCCAAATAAGTAATACCATATAAATTGATGAGGGCGCACACAGCAGACATACAGTAATATGATTTAATCACATAATAGACTTATTTTAGCAGTTATGTCACATGTCATAAACATAATATGTTAAGACAGTTTGAAGGAAATGATTTCTTTATTTAATTTCAGCCAAGCAGAATGATTGAAGCGAATAAAACTGATTATTCCTTCTGGGTTAGACTTCCAAGAGAGCCTATCTCTTGCTATGGCTCCATTCTGAAAATAATTAATATGACACAACTTTTAATATTACATTGAACATTTTTGTCTTTATATATCAGACTATTAGAGAGGTGATTTATAAGACAGAATATTTTTGTACCACACATTTTAAAGTAACTGTTATAGTGATACCATAGTTATGGATAGGATAGTACTTCCATCCTGATGTAAAGGGCTTGTCTAATGATCAGAATGGGTAAGATTGAAACCTGTAGCATGCAGTGACATCTTGTCTGAACATACCATGATTAAGCTCTGAAGTTTAATATTTCATGTCGCTGCAGTGCTAAAAGTAGGAACTTTATATGATTGAAAGGGGGAATTCTTTGCTTCTATTCATTGAGAATCCATTTTTTTCATTGACAAAGTTTCAAAAGCTATGGAATTCATCTCCCTGCACAGGAATGCTATGGGCATTGTCAGGTGTTTTGCATGAATTAAATGAAATTTCAAAAATGCTGGTTTCATTCCCTAAGTGTCATCTTCCAAATGAAATCTAATTATATTTAGTTATATGGTTACATGTGTATGCTTGGTACTTTAGACACATGCCTGATGACAAAATTCCAGCTCCAAAAGCTGGCACTCTCAGCACATAATCTTGCAAACTTTGTTGGATATATATCTGTGAAGCCAACCTGTGTCATTTCTGGGGATGTTTATGGCTCCCTGTGAGTCCTGTACAATTGGGTTAAAGAACCAAGATTTTCAAAAAGTTATTTGCTGGAAGGTAGCCTTCTAAATCCACATGCAAATATGCAATTATAATAAACTAGGGGGCTGTGCCCTCTTCTCGCTACGCTTGCCTATGCCCCCCCACCCCGCTAGCTGCTTTCACTTCACTGAGAGAGCCTGTTGATGCAATGACGTCATTCTGTCACCCAGAGGAACATTCAGGAAATTTTATGTGTGTGTGTGTGTGTATATATATATATATATACAGAGAGAGAGAGAGAGAGAGAGAGAAAGCAAATAATGTATCGACAATTAGAATTTTCTACTGACTATGCAAGAAGATGCTTGAGAAGACTGGTATCAAATTATAGCATGGAAATCTCTAAAAATTTCCATAGGAAGTGCATAAAGCCAAACATAATTAAAAGACACCATTTAATCAACTTGAAATAGAATTTTTTTTTAAAGTAGGGAAGGGGGTATCTTGGACTATACCCTGGTGCTTAGTTCCCCCTCCTAGTTTTTGTGATTTTTTTTACAATCACATTTTCTTATTTAAAAAATATTCCCCCCCCCCCCACTTTCTTCTGTGTGAAAGACTGACAAACAGCAAGGGACACTGACTGATAGCCTAAGGAAAAAGTGAAATTCATTATATACAAGGGAATGAATATCCTCTCTCATAAGTTTTGTAATAGTGTAATGAAAAAAGACACATTTCTAACTTTCAAAGTGTTATAAAAAATATATTAAATAAGCAAGCCAGCAGGGGGAAAAAAAACAAAAAAAAATAATCTTTTCTATTATAGTAATTTTGTAACTTGTAACAATAATTTTTTTTTTTTTAAAAATGGTGCTGTGTCTAGACTACAAAGTTCTATCGGTAAAAGATCTTTTTCCATTTCTCTTCCAAAAGAGGCTTTTCCAACAATTGGCCCATTTACACTGGGGCCAAATGTTGGGGAAAAAAGCCCCTTTCGGAACTTCCCTTCTTCCTCATAGAATGAGGTTTACAGGAATGCCAAAAAACGTGTCAGCTTTTCTGGAAATTTTTTTGGAAAAGCAGATGTATTCATTGGACGCAGCAGAGCTTTTTCGGTATCCTGGAAAAACTCTGCAGTCTAGACGTACCTGTAGAGTCTAGCAAAAAATGTATATAGTACCATGAACTTTTGTGGGCACAACCCATTTTTCAGATGAGTTGAGTGTGCTCTGTGCCTCTTACTCCACTCATATGAAGAAGTGGGTTGTGCCCATGAAAGCTCATAATACTATATACATTTTTGTTAGTCTCTAAGGTGCTACAGAATCACTCATTTAAAAAAACATTTTAAGTTACAGACTAAAATGGCTACTTCTCTGAGACTTGTAACTATGGTCAATATAATAATGATACTTTTTCCTCCAAATTGTTTGACACTGTCCCTATAAGTAGAAAGAAATGTTATTATATTAACTGATCTATTGAAAGGCTTCAGTGGCTGCCTTCACTATTTAGTATTGGCTGCAGCACACTATTAATAAATCATTTTTGTTTGCAGTGATGTATCTTGGTTGGTCCCAGAATATTGAGACAATAGGTGAGTGAGGTAATATCTTTTATTGAAACAACTTCTGTTAGTGAAATAAACAAGACTTTGAGCTACACAGAGCTCTTCTTCAGCTCTGAGATATACTTCTTGTATTTAGCTGATACACTCTGATTACCATTTCAAACCTGCTTGCCTACCTACCTAATTACACCCACCATTACGGTATCTGAGAGCAGGTTCTATCCCAACCGCATACATGTTCCTGGCTTTTTCTGGTTTCTGTTTTGACAGTTCATCTAATGTTCAGCTCCTTGTATTCTCAGATAGTGCTGGTTTTGAAGGAAAAACTGTGGGCCATCTTTTTCACACTTCAAATGTCTTAGAAGTATTGTCTCCCTCCTGTCCTCCATTCTGCATGGCTTGTATAAGTTGGGGGCAAAATAATTCATACTGGGATTTTCAAAGGTGCTCCACTCCCATTGGAATTTGATAGTAGCTAATGCCCAGTTCCCTTGGGCCAAGTCTACACTGGAGGAGAAAGTTGACTTAAGATACACAGCTCTAGCTACCAGAATAGTGTAGCTGGAGTCAACATACCTTAAGTTGAATTTCTGTGGCGTCCCTATTGCAGAAGGTAGACGAGAGAAATTCTCCCATCAACTTCCCTTACTCCTTGCAATCCCATGGGGTATCAAGATCAATGGGGTGCCATCAGCGTTCGATATAGCAGATCCTTATTAGACCTGCTAAATCAAACTCCAAAAGATCAATCTCCAGAGTGTCACTAGTTACACTAGGGTTACAGTAGTATGGGTTTATTGCCACTTAGGTAAAACTAAAGAGGAGAGAGTAACCACCAGAGGTTTAAACTAAAGAAGATAGCGCTATCTCTTTCTCTCACACACAAACAAGCACACACACCCCTCCATTCACACACATTCATTCCTGCCATCAGGCACTCACATAGCATATGGGTTGCAGAAGGAGCCAAGTCATGTAGATCCTGGAGGGTCTGTCTGCTCATCATGGCTGGGGAAGCTGGTCAGGAGGAGAGACACTGGAGAGGAGTTTATCAGGAGCAGGGGAAGAAAGAGAGTCTCGCATGTGTTCTCTCTCTTTATATAGTGTCTGAATGGCTCCTGTGACTCATGCATCTCGTCATCAGGGAGCATGCCCAGACTTCCCTTTATCCAGCAAAAGCAGCAGTCTGTGATGACTCATCACCATGTGCTCCGTTGTTCCCAGTCTTCTTTCAACACAAACACTCTCACATACACACTCAGGGAAGAATGCAGTTTAGAGAAAGTTACAAGCAAGGTGGCTGAGAGTTACAAAGATTACAGAAAGTTTGACAAAGATCACAGTGAGTTGCAGTTTAAAACCTTAGACCTTACAGTTTAGTGTAATTTCAGAAAATACATGTATATAAATCAAGTAAGCTCAGGCAGAGGCTTTTTTATGCAACAAGGGGCAGGGTGAGGCGGCACCGCCTCAGCTTATCAGTTAGTCAACTAGTTGACTACCTGCTTAGATCCCTAATTTGTGACCAGTTTAAGGTTTTGTATCTTACCCATCGGGATCCTATGTACATGGTATATACAGAATTCTCTGATGTGGCACAAGTTTCAGTGGCCTAAATTAGAAATAAATAAATAAAAAAGTTGGCCACATTACCTGAGTGACAAAGTCAAGAACCAATTATTCTGGTTATTTCAAATTAGTGGATTCTGCTATGCCACATATTTTATAGAAAAAGCATTTTAGAAATGTTAGAGCTTTAGAAATTATTATTGATAGTATTTATTTTACTCTAGAGTATTTATTTTACTTTTGAGTATTGCCTCTAAAACTAGACAACCCTATTACCATGAGACCAGATGTATGGACTGCTGAATTAGAAATTACAACTCACTCTATGTACTATGTATTTAATGAAGTGTTTCTGACATGAGTGCACACAAGAAGTAACTTTGCTCTATTTACACAGCCCTGCAGCCTTTATCTGAAGCCTGTCTGAGATAGGAATTTATAAATGTCAAACTAGCACAGAGTTTATAAATGATAATAGATCTTAAAAAGGGCTATCATGAATAGGTAATTCTTTAAAGAATGTATGCTTTTTTCTTTGTTTTGTTACAGTATGTTGTGCTTTTGAGGATTTATGGATTGGTGACATCTTGTCGTAACCGCTAAATATATGTAGAGTGGTATTGTATACTTTCCCACCTGCCATATTGCTGGCCTAATTTCTGACAACATATTCCAGACAAGAGGTAAAATTAATTTTTGATGCAAAGTCAAAAGGCAGGTCACCACTTAAAATGCTAAATTGGCATAGCTGCACCACTGTAACTGCAACACTGTAGCAGTTTGATGAAGATGCTCTATTCAGACAGGAGAGAGCTCTTTCACCTGAGTAGTTAATCTATTTCCATGAGCACTATGTTGGTGGGAAAATTTGTCCCTCTGGGTATGTCTACACTACCCCGCTAGTTCGAACTAGCGGGGTAATGTATGCATACCGAACTTGCTAATGAAGCCCGGGATTTGAATTTCCCGGGCTTCATTAGCATAAAGCCGGTGCAGCCATTTTTAAAAGCCGGCTAGTGCGAACCCCGTGCCGCGCGGCTACACGCGGCACGGGCTAGATAGTTCGAACTACGTAGCCATTCCGAACTATCTGTACTCCTCGTGGGAGGGGAACCATCACAGTGTTACCCAGCTAGAGTCATGAATATAAAAGATCGTCTTTTACAGTGTGAATTATAAACAAGTGAAAAAAACAAGACATTTAGGTAAGAAAATAAAGAAAGGTGAAACAAAATGGGAATAAGGTACCTAACTTTGTTGTAGTGGTGGTGGTTTGTTGTTTTGTAATAATCATATCAGATTATGCATCTCAAGAATGAATATGGCAACTGGCACAGAGTCCTTATTAAGGGCTTGCTGCAAGGTGTCCAGTCAAAAAAGTATCTTTTTCCGTACTGCATTAAAAAATGTGACAATATGGGCCAGAGAACCAACAGAAGTTGGTCCAATAAAGATATTACTCATCCAAATCATGTGTTTAATATCCTGGGACAAATACATCTACAACTATGGTGCTTTCAAAAAGCAAAGACTGGTGTTAAAAGTCCACTCCCAATACATCTTGCAGAGTGGCTGTAGCTTGGTCCCAGCTCTATTAATTTTCATTCCTGCCATGTGCTCTGTCTGCAATTTCATGACAATGGATATTATTGTCTGAGATGCTTTGATATCAAATCAGTGGATCTTTCATCATTGAGTCATTTATTTCATCTAATATTTCCCTTCATAGGCCATCAATATCCTCAACCATTTTCATTCAAACTTGAATTTCCGATTCCAGTTTTAGTCAAATAATCAGCTATTCAGTACTGGAAATACCATTTGTGTGATGTAATCCAATGAAAAAAAATCAATGTATTTCCTCACTTTCCAATCCACCAAACCTTTTATGAATTGCATTGTTGATAGCATTCTGGTTGCTTCTAAAGGAACTAACAAGTGGGAGGGAAAATCACATCTACCTCCATTTCTGCTCTGTTTATTATTCAGTGAGAATAGCTTTCATTGTGGCCATATAGTTTCAATTTGGGAAGAAGGCATTTGGGCATCTGTGAAATATGAGGGTGAAATCCAGACCACTGAGGGAATGTGGCACCTTTGCCTTGCAACCTTGGGTGCCTTACTTGCTGGTAGTTACTCCCACCTGGGCCATTCACAAACCGCTTTCCAGCATGTACTGCTGTCTCCTAGTCACACTTTTGTTACACTCCGGCACTCACCAACATTGGTAATACTTTAGGGTGACCTCATCACTCTCAGACCTGGATTTTCCCCCTGAAATGTATATTTTTCTATTGCCCAACCTATTTTTCTATTGCTGAACAGGCCAAATACATTACATCTGTTATATGCACCAGCTTACTACTTTAAATGGAGTTACACAGACACTAATTTAAACACACTGGACTAGATAAAATAATAAAACAAGTTTATTAATTACAAAGACATAGATTGTAAGTGTCTACATGCAATACAGCATGTCAGAAATAGTTACAAGAAAATAAAGATAAAACACTTGCTAATGCCTTGCTTAAACTATATTAGATGCAAAGCAAAGTTTCTCACTACATGCTTCCAACAACATTATTGACCAATGCTGTCAGATAAGAATCCCTCCTTCTGTGTCCAACAGTTGTTTTTGTCTTCAAAACACAGAGGCTGTGTCTAGACTGCATCCCTTTTTTGTAAAAGGGATGCAAATTAGACATATCGCAATTGCAAATGAAGCGGGGATTTAAATCCTCCCCTCTCCATTAGCATAAAAATGGCTGCTGCTTTTTCCGGCTTGGAGCTTTGCCGGAAAAAAGCGCCAGTCTAGACGCGGATCTTTCGGAAAATAAAGCCTTTTCCGAAAGATCCCTTATCCCTTATTTTAAGAGGGATGCAGATTAGGCAGGTCAACATTGTAAACCTCCTTGCAGGAGGCATAAGCGATCTGTCGAAAAAGGCTTTATTTCTTGACAGATCCCCCTCTAGACTGCTGCTTTTTGCCGACAAACTGCTGAGTCGACAAAAAGCGGCAGCCATTTTTATGCAAATTTGGCATGGGATATTTAAATCCCTGCCTCATTTGCAATGTTGACCTGCCTAATCTGCATCCCTTTGCTGACAGAGGGATGCAGTCTAGACATACCCCATGGGTTGCGATATGGAAGTATTGAAATGTTTGAATGAGGACTTGGAAATTATAATTAGATAGCCAAAGAAACATAAATTCCAACTGAATTCAGTAAAAATAAATTCCACCTATTTTAGATGTTCAACTATAGTCTGAAACTGACTTTGGATGGGGAAATTAGTGCCACATGATTGAGGGGAACTTGTTATATCCTGGGGGACCTTGACCATAGGTCTAAGGTTTGGACTATGTAATGATATGTGGCCATCTCTTCCAATCAGGCCTGGAGAGAAGGCCACTCTGCCTTACTCTATCAAACAGTCAAATTACAGGGGTTTAGCACTCTTTGGCCTAGATTCCTAGCTAGGCAGATGACAATTAATAATCTTCTGCCTGAGCTCTTTGGGCAGGTCAGGGTGATAAATCATCATTTATTGTTAAAAAGAAAAAATTATTAACAGTTTGCAAAAAGACAAATGTGCTTTGCAATACATGGATGTCTTATTTTATCTGGGCTTCGCATCCTGTTTTAAAAGAGAAATTTCCTTTAAATAATTTGCCAGTGAAGAATAATTTACGACATCATTTTCTGTAACTATCAAGCCCTAGTCTACACAGCATAATAACTTCAGTATAACTATGTTGCTCAGGGGTCTTAATCCACACCCATAAGCAACATAATTATAGTGATCAGAGCCGGGGGAGACAGCCCTATATCAGAGGGTATGTCTACACTACCCCGCTAGTTCGAACTAGCGGGGTAATGTATGCATACCGAACTTGCTAATGAAGCCCGGGATTTGAATTTCCCGGGCTTCATTAGCATAAAGCCGGTGCCGCCATTTTTAAAATCCGGCTAGTGCGAACCCCGTGCCGCGCGGCTACACGCGGCACGAACTACGTAGTTCGAACTAGGCTTCCTAGTTCGAACTACCGTTACTCCTCGTGCTGCACGGGGTTCGAACCAGCGGGGATTTAAAAATGGCGGCGCCCGCTTAGGCAAATGAAGCCCGGGAAATTCAAATCCCGGGCTTCATTTGCAATTGTGGTATGCCTACATTACCCCGCTAGTTCGAACTAGCGGGGTAGTATAGACATACCCCCATAGTCCTCTAGAGAAGAAAAACCCTAAGACCAGCAGTGAAAATAACTTCAGATTTCTTACAAATACTGTTCTATTGCAACTCAGGTCCCTGCCAGCTCTTTAAATGGCTCTCTGCTGGCTTTTGCCGCAGCTGTTGCCGGAGCTGTGTACTGAGGCGCACCCTCTTACTTTCAGCTCTGGCTAAGACAGACACATTTCAATACTGCTTGCAGAAATACAGTCATGGGTTAAAAATGGTTAGGCTTATAGAGCTTATCCAGAATAGGGCAATGTTCAGGCAAAGACAGAAAGAGTGAAATTTCAATTCTTACAGAAATGGGAACGGTAAAGATAAGAAACAGTGCAAGAAACATCAATTATAAGCAGCCTCCTAGCAACAACAGATACAGAAAGTGCTGCACCTCTAACAGCTTGAGCCACAGAAACTACTACATTGTAGTAGTCTCCAGCAGACCAGGGAGAGGAAGCAAAGTGGCGGAACATGTGGGCAGCGGACAGGGCTGTCCGCTGCCTACGCGCTCCGCGGCTTGGCTTTGCTTTGCCCCCCCGTCCCCCTGGTCTGGGCTGTCAGCTGATCGCGTGCTCCGCGGCTTGGCTCTGCTTTGCCCCCCCGCCCCCCCGGTCTGCAGACCAGGGGGACGGGGGAGACAGGGGGGGCAAAGCAGAGCCAAGCAGAGCCAAGCCGCGGAGCGCGCGGTCAGCTGACAGCCCAGACGCGTCTTGGCTCTGCTTTGCCCCCCCCCCCCATCCTCCTGGTCTGCAGACCAGGAGGACGGGGGGCAAAGCAGAGCAAAGCCGCGGAGCACGTGTCTGGGCTGTCCGCTGCCCGCATGTTCCGCCGCTTTGCTCCCCGTCCCCCTGGTCTGCAGGGGAGCAAAGCAGAGCAAAGCCACGGAGCCCGAGGGCAGCAGGACAGCCACGGCACGTCTGGGCTGTCCCTCTGCCCCCGTGCTCCGTGGCTTTGCTCCGGACACCTGTGGTACAGCAGCTGGGGCGCTGCCAGTTGGTCCAGTAGCGCTGAGGAGCGGCGGCGCTACTGGACCAACCCAGCAGCACCCCAGCTGCTCTGCCCCAGGCATCCCCAAGTCAGCCGCTGCTGAAACTGACCAGTGGCTGACTACAGGAAGGCCCTGCCCCGGGCTTCCTGGAATCAGCCGCTGATCAGTTTCAGCAGGGGCTGAATCTGGACGCCAGTTCCGACTTACATACAGATTCAACTTAAGAACAAACCTACAGTCCCTATCTTGTACGTAACCCGGGGACTGCCTGTATATAAAACCTTTCTTTTGAAATAGCAGCCTTAGTGCTTGCAGCTACCTTTCTTTTGAATTGTCTTTGTTTTCTTAAATAAGTTCTCATTTCTGCTGTTTTTCTGAGGAACAATGCTTCAGATGAGAAAAGTGTTGGTAAAATCTGGGCCTGCATTACATAAATTTTTCTTTTACAAATAATAGAACTATATAGTATCAACTTTTTTCTTTTCAACTTCACAGTCATTTCAAGGGGACGAGTTTTACTTAAAAACTAATGGCATAATACAGCTACCGATTTGTAATTTCAAGTCTTCATCTCAGTTTATCACTTTGGAAAATGTTGAATCAACATTTTTTAATAAAATTAATAGATTAAATTTGATATTTTATTATGCATTTTAAAAGATTTTCCAATAATTTATTGGTCCCATTCAGATCAGAATTGAAATGAAATTTTTGTTGTGGCTGTAGCTTAGGTGCTTTAGCCCATCATGGAGAAAGATGCCAAAATCTGAAAGATATTTTCAGGATGAAGAAAAACAGAAATGGTGATTTTAACCTTTAGGTATGTGACCAGTGATGATATTGGAAGAGAAAAACTAGAAAACAAATGTATTCAGCTGGCCTGCATGACATGGCTGATGGATTGGGAAACATGACAAATTGCTTTGCAAGCAGAGAGACTAAAAGCTTGATATTAGGGGAAAATTGTAATGACTTGGAAAACTATTTAAAAATAACTTTATTCCTCAGTCAGGAGCACATATTGAGGTTGTTCTTCAATAAAAACACACACAAAAATTACAGTATTTTTAATCTCCATAAATGCCATAGAATTTTAAATTGTGATATTCTGGACCATTTCTGTGGTGAGGGAAAGATGCATCTCAAAGGTACCCATCATCCTATTTTTATACACCCTTGACATAACGTATGCAAACTTAAAAGAAAAATCAAAGGCAGCAGTGTCTAGAAGTCTGAATATGTGATGGGAATCAAGTTTCTTACTTCCAAATTTTAGCCCTGGCATCCCATCAATTCACTGTCTGGTTGTGTTCAAGTCACTTCTGCCTCAGCTTCCTTACCTGGAAAAAAGCATTTATATGGGGCACTGTGAATAACTTAGTATTTGCTGGCAGGTTCCGATTAACCAATATGTCTGTGTCTAGTTCAACATGCAGATGAGCTCCAATAACACAATATCATTAGAAGGTGCTCCTTACTCTGGGCAGCTGAGAGAGGAGTGGGGGGACTCCACTGCATGACCACTACCTCGTCTAGGTGGCTGAGAATGGAGAGGGTTGAGCTAACTGCCACTGCCAGCTGTCCTCTGAGCTGCCAGAGGATGGGGACCTCCATTACCATGTGCTGCTGCTGTTCACTTGGCCACTCTTCATCTTTCCTGGATCAGCCAAGATTATGAGGGCAACTGTTCTGCCTGGACTTCTAGATGCATAGAGGGACACCTGTCAACACCCTCTGACCCACTTGTAAGATGTTAAGACGTGCATCAGTTGACAGGTCTAGGGATGTTAAATTGTGTGTAAGCAGCTAATTGAGTAGGTGATGGGATTTCCATCCCTACTCACTTAGTCAATAAGAGAGGAAACTGCAGAGCGGCAGTGGAGTTAGCTCCCAGTGCTGGAGCTAACCTGCTGCAGCTCTGCTGTTTAAATGCATTAAGAGCTGCCAACCTCTTAATACAGTAGAGTCCCTATCATCCGACCTAAACAGGACCGACAGGTGATCGGAATACCAAAAATGTCAGATGATAGGGACTCTACTGTAGCTGGGGCTGATTGGTCCCCATCCCTGCCTGGCCCTGGCCCCTGCAGCTCCCGGGCGCCCGGCCCCGCTCACTGTCCTGTCGCTCTCCTGGAGCTGCTGATGCCTGCAGCTCCCAGGGACGAAGCGGAGCCAGCAGGAGGGGCATCAGTGGCTCCAGGGCGTGGACCGGGAGAATGGTCCCTGCTCGCTGCCCCGTCACTCTCTTGGAGCCGCCATTTGGGACTTGGCACAAGCCAGGAATATGCTGATTCCAGGCTTATGCCCTGCCCACCCCAGATAGTGCTGGGGGGGAACTGGCTTTTAAGCCAGCTCCTTCCCAGCACTGGCTCTTGCTTCCCCCCTTGCTGCCTCTCTGGTAGAGGCAGCAAGGAAGGGGTGGGAGAGTGACTAGTCAAGTCACTGCTAGACTACTGGATATGCATATCTGGTTGTGACCTAGTCGCTTACATCCCCAGACAGGCTCTTAGCTGAGGTGGCAGCAGGGAAGCCTCTGCCCTCAGATTCCTGTTTTGAGGGAGAAGTCTGAAGCCTCACTGCTCCTGCCAGGTCCCCTCAAAAGCCCAGGAGCACTGGGCTGGGACTCCCTAGAGGAGTGCCAGAAGTGGGCCAAGCCCAGCTGAGGGCTTTTGGCAGACTCATCCCATGCCGCTGAAAAGGGTGGGTCCCTGCTCCATACAGGCCTTGGAAGATGTCAAGCGCTACATATTTGTCTGTGACCTCATTAACTCGGATGCCAGCAGAAACAAACAAACAACATCTTGCTCAGTATTAGTGCCAAGCTCCATGGAAACGGACCAGCTGTATCCACGAGCCCCCCCACCCCCGAAGCCTCTAGTCGGGCGGGGGCTTTTATTTCACACTTCACTGGCGCAAACAGCCCTTCCCCAGGTGCGTGGCCTCTCAACTCCCTCCCCTTCCTGGCGGGCTGCTTGGGGCCTTGCCGGGCATGGGAGGGGGAGGCAGACAGCGTGACGTTAGCGCCAGCCTAGAGGGAGGGACCGGGGCGGCTCAGGGTCGGAGGGACATTGCAGCGCAGGAGCCTCTCCGCACACCCCGCGAGATGCAGGAGTGCAGCCGGCGGAGCGGGCGGTGCGCGGCGCGGAGCAGCCGGCTGCCGCAGCCACCCCCGCCATGCAGGGAGTCTGGGGCCGCGGGGTGACCGGTACCTCTTGGCATTGGAGACACTAAGGTAAATGCGCCGCTTTCCCCTTGCTAGCGCTGCACTTCCCGCCGCCCTGCCCGGGGAGCGAGCGAGCGGGCTCCTAGGGGCTCTGGGAAGCCTGGCCCGCCGCTTACAAGTTGGCCACTTCTTTGCCAGCCCCGGCGGCCCCACTCCGCGGCCGGTTCCGGCGCTTACACTGAGCTGCCCTGTAGCGCCCCGCGGGACAGCTGTGGTGCGGAGGGGTAGGAAGGAACCTAAAGCTGCTGCTAGGCTGGGGAAAGGGGCTGCACAGCTGTGCTCGGCTCTCCGCTAGGAGCGGCAGACGCACGTGGCCCACGCTGAAAACCCTGGGTCCAAATCTGCCCTCTGTGAACGAGCAGTTGTTGCAACTTCTCTCTGCTGATTGCAGCCCCTACCGGTCTCTCTCCCTCCAGAGAAACCAGCTTCTCCCGCCTGGGTGCTGCTTGAGCAACGCGCATCGAAAGTTCACAAAGTTGGAAGTCAGGGCTCAGTGTTGCAAGAGAAGCGGGGGAAGGCACGTGGGCTGCCAGTGAGTATGGGATGACTCGGGCTTGCCCGCAGTGATTTTTCACTCTGGGATGCTCGCTCTCCCCTAGGAAGGTAAAGGCGAGGCAAAGGCTGATCTCCTGCCAAGGGAGGAGCTCTCAGCCATGAGGATCGCGGTGACTCCAGCGTATCCCGCGGTGCCTTACAATCCGTTTAAATGTCGGTAATAGCTCGAGGTTGCCGCCTGTACCCAACCTGGGCAGGCTGCCGCCGCCGCCAGCCTGTGTTGGGACGCGGGATGCGGGGCAGTAGGTGCACACGCTTTGGAATAGGAACAGCCACGGCAACAAACTTGCGGGAGCCAAGGCTGGGCTGCTCCCCCGGGACGCGCTATTTAAACCCGTTACTTTTCCCGGGAGTGTGTTCAAACATTCGGATTCACTCGGCTGCCCAGATGATTTGTGCCGCACACGGCGCTTCATTGGGCAGCGGCGCCTTCATCCCGTGGGCTCTCCTGCCTGCCTGCCTCACCGAGCCCATTTGCACCTGTCGTTGGGAGACCGCACGGGTCCATTGTGTCCATGTCTCGCGGCCGGCCGAGCCTGCTTAGCGAGAGACTTGCCTGCTCGCCTGACGGTGTGTGGGGGGGGGGGGGGGAAGGAGGAGATGAGGACAGGGTCAAGTGCCCCGGGGTCTACACGGCTGCCGAGGGAGTAGTGCAGCGGCTGCGGGCTATCGTGCGGCGGCCGGGACGGAGTCCAGGACAGAACCGCGCTCCAGCACAGTGATGGAAAGAGGCAGGAGTGAGGACTTGCGGGGTGGCTTGTGCGTGACTCTCCGCCCTAGCTGAACGGCGGGAGAGGATGCACGGGGGGCACGGGACGGAGCTGGGGCGGGGCTCGGCCTCCCCCCGGGGTGCGTTATGGGTAGGCTTCAGTTCTTAGGTACCTGGCACCGAAGGCAGGGAGGGAGGGAGGGGGCGGCTGTTGGTCGATCTCTCTGCGGCGCCGGCTGCAGGGAGGGTCTTTGGGGCACGCGAAAAAACTTTTCCCCTTTTGCAAACTTGCCGGTGTGCGCGCAGCCGGACCTGCTGCTGCTCGCGGGAAAAGCGCCCAAACGCCCTGTCAGTGCACGAGCCCGGGCACTCACAGCAGGCTGCAGTGCCCAAGCTTAGTGCATGTTAGCGTCTGCTTCCGCGTAATGCAAGGAAAAATCCCCTCCGTTCGTTTGATCTTTGTATTTAAATGGCTTGGTTTGCAGAGGCGATGGGACGTAGGCCCCCCGGTTTGCACAGACAGGTGCCCTGAAGTCCGGCTGCTGTTTGTTGTACTGTGCTTCGCACCGCGTTTGATCACAGCCAGACGCCGGAACTCTTGGGAGCGAGGCGGCTGCTGCTGCTGTTTCAGTTACTTGATAGTGGCCAGACCGATCGTGGACGGTGCCTGGAGGAGACTTGCTGCCTCTTGTAGGGAAACGTTGCAAGCCGGGAACAGGGCGCGAATTTGCTGGGGAATTTGCTTTGCCCAGTCCCGCCTTTTCGCAGGGTGATTACTGTGCTGCGGTTCGCTGGAGCGCAGCGGGGTTTCCCCGGGAGGTGCGATTTAGCTGCTGCTCCGGCTAGAGTGACTCGCTCAACGCCCCCTCTTTCCTTGGCTACCTGCTGCCAAGGTGGCAAGGAGTAGGCAATACAGAATGTTGCTGCTGGTGGTTGAGAGAAAGTTTACTGGTGAGTATGGGGTGCCCGATCTTAGAATGGACTCCCACACAAAATAGATTTGCGAGATTGGCTCAATTGTGACAGAATTACCACGTTTAGATAATTTGTGAGAATTTCTGAAGGACTCCAGCACTATTAAATTTAGCACCACATCACTTGTACCTGAGATCACTGTTCAAAAAAAGTTATACCACATCGTGCACTTGATAAGTTGGGGGAAATCAGCTTTCCACCAAAGACGAGGAGGAGCTTCTGTTTCAAATACACAAGGAGTGATGTGCCTTTTCTAATGTTTTTCTTTTACAGATGCCTTTTGATTCTCCAATTGCTGAAATGTGTTGAGAGCTGCAGCCACCTTTCCAACAATGAACAGTTCAAAATCACCAGTGCTGGCAGGATTTTTTACAAACACAACCTGTCACACACACAAGAAGATTTCGGTATTTTTTTCAATAATCTTCATGACGGTGGGGATTTTATCCAACAGTCTTGCAATAGCAATTCTCATGAAGGCATATCAGAGATTTAGACAGAAATCAAAAGCATCCTTTTTGCTTTTTGCTAGTGGTTTGGTTATCACAGATCTTTTTGGCCATCTCATCAATGGAACTATTGCCGTTTTTGTGTATGCCTCTCACAAAGACTGGATTCGATTTAATCAATCAAACATTCTCTGTAGTGTTTTTGGCATATGTATGGTATTCTTTGGCCTGTGTCCTCTCTTTCTGGGCAGTGTGATGGCTGTTGAACGTTGTATCGGAGTCACTAAACCAATATTTCATTCTACAAAAATGACTTCTAAACATGTGAAAATGATGTTGACTACGGTATGTCTCTTTGCTGTTTTTATAGCGTTGCTGCCTATTCTTAGCTTTAGAGCATATCAAATTCAAGCATCGAGGACCTGGTGCTTTTATAAAACAGAACATATTGAGGACTGGGAAGACAGATTTTATCTCTTACTCTTTTCTTGCCTTGGGTTACTGGCCCTTGGTGTTTCGTTTTTGTGCAATGCTGTCACAGGAATTACTCTCTTAAGAGTCAAATTTAAAAGTCAACAAAGACAAGGCAGATCCCATCATTTTGAAATGATCATTCAGCTCTTGGCTATAATGTGCGTCTCTTGCATTTGCTGGAGTCCGTTCCTGGTAAGAGCCTAATACATTTGTCAATTTTAATGTACATATGTATCTGAAGCTTGTCTTTTTTTATCTGCAGGTTGTTGACTGGCTAGTCATGGTGCACACTACACAGTTCACACTTTTAACATCACATGTTATGATTACAAGCATCTTATTATATCAACTGCATATTGCGTATGGCACTCTGACCTACACATCTGTAAGAAGATGGGATTTCTTTTCATTTCTTACTAGAAATTAAATTTAGCAGTAAGCGGAATATGATTATAAAAGCATATTTATACTCTCTAAACTAAAATTAACATTGATGTTAGTGCAACAATAGGAGATTCTCCAAAAATGTCCACTAGACCTGTCTGAAAATAGTGTCATAAAATGGTTTCACAAATCTGAGTAGTTGTATTTGTAGTGAGGACAATGTGAATCTTGCATGAGGTACCTGGATTTGTGAGCCCCTGTGTTGCCCATCTCAGCTTCATTAAGTAAGAATTTGTAAGGTGTGCATGTGTCAGCTTGCTGATGTGGCAGCTTGTCTGTCTTGCTGGCAAACTCTTGAGGAGTCTGCCAGTTCAACTTTGCCTCGCAGTAACAATCAAAGAATCTGAGTTCTCCAGAGACATCTCTCCGCAGTCCAAAATGTATAGGATCATGAGCTTTTATCAAGTGGGTTTTACCCACGAAAGCTCATGATGCTGTATATTTTCTAGTCTCTAAGGTGCCACAGAACTACTCATTGCTTTTGAAAGCAATTAACTTATGTGAGTATTCAGTGGGAGTACTCACATAAGTTAATTGCTTTCAAAAGCAATGAGTAGTTCTGTGGCTCCTTAGAGACTAGAAAATATACAGCATCAAGAGCTTTCGTGGGTAAAACCCACTTGATGAAAGCTCGTGATCCTATACATTTTTGTTAGTTTCTAAGATGCCACAAGACTACTTGATTTAAAGTTAGAGAGGAACATGGCTAACTTTCTGAGACTTTATGTTAAAAAAAAATACGTTTAAAAAAAAATACACATCCCAGCCTGGTTGGTAGCCGAAGACTCAACCTCTACTTTTAATATGTAATACTGAGGTGATTTGTAATAAAACAAGAATAAGTTTATCATCAGAGAACAGAGACTTAAGCAAAAACAAAAAGCAGGTGTGGTTACAGACAAAACACACTTCCTAGGAATTAAAACTCAATTTCAGCAAGTTGCAATCTTCCTCTAAGCAGGTTTCTCAAGTCTCCAGACATTTCTCTTCCAGTTCAAGAGGATCTAGCTTTCTTTGGCTCAAAGGCAACCATATATTGTCATTCCCTAAATGAAAGATAATTCTAATGTGGATGGCGCTAAAATTCAAGTTAAGATACTTCGACTTAAGCTACGCAATTAACTTAGTGAAAGTTGCACATCTTAATTCAAACTTATCCCTTAGTGTAGACCAGGCCTCAGTGTAAACTGTGTCAGTACTCAGAGTCGGAACGCATACGATTGTCAGTAAAGAATCGTAAAGTTTCAAATTCTTATTTTGTCCTATAATGGCATTAAAAAGCACATCTGAACTGGGGATAGTGTATAAGTTCAAATACGTATATGAAAATGGCTTAATATAACAATATAAACAGTTTTGAAAGAGTTTAACTTTGTACTACTGTGAGGGAGGTAAATGCATGAGCAATGCTGAATCTTAATTATTTTAGAAAGGTACTCCTATGCTCCTCTTACACTGGTGGAAAATGGGAGTGTGATCAGACTAAGAGCATTTGCTGTAATAGAACTAATGAGAACATGGGGTGAAATCCTGGCCTACTGCAATTAGTTGGGAGTTTTGACATTGACTTCAAAGGAGCAAAAGCATTTCACCTCTGTTTTTCTATTGATTTCTTTTGGCTTGTACTACAACACCATTTTAACTAGTCGTAGTTTTACGTAACATTGTCTTTGTCTTTCCTACATATTTTGTGGACAGAGTCTTCAGGATGATAATATAGGATTTGTAGTGTACAATTACTTTCAATCATCTCCTGAAATAAATTTGGGGCAAGCAGACAATGACTGTCCAGAAAAGTAATCGAAATGATCAGTTTACGTGTCAAAAAATCCCAATAATGTATTACCCAGTCCCAATATTTATTTTCATAAGAAATCTTTGTCCATAAAAATTGCAGTTGATTTAATTCCAGAAGGACTTTGAATGTCAAAAGAACTATTAACCTACCTTTTCATTCAAAAGAGATGTTCTGTGATGCAATATGATAAAACACTGAATTACAACCACTCCAATTATTTTTCACTATCGCTCCCTGACTCCTCCTTTCTAGAGGACAAAAACGCTGAACTTTCAGTCTCCTACGTACATATACATACTTTTTTCTAAAGCTTATAGATGGGTACTCCTCTAAATATTTTGAATCATTGCACATGTGATAAAATATTTTACATTATATAGATTATAGTTAAGTATGAATTACTTTTATCTTGACAAGCTTCACTCTGAATCCTGCTGTTTGGAGCTCTCTTCTGTTTGTGATTTATACTGACAAATGATTTAATGCTTGCTTTTTGTAATTGAAAATTTATGTAAATATGTTCCTTAGTGAGGTGACAAATAGCTCTGATTAGAGTTGGGTAGTACTTTCAGGTACTGTCCAAATTATCCTCACAGCTCTGCCAGTGTACTGCATTTTGCACATTCAGCAGTCCTGAAATTCTAGCTCTGGATGTCTCCTGAATCCAGGCTTGCCAGATTGTCATCAAATATTTTGCTGGCTTTTGCAGGATGGACAAGTGCTCTTTGGGGTTGAGAATAAAACCACTAACTCACGTTCACATTTGCTTTCGTCCTTGAAACTCAAGTCTTGATGTGAAACTCTTCTGATTTAACCCATAGATGGTTGGAATTGCTAGACTGTTAGTAAAATGAGTGCATAAATTAATTGCCATTTTAGCATAAACATTTGTTTAATAACCTGATGACTTCTATTGTGTGATTAAGCCGTGTTCAGGCAGAGGAATAGTTTAGGCCCTAACTTTAAAGTTACTTACATTTTCAAGTCTTTGAAAGATTGGGGATTCACTGTCTATCGCTATTACGATTCTACTGAGGATATAAAAATGAATTCCCTTAATTGTTAGCACTTACGCATTTTTGTTTTACTTTATAATGTATTCACTTCAGAGAAGATAAACACATAATAAGGTAACTAAAGTACTACTGCATTTTATTAAGGGTAGTGGAGCATACATAGTAAAAATAAAATATCAGCAATAACGTGTTTATTTAGAAACTGGAAACTTCTGCAACATGATACTGGAGCATATCCAGAATTCAGCAGTAAGTATTATTTCTCATGGTAGTATGTACCTGAAGGGGCATTTTAGGAATAAAGGAATATTCATCTAGGCAAAGAAAATCATCTGCCGTAAATGAGAATATGAATATGAAAAACACTTTAAGAATTTGAACTGAATATTGTAAGAGTGAATGTGCTCTTAGCCTTATTCTAGCACAAACTAATTTTAACTGAATATATAGTAAGGTTTTTCTGGTCACAACTGGTGCAATTTTAATGAGCAACTTTAGCAATATTCAGCACCTGGTAGGATTGAATTCTTAATTTTATATTTTTCCATCTCAGTTCAGAGTTTTTGGCTTCAGTTATATGCTTGCGTATGTGTTGTGTATGCTAGTTTAGACTGTTTTGCTTCTAACTTGTACTTTGAATGGAATTCAATAGCTATGATGGAGCAAATATTTGATTAGTCCATGTGGTGAAATTTTGCTATCATAAATCAGAATACAAGCATACTCACCCATCATCCATATGAGTGTCTACAGTAGATAATAAAATCCATGTATGCAGGTTCCATCCCTTATAAATCTGTGTTGCCCAGTGCACATCATTTACTCAGTTCTTTGTCCTGCATTTGAAATATTTTTGACCCTCTCCTAAACATTTTTGACAAATGGGGTTTGTAAATAGATAAAGACAGATTTTCCCCAGCTACAAACTCCATTTATCAAAAATATTTTGGAGTTGTCAAATGGATTTGTTTTAGATTATAATATAATAATATTCACTTGAATGAATAATATAAGGTATTAAATCAGACACGTTATTCAGCAAGATATTAAATCTAATATTAGTATAACACTTATTCACTGGTATAAGGTGTTCTTACTAGTGTTTCAAGTATAAATACCTTTTAAATGAGTGTCTAAAGTAAACATAGTCCTAGCTTTCTAAATAGGCTTTTAATCCATTTATCATTATTATATGCTGTTCGTTCACTGGGTAGCCAGAAAAGTGCTAGGTATCATAATATAGAAAAAGTAACAGGAGTCTCTCCATTGACTTCAGTGAGATTAGGGTTTTATTCAGGCCTGGGCAAAATACGTCCTGTGGGCTGAATTTGGCCCTCCAAGCCACTGGATCTGGCCTGCAGATGCTGCGGGGAACCCCAGGCAGGCTCCCCGCTTGCCTTGCCCAACCTGCACGCTTCTCAGAAACGTGGCTGCGGGGTGGTTTTTCTTTAAAAACTGCAGGGGACAGGGAAGTTTTAGGAGCCACTCCCACTCCCAGCACAATCCCATTGGCCAATTTCTGCCCAGAAACCAGCCAATGGGAGCTGTCTGTTTCAATAACAGGCAGCCACCAAGCACAAGGGGCTCCAGAGCACGTGTCTGCTGCCTGTGCAGGGGCGGTGCAGGCACATAGAGTTCTGTCTAATCACATGTGAAGCTGTGCTGGCCCACAGCTTAATCAGCCCCACCCAGTCAGAGGCTCAGGGTTAGTGACTGAGAGGGGCTGATTAATCACCAGTGAAGCTGTGCTGCTTCTCAGGTTAGAGGGTTAACACTGGCTGGCAGGGAGGCTGATTCAGGAATCAGCTGATGGCTGGTAAGTCTCCTGGCCAGACCCTGCCTCTGGCACCTCTACCCCCTACTCCACATGCTCAAATCCTCTGCCCCCTTCCTGCTCCCCTATCCTCTCCCAGATCAGTCTTCTCCTGCCCTAACTCACAACCCAAATTCCTGTACCCCAATTCCCTGCCCTAGGTCACAATCCAACCCCAGTTCAGTGCCCCAGGTCACAACTGCCTCCTTCACCCAATCTCCCTCTCTTACCCCAACCTCGCTTCTACACCCAACCTCCATCCCAGACCCTGCGCCTCATCCATTAATATCATGAGAGTGCGGCCCTTGACCACTTTCCAAATTCTTAGTGGCCCCCCCCCCCATAAAAAATTATTGTCCACCCCCGGTTTTATTCATGCTCTCTATCCTGAAGAATTAGTACACTAGAGCCCTTGATGTGAGTGGGAGTTGTGCTGACATGAGATGCCTAGTGAGGTGTGACCTAGCCTGGTTTGTTTGTTGTTACCAGCACACATGTACGCATTGCTGTGTGTAACTGTCTTCTTTGTAAACCATGAAATACTGAATGACACCAACTTTCTAAATTTTTTTATAATTAATAACATCACCAGTGTTCCCAAATATTGCACATCTGTCCATTGATTGACACCCACTGTTATATTGCATTAAAGTTTTAACTTTTTTTTTTAGTTAACACTTCCTTCTGTGCCAAAGCATCCTGTTTGTATGGCAAGCTCTTTGGGCAAGGACTGTCTGTTTCTCTGTGTAATTACAATCTCTAGGACAATAGCTCTCCATCATGGTTGGATCTTCTAGGTCAGTATTGGGCAAACCATGGGCTGCATGTGGCCCATCCAGGTAATCTGTTTGAATGCCGCAAAACATTTTGTTCATGTTGACCATCTGCAGGCACTGCCCCTCAAAGCACCAGGGGCTATGGCTCACTGTTCCTGGCCCATGGAAGCGGCAGGGATCGCACTTGCAGGTGAAGGGGATTCCTGCAGCTCCCATTGACCAGGAATGGTGAACTGAGGCCACTGGGAGTTGCTGGAGGCAGTACCTGTGGATGGTCAATGTTAGCAAAAGCAGCCCCTCACGGTTCTAGGAGACCCTCAAGACCGTTTCTGTTGCCTACATGCAGGGTTGCCAGATTTCTCTGGTTTCTGTCCACAGTTTTTTAGCTACCGGTATTACTAAAGTGACACGCACATAAAGGACGGGTGAAATGAGGTGTGTGCTGATAAGAGATGTGTCCAATCAAAACACAGCTGCAATTCAGTTAGAACACCTCTCAAATTGTAGGTTGCACATACAGTTAGCAAAACTACTCTATCCTGGGAGACCATCTTGGTTATGACAATCTTGCAGCCCACTGAGATGAACTTAAGCCAATCATAGGTTGCATAGCTAGTATAGGTTGCCAATCACTGCTCTACATACTCGTGCAATACAAATACATGCATCATAATATACAATAATAAAAATACCCCGGACTCTTAATATCCATTGAGACAGAGGCTATGTCTAGACTACAAGCTTCTTTCGGAAGAAGCTTTTCTGAAAGCTCTTCTGGAAAAATCTTTTTTCAAAAGAGAGCATCTACACAGAAAAAGCGCAATGAAAAAGAGATGTGCTTTTTCAAAAGAGAGCATCCACATTGATTGGACGCTATCTCACATTTCAGTTGTGATTACTGTGGATGGACTGGCCATCAGGGCACATGTGCTTTTTCCTGGGGGCCTCTTCTTTCAAAAAAACACTCTCTTCCACGACCCCACACGCCTTTTCTGAAAAAGCTTTTTTGGGAAAAGGCGTCTTCCTCATGTTGGAAAACCTCCTCCATTCATTCAGCTGTCTGTCAAAAGAACGCAATAGCAGTGTGGACGCAAGTGTAGTTTTTCTGGAAAAATGGCTGTTTTTCTGGAAAAATGGCCATTTTTCCGAAAAACTCTGCAGTGTAGATATACCCAGAAACTTTCTTATGCTTTCCTGTCAGAAATGAGCAGGCCACTAGTGAGCAGGGCTGTGGGAGGATGTGCTTTCTGCCCTCATGGAGGAGCCATGCTGCAAGGGAGCAGAAGAGAGCACAGATGCAGCATGGAGCGCAGCCTCCATAGTCTCCCTTAGATTAATGTAGCTCTTGTGGGAATCTTTAGTTTGGAGAGACTGGCCATGCTGTTTATTCCATTAAGAGGCAGTCTCCTTCCTTTCATTATGATGGGAGAACTCATAGGAAAATCCACATGAAAAATCTTTACTATTCCCTATGTTGGCATGACCCATGTGTTGCATCAGTTGTCCCAATGAGTATATATGCTTATTGTGGATTATCAGAGTCACAGCTGATACTCTAAAACCGTGATGTCCAACCAGTTCTGAAGTGAACTAGCCACACTCAGCCACATTGTTCAAGCCAACTAGCCACACTCAACTGGCCAAATAGCCACATGTGGCTAGCATGTTGGACATCATGGCTCTAAAAGGCTGTTTCATGCTACTATTTCCCAAACATTTTAACACGTAACTTTTGTGCCTAGCCCGATTGTATCAAGTCATTTTTCTGTTGCCAAGAGTCAATTCTTGCTCACCTTTACTCACCAGAGCAAATGGGAATTTTTTTCTGAGTAAGATCAGCCCCCGAGAGCTTGGCTTTCTGAAGAAAGCAGAAGGGATTGCAGCATTTTTGTGGCATGAATTTCAGTGACTATACAGTCTGTTACACAGAGCTGCTCTTTTGACAGTGACATGCTGCCTAACCTGTGCCTTGAAATGCAGTGTTTTTGGGATACATTCAGTTGAACAGATTCTGAATTTAGCACATAAATTCTCTGTGGTTGAAGGGATAATTGAATTTCTCAATATTTTGCTATTTGGATGAGTAAAATGTACTTCCTGTCATGCCACATGGGATGGGTTTGAGAATAAATTGCTGCACAGGATCACATTCCAGTTATGGAGAAACATATTTTCCGTTTATTTTAATTGTTCTTCTCTGAATTTACTCTAACTCTCCACTGTCCTTTTATTGAAATGCAGGATTGGTGCAGTGGTTACAGCGAGGAGCTGGGTTTCAGGACTCTTGGGTGGGGTCCTAATTCTGACTACCTCCCCAAGGTTATGTAGGTTAAAGGGACCTAAGATACCTAGAACTGGCCATAACACTAATGCAGGGAAACTTGGGTAGAGTATAGCTGGAAAAATGAGATGGAGAGAGGGGCGTGCTAGTGAGTGAGGCTATGTGGTTGGAGTGCAGTTTGCTGCCTATTCTGGGCTGCTGCATGTAGAATTCCATCACTAAGGCTAGATTCTCAGCTGATATAACTTGGCAAAATGTTTTGGAGGTCATTGGTGCTGAACTGATTAACATCAGGTGATGATCTAGTTCTTAGTTCAGAGGTGGGCAATAATTTTTGATTTGGGGCCACTTCAGAAATGTTTGAAGTGGCCCCGGGCCACCCCGGAAGGGGTGGGGCCTCAGGCGGCAGGGCCAGGGCCAGGGCCAGGAGATTTCCGTGTTTCCCCTGATTGGTCTGGGGGTGGGGAAGCACATAAAGTCTTTGCCCCTCTTCCCCCATCAGAGAACCACCAGCTGTTCTGAACAGCTAGTGGTTCCTTCTAGCTACCAGTGCCCCTGGCAGTGGGAGGAGACTTCTTGTGCTCCCTCTGCTGCCCCCAGGTCAATCAGGGCCTGGGGAGGGGAAGCACATGAAGTCTCTCGCTCCCTGGCCCCCGCCCTGCAAGGGAGCACCAGGCTTAGAGTCAGCTGACAGCTGAGCATCAGCTGGCGGTTCACTTTAAGTGCTGAGCCCCTTTAGGGTAGGAGGAGACTTCCTGTGCTCCCTCCTCTCTAGGGCAGTCAGGTCTTGGGGTATGGGGAGTGCGTGAAGTCTCCTTGCAGGGTGGGAGGAGACTTTGCGTGCTTCCTCCTGCCCCCAGGCCTTGATTGGCCTGGGAGAGGGGGGGAGCAGCAGGGCCTCCGTGGGCCGGATCAACTTGCTTGGTGGGCCAGATCTGGCCCGTGGAGGCCCTTTTGCCCACCCCGGGTTAGTTATATTAGTATAGTAGAAAGCCTTTGTTTTACAACACATCATACATGTGTTGGCATGGTGGTATTACGCTACAAGTTCATATCCAGTGTATTTCTCATGCTGACGCTGAAGTCTGTCTCTACATTGCTGCTTTCAATATCACATTTTTAGATCTTAGCAGGTTATATCTCTCTCATGTTACCTTATGCTGATGTGTACAAATCTCATCACATTTATATCTGCCTATTGCTTTTTTTTCTGCGTGTCTTTCCAGAAAATGCTGAATTTCCTTTCATTTCCTGGCAAATAAAATAGCTTTAAAATACAGTGGAATCTCTCTTCTGGACTCTGGCAGGTGATTTTTGTTGCTGAGTCATGCATTTGAGGGGGAAGGTATTTCTGAATGGAAAATTTCATAAAGAAGGGATATCAGTGCTTATTTCATGAGCTTCAGGCTAACTTTATGGAAGATGCTGTGTGCCAGTAAAAAAGAAATAGCTTTTTATTTGAATAAGGATAAATTAGCCTTTGAATCAGTACAAATGTGTTCTGAAGATTGCTGGTAGTAATGTTAAATCTCTTCACTCATCAGATCAAGCAGCTCTTGAAAAGTTGCTGCTACTGGGGAAAAAAGAGTGCCATAAATGGCTCCCTTAATCTTTCTGTTCTGCAAATGACAGAGTTTAAAATAGAATGATTAGAAACCATTCCACTTTTTTTTTTATCATGGAGTCTTCCTTACATTTTGTGAGTTTGAGATGTTAGAAAACTATTGTAAATTGGTTTACATGGTTCTTTTTTCTGCTGCAAAGGGAAAAACGGAATATCTTGATAGGAAAATGATTATAATTTAGTGCCAGACCTTGCTAATATTGCAACCTGTCTTTGCAGTAGGCTGACCCATCCAAAAAAGATGCTGACCTTCTGTAGAAGCCTAAAAAGAAATAGCCATTACTCTTATGAGTCCAGCACATGGTCCCAATTCAAGCCCATTTAAAGAGCTTATTACTTTAATCTAAAAAATGAATTAATTTTATAGGAGAAAGGAAGAAGAGAGGCCTTTGCCTGGAAAAGGTCTGCAGAATCTTTCTATCCTTAATCATCTTTGTAATATTGATTCTATTGAATAACTTCTAGAAATTATTACTTCTTCAGACTTGCTACTTAGCCCAAGTAAGAGGATCTGTAAGACTGAAAACAGTCTTTTTTTGAGTTCTTATGAAATAGTAAATCATCTGCTATGAGCTGATTAGGCTTGCAAGCTTCATTGGCAGAAGGGGATATGTTCTTCCAGATCTAGTAGGCTCTTGATGGTCAATCAGCGTTTAGAGCAGGATTCTCAAACTCCTGGCCAGGGGGCCATCTGAAGTCCAAGCACTTTGTGAAATATATTGGAATAGTAATAAATCAGGAGAGGGCAGGGACGTACCACACATGTGGCTCCCTGTGCCCACATAGTCCTGGCCACAGACGGCACCGCTTGGTTCAGAAAGTCGTGCTAGCTGTCTCTTCTGAGATGCAAACCATGCTGGCCAAGGATCCGCCCAAGCTGACGTGCTTCTGCAGCCAGTTGGGCAAGGCAGTTATTATGGGGGAGACAGGATTCCAGTGTGAGAGCACGGATGTTAGTGGGGAGGAAGGCATCCCAGTGTGAGGAAATGGGGGTGAGTGGGGACTCAGTTTCATGTCTTTTGTAGTATCCTGTGTCTGCACTTCTGGAGCTAGAGGGGACGCCATCAACTTGCATGTACTGTATTGCCAACCCCAAGCTTTCAAAACTCATGAAATAGTCTTGCCCCCAAAAAGAGAATGGCTTGTAATCACAGATAAAAATATATGTAGGGACCTTTTTATTTGGCAGTTGGTGTTTGAGGTCTTTGACTGAATTTAGGGCTTATTTTCTAGCTTTTCTCCACAAACCATGAGACCTAAAGTCTTCCTTAAAAAGAAAAGAAAAAGAAGGCTGGGGTTCTCTTCTAATACCATGCACCAACCAACAAATATAATCTACTAAATTTGAGCAATCACAGTTGATAGCGGTGCTTCAAGTAGTGAAATTCCCAGACCCAGGTGCTTCCATGCCCTCCAAAAAAGCTTCAATTATCAGGAGGCTTGTGATCAAATCAGGAGAGTTGGCATCACTGAAATCTAGTCAGTTTCACAAAATGTGTTCATTGTTTCACAGCTTACATCTCTGGATGGGATGCCTCTGCACATACCTCCCCTGGGGTCATAGGGATGTGCTAGCCATAGGGAAGTTAAATATCGATTAACTGAATAGTTGATTAACCTCATGAATTTTTATAGGTTACTCTAAGGATGTTAAGATCTAGGGCTGTTGCTACACTTGAAAGGTAAAAGTGCTGAAGCACGGGGTCAGCTGGAGACTCCCTTGCTGACCCTAGGCTTCACGTGGCGCTGCTGCTTTGAATGCCATAGGAAGTCCAGCGTTGGGCTCCTCACACATTTCAAAGCGGCGGCACTGCAAGGAGCCTGGGGTCAGTTGGGGAGTCCCCAGCAGGTCCTGGGATCCATGCATCTCTGCCGCTTTGAAATGCCACAATAAGCCTGACACTGGGCTCCCCATGGCATTCAAAGCGGCAGCGCAGCACGGAGCAGCTGTCCCCAGGCTCTGTGAAGTGCTGCCATTTTGAAGTACCCCTTCTTCTTCCCTCCCCCCCCCCTTGTTGCCCCTCTCTGATAAGGGCAGCAAGAGTGGGGGAAGCGACTAGTCAACTATCCTGTCGACTATCCGATGAGCATTTGCTTATTGGATAGTCGACTAGTTGTTCACATCCCTAGGTTACTTCAACTATTCTATAGTCCGTGGGTGTGGGACTGGCAGCCAGTGCGCTCCGATCCCACTCTCGAGGAGCCCCCTGCCACTCTGCACTGCTGCCTCTGTATCAGCTCCCCTTGCAGACTGGCTGCCTGTTGCCCCATGCTTTTGCCTCTGATACAGATGCAGCAGTGTGGGGTGGCAGCAGCCCTTGTTGGGGGGTTATGGTCTGAGCTCCCAGATCTGGCATGAGCCGGAACTGAGCTGGGCTTTCTGCCTGCCAGGCTCCTAATGCACTTGAAATGCAGAGCCACAGCAGGGGTGGGTCTCGGACCCGTCCTCCTGGTCAACCTGCTAAAAAATTTACTGGCACGCGGCGGGAGGGGTGGGGAAGATGCATGTAGTCTATAGCATTAACCTATACGTTTCTGTTTATCGATTCATTGGTTAACAGAGTACACTTTTAAACCCCTGGCTAGCAGTGACATGGATCTAGGACCTAGAAGCCATGCTAACTTTGCTGCACTGCCGTAGTGGTGGGAGGGGCCCCTGTCAGGTTTTTAATCACTTCCGGGGGTAGGGGTTATGTTGGGGTGGGGAATGCGCGGGCCATCAAGAGGGGCTCAGTGATACATGGGGGCGGATGCGCAGAGACTGCTGCCCCCTAGAGCTTTGCCGGACCTGCTGGCCGATTAGGAGAATTTGAGGACTGGCACTGCTCCTAAGGTAAATTGAGTTTGGGTATGTCTACACTACCCTGCTAGTTCGAACTAGCGGGGTAATGTAGGCATACCGCACTTGCAAATGAAGCCCGGGATTTGAATTTCCCGGGCTTCATTTGCATAAGCCGGGCGCCGCCATTTTTAAAACCCGGCTAGTTCGAACCCCGTGCCGTGCAGCTACACGCGGCACGGAGTAGCTAGTTCGGATTAGGCTTCCTAATCCGAACTAGCTGTACTCCTCGTGGAATGAGGAGTACAGATAGTTCGGATGAGGAAACCTAATCCGAACTAGCTACTCCGTGCTGCGTGTAGCCGCGCGGCACGGGGTTCGATCTAGCCGGGATTTAAAAATGACGGCGCCCGGTTTATGCAAATGAAGCCCGGGAAATTCAAATCCCAGGCTTCATTTGCAAGTGCGGTATGCCTACATTACCCTCCTAGTTCGAATTAGGAGGGTAGTGTAGACATACCCTTTGAGACCCCTGTTTTAGAGTATGTCCTTTAATATAGAGAGAATTTAGTTATTGTTCCTGTTTGATTTCCCCTGAATTAACTGATAATATATAAAATGGTTTTATTATTTGAACATTACTATGTATTATAAACCTGTGTTTTAAGTGTTTATACATTTCTGGAAAAGAAATTGGCTATTTTTGGCTAAAATTTCACCTGTTTATTGTTAGTCAAAGGAATTGTTTATGTTGTGTATAAAGTTTTCATTTTGGGTTTATAAAGTTTTTGTTTTGGGTTTGTTTGGAGGAGTCTCTGATAAATTTATATCAGATTAGTTGGAATTGAAACAAGCAAACATGAGGAAATTCAGAACTCTGATTTCTGCAGTAGTCACAATTATTTAAGTATGGTACTGTAGATACATGTACACAAAAGTCATATAGTCCCATACATAAATAATTATGGTTGCTGTGGGAATCAGGGCTTTGAATTTCCTGAGCTCATACATACACAAACACATTCACATGTATATGCCCTTACACACTTGTATACTCAATATTTGCAATGCTTTATCTATTTAGAGAGGTTGAGCTCATGTAAATCTTAATAAGTCCATTGATTTTACTGGAGTTACACTTATTTACACTGATACCGCATTTATTTAATGACTTTCCATCCTACACTCAGATATATGTTTGAATAAAATAAAATATCTATAGTGAAACCATAACATTGCAGTTAGAACATCACATTACATAGAAATGACTACAAATAGTGGTATGGGTTTTTTTTTTTTTGTGTGCTTTGTATAGGATTAAAGCATGGACTTTATGCTCTATTATGTACTTCTAAGGTAATGCTGAATTTTCACAAATGTTGACTTATTCTTCATAAGTGATCTTATTTTTTCTCAAGTTCGGTAAAATTCCAGTTGGTCTCAGCCTTCCAGAGAAAAAATTTGCTGTATGGGACAGAGCTGGGCTGCAGATATTAGACTAGCCATGGTATACAGAGGAGGAGAAACATTTTTAACTTATTTATGTGAGTTTATATTGAGTTCATGTCAGTTTTCAAATGAAGTGTGTTTGAATGCTTTGTAAAAGTAGTCATGATATAGTTTACGCAAAGATTATTTAGAAATTATTCTCTGGATTTTTAGTACAACTCACAGGAGGTTGAGAGGAAAAAAAAGTCAGATGAAAACCATCATCACAGCAGTAAAAAGACTCTGGCAAAGGAGTAGAATAGTAGTGAACCTCTTCTCTTGCAGTAGTCACGAGACTCTGGAAGGGGAAAGGAGCTTTGATTTGATCAGACTGACACTGATATTTAAGATAGAGCCCTAAAATAGTGACATCACTCTTGCTTACAAATGCTGGCATGGGAATGGGTTTTGCCTCAGATGTAAAATCCCATTTTAATCAGTTAACTACTTAAATATTATGTTTAACCGGTTAACCTCTTAAATGGGATCCCAGGGGCAAAGGTACTGCTTCACCCCAGCCGGGCTGCCAGTTAACTTCTAGTTTTGGTTTGATTTTAAAATTTGATATTTGATGTTAGCTGAATTTGAAGTGTTTTGAAATACTTTGTTTTGACAAATTTGAAAAACTTCTTTTTTTCTGAAATTCTTTCCTTATGGCTACGTCTACACTGGCACCTTTTTCCGGAAATGCTTAAAACGGAATACTATTCCGTTTTCAGTTTTTCTGGAAAAGGAGCGTCTACATTGGCAGGCTGCTTTTCCGGAAAAGCCCTTTTTCCGGAAAAGCATCTGTGGCCAATGTAGACGTGCTTTTCCGGAAAAGAGCCCCGAGCGACATTTTCGCGATTGGGGCTTTTTTCCGGAAAAGATTACTGGGCTGTCTACACTGGCCCTTTTCCGGAACAGTGTTCCGGAATAAGGACTTATGCCCGAGCGGGAGCAGAATAGTTTTTCCGGAATAGCGGCTGATTTTGTACAGTAGATCATTGTTGCTTTTCCAGAAAAGCAAGCGACCAGTGTAGACAGCTCGCAGCTTACTCCGGAAAAGCGGCTGCTTTTCCGGAATAAGTGGCCCAGTGTAGACACATCCGAAGAGTTTGTATTTTGGGTTTTGTTCTAATCAGAATGAAAGCAATCTTCAAAATCTTCTACAAAAGAATATCCAGTATCTCTCTCTGACTTGCATGCCTACAGTTAGAAAACATTTTAAGACCTGCTCATTTCATTAGAGATTATTTTAATTTGTTACTTGATCCAAAATAGGAAGCATTCCAATTTGGGCTCAGTTATTGTACACTTGATAATGTTCTCGGTTACTGTACAATTGACAATGTTCTTTGGCTAAGATAGTTATGCACGCAGATCCTTTTTTGTTTGAAGTATCATATACTGAATAAACAGGTTTGGGTAGCTGCCTTGCCTGAGATTGGATCTTTATCATGTGACTAGATAAATTCTTTAAAAAGTAAATATGTGACCCAAGCCCCCTTTGCCAAAATAATTTCACTTGGAATATTTCCAACAATTCTTCTATACAGGCAGACCCCGAGTTATGCGGATCCGACTTATGTCGGATCCACACTTATGAACGGGGCTTTTCTCGCCCCATAGGACGGGAGCGGCGGGACGCCCAGATACGCTGCGGTCCCGCTGCCCGCGTCCTCCGGGGCGAGAAAAGCTGCTCCGCGTCTCCCTGGTCTGCTGGGGGGAGAGGGGCGCAGCTAGTGCCCCCTCCCCCCCAGCAGACCAGGCTTTTCTGTCCACGATGCCTGGGGTAGAGCAGCTGGGGCACTGCTGGGTTGTTCCCGCAGCGCCACTCCTCGGCGCTACTGGACCAACCGGGCAGCACCCCAGCTGCTCTGCCCCAGGCGTCCTGATTCAGCTGCTGCTGGTCAGTTTCAGCAGCGGCTGAATCAGGAAGCCTGGGGCAGAGCAGCTGGGGTGCTGCTGGGTTGCTCCAGTAGCGCCGAGGAGCCGCGCTACTGGAGCAACCCAGCAGCACCCCAGCTGCTCTGCCCCAGGTGTCCCCAAGTCAGCCGCTGCTGAAACTGACCAGCGGCTGACTACAGGAAGCCCGAGGCAGAGTTGCTCTGCCCCCGGCTTCCTGGAATCAGCCGCTGATCAGTTTCAGCAGCAGCTGACTTGGGGACGGCTGGGGTTCTTAAGTTGAATCTGTATGTAAGTCGGAACTGGCAGCGGCTGAATCTGGACGCCAGTTCCGACTTACATACAGATTCAACTTAAGAACAAACCTACAGTCCCTATCTTGTACGTAACCCGGGGACTGCCTGTATTGGTCAGTTTTCATCTTATAAATCAAGGTTAGGGAACCGTTTTTGGGTCGCAGCTCGCTGACCCACAGAAAACTAAGTCAGGCGGGGAGCAGCGGGGGTTGGAATGCCAGCATGAGCTCCCCGATGCTGGGGTGGAGGAGCTTTGAGCCCTGGGGGTCTGACCCAAGCAAGCTGGGGACTGCATCTGGCCTCAGGGCCTTAAGTTCTCTACCCGGCAATAAATTAATGTCCTATACTGTTGTGTAATAACCATACTCCAAGCTGTCTCAAGTATCATTATGGATATTTAATTCTGATATTAATGCGAAATCATGTTTCTCCCCTCCCCCCCACAGATGATTATACATATTTCCTGGCAGGTGCCCCATATTTACCTAGCCATTAAAGCTATGTCAAGCAGTTCTGCAAGATCAGTTCATACTTTAAAGAGATCATTAGTTAAATCCTTGTCTTGATTTCTTGCTTGGCTCTAGTTAACTTTGCTTATCCACCTCTGCGTTTCTGCTTGCTGAGTACTGTAGGGATAAGAGACTAAGTGCTAACTGTGAAATTTATTGCACATTCTTCTCCAGCTTTAATATTCTGAACTACAGGTTGAACCTCTGTGGTCCGGGATTCTCTGGTCCAACGACATCCGGATCACAGAAGGATCATGGATGTTGCTGGACCAGAGAGCCCCAGCCACAGAGGTTGCTAGCAAGTGGGATCTCAGCCAGGCAGGCGCACTGGAGGGCCAGTGCTCTGGTGGCAGGAAGCCTAGCCAGCGTCCAGTATCTGGAGCAGGGGTGGGCAGGGAGTCTCGCTAGCTGAGTGCAGAGCTCCACCAGAGACACAGAGACCCTGCCAGCTGGAGGTGTGTTTCCATTGCTGACTGGGCCGGGGAAGCTCTGGCCAGGGCTGTGGAGGTGCCGCTGGCCAGGAACAGGGAAGCCCAGGGGGCCAGGGATATGGAGTCTCTGCTGGCTGGGAGCACACAGCTGGAGGCAGGGGAGACCCTTTGGTTGGAGGAGTGGAGCCCCACCGGTGAGGGGAAGGGAACACCACAGACTGGAGCAGGGCGGCAACCGGGAGTGGAGCCATGCCAGTGGCTGGGCTGGTAGCCAGGAGGGGAGAACCGGAAGAGCAGGACGCTTGACCTTCCCTTGTCTGGCAAACTCCCTTCTTAGGGACCACTCAGGTCCTGAGGGTGCCAGTCCAGGGAGGTCCAACCTGTACTTTAATAATGATATCTTATATTTACATAACAGTAGTCACTTACTGTTGAAGTGCAGCTAGTTCCTTATCTTATAAACTCTTTGGGGGCAGGGTCTGTTTCTGCTTTCTATATCTACACATTCTGAGGATGCAAGTCTCCCTGCATGGGTCAACAGACTGGGGCTAGTGGGGCTCCAATTACATAGCACTTTGATGTTGTGACTTGGGTTGGACCTTAAGCTCGGAAGCCGAGGGATGGAGACTAGAGACAAATAAATCATCTGTAAATGAAAATTAGGTTTTTTCCTCTTCTCTTTTTAATAATAAAAGATAAAATAGTTTAATGATCATCTTTATTAGGATTTATAGTGATTAATTTGTTTGTCAGTGATTAAAAAAAAGCTGTAATTTATTTATTTCAGCTAAGTAAATGTAATAGTGATTCACTCTCCCTGCTGTTTCAGTGAACAGCCTTTAACGAACACTTCTGTAAAGCTATTTGTATAAAAGGGAGCCAGTTTTTTATGAAATTTTAGAATTTTTTTTACAGCATTTTAAAAAAAGCCACATCCTCTTTTGCTTAGGGCCAGATCTGTAAATGTTATAAATCATCATAACTGTTGACTTAAATGAATATACATGAGGTTTTGGCCCCTAGTGTTTAAAAAATCATAGCTTTTTGGTTTATTAACTCTAGAAGACACATACACTATAAACAAATAATTATGAATAAATGTCTGCTTCTTTGTCTTTCTAATGACCACTACTATGGGTTACAACCAGAGACTTATGTAATGTAGACACAAATAATAGACTAGAAAATGGACATAGAAAGAAATGGCAGATTCTACATTTTTTCACATGCAGATTTCCTATTGCAGTCAAAGATTTGACACATCTTGTTTCCATTGAAAACATCGAGAGGCTGGCCATTAATATTCACGGTATCAGCATCAGGCAGATCATCTCTTTTGGTATCCTTCCTAAAGCTTCTATCAGCAGAGTAGAATTCAGTGTTAGAACTGTTCAACTGAGTATTGCTTGAAACAACCATTCTCTTAGGGTATGGCTACACTAGACACCTTAGTTCGAACTAGGGTGGCTAATGTAGTCATTCGAATTTGCAAATGAAGCCCGGGATTTAAATATCCTGGGCTTCATTTGCATGTTCCAGGGTTCCGCCATTTTTAAATGCCCGGTAGCTCGAACTACCTGCCTGCGGCTACACACGGCACGGGCTAGGTAGTTCGAATTAACATTCTTAATTCGAACTACTGTTACTCCTCAGTCCCCTACCTCTTAGGGCCCCCCATCCCTTAGAGCTCCCTTGTACTAGCCTTGACCCCAGAGCCCTCAAGTATTAGCCTTGCCCTCAGGGCCCCCCCCAGTACCAGCCCACTGCATCTTAGAGCCCCTCATCTCCAGAGCCCCCCAGCACTAGTCCCCCCCCACCTAGTTCTGCCTCTCAGCTGCCAGCTGAGTGCTGCTGCCTGGGTCGCGGCCGTTCACAGGCTGCCATGCCGGGCTCTGTGTGGTCCTCCCACCACACAGCGAATCACTCTTCCACATCTGGGAGGAGACACCCACCCCTGCCTGGCTCTAGTTGGCTGAGAGGCAGGGCAAAACACGACTTTCCCAACAGCCATGGTGGGAAGGGAGGCGTTGGGCAGTGCACCCAAGTCTTGGCCCTTAGAAATGCCTTGTTCCGGCAGCCAGCGGTTCGTGGCCCAGCACGGGTCCATGGCCTGGCAGTTGGAAACTGCTGTTCTAGGCAGCTTGTGCTCACAGTTGTATGGTACATGGCTACTTGTAAATGCCAATTGTAGAGACTGCTATTTAAATAACTTTTGCAGACCAGGAATAAAATTCAGATAGATTATTTTTCCACAAGTTTTTGGGAAGATGTGCAGCACTTTAATGTAACTGCTGTATGTGAGTAATAAAATGTAATTTGACCATAACTCTTGGATCAATATTCAAAAACTATTTTAGCTATATTAAAGCTTGTCAGACCATGTTCTTCCACAGATAAGACCATGTCATACTGGTCTGTGGTGAAACCTCTGAGGGGAGGAAGAAAATTCTGTAAACTCTCCAGGGTATTTGACGGCTGTTCTTAAGGGGAGTGAGGGGCACAGACAAAACCTGTGGAGCCTAACAATCTATGGGAGAAAGATTGCTCAAAACCCCAGGATTCTTATATTTCCATATAAAAAGTGGGACGCTATGTTAGTTCTGGTGCTAGTACATTGGGGGTCCTAAGACAATATTTTTGTTCCTCGACACATCCTAATAATTAATGGGGAGCCTACTTGAGTTGCTTGGGGCATAATCAGTTACCGTACTTAGTATGTTTATGCCTCGTGCTTTCCTCCAGGGGGCCTGCTTTTATGCAATTTCTTGTAGCACATGAGGGAGAAGTGGGAGAGAGATGGGTATATTTAGGCTTAAGATGTAAAAGCCAGCATCACAGTATGTCTTATGTCGTAACTAGCTGCAAAATGTGCTTTTGTTTTGACTGGTTGGTTTGTAGGTCTCTATATAGTGACTGGAATGCTAGTTAGCTGCTGTGCCATTCAGCCTATTAGTTGTTCTCTTGTCATCGAGATCCAAATGGGAGTGAAACACAAACTATGTGATATTTATATTTAAAGACTGATGTGGAATCTTGGCACCCTTTTATTTTAGTTGCATTTGGGGAGCCATTCCAGGAGTGCCAACCTGCAGAAATCTGATGGATGTAAAGTTGGGCTGAGAGAAGACTTGTGACCATTTGGAGAAAAATGTTTTAAACTTTTTTCATCCAACATGTTATATGTTGCAAAATTAACCTACATTTTGTGAAATGTAATGTAGGCACAAGAGATGGAGCTGCTACTCACTGTACATTATCCTTTGCTCTGCAGTTAAGTTCTTGAATTCCCCATATTCTTAATTTCATGGGCAGGGAATTCTGAGATCATCTGTCTGTGCCAACCTTCCCCAACAGGGCCTGTGCTCTCCCTTCTCACCTTTGTTTTCTGATATAAGGATTTGGGGATAATTATGCATGAGCTTCCCCCAGTTATCTGGCTCTTCCTGCACCTTTTCTTCCAGGCTTGTTGCTTTGGCTGTTTAAGTACTATGGGAAATATTTAAGGGAATGCCACCAATAATGGGACTTGGGGATGGTTTGCTTCAGTTAGCCTAGAGCTATATAGCTGCCTCATAGGCTTAAAAGGCTGGGATAGCAGATATAGAAGAAGCATTTTCCTGTGCCTGCACCACTCAGATTGTGGATGGGTTAACTACCTGAAGGCATTACTTGAGTAAGAAAGTTGGCATTCACTTTCATTCCTGGGTCTCTGATGAAAGAATATAGGACAAAACAACTTGCTCCTCAAGACAGTGAAATTTAGTAGGCAATACTGCCTCTTTGGAGGTAACTATAGTTAAGAATAAGGATAACCTGCACCGTTGGGAGTGGTGGGCTAATGGAGAAAGATGCTGGAAAGATGCTATTTTTTTCCAATCCTCAAGCTTCAGTATGGGTAAGTGGCCCAGGATAATGGATTTGATCAAAAAAGAAAGAGATCTCCATTGGGTTTGGTGGCTGGTTTCCTGGAGAGGGAGGAAGCAACCAATCTGAAGTAGTGAATTATTGGAACGTTACATTTATCTTTAAGGAATCTGTTTCTGCTTATGATAACCCCACAGATCATCATGAACTCTCCATGTAATGGACATAATGCTTAGTGATTAGCAAATCAAGTTCTCTTCCTAATACCGAAAAGATAAAGTTACAATATGGTTGGAAATGCAATTGTTTTAGGACTAAATTCTGCTACTTTTTCTTGAGCTTCCTTTTTGCTGGAGACTACTTTTATGGAACTGCTTGCATGAGTGAGTGCTGTATGAGTGTGAGGCTTGCAGGACTGAGCTTCTAATAAATAAAATGAAAAGCCCTCATGAGACTAGATCACAAGTGCAGAAGCCACAAGAGCCATCAAGTTTCAGGGGACTGTTGATGTCAGAGAAGAATGCGCTCAATGATTGAAGAATGAAAAGCAGGTTCAGTAAATTTTGACTTAAAGCTGTTTATACTGGCATGGCACTCAGACATTCCTCACTTTTACACCAGTTCCCAGCTATCTTCCTGCCAAACTTACCAGGCTTTTTTTTCAGACCGTTTCTATGGGTCCTCCCAGTTCTTTCACATGCTCATATGGAAACATTCGTACAAATAGTTGCAGTCATAGTTCATGTTCTTTCTCTGTTGCATCCTTCAACTTGTAGTCAGATGCATCGCTCTTCCTCTTTGCTACATTAAATTCAGGAGCTAGGAATACAAAGGATTATTTTTAAATTCTTCAACAATAGTTTTCTTTCTTTTCTCACTCTTTTTTTTCTTTTTTAAATGTTCTTTGTTTGTGCAAATACCAGACAAGTCCTTGAACAGATTGATCCATCCTTACAACACCTAATAGATCAATGTAGTCACAGCATCTCTTAAAAAGTATCTTGTTTCCTAATTAGAGTACTTTGTCTAACTCCTTTTATGGGCTTTGGAATGGACACTAAATAGTGCTGCATCCTTTTTGAGTCTGATAGAATTTGGACTTTGTAGTCCTAATAAAAATGACTCCTGCTTTTAATGTTGTTTCTATAAAGAGACAATTTAATATTCCCCAGCAGATAATGGGCTTTATTCACTTGGCTAGAGGAATCCAGCCTAGAGAGGCAGGCATTTCAGTGATACAAGACACTATCAGCCTTTGCTTATTTGAGAGTGGGGTTTTAAAGAAGTGGTTTTCAAACTGAGGGTCATGATTGTGGAATCTCAGCAGTGTTGTCTTCAAGTCGTCATTGTCAAGTCCAAGTCAAGTCTCAAGTCACCACAGTTCAAGTCTCAAGTCGAGTCTCAAGTCTTAATTTAAAAAATGTCAAGTCATGTTTGTACAAGCCATCAATATCGGCATTTTCGGACAATTTTTTCACCAAGTCGATTTAACAAAATTAGCAAGTCTCAAGTCGAGTCTCAAGTCACAAACAATGAGCCCGAGTCGAGTCTCAAGTCGAGTCACCTAGGTGACTTAAGTTGGACTCAAGTTCAAGTTGTGGGACTCGAGTCAACTCTGAATGTCAGGCACTGGGTCTCGTTGCTATAGGGTGATCAGGTGACCAGAGTGGGTGCTAAGGCAGGCTACCTGCCTATCCTAGCACCACAGACTGCACTATGCCCCCAGAATGGCCAGCAGCACGCCCAGTTCCTAAGTGGGGGTGGAGGGAAAGATGCTCAGAGCTTTGTGCACTGCCCCTGCATCCATTGGCTGGGAAGCTACTACTGGCTGCTCCTGGGGTACAGCATGGCCTGCGGTGCAGGAGAGGCTGGAAACCTGCCTTAGGAACCCTGCTATACTGTTGACCATGAGCTGCTCAAGGTAAGCTCCTCCTGCTCAGCCCTGCCCCCTGTATTCCAAAGCTGGAGCCCCCTCCTATACCCCAAAGCTCTCATTCTCAGCCCCACCTCAGAGCCTACAGTCTAGTCAAATTATGTTGGGTCGTGGGCATCAGCAATTTTCTTCATCTGGATCATAAGAAAAAAAGTTTGAAAACCACTGTTAAAGCAACCCACAGCAGCCTAGAAAGTGGGTGAGGCCAGCCATAAAGAGGGCCTGGTCTCAGTGCCTTTGAGATTTATTGAGTGTATGGGTTTCCCTGGTCTGAAATGGTCCGGTTGAACTGCATCTGGAAATGAAAGCTGTTTTCTTTTGAGGGAACTATAAGGTCAGGCATTAGCAGTAATGCTGGAATACAGGTGTAATTGCCTCCCAGTGCTTCTGAGGATGAATGAAATCCTGCAGGTGTTTTTTAGCAAGAGGGAGTGGATTACTGGCCTAAGCATTAGGTTTGCAATACATAGTGCCCTTTGTATCTGCTGGTCTGAATCTTGGTGGAGGCAAATCAACCCTTTGTCTTTGAGGCAGATAAGTTGCATTCCTTTGCAGACTTAATGTTCATGAAACCTTAGAAAATGAAGTGAGAAGCTAGGTCAATGTGCAAAAATTTTGCAAATGAAAATGGCCATTATCTGTATAAATGAAAATCTACATCTAGACTTCATAGAATATTTAGTAATATTTATCTAGATATCATTGGCTACTCTATCTGTTCCTCTCTATTTTTCAGCTAGCTGCCAGCCAGCTCCCATTCCTGGGGTCGTGGCACCGCAGTAGCTAAACATTAGAACTGTGCAGAGAAAGGTAATTCTGTTTCATAGAGGATTTTGGTATTTTGAAATCTAGTTCCCTTCCAATTAGGAATTAAAACCATAAATTCTGAAATTCTCATCAAAAGGGAATGGTGTTCCAGTGCCTGGACAATTCCTGGGGGGGATAAGTGGAGGCAGGGGAGGTTGCCCCAGAACCTTGAACCGTGGAAACAGAAGTGACTGAGCTGGCAGAAAGCTAACCAGAGTTTTGAACCCTGCCTTAGGTTCGGTTGGAACTTCAGTAAAATTGGGCTGTCTTTGCAAAATGATCTGATTTTGATGAATTAGCAAATTTTGTTGACCAGAACTCTGCAGGAAATTTTCTGACTAGCTTAATTAAACATACATAATATTTATAAAATAATTATGAGTATTTTTCAGGATTGAAATGTACTATTTTTATGCAAAGACTTATTTTGCTATTGAGCGTTCATTGGTGTGAGGATTATCGGATACTGCATTGAGAAGATAATTTGAAATAATCATTGTCATTTATATGCTGTCTTAAAATGGTTTTCTAATTATGTAATTAAAAAATTCCATTTTCCAGGTGACAATGGCCAATATCGGAATAAATGAAAATCGTTCAATGGAAACCTGTGAAACAATACTTTTCGCTCTCCGAATGGCAACATGGAATCAAATATTAGATCCCTGGGTATACATTCTTCTAAGGAAAGCTGTGCTGAAAAACCTCTACAAGATTGCCAGGAGATGCTGTGGAATGCACATCATGAACTTGCATATGTGGGAACTCAGCTCCATCAAGAGTTCTTTAAAGGTTGCAGCAATTTCTGAGTCACCAGTTAGTTCCAAACAAATAAATCAACAGCCACTTAGTTCAACAGGGCAATAAAATTGAACACACTGGGTATGAAGAAATAATGTGGGTGTAATGATCGTACACTGAGAACACCTTTACATTTGTTAGTCTTTGTCATAATATGAGGGTAAATGATTCAGTTCTTGATTCAGACTGTGAGTGGTGTGGTCTGATTGTTTACCAGTTTGATATTGCTATTCCAAGAGTGCCCTAAAAACATATTTGGGTGAAAGAAGTGTTTTTCCATAATGGAGTGTAATCAGACAAGATGGATTTCAGACAGGAGTTAGTTCCACAGCTCTGTGCCTACAACAGCAAAAATACAAACATCCACTCACTACAGAGCACAGTGGTAGAAACTATTAAGCTGGGAGTCATGTGAGTATAGATGGTCACCAGTGCTCGGCTCAAGAAGCATGTGAGGGAGAGGTTGGAGTTTAGTAATAGAGAAAGTAATCATTCGTTATATAATGGCACCTCAACTGAGAGTCTTCATAGATTTTTAAGAACAGAAGGGATTACTGTGATCAACTAGTCTTACTTCCTGCATAACATAGGACTCCTTTGACTTAATTCCAGCTTCAGATCCAATAGATGTGCTTAAATTAGAACATATTTTTTAATAAAACATCTAATCTTGATGTTAAAATTTGCAGTAATAGAGAATCCATCCCAACTTTTGATAAGTTATTCTGATGTCTGAGTGCCACCAGTGTATTATTTCTAGTCTAAATTTGTTCTAGCTTCAATTTCAGACAATGGATCATCTTATACTTTTGTGTGAGAGATTGAAGAGCCCTTGGTGTGAAATTTCTGCTCCCAGTATAGGTACTTACATACTGTGACCAAGCCACCCCTTCCCTTCTCTTTGATAAGATCCTTCAGTCATTTATTATGAGGTATATTTTCCTATCCTTTAATCATGTAATCAGTGTCGTGACTCTTCTTGGAAATCCTCTTTAGTTTTTCAGCCGACCTCTTGAAGTGTGGCCACCAAACTGGATACAGTATTCTAGTAGTGATTGCACTAATGCCAAAACACAGAGGTAATATAACCTTTCTACTTGATATTCCTCAGTTTTTCTTTTAAAGATCTCATTAGCCATTGAGGACACAATGCAATCTGCTCTGACTTCTCAGTTGTTTTCAGATTAATTGCTTCCCCAGATAGTCCCCCATCCTGTAAGAGTAGCCTATGTTCTTTGTTCTGCAATGTATGATTTTAAATTGCCTTGTTAAAATTCCTGTTGTTTGTTATACCAGTTTGTAAAGTGATCCAGATCACTCTGTATCTGTGACCTCTCCTCTTCATTATTTATCACACTTCCAGTCTTTGTGTCATCTGCAAATCATTATCAGTAATGCTTTTATGTTTTCTTCCATTGATAAAAATGTTAAGTAGCATAGGGTCAAAAATGGATTGTGGAGGGACCCAGCTAGAATCAAACTCTCTCAATTATTGTTTCCTGTTTACAATTACGTTTTCAGACCTGGCAGGCACTTTTTAACCCATGTGGGTTTATTACTAGTCTCTCTATACCACACTTAAGCTCAGCATGTAGTTTCTTAGAACAGATGAAAATTATGAGCCCAATCCTGTAAAATTTACTCGTCTGAGTATTCCCACTGAGTTACTAGCAAACACATTTCAACCTAAACCCATGTGAGTTTGTATAAAGAATAGAATTGGTCAAAAAACTTAACACATTTTGAAAGGTGTTACAAGTATATCTGCAACACCATATATACAGTATATCTGTTTTGTATGCAGAGGCCCATGCTTGTGCATGCAAATAAGAATTTGTATGAAGAAAATGGGCACCTATGTGAGCAAATGTAGGAGTGGTTTGGAGTACAGTCTATTTTTATAGGTGTATCTATGCCTTCCTTTGCAAACTTATGATCAAAGACTGAAGTGCTAAATGTCTTCAGTGAGAGTTGAGTACTTCAGTATGTATGTGAAGGCTGCCAGAACCTTGCAAAAGGGCCTTTCACAACTAATTTTACCGTCCCATTTTTATATAACGCTTTTTTTGTATTGTTTATCAATCATTTGATATCAAAATACAATGTAACTTTCAGTTCCAGCTGTCTGAAAATCATTTGTTCAATATTGTGGAAAATAAAGTAATCTGTATTCCTATGTCATTTAAGTAATGCTTCTAGCTGCCAATTATTGTGCCAGTTATCGGTTGAGTATTTTGAAAGTCATTGTAATAACACTAGTGACATTCACTTTGTACTCTTAGAGGGATCATCCTCCCCCATTGAAGTCAGTGGTAAAACTCCCCTTGACTTCCATGAGAATAAGATCAGATATGTGGAGACTGAGAATTCACGCAGGAATGTGCAGTCAACCTGTGACATTATTATGTAATAGGAAGGCATTCTTGAAGAGCAAGGGATTGATACAAGTGTCAGCATTGATATTCAGTATTTATTGAGTATGATCCAAAGGAGAAGAATCTACAACTGCAGTTCCCACTGTTCTCCTAGGGTAGATGAAACACATAATAAGAATTGGTTAAGTGTAGTGCAAAAATAATGATCTCCACCAAGTTGACGTTTTTCAACAAAAGACAGGAGACTGTCTTGAATAAGGAGAGGAGGATTACTAACCGATGCACATAATTCATCAAAGACAAAAAAGACACTTAATAAGCAATTATTAGTTCATTGTTGTAACATTGTAACATAACAGATCATGCTTATTCATTTCCTTCTAAAGCAAGAGAAGATTAAGGGAGAACAAACTTTGTTTTTGTAACTGTGTTTGTGTTTAGTACCAAAATGGTGATAGAATAGTGTTTATAAGCAGGAAAGTTTTGCTTTTGTAAGAAAAATTACAGTGTTAACATCACCTACTTCACTTCATATATATCTGTTCCACTTTGGCAAATTTTTGGTCCAGAATCAGTACTGACATCCTCCCCATGTGGTCCCATTGAAATGAATGTAAGTATGATGTAATGCAGAATGTGGCCTCCTTACTGTATATAACCTGTTGTAAATGTGTCTCATAGCATAAATAAGTTCATCCTTTTGAGGTGAGAATTTTGCTTCATGGGCTGTAGAATAATGTTAGACTGAGGTACTTGACCAGTGAATTAAGCATATTTGCATTCCACTCTGTTGTGAATAGATATATCTTGTGTACTTTCATACTGGCTGAATTGTAAAAAAAAAAAAAAAAAAAAAAAGTTTAACTTTACATGTATATGTGTTTTCATATATTCTGTGTATTGGTATCTATTGAATGCAAATTGTAGAGTCTCATTAAACTTATTAAAACAATGTATTGAGAGTAATGATATTTTACAATGTTGACAGAAAACCTAAAATACTGAAAAATATTTGATTACAGCTTCTAAACATATGCTTTCAGCGGGTTCTTGACAGTCAGTACATTTCAGTTCAGTAGCAGTGTGCTTTGAAGAATTAAGGCTGAATCCTTGTTCACGTTACTTTTCACGAATAGCTCCATAGAAGTTAGTAGGGCTGCTGCTGCTAGTAAGTCAGGCAGTATCTAGCTGTGATGCCTCAGTACCTAGCTGTGATGCCTTGCAAGATGCAATCCTGGAGTCAACAGGGTTCAGCATGTTCCTGGATGCACTTAGCTATCACCCCATAAAATAGGGCTTTCTAAGGGGTTAGAAGATCAAAGAATTTCATCTTTTGATGAGACAGGCAGAATAAGTGGGATTTTTATTTAAATACCTTTAAATAAGATTATGCAGACTATAAAACCTAAAATATACTGCAAGCCCAACTGAGATTTTTTTACTTAAATAAATCTTTTGCTGTCATGTTATACCTGATGGACTATGGTTCCTACACTCCATGGTCAGACCCATTTTATTTGAACTACCATCAGAATGTAAAAAATAAAAAAAGAACAAAGCTCTCTGTTCCCACCTCGGTAAGATAGAACTTCCGACTCCCAGTTGTGTGACTGCAGCTGGGAGGAACTGTCCTTTCGTTTGGAACAGAACAGTGTTACTGCACAAGATTGGCCAAGTTTCAAATATTCCAGTCGTAAATACTGGCAAGTGCAAAGTTCTGAACTGGTATGCATGAAGATTCCTCACTCTAAGAGGATGAAAATAAGGGATTGGTGCAAATAAATATTACCAGCAGCATTTCATATTCTTGAGTCTTCAACTACTACTCCTGTAAAGGATAACATGAGGAAAAATGAGATAAAATTGCAATAGGCATTTGCAATAAGAATTTGAATGTATACTTTAGAAGCAAAAACTACAGTAGTAATACATTGATTTGTCAGTTAAAAAATCCTACCTTTTTATGTAAGAAATTTTCAATGATAACAGAGCTATCAAAATATAGTGTGGGTTGGGAGTTGTCTATATGCAGGCTTAGCGCATTAGCAGTGATCAGTGTTATGCAGGTGCATCAAATGAGAAACTATATTGTATCTTCTGAAGCATGGCTAGTTAGTGCTAGCCAGCTTTGTACATCTATGTCTACACAACTAGAGGTATCTCGGAAAAACTCTGCCGCATCTTCGAAGTCCCCAAAGCACTGCTCACGGTCCCCAGAACCGAGGAGAGAGAAAGATCACAGGGGGCGATCTCCAGAGAGAAGCCACCACAAAGAGTGTCCTAAGGAGGGGCACTTGGCTTTGAAGGTGCACCATGAGGCCCTGGGACTGGCAAGGTGCTGGCAGAGCCTGATGCGGAGGGAGAGTCTGGTGCCAGAGGTGGTAATTGAAGAACCCTGGATACCATTGACCCCAGAGACATTTGATGCACTGTGGGAGCTCAATGAGTTGACCTCGTTCCCGTGCACCGAGATCTTGGTACCATGTCAGCAGGTGCACCCTGAGCCCCAGGTTCCAATCCTGGCACAATCTGAGGTGCCCCAAGCAGTGCCAAGCACCCACTTGGGTCCGGCACTGTCAGAGCCAGCACTGGTGATGTTACTGGCATTGGGACACTCGCAGGGACCGCTGCCAGCAGCCATGCCTACCCCAGCGGCACCAGCAACTCTGGCACCACAACATTTAATGGCACCAGCGGCACAAGGAAGTTTCCAGTCCAGGCCCCCAGTACCACCTTATGGTGTCCCAGCAGCACTGTATCGGTTAGTGCCTCCGGACCAATTACCTCCCGTGGTCACCATAACTCAGATGATACTCCTGCTGGCACCAGACCCGGTGCAGGGGGGGGAAATTTGTGGCCATGGCCCAGAACCAACTATTGCATACATCACCAGCACCACCATGGTCGGCATCCAAACTTTTCAGACTATAAAGCCTAATAATAAGTCTGTATAGCCCCTCATTTGAATTAGCTGGTAAATCTCATTGCAGGAGGAATACCAGCTAATTGGAGTTAGGGCTAATTTGAGTTAGGGCTTTAAATCGGACTCCCATTTCACTGCCGCGTGTAGACGCGGGCAGTTACTCTGGGCTAGTGAATTTCTAAAATGGTGACTGGCCGGGAACATGCAAATCAAGCATGGGATATTTAAGTCCCAGGCTTGATTTGCAACTTCGGTATGCTTCATTTGCCTTCCTACTTCAAAGTAGGAGGCAAGTGTAAACATACCCTTAGGGTGTGTCTAGACTACATGCCTCCTTCGACGGAGGCATGTAGATTAGCCAGATCGGAAGAGGGAAATGAAGCCGCGATTAAAATAATCGCGGCTTCATTTAAATTTAAATGGCTGCCCCGATCTGCCGATCAGCTGTTTGTCGGCAGATCGGGGGAGTCTGGACGCGATGCCCCGACAAAGAAGCCTTTCTTCATCGACACAGGTAAACCTGGTTTCACGAGGCTTACCTGTGTCGATGAAGAAAGGCTTCTTTGTCGGGGCATCGCGTCCAGACTCCCCCGATCTGCCGACAAACAGCTGATCGGCAGATCGGGGCAGCCATTTAAATTTAAATGAAGCCGCGATTATTTTAATCGCGGCTTCATTTCCCTCTTCCGATCTGGCTAATCTACATGCCTCCGTCGAAGGAGGCATGTAGTCTAGACACACCCTTACAGACTAACACGGCTGCCTCTCTGAAACTTTTAGTCATATCTTTCTCACTCTCACAGACAGAACTGAATGTGGATATTTTAAAATCTGGGGGTTGTGACTAACTTTTAAGGCCCCAATCCTGCAAACTCTTATTTATGTGCTTTGGCAAAAAAGGACTGGAAAAAATTGTGTCTGAAATTTCCCAGGCCATCTTTACCTGCAGTGTTTTTCTCCTTGAAGTTTTCCTTCCTTCCTGTTAGTGATTCAGTGCCCCAACATTTCTTTAAGTTTTGTTTCTGTCTATAAAGGTCAAGTTATTCAATCAGAAACAGAAACATTTTGTGAGGAGTAAGGGAAACCGATGGGAGCATTTGCTTTAAGAACAAATCATAGCTAACTCCTTCTTTCCTTCATTTTTCCATATAGAGACTATGTCTAGACTACAGATTTTTTTTCTAAAAAAGTGGCCTTTTTTTGAAAAAACTTCACCTGTGTCTAGACAGCTATCACGTTCTTTTGAAATTAAATCGAAAGAATGCAGCGGTTTTTTCGACAGCGATAAACCTGCTTTTACGAAGAAGAACGCCTTTTTTTGAAAGAGCTCTTTCGAAAAAAGGCGTTCTTGAACGCAAACGGCTTTTTCGAAAGAGCATCCAGATTCCTTGGGTGTTCTCTTTCGAAAAAGCGTATTTTTTTTGAAAGTCTTGTGGCTGTCTAGATGATCTTTTTCGAAAGACGCTTGTAGTCTAGACGTACCCAGAATGACCAATGTTGTAGGTCCTATATACAGCATGTTATCAGAACAACAGTTAAAATGTAAGAGAGAGAAAAATGTCATTCCAGTGCAGTGTTTCCTCTAAGTTGCAATGCAGCACAACTTCACAGGTTATTAATCAGCCCCAGGAGCCCTGAGCCTCTGACTGGGTGGGGCTGATTAATCACCTGTGAAGCTGTGCTGCTGCCCCGTTTAGAGGCAACCCTATTCCCAAGATAAATAAAAACAGATATATGTTTAATTTCAGCACCAAGGTTGCAAAACAAATACTTGTTACAGAAATGGGCTTCACAAAAATAAAAGCATGAAGGGAAATGGAATAACTTACTGACTGTATTAAAGGAACACTTGAGCTATTTGAGGATAAATTATGAAAAATATTATTGCTATAACTTACACTAAATGTATCTATTGTATAGTAGCCCAGCTCTGCAGTTTCCCTGTCTGTCCATTGTATATATGGTATTTTTTAATTGTCTCCCATGGTGCATGATCTTTGAATGACAATGTAACAAATAACTTGCATTGTCAACAGTTCTGTCAGTCTTTGATTAAAATTAAATACTAAAATAGATATTTACAATTTATTAAAAAATTCCTTCTCAGATTATTTTAGTTTTCGGTAAATCATGGTTTTGCTTTAAACATTGTAGGGACCCCTTCAATGAATAGTCCTGTCTTTAGATTCAAAATCTGGATCTCTTTCGAGGCTGGACAGTGTGCCATATTCACAGCAGGTCACAAGCAGGCAAAAGTTGTAGAGCCAAATTCAGAGGTGATTGTAGAGGGAAGGTACATATTCTGAAGGGCAAAAGAAACTAGGACAGGACAGTTACTAATCAGTTAAAGTAGCTCCCTACAATGGTTTAGTAAAGGTTGATCTTCTGTGGTGAGGGGCTCTCTGGTCTGGGAACAGAGGTTGCTGGAGACTGGGAGCAGAGCCATCTGGTGGGGCCAGTGGAACAGTGGAGCCCATAGGGCACCAGAGCCTGTAGCTGGCCAGACTGGAAAGCTGGTGGGGGTTCTGGTACCATTGGGGTAGGAGAGGCAGCAGAGATTGCAGTGGGCTGGGAACCTGGTGGGGCCACTGAGCCTGCAGCCAGAGGAGTCAGGAAGATGGGGGTGCTGCAGACCACACCGCTAGTGGGGTTGCGAGTACCCACAGGGATGCTGCCAGAGTTCCTGGGGCCAATGGGGTTGCTGGTGCTTGTGGCGACTGGGGGCTGAAGGCAGTGGAGAGGCTGGTCCTCCCCTCCCCCATCCTGAGCTTCCTTGGTCTGGAAAACTCCCTTGTCTGGGACTGGTCAGGTCCCGAGGGAGCCAGACCAGGGAAGCTCAGGATGGTGGAGGGGAGGTAGTGTGTGTATGTGTGTGGGATACCACTTAGAAAGAACAATGTAATTTTTAAGATTTATTGCCTGTTAAAATAACTAATTTCCCACTGGAAATTTATATCCCCCCATGTGACCCACCCATGTTTTATAGTTATACCTCTCTGCAAATACTGCTAACAGGCATCCACTCCTACTCTTTCATTATGATGTCTATAGAATCAGAGATGGACGAGAGAATGGCACTTGGAGCAGTAGCAAATGAGGAAAAAGTGAGAATATCTTTAGGAACTAACCCTCCCCCAAATATGTTTTTCCTCCCCTTTTGTATACTGTACATGAGTCACTGAGAGCTTTGTCATATCATTGTAATGAAACTTCCTGGGCCATTCAATGCCTTTTTTTTTAAAACTTGAAAGTCTGAAAGGCTTGAGTGGGACATGAAATGATTACTGGCTTATTTTTAATTTTTCATTTCACAAAACTTTCTTTGCCACATGCACAACTACTGGACTGCTTTGCACAAAGTGCAGACATTGCAATGGAAAGTGTAAAAACCTCATCAGGAAAAATGAAATAATTCTAAAAGAAACCATTTCATGTAATCATCACTTCTGAAACAAGGACAATCCGCTGAGAAAAATATCCACCTCAACCCAGGACAATGATACAGTGACAGATTATCTGTCACATTCCAACCTATTTGGCCCAGTTGGCCTTTGTGTAAAGAATATATCATGGCTGGGAAGTAGCACTGCTTTAGCATTTATTGCTGAGTGAATGTATTTTCTAGCCTGTTCTCAGAGATGTGCATTTCGTGCAAAGAGTAATTATATTTTATATAAATATGTCAATCACTGATACACACTTCTTTCCAATAATCCATCTTCTCTTTCAAGAATGCATTTAAGCAAGACAGGACCATTTTTCTGCCTTGGCATCTGTATTATTTCAGTTCAAACTGAAAGTAGCACCTTAGAACAAGAATAAGTAAAGGCTGTAACGTGCAATATTTTATTCTGTAGTCTTACTGTGCATTTGATCCTACTCCCATTAAAGGCTGTGGCAGAACTCTCACTGCCAGCATGAAGCCCAGGTGAATATTGGAACACTATGAAAGAGCTATAGTTTAACAATTTCAAATTTTGGCAAGTACAGATTTTTAAAAGACTCCCCCCTCTTAGAATATAAATGTCAAGCAGCCACTTATGAAGCAGAAAGTCAATATTATATGACTTAGCAGAGCACCAGGAATGACAATAGCCAGATTGCACAATTCATGAACATCCAATAGGCTGAAAATTATTTGTATAATTGATGCAGCAATTAATAACAATTAACAAATATGCTCCCAGAAATGAGCAGCAGTTTGCAAATGATTTGCAAACAGAAATAAGGATTATTTGAATAGAGTATTATTTGCAGTGAATAACTTTATCAGCATTAATTGCATATATTTATTCAGGACATTTCATACCTATCCTTTATTAAAAATGTTTTCAATAATTGGAAATAATTTTAAACAGTAATTGTACAAAACCAAGGAATGGTAAAGTTTTCAAATCTTGATGATAAAATATCACATACTGATTCAGGAAATTGAATATTTACTGATCCTTGGTTAGCTATACTATGTTTGTAACAGTGACTGTGTTAAAGAAGTTTGTAGTTCAGAAGAATGGACTGCATTTTCTCAAAGTCTCAACTTGAGGGAAAATATTGTTCTGGGTCAAAACCTTCCTACGGATGTACATGAATTAATGTTTAAATGAGTTTCAGAAGGGTAGCTGTGTTAGTTTGTAACTAAAAAAACTTAAAAAACAATAATGGTCCTGTAGCACCTTAGAGACTAATAACAATATATAAATAGTATCAAGAGCTTTTGTGGGCAAAACCCACTTCTTCAAATGACAAATACGGAGTCCCCAAAAGCTCAACTCGTGATACTATTTATATATTTTTGTTAGTCTCTAAGGGTATGTCTGCACTACAGAGAAGATCAAAGCTACCACTGTCGATCTTCCAGGATTCAAATTAGCAGGTCTAGCACGCTAATCTGAACTGAGAGGGGCACTCCAATCGATACCAGTAGTCCTGCTTCCATGAGGAGTAAGGGAAGTCAAAGGGAGAGTGTTCTCCCTTCCATTTCCTGCAGTGTGGACAGTGCTAAAAGTCGAGTTAAGGTGCTTTGACTTCAGCTACATGATTAACGTAGCTGTAGTTGCATATCTTAATTTGACTTATTATGTAGTGTAGACAAACCCTAGTGCTTCAGTGGGTGTTTACTTCCTGCTGTGGAGTCTACACATAGAACTCCTGAGATGAAAAAAAGGTAGCTGAACTGTGCACAGAGAGCTAGGGGTTGTTTTTGAATGTAAAAATTAGTGTATAAAAACAATCACATTCTACTTCTTTCTCTTTGAAAATTAGAAATTTACAATGACATGAAGTTATATCACTGCAATAAGTAATAGGAAACTCAGATTAGTGCCTATGTGTGGTATTAACTTTTTATATACTTTGTATACAAATAGAGAATTAATCATCTTCATACCCTGGTAAGTCTTTAGCAGCAAAAACTAATAGGTAGAAAAATATTCACTGAAGATGACAGATGGCAAAGGATGTCACAGGTTTGTATGCACACTTTATATTTTCTCCCTGGAGCAAGGGAGAGAAGCAAATACATACCCAATCTGTAAAAAGAGGCCTAGACAATTATAAAGGAGTCTAAGCTTGACCTTGATGCTAGGCTAAGATCTTAGAGATATTAATGAGGTATGAGATCACAAAACATCTGGGAAAATGTGAATTGACAAAAACGTGCCAGCATACCTTCTTAAAGGGTGAAACTTGTTTGTGGTCTGTCTGGGAGACTTATTTTGAGGAGCTAATGCAAAGAACAGATTGGAAAAAGCTGTGGATGCAGTCTGCTTGGATTTCCAAAAGATGTTTGACACAGTCCAGAAGACTGAATACATAAACTTAGCCCACATTTGCCTTGGGGGGAGGAAATTATTAAGTAAATGAAATGAGAAGTATTTATGTGTCAGGATGAAGCAGGTTAATGAGCAGATTTCATACAACAGAAGTCAGTGCAGAGGCCAATACCTTAAACTCTAAGCCTGTGATCCTGGGAATCCCGGTGTTTTCCTGGAACTGGCATGCAACCTTTCCCAAGAGCATCATGACCTTGCTGGTGGTTTCTTCCCCACATAAAGCTACATTTTATCATACCTTTGAGCAGCGGGAGAAAGCCATAGCATGATTACTTAGTGTAACCGTGGATAGGGGACAATGTGATTGAGAAGCGTGTACTCTCTTGTTTAGTTCTAGAAGCAAATTATTGCCACGGAGGAAGTTCAGCACAGAGAAACAAAGGTGATCCCCAGTCTAACATAAGTTGTGATGAAAAGTTAAGGCAATTTGTTTTATTTAAGAGGAATCCTCAAGGTGACCTGTTCACATTTTAATGGGATGAATAAATATAATCAAGATACATAGTCCAAGTTGGCATGGGGTATAGCAAGTGTGGAGGCAGGAAAAGGGAACAAGGGAATTTGTGTGCAGCCATCTTGGTCTTGTTAACAAGAGAGCAAGAGTCAGGCTAAGTCTATGGCCTGACAACGCGAGATCTGTAATTAGACGCTGCCTTCGCCTCTCGCCTCCATACGGAGATAAGGATAGAATGCTGACTCTGTTAGGGACCTTGAGATAAGGGGCATCTGGGTGGAACTAAATAACTGTTAGCCATTGGTGTTTGTAATGGGAAGGAGACTAATTGTTATTGTTATTATATTTAATAGACAGTATATATACTGCTTCATAATTGCTTGTATTCGAAGATCTGCCTCGGTGAGGGGGGGGACTCCCCCCCTGTCCGAACCAGTTTTTCCCTTGCTGCAGCTCGTAATAAAACTGCCTCTGGCTACTTGTTGCTTACAAACTCAGAGTGAGGACAATGTTTTCTTCCACAATTTGGTGCCGTGACTCGGATGGCAACGCCTGATTGAAGACAGCGACAGTGGCTGCAGACCATCCCCCTTCACCCCCATGGCGCCAAACGAGAGGTAAGAGACCTTTTGAAATCTCTACTGGGGTGTGGAGGAGGACTGCCTGTAGGGTCGTCTGCTTCTTGTGGGCTCACACCATCCGAACTTCTTGAATCTGCAACAAGGTCAGACGCAAAACGGTTCCGGGGAAGTTGTTTTGTTATCCCCGAGTAGGCCTAAGTTTACGCAGTGCTGGGAACTGCTGTGGTATTGGTGGTGCCGCCCCGGGTACGGGAAGAAGGTTGTATTGCGTCCGGACATAAGGCACCTAGGTTTATGCAGTGCTGGGAACTGCTGTGGTTCTGGGGGGAAACGTGTTGTTTGCCGCCCCTGGGGGGAACAGTGTTGTTTGCCGCCCCAAATATGGACAAGGTCCATAATGAGAGATGCATCTAAAAGTGGGAAAATTTCTGTGTGAAAAGCATGCTGAGTGTGAATGTAATGAGTGGAGTGTGAATGCCGCTGCCCAGGTCTCTGAAAAGTAAGCTGATTCCAGCCGCACCAGGGCTCTCCCACAAGGGAGTTCTGAATGCAAGGGGGGTCAGCCGAACCTCGAGACCGAGCAGATATGTGAGGGAGTGACGACTCCCCTTATTTCATGAGCTGCTGATAAGGTCTGACACTCTAGACCCAGCAGACCCCTTCTTTGGAGTGTGTAGATTTAGTTTCCTATAAGCCACTGAGCAGACGGGGAGTGGACAGGATGCTCCCCTGAATGACTAAAATGGATGGGTGTCAGTCTAAGCATACCCCCCCAGACCATTGAAAGGCACTCCTGCGTACTACATGTACGTGCATCATGGTCCAAGAACCTGTAAGCATTTGACAGATTGACAGAGAAAGAAATTAAAGCCCTGAGGGATGAGATTGAAGCTCAGAAAAGCAAAAATCCGCCCTGCAGTGAGAAATGTAACTTACACGCAAGTGCACAGCCTCTCCCAAGCTTAGGGGGGGGGGGGGAATTTGGCCCAACATTACCCCCTCTACTCCTTTCTATGCCCAGCCCTATATGGGCCCTTACCACACATTACTGAAGATAGAGAGGAGGCACAGAAGATAATTGAAAGGTATCAGATCTTCCCTATGGAAGAACGGGCTCTAGTTACAAATCTGTCCAATCCAAAGCAAAACACTGAGTTTTGGAATAGACTTAACAGCTTGTGGGAAGTATTCCTCCAAATTCTCAAGGAAGGAATGCCTGCTGACCAGCAAGCCATATTGGCCCTAGGCATTTTGGTTGGAAACATATACACGGAACACAACACAGGAGTAGGAAAGGGCTGCCAAGCAACTTTAGGAGACTCTCAAGCCCTTGTTAGCAAGTAGATAACTACAGCCTCTCTGGCTGGAATCACAGGCTACCCAAGGATGTTTCTCAACGCACAAGTGGGGGCCGTCCAGAAAAATAAACAGTTAAAACCTTTCCCTCACACACTGTTATAATTAGCTTGAGGGCGTGGGAGGACGTAACCTAAAAGCCACCCTAAAAGCCAACTAGTGGGAATTGAATTTGAAGATGTAATCACTAGAAGCTAAATCTGCCCTAACAAGGAGTCACATTCTGCAAAATAAATCTCCTTACAGAGCATGGTCGAGTGATCCACCCCAGAGTCAGCAGCATAGATCAACTGCTGCAGCATGGATGTTATGAAAACCCTATACTGAGAAGTTTAGAATTAGTAATAGCTGACTGCAATAATACACATTTGGATTTACCTATTGAAAAGAATTAGGAGGTGAGGGGGCTAATGGGAAAGCTCACCCTCCTTACCAAATTAATACTGGACAAACATGTGTCATTGGGAAGGGTCATTTAGCAGGAATCAGGACATAAGAAGGAATTAAGCGATTGTTTTAATATATGAAGGGAAACCTGCTTTAAAAACTGACTCCTTGTTTCTTGCAGCCTTTTTCAATAATCCAGGCAAAGAAACAATTAAATTTAATTATTTGACTACAGACACTTTTGTTAAATATTCAAAAGGAAAAGAAGGAATTCTATTGACACTTAACTGGTTAACTGTATACAGGCAGTCCCCGGGTTACGTACAAGATAGGGACTGTAGGTTTGTTCTTAAGTTGAATCTGTATGTAAGTCGGAACTGGCGTCCAGATTCAGCCGCTGCTGAAACTGATCAGTTTCAACAGTGGCTGAATCTGGACGCCAGTTCTGACTTACATACAGATTCAACTTAAGAACCCCAGGCATCCCCAAGTCAGCTGCTGCTGAAACTGATCAGCGGCTGATTCCAGGAAGCCCGGGGCAGGGGCTTCCTGTAGTCAGCCACTGGTCATTTTCAGCAGCTGCTGACTAGGGGACACCTGGGGCAGAGCAGCTGGGGTGCTGCTGGGTTGGTCCAGTGGCACCCAGAGCGGCGCTACGGGACCAACCGGCAGCGCCCCAGCTGCTGTACCACAGGCGTCCGGAGCAAAGCCGCGGAGTACGGGGGCAGCGGGACAGCCCAGACGCGCCGTGGCTATCCTGCTGCCCTCGGGCTCCGTGGCTTTGCTCTGCTTTGCTCCCCATCCCCCTGGTCTGCAGACCAGGGGGACGGGGAGAAAAGCGGCGGAACACGTGGGCAGCGGGACAGCCCAGACGCGCCGTGGCTATCCTGCTGCCCTCGGGCTCCGCTGCTTTGCTCTGCTCTGCTCCCCGTCCCCCAGGTCTGCAGACCAGGGGGAGGGGGAGCAGAGTAGAGCAGAGCAGCGGAACGCGCGGCCAGCTGACAGCCCAGACGCGTCTGGGCTGTCAGCTGGCCGCGTGCTCCGCTCTGCTCCCCCCCCCCATGGTTTGCAGACCAGGGGGGAGGGGAGCAGAGCGGAGCAGAGCAGAGCGGCAGAACGCGCGGCCAGCTGACAGCCCAGACGCATCTGGGCTGTCAGCTGGCCGCGTGCTCCGCTCTGCTCCCCCTCCCCCTGGTCTGCAGACCAGGGGGAGGGGGAGTGGAGCGGAGCAGAGCAGAGCGGCGGAACGCGTGGCCAGCTGACAGCCCAGACACGTCTGGGCTGTCAGCTGGCCGCGCGTTCCGCCGCCGCTTTGCTTCCTCTCCCTGGTCTGCTCGAGACCAGGGAGAGGAAGTGCCCCGTTCGTAACTGCGGATCCGACGTAAGTCGGATCCGCGTAACTCGGGGACTGCCTGTAAAAGAATGAAATCTATACATTCAATCCTTAAGGTTAAATTTACTCATTAAGAAAACAAATCTTTGTTTTAAGAATCCAAGCCCTGAAACTTCACTGTGTCTCTGTTCAAGGCTGAGTTGATAACACTTTTGGCTTGCTTTCAAATCCAACATTATATGTGAATACAGGCTGCCTGGCTATTTCAAAGGAATATAAAACACCTGTCCCCTCAAGTAAATTGTCCAAATATAAACAAAATATTTATAAGCACCCATTTAACAAAATTTAATGTCAATATTATTATTACTATAGTCTTAATAAGTAACACTGTATATGATTCTTTTCAGGAAAAGAAAAGCTTTTTGCTTGCTGGAACAATAACTAACCAACACCTTGTGCTAAGGAGAAAGCATTATAGCTTCACACATTAAGCCTGATCTGTGGTACAAGAGGGAAACTGAGGCATGCCACTGTTGGGGAGGGCTAGCAACTCTAGAGGTAATTCGAGGGAGTGGAAGGTCACGAGTACCGATGAAGCGCTCTTGTTCTCGTAAAGTTGTAGCTCACTCGCCCATGGAAGTGGTAAGGAACTAGCTGTAACCGATTCCCCTAACAGATCTTAGGCAGTATTTTAAGTTATAATGGACCACCCCGACGGGGGTAGAAATGTTTTCTTGTCTTTCAGATCATCAGAAAGTGCTGGTGCCAGCTGAAGAAAAACAACAACCAACAACAAAAAAAAACCATGGTTCCGTGTCATGACACAATAAGTTTCTGTTCTGTCCAAGTTTGTCTTGTGTGTCTTAATTGTAATACGTATTGCAAATATTGTTGTGTGTAGGATATTGTTTTAATGAAAGGATAATTTGAGTAAAGCAGAAGCATTAATTTAAACCAACAAAATTAATAATTGGGCCCAATCAATTGGCAACTTTAAAATTCAGTGAAAGGATAATAGTTTGGAAATTGTTTAGGATAGGAGAATGTTAACAATGTCTCCACAGGTGAACAAAAAAGGAAATGGAAGGAAGCAAGGAGTGCATCACGTGAACAGAAGGACTGGGAGTGGGGTACCAGCCCTCTCCCCCACCGGATTGGTTTTGCTTTAATGGCTACACAAATGAAATATTTAGCTTCTGTAAATTTGCACACCAACCATAAAAGAGGTTTGGCCAGAGATAATAAGAAATCTATAAGTAACAACATGGGCAAGTGGGACATCAGCATATTTAAGTAAAGATGCCCACAACAATGAGGAAACTAGTAACCTCACCATTTCAATAACAGCTGCTTGCCCTGCTACTCATTGGTGCCTGATGCCTTAAAAGGCCTCAAGAATTATGGAATTGCATGGGTTCCTATTAACAATTAAACATCTGTGAACCATGCTTGGTCCTATAAGAGAAACAGTGACTCTAGTCAACGTAACCTCCTTCAAGTCACATACTTAGAACAAATACACACTAATAGCAATGGGGAATACATGGCCTTGGGCCACCCCTCATTCACATAATTATTTTGTTTATTGTAACAACATGAACACTACAAGGACAAGGAATACACAGTCCTCCAAGTTAAAGTTTGTATGGAATATTGTGGGAAAGAAGCTAAACACTAACATTAGGCCACTGAAGTTGGACCTACTGACTCCCACTGGGGCTTACCACTTAAAGCCCAGACAAAGGTAACCCCTGAGGCATGGCTGTCATTTGTTAAACAATGGCCATTGCTAACTTGCCCTCATTTGGATATTATTAACCAGGTCCTTGAGGACAAAATAGAGCCTCCCAATTGTGCATGAACAGACCTGTCCCAGAACCAGGACAACTGTCACTGCTCCTTACCTTGGTGATGTTCCACACTGGTATAGACCAGCTGTGTGCTAGACTGGCTAATCAAATTGGCAAGTGCCTGATTAGGCAATGAAGGGGCTTAGCAGATACCATCACAGATTGGTTTGGGCCCGGAAACTCTCTCAGCAACACTTATGTCATAGCCCAGAAATTGTATGAGAATCCAGGCTGGTAGATGCAGTAATATCCAGTGCCCGTAAAGGCCTAGACACCAGCCAAGCCAACCGATTGATCCTGAATAGTTTGAAGGATCTGTCCAGCTCTGTGTCCATTTCACTAAACCTAACCAGATATTTGGACCAGAGCCTAATTGGATTGTTAATTAATGGAACTAAATTAAAGGTATTAGAAGGCCAGTATTGAAGAATAGGATAGCTTTAACCACCCAGCCCTTATGGTGGTGAGTCCCCATCTCCTCCGTGCCTACCCATGGGAGTGGGGAAGTAGAGAATCCATGAGGACCCAAAGGCCCACCTGGACAGGCCATAATATAACCATTTGTTTTTGGCCCCTCTGGGGATTCCTCACTCAGATCAGATCAGAATGGTAACCTCCCTGCCTGTACCAAAGCAGGAGCATATAGATAGATAGAGGGCATCGCTTATTCTGAAGGTGTGGGAGCCTCCCTATACCCAGGGATTGTTGCATCCACTTGGATAAGGAAATTTTATGTACCTGCCCATTTAACATCATGACGAATCTGCCTAGGTTTGATGTGGTTGTCTCAGAGAAACAAAAACATCGAGCTGGTCCAAATAAACGGTACCTACTGGTGTTTGACTACCCAGACAGATCACTCCATCCTGCCCCTCTACATGTCCGTCTGTGTGTATAACAGCCGCTCACCGGATGATCCTGACCGTTGATGGAATGCGGCTCTATCGCACTTCGGCAGTGATGAGTAACCTAACATGAGATTCTGAGTGGCACGGCGGAAGTAAGTACCTAGAGGAGGGTTTACTGGCCCTGCTGGCAAAGATCGAGGAGTTGGTGGCCAATGCCCAAAGATATATCGGGGCTGGCCGTCTGAGGTACACACAGATAGGGAAACACCGTGGACCATGCCAAACACCTACCTCTGCAGCACTCAACCAGGCAGTAGAGGTCAAACCTATAATCATGGGCAGCGCCAGTAAGGCGATGAAATATCTTAAAGATGGAGTTGAATAGTGTGTGTCAAATTATGTGGGAAGTTTTGATTTTAACATTTATAACAGTGCTGGTGCTGTACTCATACTTCCAGAGTAAATTAAAACCCCTTAAATTGTATTTAACCTGGTGGGTTAAGGAGAACCCCAAAGTCAAGAGAAAGGAACTATAGGAGTAAACTGAGGCAGTCCATGGTATCTTGCTGAGAACTGACAAGCTCAAAGTATTAGGCCAGCTTGGGAAGTAAAACAGTTCGTTACTGTGACCCTAGTTCCCCTGGCAACCACATTCCAAAAGAGCCTCACTTTGATAAGGCTGGTACCAAACAACTAAACAACCATGCGGGATTGTTTTTACAATTTGCTTTATTCCTAGGAAATAACCTTGGTTCCAAAGGAGCTAGCTGGCTTTTAGCTCAGAGAATAGAGACTCGTATGTCCATCAGCAAAAGACTGCTCTAGAAAGACCTTTACCAAGTTTTGCTAACCACCAACACCGCTATGAAGTGCCAAGAATTGACTGTTGGCCAATGCTTCTCACTGCAAAAAGATCCCTCCATCTCGAAATGATCCTACCCCGATTGCTGATAAGCCTCTCTCTTCTGGTCCTGCTTTCCTACCTGCTGGACACCAGAAGAACCAAAATATTACAGGGTGATGTGCTGGTAACCTCTCCCCTGCATGATGCTGAACCACGACTGTTTCAAGAAAACAAAGAGGAAAAGTCCACTTCTCTGACATCGACAAAAGCCTGTAGTCTAGACGTACCCTAAGAACTGACCTTGGTGAAAGAAGCAAAGTACTGTATATTGCCAAGGAGAAACTTGTGGTAGTGGTTTGGGTTTCTCCCTTTGATCTGGACTCTGTGCTTATGGACAGGTACCATCAGCATGTACCTGCCCTCCCTAATTTGGTTACTAATTATGATATGTTGTATGATGTTACTAAAATTATAGAACAGCCCCATCATAGAATTATATTGGGGATATTAATGATTATATTGCTTTTGCTTATTAAAAGTTTCATATTTGATTGTTGTTGTAAAAGATGTAGTAATAGAAATAGCTTTTATGTTTGTACTAATTATGTAATGTTTAATGACAATAAAGGTTTAGAAAGATAGTTGTGCTGTAAGCACAAAAGGGGGGATTGTGGAGGCAGGAAAAGGGAACAAGGGAATTTGTGTGCAGCCATCTTGGTCTTGTTAACAAGAGAGCAAGAGTCAGGCTAAGTCTATGGCCTGACAACGCGAGATCTGTAATTAGACGCTGCCTTCGCCTCTCGCCTCCATACGGAGATAAGGATAGAATGGTGACTCTGTTAGGGACCTTGAGATAAGGGGCATCTGGGTGGAACTAAATAACTGTTAGCCATTGGTGTTTGTAATAGGAAGGAGACTAATTGTTATTGTTATTATATTTAATAGACAGTATATAAACTGCTTCATAATTGCTTGTATTCGAAGATCTGCCTCGGTGACGGGGGGGACTCCCCCCCTGTCCGAACCAGATTTTCCCTTGCTGCAGCTCGTAATAAAACTGCCTCTGGCTACTTGTTGCTTACAAACTCAGAGTGAGGACAATGTTTTCTTCCACACAAGTAATCAAAAAACCCAAAAACAAACCACATCCCCAACCCTGTCCCCCAACAAACAAACAACCCTAAATATATAAAGCTGAGAGTAAACAGGTAACTCAGCAGTGCTAAGTACGGCATAATGAATGAAAAAGAAAATTAAAGCAAATTGTATAAATAAATTCAAGAAGCACTTGAACTTTCTAGAGAAGGTGTGGTTAACATGAATCAAAGCAAAGCTAGATGGTTTTTAACTCACTTCTAACATTTCTGATGGGCTTTTGCAATAAATGCTATGGGAAATCTTCAGCTCTCTTAGACTGTGGCATAAATCTAGATTTACTCTATTCAGGACTAATTGACATGGGAATTTGACCTTTAGTTTTAAAGTTGTATAAATGTATAAACAACAGTTTATCTTCAATTGTATACTGTAATCACCATGTTGGTCCAGATTCAGATGCTCAAACCAAAACTGAGTAGTAACTCAGTCCTTGAGTAGTAGCACACCACTCAGGCACTATGGGAATGTTTACACTACCACCCTAGTTCGAACTAGGGTGGTAGTGTAGACATACCCTATGAAAGGTGTAAAGCACTAGCTAAGGTGAGTAAAAGTATCAAAATCTGTCCTACTAGCTTTAGCCAGCACTCTACTTTTTTGTGCATTTTCTTTCTGGCAAGATCCCTTTTCACCTTGTTTTCATTGTCTTCTGAGTTTACTATCTTTTTAAAAATCTGTGTCTGCCTTTCACTTCCTGTGTAGGTAACTGGGATTTATGCATATACCTAATGAAATGTGACAGCTTTATAGTTTTCTGGTCCGCATTGACATCACGATTAACACCATAAACTGTCTATCTTTAAAGTTTGCTCAGCATGAGTACAAAATTAATATTACTGCTACTCCATCTTTCTTGTATTGTGGCTCATCAGATAAATCAATGTAAAATATACCACTTTAATAAATAAGGGGAGATACATGAAAGATCATAAAGTAAATGAATTGAGACATAACATATTTTTCATGTAAACTATAGGACAGAATAGACTTTCAATAGTGACAACGGCATTTTTCCATTACTAGGTGGAAATGGCAAAATTGTCAATAAGAAAAGGCAGAAGTGTTCAAAAATTACTTGTTTTCTATATATGGGGGGGTAGGGTGAAAGCTAGATGAGTTATGGTGAAGATTGATTGAAATACTGTGCATTTCAAGAATAAATAAGGAGGATGTGTTCCAAGCTACACCACTGATGCAGCTCAAGAGTGGGAATGTGGCCAATTCATTTTGAAGAACTGCAGTTACAGGCAAATACATTTAATTTCCCTGTGCATTTCTTATAACACTGCAAATTGTCATCTCAAGCTGGTGAGCAAGCCAGGAAGTTCTACTTATTAACAATGCTTTTTTGTTGGCAAAACTGGCTTATTCTGGAGAACAACTAGGCTGTTTAGTTTCTCTCCAAAATAGTTTTCATTGTGGATAATGCCAGAAACACATGTTGTGCCATTATACTTGGAAACAAGCAAGTTTATATTTACAATTAGAAATAGAATAAAGAGTTCATTGTTGAAATTACCAAATTAGTAACAAATACTAGCTAAATGTAGCAAATTTAGCTAAAAGATTTATTAGAATGTCAAAGAAAGTGAGAGCTAAAAGCAAGGATTATAATATGGTTCATGAAACAAGACAGAAGAGGTATGTCTAGGCATCATTTATGAAGAATGAAGAAATAACAATGAGTTGAAAAAGGCATAAAATTGAAAGATTGCATTGTGAAACTGATTACATTTGTAATCTTAGACATTTAGATTCAATTGTGGGTTAGTAGTGCATCATACCAAAACATTGTGCTTATCAGAATTTGGAAAATGTTGAATTTGAACTTTCGTGTGGTGTGTTCTGGATGGGAGCTGGATGCATGCAGAACACACCACATGATCCATCGTCTATAGCCAAGCCCTTCGATACAACCGCATCTGCTCTAATCCCACTGACAGAGACCAGAAGCTTCAGGATCTCTACCAAGAATTTATAAATCTCAACTACCCACCCAGAGAAATAAAAAAGCAAATTGAAAGAGCCAGACGAATATCTAGAAACCATCTACTTCAAGACAGACCCAAGAAAACCAACAATAGAACACCACTTGTCATCACCTACAACCCCCAACTTAAACCTGTCCAACACATTATCAATAAACTACAGCCTATATTGGAACAGGATACCATACTCAAAGAGGCTCTGGGAGACAGACCCATAGTCTCCTATAGACAACCACCTAACCTCAAGATGATTCTTACCAACCACCACAGGACATACCACACTAATACCAACCCTGGTACCTTCCCTTGCAACAAACCCCGTTGCCAGCTTTGTCCACATATTCATTCTGCTGATACCATTATTGGACCTAACCAAGTGAGTTATAAGATCAAGAACACATATTCCTGCGCATCCAGAAATATAATCTATGCTATCATGTGCCGAAAGTGTCCGTCTGCTATGTACATTGGACAAACATCTCAGACACTTCGCCAAAGGATTAATGCCCACAAAACAGATATCAGACAAGATCACAAAGAGAAAACAGTTTCTTGCCACTTTAACCAGAAAGGACACTCTCTAAATGACTTAGCCACCTGCATTCTGCTACAAAGACCTTTTACATCTGCACTTGAAAGGGAATCCTCTGAACTGTCATTCATGTTAAAATTCGACACTTGCCAACAAGGACTTAACAAGAATTTGAACTATCTCACCCATTACCAAGACAGTTTCCCCAATTATCACCTGTAATACCATTAACTCACAAACATCCCACTCTCCCTACCTTTAATATCAGCAATTCACAGACACTTTCCTTCCTTCCTTCCTCCCTCCCCCCCCCCCCCCGCATCCCCCTTCTGTTCTGCAATGTGATTTGTCCTTTTCATATTTGTTCATTTTTTTTAATTGTATCCTTTGGTATATATGGTTGTGACTACTTTCTTCCACTATTTGATCTGAGGAAGTGGGTCTGGCCCACGAAAGCTCATCATCTAATAAACCATCTTGTTAGTCTTTAAAGTGCTACATTGTCCTGCATTTTGCTTCAACTACCCCAGACTAACACGGCTACATTTCTATCATTAAGAAATAGGTTTAGTTTGATATGCTCAAAAACATATTTAGCGTTCTTATTTGAAACTGAAACCTTCTTTGTTTGATAATTTTCACTAATGTCTTAGCTGAATGTCACAATTCTCAGCCAAACCACATTAAGAAAACTGAAGACTAAATTCTATCCTCAGTTAAGCCTGTGAGGTCCCATTGAAGCCAGATTAAATATGTTTAAAGTTATCTGGAAAAAAAATCAAGTGGCCAGACCAACACAGATGGTTTCAATATCTTTAATATGAAACTTATGATTCAAGTAGATCCAGAAAAAATATTTTTTGGATTTTTGAAAAGTACTTGAGAGGGAGACAGTGTTATATTTAAAAAAAATCCAGCTGGTCCGAAAATCCCTTTGATATTCAAGCTGGCCTCAAAATAAACTAACCTGAAGTTTGCTGTCACCATCTGTACTGGTACAATACACTACAAAATAAGTTTGCTTTGTGACTAAAGCAGTACTCCATTCCATCAGAATGCTGCTTATTCCTCGTACTCCTTGTCATCATGGGAAAGACATTCCAAGGACTGTTGTGTTTATTCTAAGCTGTATCCCAATCAGTTTTGTTATGGTAATTTGGCAGGGAGAAGACAGTTTTGTAACATCAGTGTCTAAAAGTATCTTTCAAGAGTCCTGCCAATGTCAAGTTTGCCATTTCTCTGGAGAGAAGAAATTTAGAGCTTCCCCATACCCATGAAATTGTTAATTTTATTCCCTTCTCCTTTTTAGGTGCTACTCAGGTGCTTCTGAGTGATGGCCATGTGATCCTTATCTCTGCTAAACTCTGTCAAATTTACAGTTTTTTAAAAGAAAAATTTCTACTCATTAGAAAGCTGCATGAAAGAACTACAAGACTCACCAAAATCCTTTAAAATTCAAGTTATGCAACCCATGCCATCTACAACCTGTCATGTACATGTCATCAGTGAAATGCTGTCCATCTAACATGTGCAACATAAATACACATCAAATACAAATATGTTTTCTTCAAGGGTCCACAAATATTGACACTTAATTATTTTCAATGAACTGTAAAACAATAACTTCCATGATTTTATTCTGGATTAAACAAAATATTACAGGTCAGTGTATGTCTACATTGCATGCTTCTTTTGGAATAAGCTATTCCGGAAGATATCTTCTGGAATACCTTATTTCAAAATAGCGCATTTACACACAAAAAGTGCCGTGAAATAGTGAGTTGCTACTTCGAAATAGAGCATTCACACTGATTGCACACTATCTCACACTTAAGGCCACCTGGAACCAGTTCAGGCAGGGCATTTGATCAGTAGTGACTTCCTGGAGCTGCTGCCTATACAGCCATTTCTCAGGTTCTTCTGCTTGCTTGCCAACCTCTCTGAGGAACAGCCAAGCATTTGCATTGTGTGCTTTGGTTGTCCTGCTTTTGGACACCACACCACACCCTGCTATGGAGCTGGAGCTGCCTCTGAGCATGCAACGGCTCCTGACTGTTGTGCTTCAGTTTCTGCAGCAGTTTCTGCAGGCTGCCCTTCTGGCCCTGTGGGAACATGACCTAGAGCTGCTTAAGGAGACCCTCAAAATGTGTCTGGGAGTGCAGCTCTTTCAGATGTGGTGCTCCACTTCTGGTGGCTGGTCACCAGTTCCGATTGGTGGGACTGGCTCAGCATGGAGTGGCGGGATGAGCAGCAGTGGCTCCAGAAGTTCTATATGAAGGTGATGTTCCTGGAGCTATGTGCTTGGCTCACCCCTACCCACACATGATGGGACAGGCAAATGCCATCCCCTTGGAGAAGTGGGTCACCATCATGCTCTGGAAGCTCACCATAGGAGGCAGCGCCTGGGGTGTTTGTGGGGTGAAGTTGGGGGAGGGCTTGGGGACCTCACAAGGTCTCTGGCACCCCCTTTGAGTCTCTGTTTTGTTTGTTTGTTTCTTTCCTTCTGCAGGTAGCGAGGACCATCACCACCATCCTGCTGCATAGTGTCATTTACCTGGGTGACATGAACCCCACTGTTGCTGGCTTTGCCGCCATGGACTTCCCCAACTGCGGAGGGCTATTGACAACACCCACATCCCCATCAGGGCCCCCGACCACTGGGCATCACAGTACATCAATTGCAAGGGATACTTTTCCATGGTCCTGTAGGTCCTGGTCGACCACTGCAGCCAGTTTATGAACATCTTCATTGGTTGGTTTGGAGGGCATATGACGCCTGCATCTTCAGAAACTCTAGCCTCTTCCACAAGTTGGAGGCTGGCACTTTCTTCCCTGAGCACAGCATCAGGGTTGGGGACGTGGCCATGCCACTGTGAATTGTGGAAGATGTGGTCTACCCTCTCATGCCGTGGCAAATGAAGCCCTACACCGGCCACCTTGACCCCAACAATGACTGCTTCAATGCTTGCCTGGGGAGGACCTGCATGCAGACAGAGTGTGCCTTCAGGCATCTGTAGGCAAAGTTCAGGTGTCTCCTGCCTCACTTGGATATGGGGGACAGAATATCCCTCAGGTGGTGTCCACATGTTGTGTGCTACACAACATAGTGGAGTGGAATGTGGAGGCCTTCCTTCCAGTGTGGTGGGGCAAAGGATGTCCAGGAGGGAAGGGCCTATGAGCAGCGACACACAGCTGCCATTTGCCAGGCCCATCAGGAGGGAGTGAGAATCTAGGAGGCCCTGAGGGACAGTTTCTCACAAAGACCCCACTAGGGGCCTGTGCCTTGCCCCTCTCTGCCTTTCCTCCAACAACCCCTCCCATCCCCTTTTTCCCCTGTCTCCCCTGCAGACACAATAAAAAAACTGTTTGGTTGATAAAAACAGAAATGTGTTGTGATTTATTAGGGATAGAAGTAGCTTGGAAGGATGAGGGCTGAGAACCTTGGAGGGCAGAGGAGAGGCTCAGGGCTTGGGCTCGGAGTGGCATGTGGCGCATGGCTTGGGTGCTTCCTCCACCTCATTTGCAGGGACCTCGGTGACCTCGTGTGTGTGTGTGTGTGTGTGTGTGTGTCTGGGGAGGCTATGGGGATAAGCAGGGGTGGGGGTGGGGAGGAGGCTGGAGCAGGGTCAAGCATGGAAGGGGGAGCAGGACCTGGAACTGGGGCAGGGGCAGGAGCAGGCACTGGCTCCGGGTGAGTCAGGAGTGTCTGGACAGTCACGTACGTGATGCGTCCCTGCTGCAGCAATTCCATCCATGTGTCTGTCCGCCACTGCATGTTGTCCTCGATCTTTTGGGCCTGCGTCTCCTGCATGTTCCAGAGGGTACGTCTGTGTAAAGCTGTAGTCCAGACATACCCAAAGTGTGGAGACGTGCTCCCTCATCAGGTCCTCCTGGGCCTTCCGGCACTTGCGGCTCCCCTGGGTCGGGCAGCTGGCTTAGCCTGTTCCACTGTCATGGCTGATGCGGCTGGGGACAATAAAAAGAGATGGTCAGTCATCCCTGGAGACACTGTCCATGAAGCTTTGGCCTCATCTGTGAGCTGGTCAGAGGAAGGTGATGTCCTGGGAGCAAGGCCATGTGTGGCCTGGACAGCGGGCCCTTTCTTACACCCACCCACGCATGTCCAGGGGACAAGCGGGCATGGGAAAGTGCCAGACACACTGGGACACAATAGGCGGGGGGGGGGGGGGGGGAGGCCTCGAGCTGCCTGGCCTCCAATCAGTGTCTTTCCCCTTGGGTTGACATCCCAAGGGGAGAGACCTTGTATCTCTGACTGCTGGGGGGATGGAGGCGAGGGTGTAGGGGTGTGTGTGTGAGCCTTACAGCACTGTCCCCGGGAACGGGTCCTGCCTCAAATGTGCAGGCATGCCACTCCAGTGTGTGTGTGTGTGTGTGTGTGTGCGCGCGCGCGCACGCGCGTCCTTGTCCCCAGCCTCTATCTAGTGGTGGCTCATGGTGGGAAGATGTTTCTTCCCTTCCCCCTCCCACCCCGCGGGTCAGAGTGTGCACAGCCTCCCCAGAACCTGTGAGCAGGAACCCACGGGTGCTCTGGTGCTGCCCTCTCGGGCTACGTGGTGCAGACTGGTGCTGCATGTGCATCTGAGAAGGCCGAGTGATGACTGCACCCGAGCCCCTCAGCGCCCGCCGCCGCACTCTGTTTGTGAGAGAAAACTAAGATCACTCACCTGAAGATCCTTCTCCAGCCTCAGAGGATGCTTGGGGCATATCCAAACCGTGGAGTACCAGCTCCAGTGTGAGCATGGTCACCATGCTAGCTGCATCCTCCTCCTCCTTGTCCTCCTTTCCTCGTGGGCTGGGAGCTTGGGTGACAATGGACATCTCCAGCCACAAGTCTGCTACCAGAGGTGGGGAAGGGGCTGCAGTGCCGCCCCCCCCCCCCAGAATGCAGTGCAGGTCTTCAAAATAGGGGCAGGAGTGGGGTTCTTCCCCAGAGCGTGAGCTGCGCTCCCTTGCCCTGATGTAGGCCTGGTGGAGCTCTTTCACCTTACTTGGGACCTGCTTCTGGTTCCAGGTATGGCCCTTGGTGATCAGGCTATCAGCCATCTGGCCATATATATTGATGTTATGCCATCTTGAGCGGAAATCCTGAAGGTTCTCCTCCTCACCCACACCTTGATGACAGCCAGCATCTCTGCCCTAGACCAGGATGGTGTGCATCTGTTGCAGCTCCTGGCAGGCTCCTAGGAGCCCTCTGTGTGCTCCCTGGGACAGTCAAGGGGCTCTTGGAGGGCTTGAGGGTCTGCCATAATGGCCAGACATCAGACACTGGAAGCTGCGGTGTGGCTGGAATCTGCGAGGGTCAGGTTCCTGCTACAACCCTTTCCCCTGTGTCTGCGTGGAAAGGAACTATAGAGTCCTGAGGAGTGTGAATAGAGTGGCCAGCAGGGCACCTGTGGGATTTCCTGGAGGCCCCTTTTTTCAACAAAACTCCCTGTGCTGTGATCACACACGCACTCTTCTAAAATAACTATTTTGGAAAAGGCCTTATTCCTCATGGAATGAGGTTTACCAATGTCAGAAAAAGCCCTCTGTTATTTCAATTTTCTTTCGAAGTAATGGAATTGCTGTGTAGATGCTAGCATTGTTATTTCCGAATAATGTCTGTTATTCTGGAATAATGGTGCAGTGTAGACTCACCCTCAGACAAGATGTGCCAAGAGGAGAGGAAAAATTTAAAATGCATAAAACTATCTTATACTTGTCCCATTTGTCAGCGCAATAAAAGTATGAATGATGTTCTTTAGAGCTTTTTAAATTAAAAAAATTCAGAACTAGCTATGTATTATTCATAGTGGCTGCATCTAGACTGGCAAGTTTTTCCACAAAAGCAGCTGCTTCTGCGGAAAAACTTGCCAGCTGTCTACACTGGCCACTTGAATTTCCGCAAGAACACTGATGATCTCATGTAAGATTGTCAGTGTTCTTGCGGAAATACTATGCTGCTCCCATTCAGGCAAAAGCCCTCTTGTGCAAATGCTTTTGTGCAAGAGGGCCAGTGCAGACAATGCGGTATTGTTTTGCGCAAAAAAGCCCCGATCGCGAAAATGGCAATCGGGGCTTTCTTGCGCAAAACCGTGCTTTTGCGGAAAAGCGTCCGTGCCAATCTAGATGCTCTTTTCTGCAAATGCTTTTAACGGAAAAGCTTTTCAGTTAAAAGCATTTGCGGAAAATCATGCCAGTCTAGACGTAGCCTATGTGTACAGGCAGTGTTAAAAATACTGGACTTGATTCTGATATCAGTTGCACCAACATAAATAGTGAAATATAGGGAGTTAGATCAAAGAAAAAACTGGTATGATTAGAATCAGACCTGTTATTGGTTGGGGATAAACTTAAAGCAAGGATGCCCGTGGAACACGCTAGTTTTTCTGCACACAGAAGGAAAGCTGAAGCAACTTGGCAAATGCTTTTTGGGGCAGAGACTTCAAATGTATTTCTATAGCAGCTGACACAGAGAGGCTTCAATGCTGACTGAGGTTCATGGGTGCAATGGTCATATAAATAAATAACAATACATTATAATTATGAATCCCTAACTTGACTGATGGGAAGAGTAAGTATAATGTGAACTTAAAGCTAGATTTAACAGCAGCTATATAGGTTGGCACAGCTTTGAAGTTTGAAGTTATGTTCAGGCTCAGGTTGAGCAGTACCAGGGCTAGATGAAAGACAGGATGGGGTTGCAAACAATTTGAGGGAATTGACTGGAGATGTGCAATCCTGGAAGAGAGGTACTGACTGTCATAACCATGTGGGCTGACCAGCAACCTGGGGACTAAGGGGTTAACTATGTCTCCTGTCTCTAGCCACGTATCTGGTCGGCCAATAGTAATGCAGGTAGGGATTTCAAATTGGGACAAAGGAATTTCTATTTTTTCCCACCTTTGTTTGAGTCAGAGCTTCCAAGTAGCAGGAAGATGGGAAGGCCTGTCTGTCTCCAAGAAAAGTCTTCTTACAATGTGTCAGTAGGGCAAAGTTTAGCTAGTCCATCAGGTTTTATTTGTTTTCTGGTTTGGGAATGTGGAAATGATGTTTGCTATTAAAAGTGGTTTGTCTCTCTTTTGTGATTAAGTTTTGAGGCCATGAGCTCCATAATATACCTCATGAGTATATTAATTGGTGGCTCTTTTGCATCTAGTCACTATGCTTTCAACTATGATTTTGTTTTGATAATAAACGTTTGTTTTTCTTCTAATTAACCTGGTATTGGGTCATTTTGGTGTCCTAGTTTTACCTGTAAGGTCTGGCCGTCTGGCTGGCTAACAAGTCAGCTACCACAGACTGCAGCTCATTCTTCTCTTTTCTTTTTCAAGTTCTTTGGAGAAAAAGAGCTTGAGGTACCCCTGAGGTTTTAGGGAGGAGGTTTCTCAAGTGATCTCTTCCTTGGTTTGCTTGGGGAACCAGAGTGGGGAACAGCCTTGACAGGTACTTAGAACGTAACAGCTATTGTGTCAGAGTTTAAGGACATCTTCAAATGGGTTAGTCACTTCAGGGGATGGGAGTGAAATGGCTGAGCAGTTTCATGCAGATTCTGGACCTAGCTGAAGTATACATGCTGCAATGAAGACCTTGAATTACAAAAGTGTTTAAGAACCCTTCTTCATACAACTTCAAAAAACAATATCTGTTGAAGTTGAATACAGCTCTCCATCAGCTGACTATCGCGTATAAGGATTACAATTTATGACGAAGAAATCTCTCTTTTTTTGGTCAATTTATCCCCCACTACACACCATTTTTGGGTGCTTACAATTTGCTGTTTTTGAATTTGAGATTCAACCCCATCAAATTTAGAATGTGGACTTTTTGGGGGGAGGGAGTACAATTTTAACTGATTATTGCACAAAAACTAATCAAAATAATCTGAAAACTAGAAATGATCAGAAAATTCAAATTTAATCTGGAGATTATGTGCTGAGATTGAAGTCTCACTTTAAATGCAAAATTTGCTTTAAAGTAACAGATGAAATCTCCAAGTCCTCCACTTCCATGATCAGGATTCAGAAATGACTACCACAAGGAAAAGAGTAAATTTTGCATGGAGCAACATATTGTATGAACCCTGAATAAAATCTGCATTTCCATCATTCTGAAAGTAACACTGGTATTTTTATTAATACCAATTGAAGGACAAACCCTTTATTTCTTCTATAAAATGGATCATTATTCTGATCAGGTTAATTTGGCATTTCACAGTTATTTTTCTCAAATACTTGTTATTTTGCACTTGTTTTTAGAGGGTAGATTTAACCTTACATTTGATTTCATTTGTTTTATTTATCCACTCATTGCAATAATTCCTATAATTCCACTCTACTTAGTCATGGGACTATCATTTTCCCCCTCGTTTTTGTGATACTGTTTTCACCTGTGTGTTAGAGCTCTTATTATGCTATGATCTTTGCTCTTGGTATTGCATGACATTTAGGCAAAGTTAATCCTTGCAGTAAAGAACAATAATATGACAACAGGTTGCAGTAGTCTTCCTTATACTCTGATCTTAACTCTATATTTATTGTTAGTTCTAGACAAAGTTGTTCCTTTTATCTAGTTGCATATTTCCCTTCCATGGTACTCACATCATCATTGCAAACCTTTGTAATTGTGTAACTCACCATCAGGGCGGCCTATGGGGGAGGGGCAAAGGGGCCTGATGATTTAAAAAGGGCCTGGGGCTTCTGACTGCCACTGCTGCTATGGAGATAACAGAAGCTGCCAGAGCCTCGGGGTCCTTTAAATTGGATGCTGGAGCCCCAATTGCTGGAGCACAATCTGTGGCACTGAGGGCTGGCTGGGGATGGCTAGCCCTGCCCCTTCTGACTGTGGCTCTGCCCTTTCAAGGGCCTGGAGATGGGCCCTCCCCCTGCACCTTGCCAAGGGCCCCAGCAAGTCTGTTGCCAGTCCTGCTCATCAAACAGGAAAAGCAGCATTAATTAAGGTACAGAGCTCATCCTGCACACAACATGGCCTAGTGAAGGCATTGCTTATCTATTCTATAGCAGCATTAAATGACAGAGACCTTTGTCACTCCCTCCATGAAGGGGAAGCCTGCCACATGAAATCCTACATTGGCTTGGATTCTGGGGTGAAGGGGATCACAATTCCTAACAAGGAGAAACTACGCACTTTATGCTATCTGGTTCTAAAGGGCAACAATTCGTAAACATAAGCAAGGGATCCTCATACTGCTTGGCTGGGCTTGGGTTAGCCTTAAAGGATGCATACAGCTGTTTATTATAGATGCATATATTACCTTTTAAAATGTAAGCCTGGCACTCATTTGTGTGTTTCCTGATGGAAAATAATTCTCTTACTTCTTTTCTTAGTCAATAATTTTTGTTAGTTTTATTACATGATTGCTACAGGAGTTGTCTTTGGTTTGAGATCTGAGTACAAAAGACCTGGGGTAAGTGACTGGTCCCTTTGGACTGTGAGTAACCTGAATATTGTGATTTTTGGTGTGTCTGTCTGTCACATAGTCTAGCTTACTAGAGGAAATGCCTAAGGGGTCTGTCTATGACTCCATATTAAGACTGTTATGGTGCTTTAGGAGTTCACAGTAGTTACTGGACTGGAAATCTACTTATAGAACAGTTTGGGGTTTTCACACTGGCACTCATGGTCAGGAGCTACTCCAGACAGTGAGTGCTTTTCAAAATATTCTTGGTAGCCACATAAATGTCCAGTTGTTGTTGAAGGAAGTTTTAAATAACAGAGTTAAAATTTTTACCAATTTCTTCAATGATTTTGTCTCAAGCTCTATTGTTTTTACTCAGAGTCCCAGCTTTTTGCTGAGATACTAGAATTATAATAATAGGCTGCTGCTCTCCTCTGCCATTTTAGGGCTCATTGTCCTTGGTAAATAATTAAGACACTAATGATAGACATTGTATATCAAACATTTTTGCTCATGTGACAGACTACATAAGAGTTTCATTAGTATTAGCATGTAAAATATATTACAAAAGATGCCCTTTAGATTTGCTTCTCACTATATACCAAAGAAGAAACATATATTAATAAGAAGAATGGTTGCAGAATTAATGGTTTTCAATTTTTCCTTCATTAAAGTTTGAAATCATTATGAGAATCAAATAATAGTTTTAAGATTTAACATTAATTTAACACACTAATACATATCCAAGGCTCCTTCTGTAGCCTCTCTTTTTGGTCCTTTGATTTTCTTTGATGTCTGTTTGTGAATGTGATTGGACTGATCCATCCTGCAGTCAGTTTCATTAGTGATAGACATGTTCTCAGAGAGTAGTTATTAATGGTTCATAATCATGCTGGAAGGGCATAACAAGTGGGTTCCACAGGGATCTGTTTTGGGGCTGGTTCTGTTCAATATCTTCATCAATGATTTAGATGATGGAATAGAGAGTATGCTTATTAAGTTTGAAGATAATACCAAACTGGGGGGGGGGGGGGGGTTTGCAAGTGCTTTGGAGGATACAGTCAAAATTCAAAATGATCTGGACAAACTAGAGAAATGGTCTGAGGTAAATGGGATGAAGTTTAATAAGGACAAATGTACTTCACTTAGGAAGGAACAATGAGTTTCACACATAACAGAATGGGGAGCGATTGTCTAGGAAGGAGTACTGCAGAAAGGGATCTAGAGGTCATAGTTGATGACAAATTAAACATGAGTCAACAGTGTGATACTGTTGCAAAAAAAGCAAACATGATTCTGGGATGCATTACCAGGAGAGCTGTGAGAAAGAAACGAGAATTCATTCTTCCCCTCTACTCTGTGCTGATTAGGCCTCAACTGGAGTATTGTGTCCAATTCTGGGCATCACATTTCAAGAAAGATGTGGAAAAATTGGAGAAGGTCCAGAGAAGAGCAACAAAAATGATTAAAGGTCTAGAGAACATGAGCTGTGAGGGAATAATGAAAGAATTGGGTTTGTTTAGTTTAGAACAGAGAAGACTGAGAGAGGACATGATAGTGTTTTTCAAGAATCTAAAAGGGTGATATAAGTTGTTCTCCTTGGCATCTGAGGATAGGGCAAGAAGCAATGGGCTTAAATTATAGCAAGGGAGGCTCAGGTTGGACAGTAGGAAATGCTTCCTGTCAGGGTAGTTAAACGCTGGAATAAATTGCGTAGGGGGGTTGTGGAGTCTCTATCACTGGAGATATATAAGAGCAGGTTAGACAGACATCTATCAGGGTACATCTACACTAGCCCCCTAGATTGATCTAGGGAGGCTAATGAGGGAGACCAAAATTGCAAATTAAGCCCGGGATTTAAATATCCCACGCTTGATTTGCATGTTCCTGGCCAGTCGCCATTTTAGAAATTGACTAGCCCGAAGTAACTGCCCACGTCTACACGCGGCAGTGAAACGGGATTCTGATTTAAAGTCCTAACTTAAATTAGCTGGTATTCCTCCTGCAATGAGGTTTATTAGCAACCAGCTAATTTGACTTAAGGGATTTAAATCGGAATCCCGTTTCACTGCCATGTGTAGACGCGGGCAGTTACTTCGGGCTAGTCAATTTCTAAAATGGCAACCAGCCAGGAACATGCAAATTAAGTGTGGGATATTTAAATCCCGGGCTTGATTGCAATTTTGGTCACCCTCATTAGCCTCCCTAGGTCGATCTGGGGGGGGGGGTAGTGTAGACATACCCTCAGGGATGATATAGACAGTACTTGGTCCTGCTGTGAGGGCAGGGGACTGGACTCGATGATCTCGAGGTCCCTTCCAGTTCTAGTGTTCTATGATTCTATGTCTAACTATGCCCTACTTTTCCTTCAACCACAGATTTCAAATTTTTTATGGGACAATAAGGATTTATTTGAAGTTTTGAAACATCATGCAGAAGGGAGAAGCGTTTAGTTTGGAGCATACTTTTAGAAGCCATCCTTCATTAATGACTTTAGCGGATTTATCTTATTTACACTACATTTCGTCAGCGTTGCACCCAGTAAAAGCTTTAATTATGTTCCCTTTCATATCCAATCTTAAAAAGAATTTAATAAAAAGTTAACTACCTTTTTGGGTTGATTGATTTAAACAACCAATAATCTTGACTTCTCCCTACATTTTGATTGTTTTATTAATCTGCAGGACTTTTTACAAATAGTACTTGGTCTTATTTTCCTCCTCCCCATGATTCCATGGATTGTGCTAGGTAGGCAGAGGCCTCCAACTGCCCATGGTGGCAGGAGTTGTGGAGAAGTGCAGAGAGTGAACCCACTGAGTGCACTCCACTTCCCCATGGCTCCTGCCAATGTGGGAGGGCGGGGTGGGAGGGTCTGCTGCTTCTGCTGCTGCTGCCACATGCCAGCCCCTGCTACCCCTCCCCCAGTAATCCATGGAGCCTCATCCTTGGGGGAACAGGGTGCCATGGCAGGGCAGAGGGCTGGGTGATGGTGGGAAAGTGGGGATTGGAGAATAGGACTGGAGAACTCCCCTCCCTATCCCACCAGGACACCTGGGCCAGATTGTGCAACTGCTCCGGCTGGGGTTGGCCTGTGGGCTGGGAATTTGAGACTCCTCAGGGCCTCAGTTCTGGAATGGTCTCTGAGAGGATGACTTCAGTGTACTCATCCTCCTGGGGAAGCTATGCAGCTTCACCACCTCCTTGGGCTGGACCTTTGTTCAAGGGCATTGGAACCTCTGTAAACGAGTTTTGGGGTGGGGTATCAACGCTAAAGTGGTGAAGGAATTCCTCCCATGCCCCTGAGCCCTGCTGCCTCCCTGCCATTTTGCCATGAGCTCATTCCATGTCCTTGCACCATAAGCCCACTCCACTCCTTGACTCTTGACCACAGTTCCCCCAGCCCTGGTGCCTACCCATAAGACTGGCTCTGTGTTTATTTTCTTTCCAAACTCTACTGTCTTCATAGATCGGATTCAGGATACACATACCAAAATGAAAACTCCCAGGCTCACAGCGGAGTAAGACCTAATCAGCAGGCAACGAGCATTAAGATTTATACTCCTCCTCGACTGGCCAATATTCAGGCTGTCAGCATATTAGGATGCACAGAACAGGGCCTTCATGACAGATTCTCATCAGAAAGACAAGGTGGATGATGTAATATCTTTTATTTGTCCAGCTTCTGAGGGTGAATGAGATCTAACAGACCTGAAGAAGAGCTCTGCGTAAGCTCTAGAGCTTGTTTCTCCCTCCTACAGAATTTGCTCCAATAAAAGTTATTAGCTCAGCCACCTTGTCTTTCTAATCTCCCGGGACCTAGCATACTGTTATCACCAGGGAACTAGCACTACCAGCACAATGAGCTAAATATAGCCCTGTGTGTGTGCCAAACATTCACAGTACAGCACACTGGGATCCACAGAACAGAATAACAGCGTCAGAAGGCATACTCACAAGACAGTGGGGATGTACTCAATCCCTGACTTTAAGGGGTCAGCTAAACACCAGGGCACCTACAAACAGCTGTACTAACTGTGGGATCTGCACTATTGGGCCAGAGCGAGTTGCAAATCAAGGCATTAAGTCACAATCCTAGTGCAATGGGATTCAAGCACCAGGCCTTTTGTGCCAGGCTTTGTTCTCCCAGAATAGTGAGATGGAATTCTAGACGATATAGGAGAAAACGTGCTCTGTGACCATCCTGGCTTAATCTATTTCCCTGCCAATGCAGGGCTGATTCTAACTGCACATTTTGTCCAGTCTTGGGGAGAGTGACTCCCCATATACCCTCCTGTACCACACCCTGCCTCTGTTTGGGGAACCTGTGCCACTTTGCCACTCACCAAACTGCACCCATGGACAGGGGCGGATATAGGGCAGGGTGAACAGGGCGGCAGGGCAGGGTGAACGGGGTGGCTGCCCCGGGCCCCGCGCTTCAAAAAGCCCCGCGCATGTGCCGTGGCGCCACCGCGCATGTGCCGTGGCGCCACCACGCATGCGCATGGCATCACTGCACATGCGCCATAGCAAAGGGAGGGCCCCACGAAATTATGCTGCCCGGGGCCCTGCAAAACAGTCATCTGCCCCTGCCCATAGATTCCCCTTTCCCTGTCTCTTGATAGTGCATCAGACCTCACCCAACCCCAGTCCCAGCCAAGCACCCTCTGCCTTGAATGGGACTCACCTCCTGCCTGTGGAGCTGGGCAGGGAGCTGCAGTCACACACAGAGTATGCCCATGAGATAGAGGTAAGAGGTGGGGCAGCCCCAGATGAGTAGGGGATGAGCAGGGAGGGTGGTGCTGTTAAAATGGCACCTCTATGGAGCAGAGTGAGTCCTGCACTCGTTCTTGCCAACTCGTAAGTCAGTTTCTTTTATTTGAAAGGGGGTGGGAAGGGCATGGCCATTCTGCATCTGGTCCTTTAGAACTCCTGCTTAACACCATGAACACCATTCAGCCAGTCCTATGAGGCAAGCCCCTGGGCCATGAGGGAGACTTGTACAATCTTAGGGGACAAAGTATCTCCTCCAGCTTCTGCAATGACACTATGTGTGTGTTCAGGGGTCACCTGCATGTAGCTCATTGAAGGACTGGGGCCCATTGGTGCCCCATGAAGAGAGATAAAGGGATTGCATCTCATTACAAAAATGCCACAAGCTGCATCCTTCTACATCTGAAATCAGTGCAAAAGCTGCCTGTGTGTAGAATGGTAACAAAAGGAAGCCTCACACATGCACCAGCAACAGGTGGACATGTAACAGCAGGTCTGTCCCTGAGAGAGATTTAAAGAAGAAAATATATGACTGACTTCTGCTTTCAGTGTCCTGGTGGGTTTTAAAACAAAACAGAACCTGAAGACAAGTCAGAGTATATTGGTAATATTTTCCATTCAATTCACTTTGCAGGAAAGCTCTTCATGGAAGAATTTATCTTTGATTTTGTCTTAAGAACATAATTTCCAGAATCATCACCACAGAACTTTATTTGTCAAATCTTTCCAGTTCTCTGTGTTCCAGAATTATTCAGGCCCTGATAATAATCCCATTTGTGGTGTTTTTAAATGATCATGCAGTGCTTAAGGAACTTACAGAAGATCTGTTTTATTTTTTGTCTAGTTCCAGCTGGTTGTGCCTTTGATGATCGGCTCTTAAAAACACAGTCCTGGATATGACACGGTCTTCAGTGTGTATGGAATTTTGTGATTGGAGAAGGACTTGACTCCAACACAATGTGTACAGACTTCAAAACTTACAAATACATAAATTTGAAAATATTTGCAAATCAGTTTGCAAATTTATTCTACGCACAAATGGAAAAATTAGAGGGAACACTTGCCCCTTGGGGCTCCTGGATGGGGTTGGGTTAGGGGCAGGCAGTTTTCAGCACCATCTGGAGCATGCCACACTTCTCCCCCTTCCCTAACCCTCAGAACCACTCAGAGCATGCCGTGCAGTGCTGCAGTGGGAATTTAAAGTACCCGGGGCTCTGGCTGCCGCTGCTGCTACAGTGGCAGCAGCATCTGGGAATCCTGCACCCTTTTGATTGCTGCTCCCCCGCACCTGTCCTTTGCGGGGCCTGCAACTCAGGTAGTTAATATGAATAGGCTCGCAAAGCCAAAGAAAATAACATGAAATCAATTGGAAAATTCTGGGCTGAATGGGATGAGTTTGGTCCAGTCTTATGATTTGTCTGTGCCTCAGATAGGAGTCATATAGCATGACTGAATAAATTAACCTTTTATTTTTAGTTTATGATTTCCTAAAATGTCCATGTATATGAATTCATGTGTGAGTGAGTACACACACATACTCATGAATGACAATTTTTGGTAATAAAAATGCCTTTGTTTACTTTTAAGAGCTTTCCCCCAGCTAAGAATGTTTTAAGGAAGCAGAAACTAAAAAAATGAGATAATTTCTGCAGTTTTTATATAATTGATAGTTGATGCATTTAAAAAAAAAAACCCCACCAACAATGTAGACAGCGGGCCAGACCATCCTTGGTGAATCTCTATTTGGCCCAATATTTTCTAATTCATTTAACATTACATACTTTGACCTTGATTCTATTTGCTGAAAACTAGAGTACTGCAGGGGAAAAGAAAATATAAAACTTATCAGTGAATTATGAACATCTCTGTTGTTCATTCTTGTGATTTTCTGGCCACAGTCTTTGAAGAAGACCTAGTAGTATTACTGTCCAACTTTTAGTACTTATTTCCCTTCAGAATAAATGAGATTGTAACAACTGTTAATGAGTGTGGTATAGTATATGTGCTTAAAACAGTCAGCCAAGCAAAACAAAAAAATCCACTCCTCAGAACACACAAACAAAAACCCTTTCAATATACTATAGTCATTATTAGTTGAAGAGCACAAACTATATATATGAAGATTTAATTCTTCACTAATAAAGGGGTTGTGAACATTTCTAAACTCTATGTAAACTGTTTTTAAAAAAATGTACAATCTGCAGCACTCAGAGGGATAATCTGTATCTGTCTGTAAAAAATGGTGATGCTTATCTCCCTAGCGACTCTACTCTTTTGCCTTTCTAGAAGCAGCCTTTATTTATCTTAAATGAGGATGAGTGGATGCTGTGAGGACAAGGGCAGCTTACTCCTTTTACCCTCCTTTAGACCATTTCTAAGGATGTTCTCAGAACCACAGAAGTTATAGATGAAAATGACTGTTCGGGTTATATAGTCTACCTCCCTAGCAATGAATGAGATTGGATCTGAACCTGTAAAACCTGAGGCACAAGTGGTTCTTGCTTATGTCCACTGATGTATATTTAGCTAAAGGCATAAGTAAGGACTATTCATTTAAGTAGGGGTTTATAGGACTAATACTTTATTCCCTTCTATATACTTTCTAGTGTTTAATGTGAATGTATGCTGAGCATTTTGGGACAGAAGAAGAAATGTGGAGTTCAGACTCAGAGTGGAGTTCAACTCTATCCCTAGGCAATTGATGTTTGCATTCTTACAATTTAGGTTTCAGTTGTTAAGTAATGCAGAGGGGCTATAAAACAGGAAGAACCTCAGTTTTGGACCAAATTATTTTCTATCGCAAGATCTGACTTAAATCAGCTACCACATAAACCATTATTTTTGGCTTAGCTGCAGTAATTTTTTGTAAACAGCAGGATAGCATTAGCGAATGCTCATAATTTAATAGCAGGCAGCTGCTGTTCTAATGCCTGATATCATATGCCTGTTCTGTTCTAAATAATGAAGATTACAAAGCTGGGAGCCAGTGAAAAAATTATAAGAGAAAGAGAGATCATTTTTGCATGCCTCGCTTAAAGGGGAGCATGTTACACCATTTCTACAGACTAAAGTTAAATGATGCCATTTATTGTTTTAATGATACAGTATTTCTAAATTTAATCTGAATTCCCTAAAAGAATGCAGAAAGGAAATCCCTTTTGATTCCATTTTCAGACTAGCCCTGTGGTAGGGTTGCAAGTAGTGATATTTTCAGAATGTTTATGAAGCTCATTCCATTTCAACATGATGGGAAAATACAGCAAGTACAATGGAAGAACAGTAAGAACCTCATAAATATTGCTTTTATGTTTATGACAAGTGGAATAACCTTGTAAGCCTTGGTAGTTGGCTAATTCAGTCAAAATGGTCCCGGAACACAACCTCAAGTGTAACCTCCCACAAATCTCTGAATTTTGAGGGAATTCAGATTCAAACTCCAGATCCAAACATCCTTAAATCGGGGGGAGCCTGTTTCTGAGTCAATCACACATTGATACAGATAAAAACTAATTTGAATTTCCACCATTCAAGATAACAGAAGAATTCAAAACTGTCATTGGACCCAAATCATGGTTCTGGTTCTGCCAGGAACCCCAAACACTAGCCTAAACCTAACGTGACTCCTAAATCAAAGAATGACTCCTCAGCACCATGATTGTGTTTACACCTTTCCTTGGATTGTCATATATGTTCCTGTATCATGTCTAACTTTCCAAACACTCAATTATAAGACACTTACAGCAGGCCTATCAACATGAATTTGGGGCTCCAGGGAAGGAATCCCTTACCCAGGGCCACAAACCCCCCACTCCCACCTGGAGAAGCCCCAAGCACCCTGTACCCCAACAGAGAAATCTTTGGCCTGCTGTCTCCCCTTCCCCAGACACAACCTGCCTGCTCTAGGGAAAGCCTCAGCAGCATCTCTTGATCGAAAGATGCTTTTGATATGCCCTATGTAGGTTCTGGGGCTGAGTAACCCCACCCCAGAATCTGCATGGGACATATCAAAAGCATCTTTCAATCAAGAGACATTTTTCCACAGAACTAGTGCAGGCCCTTTGAAATTGCTGGGCTACTGGATAATTTCCCTCTTTGTCCACCTTGTCTGCAGCCCTGACTTAGAGCAAAACATCACTGAAAGGCTGGCTGCAGGCTCCACATTTGTTCCTCATCTCTGCAAATGCTACTTGTCTCATACTTTACACTGTATTTTAAAAGATCATTTTGCCAATATCAACAAATTGTTTAAAAGAAGCAGATATGAATTTCATCACTGAACTACACTTATTGTTTTATAATAAAGTAAACAGGGTTTGAAGGAGCTCTTCCCTGACATCTGAGGAGAGCTGATGAACTAGGGAAAAGCCCTCAGGAGCAGACAACATTTGTACCAGCACATCTACTTTTTCTAGAGGATCAGTAGCACAGTTCTGTTAAATTGATCAGTTTTAGTTGTTTGGGTTTAAAATTCACTTGCTAAGCAGGGAATAATGGTGCATAATGAGTAGGACTGTAGACTGTTCCTACCCTCCTTTAACATTGAGTGTTAAAAGACAGAGATGATTAAATTCATTTGAGATTCATGGTGTTTTCTCAGGGAACACCAAGGACTGAATTTACTGAGAAGCTTATCTCAGGGAACTGAGCCATAGACTTGGTAAGAAGCAGAGGTAAAAGTAAGAGGGTGCACCCTTGTGTGCAGCTCCAGTAAGAACTGGCTGAGCTGCAGCAAAAGCCAGCAGAGGGCGATTTAAAGAGTTGGCAGGGACCTGAGTTGCAATAGGACAGTTACTTTCAGTGCTGGTAAGAGGAGAGTGATGCAGTGAAAAGACAATGCGGAAGAGTCAGCAATAGCAGTAGGGAGTGAAATCACTAAAGAGCTGAGTTTCCTGAGAACTGGGCCAAGAGGTAGTTTCTCAGAATGGGGCATGCCAGCTGTGAGCAGTGGCCATGATGATGGCCATAACATGCAGCAGCAGAGACACTTATGAGTAGAAGTGGAAGCTTGACTCAGACACCTTCCCCATGTGGCAAACCCATATGAATGAATCATTAAGCTGGGGATACTCTGACCTTGGACAACAAATCGTGAGTGGGGTGTAGTGGTGGGAAAAGGGAAGTAACAAAATGTTAAGGAGACATTCATCACTTCCACAAAACTAGATGGGAAACTAAGAAAAAGGACGCTGCCCAAAATACTGTGGGGTGGGTGTTTACTTATTGGTTGCATACTTTCAAGTCATTGCTACAGTGTTTCCCCAAATGTAATGCTGTAGTTTTATCTTTTAATAAGATTTCTTATTAAAGATATTGGACCCAGTCCTTGCTGCTGCCGCCTACACTACTTGGCCAAAGGTTATAATAATCTAGATTCTACAGGGGTTCCCAAACTTTTTGACACGGGGACCAGTAAATCCATTCACGAACTTTTGGAGGACCGGTAACAGTCATTTGCATATTTGCATATTCATTAATCAAATGATGAATATTCAAATAAGTTGTTTCTGGTCCTCCCCAAACCCCCAGTGCCAGCTTTAGCAAAGCTTTTGATATGGTTGCCCACAATATTCTTGCCGCAAGTTAAGGAATATGGATTGGATAAATGGACTGTAAGACAGACAGAAAACTGGTTAGACCAGGGTTTCTCAAACTTTGTACTTTAGTTGGAATCCCTTTTTTTCCAGTACTTTTTCTGGCAGCCCAAAAATATAAACACATAAAAAACAAACTGAGAAAATACCAGACATATAACATGTCTGGTGTTTTCTCATTAGGTAAGTTTTATTATTACTAGATGTATCAGTTTGTAGTTTCGTACTGCCTGACTGGTAAATGTGCTCAGGCTGCATGAGTGTGTCTACCAGCCAGACAGTTTGCAACTACTCAAGAGTGTGTTTGTGGGGGGGAACAATAGAATCCCTCGCCGCCCTCCCCTAGCTAGGACTCTGCTGGGAGCCGGAACATCCGGCTGCAGACTCCACCTAGGCTGGCCAAGGGCTTGGTGGACCCAGTGCCATACGAGCACTCCGGGAGCGCAGAACACCCTGGCAACTACGCTGAGGCCCAGTAGTTTTTTCCTGCGGCCTGGTACTAGGCCACGGCCCATAGTTCGGGAAACGCTGGTATAGATAAAAAAGCATTTAATCTGATATCTTAATTTTTCCAGGGTTCATAAACTTACTTTGTTCTTAAAAAAAAGAAATCACACAACATTCTTTCATTATAATAGGCAAATAAATATTTCTCAGATTACATTTAATTTCCAAAATGACTTTGCAGGAAACAAATGTAATTACCTGAGTAATGGCAGGGTATGTAATGCACTGAGGTTCCCACATACCTGTTTAATTAAAAGTAGACATTCTATCTGCAGTGCTGTTTCATAATACATGAGGATAAAATGAAATAGGAATAGGAAAAGCAATTTCTAACTAATAAGGTCCATTCTGAGAGATTATACAATGCTTACATACGTGTGTTTATTACTGACTTCCTGCTGTATTGAAAAGTTCTGTATATTACATGAGACTGTGATATTTGACTTCTAAGGTCCTGATCCAATGTTTCTTGAGGTCAATAGCTTGTATGCAGTGATTTATATTGGAGTTGTAGAAGCTCTAATTCAGCTGAACACCATTTCACATTGTTGAGTGCTACAGTTAATTTATTTATTGCACTTCAAACTTCTTTCCCTTGAGGAGAGGGAGTTTACAATAATGTTGTGAAAATACCATGAAAATACTTTCAGAGTGGGAGCTATTATAGAGAGCACATACTTGTCATTTGAAATGTCTGGACCAAATCCCCATTACTTTGTAAGGCTTTGGTTTAAGAGGAAAATGTTGGAATCCTCAGAGTTTCAAGAGGGATTCCATTCCTCCCGCTCCCCCTCCCCCATGGATTGGTGTACTGAGCTCTGTACTTTATTACTGGCTTAAGGAATAGCAAATAGAATGTATCATGTCTGGAAATCACCTTCTTTGTATCAAACAACTGAAGTAATGAGGCTCTCTTGTCTGATCTCTGAAACAACAACTTCAACGCATTTTGGGGCTGAAGCCTATATGTTTGTGAAGCCTGGGATTTAATGGAATGCCTGCATCTTCGCTTGTAAGTATCCTTACTCTCCTTCCCCCAATTTTCCATCTAGAAAGTGAGTCCAGATGAACTACCTACCCAATAATATATTAGGGTATGTCTACATTACCATCCTAGTTCGAACTAGGGTGGTAATGTAGGCATACCGCACTTGCAAATGAAGCCCGGGATTTGAATTTCCCGGGCTTCATTTGCATAAGCCGTCCGGCGCCATTTTTAAATGCCGGCTTGTTCGAACCCCGTGCCGCGCGGCTACACGCGGCATTAGATAGTAAAAAAAAAAAAAATATCAGTAACACAAGGCAAAATAGTAGGCTGCAGTGTTGAGGCTTGTGATGGAGTGTGTATCCCACACAGGCCCTGAATGGCTACTGTGGGCCTGAGAAGTGAATTTTCATATTAGATTGTACCTGGAAGGGGAGTTAGACTTAACTGGTCATGAAGTTTATCTAGGCAGGACCTAGCTGGTTAGTATAAAGAGATGAAGTTTTAGCAGAAAGAGAATGTAGGGAGAGAGTCTACAGTCACTCTGGGAATAGAAGTGGAAGCTGGGGGTGGGGAGAAGTTGAGAAAGTCTCCTGAGCACTTGATCCTAGCAAGACTAGGAGAAGCCTGGGAAGAAAAGTTCGGCTAGAGGAGAAGGGAGCATTCCTGGGGTGATGGGCCCTGAGAGAAGAGTAGGATTGGATAAGGACTTTGAGAAGGGAGTTAAGCCCTGTGAAAGAAAGGCAAGGTTAGAAAGCTTGACTGTAGGAAAAAGGCCTGGAATAAAGGAGGAAAGGAACAAGAGAGGCATCTGCAGGAAGAAGCTTGTACCCTGAGACTGTGCCTGAAGGGAGAGGCCGCCTGAGGAGAAGGAGACTCCTTAAGCAGGATGGGAAGAAGAGAGACTCAAAAGAAGACACAGTGAAGGTCAGTGGCTCAGGAACAGCTGGGTATCCTGGGAGAATACCCTGGGAGTCAGCTCTGTGTGAAAGAGGCTATGTCTACACTACACTTCTTTTCTGGAAAAAGGTACGCAAATTGCACTCCACAATTTGTATACCTTTTTCCGATTTTTTTCTTTTTGGAAGAGGCTTTTCTGAAATTTGGCCTGCCTACACTGGGCCAAATTTCAGAAAAACCTTCTCTTTTGGAAGAGCCCTTCTTCCTCATTAAACAAGGTTTGCAGGTCTTCCAAAAGAGCGCATCTGGTTTTCCAAAAAAATTTTTGGAAGAGCAGATGCTTTCCCTTTTGAGTTGGGATACTCTCTTTCCCTAGAAGAGGCCTGAACTCTGTGACTTGGCTGAGCTGTGAAAGACCAAATGAAAAGCAAGCATCCAGCAGGAGGTGTTGGATGCAAGCACCACTTGTAGCAAGTACTTCATCTTACTAGGCTATTATTCTAACAAAAGTGGATTGAACTAAGGAGGAAAATTAACTAGTAATAATGCTTAAGTGTCCTATTGCAGTCCTCATCAGCAGAACTTCAAGTCATCTTACAAAAGATGTCACTATTATTTACCCCCAATTTATGTACTGGAAAACTGAGGCACAGAGTGGTGCAATCACTTGCCCAAGATCACTAAAGTTACGTCAACGCTGCACAGTTATTTTGGAATAAGCTATTCCGGAATAGTTATTTCAAAATAGCTTATTCCGAAATAGTTTATTCCAAAATAGCTTATTTCGAAATAGCACGACTACCCTTCAGGGAAGCCTCAAAATTAGTTGGAGGCAAGTTTCCCTAATGTAGAAGTGCTATCTTGATTTAGAGCCCTAGGAGGAATAACTTAGAATGGGCTTGGTGAGGGGCTTTTTCAAAATAGCAGAAGTGGAGCATCTACAGAAACCTTATTTCGAAATAGCTATTTTGGAATAGGTGTTATTCTTCATATTCTTCATAGAATGAGGTTTATAGAAGTCGGGATAAGCCATCCATTGTTTCAAAATTATTTTGAAATAACGGAATTGCTGTGTAGATGCTTGCATAGTTATTTCAGAATAATGGCCGTCCACACCCTAATAAGTCAGTGATACAGTTGGGAAAAGAAGCTCTCCTGAGTCCCAGACCAGTTTCTTATCCACTGGATAATGCTGCCTTCCAGTGTAAATGGCCTTACATTGAAAAGACTCCCTTATATTTAATGCTTCACTAAATTTAATCTTCAAAATGTCTTTGCTAAAAGAAAATTATATTTCTATGGAAAAATTCCATTTTCAATTAGTTTTCTAATCAGATGCTCCACAATCAGTTTTGCTTTCAAATTATTTTTGAACCATGTACAAGATATTCAGTAGAGGAAAATATAATCCTCTAGACGGCCTTCAAAATGCCAGAAACTGACCAAGAAAACCACATTTGTTGCAACTTCTTAAGGCAAACACTACGGCTAGGTCTACACTGCGCATAGTTGTGGCTCATTAGGAATGCAAATGAGGCGCGGTGATACACAACAATGTGCAGTGTAGATATAGCCTACCTCTGTAAACCAAAGAACAGAATCCAAGCAGAGACTCTGCATCTGAAGTTACTCTGTAATAGTTCAAACTTGTTTCCTAATGTAAATGCCCCCTTCCTCTGCTCAGCCTCATTTTGAATGGTGATGGCCTTCCAACGGGTGAGGTTGGGGGAAGAAATCCTCAGCTCCTGATTCTTTGAAGAAACAGGTTATTTATGTTTCTACGCCCCTAATCATCTGAGGAAGTGAGTTTTGCTCATGAAAGCTCAAGGTACTATATATTTTTGTTGTTCTGTGGCACCTTACAGACTTACTCATTGTTTTTATAGCTCATCTATGAAAATGTACTTGATTTTCTGTAAATACTGGAGGAGGTTAGCCACATAGGAGTCTCATCCTCTTTAAACTCATCCTCTGAGTATTACCATAGACAGGAGTAATGTGGCCCGATGAGTTTTGTCTTATGAGTTACTGATTCCTGCAGGACTCTCACAGGTGGACTCTTAGGGTACGTCTAGACTACATGCCTCCGTCGACGGAGGCATGTAGATTAGCCAGATTGGCAGAGGGAAATGAAGCCACGATTAAAATAATCGTGGCTTCATTTAAATTTAAATGGCTGCCCCGCTCTGCCGATCAGCTATTTGTCGGCAGATCGGGGCAGTCTGGATGCGCCGCGCCGACAAAGAAGCCTTTCTTGATCGGCACAGGTATGCCTCGTGAAACCAGGTTTACCTGTGCCGATCAAGAAAGGCTTCTTTGTCGGCACGTCGCGTCCAGACTGCCCCGATCTGCCGACAAACAGCTGATCGGCAGAGTGGGGCAGCCATTTAAATTTAAATGAAGCCGCGATTATTTTAATCGCGGCTTCATTTCCCTCTGCCGATCTGGCTAATCTACATGCCTCTGTCAACGGAGGCATGTAGTTTAGACGTACCCTTACTGACTGCATTGACACCTCATGTCAATGTAAGGATTGGTAAGTGTTAAGAAAACCTTTGGGGGATAGTTTAAAGTATGCACCTTGAACTTCACATATTGAATTAAAGAACTCTGAACTGTTTGGCAGCTTTTGAAAGACAGAGAGATTTTGATGCATGAAGTTTATTTAGCGTGGAGTTCTGAGCTTCTCTATCTCGAGGAAGGAATTGTTTTGGGAATTTATTGCCACTATGCAGATGGCTAGTTTATGACGGGAGTTTCAGGAGTCACTGATTTTGTTTTTGCTGACCATGAATTAAAATTTCATTACTTAGAGTACATATAACTGAGGTAAGTTGCTAGCCATATAATTTTTCATGTGTCTTTATGATACACTGTATTCTGTTCTTCCAAGTGGAGAGGCATTGGGTTTTTAAAAATTGTAATAGGGTATTGTTTCAAATGATTGTGTTGATAGAAGCCTTTTCAGCTCAGAAAGAGTAATGAGTGAAGATCACTGATTTGAATATGAAAGGACAAGACAGACACACAATAAAGTAAGACAAAGATAAGCACAAACCTTAGAATTATACAATTTAAGCCTTGATTTTCAGCTGATGAATATCAACCCTCTAATCTTCTTTTGCAGGTGAAATCATTAAGGGTGTTACTTGGTCATGGGTATTTTCACTAAGTCATGCACAGTGAACAATAAACAAAAAATCATACCCATGACCTACCCCTATTCGTGACTTATACTATAAATATCTGAGTAAATTTTGGGAACGCTGCTGGGGGGAAGGGGCTATTTGGGGCAGCACTAGTTGCTGGGGAAGGCCAGAGGAGTGGCCACCCCAGGGACCTCTGCTAAGGGATCAGTGGCTGCTCTGGTTGAGCAGCAAGTGGCTGGTTGCAGAGCTGTTCCAGAAGTGGCTAGTGTGTTTGGTGTTGGCATTAGCCACACTAATGGCTTTAGAAATCACAGATTTTGTGACTTCCACCATCTCCTAGCCATTGTGCCTAGACTCTTGCTCCTGTACTGAATTATTGCTGCAAATATTAGACTCCTTGATTTATGAGTAACTACTCTCTTACTTTATAGGACAAAATTATAAGCATTTGGGAGGGGGTATTATCTCTGTTACAGATGGGGAATATAGATAGTTGACCAACAAAAAAATCCGTGATACGAAGATGAATTTACTCCATCGCCTATTGTTTTGTTCAACTGGAATTAACTGCCATAAACTTCCTTTTTTTATGATGAACAGCTACCTAGCTGCCTCTGGCATGATCTTATATTCAACATTGCAAGCAGAGCTGACAGCACTATGAAAGACAGATCTTTAAGAATCACTCCTCTCCCCTCACAATATATATCTCTTGTGCACCAGACAGAAACAGTTATTTTATGCTGCATAGGGCTTCTCTGAGCCATTTTGATTAGATTTTCCCCTCCAATACTTAAATATGTTCTATTCATATTTTTAAACAGACAAACCAAGAATTACATGCTAAAGACAATCTCAAATGTGACGTATTTAGCATAATAGATGCACAAAAGTCAGGAAATTAAAAGTTAAATTTCATTAACTTTTCTCTCATGTGCTTATATTATCAGGATTTTTTTTTTTTTTTTTTTTTTTTGCATAGCCACACAGATGGGGTAGTGAGCTGCAGTTGGCAAGGAGGAGTTTTGGAAAAGACCTAAACCCTCACGCTTCTAAGCATGAAGCAAACATTAGCTGATGGAGTTTAGGAACAGATTTTCCATGTGGGAAGTTTATTGTGTAGCATATTGCAATGAAGTTACTGGTGTTGGCTGCTGACAGCGGCAGGATATGGGCTGGATAGACCTGTAATCTGATCTGGATATAGGCTGTCTTAGGAAAATAATGGACTGTAAGAACAAAGAACTCTCGCTTTCCCCTCTATTCAGAATGTGCAAATACAGCAAGTGGTGTTGTGACCCTTCCTGTGGTACCCTGGGTTGTGGGACATCTCTCTACCCCCTACCATTTGTGTGAAGAAGTCTTGTCTGTGCCAACTAGGGATCAGCTCTCCAATATGACCATTGAAATTGGAGAGCTGATCCCTTGCTGGCACAGACAAGACTTCCTCACACAAAGGGCAGGTGATATCAACATGCCTCACAACCCTGGGTACTTCTGGGAAGAGTCACAGGATCACTTGCCGTATTCTACTCAGGCGAAATTTAATGTAACAGTTTTGAAATATAATATTTTTCCCTCTGTCAAACTATTTCTTGTGGAAACATCCTGTGGTGGTGAAAATGAGCTGTAGTGGCTCTTGGTAGAGACCTAACATGGCGCTCTTTGAGGAAATTATGTATATATCAAATGTAGGAATCCCTGTAAAATTCTCTACACCCCTTCTGCCAGTGGGCTCTCTCTCACAATTTCTTGGGTCACAGATGTTTCCTCTTAAGTTGAATTGATTATGATTCTCTTCTAAGATTATAAATAGATGTGAATATACAGTTATGTTTAAACTCAGTTTTTTTTTCTCCATAATGTTTGCACATGCTCAATGTACTGGAGCTGCCACAAATTCTGCTCTTCCACTTTTGTGTGCCATCTGTGCTCTATTCTGTTGCATTTTTTGGACTCCATTTGCCATAAATACCTCTATCTTGTAATGGGTAGATTTTTAGGGTGTTTCGTATAATAATAGGAATCCACAAATATAAACTTCATTATAATATTGAGGCCAAAAATAGGCCCCCAAATGCACTTTTTAAAACCATATTGTCTCTTTGTTTAGGTTAAATCCATTTAACCTTTAGATGAAATTAAAAGATGCTCACTGCAGCCCCCAAGTGTCTTGTGAAAACAGTTTTTGGTTCTTCAGATAAAACAAAATGTCAAAGCTTTCCTGGTTTACAATATGTTCAAAGATAGATACTGGGCAAGATTCACAGCTGGTGTAAATTAAGGCAATTCCTTTGATGTCAACACTGGAAGTATTCTTGGGGTGGAACTAATCTCTGGTTGCAACAGGCTCTCTTTTGGAGAGAAATTATTTCTTTGCCTGAACATCAGGTACTGGACACATTGCCTTCTCTGTTCTTATGACTGTGCACCACACATTGGATAAGTGATATACGTGTGCACCAACAATTGGATTCTCAGAGTAATTGGGCATTATTTATAAAGATGCTTTAGGCATAATACATCCACCACATAATTCAAAGTGGTGGCACTGTAGTACCAATCTCCTTATAATATGACGGAGTAGCATTATAATAGCAATCCAACATTTATTCTAGTTCTTTTTTCTTAAGCTTTCAATACTTCAATCGAAAGGGCTTCAATGTCATATCAAAGTCATCCTATGCAGTCCTCTTAGTCCTTATCTACCCTAACCTCCCCTGTCAATATAATCTATGGCATCTTATGTGGGGAAAGGTCTGTGGGGGCTCCTCTCCTGTCACTGCCCAGCTACTCTTCTTGTCTTGTGGGGTACCGGCATTGATGGGAGAGTGCTTGGGAGATTAGACACAATAAATTGATGGCCAGTGGATTGAATACTGCAGTGTTGCTCCCTGTCGTAGTGAAGACAAGCCCTGACATGCAAGCAAGAAGGAACTGGGGGTATGTCTACACTACAAAGTTAATTCGAACTAACGGACGTTAGTTCGAATTAACTTTGATAGGCGCTACACTAGCGCTTCGCTGGTACGAACTTAATTTGAACTAGCGGAGCGCTTAGTTCGAACTAGGTAAAACTCATTGTACGAGGACTAAGCCTAGTTCGAACTTACTAGTTCGAATTAAGTGATGTGTAGCCCCTTAATTCGAACTAGTGGGAGGCTAGCCCTCCCCAGCATTCCCTGGTGGCCACTCTGGCCAACACCAGGGAAACTCTATTGCCCCCCTCCCGGCCCCGGACACCTTAAAGGGGCACGAGCTGGCTACGGTGCCCGTGCCAGGTACAAGCCTGCCAGCACCCAGCCAGCAGACCCTGCACCTTGCACGGCTCGAGCCAGCCACCCGATGCCCCCCAGCCCTCCCCCTCTTTCCGGGACCAGGCTGGCGGCTCCCGGGAGCTTGCCCAGGACCACAAGAGGCGGGCACCCGCCTGGTCCAATGCAGACATCGTGGACCTCATCCACGACCTCCGCACTAGGCACAGGAAAGCGGCCGTCTAGGGCAGGAGAGCTGCCAGCCTGGCCACCCAGGAGCAGGTTTGGATGAAAATCAAGGTGGTCCACTGAAATCCCCGACCCTGAGCCCTGAGCTTAGAATGGCCGTACTGGGTCAGACCAAAGGTCCATCTACTCCAGTAGCCTGTCTGCCGACAGCGGCCAACTCTAGGTACCCTGGAGGGGATGGACCAAAGACAGTGACCAAGCCATTTGTCTCATGCCATCCCTCTCCAGCCTTCCACAAACTTCGGGCAGGGACACCACTCCTACCCCCTGGCTAATACCACTCCATGGACCCAACCTCCATGAATTGATCTCACTTCTCTTTAAACTCTGTTCTAGTTGTAGCCTTCATAGCCTCCTGCAGCAAGGAGTTCCACAGGTTGACTATTTGCTTTGTGAAGAAGAACTTTCTGTTATTTGTTTGAAGCCTGCTACCCATTCCTTTCCTTTGGTGTCCTCTAGTCCTTCTATTATGGGAAGTAATGAAGAACTTTTCTAAATGCACCCTCTCCACCCCACTTGTGCTTTTATAGACCTCTATCATATCCCCCCTCTGTCTCCTCTTTTCTAAGCTGAAAAGTCCCAGTCTCTTTAGCTTCTCTTCATATGGGACCTGTTCCAAACCCCTCATCATTGTAGTTGCCCTCCCCTCTCCCACCCTCTCTTCCTCTCTCCCACCTCCTTTTTCCAGTCTCCCCCAGTTTTGTTCAATAAAGAGAGATTCTATTTTTGACCACATGTTTTCTTTATTTTGTAAATCAGGAAGGGGGGGCTAGGGAGGGGTGAAGTGGAAGGAGGTGAGGGAGGAATGGGGTACGAGCCCCCGATGGGGAGGACTGGGCTGGCTCTGCAGGTTTCTGGGGGTGGAACCTCTCCTGCAGCCCCCCAATTGCCCCCTCTCCCCAGATGGCAGCCTGCGGCAAGTGCAGCCGGTCTGATGTGTGGGCACTCAGGGCACTCAGAAGTGTGGGCACTCAGGGCACTCCAAGCCAGGACTGCTTTGCAAGCGGGGCACCCCTGAGAACTGTCTGTCTGGGGTGGGGGTCGGGTCCCTTTAAGCACAGCCCTCGGCTAGCCTGAGGCAGCAGCTCTACGCTATAAGTCCTCATCTGATGCCCTGCCGGCATTGCTTCCGGCCATCCTTAACCCCGGTTCAGGGTCCACTCTGTGTGGACATGCTAGTTCGAATTAGCAAAACGCTAATTTGAACTAGTTTTTTAGTCTGGATGCGTTAGTTCGAATTAGCTTAGTTCGAATTAACTAATTCGAACTAAGTTAGTTCGAATTAGCGCTGTAGTGTAGACATACCCAGAGAGAATCTCCTTCCTGGTACTTTAGAAATAAATGATCTGCAGCAGGTCTGCCTAGGTTGCCAGATGGTTTAACCAAAAATACCGAACACTCTTCTTACCCCCTCCCCCAAAACAGGGAAAAAATTCTGTCGAGGGGGAAAAAACCCCCCAGCATTAAAACAGCATAACCCCTTTGGGTATGTCTACACTAGCCACCCTAGTTCGAACTATGGTGACTAATGTAGTCATTCGAACTTGCAAATGAAGCCCGGGATTTAAATATCCTGGGCTTTATTTGTACGTTCCCGGGCACTGCCAGTTTTAAATGACCGGTAGTTCGAACTACCTGCCCACGGCTATACGCGGCATGGGCTAGGTAGTTCGAACTAAAGCTCCTAATTCGAACTACCTTTACTCCTGCTGCAATGAAGAGCTTTAATTCGAACCACCTAGCCCATGCCGCGTATAGCCGTGGGCAGGTAGTTCGAACTACGGGGCATTTAAAAATGGTGGCACCCGGGAACTTGCAAATATAGCCTGGGATATTTAAATCCCGGGCTTCATTTGCATGTTCGAATGACTATATTAGCCACCCTAGGTCGAAGTAGGGTGGCTAGTGTAGACATACCCTTTCAGACTGCCTGCAGAGTCAGAATAAGGATAGGAATGGTTGAGCACTAAGAACCAGGGAAGGCATTGGTTCCCCTTGGCCTTTAGGCTTTTTGCTGGTGGCCATTTTGTTTTTGTGATGAAGCCACAACACAGCTTCCTTGCAGAATCAGGTAAGCAGAGTGTCCGGGGGTGGGAGGGCTGGGAGTGTGAGGGGCCCGGAGACTGGGGGAGGCCAGGGGCTGGGCCCAGTTGCCGAGTGTGTTGTAGGATTGCCAGGTAACTGGTATTTTCCTGGCCAAGAAAAAAATCAGGAAAATTCAGGAAATTTTAGGTGTCTGGTATTTTTGGAATTTTTTTACCGGACAGGAGGTGAAAATACTGGACTGTCCAGGTCATTACCGGACACCTGGAAACCCTAGATCAGCCAACTGCAATTCAGTTCTCCAGTGCACATGCAAGCATATTCATACAATGTGCAGACATGGTCCACCAGGTAGGCTCACCAGCTGTCTAATCAGGCACATCCAAAGACTCCTGGACTGCCCCACCTCTGTTCATTCAATCACCCCCCTCCCTCCATCACTCACTTTCACCCGGCTGGGGGAGGGAGTTTGGGTGTGGGGAGAGATGAGGGGCAGCACTTACCTTGGGTAGCTCCTGGAAGTGGCTGGCACACCCTTCTGGCGGTGACTCCTAGGCAGGGGGAACACATAGGGTCTCTGGGTACTGCTGCCTGCAAAATGTCCCCACAGCTTCCATTGGCAGCTCGTGGTAGGGCCACCATGAGGAGAACCCCTTAAGAACCTCAGGGATGGTGGTGGCCACTTTTGGGAGTGGCACAGTGAGAGGACATGAAGTCTGCCTTAGTACTCCTGTGCTACCAGAAGTACTGGCCAGGGCTCTGGGCAATTGCCCTCATCCTCTACCCTCCCCCACACCATTGGTGGGCCTGATCAGCAATTTTCCTTGTACCTAATGCATCTCCACTTGCCACTGCAGAACCCATGTACCATTGTAACCACTCAGCCTGGACCTCCACTATCCTATTGCTGCTTTTCCTGCCACTATACATCTCTTTCTCACAAACTGTGGTCAACTGAAGCTTTTTCCTGTTCCAGTTTCGGACAGTACTACGGTATGATCGCCTCACAAGTAACTTGCTTGGGCTTGACCAGTTCTTCATACAGATCTCAGCAGCAGTGCGTGGTTATCTTCCAAGCATGGCTCTGAGTAGCACGGAACACTCTGAGCATAGAACACTCTGAGCATTGATTGTCATCTATTAACCAACTATTTTGCCCAAGTTTATTTAATAAAGGCCTCCCTGGATTGATTGTGTCTTGGTATAGTGTTAATTATTTTAATTTCACAGCGCTTCACTTTAGTAAGTTCTTAAGTCTCTGCACTGTCCTGGCATCATACCATTGTGATGTGAATGTTTTCAAATGTAGAAAATCTAAAATCTGCTGCATTTGATGAATTATTATCTCCTTGACTTTTAGCATTCATGGCACTGGTTGAGTCAGTAACAGGCTTCCTTCCCATGTACACTAGCCCCAAATCCCCAATTCTATACCTACCCGTCTGATGAAACTGGCAATCTTTGAAGTACAGTTCCACATTCTACATGGAAAAGTGCTTTTAAAAATGAATAATGGAATCTTGTTTTATGTAGGGTTTGTTTATTTGTGTTGGTCTCACAGGGTATGTCTACACTGCTACCCTAGTTAGAACTAGGGTGGCTAATGTAGGCATTCGAAGTTGCAAATGAAGCCCGGGATTTAAATATCCCGGGCTTCATTTGCATCTTGCCAGGTGCCGCCATTTTTAAATCCCTGTTAGTGCGGACTCTGTGCCCGCGGCTACACGCGGCACGGAGAAGGTAGTTCAAATTAGGCTCTCTAATTTGAACTACTGTTACTCCTCGTAGAACGTGTACTGGTCGTTCGAATTAGGCTCTATACCTTCTCCGTGCTGCATGTAGCCGCGGGCATTTAAAAATGGGGATTTAAACGGGGATTTAAAAATGGCGGCGCCTGGCAAGATGCAATATTTAAATCCCGGGCTTCATTTGCAACTTTGAATGCCTACATTAGCCACCCTAGTTCGAACTAGGGTGGCAGTGTAGACATATCCACAGTGACTCCAGATCAGATTACCCCAGTTTGCAAATAAAAAGGTGTGTGGGTGTTTTTCCAGCCCTGCAAACCCAGTCTGAGATCTAAAAGTCTGTGTAGTCTGACAGACTCTCTTTCTCACATCATCAAAAAAAGATTGTGGAGGCCAAATTTTGTCCTTAGTTACATTCATGCAATTCCACTGCTTTCTAAAGACTTGTATGGGTATAATGGATGGTAACATCAACAGACCTTCTCCCAGAGCACTACAGAGCTAGCAGGACCAAAAAAAATGGCAAAAGGTTATGAGTCTGCAAGGGTAGTTTCTCTTTCTTCTGTTAGGGAATCCTCAGGGAGTTGGATCTGCTGCCTTTTTTGTGGCGTTGGACCTTGGTGCAAAATGGCCACAGCAGGAATCGGGATGTGGCACAAAGCAGTGACTAACAGATGACAGTTTGTAAGAATAAGAACGCTCTCAAGAGCTTTGCTGGTGAGCAAACATTTGAATATATTCTTAATTGTCAGACCTTTCACATTGCTCTCTCATCTGTAAGGCTACGTCTAGACCATGCCCTTTTTGAAAGAGTCTTTTTCTGAAGTATCTTTCGAAAAAGCCTCTTTCGAAAAAGAGCGTCTATATTGCATTACATGGATCAAAAAATCGATCCGCTTTTTCAAAAAAGAGCATCCAGCATGGCTCTGAGTAGCACGGAACACTCTGAGCAAAGAACACTGTAAACATTGATTGTCACCTATTAACCAACTATTTTGGCCAAGTTTATTTAATAAAGGCCTCCCTGAACTGACTGTGTCTTGGTATAGTGTAAATTATTTTAATTTCACAGCGCTTCACTTTAGTAAGTGTTCTTAAGTCTTAAGTCTTAAGTTCTTAAGGCATCTGGAACCGCTTCTGGCAGGAGATGGGGGCAGTATTTACTTCCCGATGCTGCTCCATGCCCTTTTACAGAGACGCGTGCTTAAAGGGATCCCCCTTGACAGCTGTTGCTCTTCTCCTGCTTCTGGCTTGCCTACCTCCTAGAGGGAAAGCAAAACTGCTGCGGTGCTTGCTCTGGTTGCCCTGCTTTCTTGGACACCACAGCAGGTTTTTTTCTGGTTGGTTTTCCTGCTTTTCATTGTGTTTTTGGCCATGGAGCTGGAGCTGCCCTTGGGCAGGCAACGGCTCCATGCTGCCATGCTACAGTTTCTGCTGAATCTTCATGTCTCCACAATGAAGCTCCTGCTCCATATGGCCCCAGACCAGAGCTACGAAACCTTTGACCAGGATGCAGGAGCTATGCCCTTGCCTCCAAACTTTTTTGGGGACTGGCGGATTTGGAGGCATGAGACAAGTTTGGACTGGTGGGACCAGCTTGTCATGGAGCTCTGGGATGATGAGCAGTGGCTCCGCAACTTCTGGATGTGGAAGGCCACGTTCCAGGAGCTGTGTGCCTGGCTCGCCCCTGCTCTGCAACACCAGGACACCCACCTGTGGCCTGCCATCCCCCTGCAGAAGTGGGTCACTATTGCCCTTTGGAAGCTGGCCATCACCAACAGCTACTGCTCCATGAGACACCAGTTTGGTGGGGAGGTCTACCGTCGGAGCCATTTTGATGGAGGTAAGTCACTTTCAGAGAACAGGCCCTGCTGAGTGGGAGGGCTGTAAAAGGGGGACTGCCAGGCAAGGGCAAGGGGGAGCGGGGGATGGAGTGGCACTTGGAGGTGGCTCCTTGGCCAACTCTGCGCTGATGCGGGGAGGGGAGCATCCTGACAAGGAGAGGGGTGGAAGGGTGGGGGGGAGTCTTCTTCCAAGGTCTTAGGTACTCTGTCTAACTCCCTGGTTTCTGACTGTCTATTTGTGTCTTTCTGCAGGTGGCGAGGGCCATCAATGTGGGGCTGCTGAAGAGGCTCGTGCCTCTGGGAGACCTGGACACCATCATTGCCGTCTTTGCTGGGCTTGGCTTCCTGAAATGTGGAGGAGCCCTTGATGGGACACACATCCCAATCCGTGCACCACCCCATCGAGCAGCCCAATTTATTAATTTCAAGGGCTACTTTTCTATGGTGCTGCAGGTCCTGGTCGATCACTGGGACAGTTTATGGACATTTGTGTTGGGTGGTTGGGGTGGGCACATGATGCCCACATCTTCTGCAACTTGTATCTCTAGTACAGGTTGCAGGAAGGGACATTTTTCCCACAGCGGGACCTCGTGCTTGGGGACGTGCAGATGCCGGTATGCATCGTGGCCGACGCAGCCTACCCCCTGATGCCATGGCTCATGAAGCCCTATACCGGCCACCTGGATGCGAGCAAGGAGCTATTTAACATGCATCTTAGCCAAGCTCGCATGCAGGTGGAATGTGTGTTTGGCCACTTGAAAGGGAAGTTTTGTTGCCTCCTCACAAAGCTGGACATGGGCGAACGCAACATTCCCGAGGTGGTGGCTGCATGTTATGTGCTCTATAACTTTGTGGAGAGGAAAGGGAGGCCTTCCTGGTGGGGTGGGGGACAGGTGCTGATGGCAAGGAGAGGGAATTCGAGCAGCCCTGGACAGCTGCCATCTGCCAGGCTTACCAGTCTGGTGTTTGCATCTGAGAGGCCCTGAGGGAGAGATTCTCTGAAGGAGCTCACTGACTCTCCCCAAGGCCTCTCCCACGGGAGGTTTGGCCTGGATCACCCATACCTTTCCCTCCACAACCCTCACCCTCTTCCCATAAAGTATATATAAAGAAACAATATCTGTTTACAAAGAAAACTGGGTGTTTAATAGAAACAATATCAGTAAGGAAAATGTGCTAACTGTTTAAAATATCTGTTTAATATCATTAGCTCACAGACATTTACTTCCCCCCCATCCCCTTCTGTTCTGAAATTTGATTTGTCCTTTTCATATGTGTTCATTTTTTAAAATTGTATCCTTTGGTATATATGGTTGTGACAATTTTCTTCCACTATTTGATCTGAGGAAGTGGGTCTGGCCCGCGAAAGCTCATCACCTAATAAACCATCTTGTTAGTCTTTAAAGTGCTACATAGTCCTGTTTTTTGTTCCAGCTACACCAGACTAACATGGCTACGTTTCTATCACTATTTAAAACAAAACTTTCTCTTTTTTACTATTCTATTGTTTATATACAAGCTGCATCTTTCACCCCAAAATAAAGTTTTTGTTACATCATTGAGATGGTCTTTCACTGGGATGGTAGGGGGCTCAAAACCTGGAGTGGGGTGGGGGGCTCAAAACCTGGAGGGGGGCTCAAGTAGACTGCAGCTTCCCAGAAAGGTCCTGCCACCTTGCGTCCTGGCATTGCCATGGCCTTGGAGCTGGGGGGACAGGGTCCTGGCATGCAGAAGAAGTGGTACCAGTGCCAGGGTCAGGCAAGGCTAGGACCGTCTGCACAGTGGCACAGATGGAAGCTTATGCCTTTTAGAGGCTGCCAACAGAAACAATAGAGCTGCTCAGCATGGTAAGGAAGGACTGTCTACCGGGGCTTCTTCCTGAAGGTCCTTTTTTTCGAAAGAACAGGTGCCCTGCATCTACTCGCACCTTTTTTTGACAGATCTCTGTTGAAAAAGGCATTATTCCTCGTAAAACGAGGTTTATCACTGTCAGCAAAACTGCTGCGTTCTTTTGATTTACTTTCGAAAGAATGCGGTGGTAGTCTAGACGCAGGTAAAGTTTTTTCAAAAAAAGGCTACTTTTTTTTTTTAAAAAAACCTGTCGTCTAGACACACCCTAACTGAATAAACGGCCCGTAGAAACCACATGTTGTTTCTGCTGAAATCCATGTCAAAACTACCACTGAATTCAGTGAGCATGGGATCGGGTCTGAAGAAATAATGAGCAGCCACTCTGAACTCTGTAAGAGCACAAACAACCGACCTGATACACAGAAAGAATCAGATTTTAAAAATGGAAGGGAAAAATTAGATTCTCTCTTTTAATCTCACTGGAATACTATGCTTTCTGTTCAAGCTTTTTGTTCCAGAAAAATTTGATTTCTGTAGGAAACTCAATTTTCAGTCCAAGACTTTAATCAGAGTTTCCACAATACAACTTAATTTCTCTGTTACTGCCAGTTGTTGTCTTTCAGTCAGCTTCAACATTTTTACTAGTAAAATAATCTTTTGCTTATTTTCACTTAGGAAAATTACAATTAATTTAAAGTGTACCAAAAATTGCTTATTCTAAAGGACAATGTCACCTTCAGGCATAAATCTAGAGTTTAGCGTTCTTCCTTTCGTGCTGTTCACCATTTTAATGCCTTAAGACTTACAGCTGTTACTGTGTGAAGACTTGTTATTTAGGATATACATCATCTTTTTTTAAAGCTCTGTGTATGAAATCACACAACCTGTGGTTTCAGGGGACTAGCAGGGGAGGTACTTTAAACAGTAAAGTCTCTCACTAAAGATCCTTGGCTTACTGCAATCCCGCTGATTGAAGGCCAGATCCCAAGAATTGCTAAGACCTTGCTGAGGCCCTTGAGCTCCAGCTGAGTTCAATTTGAGCTACAGATGCTCAACACTGCTTGAGATGTGGCTCCTGGCAACACCATAAACCTCCCCCCAAACCCACTGATTATCTCAGTAAGTGTCATCCATTAAAACTGTGTTAATTGAAAACATAAATAACATTCTCTAGCAGCTTTTGTTCTAATGCCATACCAATTGTAGAGCTTATGTCTATTGAAATCACATTATCACACAAAAAGTACTCACCTGAGTACTCACCCGAGATAGGCTACTGGGCTAGATGGACCTTTGGTCTGACCCAGGACGGCCATTGTAAGCTCAGGGCTCAGGGTCGGGGGTCTCACTGGACCCCCTTGATTTTCATGCACACCTGCTCCTGGGTGGCCAGGCTGGCAGCTCTCCTGCCCTAGACGGCCACTTTCCTGTGCCTAGTGCAGAGATCGTGGACGAGGTCCACGATGTCCGCACTAGCCCAGGAAGGTGCCCGCCTCTTGCGGTCCAGGGCAAACTCCCGGGAGCCGCCAGCCTGGTCCCGGGAAGAGGGGGTGGGCTAGGGGACATCAGGTGGGTGGCTCTGTGCCGTGCCAGGTGTAGGGTCTGCTGGCTGGGTGCTGGCAGGCTTGCACCTGGCACGGGCACCGTAGCCAGCCCGTGCCCCTTTAAGGGGTCCGGGGCCGGGAGGGGGGCATAGAGTTTCCCTGGTGTTGGCCAGAGTGGCCACCAGGGAAACCTGGGGAGGGCTAGCCTCCCACTAGTTCGAATTAAGGGGCTACACACCCCTTAATTCGAACTAGTAAGTTCGAACTAGGCTTAATCCTCGTAAAATGAGGTTTTCCTAGTTCGAACTAAGCGCTCCGCTAGTTCGATTCAAATTCGAACTAGCGGAGCGCTAGTGTAGCGGCTATGAATGTTAGTTCGAACTAACGTCCGTTAGTTCGAACTAACGTTGTAGTGTAGACATACCCCCTGTGATTCTCTGTTTGTATCCTTCTATGGATGGTGAGGGCCATCAATGCCATCCTGCTGTGCAGGCTCATCATCCAGGCTGATGTGGACCCCATCATCACCTTCTTTGCTGCCATGGTCTTCCCCAACTGCAGGGGGACCATTGACAGCACCCATATCCCCATCCGGGCCCCCAACCATTGGGCCTCTGATTACATCAGCTGGAAGGGGTACTTTTCAATGGTGCTGCAGACCCTCATGGACCACTGAGGCGGCTTCACAACATTGGGTGGTCAGGGAAAGCACACAACGTCCGCATCTTTTGCCATCATTTTTTCCCCCAACCACACCATAAGGGTCGGGGACATGGACATGCCTGCACAAAGCACATGGGCAATGCAGCCTACCCTTGCTCCTCAGGCTAATGAAGACCTACACGGGACACCTGGACCCTCCCAACGAATGCATCATCATGGAGGGCACTTTCAGTCGTTTGAAGGGGAGGTTCTGATGTCTCCTCACCTGTTTGCCGAGGTCCAGGCATAACATCCCCTAAGTGGTGACAGCCTGCTGTGTCCCGCACAACCAGTGAGAGAACAAGGGGGAAACATTCCTGCCAGGGTGCGGGGGAAAAGCTAAGTGGCTCACCAGGGCCTTTGAGTAGCTGTGCACCGCTGCTGTGTTCCAGCAAGCTCATCAGGGGGCTGTGTGCATCCGGGAGGCCCTGAGGAGAGTTTTAGACAAGGCCAGCTGTGACACTCTGCAGAGACACCTTATGGGGAGGCCCAGGGGATTACCGCTCTGTGCCTTTCCTTCCACGCTATGGAAATGAGTCCTGTAGTGTGGCACAGGGTATCAGGGCCTGAGTGGTACCACAAGATGTTTCCTCTCTGGCTGCAGCTTTAAAGGCTGCAGGGGAAGGCAAAGTATAGGGTTTTGAGGGATGTGGCCACAGTGGCCACGAGGGCAGCTGTGAGAAGTCCTGGAGGTCAATTATTTTGAAATTACCACAGCTGTCCTATTTTGAAATAGCTATTTTGAAATAGGAGTTATTCCTCATAAAATGAGGATTTACTATTTTGGAATAAGAAGCCTGTTATTTTGAAATAATTTTGAAATAATGGGCTAGTTGTGTGGATGCTCACCTTGTTATTTCAAAATAACATAAGTTATTTTGATTTAATGCTGCAGTGTAGGCGTGCCCTTTGAGAAAGAGGACAAACAACATAACCTTACCCTGTATAAAACTTTATAGAGAAAGACAGATTTATCTGGGCTTCTGGTCTCATTGAGGCTGTGCATTTTGGTGCTAAGGCAAGTTCCTTTATCTGAGCTGATCTTAGTATCTATATTGTACTGCAGAGGGTTGTGACCCATCTCTGTGTCACTGCTGGAGGAAGCCTTGGGGCCTAGATTAGCAGAACAGAGATAAAAGGTGCCTCAGTGGTATTTCTACACATCAAGTGAGACTATGTCTACACTACAGGTTTTGCCGAAAGCACTGCAAATGAAGCACTGATTAACATTTGTTCATGCTTCATTTGCATAATCTCTTCTGATCCGTTTTTGCACAAGAGGTTTTTGTGCAAAAACATGCAGTATGGGTGTTTCCTTTTTTGCGCAAAACCCCCTTTTTGCACCAAATCCTTATGCCTCTCCCAGAGGCATAAAAAAAAGGGGTTTTATGCAAAAAAAGAAATGTCCACATTGCATGTTTTTGCGCAAAAAAGTCTTGCACAAAAAAGGATCGGAAGAGATTATGCAAATGAAATGCGATAAAATGCTAATCAGTGCTTCATTTGCATTGCCTCTTCTGACAAAACCCATAGTGTAGACGTAGCCTGAGAGGGCAAGGGAGTCCTGACCTGTCACAGGAGGGCTGCAAAGAATTACAGACTTTTCAGCAGAAATAGGACTGAAGGTCAAGGGCCAGCTCTGGTAAACACATATATATTGCATGGTAGATTTCATTAGCAAAGAGAAAATGGATGAAAGAAATATGGTTAAGTAGGTCACCTTTTGTATTCTTACTTAGCATCTTAGATGGACTCTGAGGGTATGTCTACACTATAGAGTTTTGTCGGAAAAAACCATTTTTCAGATAAAACCTGCGTTACGTCCACACTGCAATCGCATTCTTCCAAAAGTAAATTGAAAGAACAGATAGGATTTTCCAGCATTGGTAATCCTCTTTCTATAAGGAAGAAGCCTTTTTCTGAAAGAGTTCTTTTTGAAAAAGGCGTTTGTGGACGGGGAAGAGGAAGTTCTTTCGAAAGAAGAGGAAAGAGGAAAAAGTGCCCTGGTGGCCACTCCATCCATATTAATCATAGCTTACATGTGAGAGAGCGTCCATTCAGTGTAGATGCTATCTTTTGAAAAAGCAGATCGCTTTTTCGATGCGCTTTGGCAGTGTGGATGCACTTTTTCGGAAGAAGTTTTTTCTGAAGATCTCTTCTGGAAAAGCTTCTTCCGAAAGAATCCTTCAGTCTAGACATAGCCTGGCATACTTGAGGTCTCTTTTGGTTGATATGTATTTCTTACTCTCTCTGTTGCCTTGTGGCAGTTAAACATTTTATGAATTCATAGAATCATAGAATCATAGAACTGGAAGAGATCTCAGAAGGTCATCAAGTCCAGCCCCCTGCTCTAGGCAGGACCAATTCCAACTAAATCAACCCGGCCAGGGCTTTGTCAAGCCGAGACTTAAACACATCTAGGGATGGAGACTCCACTACTTCCCTAGGTAACCCATTCCAGTGCTTCACCACCCCCCTAGTGAAATAGTTTTTCCTAATATCCAACCTGGACCTCTCCCACCACAACTTGAGACCATTGCTCCTTGTTCTGCCATCTGTCACTACTGAGAACAGCCTCTCTCCATCCTCTTTGGAACCTCCCTTCAGGAAGTTGAAGGCTGCTATCAAATCCCCCCTCACTCTTCGCTTCTGCAGACTAAACAGACCCAAATCCTTTAGTCTCTCCTCAAATGTCATGGGCTCCATCCCCCTAATCATTTTGGTTGCCCTCCGCTGGACCCTCTCCAATGCGTCCACATCCTTTTTATAGTGGGGGGCCCAGAACTGGACACAATACTCTAGATGCGGCCTCACCAAAGCCGAATAAAGGGGAATGATGACATCTCTGGATCTGCTGGCAATGCTCCTCTTAATGCAACCTAATATGCCATTAGCCTTCTTGGCTACAAGGGCACACTGTTGACTCATATCTAGCTTCTCATCCACTGTAACCCCCAGTTCCTTTTCTGCAGAACTACTACTTAACCGGTTGGTCCCCAGCTTGTAACTATGCTTGGGATTCTTCCGTCCCAAGTGCAGGACTCTACACTTGTCCTTGTTGAACCTCATCAGATTTCTTGTGGCCCAATCCTCCAATTTGTCTAAGTCATTCTGTACCCTATCTCTGCCATTAAGCATATCTACCTCTCCCCCCAGCTTAGTGTCATCCGCAAACTTGCTGAGGGTGCAATCCATCCCCTCATCCAGATCATTAATAAAGATATTGAACAAAACCAGTCCAAGAACCGAACCTTGGGGCACTCCGCTAGAAACCGACTGCCATCCTGACATCGAGCCATTGATCACTACCCGCTGGGCCCGGCCTTCTAGCCATCTTTCTATCCATCTTACCGTCCATTTATCCAATCCACAATCCCTTAACTTGCTGGCAAGAATATTGTGGGAGACCGTATCAAAAGCCTTGCTAAAGTCAAGGTATATAACATCCACTGACTTCCCCATGTCCACCGAGCCAGTTATCTCATCATAGAAGCTAATCAGATTGGTCAGGCATGACTTGCCCTTTGTGAATCCATGCTGACTATTCCTAATCACTTCCCTCTCATCCAAGTGCCTCAAAATGGATTCCTTAAGGCTCCCTTCCATGATTTTTCCAGGAACCGAGGTAAGACTGACCGGCCTATAGTTCCCTGGATCATCCTTCTTCCCTTTTTTGAAGATGGGCACTACATTTGCCTTTTTCCAGTCATCCGGGATTTCTCCCGATCTCCATGACTTTTCAAAGATAATAGCCAAAGGCTCCACAATGACATTTGCCAACTCCCTCAGTACCCTCGGATGCACTAAGTCCGGTCCCATGGATTTATGTACGTTTAGCACCGTGGTCCCCAACGTTCGTGTGCGCCCGCCACGTGCTCGGGGCTGGCCTGGCCCTCGGCACATGGTGCATGCACAGTGCAGGAGCCGGCTTCAGGCGCATGGTGGGTGCCGGCCCCGGGCGCTTGGGGGGGAGGGGGCGCCGGGCGCGTGGCGCTTGGAGCGGGGAGCGTGGGCCCCGGCCCCGGGCGCTTGGAGGAGGGGGGGCGCCGACCCCGGCCCCTGGCGCCTGGAGGAGGGGGGGCCCGGTCCCGGGCGCGCGGCGCTTGGGGGAGGGGGCGCCGGGCGCGCGGCGCTTGCGCGGCGCTTGGCCCCCGGCGGGAGGAGGGGGGTCCTGGCCCCGGGTGCGCGGCGCTTGGGGGGGAGGGGGCGCTGGGCACACGGCGCTTGGAGCGGGGGGCGCCGGCCCCGGGCGCTTGGAGGAGGGGGGGCGCCGATCCCGGCCCCCGGCGCTTGGAGGAGGGGGGGTGCCGGCCCCGGGCGCACGGAGCTTGGGGGGAAAGGGGCGACGGCCCCAGGCGCTTGGAGGAGGGGGGGCGCCGGCCCCGGCCCCCAGCGCTTGGGGGGGGGCACCGGCCCTGGGCGCGGCTATGGGGGGGGCGCGCGGCTATGGGGGGGGACGCAGCTATGGGGGGGCACGTGGCTATGGGGGGCCCCGCCCCCGTCCCCGCCCCCTGGCGCCCAGTGGGCGAACGGCCACGCCCCCTGGCGCCCGGCAACCTCCATAGGTTGGGGACCACTGGTTTAGCTTTTCTATATAGTTCCTAACCTGTTCTTTACCCACCACGGGCTGTCCATCTTCATCCCATCTTGCGTCACTTGGCGCAGAAGTCCAGGAGCTGACCTTGTCCGTGAATACAGAGGCAAAGAAAGCATTGAGTACTTCAGCTTTCCCCACATCATCTGTCACTAGGTTACCTCCTTCATCCATTAGGGGCCGCACACCCTCTCTGATCACCTTCTTCTTGTTAACATGCCTGTAGAAACCTTTCTTGTTATCCTTCACATCCTTAGCCAGTCGCAATTCCATTTGCGCTTTCGCCTTCCTGATAACCCCCCGGCATTCTCGAGCTATACCTTTAAACTCCTCCCTGGTCATTTGTCCAAGTTTCCACTCTTTGTAAGCTTCCTTTTTGTGCTTAAGTTCACGAAGGATTTCCCCTGTAAGCCAGTCTGGTCTCCTACCAAGTTTGCCTCTCTTGCTACGCGTCGGGATGGTTTATTTCTGTGCCTTCAATAAGGCTTCTTTAAAATACTGCCAGCTGTCCTGGACTCCTTTCCCCTTCATGTTAACATCCCAGGGGATTCTGCCCATCAGATCTCGGAGGGAGTCAAAATCTGCTTTTTTGAAGTCCAAGGTGTGTATTTTACTACTCTCTTCTCTTCCTTTGGTCAGGATCCTGAAATCTACCATCTCATGATCACTGCTTCCCAGGTTGTCACCCACCTCCACTTCCCCTATTAGTTCCTCCCTGTTTGTGAGCAGAAGGTCAAGCTGCGCACGGCCCCTGGTTGGATCCTTCAGCACCTGTGTCAAGAAGTTATCCCCAACATTCTCCAAAAACTTCCTGGATTGCCTGTGTACTGCCGTATAGGTTTCCCAGCGGATGTCAGAAGGAATCACTGCAGAGTTTTACATATGTTTCATAATAGAATAGAATGTAGCACCGAATTAGGCAATAGGAGTTATTCAAGGGGATGGGAGAGGGAATCCTGCCTTAATCCTTGGGACTGGATATGGAATATCTGTTCATCCCTAAGCAGTTCCTACTTGACATCAGGTATGTATTAGTGGCTCTGCCCTAGTATACATAAGTGTGTTGTTTTGCCATGTTTCTGTGTGAATACTGCTACTCAGAAAGTTACCCAAGATATGCTAGAGAAACAGTAAACTATTGTTTGGCTCTTCACAGTTGGGCACCCTATTCATTAAACATACCAGTCACGGCTGGACTGAGTGCTGGGCAAACTGAGCAGCTTCCCGGGGCGCCAACCAATGGGGGGGGGGGGGGGGGCTGATGGCAGCTGTAAGGGGCATGTGGCATCCCTTATAGCTGCCATCAAGTGCTGCGTGCCCGGCTCCTGCAGTGCTGGCCCTGCGGCGCCGGCCAGCAGCGCCCTTTCCCCCACGGCCGTGGGGCCCTGCATGGCCTAGCGCATGCGCCAGCAGCAGTGGCTGGGCTGGGCTGGGCAGCACATGTGCTGTGCACCCCAGGCTGCATGCCAGTGGCCATGGCTGGCCTGCACATGCGCCGTGCACCCTGGGGTGACTCTGTGCATTCGCCATGCGCCCGGGGGCGGTGCCGTGCGCCTGGGCCTGGGGCACTAAAATGGCTCGGGCCGGCCCTGATACCAGCTCTGCTCTCTGACACTGTCTACAGCCTTCTACCATGTGTGTAGAAAGGTCTTTACTTCAAAGTATATCTTTTGTATAAGCTGAAACCTCATTAAAGTGTACTTGAAATTCATAAGAAAATACAAAATGTTTAAAATCCTTTCCCTGTCTTGTCAAAAGAATAAGTGATTTATCTGCATGTTTTAAGTGTTTCAGAAAGCTTTTATAATATATTTTAGGAATAAATAGTGCATTTTCATGCACACATAAATTAACCATATGTGGAACTTAAAATACAATGGAGAGAACACTCATTGTTTTCATTAATTGGATAATATTCCAGTAGTGAAACTATAAAGCATTAATATCCTACCGAAAACGAAAACAGTTCTGGTTTTATGGTTCAAAAATGTCTGGGAAGACACGTTTTCTGCTCATAAATCTGGAGAGGAAATCCCAATGAAATCTGGGTGACTTTCATGTTGACTAACTCCTATGGCCTTTAATGGTTACTTTTATAAATGTTCAAAAATTAGAAAATAGAATCAATTGTTTAAAACAAAGTGGGCTTTCTATAAGATGTGTGAGATTATTTCTGAAAAATGGTCATTGTGTAGATTTATAGGTTTTAATGCCAGTAAGAACCATTATGATCTAGTTAAATTGCCTGCATAAAAATACTCTATATTTGAGAGAATTTGTTTGTCTGTGAGAGAGCGAGTCTGTCTGTTTATCTGTCCATCTGTTTGCTCAAGAACTCCTTCTAAATGGTAAGAACTTGGACCACCAAATTTGGTATGCAGTTTCCTCTTACAATAACTTAAAGCAAGGTAAAAGTTTGGTGTATCAGGACAATGGGATCTGCCAGGAATGGGATTTGTTTTTCATAACGTGGAATGGGAGGGGGCTGATAGCAGGTCAGTTACTCTGTGTAGTGACCACAGGCAACAAAGGACCAGAAATGGGACCGTGACAGATATAATCCCACTGGGAGCAGGGATTGAGGTAGGCGTCCTAACCACCACCTGGGCAATTCAGCCCCCACTGTGCCCAGCTCCAGGGAGTTGCTGTTCAGGCAGCATGGCTCCACATCAGCTCTTGCACCCTCCACACCCACAGCCCCCTCTCCTGAAGGACCCAACCAACACCAGGTAAATCTTCAAGTTAGGCTGTATATTTAATTTGGCAGTTCTCTAATGTACCCCCACAACTAGCAGTTGAATTACAATGAATCTTCTTTTGAAGAGCAACGAGTCTTGATTTAAAGGCTTTGAATAATGGACAGTTTATCGCAATGTTGGGCAACCTGCAGCCCATCGGGGTACTCCGATTTTAGGCCGCAACACATTTTGCTGATGTTGACCATCCCCAGTCACTGCACCCCACAAACCCCAGTGGTTGTGGTTCACTGTTCTCAGCAAATGGAAGCTCTGGACCAGCATCTGCAGGTGAAAGAACCACTGCTCTCGTTGGCTGGAAATAGTGAAGCGTGGCCATTGGGAGTAGTGGGGAGGTGATGCCTGTGGATGGTCAACATCAGCAAAATGTCATGTAGCTTGCAATCAGTATAGCCCGATGGCCCATATGTGGCCTGCAGGCCGCAAGTAGCCCACATCTGATTTACCACATTCCTTGGTAATCTATTGCAGGGATTGATTAATTACTGTTTAAAATTTACATCATATTTCTAGCTTGAAGTTTGACTTCAACTTTCAGCCACTGAATTTTGTTATATCTCTACCTGCTAGATTAAAGAGCTCTCTAATATCAGATTCTTTTTCTGGGGGTAATCAAGTTGTCTCTTACCTTCTTTTCAACAAAGAATGCTCATGTTTAATCTAAGAAAACTTGATTTTCATTGTGTAAATTCATATATATTTTATATGTAACCTACTTTAGCTATCTACATCTTACCCTATAGTTACTCTGATAATCACATGAACAAATTATACTCAAATTTACATTGTTTCAATGGAGTTACCTAATTTTCCTAAAGTTACTCTAAACTTTTAAATGGGGTTATCTTTATAGCATAGATCTTGTTTTACACTTTTAAATATCTGAAATCTCAGACAAAATATTGTGAAGAATTCCTTTAAAATGTTGGTCTAACACACCTGTATTAGAGAAAAATTATAACAGGAGGACTTGAAGTTTTTAGAGATCATTCTTTAATTGTATTTCATTTAATATTCGGTACTCAACTGGTTAGGCTGAAATCATTTCAGAATGATGCTGATCTCATTGAGCCAAAAAGTATCTATTGTAACAGACCAAGACCAGTTGTCTGCCACTCCTTGGCGGAAGGAATACATGCTGGAGCTTGGGTGAACAGCTTTCTCTTTCCTGAGTTAAAAAAAAGGTCAAGCCTAAGATCAGCATAATGAGGCAGGCATGTGGGGTCAATTAGAACTTGCTAGAAGCCAGGGCTAATTAGACACCTGCAGCCAATTACGGCCTGTGGTACTGTTATAAAAGCAAGGAAGTGCGGGGAGGGGGAAGGAAAAGAGTGAAGGATAGGAAGGAGGAAGTGCTGTGTGGGTGTGAGCTAAGGCCTGACAAACAGGTACCAAAGGAAAGGTGCTGGGAGGGATTGTTTAGGAAAGACACTCAGGGAAAAGCTGACAGATTGTGAGTGACAGTAACCCTGCCTGTTGCCACTGCCTTAGGGTCCCTGGGCTGGAACCCAGATTAGTGGGTGGGCCTGGGTTCCCTCACAACCTTCTCACAACTTCTCAGCCTCTACCTGTAGAAGAGAGATCAAGACTCCAGATGGGATTTTACTCCAAATTTATGAACTAGCCGGTGATGAGTATGGCTCAGTAGGCTTTAGCTCCTGCCTCTAGTAAAGAGAAAGAGACCGTGTGGAGGGCTACAGCGAGCCTCTGAGGCTAACACTATCTGCCAGTAATGCAAGACCCACAGGGAATAGCTGGAGCTTTGCCACACTACTTAGACAAAAACACACATTTTATTTTCCCACATCTCTGTGTTGCTTTCATATTAGTTTTCTTGTCATGTTAGAGCTAACCTCTCTGGCCATTTGGAATATTGAATTTTGCTTGCAAATTTTTTAGGTAAATGCAGATTGAACCTCTCTAATCTGGCACTCTCTAGTCTGGCAACATCTGAGGTCCAGAATGATTTTAGTTAGCCAGATGGCCAACTTTCCTGTGGTCGCATAAAGTTTGTTTACAGCTACCAGTCCTGGCTCTCAGTGTTCTGTGCTGTTGTTTGTTGCAAGGGGATGTGGATTGCAACTGCTTTAAACACTAAGGAGAGGGGATCATCATATAGGAGTGTAAAGAGTTTGTTTATTCGGTTAAAACTGGGAAGGAAGGGGAATCTCACTCATACACTCAATCACACTTACAGTCCCAGGCAGGATGATAAGACGAGCAGAAGGCAGTTCATGTTGTTTGATCTTCCCAAGTTGACTCCTAAACTGGTCCACTGGCCAGGTGATCCGAGCAGAGGGTGTTCTGGGAGGCTCCACTTGACGGTCAACCAACCGTGTCTCTGTCCCTCTCTCCTTTAAGTATCAGCCACATGCAGCCTCTGAGTCTCTGGGCCTCTTGGGACTGTGTGCACTCCCTGCTGGGGGCCGTGTGCATTGTTGTTTACTCCTGCTGTTTACCTCAGACATTCTTCTGCACTCACTCAGGGAAGGGATAGGGGGTTAACAGACAACACTCCAACAGTTTAGGGAACCAAATAACATCATTAACAGGTGAGAAAGAGAACAACAACCATTTTAACTCTCCCCTTGCTCCTCCTTTGCCTCCAGCACCCCGCCCCTTGATCTGCTGATCCATCCCATTAGGCGATATCGTTGGAGGGCAAAAGTTACCTGTTGAAGGCATACTACCCTATTTACCAATCTACATTGTTTACCTCTAATTTCTTCCTAAATGTCTTTTAAGAGCCCAGTAAGCAGTGGAAGTGTTGGTCATTCTACTAGACAATAGTGACTGCCCATGGTTCAGCACTGGTCAGGTCCCAAGAGTGCTGGGCTGGAGAGGTTCAACTTGTATCTGGACAATTAGTTTCTTAATTTCTCTCGCTGTCTGGATCATTGCCAAATAGGGCTTATTAAGTCAGAATCCTCTGGAAAGTTACCAGTAACCATATGATTTCTGAGATTGCCTCTGGGACATTAACTTCCCAATTCCCAAGAACTCACGTCAACTCAGACTTGTCTCCCAGGTTCCTTTACTGCAATTCAAAAGAGTTAAGATGAGTTGACCAGATTCTAGGCCAGAGGTGGTCTAAGATGCACCACAACTCCAAAGCACATACACATTTCCAAAACAGGCTGTTACACTGTAGCATCTTCCATTTTATATGGTATCATGTGCTTTTGGTTGGTTCACTAGCTCCTATGGACCAATCCCCATGTTAGTCAGAAGCTATCCACAGTTACGTCTAGACTACCTGTGGCTTCCGAAAGAAGATATGCAAATTAGGCACGAATTTGCATATCTTCTTCTGATCCCTTTTTTAGAAAAGGATTTTTTCAAAAAAAAAAAGCAGTCTAGGTGGGGTTTTTCACAAAAAAAAACCCTTTTTCGAAAGAACCCTGTAAACCTCATTTTTTGAGGAATAAGAGTTCTTTCGAAAAAGGGTTTTTTTGTGTGCAAAAATCTGTCTAGATTGCTTTTTTTAAAAAATACCTCTTCCAAAAAAGGGATTGGAAGAAGATATGCAAATTCGCACCTAATTTACATATCTTCTTTTGGAAGCCATGGGTAGTGTAGACGTGCCCCACATGCTGTGTAGGGCTGGTAGATTACATTTTAATTATCTCCCCATTACTGTCTTATCTACTAGTTACATATTTACAAGGCTGGTGTAACTTCATACTTTGTTCATTCTTTAACTATTTTTTAATTTCTCTGGTCATGCTACCCAGGTAATCTGTTATCTGCCAAATATGCAGTGAAAACTGTCATCAAGCCAGAAAAAAAACCCAACCTTTTTGTTCTCTTGCAGTGTGAATAACACAGCTCTCATTCTTGTCCAGTAATAACATTCTCAGAAACAACCCAGATATGATAACTCCTGCTAAAGAAGAACAAAAAGCTAATTTGTAAATGCACAAAAAGAAACAGTACAAGTTAGGCCTGCTGGTGTTGGGTCCCTTTTATTCACTGAAAAGCTCCTCTGTGACAATGTACTCTGCTGGTTTTCAAAATGGACTGGAATCAAAGTCAAATGTGCTGCCACTTAGAATGAGAGTAATCCCAAAGAGGGAGAGCTTGGGTAGAATGTACCCTATTGTCCTTCTGATGAGGTTTAAAGGGAAAAAAAGCTTAAATAATCCTGCCTGCCCCAGCCTCAGGCTTACCCCTAACATTGGGGCTGGAGCACACAAAATCTACGAGGGTGGGCCCCCTCCCTGCCAGGCTTTGGTGTGTAAGGAGAATGTGGGGAGTGTCTTTCTTCTCAATTGGGGGCCAAGTCAGTGAGCATTTGTATTTATTTATTTGTTTATTTATTTATTTTGCTTTTCGTGTGTGTGTGTGTGTGTGTGTGTGTGGCACCTGACTGATTTTTCTGTGGGTCATTGGCTCCCGATCCAAAAAAGGTTCCCTACCCTTAAACATATGGGGCTAAAATACTCTTAGCAAGTGCTCCTGTATCCACAATATGAGGAGGGAGATTGTCTGGAAACCCTGTGGTGACTGCACACATGTACAGTACTGTCTCTAAAATACAAGCCGTTTTCTGTCAGAAAAAGTGATTTTGATGAACATGAGTTTTTCCACAAAAAACTATTGATTTCAGATTTTGTGAACTTGGAGAAAACTGTCAAATCATTTTCAGTATGGTCAGTTTCAATTTTCCAAATCAAAATCATTTTGTTTGAAATTTATTTTTTTTAAATACAAATGGCTAAATTAGAAACAACATTTTTTACATTTATTGAAATGAAACTTTCTGATTCAGAATTTTATTTCCTTTTCTGAAATTTGGCTTTTTGTTCTGATATGGGACATAAATGGAAAATCCATTTTCTGACCAGCTCCCCTTGTCTTATTGGTTTATTTATATGAAAAGCAAAAAAACCAAGTCTTTGTTTCTCAGAAAAAGGCTTCTTCCTCATAGAAAGATGATTAACAATGTGTTCGCCCCCACCCCCGTGTTCTTTTGATTTTCTTTCAAAAGAACCTGATTGAAGTGTGGACTTAATTCAAGGTTTGTTTGTTTTTTACAATGGCCTTTTTCCTGAAAAAAACTCTGTAGTGTAGACATAGCCTGACTGGCCCTTCTGTGACAGAAGTTAGTTCTCTCTTAAACAACAAAACACTACCAGCACCTTTGCAAATGTGTAGGTGGCTCAGCTGCTTCTCAAAGAACCAAAGCCATATTACAAAATCACCAACCATATGCCAAGTACTTCTCTGTTCTTCAGTTGCTTCAGCTGATCAGATTTCTGTAATGGGAGACTTGGAGCTTTATTTGTGGTCTCTGATTTCCTGCCTTACTGCAGAGAAGGAATTAAATTCCATCAGTGCCCACTGCCAAGCCTCTTGTTGCTTTCAGAAAAATGACTGAAACTTGCAATTTTAGTCAACCATGCTTTTGTGCAGAGGGTTAGCATTATATAAAGCAACATACCTAATACAGTACTGACCAAGAAAGTCAGCTGTTTGAAATCATATGTTTTATTCAAATAAGACATTTTTATGCAAATAATTCACAATTATTAAAAGATTCAACCTCCCCACTCCCAACACTCATCCCATCTGCATACACATTCATTTAGCAGATTTAGATTCTGGTAGATTAAGTTAAGATTGTGAAGCCTACAGTTAAGATATGCCATTAGAGGATGAAATTATGCACTATTTATTTACCTGTACTAAAATAGTGGTTATATTATGAAGGGAAGATTTGTATATATGTTTTGTCTTTAATAAATTGTCCTTTCATATTAAGCGACTCTAATATGATAAAAGACACAAGGGAAAGATTTCAGTATTTAGAAAGGTCCAAAAGGCTTAGCAACTGCAATATAATGTTGGATAAACAAACTGCTATAAACATATTTCTGAGACACAGTAATTAAATGGCGGTCCCAAAAGCATCAAAGCCTGGAAGCCATTAAGTCAGAAATGGTCAGGAAAAAACTGAAACAGAAGACACCTGCTTCAATCACACGGTTGACTACAATTCCAAGTTTCAACCCAACCCTGAATATTTGCCAGGCTATGTGCAGCTGTTCAGAAGAGAGGGGCACAATATGCAACCTAGAAGTGAACATAATGAGCCAGGATGGACCTCTTCAGTAGAACTGCATTGACCTAGTCAAATGGTAACATCACAACATTTTGTTTGCAAGATTTGATTTTTATAGATATTTGTATTCAATTAAATACCCTAGGATCTAACTCTAAGGAAACTAGAATTCAGAGTGAAATAACAGCCATATATTCAGGTCATTAGATATAAAACATGTGCATAACACAGGAAGATATAGATACCTAAAGAAGAGAGTGTCTAGTAACACTAATAGACTTACCCCAGTCTGCATTTCACCCTGGTGCTGTGAAGACTGGATTCTAGCAAAAGTATCCGGAGACCTGCATGTACGGCAGTAGTGACATTTTCTTAAAACTTTTCCAATGCATTCATGGGACTATAATGCAAAGTTGCTGCTTATGACACTGCGGCTACGTCTACACTGGCCCCTTTTCCGGAAGGGGCATGTTAATTTCAGCTATTGTAATAGGGAAATCCGCGGGGGATTTAAATATCCCCCGCGGCATTTAAATAAAAATGTCCGCCGTTTTTTTCCGGCTTTTAGAAAAGCCGGAAAAGAGCGTCTACACTGGCCCCGATCCTCCGGAAAAAGCGCCCTTTTCCGGAGGATCTTATTCCTACTTCAAAGTCACCTTAAATGCTCTGACATGCCCCATGCACTCCATAGTGCACTGCTGCAATGCCTTCTCAGCCATTGAATCATAAGGATTTCCTTCACCTAATCCATCGAAAGAGTCTTCGCATGCTGGGATGAGCAAGTCCCTAACTCACCGAAGGTTTCAGACCCATCGGCTACTCTCACCTGGTTTAGCCAGCCTGTCAAAGCTGTTGCCTGGAGTGTGGCCATTGCCGCATGCAAGGCAACTACGTGGAGCCACAGGTGAGAGCTGGGTGCCGGTAAAAATCAATAAAGGATGGGCCACTCCCGAAGAAGTGCGACAAGCCCTCCTTTAGAGGTACTACCCCATTTTTGAGGTTGCATAAGGTCACATACGGCAGAACTGAGACTAGAAAGGATATCTCAGTTAAGGCTGACACAAATCCCCATCTGTTCTGTCAGATGCTTTCAAAGACTACGCCATGGAGCAGTCCTAAATCCTGCTTTGAGCTCTCTTCTCCTGCTTTAATTGGTGGGGAGAGGGAGGAAGGTGGCAGTCAATATTAACATGGATGGCATACTCCCCCCTCTCTCTACTGGCAGTTAAACATATGGGAAATGTGAGAGGAGGCAGTTTTAGCTCTAGCATTTATCAATTTAAGCTATCTAAACCTAGCACTGATTGGCAGAGATACTGTGCTGTCAACATGCACAAAAGATGGATGTGGAAAACCTTAGATAGACCAGAAGTGATTGGCTGGAATTCTGTGGACAACATATTGCTGTGGTATCCAACATGCTAGCCTCTTATGACTGTTGGCCGGTTGAGTGTGGCTAGTTTACTATTGCAGTAGCCATTCTAGTGTCCCTACCACTAGAGTGGCTACTGTTTCAGAACTGGTTGGACACCCTGGGTGTGTTGTATTCCAACCAAGCAGTGAGGGTTATAATTTGTGCCGTAGTCCCACCCTTCTACAGTAGCTGGCAAAGAGAACTGCCAGAAAATTGTGCAGAGCAGCTAAAAATCGATGCCTTCCACTTAAACACTGTTTGGAGATGGGACAAATTAAGCATTAGACCCTGCAAGGTAGTCTGGAAAGAGAGAATGTAATGAAATTTGTCACAAGTTGGAGAGTATCTCCCTGAAGTTTGGTAATCGAGATGCCCTCCTGCCATTTGTTTCTGTCATAGATCTCTATTAATGTGCAGTTTCACTTTGAAAAGTGACTGTAAAAAGGTTTATTTGGGCAAGAGGTTCCCTGCTTACTGTGTGCTGGAGACTTCAGATCAAATGTGTTCTATTTATGAGTGCAAAGATACAATTTCTTGAGATTGCAAAGCTGGAAATTAATCTTGGGCTTTGAAAGTCAAATAGTTCTTTCCTTCTTGCGCTTCATTGCTGGTAATAGTTTTCAGGTTATGTTCTCAGGGAACCTTGCAGCCCCATTCTTCTGGAATCAAAGGAGAGGCAAAACTGCTTTATCACTAAGCAGCAAATTGAGGAACATAACCGCTTGAGGCTGCCAGCAATAGCAAAGGCTTAAATGTGCCCACTGAAATGAAAAAAGTGGTTGTAGCTACTGTTTGTGAAATTTCAAGCTGCTGAGCTGGGAAATAATGGGCACTATGTCCAAGTGTAAATGATTCGTGTTTTTAAAGAAACCTTTTTCTAAAAGGGAAGATCTGAATATCCCCATATTTGGGAGATTAACTCCTAAGCTGCACTGTGCTCTCCTCCAGGAGAAACTGAGGAGGAATCGCCCCATGAAACTTGTTGCAGAAGTCTCAAAAGGACATGATTGACAATCCAGGTTTGGCTGGAGTGCTGTGCATTCTAGCCCATCTCCTTCCATCCCTGGCCTATGTGCCTCCTCATCTATGTGCCTTCTGTTCAAGTGCCTTGGCAGAGAAAAGCAACCTGAACAAGGGTCCACGATCTGGCCCTTGAGATGTTCAAAATCTGAACTCAGATCTTCATCTAAGTTTTCCAAATGGCTCGGAGCCTTCTCTAAGTTACACTAATGGCAGAATATGGGGAGCTCAAGTTGATGAAAAGCCACATTTACCCTATCCCCCAAGATCTACACCAAACACAGAGAGGGTATGTCTACACTACCCCGCTAGTTCGAACTAGCGGGGTAATGTATGCATACCGACCTTGCTAATGAAGCCCGGGATTTGAATTTCCTGGGCTTCATTAGCATAAAGCCGGCGCCGCCATTTTTAAAAGCCGGCTAGTGCAAACCCCGTGCCGCGCGGCTACACGCGGCACAGGCTAGATAGTTTGAACTACGTAGCCATTCCGAACTATCTGTACTCCTCGTGGAACTTCATTAGCAAGTTCGGTATGCATACATTACCCCGCTAGTTCGAACTAGCGGGGTAGTGTAGACATACCCAGACAGAATAACTGAGAATTGGGTTTATTGAGTTTATATACAGCAACAGTGGGTCTGTTGTGAAGGCTGATCTATGAATTCACTGTCATTGGTCTATACCATCCTTGTACCATATTCTAAAGTCAGAATACTGTGTGTACTGCTTGCTAGTGATTTTTCACTAAAGCAGACTGTGAAGAGCTTCAAAAGGCTCTCACAAAACTAGGAGACTAGGCAACAAAATAACAAATGAATTTTAATGTTGATAAATGGAAAGTAATGCATATTGGAAAAAAAACATAATCCCAACTATACATACAAAATGATGGGGACTAAATTAGCAATTACAGCTTGAGAGATCTCGGAGTCATTGTGCATAGTTCTCTGAAAACATCCCCTCAATATACAGCAGCAGGCAAAAAAGCAAACAGAATATTAAAAATTATTTAAAAAGTGATAGAAAATAAGACAGAGAATATTTTATTACCGCTATAGAAATCCATGGTACACCCACATCGTGAATACTGCATATAGATGTGGGCACCTCATCTCAAAAAAGATATCTTAGCATTGGAAAAAGTTAAGAAAAGGGCAGCAAACATTATTAGGGGTTTGGAACGGCTGCCATATGAAGAGAGATTAAAAGGATTTGGACTTTTCAGCTTAGAATAGACGAGACTATGGCTAGGTCTATACTGCAAGCCTCTTGCAGAAGAGCAAATGTAAATGGAGTGCCCATTTGCATATGCAGCACTCTCATTTGCATTTCCTCTTCCTTTCCTTTTTGCACAAGGGAAAAAATGAGGTAGAACAGTTCTTGTGCAAAAGGGTTTTTTTTTTTGCACAAAAAGGCGCCATCTACACAGTGCTTTTTTTAGCAAAAACCTCTTGTGCAAAAGGGAAAGGTAGAGGAAATGCAAATGAGCGCTCCATTTGCATTTGCTCTTCTGCAAGAGGCTTGCACTATTGACGTAGCCTAAGGGTGGATATGATAGAGGTCTATAAAATCATGACTGATGTGAAGAAAATGAATAAGGAAAAGTTATTGTTCCCATAACATAAGAACTAGAGGCCACCAAATGAAATTAATACAAAGCAGGTTTAAAACCAACAAAAGGAAGTTTTTCTTCATGCAACGTACAATCAACCTGTGGAGCTCCTTGCCAGATAATGTTGTGAAGACCAGGACTTTAACAGGGTTAAAAAAAAGAGCTAGATAGATTCATGGAGAATTGGTCCATCAATGCTTATTAGCTAGGATGGGTACGAATGGTCTCCCTAGCTTCTGTTTGTCAGAAGCTGGGAATGGGTGACAGGGGTTGGGATCATTTTATGATTAACTTTTCAGTTCATTCCCTCATGGGGCATATGTCATTGGCCAGTGTTGGAAGACAGGATACTGGGCTAGATGGACCTTTGGTCTGAGGCAGTATGGCTCCGTTTATGTTCTTATGCTAAATGAAGTGGGGACTCTCAAAATAGCTAGCTAAGGGTATGATCCTTCATATGCTCCTAAACATCACTAGTGCCACTGAATTTAAAAAGATTAATTGCAAGAGTAATACACATACTCAAAAGTTCCCAGGACTGGTTCCTAGTTTGTGAAATATAATCTACAATGTAAACACATTTAGTGTGTCTGAAACTGGAAGACTGCCCTTAAATGTGAAACAAAATACAGGACTATGTAGCACTTTAAAGACATTAAATGTGAGGTTTTGATCACTTCCCAGGGAAGCTCAAGAAACCCAGAGGAACAAGAGACTGGGAATATTTTTTTTCTGAATCTTCAGTGAAGTTGGTCAAAGAAAAATCACCAGTTGTACTAGCCTGCTTTGCTCAACCCTGACAGTTGGCACCTATATGTTTTTATTGTCCTCAGTGGAGTTACTCCTGACTTACACCACTGTAAGAAAAAGGAGAACTGATGTGATAAGGAATCACAAAGACTATGTCTAGACTGCAAGCCTCTTTCAAAAGAGAGCGTCTAGACTGCATGCCGAACTTTCGAAAAAGCAAGCCACTTTTTCAAAAGAAAGCAGCAAGTGAGTCTGGATGCTCTCTTTCTAAAAAGCCCTGTTTGCTTTCAAGAACGCCTTTTTTCGAAAGAGCACTTTCGAAAAAAGGCGTTCTTCGGTTTACCGCCGTCGAAAGAAAAGCCGCGTTCTTTCGATTTAATTTCGAAAGAACGCGGCTGCAGTCTAGACGCAGGTGAAGTTTTTTTAAAAAAAACCCTGAGTCTGGACACAGCCAAAGAGAATAATTGCCTTGTTCAGTGTCAAAAGAAACTTTTTAGAAGAAGGAAAATGTTACCCCAAAGCTACTGTCTGTCTGTCTCTCCATTTTACTGCAGATTCGCCATCTAAAATTTTCTTTGGGCTCTTCCCCTTACAATAATTGCTATAAAATAATATTGCTATCCTCTGTCCTATGCCTTTCACTGTTATCACCATTTCAAATGGTAAAGAGTCAACAGGAATGAAAAACATACTATCTTGTCCACATGTTAAAAAAAGGCACCCACAATTTACTATTTATCTCTTTGAAATGTTTTATATTAACTGATGCTACTGTGAGAGGCAAACCAGGCCTGCAATATCATAACATTTATATAGTCTGTCCTAGAGATCACTAAAAAGCATTGCAATGGCTGCTATAAATCATTAGTGTCAGCTGACTGTTATCGCACAGTGATATCTGAGAACTCATTTTTTCCTACTAATATCTGAGAATATTGGAGACACTGTGTGGTATCTGAATCAAACACTGATATTGATATTTAATGGAAGGTTTCTGAACCAGAGCTGGCAGACTTAGGTTTCATTCAGCAGACACCGACCCGGTCTGCTGGGCAGGCTTGGCTTTCTGTCTAAAATACATATCCATCCTAAGGAACAGCTCTCATTTTATCATGTAAATAACTTCCTCTGTCAGGAAACTTACCATTGTCCTCTAAAGTCCATCTTGCAAAAGCTTAAAGTTTTTTTCCCCAAAAGTTTCTCTCTATATAATCTGTTAGAATTTTATGGAAACTATTATTCTTTGATAACAGCACCACTGTGAATACTAGACTGGAGATGCATGATTTGATTTAATTACATCTCTTCTTTCTAAAGACACTTTAAAGTTCATCTGCATATATTTTATTGGTTCCAAATGCAGCACTCAATTCTTGTTTTACTTGGCTTTTGTTTGTTTATTGCATGTCCAATTTTAGGGTGCTAGTCTCATGCCCATGCTCATCCAAACTCCATTTGCATTAATTTTGGTTAGGTAAATCTAATATTGTCTCCATTGTCATAATCATAAGCCAGTTTACTTCCTCTGGAGATAGCATTTGGCTCTTCTAGTACTAATTACAAATGGATCATTTATTGCGCTAGATCAAAACTTGGAATACATATACAAGAAGGGGAGTGAGAATGACCCCATATGCTCTCTACAGAGTGCTATTTGGATTTGAGGATAGGCATGCAGGGAGCACCATGCCCACTTACTTAATGCAGGCATGCATGTGGGAATAAGTGAGCAACAAATTAAGTTAAAGTTGCATCCTCAATGAACTGGCTAGCACAACTGACCAAGCCTGGGGGAGGGTGTAATTTTCTATTTGAAGAGGCCCACCAGCCAATTACTACATCGGAAGTGACAAGTCTCAGAGAGGTAGGCGTGTTCGTCTGTATCCACAAAAACAACGAGGAGTCCTGTGGCACCTTAAAGACTAAGGGTACGTCTACATTTGCTCCCTAGTTCGAGGAGTAATGTTAGTTTGGTTCGGACTAACGCGTCTCGGCGTGCACTTTCACTTTCGAAACAGCTGTTGAGCGGAGTAACTCGCCGGCGAGAGCATGCTAATGAAGTGTGGGATATTTAAATCCCCGCTTCATTAGCAATTTCAGTCACCTACATTTGCATCCCTAGTTCAAATTAGGGAGCAAGTGTAGACTTACCCTAACAGATTTATTTGGGCATAAACTTTTGTAGGCAAAGACCCACTTTGTCAGATTCATCAATGAAGTGGGTCTTTGCCCATGGAAGCTTATGCCCAAATAAATCTGTTAAGGGTGCGTCTACACTACACCATAGCGCAAAATGAGATATGCAATTTAAGCTATGCAGTCTGCACAGTACCAAATTTTGAAATAATTCACTATTCTGAAATGTCCCTTACACCTTGTGGAACGAGGTTTACAGGGATGTTGGAATAGCAAGCCCGAAATAACGGGCTTGTTGTTAAGACATGGGCTAGCTATTTTGGGATCCTCCGGTACCCTGAAATAGCATTGCTGTGTAGACGTAGCCTTAGTCTTTAAGATGCCACAGGACTCCTTGTTGTTATAAAGAGGAAATGTTTCCATTGCCTTTTCTGATTTTTGGATAAAGCCCTTCATGACTGATTTTAGAAAAGGCTTTGCGGGGATAGATCTCTCACTTGACTGAGGTAAATGTATAATGCTCCTTGCAGGATAATGCTTTATATTGTGTTTGCTCTACTGACACAGAGGAGTAAGGCACTATATAAATAGTAAACTTTTAGTTATGCTGAAATGCCATCCCACTGCCATTTAAAAATATTTTGGATGAAATATCCAAAATTTGCATTTTTTTCTGGAGATACAATTATTGATGAGCAAATTCATTAGCTTCATTTCTCTAGCAACTAGCTGAAAACTGCCTGTTCAACTCAAGTGATGTTCACGGAGTACTTTGAATTCCCATGTTGTCTTGTTCACTGGAATTGGATAATGAACATTTATGTCAGTGACATTACTAAGAATGGACTTATTGGTTCTGGATTGTTACACTTGTACCTTGTGGAGTTATAAATATTTTAAAATAGTTCAGTATTTTAGTAGAATCAGTGTTTTACATTGTTATGGTTTTCCAAATTGCACAGACTGATTAGAATGCAGATGTTTCAATAGAACTCGAGTGCAAAATCAAGTAGCATAGCAGATATCATTGGGAGATGTGTAAAGAGACTGTTGGTCTCTTGGTGGCAGATTACCTGCCTTACAGCTTCACTGGATGAATTAGGGAGCTGACCTGAGCTTTTTTTTCCCGTTCTATAATTTACAATCACAGGATAGCTCAGCTCACACAAAACATGATTTGAAGATGCTTCTGCTTTTTAAGCCACATTTCCCACTGTGGCATAAAGTGTATTAACCAAACTACAAAGCATATTAATAAAAAAGCTTTGTGATGGAACCACAATAGCTTTGGATATGTGCATTTATCCATTTAACATGATTTTCCACTAGCTGTTTTATCCTGTGTAATGGGTGTTTCTAATCCTCTACTCAATCAGTTTTCCACTTTGCAGTACACCAGAACGGTGTGAACACATTACTTTTTTCTCTGCTCAAGCTTCTGCTACCTCCACTATGACATCAATTTTCCAGGGGCTGCCTCCATATCTAATACTTTCTATCCAGTTAAACCGCTAATAAAGGGCCCCATCCTTAGCTGGTGTAAACAGTCCTCTGGAGCTATTCCAATTGATTAATAGCTGAGGATCTGGACCTATATATCCTTGTCACATATGACTGTCACAACACAGATGGCATTACAACTTAGTGTAATGTCACTGTGATGCAGCACCATGACTTGTTAGTTATGTCATATAAAAAAGCCCAGGTTCCTGCATAGGAAGATTAATCTAACCCTGGTGAATATAATATGCAGAAAGCCCAAAGACATGGTGAGGCAATCAGCTGAGAGAGGCTCCATGCAAATAGCAAATTTGAGGAGGAGTAGGAGGTTATTTGGAGCTTGAGAAATGGGAGGTTCCAAAGACAGAGGACAGTGACTATGTGTCATCGCATTGTGAGGGACCCAGCAATGATTCCTTTCCATCCATGTGTGGATTTTTTCCCATCCATGTTTGGAATCAATTTTTGTATGGGCCTGTGTGGCTGTGCACCACCAGCAGAAACACAAAACCTAGCTTTGAGTACTCTGCTAATCAGCTGAGTGGCATTTGAATTTCTCCTGAGTGGTTGTCCAAGCACACAGCTTACAAGGAACATGCCCCCAAGTATTCTGTGCAATATTCTACAGGTTTGCCAAAAGGCTGAGCCTCATCCACATCCTGGTTGTTTCACTGCCTGCGTGCATCTAGAGTTGTATGAAATGTACAGATGTTCAGGATTTTAGTAAGCCCCCTTGTTTGGCTTCAGCTTCGGTAAGTTTGCGCTCTTGCAACTTGTGTTCAGATGACCCCCTCTCCCCAACTCACATTCAGACTGAGCTCCAAATGCCACATTTTACTAGGCTACTGGGATAAATCATGTGAGACTGCTGAGTTCCAGTGAATCTTTGGAGTTCCCTGAGTGAAGCTGTGCCCAGGTTTCAAAATTGAGTATAAGTTACCCCAAAGCACTATGAATGTCAGCAAGCCTGGGCTAAGTTTCAGGCTCACTACAAAACTAGGGGTGAGTTTACTCCAGTTTTGGGTTTCCTTAGGAAACTTGAATCTTTCCTTCCTGTTGTAGAAGTCCATTGCTATTATGTGGGTGGTAGGGAAGGGCTATGCGGGGCAATCATGGCCAAAAACTCTGAGCTCCTGATGGAGCACAGAGAGAGCTTTCTGTGTTCAGCCAGCTTCATGGCTGAGAGCAGAGACCAAATATGAAGTTGTCTGGATACTCCAAACCCTTTTTTTTAAGGACTGAAACATAGCTATTGCCTTACCAGAAGTGAGCATTGGGCTGCACAGTTAGGTAGGCTCTGACAACATCACCCTGATAGATTAAAAGAACAGTGAATCCCTTCGATAATCACCCAGGGTTGTACATAGCAACCTTTTGGAAAAGGAAAATAACTTTTTAAGCCGTAAACTATGATGTCTGTTTTCCCATTGTTGGCTTAGCTAGAATAACAACAAATGTTTGTAATGGTTATAAAATAAAAAATGTTGTTGTAAAATGTTAGCTAGAGTATTTAACGGTGACCTGCCATGGCAGTTTAACTATGTACTGTGTAAAGAAATCTTTCCCTTTTTATTGGTTGAACAGAAACTGTTTTTCAGTTGCATGGACTGTCTTTTTCTCAAGTTAATGTCTGGGTGATAATAAGGGATTTTTTTTCACTGTATGTTTTATAATTTTGAACAGTTCAGTCAGATATTCTGGAAGTGCTACAGGAAGCATAATTAGTGTAATACTCCTAATTACTCTAAGTATTGATTTATAGTACTTTGACAATTCGGGCAAATGATTTTCTGGCTTAGAGCCTTAAAATTATTTAGATGCCTATCTTCCATGGATTTTGATGGGAGTTAGATGCCTCAATACTTTTTGAGAATCTCTGCGTTAGTACATCTAGATCAGGAGTTGGGAACCTTTTTTGGTTAAGGGGCCACAGACTCACAGAAAACTCAGTCGGGGGCCACACACAAGTGAGATGCAAAAAAACAAACAAAAAATCCAAACCCAAACAAACCAAACCAAAACAAACAAAAAACCCAAACAAACAAACCAACCCTCACTGACATTCCCTTTGCACACCAGAGTCTAGGGGGGCCCAGGCTAGTAAATTGTGTGCACCAGTCCCACGAGGGGGGCAGTGAAAGGGCTGGAGTGCCAGCTTCGGCTCCACAATGGTGGTGGTGGGGAGTTCTGAGTCCCAGGGGCCGGATACGGCAAGTCAGGGGCTGCATCCCTCATCTGGGCCATAGGTTCCCCCCCAGATCTAGGTGTTATACCTAATATGCAAGAAGAGAGAACTAGCTAATAAACTTATTAATTGAAATTTGGGGTAGGTGGTTTATTGGTCTGAAACCTGCATTTTAATCACTGGATGACAGGTGCTATTGCCAGTTTGTGACGAGGTGGCACCAATCCTGCCCTGGCCAATAAGGAGAGAGCCCCACCCCTACAGCTCTGCTGAGCATGCTCCAACTGGAGGACCAATATAAAGTCCAGTGGAGCAGCTCAGTCAGGGCTGACCACTGCAGGGGAAAGAGCGGCTGCCAGAGCTCGGGAGGAAGAAGCACAGATGGATGCTGCAGTGGAGGCGAGCCAGCACAGACCGGCCGGGGAAACTCCCAGTCTGGAGGAGGTAAGTGACTACCTCACGCTGACTGCTGGGAGGCGAGTAGGAAGTAGCCCAGGGTGGGGAGGTGAAATCCCCCAAGAGCTCAGCATGTCCCTGCTGAGCTAATGGTAGGACACACCGACCACTGACAGGGCCCTGGGCTGGGACCCAGTGGAGGGGGAGGGCCCAGCTACTCCAACCCCTATCCCCATTAAAACCCAAGGGGTCACTACCGTTGTTGTTACTGACTTTGGCCACTAGGCCCTACTACCCTGTGAACAGGGATTTGCTATTGACTCGGGGTGCTGAGCCCTACTGCCCTGTGGACTGGGATTTCTGTTGACTCAGGCCACTAGGCCATACTGCCCCACGGACAATGATGTGACTACTGACTTTTGCTGCTAGGCCAGATGCTAGCATGGGGAAAAGGGGTAGTGAGAGGCCTGGGGGTACTTGGGGCTGTAACATTCATGGGGTGAAGCATGTGTTGAGGGGCCTGACAGGCATCTGAGGCAGCTGGATGTACTCACTCCATGACACAGATTCACATCACAGATCTCCAAGCTTTGACTGCTCCACTTTTTGACTCATCACAACATCCAGACAGAATTGAGAATCCCTGGGCATCAAGAAAGGATGGAGAGATCCACATCTGTGGAAAGAGAGCCCCCAAAGTCAGTGTGGTTTCTAAGACTGGATGAAATTGATAACAACCCAATGGAAAAAAGGGTGGAGGCATTTCCTCATATACAAGGGTGGCATTTGGGATGGATAGGGGGGCAGCAGCCATGCACTCTGGATACTAAGGAAGTGAGGGGAAAGTACTTGAATTCTGTGAAGGGTGCTCGCCAGCCAGGAGTGAGAGTCATGCTGGAAGGGCATAACAAGTGAGGTTCCACAGGGATGAGTTTTGCAACTGGTTCTGTTCAATATCTTCATCAACAATTTAGATGACTGCATAGATAACTTATAAAGTTTACAGATGATACCAAGCTGAGAGGAGTTGCAAGTGCTCTGTGGTATGTCTACACTACAGCATTAGTTCAAGTTAACTTAATTCAAAATAGTTAATTCGAATTAAGCTAATTTGAAATAACGCATCTATACACAAAATTTATTTTGAAATAGTGTTTTGCTATTTCGAAATAGCGCATCCACACTGAGTGGACCCTGAACCAAAGTTAAGGCTGGCCAGAACCAGTGCTAGCAGGGCATCAGGTTAGGACTTAGTGTGTGGTGCTGCTGCCTGAGGCTAACTGAGCTCCGTGCTTAAAGGGACCCTACCCCCACCCCAGACAGACAGTTCTCAGGGCTCCCCGCTTGTTTGTCTACCTCGATGAGGGACAGTAAAGCAGTCCTGCCTTGGAGTGCCCTGAGTGCCCACACGGGGACACCACATTACTCGGCCACATGGAGCCAGAGCTTCCCCATGGCACACCAGTGTGTCTTGTGGGGTCGTTGCCATCAGCCCAGTTGCACTTGCTGCAGGCTGCCATCCGGTGGGGGGGGGGGTCCCTCGGTGGGCTGTCAGGATCCAGGAGTCCCTGAGGGAGAGCGTCCACCCCGAGGAGCCCTCAGAGCCTCCCCGGTCCTCCCCACTGGGGGCTCGTGCCCCATTCCTCCCTCACGTCCTTCCACTTACCCCTCCCTAGCCCCCCTTTCTGATGTCAAACAAAACACGCGTATGTTCAAAAATAGAAACTGGGTTTATTGAACAAAACTGGAGGGGGGAGGTGAACCTCTGGGGAGACTGGGAAAAGGAGGTGGGAGAGGGGAAGAGAGAGGGTGGGAAAGGAGGGGGGGAAACCTGGGAGGAGGGAATTGGAAGGGGGAAGCAAGGGGAAGAAGTGGGAGGGGAAGCTCAGAGCCCAGGGCTGGGGGTCTCACCAGACCAACTTGATTTTCATGCAGACCTGCTCCTGGGTTCGCATGTGCACTTTGGTGGCCAGGCTGGCAGCTATCCTGCTGTAGACGGCCACATTCCTACATCTAGTGCGGAGATCATGAACGTTGGGGGCATCCCCACCCAAACCTGAATAAGGTCCATGATCTCTACCCTGGACCAGGAAGGCACCTGCCTTCTCCAGCCCGTGTCAGGCTCCTGGGAGCTGGCAGACGGCTCCTGGGAAGTGGTGGAGGGCTGGCTGCCAGTGGCTTGCTGGCTCATGTTTTGGGGCCACTGCTGGCTCTGGGCTGCCAGGCTTGGAGCTGGCACAGGCACCGTGGCCAGGGTCTACCCCTTTAATGGCTCTGGGGCTGGGGGAGAGGAGAGTAAGGTTTCTGGTTGTGCCCAGAGTGGCAACAAGGGCTCCCTGGGAAGGGCTGAAGCCCTCTACTTCGAATTAAGTGTCTAAACACCACTTAATTTGAAATAGCTATTTTTAATTTGGTGTTACTCCTCGTACAATGAGGTTTACCAAATTCAAAATAGGCGCTCGAATTTAATTCAAAATATCGGTTTGCATGTATAGACGCTATTAAAGTTAATTCGAAATAACAGCTGTTATTTTGAATTAACTTTGCAGTGTAGACATACCGTGGAGGGTTGTAGCCAGACACGAACCCCATCTTGGTTTCCGCCCCCCCCCCAGAGAGCAAGAGAAAGGCAGTCAGCCTTTGATGCCCTGGGAACACAGGTGTGCTGCCTGTCCCTGACTCTACCATAAACAGAAACCAGACAGTAAATGGGCTAGCTGACGACCCAGGGCCTCCCGCTGTCCTGATGGCTAGTACCAGTAATTGACACACCTGCACTGTCCCAGGAGAGGAATCTTCGCCCATCACATACCAGAGGTGCCCATTGTCTGCATTTTCCCAGGTGTGAATTATGCTTTGCACCCTTCGTGGGAAATTTGGCATTCAAAGCCATTTTTCCTAATTGGCCACTTGAGACCAGGAAGAAGCCTACATGGCCCAAGGGGTATAAAGAGGGGTATAGTAGCCCACCTCATTTGAGCTCCAATCACCTACACCTGCTGGCAGGTATTGATTGTCTCCCGAGGTCTGTGGGACGCCCAACCTCGCTCTACTTCTTCCCGAGGGATTGAGAGAAAGACTCTGGCCACGCCAAGTCTGGAACGCAGGGGTGAGAATGTATACCTGCTAGGTGTCTATTTTGCATGCATTTAATAAGAGCTCAGAGAACCAAAAGGGTTTCATGGTACCTGTAAGTGACTTATTAGTGTAATTTCTGTCCTGTCCTTTGTAGTGGCTGTGTTATCTGTAACACAGTAGTAGCATTTAACAACTAAGTTTACCCTGTAACAATAAAATAGTAACTGTTTAAGCTTTAACCTGACTCCTTCAGTTGCTGTAACAGAACCAAGCACAATTTAAAAGAACTTTAGCCGGTCATAAGGGACTCACTGCCCTGACCGTCGGCTGACAAGGGTAGGGTCACAACTCAAAATGATCTGGACAAAGTGGAGAAACGGTCTGACATTCCATGGCATGGCTTGTTGATTTATATTTTAGGAAGAAACACTGGTGAATGTATCACTAGAGACAGAGCTGTTTCATCCATACTCTGGCCCGATGAGATCATGGTGAAGTGAGTGATCTGCCTGAGAGATGGGTGGAGCAAGCTTTTGGGTCACTCCACTTCTGGTGTCTCTTGCTTTCATGGTAAGTAAACAGAGCCTGATCATGCTGCTTACAGCACCAGCCCTCCCCACCAGTAATTTCCTGGGTCATGTGGCTCAGGGGAGGGGGCTTTGGGGAAGAGGTGCAAGAAGAGGGGAGTGGGGCAGTGGTGGGGCTTGTGGGAAGGGGTAGACTGGAGGTGGAGCAGGTGGCAGAGCAGCCGCAGGAAGAGGTGGGGTGGAGTGGGGCCTGGCTCTGTAATTCCCCAGGTTATGTAGCTTGGGGAAGGGTCTTCAGAGAAGGGGTGCAATGGAGAGGAGCAGGGGTAGGAAGAAGTGGAGGAGGGGAAGTTGCATGGTGAGGGTGGAGCAGGGGCATAAAGAGCTTTGATGGGGGTGGGACCTGGAGCTGCCCCAGGCCTGGGATGGGAAGGGGTTGCCCTGAGGTCCACACCCCCTAGGGATGGTCTTACTAGCCCAGATATAGAATCATAGAACTGGAAGGGACCTTGAGAGGTCATTAAGTCCAGTCCCCTGCCTTCATGGAAGGATCAAGCACCATCTAGATCATCCCTGACAGGTGTCTGTCTAACCTGCTCTTAAATATCTTCAGTGCTGGAGATTCCATAGTCCCCCTAGGCAATTTATGCCACTGTTTAACCACCCTGACAGGCAGGAAGTTTTTCCTAATGTCCAAACTAAGCCTCCCTTGCTGCAATTTAAGCCCACTGCTTCGTGTCCTATCCTCAGAGGCCAAGGAGAACAACTTTTCTCCCTCTTGCTTATAACACCCTTTTAGACACTTGAAAACCGCTATGATGTCCCCCCTCAGTCTTCTCTTTTCTAAACTAAACAAGCCCAATTCTTTCAGTCTTCCCGCAGAGGTCATGTTTTCTAGACCTTTAAAACATTTTCATTGCTCTTCTCTGGACCTTCTCCATTTTTTCACATCCTTTTCGAAATGTGGTGCCCGGAACTGGACACAATACTCCAACTGAGGCCTAATCAGCACAGAGGAAGAATGACTCCTTATGTCTTGCTCACAACACTCCTGTTAATGCATCCCAGAATCATGTTTGCTTTTTTTGCAACAGTGTCGCACTGTTGACTCATGACTTGGATTCTTATCTGCTTCGTTATAACTACCCAAACTTCAGATACTTACTGATTCCCTCTACCCTCTGCTCCCTGTCTACCACCCCCTTGTTTTCTCCTGCCCCCTTCTCTCCTATTTATTTTGGGTCTGCACATCCTAAACTCAAAATTCCAGTCATCTGAAGAAGTGGGATGTGCCCACGAAAGCTCATGATATCATCTACGTGTTTTGTTAGTCTATAAAGTGCTATCAGACCATTTGTTATTTTTTTCTGTACAGACTAACTCGGCTACCCCTTGAAGCTTCATGTTTAACTTGTCATCCACTATGACCCCTAATTCCCTTTCAGCACTACTCCTTCCTAGACAATCACTTCCCATTCTGTATGTCCTGGTGGGCCTTGCTGAATCAGAATTGAAAATCTCCATTGTGTGGTATTTGTGCAGTTATCTCTTATTGAGTTGTAGATCTCTTGTTTACAATTTTTCCTGCTAGTCAAATATCTGCCTGGATGAGCATCAATTCCTATGCTGTCACTGGAGAACTTAGAATGGATGTCTCCCAAACTTACAAAGTATTTATATAACAACCATGTAGCAAAATATCATAATTTCGTACACACTAACAATTCACATATTTTGACAGTACAATGAGTTTCAGCGAATCATGCCTTTCTTATGGTATTTTACACGGCACGCTTTGTATGAAATGTCATTACCATATGATTGATTAATATGGAGGTTACAGGGTGCTACGGAACTTTGAGAATCCAGTGTGTCCCCTTACTTTAGTGTGTCACTTGCCAATGTCTTGCGGGGAGGGATAATGTCCCACACATACATACAGTCCATCCTGGAGCTTAGTCTACTAGGGTAATGTGATATTGCACCATCTCCAATATACGCCTGGGTGTTAATCACACAGTCTAGTCCTTTGTTTTCAAGACACACATTCCTGATGGTAATCTGATTCTTTCCTATGATGACTTTTATTCTTTTGGACAATAGAAAGTGATAAAGTACAAATAATGATAGCAATGTGAAAAAATTAAAACTCTAAGACTGAAACCTACACATGTTAAGTTAGCAAGGATAGTTTATAGAATGGTGCTGTAAGAGAATGTACTAACAGAGACATCCTGTGGCAAGGGAAAATTTATTCTATGTATGTATGATGGTAAATAATTAAGCTCTCTTCAGATGTTTGTTCTCTATAGATATATGTAGTCCATGCCAGCTTTTCATATTTAAGCACTGGTTTTGATCTCCTATATCAGTGATGCCATTGGCAGAAGTGTTAATCCAGATTTATAGTGTAAATGAGGCTTTAGTCCTTTGGTTTCCATTTAACTTTACAACCAGGACCTTTTCCAAGGTTTATTAATTCCATTTTCCACTGTTTATTTTTAGCAATTTTTGAGTTTTATGTAAATGTCTGAATCAGAGGTTTTGTGACCATTCTTTGTCTTAAGTGTATAACATACATTACTAATTACAGTGGTATATTGTGTAAAGAAGAATCTCTTTGTAATGTTTCTTAGTGTGTTTTAACATAATGCTGTTTCAAACCATCCTGCATTCAAATGTGCTGTTGAACCTTTTCCAGTGGCATTTATACAGACCCATTTAGATGTAATGCGTAACACACTAATGTGCTTTAGAAATCATATGCCAAAGTCTGCATTACTGGTCCGTGTAGACAAGTCCGACATACATGTAACCTTTTCTAGTGTTCCCATCTTTGTTGGATATTTTTTTCGCAGCCGGGTATTTTACTAGTGTTTATCTGGTAAAACCTAAAATCAGAAGCCCTATTTATACCAAAATTATGAGTAAAATCCTGTGTTGGTCCTGTCACAGATCTGGTTGAATTTCCCCCACTGGACCTAAGTACTCCTGTATTTATGTCATTCATACCACTGCAGTGATGTTTGTACAAAATATACCTTTTGGTATATCATTTGAAAACTAATAATGCACTGATAACTAATGTCATTGTAAAATGCACATGTTCACCTTATATGTGCAGCTATGAATTCCGTCTAGAACATGTTTAAAACAACGACAGCCTAGCCTAGATAAAGGTGATGAACAGGTTTATCTCAGACAAAGGAATGTTGGTTTTCTTCAATATATATATAAGCTATAAACAAAGTTATCCAGTAGGGATGTAAGAGTTTAACCGATCAACTGGTTAACCAATAAGCTAATGCTTATCAATTCCAGGTACCAGTTAAACTCCTCTAGCTGTTTGCAGGGCCAGGACCCCGCAGAACCGGCAGCTGAAGGAAGCCCACAGCATCAGCAGCTGGCAGGACTGGGAAGAGCCTGCGACTGTCGGCACCTGGCAGGGACGTGAGTGTGGGTGTGGGGGCCGTGAGCTTGTGGGTTTTTCTACAGGTTAAAAATACCGGCGTTTTACCTTATAACAAATTAAATTGTAATTGGTTACACAGTTAGTATTTTTTAACTCTTTTCACACCCCTATTATCCAGCTAAACCAGAAGGGGTTACCTTGAGCCTGAACTTGAGAGAAAGAGACTTAACATGGCTCCTGCACACAAGAGAGAAACAGTAGACATAGGAGGCCTTGTTAACTCTGAGAACAAAGACAGCTCTTTGGGAATTAAAAGATCAGACAGAGACCCTTTATTTCCTAAGAAGACAAAGGAAACCAGCTTGTAATTCTGTGGAGGGTCCTGACTGAGAGAGACTGTCAAACATGCTGAATAAAGAATTAGTATTTCTCCGAGTGGTCTAGGAGAGGGCTAAACACTTCAGGGCAGACAGATTGTGAAAATGTGGGATGGGAAGTGTGTTGGTGGAAACCTAGATGAGGCTGTTATGGTGCAGGCAAGCTTGTGGGGTCCCAGCACTTGAACCAGGGATACACAGCACTGTGGGTACTCATATGTCTTCTGGCTATTTGGCATCCAGTGAGCCATAGCAACAGAGCACTTAAAGCACCCAGATAATAGGGCAGGCAGTGACACATCCTCTCTCTGGTCTGGATTGCACCCCATAATGTGAAAGACACACATCAAGTTGCTGTGAGGGGTTCAAACAGTGAATCCATCTTGTCCATGGGCAGTGTGTATAATAGGCCAAGGGAGATTCTGCCTCCCCTGACTCTTTCAGTGGCACTGGAACTATTTTTAGGGTGAGGGTAATGAGTTGTGCTCCCTTACACCTGTTCATGCCTCCCAGGCTGGGGTCAACTTAGAGTTGTAAATTTTCCTGAACTGGACAGACCAGACATTTGTAGCAATGGCACCCAGCCCAGGAAAGCTGGCAACCTAGGGATAGGTGGAGGTGGCTGTGGTGCTCCAGGCCAAAGCTAGGAGTGGAGACAGTGCGTATGTCTAGACTACATGGCTCCGTCGACAGAGCCATGTCGTCTAGACATACGCAGTGACTGGACCCTGGTGGATGGTGAGAGTGGAGAACCAGAAGGGAGAAACAGGAAGAAATGTTCCCACCTGTAAGTGTTTCCGCTATCAATTCCAAGCTCTGCATATTAAACATGACTTACAGGAACAACTTCTATATTTCTTTGTAGTACCATCAGTAAGGAGTCAGGACAGATGGTTTCCCCTGCTTGTTTGGTGTGATACATTATTTTAATTTGATGTTTCAGTCCTGCATGATTATATAAAATGTTAAAACATTGCATATTTTATCCGTGTTTTGAAGAACAGGATTGTTAGTCCTCAGACTTGCCTTTAGTGCAAATACTGTATGCATCATACCCATCATTATTAATGTATCTAAATCCTAGAGGATGCTCTATGGTTTGTAATACACTAGGGCTGCGTCTAGACTGGCATGCTTTTGCCCAAATACTTTTAACGGAAAAGTTTTTCCATTAAAAGTATTTGCGCAAGAAAGCGTCTATACTGGCATGTGCCTTTGCGCAAAAGCATCCGTGCCAGTGTAGACGCTCTCTTGCGCAAGAAAGCTCCAATGGCTATTTTAGCAATCAAGCTTTCTTGCACAAGAAATTAACTTAGCTGTCTACACTGGCCCTCTTGCGCAAGAATACTTGTGCAAGAGGGCTTATCCTGGAGCGGAAGCGTCGGAGTATTTGTACAAGAACCACTGATTTTGTACAGTACAAAGTCAGTGTTCTTGCGCAAATACTCATGGCCGGTGTAGACAGGCGGCAAGATTTTGTGCAAAAGCGCCTGCTTTTGCGCAAAATCATGCCAGTCTAGACGCACCTTAGAGGCTTAATGAGATGATGGTTACTCATGATGAGCACTTCCTCACGTGGATAACCCCACTGAAGTGAGTGGGAATGCGTATGTCTGGGTATATTTTCTAGGATGAGTCTAGGTTCAAATTACAGCACTTTCCAGCAAAGGTGTAAAATGTGAAAATGTTGAGGAAAGGTGGGTTGAAGAATAACAGGACTGCTCACAACCTTTTTTCTATGGTAAATTAGAGTCTCACAAACAAATTTTTTCAGGGAAAGAGCTTTTCTTCACATTTTGATTTTTCATTGGAAACCCCACACTGAAATTTTTTGCCCCAAAAGTATGTACAGAGCAGTTGGGATGGGGGATGGGGGATGGGGGATGGGGGAGTGGGGGCTTGTGGCTGTTTTTGGTTGAAAATGTTCAAGTTCTCAGTTTTTTGATAAGGTGAAATTTTCCACAGAAACCCCCCCGAACATTTTCCCATAAGTTATAATACCATGTTAACTGCAGCCTTAGACACTTCATTCTTCTTTCACATAGGATGGTGAATTTCTGAAGGCAACTTCCCCACACAAATCATGTCTCTGTAAATAATCATACTTTAAAGAAGTGACTGAATGGTCGGGCAATGCTGAGCTATGTTGCACCATCAGGTTGTGGAAGAGATAAGTAGACGTATGTGTAAAGCAATGCAGGCTGTTCACAGTGTGTAGTTGTAGTGCCTTCACATATCCTTTCCAAGGCTCTATCTGGGCTAGGGGTTAGGAAGACTTTGCATGGTTGCATTAAAGGCCACATTGATATAATAAGCCTTTTGGAGATTCATGACATTCCAGGGTGGAATCCAGACAGTGATCAACCCTGGAGTGCCTCACAATGCTTTGCTGCTGTAGCTCTTACCTGGCTGCTCACAAACAACTTCCCAGCATGCTTGTCACACTAGAGGTGTGTCTAGAGTACATGGCTCCGTCGACGGAGCCATGTAGATGAGTTTACTACACATAGCAAAATGAAGCGGCGATTTAAGTAATCGCTGCTTCATTTACATCAAAATGGCCACCGCGCTGTGCTGATGATCAGCTGATCTGGCACAGTGGGTAGTCTGGATGCTCCGTGGTCGACAAGGGAAACCTTTGTTGAACGCTCCGGTATGCCTCATGAATTGAGGTTTACCGGAGCGGTCGACAAAGGCTTCCCTTGTCGACCACTGAGCATCCAGACTGCCCACTGTGCTGGATTAGCTGATCATTGGCACAGCACAGCAGCCATTTTGATGTAAATGAAGCGGCGATTTCTAATAAACTCATCCACATGGCTCCTAGGGTATGTCTGTGTAGCTATAGCCCATCAGCCAGACATTTATCACTCTCTTGCTTCTACCAGCCTTGGTTTCTGCTTGCAGGATAAGCCCAACACCGAAGACTAGGTTACTGAATGAAAAGTGAACTTTGGGCAGATGAGATGCATCTACTGTGAGAAACATGGAAGGAACGGTTGAGTATTCTCCCTTCATTTGCCTCCACCCTGATACTGTTCAGTGTCTCCTTCTGTGCTTCCTAAGGAAAATGTCTGATTGGGATTCCCTCCATTTACAGAAGCAGAAGGGACAATCAGCTCTTAATCTTAGCACTGAGTAGGCCTTTGCCTAGCTTATGAGATCACAGCCCCCTCGTGAAAGAGTTAAAGCTGACCATTTGGCTTCAATGGTCTTAGCTCTGCTGTAGATACGTCTCATAAAAAGGTTGTTTTCTTCATTTCGGGCAAGCCAGCCTATTTCCACATGTTGCTGATTATTCTAAGTGCATTCAACCTCCCTTCCCACACTGCACTATTTTATGCATTATTTAATTATTTGAATGGCTTTTCACAGGTACACTCAAGGCCTAACATTTCAGCACATATCTGCAAAGAGTAATTAATAGATTGAGAGCAATCAGCTAGTGAGCTGCACTGTAAATATTCATTGTTTCAGCCTCACAGCTCATGCTTCCTTAGCCTGGTTGGGAATAGCTGGCAGACCAGGATGTAAGTGGAAATGTAAGAACAGCCAAGAACAGTCACCTATCAACTTCCAAATGAAAGTGAGTGTCTATAAACACAGTGCTGTAATGGCATTGTTTCTCCTGGTGACCTTCTGAAAGTTAAGCTATTCAGGTTCCAAACATTAGAAATGTTAGTACTGTTTCCACTTAAAAAGTTTGTATAACAGAGATATACATAGATCATCTATGGTGCCTAGAATGTGTCATTCAATGGCAAGGGATGTTTTTTCCCAAACTTATGTGTCACGCAAAGCAAACATTTATGGCACTCTCTCAGATATCGGTGCAATATTATTATGTACAGCGTCCAAAGAGAACAGTATGTTTCATCAATCATTAATTAATGAATGGCTGACTCAGCTTCACAATCCTTAGATGTATCTGTTGCACAATGAGGGCTTGATTGGGCCTGGCCCTTTTGTTGGGGGCATACGTTGGTGAGAAGGCAATAGATCCAGCTCCCTCTTGCACACTGCACAATGGCAGTGCCTTCGTTAGCGATGGCTTCACTAGAAGGAGATACAGGGAGAAGCAGGAGAGTTATATGACCTGGCAAGTACAGGGGAAGCACATGTTGTGCTCTATTTATGGCAGGGGCACTGCACCACTATCTAGGTGGGGATGGGAATTCCAGCTGTGACTCACTGAGGGAGGATGTTCATAATGGCCCAGGCTCATGGTAACCTGAGCCTAGGAGGGGGTGTGGAAAAAGGCTGGAGGCGGGGCAGGCAGCAGAGATGGGCTGCTCAGTGTGTGAGTGAGTCTGGCTGGCTTGGGGCAGAGATAGGGGTCAAAGCTGGTGCTTTGGATCCCCTTTTCCCCAAAATGGACTGCACTGACTGTTTCTGGTTCCTGTGCTAACTAAAAATGTTAAAAAGTTTCAGAGGAGTAGCCGAGTTAGTCTGTACAGGGTGTTAAATTTAGATTAATCAACGGATTGAATAAGAACATAAGAATGGCCATGCTGGGTCAGACCAAAGGTCCATCCAGCCCAGTATCCTGTCTGCCGACAGTGGCCAATGCCAGGTGTCCCAGAGGGAGTGAACAGAACAGGTAATGATCAAGCGATCTCTCTCCTGCCATCCATCTCCACCCTCTGACAAACAGAAGCTAGGGACACCATTCCTTACCCATACTGGCTAATAGCCATTAATGGACTTAACCTCTATGAATTTATCTAGTTCTCTTTTAAACCCTGTTATAGTCCTAGCCTTCACAACCTCCTCAGGCAAGGAGTTCCACAGATTGACTATGCGCTGTGTGAAGAACTTCCTTTTATTTGTTTTAAACCTGCTGCCCATTAGTTTCATTTGGTGGCCCCTAGTTCTTATATTATGGGAACAAGTAAATAACTTTTTCTTATTCACTTTCTCCACACTACTCATGATTTTATATACCTCTATCATATCCCCCCTCAGTCTCCTCTTTTCCAAGATGAAAAGTCCTACTCTCTTTAATTTCTTCTCATATGGGACCCGTTCCAAACCCCTAATCATTTTAGTTGCCTTTTCTAATGCCAGTATATCTTTTTTGAGATGAGGAGACCACATCTGTACGCAGTATTCAAGATGTGGGCATACCATGGATTTGCACTTTGCACCAACTATTCAATTAGTTGATAAGGGCATCTCCACCTTTGAAATGTAGCAAGAGCCCTACCTGTTCTTGCTACATTTCAAAGGTGGAAGTGTCGGAGGGAGCACAGGGCCAGCAGAGGATTCAAGCAGTCCCCCTCTGGCCCCGTGTTCCCTGCTTCTGAAATGCATAAGAGACTCTTGTACTTTTCAAAAGCAGGGAGTTCAGGGCCAGCAGGGGACTACTTGAGTCCCCCACTTGCCTGTGATCCCGCAATGCTCCCACCTTTGAAATGAAGCAAGAACCCTGCTCTTGCTCCATTTCAAAGGCGGGAGCGCAGCCAGTTCCCCGCTGCGCCCCTGCCCTCCTCCTTCCCCCATGGAGATGGTGCTGGGGGGGAAGTGGTTTTTAAGTTGGCTCCCCCCAGCACTGGCTCCTGCTCCTTGCCTTGCTGTCTCTCTGTGATAGAGGCAGCAAGGGGTGTGTGTGTGTGCAGAAAGCACCTAGTCAAGTCACTAGTCGACTATCCGATGAATATATGTGGCTGAGAGTCACAGATGGCTGCGGATGGGGATATAGGGACCTGTGACTCCCCACATCTCTGTGACAGATGTACAATATGACATGCTACTGAGATACATGTATCCAGGAGCGGCAGGTGTAAGAGGCCAGGGGAGTAGGTTAAGCCTCTCCAAACAGGAGGAAGAACACCTCCCTTTGCAGGCATGCTGGTCCACTGACTTTGGAGTGCCACTGACAAAATGACACCCACACCGTGGCCCTGCCCACACAACTTCTCTTACTGTCCTTGCTCCATCTCTTCCCTCTCTGAGGTTTTGTCCTTGCTTCCCCTCTTCCCATTCCCATTCCTCCCCATCCTCTGGAATGCCTCCCACTTGTCACTCACAACTCTCTGCCCCTGGTGGGTGAGGGGACCTTGGGAGACGAGAAGCGTAGTGGTGGTGGTGTCTTCGGGGAGGGACAAAGAGGTGTGATTGGCAGGTGGGAACTCTTGGAGGAGAGAGCAGAATAGGAGCAAGGCCTGGGGTAGAGGGAGGATGGAGTGTGAGTGGGTGTAGAGAATCAACAAGTATAGTGCTTTGGCCGTGTGACAGGGCATCCCAAGGATGAAACCAAGCAAGAGTCCTGAGCCAACAATAACAACATCTGCCCGAGTCAACGACCTTCGAGAATGCTGTGTTGGGGCTGTGAAAAAGCATAGTTTGTGAAAAAGCAGGATGTGGACTTTTGGGAAGTTGAGAGGGTATAAAGATAGTTGTAATCTTGCAATAAAATGATTTCGTGCTTGCACCGGCCAGAGTCCGTGCTTTCATACACCACAAGTGGGGCCTTGGAGGGAGGAGTCCAAGGGAGGCCAGGCCCTGGGGGCAGAGTAGGGGTGGGGCCGCACAGGAGAAGGCTGAGTTGGGACAGGCCTAGGGACATAGCAGGAGGTGTGGACCCCACTTCTATGGAGTTTTTTGCACTTGCATCCAGCCTCCCCAAATAGGGGGGTCATGTGTTGTCCATTACTTACACCATTAACTGAAATGACAAATTCTTTAGAAGTCACTGTAACTGCCCTTTCTTGCTTTGTTTTGTGGTTTATTTAAGGAATTGATAAAGCAAGGAGAAACCTTCCAGAATTTTACACAAGACCTGGCTGGAACAAGCTTGATTTTCAAATTAAAGTAAATGTAATACCATCAAGATATTTGATATGAAAAAATCTTACACTGGCTTGCAGAGGGCATAAATGCGTTTGAAAAAATATAAACACATGAAAGATAAAGAAGAGGGGGGATATTAAAAAAGAAGTTGCAAATATAGTTGGGTTAGAGCAGTGTGTGTGTTGTAGAGGTCCTGGGTGCATTATCCCTATTTTGAACTCACGTGAAGCTTAAGTCTCCTGAAGAGTCTTTTGTTTTGATTTTCTGGGTTCAGTATGTAACTGCTCCTGTTCGCTAGCCCAGTGTGAGGTTATTCAGCATAGGAGAAGGCTGGTGGAGGCTAGGCCTGAGACTGCTTTACGTTCTTTGCATTGTGTATTGTGCGAGTGCACCTCAGACCAGACCCACTCAGATAAACCACCAGGAACAGGCTTTATTCTGTAAAAAAAACCCATAAAACAGGATCACCGTTCAGCAGCCCCTTCTCTCAGCATGCAGCCTGTGTGCTGCTTCTAGCATAGTCCCTGCTGAGAGCAGAGGACACATCCTGGCAGGAACCAGGAAGTTCTCCCAACATGTTGCGGTTTGTAGTCCACAACTTGTAGTTCCCAGGGCTGCTGCTGAAACTGGACCTTGGGCTACACTGGACCTTGGGCTACAAATATTTGAAAGGAAAATACAATGGAAACTACCATGTTTCTCTAGATTTCAATTTGCAACCATTTAAGGTCTATTAATTTTATATGAGTTTAAAATGAAACCTTTTCAGTCAGTTCAGGGTCACTGAAAACTCTGCCCAGACTTGTTTGAAACTGTGTGTGAGAGTCTCGGAGGAACACTTTGAAATACCGGATCTCAATTTGGCACTTACATGGAAACTTGATTCCAAGAGCATTGTCTTGGTTTTGTTTTGAACATTTTGCCAAGTTCTGAGCTAAAACATTTCAGACTTTCTTCTGGCAAAATTCTGATTTACGGTATTAACTGGCTTACAAAAATGTTTCTTTTGTCATTTTATATACATATATGAAGAACAGGGTACCAATTTCCAAGGTCATTCACAAAGTGTTACATACTGTGATACAGAGTTGTTGACTCGAGTCCCACAACTTGAACTCAAGTCCGACTAAGTCGCCTAGGTGACTCGACTCGGGTTCATTGTTTGTGACTTGAGACTTGCTAATTTTGTTAAATCAACTTGGTAAAAAAATTGTCCGAAAATGCTGATATTGATGGTTTGTACAAAAGTGACTTGACATTTTTTAAAGTAAGACTTGAGACTCAACTAGGACTTGACAATGACGACTTGAAGACAACACTGCTGTGATATACATTAGCTGCATTACTGAAGTCTGCTTAACACAACCCATTTATATTTCCATTCCAGATGCACTTCCAATGAGTGATTTTTGTGGACAGCATCCCTGTAATGAAAAGTCTGTAGCTAATCCAGTGGTTCTCAAACTTTTTGGCCCATGGCCCACCTGGCTCTATGCAAACCTTTCCATGGACCACCAGTTGCTAATGGAAACTCATGGTTAATTACACCCAAACCATTTTGCTTGTGCTGCAGCTGGGGAGATTGGTTTAATTTAAATTATTAAACAGATTAAGCATTTTAACTTTCTCATGTTAGTTTATCAAACTTCATTTTTAATAAAGTAAAATATTAATTTATGTCCAACACAAAAGGTTTCAATGTTTTCTTTATTTATGTCGGGGCGGGAAGCCTTTTTTTGGGTTGGGGGCCACTGACCCACAGAAAAATCAGCTGATGACAACACAAGTGAGAAGCAAAAAAACTCCTCCAAAAAACCCCAACCCTCACTGATGTGGCTCCCAAATAAGGCACCTCACTCCTCTGCCGCTGCAGCCCCATGGGGCAAGGGAAAGGGACAGGGAGCACTGAGGTTCACGGCTTCCCATAGGCCAGATTTACTTTTCTGGGGTTCCAGAGTTAGGATATGTCTACACTACAGCGCTAATTCGAACTAACTTAGTTCAAATTAGTTAATTCGAACTAAGCTAATTCGAACTAACGCATCCAGACTAAAAAACTAGTTCGAATTAGCGTTTTGCTAATTCGAACTAGCATGTCCACATTAAGTGGACCCTGAACCGGGGTTAAGGATGGCCGGAAGCAGTGCCGGCAGGGCATCAGATGAGGACATAGAGCATGGAGCTGCTGCCTCAGGCTAGCCGAGGGCTGTGCTTAAAGGGACCCGACCCCCACCCCGGACAGACAGTTCTCAGGGGTGCCCCGCTTGCAAAGCAGTCCTGGCTTGGAGTGCCCTGAGTGCCCACACTGGGCACATCACAGCACTCAGCCATCAGACCGGCTGCACTTGCCGCAGGCTGCCATCTGGGGAGAGGGGACAATTGGGGGGCTGCAGGAGAGCTTCCACCCCCAGAAGCCTGCAGAGCCAACCCAGTCCTCCCCATCGGGGGCTCGTACGCCGTTCCTCCCTCACCTCCTTCCACTTACCCTTCCCTAGCCCCCCTTCCTGATGTACAAAATAAAGAAAACATGTGGTCAAAAATAGAATCTCTCTTTATTGAACAAAACTGGGGGAGACTGGGAAAAGGAGGTGGGAGAGGGGAAGAGAGAGGGTGGGAGAGGGGAGGGCAACTAAAATGATCAGAGGTTTGGAAGAGGTGCCATATGAAGAGAGGCTAAAGAGACTGGGACTTTTCAGTTTAGAAAAGAGGAGACTGAGGGGGGATAGGATAGAGGTCTATAAAAGCATGATTGGGGTGGAGAGGGTGCATCAAGAAAAGTTCTTCATTAGTTCTCATAATAGAAGGACTAGAGGACACCAAAGGAAAGGAATGGGTAGCAGGCTTCAAACTAGTAACAGAAAGTTGTTCTTGACAAAGCAAAGAGTAAAGCTGTGGAACTCCTTGCTGCAGGAGGCTGTGAAGGCTAGAACTAGAACAGAGTTTAAAGAGAAGTGAGATAAAGTGATGGAGGTTGGGTCCATGGAGTGGTATTAGCCAGGGGGTAGGAGTGGTGTCCCTGCCCAAAGTTTGTGGAAGGCTGGAGAGGGATGGCATGAGAAAAATGGCTTGGTCACTGTCCTCGGTCCATCCCCCCCAGAGTCCCTAGGGTTGGCCGCTGTTGGCAGACAGGCTACTGGGCTAGATGGACCTGTGCTCTGACCCAGTACGGCCATTGTAAGCTCAGGGCTCAGGGTCGGGGGTCTCAGTGGACCACCTAGATTTTCATGCACACCTGCTCCTGGGTGGCCAGGCTGGCAGCTCTCCTGCCCTAGACGGCCACTTTCCTGTGCCTAGTGCGGAGGTCGTAGACGAGGTCCACGATGTGCGCACTAGACCAGGCGGGTGCCCGCCTCTTGCGGTCCTGGGCAAGCTCCCGGGAGCCGCCAGCCTGGTCCCAGGAAGAGGGGGAGGGCTGGGGGGCATCGGGTGGCTGGCTCGAGCCGTGCCAGGTGCAGGGTCTGCTAGCTGGGTGCTGGCAGGCTTGCACCTGGCACGGGCATCGTAGCCAGCCCGTGCCTCTTTAAGGAGTCTGGGGCTGGGAGAGAGGCAATAGAGTTTCCCTGGTGTTGGCCAGAGTGGCCACAAGGGAAAGCTGGGGAGGGCTAGCCTCCCACTAGTTCGAATTAAGGGGCTACACACCCCTGAATTCGAACTAGTAAGTTCGAACTAGGCTTAGTCCTCGTAGAATGAGTTTTACCTAGTTCGAACTAAGCGCTCCGCTAGTTCGAATTAAGTTCGAACTAGCGGAGCGCTAGTGTAGCGCCTACCAAAGTTAATTCGAACTAACGTCCGTTAGTTCGAATTAACTTTGTAGTACAGTATAGACATACCCTTAGTGATTTGGGGGACCCCTTTAGGTTCTGGGGCGAGGACAAAAATTGGGGGTTAGGTATGTGGGACAGGGCTGCCAGTAAGTGGGATAGGAATGGGGGTGCAGGATCTCAGCAGGAGGTGGGGTGAAGAAGCAAGCTTGGGAGTAGAGTGTCTGGTTGGGGGGAGGGAGCAAGAGCAAGGGAGGGTTCAATGTGTGGCTGGGAGGAAGATGCTAGAGCAAGGGAGGATGCAGGGGATGAGGGGAGGGTGTCTGGCCAGGAGAGAAGGTGCAGGAAAAAGGGAGGGTGTAGGAGCAAGCTGGGGGTCTTGTCTTAGGGGCAGGGGAGGTGAGTGGAGAGGATTGAGATTCGGGGGTCAGGGCATGATGGGGAACACTTACTTATCTTCATATCTCTGTTGCTCTCAAGCACCACCTCCCGCTGTTCCCATTGGCTGGCCAATGGGAGCAGCCAGCCAATGGGAGCAGCAGGGAAAGCCTCCAGACAGTGTATCACTGCGCTGCCATTTCCCCAGCAGGGTGTGGAGGGAGGGAAGCTCAACCCACCCATCCCATGCAGTGGAAAGCCCGTGCTGCTGCTCCACCCTCACAGTTGCCATGCAGCCATGAGGCTGGAGCACCAGCTCTGGCTTCCCATTGGGAGGGTGCATGTGGGTGTGAAGTTAAGAAAACCCCAACCTTCCCTGCCAGACTGGCTCGTAGAGAGAGAGGCACAGAAAGTGGCTCCATGTGTGGCCATGCCCCCCTTCCCACCCTACCAGGGGAACAGCAGCACATGCTCTGCCTCTCTCTGCGAGCTGGATCTGGCAGGGAAGGTGGGGGCTTTCTTCACCTGCCCTATCCTCCACTCCACCATCCAAGTGGGAAGCTGGAGCTGGTGCCATGAGAACTGCACTTTGAGAAGCACTGGTCTAACCTGTCCCTTATGTACAATAATTTTTCTGCCTTCCTTCCATTGAGACTAGTTCCCTGAACTGGAGAAGTATCATCCTGCAAAGCCCCATTATTTCAATGTTAATAATAATGATCACTTATGTGTTGCTTGAATGTTTACATGGATGGGAAAAGTCAGTATCACCAAGCCTGTCTTCAAAAATCATTAATCTCCCCTACCCACTATGTGATTGACTTACAAATCATGAGGGCTGGCTCTAGACTGGCCAGTTTTTCTGGAAAATCAGCCACTTTTCCGGAAAAACTTGCCAGCTGTCTACACTGGCTGCTTGAATTTCCGCAAAAGCACTGACTTCCTACTGTAAAAACTTTTGCGCAAAAGGGCCAGTGTAGACAGCTCAGATTTGTTTTCCGCAAAAAAGCCCCGATCGCGAAAATGGCAATCGGGGCTTTTTTGCGGAAAAGCACGTCTAGATTGGTACGGACGCTTTTCCGCAAAAAGTGCTTTTGCGGAAAAGCGTCCATGCCAGTCTAGATGCTCTTTTCCGAAAATGCTTTTAATGGAAAACTTTTCCGTTAAAAGCATTTCCGGCAAATCATGCCAGTCTAGACATAGCTGAGATGTTGGTTTTTTTCTTTTTCTTTTTTTTTTTTTTTAAATATTGGTCTGCCAAGGAGGGTGTGCAAGGAGGGTGTGCAAAATGAGGATAATGATACGTGGTTTTCTCTGTAAAACACTTTGGTGTCAACCAATGAAAAGTGCTACTTAAGAGCTAGATGTTACATTATTGCAACCACTCGTGTTTTCTACTGATATACTTATAAACATCTGTAACACATAGTACGGGTCTTGTGAGGGAGCTCTCTCTCACCACCTCAGCGCCACTAGCCATCTGTCCTGGGAATTAGCTCCTTCTGGCCAGCTGGGTGCCTTCCTTCTGGTGGTGTCTCCCCTCTTCCCTCCAGGCCACAGCGTCCTCTTCAGGACACTGCCCTCTGGCAGTTCCCATGTCACTCTCTGAGCCGTGCTTCTGGGGGTTGTTGCTTCTTCAGCGGGCCGTGTTTCAGGCCCTGCAGTCTGGGTGATTGCTTGGCCAGAGCTCCCCTTGCCTTGCCTTGCCTTGCCTTGCCTTGCCTTGCCTGCACTACTCTAGCTCCAGGGAGCCTCCTACTCCCCCAGCAGCCAGGCTCTCACTGCTCTCCCCTCAGAGCAGCAGCCCATCCTCTTATATAGCTCCCAGCTGGGCCCTAATCAGCTAATATGGCCTCAGCTGGGGCTAAACTCCCAGCTGCTGCTCTGGGCTGGGGTTTGCCCTTAAATGGCCAGTGCAGGGCAAGCGCCCTATCACAGGACTATAATCTTTTACTCTCTATAAAAAAAAATGTTTCCTGCTGGATGACAGAATGATGTCATCACAACATCTTTGGTCTCCTGCTGCCGCCACTGCCTGCCTCTGCCTCCATTCGCAGCCACTTGCTGTGGCCAGCCTCAGCGCTGTCCCTCCGGGTGTGGGCTGTTCCAGCTCTGGTTCCCGTTTCATGCCTCATGGGGCTGCTCCTGGGGCTGGGCCCCTCTGCCATCCAAGCCTGACCCCCTGGCCACACCTTGTCTCCGGAAGAGCCACCACTGCAGCTGCACATGGGCGAGAGGGTTCCCACCTGGCGCAGTCACTTGGTGGCACTGTGGGCCCAGCCTTGGCAGGGTGAAGGTGTGGGCTGTGGGGGCGTGGGAGCAGCAGAGTCATTCCCGCAGTGGCTGCTCCCCAAGCTACTTGGGCATTGACTCAGGTCAGCCACAGGGGAGGAGGCGGTGACAGCAGCAGCTGGGGAAAAGGGGAGGGGAACGGGAAGGGCTGGAGCCCCTTGGTTAGCTGGAAATGCCAGTTGGGGAGCTGACCCTGCTCAGCAAGCTTTGGGAATGGGGAAGGGCGAAGCCTTGGCAACCTTCGGAAATGAGGGAGGGTGGGGCCTCATGTAGGGCAGAGGGTACTTGGAGCCTGACTGACCAGAGAAGGTGAGAGTCTTGTGAGGGGTTGCTACAACCCCAGCACAGGTACACATGCTCCTACTGTGTTTGGTGCTCCCTGCACGCTGACCCTGCTCATTCAAGCTCTGGGGTGGTGGTGAATCCGTGTCTGCCTTAGGTGGCCAGGGGAGTTTTAAATGTGTCCGCAGAAGGGCGGGCTTAGGGTATGAGACTCCTACCCCACAAGCTGAGACCCCGCACCCCCAGCCTGCTCACTCATACCCCCACAAGCTGAGACCCCACATGCCCAGCCCCCTAACACACCCCCTCCACTGAGACCCTTCACCCCAACCCCCTCACTCACCATCCTGCCGAACCCCACACACCCAGACCCCTTACTCACTGCCTCGCTGAGACTCACTTCTGTACCCTCCTCCCTGGCCAGACTCTTACCCGCAGAGAGAGGGGGTTTGGTGAGCATAGCTCTCATATTCTCTTGCCGCAAAAGCCATCAGAGAGAGGGGGTTGGCGAGTTTAGTAAGCAGGGGCCCCAGCGTCTTAGTATGTATATAACATCAATTAATAATCTTTAATTAATTAATGTACAGGTTGGACCTTCCTAGTCTGGCATCCTTGGGTCCTGACTGGTCCCAAATGAAGGAATTTGATGGACCATGGGAGGTACCCGTCACGATCCCCCAGCTGCCATCCCTTCCTGCGGTTAGGTCTGCTCGGCCTGCTGCTGGCCCCGGCTGGCTCCCTTGTCACCACCGTTGGCCGACCCCCCTGCTGGGCTGCTGTGGCCCCAGTCTGCCTGCTGTGTTACTGGACTGCCACGGCTCCAGTCCCATCAGGCTCCCAGCTGATGGCCCTCCTGCCACTGAGCTTCTGGCTGGGACTCCCTGGTCCAGGGACATCCATGGACTTGCTGGACCATGGATGTTGCCTGATCAGCGAGTCCAGGGTTTGGAACGTCCAACCTTTCTTTTTTTTTCTTTTATTTGATTTAAATGTGACCCAAAACCATTGGTAATAAGTAGCTAGTATTACATGGTAGATAATTGTTCTAATATGCTTCTGGAAAATACAATGTTATCTTTGAGAAATCTTGGATTTACTAGTAGGTAGTAGAAGAGGGACTGTAAAAGGACACAGAATGTCAGTTCTTTTTGCTTGCAATTTGTGATTGTTTTGTGACCCCAGTGCCAGTATAACTTAGATTTAATACTTTTGTATGGAAATACTGCTGTGGTGCCTCCAAGGAGCTGTAGTTTGGTTACTGTATGGCCCCATCTCCTCTATGGGCTGGGCTTTTGATTGGATTACATCTCCCAGGATGTACCATGTCTCCAACATGGTGATCATGCCACATCATGGGACAAGTGCGAGCAGGGAACCTTGCTGGAGAGGAAAATGGGAAAGCTCCTGAACTGCAACTCCCATGAACAGGCCACATTTCCAGATTAGTTCTTTTTCATTTTGGAGTTTAATAGTTTGATTTTTAAACTTCTTCTGAAAAATTGAAATTTCTCCAGGTGGGGAAGGAGCACCTGACTCTGTGGCCTTAATCCTACTCATAGTGAACAGTTACCCATTATAAAAACTTGCCATCAAGAATAGCTGTCTCAGCAGAGAAAACTGACATCTGTATCCACATCTGTGGACGTGATGTCTAATCGTATTCTGCCTTCCACCTGGTAAAGTCATTTCCACTCATGTAAAGTGGGTGTAAACTGCTGTCCAATCAGAAAAGCAGCATTTTTAGTTTTCCCAGATGTAAATGTCTACACAGCAACGAGGGCAGAGGATAGTTGGGCCAGTAACCTGGGTCAGAATTGAAGCAGTTCCAATGGAGGGCTGTTGTTTTTCATGCAGAGACTGTTTTTTTAATTTAAAAACAAATTTCAGCCTTTTATGCCTGCCAATTTATCACTGTTTCTGGGAATTCAATTCACTACAGCTACTTCAGGGTTAGGAGTGAAAACTGTCACAGTTCTGTAAGGGCTATAGATGTATGGCCATCCAGCATCTTGACAGATGAAAGGAAACACAACAAAGTGTCAGTCAATCAGTGGTGCTTGAAAGTAGTGTGGGAGAAGAGACCAATGCACAAGTGGCAAACCTTCCCACAATGGCTCCCGGTGCACTTGCCAAAGGAAGGTTGGAGCACTCTGTGCTTCCTGGATCGCCCGTGGTCCTGTGCCTGGGCTCTCTGGCTCTCTGGGATGACTACACCAGATTGAGAGATTGTGGGCAGTGTTCAACTGCTCCAAGTTGTCAGTGAGAATGTTGAATTTCTTTGCTTGATCTTGCTGCTGTATCGGAGCTATTGGAGCTTTAGCAGTCTTCTGCGTCATTGACAATTCTTGAGTGGATCCACAAAGAACAGCCTTCGGCAGACTATTTTGAGGCATAGCCTCAAATGTCCCTGCCAGTGGAGCCTGAGAGTGTCCAGCATTGTCTGCATTGGCTGATACACTCAAAGATCTTGTTAGTGATCCATTTGTCCCAAGTGACTCCAAGTTTTTTTGTTTGTTTGTTTTTCTTTTTTCTGATATTGTGAAGGTGGCAGCTGTTCATTCTCTGCTCTTGCTTGGAAAACGTGACACATCTGACATGACAACTGTTTTCTTGATACTGATTGCTGTGCCAAACTTGACACATGCATCAGAGAACTTGCTCATTGTGATCTCAATTCATCAGGTGAGGAGAGACAAATGCAAATCTGGGTGATGTGCCTTTTGCTCTGTGATTGCCTTAAGATGAATAGAGAAGATGATGCCAAAGGCAGGAGTTGCTAAAATCTGAGCCAGACTTGCTTCATGCCACTATCGTAGCTAAACTCAGATGATGTTTCATTTTCTTTGGGCCACTGTTGGACCTAGATGATCAATGGACTATCTTTGAATCAGAATGTTTTTTCTGGCTCTGAATTTGAAAGTTATGAATTATAGATAAAACCCCCAGCTGTAGGTTTTGAAGATCTGTCACCTACCAGGGCTTCAGATTGGAATTGGGATGACCTCTGGTAAGTTTTCTAATGTATATGTAGTTTCTTCTATTGTTTTCAATACATTTGTCTGTAGTGCTTTCACCTTAAAAACAAGTGTGCATGCTTATAAAGAGCTGGATGATAACTTGTGACTGCTGGCAATTACAGCTGTATAGCCTTTGGACAGAAAGCAAAGTGCAGATGTGGACCTGTTTAGGCAATCTGGGTTGTTCAGAATACCACAGTGTAGGCAAGAAACTTTGCAGTCGGGGGTGGGGGTGTAAGAGACATGGATCTTTGAAACAGAAGTGACACATAACGAGCCCAGTGCCTCGATTGGGTGCCCTCAAAGAACCGTAGAGAGGGAATACTCTTCCATCACTGCTCCTTTGCATCTTTTTAAATGCTTGTGAAACATGCTGCACCACTGTCCTCTGAGTTTTCATTTTATACTACCATTCCTTGTGGTATTTAGTCCTCTCGTTCCATGCATCAGTTGCTTGCAAGTGTCTATATTTTGGTTTTTCTTTATTTGTTTCTGGGACATCTTACTTTTGAAAGAGGAACATCATTCAGAGAATTTGCTGCATGTCATCCAACAAGTTTTGGAATAAATGCTTTTGACCAAAAGAATATTTTTGACATCATGGACAAAACAATGCTTGTACAATCTTAAATGTGTGAAACTATATTTAATGTTCAGTATTTTAAGTTGCTTTAGTGATTTTATTTTACAGACAATGGGAATAACCCTGCTTTCATTATCTTAATGGTTTTACAAGTTTTGATGTTAAGATTATGATGCATAGAATATATTATTTGGGCTCAACAATCAAAGGGAGTTAAAAGTTGTCATGGGTCCAGTCACAGACATCCTCTTCTGACTGTCACTTGATGTGCTGAAATATCACAGAGCCAACCTTCCTGCCTTCCTGGCACCTCTTTATTCTGTCTTCCTGAGCCAAGTCCTGCAGCTTCCTTCAGCACAGACACAGAGATGGGGGTCACAGCCCTATTCAGAGTAATACAGACTTTGAGATCAGCTGAGCTGTGGAGAAGTTCAGTTAAAAAAACTTGCTGGAGATAGTGCTTCTTTTCCTGCCTGCGGGAGGAGTGGGGGATGTGTGATCAGTACACATGGCCTCCCAGAGAGAGTGCTAATAAGTTCCTCCTCCTTCCTCCAGGTTGCCAGGTGAGATATCAGTCTTCCAGGGTATGTCTACACTACCACCCTAGTTTGAACTAGGGTGGTTAATGTAGGCAACCGAAGTTGCAAATGAAACCCGGGATTTGAATTTCCCGAGCTTCATTTGCATCTTGCCGGGCGCCGCCATTTTTAAAGCCCCGGTAGTTCGGACTCCATGCCCATGGCTACACGCGGCATGGACTAGGTAGTTCGGATTAGGCTTCCTATTCCGAACTACCGTTACTCCTTGTGGAACGAGGTGTAACAGTAGTTCGGAATAGGAAGCCTAATCCGAACTACCTAGTCCGTGACGCGTGTAGCCATGGGCACGGAGTCCGAACTACCGGGGCTTTAAAAATGGCGGCGCCCGGCAAGATGCAAATGAAGCCCGGGAAATTCAAATCCCGGGCTTCATTTGCAACTTCGGTTGCCTACATTAGCCACCCTAGTTTGAACTAGGGTGGTAGTGTAGACATACCCTCAGATATCAGGAGTGATTGGGAGCAAATGCTGACTGAATGTGGCCATAAACCTGGGCCTTATGCTGCACTGCTCTGTGATTCAATGACACTAGACCACTTACTGGTGGCTTGGTGTGGGAAGGTGTCCTACCATGGAGGACGGCATAAGACTGGCTTCCCCAAAAACCCTGTGAGAAGGATCAAAGAGTTCCTAGTGGAGAGCTTCATGGAGCTGTGCAGTCAAGACTTGTGCTACATTTACAGACATGTGAACAAGCTGTTCCATACCCCCTGTTCTGTGTAGGCAGAGAGAGAGTGTGTTGTACCTCACACCCCGTTGCCTGAACCTGCTTCTCTACCCCGCTCTCTTGTAGGCTGATACCAGGTGTGTCTTGTCCGGACTTGATTACCATGCTGGGGATGCTGGCTGCCTCTTCCCCCCAGAATGTCATCCAGCTGCTCATAGTGGCAGCAGGTGTGAGGTGCTGTCCTAGAATGTCAACTCTCCCCCTTGGCCTTGTGATAGGACTGCCTGAGCTCCTTGATTTTTACCCTGCACTACTGGGCATATCTGGCATATCCTTTTGTCCCAAGGAAGCTTGCGATCCTGTCATAGATCTTGGCATTCTGCTTGCTGATTTGGAGCTAACCGAGTCATCTCCCCACACCTTGATGAGGTTGAGGATCTGCTACACATTCCAGGCTGGTGGTCTTCTGCATCCCTGGGAAGTGGAGCCTATAGGAGAAGTATTCACCATTGTCGCATTGTCTGATGGATTGCTCAAGGAACTCATATCCGTGTGTCCTGTGGTGTGCTGCTTGCTCGCAAAGGGCTTGCAAAGCTGGCCACGTAGAACAGGCTGTTCTAGTGTTTCTGGGGCTTTTTGAGCTCAACAGAAAAGCAGTAAAGGTGGAAGTTGTGGGCACAGTGCTCAGAGCAGACAGCTGCAGGAAGCCTCCTGGAAACCAATGGTGTTGAATTTCTGGCAACATTCCAGCTACACTAGCATCACTTTGACCATGCATGGTCAGAAATAGCTTTACTTCTGGTGAAAAGCAGAAGTATAGGAATTGACTTCAGTGGCCCCTAAGGGTACATCTAGACTGTGAGGATCTATCGGAAAAAGATACGCAAAATGCACTCTGCATTTTGTGTATCTTTTTTCCAATAATTTTGTAGAAGAAAGAGGCTTTTCTGAAATTTGACTGTCTAGACTGGGCCAAATTTCAGAACCCCTTCTCTTTTGAAAGCCCCCGTCTTCCTTGTGGAAAGAGGAATACAGGGGCTTCTGAAAGAGCGTGTTTGCTCTTCCACAAAAAAAAAAGCAGAAGAGCAAACATGTTCCCTGGACGTGGCAGAGTTTTTTCAGGATACCGTATCCCAAAAAACCTTGCAGTCTTGTTGTACTTTAAGAGTGGTGCAACAGGTTTGGTAGTGTGTACGCATCACTTAGAAAATCGACTTAGGCGGCTAAATTTGGTGTAAAGTCCTAGTTTATACCAGGCCTTACTGTTGTAATCAGGATGACACTTTTTTCAGAGAAGGTTATCTGAAAAAATACCGAGGAAATAATCATGGTTTAAATTTCTCTGCTTTGGAAAATTCAAGTTCATTTTTATAACTCTAATACAATAGAAAAATGACTAATAACTTCACAATACTTTAAAGCACATTAGATAATGGATTTTCTACTTTACACATGAATATATGCTCATTTATTGGAAAGGATAGATACTTTAGTTCCACCTACACTGTAACTTTTTAATAAAGGTAATAAATCCCAGGAGAATATGCATGATTAACAGAGAAACTCAGCATGTGGTTGTCAGTCCTGAATGTTCTCATATCAAGAAAAGAACAAGGACACTCTAGCTCTGATTTTTTTTGGTAGAAGTATCTTTTGAATAGTACCTTGACTCACCTATGAATGATATTTCTTTTCTATCTACAAAATAATGAATCAGACTGAGAACCGTAAGAGGGGAAAGAGAAGCCAAAATGGCTGCTGACCTACTACTATACAAAGCTGTCACTGATGGATTAAATGAAACTTGAAGAAGAGGGAAAGGATTTAGAAAATGCATGATGTTCTGTACCTGAGAAAATGTATTTGAGAGGTGGGGAGGACCTATCACATATCACAAATAATAGGAACAGCACTCTAGACCAGGACTGCCAATGGTCTTTGCAAACATTTTGTGTAATTGATATAAATTGACTAAAGTTCTATAATTTAAATACTATTGATGTTTTGAATCTAAACTTTATTTTTACTGCCACTAATTTAAAGAAAGGGCTTTGAATAGAATGGTGGAGGTCCACATTATTTTGTTAATTTACTTCCCAGCAAGGATTGTTCTGTTATCAATGGTATATGTGAGCTGAAATGGCTACACATTTAGACACTTTTTATTGATTATGATTGCAGGAAAGGACAGTTGCAGGAAAGGACAGTAATTTACTATTGGCAAGGTTAGTTTCCAATATATTGGATATAAAATGGCATTTGGAATATGCAATACATCAGTCCCAAAGTGCCAATAAAATTACTGGATGGTCAGATATGGTATTAAGGAGAAAGAAACAGGCATCTCAAGAAAGCTATCTGGAATAGATAGATTATGTTCTAGGGAGCATGATGGAGGAATCTTGGATCAAAGGAACAAAATATCCATCCTTCCAGATGAAACCACTGTTCTGTGAAATATGGTAATTTATGTGGAAATTGTCAGTCCCTGAGTTCTCAATCTTTTTCTTTCTGAGGACCCACCAACATGCTATAAAAACTCAACAGTTCTCCTGTGCCATAACTAGTTTTCTGCATATAAAAGCCAGGGCCAGCATTAGGCAAGCACAGAAAAGGGAGTTACTCACCTCGTGCAGTAACGAGTGTTCTTCGAGATGTGTGTCCCCGTGGGTGCTCCACTCTAGGTGAAGGGTCGCCCTGAGCCGCAGATCGGAGCTTTTCAAAGCAGTTTTCCCCCTGTTGAGCCACGCATGCCCAGAGGGCGTCTCGAGCCCTTCCCGCCCTCTGCAGCGCGCGGCTCAACCCCCTCCCTTTCAGTTCCTCGTCTCCGCCCGAGTAGTTTAGACTCCGTGCAGAGGGGAGGAAGGGAGGGTCGTGGAGCACCCACGGGGACACACATCTCGAAGAACACTCGTTACTGCACGAGGTGAGTAACTCCCTTTTCTTCTTCGAGTAGTGTCCCCGTGGGTGCTCCACTCTAGGTGACTAAAAAGCAGTGTTCAATATATGGCTGGAGGGAGCCGGAGTCAATGTTTAGCGGTGGTAGAGAGCACCGCTGTTGCTACTGCTGAGTCCTGTGTAAGCTGCGGTAGGATTGCATAATGTCTGGCAAACGTGTGATCTGAAGACCACGTTGCTGCTCTGTAAATATCCCTTAAGGGGACATTGTTCAAAAAGGCTGTAGAAGCGGCCGTGGCTCGAGTGGAATGCGCTCTTGGGGGGCACGGTAGTGGTTTATTGCCCAAAGTATGACACTTGACTATGCATGTGGAGATCCATTTTGAGATTCGTTGTGATGACAGGGGTGTTCCCTTAGAACGCTCAGCGATTGATATAAAAAGTCTTTCGGATTTACGAAATGGTTTTGTTCTTTCCAGGAAGAAGGCAAGAGCCCTCCGAATGTCCAGGGTATGCAGAGTGGCGTCCTTCTGTGATGCATGCGGTTTCGGAAAAAAGGTAGGTAGTACGATTGGTTCATTTACATGGAATTCTGTACAGACCTTTGGCAGAAATGTTGGATGAGGTCTAAGTATGACCCTATCCTTCGTAAAAACTGTGTAGGGGGGTACTGCCATTAATGCCCCAATTTCACTCACCCGTCTAACAGACGTGATAGCCAATAAGAAACAGACTTTCATAAAGAGAAATGGGAGTGGTACTGTAGCCAGAGGCTCGAAAGGAGGTCCAGTAAGTTGGTGGAGAACAAGATTTAGGTCCCATAAGGGGGGTGGTGCCTTATGGGGTGGGTATACGTTGTGGAGCCCTTTAAGGAATCTTTTAGTGATAGGATGGGCAAATATGGAGAATCCATCAATGGAAGTATGGAACGCTGTTATTGCAGAAAGATGTACTCTTAAAGAAGAAATTGAGAGTCCTGATATTTTAAGGTCTAGAATGTAGTCCAAAATCATATGTAATGGTGCATCACGGGGTTCTATCCTGGTTCGCTGGCACCAGAGGGAAAATCGAGTCCATTTCTGTAGGTAAGTTTTTCGAGTGGACTGTCTCCTACTGTGGAGGAGGATATCTTTCACTTGTTGGGAACAGTGATTTTCTATCTCCGAGAACCAGAGAGTAGCCAAGCCTGGAGGTGTAGGGTGTGGAGCTGTGGATGCAGTATCGCTCCATTGTTCTGAGATATTAGGTCTGCCCGGTGAGGTAGCGGGTAAGGAGGGTGAACTGCTAGCCTGTACAGGTACGGGTACCAAGTTTGGCGGGCCCACGACGGGGCTATCAGGATGACTAGGGCTCCGTCTCTGCAGATCTTGCGTAAGGTTTTCGGGATTAACGGTATGGGGGGGAAGGCATAGTGAAGGGGGGCTGTCCATTTGATTAGAAAGGCATCCCCTAGGGAATGTTTGCCAAGACCTGCGCGTGAGCAGAATTGGGGGCATTTGGCATTCTGGGTAGATGCAAAAAGGTCTATGGATGGCCATCCCCAATGGTTGAAGATTGAGTTTGCGACCTCCGTGTGTAACTCCCACTCGTGATCTGAGGTGAAGTTGCGGCTGAGTGAATCTGCTCTGGTGTTGTTCACCCCGGGCAGGTAGGATGCTACCAGGGTGATCTGTTTGCGGATGCATGAGTTCCACAGGCGGATAGCCTCTGCACAGAGGGAGCGGGAGCGGGCTCCGCCTTGCTTGTTTATATAGAACATCGTGCAGATGTTGTCCGTTAGAATGCGGACCGTCTGATTGGCAATGTCGGGGGCGAAGTGTGCGCAGGCATTCCTTACTGCTCGCAGTTCGAGGAGATTGATGTGTAGTCGTGCCTCGGATGGGGACCACCTTCCCTGAACGGCTTGGTCGTTCATATGTGCTCCCCAGCCAAGGAGGGAAGCATCTGTAGTAATCTGTACAGTGGGTTCGCTCTGTTGGAATGGAACACCTGTGAGAAGGTTGTTCGGTATCGTCCACCACCGTAAGGAAGCAAGGACGTTTGGTGGAATAGTCACCGTCTTGTTGAGGGAGTGTCGTGACGGTATGTATACACTTGCTATCCAGAGTTGGAAGCATCGGAAATGCAGACGAGCATGGTGGACAACGTAGGTGGTGGAAGCCATGTGGCCCATTAGTTGGAGGCAAGTAAGAGCTGTCGTGGTAGGAGTTGTAAGCATTACACTTATAATTTCTTGTATCGTTATGAAACGTTGCCGAGGTAGGTATGCTCGGGCTGTAATTGAGTCCAGGCGCGCCCCAATGAACTCTATATTTTGAACTGGGTGCAGTGTTGATTTGCTTTCGTTGAGTAGAAGGCCTAGACGATTGAGGAGTGATGTGGTCGTACTTATCATGGAGGCAGTTTCGTCCTGTGTTGAGCCCTTCAAAAGGCAGTCGTCTAGGTAGGGGAATATGATGACATTCTGGCGTCTGAGGTATGCAGCGACGACTGCTAGTACCTTTGAAAATACCCTCGGAGCTGACGAGAGGCCGAAGGGGAGGACATTGTATTGGAAATGATCCTGGCCGAGAGTAAAGCGTAGATAGCGTCTGTGGGCGGGATGGATAGTTATATGGAAATACGCATCTTGTAGGTCGAGGGCTGCGAACCAGTCCCCTTGATCTAGCGCAGGAATGATTGTTGTAAGTGTGACCATTTTGAAGCGTTGTTTCTTGAGAAACCTGTTCAGTTTGCGGAGGTCTAATATTGGCCTCCAGCCTCCCGTTTTTTTCTCGATCAAGAAGTAGTTCGAGTAAAACCCTTTCCCGTGGAACTCTACTGGTACTTTTTCTATGGCTCCGATAGAAAGGAGGCGGTCGATCTCTTGTTTTAGTAGAGTGTCGTGAGAGGGGTCCCTGAAAAGGGATGGGGTAGGGGGAAGGGTAGGTGGAGTAGTGGTAAATGGGATAGTGTATCCTACTCGAATTATTTCTAGAACCCAACGGTCCGATGTTATGGATTCCCATTGTGGGAGGAACGGCCGCAAACGGTGGGTAAATAGGCAGCCATGCTGTGTTATTGCTAGATCGTGAGGGAGGTAGTGCAGACCCTCGACCACGACTTCAAATTTGCTGTTTGGAGGACTGGGTAGTTGGTGGGCGACCTTGATTAGGTCGTCTTCTCTGAGGTCGTTGCCTTGGCCTAGTGTCCTCATAGGGTCTCTGTGGCCGGTTGTATTGCCCATATCTATAACGATTGTACGTATTATATGGGGTGTATCGCCTGCGTTTGAAGGGCGGTGTATACATGCCTAGTGTGCGAAGTGTGGTTTTCGAGTTCTTACTATTATGTAGCATTTCATCTGTAGAAGCTGCAAATAATTTTTGTTTATCAAATGGCAAGTCTTCTACTTTTGGCTGAAGTTCTCGGGGAACTCCAGATGATTGTAACCAGGAAGTTCTGCGCATGACTATCGCAGTGGCTGTAGCTCTAGCTGCTGTGTCAGCAACATCCATTGCCGTCTGGAGGGCAGTGCGAGCGATGGTGTGGCCTTCGTGGACTATTGCTTTCAAGATGGCTCTTTTGGACTCAGGGAGATGTGGTATCAGTTCTCCGAGCTTTGAATAATTATCAAAGTCGTGATTCGCTAAGAGGGCAGAATAATTTGATATTCTTAGTTGAAGCGTAGAAGAGGAATATATTTTCTTTCCAAAGAAATCTAGCTTTCTATGTTCTTTGTCGGTACTGCCATTCTTGTATTGCGGTATCTTCGCTCTTTGCTGTGCAGATTCAACCACTAAGGAGTTTGCTTGTGGATGCGTAAAGAGGAAGTCATTGTCTTTCGGTGGAACAAAATATTTCCTATCAATCTTTTTGTTAGTCGGTTGGATGGATGCTGGTGTCTTCCACAGATCTTCAGATGTTTCCATGATTGCCTCATCAATCGGCAGGGCAATTTTACTATGCAGCGTAGGATGCAGGTTCTTTAATAAGTGATGTTGTTTCTTTTGTACTTCTTGTAGGGAGACATGCTGACTTGTTGCTACTCGCTTAAATAGCTCCTGGAACTGTTTGAGGTCATCCATCGCTACGGTATCTGATGGTATCACTGCATCGTCCTGTTGGGCAGTCAGGTCATCTGGGTGAGTGACATTTATAGATTGAATGTCGGATTCATTATCCGAAAAGCGCTCCTCCTCCTCTTCCTGCTCTGTGTGTGATGCAGGGGGTAGGGGCTGTGGATGAGGCAGACCTCTCCGAGATGGTGTGGAGTGGACTGAGGACCGGCGTCTGTACGGGTCCCATTGGTCCCAGGGCCCCCATTGGGGTGGATAAGGTGGGGGCGGGTAAGACCAGTAGGGGTGCCATGGGTTTTGTTGCGGTCCAGCCCTCTGATAATAGGAACGAGTCCCCCTTGGCGACGTCTGTCGCGAAGAATATGTCGTATGGCGGTCATCCTCTAGAAAGGGAGCGCCATGAAAGGACACTGGGGACACAGATCTGGCAGGGGAATGCCTTGCAAGGGATGTCCCTGGTGAGCAGTCAATGGGAGGGGGGCAGGGCTGCTGCTGCCTGCTGTGAGAGTCAGACGGAGTCTTAGAGAGCTCTGCAGCAGACTCTCGAAGAAGCCTCTCATTGTCTGTTGCCGGTGCCGGTGCTGAGCTCTGGTTTGTGGCCGGCTGTGTATTAGACATGCTTTGTTGCGGTGCGGGTTGTTTTAGCGGTGCCGTTCCTTTAAGCGGCACCGGGGTTTTTCGCGGTGCCGGGGCTTGCAGCGGCGCCGCGGTTTGAAGCGGCGCCGGCTTTTCTTTTCGCCCGGGTTTCTCAATGCGTTCCCGGGAGGGCTCAGAAGCAGCGCGCACCGGCGCCGATGTAGACCGGGAGGATTTTCCCTCTGCTTTATTAGCAGGGGTCCTCGGGTTTCTTTGCCCCTCTCCCTGGGTTTTGGGAGAGGAAGAAGGCGGGAGAGAGCGAGATGGTGAGGCTCTCTGCCTTGTAGGTTTCGTTGGCAGGGGAGTTTCGTGCTGCAGTTCCCCCTGCTCTGAAGGCTGCAGAGTCTTATCAAATAAAATCATCCTCAGGCGGAGCTCTCTATCTTTTCTAGCTCTCGCCGTGAGGGAAGCACAGTGTGTGCAGCTGCGGGGCGAGTGAGCTTCCCCCAAGCAGCGGATACATTTCGTATGGCCGTCAGAAGCCGGCATAGGCTCGCGGCACTGGTCGCATTTTTTAAAGCCTGAGGAGGCAGACATATCTTGCTGCTTGTTTCTTTAAAGTGTTGGTATTTCGTTTCTTTTTGTTTCATATGGTTTATGTGTTTTTCTCTGGCTGAGGAGCCAGGAGAGAGAGAGCTCCGGTTCACCCGGGGCTCCGGTCTGAAGGGAGTTTTAGTCCCCGAGGGGGGATTTTGTTGTCAGTTTCGTTCTTCTTATAAAAAAATATTTTGTTGTTATTATTTCAAAGAGAAAAATAAGGGAAACTAACTTGGAGTAACAGGGGAAAAAACTATGTAACCTAACTAATAGAAAATACAGTCTGAGAGACTGTGAGGGAGCTCCTGCTCGCTCCGTCCGCTGACGAGGGCGGTTAAAGAGGAACTGAAAGGGAGGGGGTTGAGCCGCGCGCTGCAGAGGGCGGGAAGGGCTCGAGACGCCCTCTGGGCATGCGTGGCTCAACAGGGGGAAAACTGCTTTGAAAAGCTCCGATCTGCGGCTCAGGGCGACCCTTCACCTAGAGTGGAGCACCCACGGGGACACTACTCGAAGAAGAAATTGCCTGTGTCTCCATGGCATGAGGCCCCTATGAAACTATGTTGCTCAGGGCCCCAGGCATCAGCCCCATGCGGAGGAACTTCAGCTTTCTGCCAAGGGCCCCAGTGAGTCTAATGTTACCTTGAAACCAGCTCCTAGCCCCCAAGGTCCCCCAGACACCTGGATGAGAACTACTATTTCAGAGGACAATGGCTACCCATCATACTTTATGCATCTAACCAATTATATATCATTCACCGGGGAAAAACTTCCTTCTTAATCCCTGAGGCTATTCAATATCAAGAAGCATGAAATTTAATTGTCTTTAGGTGGCATAGCTGCAAATATTACCAATTTACTGAATCTATCCACAGTACTTGAGTTGCTGATGTGAATTCTATAAACAGACTATGTGTTCTGTGAAGTAGTACTGTACTTCCTTTCACTTGTTTGACTTTACTAGACTTAATGTTACTCTGTTCTTTTAATTTGTGTAAACAGAGGCTCTGGTGAGTTTTCATGACACTGTTCCATTCAGGATACCTTGTTTTAGTCTGTGCTAATCTGGATACCTTATTTCTTTTTTGCTGGGTCATATATCGTTGTTTCTGTGTCTCTCATTCACACTAGTCCTGCAATGGGGATCTCATTGATTTCAGTGAGGGGCTGTGCATGGGTGTTTATTTGCAGAGCTGGGGGCAATGTTGTAATTCCCACTGCTGCTTTAGTCATCTTCATTGTCATTCTTGACTTTATCAACCTCTGTAGCCTGGGAGAATGGTATAATAGAATTTCTCTGGGCAAGGCTCACCAATCTGATTAGAAGGTTCTAGGTTTCATCCTGTATACCCCAGATTACATATGATTATACTTCTGGAGGTATGTCTGGGGGCCCACAACAGCGGCCACACTCACGATGAGGATAGTACCAAATTACAAGAAGTTTTATTATGACAGGTATTAAGATGGCAAACAGAACAAAGCACACAGCAATGATTACATGAATTGACTGAATCACCTCTGAGGGTAACATGAATACAAATCTGTGTATTTGTGCTTATCTAAGTATACAGAGAGAATTACCTAATATAAAAACTATACTCACATCCCCTTTTCCCAAAGGCCGAGTGTGGAAGGACCAGCTTCCCTCCCCTTATGGGACCTTGGTACTGGGAGGAGCAGGAAACTTAGAAACAGAGACTGAGAAAGAATAAATAAAGTAAAGAGCTTACAGGAAAAAATACTTGAAGTAAAAAAGATAGATATATCTCGAGCCCCAGCTTCCTTATTCCTGCAACTTTTATCCCTCTTTTTGTGTCATTACTGCCCAGCCTTTGATAACCAAAGCCGGAGTTCCATTCCCTAAGATTTTGTGAGTACACATACTTGATTGGATGATGATATTGGGACATCTTTTGAATATGCATGAATGAGACTACCTGCTACTGCCTTGGATCCAATCCCGGACATGGAAAAAAATGGGAGTTTTGTGGTTAAGTGCATCAGGACCTGCTTCCTTAATTCAAGAGGATGGTTAGCAGGGTCTGGCAGATTCTGAACTTACTTAAGTATCACAAGCTCACAAGGAACTGAGTCACACATATCCACTTATGTACTGACCCAACTGACAATTTTGCCACAGGGTCTTTTATAATTTCTAAAAAGATATTAGGAACAAATAATTTTCTAGAAGATACATTAACCTTTTCTTATCCCAGTATACTGCTAAAACCTTGTACTACTAGCATTCCTACTAAAATATATGAAAAAGAGATATGATAGGAAAAGACATAGCTTGGTAGGCTACCCTTCAACTTGCTTACTTTTATTTACTTATATTTTAAAATGTCTTACCAGACCAATGGGGAGAATCCTGACTTTTGTCTGGAACATTGAGTAAGAACTGTAGTGCATCATGGAAAAATCATGGCTAAATAGAGATAAACAAAAGTCAAGTAAGCATTTTGGTTTAAAACCAATTTCCACATTATCATTAGCTTTTTTGGTTTTTACTGTTGGTTGTGATAGAAACAATATGGTTCAAAACATTAATAAATGTTCACTGTTATTACTTCATTTTTAATGTTTGACAGTAGTTTAATTGTACCTTGTTTGCATGACTGTAACGAGCTGTGGGTGTAAGCTGGTTTAAAGTAAGAGAATAATTTATTATTGCAACTATAAATCGGTCATTTACCTTCTTACTTAACAAAGTTGGCTGTTGATGTTGTATAAGGAACAAAGAGAATGTTTATTCCTTGTCTCATGATGTTGCTATTGTTGATCTTAGCCTTAAAGCTCCTGAATCTAAGTAAAGAGAAGACCACACACTTTTTAGTTTTCAACTTCATTTGTAAATAAAATTCCCTTTCACAGAGCTGAAGAGATGGCTCCTTAAAACAATAACAAAACTGGCATTATACTGGTTGCCTTCTTGACAGTGAGCAGAGCTAAATGAATAATTCAGAGAAAATAATTTATTCAAAAAATATACCTCTTCCCCTTTTATCCTCTTTCCCTTTTTAGATTTTTCTGCTCCAGTCTGATGGAGGGAGAGGGAGATTGCCATAGGGAAGTTCTACACATAATGGCAGATCACACAGTCCTGGTCAGCTCTTCCCATCTGCAGTGTACTTGCACATACAGTTGGGCAGCACCTTTACTGCTTCTCTATGTGCATTTCTCCCTCTTGCACAATGAAACCAGTTCTCAGGGACCCAGATGAGTTATGAAGTATAGGGCTAGATTTATCCTTTATTGTCACTGGCTAGCTACGTCTACACTGGCATGATTTTCCGGAAATGCTTTTAATGGAAAAGCTTTCCGTTAAAAGCATTTTCGGAAGATCGCGTCTAGATTGGCAGGACACTTTTCCACAAAAGCACTTTTTACAGAAAAACGTCAGTGGCCAATCTAGACACGCTTTTCTGCAAAAAAGCCCCGATCGCCATTTTCGCGATCGGGGCTTTTTTGTGGAAAACAGTACTGTGCTGTTTACACCGGCCCTCTTGCGCAAACAATTTGTGCAAGAGGGATTTTGCCTGAACGGGAGCAGCACAGTATTTCCGCAAGAACACTGACGATCTTACATGAGATCGTCAGTGTTCTTGCGGAAATTCAAGCGGCCAGTGTAGACAGCTGGCAAGTTTTTCCGCAAAAGCAGATGATTTTGCGGAAAAACTTGCCAGTCTAGACACAGCTGTTTTGTTTTGAATGCTGCCAGTCACACAAGCATTGATGTCTGTATAGGTTTAGGAGCTTCAGGGGGTAGCTGAGTTAGTTTGTTACAGAAAAAAACAACAAATGGCCTGGTAGCATTTTATACTCTAATGTGGGCTGTGCCCACGAAAGCTCATGATACCATCTACATGTTTCATTAGTCTATACCAGGCCATTTGTGCTACCAGGCCATTTGTTGTTTTTTTTCTGTATGGGCTAAGGATGTTAAGTATCAGGTAACTGACTAATAGAATAGTCAATTCTAAGGATGCTAAGGGCTAAGGATGTTAAGTATCCAGTAATTGACTAATCGAATAGTCAATGCAATGACTATTCGATTAGCTGATGGGGGGCCTCTGCCTTTGAAGCATAGCAACAGCACTAGGGTTGTTGCTACATTTCAAAGGCAAAAGCACCGCGTGGAGCCCGGGGTCAGCTGGGGACTCTCCCACTGACCCTGGGCTCCGTGCAGCACTGATGCTTTGAAATGGCATGGTGGCATTTCAAAGCAGCAACGCCACATAGAGCCTGAGGTCAGCTGGGCTTCCTGTGGCATTTAAAAGAAGCAGCGCAGAAGCCTGGGGTCAGCTGGGGACTCCCCAGCTGATCCTGGGCTCCACATGGTGCTGCCGCTTTGAAACACCACATGCAGCCTGGGGACACCCCAGCTGGACCTGGGCTGCATGAGGCTTTTCAGAGTGGCTTCAAGCAGTGCTTCCACTTTGAAGTACCCCCCTTTTCTCCTCCCCCCTTAATGCCTCTATATGATAAAGGCAGTGGGGAGGGGATGCGACTAGTTGACTATCCTGTTGACTATCCAATAAGCATTTGCTTATCGGATAGTCAATTAGTCCATCACATCCCTAGTATGGGCATGTCTACATAGCAGGATAAAAGTCAAATTAAGCTACAAAACCTCAGCTACATCAACTGTGTAGCTGAAATCAAAATAGTTTAAATCGGCTTTTTGCGCTGTCTACATAGCAAGAAGTTGAAAGAAGACTCTTCCTTTGACTTCCCTTATTCCTTGTGAAATTTAAAAAAACAATGAATAGTCTAGTAGCACTTTAAAGATGAATAAAACGTGTAGGTGGTATCATGAGCTTTTATGGACAAAACCCACTTCTTCAGATGACTGGAATATAATGAGTCCAGATTCAAGGATAAGGAAGGGGGGGGGGGAGGGGAGGAGGAGAGGGGATGAAGAAAAAGAGAGATAGTGAATAGATAAAACTTAAAAAACAACAATCAGTCTAGCAGCACTCTACGGACCAACGAAATATGTAGATGATGAGTAGATAGTTCAAGTAGTTACAGGAGTCTGTTAAAGAGCCATTAGCACCTCCATTGTTTGTTTGGTTGCTTAAGCTATTAAAAGGTGGAAGATAGGGTGTGAGCCATCCAATATCCTTGTTTAGACCATTAGCATAAAAATTAAACTTGAGAATGAAGTTAAATTCCAATCCTTCTCTGTGTATTGGCTTCTGAAACAAAACAGCGACTTGAAGATCCATTAATGAGTGTCCAGGAAGATTAAAGTGTTTTCCAACAGGGTTTTGTGTGTTGCCTTTTTGGATATCTGATTTGTGTCCATTAATTCTTTCCTGTAGAGATTGTCCAGTTTGGCCAATATACATTGCAGTGGGGCATTGCTGGCATTTGATGGCATAGCTCACATTAGTGGAGTTAAATGAGCCTTTGATTTGGTGGCTGATGTCACTGGGTCCAGTGATGAAATCATTAGTATAGATGTGTGTGCAGAGTTGGCAGCAGCGCTGATTGCAGGGATGAGTTCCAGGATGGAGGTGGATTGTGTGGTTATAGGAAAGAATTTGTTTGAGGCTAGGTGTTTGTTTGTAAGCAAGAAAAGGCCTTGTGAAATGAGGGTTTTGGGAGTCAGAGTATGAAATCCTCCAGCTTGCTATTATTTTTAAATAATGACTTGTGGTATAAACACGCTCCTTGTTATTTCAGAATAACATCAGTTATTCCAAAATAATACTGCTGTGTAGACATATGTGTGCGTGTACTTGTGTGTGTGTGCGTATACGTGTGTTTGTGAGAGAGAGAAAGAGAGTCTTGTCAGCTATCTTTGGGGGCTCAGACTATCGCTTATTGAGGTATAATAAATTAGGTTAGACATAAAAGACATATCTATAGTCTCTGAATTATTGACTCATATTTCTAAGAAGGGACAGTCTTATTAGGTATGGTTTGTGAAGTATGCACTTAATATAACCACAGGGTATAGTAAAGGGATCAAATATAAGATATTACAGAGACCAGGCTACACAATGAATTTTGACACTTAAAAAGAAGGCAGGAATGTATATTGATACTAAGAAATGCATCCTTTTGATTTTGTCACTTCTGAATTAAGGAAGAATTGAATGAGTCAAACTGTTCTTCTCTAATGAATCCTATTGTATAGGATTTGCTACAGTAGCAGATGGATAAATAACCATCAGCCTTTTATATCAAGGAAGCCTGTACACACAGAAGATGGATACATGCTGAACTTTTGGTACAGGCAGTCCCCGGGTTACGTACAAGATAGGGACTATAGGTTTGTTCTTAAGTTGAATTTGTATGTAAGTCGGAACTGGCTCTAGATTCAGCCGCTGCTGCTGAAACTGACCAGGGGCTGACTACAGGAAGCTGGAGGCAGAATTGCTCTGCCCCCAGCTTCCTGGAATCAGCCACTGATCAGTTTCAACAACGGCTGAATCTCGAGCCTGGGACAGAACAGCTGGGCTGTCAGGTAGGTCCCTGCAGGACCAACCCGGCAGCACCCCAGCTGCTCTACCCCAGGGTCCACAACAAAAGCCTGGTCTCCTGGGGGGGGGGGGCACTAGCTGCGCCCCCCCGCCCAGCAGACCAGGGACATGGGGAGCAAAGCTGCAGTGGCGGCGGGGTGCTCTGGCAAAGCCTCAGAGGCGCGGGACCCGCCGCCGCTGCAGCTTTGCTCCCGGTGCCTCTGGTCTGCTGGGGACCGTCTCCAGCAGACCAGGGACACCTGGAGCAAAGCCGGGGAGGCGGAGGGGTCCCGCGCCTCCGCTGCCGCTGCGGCTTTGCTCCCGGTGTCCCTGGTCTGCTGGAGAAAGTCCCCAGCAGACCAGGGGCACCTGGAGCAGCTTTTCTCGCCCCGGAGGTCGAGGTGGCGGGACTGCTGCGCTCCTGGCGGTCCCGCTGCCTGCGAGCTCCGGGGCGAGAAAGCCCCGTTTGTAAGTGCGGATCCGACATAAGTCGGATCCACGTAACTCGGGGACTGCCTGTATTGAAACAAAATATCGTCTTCTGTAACATTTATCATGTTAACAATATGGTTCTTAACTTACTGTGTCGCAACTGGTAATATTTTCCTTTTACAGATCTTTGAAATTGCTTAACCAGATTCATGCTGCTTTTGTTTCTTCTTGATAGGTAGCAACAACCGTGTGTGATAGCAATGGTTATCTGCTTCTGCCTTTTGTCACAAGTGTTTTTGGTTGCACCATGCTGTTTAAGCAAAGTCCATGTTGCACACGAAAGGTATATCTACAGAGCAGCATTATTTCGGAATAACTGATGTTATTCCGAAATAACAAAGAATGCATCTACACAGAGAGCCAATATTTTGAAATAATGGCGAGCTGGAGGACTTCTTACTCTGACTTCTGTAACCCTCATTTCACAAGGAGTAAGGAAAGTTGAAGGAAGAGTGTTCTTCCTTCGACTTCCTGCTGTGTAGATAGCACCAAAAGCCAAATTAAGCTATTTCACCTTCAGCTACACACTTGGGCTGTGTCTACACTGGCCCCTTCTTCAGAAGAGGCATGCTAATTTAGAACTTTGGAATAGGGAAATGCGCGGGGGATTTAAATATCCCCCGCGGGATTTAAATAAACATGGCCGCCGCTTTTTTTCCGGCTTGGGGAAAAGCCGGAAAAGAGCGTCCAGACTGGCGTGATCCTCCAGAATAAAGCCCTATTCCGGACGATCTCTTATTCCTTTCCAAGCCGGAAGAAAAGCGGTGGCCATGTTTATTTAAATCCCGCAGGGGATATTTAAATCCCCCGCGCATTTCCCTATTCCAAAGTTCTAAATTAGCATGCCTCTTCCGAAGAAGGGGCCAGTGTAGACGTAGCCTTGATGTAGCTGAAGTTGCATAGCTTAATTCAACTTTTGCTCTGCTGTGTAGATGTGCCCAAAGGGGAAATGGTGAGGTGCCTATGACTTACTCTCTCTGTAATGAAAGACTTTACCTCAGTTATCTGAATTGCCTTAGATGAAGGGTTTCAGAAGAACTTCAGGAGGGTGTTTAAAATTGTAAAAAATGTAACTTGCTTAATCTCTCTATATATGTTAGAGGTTTTTATCTGTGTTGTTCTGCAAGCCTATTTGTTCAAGAACTTTCTAAATGGTAAAAGCTAGAACCACTAAATTTGGTATGCAAATTCCTTGTGTCATAACTTAAAGCAAGGTCAGGGTTTAGTTGTGCCAGGACAACTGGAAACTGCATACCAAATTTGGAAAGGGACTGTTTTCCATAACATGCAAAGGGAGGGGCTGCTATTTGGAGGGATGCAATACTGAGTGTCCACTGGGGCAGCCACACCACCAAGGAAGTGGCCAGCAGGGCTGGGGCTCCACATTCTTGCCTGCCAGCATGCTGGGTAAGTAGCCCCCGCAGCCCCAAACCTTTTCTCACCCTTCTGGCTCTTGGTCACAGCACTGGAGGGTTGGAAGAGGGGGAGGCCCCTGGTGGCTAGGGGGAACTAGGTGGGAGAGAAAATGCCCCTGGAAGCTGGAGGAGAGTCGGTGGGGGGAGGAGAATACCCCTGGTGGCCAGCACAGCTGGGGTGGGGGGGAGAAGAGAAAATGCCCCTGGCAGCCAAGACAGGGATGGGGGGAGAGAAAAGGCTGGTGACCAATGGGATACCCTACCCTGACCCCTTCTCACCCCCCAACTCATCCATACACCCATCTGCCACAGTCGCCTGACTGTCCCCCGCACATCTCCAAGGCCCTGCTCTGACTCCGGCATGCACACACGTATGCATGCACAGAGACACTGCTCTGCCCACACCATCAGTTCCCTGCCCTGAAGGATCTGGGCCATGCCAGGTAAGTTTGCTAGTGGATATAAAAAGATTGGAGGTAGAGTCAGGACCCTTTGGAATGCTTAGATTAGTAATTAGATTTTAAAATAATGTGTTAATTAAATAAGAAAACTCAGCCAGCATGGGACCATCATAGTTGCTACCTGAAGGGGCTTCCATCTCTGCCACCAAAGGGCAGTGCTTTACCTCAAATGCAGCAAGCAGCAGCAAGAAGCTGACTTTGATTATGGCAACAAATCTGACAGAGCAGAAGGACCTGTAAAGGTGCTTCAGAGGGATTTTTAAGAAGCTGTGTAAGTCTAATCTTCTTTTACTTACCATCCAAGAATATCTTTGTTTTGTGTATAAAGCTGGGTGTCTGTGGTCAGAATGAGATCTTCTTCTACCCTTTTAGTAGAGGAGTACTCTAGCCAGCACTTTCTAGAGATTTAGTGTTAAGTATTCATTGTTAGGTATTGAATGTTTAGTTGCTATATTGTTATACTGTTACATATTATAAAGTCGTAAGTGAATGATTATGTTATCAACTGAAATTGTTATTGTATTACTCTGTTTTTTATTTGCCACACCACTTCATTCCCTTATTATATCTATCTCTTTTCTTTTATTGTAACCACTCACTTGCAAATAAATATTTTTACAGTTTTCAAAGATTTACTGCTTATTTGTCTATTCTTGATCGGAGGGATATATCTATGTCTTTTCAAGGGTCAGCAAGGCTAACTTGCTTCCCTGGCAATTCCTTTAGGACAGGCCACAATGTTTTTAGGCAACATTGATATAGTGTAATTGAATCAAGAATCTTCTGGTAACATTTAGCCTTCCTTTAACCCCATTTTGCCCAAAGTTATGTTGTCATTTGTTTTGCCAACACCAAAGGAAAATATGAGTGTATTCTGCACATAATATTTGCACGGTGAAAACAACACCAACAGAAAAATAGTAAGTTGTCTGTGGCCTGGTCTTCATTATAAAGTTAGATCAACATAAGCTGCTTTGCAAAGAGCTGCCTTGCATAGAGTTTGCACCTAGTGTGTATATGCATCTACACTTATATTTGTCTCCTATTGATGTAAGCTACCCATTATGCCAACATATTAACATTGCCTCCCTGACTAGCCTTGAACCATGGTTAGAGAGCTCTGTTTGTCATGGATGTTATGGAAACCAGGGAATCTGTAAGTTCCTCCAATTTCCATGGTTTTTGCAGCAGTGTGGCGGATCTCAGGGGGCACCCAAGCAGTTGGCATGTGGACCGCACATTGGCTGCTGTTAGAGCCATTCACGTGGTTACATGGCCAGTTGCATGGGCTGCTGCTCTTTCTAAAATGATGTAAAAAAATTATATATTCTCTCTTGTTTTCCTGTCAGAGTATAGAAAAAATAACACTAACTTTTACAGAAATATCCAGGAAAAATAATACAGGTTTTCAGCATTTATATTATTTGTTACTATACAGATACATCTCAATATTTATATATTTTTTACTCCTTTCAGTAAAAACTTTCTGCTAACAATTCTAGTACCAATACAGGCAGTCCCCAGGTTACGTACAAGATAGGGACTGTAGGTTTGTTTTTAAGTTGAATTTGTATGTAAGTCGGAACTGGCTTCCAGATTCAGCCGCTGCTGAAACTGACCAGCGGCTGACTACAGGAAGCCCGAGGCAGAGTTGCTCTGCCCTGGGCTGCCTGGAATCAGCCACTGATCAGGTTTAACAGCAGCTGAATCTGGACACCTAGGACAGAGAAGCTGGGGCGCTGCCGGGTAGGTCCCCGCAGGGGCGGCGCTGCGGGGACCAACCGGGCAGCACCCCAGCTGCTCTGCCCCAGGTGTCCCCAAGTCAGCCGCTGCTGAAACTGATCAGCGGCTGATTCCAGGAAGCCCAGGGCAGAGCAACTCTGCCTCGGGCTTCCTGTAGTCAGCCGCAGATCAGTTTAAGCAGCGGCTGACTTGGGGACACCTGGGGAAGAGCAGCTGGGGTGCTGTGGGATTGGTCCAGTAGCACCGAGGAGCGGCGCTGCAGGACCAACCCAGCAGCCCCAGCTGCTCTACCCCAGGCGAGAAAAGCCTGGTCTGCTGGGGGACGCACTAGCTGCGCCCCCCAGCAGACCAGGGAAACCCGGACGGCGGGACCGCGGAGATGCGCAGCGGTTCTGCCCGCATCCTCCCCAGCTTTGCTCCGTGTCTCCCTGGTCTGCTGGGGGGTCTCCAGGAAGACGAGGAGCAAAGCTGCGGAGGGGCTCGGGCAGCGGGGCAGCCCAGGCGTGCCTGAGCCCCTCCGCGGCTTTGCAAAGCCTCGGGGGAAGCCGGCAGCGGGACAGCCCAGGCGTGCCTGGGCTGCCCCGCTGCCCGAGCCCCTCCGTGGCTTTGCTCCGCGTCTTCCTGGTCTGCAGACCAGGGAGACGCGGAGCAGCTTTTCTCGCCCCGGAGTACACAGGCGGCGGGACCACGAGGTCCCGCAGTCCGTGTCCTCCGGGGCGAGAAAAGCCCTGTTCGTAACTGCGGATCCGACATAAGTCAGATCCGCGTAAGTCGGGGACTGCCTGTATTTGGCAATTCAGCATAACCTTCAATAAAAACAAAACAAAACAATTTATTGGAAAAATACAACCTGCATACTATTATGCAAATAAAGGACCTTTATCAAGTCATCATCCAAGATAAGAGTAGTCCTGTGGCACCTTAGGTTATGTCTATACAGCAGCATGTCTTCATGGAATGACATAGTCTTCACTACAAGCCTTTATTTTGAAATAATGTCAAGCTGGAGGACTTTTTACTCCAACTCGTGGTAACCCTCATTTCATGAGGAGTAAGGGAAGTCAGACGAAGACTGTTCTTCCTTCAACTTCCTGCTGTGTAGACAACGTCAAAAGCTGAATTAGGCTCATTTGACTTAAGTTACACAATTGACATAGCTGAAGTTGCGTAGCTTAATTTGACTTTAGCCTTACTGTAGACATACTCTAAAGTGCCACAGGACTACTTGTTGTTTTTAAAGTTACAGACTAAAATGGCTACCCCTCTGAGGCTATCCAAAACAGATTCACTTGGCAGTCCCTAATGTAGAAATAAATCTGTGGCTTTTTTTGTAGTGTAACGGTGTTTTATTGGATTACTATTCTGTTTTTGGAACTATATTTGCAAATATAAAGCTTTTGTATTTATATATTCAATGTCTTTAATGTAAAAATAATATTTTGTATGGTGTGGCGTCTCTAATGACTTGACATAGCTCAGGGCCTCACAATGCAATACTCCCGCCCTGACCCCATCCTTCCTGTTTCCAGCACCCATGGTGAGCAGTGCTGCCATTCCAAGGTGTATCCTACTTAGTACTTGCAGGGTTAAATCCAGGCAGCTCCAGTTCTTCATTGGAGCCCGGATTCCCCCCACCAAACCTGCCCTCTTCAACAGTACTTTGCAGAAACTCCTTCTTTTCAAAGTCTGGCACTTTATTTTCCTGGGCGTTACCCCCGGCGGGTTCCCCGGAGCTCTGGTTCTCTCCGCCAGCAGGAGCTCACCCCCCCCCTTCTCTGACATTTCAGGGAGTTGTCCGAGCTGTGTTATTGGCGGCAAAGCGGTGACTTTCACTTTCGTTTCTTCTCTTCCCGGAGTCTCCCCGGCGGGCGCTCTCGCACGGTAAGACCCGCGCCCCCGGATCTGGGTAGAAACCCCGGAGCTCTTACAGGGCTACGGCTTGAGACAAGGGTTGGGGTTCACCTGCTGGCAGGCTGCTGTTGGGAAACCTCCCTTTCGCTGATGCGAGGCTCTAACGTGGAGCCGGGGCCAGGCGTTGCCGGATGGTCTCATCGCCCTTTGTTGCGTTTATAACTTGCACCGGCGCTTCCCTGCAGCAGTTCCTGCTATCGAACTGTGCACTGGCGCTTCAGACCCGACCTGAGACAGATAGACCAGATATCGATCCCCTTAGCCAGCGGGATGCTGCATAACCCAGACGAGGCTCCAGAAAACCAGCTGTGCTGTGCTGGCCCAAAGAGCCCGAATGAGACAAAACCGAGGAGTCCCGTGGCGCCCTAGAGACTATACTGCCAGCTACCAAAGAGGAAGAGGTGAAAATAGCATCAATCAGTTGATGTTACACAGCATCCCCGCTTAGCTAAAAGCCCTGCTTAAAAGAAATCCCCCTGAACATGTTGGCAAACATGCTCACAGAGAGATCTAGGAGGAGTTGGCATTCTGCAGAGATGGACAGTTACAGTGGCTGTTGAATAGAGAGGTTACAATGCATGTATTTTTGTAAACGTGTAACCGCGGAGTCCCCCCCCTCAGTGGTTACATGTCTATATGTAGCCGGTAGGTGAGCATGGTGCTAATGCTGTGTATTGGCTCCTGCCTGCCCTCCCTATGTGCTGCTGCCTCAGTGGGAGGCAACAGGGTGTGTGTGTGTGTGTGTGTGTGGAAGGCAGCATGCACAGAGAGCCATGTGCATCAGCTCCCGCGTCCTCCCTATTGCCTCTGATACAGGGGAGGAGGGGCTACGTGTAACTATGAGGGTTAACCAATGAGCCCGGCTCATTGGTTAACTGTGTACACAGGTACACATTCACTTTCCTACTGTTGAGTAGGGATGTGAAGGACTAGTTGACTATTCGGTATGCTTATCAGATAGTGGACATGCTTGTGCCTCTATCAGAAAGAGGCAGCTGGGGTGGTGGGGAGGAGCAGGTACTTCAAAGCGGCTGTGCCGCTTGAAGCCTGGGGCCAGACCCCGGGTTCCAGCTGGGTGTCCCCAATCTGTATGCAGCGTTTCAAAGTGGCAGCGCTGCATGGAGCCTGGAATCAGCTGGAGACTCCCCAGCTGATCCCAGGGTTCCCTGTGGTGCTGCCACTTTGAAGCATCGTGGGGAGCCCAGTGTCAGGCTCCTTGCAGCTTTCACCTTTGAAGTGTAGCAATAGGCAAAATACATAGACTGTTCGATTAGTTGCTATTTAACATCCTTACGGGTGAGTGCCTGAACATCCCATTTTGTGATATAATCATATAATGACAAGACAGATAGTAAAATACTCCCTCTACCAACACTTTAACCAATGCTCACAGAAGGGCAAAAATCTGTTCTTTAGTTATGCTGCTGTAATGATGAGAAGTTGTGTGGCACTTTAGGCTATGTTTACACAGCAGCGTTATTTCAGAATAATGAATGTTATTCGGAAATAACATTGTTTGCATCGACACACAAGCAATTATTTTGACATAATGTTGAAATAATGTCCTGCTGGAGGACTGCTTACTCCAACTTCTGTAACCTTCATTGCACGAGCAAAAAGGGAAGTAATAGGAAGAGTGCACTCTTTTGAAATAAGTGCTGTGTAGACGTACACAAATTCAGAATAAGCTATTTCAACTTAAGCTACTCAATTAGCGTAGCTCAAGTTGTGCAGCTTATTTCAAGTTTAGCCCTGCTATGTAGATGTACCCTTAGAGACTAACAGATTAAATGTGGATGCATACATGTGTATATTACGATCTTGTTCAAGTTATAACTATTGGCATGTCACAGAAATATAATGCATGATTTATTCAAAGTGATTGCATCTTTGACTCTTTAGTTATCTTGCACATTAACAGTTAATAGTGAATGTGTTATCCCAGTGTTTCTCAACTAGTGGTACAAGTACCCCTTAGGGGTACTCGAGAAAAGTCTGGGGGATACATCAACACCACTGAAATTTGGAGAAAACTTAATTTTTGTTATAAGTTTTACAGTGTTATATTATTTTTGTACTTTTTACACCCAAACATTTCATCACCTGCCCAGCTACGATTAAGTTGTTTAAACAAATGTGTTGCAATGGTAGAAACAATTTTGTGTGTCTGAAAACTGTAGGTACTGGGGGTACTTATAATGTTTTTAAAGGAGTACTTTATAAAGAAAAGGTTGAGAAACACTGTGTTAACCTAACACTAGCTCTATCTTCAGGCTGGGTGGAGAAATTCTTAAAATTTTAGTGATAATAATTGAAATCTTCATCAACTTATTCATGTCAATGTATTTAAATATCAGAAAAATTGGCTCACCATTGCAAGAGAAGTCAGTTTTCATGTATCCAAAACATGGAGTGCTGGGTCTAGTTCTTCCTGATACACAGGAAGCATAGCATATGTAGGAACCACTTCCCTACCAATAGTAGAATGTCGAGTTTCCTATTTTCTGTTACATAATTCTAATGTATTTGGAGAGAGGAATACTTTTGGAAATCTTGTGAAGAATGTTCTTTTTAAATTTTCTAAGTCTGGAGACAAGACAAGAACATACAGGGAAATATAATTGCACATTTCTGAGCAAAAACTGTGCATTGTGCCATACAGAGATTTGTTAATATGAAATCAAGCAATAAGTGGTCTTGAAAGTTCTGCATATTTACAGATAAAGGATCCAAAGAGTAAAGGACAGCTTTATTTTTCTTTATTTCTATAATGAAGAATAATAAACCATCTGACATGATACTCAAAACTTTGAAATCCAATATAGGCAGATCCAAATTGTCTAAAGGCATTCCTTATAAAAAAAAAAAGGCAAGCCCCCACCTCCCCAACCTGGCTGTACAACAAAGATTTCTTTTGACAGACTAATCAGTATGAAAAAATAGCCTCCCTCCCCCAGAAAATATTAAGAGAACTTAAAAAGAACAATTGTTATCAATCAAAACAACCACTGCAGTGAGAGAATAAATGAAATATTGCAAGGCAAGGTGAAAAACACAAATAACATTGATGTGTTCGTTAATTATTTCCACTTGTCACACAGGTTGCAGAATTATTAAACCAATCTTGTATGGTTAAGGAGTCAGTAAAAAACCCAGGAAAAATGAAGGTCTACCAATTTGTAGGAATTCACTGATATTTGTAATAAAAATCCTTAGTTTAAAAAATATAATTAAATTAAAATAATAGTGCAATATATTTTATATAGGCAGCACAACTGGTGATGGCTTTTTTAATTTTTTCTTCTTCTGTGCTTTTTAGTTTTGTATAACTATGAGCCTTGCAAACCCTATGTACTTTGCTCATGCAAGTAGCTTTCAAATTAGGGTTCGCAGGACTGGCTCTGTGCTTTCAACTGGTAGGGTTGCCAGGTGTCCGGTTTTGAACCGGACAGTCTGGTATTTGAGGGTTCTGTCTGGGAAAAAAATTAAGAAAATACCAAATATATCTGGGTCAGTCCCACTCCCCGCCGACTAATTCTTTCCCCCTGCTGTCCCCCTCAGCCAGCCCCGCTCAGTTCCCCCCCCATCCGTCCTGGCAAGCTCCACTCCCCCTGGTCCCCTCCCGGACAGACCTGCTTCACATTGGCTGTTCCCCCCCAATATCCCCCGGCCAGCCCCACTGCTCCCAACCCCCCCCGCCAGCCCTGCTTTCTGCCATGTATACCCCAAATTAAATAAAAAGCAAAGCAGATAAGTTTCACTGTGACTAAACAGCAGAATAAAAGAGGCAGTTAGAGGCAAAAAGGTATCCTATAGAAATTAGAGGTCAGATTCTAGTGAGTAAAATAGAAAGGAGGATAAACTGTGGCTAGTCAAGTATAGAAATACAATAAAGCAGGCCAAGAAAGAAATTGAAGAACAACTAGTGAAGACATAAAACAGGATTTTTTTAATACAGCAGAAGACTGCAGAATTTAATGGGGATAAATTCCATCTTTGGTGATTTGAGTTAAAATAATAATACATTCCTCTTCTTGTTGCACTTGTATTTGTGTAACATCTCTTTTGTCTTTTTAGATTAAGAAGAATGGCTGCTGTCGTATCTAGATTAACACAAGATGAAGTAAAGCAACTGCAAAATCTGTTGGGAAGCAGACACTTCACTCTTCTTTATAAGGGAAGCATACATGGCTATAATGCTTCTGTATTTCATGCCAAGTGTGATGCCCAAGGGCCAACTTTAGCTGTAGCATATAATGGAAGTGGTTATATTTTTGGAGGCTTTACATGTAAGAGCTTTAGTTCATCTGGAGTGTACATAAATGATGAGAAGGCTTTCCTCTTTAGATTAAAAGAGAAAGATGGTGTGCTCAGCCCATTGAAAATTCCTGTTAAGGCTTCAACAGGTGCTGTATATGATCATAGTTCTAATGGCCCTAATTTTGGAGGTGGAGCACTACAGTTGCTGGTCCAAAATACGGCAACAGCAGCAACAAGTTCCAACAACACCTACACATACAATGTTGCTGATTTGCATGGAAATGATGTAGGCCTTATAGAATGTGAGGTGTATCGAGTTGAAGGTAAGTTGATGTCAAAAGAGAAAATGTATGCTGAGGAAATTATAGCTGTGTACTTTTAATGTTACATGTTGCTTTCCCCCTAGATATTAGCAGTTTCCTGGAATCTCCATGGAGAAAGATTACATGGACAACTGAGTAAGTTAACTGTTGTAATCTATCACTGCAGTGATCTGTAGCCACCAAATGCTGTGGTGATGTGAGCTACTTAAGGAAATAACTACATGTTGTTAGAGTAGACAGACTTGTATTATATGAGATACTTATCTTAGGTATTAATAAGGCACCTATAACCATAGTGTCTGAGCAGTTCACAATCCGGGGATAAGTCCAAAATGATGATTTCAGAACAGGTCAAACTTGAATGGGTGATGAATGTCTGAACCAAACTAAGATACATGAAGAGCTACACTTACTCTTAGCCACACTAAGTCTGCTTTGGCAGAGACTTAAAATGATATTCCAGAGGCAGCAGTGCAGGGGAGAGAGTAGAAGAGGTGGCACCCACCTGCCGCACTGTGCTGCTGCTTCTGATACAGAGGCAGCAGTGTATGTGGGGGGCATAGACAAGTGGGAGGGCTGTTTACAACAGTGCAGGTTAATCAATGAGCCCAGACTCATTGGTTAACTATGTACACATTTACACTTTCACTTCCCTATTACAGACCATGATTAAGAAGGTAGTTACTTATCTGGGCAATTCCCAGAGTGGCATACTTATAGCGTGGCAAATAGGGTATGTCTACACTACCCTCCTAGTTCGAACTAGGAGGGTAATGTAGGCATACCGCACTTGCAAATGAAGCCCGGGATTTGAATTTCCTGGGCTTCATTTGCATAAGCGGGGAGCCGCCATTTTTAAAACCCCGCTGGTTCGAACCGCATGAGGAGTAACGGTAGTTCGAACTAGGAAGCCTAGTTCGAACTACCTAGTTCGTGCCCCGTGTAGCCGCGCTGCACGGGGTTCGAACCAGCGGGGTTTTAAAAATGGCGGCTCCCCGCTTATGCAAATGAAGCCCGGGAAATTCAAATCCCAGGCTTCATTTGCAAGTGCGGTATGCCTACATTACTCTCCTAGTTCGAACTAGCGGGGTAGTGTAGACATACCCATAGTGTTTTTGAAACATTTAGAAAACATTGTGCATCTCAGCATAGAATTATAGAAATGAGGGGCTGATAGGGACCTCAAAAAATCATTTAGTCTAGCTCTGAGGCAGAACTAAATATACCTAGACCAAGGGTTAGCAACCTATGGCATAATTTTCATTGGCACGCAAGGCAGGAGCTCAAAAAATTGAAGCCTGCTGTGGCTTCAACTGCCCCCAGATTCAACATGCCACAGCAGCAACCTGCCCACCCGCCACAATCCGGCCTCAGCCCCAGTGGCAGCTGGCCCCCCATGTGGCCCTGGCTGCCAGAGTGTCCAACTGAGCATCAACCCCGGGCCAACAAAAACAAAGTTATAGTGCACAAAAAATTCTAATCGAAACCCACCTACCTTCGCAGCAGCACTCACTTCCTCCTCCTGGAAGGTGAGTGTTGTGGCTGCTCTCGCTTATGGCGATTGGGACCAGGACAGGCCCAGGGCCGTGTTGGGGCTGGCTGCTCAGGCAGCTGCGCTAGTGGCTAGAGCCACATTGTAGGGCCAGCTGCCGTTAGGGCTGAGGCCACATTATGGGGCAGCTGCTGCCAGCATTTCAGGCCTAGAACACGTGGCAGGCGGGTGGGTTGCTGCCGCAGTGTATTGAAGGCACGACCAGGTGGGTGGCTGCCGTGGGGTGTTGAAGCCATGGCCGGGGATGGGCCAGGGATTGCTGGTCGGCTGACTCTGACAGCCAGGGCCACATTGGGGGCCAGCTGCCACTGGGGCTGAAACCGCATTGTGACAGGCGGGCAGGTTGCTCCTGTGGCATGTTGAATCTGGGGGCAGTTGAAGCCAGAGCCGGACAGGTTGCTGCCGGGGTATTGAGACTACAGGCTGGCAGGTTGCTGCTGGAGTGGGGGAGGGCTGAAGCCGCAGGAGGGCAGGTTGGAGATGGGGATGGGACCGCAGCTGCATTGGGGGGTGGCTGCTCAGGTGGCTGCTCTGGCATGCCATAGGTTGCCGAACCCTGACTCAGAGGCTTGAGTGCTGCTTAAAGTATCCAACTGTGAGCCCAAGATCAGAGAACTCAGCAAGGCAAAGCAAGGTCAAGGATCACACTAAACAGTATGATCTGCATCTTAATTTATTTATATATGAAGCTGCTGTAAGTAGGACTATTATTGACTTTAAAAAGTATCACTGGCACGCTGACCCATAAATAGATGTGAATAAGTTAAATCTTGGCATTCCACTTCTGAAAGATTGCTGACCCCTGACCTAGACCATCCCTGACAAGTGTTTCTCTAACCTGTACTTAAAACCTCCAGTGGCTGGGATTCTGCCTCCTGCCTGGGAAGCCTATGTCAGAGCATTATTATTCTTATAGTTAGAAAGGTTTCTGAATATCCTAACCTAAATCTTCCTTGCTGCAGATTAAGCCCATTACTTCTTTTCTTGCATTCAGTGGACATGGAGAGAAATTGATCACTCTCCTCTTTATAACATATTTGAAGACTGTTATCAAGTCCTCCCTCAGTCTTATTTTCTGAAGTCTAAATATGCTCAGTTTTTTTTTAGCTTTTCCTTACAGATCAGGTTTTCTAATTTTTTGATTATTTTTGTCAATTTCCTCTGGACTCTTTCCAATTTGTCAATGACTTTCTTAGATTGTACTGACCACAACTAAACCACAGTCCTCCAGCTGAGGTCTCACCAGTGCAGAGCAAAGCATGACAGTTCGCTGCATTTAATATTGTCTCTCTGAGAAACTGAAACTGCCATCTCTATGGAACTTCCTTTTCCCTTTCATTTTGTTCCAATGGGATATTATCTACCAGTTCTCGTAGTTTGATGTCTGTTGTCCTCATTCTGCTGTTTTCACTCCTTCCTTTCCTTAGAATCATGAAATCTATCATTTCACCCAAATTCCTTTACCTATTCTTCCCTGTTATTCTGAATCAATCTAAAATGATTGCTCTCTACTTCCTTCTTTCACTGTCTGAAACAAAACATGGTCTCCAATACAGTCAGAGGACTTGTTAGACATTTTTTGTTTTGCTATATTACTTTTCCAACAGATGTCGGGGTAGTTAAGCATTTTCCATGAAAAAAATGTGCTTCCCCTAACCATGTATGCTGTACAACGTTAGCTGTACAGGATGTTCTGTCAAAGATGCCACTTGTCAACAGTGTAAAAAGACATCTGTATAAAGCATGCCACAGTCCTCACTTTAAAAATCAGGAACACGAAGTCACTTGTGCCTTATGCCATCCCTCTGAGTGTAGAGAATGGCTGTTTACCTCATCCTATTCAGAAACTCTTGCTGTGTTGACAGCTGTACTCCCAGGCAACAGTCACACTCCAATGGACCTGTGCTAAATATTGGTTCAGCAGTGTCAGTTCTACCTGATTTTACTTGTTTGCGATCTTTACACAATGCACAGCCTACAAGACATAAGCTGCATTTGGTAGTTTATAGTGCCTGTACTTGGTTACCGGAATACATGTGTAAGGCATGACAAATTCTTTGCTCTCTATACATAGGTAGTAAAAACGGATTCACTCAAGCCTCTTACTATGTTTTAGTCTTCTAACACTTTTTGCTTAATAACTTTTAGTCTACTTCTAAGCTTGTTTGAATGAATGCAACTTTTCTGCATTACCTGTCACAGGGTCAGCATACAGAGATAATTTTCCCCTGTGACGTGTCAAAGCAACAGTTTTAGGCAGCATTTGTTGAATGTATTTTCAAAATTTTCAAAGTTGACCACTGATTTGGAGTATGCAGACGTGTCAAAGCAACAGTTTTAGGCAGCATTTGTTGAATGTATTTTCAAAATTTTCAAAGTTGACCACTGATTTGGAGTATGCAGACTGAGACATCAGAGGCCAGATTTTTATAGGCACAGAACACCTATAAACTCCCATTGACTTCAATAGAAACTATTGGTACTCAGCACCTTCTGAAAATCAGGCCTGAGGGTGTTTTAATTGGGCATCAACAATTAGAGGATATCATAGTTAAAGATCCATTCCATATGTAATATCAGCATAAAATCCTGAGCATAAAGTGATTTGACTCTGTGTGAAGGTCATACTCTGAGAGATCTGGTTCTTCTTCAGTTGCTCTTGCATGCTCTTTACCCATGTTATCAGGAGGCTTTCCAACATTCTATTAATGCACGGACAGGTACATGTTTTGATTCTACCTGATGCAGCTATAAGGCTGTCTCTGAAATGTGTGGATTCACAGGATTGAGCCAGATCTAGGAACTTCAGAACATGATGCCTGGTGTAACCATGGTCACTCTGGGTGTGTGTACACTGCAGCGTTTTTCCAGAAAAAAGGCCATTTTTCTGGAAAAACAATATTTGTGTCCACACTACCATGGAGTTCCTTTGACAGAAAGTTGAAAGAACAGAGGTTTTTTTCTGACAGTGGTAAACTTCATTCTACGAGGAAGAAGCCTTTTTCCGAAAAAGCTTTTTATGAAAAAGTCATGTATGGATGCAGAAAAGGGAGTTATTTCGAAAGAAGAGGCCTCCAGGAAATAAAACAGGTGCCCTGGTGCCCGTGCCATCTAGACTAATCACAACTTAAATGCGAGATAGCGTCCAATCAATGTGGACGCTATCTTTCAAAAAAGCACATCGCTTTTTTGTTGCGCATTTGCCGTGTGGACGCTTTCTTTCAAACTCAGTTTTTCTGGAAGATATCTTTTAGAAAAGCTTCCAAAAGAAGCTTGCAGTCTAGACGTAGCCTCAGGCTGGTGCAAAGTCCTCAGTAAATTGTATGTTTTATGATAGTTAAAGGTGGAGTATATGGGAGGATGTGGGGATGGAAAATATTTACAGTTTCCTGATTTCACTGTGCCTATATGCAGTGCAAAACATGTGCTGTGATTTCATGGATATTTAACACTATACAAATCTTTTTGTCTTACCAGGGAAAGAGAGAAAATAATGGAGGAAATCAGGACTTACAAACCTTATTTAAATTCAGTGCCACAGATTCGGATTTTGGTCATTGGTCCAATTGGAGCTGGGAAGTCCAGTTTTTTCAACTCTGTGAATTCTGTTTTTCGAGGTTATGTGACAAGCCAAGCCATAGCAGGATCTGATAACACTAGTGTGACTACACAGGTAAATTTTTGGTTCTAATTATATAACATCTAAACCAAACCACATTTTCTTAGTTAAAAATCAACATTTTCCCCACTAAATAGGAAATCCAGAAATAGTCCATGATTGTCCCCACTGAATTCCATGCATCTGCTTGTGAGGAGAAAGGTATTAACTCAATGTTTTCCAGCTATGTATAATTACATATTACTTCTCCCCCCTGCCCCCAATAGTACAGAACTTACCCAGTTAAAGATGGAAGAGATGGCAAGCCTCTGCCTATTATCTTCTGTGACACAATGGGAATAGAAGAAAAATCAGGAACTGGTCTGGAAATTGATGAAGTGTCCAACATAATAAAAGGCCATGTACCTGATAGATACCAGGTAGGATTTCTGCAATTCTGTGCAATTCAAATAATATCTTTAAATGTTTCTTTACATGTAAAAAAATATTACGTCTTACATTTAATTACAGTGGAACAGAGTATCTACTGTGTGTAATATATTCTTGCATATGTGGTACTATGCAGTAAAAGCTTATGAGTGTTGATCTCAAGTAAGATGCATTTGAAAAGTGATATACTATGGCAAGTTTGTGTTTAAGTCCAATTTTGCACTGGCCTGTACTTTGTGCAATCTTTTACAGTCATGCTAAGTTGATGTGTAAATTGCTGCGTGGGAACTGTTTGCCAACCATTTTATTTGGGTACAAGCAAAGGGAGAATCAGCCACAAAGTGTAGCTGGTTGAAATATTTTGAACAAAAATGTTTTAAATAGAAAAATGGATTTTAACTCCCCAAGTTTCTGGTGTCTCTTAAAATTCTTTTTTTTTTTAATTGAAAGATATTTACTAAAAATGCAATCAATTTCATTATTGAAATGATTCTCTAAATTTTTGTATTTTTTTTCCAATTGGAAACCTAATTTTCAGGAACTGAACATTTTAATTTTTGTGTGTGAAAGAATTTGAAAAATGAGGAATAGGTTAGCTTGGTTAAGCAGAAACAATCTGTCATTTTGAATATTTTGAAAACATTGTTTTAAAACATTGTAAAGAGCAACTTCCATATTCAAACTTAGTACAGTGTCTTTTGCCCTGGCTTTTTGTCTTGTCTAGTAGATGGCTGCTGCCTATATAGGCCATTCTAAATACTAACTTTTGCACTGTGCACGAGATGCAGACTTTGGCTACGACTACACTGCACCTCTCTTGTGCAAAAGCCTATGCAAATGAAGCACAGATTAGCCTATTGCTACACTTCATTTGCATAATTAATTAGGGGCCGTTTTTGCACAAGAGGCTTTAGCACATAAAAGAGCTGTGTAGACAGCTCCATTTTGCGCAAAATTCCCCTCTTGTGCAAGAGCCGTTCTTCCTGAAAAAATGAGGAAAAATGGCTTTTGCGCAAAAGTGGGGTTATATGCAAAAAGGCGCCGTCTACATAGCTCCTTTTTGCACAAAAGCCTCTTGCATAAAAATTGCCCCTAATTAATTATGAAAATGAAGCTCGGCAAGATAAGTGAGTGTGAAACTGGGAATTAGGAAATCCTAAATTTTAATCCTGACTTGACCACTGCATAGTTGAGTGTAGATGAATTATTTTATCTCTCTGTATATCAGTATTCCTCCTTCTAAAATGAATTAATAATACTTGTCTCCCTGCTCCAGAGGTGTAGTGTGGGAATCAGTATTTGTATAACCCTTTGAATATTCAGTTCTTTGGAATTATTATTTATTATTATAAAACATTTCCTTGCAGTTTAATCCAGCTGCCACACTTCGTCCGGATTCTCCAGGCTATATCAAGAATCCTTCTCTGAAGGATCAGATTCATTGTGTTGCATTTGTTATTGATGGGTGCAAAATTGAGATTCTCCCTGAAAAGCTGGAAGACAAGCTGAAACAACTTAGAAGAAAAGTGAACCAGTTTGGTATGTTTTATATATCCTAATACCACAGAACAGAATGAAATGGGCCTGCCCAGGAGGTAATCTGACTTTCAAGCCTGAGCCCATTGCATTATTAGGGGCCTGAAGTACTTCTAGGAGCCAGTGTTTATCTTTGATGTGGGAGGAGGAATTGCCACATATAGCTATTGAGGTTTACATGCTGGCTGGTTCTCTAAGCATTATTATGGTACTCTGGAGCATCAGGTCCCTCACCTGGTGAAGATACGGGCACTGCATTGAGAGAACAGAGGAATTCCTGATCACCTCCATTTTTCTTTACTGTTTAATTTTACAGTATGCCTATTGTGTTTCTGCTCCTCAGTACAATAGAGCCCACCTGGGCTACATCTATACTGCAAGGCTTTTCTGCAAGAGGAAATGCAAATGGAGCGCTCATTTGCATATGATGCGCTCACATTTGCATTTCCTCGTCAGATCTCTTTTGCGCAAGATATTTTTGTCTAAAAAAGAGCTGAGTGGATGGCTTCTTTTTGTGCAAAACCCCCCTTTTGTGCAAGAGCCGTTCTTCCTGAAAAAATGAGGAAAGGCAGCTCTTGCTCAAGAGGGGGTTTTTGCGGAAAAAGGAGCTGTCTACACAGTGCTTTTTTGCGCAAAAACCTCTTGTGCAAAAGGGATCCGAAGAAGAAATGCAAATATGAGCGCGGCATATGCAAATGAGCACTCCATTTGCACTTCCTCTTGCAGAAAAGCCTTGCAGTATAGACGTAGACCTGTTAATACAGGCCCCAAGAGAGAACTGTGGGCTTATAGTAATACATCTTACCAGGAAAAAAACCATTTTGATTTCATTAATAACTTTAAAATACATATAATCCCAGGCATTAAAACCTTTTAAAAAAAGGAGCAAAGGTAACATTGCTTCATTTAACAGTGGCACTTGAGATGGAAAGCAACAAAGAATGAAAAGAGAACTGAAGCTTGCGAATGCTGCTATGGTTATGTTTGGACCCAATAGCTGGAACCTGATTTTCTCCTCACATGATATGAGTCCCTTTCATAGGGCAGTGGACTGGGATATAACCTATGAGGGGCTGTGTCTAGACTGCATCCCTTTTTCATAAAAGGGATGCAAATTAGACATATCGCAATTGCAAATGAAACGGGGATTTAAATCTCCCCTGCTTCATTAGCATAAAAATGGCTGCCACTTTTTTCCGGCTTGGAGCTTTCATTTTAAGAGGGATAAGGGATCTTTCAGAAAAGGCTTTATTTTCCGAAAGATCTGCGTCTAGACTGGCGCTTTTTTCTGGCAAAGCTCCGAGCCGGAAAAAAGCGGCAGCCATTTTTATGCTAACGAAGCAGGGGAGATTTAAATCCCTGCTTCATTTGCAATTGCGATATGTCTAATTTGAATCCCTTTTACGAAAAAGGGATGCATTCTAGACATAGCCAGGGTGAAAACAGGCCCCAGTTGTGCTGTGGAACTTGACTAGGTATGCCGTGTTTTTTGAGACCCCTGTTTTGAGTCATTACTTAGCCCTGGCAGTCTTCCAAATTAGATGATTAAGTCTTTAAATTTAGTGATACTATACTGGAGGAATAAAAGTCATTTTGTATACAAAGCATCTTCCCACCAAGACAATTGGGGCACTGTCCAATAACTGTTTAATATTAGTTTAATAATTAATCTTTTTCTAAAGATGCTGTGCAAAAGAAAAATACTTTCACCTTATGTTAGCAGTAGTTCCAATACAGAAACGATGTAAATTAGATGTAAAATCTTACTCATTTTTTGTATAGGGGTCCCACCACTGGTTTTGCTGACGAAAGTGGATGAAATTTGTCCTGCTCTTGAAGAAGGCATCCAATGTGTGTACAAAAGTAAAGCTGTTGAGAAACAGGTGAAGTATGGCAGTGTTTAATATAGTACTAAATATAAAAAACTCAATCGCCTTGAATAAATCAAGGTATTGTAATACTCTACATCTGTAGTACTTACATACTCTCATATTCATACACACATTCTTATTCTGGTTTTGTAGGCACAAGCTGAAAATATAACTAAATTTAATACTTCAGGTTTTGGTTGAACCCACAAAATAAGACCATAAGAATGGACAATCTGGGTCAGACCTAAGGTCCATATAGCCCAGTGTCCTGTCTTCCAGTAGTGGCCAATGCCAGGTGCCGCAGAGGAAATGAACAGAACAGGTAATCATCAAGGCTACGTCTAGACTGGCCCCTTCTTCGGAAGAGGCATGCAAAGCAGGCAAGTCAGAATAGGGAAATCCGCGGGGGATTTAAATATCCCCCGCGGGATTTAAATAAACATGGCCGGCACTTTTTTTCCGGCTTGGGGAAAAGCCGGAAAAGAGCGTCTAGACTGGCACGATCCTCCGGAATAAAGCCCTTTTCCGGAGGATCTCTTATTCCTACTTGCAAGGCCATGTTTATTTAAATCCCGCGGGGGATATTTAAATCCCCCACGGATTTCCCTATTCTGACTTGCCTGCTTTGCATGCCTCTTCCGGAGAAGGGGCCAGTCTAGACGTAGCCCAAGTGTGATCCATCCACTGTTGCCCATTCCCAGCCCTGACAAACAGAGGCTAGGACACCAGCCCTGACCATCCTGGCTAATAGCCATTGATAGACCCATCCTCCATGAATTTATCTAGGTTTTTTTGCTATCCTGTTAAAGTTGGCCTTCCCAGCGTCCTCTGGCAGAGATTGCCACAGTTTGAGTGTGCATTATGTGAAGAAATACTTATGTGATTGTTTTAACACTACTGCCTGTTAAATTGCCTAGATCTTACATTATGGAAGGAGGAAATAACTTTTCCAAATTTACTTTCTCCACACCATAAAAGATTTAAGACTTGTTAAGGTGGATTCTGAAGAATAAAACTGGATAATAGGAAAAGATGGCAATACCAGAAACCTGATTAAAAATTAAGGGCCAGATTCTTTTCTCCTACCTCACTTTATATAAAATAACTGGAGTTTGGCCGTAACTGGCCAGCTGCAAATTACCCTGGTGTAAATAGGAGTAAAACTAAAAGTTAAAAAAAAAGAAAAAAGGAAAAGAAAGGAGAGCTTCAGGGGGGAGAAGAAGTAGGAAAGAGCTCTGTTCTGTTGGCTTTTTTTTAAAGCTGATGTTCTTTCAGAGAGGAAAAACACTACTGGATTATTTTTGTACAGTCCCTACATGACCAGTACATAGAATTGTCCTCTTGGGGTGTGTCTAGACTACATGACTCTGTCGACAGAGCCATGTAAAGTAGTTTACTCGACATAGTCAATGAAGCAGGGATTTAAATAATCCCCACTTCATTAAAAGAAAAATGGCTGCCGCGCTGTGCCGACAATCAGCTGATCCAGCACAGCGCGGCAGGTTAGACACGGTGCGGTCAAAAAGGGAAACCTTTCACAAGGCATACCGGAGCAATTGACAAAGGCTTCCCTTGTCGACCGTGCCGCGTCTAGACTGCTGCGCTGTGCCAGATCAGCTGATTGTTGGCACAGCGCGGCAGCCATTTTTCTTCTAATGAAGGGGGGATTATTTAAATCCCTGCTTCATTGACTGTGTCGATGGAGCCATGTAGTCTAGACACACCCTTGGACTCCTTGCCCTGTCCCATGCTGACAGAGTCTGACACAGGAGAGAATCCATAAAGGTTTAATTACCTGCAATATTTAATCTTGTATAAATATATACTTGTCATGGCTCAGTCCCCCAACCTGACACTCTGCATGCAGAGATGGGGGGCTGGCTAGCAGAATAAACTCTGTAAAACCTGTTTCTGACACTCCCAGAGACAAACTTATCCTGTCTCAGTCTTCCTGAGGTCCAAGAAAAAAAGATAAATCAAAATTCGTTGCCACCACCCAAATGTACTTAAAAAGATATAAAATAAACCCTTTTCCAGGGAAGAGCTCACTTGGGAATCCCTTCCCTAAGGCAAAGCTCTTCCTCCTGTCCCAACCTCCATTTTGTTTGGAGTTGGGAAAACAGAGGGAATCCACAGAGAACAATGGACTCTGCCCAGGTAACGAGGCATGTAAACTTCAGGACACAATTATCAACCAATACTGGTTAATCAAAACAAAAAAAGGAAAACTGATAGAATCATAGAACACTAGAACTGGAAGGGACCTCGAGGTCATTGAGTCCCTGCCCTCTTTTATTATCAAAACAAAACTACTGTTGCAAGCATAGTAAATTGACTAGGGGTAAATAGCCATGAAATTACATAGACTCAGGGAAAGTCCCTGGGTTGTAATCCTTAGTTACAAAAGAGAAAAACAATTAGCCAGCTCAGACATGGTTTCCAAACTCCCAAACAAGGAAAACAATTAATTCTAATGGACTATCTAAACTTTTCCCTACTTACGCATTTCAACAAGTCCATTCTTTGAGAGAGACCCCGTCTCCCATCTCTCTCAATACTTGGGAGAAACGGCTCTGATCTCAAAACAAAGAAGAGAGAAAGAAAAACCCCTCTGGTCTAGTTTGAAATTCTTATCTGCATTTTTATTGGCTGACTGCCCGAACCCCTTCTCTAGGTGCATCTCTAGTTGCTTAACCCTATCCTCATTCTTCAGGTAAGTCAGACTCTTCTTAGAAGCTCCTATTTATGACAATACCCCTCTGTGGAGAGCTTGTAAAATGCTTCCATTGTGCTTTGTTAGAATTTTACACCTACTCTGAACTCACATTGCACAGCCATAAATGCTAACCCAAAGTGAAAGATTGTGGAGAATCAGAGGCTGCTGGGGATTTGCAATTCCCAAATATGGGGGCAGGCCTGGAGCTATTTCTGTCTTCAGCAATCCTCAGAGGTATTTAGGCATTTAACTTCCATTGATTTCATAATTTTGAGGAATGTGGTCCAAGTGACCATGGCTACTTTCTGGCTGCTTTGTTCAACAGAAATAGTTCAAAGGGACTGGTTCAGTTTCTAGGGTAGAGTCCTGACCCTAGGCTTCATTCTGTCCTGGATCTGAAATCAGTTAATCACAAGGGAAAGGGCTGTCAGGAAGCTGAGTGGTGCTCCCTGAATCTGTGGGCTGGCTCCAGTGAAACATAGTTCCAGAGGATCCGTCTTAGAACATAAAAACAGCCATACTGGGTAAGACCAAAGGTCCATCTAGCCCAGTATCCTATCTGCTGACAGTGGTCAATACCAGATGCCCCAGAGGGAGAGATCACAATAGGATATCTTCACGTGATCCTTCCCTTGTCCCCCACCTCCAGAGAAACAGAGGCTAGGTTACCATTCCTACCCATCCTGGCTAATAGCTATTGATGGACCTAACCTCCATGAATCTTGTATCAGTTTTATACCAGTGAAGATTCACTAGAATCTTCACTGCCAAGTTATGATCAAAATCCAATGCAAAGGAGCTAGATTGGCCAATATAGTGCATTCCCCTGTATCTAGAGAGGGTAAATATGGACGTCACTGCAATAATACCAGAGATGAAAACGTAGGGGCTTCTCTCTAGATTGTTATAGTCCGGAGTCCTGGGTATCACCTCTGAGATTAAACAGAGGGTTTGGGCCTCCAGGACTTTATTCAGTCAGGCTATGTCTAGACTGCAGGCTTCTTTCAGAAGAAACTTTTCTGGAAGAGATCTTCCAAAAAAACTTCTTCCGAAAGGGAGCATCCCCATTGCCAAAGCGCATCAAAAAAGCAATCTGCTTTTTCAAAAGATAGCGTCCATTCAGTGTGGATGCTATCTCGCATTTAAGCTGTGATTACTATGGACGGAGTGGCCACCAGGGCACCTGTGCTTTTTCCTTTTTCCTCTTCTTTTGAAAAGAACTCCCTCTTTCCCATCCACAGACACCTTTTTCTGATAGAGCTCTTTTGGAAAAAGGCTTCTTCCTCATAGAAAGAGGTTTACCAATGTCAGAAACCCCCCTCTGTTCTTTCAGGGTTTTTTTTAAAGAATGCGATTGCAGTGTGGACGTAAGTGAAGTTTTTTTCAGAAAAATGGCTATTTTCCCCAAAAAACTCTGTAGTGTAGTCGTAACCTCAGTTTCTATCAGAGAATTGGCTAAAGAAGAATAAAATAAAGTAAATATGATTTTGTACTGTAGCTCCTTCAAAATGTGGTTGCCACTTCAGTTGCAGGATGGATAGAATTTCAAAATGTGTGGTAAAGTTGTTATACCTGCAAGATAAGGGGGTTTGAAAAGCTAAAATACTTTTCAAAACTTTTGCTTAGCTTCTTCAAGGAAGATTTAAAAAATAGTCAGGGTGCTCTTTAAGACAATCCATTTTGTATCTTTTCCACAGATGCGGATAACTGCAGAGAAACTTGGAATCCCTCTTGCTCAGATTTTACCTGTTAAAAACTACTGCTCTGAGTTGGATCTTTCATCCGAAGTTGACATCCTGATACTTTCTGCAGTGAGGCAGCTAATACGTTTAGCAGAAAGCTACCTTGACAATTTCCCTTTTGAGAAACCAAAAAAAGAGCTCTAACATGATGTTTACTGTGATGCTGGATATTTTATGTGCTAACCTTTTAAAAATCCTTGATACCAGAAGCCAAATTTAGTGCTGCTCTAAGCAGTGTTTCTCAAAGTGTTCTGCGAAACCACTTTGAGAAACCTGGTAACTGGCCACAGCTCTCTTTGGACCCCTTTTGAGTGTCCACACACATCTTTTTGCGCAAGAAGGAGGTTTTGTGCAAAAACCCTATAGTGTAAACATAGCCTCAATAAACACACCGGAGCATCCAGTTAGCAGGTTTCTCAGAGTGGTTTCACGGACCACTGACTTCAGAGGAATGGTACTTGATTATGTTAGTGGTGAATTTGGTCCAAAGGTTTTATATCTTGCTACTGCTTATGAAGATTAATGGTATTTTTGAATGCATCAAAGTCAGAATAGATTCTCCAGCTTTCAAGATGGGATTCCTTTATTTAAATATTCCACATTCTTACTCTGCTCCTAACCTTCCAGTCAGAAATGGCCTTTTCTACTAAAAGAATTGTTTACATAAACCTTTTAAGAAGTTGGCCCTTAATAGTCTTTGTGAGTTGCTTCTTGCTAAATCTAGTTCCTGTGCATGCCATATATTCTTTATTTTTATTCTTTTGAGTTTATTATACTATTTAGTAAAGTAGTTTTTGTACCAAAATTTTGTAGTTAAATGCACATACATGAACACGTGACATGACCTGTGTGTTCATATTTCTCACTGACACGATTATAAAGATTAGAGGATTGTATTATAAGCAAGAGTTAAATTGGTAATTTACATAACTAGTCTGGACTAGTGACGCCAACTAGGAAGTGTGAATTAGTCTAATTGTTTTGTGATTTCATCTGTTTTTCAAAAAGCTGTTTACGTTTAAAAGAATTGAAATACTAGGTTGTAAAACATTTATTAGATTAATTGGAAAATAAATTACTGCATGTACTTTTTCAAGCATTTTCTTTATCCAGGTTCAGGATTGCAGTAATTTTGCAAGAGGTTTTGTGCTTATTGAAGGAGTGGGTGGTGAGGTTCTGTAGACTCTGATGACCAAAAAAATCAGCCTAGATGGTCAAAATAGTCTTTTTTGCCCTTAAAGTCCATGAGAAGAGGTGAGACAGAGATACAAAAATACTACTTTTGCTCTTGCTTACACTGGTTAAACCCTGCAGTAACGCTATTGACATCAGCATGTACTTCAGATTTGTACTTGAGAACAGCATTTGTGTTCGATACTTCATGAGCTGTAATATCAAATGCAATGGTAGCATTAGAAAGAGTATTTCTATTATACTTTAATAGCTGTGGCTGTCCCAGAAAGAGTTGGTGTGGCTGGTACAGGTGACCTTCCCTTTCTGGCACCATTGCAACCTGACTGATCCTGGATGAGGGATTTTGCCAGACCAGGGGAGATGACTTTGGACCCCTGCTACTGGCCGCCTGTCCCGACTGCTGGCCTCCTGGCTGACTCCCCACCTCCTGCTGGCCCCTCTGCCCTGCCGACCCTAATGGGCAGCCATTGCTGCCATAGTGCCGGGACCTGCTAGGCAGCTGTGCACCATAGCTCCTTGTCCCACCAAGCTACCGTGGCTTCCAGCCCCACTGGGCAACCGTGCGCTGGGTCTCCCTGCTGGGCACTATATTGCCACTATGGGTTGGTCCCACCGTTAGCTTGCTGAGGGCAGACCACTGCCCTACCAGCCCTGCAGGGATCCTTGCCAATGGCCCTTCACCAAGACTCTCTGGTCTTGCAACATCCATGCTGGACCAGAGAATCCCGGTTAAGAGAGTTTTAACCAGTATATAGTTTCTTGCAGGTGTAATCAAGGGAAAGGGCTTTTTCTTATATGATAAACCAGACCTAAAATTGAGCAGTGCATGTTATTTAACAAGAATTCTTTTTTTTTTCATTAAATGACTTGGTCCACTTTGCCCTCTAGTGGCCAACAGTTACAAAAAACTGATTTCTGAAAAACAGTGCTAAATAAAGATGCTTTAGAAAAAGACTACAATGCAGGATTGTGAGTAAACCTCTTGCCTGACCTATGATTCACTTCTTTATTATTTTATTTTCTGTGTCCACACAACTATTTGGGGAGGAATTTTATGACTATTAAAAACATAAGAACGGCCACATGGGGTCAGACCAAAGGTCCATGTAGCCCAGTATCCTGTCTTCCAACACTGGCCAATGATAGGTGCCCCCAAAGGGAATGAACAGAACAGAACAGATAATTATCAAGTGATCCAGCCCTTGTCACCCATTCTCAGCTTCTGACAAACAGAGGCTAGGGATACCATTTCTACCCATCCTGGCTAATAGTCATTAATGGACCTAACCTCCATGAATCTATCTAGCTCTTTTTTGAACCCCGTTGAAGTCGTGGCCTTCACAACATCCTCTGGCAAGGAGGTGACTATACAGTGCGTGAAGTAGTACTTCCTTTTGTTTGTTTTAAACCTGATACTTATTAATGTCATTTGGTGATCCCAAGTTCTTATGTTATGGGAATAAGTAGATAACTTTTCCTTATTTACTTTCTCTGCACCATTCATGATTTTATAGACCTCTATCATATCCCCACTTAGTCTTGAGCCAACTCTGGTGTGAATGAGCCCAACATCCAGCCACCCTTTTTGCTAAGAAAGCAGAGTCATATAGCCAGCCTCCAGATCTCTCCACCAAAAGACAACAGTAAGTGGTGGGAGAGGTGTAGGTTACATCTCCTGATATTTTGCTGTCAGAATCTATTCATTTTGCTAAGGCATATTTTTATAGATATGTAGCTACTTTAGTCCAACTTTGTCTTCAGGATAACAATGGTAAAAGCACATTTAAAGTGTATTACATGCCACAAGTAGCACATTTTGATGCTTAGCAAAATGGAAAAACAAAATACCTGCAGAGATCTTTTGAGATAAATAAGAACCTTGGAGGGGTGTGGAGGGAAATGAAACCAAATAGCTGTCGAATTGCAATGAAGCATTTTCAGGGCTTTTATTTCACCTTTCCTCAGCCTACCATATAAAGTATTTTCCAGCTCTGGAGAATCAGACTAATGTATTAGCATTAGTATGTGTGTATTCTGTTTTTCATGCATCATTTAAAAGGACCATCTAATAGTTCTGCAGTTGGGGCTCTTGTCACTTTATAGCTCATGTGCTGAGGCTGATGAAAGAAGCTGCTGTTTGATATTTTTAGAAGTGTTAACTCTACAAAAACTGAGAGAGAAGGGGTGACTCTACAGATTGGCACTTCATAATCTGGACATAGTCCAGCACTAGCCCTGGTCCAGCATTGTCAGGGTGACCCTGTGGGATCAGGAGGATTGCCAGGCTACAGGCAGGTGATACGTGGAGTCCTGGGTGGCAGCGGGGTCACTGGGGAGAGCCCCTGGTGGCAGCGGAGTCACCAGGTGGAGAAAGGAGCCCTTCCTGGGTGACAGCAGATATGGGCTAATGTGGAGCCCTGGGTGGCAGCAGAACCATGAAGTGAGGGAGTGGAAATAGAGCCTCCTCATGGGGAGAGCAGAGCCCCAGGCAGCAGTGGGGCAGCCAGGAGGAAAAGCAGAGATGCAATGCATTGACCTTCCCTGGTCCAGCAAATTTCCAGGTCTGAGACTAGTCAGGTCCCAGGGGTTCTGGACCAGAGAGGTTCAGCCTGTAGAGCAATTATTAATGTGCTTTAGTAAGACTTATCCTGGAGATTATCATGTAGAAGCTCTCCTCAAGGGCTGATTGTGGATGAATCCCAGCTGAACTGCTGCATGTAAAACACCCAGTAGGCTAGGCCAGTTAGGTAAAATAACTCTTTGTCAAGCCTGTTTTTCTACTATCAGCAGTGCGTTAGAGTGAACTGTCTACAATATGGTACCTGTTCTACATTACAGTGTGATAACAGCCACATTGGTTGTTACAAGGGACTTCCAAAATTAATAGTGTGAGCCTCTGTAGCATGAACTAAATAGCAGTTACATAACCCACAGTATGGTGTGTGTTACACATCTCCCACTGTGCTACAAAAGATGTGAGTTTGTTGCAGCTTCCAGATGTAAATGCAAATATAGATAGTACAATGAAGAGTTCTGCTTATCATGCAGATGCAGCCAAAGTATTAAACTCATTGAGATATGTAAGGAAAGGGACAATGAATAATACAGAGAATATTATAGTATCTTTTTATCAAGAAGTGTTGTGGTCTCATCTGAAATCCTGTCACCTCATCTCAGAATGGACATTGCTGAGTTCGAGTAGATTTAGACATGAGAAGAAACAAACCCAGGCCTAGAAAAGGCTCAGAGAAAGAGAAATTAAGAAGAGTGGGATTGTTTATCTCAGAAATGAAGCAAATAAGAGGAAACATGATAAATGTATACAGGCAGTCCCCGGTTACGCGGATCTGACTTATGTCGGATCCGTACTTACAAACGGGGCTTTTCTCGCCGCGGAGGACGCGGGCGGCGGGACCGCCCAGACGCGCCGCGGTCCCGCTGCCCGGGTCCTCCGCAGCTGTGCTCCGTATCTCCCTGGTCTTCTGGGAGGGGCCGGGCACAGCTAGTGGACCCCTCCCCCCCCAAGCAGACCAGGCTTTTCTCGCAGAAGCCTGTGGTAGAGCAGCTGGGGCGCTGCTGGTTGGTCCCGCAGCGCCGCTCCTCGGCGCTACTGGACCAACCCGGCAGCACCCCAGCTGCTCTGCCCCAGGCGTCCCCAAGTCAGCCACTGCTGAAACTGACCAGCGGCTGACTACAGGAAGCCCAAGGCAGAGTTGCTCTGCCCCGGGCTTCCTGGAATCAGCCGCTGATCAGTTTCAGCAGCAGCTGACTTGGGGACACCTGGGGTAGAGCAGCTGGGGTGCTGCCGGGTTGGTCCCCGCAGCGCCGAGGTGCGGCGCTGCGGGGACCTACCCGGCAGCGCCCCAGCTGCTCTGTCCCAGGCGTCCAGATTCAGCTGCTGTTGAAACTGATCAGCAGCTGATTCCAGGAAGCCCGAGGCAGAGAAACTCTGCCTCGGGCTTCCTGTAGTCAGCCGCTGGTCAGTTTCAGCAGCGGCTGAATCTGGACGCCAGTTCCGACTTACGTACAAATTCAACTTAAGAACAAACCTACAGTCCCTATCTTGTACGTAACCCAGGGACTGCCTGTATATAATAATGTATAGTATGGAAAAGTTAAATTGGGAACTTATGTTTCATGATTGCATAACAAGCAGAGGTTACCGAAAGGCATCAAATACAAAACCAATACAAGGAAATACTTTAGCACATAACACGTAACTAGATCGTGGAGCTCATTGCCACAGGAAATTGTTGAGGCCAGGAGGACAAAGAAAACATCAAAGCAATAGCATCTTCTATTGTAGAGTTCCTCACCAGGTAAGGGAAGAGGGGGCAACCACAACAAAATAATACATAGTATTATTTTCATGTTATGGCCATAATAAAGTTGAGGTGTATGTATTTGCAAATATTTGGCGATGCAGAGTTAAAAAAAGGATGTTAAAGTACAAAAGTGGGGAGGGGGATTGGAGAGGGACTACTCAGTAACTCAAGTGTTTGCCCTCATCAGTCTATTTGAAATACATTTCATTCATCCACAAAGGTATGTGAACGTGGTTCTAGTCAGTGCTGCAATGCCTAATTCATGGGTAGACTGCTGCTGAGTGGACTCCTTATCCTCTAGCTGGACACGTAGACTATGTCTAAACTGAAAGCCTCTTTCGAAAGAGGCTTTTCTCTTAAGTATTTTTCGAAAAAGCCTCTTTCAAAAAAGAGCATCTAGACTACAACCAGTACTTTAGAAAAAGCAAGCCACTTTTCAAAAGAGAGCACCCAGGCAGCCTGGATGCTCTCTTTTGAAAAAGCAGTTTGCATTACATGGTGCCTTTTTTTGAAAGAGCACTTTCGAAAAAAGGCATTCTTCCTTGTATAACGAAGTTTTCCATGGTTGAAAAAACTGCCGCGTTCTTTCGCTTTACTTTCAAAAGAACGCTGCAGCAGTCTAGACTCGGGGAGTTTTTTCGAAAAAACCCTGTAGGCTAGATAGACCCATACAGAGGGGTGGGTAACCAAGAAAAGCATTCTCAGAAACCAGCAAACCAACTGGGAAGCCACTCAAGTTAGCAAGGGAGTGAAATGCTAAGATAAGGAGTGGTGAGAGCAGAGGGGCCTAGGCACCTAACATGTGCCGCCTAGCCACCAGGCCAGAGATAGATCCTTCCTCCATATGGGATCCTCAGTCATGAACCCTCTCCTGGATTTGTGGCTGAGCTAGCTTAGTGTCTGTGCCCTAGCAGCTGAAACAGCCTGTCTTTCACTGTCTCCTGCTTGTGCTGGGTACTGCTGTCATACCTTACATTTCCCTGTGTCCCCTGCTGCCTGCTGTACTGACCATCCATCTGTTGGGAGGGCCCAGATTCTGGTCTTTAAGCTGTGGGGTCTTACTGGGTCTTGGCGTGCTCAGAGCATACCTGAAGGATTGTCCACTAACCTGGTTTTGGGGCAGTCCAGGCTTTGGGAGATTTGTGAATGCCAATTGGCAGAAAATTAGATGCTTAGGGGACTTAGGGACCTATGGGGTTAGATGGAATCTGAGTGCAGGCTGAGAAAATAGTAGAGCTTAATGGTGTGAGTCACAAACCAATTTAGGTACCTAACACCCTTTGGGTATGTCTACACTACTATCCTAGTTCGAACTAGGGTGGTTAATGTAGTCATTTGAAGTTGCAAATGAAGACCGGGATTTAAATATCCCAGGCTTCATTTGCATCTTGCCGGGTGCCACCATTTTTAAATCCCCGGTAGTTTGGACTCCATGCCCGCGGCTACACGTGGCACGGAGTACGTAGTTCGAATAGTAGGTAGTTCGAATGAGGCTTTCTAATTCGAACTACCGTTACTCCTCGTGGAACGAGGTGTAACGGTAGTTCGAATTAGTAAGCCTCATTCGAACTACCTACTCCGTGCCGTGTGTAGCTGTGGGCACGGAGTCCGAACTACCGGGGATTTAAAAATGGCGGCACCCAGCAAGATGCAAATGAATCCCGGGATATTTAAATCCCGGGCTTCATTTGCAACTTCGAATGACTACCTTAACCACCCTAGTTCGAACTAGGGTGGTAGTGTAGACATACCCTTTGTGACTCCTCCCTTAGGAGGATCCTAAAGAGGAGGAAAGGTGCCTAAATATCGTTGAGCGTGTGGGTCTCAAAGGCAAGTGAGCCAGTTCTTCAATGTGCAAGGAGTGGTGCAGGTAAGGGAGGTAACCGAAGCAAAGTTCTGTAAGGATTTTGGTCCAGGAGGGTTAGTTTGTCTGTTGGATTAGACTGCAAGGCTTCCTCACTCAACTGCATGGCTAACAATACTGCAGATTTTGCAAATTGCAGACTGTCATTGCAAAACACCTAAGGGGAGTGTGATGGATACCCAGCCTCCCACTCCATACTTTATGAAATTGACTTAAGGACACAAATATGCATAACTGGAAGAAGATGTGGGCAAAACATCTTGGCTGTGTCTAGACTGGCAAGTTTTTCCGCAAAATCATCTGCTTTTGCAGAAAAACTTGCCAGCTGTCTACACTGGCCGCTTGAATTTCCGGAAAAGCACTGATGATCTCATGTAAAATCATCAGTGCTTTTCCGGAAAAACTATGCTGCTCCCGTTCGGGCAAAAGTCTTCTTCCGAAAGACTTTTGTGCAAAAGGGCCAGTGTAGACAGCATAGTACTGTTTTCTGCAAAAAAGCCCCGATCGTGAAAAAGGCGATTGGGGTTTTTTTTGCGGAAAAGCGCGTCTAGATTGGCCACGGACGCTTTTCCGCAAAAAGTGCTTTTGCGGAAAAGCATCCTGCCAATCTAGATGCGCTTTTCCGAAAATGCTTTTAATGGAAAACTTTTCTGTTAAAAGCATTTTCAGAAAATCATATCAGTGTAGACGTAGCCCTCATGTAACCTATCAATCTTAATGTCATAATCTGTTGGATCAGTATATCTTCTTTTGGTGTGTGTGTATAGTCTTGTATGTAAAGTTAGAATGATGGAGGATGGACGGTTTATGGTTTTAAATGACGGTGTTTCCCTCAATGTCTGGGTGATCTCCTGTGAACAGCTTCCTTTGTCCTTTAAATCTAACCTTAAATCTAACAAGGAATGGGGGGCCATAGCGGGGCAAGCCCCAGAACGCTTTCTCAGTATGAGGAGCTGGGAAAAGGAAGGATGGGGCAGCCATAAGCTATGCTGTCTGGAGCATCAGCTGGGTCTTATTGTGGTTTTTTTGCTTCTCACTTTTATGCGGCCCCCGGCTGATAACTCTGTAGGTTAGTGGTCCCTGACCCAGAAAAGGTTCCCCACCTATGGTTGGTTTTAGGAAGTCATGTGATTCCCTTCCCCCCTCAACTGGTAGGAGTTGACCAGGTAATTTTTCATGGAAGGGGAGAATGTAAAAGATAATTCCCACCTGAAAGGAAGGCTATTTAAGTTTGTCTTTCACTGGCATGTCATTCCCAAGAGAATGAACCAGAGACCCCAGGGAAAAAGGATCTTCCCTGGCTTGGATGTTTAGCTGAAATAAGAACAGTTTTAGGGTAAATTTGTGCTGAGCTTTTAGCCCTGATCAACACCAGGGAGTTATTTCGAAACAACTCCCCTTATTTTGAAAAAACAAGCAGAGCGTCCACACTACCAAGCCCATTATTTCGAAAGCATTAATTTAAAATGCTTTAAAATAACTCTTGCTTTCCATGAGGAATAATGCTTATTTCAAAGTAGTTATTTTGAAATAAAAGTGTGAGTGCTCCACTGCTATTTTGAAATAACTACTCCCTAGAGTCATTCAGAGTAATTACTCCTCATTGCTTCGTGGGGCTCTAAATTGAGGCAGCGTGTCCACATTGAGGGACCCTGCCTCAGACTAATTTCAAGGCTTCCTGTATTGTGGACATGCTATTTTGGAATAGTTATTTTGGGAGTTATTATTTCAAAATGAGTTATCTCAAAATAATTTCCTAGTGTCAACATGCCCCTAGTGTTAGAACTACCTATGCCTTTTCTGTATTTTAAATTTGTAATTCAATTTTCTCTGCCTATTTTCACTTGCAACCATTTAAATCCTACTGTTTGTACTTAGTAAAATCACTTTTATTTACTATCAAGCCCAGTGTAAATAATTGTTATGTAAGGGAGCAATCAGTGTGTGTATAGCCTCCCTTCATTGTTAAAGGGGGCTTACATGAATAATTTATTTGGAGTTCTGATCTCATTTGGGGATTGGGTTCCTGGAAGCTAGGCCCAAAACAACATTCTCCTCAGGTCTGAGGAGATTCAGTTCTTTGGAGAGGGAGTGGGAGGGGCAGTAATCTCAGCTCTGTGCCTTGGTTGAGGGAGACCAGGAGATCTGGCCCTGCAGGACAGGGTGGTGAGAAACCCCAGAGACCAAGGCATTGAGTGTCGTGGCTTTGTCAGCACACCAGGAAGCACCCCCAAAGGGTCTTCTGTGATGGCTCCCTGTAACTGAAGGAGCCTGTGGGGCTATCACTTCTTAAGGAGATGATGTGACATACAGTGGGTTTCGACACTATTCCACTGGGAAGAGTAAAGCCCCTTAGAGGAAGAATCCTAGAGGAGTAGATGTGTGATGCCAACATGCAGAACTGAACCTCAGACCTCTGGAGGTTAGAGCATGAGCCGCTATAGCTTGGGCTAAAACCTACTGGTGCTCAGTTAACTCATTCTTTCCTTCTGTAGGTGATCTCAGAGCCTCTAGCTGGGACTGATATTATATACTGATACTGATAACAGCAACAAATACTAAAATTTGGGGGAAACCCCACTGAAAATGTTGTTTTTTAAGATTTCTTATTGCCAATATTCACACTTGTTTCAAAGCCTGTAACTATGATGTCACCTATAGGTTTATGTAATAAATGTTTTCCTTTAGAAATTTTATCCCACTAACCTTATATCAGAAATGTAACTCTATCATCAAAGGACTGAGAAGGTTACACTCTGGTCTCTACTGCAGCGGAGAGATAAGCTGCAATACAATCAGAGGAAATACAGAAACACCGACAGGCTACAGTTAGGACCCCACTGTTCAAACACAGATGTGTTTTTTGCCCCCAAAAGCTTACAATTTAATTAAAGGCAAGACACAGCATGGAGATGGGAGAACAAGGAATAATAATATTGGAAGGCTACCTGGGCCAATTGGAGGCAGGGATAGTTTCTACCTTTGGGTTTGTTTTCCCTCAGTTCCATTTGAGAGCACCACTGTATCCCAGAACAGTCTGCAGAGGTCTTGTGTTGTCACAGTGTTTCTGCCTACCCTTAATCCCAACTTGGTTCCATAGCAACACTGCTCTTATGGGGCCAACCTGCCATGGACATGAAGCAGCATAAGCTTTGGTGTGGAATCTCAGGAGTGACAATGCATGGAGACTTCATGCTCCCTACTTCTGCCCCCTCCATCAACTGAGCTTCCCTTGTCCCAATCCCACTCCACATATGGGCAAGGATCTATGGAGTTTTGGAACCAGGGTGGACAATAAATTCCATAAAAACAATGTAGACCTCCCACAAGGTTGAAATTAAACAGCAATGAAAACAATTTTAATTGAATCATGGTTAGGGAGGAAAGTGAAAGGATTATGTATTCTGAAAGCTACAGGGCCAGCTACTCAGCTGTTGTGAATTGATTTAATTCTATTGAAATCACCAGCAAAGAATCTAGCCCCTCTCTCCCCCCAGCCTACATGAAGAACTGTTTACAATCATACACCAAAGGAAAGATTTTTCCAAGTGCCTAGAACATCATGAGAGTCAGAATAAGTCTACAAAATTCCAAAGGCTTTGGCAGCCAAACATTTTAACAGAGATTGACTGTAACTTTTAAGAGTTTAATGAATGGCTTCTACTTAGGAACTGGTGTAAGGTTTGAATGGCTTTATGCATAGTGTCTGTATTAGGGGCCTTCCATGCTTAGCTGCTGTCTGGTTGAAACAGCATTCAAAATTGACATTCATTGTGTCTTGGTCAGTCAAGCAGGAGAATGTGCAGTGGTAAATGAATGAAGTTAAAATAGGTTAAAAAATAGGTTTAAGATAATGTAAATATTGTACTCCTGTCTCTCTGTGAATAAAATTGCTGCTTCTTACACCCCAGCTAGAAATAATGAAGGATATCGGGACAAATGAATGCCCATTGCAAATTACAGTTAAATGAAGAGTTGGAAGAAGTAGACAAAATTCATTTTAGGTATATTTCAGATGTTAGTAGGTACCCACAAAATAACCTTCCCATGTTGATTCCAGGAAAGCCTTATGTGATGTTTTTGAACAGCTTTGGGTTTTCTAGTAAACTATTATTCCAGCCCTGTAGTATTGTAATCAGTATATTGTATTGTAACCAGCAATATTGGGAAGGAGAGTGGCACAGAGAATGTCTTTAACCACCAGAGACAATGGAAATGGTGTTTACAAAGCTCGGTACTATAATGCACTTTTACAGCGAGAGTATTTTCGAGGTTGAAATAAACTGGGCAGTAATTTACTTAAATCTTTCTGGAATAATTTTAAATGTGGAGGATTTAAACTGTTGTTAATAATCAAAAGAGTCAGTAGATGGCATGAGAGGCTTGAAAATTCAATGTAAAAAAATGAAGGCAACTACTAAGTGGTCCCTTCTTCAGCATTGTGCCTTGTCTCCTGTTTCACCACCAAACCCTCCACTCTGTGGATTCCCTGGTCTCTTATTCATTAGTTGCACTTAGTAACACATAGCACATTTGTTTTTTTAAATTTACTTAATAACCACTTACTCAAACATTGAGTGAAATCCTTGCACTATTAAGGCAAGTGGGAGTTTTGTCAGTGACTACAATGGAGCTGTAATTTCACTCATTATTTTGTAAAGATTGTATATGAAATGTAGGCATTTACTTTCCAGCAGCAACCTGATCTTAGCTATTTCTTCCTTTCCTGCCATCCTGGACCCCTTTTTTCTGTCTGCAGTACAATATTATATTTTCCCCAAATGACACCTGTTGTCCTTTCAAACTAATGAATCAACAGGAACCTAATAGAAGTGTCCAATTGGACCAAATTGTTTATCACCTTGTGGGGGAGGTCTGTGTTGTCAGGCCCCCCTGTGCTCCCCAGAGGGCCTGGCAGCACAGGACTTAAAGAAAGCCGATGGGTCCAGCTAGCCCCGCCTCACTTTTCCTTGTGTCAGGGAGTCAGCTCCTCTCTTTTCACCTGCTTACTCTGCACACTAGCCACCAGTCTACACAGGCGCCAGGGATCTGGTCACATGCCTTTGTTCACGAATGAAAGGACTCTGTTTAGATCAACCTTTTTCCTCTTTCATTTTCATTTAAGATAATTCCTTAATTTCTATCATCATGGACTGAATTGTGTAACATATACAAGAGTAAATATTGATATCTAGTATTATTAATATTGATATCTAGTAGATCAGTAGGTAGGTATTGATATCCTCAGACAAAGAAAATGAAGGTGAGAAGCCACTTCCTGTGTCAGTGTTAGTGCCATAATTAGAACTCAGGACTTCACATACTTTCAGTCCTAAAACACTCTTCCAGCCCTCCTTCCATTCAATAAGTGAAAATTAAAATAAAGCATCCAGGGGTCTAGGTGAACCCTGAAATGTCAATGGTATACTCATTACAGTTACTGCACCCTCCCCCCCCAACCAGCAAACTGAGATTCAGACTTCAAAAATTGCTAAATGTGTTGTAACAGATTCAAAAGAGAAGGAGCTAAGTACAAGGTTACAGCTTTTACGTTTACTGTTTGTTCATTGTGGGTAAAGGGAATAGAACAAAAGTCAGTCTATGATGAATAAAGCAGCAGAAAAGGCAGATGAACAAAGAAATTCACCAAGAAGCCATTAAAAGAACTGTGTGAACAACAAGAACTGTCAGCTGCTTAGAAGGAATTGGAGCTGATGGACTTCCTGCACTTACATGCCAGGAGGTGCAATGGGGGTTTCTGAGCCAAACTGAAGTCTAGAGAAATCTCTTTTTTTCCTATAGGGCTGCGTTTCTCAAACTGTGCGTCCCGACCCCCCAGGGAGGTCACAAGCAACTTAGAGGGAGATCATGAGCAACTTGGGGGGGGGGGGGGGGGTTGCAGTATTACAAAGTTTGAGAACCCCTGCTATAGGGCATAGATGAAGCAGATGGTTGGAACTGAGGTAGCAGTGATGGTGAGAGGACCAGACCTGTGGAGGCTGGAATGGAAAGGCTGCTTCTGAAGGAGAGATAGACAAAGCCTCCCCAATTCTGCCCACCCCATAGGTCAGTTATACCTTTCCCCCCATTCCTCTGCCCTAGTGGCCCAAAGACTGGAAACACTTTGTCCTGGCGCCACAGCCCCAACACCACAATGGGGAATGAGAGCTCCTCCAGTCTAAGGGCTGTTGTGGAGTGTCCAGGTGTTCAGGCTTTCTCACCATCCCTATGCATCTGTGGCAGGGAGGATGAGCGTCAGGTTCTGTGGCTTCTCCTGCCCTGCCTGCCTACCTCTTCTGGGCACTGCCTGCAGACACTGCTGCTGGGGTTCCCCTGCTGCCCCAAGCTGGATGGAGCGAGCACTCCATTTTTCTAGGGCCCCAGAGGGGTGGGACCTTAGGAGGAAGAGACAGTGAGAGGGCAAGGCTTCAGAAGTAGTGGTGGGGTTGGGGAAAGGGAGATGGAGCAGAGATGGGGCCTCAAGGGTGGTGGGGTTGGGTTTTGGACATTGGTGGCCCCCACTTCTAGGGAGCTACTGGTGCTCCCGGGGAAGAAGTGATTCTTACTTCATGGCCAATATGCCAGTATCATACTCAGGGGAGTCTATGATAATCAGGGTGAAGGTGTGCCAAGGAGAGAAAAGAAGGTTACTTCCCACTGCAAAGTAAGATGGTCAACCAGTTGATCCCATGAATGCCTGTAATGCACAAAACTGAATAGCCAGTTTGAGATATGATTATGATTACGACTGTGTGTACATACTGCAAATTCCAACTGACATCTTTAGCCTCTCAAAACAACATGGTGAAACAATTGGTCAGGGGAAAGGCTGCCTTCAAGTACCAAGCCTTTGTCCAGCCCAGGAGAAACGAGGACTCATCAATGCTTACGAGACTTGTTTGAGACTGAAATGACAACCCCGGTCTTCAAAACCTAAGAAAGGTGAGCATTGTCTCCTCTTTGAAAAGTGACTGAAGAACACCCCTTCCCCCACAAATCATTTTCAAATGGAAGAGTTTCCATCAAGAAACTGAAGGACAGGCTGGAAGCTGTCCATGAAACACTGACACATGGGGAGGGAGGTGAGGGGGGGGGGGGGGTGTTGCTGGGAAGCAGTTTAAAGGCAACTTGTATTAAAAAAGGGATTTTATTTAATGTGGAATTTAAAGCCTGAGGTTATGGCTCTGTTTATTTGCTGGGTAACTCTCATATGTTTGCTCTCTGCCTCTTACTGTTTCATCTTTGAAGCTGTGGTTTTCCTGTTAAATAAACCTTTTGTTTATTTTTAACCGTAGGCAGGTCTCTGTGGTGCAAACTATATGTAGTATGTGCACTAACGAAAACTGATAAATTGGGATGGCGGGAGGGAGAGGGATGGTGGGCTGAATTCACAGCTTTGGAGGTGCTGAACCAGAGGGGCAAAGTTAGCATTTCTGGTACTTAGGAACTTAGGAGGGGCAGATTTGGGGAGACTTTGGAAGGGCTATTAAGCCACCTGGCAAGGAGTAACCAGGTCGCTGGACTCCAGGATGAGACTTCGCGCTTGTGAGCAACTTAGGGATCTGGCCTATAGCAGCACAGTCACTCCCAGGCTGCAGGGCAGGAAGTGCCAGAGCTCCTTACTAGGGCTGCCAGTTTTGGTTGGACGTATTCCTGGAGGTTTCACCATATGACATAATCTTTAATTAAAGCTTAATCCTTAATTCCTGGAGACTTCAGGACAATGCTGGAAGGTTAGCAGCAATATCCCTTACTGGTTTGGGTACTCCCCAAAACATGATAAGGGGCTTTACCTGAAAGGTCATTTGCCTAGCTTGCAATATAATAGGGATGTTTATTATTGTTTAAAATGTTAACCTGTTAAATGCTATGTTTAATACCCCCCCATCCGCACCTGTGGCATGACATGGGTGGAGGGCTGCTCCAGTCTGGCCTGGCCTGCAGTGTTGCTGGCTGCTCTGGACAGGCTGGGCCTACCCCACCACACTACAGGCATGAACTGCTGGGGCTGGGCTAGTCCCACTGCGCCATGGGCACTCCAACTGAGGATATGTCTATACTACAGAGTTTTTTCAGAAAAACAGCCGTTTTTCTGAAAAAAACTTCAATTATATCCACAATTGCATTCTTTCAAAAGAAAATCGGAAGCACAGAGGGGTTTTTCCAGCATTGGTAATCATCTTTCTATGAGGAAGAAGCCTTTTTCCGAAAGAGCTCTTTCGGAAAAAGGTGTGTGGACAGGGAAGAGGGAGTTCTTTCGGAAGAAGAGGTAAGAGGGAAAAGCACAGGTGCCCTGGTGGCCAGTCCATCCACAGTAATCACAGTTTAAATGTGAGATATCATCCATTCAGTGTGGATGCCATCTTTCGAAAAAGCAGATCACTTTTTTGATGCGTTTTGGCAATGTGGATGCTCTCTTTCGGAAGAAGTTTTTTCGGAAGATTTCTTCTGAAAGAAGCCTGCAGTCTAGGCATAGCCTGAGCCAGGCCAGGTCCACTGCACTGCACTGTGGGTGGGGAGCTGTTCCACCTCAGCTAGGCCTCTGATTACCCAGTTATCTATAATCATCACCCAGTAAGGGTGAATCTTAGCAGGTAACTGGTTAACTGATTAACCCTTTACATGCCTACAACAAAACCAAAGTAAAAACAAAGTAATTCATATCAGTTGAGAAGCACTAATGAAGAAAAGTACATTACATACAAATCTTGACTGTTAAATATATATATTTTAATTCTCAGGAGATAATTGTACTGTTAAAATTGCTTGATAACATAGGGCAGGTCTAAAGTCCAAATGAGCTTTAAAGCTGAACTTCAGCCATCCTCTGAAATAGGTCTGAAATATTTCTGAGGTTTATTGCCCTTTTGCCACTTACAAATCGAATATTGTGCTTAATTCCTTTCCTACAATTGCTCCTTCCTCCCTTCCATCCTGGAGTTTTACTAGCTTTCATTATATTTGGATTTCACAGCGGCAGCATCAGTGGCTTCTTTCTGTCTTTTAAAGATATTCTGCTATCCCGGTATGGGGGCACTAATGAATGAGCACCATCACCTCCTGAGCAACAGACAAAAATGAAAGCGGTTCCTTAAAAATGGCAATAATCTGAGATGTGCCTACCCTCTGTCTTGAATGGAACAGAGGGATGCAGGTGTGTACTGGTTTTACTCGCTATGGCTTCCCCATGTGGTCGAAAGTGTATTCTGAGCAAAGCCTGGCTTGAGAAAGTATGAACGGCTGCCCTTCTGTGCACTTCCATAGCATCTGCTCCATCATCAACTTGTGCACACATACCTCCCAGATATCACCTTTCCTTTCATCAGGCACTTGATTGCAGTGGAGCATGCTAGCTTGTCTCTAATTAGAATATGCCTGCCTGTACTGATTGTGCCCAACTACACATATAATACAGTCCACTGCTTCCAATGGCATGGAAATAAAACAGCTACAGCATGGCAGCTGCAACGCTGAGCCACAAGAATGTAAAATGATTATATATGGAGTCTGTAGTGTTTCAAAAGCCTTTCACGGTAGGCTGAGCTAACTTCTATCTTCAGCTCCTTGGGGGCAACTCCTGCTCAAGATGGTGGGACTCATGTGAATGCAGAGCTAGGTTAAAAGGAAGTTAAAATTAGCAGCATGGTCTTCCTTCCTGTTTCTGAGCTTCAAACTCACTGCCACCTCATCATTAGCAGCCTCACCTTAGGTCAGGTGTTTGGCCAGCAGTTTATAGTAGGGCTGAACATGAAATACTCTAGGCTTCACCCTCTCCAATTTTCCTCCTGAGGCCATCAGTGGGGAATGGGGGGAATGAGCATTTATCATTTCAGCTTAGTGTGCCTAATTTAGTTAATTTTATTTAAGAGGGTGCTATACACAGGAAAATGCATTTTTACTGTTTTCCCTTTGCTGCTCTTATATATCTGAGGCTGCCACCCCTGAGACAGGGACGTGACACTCTCTGAATTTGCCATGATTTATGGCATTAATGTGTTGTCATTATGTAATGCACTGGCTTAATATATGTGATTGTGTTTTGTCTCCTGAGGGTGATTCCAATGACTATAGTAAGCTTATGTTTTTCTTATGTTTTACTTTACTAAGAAGGAGGTTTCTTTTAGCTTACATGTAAGGAGCTTTTATGTATTTTTGATGCTGCAGGTCCCACCTTGATCAATACTAATTACAATGGTATCTATATGTAGAGAGCATGGGCTATTAAAAAAAGAGTTAATTTGTATTTGGTTTTAGTTTTCCATAATATCAACTTTTGAGCATTAAAGCACCTGTTAACATTTCTGTTCACTATCTTCGGGTTTTTTGGACTGGTGTGGTGGAGGAAAATTTTCCTTTCATAAACATGTGGCTTATGGGCCCAGTAGCGAGTTCATTAAAGCCAGGCACAGGCTGCCACAAATGGCAGAGGGAAATGGCCCAGGCACAGTGGAGGAGCTGATGGTATCTCAGCCATTTTAATGGGAGGAGGAGTGCAAAAGTCTTCATCGACCTTTCTACAGTGTAATTCTACTGAGGAACTAGAAAGTAACATGGATTTGAATTGAGGAAAAGATTTTAAAGGAAGGAAAGGGAGCTGTATTCCAAATACAAATGTAGCAGAAGAACTGATGTTTTTGTTCCTAGACTGAATGCAGTTTCTGGGAAAACTGAGGGTATGTCTACACTACAAAGTTAGTTCGAACTAACGGACGTTAGTTCGAACTAACTTTCCTAGGCGCTACACTAGCGCTCCGTTAGTTCAAACTTAATTCGAACTAATGGAGCGCTTAGTTCGAACTAGGTAAACCTCATTTTACGAGGACTAACGCCTCGTTCGAACTAGCTAGTTCGAACGAAGGGCTGTGTAGCCCTTTAGTTCGAACTAGTGGGAGGCTAGCCCTCCCCAGGTTCCCCCTGGTGGCCTCTCTGGGCACAACCAGGAAAACTCTTCTCCTCTCCCCCAGCCCCGGGCCCTTAAAGGGGTAGACTCTGGCCAGACGGCACTAGAGTCAGCCAGCCCTGCCAGGAGTCTCTGCCCCGAACCAGTGGCCCCACCATGACCCAGGCGGCCAGTGCGAGTGACACGTCCCCTGCCCAGTCCCCCAGCACCCAGGGCCCAGCCAGGGGCCGAAGATGGCGCGCGGCCTCCTGGACTAGTGCGGAGGTCATGGACCTCATTGAGGTTTGGGGGCAGGCCCCCAACGTCCATGATCTCCGCACTAGGAGGAGGAATGCGGCCGTCTATGGGCGCATAGCAGCCGCCATGGCCAGCAGGGGACACAGGCGCACCCAGGAGCAGGTGCGCATTAAATTTAAAAAGCTGCGCCAGGCGTACGCCCGGGCCACAAGAGGCAGCGCCGCTGCAGGGGCTGCCACCTGCCCCTACTTCACTGCCCTCCACCAACTATTGGGGGGCAGGGCGGTCCGTGCCAGCCCGGGGGACATCGAGCCGGGACCAGAGGGCCCTGACCTGGGCACACCAGAAGGGTCACCGCCAGCAGTGTCGTCCAGGGAGACCGTACCAGGTAAGTAGTTTGAATTAAGTAGTTCGGGGGGGAGGTGGGAAGGAGACCAGGGACCGCGCGCGTGGGCCATGCCTTCCACGGATCACGCAGACACCTGTGCACGTGCGAGCACGTGCCATGCCACCCTTGGGCAGGTGGCTCCAGCTGCGTGACACCCAGGGGCCATTGTCCAATAGGCACATGCTTGTGCAAAGAGACGTGACATGCTCCCGACCCCGGGGCAGGACCCAGCAGGATGATTTCCCTTCACATGTCCCCTCTACACGGAGGCAGGGGACATCTCCCCTTCCCCACCGCCGCCCCGGCCACACTATACATGGCACAGGGACATGGGTGCGGTCTTGGGGCAGCTCCCAGTCCCGGGGAGAGCCAGACATCCTGACCATGGCCTCTGTACAAGCACAGCGGCTGTGACGGTGCAGGACATGGTCACCCTCACGTTGCGGAGTTGGGGAGGGGGCTGGGCATCATCCTCTGCGTCCCCAGGGAGAACTGACCACTTCTCTTCTTTCTCTACAGCTGCACCAGCTGCTCGTGCAGGGCGCACCACCCCGCCCGGGACATGCTCCCGCACCCGCGGCCTGCTCCGGACTGCCAGCACGGAGCAGGAATACTGGGACCAGCACCTTGGGGCCCTGCAAGCCGTGCACCGCACACTACGGTCGTGGATGCGGGAAGACCTGCAGGTCCGCCACGAGCTGCTGTCTGAGCTCCGAGGGCTGAGCACCAACCTGTAGCTCCTGCTGCAGAGCATGGTGCCCCGGGCTGATCCTGCACCAGCTGTCCCCCCAACTGCTGTCCCTCCTCCCACTCCTGCTCCCCCTCCCACCTCTCCCTCCTCAACCCCCACAACCTCTTCCTCAATGTCCACACCCCCCACCTCAACCTCCGCACCCTCCACCCCATCCCCCCGGGGACGCCGAGGCCCCCTCCCTCGCCGTACTGGGAGGCGGTCGGCCCGGCGAGACCCCCACCCCTGATCCTTCAGTTTCCCCACCCCTCCTTTCCCTTGCTTCCCTCTTTCAGCTCCCTCCTCCCAGTTTTCCCCCTCCCCTCTCCCAGCCTCTCTCTTCCCCTCTCCCACCTCCTTTTCCCAGTTTCCCCGAGTTTTGTTAAATAAACAGAGTTTCTATTTTTGAACACACGTGTCCTTTATTTTGTACATCAATAAGAAGGGGGGCTAGGGAAGGGTAAGTGGAAGGAGGTGAGGGAGGAATGGGGCACAAGCCCCCGATGGGGAGGACTGGGCTGGCTCTGCGGGCTTCTGGGGGTGGAAGCTCTCCTGCAGCCCCCCGATTGCCCCCTCTCCCCAGATGGCAGCCTGCGGCAAGTGCAGCCGGTCTGATGGCCGAGTGCTGTGATGTGCCCAGTGTGGGCACTCCGGGCACTCCAAGCCAGGACTGGTTTGTAAGCAGGGAACCCCTGAGAACTGTCTGTCCGGGGTGGGGGTCGGGACCCTTTAAGCGCAGCCCTCGGCTAGCCTGAGACAGCATCTCCACGCTCTAAGTCCTCCTCTGATGCCCTGCCGGCACTGCTTCCGGCCATCCTTAAGCCCTGTTCAGGGTCCACTCAATGTGGACTTGCTAGTTCGAATTAGCAAAACGCTAATTCGAACTAGTTTTTAGTTCTAGACGCGTTAGTTCGAATTAGCTTAGTTCGAATTAACTAATTCGAACTAAGTTAGTTCAAACTAGCGCTGTAGTGTAGACGTACCCTGAGATATTGGAGATCCATGTTAAATAGTTGTCTGAAGAAATTCTTTGGTTACCAGTATCCACATGCCAGATAGAATCTGGTCCTTACTGCTGGACTTTATTTTAGATACATAACGTGTGGATATTTTTGTCATTTGTAACATGTTTTTCTGTATTTTGTACTTGGGGCTTTACTAATTGTTTCCTAAAGTTTTTATAAGCATGAATGTACAATAGAAAATGATCAGCCAAAAAAGTTCCCTTTTTACTCTTGCAGCCTATGAACTAACATCCCCTCCATTTACATTTAAATCAAAACAGAGACTGTATCACACACACTGGCTCTCTGGAAAGCTACCATGGGGAGCCCAGCATTACAAGTTATTCCTTTGTACTGGATACTAAGACTAATGCTCTTGCTGAGAGTGAAATACTTTTCTCCAGAATCATTTTGAAGCTCAGGCTTTTCCTTTTTACTACAAAACATAAATGAAAGCAATTGTGTCCCATGTTTTTAGTATGCTAAATAATGAAATCCTTTATACAATGGAACGTTAGAGGTAGTCATAATCATGTTTTCCTCTCATCACCCAGTGAATGTAATTTTAAGAGAGGACCAGTGTAATTATATTCCAGATAAAAGGAACCACAATATCATATGTGGCTTGATTGCTTTGTTGATAAGACAAGGAAGAAAGGAGACCTGAATAGTTATGCAATAAGCAACATATTTATTATGCGTCATGTATTGTACATAATGCATTTGACTTTGCACATAATGCATTAGGCTTACCTATTTTTAAAGCATATATTTTTAATATTTTACTGCAGCTATTGCTTTCCTTTGGTCCAGCTATTCATTCATTTGTGTGAGCATGTCTATAGCACATCGTTAAAGCATTAGCTTGATCTACAATCATCAGTGCAGGAACAGTCAACATCAGCATCCACAGATTCCACAATGTCCTCGATGGCGTGTTTCCTGTCACTGCTCTTGTGCCATTCAGACAGGCTCACAGCAGAATCTGTCAGAAGAGGGAAGCCACATTAACTAATATCAAGCAAATGAACATTTGAAAATATTTCTAGTCAATATTACTTTGATGGCTGCCAACTCTTTCACCAGAGAAAGAATATGTTCCCCATCTGCCTCTGCCATGGACATCCGACTGACCTACAGATTCAGAGCAGGAGTTTCATCCATGGTATAATTACTATCATACTTCCCTCCAACAAAATGAATTGCACTTCCTGATGCACAAAGATAGAAAGCATGAGCTTGTAGAAGTGCTGGATGTGGATGCCTTTAATAAGGGCACTCTATAGAAAAACACATCAGCTATCTCTTTTCATGTTGTCTCTGCGTACAGGGCTGGCCTTACCATGAGGCAAACTAAGGCGGCTGCCTCAGGTGCCAGACTGCGGGCGAGGAGGGGGGGAGGGGGAGAGGGGGGCGTGCCACTAGGACCCAGAGTATAGAAAATTGTGTCTGCTGCTGGTGCATATGTATTCTCTCTGCTCTAGATGCACAGAGGTGGTGAAGTGCTGTGCTGGAGGAGGGAGGACACAAGAGACATAACTGGCAGGCAGGAGAAAAGGTGAGAGGGAATAACAGAAAGCAGCACGGAGCTGCAGAGAGAGAGAGGAGGAGCCTCTTATGTACCTCTTTAGCACCCCCAGGAGCCTGGACTGATTAACACCAGCTTCTCAGGGAGCTTCCTGTTTCCTGCTGCTTCCCTGAACCCATTTGAGGAGAACAGGCAGTCAGCTGAAGTAGTAGGAGCCAGGTAGGTCCTTAAGACGCTGATACCTTCCCTTATTCAGGACCTGCTACCAGCCCATTTATTTGACCCCTTCAATTGAGTGTTGAAAGCCACTATAGCTGGCACAGAACAGCAGTCATGAGTGAAAGAAGAAAACGCCCCTCTGGGGCAGCATTCAGAAAAAGAAAGAAAGCAAAGGAAGCTTTTCTATCTAAGCAGGAAGGAGCTTTCCTGAGATACATAGACACAAATGTTCACGGTGAGCCTTCTGGCCCCAGTGAGGATTTGAGTGGTGAGGAGATGCCTGATCTTCCAGTTAATCAGAGTGCAGGTGACAAGGCAGCTACTGCAGCAGCCATATCTCCATCTCAAATGGATGTAACCATGCACATCCCTGAAGAAAAGTGTACATCAGAGGAGAGTGTGGTGGAAGCACAAGGAACAGCTGCTGCTGAGTTTAGTTTCTTAAGTTTAGATGATCCAGGACTGTGGACCCACTTGAGCAGTAGCCTGAGGGACTTTCTTGTACTGCATGGAACACAGCAAATGAAAAACTTCATGTTCCCCAAAGACAATGAAAATAGAAGTTTCCATCCAACACATTACTGGCACGAAATCCCCAATGGTGACAAAGCGGAGAGATCATGGCTTGTGTACTCAAAAACCCAGAATGATGCATACTGTTTTTGTTGCAAACTCTTTCAGTCTAATGTTCCAGCCATATTGGGTTCTATAGGAACAAAGGACTGGAAAAATCTGGCTAGAAATCTGGCATGCCATGAGAAGGCAGCAAGTTACCAGAGAGCATTCCATAGGTGGAAAGAACTTGAGATGAGACTAAGGTTAAAGGCCACTATAGATGATCAGCATCAAGAAAAGATTGCATCAGAGTCTCTTTACTGGCAAAATGTTCTGGAAAGGCTCATTGCCATTGTGAGAATGCTTGCTACCTAAAACCTAGCACTCTACGCTGAAGTTAAGAAAAACACATCTATGCTCCACAATGACATAGGAGAGGATGGTCGGCCTGGCAACCACCTCAATAGAGCATGAGCTGGCCCAGACTGTGGACCTTCAGCAAGAAGTTCAAATCTTTGCAACCAAGAAGGCACGGAAAGCACCACTTTGATTATTCAAACAGATAAAAATGCCAGTGTTTACTATGCAGACAAGAAAAGTTACATTTGCTGTTCGGGCATTTGAAAGTTAAGTGTTACTTAACATTTTTGAACAAGGCATTTTAAGTTGTTAGTTCTCTTTTATTGGGGTAGGTAGCAGAGCAGTACCATGAGAGGAGTAGAACAGGAAGAAGGCAAAATTGAGACATTTCAAAGTTTTGACCCAAGCAAGAGGACATGGGGGCATCATTTGAGCTCCCCCCCTCAGGTGCCAAAATGTAGTGGGCCGGCCATGTCTGTGTATGAGGCGTGGAGGGAGTGGGTGGGCATTTCATCTCTCTATTTGTCTATATTCATTCTGAGGGATAAGCCCTTTAGAGAATTTTCAGAGGTTCATAACCTTCTATTAAAGTTTTCCATATATTCTCAAAACCAACAGAGCAACATCAGATTCAGAATTAACCTTACCAGGTTGCTTTATCAATAGCAGCTAAATATGTCATAAACCCCTGCTCCTGAAATAATCTAAATGAAATAATAATATTCATCCTCCCAATAAACATTCTGAGCTGGTTGGAGGCCTAACATTATATATGGAAGAATATTAGAACCTCCATTTAGATTGATTGTCTAACTAGCATGTGCCAAGCTTTAATGATTTTATCTGTAGTTGTTTTGTCAGACATATGGGCAATATATTTACAACATGCTATATTATACCAAGAGAAAATCCAGAACTGTTTATATGAGTTTTGGCTGCATCAGTCATCTATACTAAATGAATGAAATGTTAATGAACTAATTTGGTGGAATTACACCTTTCTGATCAACTTGACACGTTAGTTTTATGCAATAAACTATAAAACATGTTATGTCAGCATGATGCTTGAGCAGTTTGTTATTAATGATTTAATATTTGAAAACTGGAAATGAGAAACCCTGAAGAGTCTGATCTTGACAGACATTTGCTTTTGTTTAGCTTTTTCCTCCTGCTACCTTTTGTAAATGTTTGCATACCAAGGGCCCAGTCCTGCATCTCTTAGCCATCTAAGTAACTCTTATTTGTGCAAATGGTCTCAGTGGTATCAGTGCCTATCTACCTGAGTAACTATGATGCAAGTGCATCAGGGTTTGTAGGATTGCCAGATAGGCACCCATGCCACAAGTATAAACCAATGCATGTTTTTAAAGCTTGGGGAGTGAGTGCAAGAAGAGGGACTGAAGGATTTGCCTGCAGAGTTCTAGAGCATGAGGAGGAATTTCCTCCCTCAGTTCTGTACAGCAGTAATTACTCTGATATTATGCTCACCCCATGTGTGGGGGCTTCCTCCCATTGCTATCAGTGATGTGGGCTCCTCTTTTAGGAGGAACAAAGTATCAGGGCTAATATCCCTGTGTACATCTGAGGGTACATCTAGACTGCTTTCCTCTTCTGAAAGAGGAAATGCAAATGAAGTGCAGATTAGCATATTCTCACACCTCATTTACATATAATCTTCTAACCCTTTTTGCGGAAGAGGATTTTTTTCCAAAAAACACAGTCTAGATGCAGCTTGTTCACGAAAAAAACCCTTTTTCGAAAGAACCTGTAAACCTCATTTTTTGAGGAATATGGATTATTTCAATAAAGGGTTTTTTTCGTGAACAAGCCACGTCCAGACAGCATTTTTTGGCGTAAAAACCTCTTCCACAAAAAGGGTTGGAAGAGGATATGCAAATGAAGTGTGAGAATATGCTAATCAGTGCTTCATTTGCATTTCCTCTTTCAGAAGAGGAAAGCAGTCTAGATGTACCCTGAGAGAAGAATTTTGTGCTCATATACTAGTGTTCATTTTATGAATCTGGGAGAAAGGATTGTGTTTCTAGCTCTGCTTCTGTTGCTACTTATCTAGTCCGCCTACCAAAACAGAAAAGTACATCTCTTAAAGAGTTCCATTGTAATGCTGTTGATTCCCAGCCTGAGGAGAAGCATTTCTGTTACTGAAGAACACCAGTGCCATCCCCTGCCTTCTTCCTCCTCAGGAAAATAAACAACAGCAAACCCTTGACAAAAGAGGGCTCCTGTGTCTCAGGTTCAGTAGATGAACAAGAGAAGCCTGCAGTTGCTGTACAAACCATAGTAACTGTGTTGACTGATTTGTCTGATTTTCTTCTTTTATTTTGTGTGAGAATGAGACAAGATTGTTATAGTCTAGTAACTGAAATCAGTGTGTGGCTTACAATGATGACACTTCACAGATATGGAACATGGACACACACACACATGAAAATCTGCCAGACATGGACATGACAAGATTTTAGAGCTAGTATGGTGCTGAGGGTGCCTTTTCTTTGTTTAAAAGAATTCACCTAGCCACATAACATAGTGCTGTCAGTATTAATAATCTGTGTTATTCTTCTTTCTTGGTTATCTAGTTGCCAACAGAAGTGATATACCTAATATTTCCGTGAACTGCTTTGGCACACTGAGAATTCTAATAATATGAGCAAAGCATGATGATCTTCTGGAACATGTTTTCATCACTCAGGGTACGTCTACACGGCAACATTATTTCAAAATAACTAGTGCTATTTCGAAATAACTTAGTCCGCATCTATACAGCAGGCAGTTATTTTGAAATAATGTCAAAATAATGTCAAGCTGGAGGACTTCTTACTCTGACTCCTGTAACTTTCAAGCTGTGTCTACACTGCACCCCTTTTCTGGAAAAGGGATGCAGATTAGACAAGTTGGAATTGCAAATGAAGCGGGGGATTTAAATATCCCCCGCTTCATTTGTATAAACATGGCTGCCGCTTTTTTCCGGCTCGGGGCTTTGCTGGAGAAAAGCGCCAGTCTAGACGGGATCTTTCGGAAAATAAAGCCTTTTCCAAAAGACCCCTTATTCCTGATTTTAAGAGGAATAAGGGATCTTTCGGAAAAGGCTTTATTTTCCAAAAGATCCCGTCTAGACTGGCGCTTTTCTCAGGCAAAGCCCCGAGCTGGAAAAAAGCGGCAGCCATGTTTATACAAATGAAGCGGGGGATATTTAAATCCCCCGCTTCATTTGCAATTCCGACTTGTCTAATCTGCATCCCTTTTCCGGAAAAGGGGTGAAGTGTAGACACAGCCTCTCAGATAACATTAGGTTCTTCTTCTGGGGTAAATTGAGTTCTATGGAGCTATGCCAGTTTGCACCAGTTGTGGAGCTGACCCAGAAAGTTGATATGCAAAACAGAAGTGTAGTAGCAAGTACCAAAGCAGAGTTAACTTCTATGGTACATGAGGGTTGTGCGATCAGTTCCAGTACATTTAAGGATTTGGAAGTAATGCACCAGAAAATAAACTCTGAGCCATGAGGCCTGATTCTCCTCTCACTCACACTTGTGCAAATTCAGAGTATCTACTTTGCAGTCAATAGGTTGTACTTGTATCAAGCTGATATAAGTGAAAACAGAATCAGGTCCAGTCTTTTAAAAAATCAAATGTGTATGAGAGGTAAATGCCTTCAAAAGCTGTTTTCTGAATAATCTCAAGAACACTTTAACAATATGATTTTTGCTAAGGCATTGCACTAGGGCAGAGCATAACAACCTAATCACACTGCAGTCATGTCATACTACGTGACTGACTTTCAGTTGCTGTGCTCACCTTGGTCTACATGAAACAGCAGATTGGAATGGGACAGAAAGGACTTTTTGTTGCTTATCACAAGTCAATTAAACATCATGAATACACAATACATTTTTATTGGCACTGCTGCTCCTTTTACCACCCCTAAGATTTTTTTCAGGCAAATACCACATGCCAAATAATCCGCACTGGCACTCAGTTGCCCATTATTATAATTGCTTATGTCAAATGGGCATATATGAATGGGTTTAGGAAGTAACAGCTCTGAAAGCCATGTGGGCTAGTAGCAGTCTCTGTGGTGATATGCTATGTCTTGGCTAACTGATCTGACAGAGCTCTTCTGATATGTGACAAAAAGTAAAACAAAGCAAAAAAATCATACCTCTTGGGAAACAGCGGAAGCCAACCTTAACGGAGGTTTTTTCAGTTGAAGTACAGCCTTTCATACACTGCAATACTGGATCAACAGAGTAACATGTAGTTTCCTTTCCATCAATAACAGGATTTCTCTTCAGCTTCACATAGCTGCGTTGTAGTTTACACCCTAAGAGGCAAAAGAAAAGGTAGTTAACCTCAAGGAATATGAAGCTCTAATTTTTCCTTACAATAAGAAGAGTCCATATTTTCTCCTCAGCTTTTAAGTACAACTCCCCAGTGACCCATTTTCACAGCAGTAAGGGTGGCAAGATCAGGACCATAGTTAGTGGGGAAAATTGATTTTTGAAAGAGGAGTTGTGTTTAAAAACTGATGGCACAATATGGCACAAATGAAATTCTTTAGTTCACTTTTTGAGAAATAGCATCTCTTCTGTCTGAAATCTTTTAAGAATAGATACTGTAAGTACAATGACTACTGAATTGCATTAGGAAAAATGTCAGTTGTTTGCGAGTGGATAAGTAATGGCAGTGGTTGCATAATGATATCAAGGCCAATTTTTGTATTGGATAATTTTTAAAATTCTGCAATCATCAACAATAAAAGGATTATTAACATTCACAGGATCCCATGTGCCATCTTGTTTCCCGAACATGTTTATGGGTATGATCCAGCTACCGCTGAAATCAAGGGAAAAAGCCCATCTGACTCTACTAGGACTCCTTATAGAACCAAAGTCAATGAAAAATACTGCATTGTAGGGAGCAGGTCAGCATAATAGGAAATACATTATGAATATTTCCCAGCCAACATCCCCTGCTCACTCCCTATTCAGATCCTCTGATTGTGTAAAATGGAATTGAAGCCAATGTTCTAACAATCTCTGTTCTGTTAAACATACATAGCTTATTTGATTAAATTAAATCTACATATAATGAGCTGATTGAGTGCCCGCTCCTGCTCTTAAGCAAATCAGTGGTGAAACTCCCACTCAACTCAGCAGGTTGCAAGACTAGGTCTGATTTTACCAGTCATGGAGTGAGGAACCACTTATTATGAGTAAATGTGGCAGAATCAAGCCTTTAACAGTAAATTGCATGTGAGAAACAGGTCTTCACTGAAATACGAATGTGATCCAGATTCATTGGGATAGTTTTAAATAATGATTAGCTATATAAAAAGAAAAGGAATGAAAACATTTTATTTACACATAAATGTTTCTTTTTGTATTATTAGGGGAAAAATAAAATAAAAATAACATTTTCTCTATGTAGAAATTGTTTTCATATCTACTGACCTCCAGAGCAAGTTTCTTCTACCAACACCCATGAATGGACAAAAGCTGAGCAGCTGTGTGCCAGCCTATGATTGGGCATGAGCAGTTCATTTTCCTTTTGTCCATCATTATTTCCACAAACACCACAGGTTCTTCCTCTCATCCATGAAACAACAGTAACCTGTAGAGGTAAGAGAACTTTGCTGTCATTGCTACTATGTTGGCCTATTACAATGTCAAAGTGTAAAAGAGAAGAACACTAGTAATATAACAGATTCAGAAGTACCTTAAGTGTTGAGCCATCAAAAGTCACATTCTCCAGACCATGTTCTGGAGCTTCTAAGACAACTGTTGTTTCATTTCTATATATTTTAATGTGTTCTGTAAAAAAGATATGACTATTTACAGGTGGTTCCTCTAATTTTGAAATAGGAAAGAAAATACCTAATCCCAGGGCTTAATGCATGTAATGATCCATTTACAAAAACTATTTACTATTTACATCTGAATACATTGTTTGTGGACAGATGAGGGCAGAAATTAGAACTTGTTCTTTTTCTTTGCAAAATACTTCTTGTGATCTATATAGCTGTCATTGATTTTCTGTCCAGTAAAAAGTGCTAGCCTGATTTATACCAGCTGAAGATCTGGTCTTAAATATCTGGCATCTATGATAGTCATTGTCATAGCATTGCACCTACATCTAAGCAAGCATCAACATATTGAAGCAGTTTTGAATGCAGAATGCTTCACATTTCAATGAGCAAATTAATTCCTATGCATGACTGTGGCAAGCATACAATACATATCAGTACCATAATGGCCCTGATTCACTTATATTAGTGAAAATTAAAGAGTATACCAGTGGAAGTCACGTATGTCAAACCAAAATAAGTCACAGAATTATGAAGCTCACAATTTTTCTTAGTGTTGATATACAGTTATTTTTTTTACATCTAGCAGTCCTCATTACACTAGTAAAATATTTTGGTAATATTTGGATAATACTTAGTCCTGCCAGGAGTTCAGGGGCTAGACTAGATGATCTTTCGAGGACACTTTCAATTCTAAAATTCTATGATTCTATGTTCCTGTAAATGTTTAATTTCTAAATAATTCCTAGAAAGATGAAAGACACACTGTACCTTTTTTATTTTGATACAGATTGCTGTGTTTTAACACTGGTTCTTCATTGCATGTCACGAGGATAGAGGAAGATGGAGAAAGATGGAATCTGACCCGTCTTGAAAAAAGAAAACAAATATGTTGAACTGTGGGAACATTGATGTAAATGACCAACATAGAAACAGCCACAACTTCAGCATCCAGATTTTGAATGTGCCCCCTGAAGTTCATCACTAGTTGAGTTTAGGGCTCTGGTTCAATACTTCCCTAGGAATGAGAAGCCCAACAAATAACCGTGTGGGAAATAAGGTGACGTAAGTATTACCTCAGAAACTGAAGAGGGAAGCTGGAGGGCAGAAGAGGATTACTAGATTTATAATTTTAAAAATACCCATCTTTTTTTGCAATGCAACAAACTTGAAACTAACTTCCTAAAATTCTATATGGAGACTTAAGCCTTAAGAACAATTGCACTTACGATGAGGTAATGTTAATGTACACATCTCTTGAGGAAGAGCGGGGACTGTGTTTTCTTGTTGTGACAATGAATTTAGGGTGAGCTGTACAGTCTTGAGCCACTATGAGGTTGCAATCTTTATTGAATGAACATCTGTACTTCACTTTATCAAATGTTTTGAAGTTTTCTTCTTTCACTTCACATGTGGCTGAAAAACAACAATAGAAATAAATGACAGATGCAACTTTACTATGGAGATTTTGAAAGCTGCCCAAGAGGTCTGAATAGCCAATTCCCATTAAAGTCAATAGAAATTGAACATCCAAATCTGCTTGGTAGCTTTTAAAATCTCATCTTAAGTATACATACTTAAAGAAAGACTTTTAATACTGTAGTCATCTGAAGAAAGCTCATGATATCATCAACATGTTTTGTTAGTCTTTAAGGTGCTGCTAGACTATTCATTGTGTTTTAAGTTTTTCATACTTAAAAGAAAGACATGGCAGCAACATAAAATACTGCTAGGCATGCATTGCTCTTTTTGATAAGCAGCTAAAAACAAATCATCTCATGATAGTCTCATTTTAAAGACTCTATTACTACCAAATTCCTGGGAGACAAAAAGCTGAACTCATGACCAAAAATTTGCCTCTGTTTGTAATAAGTATTCATTAGAAACAGACAGACCCAGTTCTATTCAAAACCATGAAATCCCACTTCTGAGGAAAATAAATAGGGTTGGTAAACTGGTGTCCCTGTCCTATATCCACCATGTCATCCCTTTTGTGATGGGGATAACAGATTCATGGAAGGGACAGAGGACAGCACTTACAGTGCTTCTAGCCTCTTGGGATCTCTGTAGAAAACCCATGAAATCCTCACCATGTATACAAATCTGAGCCACATGTGCCCACCTTCCTACAACTGCTGAGAAGGCATCGCCTATGGGTGGGGTAACAGTCAGGGTTGCCAAGTTTCCCCAGAAGACCATGCTCAAAGCTTACAGGAGACAGAGTCACTAGAGGGGCCAAGTGTTTACTGCAAATAACCATTTCTTATCTATCAGGGTCTAGACCAATACTGAAGTAAAATTTACATTGATCTTCTCTAAATATCAGTGACATTATTTCTGGAAGGAAATTCCAAGCAGATACTTCTTGAGTCTGAGGAGCTGGAGCTGGGCTCACAGGCAAAGTCAATGGAACTGGGAGACCCTCATAATAAAAGGTTGCCTGAAAAAAAACAATGAAAATTCTTTAGGATATGTTTGGTCAATCATACAGGCAAAAAGACACCTCCCCACCCCCGTGTTAAACAATTCCCTAAAAATGTATTTCAGTAACAGGAGTCATTACAGTTCTCTCAGGATACTGTAGGCACTCAAACCTAGCATGTGTATTTTTATGAGACTGTTATTTTTGATAATCACTTGGACATTTTCTTGAGAGATGATCTTTAAATGCTCATTTAAATACTAGGGAATTAAGATGCACAGTTGATGTTTATGGCATTTACTGAGTATCTGAAAATGAAAAACCAAACTAAATAAACCACCACACTAATTAGGTCCCTGTCTCTTATCCTGTCCCATTGCAACTAGGCAAAGCAGGCTAAAAAGACATATTAGCTGACAGTTTTACAGAATGAAAGTTGGCTTGATGTTATTTTGGTTGAGCTCATATACTAGAGTGAAAGACACATTAAATATACCTAGCTAAACAGATGCGTCATTATCACATATGAAAGACCCCTGGAAAATTAAAGTAGAAGGGTAGGTTAAGGACACACTTCCCTTATGAAAATCCAAACTGCTGTAAATTTAAACCAGACCTATTTGGGGATATTTTTCATAAACATGCACGTGGATGAAGTGGACAAAGACCAATTCATCAGGAGGAGTCTGCAGTCTACAAAACTGTGCAGGCTGTGAAAACATAGCCCTTCTTGTTTGTTCAGAGGTGTGCTTCATTTGGGAGTTCCAAGGCATGATCCTGCAAATCTGTGTGCAAGAAGCACTGGGCTGTGGGACTTGAACACCAAGCAGCATACAAGATGCAAATAAGGTTAAGCACTAGCCATAATATTCCTCAATGCAGCCTTTGTAAGTCATGGGCCCCTTACTCCTGAGACCCCGGGATAAAAATCAAGCAAAATATGTGGGCAGGATGGGCATTTATGTGAGAATATCAACTTCAAAGCCATACAATTGAAGTATTTGGCTAAAAGGTTCCCCTGTGGACATCATTCTGTGGGCTGGATTGAATTGGTGGCTGTTCAGTTGAAAGCACTGGGTTCTCAAGAACTTCTGATCATGCTGATCACTTTTTTATGTTGTGCTTTATGTCACACTGCATCCATGCTGTGTAAGCCCTGGGTATTCAGGTTTTGCAATAACTCATGTAGGAAGTAAGGTTCTCAGAATCAGCCTAGATGTATTACCCAAAGCCAAACCATACAAGTAGAAAGTATATTTGGAAAACCAACCAACCAACCAACCAACCAACCAACCAACCAACCAAAAGGTCCACGTACCCAGGGAGCCTTTACGACTGTAGTAATTGTCCGTGGTGAAGTTGCAACTGCTCTTAATATAAGCTCCTGAGAAGGATTTTTCTGATACACTTCTGAGAAGCCCATCATCAATGCTATTCCAGGGACATATTCTACAGCTCTAGAGATAAACAATATATGACATGCTCAGGACCTTCATAACATCAACCAGTGTAACAAGAGCAACACATCAAATGACAAGGTATTAGACTGCATACGTTATAGTTGTCCTCTTTATCCAGGATGGAAGTTTTGCCCAAGCGAGCTTCACCTGTACGGCTGGACTCTTTGAAATTTGGCCTGTGGAAGCTCTTGCTTCAATTCTATAGTCCCGGCATTCCTTGCCCCACCTGAGCCTGGCCTTTGGGAGGAAAAGAGACATCAGAATTTTGCAAATAAAAATAACAATAAAAATCTGTCATCATGTAAAAATAAATGACTTTTTAATGAAAATTCAGTGCCATCTTCAATGCTTCTAAATATGCCTAAATATACTTCAGGAAAAGGTGCTCTGAGCAGCATAGTCAAATGCAAAATGGAACATCTTGTCTATCCAGTAGCCTAAGATTGACATGGGTACAGCTATGCTTCATACAACTTGAAGAGACAACCATCTGAAATTCACGTACAAAGGAAGGGAATGGGCCAGATCCTCAACTTGTGTAAATTGGCATTTGAGCTAGTCAAACATTTTCACATTTTCCAAATTTAGCTACAAATGTTTTTCAAATATTTTTTTTTAAAGTCACAAATTTTCTGTTTTTCTGATGGCTTATAAAAAGTGGTTGAATTTTTTCAAAAGTTCAAAATGTTGATGAAAACTGTTTGTGAAAAATTGCAGCAAAATTTGTTGTCTTTGTGTGACCATCTCTAATGAGCATAATCATCTAGTTATTTGATATCCCTGGACCTGTTAAAGGTCTCACTTGATGGAGCTAGTTGTTTCTTTACCTGTGCTTTGAAAGGCAGTATTACAGAATCAGCACACGCTTTCCAGTTAGTTTCAGCAAGCTGAACTATCACCAGTTGCACATCGACTTTGGCAGCAGCAGAGTTAATATATGCTGTGGCTTGGTAACCTTGATTTTTGTTGTCATTTCTGACTGCCCGAGCTACAATGGTGAGCCCAGGTGGAAGTACATCTCCCAGGAAATTGGTCTGAAAAACAAAACAAAAATGGCAATGCTTAAATGCACATATATATATTCAGTGGTAAACATCAGATTCCTTTTCATAGACTCATAGAGCTGGAAGAGATCTCAGGAGGTTATCAAGTCCAGTCCCCTGCCCAAGGCAGGACCAATCCCAACTAAATCAACCCAGCCAGGGCTTTGTCAAGCCGAGACCTAAAACCCTTTAGGGATAGAGATTCCACCACCTCCCTAGGTAACCTATTCCAGTGCTTTGCCACCTTCCTGGTAAAATAGCTTTTCCTAATATCCAACCTAGACCTCTCCACAGTAACTTGAGACCATTGCTCCTTGTTCTGCCATCCATCACTACTGTGAACAGCCTTTCTCCATCCTCTTTGGAACCTCCCTTCAGGAAGTTGAAGGCTGCTCCTCCCTTCTCTTCTGCAGACTAAACAAACCCAAATCCTTCAGTCTCTCCTCATAGGTCATGTGCTCCAGCCCCCTAATCATTTTGGTCGCTCTCCGCTGGACCCTCTCCAATGCATCTAAATCCTTTCTATATCAGGGGGCCCATAACTGGACACAATATTCTAGATGTAGCTTCACCAGAGACGAATAAAGGGGAATAATCACTTCTCTGGATCTGCTGGCAATGCTCCTTCTAATGCACTTCAATATGCCATTAGCCTTTTTAGCTACAAGGGCACACTGTTGACTTGTTGAGCCACACCGATAGCACCCTCACTCTTTAGCAGTATAGGACCTGGGCTGATTGACAATGAATATAATTCCAGACTCTTCTTATTATTTCACTGTAAGCTTTGGTGGGCTATTCTCTTGTTTTGTTTCAGCTCATTAAAGAATTTTTAAAATGCACAGCCGTTTTGACACAAGATCCACAACTCACTTAAGCCTTGTCAAAGAATTTAAGATTTTGTGTATTATTTTTAATATTTCTAGAAATATTAATGGATTTCTAGAACACTCATTGGATATTACCATAGCAATATATTCATTCAGAAGCAATTCTTATGAGCCATAATGAGAGTTGTGGGCTTCTTATTAATTACAGAATTCATACAATATTATGAATCCTTTGGATATTTCTCTGTGTTGTTGGGCTAGGTTGGTGTATTATTATTAAGATACATTTACTTGGAATGGATTCAGAATGCTACAAATGCACTGAAATTAAGGATCATGAACAGTCACTGTGCTAACTAGTGCTTAAGTGTATATCTCCCTATAAGTAATGCATCTGTTTTACTGAGCAGATGGCCAGATTTTCTCTCTGTTACACTAGACTTATACTGATTACTTCAGCCTCTGCTCTGGAGACTAAGCATCACAATACTAGGATTTAACATTTAAATATACACATTTTTTCATAGTTCTCAATGAATATATACATTATATAGGACATATGCCTAGGTTGTGTTTGTCAGTAGACCTGGTGGAAAATTTTACGTCAAAAGAGTTTTTGATGGAAAATATTTTATCAGTGAAATAGAAATTTTCATTAAACATTCGCATTTTTGTGTTTTCATTAAAACATTAAAAATCTTTCCATTTCTAGTCACCTAAAATAAAACAGTTCTTTGAAACTGAAAGTTTTTAATTGCTGAAAACTCCTCCACTCTTGAAAAAAGAAAAGTTAAGGCTAAAAAAAGGAACTTTATAAACCTCTGTAAAAAATTTTCACAGGAAAGAAATAATTTCTGGTTTTCAGCTTGTAAAAAAAAAAGATCGCTCTGGAGGGTGATGGTGAGTGATCACTCACAGTGGTTAATGGCTAAAGGCACAGGCTAGGCTAACAATGCCACTTTTGCAGCCTTTAATTCCTAGACAAAGACAAAATTTCACCTCATGTGCAAAGCTAGAATCGCTGCTGCTGCTGCTGCTGCTGCTGCTGCTACTGCTGCTGCTACTGCTGCTGCTGCTACTGCTGTTCCTGCTGCTACTTTCTTGGCTGCTGCTGCTGCTACTCTTTCGGCGGCTGCTGCTGCTGCTGCTTCTTGACTGAGGGGAAGATGATGATGGTGATGACGATGATGACGATGATGATGATGAGCTGCTTGATGATGATGGACTTCGACTCTGAGAAGAGAAATAGGTAAAAAACTGCAGAATAGGTATCTGGCTAAATCCAGTTCTTATCACGAAAACACTCTCTCCTAAATGGAAGCAACTTGTTTCAATAATCAGGTACTATGTCCCCCAGAGTCACCTACGCATTGTAATATATCATTATAAAACTAGCTCTGGGTAAAATATATTTTTAAAAGGGCAAGGGTTTTTTTTCATTACAAATCAATTTTCTTGTTTTGTGACCTGTCCTCACAGCAAGAACTTTACAGGAAGAACCCATAAAGCTACTACATGATCCTCTCCTTTTACTAACTCCTCAAAACTCACCTCTGCTGTGATGCACACAGAATCTGCCTTCTGATAAGGTTTAGGCAGGTTGCAAGCTCTTATTACTGCTATTGATTGTCTAAGAATTCTGCTCATAGCTAGTCTCTGCTAAAATATCTTATTATTTTGTTACTTTCCCCTCTCTCCCCCACTTTGTGTCTGTTTGTAATTTACTATATAATTCTATACCACTTCACTCAACATAGCCTTGATCTTGTTGAGGCTTCTGTGTATGACAGAAGTATGCAGGTATACTACTACTACTACTAAATAATTAATATGATTACCATTTCACTGTGGATGCTCTAGATAACACCATAGTATTCTTCTCACATTCTGACACTGGATATCAAATTATTTGGAGTCCGCATGAAATGAACATAAATGTCAATTTTCTCCTCCCATTTTCCCAGTAACTCATGTTAAAGTGGAACAATCAATAAAAGAATCATTTTCCTTGCTTTAATCCCATCAATTTAAGTCTGTTCTACAAGTTCTCTCCCTCCAAAGTGCTGTGTTGAATGCCATATCCCCTATCACATCCCAAGCAAATGTCATCCTTTATGACATCCCACACCTTCTGCTTGTGTCAGCCTCTCCGTCTCTTTCCTTCAATCTTGATCTGTTGGACTCTTTTACTGGTACAATTGTCAAGACTGTCCTTTACATGATCAAATCAACTGAACTTACACTCCCTCATTTTTTTCATTTGCAAGTGTTGCTTTGAGAATGTCTCAAACATACACAGTCCTCGTGTGGTCTTTCTTACTTGCGCCACTCATCCATCTCAACATTCATATTTTTCTGTGGAGCATATCATTTGCTCATATTTCTTTTTTGATGCTCAGTTGTCAGTGCCACATCTTTCCTCTGCTTATTCTGAGTCCACCTCTCTCCTACACACCTCTCTATTTATAAAGATCCTATACTAGGCTATCTTCTCACTGTGTAGAATGACATCATCTGCAAACAACATGTACCAAAGTGTCTCCATCTTTTGCATGGATATCCAGGATGAGGATAAACAAGAAAAGGCACAACGATGACCCCTAGTGTACCTTTATCACCACTAGGGAGTTCTGATAGCTGACATTGCCCTTGCATACATGGCTTGAAGAAGCTTCATACTAAGGTCTGTATCATTTTTCCCCCCACATGCCTTCAGATGACTTTCCTGGGAACTTGGGCAAAGATCAATGGACTCTATATGAATAATTTTTCTTTTCTCTCTGCATTTTTATCACAAGCTTCCTCAGTGCAAAACCAGCGTCTATTGTCAATCTCTCTGGCACAGAGCCATATGGTTTTGTGCTAATATCTGCTTCACTTCTTAGTTTAATGATAATTAAATTAAACACTTTACTGTTGGACCTACCGAATGAGACTTGAAGCTGAGTCGGTACATTTCTGGAAGTTGCTTTTCCTGAAAAATTCCAAACAAATGATTGTCTTCAGTAATTTAACAAGAATAATATCACATTCAACTATGTATGACACATTAAAAACAGTTACCCAGTCTACAGATGAATCATAACTGCTGCGACTGGTGTCCTGAGACTTATCATGTTTCCTCTCATCTTTTTGACCAGGTTTGCTGAAAGGATATGACTCCTTGGAACGCCTCTTGGCATCATAGCGAGCTTTAGCAGCATTTTTGCTGCTGCTGCTGCTGCTGCTGCTACTGCTGCTGCTGCTGCTGCTGCTACTGCTGGGTCTATTGGTGGTGGTTTCACTGCTGCTGCTGCTGCTGCTGCTGCTGCTGCTGCTGCTGCTACTAGACCTGCTTGGCTGTTTGCGTGCAGCCTTGGAATGCTTCTTCTCATGAAAACCTCTCTCTTCAGGAGCACTAGTAGCGTGTACAGGAAGTGGTTTCTTAGAATGTGACTTAGCTGGATGTTTTCCTGCAACAACTTTGCTGCTTCTGCTGCCGCTGCTGCTGCTGCTGCTGCTGCTACTGCCGCTGCTGCTACTGCTGCTGCTGCTACTGCTGCTTTTTCCAAATGGAGATAACTTCTTTGCTTTGGTTTTCGAAGGCCCTTTGCTGTGTGGCACTTTCTGATCATGTCCTTTATGCCCTTTTTGCTGTTTCTTATCTGATGGGGCCAATGAATCGACAAATGAAGCTGCATCTTTCTTCTTGAGTCTTATCTGGTTACCTGCCTTTGTGGTTCTATGCCGAGAATCGCTGCTAGACTCGCTGCTGGATGAACTGGAGCTACTGTTGCTACTTCTGCTGCTACTGCTGCTGCTAGAGCTGGATAATGCTTTTTTGATGCTGATGTTGAATGATTCTCCCTAGTAGAAGATGCGAGCAGAGAGACAATTATTATTTTGTTCCACTGAGGAAGTTTTTACATAAAATGTTTTATTGAGAGAAAGAAGTATTTCTGCTGTCTTCCAGAAAGCCAGATCTAGTTCCCAAATAGAGTCTTCATCTCTGTTTATAACTTATTTTAGTGATGATCACATGGGGATGTGCTCTTAACCAATACATTTAGATGAGTATGTGTAGTAGTTATAATGCATGGAATTACGCATGAATTTAATATTATTTCCTAATTATCCAAAGTAACAATTGCCTTGTTATTGTCATTTTATTTACTATGAAGATTGTACCATGTAGGTATATATTGTTTCCCACAAGTCTAGAAGTATACATTATAAACTTACCTGGATCTGGATTGTGGGATCATCAAGGATTTTCTTCAGTTTTTTAATTGCCTTTTTTCCAGAAGTTAGTTCTGTTTCTGTGTCTTCAAATGTCACTAAGCGCACCATTTTTGCAGCAGCTTGATCACCTGCTTGAATTGTCACTTGTATTTTCTCAATTGGCGAGTCTGTATGGACTGACATTACATGGCAATTAATGTCACTGTTACTGTTTATTGTAATTAATAGCAGTAGAAGATAACAATAGCCCAGAACGTGCTAATTTCTGCTTTTATATTATATGTGGGAGATAAAGAAATATTTTTGCAGTTATTTTTGCATTTGATGAAAATGGCTATTTCTGGTATTTAGTAACTTTGATAGTGTGTCATGAAAATTGAACTTACATACATTTTCAACAGCACTGAGCATAATGCTGGATTCATTTCAAGTGAATAAAAAATGGCATAATCCAGTCAGCAGACCCAGGTCTCTGGAATATATTTATTGACCAGAGTTTATTAGTGGTGCCTTATTTGGCAACAGCTCTGATCAGGGATTTGTTATCATATCAGCCTTGAGAAATTAACATACATTTCTGTGTTTATATATTCATTGATTAGATATTGCATTTGCCTCTAGGCTCTTAAAGGATGATCCAGAATTTAGGCTGCTAGCCTGGGACTTGAGAAACCTTTGTTTAATATCGTTTTCTGCCAAAGATTTCCCGTATGATCATGGGTATTAATTTAGTCTTTTGGGGGTGTATTGTGAAAATACACATATTAAAGATTGTAAAGTGCTGAATTCTATGGTAAAGGGGGTCATGAACTGCCTATGGATAGAAAGACAAATATTTATTAATTTCTCTCAAGACAGTAGTATTTACCTGGTTTGAAGGAAACTTTAAAAGTATGATCCCCAACCATGTAATAGAGAGGAGCATTTCTGATAAATGCAGCATTTATACTTCTTCCTTCTGCGCAGACTTCAACTCCAAATGTACTTGCATTGAAACACATGGAACGAACAGATGGTACTTTCTGTTGGGATGACTGTCCAGCTGAATAGACTTTTTCTGTTGAAATGATTTCTGAAGAGAATCTACCCTATTTCATAACAAACACATGCCGATGTTAGAATCTGTGATACTGATAATAAAAATAATAGAATCAAATTATTAAGTCTCCTGTTTTAAGAACAGATTCCTGTATTTTATGAAGAGGTGATATAATGACTTGTTGAATTTTATGTAATCGCTGAAATTCTGGTAGGCTGACCCTGTTGTCAGCTGGCCAAACTGTCATCCCCAGTTTAGGATATCTATTTAGAATAGAAGGGGAATGGACATCAGGGTTTAAGACTAAAAAATGTAATTCCACCTAATAGCGCTAATTATTTTATTTTGCTTTTTTTGCTGAATGAGTCGAGCTGTGTTCACTGAATCCCAGTATTTCGATAAGCCTATAATTACTGTAGAGGTTCTAGACAAAAATAAATGTATAATAGAGAATTCTAGCCTACAAAAGACATTGAGCCAAATTGCGGAGCCATTACTCATTAAACCCTTATCAAGGCAAAAGTCCCACTAGGGACTATAGTCTTCATCAGCTAAGAAAGTCATAAAGATCTCCTAAGATGGCCAAAGTGGATTATATTAGAAAGTGCTTGCCCTAAGTACTGTGTATATGACAAACAATGGTTCCAGAGGACCCACTGAGGTAGAAACCAAATCTGTTCAATGAGATTTATTATTTCCCTGAGCAAGGAGGCTAACAGCTAAAGAAACAGAACTACAAGTTTCCACTAGCTGGGTTCATGGTGCCTCTTAATATTGTAAAAGGTTTACATTCAATTTTACTTTTTCAGAAATGAGTAAATACTTCACATTTTTGTGGATTGCCTTACAAGATTCCGGAGGCATACTCCACAAATAGAACTTTTAATGGTAGCTCTTTCTTTTGTTAGTAAATTCCTACTCTTTTGGGAATTGTTCAAGATGGGGGTCATTGTTTAGTTGCTGTTCATTTAGCCTCACTTCAGCAGTAAGGGCCAAATTCTGTGCTGCTATTGTCAGTGGATGCAGCAGAGAGGCACTTGTGAAGATTAGGATTGAGCTTGTTTCAGTGCCACAGCTCTACTTTATAGCAGCCTCTCCATGATTGTCTATGGATTTTTCTATAGCAGAGCACTATGGCTATGCCCCTTGTTACCTCTATCCCAACCATGAATGAATGGCCAGTATGCCCCTCTGGTAGGGACTGTGAGGGGGACAGGACAGTCCTGTGCATGCCATCCCATCTTGCTCTTACATTGGCGGGGGGATGGAGAGGGCTAGGATATTCTATATGACCATTGTGTCTCCTATATGTTACTAGAGTATCACAAAGATGTTGGAATAGGAAGCCCAAACTGAAAACTGTGTCCCAAAAATGCAATTATATTCAGCCATTTGACTTAACACAAAAACTGACATTCATCCCTGAATCAGAAATGCCCCATTCCACAGCATTACATTTCAATTCTACCTATTGAATAATCCAGCCACCTCATGGAACGTTTTATAACCTTCTGTTAACTTACTTTGAATTAAACAAGAAGGCTGCATGACAGTTACAATGCATTTAAAGGTTGTGGGCCTTTCCCAGAGGAAATTGCTAAAATTAATTATTCAGGACAATGTTATAGTTTCTAAAAACAATTCTGTTAGCCTGACACTCTGATTAAATTTCAGATTTTTGTTATAGCACCACTATTGGGTTATTTTTGCCCCAGGTTTGTACATGACTCATTTTGAAAAAAAATAACACCGGTCAGAAATCATTAATACAAATTCTCTTATGGATAAAGGAGATAATCTTATACTGATTAAAAAACAAAAGGAGTGTTCAAAATCCAATATATGTTACCCTTATTTTATCACTCTCGCCTGACGCAGAACCTGAATCGAAGGACAGCTTCATTATGTCAGGGACTGCCTGAGGTAAAAGAACTGGAGTCATCTTAGCTGCTGCTAAATCTTCAACATTTCGTGTAACAGCATATGTCTTAGACCTGTAGAATAAATATGACGGGTAATGTTGTATCGACAAGCACTTCTGAAGAATTATATCATGTGGCATGTACTTAGCAACAAACATCCTACCTTACAAATTACTTCACAGATTTTCACAGCAGTCATCCTGCTAGTGAGATTGTCAAGCTCTGTAAAAGCTGCACAGAAATGCAGACCAACATTTTCAAAGTTGGATGCAAAAATTTAGGCACTTCTATGCATACTTAGGCTCTTAAATATGTGGCTTGATTTTCTGAAATTCTGCACACTTGCCTGCAAGAATCATTGAAATCAATGGGATCTGTACAAGTAAGCACACTGAAAAATGGGGCCACTTAGTCTGGTACCTGGCTATGTATTTAATTGCTTAACTTTTGGCTGCCATATTTGACAATTATGGCCTTATTTTTAATTTTCAAAATTTTACATAGCCTAGAAAGGCTAATTTTTGGAATGCTTGTCTCTAAATTATTACTTTATCTTGAAAAACATTTAAAAAAAAAACCCCAGGAAAATAGGCCATGAAATGTAGATTCTTTTGTTACATATATTAAAAATGCCTTTGAAGAAAGGCATTGAGAGTACCTGAGTAAGACACCTGCAACTTGCTGCATTTTTGGTAGATCTGTTTTTCCCAGAGCAAGAAAGTTGAATATTCATATAGTAATATTCAGTACAGCGGTTCCTAAGCTGTGGTCGGTGAACTGCTGGTGGTCCAAGTGCACTTGAATAAGGTACTGTTAACGTGGGGTGAGATTTTGTATTGTACCTCTAAGAGCTCAGAATGAGAGGACGGCTGAGGTGGCTTTAAGCCCAGTTATGTCTTCTCCATCTTGAGCTGCTCTATGGCCTGGAGAATTCTTCCCCACCCAGATGTGGAGCTTCTAAAGTCCCTTTTTACCTCTCCAACCCTTTTCCTTGGTATAAGAAGGCCCGTGCAGAGATGAGGATCTTGGCTCTTGTGCTTGCTCTTTATTTCCAGCTCTGTTAATTGCATTAAAATACAACTAAAAATACCTTATATACTCTCCTAATGCTTCCTTTTCATGTCAGCAATTGCTGTAGCTACCACAGCGTTGTTATGGGACTGTGAATGAGAGGAGGTGGCCTGCCTGACCGCGAATGGGGAGATGGCCTATGAGATGATCTCTATTATAATGAGGTCCACACTGTGCACAAGTCTGAGAGCTCTCAATCTCCCCTATATGAAAGGTGAATTTGTATTCATTTGATGGTGCTCTCTTCCTCTTGAAGACTCTTGCCATGCTGCGTGCACTGTAAAGCACACAATTGCACTTCATGTGGAACACCGCAATAAAACACGTGTCTCCCAGGGGGGCTTTGTTTGCTTTTCCTGTTCTCCCATTTTAGATAAGGACATGACAGCAACGCTACATGCTGAGCATGAGTAGAACCTTGAAGAACAGAAATATTCTTCCTAACAAACTGAGTGGATAAAAGAAAATACAAATCAACATGCATTTCAGATGGCTCATCTGGGTAAGGGAGACAAAGAAAAAAGCAAATGGCTTTTATTTCAGTCCCATTCAATAATTTAAATGACCACCGAACAGCAGGCTGGGTCTCCAGGCACAAAGCTCTCCTATTCCTTTTTTCTTTTAGTATTATTTTTTTATGCCAATAGACTACTTCTGCCACCTAATGAAAGCGGAGGATCAATTCCTCCCTGTTGTGCTCAGAGAGCTGACAATGTAGCTGCATCAGAGGTGACACATGTCAATGTCTGCAGAATCACACGGCACAGTAAAAATAGGCTGCAAGAGCCAGCTCTGGCTCTTTAACAAGAAAAAAACAGTTACAAAGAGGCCTAAAGCTATGGTATGAAAGAATCTGTTCTCTGTGATCCCCACACAAGGGAGAAAATAAAAGGGAGATTTTCCAATACATGTATTAGTGTATTTCTTGGATAAGAGAAGAAGCTGTTCATATATTTGTGATACAATACCAGCCAAATTCTATGTGTATGTGTGCATGTGCACCCGTGTATGTCGGTAAATCAGTTGAACTGGGCCTCTTTATGTCAGCAGTGAGTATTATCCCAAGTACTTAGCAGAAACAAAAAACTACCTATGTATGACTCTTCATTATTTAAAATAAGGCTTTATTCATTTTAAAACAGGAAACGACCTACACCAATGTAGTATGCAAGTAATAACCCGATGTCCAAAATCTGATCACATATGCACCAATAAAAAGCCAAACAACCTTCATTGAAATCTACAGAATTATTCCTGATTAATACCAGCGAGAATAAATTTATAATCTGGCACAAAAATGTTACAAAAATAAAGTCTTGAACTGGTATGGCACTTCTCTCCCACACATCCACACTGTATCTCCCTAACAATTACATGTACCACGCACAGGCACACTTTTGTGCTCCTTTCTAGGAGAGTGAAATTATCTCATGTCACACAACATTCTGCAATTGTGTCATTAATCTTATTTATAAGAGGCTCCTGTGAAGCAATTTCTGCCAGGCCAACCTGCAATTTTTTAAAAACTGGGACACAAGCACCATTCAAGTGTAATGTATATATTTCAATAGCTTGTCATTATGAATGAGAGACACATTTTCAAAGTGTGTAGTGCATTCTCTGGCATCTCTCCATATATATACTTTAATCACAAGGCTCTGATTTTCCCTAAAGCTTATGTACATTTCTTTCTGTAAATGATATAGGGAAAATACGTTTTTAAGAGGCCATCTGTTGGCAAGCTGAATATAATACCAATAAATATGCAAAACTCAATAAGAGGGTGAAAAAGGTTTTTAAAATACCTAGGATTTGTATTGTTTTAGAAATTCAGTTTAGCTTTGATAGGATTGCATTGAAACAAAAGCTTTGTATTTTTCATGTAGTATTATTAGTGGGTAGCTGTGTTGAAAAGGGAGTCTGAGTCCTCATTGTGCTGTCCTGTCTTGAGCCTCTGTCTTTGTCATCGACACTTTAAATCAGTTCTTCAAAACTCAGTGATTTTTTACCTGGTTTTTATTTGCTACTGGAAACTGGTGTATCTCACCAGTCTCACAGATATGATGTCCCAGCCTAAATAATATTGATTTTTTAGGTTTTAATCACAATACCATCCTCACTGAAGTCTGATCGCTCTCAAAGCTAGCTCTCCCATGCAGCCAACTATCTTCCCACTATCTGTAATGTCACTGTAAGCTGGACCAGGTGTCCTTTTAAGGTCTCTTTCAGCTCTGTGTTTCTACAATTCCTAGGTAGCTCTCTGATTGTGACAAACATAAAGGCTCAGTCAAAGGGCCACATTGTAAAATACAGTTTCATTATGAAGGTTGCTCAAAAATGGCTCTACAAAGCAAATGCCTCCAACTTCACAGCTTCCCGGCAGAACCAGCTCACAGACATTTACCTCTCTTCCCCCCCCCCCCCCGTATCCCCCTTCTGTTCTGAAATTTTATTTGTCTTTTTCATATGTGTTCATTTATTTTAATTGTATCCTTTGGTATATATGGTTGTGACTATTTTCTTCCACTATTTGATCTGAGGAAGTGGGTCTGGCCCACGAAAGCTCATCATCTAATAAACCACCTTGTTAGTCTTTAAAGTGCTACATAGTCCTGTATTTTGTTTCAGCTACACCAGACTAACACGGCTACATTTCTATCACCAATCCCAGTGGTTTCTTTAACAGAAGATGCAAAGCTAACTAGGTAAACTGTGTTAAAGCATTTCCAAAACATTGACTCCAATAGATTTCTCATGCCTTAACAGGAAGCACTGAACTATTCAAAATATCATTCCAAACAAATCCATATTAAATTAAGCTTTCCTGCTGATTCTCCCCATATTGGCTTAATATTTTTCCTCTTACATTTAAGATTGTATTTACTTGTCCCAGAAGTGCCCTGGTGACCTGGTTCAATGTTTGGTTCTCTAGTCAATTCCCCTTATCTGCACCTTGTTTCACTCTGAGTGCATATGTCATTACTCATTTGTTTTGTAGCCTAGATTTGAAATGCTTGTATAAGCAGATAAAACTTAGCAAAGATGAGCAACGTTTTATCATCATCAATAAGAAAAACTGATGGCAATAAAATGTTGCTCATCTTTGCTAGAATTTATATCGTTAGTTTACATGCTTGATAAGGCATTATCTAATTATATCTGTCTAAGATGATTCCAAGTGTTATTTCACAAAGGGTATGTCTACACACAGTGTTATTTCAGAATAACTGACATTTTGAAATAACAAAATGCACGTCTACACAGCAAGCCTGTTATTTTGAAATAATTTCAAAATAATGAGCTTCTTACTCTGACTTCTGTAACTCTCATTTTACAAGGTGTAAGGGAAGTTGAAGGAAGAGTGTTCTATGAATCTATGATTCATTCAACTTCCTACTCTGTAGTCAGCACCAAAAGCTGAGTTAAGCTACGTTGACTTCAGCTATGCAATTGAAGCTGACGTAGCTGAAGTTGCGTATCTTAAGTCGACTTTTTCCCTGTTGTGTAGATGTGCCCTTGGTATGCTTCGATACATGAAAGAACTTGGGAGGTGAACAAGAGGATGTGGTTTGAATAGGAAGGGTGGGATTCCTGGGTTCTAATCACACAGTTTTAATGCTGGCTCACTTTCTGACCGGAGACAAGTCATTTAATATTTCTGTGACTCAGTTTCCTTTTCTGACAGACAAGGAAAATAAGTTTTACTTGCTATGCAGGAGTGTTGTACAGTAGTTAAAGTTTGTATAACAATTTGGAGCTCCAAATACATACTCATTATTATTATTATTATTATTACTACTACTACTACTACTACTACTATTAATTCCTTACTCTTTCCTTTTACATGTCCCACTCTGGGATCCAGTGAGAGCAGCTGGCATAAATATTCATTTCAAGCTCATTTCAGGAATGGTTGTGTGGTTCATTCAAGAAACAACAAACAACTCTGGGCTTGCACAAATAATTGATGCTCTGTCAACTGTGGAAGAAGCTAGTCCCCCTGTTTAAGTTTCCAACAATGCTTCTGGAGCACTGGAATCCCCAATGTCAATGTGGAGAAGCTAATTATGATCACCCTAGAGAGAGTGAAGGATTCATTGTTGGAGGAGGGTGTAATATAAAATGCCTAATAGGACAGTTTGCAACCATAAGCTGGAAGGGTGACTTTTAAGGGTGAGTAATAATCAGCCTCCTTGGCTGCTAAACTGAAGAAGCCTTTCAGAGCTTCCAGGAGACAGTTAGCATGAATGCTAACTTCAGATGGGTCAAACATTGAATTCGTTCATTGCTGCCATATTCCCTAGAACAGAAGCTTGTTAACATCTCTAGACATTGTAGATTTCTATTGTGGCTGGCAATTTTTGTATGTGATGACCTTGATTTTCTGTGTATTTTGTGTGTGAAGATTTCCCTAAGCATTACTCTCTTCCATCCTAACCCAGCCTCTCTTTGTGCTGGTATTTCTATCTATTTTTGCTTCTTTGGCATCTGGCTGCAACAGTTTTCCAGAGTGTTTTGCAGTTGCTCACAATGGTAGTAAATCAAGTAGATTAGGCTAGAAGATCAAATGCCTGCCCCAGGAAAACCTGATAAACACACAAGATATGCTGAATGCTGTACAATTTCAAAACACTGATTGTATGTGTGTGTGTTCATTTTGCTTAAACCTAACCTATACTTTAAAATGCAAACTTTTAAATTCATTTATATTGTGTAAAATGAACAAGTAGTCGTGTGGCAACTTAGGGTGCAGCTACACAGCACCCTTATCTCAAAATAAGCTACATAATTTGTGCTATGCAAATTGCATAGCTTATTTCAATGTTATTTCAAAATAAGGAGCTATTTTGAAACGTCCCTTAACCCTCGTACAATGAGGTTTACAGGGACGTTGGAATAGCGAGCCAGTTATATTTTGATATAATGGACTTGCTCTTAAGACATGGAATACCTATTTCGGGATACCAGAGATATCCCAAAATAGCTCCGCTGTGTAAATATAGCCTTAGGGTGGATCTACACAGCAGGGTTTAACTCAAAATAAGCTATGCAAATTAAGCAACATCAATTGTGTAGCTTATTTCAAAATAGGCTATTTTGAAATTGGGAGCATCTACACAGCACTTATTTTGAAATAGAGCACTCTTCCTCTGACTCCCCTTACTCCTCGTACAATGAGGGTTACAGGGGTTGGAGTAAGAAGTCCTTCAGCTTGACAGTATTTCAACATTATTTCAAAATAACTGCCTGCTGTGTACTAAGTTATTTCGAAATAATGTTGCTGTGTAGATGTCCCCTTAGGGTGTGTCTAGACTACAGTGTTTTTTCGGAGGAAAAAAAAAAGGCCTTTTTTGGAAAAAACTTCCCCTAAGTCTAGACTGCTGCTGTGTTCTTTCTAAATTAAATCGAAAGAATGCTGTGGTTTTTTCGACCGCGGTAAACCTCATTTTATGAGGAAGAATGCCTTTTTTTGAAAGTGCTCTTTCGAAAAAAGGCATTCTTGAATGCAAACATGGGTTTTTAGACAGAGAACATCCAGACTGCTCACTTTTTCAAAAGATGTGGTTGCAGTCTAGACGCCCTCTTTTGAAAGAGGCTTTTAGTCTAGACGTACCCTTAGAGACTAACAAAAATATATAGAATCATGAGCTTTCATGGGTAAAACCCACTCCATCAGATGAACTGGAGTGGAGTATATATGAATATAATATATATTTAAATGAATTAATGAATATAATTAAATGAATGTTATAAACAGTTTGGGCCTAAAAGTGGTTTAAAAGAGAAAAGCACGTGAAGACCATTGGAGAGAAGTGGTGTTCATTTAAGCATAATTTTTTATTCAATATATTCACTTTATTGACAAGTGAGTTATTCCAGACAGTGCCAGTGAGCCAAATTGTTTGCATGGGATGATTCCTAAAAAGGGAATGCATTCTATTTTTGAAATATTCCTTTCTGCATTGCCACATAGGAAGATAATATAATACCTTCCAAAGTATCACAACATGACTGATACAAATGGATATGAGAAAGTTTAGAAATCCCACTCATAAAACAGGTACTACTTACCTTACAGTAAGAACATCCATTTCTTGGCTGCAGGGTGGGATTTCCAATTTGAAATTCTTATCCTTAATATTCACAGTAGCTGCAACATTCACAGGGAGATTTAGATTTATTTTAGAATGTGCCTCCAATCCAACTTGGAACATGCGATTATTAGTTCCCATAACAAAGATCATATCCTTCACCATGCTGAAAAATTAGAACAAAATGGTAAAGTTGCATGCATGTAGTAAACAGCTGATAGATATTTACAACTGCACTGTGCATTTGGAGATATGAACATGGTATTTTGTACTAAGTGTTTACCTTACAGTCAGCTTTGATCGCACTTTAATATTGGCATTAAGTAAGTCGGGCAGTCTGAAATCGGAACTTGGTGCTGGTGAAATCTGTGCTTGAACTATTGAAAAGAAAGAGAAGAATATGAATAAGTGTGAAAAATGCCTTGCAGTGCTTCATACCATTTGATGTTCAGTTTGCCTTACCACTTCCTGAAACATGTGTGAAAGAAGCATGATACAAGCTTGTTTCCATTGCGAGTCCAATACACGTAGGCACAACGTGACGGATTTCTGAAGACAACAACGCTTTCGACCACTGGGTCCCTACACCACTTTGAAGATTATTTATGAGTTTCTTTATTGAGGGAAGTTTTTCCTCTGGTCCATACAATGCCTGCAATTATAGATTTTCTCTGTTTAAATAAGTTGAACTTGAATATCATAGTCCATGTCATAAATTATGCTCTAGGAGAAAGTCTGCCAGAGGTGATAATAACTACTGTTGATCAAAGTTTGAACTTATTGTACATGATCAGATCCTTACAGCAAAACATCTCATGAGTGTCAGGGAGAGGGGAGAAAGAGAGAGTGAAAAAAGAAACAATATTTTAAGCCTTTTGATCATGTGTCTGATGATGCTATCAAAGAGCTACCTGCAATGTTGTTTGCATGGAATTCTTATCAAGTTCACCAAAGAAGATTTCTTGTTCCAACATCTTCACATAGCCTGTTACAAGAGGTTTATCACTGGGCACTGCCTTCCAATCAGAGAGCTGTGTGGCAAGAGGAAGTTTGTCAGAATGTTCCTGGCATTGGTAGGATTAACCCCTCACTGCATTTTTTTTCTTGTGAACATACCGTTTTTAGAACTTCCCTCACATCAAATGCACTGTCAGAATCACTGTCAGGTGAGTGTCTTTTTGCCATCATCTCTTGCAGTCTTTCAGTTCTCAGTCCCAACTGTGTAAAGAAGTAAAACATACATGAAAAAAAAAGGAGGGATAAAAGGCCCGTGATAAAAATAGAAAAGTTGCCCATTTACCTCCAAGGGTTCAGCAATGTGTCCAACCAAATGGGTCCTGAATTTGGACAATACTGCTGTTGGGATTATGCTGCCAATATTATTCAGTGCCAGAAACTGGGCTGACATTCCCATCATAAGAGGATCTAAAGAGAAAGGAAAATATACAGCAAAACGCAAGCTCAGTTAGTTTTTAAAACCACAGAGTGCAGACAGTATCAATTTACTAATTGCATAATATGAGCAATACAGCATGACATGAGAGAGGCCAGAAATCCCAGTCATAAAACTGATGTCATAAAACTGTCATATACAGAATATTCTGCATATTTGAACTATTAATGGACAAAATTACAACTCCCCTGCTCGTTGCATAGCAATTAGGCCATTTTTTCAATTGCTTCTGCTATATCATTTACATCCGGTCAGATTCTGTAACATCAGCTTATGAGATGCATTTATGAGACATCATTCAGTATAACCTGGCAAAAGGGATCAGGAATTGAAACAGATTTCCCATCCTTTGCTAACAGTTCAGGGAAAGTGTTATCGATGTCCTATAAGGACAGATGGTGAGGTGTAGATGTGTCTCCCAAATTACTCTAAGGCAGTTAAATACATCCAGTAGTAAATGCTGCAACTCCTTACATTAAGAGGCACTAAGTACGCTGTAATTATTAACTATAAAGTAAATACAGAGCAATGCAATTTCTATGTATTTTCCAGTCTTTAGTATTATCATGCACAATGGGGCAGATCGTACGGTATAGTTAACCTGTACAGAACACCTCAGATGGACTTGCACTAAAATGGTTTAAAGCTCATCTTTGCTCTCCCTTGATCTTCATGCAGCTCTAGTGAAAACAGCTTCAAGGCTCCTCTAAGAAAACTTTAGGGGCTTTAAGAGCAACAAGACCAAAACCACATGTGAGAATCGCCATATCACAAAGGCATCCTTACCTTTCCCCCAGCTATGCTTCCTCTTCTCTGGTTACATTAGCTGCAGCTAATGTGAGTGGCTGAAGAAACTGTATGTTAGATCTCTGCACTGGATGATCATTCTTACTTTGGAATTACACTTCACATGCTGCTTAAACTGGTTTCAGGCTCAGACTATACCATCTATGTAGTACCTAAGTTGAATAAACTTTACTGAGAACCTATATTGCCCCAATCAGATACATTATATAACACAGGAATCTAATGGAAAAAGGACAGGTGGCAACTGACTATGCTAGCGGGATCTATAATTTTCATACAGTTCCCAATATAGCTGAGAGATGCCATTTTCATGTAAGATGATGCCATATTGAGTCACCTACTAGGGGGAGAACCTAAGGGATTTGAACACCAGTAGTGCAAGACTTCACCACTTGAGATAGCTCTATTAGCTAGTAGCATTATCCTTATATGAAACAGCCACTAACACAGGACATGACACTTAGGCAGTATGTTACAGGTGCATGTTGTCTACATTCTAGGCCATGAAGTCTTGTGGTTAATCCAAACATTGTATCTACTGACACTTAATAAGAAATTATGCTTGTAAATTATTAGGTGATTAACCAAAATGCTTTAATTTGAACAGAGAAAGGACATTTTCCATTGCTATGTGCTAGTAATTCATTCTTCTTGAGCATCAAATATTTTTAGTGTTCTGAAAAAATATTTATCAGTGGAAAATTGTGGTGGCACATTCATATGATGCATTGTAGCTATTATATCTGGAAAGATGTGGCAGTATCTAAATATATCTGACTAGATGATACATTTCATGGAAAAAAACAGTGCTAGGAAAATGCAGTATTAAGAAACCCTAAAATATTAATACATATATTTTAATTGATTCTGTAATAATTTTGAGGATATTTAGTGCCAGATCTTTTTTTCCCGAAAAACCTCTGTAGTGTAGACATAGCCACAGTGAATGTTATTAGAATCAGAATTTGCATCCCTAGGAAGCTGTGGTAACCAAATAATCTTTCTGTGTCTGGTATAATACTAGATGCTGCATTACTATTGTCATTATAATAATTCCTCTAGGATAAAGTCATTGAAATGTTTTTCACCGGTGACCTACTGCTGGTAAATCCATTCTGAAAGCTAGGCACTGGATTCTCCTCTAACTCCAATATAATATAGGAATAACTCTGTTTGGGGCAATTGAGTTACCTATATTTAAAATTAGCATGTGTGCGAAAAGAATAAGGCCTCCTGTCTCTGGAAGTAAAAACTTTACACACTAAATTCAGTGTCTCTCCAAACTCTTGGCACTTGTACTTATTGGATAAAGCTGTAGCATTTACTGTTTGACTGCAATTACTGGCTGCAACCAGGAAAAAATGAATCCATTCTCACAGAACACATTCACTTGCTACAGCCCCCCACTCTTTACACCCCACTTTGCTACATTGTGGCTGCTCACAAAAATATATTTTAAAGGGAAAAACAAGTTGTGGAAATGAATGTCTAAAACTAGAAACATACAACTGCATATTACTGGAAAATATGTATCCCCCTCACGGCATTTTAAAAGGTACAAAAGTTCATATAGCACATATTAGTGATTGTATTTCTTTAGGCTCGCTCTCTCTCCATCTCCAAGGTAGCAAGCATATGTATCATATATTACTGTGGGCACTGTAGTATGTACTATCCTTATGTTTATTGCAGAGCAGATTAAATGGTCATGAAAAATCCATGAAATAAAGGTAGAACGATAACAAGATGTATTATGTCTTTGTAAAAACAATAATAAATAAGTACATCTATATTTGGCATGGCAGGTTGAGAATATTTCAAGGACTTGTTTTTCCTTGATTTCTTACATAAGTGTCTTTAAATATCTTGATGAGTCACACAAGTGATGAAAACATCCATATGCAGAGGGATCATGTTTATAAATAGAATTCTCCTAGGGCTCTGCATGGGGGGAAATGAGTACACTTTACTGAGGCCCAGAGACCCTAGTGGCCCCATTCTAGGCTGCAAATTGTAGTGTGTATGTATGAGGGGGGGTCATTTTACAATTTTGTACTGGGCCCAAAAACATGTTTGGGCCCTTCTAGCTACATATGCCACATTTTTGAGGCTGTCATGGTCATTTGTATGGGGCAGCCACTTAAATAATCATTATTTTAAAAAATAACTTGCATGAAAATAGTTTGAATTTGGTTGAGCAATCATGTGGCTTCTTCTCAGGCCCTCTCTTCAGACAACTTGTCCATTCACTGCCTATGACCTGTGCATGAAACTCAGATTGACAGGAATGGGATATCAATAAGATCCCATGCATTGATCTACGATATTGTACAGAAAAATTAAGGGTAAGATGGTGCAAGCAAAACCTATGGATGTAAATCTGAGTTAGTTGCTCATTGGAAAAGGAAATGTTTGTGTCTGAATATTTTCAAAGCTGAATGCTTAAAGATGGATACCTATTTTCTGGCGTGTTGGACATTCACAGCTGCAATGGAATTTAGGGGGCATTGCGAAGGGGGCTTAGCACTTTTAGAAATCAGGCCACTTACATTCAGTTTTGGTGCCCCACTATGATTTGAGAAGTTGGCCTATGTCTTCATTGTTCCTAGCATCCATGTTGGGCTGCCAGCATAGAATGTACAATGTAAATCACTTTAAAAGAAAGATGCTTAAGATATGGCATTATGTCCCTGATGATAGAAAAATTTACAGGTACACTGTACAATTGATAAGCAGTCACGAATCTATGGATAGAACAAGACCCATTACCCTGTATAATTTTCCCTACTTTTAACATATGTGTATTTTATTGCAAAGTCTATAGGGGTATATCTACACTACCCTGCTAGTTCGAACTAGCGGGGGTAATGTAGTCATCCGCACTTGCAAATGAAGCCCAGGATTTGAATTTCCCGGGCTTCATTTGCATGAAGCCGGCTGGCACCATTTTTAAATGCCAGCAGTTCGAACCCCGTGCCACGCGGCTACACACGGCATGGAGTAGCTAGTTCGGATTAGGCTTCCTCGTGGAACGAGGTGTACAGCTAGTTCGGATTAGGAAGCCTAATCCGAACTAGCTACTCCATGCCGTGTGTAGCCGCGTGGCACGGGGTTCGAACTGCTGGCATTTAAAAATGGTGCCAGCCGGCTTCATGCAAATGAAGCCCGGGAAATTCAAATCCTGGGCTTCATTTGCAAGTGCGGATGACTACATTACCCCCGCTAGTTCGAACTAGCGGGGTAGTGTAGACATACCCTAGGTGATTAATATAGATGGAGAAATTTGAGCCTTACCTTTAAACATACTCATTCTGAAAACTCTGCTAAGTCGATAGTTAGATCTCTCAAATTTGGGGCTGAGTATTCTGATGGCCATTCTGCAGGCAGAAGCCCTGAAAGAGTAAGTGAATCGTACCATATTAGCATCTTCCCTGCAGTTTGGAGCAAAACAAGTTTTTCTTTTAGAGAAATAATGTATAGTGGGTGCCCTTACACGACTTGGAGATCTGGAGCTGCACTTCTGCTCAGAGTCCTCAGGGAAGTAAAAATGAAGCTTGCCACTTGCATGCTAGGTTCTCTTGACATAGCATTAGCTAAAGTCATCAAGATAGGAAGACCTGGTTTGGTTTGAAGCAGAACAAAGGCAGCAATCATTCGGACTTCGGGATCAATCTTGTGGTTTAGGAATATCTCCTGGGTAATGTCTTGCACCTGAAAATAGTAAATAAAATTTTAAGCTATTGTACATTTGAACATTTGCAATCAGGGGAGCCAACATCCTTGCCAGGCCCCTGCGCAAAGTGTGGAGGTGGTTCGGAGCTCCCAGAAGGGGCGGGGCTTCAAGCGGAAGGATGAGGGCTGTGCTATGGCACCCATAGGCAGCTCTCAGAACTGCCCTTATTACAGCAGCTGACGTAGCCAAAACCCCAGGCTCATTTGAATCATCGGGCCCCGGGGCATCTGCCAGTAGGCCTGTGTGCAACTATTTGTTTTTTTCCCACCCTTTACCACAATTGTAGTCCAAATCTTATGTTAGAAGCAAAACCCATGCTTTATTTTTTCCATTTAATTCATGAAAGTAATGTGGTAACAAAGTTCATAATTTTTAATTCAAAAGGGACCATTATGACCATCTAGTCTGACCTCAGAGGACCAAAGGATACTTTTCTCATGAAATCTAGAACTTCTGTTCTTTTAAAAAGCTAAAGTCTTAGCTTTGTCTAGCTTCAACTTCCAATGACTGGATCCCTCTATAGCATTGTCTGCTAGACTGAGCAGCTTTCTACTATCAGAAATCTCTCCCCCCACATCGATACTTACAGATTCTTCTCCAGCCACCTCAAGTTTACACATAAATTTAGCTGCACACTGTTATGTGTGACAAATATAGTTTGGTCTGTAAAATACTTAGCAACGTATACCCCCATGCTATGCAGCATAAGGGCTCAATCCAAAATATTTCAGTGGGCTTTGGATGAAGCGCTATCTGACTTGGGTGTTAATTCAATGTTGTGGATTAGCAGATGTTAAAATAAAGGTAGACTGCAAGGATGCAAATATTTCCAAACAGTACATGACTATTTCAAATTAAACAATGAAATGAAAGCCCACTTAGGTAGGACTGATTAGTGCAAATTTGACTGTGCAGTAAATCACAAACCCCAGTCACGGGCATTAAAATACTGCAGCATAGTTTTTCCAAGAAGTGCATAGTAAATGTAATGAAATAAATGCCTGTGCCACATGAAGAGTGTTGGGCTCAGGGGCAATTGTAGCCATACTACTGCTTTGAAACACCCTAGCAGGTTTTTACTTTCCTCTGAAGAAACCATGGCTCACCTCCCATATCCCTGCTTATACATCTTATGAAGCCTAAAAGCTGTTTTTCTTATTTTTTCTGCTAAAAACACACTCTGGAGTGGCTTATCTTGGAGCCAATATATAGGATTAAGACAACTTCTACAAAAAGTGGGTATAATAGAAGCCTAAATAAAATCCCAGTGTAATGCTGTGAATTAAGCTGATGTAAAAATTAATTAGTATCATCTCACTAATTTTCTGGTAAATAAAGAAAACAATATTCCTATCTGAGTGATTAAAAAAGGAACTTTGAAAATAAGTTAAACCTTAAAAGAATAAGGTTTCTGCTTTACAATAAGACTGTTTTCAGGTGAGGAGAGCATTAAACCCAGATTTGTGGAGTAAGAGATTATTTTGCTCATAATGTAATTCAAAGACAAAAGTCACATTCAATAAATGTTCCATTTATAGCTTAAACACACTCAAAAAGCCTATAAATTCATAATTAGGATTCAAATCTGCAATATCTATGAGATATCAATATCTATCTAAGATATGGTCCTGATTTATGATTAGTTGTGACACTTAGTCTATATTTAATATACATCTTTGGAAACTGCTGCTTCATGGGTTCTCCCTCACACCAATGTTGATGTTGCACTAAATGCACTTTGATCAGTAACTTATCTCTCATGTGTCTTTGGAAAATAAGATTTTAAAATGGAAAAAATGCTGACAGCCAACCACAGAATAATGAACGTATCCTTATACTAAGCTATTCTGTGTGTTCTGAAATACTGAATATGAATGTCAATAAGAATGTTACAAGGAATTGGAGGCTCTCGCTCATTAATATTGGATTAATTTAAAGAAAACCACCAGAAGTATGTATGAAATACCTCACATGTCTCACAATAAATTGAAAAAACATGTTGAGCTTATAGCATGTGCTCAAGAGGGATTCTTTGTTTCCTTACCCGTCGTGGGTCTCTCTTGGCCATGTTTCTCAGGGCCATCACTGCAGTAATTTGAACCCTGACTGAGAGATCAGAAGCACTAGGTGCATATCCTGGCATAAATTTCATCATGCGCTTTAGGGCAGCTGGATGTCCTAAATTCCCAAGAGTCTTCAGGGCCAGGACTATTTCATCTTCTTTGCCCTTGCTGGATGCTTCAGCTGCATAATCATATAGTGGCTGAAAAAATGAAAAAGGGGGTTTAAATTGCAATTTTGTTTTGTAGACATTCCCTGGGGATGCGGTTGTGCGGTTTTAGTTTGTTCAAATAACTTAATGAAAGTATGTTCAGGTACATTTAGTGCTCCTGGAAATTGCAGGAATTTTAGCTCTGAAGACTGAAGTTGTGAATTTGTTTTTGAAGCAAATATAGCCTAGACCCCCTAGCAATGCAGTTCCTCACCAATGGACCTTAAACATGATGGGTTAGAGGTATAAAGGCACAAATGGTAGGAAGGACCCAATTCTCATTGATTTTCAATGAGAGTCAGGAACCTGGCATTAGAGTATTTGGAAATCTTTTCTGACATGTTTAAGGACCTTCATTGATGCATAAAGACAGACCAGTCTTTGGACCCATTCTATCATTGGTCTTTTATATGAGATGGTTAATAAGGATTCCAGCCTCTGCCAGCTGGACTGGTAATTTTTTTAGCATGGACTTCTAGGGCAACCAGCAGACCATTTCATTCTGCTGCTTGTGAAACAAGCAAATTTTAACATTGTTTAGTCACTGGGCAGAATTTGTACTTGTGGTCTAAACAGCTGTCATTTTTAATGTGTGTCTAGAACTGACTTTTGCAAGGTAGATGACTCCTCTGACTGTATAAACAAAGGCCCCATGAAAAGAGTCAAAATATCATAGAATATCTTCAATACATAGAAGGTGCATTGACATAGCACCCTAAATTCAAAATAAGATATGCAATTTGTGCTATACAAATTGCATAGCTTATTTCGTGTCTTTGAAATAAGCTATTTCTACCCAGCACCAAATTTCAAAACAACATGCTATTTCGAACCATCCCTTAACCCTAGTGCAACGAGGTTTACAGGGATGGTGCAATAGTGCACCCATTATTTCTGAAAATATTTTGAAATAAAGGGCACATTTATAAGACTTGGGGTAGCTATTTTGGGATACCTTGGTATCCCGAAATATCTCCACTATGTAGACCTACCCAGAGTGGCCTAAAGAGCAACATTTTGCTTTTTAAGATACCGCATTTTGATCTATCAATCAAAAGATTGTACTAACAAGCAAATCCAAATTTAAAACATATCCTTTCTGTCTCTTCCTTTTGTCTCCCTTTCTCCCAATAATATTTGTCTTAAACATCCAGGGGACAGTGTAGCCTAGTGGAGGAAGACTGCTGCACTGAGTTTCAGGACAGCTGGGTTACACTCCTGCTCTATGCTTGGTTTGCTGGATGACCTTGTACAAGTCCCTTTAGCTCTCTGTTCTTCTGTTTGTTAAAGTGAAAAATGGGGAAAATGATACTTACCACTTTTGCAAAGCACTTTTAAGATCTATTGAGGAAAAGCCCTGTATAAGAGCCGGATAGTTTTGTTATTAGTGGGCAGTGTAGTCTATTTGTGTAAGTAGATGACTGGGAGTCAAGATTTCCAGGTTCTATTCTTAGCTCTACAACTGACTCACTGCATGACTTTAGGCAAGGAATTAATACTTGTACATCTTAATTTGTACATCTCTTAAATGGTTATATTTAAAAGTAGCATGCAAGTGTGTCATGAGACTTCAATATCAAACATTTCAAGATCCTCAGATAAAAGGTGTCATGAAATCATGAAGAATGAAATGGTTTGTCCTGCCAACCTTAATTATCTAAATCACAATTTTTCCATTAAAAAATAAAAGAAGTTCGGGTTTTGTACCTGGAGAGCTGACTCAGGGCAGGAGTCTGAAAGGGAGCAGTACTTGTGAAGCAATGATCCAAAGGTTAGATAGGTGATTTTGTGCAGTAAAGTACCTGAGCGTGGATGAATCTTTTTCAGGATGAGCTAGAGAGAAAACAATTGGGCATTATCACATAGCAAGAAATAATGTACTTTTTATTTTGCATATATGCATATTTTATATAAACCTGCAGGCAGGAAAAGGAAAATTCAACTGATATTTCCTGAAAGTCTGGCTGCTTAGTTGATATAGCTGTTACTGTATTTCACATAGTGACTACATGCTCTCTCTGAGGCTATGTCTACACTACACGTCTTTTTCATAAAAAGGTGTGCAAAATGCATTCCGCAATTTGAGTACCTTTTCCTGATTGTTTTTTTGGAAGAGGCTTTTCTAAAATGTGGCCCATCTACACAGGGCCAAATTTCAGAAAAACCTCTGCTTTTGGAAGAGCCTTCTTCCTCATGAAACAAGGTTTACAGGGCCTCCAAAAGAGCGCATCTGCTCTTCTGCAAAAAAGTGTCGAAAGAGCAGATGCGTTCCCTGGTACCAGTGGTATCCCGAAAAAACTCCGTGGTGTAGACATAGCCTGATTTTGATTTGGGTATTAAGTTCTTGTAATCCAAAGGGTGAGTTGAACTGTATTCATAAAATGGAGTGTTCTTTGTCATTTTATAATTGCGTGCTTTATAGGAAGAAAAAATGAAGACGGGAATGTTTAGCATGAAAGCATATGTTACCATCAGACTTGAATCCATCACTTTCTGTGCTACATGTGAACATACTAATAATTGGTCTGTGCTGGTCTGGACATACATAGAGGGCCAAGTTTTGCTCTTAGAGGCATGGCTCTCACTGAAACTAAAAGGAAATGAATAAATGCCTCTGAGAGCAGAATCTGACCCACAGAATATGTACAAAATTGTATAATAAGCCTGATTCTATTCTCTCTCACATACCAAGTTCCACACTGGCATAATTCCCTTGCCTCCATCAGAATTACTCTGATTTATAACAGTCCTGAGTAGGACAATCAGACCCAATATATTCTGATAAAGCAAAACATGTAGATCTTTTTGTTTAGTTGTCATAGTGTCCCTCAGTTACAGAGCCATTCTTGATCTGACTATAAAGTTAATTTGGATGAAAGAATTCCGGAAATCAAATTTGAAGCATTAAAACTACATCACTTAAGAATATTCCACTGTTTCATTCTGGCTTCATTTATGTCCCTTTGCTTCCTTCTGCATTTCTGACACAGTCAGGAAATAAACTCTTTTCAACCTCACTAGCAGATATAAAAGCTTTGTATTTTCAAAGCCTTTGCAATCTCGCCAAAGGAGTAAATACAAAGGATGCTAGAATTGGTGACGAAAGATTAGAGAGTGTGGAAAGCATCTTACCACAGCTTCATCTATCACTTCACGGGTTGGTGTACTTAGATGCAGGCCTATAAGCACTGCTTGAGCTGATTCCATGTCACTGAGCTCTTGCCTTTCAATTTTGTGCCTTAAGAACCTGATTGCCTCATGTTTGGAAACGGCAGGCATTATATCCAAAATCAAGCGCCTGCAATAGGAAAGAGTGATTATCCCCCAGATCTGCATCTGAACACATTCATTTCAGATATTCAATCATAGTTGAAAGAATTAAAGTTACTATTACCTGTATGCAGGCCGGCTAGAAAACTGTTTCCAAACTGACTCATAGATAACTTCTCCTGCAGCCCGGAAAAGCTGTACAAGCAGCAAGAATTTTGCTGGAGCATCCCCGGGAACCCGCTCGTGTGTGTGCTCTACCAGATAGCGCAGGTTTTCCACTATCTGCAAGATAATTAAAATGCACAGCAAGATCACATATATTCCCTTTCCTGTATGTGTTGGCACCCAATTACAGCAAAATATTTACTTCCGGCAGTTGATTTTACCTGACTCTCCAAGTTTTTGGTTTTGAATAACTGCATCGCAATTGGAAGCAATTCACTGCCAAAATGGAACCGAAGTGATCCACGTTTCTGGAAATCTACTGATGGGATTTCTGGGGCATGTTTCTGCATATTAGTCAGGATCAGCTTCTGGCTGCAGTGGGAAAACCCAGTTAAAGAACATAACAAGAAGCAGCATGACAAATAAAGAAATATTCTGCTCCTCATATAATTATGTATTTTTTACAAAAGTGTTTTGTTATCGAGTTGCAACTTTATTCACAAACATATTCACCGGAAACCAGAAAGAGGGTCTGATCCTGAGAGAACCTCAACTTCCAATAATCAGCTCTTCTCAGGATCAGATCTAGTCTTTAGTCCCCTTTCAGATGAAAGAATAAATTTTTTTAATCCCTGTAGGATTAAAGAAATACCTGGGGAAGGGAAACTGGGGCAGGATGTGTATGGGTGAGAAGGTGGGTGATTGATAAATAAGATTACAAGAAAAGTGTGTCTTGAAGTTCAAGTAAAAATAACTGACTTGAACCTTCATCCAAAATCATCACTGAATTTTGAGTCTTTCTAGAGGCTCCTGAGAGTTTTTACATACCTCTGCACTTTCTGATTTCAAATGGAAATGAAAAAAGTGAGATACTACAAAAAAATGTTACCGTCTTTTCTTGAATTATTACTGACCCACTGTAAGCAGAATGTCCTAGGGATTTCATAAGATGAAATATTCTCATGAGGTTTCTAGCCTGATTTCTCAAGTAAAGAGATTCAGATTCTTTGGAAAAACATCCAAACGTCTGGAAGCTTTTCAAACTGAGCCAAACCATCAACCGACATCATCAAGAAAATTTAATGAAAGGGTGTATTTGTAAACATTTCTTATCCTTGCCATATTTGTGGCTACAGTGATTTATCCTATCTGCCAATTGCATTTAAATATACTATTCAGGGCAATAAAATACTTTTAGGCATTTGTATTGAACATCTGTGAATATTTCAGTAAAAATAAGATTGCACTTAATAAACTCTAAAATTGACATCTCTATGTTGGAATCTTTTGAAATATTCCATGAACTGTAAGAATTTCATAACATCTTTGCAAAATATTATTGAAATACTCTACTGACAATCCAATAGGTGCTGAATACAGGGGTTTACAAAATCATTTGAGATTTTTCCTCTTCAGAAAAATTATACCATATTACTCAAAGGGAACTGGGTTCAGGAAGTATAATGTCAAATACACTCAGAGATATCTCGCCCTTCCAAGACACGCAAAATGTATTATATACCTTCAGCTCTGATGTATCAGGAAGAGACATATGTGCAGAAAAGAGAGGGGAAAATATTGTATTCAGCTATATAGGAAAATTAATATTAAAACTTGGTCTACACTTAATCTTATATCAACATATAAGGTTTAGAAGATAAAATAAAAAAAGAACAAGTTAAAAATCACCTAGAAAAGTTAGATGCCTGCAAGTCACCAGGGCCTGATGAAATGCATCCTAGAATACTCAAGGATCTGATAGAGGAGGTATCTGAGCCTCTAGCTATCATCTTTGGAAAATCATGGAAGACAGGAGAGATTCCAGAAGACTGGAAAAGGGCAACTATATTGCCCATTTATAAAAAGGGAAATAAGAACAACCCAGGAAACTACAGACCAGTTAGTTTATACTCTGTGCCAGAGAAGATAATGGAGCAATTAACTAAGGAAATCATCTGTAAACACTAGGGGTATGTCTACACTACTCTCCTAATTCGAACTACGAGGGTAATGTAGGCATACCGCACTTGCAAATGAAACCCGGGATTTGAATTTCCTGGGCTTCATTTGCATAAGCCGGGCGCCGCCATTTTTAAATCCCTGCTTGTTCGAACCCTGTGCCGCGCAGCTACACGCGGCACGGACTAGGTAGTTCGAACTAGGCTTCCTGTCCAAACTACCGTTACTCCTCGTGGAATGAGAACATGACCTGTTAAGGAAGGCTGAAAGAATTGGGTTTGTTTAGTTTAGAAAAGAAAAGACTGAGGGGGGGACATGATAGCCGTTTTCAGGTATCTAAAAGGGTGTCATAGGGTATGTCTACACTACCCCGCTAGTTCGAACTAGCGGGGGTAATGTAGTCATCAGCAGTTGCAAATGAAGCCCGGGATTTGAATTTCCCGGGCTTCATTTGCATGAAGCCGGCCGGTGCCATTTTTAAATGCCGGCTAGTTGGAACCCTGTGCCGTGCGGCTACACGTGGCACGGAGTAGCTAGTTCGGATTAGGCTTCTAACTAATCGAGGAGTACAGCAATTTTTGAATTAGGAAGCCTAATCCAAACTAGCTACTCCGTGCCGCGTGTAGCCGCGCGGCACGCGGTTCGAACTAGCAGGCATTTAAAAATGGCGCTGGCCAGCTTCATGCAAATGAAGCCCGGGAAATTCAAATCCTGGGCTTCATTTGCAACTGCGGATGACTACATTACCCCCGCTAGTTCGAACTAGCGGGGTAGTGTAGACATACCCATAAAGAGGAGGGAGAAAACTTGTTCATCTTGGCCTCTGAGGATAGAACGAGAAGCAATGGGTTTAAACTGCAGCAAGGGAGGTTTAGGGTGGACATTAGGAAAAAGTTCCTAACTGTCAGGGTAGTTAAACACTGGAATAAATTGCCCAGGGAGGTTGTGGAATCCCCATCTCTGGAGATATTTAAGAGTAGGTTAGATAAATGTGTATCAGGGATGGTCTAGACAGTATTTGGTCCTGCCATGGGGGCAGGGGACTGGACTTGATGACCTCTCAAGGTCCCTTCCAGTCCTAGTATTCTATGATTCTATAATTCATAGCTATGTCAGCTGGGAATGTGAAAAGAGAAATAAATCTAGTGATATGCCAACAAATCACCCTCATGCAAACGCACTCTTCTTTGTCATTAGCTAATGCTGTTTCAGGAGATGATACTGTGAGAACAGTATCGAAAGAACACCTCTGTCTGTTGGCAGACACTGAATCTGCATTGGGGACTAGGTTGGAATATGCTTTGTAATGTTGCCATAGCCTAAGGATTGGGTTAAATGGTAAAACTTCCCAAAGTTCAATGGGAGCAGTGAACAATTAATGGAGCAATGCTAGTTGATATAAGCTAGGATCTGGCTTGAGATGAAATAAATGCAAAGTAATAAAAAAACCCTCTTTTTCCTATTCTGTAATATGACGTCTCTGTATATAATGCTCATCACTAGAGCTGACAACAAAATAGTTTCTGTGGAAAATTTTTTGAAATTGAAAAAAATATTCATAAAAAAACTGACCCTTTTTTGGATTTCAGCTGAAAACTGGAAAGTTTAAATTAAATTTTCAGCCAAATATTTTCATGTTTGGGCCAAAATGTTTTTGACATAAATTCAAAATTTTCCATAAAGAGTAAACACTTTTCATGTAACATTTCATTGGCTAAAACCACAGTTACTTATCAAAAGCAGTTATGATGGAAAATTTTCAATCTGCCATATACATAACTGCATTGGCAACACATCAAATTTCAAACTACTATCCTGTTTTCCTGTGAACTATCCACATGGGTCTTTTTCAGTGACGGTTTTCCAGAGATCTTCCTTTCAGTGAGCCACTCTATGGCAGAGTATTTTATTACAAATACATTAGTTTGCATTTTTTTTTCAGATCAAATCACATTTTTCTTGGCTTTTGAGACATAAACCAAATAACCAAGAGAAATAAACTCATCAAACACTGCCAACTTGGGCTAGAAAAATGTGGGTAGTAAAGCACATGTTTCAGATTTATGACCAACAGTGAAGGATTTTTTTTTATTATTATCTGGTTGAAGTTTCATATAATGAAATATTTCCAATCAACATTTGGCAGGTGCAAAGTTCTCATTTCAGTTACAAAATCTGACTTGATTACTTAGATGCTGAATTAGTAAAGAGATATGTATTTTTGGATCATGAAGATGTACAGTACCTTGCTTCAGCTATAACATCCCCTCCAGTGACCTCATGGAATGGTGTGAACTGATGGATTTCTTGGACTTCGATTTGTTGAATTAAAGCATCCTCTCGGGTCGATTTGATTTTGTAATAATAAGTAGTGGTTGCCCGGGAATACTTATTTTTCTTCAGAATGAAAGATATTTAATTTAAAATCAGTGGATTCATAGATATTAGGCTCAGAAAACACCACGTATTGCATCCAATGTGACCCACTTGTTTGCAGGGCTACTCTCTATAATATTCCCATGATTGTCTTATGTGAACTCTACTTGCATATTTATATAATGGAGTTCAAGTCCATTGCTCATACTGCTAAGAATTTTAAGCATCAACTTTTCTTAATTTTAAGTAACGGAACATTATTTTGAGAGGGTAGAATATTATTCTGACTAAAGACAGCATAAGATACTGCACCCCTATTCTGAGGATATTATGTGATACAGAGGCTTTGCATTGGCCAGAACACAAGAATATCAAGCAGAGAGCAAATAGTGATAATTAGATATAACAATCCTAATTTGCCTTCCGAGCAAAGTAATATAAGTGAGGAACCAATACAGTTAAATGGTCCCCAAACCAGTGCAAGTGAGAGAAGAATCAGCCCCACAAGATGTTTAAACATAGATCCATCTTACTTACTTCTCTGCAGGCAGGGCATTGGCAAGTATATGCAGTACCAGTAACCATCTGAACTCTCTCATCACAACTGTTTAGGTCCTTGGATTTTGTCACATACATTTGATTTGCTTTCTTGTTTTCTTGAATCACATAGGTTGTATTGCAGACACCATCAATCCCAGCCTGCCAAAAATTAGAACTCATTAGAATTGCTAGATGCCTAACATGGAGCTCTACTATGCTCTGACTATATGCTTAAAAAATTTTATATGTGATAAAGGGGCCAAAACAGAGGTTCCACTGAAAGCACTGAAAATTCCCATTGACTTCCATGGGATAAAAATTTGGCCAGTGATAGGATTGTATTAATTTCCAATTAGGAACTATAGAATATGAGATATATTTTGGAAAAATTAATAAATGTGTTGAAATAATTTGATCAGTCAGAATTAAAGTTCAAAAGCAAGAGGTTTTAGAGCTGTGGCTGATACTTTGCCCTTATAAATCCCATTATACCTAATCTCCAGCTCATACATTCTGCTATTAGAGGCTTCAGAATAATGGATAATCTGACACACAATGTGAGCAGCAATAATTATACATTAGATTAAGAATAGTGGAGATTTAATTGTGGATTTTCTTGCATTTGAAGGTTTAACTCAGATGTTTAATACTACTATAAGATTGTGTATGTATAAAGCACATTGATTTTCTTCAGTCTGTCAACAGGACTTGTACTAATTTTGTACGAAAGGAGATAACTGAATGCATTTTTTTGGGGCGGGGAGTAGATTTCCTGACTTTTTATTGTCAATGGTAGTGTACAGTTGCTCCAGGGACAATCCCTGGAGCAAATGAATCCTACCATTAACATAAAAAAAAACAAGCAATCAACCATTTCTCCTATAGTAGCATAGGACCTAATCTTGCAGTCTTCAATTAAAACTCCCATTAATTAAGTGATCTGTTGCAAGTCATTCTAATTCTGCATAGCATAGATACCCCCAAGCTCTTATTTAACTCACTGGGAGAACATCTAGACTACAGCCCTTTGTCAACAAAGAGTCTAGATTACAGCCAGTTCTGTTGACAAAGCAAGCTGCTTTTTCAACAGAGAGTCTAGACGCTCTCTTTTGAAAAAGCACAGTGTGGATGCAATAGTGCCTTTTGTCAACAGAACTGTCGACAAAAGGCGTTATTCCTCGTAGTATGAAGTTTAATGCCGTCAACAAAACTTCCGCGTTTTGTCGACTTACTGTCGACAGAACTCGGCGGTAGTATAGATGCAGGTATAGTTTTCTTGACAAAAGTCCACTTTTGTCGACAAAATCCTGTAGTCTAGACACACCCTAGGAGCTTAGGAGGCTCCTAAGATACAGTATCACACTCTATGTATGTCTACACTGCAGAGTTTTTCTGGAACAACGGCTGTTTTTCTGGAAAAACTATACTAACGCCCACACTGGAATTCCAACAGTGGTAAATCTCTTTCTATGAGGAATGAAGCCTTCTTCCGAAAGAGCTCTTTTGGGAAAAGGCCTGTGTGGACAGGGAAGAGTGGGTTTCTTTCGAAAGAAGAGGCCTCTAGGAAAAAGCACAGGTGCCCTGTTGCCACTCCATCCATAGTAATCGCAAATTAAATGAGAGATAGCATCCAGTCATTGCTGTCAACAGTCATTGTGGGTGCTATCTTTCGAAAAAGCAGATCACTTTTTCAATGTGCTTTTGCTGTGTGGACGCTCTCTTTTGAAAGAAGTTTTTCCAAAAGATCTCTTCCAGAAAAGCTTCTTCTGAAAGAATCCTGCAGTTTAGACATCGCCTCTGAAGCTCAAATTCACCTTTGTATTGGGACCTGTCATGCCTATCTTCCTTTGTAAAGTACTTTGAGTGTTCCTTTATAAAGATGCTAATTTTTTAAATCAGTGAATGACTGAGTAAAACGAAAACTTGGAGAAGATTTCAGTAGCTAAACTGGCATAGACGTCATGCATAGAGTGGCAACAGAACTACCACATGTAACCAATTCATTTAGAAGTAATAAAGATGTGAAACTGGGCATTGCAAAATAATGCATATGTTACAGCTGCAATGTCTCAATATGATGCTGCAGGGGGAACAAAAATTGTGAAAAATAAGAGATCTGGAAGCTCAGTTCTTGACCTTACTCTGATCATATCAAGTATTTCAGTTTTCTTAAATTAAAGCGGTTTGGCCTACATTTGAAATAAAAATAATTTGGAAGAACAATAATATCAATAAAAGGAAAACCATGTAAATATATTTATGCAAAACAAAGTAAACTGCAATCTGTGTGCTGAATTTTAATGTGGGTGATTTTAAAAAGTATGAAAACTCATAAAACAGTGGAAATTCCAACAGAACATCAAGTACAGCTGTCAATGTTATTATAATAATACAACAGCATATGTACTATATTCCTTTTCAAATAGAAGCTAAAGGAGATTAAAGTATACATGATATCAAATTGCTATTATTTCTAGCTGAAATGTTAATAATAATGCTAAGGATTTAAGGCTATTTAAATGTATTGTTCACATTTTGATAGGCTAACATTATAGCTTTCTGAGTGGTTTCCTTTTGCTTGAGACAAAAATCATGTTTACTTGGTTTCTCATGTTGTTAATGCACTCCTGAAAACATTTATTAATTAGATTAAACAGCTATATATTTCTCATGACCATTAAGGCATAGATCTATCAGTGATGGTACAGAATAAATGAACAACTTCCCTCTGAGTTTAGATGTTGTTCACTAGGAAATATACCCTTAACACTGAATTCAGATAAATATGTTAGAAGAACAAGAAGTGTATGCTTATTCAAACTAGACCACAAACATAACTACCAAAACAAAGTGCTCACCTCCTGCAAGTTATATATGTTCTGTGACTTCTTCATGGTGAGTTCCAGCACATTGATAACTCCTCGATAGAAGTTAAGACCATCATCTGAGAGATTATCTGGAGCCATAAGATTTCCAACACGGCCACCACTGTATTCAAATTGGACGGGGCTTCTGAGTTGTGCTGAAAGAGCCTGGCTCATTTTTGGTGACCGTGTGAATGTTGCCATAGGCCAGATACCATTGTATTCTGCTGCTTCGAGTGAATGAATCTGCAAGAGAAGGGGAAATAGATTTTTCTTTTCTTCCTAGGATTTTAGGAAACAACTCTCAAGATAAAGCCATGATAGGGACTTGTGGATGTGAAAACTGGCTGAATGGGATGTTACCACACATCCCATACTTTGCCTAGATTCACAGATTATCTGTCTGGTCAAAAGGTTGGCCCGTGTACAAAAATGAGCTAGAGAAGAGCCACACGAAGCCATATTCTACTCCCAGAACTGTTGAAGACCTGCTATAATATGTGGGGAAAATAGGGTTCAATGAAGCAGCATTTAACCTAGTTGCCCTTGCTATGATCCCCCTAGCTGAAGTTACCAAGTACAGCCAAGGACCAAGAGCTAATAGCGACAAGGCTGCTGAGCTATTTTTAGAGTCTCAGTTAGTATGGGCTGGAGAGCAGAGTGGAGGAATTGTCCCTCCCGATAAATTTTTCGGGGTCAGAAGCATAGATAGCTGCAGATCTATCTTCTCTACTTCATATTCTAGCCCAGCTACAGTGCAAAACTCCTCCTCCACCTTCCAACATGCAGCCCTTTCAGTGTGCTTCTGCTGTTTTGTCTCTAGGACCATTTCAGTAGTTAGGCTCTCAACAGAGACTGCCAACATGGGCGAGAGTTAAGCTGGTGGTTTTGTGATGAAGATACGTGCTGAATGGGAATGAGTCTGAGACCATTAATTTTGATTGGAAGTGGATATGAACCAGTGGCCAGAAGTGAAAGGTACATTTCCTGTGCCATTCATGCCTTCAAAACCATGTGCTTTAAATTTAACAGCATAAAAATTAACTTCCCCTATAGCTGAAATGTCATGTCATGTTACAACTAAAGAGAGAAATTTCTTTATTAGCTTTCATTATATCCTATAGAAATATACATCAGCAGATAGCCACTTCAGTTGGAAAGTTCATGCACTTTTCAGGCACTGATTAGGACACAATCCCAAATTTTTCCTATATATAATTTAAATTTGCCAAGTGAAATCTTTAAAAAGTTGTTTTCTTCCATGCACACACAAGACTAAATGCAATCAATCCAGATCAATAAAGTGGTATGTTTCCATACATTCATTGGACACACACATACAGTAAAGGCCAAAATCATTTTCATATAATCAGAAGTTGTTAGTAATTACTCAGAAATTTTAATGTCAGCATGAAATGAGGGAATACAATATCAGTGTAGCACAACATGTCATTCCCCCACTGAAGTGAAAGAAACAGCCGGGAAAAAAAATACTTCTGCCAAATATTGAATGACATCCAGCTGCTATAATATGTTTATTTCTGTTTGTTTGCTAGTTGCAAAATCAGTTGATTAAATAATCTTAGGTTGTACAGTTTGGGAACAATTGAATTCATCCAATAATAAATTATTATGTATTTGAAATTACATTCTGTTGTCTCCCTGACCACAAAGCAGAAGAAATCCTTCAAGCCCAAGGTTGGCTTGAGCTGAGAATTACCTGGCAAAGTGCAAATAGAATATAGGGAACCGCATAAAAAAATAACAGCATCAGTTACATTCTGCCTGAGTAAGTAAAACATATGATGAAACTTAATTATTTTCCCAAAGTTTGAAAAAAAAAGTCATATAGGAAGATAATTTCAGCTTTCATATTGGATACATTTTCTTACCCTAATAAGACAAAGTTTTGGCTGAATACGAGTAATTTCCACTTTGCATTTTATTTTCATTCCAGCTCTTGCAAGTCCTCTGTCTGGAAGTCCACTGAAAAAATCAGTTTCATAATCATATGTATAAACTGTGTTTGGTTTGTAATCAGGTTCTGTAAAGAAATAATACCCAGTAAACATTATAGAGAATGTAATATATTTTGTTCCAAATAGCAAAGATCAATTTGTTCATTTTGATATTACTTCTGAAGCACATTAGCTGCTGTAAAACATAATGAAACATTCATATACCTTTCAAATTATATTTCAGTTGCACTAATTAGGATAATATCATTTGACAAAAAAAAAATACTTACGGTTAAGATGCTGACTCCCTGAAAGAGAAAAAATATTGAAATTAAGACAAAATTTTTACCTCAGTCTGTGCAGTACAAACAGCCTAATGATTTCCAGTTAATTCTGTTGATTTTTAAACACAGTTGTTTTATTATAAGATCAGAATATATCCAAACTATTCTGCTCTAAATCATGGAAAATTTGCTTTCAGGTATTCTTGTCCACTTATGCACCTCTGAAGTTTATATTTCTAAATGAACAACAATTAGTATCTTAAACCTTATTCAAAAAAGTCTCTGCTATCTAAATAGACAAGGTACTTACTTACCCACAAGGGTTAGAGTCAGGGATAGAATTAAGACCTTCATTATGAAGGATAAGGTAAAGGTGAATGTTCAGGGATCTCTTTTATACAGGCACAGTGTACCACATGATTATTTTGGAACTTCACTTTGATGAATAAGCATATTTCAGAATCAGTATTGATCAATCAAAAAACAAACATGTCTTGGAGTAGGAATGCTGTTAATGCAAATCTATTGGATAATTTGGACCAACTGTATCTTTTATTTTGAAATATGGAATCTATTTCTGATATTTCTTGTTTTTCACCCTGTTTTCCATTTCTCCACGCACATTTATACAATAATCCCAAAACTGGCAATACATATTCAGGCTTACTTTTAAAACAGTGGGGCCAGATTCACAGATGATGTTACTCAATATAGCTCCATTGTATTCAGTGAAGTTATGCTGATTTACACCTCCTTTGTGCCTATGTCAGAAAGGAAGATTTGTGTATGATTTAATCTTGCAGTGACTAACATTGCTGCATGTTGTTTTAGGTCAAAATCCTCCAGAGAAAATTATGAAAATGCAGAGCCCCATGGAAGTCCATGCGGCTCTATGACTGTACTTGGCTCCCCCTGAATAGTTCTCTTTGCACAAGTGAGGCCTTATTACAGACTTGTGTGACAGAATCCCCTCAGATTCTGTTACCAGTTATACAAGTGTCAATCCAGAATACATGGGCCATCCATTTAGATCAATGACATAACTCTAGGTTTACACCATAAAAATGAGAGGAAAATTCACCATTTTCATGGAAGCAAAAGCATATCACAGGGCTTGGAGGAATCTCCAGAGGTTGTGAAGTCCAGACCTGTCTGCTGAGGCAGAAACATATATCTGCAAAGTCAACAGACCCAGATCATCAGCAGGAGAGTTTGAACCTTATGGGGTAAAACTATGTATTTCTACTGCATGAGCTAAACTAAGCCTGTAGAGCAGACTTTACTCTCCATTTCTTAGTGGTCTCAGGGCCACTGTGTTACATATATTTATTGGGCAAGTGATCCTGTTTTGCTGTACAATGTCTTAAGAGGACACTGTAAGAAAAGGCAATGGGTAAATTTTTTTAAGAATGTTACATCTCACTGAATTTGAAAGCAATGGTCACTAAAGTGCTTTTGAAGATGTTCCCCAGTACCTCCAATTCTATAACTTTTTAATGCCCAACTTGTTGTAACAATGACATTTATTTTAATCTTCCATTGGAAAAAGTTCACAATGTGTTGCAAATCCAATTTCTCCCAAAACTAAGAAAACCTCAGTTATGCACTTGATATGTTTAAGTCTAGAGCTCTCTGCGTGGATACAAAATTTTGTATCCACATCTGTATCTGTATCGGCCAAAATAAGCTGCAGCTGTCTGCATTGACACCTGAGGATATAAAGAGTATAACTGCAAATTTGCAGGGGTCTAGATACAACATTTGTATTTGCATCCACATCTGCAAGAACAAGCTGCGGATAACTGCATCTGCATCCTTGAACATGGACACCCACAGATATAAGGTGGATATTTGCAGGGCTCTACTCACCTCTATTTTGAATTTAACCTTGTTTTAATGGCAAATGTTTTATGTAAATTACATAGCAAATAAAAAACATCATTTTAGAGTCTGGGTGCTAAAGTTGTTGTGTGGTGAGGGGAGGAGAACTTAAAATGTATGTCTAGTATTTATTTGAGAAAGAAAGCATTTCTGGGAAAGGTAAAAAAGTGCTTGCATGCAGGCAGCTAAAATACATCCTTAAGGGAAGAAAAATATTTCCTCTGATTGCTACTTCATTGAGAGTAAGAAAAATGAAAAATGGTGTGGCATTCCTAAGACTGATTCTGGGCCTAAAATCTGTTCTGTGAAGGCCCCGCTGAACAGTCCCCTCTCTACCATAATGATATTATTCATTGACTTGAGTAGTGCTACCTGAATGTAGGAATAACAGACTAGTGCTGTTCCAGAGGATCTGAGAAGCAGTCTTTGGTTGGAGTTCATGGAATAGTTAACTATATAGAATAACCTGATGCAGAGAGGGACATCTAACCCTTTAGAAATTACTAGCCTAAAAGAACATCTCCTTCTGCTTTTCCAAGTATCAACATCTTTCCCAACTCACATGTTCTGTCCACTTAGTATTCCCCCGTCAAAGATGAAATCTGCATAACGTGGGGAAAGAAAAAGAAACGTTGCACAGATCTCAACAGAATGCTATAAAAATGTATTAATGAGGTGGTTGTGACTCAAGCAGATCTTTGAGCCCAGGAGTTCTAATATCAAATGTATAAGCACGTACTCTCTCACTAACTTTCTTTTAAGAAATCCTCATTTAATTTCAATCTGATTCAACCTAATTCAGTTACTTCTAATGAGAAAAGTGTGAGACATTCACTGACTGTATAGTTTTCTTACTGCTTTGCCTTTGTTGATTTGGATGTTAAGTATACAATGACTGTTGAAAATATTTGATAAGATGCAATTCTATTTTTTGTGAAGGAAATGCTTACTTTTTCTGTAGCCCCATCATTTGCAGACTTTGAAAATGGCTATATGTATAGTGACAACAAAACAGTATCTGAGTGATAACAACTAGAATTCTGCTACTTCTGTTCCTGTTCTTTTGTTCTACTGTAATCAGAGATATAGCTTGATGGCTGCAGTAATATTGTGCTATCATGATGAACTGGCTGGGCTTGCAGAATACAAAGTGTTGAAACACTGTAAGTAGGACTATTAATCTGAGGCGATTACACAGCATTGGAATAACAGGCATTCAGATATTTTAATATGGCACTTGAAGATGTTTCTATTTTAACAATAGGTTTTATAGTTCAGGTAGTCTTGTTCTAGCCTGACAGAGCAACACTTGCATAACTTTAAGGATGGCCAAGCCTTAAAAGGACCAAAGTTTGTGATCAGCTTGAATGAGCACCAAAATTTTAGATGCTGAAAGTATATCTACACTGCATTCAGAAGGGATGGTTGCAGGCCCTGTAGACATATATGACATAGTCTGGTCCTGATAGGGCTCTGCATACACATTCAAGTGGCTGCCACCCATTCTGCTGAAGCATTGTTACTGTTATTCAAGCTGGGTTTGAATTAGGTAGTTCAAAGCTACCTCAGGTACATCTCATGTGTTGAATTCACACCTCCTGACTGTAGTAGAGAGATAACTGAATCTACATAGCTCTCCTCTGTCCCATTCACCATAGGTCCCACCTGAGTTTGTTTTCTTGTTTTTCAGGAAGAAAAGGGTACAGAAATTTGTTACATCTTACATTATTTTCAAGGAGTAGCACAGTGTACCAGTCCCCACCCCACACAAATTCACTGGCAGCTAAAAAGTCTCAGAGGGTTAGCTGTGTTAGTCTGTAACTGAAAAAAACTTTAAAAACAACAGCACCTTAGAGACTATCAAAAAGTGAGTTGTGTCCATGAAAGCTCATGATACCATCTATAGTTTTTGTTAGTCTCTAAAGTGCTGCAGAACTATTGGTAGCTGAAAGACAGCCCTAGAGATTTTCCACTATCTTTGAGCACTGGGCCCTAATCTAGCTTTTCCCCAAAACATGAGGTCAGAAGGAATTCACAAGCTATCACTTTAAGAAATCAGAATAAAAGGAAAACACAAAGGGTGCGTCTAGACTGGCAAGATTTTGCACAAAAGCAGCTGCTTTTGCGCAAAAACTTGCCAGCTGTCTACACTGGCCGCTTGAATGTGCGCAAGAGCACTGACTTTGTAATGTACAAAATCAGTGCTTCTTGCGCAAATACTTTCATGCTCCCGCTCAGGAAAAAGCCCTTTTGCACAAGAATACTTGCGCAAGAGGGCCAGTGTAGACAAGGAAGAACTGTTTTGCGCAAAAAAGCCCCGATGGCTAAAATGGCGATTGGGGCTTTCTTGCGCAAAATCGTGTCTAGACTGGCCATGGATACTTTTGTGCAAAAGCACTTTTTGTGCAAAAGCATCTGTGCCAATCTAGACACGCTTTTGCGGAAATACTTTTAATGGAAAAACTTTTCCGTTAAAAGTATTTCTGCAAAATCATGCCAGTTTAGATGCAGCCAAGTATTATACCCAGATGAAATACACCTCAAATAAATACAATTAGCTCCCCCCTACAATAACGAGCTAGTGGGTGCATACTTTCATGAAGGAATTGTCTGGCCACAGATTTCATTTGCAGACTTTAAAGGTATTGCTAAAATGCAAACAATAAATACAACATAATTTTTTAAATGATGGGAACATCTTACAAAAAAGCAAGTGAAAGAAGTTCGCAGTGCTACTATTCTATGCCATTTCCACAGCAACACTTGTAATAAGGACTACCATGTGGACTATTTCAACATGTGTTATAAAGGGCACAATGGCAGCATATACTTACAAGGGCTGCAGTATGATAAGGTAGGATGCTTTGAATTTACAGGGTACTAGCGCCATTAATGAAACATGAATATAGGCTAATTAACCCAATTAGAACTATTTCTTCCATGGTGTCATCGTCTTTCATAACATAGTCTATTCAGGTAACAGAGCCTGCTGCCGAAAGCCCCACACTCTCCTTATTCTGTGTTCGTGTTGTTAAATTATGGTGCACTGATGCCATTTTCATCCTGCCAATGTATTGCCTAACAACAAAGAAGAGATTAGCAAAACAACTCTCAAGCAATCACTGTAGGTTAAAATTGTTGTAATTGGGTGGCTAAGGCTTTTCTTTCCAATTTTATACAGCTTCTATAGTTGCAGAAGGGTTAAAATGACCAATGAATCTAACATGCAGTCACTGAGAAATGTATAAAAATATTAAATTGCCACTTTAACAATGTGGGTTACAAGACATATTTTGCACTCCCTCTGCTGGCTCTGGGACAGTGGATAACTAACAAGGAATGTATCCTAGGTTGGGCCAGACTGTCGGAGACTATTGTCCATAATGCACAAAGGAGACTTTACTACATCATCTTTATTTAAAAGAGAACAAAAGCCCTGACAATTCAATCCAATGTCCTAGAGATAAAGCAGCAAAGCCAATTTCCTATAATATTACCCCACTTTAACACTGGTCAGCACCACTGATTTCAGCAGTCATACCCGTGGAACCAGACACAGTACCATCACAATTACATCGATGGCAAAATGATTTATTATTGCTGTCTTTCTTTTGGCATATGCAAAAATTAAAGCAGGGAAGGTCTATCTAAAACCCTCAGTAGATCTGCTTGGAACATTTTCAGTTAAATGGCTTTTCACTGAAATATGCTGTTTTGCTGAAGCTAAAATCGTTCATGCAGAGATACCAGTTTTAATGATCTTTTCAACAGGAAAGCATCTGAGATCCATGGTAGACTCTTTCGTGATTTCTAGAGAGAGAAAGAGAAAGAGAGAACCCTGAATCAAAACTTGGCCTTTTTGAAATGGGTGTTTGAACACAATTCTTTGTCACAAAATTATTTGAAAGTTTTTGTTTTCATTCCAATAGGAAACAAAAATAAATTTCAAAATCCCAGATATTGTCCAGCCAGCTCTCATCTTCTGCTCTCCTGAACAAATGATACTTCAGCTCATAAGAACAAATGATACTCGTTATTGGCTCGCCCTGCAACAGGCAACAAAACTCCACCCCCACAGAAAACCTACCTTGAAACAAAATTGTATTTCGTTTTATTTTTGAGCTTCTACAATGGGATTAATGATAAAAAATTAAAATGTATTTTTGAAAAGAGGTTAATTATTAAATTAGCTGTAATTATGTGAATTATATATCTGCAGAAAGGGAAGGCACAGATTTATCATCGTCATCCTCATCCGTCAGGCTAATTACTTTACTTCAGCTCTTTTTTTTTTTTACCTGAGGTGGGAAGTCCTTGGATAGGGAAAATATCAGTCAACTTGATGTTAGAGTCAGTTCACATCCAAGGCTATGTCTAGACTGCAGGCTTCTTTCAAAAGAGGCTCTTTCGAAAGCATCTTTCGAAAGAGCCTCTTTCGAAAGAGAGCATCTAGACTGCACGGAGAAATTTCAAAAAAGCGGCTTGCTTTTTCGAAAGAAAGCATCCAGTGAGTCTGGATGCTCTCTTTTGAAGAAGCCCTATTTACATTGAAGAACGCCTTCTTTCGAAAGAGGAACTTTCGAAAGAAGGCGTTCTTCCTCGTGAAATGAGGTTTACCGCCATCGAAAGAAAAGCCGCCTTCTTTCGAATTAATTTCGAAAGAACGCGGCTTGAGTCTGGACGCAGGGGAAGTTTTTTCGAAAAAAGGCTACTTTTTTCGAAAAAACCCCTGAGTCTGGACACAGCCCAAGTGCTAGCAGATATCTGCTATAAGTTCACCTTGCCCTACTTCAGATTTCATGGTCAGGCAGCTCTTAATTTATGTGGCATTGGAATCCAGACACAACATCAACCAGTACTGCAATTTAGCCTTTGCATGAAAATATGACTTCACTTAAGAGGAAACAATCGCTGTATAAACTGGATACTCAAGAGTTAGAACCAGACTGTGTACCTAACTGCCAAACAAACATTGCTCATATATAATGTGCATGTATAGTGGTTGTGTTCCTGGTTCTGGTCACAGTGGAAAATAAATAAGGAAATAAATGCCAGTATAATATTTTATTCTGATAGACTTTGGATGGACAATATGTTGATGCTTTATTATGCTCTTTTACCACCATGACCCTCTGTAGCTAGATAGGTATAGGGTTGTGGAGATGTTTTGTCTACTTTAACAAGATCATCAGATGAGTACATGACAGAATGGCCATTTTTGTAACAACAAGGAGTTCTGTGGCACCATAAAGACTAAGGGTATGTCTACACTAATTTGAACTAACAGCCGTTAGTTCGAATTAACTTTGATAGGCTCTACACATGCAAACCGCTAGTTCAAACTTAATTCGAACTAGCAGAGCGCTTAATTCGAACAAGGTAAACCTCATTGTACGAGGACTAACGCCTAGTTCGAATTAAGTAGTTCGAATTAAGGGCTGTGTAGCCACTTAATTTGAACTAGTGGGAGGCTAGGCCTCCCCAGCTTGCCCTGGTGGCCACTCTGGGCACCACCAGGGAAACTCTTCTGCCCCCCTCCCGGTCCCAGAGCCCTTAAAGGGGCACGGTCTGGCTACGGTGCCCGTGCCAGGTGCAAGCCTGCCAGCACCCAGCCAGTAGACCCTGCACCTGGCATGGCATGAACCAGCCACCCGCTGCCACCCAGCCCTCTGCCTCTTCCCGGGACCAGGCTGGCGGCTCCCAGGACACTTCCCGGGGCCGCAAGAGGCGGGCGCCCGCCTGGTCTAGTGCAGAGATCATGGACCTCATCCATGACCTCCGCACTAGGCACAGGATAGCTGACAGCCTTGCCACCCAGGAGCAGGTTTGCATGAAAATCAAGGTGGTCCAGTGAGACCCCCGACCCTGAGCCCTGAGCTTAGAATGGCCGTACTGGGTCAGACCAAAGGTCCATCTAGCCCAGTAGCCTGTCTGCCAACAGTGGCCAATACTAGGGACCCTGGAGGGGATGGAACGAAGACAATGACCAAGCCATTTGTCTCGTGCCATCCATCTCCAGCCTTCCACAAACAGAGGCCAGGGACACCATTTCTACCCCCTGGCTAATAGCACTCCATGGACCCAACCTCCATGACTTTATCTAACTTCTCTTTAAACTCTGTTATAGTTCTAGCCTTCACAGCCTACTGCAGGAAGGAGTTCCACAGGTTGACTATTTGCTTTGTGAAGAAGAACTTTCTGTTATTAGTTTGAAGCCTGCTACCCATTCACTTCATCTGGTGTCCTCTAGTCCTTCTATTATGGGAACTAATGAAGAACTTTTCTTTATGCATCCTCTCCACACCACTCATGCTTTTATAGACCTCTATCATATCCCCCCTCAGTCTCCTCTTTTCTAAGCTGAAAAGTCCCAGTCTCTTTAGCCTCTCTTCATATGGGACCTGTTCCAAACCCCTGATCATTGTAGTTGCCCTCCCCTCTCCCACCCTCTCCCTTCCCCTCTCCCACCTCCTTTTCCCAGTCTCCCCAACTTTTGTTCAATAAAGAGAGTTTCTATTTTTGACCACACGTATCCTTTATTTTGTACATCAGGAAGGCGAGCTAGGGACGGGTAAGTGGAAGAAGGTGAGGGAGGAATGGGGTACGAGCCCCTGATGGGGAGGACTGGGGTGGCTCTGCAGGCTCCTCGGGGTGAAAACTCACCTGCAGCCCCCCGATTGACCTGCCCAGATGGCAGCCTGTGGCAAGTGCAGCGGGTTGATGGCCGAGTGCTGTTATGTGCCAAGTATGGCACTCAGGGCACTCCAAGCCAGGACTGCTTTGCAAGCGGGGAACCCCTGAGAACTGTCTGTCTGGGGTGGGGGTTGGGTCCCTTTAAGCACAGCCCTCGGGTAGCCTGAGACAGCAGCTCCATGCTCTAAGTCCTAATCTGATGCCCTGCTGGCACTGCTTCCTGCCATCCTTAACCTCGGTTCAGGGTCCACTCAATGTGGACATGCTAGTTCGAATTAGCAAAATGCTAATTCAACCTAGTTTTTAGGTTTAGATGCACTAATTCGAATTAGCTTAGTTCGAATTAACTAATTTGAATTAAGTTAGTTCGAATTAGTGCTGTAGTATAGACATACCCTAACAGATTTATTTGGGTATAAGCTTCTGTGGGCAAAGATCCATTTTGTCAGGTACATGGAGTGGGAATTACAGAGGTAGGTATAAACATACTAGCATATAAGAAGGAGTCCTGTGGCACCTTAAAGACAGGGAGTATGTCTACACAGCAAAGTTATTTTGAAATAACAGCCCTTATTTCAAAATAACTTTCCTAGCATCTACACAGCCAAACTGCTATTTTGAAATAGCAGCATAGCGCTTATTTTGAATTTGGTAAACCTCATTGTGTGAGGAATAATGCTAAATTCAAAATAGCTATTTAGAATTAAGTGCTGTGTAGACACTTATTTCGAAATAGGGGGGCCTCCAGCCTCCCCAGGGAGCCCTGGTAGCCACTCTAGCCTCAACCAAGGACATTCCACTCCCTCCCACCTCCCTGGAGCCCTTAAAGGTGTAGACTCTTGTCACAGTGCCTGTGCCAGCTCCAAGCCTGGCACCCCAGAGCCAGCAGTCACTGCCCCTGACCCAGTGGCCCCAAAACATGAGCCAGCAAGTCACTGACAGCGAGTCCTCCACCGCTCCCCAGGAGCAGTCTGCCAGCTCCCAGGAGCAGCCAGAGCCTGGAGAAGGCCAGTCCAGGGTGGAGATCATGGACCTTATTCAGGTTTGGGGGGGAGTGCCCCCAATGTCCATGATCTTCACACTAGATGGAGGAACGAAGCTGTCTATGGCAGGATAGCTGCCAGCCTGCCACCAAAGGCAACATTCGAACCCAGGAGCAGGATTGCCTGAAAATCAAGTTGGTCCAGCAAGACCCCCAGTCCTGAGCCCTAAGCTTCCCTTCCCCCTTCTTCCCCTTGCTTTCCCCTTCCAGCTCCCTCCTCCCAGGTTTCCCCCTCTCCTCTCCCACCCTCTCTTTTCCCCTCTCATGCTTCCTTTCCCCAGTCTCACCAGAGTTTCATTTCCTCCCCCCCAGTTTTGTTAAATAAAGAGAGTTTGTGTTCATGAAAATACGTGTATTTTATTTGACATCAGGAAGGGAGTTAGGGAGGGGTAAGTGGAAGGACGTGAGGGAGGAATGAGTCACAAGCCCCTAATAGGACCAGGGAGGTTCTTAGTGATCCTCAGGGTGGAAGCTCTCCCGCATGGCCTCCTGGATACTGACAGACCCCAGATGGACCTCCCGGATGACAGCCTACAGAAAGTGCAGCCAAGCTCTCAGCAATGCATCCAAGAGAAACACCAAAGTGCCCAGGGGCAGCTCTGGCTTCATGTTGGTGTCCTGAGTGAGGACAACCAGAGCACGCAGAGACAAAATGCTTTGCTGTCTCTCATGGAGGTAGACAAGCAAGCAGGGAAACCTGAGAACTGGCTGTCTGGGAGTGGGGAGATGTCCCTTTAAGCACAGACCTCAGATAGCCTCAGGCAGCAGCCCCACACAGTAAGTCCTGACCTGGTGCCCTGCCAGAACTGGTTCCGGCCAGCCTTACATGTGATTTAGCGTCCATTCAATGTGGACCTGTTATTTCAAAATAGCAAAATGTTATTTCAAAATGCATTTTGTGTGTAGATGCGTTAATTCGAAATAAGCTATTTCAAAATAACTATTTCGAAATAACACTGTAGTGTAGACATACCCTGAGCTACTTATAACCTTTCACTGAGAAGTGCTCTGCACCCTGCACATTTACTTTAATCTAGTAGTCAATGTAGAAGGGAGCTCAGGTTCCTCGATAATCTGCCACCTTCCTCAAGTTGCAGATTTTGACTCTCTCTTGTGCTCTCTGGGAGCACAAGTACTGAGACCCTTGCAGAAGTGCTTAAGAGGTCTCCATGCACCCCTCTCTCCTCCGTTATATCCCATGGAAGGCCACCCACAATCTGGCACTAGCCTTTAAGTTCGCCTAGGCAAAGAATTGATCTCACATGTTTTTGAAAAGCACCATGTACTTTATTACATGTGTTTATTACATTTATGTCGTGGTTCCACGTAAAATGTGCTAAGCATTTTCCAAATGCAGAGGAAACTATTGCCACTAGTCCAGAGAGCCTACAAAAAACAATAGTATTTTTCACGTATTGCAGACTTCTTTGTTTTATAGACCCAGAGTTTGATTCTCCCTTCAGCTATGCTGTAAAACCAGGGTAACAGAGTGGGGAATCAGGCTCATCCAGTTGCCATAAAATTGTAAGAACATTCCTGTATTATTGACAGCAAAAGAAATTTATGATAACAGGCTACAAGTTCAATATAAACTCTCTTAGGGGCAGAACATATGAAGAGCAGGATGCCTTCATTTCATAGAACTAGGTCACTGTGACATCAGGTCGTAGGCCAGATAAGATAAGCAGTTTGTAACTCCCAAGAAATAAACACTTTCTGCCAATGCAAATAATGGACATTGACTTTACCCTAAAAAAAAAAAAAGCAAAATCAACTATCATTATTTGATTAACGACTTTGACATTGGAAGATTCGGGGATGTAATCATACAAAAACATGAAAGCAATTCAGACTAACACAGTTTAGTTTTAAAACTAATCTAATGACTATTTCAGTAATGAATTAAATACCTTATATGTCATTAATTTGGAAAAACTTTGTTAAACTTTATAAAATGGATATTTCTGCTATATTTTAAGGATCATTATTCCTTCTTCTGGCATATATAATTTCACTTTAGACTATTAGATGGAGAAGTGATGTTTATATTGATTAATCAACTTAAACCCACCTGGACATGGTGGATAGCCCCAAAGCTTTGAATTGTAACTGAATGTGGATGGGCTGAATGCACAGGGTTGGTTCCAAGTTCTGAGATTCCCTGTAACATTTTGTGATATGACAAAAAGTGTACTACTTGTGAACCATTTGGGACAATTTTACTTTTGATTCTAATTCATGGACTCACCCAGGCTGAGATGATGAAATATGAATTGATTCTATGTTTGTAAGAAAAGGGTCTAAATAACCTTCACAGATTTGTGTGTTTTGGTATCAGGAATGAAATCCAGATCTACATTTCACAGTTGCCTCTGGCTGAAATTTTTCATATCTTGTGTCCAGGCCCTTTTACATTCCTCTTATACTGCAGGGCATTCTTTTTCATTACAGTGGATGCCACAGAACAATGTGAGGTACTTGTAGAAAAGATCTTCCTTTCTTACAGGACAGGAGTTCTTTTACATATCCAGCCTTGTACATTTCCCTGCCTGCAGTATGTTGTACACAAAATGCATATTTTTGCATGCAAATTGAGTGGTCTAGCCACTGGAATTGTATTTGAATGATCACATTCTATTTTATGCATATGTAAAAGTTAAGGACCAGACTCTGGCAGTCCCATCCATAAAGCTCAATGCCTGGAGTTATTTCTTTCACTTTAATGGGAGTGGATCAAACACCTACTGAGCAGTACTTTTCTCCATGAGTAGTTATTTTAATTTTCACAGGAATAAAATACTACTTTGTCTAATAGTGCTAACAACATCTGGCCCTAACTCACAAAGCATTTCAACACATTTTTACAGGTCCCTTAATGCTGGCCCTTATTTCAGCAGCCATCCAGTTTCTTAGTTTTTGGTACACAGTACCTGTGATGTGTAAATTCATTTCCTTTTTTTCATCTCTGGGGGAAGTACTAGTAGAATTACTCTTTTCTTGGCCTTTACAGAAAAATTACTAGGAAAGAAACTTCTGAATTGTTTTGTATCAGCTCTTGCACTGATCAATAAATAAAAATATTCATTCTTGAAAGCAAAGTGTGACATAATTACCAAACTAAACAATTCTGCATGGCCTATAGTGGAATAAAAGAAACACGGGGAGATGCCCTGCAAATACAAGATTTATATGCTTTATGATTCTTGCTTTTTCCTTCATGTTTAATAATAGTATCTACTATTTATTGTATGAATCAGTCTGAGCTACATTTCAGCTGGGATAACCTGGCAGCACTCCATCCAAGTCTATGAACTTATGCAGATTTACTGCAGCTGACTAACTAATTTTTCTAATCTCCCACTCAGGAAGCTCTTAATTATTATAATTTATTTTAATTAATTTTTTCCAGTAGGATCTATACCAATCACCTGTGATCTCTGTGAGTGGGAAATTAAAAATACTGCATGAAATTAGAAATACTGTGGTGTGTTGTGAACAAGACATGAAAAGTCATTCTTCTGCTCTACTCTGCACTTATTAGGCCTCAGTTGGAGTATTATGTCCAGTTCTGGGCACCACATTTCAAGAAAGATATGGAGAAAATGGAGAAGGTCCAGAGAAGAGCAACAAGAATGATTAAATGACTAGAGAAAATGAACTATGAAAGAAGACTGAAAGAATTGGGGTGGTTTAGTTTGGAAAAGAGAAGATTGTGAGGGGACATGATAGCGGTTTTCAGGTATGTAAAAGGGTGTCACAAGGAGGAGGGAGAAAAATTGTTCTTCTTGGCCTCTGAGGATAGAACAAGAAGCAATGGGCTTAAACTGCAGGAAGGGAGGTTTAGGTTGGACATTAGGAAAAAGTTCCTAACTGTTATGATTGTTAAACACTGGAATAAATTGTCTAGGGAGTTTGTGGGATCTCCATCTCTAGAGATATTTCAGAGTAAGTTAGATAAATGTCTATCAGGGATGATCTAGACAGTACTGGGTCCTGACAGTAGGGAAGGGGACTGGACTCAATGATCTCTCAAGGTCCTTTCCAGTCCTAGTATTCTATGATTCAATGAATCTCATGCATATACTCTAGACATCAAAACAAACAAACAAACAAACAAAAAAGAAGATGGAATACACAAAAAGCTTCAATATCTTCCATTACATTTTTGTTAGATTCTTAAGTTCTGTCCCAGAATCTTTGGACATTGTGACTTTAAAAACTAGAAATACAAGAAATAAAGGAAATCGGAAATTTGACATCTCACTCATTTAAAGCTAGATCCTGAATTTCTCACGTTTTATGATAAATTTACTCTGAGGTCTTCCACATTTTTACAAAGTCCTCATACCCAATAAAACCACTCACATTTACACTTTCTTTTGTAAAAACGTAAAACATGGAATTTTCCATCTCTACTCACTAGCTAAATATGCAGTACAGTTATCAAAAGTTGACATTGAATAAGAAATTATAAAGTCATCTTGGTATGGACACTGTTCTATTGCTCCTCTGAGCTATCTCATCACATGATTGTCTAATGATAATGCTGTTACCCATTGACTATTGGCACTGGGTTTGTCTTCAGTGACATGGAGATCAACGCTTTAGCAGTCGATCTTCTGGTGTTCGATTTATCAGGTGACTGCGGTGGGAGTGTTTCTCTTGTTGATTTCCCACTGTGGGGCTTACATTGATGTAAGGTACATCGACTCCAGCTACACAATTGTAGTAGCTGGAATTGAGTATCTTACATCCATTTTCTCTGCCAGTGCAGACTGTCCACTGTCTCACAACACTCTTAGGGTATGTCTACACTACCCCCCTAGTTCGAACTAGGAGGGTAATGTATGCATACCGCACTTGCTAATGAAGCCCGGGATTTGAATTTCCCGGGCTTCATTAGCATAAGCGGGGAGCCGCCATTTTTAAATCCCCGCTGCTTCGAACCCCGTGCAGCGCGGCTACACGGGGCTCGAACTAGGTAGTTCGGACTAGGGTGCCTATTCCGAACTACCGGTACACCTCGTTTCATGATAGCACATGCACCGTTACTTTGTTTATGTCTGGAGAAAGAGTAAAAATATGGTATGGTGATGAAGCATGGTAAAAATACTGATCTCAGACCACAGCTGGGAAAGCCAGACCAGGCACCCGGGAAACAAGAAAAAAGGAAAAACAAGCAAATAGGCTAACTGGTTAAGACTCACTAAATAGTCACTAGATAAAGCAAACCATTTTACCTGCAAGTTATGGCCAATGGACTCTAAAAATATAAAACTGTCCATATTGTCATTGAATGTGATTCAGCCTTAGACTCTAGATAATAGTTACTGGAGTAGCAGGTAGCAGGGGAAACTAGCATACTTGAAATGTAGAGTATATTGAAATTAACAATATTCCACAAATTTCTAAACATTCCAACACAAAGGAAAGATTTGGTGCTGATCTTGGACCTGTGCTGCTATCCCACCTTGGCCTCCAAAGATACAAAAAGCAGGGCTAGCTATTAACTAGAGGTTTCTGACAACCTCTTGAAGAGGCGGGAAATTAGTATACAGAAAGTCTGATTTTCAAAGAAACAAGATGGTGCTAAGGATCACCCATGAACCAAAAAGGAGGGACCACTTCTCTTAGGCATGATAAGGGAGGGGTCATGCCAGTGGTGTAGCAAGAAGGGCCCACTTGGGTGAACTCCGATTTCTGGTGGGTGGACAATGCTGGGAGGAGGTGTGGATGGAGCATAACAGCCTGAGGAGGGAATCTTGGACAGGGGACCTATGGATGCACCTGGAAAGTGGGATCTGTACACAGGACCTGGTCCTGTTCCAGTGCCTGCCAAGTGCTCCAGCCTGCAAGCGGGTGTTCCAGTGCAAGTTCTAGTCCTACTATTCCTGCATCCTGGCTGGATCACCAGGATGGAGCAGGGTAAACCCTCATGTCACAGGCCTTCTCCCTGGTTGGAATGCCAGGAGGCTGGCGAGGAGGACAAACACTGGGGCAGGAGGAGAGCTGTGGGATGCTGCAGGGACGTGCCTGGATGCAAAGTGGGTGGGCTGCAGCCCACTCATACCCACCTGTGGCTCTGCCCCTGGGTAGTACTAGTGTTGATTGAAAAATTATAGTTGTACATGGGGGCCAAGGAATAGACAGGGGAATTGTGTGGAGAGGTTTCTTAAAAGGTTTGTCTAATTTGGATAAAATTTAGATAAGCATCCCAACTTTTTAACCTTATTCAGCCTAAACACTGAACCTTTCTAGATTTGCCAGTCCCTGATTTTGAGGAGGTTAGCTGGAAATCACATACTATATGATGGTGATGGAGACAAGCCAGGTTGTCCAGTTGCCTGAGGGCAGGGACAAGCCACTCATAGAGCCCCAGGAAGGTGGCCTTCTGCATGTGGAAGTTCTGCAACCAATGCTGGTTGTCCCATTGCTGCAGGACGATGAGGTCCCACCAGTCCAAGCTTGTCTCCAACTGCCAGAAGTTCCACGGTGTCCCGGTGACTGAGGGGCATGCAGAGCAGCAGGAGTGCCAGGACCTGGGTGAACAGGGGCTGCGGTCCAGGCTGGTCCTCATCTTGCTGGCAGTTTGGAAGTACTGCCCCATGTGGCACAGCAGGAGGCCTGTGAGTCTGGCACTGCTTTGCAGCAGCTCTGGCTCCTTGTTGTGAGTCCTGTGGCATCCACACTGCATCCATTTTGTATCCTGTGAAGGGGGAGGCAATGGACAAGAGGTGTGCGAGATGCGGCCATAAAGCAGAGTCTCTGGAAGCATGCAACACAGCTTGCTTGACAAAGCATCCACAGGAAGTCTCTGCCTTCCTGGTGCCCTCCCCAAAGCTTCCAGGGGCTCTAAGTCTGAGGCAGGCTCCAATCAGTGCGGACACACTATTTCAAAATAATTCTGACTAATTTCATTGTTGACTAATTTCGTAGTGGGGGACACTACTTTGTTAATTTGGGCATTATGATGTCTATTTTAGTTATTTTTAAATAATTTCCTAGTGTAGACATGCCTCTAGAAAGAATGTAAGAAGGGTCAAGAGGTGGAAAAAAGTCAAGAGGTGGAAAAAAAGTGATCAAGTTCCAGCACCTATGTCACAGCCTGTGTTGTGACATGATGAGGCACGGGTTATCTCTGGTCTTCACGCTATGTTCCTTCTGCAGTTTGGTTTATTTGGCTTTGGGAACTGTACCTGGATTCTGACCACAAGTGAAGCAACAGGTGAAAACATAAAAAAGAATGTCTCTTCCCAGGGAAGTACCAAAAGAAAATGTCCCACAAAACATTTCCTTTGTCTCTTAAATAGGTTATTCCATGATCTTCCAGTCACTTCCAGTAGTTCTAGATTGTGCCAGGTAAGTATTTGTGTGATGAATGGGGTGGATTTTCTCTGTCCAGATAAACATGGAAAAAGATTAATTCATCCCTGAGCAGGGCAGGGGCAGGAGGAGCACAAGGTCTGTACCATCCTTTAGGATAATGCTATCATCTCTTGCTGGGGTACTCAGACCATTCCACTGATGAGGGAAAGAAGGTTTTTTCTCCTTCCCCACCCCCTTGGGCTGATGTGCCCTTCTTAACCCTCCTAATGGGAAAACATTGCTCCAAACTTCGAGTTCTGGCATTTTAATTTAACAAATTAAAAATGATTTGAATACAAAAATATTGATTTTTGTTTTTCATTAATTTCCACTTATTTTATTGGTATCTGAATAAAATACATGAACAGGCCACTGGAAACCTGCTACGCTTTTCACCTCCTTAACTCTTAGGTCCAAAATAGATTCTAAAAAGCACAAAGCAGCTACACAGCATGACACAGTGAGAGACTGTGCATGTGAGACAGTGTGAGAGAACAGACCGTGTGCATTAAAAAATAGTCCAAGGATCTGATTCCCTTGCTGTAGGATACAAGTAACTTCACTGGGAATAATTTATATCCTGTGGTGGGAGGATAGGTTTCCAAAGAGCATATATAGGGGGAGGGAAAAAAACCCAGAATGTTCTCTATATACAGCAAGTGGCTCACTTCTTATACATTAAAGTTGCTGTGTGCTTGCAAAGTACAAGAGGTAGCCACACTTAAAGCATACATGTGTAGGGCAGGTTAACGGGGAGCCATTTCATCCTACATTTCTTTATCTTTCTCGTGTCATTAGGCAAGAACTCTTCTGCAACAGTTATACCAATCTCATTACTCACCATGCAATCTTGGGGATGGCTTTCTATACAGCCTCTTCCCCCAACTGTTCATGATCAAGAAGGACAAAGTTCACAGTTTCCTCTTTCCCCAATTTTAATAAAAGCTTGTGATAAGTAATGAACATTCATTTCTATGAGTACATTGAACAGCATCTATGTGATGGTTACGGGAGAGCTTCATAGTCCTTTTACATTCTATAGTATAGAAGTGAGCCTTTGGGGCACCTCAAAAAAAAAAAGTTTTAAAACACTTGATTTCATTCAGGGAAGAATCAAAGAGTTTCAGGAGGAGAAATTGTCTTTGCACACATAAAAATGAAGGGTCTTTTAGCTAGATGACAGCAAATCTGCGTTCTCTAATCCCGCAGGGGTTCTTTTAATAAGTCTCTGAAAAGTTCCATTTGACGAGTTAAACCTTCATTTTTTTTCATACTTATTATAGCCAAGGAGGTGCTAACCTAGTACAATGGGCAAGGGGGAGTTAACACATTACAATACACCACACAGAGTTAGTACAATACTGGGCAATAAGGGATCTTAGTACAATGAGTGAAAGAGGCAGTGTCTGCAACACAAAAAATTGTATTTTAGAACAGAATGCTTTAGGCTGAGTATCGGTTATTTTATAGCTACCAGTACAAACAAATGAAATTAGTTCAATTTCTAATATATAAAGGAGAATGTTTGTACAGCCGGTCCCTGAGTTGCGAACGGTCGAGTTACGACCGTTTGCATTTACGACCAAAGTTCCCATAGAGCGGTCATATAAGCGGTCCCCGAGTTATGAATGCGACCTGCGCTTACGAACAGCGCGGTCGCTATGTAACTCAATGGGGTCCGAGTTACGAACAGATTGAGTTACAGCCAAGTGTTTGATCTGTAACCTGTTGGTAACTCGGGGAGAGGCTGTATGTTTGTGCTCTGATAACTTGGACACTATAAGAGCTACTGCAACCAAACTTTGCATGGGATAACCTTACATCCAGGAGAAGGTTTTAAGGTACTTTTGGAACTAATCGGGCCTGAGCTCAAGCTGTAAAAATCACCCTAGGCTCCATGCCCACTGCCCGTGGCCCCCAGCATCATCCGGGACTCGCTCCCTCCCGCCCGCGAGGTTACATAAGCGACCCTCTTTCCCTCCCCTCCTGTGCTGGCATGTAGTGCCTCGACCCCCACGTGCACAACGGCTCGCCCTGCTCCCCCCATGGTACTTGCAGCCCCGGACAGGAGCTGTGGCGCCCCTCCCGCGTGTAACCTCCCATTCCACCCGGCGTCACACCCTTCTCCCCCTCCAGGGATGAGGTGCACCAACATTTTAATCCCTATAGAAATCAGTGCAACTTTTCTACCATTCAAAAAAAAGATAACGGACTACTGCTTTTATATATTTTGTTCGTCCGGTTTCCCAAGCAACGCCGGGTAACTCCAGCTAGTATTTAAATATTTCCCTAGTTTTTTAAACCAAATGCCTGATTCATAGGTTCATAGGCCTGAAAGGACCATTATCATTATCCAGAATAACACAGGCCAGAGATTTTACCCATTGATTTCTGTACCAAATTAGAGTTTGACAAATTTTTTTGGACAAAAGGTTTATTCAGTAAAAATGCTGTTTAGATTTATATATACATGGAAATGGCCCCAGAAAAAATCTAGTATTTCAACTTCTCTTTTCAAAATGATGTTTTGTTCTGAAAGTATAAAGACTTATTTAAAAAAGGTTAGAAAACCCCTAAAAATGAACAAAAACCCTCAAAAAAATCAGTTTTTGTTATATTAAATATATTATTTGATCTAACATAAAATTTCATTGATGTTTTGGAGAGAAAAAAATACTCTCTTGTGTGGATCTAAAATTAAAAGTTTGTCCAGTTTTTCAGTTTAGCTACGTATTTACTCTGCCTTTAATTCAACAAATTGGAGTTATAGAGATGAAGTTAATATAGGAATTAATTTGTCCCAATAAATCAGATACCATAGAGATGAAAACCAAATGAACACTTAGCCAGACAGATTAATAGCTAGATGTAGATGCGAATACAGCAATATTGTTGCGGGTCGTATCTGACTCTATCTGAATGCAAGTTACATAAATTAAAGTCACTTCATCTGTAATCAGTTTTTTTCACAAGCAAAGCAAGGGTCCAATGTTTCCCTGATTATCTCCTGGCCCATCAATTCTCTTGCTTCCATTCATATTCTCTTCCCATTTCATGCCTAACTCTCACAGAATAAGCTGGACACATCAGCCATAAATTAGTGAAGAAAGAAAGAAAGAAAGAAAGAAAGAAAGAAAGAAAGAAAGAAAGAAAGAAAGTATTGCCATCTGTCGCTTCATTGTAAGGCTCAATCTGGGCACAGTCTTCTCAAAAGAAATTCACAACATGCACTATGTAAATTTTCATAGGTATTCAGCAAACTAAATTCTGCAAATGTATGTGACCTACTTTATTTCAGACTATTTAACACCTAACAGTATCCCTGCTGCCAATCAAAATGACAACTTCAAATGTTATATATGCCCTTGATCTGAGAAGAACTGAGCTGTTGATGGATGACTTGAATAAGACTCATGAAAGGCAAAGGAGAAAATGAGATGTGTAAGAACGAGATTTTACAGCACTGTTGCACAGATGCATTTGCTGGGGAAAAAGAACTGTGCATTCTGTTGACATGTGGCCAGAATGAGACATAAGAGTTAGTGTGGGAATGGTGCCTCTGAGCATAAATTCATCATACGGAGTTACAATTTAAGATCATTTTATTATTCATATTAAGGGCAGCTGAGAATCCAGGTAATGCCATTTCTGAATGATTACAAAAAATCCTAATAGCAAAGCTTCATACAAAATGCTGAGGTGCTGAGAAATAACTGTCAGCTAGCATAATGTACGATGCACACTAATTTTATGGATGCAGATGCAAAGAGAAGAGAACCCAAATGCTTTTGGAGTTAGCTAATGCTGTGATCTCAGTACTGTTTAAAGAGGTCTGATGACAGGATGTGATTTCAATGGCTTTGTATCAAAGAAAGTGGGCCTTGTTTTCTAGTATATGCAAGTTGCTTAGTGGCATGTAAGCATGAATTTAGTAGCTAGAACTCATTGAAAAAAATGCAAAATATAGTTTGAGACTTGGGGTCAGCATTTATCAGTGGATATGTATTAATGTATAGGGAAGTGAGGAAGTATTTCTGGATCTCTTTTGACACCTCTGTTGCGATTGAGGAAGAGGAATGCTAGATTTGTTGTTGAGGTTCTGGCCAGAGACTGAGGAGAACAAGGACTGAAAGATCTAGTGATGAAGGCTGCAAGGATCAGTTCCTGGTCCATTGACTGCCATGTAGGTTTACCATTGGCTTCAATGGAACCACAGCTTGGTCCTTTGAGTTGTGTTTTTTTTATTCAGTGTTTTGGATGGAGAAGATACAGGTCAATCTATGGCCTGTACTCAGATATTACTGTCTCCAGTCTATGGACTATATGCAATATTCTTACCCCTCACTTGACAGTCTTTAGGGTGTTATGTGATGTGGAGAAAGATGATGATTAGTTTACTCTGTCCAGAATTTACATATGAAGGTGGAAAGTACAGTAGTCCCCATCTTTATTTGTAAGGAGGAAGGTAACTTGACATTCATTTTACATGCTTTCTAGTAAATCTCTCAACTCTTTATATCTCAGAATGCTTTAAAAAATCTAAAAAATACAGGTTTGCAAAAGTATAGAACAAAAGAGCAACTTTTCCAGCTTCTTATCCATTAATAAATGTTACCTATATGTGGCAGCTCAATCTTTCTCTTAGTTAACAGTTGTCAAACACTGTCTAGTGTGCTTAATCATATCATTTTTCAAATATAAAACAGGACTAATTGGTGTCTAATCTGAAAACAATTCTCACAGTTTAAGCCTTCTATCTCTCTTTTGGGAGAATACTTGTGTGTTTTTAAACAGGAGTCGATTGCCTGGGAGTGAATTATTTTATTCTTCTGCATTAACAGTTCATGAACGATGCCAATAGCTGCAACATGATCTTCTTTTCCCTGTCTCACCCATAACCTCTGCTGAGTCCTGGAGGGTAAACTTATGCCACATCAATCAACGGTCTTCATGGTTTGTAATACAGACATGTGAATTGTGGCTTACACTATGTTCTCTCTGGATTTGTGGGAGTTGGGGCTGTGCAGAAATGAATTAAGAACTACAAAATTTTCCACCATCCTGCTGTTTATATGATTTGTGAATTACATTGCTAAAAAGAAAAAGGAATTATGGGCTTTCAAAGTGTGGGCAGAGATGGTACTGGCCTATTGGAACCTCTCAGATAACACATACTTAAAAAGTGAATGGGGGGCCCGTGGAGCTGCTGTGGGCCCTAAGCAATTGCTTTATTTGCTTATTTCTAGAACTGGTGCTGGCCAGGTGACAGGGAGTCACCACAAGTATGGCCATTCCCTGTTGCCCATTGATAGGTGTAAGTGGGTTGCCTGCAGGGAGGGGTGGCTCCCCCTGGTGGTCAGTGGGCAGCCACCCTGGACCACTATGTTTTCCACTGTCAGTTGGGGAATTAGCAGAGGCTGCGAGGCTGTGAGTAGGTCGTCCGATTGGGCAAGTGGCAACCCAGCATTTAGACCCGACTGCAGTCTAGGGCAAGTAGCAAATAGACAGTTCACAGGCCCGGCCTCAGTTCAGGGTGGGCAACAAATAAGCAATTCTTAAACCTGGCCTCAGTTCATGGTAAGCAACACCAGTTTCAGCGCCTGGCCTCGGTTCGGGGCGGGCAGCAATTAAGCAAAGAGTTCAAACCCTGGCCCTAGTTCAGGGCATGGCAGCTGGCAAACAAACAGCAAAGATTTCAGAACCAAGCCCTGGTTCAGGGCATGGCAGCAGTGGGTGTCAGCTGCAACTCAGGTATAGCCAAGGGTGGAGTCTGCCACCTGAGAAAGGGGTGACGGGGGGATGCGGGCCCACCTACACCACTGCTTCCCAGCCTAGGGCCCTGGTCCCAGCAGAGCAGTCTGCTGCTGCGTCAGTGGGGATCCGTTCTGTCTAAGCTAACAAAGTGTCATCTTTCCCTGGGCTACTTCCAAACTCCCTTAAGGCTGTACCTGCGTTCCGGGAGAGTCTTCAGGGCTCCAGTGTGTTGGCAGCTTGGGCCAGGCAGGAAGTCCATCTGGAGCAGCAGGCCCAGTGGCCCAGGCCAGTTCTCTGCTTCTGCAGGGTCTTGCTCCTCCAGGGATTTCAGACCTCCTTGGCAGGCCTTTTGTCTCCCTGGCCCCACCTCCTGATTGATAGTCAGTGCTTCGTTAGGTTCAGCCGTCGCCCATCAAGGCTCGGGGAAAGATGGCTCACCCTCATGGTCAATGGCCGGCCACTCCGATCCACTACAATTGGGATATCCTAGAAAAGCCAGAAGGACAGTATGGGGAATCTTCCTAGTATTGGAAAATTTCAGAATTGCTGGATTAGAAAGTGAAAGAGCAGTTGAAGGGGTCAAATTTTCAAACCAGACCCTGGATAAAGTTGCACCAAGGAATTTGCACAGTTCATTTCTGTACATGAAGAAAGGGCATTAAATTACGTACACATGCACCCCACTGGGTAAACAAACCTGATTGGGAAAAAAACCCCAACCAAAAGCAAGATTATATGCAGACAAAAATTGTATGCTCAGATTGGAAGGTATAAATTTAGGCCTTGATCTTGACCTGAAGTATGTACTGCAGGTTGCTGACAGGAGACGGAGCAAAGGGGGAATGTTGAGTCAAAGAGGCCCAGAGCTCCTGGCAATGGCCGTTATATTGGGACTTGTGACACCAAGAGCCCCTGGCCCTTTAAATCACTGCCAGAGTGCCACGTAGTGCACACCAGAGTCCTATGTGGCATGCTCCAGATGGCACTGAGGGTTTGGGTGTAGGTGGTGCTGAGGGTTCACGTGAAATGAGGAGTAATGGTAGTTCGAACTAGGAAGCCTAGTTCGAACTACCTAGTTCGTGCCCCGTGTAGCCGCGCTGCACGGGGTTCGAACCAGCGGGGTTTTAAAAATGGCGGCTCCCGGCTTATGCAAATGAAGCCCGGGAAATTCAAATCCCGGGCTTCATTTGCAAGTGCAGTATGCCTACATTACCCTCCTAGTTCGAACTAGGAGGGTAGTGTAGACATACCCTTTGACTATAAGGTGCTACAGGACTCCTTGTTACTTTTACAGATCCAGACTAACATGGCTACCCCTCTGATACGATACACATATTGCGGGACTCTTAGGTTTCCTATATACATAATAAGTCTGTTCAACAGACAATTTTTCCCAGTTCTGTTTCATGATTGTCTTTCGTATGGATACTTGAATGGTTAGCAACAGTGGGGTAAACACTGTGATTTAGAAAAAATAATCTTTTTTATGCCTTTCATTAAAAATAACATTGTTGATAACCAGAGTATCTGTAATAAGACTTGACAAACAAAAGGTAACTTTGGTTACCAGAAAAAAAGAATGAAGAGGCAAACAAGTGAAGCTAGTTTTAACAAAAGCCACTCTGGTCTTTGATATGAAACATTTGATCTCTCTGGGGAGGGAGGAGATTCAATCTATCAAAAACATGTTTTGTAAGCTAGCAAGTTATATATCTGAAAATACAAAATCTGAGTCGACTCCTCTTACAAATGATCTTGGGAGAAGAAGAGCATGAAGACAGAGTAGCTATAAACAAAGGACAAAATGAAAGCACTGGCAGAACTGTAGGGCATATGGATAAAGAGGTAGGAAGATCATCAAAAGGGAGTAGGAGAAAAAATATCTGTCAATGGAATGGGTAAGCCAGGGTAAAGGGTAGACAGCCTCAAAAACTAAAGCCAACTTTCTTGAACATCTTAGCTCTTAATGTTGCAGAGCATGATCCTGTTTTTGCTTTTCTATTCATAGCCCTCATCCTCTATTCATGTATATTCTGATTTTACATTTAGTTTTTTCTCTTTCTACTTATATTGTCTTCTGTTTCTATTACAATAATTAGAGAGCTTGTACAATAAGAAGAAAACTAGTTCCGCTCAGGCCTAGAGTATGTCTAGAGTGTATGTGCTTAGAAGCCTTTTCCCTATCATCATGATTAAAGGACATTCAGGTGTATTCTGTATTCTAACATAGTTCAATCACATTTTAATTAAATTCTTATTGTTTAATAAGTTATAGTGGTGCTAAAGATCACAACAGAGATCAGAGTCCCTCTTGCCCCTGATGTCTTAGGCAGAGTACAAACGTATAGGTAGATATAGTCCCTGAGTTTGAGAACATAAAGCAGCGGTTCCAAACCTTTTCCAGATGGGGACCCATTTTGAGAATTCAGGAAGACTTGGTGACCCAAGGCAATTAAAAAATGGGGGTGGCTGGAGGTGTGGGGGAGGGGGAAGGAGCAGTGCTATAACTAGCTAATTTTGTGCCTCAGGCAAGAATATAAAATTGTGCCCCCTCCTGTTTATATATTCATAGTAGTTATTTCACAGAAAAACTTAGAATACATTAATAAAATAATAACACTACATTTATTTGAGTTGTGGTGGGGGTAAGACACTCATCCGCAAACCGCTCCCCCTCAGCTTAAACCCCACACTCAGAAGCTGAAGGAGTCACACCCAGGGGCTGGAGGGGCTGGGAGTCTCACAGTCAGGGGTCTGTGGGCACACTCACTCAGGAACCTGAGAGTCACACTCAGGGGCTGGAGGGGCTGGGAGTCACACTTGGAGTCACACTCAGGGGCTGGGAGTCAGGGCCTGGGAGGCACACTCTGGGCTTGGGAGTCTCACACACGGGTGTTATAAAAATATTAGAATCATAATACACATTACTGAAAAAAACAAGAAAAATGTAGTATTTTACCAAACAGTTTCACCTGAACTTAAATTAATGGGATGGTTGAGCTTGTGTTTGCTTTGCTAACTGTTGTATCCTTGGAATTGTTATGGCACCACCCAGCATAGTCCCAGCCTCTCCCCCCAGGCTCCCAAACACAGTCCCAGCCACTACCCCAACCCCCCCCTCCCCCCGAGGAAGCCAGCTAGGACTCTGCCCTGGCTGGCCAATGTCAGCCATGGGAACCCTGGCCGAGGCAGCTGGAAACCTCTCAACTGGACACCCGGACACCTGGCCCTCCACCCCCAACCTACCTGAGCTGGGTGCTGCTTCTTCTCTGCGTTCCCTGGCATTCTAACTTCTTTCCCCCAATGTCCAGGGATATTTTCTTACTTCAGTGGTCACCAACCAGTAAATCGGGATCTACTGGTAGATCTTGGAGCCTCTGACAGGTGATCCCGACTGGTTTGGCCAAGAGGCTGTCAGGTGCCGGTATGTCAGCTGCCCCTCCCCCCCGCTGAGCACCTCCTGCCCTTTGCCTGACAGCTTCCCCCCACCCCCTGGGAGTCTCCTGCTTGTGGTACAGATCAGGAAAGAGGGGTGATGATGTCAGAGTGCCCCTTCTTCCACCCTGTATTCTATCTCCACAGAACAGGAGAAGGGGGACAACAGGGCCTGGGATGGAAGGAGTTTGCTGGATGCTTTTGGGAATGGTGCAGGGCCAGGGCAGAGTGAGCCTGCCTTAGCCCCACAGCACCATCACCCAAGAGTCACCTGTGGTAAGCAGTGTCCATTTGGAGCCAGCTCCGAACCCCTGCTCCAGTCATGTATCCCCCTCTACACCCCCAACTCCCTGCCCCAGGCTCAGCTCAGAGCTCCCTCACATGCCAAATCCCTTAGCCCAAGACTAGAGCCTATGACCCAGCCCTCTGCCCCTGCCTGGTGAAAGGGAGGGAGAATGGGAGTATGCAGGGGCAGGGCCTCAGAGAAGGGGCACAAAGGAGGCAGGGCGAGGGTATTTGGGTTTAAGGTATATCCTCCTGGATTGCACTTAAATTCAAAAAGCCATCTTCTACTTAAAAAGGCTGGATACCCCTGCCTTATTCTGCGGTGAGTCACTGAAATGGTATTCAATTCAATTGATTGGTTTAAGTGCCTGAAGGTTGTTAAACCAATTAAGCTGAGAACCACTTCAGGTGAATGGCTCTTTAAGACTAAGCCAGCTGTGGAGCTGACCAGCCAGAGACCTTTTCAAATGTGTGAATGGCTCCTTAAGAGCACCACCTGGGGAGACACTTGGCGACCCTTTTGAAATGTAATGGCTACCCGTATTTGGGTTGCAACCCATAGGTTGGGAAACCCTGACACAGAGTATCTAAGGGTGCATCTACACAGCAGGGCCTAACTCGAAATAAGTTATGCAAATTGAGCTACATCAATTGCGTGGCTTATTTCAAAACAGCTTATTTCTAAATTGGGAGTGTCTACACAGCACTTATTTTGAAATAGAGCACTCTTCCTTCCACTTCCTTTACTCCTCATATAATGAGGGTTACAGGAGAGGGAGTAAGAAGTCCTCCAGCTTGACAGTATTTCAACATTATTTTGAAATAACTGCCTGCTGTGTAGTTGCGGACTAAGTTGTTTCAAAATAACGCTAGTTATTTCAAAATAATATGGCTCTGTAGACATACCCTAAGGCTACGTCTACACTGACGGCTTCTTGCGCAAGAACATCTTGTGCAAGGGTTCTTGGGCAAGAAGTCTTGCACAAGAAAATGTCCACACTGACATGTGCGAACTGTGCTTTTGCGCAAGAGCATCCATGGCAGTGTGGACACTCTCTTGCGCAAGAAAGCTCTGATGGCCATTTTAGCCATAGCGGTTTCTTGTGCAAGAAATCCCTGCCGAGCCTCCGCACTACCCTCTTGCACAAGAGCTGCTGCACAAGAGGGCTTACACCTGTTAAAAAAGAGCTTAGCTCTTATGCAAGAAGCCCTCTCTTACTGCGCCTTACTGTAAATTTCTTTGCGCAAGAGCAGGCGGGCAGTGTGGGCGCTCTACGGATTCTTGCGCAAGAATGGCAGTACTGCACAAGAAGCCGCGAGTGTAGACATAGCTCCCATGTTCAAGATAGACTCACATTGAAAGGGAGCTGGGAAACAGCTACACAGGAATTAAGAGACTTGCCTAGATTAACAAAGAAGGTCAGATTGCTTACATCTCAGTCCAATGTCTCTTCTGAAAGACATTCTACAGCACATATTATATCAATTTTCCATGCTAACTCACTTTGCTCACATCACTTTGTTATCCTAGAGCCCACAAAATCATTCTGCATATTGGAGTCAGCAAGGCAAACTTCTCCACACTAGCACATCAGTTGCTAGGACTGATCATTTCGTCTCAGGACAGGACTATTCTTCTTGTTTTCATGATGGCACATGAATTAACTTCAGGTCACTGTGGTCTCAGTGACCCACTGGTCTAATGTTCTGTGGCATGACCCCCTTCTATCTATGGTACCCTGGGCTGAAATCCTGCTGCAAGTTCTGGAACAGTTGTTAATGGTTTGCAAAATCCAGTTGTGATATTGCTGAAGTCAGTTTCCAATGTATTTTAAGTTGAGTATACACATTTTGCATTTTTTCATGTACTTGTGCTATGAATAGATCAAATGGTAAGATACACATAATGCTTGATTCATGTTGAAGGATTTAAATGCCACCTGGAATGCATAGCCAGCTTGAAAGGAACCCTTGCCACATCACATTCCATGTGCATCACTTGAAGAAAACTCCCTTTGTCTACACAGTCCCGGCACAGAGATACCACAAAGGCAATCGAAACAACAAGATTCTTGTTTCAAGATTTCTGTGGCATGAAATTACACATGAACATGCAAGGAAGTGTACATCCGAACTGTGCCCATATCAGTACTAAACTGTGCCAAAAATATTACTGTGGGCCAAAGAATTATTAAGTATATGATGGGAGAGTTCTATTAGATTCTATGTTTACTTTCAGGGCAACCATACATTTCCAGTCTACATTACTTAGTTTAAGGGAAAAGGGGTTTTCAAAGATGAAGAGTTATTTTTAGCCACACAGCTTTCAGTAATTTCAAATCTCAGTGTGGGTGCACACATCACCTTTGTAACAGATTACATCTGAACTGAACACAAAATGGTAGCTGCCTCCAGCAGACAACATAAACCTAGATGCTGGTACACAGAAACAAAATCATATATGCTGCAGCAGGGGGGTGGGATAGTAAGTCTTTTCTAGCATTGATTTATATGATTGTATGAAAACAATGGTTAAGGGCTGTTTGCATATTGATTTGTGTGTATAGATCCCATGAGCATTAATAGGAGTTTGTGTATCAAATAAAGAATACACTTTATGCTGGCGCAGATATTGGAGAGTGCTTCAGTTTTAATGGCAGAAAGCTGTTTGGTCTGGTGTCCTGGGTTATTTCAAAATGCACATTCTCTTTAGCTTTTTTGTGGTCGCTGTTTATACCTTCAGCTCTTATTCTCCTTGAACAGCTTTGCACAGTTATAAAAGTAAACTATTTAAATATGACTCAAATGAGTAAACAAACCCTTACCCTGCAATTGTTCTAGGCACAGCGAAAAAGCAAACAATTATTTTGACAGGTAGACAGGAGACAGGTCAGAGTGGTCTGCTGAAAGTTTGCTTTCGACAGAGGTCAGCAATGTAAAGCTTTTTGTATTGCACGATGACCCACCAGCATTCATGGATACAGACTTCATTCCCAGACAAAATGTTTGATTTCTCATATGCAGTTGTTGGTGTGTCCGTATTTTTTCAATGGTCTTTTTGTGTGATAAAAGCACACATATGTTTCTGAATCATGCTGAAAAATCATCACCAGTATGAAAATCATGCTTAAAATAAATCCTTACTCATTTTTTATGTGGTTTCAATTTGGATAATTAAACAGGCAAAACATGTTCACTTTGTATTCATAAGCTTCAGGGGATAGCAGAGTTAGTCTGTAAAGAAAAAAAACAACAAATGGTCTGGTAGCACTTTATAGACTAACAAAACATGTAGATGATATCATCTACATGTTTTGTTAGTCTATAAAGTGCTACCAGACCATTTTTTTTTAATATTCATAGTCAGTTTCATTTTCTGCTTCTCATTGTTGCACTTGCAGCTACAGAACTGCAGCTCTGCCAACCTCAAGCCTTCAGAAATCACATCTAATTCTCCACAAAATCACACAGTTGGCTTAAAAATAACCCACTTCGGCTTCTTTTTTATTTGTCTTCTGGTATTTGAGGCTTTCATGGGCACTTGAAAATCATGTGGCCAAGGAGTTTATTTTTTTTAAATGAACACTGAGATTTTTCTGCATTCACATGGTTCCAGCAGCCTTAAACAGTTCACCAAATATCATAAGAGTTGGCAATACTGAAACTTCAGGGGAATATTGGAATGTCAACAAAATAGTTTTCATTCAAAATATTGTGTGGGATGAGCCAAAGTCGCTGAAAAATTAGTTTTGTCCCTGTGTTCTGGTCCCTGTACAAAGAATGGTATCTTGGTCCTGTTACTATAGAACCCCTTCCTGCACAGACTGGTCACTTGCAAGAGCCACTGAGCAGCTGAGCCAGTGAAACTGACAGAGTGAGCAAGAATGAGAATGAGTGGAGACAAAACAGCAGCAGCTACAGAGGAGATAAAACAAAATAGAAATTAAAACATCCCTGCCCAAAAAGGGAGGAAATGGAGCAATCATAACAGGGGGATTATAATTATAAATGGTGCTGGCTGGAGAGCTGATAGGGTGAGCCTCCTGACTCAGCACCTTCTCCAGTGCAAGGCTGCTCAATGCCCACAGAGAAGGGTTAGATACACACAGAGCTCCCTCCATACACAGTTCTTGAAGACTTGTTCTTACCCACTGAAATGAGCTACCTACAGCGCACAGGCTGGATTATTCTCTTTATCTCCAGATTGCTGATGTATTACCTTCCCCAATTTCCTTTTAAAAGGGCTGTAGAAGCAGCTTGCTCTAATGGAGAAGGCCCTTGTTAGTGCAAGTCCATTGGAGAAGCAGGTTGTGAAGCACACAGCACAGCAGTAAGTTCCTTACAGTTAACCTTTCACTTTAGTTAGGTAGTGATGCACAGAGCCCTTGTTCCTTAACGAGGTAGAAAATCCACTTGCTTTCTAAGGGCCTGATCCAAAGTCCATTAAAGTCAATTAAAATACTCCCCTTGACTTTAATTGACTTTGAATCAGGCCCTACAGTCAAAGCAGCAACTAAGTCCCTAACATGACATATATAAGACTTTCCTGTGAAGGAATGTATTGTCTGCAGAGAGCCTTGAATTATAAAGTTCATAGGAATGCAAGGATGCAGGAGATTCTTTAATGTCTCATACCACACAGTAGCTCTTCATTAGCAAATATTCTTCCCTTTGAAGATAAAGAAATACACAAAAGGCCAGTTCCCTGGCTTGTGTAAATCATTGGAACTCCATTAAATTCAGGGTTTAAAATACTCTTTTCGGGAGCCACAATACACAGAAGGACAAACTCATTTTTAGTGTAATTTGGGACACTATTTCTTGCATTTCTTTATGAGACAGGTGGGTCCTCAGGTGCTATTTAAATATCTAGAGGGCTTTGCATGCCAGTTCAGATAAAGCAAAGCTTGTTCCAATTTTATATTTTAGTTGCTTTGCTAGATGAGTTCAAGTAAGCCCTCTTTAGATACACTATCATTAAACAGCAAATTACAAGTGTACTTTGGTAATTCATGGATACAGTTAGAATTGCAGTTCTTGGTTTAGGATGACACTAATACAGCAATGCAGGGAAATAAGGTAAGTCAAATTTCCTTCCCTTGCACAGCATCCGAGAGAGAGAGAGAAAGAGAGAGAGAGAGAGAGAGACTGTCTACACTACAGAGTTTTTTTTTTCCGGAAAAATGGCTGTTTTTCTGACATTAGTAATGTCGAGGGGGTTTCCCAACATTAATAATCCTCATTCTATGAGGAAGAAGACTTTTGGAAAAAGGCATGTGTGGATGGGGAAGAGTGAGTTCTTTAGAAAGAAGAGGAAAGAGGGAAAAGCACAGGTGCCCTGGTGACCACTCCATCCATAGTAATCATAGCTTACATACGAGATAGTGTCCACACTGAATGGATGCTATCTTTGAAAAAGCAGAACACTTTTTCGATGCGCTTTGGCAGTGTGGACGCTCTCTTTCGGAAGAAGTTTTTTCAGAAGATCAAGTCTGGAAAAACTTCTTCCGAAAGAAGCCTGCAGTCTAGACATAGCCAGAGAGGAGGAGGAAATCTGTGTGGCCTTTACTCCTTCATTTCATGTGACCAAGAAAGCAGGGAAGTGAGGAACTTTGACTGCCCTCACAATGGAGCACCAAAGTAAAAAGTGACACGAATTACTTTTGTTATGGATTTCACCGTCCCTTCTCTTCTATGCCACCTCACACACAGGGCATCAAGGAAAGACTCAGTCTAACTCTTAGGGTATGTCTACACTACAGCGCTAATTCGAACTAACTTAGTTCAAATTAGTTAATTCGAACTAAGCTAATTCGAACGAACGCATCCAGACTAAAAAACTAGTTCGAATTAGCGTTTTGCTAATTCGAACTAGCATGTCCACATTAAGTGGACCCTGAACCGAGGTTAAGGATGGCCAGAAGCAGTGCCGGCAGGGCATCAGATGAGGACTTAGAGCGTGGAGCTGCTGCCTCAGGCTAGCCGAGGGCTGTGCTTAAAGGGATCCGACCCCCACCCCGGACAGACAGTTCTCAGGGGTGCCCCGCTTGCAAAGCAGTCCTGGCTTGGAGTGCCCTGAGTGCCCACACTGGGCACATCACAGCACTCAGCCATCAGCCCGGCTGCACTTGCCGCAGGCTGCCATCTGGGAACAGGAGGCAATTGGGGGGCTGCAGGGGAGCTTCCACCCCCAGAAGCCCGCAGAGCCAGCCCAGTCCTCCCCATCGGGGGCTCGTACCCCATTCCTCCCTCACCTTCCACTTACCCTTCCCTAGCCCCCCTTCCTGATGTACAAAATAAAGAAAACGTGTGGTCAAAAATAGAATATCTCTTTATTGAACAAAACTTGGGGAGACTGGGAAAAGGAGGTGGGAGAGGGGAAGAGAGAGGGTGGGAGAGGGAAGGGCAACTAAAATGATCAGAGGTTTGGAACAGGTCCCATATGAAGAGAGGCTAAAGAGACTGGGACTTTTCAGATTGCATTGAGCAGCCTTGCACTGAGGGGGGATAGGATAGAGGACTATGAAAGCATGAGTGGGGTGGAGAGGATGCATAAAGAAAAGTTCTTCATTAGTTCCCATAATAGAAGGACTAGAGGACACCAAAGGAAAGGAATGGGTAGCAGGCTTCAAACTAGTAATAGAAAGTTGTTCTTCACAAAGCAAAGAGTCAACCTGTGGAACTCCTTGCTGCAGGAGGCTGTGAAGGCTAGAACTAGAACAGAGTTTAAAGAGAAGTTAGATCAAGTCATGGAGGTTGGGTCCATGGAGTGGTATTAGCCAAGGGGTAGGAGTGGTGTCTCTGCCCAAAGTTTGTGGAAGGCTGGAGATGGATGGCATGAGACAAATGGCTTGGTCACTGTCTTCGGTCCATCCCCTCCAGAGTCCCTAGTGTTGGCCGCTGTCGGCAGACAGGCTACTGGGCTAGATGGACCTTTGGTCTGACCCAGTACGGCCATTGTAAGCTCAGGGCTCAGGGTCGGGGGTCTCAGTGGACCACCTTGATTTTCATGCACACCTGCTCCTGGGTGGCCAGGCTGGCAGCTCTCCTGCCCTAGACGGCCACTTTCCTGTGCCTAGTGCGGAGGTCATGGACGAGGTCCACGATGTCCGCACTAGACCAGGCGGGTGCCCGCCTCTTGCGGTCCCGGGCAAGCTCCCGGGAGCCGCCAGCCTGGTCCCGGGAAGAGGGGGAGAGCTGGGGGGCATCGGGTGGCTGGCTCGAGCTGTGCCAGGTGCAGGGTCTGCTAGCTGGGTGCTGGCAGGCTTGCACCTGGCACGGGCACTGTAGCCCCGTGCCCCTTTAATGGGTCCGGGGCCGGGAGGGGGCAATAGAGTTTCCCTGGTGTTGGCCAGAGTGGCCACCAGGGAAAGCTGGGGAGGGCTAGCCTCCCACTAGTTCGAATTAAGGGGCTACACACCCCTTAATTCGAACTAGGAAGTTCGAACTAGGCTTAGTCCTCGTAGAATGAGGTTTACCTAGTTCGAACTAAGCGCTCCGCTAGTTCGAATTAAGTTTGAACTAGCGGAGCGCTAGTGTAGCGCCTATCAAAGTTAATTCGAACTAACATCCGTTAGTTCGAATTAACTTTGTAGTGTAGACATACCCTTACTGATGAGTCTCAGAGGGGTAGCGTGTTAATCTTTATCTGTTAAAACAACCAGGAGTTCTGTGGCACCTTAGGGCATGTCTACACTAGGAAATTAATTATTTCAAAATTACTAAAATCAAACTAATAACTCCCAAAATAACAAAATCAAAAAAGTCAAAATTATTTCTAAATAGTACGTCCACACGGATTGCAGCCTGCCTTGGACTTAAAGTCCCTGGAAGCACTCTAGGGAGGGCACCTGCCAAGCGTATTTTCAGGGGCTCCTCTCCATGGCCGCATCTCACACTCCACTCCTCCACTACCTTCCCCTACCTCCCGTGGGACACAAAATGGATGCAGTGTGCTTTGGTTGTCCTTGCAAATGCCACAGCAGTCACAACATAGAGCTGGAGCTGCTGCAAAGCAGTGTCAGACTCACAGGTCTTGTGCTGCGCCTCATGGTGCAGTACTTACAAACTGTCCTCATGCTGCTCCAGCAGAACGATGACCAGCCCAGATTGCAGGTCCTGTTCACCTAGATCCTGGCACTTCTGCTGCTGCAAATGCCCCTCAATTCCCTGGACACTGTGTAATGCTGCTTCTGGTGTAGGAATACCAGTCCCAGCTGGTGGGACTGCATCGTCCTGCAGCAATGGCATGACCAGCAGTGGCTGCAGAACTTCCAAATGTGGAAGGCCACCTTCCTGGAGCTCTGTGAGTGGCTCGCCCCTGTCCTCAGGTGACAGGACATCCTCATGAGACCCGCCATCCCCATCAAGAAGCACATCGGCATCGCTCTGTGGAAGCTTGCCACATTGGACCACTCCATCAGGAACCAGTTCAGCATGGGGAAATCCACAGTCGGGACCATGCTCCTGCAGGTAGACAAGGCCATCAAGCAAGTGCTGCTATGAAGGGTCATCACTCTAGGGAACATGGACACCATCATGGATGGCTTTGCCACCATGGGCTTCCCCAACTGTGGGGTCGGGTTGGGGTGGAGGGGGGGGTGCGCGGCTATACATGGCACTCGTATCCCCATCCTAGCTGCTGACCACTGTGTCTCGGACTACATCAACAGAAAGGGGTATTTCTCTATGTTGCTGCAGGTCCTCATGGGACACTTCACCAACATCACTGTTGGGTGGTTGGGGAAGGTGCACGATGCCCGTATCTTGTCTGTTCCAAAAGGTGCACACTGGCACTTTTTTCCCTAACTGCACCATAGAATTGGGGCAGTGTATATGCCTATCTTCATCCTGGGTGTTGCAGCCTACTCCATGCTCCCCTGAAGCCCTACACGGGCAGCCTGAATCCACCAAGGAGCATTTCAATGCCAGACTGAGTAGGTGCCGCAGCCAGGCCAGGAGCCTGTGGGCAGGAGGGGGTGGCTCAGCTTCCTTCTCTATCTTGCACATGCTGGGTCCAGCACTGGCAGTGTCCTGCAAAGAGAAAAATTCTATCCCTGCCCTTGAAGGGGAGGGGAGTGTTGTTGTTGCGGGAAATGTGTGTGAGTAGTAGACGCCGCTTGGCAGAGAGAGTGGTACTGGGGTACCATCCTCTTTCTCCCCCACCAGCAGGTTCCCATGGATCTGTCTCCTATGCATCCCCACGCTTGACCGGAAGCGGGTGTTGCCTGAGTGTGAGCATGACCCTGAGCCATGTGCAGCACTTCAGTGTGGCTCCATGTCCCCACCCTCTTTAGTGGTGGCTTCTTGTGGAAAGGTGTTTCACCATGGAGGCCAGAATAAGGCAGGCCTCTCCAGGAACCTTGTGAGAAGGAATGAGGGGTTCTTGTGTGGGAGTGTCACGGGGCTGAGTACTCCGGACGGGTGGTCCGTGTGCACCCATGTGTACAGGCTGTTGTACAACACCCCCTGGCTGAGTAGACTGAGGGTATGTCTACACTACCACCCTAGTTCGAACCAGGGTGGTTAATGTAGGCAACCGAAGTTGCAAATGAAACCCGGGATTTAAATATCCCGGGCTTCATTTGCATCTTGCCGGGCGCCGCCATTTTTAAAGCCCCGCTAGTTTGGACTCCGTGCCCGCGGCTACACGCGGCACGGAGTAGGTAGTTCGGATTAGGCTTCCTATTCCGAACTACCGGTACTCCTCGTGGAACGAACTAGTCTGAACTAGCGGGGCTTTAAAAATTAGGAAGCCTAATCCGAACTACCTACGCCGTGCCGCGTGTAGCCGCGGGCATGGAGTCCGAACTAGTGGGGCTTTAAAAATGGCAGCATCCGGCAAGATGCAAATGAAGCCTGGGATGTTTAAATCCCGGGCTTCATTTGCAACTTCGGTTGCCTACATTAACCACCCTAGTTTGAACTAGGGTGGTAGTGTAGACATACCGGCTGTGTCTACACTAGCCACATAACCCGTAATAGCTATGGAAATGAGAGAAGTCAGAATAGAGAAATGCGCGGGGGATTTAAATATCCCCCGCGGGATTTAAATAAATATGGACGCCGCTTTTTTCCGGCTTGGGGAAAAGCCGGAAAAGAGCGTCCAGACTGGCGCGATCCTCCGGAATAAAGCCCTATTCTGGAGGATCTCTTATTCCTACTTGCAAGGAATAACGAGGAGTAACGGTAGTTCGAACTAGGAAGCCTAGTTCGAGCCGCGTGTAGCCGTGCGGCACAGGGTTCGAACGAGCAGGGATTTAAAAATGGCGGAGCCCCGCTTATGCAAATGAAGCCCGGGAAATTCAAATCCCAGGCTTCATTTGCAAGTGCGGTATGCCTACATTACCCCGCTAGTTCGAACTAGGAGGGTAGTGTAGACATACCCTTACAGAGGCAGGGGTATACAAATTGTGTTAATGAAGGTAATTATATCAAGGTGGAAATGGCTGATTCACAGTATTTGGTGTGAACATGTGAATATAAAAAGATGGGAAATTGCCTTTGTACAGGTTGAAACTCTCTTAACTGGGATTCTCTGGTCCAGCAACATCTGTGGTCCAGCATGGATGTTGCAGGACTAGTGAGTCCCAGTGGAGAGCCAGCAGCAAGGACCCCTGCAGGCCAGCAGGGCAATGGTCTGCCTACAGCAAGCTGATGGTGGGGTCTCAAAGCACGTGGCAGTGGGGCTTCCCAGTGGGGTGAGGCAGTGGTATTGGAAGACCCAGCATGTGGCTGCCTGGCAGGGCTGGGAGCCGTAGTAGCTGTGGCTCAAAGGGGCAGGGAGCTGTGGTGCGTGGCAGTGGCTGTCTGGCAGGGCCTGGAGCCCCATAATGTGACTGCCCAGTGGGGTTGGAAGGGCAGCAGGGCCAGCAGGAGGTGGGGAGCTGGCTGGGAGGCCGGTGGCCCGGGCCAGTGCCAGGGGTCCAGAAATTACTTCTCCGGTCCAGAAAAGTCTCTCATCTGGGACAGGTCAGGTTCCGAGGGTGCTTCACCAGGGAAGTCCAACCTATAGTGCCTTAACCAGTTAAGATCCTTATTAAATACTATGTCGATTGCATTGAATTTGCAAACTCCAGGTCAGCTGTCTCCCTTTGTAATCGGGGTTTTATATTATTTTCTAGAAGGATGGCTCCTTAATTCCATTACTGAATGTCCAGGGAGGTTAAAGTGTTCCCCTGCAGGTCTCTGTGTGTTATCGTTCCTGATGTCTGATTTGTATCCATTTATCTTTGGTGTAGAGCAGGCATGGGCAAAATATGGCCCGCAGGCCAGATCCAGACCACCAAGCCACTGGATATGGCCTGCAGATGTAGCAGGGAGTCCCAGGCAGGCTTTCTGCTTGACTGGCCCCATGCGAACGCCACTCAGAAAAGCAGCTGTTGGTAGTTCCTCTTTCACCAACATGAGCCTGGATAGGGAAGGCTTCATGAGCTGCCCTTGCTCCCAGCACAATCCTATTGGCTGGTTTCAAGCAGCACAAAAAGCACCCTCTCCCTCAGCTCGTAGTTATTCAAACACACACAGAGGTGGGGCAGGCAGGCTGCCTGAGAACCCTGCTGGGCTGTTGGCTGGGGGTCACCTAGGTAAGTCTCCTAGCCAGAGTCTGCCTCTGGCATGGCAACCCCTCACTTCCCCATCCTTCTGCCCTCCCACTCCTGCCCCCCTACCGTACGTAACCCAAACCCTCTGCCCCCATAGCCCCTCCCAGATATGGCACACCAGTCCTCTGCCTCAGGTCACAACTCCTACTGCCCTAGGTCCCAATACAATCCCCTGCCCCTCCTGTACCCCAATCCCCTGCTCCAGATCACAACCCCCTCCTGCCCTAGGTCTCATCCCAAGCCCTTGTATCCCAGTCCCTTGTCCTAGGTCACAACTGCCTCCTTCGGCCAAACTCCTTCCTAAACCCCACGCTCCCTCCTGCATCTTAATCCTTTACTCCAAGCTCCATTATGCACTCAAGCTCCATCCCAGACTCCACAGCTCCTCTATTAATATCTTGAAAGAGTGTGGCCCTTGACCACTTCCCAAAATCTTGGAGTGCTCCCCCATCAAAAATTATTGCCCACCCCAGCATAGAGACTGTCCATCTGGCCAATATACATGGCAGAGGGGCATTGCTGGTGTTTGATGGCATATATCACATTAGTGGATGGCAGGTGGATGAGCCCCGGATAGTGTGGCTTATGTCGTTAGGTCCTGTAGTGGTGTAACTTGTATAGATATGTGGACGGAGTTGGCAACAGACATAAAGTCCATCTGGGGGCTGGACTCGATGACCTCCTGAGGTCTCTTCCAGCCCTATGATTCTATGATAAAGAACAGAATCTGGGCCTGGCTGTTACCTAATACTAGTTTTACACCAGAGTAAACCCATCTGAACACAGTGCTGTTGGTAAGAGAGGAATCAGGCCCCCTGGATAGATTCTATTTGGACATGTCTGAGTTCTCAGGGCTCTCCACAAACCACATTACTAGAAAGGCAATGGTGAGGAAACATTGGTTTATATCAGACATTTGTGCTGACGGCTGAATCTTTGTGTGTGGGTTCAAGGCTTAACCCCGAGAAGCTTCAACATGATGAACCATGAACACAGAAATGCAGTGTCAGGCAGTGTTTTTCTTGTGGCGGTACTGCCCAGTATGCAGTACCGGCACCTCCAGATGCAGTACCTACACCTCCAGTCAGAGGAAAGAACGGAGCATACTGGCACCTCTGTATGCAAATGTCCAACAGTCGGCTGGACTGTGTGTCTTAAAGGTGCCACATCTCTTAAAAGGGCAATGCCGGCCCCACCCCAGCTTTTTTTTTCCTCAACAACTTTTCCCCTGGAATACTGGCACTTTTTTATTTTTTTTACCAAAAAACAACCACCACAACAAAACCTCACTGGAGGAAACCCCATACACTTCTCCACCAAAGTGTAAAGGCCCTGACTGAGCAACACACATGTTTAAGTACTGGCTTAAATTCCATGGGACTTGATCAAGTTCTTTGCTGAACTTGAGCCAGAGTCAGGTAGGGTTAAGCTCCCAACTCCCGCCAATCTCTCTTTAAGGACATTACCCCCAATACCTTCACTAGGGACTCCCCCAATCTCTCTAGCAGTGATTCCTGTGACTCTCATGCTCCCAGTGGTCTTACCTCATTGAGCTCATGTCTACATTTATGAGACAATCAACCCTCCAGAGGTCAATGTAGACTTGTAAATCAAATGCTGAGGGCAGCCCCCACAGATGTTCAGTATTCCTCATTCTCCGAGGAGTAAGGAAAGCTGACAGGAGCATGTGTTCCCAGCCTCCTGCTTGGTAGATACTGCCATGGCTCACTTTAAGATAAGCCAACTCCAGCTATGCATTTTGCGTAGCTGAAGTTACATACCTTAAGCCAGCCTGCCTGGCCTAGTGTAGACCACGGCTGACTGTACAGCACAAAGCTGCTTCAGGAATTTCTGCCCAAAAGTCACCTCCAGCAAATGCAGAGAAATAGTTGGGAGCGGGCTGTGGAGGGTGGAAGGGAATCTATATGTAGTTTCAGATCTTACCTGTAACAGTTACATTATGAAAAATGCCATTCATAGTAAGCCCAGATTCACCAAAGCCTGAAGATGTATCACTTTATCAGTGTACCAGTTATGCTGACTCTTGTACCTAGCAGTTTTCAGAAAAAATATCCCTATGTAAATCCTTAATCCCATTTTATCTGTCTGACCATCTCCTTTGGCATTTTGACAGGGCTCACCACAATATCTGAGAAATTACTCAGCAGTTTTATATTGTGCTCCTCATTTTGGGTCTTTGCCACACCTAGACCAAGAGAGATGATCTCAGTGACATTTCTTCCGATTAGTTAGTGTTCTAAACTTTCTCCAGCAGATGGCAATAAAACACTGTGCTAGGGTACACGCTATATGGCTCCTCGAATGCCAGTCTTTGACAAAAGCTCTACAGGGTCAGAGGGCTGGTAGATGGAAAAGAAGATGTATTTGCAAACAAAGAATATTTCATCCTTGAAAAAAAAAAGAACACTGTATAAGTTTAAACTACTAGCAGCATCTGTCTTGAACTTGTGCTGGTATTTGAGAGAAATTATATCCTGCTTACATATATGTAGCATAAATGTGTGCAGGAGTATGCTGTGGGAAGGTCAGAGTACATGTAGGTTTCCTGAAAAGAAACAATTCTAATGTCTGGTTTATGTACTATAATAATGGATCAGCATAATGCCCCTATTTTTTAAAAATGTGTTTATTATCTTCAGGGGTATCTTCTTCTCTTGATGCATGCATACTGAAAGTCCTATTAGTGTTAATGGGAATTATGTGTGTAAATCCCCAAATCCCAGTGCACAAAGATGACAGTGTCCCCTGAAGGGTCTGAAATATGTATTTGAATTAAACCTGGCTGTTGGGAAACTCATCATACTGCTGCTGTTATTATAAATTTATACTTACTAGGACTAAGTTTCACCTGAAACAACAGAGCCTGAAGTGTGATTTGTTCCAGCAAATTATTTTGTTAGATGTGATAATCAGTTCACAGCAGGACTGCAAGTGGCTACTCAGATTGTTGACAATTCTGGGTCCCGGCCAGCTCAAAATAGCCTCTGAAGTTCTTCCAGAGGTCACAGAGGATACTCCTAAATCCACTTCCTAAGGGGAGAAATCCATGGGTAACAACCAAACAATATAAGCTCTAGTTTTCTGTAGTAGCTCCTGCTGCCTTTTCCCGAGGAGTGGAGTTACAGATCCTGCTCACCCCACTCACTTGCTGTTCATGACAATCAGGCTCATGGGAAGTACATCTGTGGCAGAGCACTCTGACATTTTACTGTGGAAAGCGAGAAGACTCTCTTCTTCTCTAGATAAGTGAGCAAGTCTGGGAAAGCTTTTGATGGGCCTGTGGCCCTAAACAAACCCTGTATGGCTGGCAGCTCTATTTTGGAGTCACAGCAATAGGCGTCATGTGGTCTAAGGATTCTTAATCCTTTCCCCACAAACATACACCCCTTTTGATAATGGACTAGGTCGGAGTCCTTCAAAGAAAGCCCTGCTCTTCTGCTTACCTTCCCATCCCTATTCAATGGCAAACTTGGGCTGTGTTGCAAGATCCATATAGGCAAATAACTCTAGATTGCAATGCTCCTTCGTGCTTCATGACCTGAATTGTGGAGAGGAAACAGGATCACGAGAACAGTTACAAGTTGCAGGAGGCAAAGAATTCACTGACATATCTTTTCTGCACTCCTTTCCTGGGCAGCTTCTAAAATCCTCACCACATGCTTTGTTTAGTTTTCCACAGAGCAGCCATGTACAGTATAAGCTAGTGGCTTGCACAGCCCAGATGTTTGGCTGAATTCCTTTGCATCTAACATGCCATGGTGCTTACATTTAAATAACATTAACAGATACAATAAAATAATAATAATTCATTACAAGAAATTAACTAATTGAATGATTTAGACTCATGCAATTAATTATTTTAAATCCCAGTCTTCTATTGTGAGGCAGCAAGTGAGTACAACAAAAGTTCTGTTAAAGCTTGAAATGGAATAGAAGTAATTTCATTCCTCATTAAAAACACAGTGAATAGCTGCTGCAGCATTGCTGTGTTCTTTGTAATGACTTGTTTCAGTGATGGATCAAATAGGCTGTTGACAATGGTTGAATGCAACTGACAAGCTCTTCTAATAAGATAAAAAAAATCTACATTTTATTGATTACAAAGCAGCAGTGCTAAAATTGGGTTTTTGTCCCTTTACATTTTTTTATTGACTACAAAATAAAGGCCTTTTACCTTTGAAATTGCACCTTGCCCTGGTATTACATTGAATTATAATCCTAGGCTATTCATGCTTCCTCAAAGACCTAAAACATTTGCCTTCATGGCTAGCATGTTGTAAAATGCCTGCATTTGCATATATATTTTACAGGGCCTTCTATCTAAGAACTGTATAAGATTTTTTTTTAAAGGGCCAAGTGAACAAGAATTCTGAGAGTCTTGGGATATGAAAAGCTATGTGATATAATAGCAGAAATTATTGAGAGAGGTTCTTTGATTTGTATTAAGCAGGAGGTCAGAATTCTGATCCCTTCTGGCTTTTAATTCTACCAAACTAGGGGTCTGAACTGCTTGGGAGAGGTTTTCAGATTGCCAGAAACTCACTAGAACCAAATTTAATCAACAAACTATAATTGTAGCCATTAGAAAGTCAACATTTGCCATTAAATACCTTGATGTGGTACCTAAATTCTATTGTCTCCTAGGCTACGTCCATATTGCACTATAGTTCAAACTAAGATATGCAATTTGAGCTATGCAAATTGAATATTTTATTTCCATCTTATTTCGAAATAGCTTATTTCATAATTTGGTGCTTCTACACAGCACCAAATTTTGAAATAACTCGCTGTCAGCCGATGGTCAGGGCAGTGTGTGTGTGTGTGTGTCACACCCAAGTCTTCAACTGCTGAGACGCAAGATCTCGTTGCAGTGGGCAGCCTAGGAGGCTGAAGGGCACCCTGAGAAGTTTAACGTCCGTGTCTTTACCCCTAGGACCGGGGTCCCATCATGGCGGGCAGCCAACAGGCTGACAGACGCCCCAGAGTTTATAGGAAGAGCTTATTACATCTCAGATTTTAACTGCTAGGATACAGGATCCCTTCGCAGTGGGCAGCCTAGGGAAGGCTGAGGCTACGGATCTGTCCTCTGGAAGCGACACGATTCAAACGCTCAAGCTCTTCCTATACCTGTCCCTTATGACTGGCTGAAGTTCTTTTAAATTGTGCTTGGTTCTGTTATAGCAACTGAAGGAGTCAGGTTAAAGCTTAAACAGTTACAGGTTTATTAAAGAAGCTTATAAATCATATGATGTAGGGGATCACCCATGTCCGTGTCCCCCATTTCCCTGATACATCCCTTTGTGCGTATCTGGAGTCACCAGGTTTATTAAGTTTTACTGCTTTACAAACCCTGTAGCAAGGTCGATCGCCCTATACAAGCTAGGGAAGGGGGTTCGGGCCCACCCTTGCTCCGAAACCCGACCCAGGGCCCTAAGGTCAGGACTCCCGTCCCCACCTAGTGGAGGGGGTTGAAACCCCTAAACTCCCCCGCTCTTGGGATCCACGCCCCCGCCCTGGGCCGCTTCTTCCCTAGCACCTGCCCGTGCCTAGCCAGGTGACCCCAGGTTAGAACTCACCCAGGGTCTCCAGATCCCGGGCCCTACTTGCCTCAGACGCCGATCTCCGACTCCCAGGGGATCCTCTCCCCCCCCCCCCCCCAGGCATGGGGATTCCTTTTAAATTACCCTCCGGACACAGGGGGATGATGCCCCCCCTGACGTCATCCCATCGCGCTGCCTCCGAGCCACAGGGAGATGACATCACCAAGGACGGCATTCCAGCCAGCCCCCAGGCCCCACGGGCGTGCTTCCCCGAGCCGCCACTTGTCGGGAACGTCGCCGCTCCTCGCCTGGGGCTCTCTGCGGCTTTCTGCCCCGGTGCGGCACAAACCCCGCCTTCCTGTCTCTGCGGAGACACGGGGATTTTGGGGGGGGCAGGGCCACCCTGCCACATATGGTTACAATGGCTATTGCTCTATTTCTTAACTGCTAGCAAATCTAGATCTTAAAAAATGGTTACAAAGAAAATAAAGATAGAAAATAGAAATAATGGTACCAAGTGACAGCTTAATCTTTAAAGAGCTCTATGTGTACATTTAAGACAAAGGACCACATCCAGGTACAATTTTTACCCCCTTCTGTGCCTCTCGACTCCAGCGGGTCAAGCCAGGGCTGGTCCCTCAATTCCTAGGAAAGACGAATACGAGGTGGCCGTCCCCATGGAACCTTGGGAGGCCAATCACCTAACCCGACCAGCAGATAGATGGTAGATTGACACTCAGAGTAAATGTGCTGCTGGACCCATCTTTATACCCATAGGGGCCCCTATCCTCTTTCTTATCTAAGATGCCAAATTGTGTTGGTCTGTCTTTGTGACACCAGTTTTTACAAGCAAGTTTCAACTTAATTTACACTTGCAAGAGAGATAACTAAATTGTGAGTACTGGACATTTTTTTTACTGGGTGGGAGATTCCTCCCCCCGCCGACAGTGTGTGTTCGTATCAATATAGGTGCCAGCCATGGCAGTTCTCGCAGCCTCGAGGTCAACAATTGGCATATCGCTGTTTACAGCCATCCAGGATCACAGCAGCCAGCATATCTGGGCCTTCTGTTCAAGGCTTTTACTGCTCTGTGTGCCCTGTATGCTCCAGGCAAGCAAAAATGGATGTTACAGTGGGAGTTCCTGTCTGGCTACACCTGCTATTCCGAAATGTCCCTTATTCCTTGTGGAATGAGGTTTACAAGGACGTCAGAATAGAGAGCCTGAAATAACGGGCTTGCTGTTAAAACACAGAATAGCTATTTCAGGATACTCCAGTATCCCAAAATAGCATTGCAGTGTAGATGTAGCCCTGCTGTTCTGTGTACAGGCAGTATGTACCACATCTTTTATCCATAAAGTTTCTGTTGCACTTTAATATTGAATTCTCTGATTCAATTTAAAACTTTCCACATTCACCTCAACCCCACCTTAATTCAGGAGAAAGCAAGGGGAGAAAATATGAGTATGCCCATGCACACACACCATTTTCTGCCCACTGCTGCATGAGCAGGTAGATCTAGAGAGGACTGTGTTTTTATGCAGGTCTCCAACAGCTTTAGGACAGGCTGCTTACAAAAAATCAGTCAGCAACTGTGATGGGGTGGAATGCCTCTGCCCCCCCAAGGCGAATCCACCCCACACTGAGCCGGCGGTCACGTTCGCGCTTCTCGGAGTGGCCCGGGGAACGCGGAGGTTTTGCCCTCCCTGCATGGCTGCCGTGGGCCAGCTGAGCAGCAGGGGCGGGGTTAGAGGCTGTGGCTGGACGTCAGTACAGCATGGAGATGCACTGACATCAGAGGGCGGGGTCAACAGGTGACATCAGCGGGCGGGAGGGTTAAAAGAGAAAAGGAATCCCAGGAGAAGGAGGGGAGAGGGAAAGAAAGGGAGGAGCTGACAAAGGAAGGGAGGAAAAGAGACGGACAAGGCGACAGGGTAAGAAGAAGCCCAGGGCAGGGCCTGGAGTGGCGCCCGGTGAGCCGGAGGGTTGCGGACAAACCCCCCCCACCGGCTGAACAGGTTCAGTCGAACCTGTTCTTAGGGCCCTGAGGTGGGGCCCGTGAGAGAGGGCGGGCCCGGGCCCCCCTACCCCTCCCACAGACAATCCCAAGGAGTACAGTGCTGGGCGCCCGGGGAGAGCGTCGGTTTGAGACTATAACTTCTTGGATCCCCTCTTTGTGAGGGCGGCAAGACATTGAGGAGTGGACCGCTCGCGTTTTGGACTGGTCGGTGGCCCCCGCACCTCAACAGCAACTCTTTGCTAAGTGACAAGGAGCTGTAGCCAAATGCCCTGGCCATAGAACAAATGGTCTGTCATTGATCTTCTGCCACCTGTATTGCGACCTGCTTCCAGATCAGTACACCTGGTTTGTTAGCTGGATCATGAATTTTGCTGATGGGAAATTGGATGTGAAATTCTGAGAACACTTTGCTACTAGTCACTCAATCTCCCTAAATCCCAATATTTTCAAATAGGTGAAATCCTGCGGTTAGACATTTAAATAAGTGACATGATTTCAAAGCTGGAATCTGTAGGTGCCCAGTCCTCTTCAGAGTCAGGTAATTCCTTTCAGTGCCTAAGTATAGATGTAGGTGGCTCACAAGCTTGAGAATTTTGGCCTAGGTGCACAGTATTGTCATAAACAGCCACTTAGCCTCAGGGGCTGTTAGTGGAGAGAAGCTTGCTGTGCTGCTGCTGCTCATTCTCTCCCTGCCCCATGGTTACACAGAGCCCTTTCCTTTCCTGCTTTGCCAGCCAAGCACTGTCAGTTGAAGAGAAAAAAGGAGTTTACAGTGCACCTCGGAATCAGCCCTTCTGTCTCCTGTATGGCAGCAGAACAAATAGAAGTTGAAAGTAAACACTTTCTACTGGCAGACCTGTCCCTCTTTCTGAGAATGGAGTTACATTCCCCTTTAGCCAGCAGCAGGGAAAATAGTTCTGCCAGTGAAATGTGTTATTCAAGAGTGTTCACTTTAACTCTGTATTTGCTTTGTCCCACTGCGCTCGCGCACACACACACGAGATGCTCCCATGTGTAAAATGGCCCTGTTTTCTTCTGACTGACTTTAGTCCTGGGTTAACAGATCATAGATTTCCCTCTTTATCCAAATAAAAGATACAACAATGACAGCTGGAGTGCATGCTTCCCCGTATGGTCCTGCCATTGTGCTCCACCATGATTGGGAAGGGCACTGCCAGAGTGCATGGTTAAGTCAGCACTATACCGTCCACTTAGGACAAATACTACCATGTACAAGGACTAGAGAACACATCTGGGACTCTCAGATCATACAGCTGGTACAAATTAGTATAGCTCCTCTGCAGTCAAAGAAAGGAGCTACAACAGTTGTGTCCAGCTGAGAATCAGGTTCCTGGTATGCAGATGTGAGACTCTAAGTGCTGCAAATATTGAACAACATTGTTCAATACACTGAGTAAATTTTGTTTGACTAATTATCTGTTTCTTTTGCCTGGTAATAAGGCTAGATGCTACTTTCATTGACCCTGGAGTAACTGAAAGCACCGAAAATGAGACCCAAAACAAGCTAATTGAATCTGACAGGCTGGAGATGTTAAAAACATACATGAAAAAAAAGGGGACAATTTTTTGTGTGTGAAAAAGTTTTGTAAAAAATGTTTCAATTTTCCAACTGGTTTTAACATTTCCATTTGAAATGCCAGCTCCTGTTCTGTTCTTTATATAGTATGCAAAATGTGTGAGGTACATAAAACCAACATGAAGATTGGAGCCTGCCCTGAAGATTTTACAGTTAGTAGTAGATGGACAAAAGTCAAAGGATGAGGGGAAGGATGTAACATCCACTTCAAAGGGCACATTTACACTTCGACCTGGGGCTGCCATTCCCAGCTTGAGGAGATAGACTTGTGCTAGCTCTCACACAACAACAACAGAATGCAGGATGGGCTGGTCATGCAGAATGTGTCCTCATCTGAGATTCTAGGCACATACTTGGGGCAGCTAGCTCCTCCTGCCCCTCTTGTTCTCAAGAATGCACGCTAATTTAGAGCACTAGTTTGAAGAGTGCTAGAGTGAGTATGGCTCTCTGAACTGAGACTTGCCCTCCCAGCTTGAAGAGTAAATATACCCAAAGTATCATAAGGAAGCTTCAGCACCAATCTGGTTGATTCTGTATTGGCTTGTTTTTAAAATGCATCCATTCTCTGCAGTTCCAGCCTCTCCCCATCCTTCCCCCACTCTCTCCCCCTGTGCCCTAACCTTGTTCATCCCCATTTCAAATGAACTCTCTCTCTCTCTTCATTTCCCTTTGGCCAGTGCATTCCTCACTACTGGCTGTAGATTGGTGATGAAGATGCTTGGATCCTCAGCCAGCTGGAACTAAGATCAGAGGACATTTTGGGGGAGGGGGATATTAGAAAATTAACTGATTGGTGTAAAAGAAAAAGAAAAAAAATGTTAGGAAACTAAGAACTTTTGAACCCTTTAGAACAAATAAGTGGCCAAAGAGCAGGTTTGTCACAAGAATACATTTTGCGTGATTCAAGGCAAAATATGTAAGAGAGGGTACGTCTAAACTACATGCCTCTGTCGGCAGAGGCATGTAGATTTGTTTGTTCAGCAAAGGCAAATGAAGCCGCAATCATTTAAATCGCGGCTTCATTTGCCTTTGCTGATCTGTCTAATCTACATGCCTCTGCCGACAGAGGCATGTAGTCTAGACACAGCCAGAGAGAACAGTCAGACGGAGCATTCTGAAACCAATGGTTACTGGAAGAATGAATCCATGTTCCTGTCTTGAAAAGCTCAAAATAAAATAGGCCAAATTCTATCAGGTCCTACCATTTGCAAATTCATGACCAAAATCTTTACTTTGCTCCAATTTGTACCACATGCAAGGACACAAGCATGCATCCCTGTTCACTCTCTTTTTGATCTTACCTTTAAAAGGACAAATCTGGTAAAGAAAAAACATGTTATATAAAAAGAATCGTTCATTCACCGGTTTCTATGCAGTGTCTCACTTTATTTAGTAATAACTGCCTGGAATTTTCACTTTCCCGTCAGCATTAATAGAGTTAATATGTTCCTCCTGCACTAGCCTCCAGAGGATATACTCACTCTGGCTCCAGATGGATTTCAGAATTCTCTAAAGTTTTACTGCTATGATAAATGACAGATGTGGAAGCCGTAATTTGGTGTTTAGGCCCACTGGAGTAAAGCATTATGAAATCCTGCTATCCTTCAGTAACACTTGTTCTGTGACAAAGATTCAGAATTACAAAAAGACTCACTTTCTTCCAACACTGAACAAGTAACCTTATTAGAACAAGGAAAACAAAATTAACATCCTTTCTCTCTCCTTCTGCTTCACTGTAGAGTTTCTATCTGAACCTTTTGCCTGAGCTCACCTGTTTGCTTTTTGCTTCAGATTCACAGACAGTGCACAGCGTCCCATAATAATTTGTCTCAAAGGGTATGTCTACACTGCAACACTATTTTGAAATAACTAGCACTATTCTGAAATAATGTAGTCCGCATCTATACAGTAGTTATTTTGAAATAGTGTCAAAATACTGTCAAGTTGGAGGACTTACTTTGACTCCTGTAATCCTCATTGTACGAGGAATAAGGGAAGTCAGAGGACGAGTGCTCAATTTAAAAAAAGTGCTGTCTAGATACTCCCAATTTTGAAATAAGCTACCAATTGACGTAGATCAATTTGTGTAGCTTATTTCGAGTTAAGTCCTGCAGTGTGGACGCATCCAAAGTGACGGATTTACACACAATGTATGGGTCTGATTTTTCTCTCCCACTGAGGGCTGGGTACTGCAAGATGCTGAATATCTTCTGAAGTCATTTGCAATGCAGGTCACACAACAATTCATAGGAGATGCCCAGTATCTTATACAAGTTTTACATTGGAATTACCCCTGACTTACGGTATAATAAATCAGGCCCAGTATTCTTGATCTTAACTACTCCCTCTCATAGGCTTGGAAGTTGCATCTTCTGTTCTGAGCGTGGACCTATTCTCTCTCTCTCTCTCTGATACAACATGTTTTGGAAGCAGAGTCATAGCATGCTTCAGATTTACAATCCTTTTAGCTCTTTTCCAAATAGGAAGATAGACATCTGAAATGTGACCTCTGTCATGGAAAGAGTGTGTATTTTGGCCATCATCTAGTAGTAACCAACAGGTAAAGCATCAGAGGTCAGCTTGGTAGATACTATTGCAAGGGCTGGAGAAGACACTGTTATCAGCTGAGTTACACAGTAGTATTTGTTGAGTTAAAACCTCATTGAATCACGGAATCATAGAATACTAGAACTGGAAGCAACCTCTGGAGATCAAGTCTAGTCTCCTGCCCTCACAGGAAATTGATGTATTAGCATGACCTTCAGTTAAATTGTGAGCAAGTTAAGTGGCCACTCCTAAAAGAACAGAGGTGGCCCAGGAGTTGTAGATTGTGTATAGAAGGGCTATATAGAAGGGTGGATATTATTTTGTTCATGTGTCTGTGAGGGAAGGAAGAACATACAGCAAATGAGAACAGTGAGACAGGCACAGGTAAAAAGCAAAAATGCTTGTGAGCATGGTGCATGACCTTGGAATAAAGGTGGAGACACAGGATGTTTGGTATTGGCTAAAGAGGCTTGGGTTTTTAAGCTAAGAAACTGTTCCTTTTGGACTTGGTTCTTCATGCATTTGAAGAAACAGAATGTCATACATTTCTTGTAAATAAACAAGACTGAATAAAAAATACTAGACTCTATCAATTTCAGTTTTCACTTGGAACATCCCAAGGACCCTGAATTCTGATTAGCTTGGGTTTAAAAAAAAAAAAAAAAGGAAACAACATTATTGCTGCATAAATCCTTTTGCTGGGTTCTGTTCACTTGTCACATCAGGACAGAAAACACAGAACAACTGACACTTGTAAATCTTCCCATAAGTATTGCGTGAGCTATGGGGGAGGGGAGGTGGTGGAAGAAAGAAAACTCAAATTTGCCATATACAACCATTCCTGAATGACATCACTTTGCAGTGGCTTGTATAAACAAGTTCACAGAATCCAGATTATTGGCCATTCAGAGATGTTACTTCATTGATGTCTTGAAAGGCCAACTCATTTTTTAAAAGTCTTTAAGCTGTTTTTGATAGATTTTCACATTGTTCTCAAAGAGGGTAAGTACTGAGTGCGCTTCTGTTCTTCCTTCTCATTGCACATTATACCATATCCAGGTCACCTCTGACTGCTGCACTTGGAGGCGATGCCGATCCAGAAGGAAAGCAAATCCCCAAGCCACCAGTTTCTGGTTCTGTGTATATTTAATATGTAAAATTTCTTTCTAAAGAAAACAATAAGTTTGAAAAGAAAAAGAGTGAAATGTAAGGGTATGTCTACACAGCAAAGTTAATTCGAAATAACAGCCGTTATTTCAAACTAACTTTAATAGTGTCTACACAGGCAAACTGCTATTTCGAGTTAAAATCGAAATAGCGGGGTGCTTAATTTGAATTTGATAAACCTCATTCTACAAGGAGTAACACCAAACTCGAATTAGCTAATTTGAAATAAGTGCTGCATAGACACTTATTTCGAAATAGGGGGCCTCCAGCCTTCACAGGGTGCCCTGGTGGCCACTCTAGCCTTAAGCAAGAACACTCCTCTCCCTCCCACACCCTCCCCGGAGCCCTTAAAGGGGTACACTATGGCCACAGTGCCTGTGCCAGCTCCAAGCTTGCCGGCCCAGAGCCAGCAGTCACTGCCCCTGACCCGGTGGCCCCAAAACATGAGCCAGCAAGCCACTGGCAGCCAGCCTTCCACTGCTCCCCAGGAGCAGTCTGCCAGCTCCCATGAGCCAGCCAGGGCCTGGAGAAGGTGGGCACCTTCCTGGTCCAGGGCAGAGATCAGGGTGGACCTAACTCAGGTTTGGGGGCGGGGAGTGCCCCCAACATCCATGATCTCCATACTAGATGGAGGAACGTGACCGTCTATGGCAGGATAGCTGCCAGCCTGGCCACCAAAGGCCACATACAATCCCAGGAGTAGGTTCACATGAAAATCAAGGTGGTCCGGCGAGACCCCCAACCCTGAGCCCTGAGCTTCCTCTCCCTCTTCTTCCCCTTGCATCCCCCTTACAGCTCCCTCCTCCCAGGTTTCCTCTTTCCCACCATTTCTCCTCCCCTCTCCTGCTTCCTTTCCCCAATCTCACCAGAGTTTCATCCCACCCCCCTTGCCAGTTTTGTTAGAGTTTGTGTTCATGAAAATATGTGTATTTTATTTGACATCAGGAAGGGGGGTTAGGGAGGGGTAAGTGGAAGAATGTGAGGGAGGAATGAGGCACAAACCCCCAGTGGGGCAGACCAGGGAGGTTCTTAGTGCTCCTCAGGGTGGAAGTTCTCCCGCAGGGCCTCCTGGATACTGACAGCCCCCTGATGGACCTCCCAGATGGCAGCCTGCAGAAAGTGCAGCCAGGCTCGCAGCAACATGTTCATGAGAAGCACCAGAGTGCCAAGGGGCAGCTCTGGCTCCATGTTGCAGAGTGCTATGGTGTCCCGAGTGAGGGCAACCAGAGCACTCTGAGACACAAATGCTTTGCTGTCCCTCAGCGAGGCAGGCAAGCAAGCAGGGACACCTGGGAACCGGCTGCCCGTGTGTGTGTGTGTGTGTCCCTTTAAACAGAAGCTTCAGGTGCAACCGCCACACAAAGACAGCCCTGACCTGATGCCCTATCCCTGACCTGGTTCTGGCCAGCCTTAAATCCAAATCAGTGTCCACTGAGTATGGACGTGGTATTTCGAATTAGCAAAATGCTAATTCGAACTGCATTTTGTGTGTAGACACATTAATTCGAATTAACCATTTTAAATTAAGATAACTTGAATTAACACTGCAGTGTAGACATACCCAAACTGATAGTTCAGGTCACATTGCACCATTGGCAAATTTCATAGGCTGTGCTGCTTGGGTGGTTTTATAGAACTTCGATGGACCCAAGCATCTCTTACTCTTCCATTATTCTTGTACTTTTTTCTGCAGTGTCTGCAGAATTTTTGTGTTGGACTTAAGTAGCCTGTATTACTGTTGTCCTGCCTGAAAGTGTTGCATACAATTCATTCATTACAAAGGCAGAACACAGGGTGTCATTGAAAGCTAATTTAACTTTTGGTAGATAGCTTTTGAATTTTGTTTAGCTGTAGAGAAGACATCCTTTTCAAAAGGCTATCATTTGGTACACCTCTCATTTTTTCCAATTATCTATACATTTGTTTTATTTTCCTTCTTAAATACAATCTCCACCTCATCATTTCCCTTTTCTCTTGTCATGTTCAATTTTCAGGTAAGGAACCAAGTGGTTCTTCAAAAGATGGCTTGACAGTATATCCACTTCATCCAAGAATTGTTTATTTTACCTTTGGAAACTTTAAAACGTACATTTAGCAAGATTGTTTTCACCACATACTCTGCATCTCGTGGGAAATGTGTGCATTAACAGCATTTTTTAAAAATGAGCCTCCTGATGGGAGCTCCACTCTTGATTAGTGTATACCCTATGCATCCTTGATCAGAAATATTAATTAGTGGTGTCCACTCAGCCTAGACATGCACCTTTGGTATTCCCGTGCCCCACACTGAGACTGTATCAGTCTGGGCAAGTGAACAGAAAGCCCTTGTTCGTTCAGTACCACTCAGAGGAAACTCCAAGGCAGAGGGGAAGAAGGGCAGATAACAGAGCCCCCTTTGGGATGCACCTCTAGAAGAGCCATAGTTAGTACACAGGATGAGCACCCTCTTCTTTTTTGAGTAGTGTCCTTCTGGGTGCTCCTCTCTTGTGTCACAAGTGCTGATCCTTTAGTACTGAGCCTCAAGGAAGACCTCTCTGAGGCTGTGGTCAGAAACAGAGATCTTTTTGGAATGAGATCTCCTCTTCTAAGAAGATTTGGAGGAGGACTGAAAAGATTTCTCTTTCTTAGCAGAAGGTTGCAATGAGGTGGAATGGCCATTAAAAACTCCCAGATACCAACATCTGGAGGGGGTGGGGGGAAGATCTGTACAAAACTGGTCTGAAGCAGGGCAAAGTAAACTCCACATCATAAGGAGTCAAATTTTGATTTCTTGGTTCTTCTGAGACCTAGATTTCATGGCTAGAAAGAATTTGCCTAAGCAGCAAACCCACTTTGCCCTGGTCTACACTGAGGCTATGACTGCACTGCAAGCTTTTTGCGCAAGAAGCTTTTTGTGGAAGAGATTTTCTGCAAAAACTTCTTGCGCAAAAGCGTGTCCACACTACAAAAGCGCATTGCAAAAGTGATGTGCTTTTGCACAAGAGGGCATCCACACTGCACGGATGCTCTGGTGCAAGAAAGCTCTGAATCCCATTAACAGAATGACCATCGGAGCACCTGTGCTTTTTCTGATAGGCTCTTTTTGCGCAAGAAATCCCTGTTGAGCATCCACACATGAGAAGTTATGCCACATAGAAAAAGGCATACCTATACCACAAAAGGCCCTCTGCTCTGCTGTTCTATTATAAAATTTCTTGTACAAAAATGCGCTTGTGTGGACTTTCCACAGTTTTTGCACAAAAACCCTGTAGTGTAGACGTAGCCTAAGGCTATATTTTGAAACAACTCCCCTTAGATCAAATTTATAAGCAGAACGTCCACACTACCAAGCCCATTCTTTCAAAATAAGCGGGCCATTTATTTCTAAATCTGTACTCCTGCTTTTCTCAGGGAATAACGCTAATTTTGAAATAGTTATTTCGAAATAGCATTAGTGTAGCTATTTTGAAGGACCTACTCCCCAGAGTATTTTGAACTAATTATTCCCCAGCACTTCATAGAGCTCTAAATCTAAGTAGTGCATCCACATTAACGGAGCCTACTTCAGACTAACTTTGAGTCTTCCCCACAGTGAAGCTAGTTCAGTTTTGTAAAATCAGGAGTTATTAAGTCAAATGTAGTTATTTTGAAATAGTTTCCTAGTGTAGACATGGCCTTTGAGTGCGTGGATGGCCTCTTTATAGGAGATGCAGCATTTAAACCATAGAGAATCAGGCACACCCTTCACAGGAAGGATTTCCTCATAGGGAACAGCACAAGTTTCTATAGCCAAAAGTGTGTTTGTTTTTTTAATTAAACCAATATTAAATGAATTACTTCTAACAAACTAGTGAACTAATTAACTGTTATTTCTGTGGAAGACAAGAAGTGGACAGACTAGCTCTGTCTCAGGACGAGGCAACTGAGAAGGAACTGACTGGGTGGATTGCGTGGGCAGCCTGAGATAGCCTTGGTTCAGGGCATGAGGATATGATTGGTTCATGTACATACTGAATGTGCACTTTAAATGAAAATCTCCAATTGACGGTACATGCACACCAAGAGTGGATGCTACTTGACAAAGAATAGAATTTTTCCACATCCACTATATCCCTCTCCTCCCATGAAGTAATGTCCACACTCTCCAACAAGCAAAATAAAATGTTGGTTCCTTCAGCTGAGAGCCTACAACCACAGCCATTTGAATAGCAGAATTTGATTGGGGTCTGGAAAAAACTGTGGGTCCTAGGTGAGAAAAGGTTGAATTAATGCTTAGTGTTATGAAAACTGCTTTAGATTCCTCTTTTGACATTTCAGACCTTGGGGAGGAAAAAATGTGTAGGGTTTTCTTATGCTTCTAAACACAGTGGGTCAAATCCTGAAGCCAGTAGGCGATTTTCCACAGCACTTCAGGAAATCAGTGAGAAAACACAGCCAAATGTGAGAAGGAAGGCTGTGTTGTATTATAGCATATATCATAACTTCAGTGAGGGACAAAAGCATGCAGCATTAACCCTAGTTTTTCACTGTCTCCATAACAATAACAGTTGAAAAGTAAATGTGTATAACCTGCCTTTTACTTTACAACCATTCAAGCTAAATGTGCTGCAGATGCTGCTAACTTCTTTTAGTTCCTAACTCCTTGGTGACAGGTGAAAAAGTCATAGTGGCTGGCATGATTTCTTGTTCATGATATTTTGGGGGATTTTGCTAATCCCCGGTGGAACGAATATGCAGATTATGTGTTGTAACCTGATCTTTCATCATTAACATAAATGAGCGGATGCTAAACTACAGGGGTTAAGATGAACACTTATAAATATGTCAAGGGGGAAAATAGTATTTTAGAAGGAAAATCTGTGCATTAATTAACAAATGAAAGAAAAGAATCAAATTAATGATGGCTCAAAAGTAGCTGAGATACCAAACTTTAAAAAACCCAACTGTATATAGTCAGTAAATGAGGACTAACTAATGAAAAATCACTACTGATAATGAGCAGATGAGGGAATACTGTACTTGGAGATTGTGAATATATGCAGATCCATTAGTACAGATAATAGGCATCCTAAGACCCTGATCATGCAAACACTTATACATGTGCTTAACTTTATGCACATGAGTAGCTCCACTTAAATTAATGGGACTACTCATGCATAAAGCTGAGCAAATGCATACAAGTTTGCAGGACTGGGATTTAGGTGCTAAAGGAGAGTAAACAAATTGAATCACTGATCATTATTTCTGAAATCCATGGGGAGCCAATGAAGTACAAAAGTCTGGACACTGTAGAAGCTATATTCCAAAAGATGGAGAGAAGGGATTCAGGAAATTACTGCCTTTATGTCAAACTTGTAGTCACAATAAAATAATGGAACAAATATTGGGGGATGGGAAATCCTTATCTAGAATATAATTAAATGGTGGGTAGTAACAACATGGATCTATAATGAACAAATTCAGACAAATCTTACTCACAAATTGTTCAGATTGGCTTGGGTTTATGTGCACTTATTTATATCAATAGTTATGATACATACAAATAATTAAATCAGGTTTCTAGGGCATGGCTGTAAGGATTGGTGAAAATAAACATCACCTCAATAAAATTCACAGATCGTACTTAAATCTATGAGTCTCCATCATACCCTCTGAATATTGAAGAGTAAGTAGGATAAGAGATAAGAACATTTACCAGCTGGAGAAGGAGATATAGCAAAGAGTTGCAAAATGGCTGCTTTAAGGCAGCAGTTGTTTTTATCAGTCACATTTAAAGAGCCAGCAGCTCTTCAAAAGGTATTCTGGGAAGAGAGGTCCTAGAAAAGTGCAATTTCTCCCTGGGGAGATTTGGTAACCTCTAGGCATTCAAAGATGAACAAGTATGTGTAACAGCCTATGGCCTTGATCCAAAGTCCATTATAGGTAATGGAAGGACTCCCACATGCCTGCTCAAATTGTGTCTGATGGAAAGTTTCACAAAAGCATTCGTAGCTATTAAAAACTACTAACGATAGCAAACAAGGAACAGCTTGCTTGAATATTTCACAAGGAAATGAAGTGCAAAATGGCTGTTTAAGGCTGTTGTAGTTTGTATCAGCCACATTTAAAGGGCCAGCAACTCTTCAAGTTTGACATTTTCATTGTGTGAAATAGTGTCAGCACACTGAAGTGGATACCATTTCAATTCTATACCAACCACAAACACGTCATTTGATATACAGATAGCTTTTCCAGTCTGGTTTGGTAGGGAAGCCTTTTTACTTGTGTACATGAGAACTGCCGAATGGCACCTTGAGGGACTCGTGTATGTCTGAATATAAACTGAAAAGGAGGAGCCCAGCAAAGGGTGGAATTTTGGGAGAGTATAAAGGGCAGCAGTTGTGCGCTCTGTGACATGGCTAGCTTTTCATCCCATTCCCCGGATGCGAAGGGGGTGAGGGGAAAGGACTTGCATTCTGTGCATGCCTTTCATAACTGGCTTGTGAAGGGAGATCACCTTTCCCCTCCCTCCCTTAGCGGCTGGGGACATCCTGGAGAGCACAGCTGCTGCCTCCCCCATCCTCCCAAAATTCTGCCCCTGTTTTCAAACAGTACATAATGGGGGAGGGAGGAGAGGGGAAAGGGAGCACCGATCTCAAGTAGGGTCTTTGAACGCTGCTACAACACAAATAGCAAAAGATATTTTTTACTAGAGTGGCATGAAGCTGCAGCACTGGGCAGAAGTGCCTGAACCATTCTGCTTACATAGAGGCAACATGCATTTGCCAGCTGCCACCACATACAGCAATGCTCCCTACAGCTGGTCCAAAATGAGCATAAGGTGCTTCCCACCTAATCTGCTTTGGGACACCAGTCTATGTATGTTGGGAGGGCTGTGACCTGGCCATACCACCTTGAAGCTGAGTCCACTGCTGGGCTGTCAAAGCCTCTCACCACACTCAGTTACCTATCCTGCTTTCCTTGCAGCCTGAATTTAACTCCCTATGCAGAAATGAGAAAATGGCTTATGTGAGAAGAGAAAATTGCCTTGTATGGGCAAACCTTATGAAGAGCAGTTTGTAGCTCACAATCACGCAGAACTGAGACATAGGAGGGCTAAGTATGGTATCTGCAAATAATTACTTTGCCCACCTAAGTAACATTACAGCCTATAAATAGTAATAATAATTACTATACATTAATGTTGTGCTGTAAATGCCCACGATTGCCAAGTGGGACTACATAGCAGAATAAATGGCCACACTGAGATACTGCCATTCATGAAAAAATTAGAGTAGAAAAAAAATTGGGACAGTTTTAAGTGTAATTTGAACAGTATTTGTGATGGTGGCAGCACATGCTTGTTTCTTCACAGCAGGCAAAGATTACAGGTGGTCTATTCTGCAGTGCTGCTCTTGCAGCCTGAAACTTCCAAAGCTGGGCTGGCTGTGAGGATAATTATCCCCTAAATGCTGTAGCTTCTTTGAAATTCACTTTCAATTCAGTGAGGAATGGAAAGGAAATAATTATTTACAGAAAGAGCAGGTCTTTCTTAACCTAGATCTTATTTATAATGTTCTGTAGCACATCTCCAAATGTAACAGTGAACATACACTGGTTAGTAGAAACATTCTTTCTCTTCACACACAATTTCAAAATTGAATCTTAACATTTTATTTTTATCTATCTTGTTCACTAATTTCTCTCAGAGCCTCCACTGAATCCACCTGAATGTGCCACTTTTCAAAGTTCTTAATCTGTAGATATTAAAAGAACCTAAATTAGTCAGTTGGTGATCAGCTGGCCTCACAAAAAGGTTATGCAGATTTCTTATTTGAACAGCAGTTTGTTCATTTTATGCAACTTGCCTGAGTATATGAATTTTCTTAGCAAAGCCATAGATAATGTGTAGGTGATGCTTTCCATATGGTTATTTCTGGTGGTTCTTATACTCTATGCTTTGGTTTTGTTGGAAGCACACAGAAATTATTGTAATTACTCTGAAACCAGAATTACATTTCTTATATTGCATCTGAAGAAGTAGACGGGTACATCCACAAAGCACATTGACTCTGAAATACAATTTGACAAACAGAATATTTATGTGGTACATGATTTATTCATTACTCCCTGTCATATCACAGGACCTTTGCTACTTTCATAATTATTTAATTATTAATTTAAATGAGGTTTTATCCATGACTTTATTTTTCCATTTAAGTCACATCAAAAATAAAGTAACACAGTTTGTGTGCCTTTATACCTATTGTAGTAGCAGAATATGCTTCATTTGCTAAGTGCCCCATTCTACAGAGACTTATGCATGTGCTTAAGGACTTCGGTCTCCATGAAAAATACAAGTTTTTATCCACTGTGGAAGAGTCTACTGAATAGCTCAGTAAAAATTAAGTCAAGACTGTCAGTGGCTGTCTGAAACTCAACACTAAATTACAAGGGATGCAGAAACAACTCCAGTGAAACACATGAATCTAAAAATTATGAAATCATTGAAAAATGTCACTACTCAGGTAATAGCTAGAGAATAGCTAATTTTCAAGAGCTTTGTGGAGCAACTAGAAAGTGTTGTAGCAGTATCCCATGAGAACTGTCTGTTCACCATGCCAGGAAAGAAATCCTCTCTCCTTTAGCTTGCTGGCTCATTCAGTGACAGCCACCTTCCACCTATTGTTGAGACCATTCTCCCTCCCTCAGCTCAAGAAGCAACAGTATGTACTTGCCACAGAGGCTAGTGTAGACCACAGAGCAGCTGCCTACTGAAGAAGCTAGCCAGGAAGTGAGAAACTGATTGACCCAATGTATGGCTGAGGGCCAATTTCAGATGTTCATTGTGGTAGATGGCTAAAGATGAGGGAAAGGCTCATTTTGGGAATAGTATCAGAAATGAGGCACCTGTGCAAGATAGGGCAAGTGTTGATGAGATGACTGATGTGCCTAGTATAATAATATTTCAATATGATTTAGTGAGGACTAATATAATAAGGTGCTAAGATTTAAGAAACTGCAAGAGTCACATGATGGATCTTCTCTTACATGCATGGACCTCTTATCACTACTTGGGAGGAAAGTAAAGTATCAGTGTAAAGATTTGACCCCTGGATTGAGTTTTGCTCTAAAATATGTTCTTTAATTTTAAAGTCCATTGTAATGAAATCACGTTGTGGGATACTTTCTGTCAAAGGTGCTATTTCAATCTCCCTGAGCATACTGAAGTTGTTATGCAGTTAGCAGAGGTGTTTCTTTGCCCAGACAACCTTAGTGCAGGTTACACATTTCTATATATGAGATAAGAGATGATGCGTTAATGGGTATTCCTGTGAAAACACATATGTAAGTGATATGCATCTGTATATCCCCATAGCTTAAGGAGAATATACAGCTAGCAAAGCAGATGCAGCAAAACATTCAGGCAAAGCAATAAAATGTGTTCTTTATTTATTTAAGTGAATTATAGGAAACATGTTGAAAGAATGAAACAAAACAGTTCTATTTTATTAACATATTTTACACACAGGTGACCAATAGAAAAGAAATGAAAACAAGATTGCCGCCTGAATTTTCCAAAGAAGATTTTGACAAAAGCACACAATATTTCTAATGAGAAATGTTCTGTAACTAAAGACTTGTATGTACGGATAATAGATAAAAAACGAGCAAATTTCACCATTACTAAAAAGGCTTCTTTTTTATAAATAAAATTTAAAATGTCTTCTTTATTTCAATAGAAAAAAACAGCAATAGGATTTTATGAACAGCTACATATTTACACAGTTCTCTACCAGTAAGGTTACTGGGCCTGATTCTTACAGGTGCCACACTTCCTGAGAAGGCAGTGGGATCTGAGGGGTTTATACTTTACCGGATCAGGCACTTAAAAGTGTGACATGACAGCAGATCTTATAAGGTGACATTACTGGAATTGCAGAAGCAAAATGTTTAATCCTTAATCCTGGAAAATGTACATGAGCAGGTCCATTGATGTCAACGGAATTACTCACATGCTTAAAGTTAAGCACATGTAGAACTGCTTGCAGTAACTGTGGGCTGGAAGGAAGACTAGTGCTTGTAATAAAGGAAGCAAAGGAATCTGCTATATTTACAATATATTTTACAGTGAAATCAAAGGCACATAGCCTGGCATTTACACTTGCATTGATTTGCCCATGTAACTTATGCTCCTGCATTTTATTTTGACAAATAAGGTCAGGATCCTCAAAATGTCTACCAGATGACAAACTCATAAAACATATATCTTTTCCAAAACCTTCACAAGTCACAATGCTAGATATAGAGATCTCAGTCTTTCAATAGTTAAATAAAACCAGCACTGAATTCTTGTGAAGATAGTCACAGAAGAAATTGGACTTACAAAATGTCAGTCCAAGTTATTTTATTAGACCAGACTTCAGAGGAATTCCTTACAAGTTAAAAAAAGATTAATATACAACTATATATGGAAGGGAGAAGAGAATTATATGAAACCACAAAACATTTTAAATATCTACTTTAAATTGAACAAAAGCTTGGGCTGAAACAAACTTGAATCTATTAATACTTTAATGGAACCCATTCCCTGTAGATGGTATTAAACAACTTTATGTGAAGAAGCTCATTACCACAAAAAAGACAACAGGCATGTTTCCACTAGCAAAGTGATTAATCCAATCAGCTGTGCCAGTTGGTTCTCTCTCTCTCTCTTGCTTTGTACTGCAGATACATCTAATATTAGAAATAAACCCTAAACTACAAAAAGCTCCTAGCATCCTTAAGAATTCTACTCTTTTTGTTTATGATTTTTGTTTTATAACAATACAGTTTATTTTATGTATGGATACTGATTGTATACAGTATAGTTCAAATACTATGCATGAATGTACAATGCCTATACTGGAGAGAGAGAGTTACTGAGTTAAGAGAGTACTGTTTACTAGGTCATTTCATGTTTCACAATGCTACATTTTCTGAAATAACAATAATGTCTGTTTTCCTCCCTTCTTCCATTGTACTGCTCATACATATTTTTCTTCCATTTACCTTAAGCAGCTGAAACAGCAAGGAACATTTTTGAATAACCTATAGTATTCTTCCTGGATCTGAAATTAAAAGATGCGATTAAAACATGAGATAAATTTATGTTTGGTAAAGCCAGTATTCTATTTTACTTGGTTTTAAAAGTGTTAATATTGAGGTACAGATTTTGGCATTAGGAAAGGACACCAAAGATGACAATCTCAGAATACCATATTGGAAAGTGAACATTAAACCCCAATTCAGATCCTAATTGAAAAGGATGAAGACCAGACGTATTCAAGCTTTTACGTTATTTCATAGACTAGTTGCATTGTAATAATGTTTAACACTGAAATGAATAGTTTTTAAAACCCTAAACCTGAGAGAAATACCTGAAGAGATAAGAATTTAGGGTGCGGCCCCACTGAAGTCAATGGCAAAAGTTCCATGGTCTTCAGTGGGGTCAGAATTACACCAGTTGGTGTCCTGCAAACACACACATGAGTAACTCTGCATAGGTGAATACCTTCTTAAAGGGTTAATTCAGATGCATAATGTTACACAGATACGGTAAACATTTACAGGACAGGCTCCTGATTCTGTAGCTATATATATGAATACTCACATGAAACATTTCCCACAGGAAAAATGGTACTTACTTTTCTAGACAAAACACAAAGAAACAGGAAGATGAACATCCCCTGAAATGCATTGAAGATTGTAAAAAGATACGCAGTGACCACTGATCCCTGAACGACATGAAGCACCCCAAAGATCCAGGTAGCTCCAAGAAGGAACAGGAGAGCAAGAGCACCCCGAGCACAAGACCTAGGCAAAAGCAAAATAATGCAGTCAGTTTGGTGACAAATGTGATTTTCTTCTTCTAATCTCTCCTTTGGAAAATGAATTATTCACAAAGGCCTGAGGACATTTAGCCTTTTGCAATGACATGGTGTGTACTTTAGGATGTGCTGCAGGACTATTGCAAGAATGTGCTCACAGTCATTGTAGAGCAGTACAAGAGTAAAAATGAATGCCTTGAAAACCACTGGCTTTCTTAATTTTCATACAAGTTTCCTCTGGTGTACTGCAGTGCTGTATGATTTGATTTTAAATATACTGTGAGTGTAATTCCCTAAGGTAAAACATATGTCTATTATGAAGGATTCTCCATCCCCAAACCAGAAAAAATGTACCGTGTGTTCTTAGGTCAGCACAGATGCATGGCATCAAAGGGTCTTATGGCTCCCTGATCAGAAAATGGAGCCATCAGTAAAACCATACACTCGCTTAAAAAAAACCATTTTGCCTTTACAACACAAATAACTTCACATAGTTCCTAGTCAGAATATTGCTGCTTTAATATGCTATAAATTGATAGGCTGTGATTTATTTTTGCTAATATTGTGTATAGCTCCCTTACTCTGGCAAATGTTATCTTGAAAATGAAACCACTCATTACTTCCTTATTCATTCTTAGCCCCGTCATTGCAGGACCTCCTTAAAGCAGAAGACATTTTTAGCATTGTTCCTCTGAAAATGAATAATTTTCAACTTCATTAAAACCAGCTCACTACATGAAGCTATGAAAGATGAGGGATAAGAGAAAGTAATCAATCAAACCATTTCTAAATCCCAACTATAAATCTTGGGCAATGCATTGAAACTGCAGGAGTGTTTCTAAGCAACACAAACAGTAAGTTGTTTTCAATGTTCCCTGTAGTACACTTCAGCTTTTCCTGCACAAACGGTTTTCAAGGTCCCTATAAATCAGTTTTAAAGAGAGTGAGTTGATGGAAAAATCATAGCAGCATGCAAAGTAAAAATCCTGGGGAAGGAAAAAGAAAAGAAACAGTGAGCCTCATTGTACTATTTCTTCACAGATAAAGTGACTCCCTGAGAACTTGGTTTCTTCTTCATATATTTATTGTATGTCTCTTTACTCAGGGAGAAATCTTTTAATTCTGATTCAGTCTCAACTCATGAAATCAGTTTTTGCCCTAGAAGGCTGCAGGATCTGATGCTTCCAAAGGAATGGAAAATTGGTCCTTTAATCCTGACTACCAGCCTTTCATCTTTTCTTTATAAAGGGCCAGACTCTGATACTCATCTCGTGCAGTGCTTGTATACCCTGCAAGCTGCCCCATGCATGACAGTGGGACAATCTGAGGAGTAGGGAGTTGCTCAATGTGAGCAAAAGAGGGCAGAATCCAGCCCCAAATAAACTTAATGTGATAGCAGAGAATTACAGTTTTTTCTACAAACCATTCAAAAATCCTGGTGTAGGCAAATTCATTATTTTTGCAAGGATCACTTCAGTATCTAACTGTATTTAAAGTTATGGATGGATGGTGGACTTTGTGTTAAAAGGGAAACTTACCTTATATTTTCATAACAGCTAACTTCTGGCTTTAACATTGCAGTGTGTTGAAACACTTTGTAAATAATCACCCCAAAAGCCAGCAAATTAACCTGAGGAAAAGAATGGTTTTGGTTTTAGTTCAGACTAATGTGCAATATTTAAATAAAACAAGTAAACTAAAGATTTCTGTGCACATGTAATGTAAAAAAACCTGTTGTTGGGGAGCAAAATCCTCTCTCCAATGCACATATATTAAAAAAATATTTATGATCCCTGTAATAAAGAATGATCAAACAGGTCTGCAACTCTTCCTTACCTCAACAGTATCACCAACAGTAGCCTGCAAATGTTTTTATTGATTTTATTGGGAAATCTCTTATATTTCCTGCTCAGACTTTTTTCCTCTGTGTGCATGTGTATTTATAAAAATAAAACCTTACAGATTTTTCATTATATGTTATATTGATGAAATGTATGTTTTTGTTGCCAAATAATATCTATGGCATAATATAGTCTGAGGTCTTTAGGGTGAGTATACTTTCAAGCAGAATAAAAAAGCCGAGGTTAACCCAAATAATTTAAAAAATAACTTTGGTTGATGGATTCATTTCTGGGTATAATGTGTTATATTTTTATTTTCTTGACTGGGGAATAATTTTTTAGTGATTTTTGGACCAGTTTTTATGATGATGGTGCTTTATTTGTGGTTGAAACATAAAAAAAAACCCCTAAAAAAGAGGTTTTGCAAATGATGCTCAATTTGCATGCTTGGCCAGGCTTCACTGAGCTTTCATATTTAAGTTTCTACTACATTCCTCTTACAAGATGTATGGGTTTGCGGTCTTCCTTTTTTAAATTTCTTATTTTGGTTTGCACCAGTTAACATCAGCATCTATTAAAAATGTTAATAAATGAAGCAAGTTTCAAATGGGTGTCTTCCAGATTCTCTTTGTAAATGCTTGTGGGATTACAGCTGTAGACTGAATAGAATTAATATCTCTCTGTCTTGTTTCTCCAGAATGATCGTTTTTATGAATCCCCTTTCTCTTCCTTTAAAAAAACATTATAAAAGTGCAGCATCACCATTAAGGTATCAGTTTAATTTTCTAACATTTGCTGTCTTTGGTCTCAGAACATTGTTGATTATGTTGGGGGATATTAGGTATGTTGTTAAATGCAGGCTCTGCTTTAATTAGCCTGCTTTAATACAGTAATAATGTATTTACGATTTGATAAGACAGGAGAGAGAGCTGATTAGTAGTTTAGGGAATTAATTCTTCATTGAATACCTTGCACTTGCACAGATCATGAGATTTTCCGAAGCTACTTACATTTAAAATTGTAATCTATAATATCTCCTAAACCAGCAATTTTTCAAAGTTAATTATAAGTCAGTAGTTATGATAATTATATGCAGAGTTACATTTTATCATATATTTGCTGGTGAATAATAGATCAAGTAACTTGGCATATACAGTATAGTCTGCATAGCCACACTGAAGTATTTTTAAAATATTGTCTAAAAAATAAGGTAAATGTGATCAAAATACTGTACAGAGTACTCACTGAAATTTCCCTATAAAGTGGCATAAGATTGGTAACTTTTGAATCATGATACAAAGCATGGCCTAGTTTCTCTTCAACGGGCCTGTTTCAAAATCCACCAATGCCAAATAAGAGCCTTTTTCATTTACTTCTATGGTCTTTGTAGCAGGCCCTGTGGACAATCCCTATTATTCCTTACCATGGACAAAAAAGGCTTGAAAGGTGTCTCAGTCCACATACTTCTCACAGCTCCTATAGGACAGGAATGGCGCAGCCAATGGGAGCTTTGAGTTGCCATACCTGCAGATGAACAGGTAAATAAAGCGCAGGTGGCCCATCGGCCCACTCCTGGTCAAGGGGATGGGTGAGGTTAATGCTGGCTTCATTGGAGTCTGCCATGAAAGAGTTTTTGTACTGTGTGTCTGAAATAACCTCATAGGAACTTGTGTTATAGGGTAGTGACTGTGAGCTTTACTTCTGAAATACATGGTATTTTGGAAGAGTTATTAAAATCCTAAATATGTTTTTAACCCATGTTCTAACATTTCCAGGCACTATGTACATAAAAAATAATGAACCAAATATATTTGCAGTGTGTACATTAAAGTGAGAAATGCTCAAAACAGAGACTTGTATGCAAATTTTTCAAACCCCAGCAAGACACTTTTTGCACTGCAGCTTTGCCTATTAGATGACCCAAGAGGAGGTGATAACAAAATAGTTACAGTTCCTCCCAAGAAGCCACAGTTTTCCTAAGTAAGGAAGGAATTGACAGTATGTCTTGTTATAAAGTTTTGCTATCAATAGAACAGAGGCTAAATGTCTTGAGAAACTGTTGTGCGTCCTGTCAGGGGGCTCTGTGAAGTATGTATTTGTTTTTGGTCTGCTGTTCTAACACCATATGATCTAACGGGGGAAAAGGGAACTGTAATATCCCCTAGAGAGAAATCAGGTCTGGAAACTGCATTCTCTTGCAAAAAAGCAGGGGAAACGGCATTGTACACTCATAAAAACCAGGTGTTGTGGGGCAAGTGGCAAACTGAATTCTTATTATTCTGCTTTTCCCCTTTAACATCAGGTACACAATTGAAAAGCTTCTGATTTAGAGCCCAAATCTGCAGACCTGCAGCCCTTATTCTCGATGGGGACTGAAGATGTTCAGCAACTTGGAGGATTGGCTGCTTTGCAAGAACAACTTTTGCAATTACTCTCATTTTTCTGCCATGTCTTATGAAGTTCAATTACATAAATGGTTGGTCAAAGAGCATAGAGTAACAGTCCCTAATCTACCATCAACCACACATTGCCTGCTTTTAAATGCATTTGCCAAAGCATATTTAGTAAGACTTATCTTACTTTCTAATAGCATTTATGCACATTGGTAGATTTGTGATTTTACAACTTTTATGTAAATAATAACAAAAAAAGTGAATGAGTGTGTAAATGAAAAGCCACTGAAAAAGGAAAATTATCAGGGTTTCATCAATAATGTATGTTGCAGAAGGAGACCTCTATGTGTATGATTCAATGTAATCCCAGATTCCTGCAGGGAGTGTCACAAATGATATCCTGGAACACTGGTTTTCGTGTTAGGAGGATCCAGGATTAAACTGAAAGATATTGACAGCTCCCCATTGGGTATACATTAAGACAATTCAAGGAACACAAGTTATTTAATCTTTTGTTGGCACCTTCCAGACATTAAACAGCTAGCTTTGAATGCACTTTTTGCCATTCTGTAATAGAAGTGCTACATTTTGATTTCCACAAAACACACTCTTCTTTTGTAGGATCCTCCATATGCAGGACAGGACAGTTCAGAAATCAAAGATAAAATCCTGGCCCTAGTGAAGTCCATGGCATGACTCCCATTATCTTTAGTGCTGCCAGGATTTCATGTTCTGGAGGAACAGTGGAGTATCAAAAGATTTACATGTACGAATGGATAATTATCTGAGCCTCTTCAGCTGCATAACTCACTCTATAGTTTATGGCCCACCTACATGTATGTCATGGTGAATGATGTCCTCCCGAAGAAAAACTCATGCACATTCCAAGAAATCTACAGAGCCCGCGATTAATCAGCTTGTCATGAGAATTGGTTTGTTTGCCAATGGAATCAGCAAAGGTGTGTCTTTCCAACCACCTTATTCCATGATCCATGGAGAGAGTTACATAAAATGGTTCCACCCTACTTGCTTGTCTACCTCAGCCCTGAGTTAGGATGGTTCCCTCTGAACTCTGAGTGCTGTTTCTTTCCTGCCTCTGCTCTCCTACCCTTATAAGAGGCTAGATATATAGGAGTGAGTCTGAATACAGTGAAAGTGTCACTGCAAGGATTCAGAGAAGTACTGAAAAATAGCATTATGTTATTGTGTAAGCAAATTACAAACTTCCTTGCTGAGCTCTAACTGAATTTGGCAAATTATGTAATCGTATAAAGATGATCACATAGGTTTTAAAAACCTAAATGCTCCAAGCTGTTGGAGTCATGCTAATAGTATATTGCTTAGCAACTGCTAAGTTTAAAAATGATCTTTAATTCCGCTGTTAAAATGTTAAAAATGGGGTATTTTATAATGGCAGAATAACAATGTTATATCCTGGAGTAAATGTTATGTTTGTACTTTGCATTATATGTACTTTGCATTATATGAAACACTTCTGTATAATGCTAATTATTTTTTGTTGAGTGCTGAATATTACAAAATATATACAATGTATTAAAGGATGCGATTTAATTGCTTGATTCTGCTATCCATACTCATGTTGAGTAGTAGCTTACTCCATTAGTAGCCTTTACTAAATCACTTTCACTTGAGGTGAAAGGGTACTATTCAATGTGAGTAAGAGTGACAACTGGCAGCTTACTGAGCAAGGAGATTTGCCATCATTTTGCTCCATCAGTTTATGTTACAGCTTTCAGATTTTGCAACCAAGAGAATACTTTTTTTTTGATAATGTACAGAATGTGTGGCACAAGAGCAACTGATTGCACAAGTATGTACAGTGGGTTTCTGCCAGATGCTTTGTTATAAGGAAGAGCACAGGATAACTCTGCCCAGAACTGTCTAAACTTAACCATTTATAGATCAGTAATAGTTTAATTTGAAACTAAGCTTTCTGAAACTATTTCAAGAACAAATTTATTTACCAAAGAGAAAAAGAATGTATATGTTCATAAATAGCGATTCTGCTCTAAGAACACTGAAGACACAGTTTAGCTTTCCACAGAATAATAAAGTCCTTTTAGTTTCAGACTCTAAGGCTCTCTCTCCATCATTACAAAGCAGAGCTAGTACAATAAAGGAGCTAATTCTAAAGAATCAGATGTACTAGTTCTGATTCAGTCTGGGCACTCCACATTCAAACTTCAAAAATGAAGCCCCCAAATCATCCTTTTTTCCTTTTTTCAGTCTCTGTCTCAATAATTGATGAAACCATCTATATGCTGATGTCAGATCTCACAAAAAAGAATGAGAAAATTTCTCCTGCTGCTCTCTTAGGCATATACTTGAATTTTTTACACACATTAGATTGAATTGGGCTCCTTCAAACAGTGTCTGATGTTCAGCACAGTTGTATCTGTATCATTCCCTTCAATGATCCTTATTATCAGTGGCAGAATTAACGAGTCCACAATGATCTGAATTCTGCCATGGAGAGAGATTTCTGTCTGGCTACCTGACTAATGGACGGGTACAACGGCAACATTTAGTGGGACATTATTTCTGAAAGGGCAGAATAGAGTTAAACTGCTAACAATATAACAGTTCAAGCTTCAAATTGAAAATGTATGCCATATTAATTGCATAAAATTGCACACAAGCTGGCAGTCAAACAGTCTGGATTTTGTTTCCTGTCTGATTTCTCTCATTATCATCTCCCAGATGAATACAACTTCTTAAATGCTTTACTTATACAACAGTTGCCTTACACAGCAGTGGAAAATGTAGGAAAAAATTGAGAATTTGTTTAGAATAAAGGCAAGGTCTCCAGCGGTACAGGCTAGATTTTGTGACTCTAATTGTTAAAGCAACTTCACTTATTTAAAAGTGTGAATATGTGCTGGTTGAGTTCATTTCAGACCCTGTCTCAATAATTATGACATCTTCTCATGAAGTTGTGTAGCTATGAATATTTCATAATCTTTTTAAACACCTCAAGCTGTGGATTTAGCAATTTGATAAGTGAGTAGTTGTCAACATTTCTGAGAACACTTTTAGGGAGGCCTCAATAAATAAATGTTTTTCTACATTTCTCAGGGGAATGCATAGCGTCTGTTCTCTGAATCTCTCCGGATTCAATTCAGTTTGCCAACCAATTGCAGGGGCTAGATCTACAAAAAAGATAATCAGAGAGTTGTCATGTCCAATGCTTCGAGGCTCAGCTGCCTAGTGGAATCTGCAGAGCTATGTTGGGTGTCCAAGATCTTTATATGATGCCTGGGAAGAGTTAGGCACTTAAGAATAGGATACACAAAAGCCAATAAACTGAGCAGGGAACCGCCTGAGTTTGCTAGTAGGAGATGCTAAGGCAGGGAGTGTGGCTTAACCCCTTCCCTTCAAAGGGAGCGAGGTGCATCTTTCCACATAGGATTCACTGCCAGAAACCTCCTCCTAAAGCACCAATGCCAGGTCAGTCATTCCACAACGAAAATGAAAATATTGACATGATAGTGGTGCTGAAGTCCCTGCTTCAAATTAGGCATAGATTAATTCTGCCCCTTTTCCTGCAAAGAATCTGTATACTTTGAGCCAAGTCCCCATACAACCTCATCTGTGCAGAGGGGATTTATAGCTGTCTTAAGTTGGTGCCTAAAGTTCTCCCTTTCTTTTTCACAGAGCTGGCTCCACAGGGGTCATCCCTGCTCCAGGTCCCCAAGCATGTTGGCCATTTGCGGGTGTGCAAGCAACTGGGAGGGAGGGTAACAAGAGTGGAACAATGTGACCAGCAGTATGCCACCTTGAGTTGTCCCTTTGCCACCTAAAAATACAAGGTTTGTATGGGGGAATACACACACACACACACGCGTGCGCGTGCGCACGCGTGGAATCTAGTTTTTATTTTCACACACACACACGGGAATCTAGTTTTTATTTTTTTAACAGATTTGTTCATTATTTGATGTATTATTTATCAACCGTATTTTGATGTAAAATTGTTCTCAAGCTATTTATTATGACTTTTCCCTTGAATATTCACTATTTTAAATAAAATCCCCTAAATCACATGGCATTATTTCTGAACCCAGGTTGTATAACTCATATCCAAAGAGCTTTCAGGGGATGACCATGTGCCCCTGTCAAGGAGAATTCTTCTAAAATCTGTGGTCATGGGAGTATTTGTAACATTTGTTCTGCAATCATTTTTGTGAATAAAAATTCCCTCCTGTGAATGTTTGTGAAAGCTGAATCAAAGTAGTAGAGTAGAAGCAAATTCCCATTTGAATAAAAACTAAGGCTCGTGAATATTTTCCCTGGTATTCACTCATTGATGTTGGTTGTAGAGACAGTTATTAGCTCATCATGAGGAAAAGTACAGATGACATCACTCTTCTCTGCAGATTGTCTAAAGCAAACCTATGCATTCCTTTCATAGAGCACTTTAAAATAAGAGAGAGTGGCTTCGATAGCATTTTACAAGATAGAAAAATAAGTCGAGAAGTCAGCCAAATGTCAGTGGCTTTGGTGAAAATCAGCATGGAGGTAGGGTATGTGTGTGGATATGCGGTGAGGAAGCAGAGTAGTGCACTTGCCCAGTGCACTCCACTTTCCCTGTGGGGGCAGGTGCCACAGCGAGTACAGGAGGTGCAAAACTGCTGCTGCTATATGACTCAAGTCCACCCTGGTGATCCTTAAAGCTGTGTCCTTGGGGACAGGGAGAGGGTGGGGTGATGAGGTTGTGCAATCACTCCACCTGGGAGCTTTAGACCCTTGATGTAAAGTAATTTGCAAGGGTATCCTGCACCTCACCTGTATTCCTCTCTTTACCTCTTTCCTTAGTTGTTTTTTCCATGATGGAGGAGATTTTACTTTAGTGAGTGGAATGTCCCTCCAGTTTCCATGGCTACGTCTACACTGGCCCCTTCTCCGGAAGAGGCATGCTAACATCTAACTTTGGAATAGGGAAATCTGCGGGGATTTAAATATCCCCTGCGGGATTTAAATAAACATGGCCACCCCTTTTTTTCTGGCTTGGGGAAAAGCCGGAAAAGAGCGTCCAGACTGGCGCGATCCTCCGGAATAAAGCCCTATTCCAGAGGATCTCTTATTCCTACTTGCCTATTATACCCACTGCCCATGCCTCAAACCATCCTTAGTGCCCATATTCCCAAGCACCTGCAAAGTTTAGGAGAAAGAGGCCATGCAACTACTTCCCATCATCAGGAAATGGCCTCCTCCTAAGTTGTTATACTGAGAAGAAACTCTGATAGGGGAGGTGAAAAAACCCCCACTTTCATAACCAGTGGTGCTGCAAGTCTAAAAAATATTTAGACTTGAAAGTAGGAATAAGAGATCCTCTGGAATAGGGCTTTATTCCGGAGGATCGCGCCAGTCTGGACGCTCTTTTCCAGCTTTTCCCCAAGCCGGAAAAAAAGCGGCGGCCATGTTTATTTAAATCCCGCGGGGGATATTTAAATCCCCCACGGATTTCCCTATTCCAAAGTTAGAATTAGCATGCCTCTTCCGGAGAAGGGGCCAGTGTAGACGTAGCCCATGAGTATAGGCATGGAGAAGGTGGCAGTGGACCCGCCATATGAGGAAACTGAAGGGCCTTCCTTACAGCACTGCTGAGAACTTGAAGTGCTCTGCACCTGCCAGACTATAGGGCTGTCTGAGAAGTCACCTTTTAACTGTGATAAGTGAAGCTGAAGATTGAGGTTTGGTGCAGTTGCTTCTGGTCACTGTATTTGGAGTTGGTAAATATTTTTTTAGACTTGCAGCACCACTGGTTATGAAAGTGGGGTTTTTTTCACCTCCCCTATCAGAGTTTCTTTTCAGTATAACAACTTAGGAGGAGGCCATTTCCTGATGATGGGAAGTAGTTGCATGGCCTCTTTCTCCTAAACTTCGCAGGTGCTTGGGAACATGGGCACTAAGGATGGTTTGAGGCATGGGCAGTGGGTATAATAGGCCAGGGAAGTGCCTTCCCTGGAGCTGCTGTTGACAAATGGGCTATGATTCTCCCCCTTCCTTGATAACACCACTGCCTCCTCCACTCCATACCGCACCCCGATAGGTCCTCACTGCTCACTGCATCCCTCCTCCTGGGATAGGGAAGTGAAGAGTGAGAGAGCCAGCGGAATGAGGAATGTCTGTGAGGCACTGCTGGGGCAGAAAGGGAAGGGGAGCTTCAGGGTGGAAGGAACTAACACTTGGGGAAGTTTCCAGCTGGATCCAGCACTGGGGCTGGCTAGACTGGACAGGCTACTGGCTAAACCAGGGACTGAGGTTGGCCCAGTGCTCAGGGGCTAGTGGAGCATGGTGCGGGGGGCGTGGGTCCACTGGATCCACGGATTCCTCAGGACTTTTCTTTTTACAGTGGGGGAAGGGTTTTGCGGGAGCGGGACCTGGAATGGAAGGGATGGGGCTGGCAGGTTTATATCCCCAAAGTGGGGATTCACCCACGGCCTATGGTTTGGGGAAGACATGGGTGCAGGGTTGAATCTCCCTCTTATGCACAAGTACCAGGGCCTCTGTGAGAGAACAGTTATAATCCAACTCTGGTAAGATTAGGGAGCTATAAACTGGAAGTTGCACCTGACTGGTGGGTGCCCTCAGGTTTTGTGATTACTTAGTACATCAGGGCTTACAGATTGCTAAAGAATACTGCAGTTTGAATGACTGTATTTCAATCAGGGTTGCAACCTTGAACTTGAAATCAACTATCATTGCCTTATGGTTTATTTCACTTCATCCAAAGAAATGGAGAAGTGGAGCATTTTTCTGAAAGGTGAAAAGATGATTATTAACACTTATATTTGTAGAGAATAATAACACTACAGAAAGTCCTTGAAATTAATTTCCACTAAAAATGAAAACTTAATAACAAGAGTAAATACAAAACAAGTGGATAAAATGGCTTATAGTTTCTGGAAGATGTGCTCTAAACACTAGAGACCAAACAGTACACATCTGTGTAAGAAATGTAATAGGTATTTACCAGAATGCATTAACCTCCAGGAAAGCTAAAACTCTAAGGACCATAAATATTAGCTGAGAAGTGTGAGCTGGTAGCAAAGTTTGTTATGGCAGATGCTGGAGGTCAAGGAACCTTTTAAATAACATATTGTAGGCTATCAAGAATACTGGCCATGAACTTCACAGTTAAAGGAGAGAAATAATAATCTAAGCACCCATATCAAAATCTGAAGTGACATTGGGCTTGATTCACCATTCCATTAGTCCAGGTGTTGATTTTTAAACCAATGGAACTTCACTGATTTTATTTTAGAGGAGTTAAATTATAAAACTGGAATTGCAGAGTGGCAAATTTGCCTGATATCTGAGAGAAAGAAATACTTTTTTCTGTTGAACCTATTTTCAATATGAAAGATGTGATCAGCCAGAACAATCCAGATTAAAGCACCAAGTGTGGAAAAGTTGCTAGTACATTGAGAACAATGCAGTAATAGTTTTGTATAGAACATCTTTTGCATTGATTACAGCAATATTACCAATCTTGAATCATCCTCACATGCACAGAGTTAGTATGAGAGCAGTTGAAAAGCACTATTTAGTTCATCTTACCATTTTTGTGGAATAAATAATTTGACAAATAATGGCAAAATTAATCAAATAAATTATCTGATGAATATTTCTTTAAAGTAATTGACCAGCTGTAATGAATATGCAGGCAGTCCCTTAATGAAAAACATTAATCTACTGGCAGCCTGCTTTCATCATTCACGTGTCACTCTTCTGTGTTGTGCAACTGCAATGTGTATATTTCATTCATTTACCCATTCATTTATACACATGAAATTCAAAATTGTATGGTTAATCAATCACCACAATTATTAGAATATTAGAGTAACTCATCTGATGAAGTGGGTTTTACCCACAAAAGCTCATGATCCAATATAATTGTTAGTTGCTAAGAGGCCAAAGGACTACTGATTGCTTTCCCAGGAAGTAATTTTAGCCTATATTTTCCAGACCCAGTTTACAAGAACAATCTAGAAATTGCAGGGATTCTTTTATAAGACATTTCTGTAGTTGCAATCACCACAATTTCCAGTTATTTCAAGAAATTAGAGCCTGAATCTTAGGCAACCCCATCAGTGTCCCTGAAATCACATTACAATACAACATTGCAATGTCTGGATGAAATGTCAAGAGAGATCATTTTATAGTGTCCAGTTTTGGATTTCTTCTGGTTTCAAGGCTCCATGTATGTGTTTTGTGACAACAGCGGGTGGTCTTATAAATAGTAATGATTGCACTGATAAAGAAGGGATGTAAGTGACTAGTTGAATAGTTGACTACTCAATAAGCCAAGGCAGTTGAGACACTACTTGACTAGTCACTTCTCCCTCCCTGCTCCCTTGCTGCCTATATCAGAGGCAGCACAGGAGGGGAGCAGGAGCTGATGTTGAGGGAAGTTGGCTTAAAAGCCGGTCCCCCCCAGCCCTGTGTGGGGCAGGCAGCGGGGGACCAGGTGTGAGCTGGGACTCAACTGTCCCCACTCACTCTTGGTCTCAGATGCTGTGCCCCTGCTTTTTAAATGTAGTGAAAGGCAGTCAGCTCTTACTATATTTAAAAGGCAGCAACTCAGCAGGATTAGCTCCTGGGGCCGGGAGCTAATCCTGCTATGGCTCTGCAATTTCCCACCTTATCAACTAATTGAGTAGTCAGTGGAAATTCCATTGACTACACGATTAGATGAGTAAATGTAATTTAACATACTTATGATAAAAATATCATTGTTAAACTGGAATGCACACCTATATGTTAACCCTATTGCTTATAATATTGTCAGAATCCAGTTCTTTGCTCTGGCATGCCAGGTACATACAAGGTAAATAGTAATACTACTGCCTAAGGTGGTTTTAGAGAATACATAGAGATACATTGGTATAACTGGTGTGTTGGCTGAAGTTGCAGGGGGGAGGGCAGGAAGGGGCGGCTTTGTCTGGGGCCTTTCTTCCTCTTAATGGGCAGTTTCAAATGTGTGGGAGGCTCTCTATGAGATCTCCATACAGAGGTGGACTTTCTCCTATGCTAATATTGTGTCTTATTCAAAAACACCCCATGCTCTATGTTGTGTGCAAATCATGCTTCCATTTTACATTCTCTCTTTGACATAGAGATTAAATCTACAAGACTGCATTAAATAAACTAGAACATTTTCTCTCATTTTTATACCTTTTATCACTGGAGCTTACTTTTGTATTTGCCTCATTCAACCATATAGTTGTGGGTGTGTATTATATATTTTCTCCCCTGCATGTAAATTCATTTTTATATTAAGAAGTTTATATTGTTATTACAACAAAATTTCTTTGAGATTGTATGATTTTATCTAATCTAAGACACAGTTTTAGAGAAAATGGTTGTAGTTCTTAAGACTACAAGTATTAGGAAGAGGAAGTAAGATGTGAAGTTGTGGAAATTATCTTCAGCTTCCAGCTTGCTTTACAAAGGTTTAAAATATCCTTTCTTCCATAACTCAATCTAGCAAACTTTTGACCCCCTCCTTTTCATGTACAGTCAGCATCTAATAAATCATAGCAATAATAATTCTTAGATAGGATCAATAATGCCACTGGTTACACATCAGGATTCTAATGGAATCTTAATATTAATAAGCAAGCACCTTAGGCAGTAGTATTACTATTTAAACAAACAGGGAAGAATACTCTTTATGATAAAGACCTGAGCTTCTTGTGTTATTACTACAGTAGATTTAAAGAGCAAAGATCTGTTTGAAACAGTGCACCCAGAGGTAGATAATCCATCAGCCCAGAACTAGTGCTGTTCTTAATCATTTACATGTTGTCTCAAAGGCATATTACATTATAATCCCAAACCACAAATCTCTGAGGGCTCCATTCATAAAACAGAAAGCACCATGTACAGTACATAGGATTTCCTGTTGACTAAGAATGTAATGTTTCTGAGTAAGAATTAGAGCTGCAGTGAGCTGCTCATTAGAGATTTGAACTCTGGTGTACAAATCCCTTTAGGCTTGCTTGGAAAAGCCTGTGAAGTCCCTGCCATTGGTTAGTTAGGCTCAGGATTAAATGCAGGTTTGAAAGCTGCCAGTATATATAGTTATATTTGAAGACTCTGTAGCTCTATCTGTTTATCTCAGAACAGAAGTAGCATTTCCTTTTCAAAGTGCTTAATTGTTTTGTATTTTTTCCCTGAGATTTCTCTGCTGATTTTAAATTAATTAATCTTTCTTTGGAATAGCAACCTTGGAAAGCCTTATGGAAAGAAACAGGTCTTACTAATTAAAAAAGTATTTCCAAATCCTCATTGCCTTGGAAATAGCATACATTTATTACACTTCCTTCATTTACCACTGTACTTGGGAAGGAGGAACAAGAAGAATAGAAATAATACCATCAGTACCCATTCCACAGAACTTAGTACTGACTTGATCTCCTAAATCAAGCAATTCATAAGCTTTTTTCTATTTTCTCCTTGGATAGAGTTACCTGGTTTCAAAGCAGAGCTGGAAAATGAGCCAATCCCATGAAGTATTTTGAACACCTTCCAGGGTATTTCACTTTTTAATTTTAGTTAAAACCCAATCAAAAATTATCTGAATTTATAGCAGCAAAACAATCCGCTGTGAATGTGGAAAATTTCCTTGAGGATTTATTAGAGTGTGCACACATGGTCATTAACAGATAATAATCAATGTGTAAGAATATTGTTAAAATAAACAGTTTCAGAAAGCATGTTCATTGCATAAGCAATCATAACAAAAGAATTATTGGCCTGTTTTCCTGATCTGTGACAGAAGGAAAGTGTAGGGAACTATTCAGAGTAGTTTCCTCCTGCAGAGAGAAATTACTTGGTGGTGTACCACTGACATCATGGGTATAAACCATCCCAATCTCACCCAATGTTCTTCTTGGTGCAGGGTGCGCTGTGATCAGGTTATTATATTTAATGTATTCTACCTACTACTGGATGACGGGACTGCTTCTGGGATCACAGGCAACTAGACATAAATTAGAGCAGTTTCAATGTTACTCTAACTTATGCCAAGGGCTGAGCTAGCTCCATATCTGAGGTTATGGTCAAAAGTTGGGTCAAATTATCTTTGCATCTTTTCCTCTTGGGTCCTGCACCAGACATAACTCAGTTGGACCTGAGAATTGAAACTCATATAGCTATATTGTGACAGTTCTTATATTTGGAGCCCATAATTTTATAGAGTTTCTCGATATTAACAGTGAATTAATGTAAAACATAGCACTGCCAAGAAATTGATAAAAATAAAAATTGGTTACCCTCCCTTAGAGATATGAATCATGGGGATGGAAAGAACAAGGAAATGTAAACCTTGTAAGTTTCCCTCATAGGAAAGGGATAGTTCATAAAGCAGGCAGAAGAAATGGCATCCTAAGTCTGTGAGGCCATAGAATAGAGGAGAATACTGAGTCTTCACTATTAGTCCTACCTCCTTTCAGCTCTGACAACTTGGCTCCTGCAAAATATACTTTTGCACTACTTTGATCCTAGAGTTACTTTCCACTGGTCTAGTTAGAATCATAGAATCTTAGAGCTGGAAGAGACCTCAGGATGTCATCAAGTCCAGCCCCCTGCCCAAGGCAGGAGCAATCCCAACTAAATCAACCCACCCAGGGCTGTCGTCAAACTGAGACTTAAAAACCTCTAAGGATGGAGATTCCACCACCTTCCTAGGTTACCTATGCCAGTACTTCACCACCCTCCTAGTGAAATAGTTTTCTTAATATCCAACATAGACCTTCCCCACTGTAACTTGAGGCCATTGCTCCTTGTTCTGCCATTCATCACTACTGTGAACAGCCTTTCTCCATCCTTTTTGGAACCTCTGTTCAGGAAGCTGAAGGCTGCTATCAAATCCCCCCTTACTCTTCTCTTCTGCAGACTAAACAAACCCAAATCCTTTAGTCTCTCCTCAAATGTCATGTGCTCCATCCCCCTAATCATTTTGGTTGCCCTCCGCTGTACCATCTCCAATGCGTCCACATCCTTTCTATAGTGGAGGGCCCAGAACTGGACATAAATCTCCAGATGTGGCCTCACCAGAGCCAAATAAAGGGGAATAATCACTTCTCTAGATCTGCTGGCAATGCTCCTCCTAATGCAACCTAATATGCCGTTTGCCTTCTTGGCTATAAGGGCACACTGTTGACTCATATCCAGCTTCTCATCCACTGTAATCCCCAGGTCCTTTTCTGCTGAACTGCTACTTAGTCAGTCGATCCCCAGCCTGTAACAATACTTGGGATTCCTCCATCCCAAGTACAGGACTCCTTGTTGAACCTCATAGATTTAAACCTCCGCACTTGTCCTTGTTGAACCTCATAGATTTCTGTTGGACCAATCCTCTAATCTGTCTAGGTCACTCTGTATCCTACCCCTGCCCTCCAGAGTATGTACCTCTCCCCCTACCCTAGTGTCATCTGCAAACTTGCTGAGGGTACAATCCATCCCCTCATCCAAGTCATTAAAAAAAAATATTTAACAAAACCGGTTGTAGAACCGATCCTTGGGGCACTCCACTAGAAATCGACCGCCAACCTGACATTGAGCCGTTGATCACTACCCGTTGGACCCAACATTCTAGCCAGCTTTCTATCCATCTTAGAGTCCATTTATCCAATCCATACTCCCTTAACTTGCTGGCAAGAATATTGTGGGAAACCGTAGCAAAAGTTCCCCATGTAGATGTTAGATTGGCTTGAAATTTGCCTATGGCTTCTATGCTAGGCTTGGGAGGAATGGGTGAGTAGGTACTACATTGCACTGAGGGCACTGTCCTGTATCTGGTTGAGCTGTAGGGGAGCAATCCACAGCTAGCATGACAGAGCCCAAGATTTGGTTCCCTGACTTCAGAGGGAATTTTGGATACACACATAATGCAAGAAGAATTGGGCCAAAATATATCTGGTACATTATTCAGCATGAAAGAGGTTAATATTTTCATGTGTATAGCCATGTGCTTGAACTATTTTTACTTCACTCTACTCACATTGTGCATTGTCACGTACTCTTTTAAAAAATCCACACATTTATCACCCCACACATAAAAAATAGTTGAAGATTGTAACTGAACTGACCATAGAGGCCGCAAGGCTTCTGCTATACCTTCTCCTTCTTAGAGCTCCTATTATTGCCTGATCACTGTCAATCTTCTCACACACAGTGGTGCCCGATTACAGATGAAATGGTTTGTTAAACTTTACAGCACTTAGAAATGTTCTTGAAGCACCGAAAGATGTCTTATTTAGAATGGAACATATAATACCTGCCAAATTTGCAGGTTTGAAACCATTTCCAATAAGAATTAAAAAGGCCCTCTTCCCATCTGAAATAGGGCTATCAATACTTGACTTGTCTGCCCACGTGAAATAGAGGGTTCTTGTCTTTGATGTTGCAATTTAGTTTAAAATAGCTTTTATGATGACAGGGTACATAGGAATGATAAAACCATAAAGATGACAGTCTAATCTTCTAAGATGACCCGTCACTGATAAAAGATTAAGTAACGCGACATTTCAAATACTAGATTATCTGTCTGTTGGAGCAGTGACTGTATACACCTCCTGCTGAGCCTTGCTGAGATACCACTGACATGTGAAGCTCTTGCTTCTTACAAACTAAAAATGCTGCACAGAATTCTTCAAAATATCAGGTTAAAAGAAAAGAAAAGAAAAGTCATGATCTGTAAGTTTTGTTAATCAAACATTTGTTTTCCAGGCCAGCAAAGCATTTAGAAATAATTTAGAAACTATATTATTGAGTCTAAAATAGTCAGTCCTGCCCTATAGTTACTCACAAAAAGACTGTCAATAATTTAGTGATTATTAAACACCTTTTATTATCAGTTTTATTCACAATAATAAAAAAGAACAATTATACTTACAAGAATTATTAGACATGCTGGTCCTATAAAACTCCATATAAAGTTATTCTTTGTGCTGAGCCAACATCTGAAAAGTAAACAGCACAGGATCTCTTGAAAATGTTCCCAACTCTTACACACACTTTCTTAGCATTCTTACACCATATTACCCATTGAAACAGACATGAAAAACAGCAACTTACACTTCCGTAGTTCCGTAATATTTATATCCCAGTGCTGCAGAAATTCCAACCACCACTGCTGGACTCACATAACCAAAGATATAGAAGTTCTTGTGTAAGAAGCCCTTGTTGTAGATGACTCCTACAACTATAAGGTATAGGTGTATGCCTTCAATGCACATCCATGCGAAGGCAGCTAAAAGGAAATAATGGAGCAATCCAGCAGTGATTGAACAGAAGAGCTAGAAAGTCAACCAGAGAAAGCAAAGTCATAAATAGTGATTCATTAATGTATTACTATTGCAGTATATGACCTGTGGCTCTGTTAATTAATAATTATGCAAAATGGATATTCTCACAATCCAAATTTAATCAGGACTCGGGCTGTTGACCTAAACACAAAACTAAATCTCTTCATTATTGTTTTATAACAAACTAAAATAAAGAAAGAGAGGGGTAGCTGTGTTAGTCTGAATCTGCAAAAGCGGCGAGGAGTCCTGTGGCACCTTATAGACTAACCGAAGTGTTGGAGCATAGGTTTCATGGGCAAAGACCCGCTTCGTCAGATGCATGTCAATTATACTTGTCATGCATCTGATGAAGTGGGTCTTTGCCCATGAAACCTGTGCTCCAACACTTCGGTTAGTCTATAAGGTGACCCTGGACTCCTTGCTGCTTTTGTAAAATAAAGAAAATGTATCTAACTTTTTAAAATCAAGCTGTGGCTATGTCTGTGTGTCGCTTCTCACAACCTCACATCTATAAATGGACATTCAACCTCCAATTAGAGATGACTAGTCTAGATGTTGTGCTGAATTAGTCAAGATGCATTTCTTTAGATACCAAAATTAAATTGCCTGGCAAATCATCATTTAAAGTTCTATTTTAAAGTGTATGGGCATTCTGCAGTTATCTCAATACTTTAAGTGGTGACAAAAGTTGGGTGCCACTAATGGTGTAACATTAAGGAGACAGCAAGTGAAGAAAAAGTCAGTCTAGAGAGATGGCTCAGGTCTAAGCAGATTGCAAAGACCCTAGTGAATAAATTCAAGAGCCCACTCTACTAAGAAAGAAAGGGATATGTTATTTGGCACATGTATAAATAGATATTCAACCTCCAATCAGAGCTGACTAGTCTAGATGTTGTGTTGAATTTGTCAAGATGCATTTCTTTAGATACCAAAATTAAATTGCCTGGCAAATCGTAATTTAAAGTTCTATTTTAAAATGTATGGGCATTCTTTTTGTAAATAATTCTTGTAAAATCACTCTCTTTAGTCAATCAATACTGTAGAGCTTGTGCAGCAGTTTCAAATGATATTTTTCAATCAATTTAAAATACCGTTCTGCAATACTTGAGAAAAGGGAAGATGCTTTTTTAAGATATTGTCCATTATTAAAGTTATTTCGGACTAATTAAAAATCATGTACAGCTGAAAATTTCAAGATGCTAAAGAGGGTTTTTTATGTCACCTACATAGATTAGAATGGGATTACTGCATCACCCTCTTTCTATCGAGACTCATCTACCTCTGGTTTGGTACACAACCAAAAAATTAAGGCAGGAGTTGTGGAATACCACATTCACTTGACTCCACAGGATAATTTAGATATACAGAATATATGTAGCAGAACTACAATCTTCCAGGAAAGGTCAACATCCTTTCATTTCTGGAACAGTGTTGTGAGGTCTTAAGTGACAGCGAAAGGTCACGTTTAGATTTTATTTGATAGCTGGCACCTCTAACAGTGCAGTGTCCTTAACATAAGGCTGGGACTTTAGGAATGATTCTGAGGGAACATTGCCATTCATTGATTCATCAGCATTTGCTTTGAACAACACTTAAATGCTTAGTTGATGAGACTGTTAAATGTTAAAACATTAGAGTTGTAAAATAGTTAAAATACCAAACACGTTGAGGCCAAGTTCTCAGATAGTGTAAACTAGCAAAGCACCATTAAATTCAATGGAGTTCTATCCATTTACACCAGCTGAGAATGTGGCACCATTTCTTTAACTAAAGAATGCACAGAAAAAACACTTTGTATTCACTTTAAGTACTGTGGGGAGTAGGAAGTCAATAGCACTAGAACATTCATATTAACATCAGAAAATGCTGCATGCTATATGGAAAATGGTACTTTATACTGTATATTTACTTTGCAAATGTAAAAATCAAGGAGTGACAAAGGTTACGCACCTTATTATTGTTCATATTAATTCCAACAAGAAAGATAAGTTCTGCCAGGAAAAGGCTGCAGCAGAGATTTTTGTGAATTGTTGTTCTAGTGCTTTGAATTTCACTGAAGAACCAGAAGGTAAAAATGCACATAGAGAGGCAAATCAATGAAATAATTATTCCTAGTTGAGTGATTCTTGTAAGAATGTTATAATTTGTAACGCCCTGGGGGAAAATTATAATATAATAGTTAAGAGAATAACTCTGTACCTTATCAAAAAACCTTCATTCTGTAACATAGTTCCTTTTACCTTTTCGCAAAACATACATCAAAACTGTTTGTAGGGTTGCAGTGCAAATGCATGCTTCTGATAATTTCAAAAGTATTGTTTTTTGTGAGGCAGATATAATATTAAGGGAAACCAACAGTAAAATACATATTTCAATGTTCTTAACACCAGTGATGTGTTATTTCTTTGTGTAATATTTTAGCATTGGTATGTGCTAACATGGCTTTTAAAAATGATCTAGCATTGCTATTTGCTAATATGACTTTAAAAATCTGATCTATTACTAAATGACAAATATATTGACCATGACATGACGTGACATGAAAACATTACCACATTGGTGTCTTATTCATATTTGCCTATATAGCATAAGGGTATCACTTCAATTTAAACATGAGCAATGAAAGACTTAGAAATCAGAATTGCTTAAAACATATGTTAGTTCCAGATACATAGCATGGAAATGGTCTAAGATATCATGGGCTATTTTAAATGATTATGTGCACAAACTTTCTGTGAAGGACAGTTCCATTGGTTACTTGGTATTCAGCAAAAAGAACCTCTGAAATACGTGACTGCATAAGGGCAGGCTGTGCCTGGCCATAAAGTCTACCTAAGCATGAATGCTAAATACAAGCCTAGAGATTATCCACTTAAAAAAAAAAACTCCATAAAGACATCTCAAAAGTCTTAAATTTGAACGGACTTAAGAAGCCTTTTGGCAGCTACGAAGCACCCTCCATCATATGAAGTGCACTGTATGGAAAAATTGTCTTAGCACAAAGTACTCATGCTAATGCTCTTCTTATTGCCAATTCTGGTGCCTAGAAAGCTGCCTCCTCAGGCTAAAACCTAGGCTCCTGTGTGTCCTATATGGATTCCAAAAAAATTGAGGGTTCTTTTAATGTAAGTGGGGTACAAAGTGAAGAGTCATTTTCACAATTCTGTGATAATTATGAGGGTCCCTGTTTTAATGCTCATGCATTCATGAACTCAGTCCTGTCTGGCTCTTTCTATACAATTTTCAGACAATTCAATCTGCAACTCAGGGAATACATTTAAAGGAGACATTCCAGATGGTAAGACATACACATGACAAAAAACATCGTGAGAAAAATCCCAGGCCACATGGTTGCTGACCACTTCAGATAGCAGTTAAATCCCATTGTAGCCTTGAAGTGGGTTTTAAAATAATAATAATAAAAGAACAGGCTGTAGGTTTGGAGCAAAATTCTTTGCTGCATCGCTATCCCGTCATATCACAAAATGGACAAAAAAGAAACTCAGACAGAAAAGAGAGGAAATGTGTTTGTCCTGTTCATGATAAATTGTGTGTTTGCTGAATGAAGAAAAAAAAAAAGAGAGATGGAACCAAGTGTGTGTGGGGAGAAGTATATTAGTAGCATTGAAAAAAACAACAACATTAAATGAGGATGTAAGTATCTGGTAAAACACTAAGTGAAAAATAGCACTTACAACAGAGCCGCCTGAAGACATCAAAACAGCAAAATGAGTCAGATGATTACATTTGCATGAGGTATGAGTAGTGTTAGAATGCGTCAGCTCACAGCCTTCTGTAGACCAGTTCCCATTCATTGTGTCTGTTGAGTAGTTCCAAAATGCACATTTAATATCCTTATCTGCAGTCTGGAAGAGAAATAAGATGTTTTGCTGATGGTGAAAGGCAGGAAATTTTCCATCAAGAGACTCTTGTTACATTAGCCAGAACAATTCATTAAAACTGTATTTTACTGAAGGAAGATTCAGGAAGAAAAACAAAAACAAAAGAAAAAAAGACATAACCCCCCCCCCAATCCAAAACCCAAACCTTCAGAACAGAAAACAAAACACAGAAACAAACAAAAAACACTGCACAGCCTATCCCATGCAATTAAAAAAATAGATTTAATTTCAAGATTGAAATATTCCATCCACCTAGTTAACAGCAGACCAAATAATTAACAAACTTTCCTGGTATTTACAAAAGTGTCAGACTCTTGTATGTGGTACATGCACCTATTAAAATGGAACAATTACCAACATTACAGATACATTGCTGCTCCTGTGCTACCCAGTACAATGACCTTTTCATTTTTGCAGCATGGGTTTTTTCTGTTGTCACCCCGAGTACATTGGCATGTGTAAAGCAACCAGAGATGCCTCAATCTACACGTTATATGAACTAGAGAAGGACTTTAAGATCAGCTCACAACTCAAATTACCTTGTGCTGCAACAGTCACATAATGAGGAGAAAACAAATTTGTCCTATGCATTTCATAAATCCAGCCAGAAGATCATTGGAAAGAGGAGGGAGCCAGGAATTAGTGGGCAGTTAAGGCCATTTCTGGTTCAACATCAGAGCACTGACATTCAATATGATGCTGGCAATTGCCATGACCACTATTATTATTATTATTATTATTTGTATTGAATTCTTTGCATCAGTCTTCACAGCTGAGGATGTGAAGGAGATTTCTAAACTTGAGCCATTCTTTTTTAGGTGATAAATCTGAGGAACTGCGCCAGATTGAGGTGTCATTAAAGGAGGGTTTATAACAAATTAAACAGTAATAAGTCCCTAGGACCAGATGTTATTCACCCAAGAGTTTTGAATGAACTGAAATGTGAAATTGCACAACTACTAACTGTTGTTTGCACACAATCATTTAAATCTGCTTTTCACCCAATAAATAACTGCAATATAACTTATTTCATGACAGTTTTTAAAAAGGGCTCTAGAGGCGATCCTAGAAATTACAGGCTGGTAAGACTAAGTTAGCAGGTAAACTAGTTAAAACTATAGTAAAGAACAATATTGTCAGACATATAGATGAACATAATATGTTGTGGAAATGTCAATATGTAAAGAAAAATCATGCCTCACCAGTCTACTAGAATTCTTTGACAAGGTCCTCACTGAAGGCTCTTAACCAAAGTAAGGTGCCATGGGATGAGAGAGAAGGTCTTGTCATGGACCAGTAACTGATAAGAAGTTAAAAGATAGGAAGCAAATGGTAGCTATAACTAGTAAGTTCTCAAAATGGACACAGGTAAAAAGTGGTGTCCCCCAATGGCCTGTTCTGGGACCAGTCCTACTCCACATAGTCACAACTGATCTGGAAAAGGGGCAAACTGAGCTAGCAAGATTTGCAGATAATACAAAAGTATTCAAGATAGTTAAGTCCCAGGCAAACTGTGAAGAGCTACAGAAGGATCTCTCAAAACTGGGTAACCGGACACCAAAATGGCACATGAGATTTCATTTTGATAAATGCAAAGTAATGCACATTGGAAAAAATAATCCCAACTACACATATAAAATAATGGGATCTAAATTAGCTGTTACCAGTCAAGAGAGAGATCTTGCAGTCATTGTGGATAGTTCTCTGAAAACATCCACTCAGTATGTAGTGGCAATCAAAAAAATGAACAGAATGCTGGAAATCATTAAGAAGAGTTATATAATAAGATAGAAAATATCATACTGCTTTTAGATAAATCCACGGTACATCCACATCTTGAATACTATGTGCAGACATGGTTGCCTCATCTAAAAAATATATATTGAAATTGAAAAAGGTTCATACAAAGGCAACAAAAATGATCAGTGGTATGGAATGAATTTGATACATTCATGGAAAATAGCTCCATCGATGGCTATTAACTGGGATGGGTAAGGATGGCGTCCATACCTTGTCCGCCAGAAGTTGGGAAGAGCATCAGGGAATGGATCACTTGATGATTATCTGTTCTGTTCATTCCGTGGGGCACCTGGCATTGACCATTGTCAAAGAACAGGATACTGAGCTAGATGGACCTTTGGTCTGATCCAGTATGGCTGTTCTTATGTTCTTATTGTGGAATGGATTTGGCATGCAAGTCCCAAAGACTAAACTCATTTAACATGATATATGTACCAAATCTGAAACTCCAATGACAACAGTTAGTTCATCCAAACACTGTACTGCTCCACTGGCCTCTTCCCCCCCAAAAAAGCGTATCAGTTGAGAAATACATTTCTCACCTTCAAAAGGAAAATAATGTACCCTTACAGCCAAAGAAAGCTATACTGTAGTTCTGCATTCAGTTCTCCTATGCAAATCTGATGCTGTCTGATTTGAAGCATTTCCCTTTTATGGATATAGCTCTAATATCATCTGATAAACTGTTGGAGAGATTATTCGAAGTACGGAAAGGTCAGAAGCCTGAAAACTTCTGTGATCACACTCATAACTTTTTGCCCATCATTACAGTCCACTGACTATTTAGTTTTAACTATTGACATATTCTAGTAACATTCTTCTATGGTAGCCAACATACCCCTGCAGATACAGTCATATCACATAAAATAATTACAGTACTGTTTTTTTCTTCAGTACTTCAGATGTTGATTAAAAAAATCTTACCTTGATGTACTTTAAAGTAAATGTTATTTTCTCAAGCTCGTAGAGTGTAGGTGGATTTGAATTAATTGCAACAGCAATAACTGATGAGCTTACTGTCTCTTTTGGCTCTGAACTATCTTTCGATGAAGAGTTGTTAGATGATGAAAGCAAAGAACCAATATTGCTATACCGCAGAAACACAACTGCAACAGTGCCTATCAATCAAACAGACTGTGGTTAGTAGTTTGTGGGTTTTTTTTATAGTAGAACAAAATTGAAGACATTAAGGAAACAATAAACAATAGACATTATTACTGCTCTTGCATAAAATATGCAAAACAGGTGGAAACTTTATGGAATACTTATAAAAATGTTTTAGAGACCACGAAATATAGCCTTATTTAAAACAATGTAATGTCCATTGGAATTAAAAATGTGTGTATATACCGGATGTTCTAATAGGATAGATGCACATTTTTTCTAAAGCTGTGCACACTTGCAGCAATATTACTTCCAGCTGCTGGTCAGGTGTCAGATCTTGTAAGATAAACAAGGCTAATACCACTGATGAAATCCTGGCCGCATTTTTAAATCAACAGGAGTCTGGCCATTGATTTTATTGCACCCAGAATTTCATGCCCAGTCTGTAACTGGATAGGAGACATGAAGCAAAACAAAACAGAGCAGAAACCCACAGCAATACATAGGATGCTTCCTCTTGAGTCAGTGTTGATACCATGCCCTTTTGTGGTGTTTAGGAGCATGCTTTTGATTAGCTGTCTACACAGGTTAAAACTGAAAAAGAGCTGGGGCAACAGATTTGGGGCATTAGTTCTGATGTTCTTGCAAAATTCTAATTTCCCATTACTATTCATATTTCAGACACACCATAAGGTCCCAACTAAGATCAGAACCCCATTATGCTAAGTGCTGTTCAAACACATAACCTTACTATGTCTAGACTACAAAGAAAAGTCGGGAAAAGATATGAAAATTGCAAACTGCGGTTTGTGTATCTTTTTCTACTTTTCTTTTGAAAGAGGCTTTTCCAAAATTTGGCACATCTACACGGCGCCAAATTTCTGAAAAACCTGCCCTTTCAAGCCATCCTTTCTTTGTAAAACAAGATTTCCAGGGATGGTGAAAGAACACGTACACTTTTCCAAATTTTTTTTGGAAAAGTGCATTGCTTTTCCGGGATACCAGAGGTATCCTGGAAAAGCACTGCAGTCTAGATGTAGCCTAAGAGACAGTCCCTGCCCCACTGAGCTTACAAATTAAATGGACAAGCTACAATAGTGACAGGGGCATGGAGAATTGTGAAGCGACTTGCCCCAGGTCACCCTGTAGATCTAAGGTTCAGCCAGAGTTAGAATCCAGGTTTTTTAAATCCCCGAAGATAGTGTACTATTCATTACCCCACACCAGTGGTTCTCAAACTTTCTTACGCTGTGACCCTCTTCTGACTGCAAAAATTACTACAACCAGAACACTGCCTCCCAGGCTTAAGGTGAAGCCTGAGCCCCACCACCCAGAGCTGAAGACCTTGGACTTCGACTTCAGTCCCAGACCCCAGCGAGTCTAACGCTAGCCCTGGCAACTCCATTAAAATGGGGTTGTAGCTCATTTTGGGGACCTGACCCACAGTTTGAGAACTGCTGCATTATGCTATCTCCCCCAGATATTACGCCTGCCAAAATTCTCCACTTTGTTTTAGCAGGGCATTTTTTTTCTCTACAGACTGTCCTAAAGTGTTATACAGTGGTGATATATGCTATTACACAGCTGTTGTGTTTCAATCTAGTATGATCGTTAGTATTTTAGTACATTTAAAACATACTGTAATAAAACATACACAATTTTAATGGTGGCCTGTAGCTATATAAAAACTGGCAAAAAATCAGATGCGTAATTTTCCTGTGGTGCATTTCACCAGCAGAAGCAATGGTGGAATCTGCAACACAGATAGAACAGAGGGCTAGACAACATGGTGCAACAAATGCTGTCTTCTACTGCTATCAATGTCACACCTACACATTGCATTTGATTTTTGCCAGTGATTAGCTACCAGGAATGTTGCTTTAACTAAGCTATTGTTTAATGGCTTTTTCTTACCATTAGAATTAGATGCTTCCTTTTTCTTTGGAGATATCTTTATATAATCTCCTTCCATGTGTGCATGAGGGTGAATGTGTTTCATGTGGTATAAATCAAAAGCAAAAACCTTGAGAGCTGTAAAAAGAAAAATACTATGCAAATCACTTCCATTACAGTCTAACATAATTTACAGTTAGGTTAATAAATGTGACATTGGATTGCATAATTATTGTGAATTTTAAAAATACACTATTGTGCCAAATATTTCAAGGAGAAATGCTATTAATATGGTACATGTTTGCTTTAAACCTCTAGACTTTGTTATTCTAATGCATGCATTTTTTCTCTCATACCTTTTATTCTTTCCATGAAAAATATGTTCTTTTATTTACTTTGCATTAAATTAGGCACTGGGAAGAATAATGTAGGTTACTTTAGGAAGAGCTATTGCTTTATTAAAAATTCATTTCTGAAAGGGACCACAAATCACAATTATAAAAAGCAAAGGATAAAATCCTCCATTAAATAATAACATTTGAAAAGTGGATATCTCACAGTTATCAGTCCATGGTACAAAATGCACATTGCACCATGATGTAATGATGTATGCTGTCAACAAACAAAACAAAACCAATCATCACCCCTCAGGACAAAAACTACATTAGAGGACATTGAGCTCTTTACTCAGTTCATTATAGTTCAGAGTTTCAATCAAACACAACGGGAAGAAAAAGTCAATCAGGCTTAAAGAAAAAAAAATCTAAAACTTGACTGACGGGTTAGAATCACTAAACTAGACCATCTGTATTGCTTATACTGCAGCACGCAAAACAATATGAGCTCTTCAATAGACCAGCTGTCAGAAAAATGTTTGTCAGTACTTAAGAAATAGTTCTTCATGGCTGAAGTTTTGGATAGCCTGCAGTTAAGGAAGCTGAACCCTGCAATGCAATAAAGAATGACACAACATTGTGGACCTTGTCTCAAAGATAAGTGTGTTGGAAACACATTGGCATTGTGGGTAAGATGTTGATAGTGCTGAGTGCTGGAAAAAACTTAAAAATGTTTAGAGCTTGGGTTCAATTTGGCTAAGAGCCCATAAGTTCAGATTCTCAAACAAAACTTTGCCAGAAAATGACTGAACTTTTCAAGCCTCTCCATTAGGTCCTTGCATTAGCATCTGCTCTCTGTAGGGTGTATCCAAGTAAAGCACTCACACAACTAGTGTAAACCCACATAAATGAGTCCATCTGCATTACAGATTACAAATGCAACAGGCTCCCTGACTTATGAAACAGGAAGAACCACTGTGTGTGAAATCTCTCCTTCACTTCATCTCACAACAGCTAATCTCCCTGAAATGAAGGACGGATATGTTCTTCCTTAGGAACTGAGGGAGGCTTTTTTTTTAGCATCATGGTGCATTTTGGGGGCTATCTGTAAAGTGGGAAATTGATGTGACCAGAGGAGGTAATACTGGATTTTACTGCAGGGTCAATCAGAGGACATTTGACTTACTCTGGAAGAAGGAAAGCAGGATGGCAGGTCACAACCAAGAAAGGGAAACAGTTTAGTTTGAGGAAAGGAGTCTCAAAAGTGCTCAGTACCAGAGTTACTCTGTTCTCACTGACGTCTATAGAACCACTGGATGACTTCAGTGAGGGTATGTCTACACTACCCCGCTAGTTCGAACTAGCGGGGTAATGTATGCATACCGAACGTGCAAATGAAGCCCGGGATTTGAATTTCCCGGGCTTCATTTGCATAAGCCAGCCGGCGCCATTTTTAAATGCCGGCTTGTTCGAACCCCGTGCCGCGTGGCTACACGAGGCGTACAGATAGTTCGGAATGGCTTGCTAGTTCGAACTATCTAGCCCGTGCCGTGTGTAGCCGCGTGGCACGGGGTTCGAACAAGCCGGCATTTAAAAATGGCGCCGGCCGACTTATGCAAATGAAGCCCGGGAAATTCAAATCCCGGGCTTCATTTGCACGTTCGGTATGCATACATTACCCCGCTAGTTCGAACTAGCGGGGTAGTGTAGACATACCCTGAGAGTAAACAGGCCAAAGCTGAGAACTTTTGAAAATCCCACTTTTAGGGTATGTCTACACTGCAAATATTACTATTGTGTTCTTTCGACAGAAAGTTGAAAGAACAGAGGGGTTTTTCCGACAGCGGTAAACCTCTTTCTATGAAGAAGAATCCTTTCTCTGAAAAAGCTTTTTCAGAAAAAGGTGTGTGTGGATGCGGAAGAGAGTGTTTTTTTGAAAGAAGAGGCCTCCAGGAAAAAGAACTGGTGCCCTGGTGGCCACTCTGTCCACAGTAATCACAACTGAAATGTAAGATAGCATCCACATTGATTGGACGCTATCTTTTGAAAAAGCAGATCGCTTTTTTGTTGTGCTTTTGCTGTGTAGATGCTCTCAACAGAAGTTTTTTCAGAAGATGTCTTCTGGAAAAGCTTTTTCTGAAAGGAGCCTGCAGTCTAGGTGTAGCATTTCTGTCTTCCTAAGACAATAGTACAGAAGAGAAGCAGCTTATGTATGGAGGAAACAAAACTAGCCAGGATGGGTAGGAATTGTGTCCCTAGCCTCTGTTTGTCAAAGGCTGGCAAGGGATGACGGAAGAGGGATAACTTGATGATTACCAGTTCTATTCACTGTCTCTGGGGCATCTGGCATTGGCCACTGCTGAAAGACAGGATATTAGGCTAGATAGACCTTTGATCTGACCCAGTATGACTGTTCTTATGTTATTACGTTATGTTCTTATGAAAGAAGCCATGAGAGCCAAATTGGAACTTCCATGATATCCTTATCGGAGCATTCCTGGATAGCTGCGCCCAGGACCACTGATGGGGGCAAAGGAGGAAACTACTCCAGGAACAAATGATTCATAGTTGCAGCTATGAAGCCCACTACCCTTTAAATCACCATCGGGGACCTGGGCAGTGCAGTCTGAGTGGTGCTCAGGGCTTGCGGAGGGGGTGCGGTCTGGGAGTAACTGAGGGCTGGCTGTCTCCACCCCACCTTTCTGGGCATGCCCCTTCCACTTGAGACCCTGCCTCTTTTAGGAATGCAGATGGCCTAGGAGCTGGACAATTCTGTTGGCCCCCATTATTGTGCCATCCCCAACACAGGACTGGGCCTTTGAGGCACAGACTAGTTAAAAGTTTGCTTACATTGCTTTTAGGGAATCGAAAATAAAACAAAACGTGGAGCATAGAGTTCTGTTAGCAGCTCTGATTTTCGTTCCATTGGTGTTTTTTATAATCTGTTCCAAAGCACAATGATTTGCTGAAGGCAGTGTGATGCCTGACACTTTGGTCATTAGTGAAGGTTGAACTGGGACACATTCAGAGCTGAAAGCATAACCTGCTGAATCATCCCTCTAGGAGCCAAGCTAAATCCTGAGCTTACCCTGCACAGTGCACAGTGGCTTACCCTGAGTGAAGTCACTACAGCTAGCTGATTTACATCAGCAGTGTGTCTGTCCCAAAACTGTAGACATTGGTTGGCTGCTTTTTTTAAAGCAAAACTTATACATACCAAAATCAGTGGGTTTCATTTAACACTACGACTAAGCTCAATAATTTATACTGAAAAAACTTCACATTGTAATTGACATCTAAAGTATCACTTACATTCATTTTCTTTTTCTTACCCATTTCACTTGCATTAACATCTAGCTGTGTTGTCTTTTTGAAGTTCTGTGACATGAGCAGCGTTGCCTGTTCTGCAGCATGCATCAATTTAGTGATACTTGTTCTTCTGATTTCTGTAGGGAGGGCTTCCCAAAGTGTAATTTTATCCTTTTGAACAAAATTGCTCACGGTGTTAACAAACACCTGTCAGTATAAAAATATTTTTAAGCACCAAAGCCTTATGCTATTAATAAAAGAAAAAAATGCAACAGTAAGGCTCATGCCACTTACATTAATGGTCACATTAGTAAGTGCTTCCTTGTCAGAAATTGTGTTATTGGTGGTACTTAGAGATGGGTAAGATACAGATAATGCTTCTATATATGAAATCATATCTACAGGTGAAAGTTGTCCTGAAGAGTTCCTCCTGATTTCTTGCAGGAAAGCCAAGGGTTCTTTTATAGTCCTAATCTGAAAGAAACAGGAAATCAGTATATTTAGGAGAGTCCACTGGCAATTCAACCAGCAAAGCCACAGATGCTGGCTTTTTGGGAATATGACAGAATTGCACAAATATGAGGAAACATATTTCTGTGAATTAGTGAATAAGGGCCAGCTTCTACACACAAATAAGAGCACAGCAGGTCAATGGTATACTTATGGAGCTACTCCAATTGAGTGGGCATGCCAGAATTTCACCAGGTGGATAGACATCATAAAAGGAGAATACATAACCAGCATACCTTCTTAATTTATTTTGACCAGTACAACTCAGTTTTATTTAGCATAATGTTCCATAATGTACCAGAAAATATTCTGCAGCATATTTTGTAAATATAATTAAGTCCTAGTAATATGGCAAGTAATATGGCTCTCACCTAGATCCTTTTCTGTTAAATCTTCATTAAAAGGTGGAAACAGATGGCCAGTTTTTTTAAAAAAGCAGACAATAAAGCATACAGATTACGAACATTCTATTGCATACTTAAACCTCACAGCTATGGGTTGGAAATTATTAAATTGCTTCCCTACTGAAAATATTAATATAAAATAATTACATGGAAATGTTCGTAGAAAAATGTTTACATTAGTAATCAGCAGAGAATGAGATCTGGATCTCTATTAGGTGCAAGCTCGGGTTCAGATTCAATGTCCTGGGTGAATCAGAGCAGAGTTTCAGATTTTCTGGCATTAAAATTCAATGAGATTTCATCCCTAAATAGTAGAAGTGCAATGAGATCAGCCAATCTGGTGAGTTTCCTGTGATCTCCAAAGATGAATATCCCATGAGATTGTGCTCTCATGAAAACAGGTCTCTTTCCATTTTTGATATAATTCAGAATCAAAACTATGCTAAGGGTAGGTTCCGAACCATCAGCTCAAATTTGAAGCTTTCCTTTTCCTTCAAAATATAAATTCAAGGTTTTAACACAACTATAGTTTAAATATAAGTTTAAAAACAGGCAGTCATTCAGCTTTAAGTTCAGATGCTGTATTTATCCTGTCTCCTCTACTTAATTTATAGTAAGCATATTAATTCAATGTGTATCTTAAATTGTAAAGTATCTCTCTTACATTAAAGACTGGGTTCTTTTAAATCTGATAATTGAGGAAAGCAGCTTGCGATAAAAAAGCAAACATGCACAGTCGTGATTCTCTTACCCAGTCAAATCAGAAACTTATAGTTTTGTGGACTTACCAGTTTATTTAATTAGCTGTTTGAAATCTATGTTTCTAGGGGAAAGACTGGTTCCCCAGTTCTTTTCACATGATATTTTGAAGAAGAGAAATATATTGGTACCCAAGTGTATTATTGTTCTATTTTATACTTTGTCACTTGCCTTCACTGCCTTGAAAAATTATTTTTCTAGGTTTCATTCAGAACAAACAAATAGCTGCACATAATTAAATGTAGAAAGGTGTAATTTCAAGAACTTGCCATTCAGAAACTGTTGAGTGATTACCATACTTCTGAATTCTATGCACAACATGATTTAGTTCACTGGAGATACAAACAAAACAAAGCTTGCAGGCAAATTAACACTGTGATTCTAATACATAACCCATTTCAAATAAGCTGGAAGTATAAAAAAGACTTCTATATATATGCTTACATGTAACTGTATCTTCAACTATTTGTTCAAAGCACCTCAACGGATATTTTAATTGAAATAACAGTTTCAAAAAGGAAACAAAAAAATTACAGATTCATCTATAAGCCTTTGCTACTTACTTCAGTTAAGGTTCTAGTAATATTTTCAGTTATACAGTCATTATGTAATTCACACTTTGCCTTTGGAATTTCTGTAGACATTAAAAAGAAGATTACTCGATTATAGTAACAGTTCTTGCATAAGAAAACCCAAACCTTTACAGTATTTGAAATTTGTGCATTCATATGGATCATTCACAAGCATAAATTATTAGGAACTGATTTTGACCTCCCTTACTGGTTTTTCACTGGTGGAAAGTCACCAGGCCCCATTCTCTGCTGGTTTAAATGGGAGCAGCTTCATTGACTTCAGTGGAGTTTTGCCAATTTACACCAAGAGAGAATTTGGCTCATTGATTAACCGTTTGTATAAGCAAGAGAATTGGGCTTATATAGTTTAGAATATGTCAACAAAATGCCAGGCTGTGTCTTCTATATGGACAGATATATTGTACATCGCAAATACATTTCTAAGAAAAGTACATCTCAATGATAGTTTTAGAAAATACAGGTGTGAGCTCCTTGCTTCTTTTTTACGTCTGGCTGATTAATCTAACTGAAGATAAAGAGACACTAGTGGGTTTCCCAGAAGATGTAGTTCTATAATAACACATAAACCTTTATAATATCATTTACCTTGGCAGGAAGTGCCATCATTTGGCTTAAACTGTAATTTTCCTGTGGATGGTTGATAACCTTCCTTACAAGAGCAGTTATATCCCCCATCCACAATTTCACATTTCGCATGATCTCCACAGGCAACAGTTACTGCTTCAGTGCACTCATCTATATTTGCAAATATCGTGAGAAATTGAATTTTTTATTAAGTATTTAAAAACTAACACCTTGCTGCCTTGTTGATAAGTTATGCATACAGCAATTTCATATAAAATTTACACAAAATAATAATAATAGTAAAAAAAAAAATAGCAAAAGGCTAAAAAGGACCCAAATTTAATGACAATCACATCTACCAATTATATCACTTACGGTTTGGTGCAATAAAGCACAATATTAAAATATTCTTCTGTGAGAGACTGCTGATTTTTTTGTGCAGCTCCATGTTTGCTGAAAAACACTTGTGTTTGCACATGCACTGTATTTTTCATATTTTAAAGTGATTTTAAAAGTTAATTCAACAATATAAAAATACTACATGATGTATGATGAAAATAATCTCAAGTCTAATTTTTCTACATATTACACTAACTAGATTATAACATCTTTTTGATTCAGTTAGAAAAGAGAGAAAACTGGTATGCACACAGCCTTTGATTTAAAATCAATGCTTTACTATTTTAGTATTTAAAAGGATGAATTTGACTGTCTGTTTAATCTAATATTTAAGTTAAGACTCTTCAAAAAGTGCTTGACTTATCTATTATATCCACATTTAGAGTTAATTTCTTTAATACTGTTGATGCCTTCCTAATTAATTTGGGTGCATAAGTAGTTGAGTAAGTTAGTTAAGTAATTCAATTGATTGGGAGCATGTGGGTCTGAGAATGAAACAGAAGAATTCTAGGAAAGAAATATGAACTGATGAATTCAGAAATGAAGGGCAAAAACTGATTTGATGGATGGGAAAGCGGGTCTCGTATTATGTTGACTGATTGGGGATAGCAACCAAAGAATTTAACTGATACATTGGGGAAAGTGAGTCTTTGCATTATACTGAATAATTGTGAGCAGTGGGGTGGGGGTCTGAGAAAATGATGTACTAGAGTACCAGGTAAATCCTGAACAGGCTGCAAAAATGAAAGACTAAAATAATAATGGATGAATTTGTAGCTGAGAAACCAATACATGTATAGATTTAGAAGAGGAGGGAATGAGAATTAAAGGATTGTGGAGGTGCAAAACAGAATTGATGATCTAGAAAAGGGGCCAAAATTAAACTCGTGAATTGGGAATTACTGAGTGCATTGGATGGCAGTTGTGGGGAGCAACTGGTGATGGGTTTGTGGGAGGGTGAAGAGATTAATGAATTGATGGGGAGGGGCTCATGCTAATAAGAAGGGTTTAAGACAGAACAAGTGAAGAATGGATGGGGGGGATTACAAAATGCTCTTTCAGAACTGAGAATGGAGTTTTCAGAGCTGCTACCATTTAGAACAGCAAGTGGATTTCTGGTGACAGTGAGTTTGTGAAGCAGAAAACATGTGAGGCAAAAAATAAGTCTGAAAAAAAAAGGATGTACTTGGCAGAGAAAGGAGAAAGTATGGTGTGACGGGGCATGGGACTCCGTGGCAGCGGAGCCCTTTGAGCCCCACACTCCCCAGCTTCTGGCAGAGGCAATCGACAGTGAAGACGCAGCCCTGGAGCAGTCATGTGCGGCGTGCTCTCGGGCTCTTAGTGCCGATGCACTTACAGAGATGAGTGTTGGAGCTGGCGCACGCCAACCCCTGGGCGGGACACCTGGGAAGAGAAAAGACTCTACGGCAAATAATACAAAGATTCTTTTGGCCAGGGGTGCATAGGGAGGTGCAAGATTTTTGTAATTCGTGTCTCGAGTGTCAGCTGACCCAGCCGCATGGAGGTCCGAAGGCCCCCCTTGTTCCCATGCCAGTAATAGGGGTGCCCTTTGATAGGGTGGCGATGGACCTGTTAGGTCCCTTAGAATGGACCTGGGCTGGCCACCAGTATATATTAGTGTTAGTGGACTATGCGACCCGATACCCCGAATCAGTCCCCTTTGAAAAACACCACAGCCCTGACACTAGCCACCGAACTGGTGAAGATCTTTGCGAGGGTGGGGATTCCGAGGGAAATATTAACTGACCTAGGGACTGTGTCTTCTAAACTAATGGCCGAGTTGTGCAGATTATTGCGTATTAAGACCTTACGCACCTCTGTATACCATCCACAAACAGACGGATTTGTTGGAGCAGTTTAATCGTACGCTTAAGAACATGCTCTGCCGGTTCACAAAGGAGGACCCCCAGGAATGGGATAAGTTATTACCGGCCCTATTATTTGCAGTGCGAGAAGTACCCCAGTCCTTGACGGGGTTCTCCCCGTTTGAGCTCCAGTATGGGTGGCAACTGAGGGGTATCCTAGTCCTAATTAGGGAAGCATGGGAAGAACAAGAATCCCGGGTGCAAGGAATGGTACCTTACCTCCTACACCTATGTGAGAAGTTGCAACAGCTAGGGGACTTTGCTAAGGCTAATCTGATGCAGGCTCAGGACAAACAAGCTTTCTCTTATAACCAGGAAGCCAAACTGAGGGAATTCAAGCTGGGAGCTAGGATACTCCTCCTGTTACCCACGAGTGAATCTAAGCTGTTAGTGAAGTAGCAGGGATCATTCTAAAAATAGGAATGGTGGACTATGAAGTATGTCTGGTAGGCAAGTAGTGAGGCATGCAGGTGTATCACATCAATTTACTAAAAATGTGGAACCCAAAGGAAAGCCTGCTAATAGACCCTCTCCCACAGCCCACAGACCTAGGACCCTGGGCCGGGGACATGGGGGAAGCCCGAGCCGTAGAGGTGGGGGAAGACCTCATGCTGGCCCAGCTAGATGAAGTACAAGAGATTCTCCGAAGTTATAGCTCAGTGTTGAGTGCAGTCCTTGGGCATACTAGGGTCCTAAGTCATCATATCGCTACTACTCCGGGGCATAAGGTACGGGAGCTGGTGCACGCATTAACAAGGAAGATGTGGGAGATGGTGAGGGAAGAGGTATAGAATATGCTACTGCTGGGGGTAACTGAGGAGTCGCATAGTGCCTGGCACAGTTTGATAGTGTTAGTCCCAAAACCAAATGGATCAGTGCGATTCTGTATAGATTTCCAGAAAGTTAACTCCATCTCCCGGTTTGATACCTATCCCATGCCCTGGGTGGATGAACTCTTAGAGAGGCTAGGCTGAGCCCAATATATCTCCACCTTAGCCTTAACAAAGGGGTACTGGGAGATCTCCTTTACCCCTGCCCCCACTACAGGAGATTTATACCAAATTTTGTATCCCTTGCAGTTCCCTTGACAGATCTGACTAGGGGGAACCAGCCTAAGCAGGTGCCATGGAATGAGCAATGCATATGGGCATTTCAGCAGCTGAAGTCGAGTCTGATGCAGGCTCCGGTGTTGGCGCAACTGGATTTTCAAAGGAATTTATCTTGCAGACCGACACCTCGGCAGTGAGGCTGGAGACTATCCTCACACAAGATATCAAGGGGAAGGAGCACCTGATACTATATCTTATCCAGAAACTCTTCCCCCAGGAACAAGCTTATGTCACGATAGAAAAAGAAGCACTGGCTGCGAAATGAGAAATAGAGACCCTGAGGTAATACCTGCTCAGGAACCCATTTAAGCTCATGATGGATCATGCACCTCTGCACTGGATACAGTCAATGAAGGAATCGAATCCGCGCATAATGAGGTGGTATCTGGCCTTACAGCCATACCAGTTTGAAGTACAGCAACGGCCAGGAACAAAGCACAGGAATGCCGATTTTTTTCGAGAATAATGGAAGAGGAGGAAGACCCCCAGAAAGGAACCATGAATGACTTAAAGGGGGGAGGTGTGATGGAGCGTAGGACTCTGCAGCGGTGGAGCCCTTTGAGCCCCACACTCCTCAGCTTCCCGCAGAGGCATTCACCGGTGAAGACGCAGCCCCGCGGTGGTCAAGCGCAGCGTGCTCTTGGGCCACCCCTGGGTTAGCGGGGACAGGGACTGGAGGCGCTGCCACGGGACAGCGAGGGGCAAGGCTGAGGGACGTCGGGCATCACGCGGCCAGTGCGCCAATTCAAAAGGGAGTCGGGCCACACCTCAGTGAGAGGAGTGAGGAGGAGGCCAACTCCAGGAGGATGGAGGGTGTTGGGGAGAGGGGGCTCGCAGCATCCCGAGGAGGAACAGAGGAGTCAAGGTTGCTGGGACACGTCGAAAGAGTGACGGAAACAGGGTCCCTGTGAGTACGGCGACAGTCAGTTGAGGGGGTCAAGCAGAGGGAAGGAAGTGACCCAGGATGGGTGGGTTGGTGAGTTTTGGGGACTGACCCCACCAACCAAACAGCGAAGCTGATTCTCTGCCCTTAGGGTCCTGGGTCAGGACCTGAAGTGGGGACAGGCCCAGGTCCCCCTTTCCCTCCCACCGGCATCTTCTGCGGAGGGCCAGACCTGCCGAGGTCAGTTAACATGGACCTCGGACTGAAGGACATGGGCTTTCAGAGTGAGAGACTCGGTAGCACTCGAGAAGAGTTAGAGGGTTAGGAGGGTGGTAAGCCAATCGGTGTCCCAGTGATAATGCGGTTGTACACCTGAGGGGAGCCCGAGGCATAACATATGGATACAGAGGAATGGAAATAAATTTGTGGAAAGTGGACATTAGGTGATATGGACTAGAGAGAGAAGGGAAAAATTCAGGGAATAAGGGATAAGGGCAGAGTTTTGGAACTGGAAGGAAGAGAGAAAATTAAGAAAAGATTAATACAATGAAAAGGAAAACATTAGAAGAACAGAGGAATGAGAACAATGGGTAAGGAGAAAGAAAACGATTCCACATGTCTTAGTGGAGGGAAGAGGATCGATAGACAATGGCATGTGAGGAATGCACAAGAGCGCTATGCTTTTGGTGGGCATCATTTGTTGATCTCTTACTGGAATATAATTTGCCAATGGCAAGCATGTCTGGTTAAAAAAATTAGATAAATGCTTTAAAAAATCTGCTTACATGCACAAAATTGAATGTGGCATTTGAACATTTAATGGAAGAGTCTAAGAATCATCTCACTGCATTTTCTTTTATTGCTTTGCCCACTGCTCCCATCAACAATTTTACTACCATTTCAAAGCAGATTGTATGTTGCTTATAATAAGTTAAGATTGTCAGCTAGAGTATGTCTACACTAGCTCGTTAATTTGAGCTATATAGGCAAATCAGGCAACTGCAGTTGCAAATGAAGCCCGGGATTTAAATATCCCAGGCTTTATTTGCATGTTCCCGTCCGGCCGCCATTTTTAAATCCCCCTCAGTTCTAACGAACTGCCCGCGGCTACATGCGGCAGTTTAAAGTTAATGCGAACTAAATCCTTAGTTCGGATTAACTGTTACTCCTCACAGAATGAGGTGTAACAGTTAATCCGAACTAAGGACTTAGTTCAGATTAACTTTAAACTGCCACGTGTAGCCGCGGGCAGTTGGTTTGAACTAAGGGGGATTTAAAAATGGCGGCCGGACGGGAACATGCAAATAAAGCCTGGGATATTTAAATCCCGGGCTTCATTTGCAACTCCGGTTGCCTGATTTGCCTACCTAGCTCGAATTAACGAACTAGTGTAGACATACCCCTAAAGTTTTCTTCTGTATTTTTGTGCAGGGTTTGGGGCTTTTGGTTATTTTATTTTAGATGAATATGTTACCTTAGAACATACAGGAAACAACAGCTTACCAATGATTTTAGAAAACGATCCATTTCCACCTGGGGTTTGTGGTTAGGAGCCCATTCAGTCTCCCATTATTTAGAATAGGAGCAAGTTTGAGCCCCAAAAGCACAGTCTTGCAACTCTAACTCATTTGAATAGTCTTTAGTGAGGAGATTCGTGAGTGATGGTTGAAGGACTGGACTCTTTAATGATAAGACCATTTGCCAAGGCTCAGCATGGAACCCTCCCTTTCAGAAGATATTCAGCATAAACCTTGGAACTGAGCTTTGAAGCCTTTATAATAGCTCTGATCAGAAAGAAATATTAAAGCAAAATCCCCCAAAATAACACCACTGACACCATTTAGTTAGTAGGAAAAGAGATTTATAACTTTTCATTATATTTCTGCTTTTTTTGTCCGTGCTTATTTACTATAGCAGGCAAGATAATTCCCATTAATAAAGGTAGTGAGAACGGTTATTATGTTCAGTCTTGCCAATTACTGGATCATAGCTACATTTCTTTGATTCTCCATCAGCCAGTCAAGACAGCTTGATGTCTATGTTATAAATTATGCTTATTAGTGGCTTACAAGGAACTGAAAAGTCCATTGGTAAAGGACCAGATGTTCCTTTTGGTTCTGTGCTGTGGAAGGGAACAATGTACACAAAGTGGATTCCAAGTTGTCCTAAGAAGGGCATATGTAAAGAGATAACAGCTATGTGGCATAATGACATATCCCTGCACACACGGCACTCAAAAGTGCTATGAGGGAGAGAGAGGATGCACGAACAATCAGCTGTGGGAAAAGTCAGAAGCCGAATACAGTAATAGTACATGGCTGGAAAAATACTGTAACTTCTTCCAGAAACTGCAATGCACAGATGTCAAATTCATTCTGGATAAGGACAAATTCTATTTATAAATCGTTAGGGTGGGCTTATAATTTAGGACTTTGACTCACATCAGGACATGCATAGCGTACAGTGATCAAGTGTGGAAAATGGCTTTTATGTAATACTATTTAACTTGCATTCAACATCACAAGTGGGAAAATATCCTCCCCTTTAGGATCACCACTATTTCTAATTAGTGTTTTTGTTCTTTCCCTATTCACCTTTGTGTCCCTTTTCCTTTCTGCTCTTTGTGTTTCCTCCTCTGCTGCATGCTCCAATTTTTCTTCTCCCTGTGGGCTTTATCAGTGCCCCTCTTCCTAGCCTACCTGATATAATGATCTGGATTGAAAAACTTAAGACCTACATGTAAAGTATCATCATTAGGTATTAGAGTTAACTTAATGGGTGAACTGACATCGCCCAGAACCACTCTTCCAGGCTGTCTTTAGACCCAGGAAGACAACATTGCCTCGATTATATTCTTCACATTTGGAAGGTTAACATTTTTTTAAAAAGAGTAGATTGTGCAATTTAAGAATATGTCTTGGTGCCACATAAATACAGCAAGTGAGATGGCTGTTTGACAGCACTGTCCTAGTGCAAATTAAGACGCTTTTACTTGTACAACACAGCCAAAGCTACTATATTCCTGTTGTAATACTAGTGTCCACTTAGAGTTCTATTGTCTATGTGTATATGTCATGTGTGAGACCTCTCCCACCTGTAGCAGATCCATGTGTTACAATGTAATCCTCTGAGAATTCCTCAATAAACTGCAAAACTAATGGAGGAGCAAGGTGCTGTGTTTATTACGTATCTACCAGTCTGCTTTACTGTTTATTTTGTACCTGTATTTAACTGGATACTATGTCATGATATTTTTGTTTTGGAAAATGCCAGCTCCATCCACACTGATGTGCACAAGAGAGGAGAAAAGCTCACAATCAAGGCCCACTAGAGGTTGACAGTACAAAATGTGCACTCTAAACATTAGGGAAACAAGGCTTATTAATTTGTAATACCATAGTGCATAGGCACTCTAGACATGCAAGACAACTCCACTGTGCAAGGTGGCGTCCAAGCACAGAAAAAAGGGATGGTTCGTGCCTCATCTAGATGCTTACAATCTAGAGTACCGCTACTTTGAAACCAGAAACTTCAGCACTTTTTAGCATATCCAAGCTAGATTGGATCTAGCTCATTTGAATAATAATAATAGTGAAGCTGAAGCAACCCAAGTGGCAGCACAGATTAGTCTCTTGAGTACATAGCTAGCTAGCTAGCTCAGGTATGTCTACACAATTACGTCTGCAGTACGGACATAATATTAGTACAAGATGAGAGAAATAGATGGATATAAACAAATCACAATAAAAAGTAACCTCTCTCAACTGACAAAAAAGGAAAGCAACAGTAAAGAACATTCAACTGAAACAGCTTTAAAGACAAGACTTGTGAAGCTTAGGATAAAAAAAGACATCTTCTAGTATCAGATAATTTTTATAGTTTATTGTGCTCACAACAAGAATCCCAGATAACTTGAGAACAGCAGCAGCTTGGTGAAGTGGAACCATGATATCAGGATGTGAGATGCATCAATGAAAATTAGACTAGATCACAGTCTAGCCTAAAATGCAACTATTTTGCTTATATTTGGAATGGTACAAAAAGAAAGATTCTGTCAGAACTATCAGGCTAGGAGACAGATATCTAGAACTAGATATATAGTCAGCCCAAAGATGATATACCTGGATAAAGAGGCAATGGATTTATCGCTTGTTTTCTCATTCCCCAAAGAGTATTACAGCACACAAAGAAAATTACCAGAGGATTGAAAAAAGAGAAATAGTTACAGTTCTTCCAATGAAGGGCAACCCTTAAGGACTGCAAAATTGGTAGGAAATAATATTTTCCCAGAGAGTATTTTCTGTCTTGTGATCCTAAAGACACTCCATCAGACTTCTGTGGAGGCAGGAACTGAAGGACTGCACATTCTATTCACTGTCTTAAACCAGAACTGAAAAGAAGAATTAGTGCCGGATGAATGGCATTTTGGAATATTGGCCACCGTCTGATGCTGTGGTGTGAGCAAAGTGAACATGGCTGGGACAAACACTAAAGGCTATTCTGCTGGTCCTGGATCAATGGGTTACTGTGAATTCTGACCCCTTGTGCTGGCAGAGCCAGGAGAAGGTGGCATAAGGTAAAAAGAATGTGGGCCACCATCTGGCCTTAAATCTATATTCCCATATAAAGCTACAGCATTTGGGTTAAATCCTAAAGTTCTGTTGAGGTCAATGAAACTTTTGTTGAGTAAGTATATTAGGAAGCAGACTTTTGTTATTGAGATATTGTGGGAAGCTCTTATCCAAATTGCACAGAGCAGAACACCTGAGAATCGTTTACTGGATTTGTCCAATGAACAGGAGGCAAAAGAAATGAATGACAATTTAAAGCTGTGTGTCTGACATTATAGTAACTTACTTTCACAAAAGGTTCCATCATTAGTTACAAACTTCTCTTGACCAGTGCTAGATCTGAATCCAGTTACACACATACAGTAATAACTTCCCACAGTATTGGTGCAGTTAGCATTCTCTCCACAAGGTTGTGTAGCATTTTCACATTCGTTATCATCTGTCAAGATGCAAAATACAGAAAAAAATAATTTTTATTTACATATTTAATAAAATAATAAAGGTTTAATCTGGGCTGCGATATAGTTTATGAATAGATATTGAGACTGATAAGCAGATTGTTTAGTAATGACCTTACCAATGCCAAAAACTTAATGATGCTCAAAGACACACAGGTATCTAAAGTGAAACCAGCTATGTATTTGAAGTTAATAGAAATGCATGTACCAAGCAATGTTCTAGTAGGAACCCCCAATCCCAACCATGTACCAAGTTAGATATGCTCACAGTTGGCAGATCTCTAGGTAGTGACCTAGTGTCATGTCCTGGGTCTCAGGACTAAGAGTTCCCAGACACTGTTGTATTGTTATCACCACCCAATATTGGCTGACACCTGCTGGGATGTATCATAGCCATTGGGGATTCAGTCATGCTATATACGTCAGAAGACGGCACAAGAAGTTGCCGGAGCAACTAGGTAATTCCCTGTTGCTGCTGCATTGGCTTCTTCTTGTTCTTGATTCCTTCATTCTGCACCCAATCCCGTTCCTGACTCCTTCTGTGTCCCTGGCTCCAATTGCTTTGTTCCTGCTCCGCACCAAGCTCCTGCTATGTGCCTGATCCTTTCCTCTCCACTATTTCCTGCCTTTTGCCTCACTTCTGCCCATCCGTTACCTATCCCAGCTCTGCCCCTAGACTCTGGTAATTGGCAGTTGACATTATTGCTGACCTTTGACTTTATTCCCTGACTCAGACACATCTTGCACCAACCAAATCTGATTCCTGCTCTGACTTTCAGACAATTGTCCCAGTTCTTAACATGTGGTGTCCCCAGATTTAGACATTGAAGCTGGGCCATGGGCAGGTGCCAAAAGAATGTACAGTTATACAGTATATTGTTCTACACTGCCATCCTTCCAGAGATTTTCGGGAAAAGACTGCATTATCTTTGCTATAGAGCTTCCTTCCCTCAGGATCCTTGGGATAGTTAATGCCAAAGAGTAGAGGACTTCTGCCAGGAGTAAGAGTCCTGACCTAGTTAATGTAATCTTCATCTCTTGCAAATCCCTGGGCGAACCACCTACTATAAAGGCAGGCTCTGTGACATATTTCAGAAAAAAAGCCAATCCCATGTACTCAATAGAACAACCAGGAAGGAACTCCATAAAGGTAACATTCTGAAGACTACTTCTCTATACAACTTTCCTGTGAGTTTTATCATGTCGGCAGTGGAGAAGGGGGAATAATCCAATAAGTTTGACAAAACATCGTAAGAAGTCATAGATCCGTTCATTAGTCAAGTGAACCAATACATGCAACACAACTATTTCTTCTATAGTCTTTCATACACATTACATTTTGTATGTTCTAAACAATTAAATAATCATCTGACCAACCTGCATCAGTCAAGTCAGTAAAGTCTATTCATGCTAGCAAGATGACATATCACTGACATCTCCATGCACTCAAATGTTTTTCCCAAAACCTCAAAGAAAAAGAAATAAAATAACCTACAAAATTACTCCAGAATACAAAAAATATTCCAAGAAATTTTTCTAATCCTGAAAGGGGAAGTTCCTGGTTATTCCCATAAAGTCCACTAGGGACTTTGTTCTTGCTTTTACATGAAAGGGGCTCAAATTCTACACTGATGGGGTCATTATAAAAAACTAAGATAGACAGCTGTAACTATTAATTACAGAATGAAAATTATATGAAAAGGCATGAGAGCAGGGAAGAAAAAAATGATGGTAAATGTCACAGATAAGGTGTTCCTGAACACCGAAGCAAGACTGTGCCAGTGGCTGAAAACAATACCAAAGCGCCAAATGAAATGGGAGACTGGCAAGAACAGAATGAGCCAACAACTATAGAGGAACACATTTCTGTAGTGTAACTTTTTCTGGCATAGGGACCTTTTCAGCTTTAAACTTAATAGGAAGCCCTTTCACTACATGTGATTTAACACACCTTTCAGTTAATTCGCAGTGCAAATGCCAACTCAGGAACATCAAATGGATTTACAACATTCTCCAGGGGACTTTGGGTCAATGCTAATGAATAGATTACACTCATTATAACTAATATTGTAATTTAATTTAATAAGGAATCCAAGTGTAAAAGCAATTTGCTAATGTATGTTAACAGTATTTATTTTATAGCTTTAGCAGCTGTACTTCTGAGAAAACAATAGAGAAGGGTGTGTGATTTGGCTCTCACTTACAAAACACTGGTGTACACCCAAATTAACTTCAGTGAAGTAATGGAATTGCTTTGGGGGAAAAGTGGTGTAAATGAAATCAGAATTAGACCCTAGAAACTGATAATTTAAGCTGTGAGTACTTCATGGTTTGTGGCATGCATCTCACTCCAATGGCAAGCATGCTAGAGTACAAACTATAGAGAATTTTAACCCCCATGGAGTTTTTCTTCAGAACCCATGTTCTTGGGGACAGTGACTCTGACTTTATGGAATTGAATTGTGTGTGTGTGTGTGTTGCTCAAAATGATCTATGGGTACTATCATTATAACCCTAGCCCTTCAGTCAAAAAATCAGTATGGTTACGAGTGTGCCATAATTTCAGCTATTAGGATGGAAATATTTTGTGTTGGGGCAGACAATGCAATCACACGAGGTTTGGAAAATATGGAGGTGGAACCCTTAAAAGAACAAGAGTGGTGAGAAGACTGATTATACAGATAGTGATTTAAGCCCAAGGGAAATACAGCTGAATAGACAGAGGTCATAGAATTTTGTGAGTGGGAAAAATGAAAATGCCTGTCTTTGTTTTCTAGTGTCTCGGACACAAGAACTGCAGTCCCACAAGTCTGGCTGTATTACAGCTCTCAAGTGGCCCAAAGAACACTCTCAAGCAGTATAAACTGACTCATACAGTGGACATCATTAAAATCTTTACAGTTTTACCTAATTAACTTTCCTGTGGCATTGGCAGTATTCCATATATTTAGGATGCTCATAAATATTTTAATTGTAATCACCATATATTAGAAGGATCTCCTGTTCTGGGAACCTTTTCAGAGAAGTGCTCCTGCTCCCCCCACTTTCCTGAGAGAAAACAAATCTCTTTTTAGTCACTTTACAAGTCTAGCTTGTTTTCATTCATCTGGCTTGCCTAGTTAACAAGTACAGAATTTTAGGCTGCTTACACAGAGGCATTGTAGGAACTCCATACAAGCAAGATTCGGAGAGCTAACTTCCCATATTACTTAAAGTTACGTTTACAGAGTTGCAACTCCATTTGCATCAGTGGCTCTAATCCAGATTTACTGCCATGACACAGAATCAGGAATAATTTTGTTCCACAATGTTTAGGAAGGTCCTAATAACTGTGCACAAATGAAATATCTCATTGTCAAGGAATGAGAGAAACTATTTATTGAATCTAAAATTGCTGATCAGGTGCGCAGCAGGAAGCAGAAGTTGGTTGCTCTCTGGCCCTATCAGCACTGTCTGTAAATGTAGGCTACAACTATGCATGAGTGTGAAGAGAAATAAGTCTCAGCCTCATGGGAGTGTGAGCCTTAGCATCCTTGATGCGAGTGGGATTGGGCACATGTTGTGAGGTGCTTTATTGGATTGGAGCAAGAGTTCAGAGTTTGCAGGATAGAGTATCTCAACCAAAGTCACACTGCATTGTTTTCATTAATGCTTGATAAAAGTCACCAATTGCTCCTTGTCAAGGACATTACCTTTCCCTCCTGCTTATACTGTATACCTGCACTGTGAAGAAGATACTTTTCTGATGAGGGACAAGGCACTAGAAATAGGAGGAATGGGAGAAACTATGAGACCTGTCTTGACAGAGAGATAATCTTTGAAGGGAAATGGTAGAAATCCCATCACTTTAGACAATTAATTTAAAATAACTGGACCAAGCACTAGAAAATGCACATTAGAGAAGGAGCCTGCATCTGCAGAGGTTGAGAGATGCCCGGTAGCCGTAGTTGATATTGCAATTTAGACTTGTGCAGAGTAAGTGCAAAGTCTACCAAACTCAGAATGGCAGCATTTTACATCATTTTGCATAGCTGTCAATGGTGACACAGGATGCACAGTAGAGAATGAGGCAAAACATGACTTTGCCTTCTCTAACCTGGCCATCAACTCTCCTTTTAGGAAGATACAAAGCTTGACATAATCTAGATTGGAATGAAAGAAACCTGAAAGTTATCAGACATGAAACTCAGCAATTTACATGTCAAAAACAAGCAAGCATCTGAAGGGCTGATCTGTTATCAATGAAGACTTGACAGTAAACTTTCATTTAATTTTCCCTACAGTCTCAGATAGATATAGATATAGATAATCTCTCTGGTCCACAGAATTATATCCCCACTATATGTGTGTGCACATGTGTACGCATATGTGTGTATACACATACACACACACACATTGGATATATAATTCAGTGGATCAGGTCCTGCTCTCATTTAAATTAATCAGAAAACTATCACTGACATCTATGGGACAAAGTTGATGTTCACTATGAAGAAAAAAAATCCTGAATGACTTCAAGGGACAGAAAGGGAATGTGTTTGCAAGAAAAAGGACAAACTTTGAATGGTCATGTTTAAATATTCCACGTGAATTCACACAACATATTTTAAAATCACTAATAACAATAAAACATATTTTTAAATTATTTATAGTGAAGATATTGAGATATGGTATAAAAAATCCAGTGTGAAGCCCTGTGTTCAAAGATGTTTTTCATACATAATTTACAGTGCTCACAGATTTGTGGTTTATGGGAGTCAGACAAAATCAAGATTTATAGATTGAAAATTCTATAACTCCTTCTTAAACAAATTTGTTTAGCAACATGGACAGGAAGGAGGATACCCTAAATGACAAGCAGGCATATAAGCCATTTGCTTTGTTGCTGCCTAATTTAATTATGATATGAGCATGAACTGTAGAACAACTGCTGGCAAAAAAACCTTTTAAGCATTACAGACAGAATTTCAAGAATGCAAACTGAAAATCAAGAGGAAGAAATGACATAACTGAAATAGTTATTTTAAAAGTTTTTTTTAAATAATTGATTAAAAAATAAATGACTTTCAGAAATAAGAGTGGCAAAAGGACTAGATGGTAATGCTGCATTCCAATCTATTTTGTACACAAGAGGTTCACAGGCTGATCAGTCTTGAATTCATTTGTTTAAGCAGTGTTCTATACTATTTGGTATTCACTGAAATTAAATATCACAATGGGATGAGACCATGAATAACCCTAATTAGCCCAAAGACCCAAAAGGGCTGTACATGGGAGCAGGTATATGTATTAGTATAGGGTAGGATTCTTTTTTGTTAAAAGTATAAAATAAACTGATTATCCATGCGGGTTTCAAAAATACAAGGCTAATCCTATAGCCATCTATTTTCAGAGAACACTTTATATTTTATTCTATATGGGCATATTTATAGTCAAAATCAAGCTAGTTATTGGCCAAACTTAATTTCTCTGCTAGTTTCAAGGCTACACATTCTAATAGACAGGTTCTAAAAGAATATGTCTGAAGGCTGATGTGCTTTCAACTTGAATTGGGATGAATTTATTTCAGAATAAACATGGTAAGATATTAGTTCATGAATGAACTTTTAATTATAATTTTAAAGCCTAATCTGACGACTACTGTTGTCAATATCAGTGCATGTCTTTCCTCTGACTTCACCAGATTGGCTACGTCTACACTGGCATGATTTTCCGAAAATGCTTTTAACGGAAAAGTTTTCCGTTAAAAGCATTTTCAGAAAAGCACGTCTAGATTGGCAGGATGCTTTTCCACAAAAGCACTTTTTGTGGAAAAGCATCTGTGACCAATCTAGACACAGTGTTCCGCCAAAAAGCCCCGATCACCATTTTCACGATCGGGGCTTTTTTGCAGAAAACAGTACTGTGCTGTCTACACTGGCCCTTTTGCTCAAAAGTCTTTCGGAAAAAGACTTTTGCCTGAACGGGAGCAGCATAGTATTTCCGGAAAAGCACTGACGATCTTACATGAGATCGTCAGTGCTTTTCTGGAAATTCAAGCGGCCAGTGTAGACAGCTGGCAAGTTTTTCCGCAAAAGCAGATGATTTTGCAGAAAAACTTGCCAGTCTAGACACAGCCGTTGAGTATTAGGCCTATACGCTTTGTCTACACTGCAGGATTTTTGCGTAAGAAGCTTTTTGCAGAAGAGATCTTCTGCAAAAACGTCTTGCGCAAAAGCGCGTCCACACCTCAAAAGCACATTGAAAAGCGAAGTGCTTTTGTGCAAGAGAGCGCCCACACTGCATGGACTCTCTTGCACAAGAAAGTTCTGATTGCCATTCACTGAATGGCCATCAGAGCACCTGTGCTTTTTCTGATAGGCTCTTTTTGTGCAAGAAACCCCTGTTGAGCGTCCACACTTGCCTTTTTGTGCAAGAACTCTTGTGCAAAAAGGAGTTATTCCTCACAGAAAGAGGTATACCTACACCACAAAAAGCCCTCTGTTCTGCCATTTTACTGTAAATTTCCTTGCACAAAAATGCACTTGGTGTGTACACTCTGTGGTTTTTGCACAAAAACAACTGTAGTGTAAACATAGCTCTTCCTCAACTCTATAGGAAGTATAGCTATGGTTCATGAAAAGCTGTAACTCTTTCTTTCAATGCATTTATAAGAAAGTTTTACATGTAGAACAATTCTTAGGCATGGATTCTAAATTGTGGATGAAATACAACTTTTGTCTTAAACAACTTTTGTCTTAAAATAATCATTTATGAGTCTTGAATCTACCATGTTACTGAAAAATGCATCGTTGTGCTTCCCAGCATGACTTTAACAATCTGAATTTATAGTACTAACTTCCCTTCCCCAAATTCTCTATCCCACTCAACATTTCCGTTTCTCTGGCAATTACCCAATTTTAATGCCTAATGGAAAGTAAATTATAATCTCCAATATGTGTTGGAACTATTACAGTTACAAAATGATTTCACTGGTCAATAATAGGGCAGTAGCTAAAAGTCTCTGAAGTGCCCTGTTAAAGGTATAGTTTGACTTGAAATACTTATTTTTTGAGAGAGAGAGAGAGAGAGAGCACAAAGTTTCATGACTACTAGCTGAGCAAAACTACTGCTTTCAATGATTCCTGGTACATTTATTGTATCACCATGACAAACTTTATTACAGTGAGAACAGTTTCTTAGTCAACTAGTCTTAAATTCAAACTGCCATATTAGATCTTAGCCAGAAGTACTAGCATTGTTTTTGTTTGTTCTGCCCCAGCTACAAAAGTTTTTCAACAAACAGTGTTGAAAACTCTGATCTGTAATATAGACTCTCTGTTTTGGGTATTTTCAGTTGTCTCAGAATCACACAGAGCAAGCAGTTTGCCAAAATTATGCACTAAGTTTTAAAAAGCAACAACTGAACCAGCACAGTAGCTGTTTTCCATAAAGTAGTCACACTTTTGATATTATTATGGATCATAAGATACACAGTGCATACTGATACTAGTATAGGCTAACAACTTTATTGTTAGATTTTCCTCCATCACTGTATGATACTGAAAGAAGCAATTAAAACAAGGGATCTGACTGAGGCCTTATTCAGGCCAGCATAAACCAGGATCCCTAGTGGTCAAAAATCTGTCAGGGGTGGTTGTGACAGCACAAGCCTGGGGACTAGCGTGGAACCATCACAGTCTGAAAAATGGACAGCTCTAGCTGGGAAGGAAATGTAGCCAAGGTGGCTGGGGAATACACAGATTCATTGCATTCTGCTGTTCTCCTTTGACAGCAGCCTCTACTGCCAGAACTCCCGTAAAGCCTCTGGGGGAAACTTAAAGCTGACCTTCCCCAGCATCACCCCCAAGGGAGAGCAGTGGTTGAAGTGCCTCACTTAACCCCTCAAAAGCAAGGAAATGAAGGCTTCCTGTAAAACAAATTCCAGTGCTACTCACCCTGCTGTGCTTAGCCTGTCTAGAGGTCTCAGAACAGTGGGCGATCTTACATACATTACCCGTGCGCTGTGGTACAGTATCTCTACAGTTATGAGAGAATGACCTGAGAATAGCAATGCCATTAACAATCCAGCTCTCCTTTCTGCAGTAAGTTACCATTAATGTTAATTTAACACAATTTATTTATGCTTCTCAAAACATTCAGCATTCAAGAGTGGTCCAAATGAGCACAAAAGACCAGATGCTTAGATGAAATATTTGAGAGTGCAAACCTGGGCTGGAAATCTCATTAGGATTAGTTTATTTCATAATGGGCCTGATTCATCCTTGATCTATGGTGCCTTTCAAGAGATATGCTGGCACAAAGGGAATACACAGCATTCATACAGCTGCATGGGAAATAACTGTACCTCTTTCCCACTGTGCTTTCATGACTACGTACTCCTTGCAAGAGTTTGTGTCACTGGAGATGCCCCAGGCATTTTAGGAGCAAGATGTGGGGTTTTAACTATGTGGGTGTAAGATTTCCACAAAAGTTTTCCAAACTAATCCCTGGAAACCCTGGAATCAGTGAGGGGAAAGTCTGCCCTTCCAGGCTCTGTACTGGTGCATGAGCAAACAGGCCAGTATTTCTTGTGCTTCTAACTGAACAATTGGGCTGCATAAACAGACACTTGTGAGGTCCTGGTTTGAACCTTGAAGTGCAAAACAGCTCCCCCAAAATGAAAGACAATGAGAGGAAAAAGGACTGCACAATTTGAAACCCAAAAAAGGATTCAGATTGGATTTATTCAGAGCGTGGACAAACTTTCTTCTGTTACCCCAAAAAGTTTTCCGTATCATTTATAAACCAGACATTACAAATTAAATGTGAAATGAATATATTATTGGGATAAGTGTTAGTAATGAGAAGTGTCATTTATTTAGCTGCACAGAACAACGCACTTCTCCACTATTTGTGGAATATCATGAAAAAAATCTCTAATTTGTGATCATTCATATGTGAAGAACAGAATAAAAAAAATCATTAAAATGCTTCTTTTTGACTAGAAAGAAAATATTTACCCTGAAAACCTCAGCTGGGATTCAAGAAGAAGAAGCAGGAGCTCAAATTAGTCAAGTTAGAGAAGGGAAAGTGAGCTTTGGTGTGTGGGGGACGGAATTGGTCATTTAGGATATGTGTGAAGTCTAGAACAGCTGTGCATCATCTCACTGTTATCATTCAGAGAGGGACCTGTTTGCCCAGTAGCTCCCTTTGCACAGTCACTCCTCTTTCCTCAGCAAGTCCTCTGTGAGCATGCATTTGGGGAGGAGACATGTGTCACATCCCCCACATCATGGAATGATCCACTAAAAATGTATGTGGGTCTTCAGCACTGCACTGTGAAGGGGGGAGGGTACTCAGGAACCACAGCAGACAGAAAACTTAACTGTACAAGATATGTGCTACTGTGGTGTTTAGTGAGTAAGTTCCAGAGTCCATGGTGAAAGAACATTCAATTGACTCCTACCTCTCTTACCGACTTCAAAACTACACAAGCTGCGAATTCCCACATAGGAGTAAGTACTCCTCCCACCCTGCAGGAACCCAGTGGCACTGGCTGTTCTATGAATTCATCACAAAGCAAATGCTGACTTCAATGGCATGTCGATTTACACCAGTAGAGCTTCTGTTCTGGTGAGATTGTATATAACAGAATGAAAGGAGAGTGACCTGTTTGTACTAGCTTAGTTATAACAGAAAATGATGAGTCACAAACAAAACTGAAATGTTGGCAATCCAGGTTAGGAGTGAGTTGTCTGAATTTTCAGTCTATTACTTAAAAACAATGAGTAGTCCTGTAGCACCTTAGGGTATGTCTACACTACAAAGTTAATTCGAACTAACGGACATTAGTTTGAATTAACTTTGATAGGCGCTACACTAGCGCTCCGCTAGTTCAAACTTAATTCAAACTAGCGGAGCGCTTAGTTTGAACTAGGTAAACCTCATTCTACAAGGACTAAGCCTAGTTCGAACTTACTAGTTCGAATTAAGGGGTGTGTAGCCCCTTAATTCGAACTAGTGGGAGGCTAGCCCTCCACAGCTTTCCCTGGTAGCCACTCTGGCCAACACCAGGGAAACTCTATTGCCCCCCTCCCGGCCCCGGACCCCTTAAAGGGGCATGGGCTGGCTACGATGCCCGTGCCAGGTGCAAGCCTGCCAGCACCCAGCCAGCAGACCCTGCACCTGGCACGGCTCGAGCCAGCCACCCGATGCCCTCCAGCCCTCCCCCTCTTCCCGGGACCAGGCTGGCGGCTCCCGGGAGCTTGCCCGGGACAGCAAGAGGCGGGCACCCGCCTGGTCTAGTGCGGACATCGTGGACCTTGTCCCCGACCTCCGCACTAGGCACAGGAAAGTGGCCATCTAGGGCAGGAGAGCTGCCAGCCTGGCCACCCAGGAGCAGGTGTGCATGAAAATCAAGGTGGTCCACTGAGACCCCCGACCCTGAGCCCTGAGCTTACAATGGCCGTACTGGGTCAGACCAAAGGTCCATCTAGCCCAGTAGCCTATCTGCTGACAGAGGCCAACCCTAGGGACCCTGGAGGGGATGGATCGAAGACAGTGACCAAGCCATTTGTCTCGTGCCATCCCTCTCCAGCCTTCCACAAACTTTGGGCAGGGACACCACTCCTACCCCCTGGCTAATACCACTCCATAGACCCAACCTCCATCACTTTATCTCACTTCTCTTTACACTCTGTTCTAGTTCTAGCCTTCACGGCCTCCTGCAGCAAGGAGTTCCACAGGTTGACTCTTTGCTTTGTGAAGAACAACTTTCTGTTACTAGTTTGAAGCCTGCTACCCATTCCTTTCCTTTGGTGTCCTCTAGTCCTTCTATTATGGGACCTAATGAAGAACTTTTCTTGATGCACCCTCTCCACCCCACTCATGCTTTTATAGACCTCTATCCTATCCCCCCTCAGTCTCCTCTTTTCTAAACTGAAAAGTCCCAGTCTCTTTAGCCTCTCTTCATATGGCACCTCTTCCAAACCTCTGATCATTTTAGTTGCCCTCCTCTCTCCCACCCTCTCTCTTCCCCTCTACCACCTCCTTTTCCCAGGCTCCCCCAGTTTTGTTCAATAAAGAGAGATTCTATTTTTGAACACAATTGTCCTTTATTTTGTACATCAGGAAGGGGGGCTAGGGAAGGGTAAGTGGAAGGAGGTGAGGGAGGAATGGGGTACGAGCCCCTGATGGGGAGGACTGGGCTGGCTCTGCGGGCTTCTGGGGGTGGAAGCTCTCCTGCAGCCCCCCAACTGCCCCTTCTCCCCAGATAGCAGCCTGCGGCAAGTGCAGCAGTTCTGATGGCCGAGTGCTGTGATGTGCCCAGTGTGGGCGCTCAGGGCACTCCAAGCCAGGACTGCTTTGCAAGCGGGGCACCCCTGAGAACTGTCTGTCCGGGGTGGGGGTCGGGTCCCTTTAAGCACAGCCCTCGGCTAGCCTGAGGCAGCAGCTCTACACTCTAAGTCCTCATCTGATGCCCTGCCGGCACTGCTTCCGGCCATCCTTAACCCCGGTTCTGGGTCCACTTAATGTGGACATGTTAGTTCGAATTAGCAAAACGCTAATTCAAACTAGTTTTTTAGTCTGGATGTGTTCGTTCAAATTAGCTTAGTTCGAATTAACTAATTCGAACTAAGTTAGTTCGAATTAGCGCTATAGTGTAGACATACCCCTAGAGACATATATTTTGTGGGCAAAACCCCCTTTTTCAGATGATACTACTCATTGTTTTCAAAGTTACAGGCTAGCATGGCTACCCCACTCAGTCTATGACACTGAGGAATGAATTTGTTCTCTGAAAAATGGGCTGATGGAGACTTTACAAGAGGAGGAGTTAAACAATGATACAATTTCTACTAAGAAGTCACCTGCAGTTTCTATCCCTAACTAGTTACAAATACAATGAGCACATTTGGAAAGGAGGTGAGTAAATGAGATATTGTTATGTATGTCTAAACTTTCAGGTCCTACACCAAAGATTACGGGAAAAAAAACATGCTAGCAAACAGTTTGATAAAAAAATAGAAGAAAAATTTATTGTGCTGATTTAAAAAAAGAAGAAAGGTTTATTATGTTCTGGGCAACACTCTCCCAAATTTGCAGACAGCCAATAAAGACATTTATTCAGAACCCTAACATTATCAGCTGGGAAATGCATTACTATGCTCTGGCTTACAAGGGCAAACCCTGTCATTACAGTGTGCATAAACAAGATTAGGCAGACACCCATTGGGCTTTATCTAACGAGCTACTCATAACATGAAACAGACAACAAATGGCTTGAGCTAAACAACACTGCATTAGACCCAAGTATTATGCCCAGGGTTTGTTTATATGGGGACAAATCTTCAGCCTGTCAACATTAGGCCCAAATGGCAGCAGAAAAGTCCCATTTTGCAGAGGGATACTGAGGAAGGACGCATTGAGGGGAATTTCACAACTCCTCTTCTTGTAGGGAACCCTCCTCAGGAGCACTGAGAGGAGTTTAAACAGGGCTGGAGTTTGACTGAGACCTTAGTATACTCCAATGGGTATGAAATGGACTGTGGTCACTAGCTAGATTGAGCTATACAGAACTACTCACAGGCACAAAGTAGGCAAATGCTTATATATGCTGCTGGATATACCTATCTCAGAGAACTGGAAGGGACCTTGAGAGAGGTCATCGAGTCCAGTCCCCTGCCCTCATGACAGGACCAAGTACCATCCCTGACAGATTTGCCCCAGATCCCAAAAGGGTCCCCTCAAGGATTGAGCTCACAACCGTGAGGTGAGGAGGCCAATGCTCAAACTACCACACTATCCCTCCCCTTCAACCAAACTCTGCCTTGCTTGGTCCATTAGAGAGTTGAGCAAGACGTTAAATATTAATCAGATTGGGATTCTGATCTCTTTCAAGTGAAGGAGATGGGTGTTTAGATTAAGAGATTGGCTCAGGGTCATCTCTACTGAACATGGCACTGTCATTCCCATGCCTCCATGATGTAATGGGAAATGACAGTACTGCCTCTACATTTACCTGAAGTAAACGGAGCCACAATTTACTCATATTAAATGTGGGAAGTGTCTAGTACTGAAGTAGGGCCAGTTCTATAACTCGCTGAAATGACTGGAAAGGATCCCATTGACTTCAGTTATTTTTTATCAGACAAAAATGGCACAGAAGCAGAAGAAAAAATGAGAAAATTATGGCCCATACTCTTCTCACCACAAATGGTCTTGTTTCCAAGTTCCTTCTTCAGAGAAACACAAGCTGGCATGTTCCCCATGTCAAACCTCCCACATTGGACATAATGTGCTCGATTCATTATGGCAAGGGAAACCAACATCAGGTGCTTGAATGTCCTCTAGTGAAAAAAGTGAATTAAAACAAGATGGTGCATGGTTGCATTGAAATATATTAGATGTGGCTTGCCAGCCATATACAGGTGTCAGTGTTTTTCTGACCACTGCCGATAAGGGTTTTGGACACTTCCGTACTTATTATGTTAAGTCATTCTCAGTTTGTGTCATTTTTTGGTTGCTAGCCCATTTACTTTTATTAAATCACATCTTCTAGCCAAGAAGTAGGCATGTCTACAATCAGAAAATGTTTTCTTTTAAAAGAAAAGCAAGCAGTGTAGCAGTGTCAAGTTGAAAAGGATTCTTTGGTTGATAACAATGCCCACTGCAGCATGATACATATAGTGCAAATAAATGCTTCATTTCAACAGTGCAAATAGAACAGTATTTGTTTTCAAACTAAAAACAGACAACATCTCCACTGTAATTTCTTGTGGGCTTCTCAGTGTATTTTCAATTTGCTATATTTGCAGAACAGCATTACAGATTAGAAGGACCAGAACCCGTGATGCTCAATTCTAAGTGTACATCTCAAATTAACCCCTTCTTGGCATTTGGGAAAACAATGGTTTCTCCTAAGAAATGAATACCAGAAGCCAATCTACAACATCATTCAGAAAAGTTAGAGTTATTAGCTTGAATTAAAGGCTACCATTGATCATCCATTTCTGAATCCTCCAGATGCAGAACTGTATGATTTGAACAATCTTATGAAATAAGCCCAGTAGCATAAATTCAGGATGGAGCATCACCTTACATCTGCATTTACTTTCTTAGTTTCTTTTGCATGTTTAAAGCAGAACATTTAAACCATCTACTCTCTGGAAAATAGTATCATATATAACTACTAAGTACCCTTTTATGTATAGCACGGGTAGTACTGTTGCAGTGTGTGCATGTACACGCATGTGTGTGCTTGCGAGCACTCAGGGTTGGACACAGAAAGGTAGCACTTTCTAACTATACAGAATTGAATGCCTCCAGCAAGTCAGGCCTGCTTTGCTTTTTCTCCTCAAAGACTATAAGCAGCATAGCTCCCCTCAGTTATAGGTTACCACTCAGGTTTCCCTATGCAAGCACATTAATTCTTATGATAAAATCATTATAGAGAAAACATACTAAAATAGAAGAACCAACATGCAGCTTAATAAGCCACCCAGAGATCGGGGGCAGTGGAGAGCTGCCATGGCAGTACTGCTGTACCTTATTGGCAGGGCTGCTGATTGGAGGAGAGCAATAGGGACAGCAATGCGAAAGCACTGCCATGGCAGCACTTTAATGTCAGCCGGGTATGGGCTGGTACCTGTAGCTAGTTCTTACTCATGTACCATGCCAGCCTGCACCAGTCCACTGTCACCTCTGGGTGATGCTTCAAAAAGTAGAGGTCTTGCATTACCCAGAGGGGCACCTTTGTGTACATCTCCTCTTAAAGATTTCCTGGGAGACCCAATTAACTTTAAAAGTTGATGCTTGTTTTACCTATTGGTTCAAATGGCCCATTACAGATCACAGCACTACCTAGGGTTCACATAAATCATGTCTCCCCTCTCAAGATGTTACGTACAATACCACAATAAAACAAACAGTTGCTATTTAATATAATGAACTCCTAAAATACTTACATTTATTTCAGAAAGGTTTGTCCTGGACATTGCAGGAAATTACATATCTGTCACACCCTCCATTATGGTAATAAAATAGACTAAAAAATGTGGTAAAATTACTGTGACAGACGTAATAGTTCAAATAAAACAGAAACTCTTAAAGAAAGACCTTCTGAAGAAGATATTTATTCTATGTGGAGCAACATTAACTGATTTCTAAAATCTGGTGCTAATTGTCCTCTGAGTAGAGAAAGTCCTTCTCAGAGATCTAGTCTGGGTATCCTAGATTGAGATTGTGATAGGCTTTAGTCAAACACAAATTATGGGGCTCAGTCTAGATGTTACTGGATTAAATTCTATGGCCTGTGATACACAGGAGGTCAGAAGAGATGATCCAGTGGTCCATTCTGGCCTTAATTTGTGACTTGATGGAAGACACAGAACTATGTCACTGTGTCTCCTTTGTTATTAAGACCAAGTTAGTAAAGGAAAAACAACCCCAGTAAGAAGATCATTTGATATTAGCATAGAGTGGATATTTTTTTCTTTCATTGCTTATGCTTCATTTTTCTTTTCTGTCTACATGTGAACCATAAAGCTACCATGTCATCAAGCAGCTATACAAGGACTCCCTTTGCATCAATGCGACTCGGTGATAAACAGAATACTTTCTATATTACTTGTAAGCCATTCAGTTTAAATGTTCTGGAATTCAGTAGCTTCACTATTCAATAACAGACTAACTCACAAAAGGAAACCATTTCAATCTATAATTGAGAAAAGCCATTACTTTTTGGAAAAGTTCCAGTCTCCAAAACGGAAGATATCAAGTACGGTCTGGCAAGCTGAGACCTAGGAGGAGACATCCAGACTGAGGTATTCCGCCCAGAGGGAAAACATCCCAGCCACACTTAAGCTAGACTAATTACTTCAACTGTAATGACTACTGTAAGTATTTCTAGCTACCGTTAATGCAGTAAGTATTCAATCCCATGGTGAAAAGGAGTGTGCATGTTACTGACGGCATGTTCTTAGACATGGATTCTTAAAAATGCATTTCTGGTGATAAAGGTCACTATCAAAAAGATAGGGCCTGATTATCCTCTCCTATCCGACTGGTCTCATTAGCATCCCTTTTCCGGAAAGGGATGCCAATTAAGACACAGTCCCTAAGTGTAGAGTGAGCTAACCCATTCACTGACTCCTATGTGTGTAGTTATCACATTAGAGCAGTAAACTGGATTATACTGTAACAGGATTGCAAAAGCACTGCAAACATAGTTTATGGCATTTTAATTCTTTCCATGGAAACTTTGCCTTTATTGGTCTTATCATTGTCCCCTAATGACAACCCTTTAAGGTATTTGTCAATGGTTATTGCACAGCGGTTTCAAGCACCACTAGTGACCAGAACAATTTATGTAAATTACCTTTTTAGTTATTACTAAGCATGTTTGCACTTACATATGTGTACGCGCACGCACACACACACACACACACACACAACACACATATTCTTAGCATAGACATTTGAAATTACAAGTTTTATAGAGCGGGCAAACTTGAAATGTTTCTGCTTAAAAATAATTAAAGGTTAAGAAAACATGACCCATGCAAAGAGATTAAAAATTAGGTTTGCTTAGTCTGGAGAAGAGAAGTCCAAGGTGAGACATGATAACAGTCTTCAAGCATGTAAAAGCCTGTTATGCAGAGGAAGGTGATACATTGTTCTCTTTAAACACTGAAGACAGGACAAGCAGCAAGGGGCTTAAATTGCAGCAGAGAGATTTAGGTTAGATATTAGGAAAAACTTCCTGTTAGCGGGGGAGCCAACAGCCTTGCCAGTCCCCTGGGCAAGATGTGGGGAGGCCAGCTCTCTGCTTCTGGAATGGGAGGTGGCTTAAGTGGAAGGGGCAGGGCAAAGCCGCCTGGTGCTCTAGCAACAATTTAAAGGGCCTGGACCTCTAGCTGCCATCACTACTACAGTAGTGGTTGCCAGAAGCCCCAGGGCCTTTTGAAATGCCGGGCCCTGGGGCAACTGTCCCCTTTGCCGCCCTGTCAGTGGGCCTGCCTGTCATGGTATTTAAGCACTGGAACAAATTACCAAGGGAGGTTGTGGAATCTCCATCATTGGACATTTCTGAGAACAGGATACACAAACATCTAATAGGGAAGGCCTAGATCAGTAATGCTCAGACCTCAGTGGTTCAGGAGTCAAAATTATTGACCAAATATTCTAAAATTGGTTAATTAATATAGTAAAAGCATTTTGATAGGTTAATAATGAAATCACACAGTGCCTCGGCAATGTTAAATGCTGCAAAGAGCCACAGAAGATACATTAAAGAGCCACTTGCATCTCCCAAGCCTCAGTCTGAGTATCAGTGGAATAGACAATACTTAGTTCAGACGACTGGACTAGATGACCTATTGAGGTCCCTTCCAGTCCTACACTTAACTGATTTTGACAGACTCTATGTGCCTGAGAGATAACTTGTAAGCATACAACAGGGAATACAGCTGAAACTGAGTGTGACATTTCAGGGTTCAAGCCAGACAAGTTGTGTTGCTGCTTGCCTTGCAATATTGAGCAGCAACAGCCAGCCCAGAAACCAATAGCCAGTTCTTTTTGCAGGATGACCGCAACACACTCCCAGAGCTGAATTTTCCCCCAAACTGACTGCCAGTGTGACAATCCACTGAGGCTCCCAGAATTGTGAGTTACTATGTTCTCTCTCTCAGCCTCTGCAAGTGAGAGTTTTGCTACTGCCAAGGTGGATGACAGTTCCCTAACACACTAGCTTGTTTTTCTTGCCTGCAAACTCCTCAGGACTCTGGCAGTCCAAACCTTGCCTTGCACATAATAAACAGCACACTGCAACTGCTGACTTCCCGGAGGTGTCTCCCTGCGGTGACCAGCCCCCTTCTTACTGAATTCTTAAAGTTACTAAGTTTGTTGCTCCTTAAAAGAGATAAGATACTGTAGCCTATTAATTTAACTGTGTTTCAAGCCCTGAGGGTATGTCTACACTAGCCCCCTAGTTCGAACTAGGGAGGCTAATGTAGGCATTTGAACTTGCAGATTAAGCCCGGGATTTAAATAGACTGGGCATTATTTGCATGTTCCCGTCCAGACGCCATTTTTAAATGCCACTAGTCCAACTAACTGCCCGCCGCTACACACGGCAGTTAAACGGTAATTCGAACTAAGTTACACCTCATTCCAGGTGGAGTAACAGGTAATTCAAACTAAGGAGTTAGTTCGAATTACCGTTTAACTGCCGCATGTAGCCGCGGGCAGTTAGTCCGGACTAGTGGCATTTAAAAATGGCGACCGGATGGGAACATGCAAATAAAGCCTGGGATATTTAAATCCCGGGCTTCATTTGCAAGTTTGAATGCCTACATTAGCCTCCCTAGTTCAAACTAGGGGGCTAGTGTAGACATACCCTTATTTCAGTCACAACACTGAATAGGTTTATAGCTCCTAAAATACATATTTCAATCATAATGTAGAAGCTAAGGAACCAAAATTCAAAATAGAATGTGATAACATTTTATCCAGAGGTGTTTTTCCAGTTTGGTTGACTTTACCTTAAGAAAGACAAAAATTAAAAAGATGCAAAAAAAGAATGTGAATGGAGATGCAAGAAGACAGGACTCACAACTTTACAGCCTACATGATAGCTATAGCCAACTGATCATGACCGTTATAGCTAACTGATAATATCTGTTCCATAATCTAAAAGCAAAAGGACAACAATACATTTCAGTAACACAGAGTATAGTTAATATAGAACTCACTTCCATAGAGGCCATTGAGTTGTACAGCATTCTTTCCTCTGGGTTGATTGGCTATTTGCTCCAAGCCTTTCCCATTCCTTCCCTCTGTCTTTTCCCCTCAGACTTACTCCATACCGTACCTGCCCCTCCTCCTCATCTCCTTTCTTCCCCGGCTCACCTGCTCTGTTCTCCTTTCCACTCTCCCTGCCCTTCTCTTTTTATTTAGCTTCTCTCTGCCTAGTTCAACCTCTCTCCCTCCTCTCATCCCCCAAAGCGTCTTGGAACTGCATGTTTGTTGTCATCACATCACATGGACTTCTCTGCTCATGTGTTATGTCCCTTTCCCCTACCCTTTAGAATGTAAGCACTTCAGGGCAGTGTTTGTCTACTCCAGTGTCTAAAACCAGGCCTCATTCCCTGTTGGTACTGAGACACTACTGTTACTATAATAGCAATGGCTGTTAACTACAAACATCATAGTCTTTTAGCTTTACCAGCTGAAATAAAAAGAATAACCAAATCTGTGTGTGATATTGTGTGGGGTGTCCGAAGTACCATTTCCAGCAGTGCACAAACATTTGGACGTGATGATCAGTTTCTTTGATGTATTGGCCACTGCATTTGGAGTTAGAACACCAAATGAAATGAATCTGCAGTCTGGTATGTCATGCTAAAATTCAAGGGTAAGATTCTTAACTATGTTCCAACTCATTTGTGCTTCATAAAATGTCCAGAATGGCATAAAGAAGCCCTGAAAGGCCTGAGAAACTGCCTTTTAATGACCCTGTTGCAAGCCCTGGCATGGAGTGAACCTGAGCTGGGGTCAGGAGGGGCACTTCAAAGATGACACCATATAGCACCTTCCACTGTAGGAATTCCAAGCAGCAGTATGACTCAGGGAAGTTGCTGTAACTTACAAAACTTCAGGGGCTGTGTAAGTCATGCAGGGGCCTTCTTCAGGTCCAAAAGCAGCAAAGGATCCAGAAATTGCACAGGTATCTTAAAACCAAGTTTTGTCCTTTACACCTCCTTCCAACCTGTGAGTTCTGTGCTGCTGTGTTAAGAGACAAGGCACAGAATCTCATCTCAGTGTTTTTTCCTATGTTAAGACACAGGAAAGAACAAAGAAAAACAGTTCAAAATTAGCCTAGTTTTAGGTCAACCTCAAGCTGCAAGATAATCAGGATTCTCTTGAGGAGATGCAAATGTCTTTAGTGCCTGTTTAGCCAAAGGCTATATCATCTGTGTTGTGTTATGTACAAACACAGCCTATTGTGACAAGCCACTGAAGTCTTGAAAGTGTCTCATCTTTATTTCAGACACTACTTTTATTCAAGTAGTAAAAAAGGTCACTACAAGAACCTTAAAATGTAAATTGTTTACATCCCATACGAAGCAATTAAAAGAATGCGGCAAGGACATCCAAGGGAGATTAAACAGGGCCATTTTTCCACAGTTGTGCTTTAAATGTTTTTGTTTCTGCCTACTGTGATGTTTACAATATCATTGTGAAATCCAGTAAAATTTCCTTATTTAAGTCTTAAGTCTTTAAGACTTTAAGTCTAACAAAATGCTTAATCAATCAAAACGCAGAAGTGCTCTGCCATGGGATAATTGCAAACTGACCTGCCACCAAAGGGCATCCACAGGCCCCCTTGCCTTTCTTAACTATACAGTGGGAAGAATGACAGCCATTTTATTAGCTGAGATACTGTTACTCTTACTAGCTAAAATACTGTGCTTTGCTGCTCTGATGTTTTCTGTCAGTGGAAGAGAGCTAACTGTTTCAACAGCATATTTAAAGGATGGGTTAGTGGCAGTATATGTTGCTTAACAATAATGTTGTATGGAAACATCTACTGAAAAGAGATAAGCAATGTACTAATTGCACTTCATCAGAAAGAGAAAAGAAAAACGGAACACAATTTCTGCTGCAGTTACTTTCCAGTCAAGACATAATTACAGAGCCATCTTTCTAGACTACATTTGTTTCCCTGAGGGAAGAAGATAGCCAGAGAGAAAATTTGTTCAAAGAGGAAATTTAATTGGAAAATGCACCCCCAAAAAAGTAGAGCACCCAATATTATAAAATCATAAAATATTTAATAGATTAAAACTACAGTTTTGGGAAAGAGGATAAAGGGACCCATTACTTATATTTCATAGGTCTCCTCAATAAAAGCGAATATTACGGCACTCAGAAACATGTATCTTACTTCACATGCTTGGTTAGATCATGCAGACCTTGAAGGCTAACAGAAAAATCTGTCATGCAGTGCAATATGCAAACCCATTTAATTTTTTATTGAAATCCTTCCTGACAGAGTGGACTTTTCTTGAATTCCAAAACAGCCAGCCTGTTAACTAAACTCTGAAGGCAGATAAGTCTGCTTGTCGAGACTATGCTTATCTCACTAAACTATCACCTTGGCAGTAATTGTATGAAGTGCTATAGACACATTTTAAAATTCAACATTTCTCACCTGGTACCAAGCCGTCCCTTTGATACTCTACATAGAGAGGAAGAGCTGTGGCACCTCCAACAGTACTGTGTGATAACGGCTACACAATTCTGACTTTTAAAGAGTGACCACTATAATGTAGAAGGCATGATCATCTTGTGGAGACCAACTGGGCAATTTGGAATGATGTTCAGTACAATACACTGGGCTTCATCATCTTCTCCATTGGCAATACAGAAGGATACCCAGGAAAGAAAGGCAAGATGATCCTGTAGTTAAGTACCAGATAGACTCAGATTCAGGTTCTGCTCTTGTCTTTGCCATTGACTTTTAGTGTGACTTTGGACAAATCTCAATCTGTCTGGGCATCAATTCCCCATCAGCAAAATGTTTGTTTATTTATAATCCCTTTAGAGCAACAACTGTTTCTTATTATGTGTATGTATGGCACCTAGCACAATGGGGCTTTGATCTCACTTAGGATGTCTTGTTGCTAATGTAAACAAGTAATTAATAATAAGAGGAGTTATGAAACATTGCAGTTTCCTTTCAATTCCTATGCTGTTTTGGGAAGGACAGAAAAGTAATAGGGTGTGGCCTTAAAACAGGCTAACTTGGAGTCCATTGATATTAAAAACTGAAGGTGGAACTCCCAAACCTTTGGAACCCCTGAAATCAGTGCAGAACTGGAAACATCTTGTTGAGTCTCAGGAGAATTATTCGACCCCCTGCGTTGCCTCCTGAGTGCCTTGTTGCTATCTCCACTTTCAGTGGTGCAGTTTCATTAGAGCCACAGCAACAAGGTTTCCACAGACAATGTTTGTTCCCTTGGGTTTCATTAAGTTGGTCAGTGGATTCATTGATGAATGGATGATGTACGTTCCTGAGTAGGACATTAACTTGTAGAACACTGATCAGGATATGTTCTCCATTAAGACATTCTCTCCACAATACAAAACTCCAAGCAGTAGAGGGTCTAAGAGGTAAATTTTAGTTAGGAAAAAAAGCAGATGCTGGGCATTGGGTAGAATTCCCAGTGCTATTTTAGTGTGAACAACCCACACGATGATATAAATATCAGTTGCTTTAGAAATGCTTAAACAGCACAAGATTAATAGTCTCATGATACCTAGTATTTTTTCTAAAGCCTTAGCCCTGGAATAATGTGATTACATGAAAATCTTAGTTTACACAAAGTGAGAAAATCTTAGTTTACTCCCCACAAAACTTCCAACATCTATCTGTGGCTGCAGAGTAAAGACTAAAATAACAATTTAAAAAAAATCTCATTCTTTTGCCAATCTCATGAATTTTTGGTAGCTAACTCGTGCATTTTTGAATGCTTGGTCAAGAATTATTGCCACTTTCAGTGTGAAATTCAGTATAGTGTTGCTTTTTAATATAAATATCAGGGATATGGTGTAATTTTTAAAAAGTTAATAAGAGAACTTTGTCATTCGTCTATTAATATCATTCCATTAAGGCCGGGGTGAGGAACCTTTTTTGGGTCAGGGGCCACTGACCCACAGAAAAATCAGTTAGAGGCTGCAAACAAAAAACCCCTGACTAACGTGGTACCTCACTGAGAAGCAGAAAAACCCTCCTCACACTCCCCTTGCACATCAGAGCCTATGGAGGTCCAGCCTCATAGATTATGTGTGCTCCAGCCCCATGGTGGGAGAGTGGGGGGCCTGGAGCACCAGTCCATGCTCCCCAATGCAGGGGAGCCCTGAGCCTCAGGGGCGGGATCCAGGCAAGGCAGGGGACAAATTTGGCTCCTGGGCCTGAGGTTCTCTATTCCTGTATTAAGGCTTCAAGAACTAATGTCTGGAAAAGTGATGGGCACAGAAATGTTTCATCTCTAACCACTTCTGCAAACAATAACCACTGCCACATTTTTGACCAGGCCAGACTAACTATGCCTGTTGAATGACCATCTAGCTTGTCTACTTATTTTACAAAGAAGTTATGCTTCTATAGTTACTGTTTGTGTGTATTTATTTAAAATATGGAAAAGGTTTTCTTTGTCTTGTTTCTGTTTGCTGCTCAGCACCTGGCCTGAAGCAGGCTAGCAGTGACAACCACGCTCCTCTTTCTGTCTCTGTGCTTACTAGAAAAAGGATGCAGCTTAGAATCTGGAGTATAAGGGTACAACAAGTACGTTCGATTGGCATCAGGACCAAATATGTAGCAGGTAAGACTTGTTCAGAGTAAATCATAAGTCATAGTAAATTGCAACACAGAATTACAACACAAGGGTGGAAAGAATCCTTAGATGGAGGGGAGGACTAGCAGTTGTATACAATGTAATATAGTAAAGGATTATTCAATTATCTAATAATCAACCCTTTAGACAATGCACTGTGTGAGAAGAAAAGCAACCACCAAGATTTTATAACAACAGATGCAAAACAGACACATCTGCCTCCCTTCCATACTGGCAAATTGGTTGCTTTAGTATGTTTCATTTGTTCTCCTGCCAATTGCTGAGTTCTTGTCAATTCAGTATGAAACTTGGAAGAAAATTAAATAGTTTGATGACATATTGGTTTCTGTATTTTATCTTTAAAATGCAAAATATATATTTCAATGTTCTTAGTAAGAAAAATGTTCACCCCACCCAAAAATTGCAGCAGGAAGATACGGAACTAAATGGAGCTTTGCCAATTTACACCAGCTGGGAACTAGCCCATTGTTTTTCTGCATATTAACATAGAAAGTGTTATTTATGTGTTTAGATCTTGACACCTTACAAATGAATGCATGTCCATATGCTTTAGGCACCCTTGAAAATACATACCAGTGTTTTCTTTTAACATAATGTATACGGATTGCTCACAGAAATGCCCCTTAAAAAAAAAAGCCTTTAGTAGCCAGACTAAAGACAACTTACACACCATGCTCAACAAATCAAATGGGAAATGAAAAATGATAGCAGCATCTACTGCCACAAAAACCTTGTGCCAAAGAATGTTAAAATAATGGAATCAGTACGTTGGCTTACATATTAAGAAATACTATGCAGGTTCAATATCGCATTTTACAAGTGACAATAGTTATACTCCATTTATCAAAATGCATCCTATAAAGAGCCTTTGTATATTATCACACAGTATTCCTCCAGCTGGACTCACCAGGCTGCTGTATTTGGGTCCCACCACACTAAAACCTTGTACAGCCTTTGGCCTGAATAGATTATAGCACTGTTTGTTTCCTTGGCTGCTCTAGAACAATTCCTAGGCAATAACTATCTGTCTTCTATGTTCATGGAAATGGGAACCTGCAGCATAGCTGCCTTAGACTCCAGGGCCAGTGCTGACTGCTAGGGGAGCTGACAGCCTCAAAGGCCCCTTGGTAACGTGTGTGTTGGGATGGTTCCTTGCTCTCAGAAGGGGCGGGGCTCTGGTGGAAGCGGCAGGAGTGGAGACAGCTCGGTTTCAGTGGTGCCCAGACTGCAGTGTCTCGCCCCCAGCCCTATGAGATGCCCAGAGTGCACCACTTGGTGCTTCAGCGGTGATTTAAAGAGCCCAGGGATCTGGGTGCTGCTAGTGCCATAGTAGCAGTGGTAGTAGCTGGGATCATTGGGCCCTTTTGAATCATCGGTCCCTGGAGCTTGCCCCTGTTCCTTCTCTCCCCTCCTCACCTTCCCCACCCCCTGTCAGCCGGCCTGCTGACTCCCCTTAAGCTTAAGCATAGCCTTGCACAGAGCATTACTCTTGTGCGTGCTCTGGGTTTACAGCTCAGGTCTTCCAGGACACCTGACATTTAAAGTAAATGGATACACAGACTTCGTAAGCCCCCCAAAACTCCAATCATTCTTCACTTTAGCTAGCTCAAGAAAATTGAAGATCTAGACAATTTAATAAATGCCTACATGTATTTCCCTTCCTCAGTTTCTTCTCCACTCATGAATGTTCTTTGTGCTCACATCAGAAACCTCTAGAAAAGGGCTTTCAACCTTTCTGGACTAGTATACCCCTTTCAGGTATCTGATTTGTTTTGCATACCCACAAGTTTCATCTCACTTAAAAACTACTTGCGTAAAATCTGATATCATAATGAAATCATCATCATCATAATTAATAATAAAACTGTCACAGCACACTATTACCGAACATTGCTTGCTTTCCCATTTGACGATACAATTAGAAAGGCAATCAATTGGAATATAAATATTGTACTTATATTTTTTATACAAAACAATATAAACAAGTCACAGTATGATAATTTAGCTTAAACTGACTTTGCTAATTTTTTTATGTAGCCTGTTATAAAACTACACAAATTTTCTAGAGTTGATTTGCCACTTGGAAGACCTCTGCATATCCCCAGGGGTACATGTACCTTTGGTTGAGAATCACTACTCTAAAAGTCCAGGATCCCCCTCTTGCACACAACTTTTCCTCTGAATCTAAGAGTCTCTTTCTCTCCTCTGGGCTCAATTCCTACTTCACCTAGTCCTGCAATTACATTGGTCCCCTTTGCTATGAAAGTTTGCTCCTCTCTCTTGTCCAGGCCACTGGGACCTTAAAAAACTAGCATAAACCCTTTAATTCGTAGCCCTCTTCTGAACAAAGCCACTACTGCAAACAGTTCCTGAAGAACTGGTTTCAGCCAGGTTGCAAAACCTCCATTTTAATAATTATGGGCTAGATCAATTCAGGGGCTGATAAGCTTTTATGATTGGCTATTCAAGGCCACACATACCTGGTGAGCTACCTTCATCCTCAGCATAAGGAGTATGATTTAACAACACAGTAAATGACAGGCATCAGGATACACTATAGAGACACAGACGGGCCCAGTGGTTAGGATGCTAACCTAAAACTTAGGTAACTGAAGTTCAAGTTCTTGCTCTGCCAGAGGCTTCTTGTGTGACCATCGGCAAAGCACTTGGTCTATATATAGTTTAGTTATTCACCAGAAAATTGTGCTTTCCTACCTCTACAGGCACTGAGAGGTAGGATCCATATAAGAACCTAAAATAGATGTTTTCCATAAGAGGAGGGTCTGATTTTCTTCTTACAGTCATGACTATAAGGCTAGTGGTGAAAATGAATACTCAGCCCTTCAGTTTGTCTCCTTATTGTATTTTTTCTTTTAGATCTAATCAGCAAAAAGTGGAATAAGATTAAAATACACAATGTTCCTCATATAAGAATAAAAACTATAGAGTGGGCCCAAAATTTCCTAATTTAGGCATACAAAAGCATATATATAAGTTCAGAGGGCTCAGTCCATTAGTCTGATTCTCCAGCTATACTTTGGAAAGAAGTCTTAGCTGCTTCAGTTGCCTGGTCCCCAATTTTCTGCACCTGTGGGGTCCTCACTAAGGGAGTAGGTCGCAACAGTGTAGGTTGGGGACAGGGCAGTCCCTCAGTGATGCATTATCTTTTTCACAGAGACCACCCCCCACCCCTACCACCATCGCCATCTTCCTCCTCCTAAACTACTGCAAGAACCAGAGAAGAGGGAGTAAACCCCTGAAAGTTACACTGTCACAACTGAAAGTTGTTTGAATAGGCAGAGGATATAAATGAAATTGGCAGCCAGATTCTAGTAGGTGGAAGTGACAACATCTGCCTTTCTGATGTCTGCTTGTCAACAGAGGAAGTATGCTTTGGTCTATCAACCATATGGCACGCAGGACTGCAAGAAACAGAAATCTCCTGAGTGAGCTAATGTTATTTTCTTCCAGAAGCTGGGTCAAGATTTTTGTAATATGTACAAAGTGTCCATGCTATTCTTTCAGACATTACATGTTTTTAACTCTATTGTTTTCACAAGGAAATCCTTGATGATGTTCATAATGAAACCCATTGTCCTTTTGAGGAATGTGGCTGAGAGAGAGAGAGAGAAAGAGAGAGAGAGAATGCGCACGAAAGAGAATATAAAGATTCAGTCAAGAGATACAGAGAGAAAAGGGGAGCGAGTTGAAGAAAAATGACAAGTGATGGAGTAAGGACAGGCCCACATACAGGTGGCAAAGCAGTTTCCCTGGGGTGCAGTAATTCAAAGAGACCCAGGGCTCCCAGCCACATTTGTGGAATGAGGTGTAACAGTTAACTTGAACTAAGGACTTATTTAGAGTTAACTTTTGACTGCCGCGTGTAGCCGCGGGTAGTCAGTTCAGACTAAGGGGGATTTAAAAATGGTGCCCGCACGGGAAGATGCAAATAAAGCCCGGGATATTTAAATCCCTGGCTTCATTTGCAAATTTGAATGCCTACATTAGCCTTCCTAGTTTGGACTAGGGGGCTAGTGTAGCTATACCCCCATAGTATTCACCCCCAAAGTGGATTACAGGCACACCAGTTATCCTCCTTGTGATGGGGCGCACCGGGCCCTGAGGCCCTTGCTGGAGGCTTGTGGCCTTGCCCCACTCCACCCCAGAAAAAGACAATAGAGAAGTCCTCCAAGGAGGCTAGAATGGCTGCAAGAGAAATGGCTAATCAGGGGTCAGGAAGGCCCTACAAAAAGAACTGATGGACCAGACAGTAGTCAGTGACTCTGAAGGCCTCAAGCTGTGAAGATCGGGTGACTGGCTGTCTGAAGGAGTGGCAGCACCACATGCAGCTCTGAGTAGCTAGCTTAGTGAGACTGAAGGACATTAAGGACTCTGAGATGAAGTCCTGAGAGCAAAAGGATGCTGCATGCAGGATGGAGGCCCTAGGGGCACTACTCTTGCCAGAATGGATAATGTACTCAGAGAGACTCTACATAGGACACCAAGATTGGCCTCTGGTATACGTATACCCCAGAAGGGGTTTTGTGTTTGATCACATGCAGGGAGAGTGATTCAGCTGGAGGGCTGAGTTGCTGAAAAGGCTTTCAGCTTTGAAGTAAGAGAGCGCAGGCACATGCACTTGGTCAGAGAGGGGGCACTTGCAAGAGGTGCATGCTGCCCCATTACACTCCTCCACACAACAAAAAGCATAGATAGCACAAGAAGAGAATCACAGATAAAAGGTTTACTATGAGCAGAAAAGAATGCATTACATTTCACAAACAGAAACTGGATATTTAAAAATATATTAGACTTATGATCAGCTTCTAAAATCACCAGTGCAATGTCCTGAATAAAACAGTAATATGAGCATTACCAGAAAATTAAAAAATAGCAACTTTAGTAACCACAGAATTGAATGAAAAATTATAGGCCCTGCACTGTATTTCTCATCTCCACTAGTTATACTTGAATACTGAATATGGTTCTGCTGTGCACAATTTAAAAGGAGGATGAAAAAATGGAAAGGCTACAGAAAACAGCACAAAATGATTTGAAGGCTGGAGAAAATACCTGACAGTGAGAGACTTAAAGAGTTCATTGTGTTTAGTTTATGAAAAAGAAGACTGAGCAGTAACTTGATTATAGTGTATAAGTATCTTCACATGGTAAAATACTGAGCACTAAAGGGCTCTTTAATCTAGCAGAGAAAGGCACAATGTGAACCAATTGCTGGAAGCTGAAGTCAGATATATTCAAGTGAGTAATAAGGCACAGATTTTTAACAGTGAGGGTGATTAACGGAGCAAACTGTTAAGGGAAGTGGTAGACAGTCCATGTACATGGTCAAACTTTCGTACCAACATAGGGAGCCTGATTCAACCCATAATCTCTTTTGGTTTTGATTGTTGTGTGGGCTGCCCTGTAGAGGAGATGGAAAGAGCCATCCATCTCCATCTCCTGATATTTTCAAAACAAGACTGGATGCCTTCCTGGAAGATATGTGTTAGTCAAGCACATGTGACTGGACTCAACACAAATGGTAAAAGTTATGGCTTGTGACGTTAGGTCATCTGATTAGATGATCTAATGGACCCCCTAGGCCTTAAAATTTATGAATCCATGAACTTCAAAATTTGTTAGCAATCTCTGAAGAAGGGGAAGGAAAAAAGAACATACTTGGAAGTTCTCTCTAGCAAAACAAAACAAAACAAATGGTCTGGTAACACTTTATAGACTAACAAAACATGTAGATGGTATCATGAGCTTTCATGGGGACAGCCACTTCTTCAAATGACTGGTCAGACTAACAGACTAACTCGGCTATCCACTGAAGCTCCTCTCTAGCAAGGCTACATTCAATCTGTAGTAAAAGAATGAAACAATTATTAAGGGGTGAAAACACTGGGGAAGACACTGGAGGATAACAGAATTATAACCAATAAGCAGGTTGGATTTTCAAACAATATATTACACCAGAAATAGGCAATTACTTTTTTTGAGAGTTACCGGGTTAGTGGATAGAAGGTACATTGTTGCTAGAATATATTTTTTACTAGATTTATATACTTGGATAGAAGTGCTGTTATGGGGATTGAAAAGTGGTTGAAAGAATGTAAACAAAGGATAATGAGTAATGACAAATGGCACTGTACTGAGTTATGAAGAGATGTCCAGTTGAGTTGCCACAGGCATCGGTGTAAAGCCCACTTTTATTTTACATATTTTTTAATGTTCTGGAAGAAGAGATGAACAGCTTGTTAATTAAATTCACAGATGATACTAATGTAGGATGTGTTGTTAACACCAGTCAGGACAGAGAAATAATACAAAAGCAAGCAAAAAGGTTAGGAACAGCAAGAGTCACTGACAGTATTTACATGTACTAAATGTGAGTACTATGGGAAAATTTGAGCATGATTAGGGAGGACCATGGGCAATTTGTCTATGCCTAATCAACAACAGCCTGACAGCCATATGGTGACATAAAGTCTTCTGTACAAATCCCAACCTTGGGATTTCATTTCTATAGTCCCAACAGTGTTTATACTTCGAGGTGCCTTTTTTTTTGTAGCACTGTCTAGAATCAGTTTAGAAAGCTATTGCAATGAAGCCTCTCGGGAGGAGATGTCAGAGCCTTGCATGTTGATTTCCTGTTGGAAGAGAAACCCGTGACACAGAGTGTTGATGTTTTCTTCATGTTACTAACGAGAAGATTAAGGGGTGACTTGATTACAGCGTATAAGTATCTACAAGGAGAATAAATATTAATAAGGGGCTTATCAGTCTAGCACAGAAAGGTATAATATAATCCAATGGCTGGAAGCTGAAGCTAGACATATTCAGATTAGAAATAGGTGGTAAGTCTTTAATGATGAGAGTAATTAGCCCTTAAAACAATTTACCAAGGGTTATGATGGAGTCCCTATTTTTGACAATTTTTAAATCAAGATTGGATTTTTTCTAAAAGATCTGTTCTAGGAATTCTTTTGGGGAAGTTCTATGGCTTTATGCTATACAAGAGATCAGTCAAAGTGATCATAATGGTGCCATCTGCAATCTATGCATCTATTTCTTTTATCCCCCCTTGCTCCCTTTCTCCTTGGCAAATATATTTATTTATGCCAGCTCCTTGGAAACAACTTCACCCAAATAATTGATTAGGTACACAGACTAAGGTAGAGAGCAAACTCTCTAGCTGTTTGCAAGAGCTTCTCCCAACAGAATCTGACTCAGAAAACCAACAACGCACCACTTTTTCAATGACTGTATATTGCTTCTACAGGAAGAAATAAATCACTTCTTAGAATATATGTAACAGTGCCATCCAGGGACTCACTCTGCAATAGGTAAGTCTAGATCATTAATGGGGTCTCATTTGAAGTTTATCAAATCTTAATTGGAAATAGGTAGTGCTGGAGATAGGCAGGTAATACCTTCTGCAAAAGCTTGCTTTCATTGTTTGTACGCATTTTCAAAGTGTGTCTATAATCCAGAAACTCCCTGTCAGTTGCATACTTCACATTTAATGGTGCACAAATAGCATAGCTGAAGTTGACATACTAAGGCATCTTAAGCATGGCAAAATCTGCAAAGGCTGCTCTCCCTTCAATGCTTATTACGCTTTTAGTCTTGGTGGAGTACCACTCTTGATGGGAGCACACTCAGAGATTTATTGCATCTAAACAGACACAATAAATTGATGGTCGGTGGATCAATAGCTGGAGTGTCAATTTCCGGTGTGTATTTGGTGAGGAGAGAAGCCAATGGAGCCGTACATAGTATCTGAGAGATTCTCCTTTCACTTCCAGTGGCCAGGAATTCCAATATAGGAGCTGTGCCTACAGAGGGGCTCTTCTGTGACCCAGTACCCTGTCTGTAGGTTGGGATGTGTGAATTTTCTACCAGAAGCAAATTTTCTTTTGATCTCTGATTTCTTTCAGCAGATTTCAAGAAATGTAGACATCATTTACAATTTGTATTGCATTTGCACATGTCTATAGAAAGAGATACCAAGAGAAACACAAGGATCTCTCTCTCTCAATGACTTTGAACCCAACTTAGTATACAAAACTAAAATAGATTATGGTCTGAATTAGACCTCCTGGATTTGTATAAAACTGCATGTTGGGACAATCATCATGTTTTCACATTTATCAAACTGTAGCAAAGTAAAGCAGTGGTGTATACTGCAGGTATAAACACTTCTACATATGTTCATTATTCAGTGTTAGTATAGCAGAAAAAGAAAAATAAAGCACCCTATTAAGGATTGTAATTGCCTTCTTAGAAATGAGGTCTAACGTGGCCATTAACAAAATAAAGAATAATTATGGAAAAAAATGTATAAGACAAATAGCATCCCTGGTGGGACCCTGTAAACTGGTACACATTTAGAGTAGCTTTAAGTTATGCCATGGATCGAGGACAGAAAGAGGGCAAAAAGCAACTATTTCATCCCTCAAGTAGCATGACCATTGCTTCTGCATACATAAGAATCTTGATCAGAACACTTAACAGCGTGCAGGATATTCTAAATGAATGGATTTAAAAGAGATTCAATTTTTCAGTCTTTCAGAGCTGCATCTTTATCTGTGTCCAGTCTGACTTGAAGAGATTACTCAGGAGCCAAAATTATTTTCAAGAGATCTTAAATGTATCAGTGTCTGAGTAAACATAGGTTTTGTTTTCAGTTTCATCAGATGTTGCCTAAAATTAATTTCAATCTTCCTTCCTTCCCCCAAGAGTGAGAAGATCATATGCTCAACTGGTTAAATTGCCACAGCTCCACTGAAGTCTCTGTGAAATAGCATCGTTTTGAGGATCTAGCCTGTTTGAGGAGAGTTTCAAGTGGAGTTCTATATGGAGTGGCCAGGCATTATCTTGAACACTGAGGTTGAGTGTCTGTGTTGGCCATGGTGGCCGCCCAATTCAAAGGAGCCCAGGACTCTGAGCCATTACTGCCACTATCAGTGTAGCAGTGGTGGCTATTGCAGTGGGCTGTTTAAATCACTGTGAGAGCCCAGCAAGGCATGGTCTGAGTAGTGCTGAAAGCTGGAGCCCTAGTCTCAACTTTTCATCTGAGACCAGACCCTTCCAGGGGGCACAGAGCTGAGCCTTCCCACCATTGCCCAGGGCTCTGCAAAGTCTATTGCCAGTCATCGTTCTGGCTCCAAATAGGCTGGAATAGAAAGCTCTTGCCGAGAGCAGATGCACTGAGATGATTATACAGATTCAGTGGCCCTAACATTCCATGCAAGTTCGGGGATTGAAGCTGGAATTCCAGCTCACAGTCTGAGATAGCAGTCCTGGGAGGGAAAGGGGCTATATTACTGTCTTGTCTATTGAGTTTTCCGTTTCTTTCAGCCACTCCCACTCTTTACCCACTGCAAGCCAATTACTCTGCAGGCTACATGAGCTCCATAACTAAAAGAGATACCAAAGATAAATGCAGTGTATATGAGAGATCTGATAAAATGTTCAAAGAAAAAAAATCGCCAATGAGAAGAGGTGGATCCTAACTGGGACTATGTCTACACTGCACACTTATTTTGAAATAACAGAGTGCATGTCTACACAGCGAGCCAAAATAATTTCAAAATTACGTGCTTATTACTTCAGCTGCCATAACCATCATTTCATGAGAAGTAAGGGAAGTTGAAGGGAGAGTGTTTTTTCTTCAACTTCCTGCTGTATAGACAGAGCCAAAAGCTGAGTTAAGGTACTTCGACTTCAGCTACACAATTAACATAGCTAAATTTGCATAGCTTAATTCAACTTTAGCCCACAGTTTAGACATACACTGAGTAAAGAATATATGTCTGGTTAAATTGGCTATATCAGAGCAAAAAGGCGGAATCATGATGTGATGGCTCTATTGGAAAGGATATTATGGATGGAGCTGTCACCAAGTATTCTAAAAGCAAGCCTTCAATTCCAGGTTTATAGAGGGGAGCAGTTTATCACCAAAAAAGGAAACATAAGTAATAAGGACAGATTCAGGAAGTGTTTAGTGTTGTGCTGTTCACAAGAAAGAATAATATTCCTCTATATGCTTTGCAGATGATTAAAAAAACAAAAACAAAAACGAACTGGCAGAATGCCTTTTTTTCCTTCCATTTGCTGATGTTAAACATTTTAGTAGTGTAATGTCCTTATGATTTTCTAAATCTCATCAATAAAGAGGATATTATCTGTTTATTTAATTACTGAATCTCTTGTGGTAGAGGAGCCATTTCCACTAGCAGACCTAACTCATCCATATAGTTCCCTCCCTAATTAAAGGGTCTTTGCAATTTCAAAATAAAGTAAATCAAAAGTAAAAATAGTTAGCACACAAGCATATAAAAGTAAGGGCCAGATTTTTAATTGCTCAGAACCCACACCAAGGACTGTATTTTTAAAACAGCTCAACTCCCATTTGGGAACTTAAATAAAAGTTAGATTTCAACAGAGCTCAACTCACAACCGTTTGGAAACTCCGCACTGGCTTGTAAGGTTTATGGCTGTTGTGGCTTTTAAAATTCAGTTACAAGTCACTGCCCTACTTATGATGGACATTTGGCACTCCGGTATCATCATATTGATCATGAATGTTACTGATTCAATAGTTCCTACCACTAAAGGGAGAGTGTAGTTTACACTGACACCAAGTCTATTTTTTATCATAGTGCCACGGAATACAGCTAAAAGCTGACCCAAGGGCTACTATCTGGGCCCTGGTCTAAACTAAGGAGTTATTTTAAAATAATTCCCCTTATTTTGAAATAACAAGTGGCATGTCCACACTACCAAGCCCATTATTTCAAAATAAGGGGCTGGTTATTTTGAAATAATAACTCCTTCTTTCCATGGGGAATAACACTTATTTTTAAATAGTTATTTCGAAATAGCGGTAGTGTGGACAGTCCAATGCTGCTATTTCAAAATAACTACTCCGCAGAGTCTTTAAAGTAATTACTCCCCTGTGTTTCCTGGGGTTCTAAGTTGAGGTAGCGCATCCACATTAGGGGAGCCTGCCGCAGGCTAATTTCAAGGCTTCCCTGTAGTGTGGACTTGCTATTTTAAAATAGTTGTTTTGTGAGTTATTATTTCAACATAAGTTATTTCCTAGTGTAGACATGCCTTGAGTTCCCTTACTCTGGGCCAGGTGTTTGCTCTGCTAGCCAGAAAATACAAAAAGGGGCTTAGTTATTTCCCAACAAAATGAAGGGAGATCCCTAAATTCCTGCCTGGACAAACCTAGCCTGTATCCACATTGCAAAATGGCTCTGGTAATAGCTGTCATCAATACTTGAGTTTCAGCCTGTACCAGTAACAGACCAGCTGGCTTGGATGTATGACAGCACCACACTCGAGCTAGATATTTTATTGTGTGGATGGAAGGCAAGCTAGGACAGCACTCTAGGGTCGAGTGTTGAAACAAAGATTTCAGTGTAGATGCTTGTTGGAGCACTCCTCTTTCCCCCCTCCCCCTAGCAAGGGTTGTGCAAGCAAAACAAGAGGATGTACAAAAAGTTCAACTAAGGAGTGTTTTCTTTGCAGCACACAGCTGTGTAAATATTACTTCAGTATCTCCTGCTACATCCCTCTCACTCTTAGGCATTGTGTGTATAGTGATACATCTGAACTTAGCACTTCTGTAGCCTACCGTTGCATCCTGACACTCCTAGGTCATAACACGTTTGAGCTCTTGGCTTATCCTGTGAAAACAACAATGCCACATGGTTCATGTTCAAAAGCAGACTATGATCTCATTTTTCTAAAGACAGTTTTACTAAAAAGTTACATGATTTTAATCATGGAAGTAGGTGTAATAAAAGCTAAATCATATTTACAATTACGGCACCAAGATTTGCATGACATCCACTTATTATACTGTATTAGATGAAAAGAGGCTGAGCCAGGGCCATGCACCACTTACAGCTGCAACCCAAAATCATTTCTATTCTGTTTAGTCTCCATGGCTGTGTCTAGACTGGCCAGTTTTTCCAAAAATCAGCTGCTTTTCTGGAAAAACTTGCCAGCTGTCTACACTGGTCGCTTGAATTTCCGCAAAAGCATTGATGATCTCATGTAAGATTGTCAGTGTTCTTGTGGAAATACTATGCTGCTCCCATTCGGGCAAAAGTCCTTTTGTGCAAAAGTTTTGCGCAAAAGGGCCAGTGTAGACAGCTCAGATTTGTTTTCCGCAAAAAAACCCCGATCGCGAAAATGGTGATCGGGGCTTTTTTGCGGAAAAGCGTCCATACCAATCTATACACTCTGTTCCAAAAATGCTTTTAACGGAAAATTTTTCCGTTAAAAGCATTTCCGGAAAATCATGCCATTCTAGACGTAGCCCATGAGAAGCTGTGTTAAGTTATAGAAACTTTCACTAAATCTGCTTTTAAGTCATAATTCATTTGAAGCTATTTTCCTTTCCTATTTTCTCTGTGGTGCTAGAGAGATAAAAGTCAGAGGGTTTTGGGGTTTTTTTGGAAAAATGTATGTTTTTCTGAAAAAACTTCACTTACATCCACACTGCAATTGCATTCTTTAAAAAACAAACAAACAAACAAAAAATACCCAAACAACCGACCAAAAAAAACGCCACACACCACACCACATCAAAAGAACAGAGGGGTTTTTCCCAACATTGAAAAACCTCTTTCTACAAAGAAGCAGCCTTTTTCTGAAAGAGACTTTCGGAAAAAGGCATGTGTGGATGGGGAAGAGAGAGTTCTTTCAAAAGAAGAGGAAAGAGGAAAAAGCACAGGTGCCCTGGTGGCCATTCCATCCATAGTAATCACAGCTCAAATGTGAGATAGTGTCCACACTGAATGGATGCTATCTTTCGAAAAAGCAGATCACATTTTCAATGCACTTTTGCAGTGTGGACGCTCTCTTTTGGAAGAAGTTTTTTCGGAAGATCACTTCTGGAAACTTCTTCCGAAAGAAGATTGCAGTCTAGATGTAGCCTCTCTGTATGAATTGTGTATCTTTTATACCACAGGACAGTGAAACTGACATTTGGGTATCACTTGCTCACTCAATTTTGAAAGAAATATTTGTACCGCCGTGGATATAAACAATGAAATATGTTACTGTCCCTTTTAGCAGGCCCCAATGGGCCTAACCCTCTTGGTTATTAAACAATCTTGATTTACACTAACTCGTACTCTACACACTATATATTAATTTTAGGCCAGTGGATCAAGGGAAGTACAGATCTAGTCACCTCACTGTCGGTTATGGGTGACTTTCAGTATTCCTCTCCATGATGATTCATGTAAGTGAAGACAAACTTCTATTAGAGTGTGATCGCTCCACACAAAGGAGGGCTGTGGGGAAAATGGCGAGCTGCTGGCTCTTTGGGGACTCTCTCCCATGCTATGGAATCCTCCTCTGTGAAGATGCTGTTGGTTTCTGTCTCCCTTTGGCTGGAGAGAGTGGAATGGGGCAGAGGAGTGGTATTCCCCTCTATTAAGAATTCATCCTTTATTTGGCCTCCTGCACTTTGATCATTGGTCTTTGCAGAGCAGCTTCTTAGGAATATGAAACAATCTCTCACATTTTCAAAATGCTACAAACTAGCCCCAAATCCTTTACAGAACCTGTTTGCAACAGATAGATATTAACTATATAAACATGCTTGTCACCATCTATACTTGTGCCCTCCTTCAAGATAACTTATTTAGATAGCTGTCTATGTGAATAGCTTTCATTATGAATAAAGCATAAACATCAATGCATACCCGCAAGAACTATTTTTACTATATTGAACACCTCTAACATAAACAAAGAATGGATTTGGCTGATTTCGAACAAATAACCATTTATTGTGGAAGAATTTCAGCCAGTTACATTTTCCTCTTGGAAGAAAAAAAGATCCTTGTGTCAAAGTAAAAAATGGATTATATTAAATCATAAAATAAGGAGACTTTCTGCCACATTGGTTTACAGAGTCAAGGTGAGTGAGGTAATATCTGTTATTGGACCAACTTCTATTGGTGCTATAGACAAGTTCTTAAGCTTACAAAGAGCTCTGTCTCTCTCACCACCAGAAGTTGGTCCAATAAAAGGTATTATCTCACCTACCTTAGCGCGCTAATATTCTGGGACTAACATGGCTACAGTTGTGTAAACAATATCACTTTACCAATAACTTCATATTGTTACACTTTCCTGAACCTAAGAGCTACCTCTAAACTCCCTGAAGTATCCCAAAATAGCAATTCTGCATCTTTAAACAAGCCCATTATTTTGAAATATATTTTAAAGTTACAGGCACGCTATTCCAGCATCCCTGTAACCCTTGTTCCATGAGGGTTAAGGCACTTGCCGAAATAGTGCTTTATTTTGAAATTTTGCGCTGTGTAGACAGTGCCAAATTTTTAAATAAGCTATTTCGAGGTAAGGGTGCTGTGTAGACACATACCCAAACTGAGCCAAATGTTCAGTCCAAACATCAAATAAACATAACAGCAAAAAGTTACCCCCCCCCAATTCTCTAGACAGGTTTCTACCATGCAGGGTTTGCTACTACACACCATACAACTCATGCATTTTGTATCTAAAGATGGCTTGAAGAGATCTGAACTCTTCACAGAAGTTCTTATGCCAGCTCCAATACACCTCCCTGTTGCCAGCATGGTATAAAAAAATGGAAGAGGTTAGGATGTTAACGCTCCCTCTAATCTTTTCCATCTATGTGTGGAATAAACTTTTTATGTGCACTGAGGCATGTGTGAATGTGCACCACCAATACCTAGTTGCGGAAGCTCTGCTAATCAGCTGGATGGCATTTTAATTTCTCTTGAATGGCTACACAAGCAGGAATCAGGTAAGGATGCCTTTTACTACAGCTATTTTCTGGCATTTGAGGTGGGGGCACTAGCATAAATTAGAGGAGTTTTAGCCAAAGGCATCCAGTTCTCTACACCAGGCAGCCAGATCACAACAGTGCTCAGCTGAACCTTAAACTTTCTTTGAACATGCAGCCTGATTTGCTCTGGGTCCAGCACAACTGCAGCTGTGGTCCGGCCCTTGGTTCTGATTCAGTGTTAATTCACCCACAAAGCTCCATTTTTAAAATCATCATGCATCTCTTAACCTTAGCTCTAAATCCCAAAGTAATCCCATAAGACCCTACCCATTAGACAATGAACAGAGATTATTCAGCTTCCTTGTACCACATCAAAACAGCAGCTTCCTTCCTCCCAGTGATTACAGTTGTGATTAACTGCAGAGTTCAAGGTGAAAACAAAATATGGTCCCGTATTTATATGGCTTCCTCTAACTGCCACAAACCATAGTGCTAGATATTTCAATTAGAGTATACCAAGGTTACAAAATCAATTTCTTATCAGTACAAAACACACATACTATCAATTTTATTTTCAAAGTATAATCTCCAAATTAAATCTGTGTACCTAAAAATATACAGTGCAAAAACTAGTCCTTAGGTTCCCTTACCCACTCAATAGCATTTTCACAAATGGTACCTGGCTTTGTGCACTGTATTTAGAATACAATGTTTGGTTAGATTCTAATCTTCTTGGAGAATGTCATTATCTCTTTCCATGGCAAATAGGGGCCCAAAGTGTCAATTTCCTTCTTAAAGTCTTTTATCCATACAAGATTTGTACAGGGTTAGACGTTCTGTCTGCCAGCAGCTCAGCTGGCAATTTTTCACAGTCATACACAGAAAAATTGTGCGCTGGCATATTATCCTGGATAAATTACATATTTCAAATGAGGTTGTATGCATAACACCATGACCTCTGCCCAATTCATACCAGGGAAAAACTAAGAACGACTCTTCCAATATTAAACTAGATAAGTTATGCAATGGGGACTCAATAAATTGAGAAGACGAGGCCAGCCACACATAGAGAAATCATTTACATACTTTATGGATAACAACAAGGTACCTGCACAAAAATGATATCCTCTCTCACTTGTATAATTCTTTGAGATCCTACTTTAGCTAACACATTTTTTCTCAGCTCTCTGCTTAGTCACAAATACAGCTGTGGTAACAGTTGGCAAACTTTACTATTGTCTTAGTGTAGGCACTGGGTCTAAACATCTCAAGGGAATGCAAATTATGCAAGCAATTCCTTTCCAATAAACCTCTGTATACATTTTATTTTTTCCAGAAATTAAGTCTTACAACTGAACAAGTAAAACAATAGCAATTTTATATTTCTTTTCATTTTTCTGTTAGAAAGATAACTCCATATTTTTGTTCCAAGTTTTTTCTAGGGAATATTGTTGCATGAAAATTCAATTTCATACATATCTGTATACAGACATATAAGTGTATACCCAAATATACATGCATGAATACATACACACATTCTGGAAATACATACTTTCCCTTTATTTCCGCAAACAAGCTAGATATACATATGTGTTATATCTGGACCTTGGATCACATTCACTTTTGATGCTAGGAATACCGGATATAAAATCATATCTCTGGTAGACACAAAGTAGAGCGGACTAAGATAATATGTTTACAGATTCTTAAATGAATTTTCCCACATCCTCTAAACATGTAATATGTTGATTGATATTAGTAGCCACAACGCAGGATGAAAAGGATCTTTCATAGAAGAAAGAAATCAGCAACATTTGGCAAATGTTAAAACACATTTTGAATTAAATAAATAAGTATCCATCCACATTTGGATGACCAACTTGAAGGTTTAGGGGCATTTCCGAGAAGGTGAAATTAACGCTTTTCTATCATATCAGCTACCAACATTTTTTTAGCTCTATTCAGAGTCCGTCAGAAGCAATTTAAAAATATGCAAGGGATATGATTAAACATGTGGAAAGAGGAAGTCTTGTTCCTTCCTGGCCCATTGAGAAAATTCATTTACTAAACTTTACTCATGTTCAAAGTATAATTTCAAACAAAAATAAATATGAACAAAGCAAACAAAAATAGATTTTTTTCCTGTCATCTGAGGGATACATCATTTGTAAACAAGTAATATCTCACCATTTCTTCACTGTTTCATTGGACCTATTTCCTATGAAATAGGCACCCTAGCAAAGAAACAACATTCCAAATTAGTTTCCATTTGTTCAAATCCATCTGTCTACTGTTGTTTTGTGTGAAATAATGACAACTACAACTGTTTGGGCCCCAATAATTAAGTGTGTAATAGTAAATATTACTTAGTGCTTGAATACTGCTTCTCATTCCTAGATCTCAAAGTGCTTTTTCAGAAGTGGGGAATTGTGATCCTAGGTGCCTTTAATGACAACTGGAGGAGTACCCAACATACTGTAACTTATATCAGGCCAGACACAATCACTGTCCAGCACTCTCTTGTCATAATATGTATTCAAAAGGTGTCTTGTAAAGGATCATATGTAAACTGGTGACATATTGGTCCCAAAAATCATTGAGCAATGTGTATTTGTTGCATACAAGGAGTTATATATGTGTGCTAGAAATATGTTCTTCAAATGTGGTTGAGAGGCAGTGCATCCATTAAGCCTACCGTAGGCTATGTCTAGACTGCAGGCTTCTTTCGGAAGAAGCTTTTCCAGAAGAGATCTTAAAAAAGAACTTCTTCCAAAAGAGAGCATCCACAGTGCAAAAGTGCGTCGAAAAAGCGATTTGCTTTTTCGAGAGATAGCGTCCACACTGAATGGATGCTATCTCACCTGTAAGCTGTGATTACTATTGGCAAAATGGCCACCAGGGCACTTGTGCTTTTTCCTCTTTCCTCTTCTTTCGAAAGAAGAATGGGAAGCGACTGGCTAGGAAGGAGTATGGCAGAAAGGGATCTAGGGGTTATAGTAGACCACAAGCTAAATATGAGTCAACAGTGTGACGTTGTTGCAAAAAAAGGAACAAGATTCTAGGATGCATTAACAGGTGTGTTGTGAGCAAGACATGAGAAGTCATTCTTCCGCTCTACTCTGTGCTGATTAGGCCTCAGTTGTGTCCAGTTCTGGGTGCCACATTTCAAGAAAGATGTGGAGAAATTGGAGAAGATCCAGAGAAGAGTAACAAGAATGATTAAAGGTCTAGAGAACATGACCTATGAAAACAGACTGAAAGAACTGGGCTTGTTTAGTTTGGAAAAGAAAAGACCGAGAGGGGACATGATAGCTGTTTTCAGGTATCTAAAAGGGTGTCACAAGAAGGAGGGAGAAAACTTGTTCTTCCTGGCCTTTGAGGACAGAACAAAATGCAATGGACTTAAACTGCAGCAAAGGAGGTTTAGGTTGGACATTAGGAAAAAGTTCCTAACTGTCAGGGTGGTTAACACTGAAATAAATTGCCTAGGGTGGTTGTGGAATCTCCATCTGTAGAGATATTTAAGTGTAGGTTAGATAAATGTCTATCCGGGATGGTCTAGACAGTACTGGTCCTGCCATGAGGGACTTTCCAGTCCTAGTATTCTATGATTCTATGAAAGAACTCCCTCTTTGCCGTACACACACACCTTTTTCCGAAAGAGCTCTTTCAGAAAAAGGCTACTTCCTCATAGAAAGAAGATTACCAACGCCAGAAAAAAACCCTCTGTTCTTTCAATTTACTTTTGAAAGAATGTGATTGCTGCATGGACGTTACTCAGGTTTTGTCAGAGAAATGGCAGTTTTTCCGACATAGTTCTGTAGTATAGACATACCTCCAGACAAAGGAATGTAGATTCTCCTTTCTGACTGGACTGATGACAGAGGGCAATTAACACATATTTACATATAAAGTAAGCAATGCCATTGGGCTAAGAACAGGAAGAAAAGAGTTTAAGGATCATGCTGAGGGACAAAGTCTGCATCCCAGAAAAACCTGCCAGCCCTTGAGGCAGAGATAATGGAATTGTGGTAATAGGGCAGCAAAAAGACATTTAAGGAATCCTTCACTTAGGGAAGATGGGAAATAGCATCTTTTGGGCCTGGAAAGTTGGATCGCCTTGCTAGGAGGGAGAAGAGTGCTGCTAAATTGACATAAGTAAGAAGACTGCCTAGGCAAAGATCGTAACTTGATAAAATTAAGTTTAGTCACTAGAAAATGTGTTTTGTTTGTAACCATGACTATCTCTCTTCTCTCTTTCTTCATATCATTTACATTTCTGTTCTTTGTTAATAAACTTATTCTCAGTTTAACTGTAAAACCTCACAATGCTGTTACATTGAATTACTGTGTGAGTTCTCAGCTAAGACAACACAGTGGCTGACAGTTTTGAGTATCCTCACCAGAATGGCACAGTAATATTATCCTCAGTTTACATATAGGGTAAGTGAAACACAAAAAGGCGAAGCGATTTGTCAAAGATCAACCAGCAACTCAGTGGCAGAGCCAAGAAAAGGACCAGATTCAGTGACTGATTCCATGCTCGATCCACTGTACCATTCTGCCTATTTGTATGAGAACAGATATATGCACTTGGTTCTTTTCAATCTATCATCTGGATCCTTTCAGATATGTGGCTTATCCTGAAAGAATTAACCATAATCTCATTAATAATAAAATCCTCAGCCAATCTGCTGGATGACATACACTGAACAAAATTTTAAGATCCTGGCAGGCATCTTTGTTGGGATACCTCATGAGGCTATGCACATTCCAATGTTCTTCTGCTTCCCTGACAGCTCTGTTCTTGTGAGATAGCATGAGATTAAAATTAACGTGACTCCTTAGTTATCTCATCCTGTCGGTTTACAAGAACATGGTCAGTAAGGATGTGTAGGTACAATGTGAGTGCCACTCACATCTCATGAACATCCATATCTGCAATGATCGCAGCATATCCTGGGTTTTCTTCTATCCTCTCTAGCCAGGCACCTAGGATGTTAAGATTATGTTTGCTATGGGATGGCTGATACCGCATTTGGATGGGGGAGGGAGAAAGAATTGTGTGCAAGCAGAAATAGAAATTAATAAATACATTTGAAAAATCAGGTTTTATGCAGTGGGTAACATTTTGGACATCTCAGCCCTGACAACATCACCTTAAATAAGGCACCACTAGACAATCTGTCATTTAAAGTGTTGGTCTTTCAGATAGGTAAATACAGCATCTTCCATCAAAGGACTGCATGTTATAATTATTAATAAAAAAGCCTCACACAGCCCCTTGGGAAGGGAAGTATGATTATGCCATGTCATAGTTGGGAAAATGAAACTGTGATGTTGGATAGCATACTCAAGATCAGAGGCAGTCTTTAATAAAACCAAGAAGAGGCATGAAACATTTCACCAAATGAGTTTTTTTCTATCCTCTGTTTATTTCTTCAGGTTTTATATTGTTCATCTAGAATCATGTATTTTCTTTAAAGAGAAACCAATAATATCGGGCTCACTCCTGTGCAAAACAAAGTCTCTGTGATGCATCATACACAGAAATGCTTCAGAAGAATTTGTGATTGCATAAATCAGCACCATGCCTACGATTGCCCTTTGTCTGGAAGGCAGAAATAGATTTGGCCCAGCTATTCTGGCATTCTTGCAGAATGTTCTGATCATGCTCAGTATGTCTCAAGTTTGCTATTGAAACTTGCTGTTGACACAGGACTGGACACAGGAGTTAAAGTGCTCGTCACCATTTGGGAAGCCTTCACAACTCCATGTTGCAGAGCTGTGTTTAGGGTTAGACCTTCCAGCCTTTTGAGCTGAAAGACTAGGTCAGAAAAATTCCACTAGGTCCCTTACATTATCTGCTACATAAAGAACAGAATTTTAATAGAAGCACAAAGACAATTTTAACCCATATCCTTATACGGTATACCAAAGCCAGGCACCTTATTCACATGACTGTGCGCATACTTCACTCAGCTAGCCTCTTCTCCCTGACTCATGTAACCCCATATAATAATATGAATGGCAAAGTCAGTCAATATTAAAGCAAAGAAAAAAATTGCTTTCAATAAAAGCTAAGGTCTGAGTACAATGTGCAGCTACCAAATTTTTCGTGGCTTCAGATCTTCATGAACAGCAGACTGGGCACTTGATACTGCAAACTCCTACTCAAGTGAGCAATCCTTGTCCATTGGCTTCATCAAAATTACTCATGTGAGGAACAGTTTGCAGGCTTGGAACTTGACTTCACTTTCATCTTACTTATAGCTAAGAAAGCCTTATCTGCTATGACAATGATGGGGAGGTGTAATACAGGTTTAACCTCTCTAGTCAGGCACTCTCTGGTCTGGCAAAATCCGTGGTCTGGCATGATTTTAGTTAGCAGGATGTCTACTTACCATGGCTGTGGCCAAGTTTCTCGCGTTCCCATTAAGCTTGTATACTGCCACTAGTCCTGGCTCTCAGTGCTCTGTGTTGTTAGTTAGCCCTAAGTGTCTTCTAAAAGCCCAGTGAGCAGTGGAAGTGGTAATGCTTGCTAGATAATATTGACCTCCTGTGTTTCAACAAATTCTCTGGTTCGGCACCAGTCAGGTCCTGAGGGTGCTGGATTAGAAAGATTTGACCTACACCCAAATGATGACCTACCCAGGGCAACACACGGGCTCACAGAGGTTAGAGGTACATACATTGCTGCTGGGGATCCAGGATGAGTACACTAAAGGTATGTCTAGACTATATCCCTCTGTCGAAAGAGGGATGTAAATTAGGCAAATCGAAAGTGCAAATAAAGCGGAGATTTAAATATCCCATGCTTCATTTGCATAATCGCATCACAGTGCTTTTTCGAAAAAGGGTATTTTGCAAGTGAAAGTGCCATCTAGACATGGTTATTTCGAAAAAAACAGTTTTTGAGCTTTCGAAAAAGAGGGTTTTTTTCAAGGCCAGAAGGAGCCATTATATGATTGAGTCTGATCTATAATACTTTTTACTGGCCCATTACGCTGGATTGAGCCTATGTCTGATTAACATCTGTTGTCTCCCAGCTCCTCCACACTATGCACTGATACCAGTGAAATGGACTAAGAAGTGGGTGGACTGGATCCTTTATGTCAGTGGTTTTAGGCTTTTTTGGTAAACACAGATGGAAACGCTTTGTGACATTTCATGATGTGTATCTGTTGCTAGCAACAAAAATATCCTTAGCTGTACCAGCATTTAGATTAGACTGTTTGCTGCTAAAGACCATCTCTTTATAGAATAAAATGACTAGAGACAGTGATTTTATAGGGTCATGTCACTGCATAAGGAAAAATCTCTCTGGAAACCGTTCACCTAAAGTATACCACTAGTTGGCCATAGAGTCACTGATGAATCAAAATGAATTCAGTGACTGCAGTGAAGCCTGGATGGTGGAATATAACAACATCACATTAGGATGATAACCTGGTGTCTCAAAGGAGAGATCATCTTCAGAGTTGGCTAAGGCCATAAAGCCACCACTGTGTGTCTCAATAAAACAAGATACATTTATAATATGTCTACATGAGGATTTCCAGAAGGCTTTTCAATTTAGCTGAATTCAGGTAAATTACCAACAATCTAGCAGGGCTTCTGTATGTTGGTATAAATATTACTTTACACAGACTGTGATTCTAGAAAACTGATAAATATTACTCTGTTGCATATTGGAGACAGAGACATGATAGCTTTTCTGAGTCCTGTGTCTTACTAAAGTTTAAAGTTGTCGTGATGACATCATTTCCTACTCATGGTGTGTGAAAAACCTTCATCTACTTTACAAATAAGATTTATTAATCTTTAGAAGGCTAATTTTCATGGACATTTACAAGGACATATGGGGGGAGGAGAGGTGGATAGTGTGTTCCTATTTTTCCTGCCTGACTCCTTGGAATAAACAGCACTGCTTCATTTTCCTGCCATATTTTAGAAAGTTAAAGTAAACATGGTGATCACACTGTTTACTTTAATTTTCTGCAGTGTGCCAACAAAGCAGCAAATTGGCAGTCAGCATGCAAGAGAAAGCCAGTGCTGAAATGATAGAGCTGCTCAAGAAACCTTATATGGTGTCAGCCCATTTTTCTCTGTTTTAAAAATAAAAGGTTAACTTCCATTAAACTCATTTCTGCACTCTGCTTTTTTCCAAAGGCCTGGAAGTTTTTAGGAATGGAGGAAATCAGGATAAAAGCAACAGGTAATTTACATGGCCAATTGTGTTCTCATGAGCTTGTAAAGATTTGGGAGCTTGTCCTTTTATACATAAAGAAAAGGATTTATGAAAGTGGCAGATATAGTCTATTTATTTGTACAAAATCCACAGAAATCTTGCAGGAAAGGAAGTTAATTCTCTGGTAAATCAGTACTATTTGGTTATGTGTTTACCTTAATGATATCTTCATGTTTTACCTTTAAGTTAGCTGTGCAAGTTCAACTACAGATGTAAGGAAAAATGCAACTAAAACCACATGCATTATATTCAAAATATGCAACAACAACAACTACTATAATACATGTCCTGTTCCAAACTGAACCCTAGAAGGAAAACAGTTAAATTCTATAAGGTCATACTCTTTGTGCCATATTATAAATATAGAGATAGAGCCATAGATATTTTACAAGAAATAAGAGAAATGTGAGATTATTTTGCAACAATGAAGTGATTCATCTATATCTTTCTGGAGGCTTACATGAAGCTAGAATTTATCACAGGGTAAATTTTAATCCTAATATTCAGTCAAGCCCACAGCTATGTTCACTCCGGCACATATTCCCACTGAAAACAATGGGATTATGCATATATGTAACTGTTTCCAGGACTGAATGAAACCATGATTTCAGAAGCTCCAAAACATGACCTAATTGAAAATAACTGAAATCTGGTTGAAAAAAGACCACATGGTTCTAAAAGGATAATTATTTTAAAGTGCATGATTTTGACATTAGGAAATTAAATTCATACATATGTGTATCTCTATATAGACACAGTGAGTCTAATACGCTTGTGTACTCTAGAGACACTTAGCCAGCTGGCAAACAGAGGCCAAGTTAACTAACAAAGCCCATTCCCTAAGGTATGTTGACATCAGTGCTTCCTGATTGATCAATGATAGTGCTAGTAAGTAAGTGTAACAAGACTATATTGCCTTGTGCTCCACAATAAACTCAGAGGGAAATGTCTAAATGTATCACATTGAAAAGACAGAGTTGACAGGGAAATAATTTTTACAAGTACCGAGAAGGTGTTACAAGCAACTGAGAGTAAAGAGACAAATTAAAACCACTTAGAAATAATTGACTGTCCCCCTTTAAATAAAAATAGACAGTTTTATATAAACTTACTTGGAATTAAAGTGACAACGGATATGTTTTGATGCTAAAAGCATTTTACAGAGAGAAAATCATGAAGACAAAAATGGAGCTTGAGCTTCCTTTTCAAAAGAAACAGCTACTGTGGTTTGGTTGGTTATCAACAGAAAGGTGCAATGCAGAGAAGAAGATAGGCCTATGCTGTGAAACGTTATTCATGTCAATGACAGTAATTATGACTGTTACAACCTTTCTAAATAACAAAAAGGGCTAAAATTCTTACATAATGGCATTATATGCACTATTTAGAAAAAATGCTTATGTTAACACATGATTGATGGTCTGCTTTGAAGGTGACTGAATTATCATCATAAAAGCCTAAAATTATTAATTGAAGAGGAATGTGTAGCTTTCCTTGGAAGAGTAGAAACATGTGATTCATGCCCTCTCTAGAACAACAAGATCTAATACATCTAAATAACTGCAGCTTCACTCTACTTTTTTTAAGCTTTAATCTAATTATAATGGGATGTAGCCTGACTATATTTTTATCCTTTTTAGAGCTTATCCAATTAAAATTGGAGTGAACATGATGCTATTAGAAGAAAACATATCGTATTAACAGTGTTCTGCACAACAAAGCCTCTCTTTTAGGAAAAATATCGCACATATGAACTATTCTATTAAGTTGGAAGGTAAGTGACTTTGGTTTTTAGAGGTACAGTAAAACTCTATTAGTCCGGCATCCAATGCTCCGGGACTCCTGATGGTCCGGCACCATCAGGAACCCGGAAGTGCTGGGGCAGCCGGACAGGCTTCCCCCATTCAGCTGCTGCTGAAACTGACCAGCCGCTGAATCGGGGAAGCCGGGAGCAGAGCAGCTGGGGTGCTGCCGGGTTGGTCCTGCAGCGCCAAAGGACGGCGCTGCGGGACCAACCCGGCAGGACCCCAGCTGCTTTGCCCCAGGCGTCGGGATTCAGCCACTGCTGAAACTGACCAGCAGCGTCAGTTTCACCAGCAGGCTGAATCCGGACGCCTGGGGCAGAGCAGCTGGGGTGCTGGGGTTGGTCCCGTAGTGCCGCCCCTCGGCGCTGCGGGACCAACCCGGCAGCACCCCAGCTGCTCTGCCCCAGAGGTCCCCAAGTCAGCCGCTGCTGAAACTGACTAGCGGCTGATTCCAGGAAGCCTGGGGCAGAGCAGCTCTGCCCCGGGCTTCCTGGAATCAGCCGCTGATCTGTTTCAGCAGCGGCTGAATCGGGGACCCCGGGGCAGAGCAGCTCGGGTCCTGCCGGGTTGGTCCCGCAGTGCCGTCCTTTGGCGCTGCGGGACCAACCCGGCAGCACTCCAGCTGCTCTGCCCCAGGCATCCCCAAGAGCAGCTGGGGTGCTGCCGGGTTGGTCCCGCAGCCCCTAGGGGCAGCGTTACGGGACCAACCGGGCAGTACCCCAGCTGCTCTGCCCCAGGTGTCCCCAAGAGCAGCTGGAGTGCTGCTGGGTTGGTGCCGTAGCGCCGCCCCTTGCCGCTGTGGGACCAACCCACCAGCACCCCAGCTGCTCTATTGCAGGCAATCCCGATTCAGCTGCTGCTGAAACTGACGAGCAGCGGCTGAATCAGGGACGCCTGGGGCAGAGCCGGACTATTGTAAGGGGGGGCTATAAGGGGTCTGGGGTGGCATCCCCTCCCACCCCACTCCAGACCCCTCATAGCCCCCCCTTCTGATAGTCCAGCATATCTGATAGTCCGGCACCCCCTGGGTCCTAAAGGTGCCGGATTATCGGAAGATTACTGTAGTTTGTTATAGAAACTGTTGGTCTCACCTAATTGAGGCCTCTAATGTACATCTACACAGCAAAGAAAACGTCAATGCCAGCTGACTTCAGTGCTACTGGGCTTAGCTACGGGGGTGTTTCATTTCTCTGTAGATTTTCCAGCATGGGCTGGAGCCCAGGCAATAAGACCATGCAGTGGGAGAATCCCAGAGCTCAAGACTGAAAGTTTGTATTGCAATGGAACAGCCCTGCAGCCCAAGACCCACAAGCCTACATTAGCTGGTGCTAGGCAAGCCACATGCTTTGTTGTGTCGACATGCCTAACAGTCTTGATTTCACTGTGAAGCACCGTGAATTTGTCTAGAAGCTTGTTTGAAAGTTATAGGACTTTGGTATGAAGGATTCAGCTTCCTGACACTTAGCATAACACTATATAGCTAATCAATCCTGAAACTTTGGGAATGACTGAGACTTTGGTCTTAAACTGCAGCTGTTTAAATGCTAACCAGTAAGTGTCTCTATGTCTTTGGAGGGGGGATTTTTTTTTAAACAAACAAAATATAAACATTTGAAACACTTCAGATCTTGGGGAGGTACGATAGGGAAAGAGGAGACAGTGATTTTTGCTGTAAATTAAATCAGTGTCTCATAATTGCTCCTCGCTGGATAAATATCAAAGTGATACAATAATGAGATAAAAGGAAATGGGAGTTGCAAATAATATTAATTGACATTCTTGGTTTTTTTTTCATCGAATAATTATTCACATATATAGGTCTTTATTCTGCCAACATGCGTTGAACATTCAACTAACTGATCTAATGGATAGAGTACTGGACTGGGATTCAGGTGACCTGGGGTTTTTGTCACAATTTTTCATTAATTTATCAGTTACTTATACCTAAATGTTCCTTAGACACATGTAAGGGAGGCAGAGTTCCCAGACAAGCACCTCCAAATTCTTTGCTTTCATAAAAAGAAAGTAAATTTCTAGCCTTCACATCAGTGGTTCTCAAGCTTTTTGGCTCATAGACCACCTGGCTCAATGCAAACCATTCTGCAGACTACCAGTTGTTAATGGAAACTCACTGTTAATTACATAATTACCCCTGAACCATTTTGCTAGTGCTGCAGCTAAGGTGAATAGTTTAATTTAAATTATTAAAGAGATTAAGCATTTTAACGTTCTCATACTAGTTTATCAAACTTCATTTTAAATAAAGTAAAATCGTAATTTATGTCCAACACAAAAGATTTCAATGTTTTCTTTATTTATGGGAGCCTTTTTTGGGTTGTGGGCCACTGACCCACAGAAAAATCAGTTGGCAACTTCATAAGTGAGAAGCAAAAAACTCCTCCAAAACCCCCAACACTCACTGATGTGGCCCCCAACTGTGACACCTCACCTCTCTGGTGCTCCTGCCCCATAGGATGAGGAGAATGGCTGAGTTCAGGGTTTCCCATAGATCAGATTTACTTTTCTGGGATTTTGGGGTTAGTGGATTTGGTGTACCCCCTTTGGCTCTGGGGTGGGGACAAAAATGGGAGGTTCAGTGTGCGGGACAGGGGTACCAGCAAGTGGGATAGGGATGGGGGTGCAGAATCAGGGCAGGACGTGGAGTGCAGGAGGGGGGTGAGGGTGGGAAGTAGGATGTGGAAGCAGGCTTGCGAGTAGAGTGTCTGGCCAGGGGGAGGGAGCAAGACAAAGGGAGGGTGCAGTGTGTGGCCAGGAGGGAGGATGCAGAAGCAAGGATGGATGCAGGAGCAGGGTGGGTGTAAGTGTCTGGCCGGGGGGGAGGTGCTGGAACAAGAGAGGATACAGGAGGGGGCTTGGGATAAGGTGTCTGGCCATGAGTGAGGGTGTCTGACCACGAGGGAGGGTGCAGGATCAGGCTGGGGGAGGGTGTCAGGCCAGGAGGGAGGGTCCAGGAGAAAAGGAGGTTGCAGAGTCTGGCCAGGAGGGAGGGTGTAGGAGCAAACTGGGTCTTGGCAGGGTAAGGGTGAGTGTGGGAGATTGGAGTATGGGGTCTGGGCATGAGGGGGGATGCTAACCTGGTTTTGTGCCCTGTTGCTCCCAGTGGCTGGCTAATGGCAACAGTGGGGAAAACCTGCAGTCAGTGTGTCATTGCGCTGCATTCTCCCAGCAAGATGGGTGGGGAGCTCAGCCTGCTTCCCACACAGCAGGGATCCTGGGCTGGGTAGAGATGAGGGAATCCTGGACCTTCCCCTCCAGACCACGATCGTGGAAAGCGGCAGAGAAAACAGCTCTGGGCTCTCGTCAGTAAGAAATGACCCCCAGTCTCATAGCAATACCACCAGATCCCACCATCCCATAAAGAAGCTGCAGGGGAAGCAGAGAAACTGCTGCATGGTGCTTGTTTGTGCCACTGGTGATTTGCAATTTCAGTCGTTCTGCACTGAGCCAGCGGGTCCAGCGAGCAGGGTGCCTGGCATGAGCGCACCAAGTGGAACCCATGCCAGGCTCCCACACACACCTATTCAGAGCCCATTCCTATGCCTGGTGCTGCTCTGATATCAAGTCTGTGGCAGCCCTGCTGCAGGGGGCCCCACACCTCACCCTTTGTAGTCCACATTGGGCTTAAAGTTTACTTGCCCACTGCTGGGACAAAAGTCTCCAGAGAAGGTGCTATGGGAGCCCACTGGGAATCAAGTCCTATGCACAGGCAGCCCACCCGACCCCCGGCAGCTCCCACTGCAGCAGAGACCTGGCACCCACTAGTTCCCCGCGCAGGCAGGTGCAGGGTGCCCAGCCTCAATGCCTCCTTCCCGGGGATGAGCTTTGCCTCTTGCTGCCCACAGCACTGCTCAGAGCCACAACTTGCCCCAGCCTTGCACTGCTCCAGGCACCCAATCCTGCGCCAGCTTGCATTGGCCAGGTACACCTGGAACCCGGTGACAGTGCCCCCAGAGGAGCGAGAAGGGGGCAAAATAGACAATCCTAACCATGGCTTGCCGGTGTCGGTGCTGCTCCAGCCACCTCTATTCCAGTGGTGGAGAATAGGGGGGCTGAGGTCAAGTTGCAGAACCTGTGGCAGTGGACCACTGGTGGTCGGAGGACTGCACTTTGAGAACCGCTGCTTAAGAGTGATGAAGAAACTTTCTAAACCAGAATCAAGGGCTCCCAAGAGCAGAGATGTTTTTTTTACTCTGCTCTCAGCTAGCTCCAGTGCCTTTGTTTCTGCTCAGAGTTTTGCCAACGTGTATTAGGGGAAGCACTCTCCAGACTCTGGCCAATGTTCATGGCTGCTATTAAGGATGTAGTGAGCAGCAGTGAAAATGGACAAGAATCAGGTCACAGCAGCGCAGCTGGGCATAGCTATGACAAGTGGCAGAAGTAGGCACTGCAGCTATTCATTGTAAAGGGAAACTCACAAATAAAGGGCCAGAGGTGAGGGAATGTAAGTATCAAAATAATCAGATACCCATTGCTGGAGGTTACTATGAAGGATGGAGTCCCCAAGGAATGTCCAGGGACAAATTCCTATTAGGAATCCCAGCACACTTCCCTTTCCAGAAGCTGGGGCAAAAGGGGAAACAATGACTTATTGACACTACTATTAGTGTCAAGTCGCTAAATCTTATGTGCAAGCAGATCTGAGTGAAGGAGTGTGTGGAAGTGACAGTATTGCCTAATCAAGCTTCATAAATACAGAGTTAGGCTTAGGCAAAGTCATGACATTGGATTAAAATTTATGAGGCTGGCTTAGATGTATTTGGAACTCTTTTTATCTCCTGTTTTATTAGTTTTTAGAGTTCCCTTTTTCAAACTTTTCTCCATAGAACATTTTTTGTTTGTTTGTTTTTAATTTGAGATTCTCACATAATCACAGGGTCCAGGAACTGGGGCTTGGGGAAAACATCAGATATCATGCGAGTTGGTAGCACTAAGGTGGGTAGCAGTGGAAAAAGCCAGAGAATCACTGTACCATAGACTCATAGAATATCAAGGGTGGAAAAGACTTCAGGAGATCATCTAGTCAAATCATTTGAGCAAGGCAGGACCAATCCCAACTAAATCATCCCAGCCAGGGTTTTGTCAAACCTGGCTTTAAAAACCTTTAAGAATAGAGAATCTGCCACCTCTTTAGGTAGCCCATTCCAGTGCTTCGCCACTAATGAAATAGATTTTTTCCTAACATCTATCCTAGATCTCCACCACTGGGTTTCCAGCTAATCAAACCAGAGTCCCAAACACTCCAAAAGGGAATGGTATCAAAACTGTCTCAAGATGAACAATACTTGTTCTGCCACTACTGAAAACAGCCTCCCTCTATCCTCTTTGCAGCTCCTCTTCAGGAAGTTAAAGTCCAGAGGGGTGGGAGAGAGGACAGAAGGAAAAAGAATTGAAAGTAGCTTGGGAAAAATATATAACTATTTATTTTAAGAAAGAAAAGACAGACAAAGTGGAAGAAAGTCTGACAACAAAGCAGGTCTAATAACATAAGAAATATGTAATATGATAAATTACATTAAAATATTAGCTAGAAAGTTGATTGTTAAGTTGCAATTAAATACACTGCCCACAATTCCTTTAAATTAACAGGGCTAGGCCTTCAGTTTTTTAGGCTAATGTAGGTATTATCCTGGTTATAAATTTATTTCTTAGACTAACAGGTACTAGATAATTTTTTTATGTCCTGTAGCAATGTACATAGGTAAAACATATTTACCATGACAGAAATGTATGCCATTTCCTGTGAATCCTGAGAAGCAATAGCAGCCTTGCACTCCACCTTTAACTTGACATTCTGCATCTTTATGGCACGTCATGTTGCAGTTCTGAGAAGTGTAGCCATAGTCCAGCAAAGTGGACATAAACACTGAAAAAAATATAAACCATGTTTGTTTCTAAAATGCACATTGAAGTCTAAAATCAGATATGGGAAGGACATACACAGCCAAGTGGGGGCATTCCAGCAATCAGACACATAAGTGAACACAGTGGCTACATCTAGACTGGCCCCTATTACGGAATAGGGATGCAAAGCAGGCAAGTCAGAATAGGGAAATCCGCGGGGGATTTAAATATCCCCCGCGGGATTTAAATAAACATGGCCGCCGCTTTTTTCCGGCTTGGGGAGATGCTGGAAAAGAGCGTCTAGACTGGCACGATCCTCCGGAATAAAGCCCTTTACCGGAGGATCTCTTATTCCTAATTCAAAGTAGTAGGACTCAATGACCTTTCAAGGTCTGTTCTAGGAGATAGGCAATCTCCAATGATTTATTTATAATAGAGGCTTATAAAATCACAAGTGGCGTGGAGAAAGTGAAGAAGTGTTATTTAGCCAGGGTTCACGCAATGAAATTAATAGTTAGCAGCTTTAAAACAAACATAAGAAAATACTTCTCTCAATGTGAAGTCAACTTGTTGAATTCATTACCAGGGGTTACTGTGAAGGCCAAAAGTATAACTGGGTTCAGAAATGAATTACGTAATTTCAAGGAGGATAGGCCCACTCGTGACTATTATCCAAGATGATCGGTGACACAATCCCATGCTCTGGGCGTTCCTAAACCTCTGACTAGCAGAAACTGGAACTGAACAACAAGGGATATCTCACTCGATAAATTGTTCTGTTCTGTTTATTCCCACTGAAATTCAACAAATTTAAAATGGTGGTCAACAAAGAAGGTTCATAGTGGATTGGGAAAAACCTTTTCAAGATTTTCAAAGCTCTCTACTCCTTCATGCTGAAAATGGGATATTTGCCTCTGTATCCAGAATTATACAAGGAATGTAATCCAAACTGCCCAACAATAAAAAGATAAAATACCAGTGAGAGTTCCCCTGATCAGTTTTAAAGCCACGTCTATCAATACTAGTTAACATACACCATAGTTACAATCTGAGAAAAGATTAAATTCCCACAGGACAGCTTTTATAGCATTATCATTTAAAAAACCCTTCAAATTATTTTAAAGGAAATCTTTTAAAATATTATGTCTGTCTTCCCACAGTGCTACCTTCTATTTTCTTCCACCCAAGGATTCCTGAATTAAGACACTCCCCCTTCCCATTATATACATGCATATAGTTTTCAACACAAAGAAAGTCAGAGATAATGCTGACTGAGGAAACAGTTCACAAAAAGCTATACACACTTATTGACATGTTAAAAATATATAGTTAAAAAAATCAGGCAGCTAACACCAAAGAGAAAAAACATTTCTGACTTTGTACTTTACAAACCATTAGAAAGACATACGCAAAATTACAAAACATACAGCTCCTTCTTGGTATTCCCTGCTGCAATTCTTCTCTCAACCAAAATATCATACTGAATATTTGCTAGTCTAGTATTATCGTCACAGCTTTCACTGCCCCAGAAGAGTTCATTGGAAAGCTGCTTTTCTGAACATATAAGAAATTCACAAAAACCTCAAAAGATTAAAAATTACACATTTGTTTAAAATTAATTCACTTCCTACCAAGTTTCATCTTCTCACTCATTTATTTTTACTCTACAGAACGTTTTTCAGATATTGGAAGCAAAAAAACTAGGGGAGAAGTGAAGTCCAAGAACCTTCCTAACCAAGAAAAATCAATAGCTGTGGTTGTACAGAGCAGATCACAGAATGAAATAAATGTAAGCACTTGAGGGATTCAGAGAGCGAATACCTATGTCCACTGAGATGCTAGGGTTACCCTGATAAGATGTGGTAGTTAAACATAGTAGCAGCACTAACTAGACTTCTGGGAGCCCTTTAATCACTGTTACCCATGAGCTTTCCCCTCACCTGCCACTGACTCCATCCTTTGCTTAGTCCTTGCAAAGTTGTCCCCCAGTTTCATGTTTCCAACCCCTTTGGCCCCCTTCTTCCACATGCCCCTCACTTATTTAAGAAGGAGAATCACCTACCTAGGAGTGGGAGCAGTTTCATTGGTAGTGCGGCTATGCAGCGCTTGGTGTTGAGCCCTTGTCTAACAAAAGAACCTGCCCTGCCTTAGATTGTATGAGCATGTGCAAACTGTCTGCACACGCCCATTAGGAACATGAAGCCCCAGTGAAGCAGCTGCCCTAACCTTGCTCTTTGCCCTAAGCCTCATTTCCCCAGAAAAACTTCCTTAGTGATTCAGGAGCTGGGTAGAGAGGGTAGAGGAGAGGAACAGATCTGCAGGGGAAGATAAGGAGCAGATGTGAAAGCACAAGGAAATAAGCAGGCAGTGGTGTGGTATGGAGGGTGTTGGATCAGATTAGGGGTTGAGTAGGCTAGAGGAGCAGTTTGAGGGGCTCAGAGGGCAGGGGAGGGATGGGGAAGCAGATTGTCAGTGTGAGGCAATGGAGCAACAATTGGTGGGGGTGAGGGATTGCAGGCCAGATAAGGCAAGGTCAGCGGCAGGGAGTTTTAGGCAGTGAAGTGGGGGTGGAGCAGATCAGGACTGGGAGAGTAGCAGTCAGCATGTACACAGGGAGGGAAGGCAGTGCAGATTGGAACAGGGGAATGGTGGCCAAATCACAGAGGGTGGGAGGGCCAGACAGTGGAGTGCAGGGGCTGGCAAGCAGCTCAGAAGCTGCTTGTGCCTTCCCTGACTGCTCCTTCTCAGAACCTCACACTCCTCTCAGAGTGAAGATGCTGGCTGACCGTAGCTGCTCTTGTCTCTATTGCTTTTCTCATTTTGAGGGAGGTCCGGATGGCTGCCAGGCGCTGTCCCTTTAAGGGTAACAACCTGAGAAACAGTACAGGAAATCCATTGACTTCTGCTTTGTGAGGAAAACAAAGATATGGGTACAGGGCGGAAGGAGGCAGGAAGGCAAATGCATGGCTGGGAATGTCAGGAGCAGAAGGAGCCAGCATTTCTAAGGATTTATATGACCGATGCAGAAAGTTGTGCAGTATTCAGAAAGGTTGATTCAGCGAAGTATTTAGGCACAGGTTTACTGCTAACGATTGTCATAATCTGATTCCTAGTCAGCAAAGCGTGTGAATCAATGGGATTTTAGCATGTGCTTAAAATTACAGACGTGAATCGAAGCCTAAGCATTCAAAGGAAGCATGTGTCCTATTCAGATTAGGAAGACCATTCTGTAGGAGACATCCTTTTTCTCTCTCGAAATTCATAGCAGGTTATATTGAAATGGTCTCTTGTCTCTGGCCTCCAGTCAAAAACGCAGGCCATCAGAGGAAATGTACCAGGTAGGATAGGTACTGTCATTATTCCACATCCAACAATATTGCGGCGCTATTTTGATCCAGGCACAGAGATTAGAATCAAAGAAGGCCCATCGGCTGGAATGGAAACTTCTGATGAATGGCATCTGCTGTGCAAAGAAAGCACAAGGGGGATGGATGATAAGAGCAGAACAGAAGATGAAGGTGGTGAGGAAACTGAGAATGAAATGAGGAACTCAGATCAGACTGAGCTGGCAACAGGGAACTAGGGATTTAGGAATGTCTGAATGTGATCTTAATACTGGGAGGGTGGATTATTTTTGCAATAGAATACTGGAAAAATTACATCATCTGTCAATTGGATTCTGCAGAGAATAAGATTGCTCTAATCAAGGATGGAGAGGATGATAGAAGGATTCTGTGGTTAGAATTGAAGATTTCAAAGTCATTTTGGAGTTTAAACCAGCTGGATTTACTGATAGTGTCTACCAGTATATAGGGATAAGGAGTAGGTTGTTATGTAAGAAGAGAAAAGTAGACACTTTCAAAATCTTCATGGTCAAAGTCTTCACAATATGTTGAAAAAAATTAGCAAGATATAATAAAATCTTAAATTGATAGTTGTGTGTAGTCATGTTTATTGACAGAGAAGGTTAGGGGTATATGCACGCACACACACATATCCCTTTGCATTTGAAATAGGGATGTAATAGTGTAGTCGATTAACTGATAAACCAATAAGCAAAAGCTTATAGATTAGTGCTATAGACTATACACATTTCCCTCCCCCCCGCCCGCCCTCCCCTGTCAGTAAAATTTTTAGCAGGCTGGCCAACAGCCTAGCTCAGTCCTGGTTCACACCGGTTCTGGGATCTATTCCCACTGTGGCTCTGCATTTAAAGTGTATTAGGAGACAGGCGGGCAGGCAGCCCGGCTCAGTTCCTGCTGGGGGTCCAGAAGCTCAGACCCTTCTTGGACAGGAGATCCTGCCACCTGCGGCCTTTGTATCTGCAGCAACCAGTCTGCGAGGGGAGCTGGTTTTTTTAAACTGGCTCCTCTTGTGGACCAGCTCCCACCTGGCACCCTGTGCTGTTGCCTCTGATACAGAGGCAGCAGCGCAGGGTGGCAGCAGCCCCTGTCTAGGAGGGCTTTGAGCTCCTGGACCCAGCATGAGCTAGAACTGAGCCGGGCTACCTGCCAGCCCGGCTCCTAAAATGCTTTAAATGCAGAGCCGCAGAAGGGTAGTGGACTCCTTGTGAGTGGGACCAGAGTGCGCTGGCTGCTGGTCCTGCCTCCGGGGACTTTGGAAAAGTCGACTAACCGATAAGAATTCATGAGGTTATGTGACTATTCAATTAACAGATATTTAACATGCCTAATTTGAAAATGGCATTTAAATAAAATTACATGTCAAAAGGTGACATGGGTGTCAATGCTGAAAAATCTCTACCACCTCCCTACAAATAAAGAAACAAACAAATGATTTATGACTGCACGGTAAATAGTCCCATTTGTGTGAGCAGGATCAGGGCCTTAGTTAGGCATGAACATATGTATATGTACAGATGAGGGTTCCTAAATTTTAAATTCTGATTTTTGATCGCTATAATCACAGAGATTAAAGTATCCTCTATCAAGCTATAAAGTTCTCAAATAAATAGCTGTGTGTTTGATGGGAAGACACCAGTGTGCTCTTAGAAATAATTGGATATGTTCCAGCATTTGCAGTATGAAGTTTATTTGCCTACAATGTTTTTGAAAGGTAATTTAGATGCTGATTATGCCAACAAGGTTACAAAGCTAAAACCCCACTGATGATGAATGGGGGTAGTTCTCACTTCCTCCGGCTTTGTCTTAGTCAGCTTGCATAACAGATAAATAATTGCTCTGTTTTTCATTCCAGAGACAACTTACACCACCAGAAAAAATTAAAAATCAAGTGAATGAAAAAGATTTGAGTTCCCAGTACCCTTCAAAAAAGCATCATGCAACAGAGCTGGGATACCAATAGGCAGTCTAGCTGGGGTTTTGCAGATTATATAAAAACTACCCCCTCTGTGGCTCTTCATTTAAAGTGTATTAGGAGCCAGGTGGGCAGGCGTCTGGCTCAGTTCCAGCTCATGCTGGGTCCGGGAGCTCCTGCCACCCTATACTGCTGCCTTTGTATCAGAGACAGTAGCACAGGGCAACAAGCAGTCAGTCCGTGAGGGACCTTTGAATATACCCATTTGAAGATAAGACATTAAAAATGGAAGCTGGACATTTTCCAAGGGGCATCCCATGTCCCATAGAATATATTATTGTATAGTCCATTTTGAGGCAAGGACTAGCATGTTGGCTATGTCTAGACTAGGGAGTTTTCCTGGGATACCAGAGGTATCCTGGAAAAACTCTGCCACATCCAGGGAATGTGTCTGCTCTTCTGACATTTTTTGAGGAAGAGCAGACAAGATCTTTCGGAAGCCCTGTCCTCCTCATGGCATGAGGAAGAAGGGCTCTTCCGAAAGAGGACGTTTTTCTGAAATTTGGCTCGGTGTAAACGGGCCAAATTTCAGAAAAGCCTCTTCCAACAAAACTATTGAAGCACAATTTGCGTACCTTTTGCTGAAAAAAAGCAGCAGTCTAGATGTAGCCTTTGGATTGCTAGCATAAGAATGCATTTATGGCATTGGCTCAGAGGTCCTACCAAGCCCATTTGAGGTCCTTGTATCCCCAGCCCACATGTAGCTCAACTGCAGTGTACTTTTACATGTCACCCTCTTCTCACAGTCTCTCTCACATAGAGCTCTGTTCCAGCACACACGTGAGCACTGTCAGAAACTTTCATATATACAGGGCCAAATTAACTCTTCTGGCTGCCTGTGATTATTAGATTTTATGGGGCTCCCTAGGCTCTGGGATGAAGCCAAAAATGAAGGGTTCGGAACATGGTGTTCCCTCTAAGCTGCCCACAGCTTCACAGGTGATTAATTAGCCCAGCTCAGTCAGTCAACTTTGCCTATGGAGCCCTGAGCCTCTGGCTGGGTGGGGCTGATTGATCACCTGTGAAGCTATGCTGCTGGGCAGATTAGAGGAAACAACTGCACTCAGGGTATGTCTACACTACTACCCTAGTTCGAACTAGGGTGGTAATGTAGGCAACCGGAGTTGCAAATGAAGCCCGGGATTTGAATTTCCTGGGCTTCATTTGCATAAAGCTGGGCGCCGCCATTTTTAAATGTCCGCTAGTTTCACGAGGAGTAACGGTAGTTCGGAATAGGAAGCCTAGTCCGAACTACCTAGTCCGTGCTGCGTGTAGCCACGCGGCACGGAGTCCGCACTAGCAGACATTTAAAAATGGCGGCGCCCAGCTTTATGCAAATGAAGCCTGGGAAATTCAAATCCCGGGCTTCATTTGCAACTTCGGTTGCCTACATTACCACCCTAGTTCGAACTAGGGTGGTAGTGTAGACATACCCTCAGAGTGCAGAGGGGGTTGTGGGTTGAGGCAGAGGATTAGATGTGGGAGGAGTGTGGGCTCTGGGGTGGGCTGAGGATGAGGGTTTTGGGGTGCAGGAAGGGTTCCAGGTTGAGACCAAGGAATTTGGAGTACAGGAGCAGGCTCAGGGCAGGATATGGGGGTGTAGCATCTGTGAGAGAGTTACGGTATGGGAGGGGTAGAAGGATAGGGTGCGAAGTGCTCAGACTCTACTATCAGTGAAGGGGCAAAGGGGACAGCCGCCCAGGCCCTGGTGATTTAAAATGGTGATTTTATAGTGGCAGTGGCTGGTGCCCTGGGACCTTTAAATCACAGCTAGAGCCCTGGGTAGTGCATGCTAGGCATCGCTGAAAGGCTGGCTGGAGGAGACTTGTCCCAGTCCTTCTCCTTCTGGGGGCCCAGAGCCAATCTCCCCCAACTTTGCCCAGGGCCAGGCGAAGTCTTCAGCAGTCCTGGGAGAGTCTTACCTGGGGAAGATTTACTTTGGTGACCCCAGACCCTGGGAAGAGGAGGGGGACCAGGTGCACAGTGTCCTATGTTCACCTGCAGGCACACCCCCCAGAACTCCCATTGGCTGTGATTCCTGGCAGGAGAGCAGGGAGGAGGAACAGCAGCATGTGGAGCCATGTCCCTCTATCCTGCCACCAGGCAGGGCCAGAACATGGGGACTTTAGTGGCTGGGGACCTTGCAAAAAGATCTGCACCTTTGGTGGTCTTGAGATCTTTTTGTAGGGCTCCTCTCAGTTTGAGATTCAGCCCCTCAAACTCCTTTCTTAATCCAGCTCTGTGTGTGCGTGTGTGTGTGTAAGAAGCTCAGCATCCAACCAACCACACTCACTCTTTCAACCCCCCCTTGACCCTCTGTTTCTATTACTGAAACAGCTAAAAAGAGCTGTTGAATATTTGATGTCAACAGTTAAAAGTTCCCTTTTTATTATCCTCTATTTTTTTTGACAAATGGAAATTTGCTCAAATTATCGAGATTTGTGCCAAAAAGAAATGGCTTCAAACACAATAGACTGAGGAAGCAATGTTTTGGGGAAAGCCTTCGTTCTTCTGATTTTGTTTTTGTAAATATCAAACTAATTCAATTGTTCTAAATCCTATCTATACTCAGCAATTCAGAGTCTCTTTGCCACTTAGGAAATGTTTCATTTATCTAGTCACTGAAAAGGGCATTTATGCCATTTCCCCCCACCGCTCCAAGCAACACAAATCTGGATACAATTGAAAACGTAGCTAGTATCACATCAGAATGAAGAGTTTCCTCAGTTTCCAGAATTTATTATCAAGAAAAATATTCAGAGAAAAGTTTCCCAGAATATACAGTTCTCTCATAGAAGCAGTCTGCAGCTTCTCCTTTATAACTGCTTCCCATCATCTCCCTATCTAAGTGCCTTATGAATCCTTTTCATTTTATGTGTAAACATCATATTCCATTGGAACAAATAGGACTGAATATATCCATTGGGATGATTACCTCTAACAATAAGCAACATATGCATCTTACCCAAAGCTGACTCCAACTGCAAATTTGAATGTACAAAGTCAATTTCTCTCTAGTCATTCTTGTTTTGCTCCAGTAAAACACATGGTACTATAAGGCATTATATATGAATTCTAATGTTTGTGAAAGATAAATAGCCCTGCAACTGCAGTCCTCTTTTTTTTCTCACAGATCAGGTGCAGGATAGGAAGCAATAATTTAAGGATCCTCGCAGGCAAACTCTTAAAGGAATTAGTTTCCATCACCATTTACCTTCTACTGGGACAAGCCACAAAGGTGCCAACCTCAAGCTACATATACATCTACAATACAACAGAAGTTAGGTTATTTAACTCTACTACCTTAAGTCAAGTTACTACAAACTTTACACTGCTGGAGGTTGATGAGAGAAAGTCTCTTATCAACTTCTCTTACTCTTTTCATCTAGGTAGAAAACAGGGTTGATGGATGAGCAATCTGCAGTCAATTTGTCCAGTTTTAACTAGACCCACTAAATCAACCACCAGTGGATCAATTGCAGAAGGTCAATCCGGTTTGTAGTGTAGATGTAGCCTTATTGTTATATCAACACTTCTCCAGAAAGATCAGGACTGAGATCACAAACTAATTTTACACAGAACACTGTAGTGACTTCAGATAGTTACAACTTTTAGTCACTGCTGATGTGAGCTCATTTTGAATTGCAGAATTATAGATAAAAGGCTCACCATTTATAATGGTACCAATCCCTTAACCTAGAAATTTTCAGTCTAAGGGTCATGATTTGTTCCATGGAGGTCATAATCACCTCTTATTTCTTCATGGCTCATTGAAAGGAAGATCTCTGAACTATGGAAGAAGAGTCTTGACAATGTCTTCTATTGAGATAGATGGTCCCAGCATAGAAAAAAATGAGAATCTCTGCCTTAGCCTATCTAGAGCATTCTTTTACAATAGCCCAGCCCAAATTGCCACACAGTTGTTCCACATTGGCTTTTTACTATCATTTCGTTTATTAAGAATCTGGACAGGTAGCATATCTTGATGTTCTTGGTTAAATTCCAATTAGCTTGAGGACAGAATAAATACTAACAAGGATCCAAGGTTGTTTCACATGATCATATGCAAGTCAACGTCTTTTCTTATAGACTGTAGGATACAATCATGAGTTCAGAAAGAAGTGGAAAAAAGGCCCAAATAGTTATTTCCCTCTTTTAGGTGTATAATATATTGAATTGAAATCCTCGATGTGCTAATTTATCAAGATCATTTAGTATGAAACCCTCTCTCTCAGTGCTTCATGAATGAACTGTGTATTTGGAATGTCTATATTGGAAGATAGAAGGGATTTTGGCCCTAGTCCATACAGTGCAAGTCACTCCACAGAGGTTACTTTACAGCTTGAGCAACCACTTCTTAAGGAAGAGAACTGGAAGATCTGTGCAGGGGTAAATCCTCCAGTCCCATCTCCATCTGCACTGAATTACCTATTCAAACTTCAGTAGCTCTTGAACTTCAACCTATGTCCTTGAGGGGGTAGCTAGACTGAGTTTGAAGCATTGCATGAGTCAAGTTAGATACTTGTGTATATCCTCACAAGAGTTGGGACGGGGCAATACTTGAGTTATACTTCAAGCTAACATTATAGTGAAGGCAAACCCTGACATAACCTGAGGAGTAAGGGAGTATTCAGTGTTACTATGGCAAAATCTAGCCTGTGGATGAGCAAATACCAGCCCGTGGGCTAGATCTGTTCTGCCAGGGATAACCCGTGGTGAGCCCCCATACCGCCTTATTTACCTGTGCCTCTGCATGTATGAGGAATCATAATTTCCATTGGCATTGCCAATGGGAGCCAATGGGAGCTGTAATCTCTTGTACCCGAGGAGGTGCAGGTAAATATAGTGGCTGCAGCCCATCAGGGATTAACCCTGGCGAACTGCCACCATTTTATTGCTCTCCCCTGATCTAGCCCTTTTAAAATTATTATTCTACTTGTATTATTGTTTGTGAAATTTCCTGAAAGGTTTGGTAGAGTGTATATGTGTGGAGGGGAGGGCCTTGTAAATATTTTTGTTGTCTAAAATTATTATTAATATATAAAACCAGTGTGGTGATTTATTAGTAATAAATTATTCTATAGGGCTGAACACATGTTTGACTCCCCCCTGCTTTATTGCTACTGTCCAATAAAAAGCTTCCTTTAAAAATTATCCTTGCTATTTTCTTTCAAATCATGATTTACCTCGTCCTTTCTTTGGTTGTTTAGAGCAATACCTCAAACTAATATTTATCTCTGGGCCTATTATTTTTTAACTCTGACCTTTAAAAGAGCAGGATAATTAACCAGGCTCTATGGCAGCTTAAAAGTCTGCCATTTTCAGAATAACCCCCAATTTTCAGGGGATTTACAACTCCATTATAAAAATGTCCTGGTCTAAAGCTTGACAGACAAGTTCTGTTTTTAGTTCCATTTAGATGTGCTAAAAAAAAAAAGTCATTGTGATTTTACATTTTATTCTTTGGTGGGTTGCCATAGTTTCCTGCACTGGAACATAGGCAATGTCAAACAGACCTTCATAGGCCAGTGAAAAGGCAATTTGTGATGCTATAACTGATGAGTTAAAAAGTATCTTCCCTGTCCCAGCTACAGGATCGTGTTATGGCTGATGAATCTTTTATGATAAGAGATAATAAATAGGAGCCTCTGATTGGCTTCTGTTGTGCTATATATTATCAAATAGTCCCTAATTACTTTTTTGATTTTCAAACTAAGAATACTTAAAATCTCTCATTCATTCCTTATGCCACTGATGATGTCCATTGTTCTTACCTGGATCTTTTCTATTCCAAATATATATTTTTTGAGCTGACTTGCCATATTTTTGTAAGTAGTCATCAAAATAAGAATGCAACTGTGTCATTTACTACAAGGTGTAAATCAATGTATAGTCTGGACAAATGTCAGTGATTTTTCCCCATTTACTTTCAGAGCTAAATTGATCTTGTGCAAAGGCACCAACTCAGTCCTTTTTTCGATAGGGCTTAAGTGGGATCTAAGCAATGCATAGGACTTGTGTTGGCCCTCTACACAGGGGTGAATGTCAGCCTTTTTGCTTTCCGACTGCTGCTGTGCACTATACCCATGCTAACTCTTAGATCTGTTCCAGAGAGGTTACAGCTAAATTAGGTCCCATCAATATGTTCAAGTAGTCCCAATGATTTTTTCCAGTGTTCATTACCCTGCCTGTGTCTGCACTGAACTTCATTTGATATCTTGTTACTCGGCCACCAATGTTTTATTGGGTCCTTGTGTAATTCCTTGCTTTGCTTGTTGGTTTATATTAACTGAAATCATGTTGCATTGTCAGCAAATTTCAGCTCTTTGCTATTCAGCCCATCTCCAAAATCATTAAATATGACTGGTAAGGAAATAGTGGAGGAAATTATTCATGAATATTCATATGAAATCAAAAGCAAATTTCATTTCACAGTATTTGTGACCATTCCTTCTTCACTTCCTACAAATACTTAAATGATTTACCAGTGCAAATGCATACCAAAAATTCAAGTTAAGCTCACAAATTGTCAACTAAAGCATAGATATAATTATATGTACATCTGTAAAAGTCATGCCATATTGGGTTGCAGTGTGTGCTGCTTTCCTCTCCTCAATACCACTATGCGGGGGGGAGGGCGGGGAGGGGGGGAGGGGAGCAACGGGAGGGAGGGAGGGAGAGGTGGTATGTGTTTGTCAAAGAGCCACATAGAGATCCCCATATCCAGTAGAAATCTGACACCAATGGGATAAGCGGTGTTATAGCTGTTGTGTGCCACCAAATCAATCTTAATGAAGACAGGAACACCACCCTAGAGGCTCCAAGATTAGTGCTTCCTTACACAAACTACAGTAAAACTCCAATAGTCCAGCATCCAATAGTCCAGCACTCCTGATAGTCCGGCATAAAAATGGCAAGAGCCTAGTGAGTGAGCTTCAGCAAAAAAATGAGTCACAAGGTAACAGCGGCGGCAGCTGAACTGCGCAAAAAGGGTAAAAAAAGCTTAAAAAAACTAAAATATTACAGTATACTGTATACAGTATGTACAATAAAAAGGGTAAGGAACACTTTATATGCAGTATATAATGTATACAGTATATATATAACCAGCTTATAGTACCTCCTGATAGTCTGGCATATTTGATAATCCGGCACCACCTAGGTCCCACAGGTTCTGGATTATCGGAAGTCTACTGTAGTCAGTAGACAAGGGAGGGAGGGAAAACAGAGAAGTAAAGTGAACTGTCCAAAGTCACCAGAAGAACAGGAAATAGAATTTAGGCTCCTAACTCTTAGTCCAATGGCCTATCCACTGGGCCATACTGCCTCCAGTTTTCCCAGGTATTTATTACACATTTGCCACTCTGGGGTCTAAGTGCCTTATCATGGGACTTATGTGTACAATTAACACATTATAAATGTTTACATTTGACCAATATTATTCACACTAAGGGCATGATTTGTTACTCACCTCAGTCGAGTTTGGATCAAATGAAGAGATGTGGACTACTGGAAGCTGATTGTGATGCTATGGTTTGTAGATGCCTGGGCTTGGCACAAGTTTGAGCTGCACAGAGGCAGCCCTATTTATTCCATGTCAGTGGAGAGTTGTGTACAGAGGAGTTCTGCTATACCCCACCTCCCTGTCCTGTTTACACAATGTTTCGAAACATACCTAACATGTTCCTGCCTTCCCTGGCACCAGGGTAGAAAGCCAGCTGACATATGAAGTGGAAGAACCATCATCATTAGATCTGTGCCAGCAGAGAGCTCCTCTACATGTGGTCAATCCTCTACTGGTATTCTTTGGATACTTTCAGGATTCTTTGCCACCCTTACAATGTGCAAATTGGTCTTAGCAGTCAAGAGAACCCAGCCCTTAGAATTATTCATTGTAGAAATTCCCAGATCATAAATACATTCAACAATTCAAAAACCTGCTTATAAACAGAAAAAATAGTTGAACTTCTCTAGCTACAAATCATTAAATACACTGAGGAATACTGAGCTTAGCACTAGTCCTTTTGAGCCCATTAGTATCTTCTTATATTCCTGAGAACAGGCTAGTTGGTCCTAATTTGTCTATCTCCTACCTATTTTATGATCAAAGACATAAGTCTGACTAGATGATCACAAATTCTCTTAAAAAGCTCTTGCAAGGGTCTTTCTTGAACATTTTGAGATAGGCCAGATAAATGACATTCTCTTGCTTGGCTTTATCCATTATTTTACTATCAGTCTCAGTGATCCTTCTGTATCAAGTTAGGAAAACACAAACTGGAGCAAACTCTCCCTCCCTCTTTTTCAAATTCTGTAACACTTGCATAGAAATCTTAAGGCTGATATCGCTTTGCACCCTTAAAACCACATTGAATGAATGTAGTAAATCAGTGGAGAATTGGACTTACCAGGAATAAGGAGGTGGTAAAAACATCAAGATTGGACCTTTACAGAAGTCAGACTATGTGGTCCTCTTAGTTATACCAATTCAACCTGCGATACAACCATAGGATGCATGGTGCAGTACAGAGAGGAAGTTACTTGACTATTGTACAGATGTGTAATCAAATGAGTTGGTGCAGCTAAGAGGAGTTAGTTTGTCACACTGAGTGTCCCTATAATTATGAATTATTATTTGTGAAGTACCAACAAGGTGCTCTGTAGACAACTCTGAAGAGTATTAATTTGTATTACAAGAGGATCTAAAGACCTGTCATATTTATTGGAGTGAGATATATAGGCCCAAACATGACCCTTACATGACATTTGGTATTCCATATACAGAGGTCTATCCCTCCTTAGCACCATGGTAACAGACTAGGAATTTCATGCTAAAAGTTAGAAAAGTATTGATTGAAACATTCAATAGGAAAAAATTAAAAGAAGGTAAATAGCTTTGATGCTCAAATTGAGTGTTCAAAACAATAAAAACTTATTAAAATCTCAACCTAAAGAGGATGAATATTGGGTAAAGCTTTTTATTTAGTCAAACAGTCCCTATTGTTGGGAAAGGAAGGTCTAGTTCTGTTGTTCAATTTTGTATTGGTAATAATGATAACCATGTTCTTGTCCAGAGAGATGATGAAGGGAAAAAAGAAAGAGGACAGTAAAGATGTGGAAAATGCAGATTTTGATGATTTTCTTTAGACATAGGGTGGTTGGTCCATAATGAATGATTACTTTAGTTTATCAGATCAGCCATAACAGCTGTTGTTCTGAATCTGGTCAGGTCCCTCTCCTGCCAAGCAGAAATAGATGGACCATCTCATCTTGCTACCCCAATGCCATACAGTACCTGTGATTTCAGATCAGGTGAAAAGCAGAGAGAGAAAGAATGAATGGGTTATGTTAGTGGGTAAGAGAAAGAGACACAAGAGGGGAATTTTTCATCATAGCAGGAAATAAGGGTTTGGCTGAGGCAGTGATGATGGTCAAGCGTCTTTACTGGAGTATTATGATAAAACTAGCCAATTAGCCCATCATAAGACGGGATTTTCAGGTCTCTCCTCCACGTCAGTCTTTTCTCCTGAGCCTCCGGTCTCTTGCTCCATCTCTCTCTCTCTCTCTCTCTCTCTCTCTCTCCCTCCTCCTCCTGCTGCCTCCCCCCCCTCTGTTCTCCTCCGCCTCCTGCCTCTCTCTCTGTCTCTCTCTTTCTCTTCTCCTCCCCCTCCTGCCTCTCACTCAGGTGACCGCTGAGCCCAAACACCTGTTTGGGCTCCGCACTCCCGGTGCTGCATGGGGAGCGTGGAGCCCAAACGGTTGCTTGCGCCACTTGCTCCCATGCGGCAGCCTGGCTGAGCGGCACAGAAGTCAACCAAGCGCCACGGCAGGAGGAAAAGGGGGGAGGGGCGGTGACATTCACGGCCAGGGGGTGAGGCCTGGAGCCACTGTCACGCTGCACGTCACTGCCCCACCCCCCCTTCGCCACCAACCATGGCGCTTGGCTGATTTCTGCGCGGCTCAGCTGGGCCGCCACTGGGGAGCAAGTGGCCATTTGGGTTCCCCCATGGCGGCCCGGCTGAGCGGCGCAGAAGTCAGCCAAGTGCCACGGCAGGAGGTGAAGGAGGGCGGGGTGGTGACGTACACAGCCAGGCCCTGCCCCCTAGCCATGTACATCACTGCTCTGCCCCCCTTCTCCTCCCGCCGTGATGCTCAGCTGACATCTGCACTGCTCAGTCGGGCTGCCGCAGGGGAGCAAGTGGCGCAAGCGGCCATTTGGGCCCCGCACTCCCCATGCAGCACGGGCTGTCCAGAGGGAACAGCCAGCATTGCAGGCAACAGCGCCACTCACAGGGAACAGCCAGCATTTCAGGCAACAGTGCCCCCCAGAGGGAACAGCCAGCATTTTAGGCAACAGCACCCCCCAGAGGGAACAGCCAGCATTTCGGTGTTACAGACTCTCAGACACTGGGCTACTATATATATGATCCCTTCTGTTGCGGCTTTAGGGGTGGGTGGAAGTCCACCCCTCTCCTTCCAACCTCTATTTTGAAGATCCAAAAAGGGGTAATTGCTGGAACAGTCCGTTGTCTCATTGTTCTGTCCACCAATTAGGGCTAATTCCAAAAGCACCGGTTTTGATCCATAGAGTTCTAGTTCCTTACTCCTTTTCTATTGCTGTTATAATTTCACATAGTCATTGTGTGGTATCAGTAACTCTCCACCCCATTTAAATTAATTCAGTCTGTCTCCTTAAATCTCTTCTTGTTAATATTTTTTTGTTACAGGTTATTGTGTCCTTTTATGAACTTTTCTCAGGTGAACTCACACTGAAAGTAAATTTGTAGGTCCAGTTATTACAAGAGGCCCCAACAAAGACTGCACTAGGTTCTGTACAAACACAGGAAGAGGCATTCTATGCCCTGAGGATCTTATAACCTCAATAGAAAAGGCAGACAAAGAATGGTGAAGTGACTTGTCCATAACCACTGAGCAGGTCACATAACTAGGGACAGGACTCTGGTTTCCTGACTTATAGGTCGGTGCAGTGCATTATTTGTTAGCCATGTTACATATTACTCTTTAAAAAAATATAGTGAAGTGATTTTACCAGAAGTAAGGTGAGCTACAACAATCTTTAATACCCAGAATTACTCTATGCTTCTTTGTAGAGTGCTCTATGTTCAGCATTCTTCAGTCCTCTGATATAATTATTGTTCTTAAAGCAAACAGTGTCTTTTAATAGTAGCTCAGCTACTTAATTCTTTGACTCCTTCAGAAGCTTCTGATACATTGCCTGACCTGCTGTGTCATTAATCGATGTGATTTTTGAGTCAGCTGTAGAAATTAGTAGAAATAGGATTGCCAAAGTCAGGATGAAAAATATTCTCTCATGCTTTGTAGTGTCATGATGAAAAGCAACAAGAAATACATATTTATGACAGGCTCCCTGTAGTACCATGAATGAGGCTCCTGTAGGGCCAAGTCATCTAATAAATCACTGAACAATCCCTACACAAACAAAAAACAATGGAAGTTCTGCTTGTGTGGGGTTGCAAGATTGGTCCTTCAAAAGAACTGCACTATAATGAAACTGTTCAAATTCTGATTGAATTGTCGCCACGGAGATGTTCGCTGATCAATGCAAAACCTCTCAGTTGAACTATTTTAAAATAACTGTTTCCAATAAATATTTCTGTTGTATTTTTATCTCTCAATAGCTTATCTGTGGAGTGGTGAGGAAGCATTTGCAGATGTGCAGATATTCATATGCAACTTCCTCCATAGAAACTTTTGTGGTCAAAATGAAAAGGAAATTAAATTGGGACTGCATTGTTTGGATGTGAAAGTGCAAAGGTTCAAGACTAAATTAAAATAACACTAATTTTGACCCCCCCAGACAAAGTACTTAAGAGTTTTCCAATAAAGACCCCAGGTTTATTTTGTGCTTATTTCTTTGTATTGTTTTAATTATTAAAAAAGTAAAACAATTACAGAGTTACAGTACATTTGTAGCCATATTTATGATAATTTGGACAACCTTTGTTTCACCCTGGTGCAGTTGCTTGAATTTTGATGATGTTATCCTAGTCTGTGAGACTTCAAACTATGATTCACCCATAAGAAAACTAGGGCCCTGATCTGCAAACACTTATGCACCAAAGTAAATGTAGGCACGTGAAAAATTCTACTTGGTTCAGGGAACCATCAGACATGTAAGGCGAGGGCCTATATTTGCATGTCTCTATTTCACATTGTTTGCTAAACCTCATTCTTTAAAATCCTTCCCTAATGAACTCATGTCATCTTTGGTTTAGTGTTTTCAAAGCCTTATCATGTAGATGGTTTTCTTAGAGATTTAAGGAGAGACCCTAAGGACACTGAAGTCAATGGAGCTAGGCTGATATAGGGCAGCTGAGCATATAACCTATTAGTCTCATTTTTGTGAATGTACAGTATGATGGATTTATTTAAACTTATGAAAAAGAGGTCAGATAACACTGTGGTATTAAATATCTCTTAGTTAAGAAAGCTGAAATTAATTTTTATTCACTGCTTATGCTTTCCACATCAAGACTAGAAAAGTTTAAGGATATTATATAGTTTTAAATGATGGATCTTTTTTATGCTGTTTCTTTCTGGTCCATTACAATAGGATTTGAATGGAACCATATGATTATAGTTTTAGGTTGACATGCAAATGGACAAATTTTGTTCCATTTCCCATTCTCCTTACTGTCCTTGTCAATACGATGGATAAATCTTGTGCTGTATTCTGTTTCTGATAGCTTTGTAAGGCTGTCATCAGTGTGAATTAATCTTGTGCCTGCATTACCACAAAATTCTGTGTCTTAACGGAGAGTTATCATTGAATGTGAAGCCCAGTATACTTTACACTCAGTCTGTAGTGTCACTCCTGCAATGAAATTATAATGAGAGCTAAAAATGGCACATAAAAAAATCTATTGTTATCAAGATCTTTCAATTGTAATTTTTTGATCTTCCTTGAATGCAGCATTCACTGAATAATACTGAGGAAGAACATGGCAAAATAGCTGATTGGAAAATTCAAAACTTAAAGTAACTTTAAGTAAACTTCCAGATTGTTTAATCAAGTAACCATAGTCCTGAGTATTTCTAGTATACAAGCAATTGCTTCAATAAAAGCCATTTATTCTGACAGGATATTACTCTTCAGCACATAAAAGCAATCTTAAAAATGGTAATGGCTGGATTTAAACTTAGAAAAACAAAATTTTCAGGATTACAGCTTCCACATTTAATCCCTTAACTCTCCTCTTTGTACATAGTTATTACACAGGTTTGAAATCAGAGTGTGATGTTGTATGTCATGTAATTTAATTCCTGTAAGTGTTGAAACTCACCATGCTATGGGAAAATGCACTTCAAAATATTGTTTTAAAAATATTGTATGTATGTAAGACATTCAGTGAAACCACAATTTTTAATGTTCCTTGCACTTCTATTCAATATATAAAGGGCTTAAATGACATGATTTAAACCAGATTGGCTTTTAAAATTCCTCTATGATGAGGGCTTGCATACTAAATTCTAAACTAGCTTGACTTTTTATTAGTGTATTAAGGTTTTTCTACATGGGGATGTTACTTTGGATTAGTTTGTTTGCTCTAAGAGCAGTGAGTTAACTATGTTGAATTGAAATGTACCCACACTACTTTGTGAGGCTGGTTTAAGGTACTTTTTTATTTTGCAAAGCATTGCTTCTACATAAAGTCTGTACTTATTCGAATTAACTATGCAATAACCCAGGCAAATATCTCATGGTGCAGTTTTCCACAGCTCAGCTTTATGATCTAGGATTTTTCTTGCAGTGCGTTGTAGGAACCTGTAGGATTCTGAGACTTGAGATCAAATTTACAAACAGAGTAAATTATTCTCTCTTGGCATCTCATAAGTCATTTGCATTTTGCCAGGGGGCATGTGCATGCATCTCTGCAGGCTGTCCTCGCACTGAGGAATGAATGCAATTGGCAAACCAGGAGAATATGCAGTCTTGCTGCCTGTGAGGATGGTGTCCCACAACTAGTGCAGAACTGAAAGGAAACAGTAGTTATCTGTTCTTGAAAAAGCTGCAGTGCCTTGCAATGTCCTTTGCCTTAAGTTATCTTTGATATCCACAGATCAGCATAAAGTAACATGGCAAAATAAGTTGCATTCTGCAGTAATTGTTTAAACCCCGAGGATTCCAATATCCATGGCTGCCTTATGATGCTTTAAAATTTCTGTGATTCTAGTAACATCTTGAAGCATGATTTGGGTTATTTATCCTCATAAAATCTCAAGGTAGCTAAAAACTAAGCAGAATAATGAAACTATGAGAGACAGATTTTTTCTATTGATTTTTCTCTTTTCTGTATTTGCAACAGTAAACATACCTGCTGTGCATTTGATTTTTTAACCTCCATTGGATGGCAGAGGGTGGGATGGAAAGCTTCTCAAGAATGTGGGGTTGGACACGGCAAATATGGCAGATGGTTGCGGGTTTTGATACTACAGGGAAATGAAGTGTTTAAGCTTTAAGTGTCTGGCATAGATGCTATTATGAGTTCACTGGAAAGGGAGAGATTTAAAAACTAAGCATGCAGAGAAAGGCTTCTAGGTCCACCCCTATGGTGATAGGCAGCCAGTACCATGAAAGAAAATTGCATTGTCATACATCACATAATACTTATTGGTACAAGTCCCTTCTGTAGCATTTTTCAGGCTGGCTTTTTGTAGAACTGTCCTCCATGGTAGTTTCAGTACGGCTACCTACATCAGGGTTTTGTGTAATTACTGAATCTGATAGATCACATCCTCAGAGTTGGAGCCCATGTGGTATACATGGAGATGAGGGTACATGCTGTGGTGCTTTGTGGAAAACTGTCTGCCCCATTTTTCTTGGGTGTGGCATTACTTGCAAAACAGCAGTCCAGTTCTTCATAGTATGGGCAGCTAGTGGGAGCATTACCAAAGGTCCTGTTCTGTCATCCTTTGTCTTAGGTACTTCTGTTACAGCACATTTGCTTTGTCTCAGCTCTGGGAATAAGTCTGGGAGTTCCCCTTTCAACTTTATTTGCTCTGACAGTGTCTTGTATATGTCTGTATTCTCTTCTCCAGAGGGGATGGAGCATAAAGCATGCAGCTCTGATTAAGGGGCAGTCAAGTCCAAGAGCTCTGCAGGATCCATATGGAAGCACAGGGGCCTGACTGCTGTATTGGGTAGGTGGTTCTGGGTCTATGAATTCCCCACTATCTTGTATCAAAAAGGGTATTCCTAGATGGAGTCACATCTAGTCACAATGATCTCAGAGCAGTGGTGGGCACACTGCTACAAAGCAAGTAGCTGGAGGACTGCCTGAAGCAGATTAGTTAGGAATGTGACCATACATACAAAGCTGCAAATGGAAAAATGAAACATTGTAAAATAGAGTTTCTTCTGTTCCAAGCTAGAATATTTATTGCAATACAAGATGTCAAATAATTTGTTCTAAAAACTGGTTGCGTGCAGATGCAAGGCTCTAAGGTGAGAAAAATAAAGTTCCTTTGATGTAACATCACAATATAGACAAGCCCTTAGTAGAAGGACCAAAATAATAGGCATTTTTGTAACACATTGATAGATGCCCTAGGAACACCTTAGATGGAAAGATAGTTACTAATCTCTGTACATACAGATATTTTAATAGAAATGGACCTTTGCTAATTGTAGATGCTATTATTAAGATGGGCCAAATGTAGTTCTTGCACATGTAGAACACATTAATTTTGACAGAAATTTTACTTGAGTAAAGAACAAAGAAGTTTGGTTCCAAAATTCTGATAAAATACTGTTTATTTCAGTTTAGGATGACATGATTTGTTCATGCTAAGAAAATAATGTCTCAACTGACAAGCCCTTAAGATTTCAAAGGCAGACTAAGAGAGCTTTATTCAATCAGAAGGTAACGAAGATGCTCATTCTGACACATCACAGCAGTCTCAATAGAATAAGAAAGACACTCAGGGGAAAAGAAGAATGTACTACTAATCAGACTAACATGAAAGCAGTCTCGCTAAGTGCTAATGGAAATCTTCTTTATTAGTTTATAACTGGAACCCAGTCTTTGTGCCACAAACACTGGTCTTTGAATGGAACATTGTGGTTTAATTGATGAAATCTTGGTTTCTAACAAAGTAGCTGATATATTCCATGAAACAGTTGGCTGCCTGACAGCTTTATTAAGTGATATGGGGCTTTGGCTTTTCTTACTGATGCAGTTGTAATATTCCACATTTTTATACATAAATGAATTTCACAGGAAGGGCACATGGGAGATCCATAAAGTGAGCTGGTATGTGTATGTAACCAATAATATGATAGTATGGCAGCCATCACCTCAATGGTTCAGGGAGGGCAAGGACATGGAGCAGCAGAAGACTGGCTGCCTGGGCAATGAAAATCACTGAAGCACATAAGTTCAATATTGCTACATGGAATAGGATGGGACAGTCAGACATCCTGTGAATGGAGAGAGCCAAATGGATCTATGAAGAAAACACTGAACTTTATTAGTTTACATTACTACCTTACCCCCGCCACTCCTTAATGGGGGACTTTGGCCATTATTATTATATATGTTCCCAAAGCTGTATGAAGTTAAAGTTATGAAGCCTAACTCATTTACAGGCCTTTGCAGTGTATATCTCTGTACGTAGGAGACAGTACTGAACTGTCTGTATCCAACTTAATGGTATGACATTAGTCACATGACGACTGTCCCTCACAGCGGTTCCTCATCGTATCAGAAAGTGAACAATTTTCACTTAGAGTGACTAATGAGTTTACTCTGCAGCTGCTCACTTTCATCAGAGAAGTTCTCTTTCTCCCTTATCCCCCATCCAAGTTGCATTGTTTGGCTTTCTAGTATCAGACTGAAGGTGAGAATTCAAATCACTTTTTCAAAGCTACTTTCTCTGATGGAAAGCCCCATTGCCTATTCAGGGCCAGTAACACAATCTGGGCAGGAGTACTCTTAAGAAATTGCACAAGTGCACTTAGATTAGGGATTAAATGGAATATAAATTATGCATTAGCATAATATTCCAGGTTTCTAATGACTTCAGCTGGCTTGGGTGAAGCCTAGGGACAGTCTCCATTATCAAAAGTCTACTTAGGAGGCATGGCAGAAAACAGCTCCAAACTGCTGGCAAGGGAGACTTTGTAGCCTTGGCATCCATGGGGAATACACTGATTCAACACAACCAGCCTTTACTGATTAAATCCTGCTATCAAGGCCCTAGTGTCAATTAAGGGCATGTCTACATTAGGAAATTATTTCAAAATAACTAACTTTGACTTAACTTATGATTTTACAAAATCGAAAGAGCATGTCCACCATATGGGGAAGTCTCAAAATTAGTCTGAGGCAGGCTCCATTAATGTGGACATGCTACCTTGACATAGAACCCCAGGTAGCACTAGGGAGTAATTAATTCAAATTACTCTGAGGAGTAGTTATTTAGAAATAGTGGCGCTGGGCATCCACACTAACACTAATTTGAAATAACTATTTCAAAATTAGCATCATACCCTTAGGAAAGCAGGAGTCAGATTTCAAAATAAACAGCTCTTTATTTTGAAATAATGGGCTTGGTAGTATGGATGCTCCACTTAAAAATTCAACCTAAGGGAAGTTATTTTGAAATAATGCCCTAGTGCAGTCCAGGGCTAAAACTGGACCTCACTCCTATAGAAACTCTGAGGAATGGAATGTGGCAACAAATCTATTTCCTCTTCCACCTTCACCCTCTGCACCTCAGGGATGAATCTCCTTTAGGTGCTGGTGGGTTAGTTAGCCATATGAAGTATAAACTGTACCTCCCTGAGGTATTTTAAATGAACCTGCTCCACAAATTACAGGAATTTGCTCAAAATGTTATAATAGTTAATTTCAAGGCTCAGAACATTTCAGTAGAAGAGCAGAGTGTATAAATTTTACCATTTAATTAACATTATACAATAGGTTTCTTATACAAGCTGCTACAACTCTGTTAAGTAATAGGTTTATATGGCAACAGTTTGAAACTAGTGGATTTACTGCAAATACTACCATAAATAAACCTTCACAACCCAATATAGGTAACACAAACAAACATTTAAGTCTGTTGTTTGAAATACAGCATATAGAGTTATGGCAGGTGTGACACCTGATAGCTAAATAGAAATTTATAGAATGCATATGGCAAAATTTCATTTTTCTTTTTCATTTAATGATCAAAAACTCCATGACAGACAGTGTAAAATGAAAACAGATGAAATGAATTTCCACATGGGTCCTGCCAAGTTTCATTTTCTCTGTGAGTTCTTGGAAAGCCCAGAATCTATTCCCACATGTACGGCTGGAATCTGCAGATTCTGCAATTTACCTCTTCACTCTTGCCTCTGACAGTCCGCCAAGTTCTGAATGTTACAGAGTGATTGAAAAGACATGTCTGTTTATTATGGTACCAAGATCTTTCCAATTGACTTGATAGGCTAAAATATAAATAAATTAAAAAAAAGTTGTAAAACTCTCCAAAGCCACAGTCATTATAGGCTTATACTGGTGAAAACTGTAACACTGGATAACAGATGAAGTGTACTGGAAACCTGATATGGGTTTTTAACTGTGTGCTGAGGTAAAAGGTGAACCTAGTTAACTAGGCAACAGATCCTTTTATTCACTCTGATATGAAACAAGATTCTCTGTGGAATAAATTTCAGACAGGCATGGAGAATTCGTTTTTACTCCATTTTAAAATACAGTCTAGAATAAGCATGCCTTAAGCTACTTCTATAGGGTCTGTCATCATTAAAAAGGTGGGGGGAGAGGAGAACAAAAACCAACCAAATAAAACTCCCCCAAATATACACCGTCACCACCACCAAAACAGCAGCCAACAACCCTCTCTACTCACCCCCCTTCTCTAACAAACACAAAATGTGTTAAATGGTGTTTAAGAAAAAGTGGCAAATCAGACACAATCTTTTTGAATCTCTGCCCTTGTTCAGAATTCCTGCCTCATCTTTTCATCAGAAACTGCTGGACAAACCACTCAGAACCATATGTTTGCACTTGCTGAAATCTATATAGTGTAAATGAAAGGCAATTTTTAAGGGCTAATATGTGAAATATTAAAAATCCATACGGTACAAACCATAAATAATTTTGCCAACCACTATTCAAGCTATATCAAACATAACATACATCATGATGTATTATATAGTAACATGAAATAATTGAACACTGATGACTGACTCACTGGGAAGCTTTTTGTGATATAGTATATTAGGGACTCCATAAAAAAGCTCTCTCATAAAGGGAAATAAATTCAATCTGCTTACTGAAAGAAAACAATTGCCTGGTGGTATTAGGGGCTCAATTAAGGAAATTAAATTTACAGGGGGAGAAAGGTAGCATTTTATGCATTTATTGCACAGCACAATGAAACTGACAAATTTTTAATGTCAGATAATAGTTATTTAACTTTAATTTTCTAACAGTGATGTATCATTTAAAATTCAACAAGAACATGCCAAAAATCTTATGAATCATATTTCACTTTGCATATTATTAAATTTATTAATTTGAATTAGAGTTGTAACAGAACCCCCTACCTGACTGGAAAATAGCTTTCTAATAAATCCACATGTACATGTTTACCGTCTAGGGTTCCAACTCAGAAAAGATTTACACGCTTTACATGCTTTAGATACTGTGCCAGTCCTAGTAGTGTCAATGGCATTACTCACAGTGAATCAAAATAAACACGGGAGCAAATTCCTGCAGGATTAAGGCCCAAAGAGCCAAAGAGTGAGTGAAAGGAAGCATCATCTTCATTGGGCAGATAGAGTTCTAGGGCACAGAGAAATTAAAGGACTCACCCAAGATCACACAGAAAATCTGTGGCAAAGCCACATTTTGAATGCAATAGCCTTAAAATATTACCACAGGTTGGTATTGTGTTTATAGAGAGCCCATTACAAACATCCTGATGATGTACTACCGTAACACAAAAAATAGGTAATATTTTCAAAATAAAGCAAACATTATCTTGGACAGCATTCCAATGGGACAACTTAGTAAAACATCATGAAACACCCTGTGTTTCTAAGGCATCATCTGAGGTCTAGGAGCTAGATTCTACCCATATTCACACTAGAGTAACTTCATTCAGTAAAATTACTCATGATTTACAGTAACATGACAGCAGAATCATACTGTACCCATTCAGCCCACATAAGTCTCTCCCTCTCTGTAGGAAAATGTGTATGCATGCACGTGCGCGCGTATGCACGCGCACACACACACACACACACACACACACAGAGCCTCATAATACAAATTTTCTATTAACTTACTAAAGGAATAATTGAGCTTATTTCACATTTACTTTCTTAATTGTTTCTTTGAGACCTATGGAGTCCCTGGTTAAAACCCATGCTCTGATGTAAAGAGCAGCTTGCACTGTTTGTTATTTATCATTTTACTTTATGTGGATTTTGTATCTGTAGAATTTCAAATAAAACATTAAGCTCCCCTTCCTCAGAAAGGAAGTTTAATAAGTACAGAAGAGATTTGCATAAAGCTTTTAAAAGGGAAAGATTAAGAAAATGCAATACAGGATAGCAGTTGAGAATTGTAGGTAAACAACCCAGGAAGCTTAAAAATATAATCTACTCCTGTTAGTTGTGAAGGGAAATAAGAGAGCAGGGATCTATCAAAGGATAAAGCAAGATCTCTGAATAATAGAACAGGAAGAACCATCCTCAATAACTTAGACATGGCAAAACTCCTAAGTAAATACTTCTTAGCTTTTAATGGGAAGGAATAAGGAACAAGCATGTACTGGGAGCAAAAATTCAAGAAACCAAAGGGAAAATGTAAAACTAATCTGCAGAAAGGAGTCTGTAAACACATATTTAACAAATGTTAACAAAAAGAGGCTCCAGGATCAGAACAAAGGCATCATTGGGGCATGAAGAAATTGGCCGAAGAACAAGTAGAACCATTAGCAATAATACTTCACAAATCTTGGAAGTCATGCTGCAGCTCCCAAGAGCTGAAGAAAAGGTAGTGCGGTTCCAACCTTAAAAAGAGGAATGATGGACATTTATCAAACTTTTAACCCGATCTCTTGTCCAGGCAATGAACTTGAAAAGACTTTATTTGAGAACAACTGGTATGGTGGAAAACATTGAATAAGAAACTCAGACATGTTAGCCTGTAATTTTAAAAAACAATGAGTAGTCCTATAGCACCTTTGACTTAATATATATATAGTACCATGAGCTTTCATGGGCAAAATCCACTTACTCAGACTCTTCTCATCTGAAAAAAAATGGTTTTGCCAACAAAAGATCATATTACTGTACTGTGTACATATTTTTGTTAGTCAAAGTTGCTACAGGACTACTCATTTTCAGTTAAAGAGTTAATTTAGGTTTGTAAAGCACCTGGTTCACTAGCTTTTTCCCTACAACAGACTAGGGAGTTGACAATAGTGTGCAAACCAAATCTGGATTTTAGCACTACTGTTATAAGAACACAAATCGTTGAGGTAATGAAGATGGATTGCTGGGTTAAAATGACAGCATGGTAGATAAATGATAAAAGTGAGTCATTTTTGGACTGTGTTTTATCAAAGATGATTCATAGTTTAGTTCTGCCAGCATTGTTCAATATAACCTCTAATGATCTAAGGAGCTGATTAGTTATCATTGATCAAATCTGCAGTTAGAATTGGGAGCACCAATAAATAAATTTATTGTTTGTTAAGTACTGCTGCTAAATACATTAAAAGGGCTCTGTACTGGACTTTAGTTGGACCACAGTTAGATAAGCTTTTATGTCAATGAAAAGATCACACTGGTGGAAGAGTAAGTACTAGCTTACAAATACATTTTGTGAGGCTTTTTTAGATATTAAATGGAGGAAGTAATGGCAAAAATAAACCTTGCATTCTAATACCATTAAGAAAAAAGACCAGTTCTGTGCTGGGATGGGTACACAGGGATTGATCTTTTGCATCTTTTGTAGTCACACTTGTGTAAAATGCTTGCAAATGAGAATGGTTGAATTTTAGTACCAATCTGTATGGGTGCAAGTGACGATACAAAATGGAGAGAAGTGGAGTCTCAGGCCAACAGACTATTACTGGGAAAACAAGAGGCCTCAAAGTACAGCATTCTTTGTATATGAAATTGCATTTAAGAATAATGGGCATGATTCTGGCACCATTACTTTTCAAATGATCCATTGAAAAGAGAAATGTTTCAAAGAGAGGCAACCAAAGTTCTTAAGGGACACCAGAATTTACCTTTCCAGAAGCTGCACAGAACATATTGGCTTCTGCCCTATATCAGTTGTGCCTGCCACTGCTCCTCAAAATGCTTCAGTCAACATTAATTTGCATTGGCTTGGATTGGGGAGATGGAAACACAAAAGTAAATAACCAGCCTGTGTTCCCAGGAGCTCCGTGGGAGGAAGGAAGATTCCCCTCATAAGGCTATGTAGCTGTAACTGCTGACTCAGGCAGGGGCACCATTTCAGATTTTGGTAAGTGCATGCTGTGGTGGGGAGGGCAGAGTGATGGGACTGGGAGGAGACAGAAGACAGAAACTTTAGCAGTGTTACTGAGCATGCTCAGTACAAGTCAAGCAGCAAATTGTGGGGAAGGGTGGGAGAGGTGAAAGAATATCCTGTCCATTCTCCTACACACACATATCGCCTCTTTATATGGGCTACAAAGGCACTTGGAAACTCTAGCTTTTTGACAGATAAATTAGCAATTAACTGTAGGTGATGGCCACAGTCTTCAGCTAAAACCTCTCCAACGCATCATCAGTGATCTACAACCCATCCTGGACAATGATCCCTCACTTTCACAGGCCTTGGGAGGCAGGCCAGTCCTCACCCACAGACAACCCACCAACCTGAAGCAAATTCCCACCAGCAACTATACACCGTACCATAGTAACTCTAATTCAGGAACCAATCCATGAAACAAACCTTGGTGCCAGCTCTGCCCACATATCTACACCAGCAAGACCAACACAGGATCTAACCAGATCAGCCACACCATTACTGGTTCATTTAACTGTATATCTACCAATGTAATATACATCACCATCATGTGCCAGCAATGCCCCTCTGCTATCAACATTGGCCAAACTGGACAGTTCCTACGTAAAAGAATAAATGGACACAAATCAGAATTAAGAATGGCAATATACAAAAACCTGTAGGAGAACACTTCAATCTCCCTGGACACACAGTAGCAGATTTAAAGGTAACCACCCTGCAGCAAAAAAACCACAAGACCAGACTTCAAAGAGAAACTGCTGAGCTACAGTTCATCTGCAAATTTGACACCATCATTTTAGGATTAAAAAAAGACTGTGAATGTCCAGCCAAATACAAAAGCAATTTCTCCTCTCTTGGTGTTCACATCTCCACATCATCTGCTAGAAGTGGGCTTCACCCTCCCTGACTGAATTAACCTCGTTATCGCTAGCCTTAATCTGGCCTTCATATTTATACCTGCCTCTGGAAATTTCCACTACATGCATCTGATGAAGTAGGTCTTTGCCCATGAAAGCTTATGCTCCAATATATCTGTTAGTCTATAAGGTGCCACAGGGCTCCTTATCGCTTTTGCAGATCCAGACTAACATGGCTACCCCTTTGATACTGTCTTCCAGCAGTGGCCATGCCAGGTGTTTCAAAAGGCATGAACAGGAAAGGCAATCACTAAATGAGAGACTGGGGATGGATCATCCTCAGCTACTGGCAAATGAAAGCTAGGGACAAAATCCTTATCTATTCTGTCTAGTAGCCATTGATGGACCTATTCTCCTTGTATTTATTTTGTTCTTATTGGACCTGTGTTATAGTTTGGGCCTTTCCTCCATCTCCTGTCAAAGAGTTCTACAGGTTGACCATGTAGAAATAATTTCTTTTGTTTGTTTTAAATCTGCTGCCTATAAATTTCATTTCTCTTGTGTTATGGTAGGGAAGAAGACATTTCCTTATTCTGTTTTCCTACACAATTCATGATTTTCTAGGCCTCTAGAAGATATATTCCCTTACCCTTTAATCATTTCTTTTCCAAGCTGAAAATCCCAGTCGTTTTAATCTCTCCCCAAATGGAAGTTGTTCCTAACCCTGAATCATTTCTGTTGCACTTTGAGTACCTTTTCAAATCCAATATATCTTTATTTTTAATAGGATGACCAGATATGCATGCAGTATTCAAGATGTGGATATACCATGACTTAATATAGGGACAATATGGCATTTTCTGTTCTATTATCTCTTTCTTTTCTAATGATTCCCAGTATTCTGTTAGGCTACGTCTAGACTGGCCCCTTCTCTGGAAGAGGCATGCAAAGCAGGCAAGTCAGAATAGGGAAATCCGCGGGGGATTTAAATATCCCCCACGGGATTTAAATAAACATGGCCGCCGCTTTTTTTCCGGCTTGGGGAGTAGGAATAAGAGATCCTCCGGAAAAGGGCTTTATTCCGGAGGATCGCACCAGTCTAGAAGCTCTTTTCCGGCTTTTCCCCAAGCCGGAAAAAAAGCGGCGGCCATGTTTATTTAAATCCCGCAGGGGATGTTTAAATCCCCCGCGGATTTCCCTATTCCAAAGTTGGAAATTAGCATAGCTATTTCGTAATAGGGGCCAGTCTAGACGTAGCCCTAGTGTTTTAAACTGCCAGTGCACACTGAGTAGATGTTTTCTGGAAAATTCCACAAAGATTCCAAGGTCTTTCTTGAACAGTATCAGCTATTTTAGACGCCATCATTTTAGTATGTATGGTTGGGATTATATTCTTACATGTGCATTATTTTGCTTTTATAAACACTGAATTTCCATTCCTTGTTTTGCACAATCAATCACCCTGATTCGAGATATCTCTTTGTAACTTTTTATAGTTAGCTTTGGATTTTGAGTAAATTTTCCTTGACCCTTTTTCAAGACCAGTTATGAATGAGCAGTGGTCCATGCAGACTCCTGTTGCAGACGACTGTTTATTGCAACATTTTTTTTTGCCCCGATCTTTTATGTGGAGTATCCAGCAATGTTTCATGATCAGCTAACCAACTTTCAATTACTTGAATGACAAGCCTTTTGTTTTCTTAATCACCCTGCCTCCCTCTGTTCATAAACCATCTCCCTGCCCTAAAGCAAAGCTGGGAGCAGCACAAACTCTAGTGCAGCATTTAAGCAGACCTCAGGTATGAAATCCAGGGGTGTGTGGGTGTCCAGCAGCCTTAGTGGGGGATGGCTTTGCCTTTCCAAACTGCCAGACATGGCCCCGCCCGCACTCCTCCCCCAGAATACCATTCTGGGTGCAGAGTGTTGCTGCCTCCAGTGCACACCCTCCCAGAGCTGGGGCCATGCCATTCATCCTCCTCCCTGCCTTGGTGTGCCAGAGCTGGAGAGTCTAGGACTCTGCGGCATGCCCTCCTCCCTCTCCCTGTGCTTCGAGGCTGTAGAGTCTAGGCCATGTGGAGAGGCCAGGCACCCTCCTTCCTCCCTCCTGCATTACTGGGGAGATTAGGGCGAGTGCACACCTGCCTGCTCCCCTTCCCTCCCCATGGTTGGGGTGGGGGCGTTCACATTGTACTGCCCTGCCTCCCCATAGGGACAGAGAAGGGGTGGGGCTGGAGATGGGGCTGGGGCTTGCCTTCCCCAGCCCTACCTTCATCAACCTCCCATGCAGAAGGATCAACCTTTGGGGGTGTGTCAGGGCTGCAAAAACTACTGTGGCATGCTTCCTCTTTCTCCATGTGGAGACCACATGGCCTTCCGAGCTACAAAGCCACCTGCCTCTCCCAGGCCTGCCAATGAGGAAGAGGAGGCAATGGGGGCAGTTGCCCCAGCACATAGCAATTCAAAGGGGCCAGGGTTTCCAGCTGCCACTGCTATAACTGCGGAGTGGTAGCATCTGGAGCTCTGGACTCTTTACATCATTGTGGGAGTGCTGGAGTGCTGTTTCATACAGTCTGAAGGCTGGGAAGAGGTAGCAGCATTGTGGTCTAGGTGGTGCTGGGGACTAGATGTCCAGGCCCGTCTCCTTCCTCCTGAGACCCAACTCTTGGGAGGGGTCACAGAGCCAGCCCGCCCACACCATGTGAAAACTATTGGCTCCCCTGGCCTCTCCACATCCCAAAGCCACTCATATTGTATAATTAGCAGGGTGTCCTAAAAGCTGTGTGTTGTGGCACTAATTCTGTGTGAACACTATAAACCCAGCTTTTGTGTTGAAGAATCAGACAGTTTTGCTATGTCCACAACTCTCTAAATTCACAAGCCGCAGTGTGGCCCCAATAAACAAATTTAAAAAAAATCTGTTTAGTTTCTGTATTGCAGAAACTCACATCACTCATTTTGGTGGCAGTTTTCTTTATTTTTCGCAATACCTTGTTTTTTTTCCTTTTTATTTGCTATATTTATTTTAATTCTAATCCCTTATGACTGATTTTTTTTTCTGTTCTGCCTGGTAGAAGTTATGTTAATCACTTTATTTTGTATAAAAAGAAATTAAAGGGTATATTCTCCAGTTTTGACCTGTTTGCTGTCATGGCTCATGCTTTTAAAAGTTGTTGCTATTGCTAGTGAATTTCTCCCCGTTTTTTTTAAAATATCCCTTCTCCAGTAAGGCGTATGTTGAACAAGAATAATAACGATTTCTCTTTGAGTGCCTGCCATCCTGACAACAAAAGAGAATAAGAAACCAGACGGGCTTTATTTTAGCAAATTAGCCATATGTCTGACATCAGTGGGAGACGTGCCCCGTTGAGAGAAGAGAATAGTGCCTATTTTTTATAGATCTTTGCCAGGTTACAAATTTGGCTTCTGATTTGCAATATAGAACTTCCTGGAATCTTACAATTTCTTGTATACAGTATTTTTTTTTTAGCCAAATATGCAAAAAACCTAACCACTTTGCATATTCATCTGCTTAGGAAGAAACAATAATACATTCCAGTCTGAAAAGTCAACAGAATAATGATAACCAGTGATTTATTAATTTGTAACAGCAAAGCCAAGACCCCAGTGAGAATGGTGCCCCCATTTTGCTCCTCGTGGAACAAGGTGTACCGGTAGTTCGAATTAGAGATTCTAATTCGAACTACCTACTCCGTTCCGCATGTAGCCACGGGGACAGAGTTCGGCCTAAGGGGGATTTAAAAATGGCGGTGCCCGGGAAGATGCAAATGAAACCCGGGATATTTAAATCCCGGGCTTCATTTGCAACTTCGAATGCCTACATTAGCCTCCCTAGTTCGAACTAGGGGGCTAGTGTAGACATACCCTTACTCTTTACATTTAGAAGTTCACAGTCTAATGCTCTGATCCTGCAAAGACTTGTGGACGTGCTTTAACTCTCACTACAGAGTAATGTCATTGATTTCAGTTGTTTTAATCATGTGCTTATAGGTAGATATATGAGTGTTTGCAGAACTAGGGCCTAAATTTCCAAGATTGACAAAGAATGGGAGAAAGGAATATTAATATCCAAATTTTACAGATGGGGTGCTGAAGCCCAGAGAGATTGTGTAGTCGGTGTAAAACAAGGAGAAATGTAAGTATACCTAAAACTGAGCCCAGATATTCTGAGAGAGATTCCACTAACTAAGTCACAAGACCGGCCACTTGATTTTTAGGTAAACTGAAGTAAGAATTAACAATTTGAAAGAAAGAAAAACATTATTTTTTCTGAAAGTGCAATTTATTTCCAGCGACTTTACAAACTTTCTTTGGGCCTGATTCTGCGGACCTTTACTCTTGCTGAGTAGTATCTTAATATGCAAATACTCTCATCAATTTGAGTGGTGCTACTTGCAGAGTAATGTATTAAGATGAGTAATGGTAGCAAACTGGGTTCTTTATAATATTTTCATAATGTTGCTCTAAGTTATTTTTAATTGCACCAGTTAGACATTATTTTGACATTTGTACACTTGTTTCAGCTTACATGGTATCCCAATGTTATTGTGCTTTTCATTACCATAATTTTTGATGTGTGGGTTTCTGTTTCAATGGGGTTGATCAAAATTAATGTAGTTCCTCTACCCAATGGCATTTATTTTGGTTATAAGATTAGAAATGTAAATTTGCAATAAAAGAAGAAAATAAGAAGCTGTTTTTAATGAATATTTTACACATGACTAATTAACAGAATCCCCTACAGGAATTTGGAAGTAATAAGGAATTGACTGAAAATAAATTAAAAATTAATAAAAGGGTCTCCAAACAACATTGTTTATGAGTGTTACCAGTTTCATTCTTAGTTATTAATATTTCAAGCTGTTTTGCTACTCAGGATGTATTGTTCTTGGAGTGTTAATAATTTTAGAGGTGATTAGACAAAAAAGGAGTAACATACAAAACAAAATGTCTTGAAATGATAAAGCCTACCTGGGGAAAACTTCCTAATGTACAAATAATGACTTAATAGGCAGGTTTTTTTCCAAGAATACCTGCAAAATGATGCTTCTGTCTCTGTAAGTATCCTAAGCTTCTAAAAGGAGTAAACAGAAATGCTCTCTGGCTTTGATTCACTGAGTAATATGGAAACATTTTGTAAAATGATACTTCAGAAGAGAAAAGAACTGCAGAAACTCAGCTCATCGCAATCATTATTGATTATTTGTTGATCTTGACTGAAGGAAGTAGTGATAATGTACAACAACAACATGCAGAAGAAACCTAAATGATTACTTTCTCCCTTCAAGCCATCCCTCAATTGGAAAAAACAAACACACACAGTAAAACCAATAATAACCTGGTTCGTATGTTATCTCAAACTTTGTGTCACTTCAAATCAAAATATGGTTTGCAAATCAAAGTGAAATTCTGTCACATCAATGGAGCTGTCCCCACATACAGTGGTGAATGGTAATAATGGGAGATTGTGTAGTTTAATCTAGTGTAATTCTAGACTGGGATTCAGGAGACCTGTGCTGACTTCCTGGGTCTGACACTGACTAGCCTGCTGGATGAACCTAAACAAATAACTTTTCTCCCTGTCTCTTAGTTCCTGCATGTGCGAAATGAGGATATTGATTCTTACTTTCTTTGTGAAGTGTTTGTGAAAAGTACTCTATAAATATTAGATATTAATTATTACTACTATGTTCCCTCACCAAATGTTGACACAGGATCAGTCCTTCAATCCTGAAAAATAAGAGAAGAAACTGTTACATCTTTTATTATTTAATAGTAATCCAGCTAATCCTGGATTACTAATAAATAACCGGTATCCTGCTCTTGAACCAGGTAATCCTAATGCCAGGATCATGACATCCCAAAATTAAAGTAAAATCACATTAGGAAGGCATAATTTTCAGAAGTAACCAGGTTAATGATATTAAAACTATGTCAGATTTTAGAATTGTAGGCATTTTTTTTCAGAAAGTTTCAAGGATAGGCCTAAAATCTGCGCTCTGACTTTATTCCATCATCAAAAACTGAATCTGCAGAAGGCAACACAGATAAGTTTAATAAAGATGTGGGAGCTATAGAAATTATTAAATCCACAATCCATGATTCACAAATGATGTGTTAGGTAGGAGCGGGAAGAATCTCTTGAATCAGTATCTTCAAGAAGTAAAAACATAACTTTACCTCAAGCACTGGCTGAAACATGAAGCAACAAAGAGCTTAAACTATAACAAGAAACATATTTGTGTGAAAGTTGGGCATCAGCAACCAGAGCAGGTAAAGTCCAAAAAGAATAAATCTCAGTCCTTTAATACATGATTCTAATTCTTCACATCACCCAAACAGTATTTTCACTAATAAAACTGAATTAATAAAGTTTAATTATCTATCTAAAGAACTGTATGACCTTTGGATGTGAATCATTATTATTTCTGATTATAATTCTAAATAAGTTTCTCTGAGAATCGATATGTATAGTGTTTACTAGACTGGTCACTCATAATTTCAATGGGCATATCATAGAAGATTTTAATCCAATCTCTTTTGTCTTTTCTTATATAAAAAGGTATCCTTTTATCCATTATTAGAATTAGTGTGTCACATGAGTACAGAAACAAGGGGTAAGGAAATATTTTAAATATCTATCACTACTGTGCCTTTATACTTCATCACCTGAAGAGTGTGTGGTAATTGGGATAACAGACTGAAAAGAAAGACACATGACTTTCTTTCCACCTCTAAATAATGAGGGTGAAATGCTGATCACATTGAAGTCAGTGGCAAAACATCCCATAAAATAAGTAGGATCAGGATTCTGTTCAGAGCCTCTATAAAATGACTATGCATACCCACATTTCTGACCAAAGACGCTGCCACATTTCATGCACCTTTTTCAAACTTGTCAATGAAAGAGCCAAAGAACTTTTTTTGTTTAACATGAGCATAACAACATATTTTTCCCTAATCACATTCTCAGAAATGGCTGAACCATTTATGTGGACACTTTTCAAATATCTTCAGCCTGAGGCAGTGACTCAATATGGATAATCTGAAGTTAGAATTTGGCAAAGTTATAAGCAACTGAAAATAATGCTTTATAATGGGAAGTGTTAGTACCCTAACTGAAGAAGGGCTACCTGCTCTGTTTAATGCTTCCCATTATAAGATACTTTTTTCTGTGATTTATAATATATATGTTAATTTTTCTACAAGTCTCATCCGGAGGTCATTTTATGCAACAGGAAAACTGTATTCCTTATATGCTCCATATTTCCTGGGAGCATAAGAACCATGTTACCACGACATGGTTTGTTCTTGTACTTTTTCTGGCCTAGCTGAAGTATTGGAAATCTTATAAGAAAGTTTGGTCACATGATTTCCAGCTCAATACCAGTCACACTGAGATAAGATATGGATAAGCTTCTAAACTTCTGGATGCTTATTTGAACTTCCAAAACTTTAGTATCACCTGCTGTTAATTTTAAATAACCAACAATACAGTCTTAAAGATGAAGCAGTTCTCTGTGAGTGTGCAGACAGATCAAAAGTGTATCTAGCACTTATTCTTTTTCAAGGCCATAAAAGTCTTTTCTTTTTTTTCCATTTCCCAAGCAAAATCTCTGAAATAATCTTTACCAAATGATTTATAAATGCAATTTGTTTCTGAAAAAAAATGTGAGTAAGTACAATGCTTCAAATTACTATCACTAAGAGCTTTTAATTAAAGCCTAAAATATGTATGTCACTGTAAAAATAAATTAAAATCTCCTAGGTTTTATTAATAAGGCTACTTGTTAAGGTTTCCTGAAGCAATTGTGCTTTTGAAGATAAGCTCTAAAATAACTTTAGTCTGGCATTTATTTTTATTCTTTATAGCTTTTCAGTCCTCCCCCGCCCCACCTTCCTATTGGAAATTTTCACTATTCTTTCTGTGGGAAATCACCATGGGTGTTTCTGCCTGGAAAGGAGGACATAGTAAAAAAAAAATGAAGCAAAAAAGATGCAGATTTAAACATGGATAGTTGCCACCAAAGCACTGGCAGTAACTCCAAACACTGGCAAGAACTTTTTATTGGAAGAATCAACACCGTTTTTCTCGTTTGGAATAAATGCCTTTAACTGTAGTATGAGAAGAACAATGTTGTAAGAGCTCATCGGGGTGCAGTGTAACCATCAGTATTAATAGGGACTTCATGCTAGAAAAACCTGCAGGTTGTGAATGAACAGCTGGGTAACAGTTTGATTCACAGATGCTTCAATGTTTCTCGAAAAGCCTGTGGTGAAATTCATGGATGTTTTACAAATAACAAATCCATAGCTATTCCAGCTGTGAAAAGTCAAGTCACAAATAATAGTTTGAGGGTCTAGGCCAATTACTCCCAGTGCCACAACACACTGGACTAGATAATATACAGCACTTACAGTGTAATACCTCAGCACTTATAAAAAGAGCACAGCTTAGTTATTGGAGTCTGAACATAAACACTTAAATCCAGAGCTACTGCTATACAGTATATCATGAAAATGATCAGGGAAACTGCTCTTTCAGTTAAAGACCAGGACAAAATGAGCTCCAAATTTAGGTTGTAAGAGTAAATTTTATATAGGATTGTATTAGGTCAGGATAACCTGGAACTGCAAATAACCCTGGTTTTATTATCCAAATTGAGAAAAATAGAAACAAATCCAATAAACAGAAAAAAGTAAATGACTCTTTTCAAAACTCTTTCAGGTATAACCCTGTGACTGAAGTGAGTGTGTCACTTACAGGATCAGTATTTGTAATACAAAGAAGTTAAATATATTACTTTTAATCTGGTATGGCTCTCGACTGACCTTTCATATTCTGTTCAGAAAGCACTCCCGCTGAGTACTGAAAAATATAGACTTGGTGACACATATTGAAAATAACTTAACAGTAAAGAAACATTAAGACTCACATAACAAGATTTAATTTATACTGTGCATTATACAAATCTTTACAGAGATATAAAGCAAGCTGTTCAACTGAGCAGCATAAGAGAAGTACTCCTGAAAACCAGATATATAGGAACATTTGCAGAAAGACAGAATTATCCAACATTCATCTATGCTATATTGATCTAAAATGCTGTCTTAGTCAACTTTCCTTATGCGCTAACAAGGTAAGCTCTACCAGTCATTTTTTATGTTCTGGTCACTTACTATCTTTTTGTCATCCTGATTATCTGATTTTGTCATTTCGATTATCAAGTATTTTGATATTTCCTTCTGAAGAAGGATTATGTCCAAAAGTTTTTCCACATAATGTTGCATAGAATTGCAATTTGGTCATCATAGATAAACAAAATTCTTTTTGTATTAAAAATAAAAGTGGTAGTAGTTTATAAAACAGGAGTATCATTGGTCTATAAAACAGGGGATTATCAAAAACATATAAAAAAATTGTTCAATTGACATTCCCAAATCTGTTTTATTCTCATCTTCAATTAGAAACTAGATTCTATAAAAAATATTGTTGGCATTCAACCACTGTTAGGGTTTTTTTTTTTTTGGCTTTAGTTCATTTTATCATACTAGTGATTTTCTTTTTTGGATGTATAATTCAAGTATTCTTTTAGCTTTGTATCTTTGTTTTGCATCTGTGGTTGATTTTATATGTATAGAAAAAGTGCAAAGTATTCCTATTTCTGTTACAAGTTGTAGAAATTACACATATTGTAGCATATAGAAGAAAATACTCTTTATTGTTTTTTTAGATCTATTACCTATTCAAAATTCTGGGTAGTTTTGGTTTTGGTTTACTGCTGTTTTATGATATTGGGCAAAAAATCATATTGGGTTGACCCCAAAGCTATTTGAAAAAATTCAAGGACTCAAAAAGTACAAAGAAATTTGAAAACAAATATCTTATTTTGATCTTTTAAAATGCTTTTAATTTTTAAAACATAACATTGAAGACCATTTTTCATAAAAGTTATTCTGAACCAAAACATTTTTTTAATGTTGAAATGTCTGAATTTATTATTTTGGATTTTATTCCTGCTGAAATAATTCTGCAAAATTGAAATGAATTTGCTAAATGTTGTGTTTGACCCAAATTTACATTTATTACCCAATAAGGTTATAAAAAAATTCTCCTAGCTTTAGCCCTAAGAACCTTGACACATGAGATGAGGGTTAGCACTACACATTCTGCTACTGTCAAGGGACTGAGGTAAACTAGATTTTTGTTGTTCATTTTACAACACCAACAAAAATTTAAACAACAATTTATCCACCTCCTTGATAAGTAGCAGAACTGTCACCATCCATGTGCAATTTAACCCTCATCATAAACCTCCCCTGTGCAGTTGCATCTCACAGTATGCCAGGAAGATTAACGAACCCAAGTTATTTTAGACCAGGAGGCTTGTTCTACTTTTGAGGGCTTCTTACAGTGAATGTTTTACTTGTAGTCCTCTGTCTTTGAAATTGTGGGGATCCATGTTGGGCACTCCCACTGATCACAACAAGACTTATGATAGAAGGTCTCTCAACTAATAAGCTCCCAAGCCATTTGGGGGTTTATAGGTCAAAATTAATGCCTTAAATCAGTCCAGGAACCAATAAGCAGACAGTTCAGATCATATAACTGCCATCAGGAAATACCACTAAATAGGCAGCCTGCAGATTCAATGTCTGGATTTAGTTAAGTTGTAAAGGGCAACAAAGTAATTGAGGCTTGAGGTTGCAATGGTGGGCATCATGGAAGCAAGGTCTGTGTCTGAAAGAAAATGATGTTTCAAAACCAAACATGCACAGAAGATTGTAACAGCAACTACCAATTAGCATTGCTTTATCACTGATTTTTGTGGTCACATTTCACTATAATCATAACCTGATACGTTGGGGCCATCTACTCAGCTCAAACATGAATAGAAAGATGTTTTGCTGTTGGCAAGGAACACAGTCATTCTTCCCTTAGATCACCATATTTTTTAAAGTGATGATATCTTGTTTCTTTTTAAACAGGAGGGAAGACAACATTTTGTAATAATCATCCACTGACTCCCACCTTTCTCTTTTAAAGAGAGTGTTGGCACAGGGAAAAAATTTCATTTTCAAATGAAAAATCCTGATAAAAATGGATAAATAAAGAATTTGACTTAAAAGGAAGTTAACAATCATGTTCCAAGACCGCAGACAATATCTGAAGAACACAATGGCTGTGTCTAGACTGGCCAGTTTTTCTGGAAAATCAGCCGCTTTTCCGGACAAACTTCCCAGCTGTCTACACTGGCTGCTTGAATTTCCGCAAAAGCACTGACTTCCTACTGAAAGAAATCAGCGCTTTTTGCGGAAATACTATGCTGCTCCCATTCGGGCAAAAGTCCCTTTTGCGCAAAACTTTTGCGCAAAAGTGCCAGTGCAGACACCTGAGATTTGTTTTTCGCAAAAAAGCTCCGATAACGAAAATGGCGATCGGGGCTTTTTTGCAGAAAAGCGCGTCTAAATTGGCACGGACACTTTTCCACAAAAAGTGCTTTTGCGGAAAAGCATCCGTGCCAATCTAGACACTCTGTTCTGAAAATGTTTTTAACGGAAAACTTGTCAGTTAAAAGTATTTCCGGAAAATCATGGCAGTCTAGACGTAGCCAATAGGTTTAACTTAAAGTCCTACATGTCCCATAGCTATACCACCTTTGGCTCTGCTCTTGTGAGATAAGCAGTATTGAACCTGGACAGTGCTTTAATGAGAGAATTCCAGGTACTTTCAATCACCATAGGGCAGAACGAGAGCATGGAATCTGCCTAGAAGGATCAGTTAAATTTCAGAGATTTTATTTTAATATCTCTCTCTCTCTCTCTCTCTCTCTCTCACTTTTCTCATGTCTATGATAGGAATATGGAGAACTTTTAAAAGACACACAATGCGCATGGGTCCTGCTCTGATGACTGTCTATAGCAAAAGTCCATCTGAAGTTCCCTCAAGGGAAGATGCCATGTACTCTTATGGAATTTGCTGCAGCTGTAGATAAACCTAAGAAATTGCACACTAGGCCATCATAGAAAAGGAATCTCTATTCATGGGGAAATTATTCTTCAGTTCATTTAACAGAAGTAACAAGATCTGTAAGTGAAATTTTTAAAAAGTATAGAAATGCTTCTATATCTTGTTTATTAGTGGGACATTCATGCTAAACCCTAAAATCTCATAGAGCTTTATGATGTGGAGAACAACTAGTATTTAACAACACATTGAGGTGAAATCCAGGTTCCACTGACGTTAATGGCAAAACCTCCAAATTCAAAATTGGAAGTATGGTATAAAAAGATTACGATTTTCATGAGGATGTGCAGAAAATAAACATGTTAGGACAAAAACAATTTTCATATTTCTGAAAAGGGCAAACTATTTCTTTCTTGAATATTAAAGCATTTATGGTAATTGAATAGATATCAATGTCACAAACTTGCCATTAGAAATCCTGGTATTGGATACATGAAATAGGCAGTTCACAGGGAGGCAGAACATTGACAAAGAAAATGAAGACCTGAAGGAATTAAAAATGTACAACGGGCATAATACATTTCTTTTATACTCTCCACTTTAAAAGATATTGCACTCCTCTGAGCAGCTCCTCTGCTTTTGCGTGGACTAGAAGGTAATGTCAGCTTCCCTTGATTAGAGCATTAACTCATCATGCATTCAGTGAAGTGGGATGTCATTAAAAGTGAATTCCATGAGCACAGTGAATGGCTTCTTTAGGTGCTGGTAATGGTTCTATTGCTCTGATACTGATACTGCAATTTAAAGTAGGTCTAAAATCCCATTTGGCACTTAAAGTGTTAAACAGTCTCTAAATTTGGCTCTGTAATTCTTCAGATGACAAATGAATTTTCCACGTAATATAGTCTAGTAACATCTTGGACAAAGACTACTTTTGAATATTACTTTTGATGCAAAGAGTTATGGTCCTAAATCATGGTAACCTAATAGAACTATACCAAGAGTTACTCAGATCTAAATCCATGGTCAATCCTGCACCCCCTTCCTCTGAGCCCCAATGCAAACTTAACATTATTTTCCTTTTTTATTAAATTTGTCTTTTTTAATGTTCAAGATAGTGATGTTTAGGACTATTCATTTTGATTCAGGAAAATGGAATAATCACAACAGTTAAGCAAAATCCAGTTAAAGTGGATTAATAAGCAAAGAAAAGACTGAAAGAGTAGTGATGTGGTTTACTGTACTTCAGCAAAAACTCAGTCCAAAGCTTTGCCCAACTCCTAAGACCCTAATGTCTTGGATGTGAGTCTTGGACCCTAATGTGAGTCTTGGAAGCAAGAACTCACCCATCCCTCTTTTCTGAGGCTTTGCCAGCAGTAAGACCCCACATTTGGGAAAGATCCATATCACATTTGAAATCAAGTCTTCTACACTGTACCTTGAACCATGGCAACTAGAGAAACTCCAGAGAGTATAATTCAAAATTGGGCAGCAAATTGTTCACAACCACTGGCAGCTCCCACTGATGCTAATGTGGGAAGGGCATGGAGACACCCCCCTGGGAGCACTGAGGCCAGGAATGTGTGGGAGGGCATGTGCTACCCCGGCTTGCCTGCTGAAAAGCATCATTGTTTGAGGCTGTATAGTGAAAGGATATTCGTGTGTGTTTCCCATCTGTTCTCTGGATTATTCAACTCTCCACTGCTTGAAAGTACTCCCCCCATGCCCCAATTTCATGAAAAAAGAAGAGATAAAAGAAGCACATAGTTGTGAGGCCCAGATAATGATCCTTTCTTTGTTAAAGCCCCCAAATGTGAAAACCCATAGAAAATCAACTCAGCCAAGAATAAACTTGTCTTCCATTTCCCTTCTTCCTTTTGTTCACCCTGCTGCTAGTCTCTATCACAGATTCTCCTTCAAACACTCCCTATCAACTCTGATACTTCCCAAGCCAGGAGACTCTTTTATCTTCTTCACCATCATGATAGCAGAGCACATTTCTTCAGGTCAATGCACAACTTTCTCTCTGACCCTTCAACCTAACAAATAAATGACACTCAAACATCAGAAGAAACTAATACATCCAGGACCAAGATCAAACAAAAAACACAATAACTATACAGGTCTGACCTAATCCCCTTTACTTGCCTTTGTGTCACTCAGAATAAAATCACTAAAACGTTAACTAAATTAATCTGAATATTCTATTGCTATAATTTTTGAAATCATGTTGGGTTTTCCAGTTCCAGATGTCAATACAGGAGATCCTGAACCTAAAAAGCCAGTGATTTTTCATCAGGACATGCATAGGTATAGAAATATTTTCTAAAAAAAGATATGGAGTATAAATAATATCAACTTGAATATTACATTAAAGCAGAGAGAAATGAAAAAATAAACAAACAGGAGACACAGTGCAAAGTAAATCTGTTTTGCTTTCTCTTTTAATAGTCTGCTGCAGTGTTATTAGTCTTGTGAACAAGCTGCTTTTCAAGATACATGATTTTTAACCTGAATTCCAGGCTGGATTAACCCAGGAACTTTAGGGACTGCAACCTAGGGCCTTGGGCTAAGGGGGGCCCTGCAGTCCCGCTGCTTCTTTTAATTCAACCTGCATCAAGTGTCTGCACCATTGTTGCCATGGGATGGGCACCTTCAGCTCTCTGGCATGCCCCTGCAGCCCCTACATCGGGGTGTTCAAAGAACATGCGTACAGAGTTTGCAGCTTCCATTGTCCAGGAACCATGACCAATGGGAGCTGTGGGCATCTGTGGACAAGGGCAGCCTGCACCATGAAAAGTGCCTGAACCCTCCATCTATGGGCCAGATATGCTGACCATCTCAATAAGCAGAGCAGTGGGAACCAGGACTGCAGGGGATCCTGCCTTAATCCTGCTGTGCTGCCTAACCTGAAGCTTCCCAGGTAAGCATCTCTCAGCTGGAGCCTGTACCCCGCAGCCCCACCTGCACCCCAACATGCAGTCCCATCCCTGAGTCGTTCTCCCTAGCTGGAGCTGCACCCTGCTCCTGCACTCCAATTGCCTGTCCCAGTCCTGAGCCCAACCCTGGTACTCCAAATTCCCAGGGGCACCACAAAAATCTAATAAACCCTAGCTCATAGGAGACTTAATCCAGCCTTGCTGACCTCACTATATAGTATTATACAGTAACAGGACTGAATTGGGAAAATGATATCATGTCAATTATATCATAAGCCCCTCAACTGTTTGCTGTTTTACATCATTAAAAACAGATCAAATCACTCATTGGACTCCAAAAACATTGCAGAGCACCCAGGGCCAGTTACTGTATCCTTCTGCATTAAGAGCAACAGCCCCATTTATGGAAGGGAAGGAGGGCTTTTCCTCAGTTATTATAGGGAGGGTGTGACAGGTTCTCCTCAGGGGACCCAGCTGGGACTGGGGTACTGCTGAATCTTCTGACTCACTATCTTGGGCTCCTCTCACACCATGCTTCTATGACAAGCTGCAGACCTCCTCCCCATTCTACATTTCCTCCAGTATTCACACAGGCAGAAAAACACCCAGCTGCAGTTACATGCAGTCTCTCAGGGTATGTCTAAACTACAGCATTAATTCGAGCTATCTTAATTCAAATTAATCTGAATTAAGATAATTCGGATTAACCCGTCTACACACAAAATGCAGTTCAAATTAGCATTTTGCTAATTCGAACTACTGTATCCACACAGAGTAGACGCTGAATCAGATTTAAGGCTGGCTGGAACCAGGTCAGGCAGGGCATCAGGTCAGGAGTGTCTTTGTGTGGCTGTTGTCTGAGGCTATCTGAGGCTTGTACTTAAAGGGACACCCCCCAACCCCCGCGGGCAACTGGTTTTCAGGTTTCCCTGCTTGCTTGCTTGCCTGCCTCACTGTTGGACAGCAAAGCATTTGTGCCTTGGAGTGCTTTGGGTGCCCTCACTCGAGGCACAATAGCACTCTGCAACATGGAGACAGAACTGCCCATGGGCACTCTGGTGTATCTCATGGACATGTTGCCATCAGCCTGGCTGCACCTGCTGCAGGCTGCCTTCCGGGATGTCCATCAGGGGGCTGTCAGTATCCAGGAAGCCCTGCTGGAGAGCGTCCATCCTGAGGATCACTCAGAGACTCCCTGGTCTGCCCCATTGGGGGCTTGTGCCTCATTCCTCCCTCACGTCCTTCCACTTACCCCTCCCTAGTCCCCCTTCCTCATGTCAAATAAAATAAATTTATTTTCATAAACACAAACTCTGTTTATTTCACAAAACTGTGTGTGTGTGGGGGGGTGGGGGGAGAATGAAACCCTGATGAGACTTGGGAAAGGAGACAGGAGAGGGAAGGAGAGAGGGTGGGAGAGGGGAGAGGGACACCTGGGAGGAGGGACCTGGGAGGAGGGACCTGGAAGAAGGAGGCAAGGGGAGGAAGGGGGAGGAGAAGCTCAGGGTTGGGGGTCTTGCCAGCCCTCCTGTCTCGCAGCACCGTAAGTGCGGGGGTGTCAGCATCCCCGGGGCGGGGGGGGGGGGAGCGGGTATGGCAGGTGGGCAGAAGGGGGGGAGGAAGAAGTGGGAGGGGAAGTAGGACTGGGAGGAGGAGCGATAGCTGGGGTGGCCACAGGGGCTGGAGTGGCAGCAGGCACCAATCTCTGCACCAGGGTCTGCAGGTGATCCCATATGGCACGGCCCTGGGCAAGCAGCTCCTGCAAGCCCTCCCGCCACAGCTGCAGGTCTTCCTCCACCCAGTGCAGTAGAGTTTTCCTGGTTTGGCCCAGAGTGGCCACCAGGGGGAACTGGGAAGGGCTGGAGGCCAGCTAATTTGGACTAAGCATCTACACAGCGCTTATTCCGAATTAGCTAATTCGAGTTTGGCATTACTCCTCATAGAATGAGATTTACCAAACTCGAATTAAGCACCCTGTGTAGACACTAGGGAAGTTAATTCAAAATTACGGCTGTTATTTTTATTTAATTTTGATGTGTCGACATACCCTCAGTCCCTACATGAACCAACACTAGCGAAGGTATAGTAAAAGTAACTACCAGCTTAACCGGCCTAGGACCCTAAAGCTGTACTATCCTACCCTGATCCAAACCCCAAGCAATATGAATTTGTTATGCAGTTTACCGTCCCCTCAATGTGGAGAGGAAATGCAACAAACCCCCTGAGCTTGGATTCCCAGGCACTTCACTTTGAATATACTGGTTTATATTAAAGCATAAAATAAGTTTATTAATTACAAAGAGGCAGATTTTAAGTGATTTTAAGGATTGCAAACAGAGCAAAGCAGATTATCTGGTAGTAAATAAAAACACAAATTAAGCTTAGCATACTAGAAAGATAGGATAAGATTTAGCAGATTCTCACTCTGGGGGTATGTCTACACTAGAAAGTTAGTTCGAACTAACGGACGTTAGTTCGAACTAACTTTCCTATGCGCTACACTAGCGCTCCGTTAGTTCGAACTTAATTCGAACTAACGGAGCGCTTAGTCCGAACTAGGTAAACCTCATTTTACGAGGACTAACGCCTAGTTCGAACTAGCTAGTTCGAACTAAGGGCTGTGTAGCCCTTTAGTTCGAACTAGTGGGAGGCTAAGGCTTCCCAGGTTTCCCTGGTGGCCACTCTGGCCAACACCAGGGAAACTCTATTGCCCCCCTCCCGGCCCCGGAGCCCTTAAAGGGCCACGGGCTGGCTACTCACTTTGTGCCAGTTGCAAGGCTGCAAGCACCCGTGCCTGCACAGCCTGCACCTGCCACAGGATGAGCCAGCCATCCGAGGGCTCCCAGCCCTCCACTGCTCCCCACGACCAGCCTGGCGGCTCCCGGGAGCCTGCCCGGGGGCGCAAAAGGCGGGCGCCCGCCTGGTCAAGTGTGGAGATCGTGGACCTCATCGAGGTTTGGGGGGAAGCCTCAAATGTCCACGATCTCCGCACTAGCCACCGGAACGCGGCCGTCTATGGACGCATGGCTGCCAGCCTGGCCGCCAGGGGCCACCAGCGCAGCCGGGAGCAGGTGCGCTGCAAGATTAAAGACTTGCGGCAGTCCTACTCCCGGGCCTGCCTGCCAGGGGCTGACCCGGAGGCCTGCCCCCACTTCCATGCCCTGGACCGCATCCTGGGGCCTCATGCCGTCCCTGCCCCCCGGGACGTGATTGACCCCGGGGCAGAGGGACCGCTCCTGGACACCGAGGAGGAGGAAGAGGGCTCTGAGAGCCAGGAGCCTGCCGCCAGCCTTCCCAGGACCCGGGACCCCCGAGGCACCCCACAGAGCCGCTCGCCTGCATCGTCAGAGGCCGGGGAGGCGTCCACCTGTGAGTACCCTCGTGTTCCCCTTATGTGTACGGGGGGCTGGGGCGAGAGGGAGCCCCGGGACCGTGCGCCTGGGCCTTGCCCACCACGGAGCAGCAGCTGGGGATCCTGCAGGGGCCCTGGCCTTGCAGAGGGGAGATGGGTTTCACACACCTGGGCCCCTGGGGTAATTGACCGCTGGTCTTCTTGCACCACAGCTGCAGCACCGGGGCCTGCAGGGCGCACCACACCGCCTGCAGCAGCCGCCCGCGCCCGGGCAAGCAGGACAGCCAGGAACCAGGAGGACTACCAGAGGCGGCATCTCCGGTTCCTGGACCGACAGCTCCGTCTCCAGGACCACTGGGTCCAGGAGGACCTCAGGCTGCGCCAGAGGAGTCTGGAGGCCCTGGAGGAGCAGGGACGTGCCCTGCGAGGCCACCTCCAGAGCCTGCTGGACCGCTTTCCATTTCCTCCTCCCCCTGCTCCCCCTCTTGCTCCCCCTCTTGCTCCCCCTGCTCCCACTGCTCCTCCTGCTTCCGCTCCTGCTTCCGCTCCTGCTTCCTCCACACCCCCTGTCCTCTCTGCCCCCCCCTCCACAACCATTCCCCACCGACGCCCCCGGACCCGCAGTGTGGCGAGACGGGAGAGGCACCCAGACTCCCACCCCTGAGCTTTCCTTTCCCTTCCTCCCTTCCCTCCCCTCCCCTTCCAGCTCCCTCGTCCCAGGTTTCCCCCTCCCTTCTCCCACCTTCATTCCTCCCTCCCCCACCCCAGTTCTCTGAAATAAACAGACGTTTTTGTTTGAAAACCAGGTGTCTTTATTGTACAGTAGATAGGGAGGGGAAAGGGGAAGGGGGGGGGGTAGGGTGGAAGAAGGCCCCGGTGGGGCATGCAGGGAGAGGTCAGTCCTCCTCCTCCTCCACCTGGAAGCTCTCCCGCAGGGCTTCCCGGATCCGGATGGCCCCCCGCTGGGCTTCCCGGACGGCGGCGGTGCGGGGCTGACCGTAGTGTCCAGCCATGCGGTCAGCCTCAGCCATCCAGGCTGGCAAGAAAGCCTCCCCCTTCCGCTCACACAAATTGTGGAGCACACAACATGCCGCCACCACGGGAGGGATGTTGTGCTCGGCCAGGTCCAGACGGGTGAGGAGGCATCGAAAGCGGGCTTTCAGTCGCCCGAAGGCCCCCTCCACCACGATGCGGGCCCTGCTCAGCCTGTTATTGAAGGCCTGGCGGGAGGGATTGAGGTGCCCCGTGTAGGGCTTCATGAGCCAGGGCTGCAGTGGGTAGGCGGCATCCCCCACCAGGCACACGGGCATGTCCACGTCCCCGACCCTGATGTGGCGGTCGGGGAAGAAGGTCCCGTCCTGCAGCCGCTGGCACACGGAGGAGTTCCGGTACACCCGGGCGTCGTGTGCTTTGCCGGACCAGCCCACATTTATGTCCGTGAACTGTCCCCGGTGGTCACACACGGCCTGCAGGATGACGGAGAAGTACCCCTTGCGGTTCACGTACCGGGACGCCTGGTGTTCCGGGGCACGGATGGGGATGTGCGTCCCGTCGATGGCCCCCCCGCAGTTGGGGAAGCCGAGGGCGCCGAATCCCCGGATGACGGCATCCGGGTCGGCGAGGCGGACCACCCTGCGGAGCAGCACCCGGTTGATGGCCTTGACCACCTGCGGAGAGAGACACAGCAAAGCGTCAATCAGTGGGGCGCCCGGGTGGCTGGGAGCATTCATGCCCTGGCAGTGCCCCGCGCCCCACTCCCAGAAGCAACCCCCCTGGCGGCGTGTAGTACGGCCAGGACAGCCCGACCCCTCCGGTGCGGGGCGCCTTCGCCTCCTCCCTCCCCCCCCCTTTGTCCCTGGGGCGGCCCATCCCCTCCTCGCAGCCCCCTCCCCCCCGGCTCGGTGGCTGACGAGCGCCGTACCTGCATGAGCACTGCTCCGACAGTGGATCTCCCCACGCCGAACTGGTTCCCGACGGATCGGTAGCTGTCCGGCGTGGAGAGCTTCCAGAGGGCGATGGCCACCCGCTTCTGGAGGGGGATGGCGGGCCTCATGCGAGTGTCCCTTCTTTGCAGGGCAGGGGCGAGCCACTCGCAGAGCTCCAGGAAGGTGTCCCTCCTCATCCTAAAGTTCTGGGTCCACTGTCGGTCGTCCCAGTGCTCCAGGACGATGCGGTCCCACCAGTCGCTGCTGGTGTCCAGACGCCAGATGCGGCGGGGCACGCCGGTGCCGGGGCGCCGCCGCGGCTCCTCCACGGCCCCCAGGGCGGCCAGGCGGAGAGGCAGGGGGCTGACGTTCCCCAGGTGGTGCCAGGCAGCCTCGAGCCATTGCTGGCAGGCTTGCAGCAGCAAGTCCAGAACGTGCACCAGAAGGTGCAGGGCGAGCCGTGGCTCCATGTTGCCACCTGCGGCGGCCCCCCCGAAGGGAAGCACCGACACAGACGGGCACAGAGACTGACGCTTTGCTGTCCCTCGGCGAGGTTGGCAAGCAAGCAGGAAAAGCTGAGAACCGGCTGTCCAGGGGGGGGTCCCTTTAAGCACGAGCCTCAGATAGCCTCAGACAGCAGCCACACAAAGCAACTGCTGACCTGATGCCCTGCCAGAACCGGTTTCAGCTGCCCTTAAATGCCCCCCTGCGTCCAATCAGTGTGGACGCGCTAGTTCGAACTAGCAAAACGCTAGTTCGAACTAGTTTTTAGTTCTAGATGCGCTAGTTCGAACTAGCTTAGTTCGAATTAACTAATTCGAACTAAGTTAGTTCGAACTAGCGCTGTAGTGTAGACGTACCCTGGGTGATGATATAACCAGGCCACAGATTCTGAAGGCACAAGCTACACTTGCTTTGCAGTTTAGAATCTTCAGTTTTGGTATACGGAGGTTAGAAATCCATTAGCCTGGGTCCAGCACTTCCCATAGTTGAGTCTTTGTTGCTCCGGTGTTTCCAGGAGCCTTCTTGCGTGGGGAGTGAAGAACAACACCTGATGCCACTCCCCACACAAGAAGTCTTGTGGTATCTTAAAGACTAAACTAACAGATTCATTTGGGCATTAGCCTTCGTGGGCAAAAACCCACTTTTGTCAAATAAATCTGTTAATCTCTAAGGTGCCACATGGCTGCCCCTCTGATACTTGCTTTATTTAGCTTTAGTATATGGTGAGAGCCCTTTGTGACAGAACACTGACATCCCAAGATGGAGTCCAGGGTCATGTGGTCACAGGAATCTTGCTGATGCATAGCAGCCATTACTTACAGGCTGTCTGGAATAGTCACAGAAAGGTTAACCAGGTGATGAATACGTTTCTCCTAAGTTGTTTTTCCTAATCTAAACTGAAAGCATCTTGCCTGCTGGGAGTAACTGAGGTGTAGTTATATTCAAAAAACATATACATAGTCAGTAGTCATCATTTCAGTTAAAAAAATGGCACATTCATACAAATAGGATAATTGTCATTGGAAAAGTTATGATTTACTGAATACATCTTACATGATCCAACTTGCATAAAATAAACCATAGTTATACTATAATCATATCATAATACTAATACCACTATGAAGAGTATTGGATTCAATGTCACAGAGAGTACAACTTTGGGGTAAAGGTGAGCTTCTATAATCTATAGTTATTTGCCTGCCTACCTTCTCCAGCTTTCCTAGAGATGAGAATGTTGGATCTTCTTGGGGACCCTGGTGCCTAGAGAGTCAAGATGCTAAGTGAAGTTTGACAGCATGAATATCCCACTTTTAAATCTTCCAGCGCTGATAATTATATCAACCTCATATATTACTTGATGGGTAGAATTATTCTACCCATCAAGTAATATATGAGGTTGATATAATTATCAATGCTGGAAGATTTACTTGATCATTTTACCATAATTAAATATCAGTTATTGCAAAATGTGGATTGAAACCAGTCAAATGAGCAGCCGGTGGACAGAGCTCATGAGGGCTTCTTTGTCAAGATTTCGATAAATCACTTTGCTTTGCAAGGTCTGTTGTTCTCTCTTCTCAGGATCAAACTGTACGACTCAGTGACGCCAGTGCATTAAGTAAATAATATTTTCTCATAGGAGAAATTCTATACATGGGGCCAGATCATCATATAGTATTAACTGCCACAGATCCATGCATTTCAATGGTGCTGTGTCTATTGAAGATATAGAACACATTGTTTATCAAGTGATCAAAGAATAATATGTCACGCAAAGTCAATTTGTAATTTCATTAAAGAATGGAGGGTGGGGAGAGAAAATAAAGCTGTCACCTTTTAACACCTTCTCCCCTCCAACTTTGGTTACCATTTTCTAAATATATGTTTGGCTTAAATGTTTAGTTAACATGTATCCAGCTTTTCCTCTGAATGTTTAAGTAGTCAGTAATTCTCACGGGACATTTCCATCCACTCATGAATGCTGGGAGACTAACAAAGGAGCCTATTCTCACAGGTTAAGAAACACTGCAAACACTACGGCTGCATCTACACTGGCCATGAGTATTTGCACAAGATCATTGATGTTCTACTGTATGAAATCAGTGCTTCTTGCACAAATACTCTGACGCTCCCACTTTTGCGCAAATCTTTTGCACAAAGGCACATGCCAGTATAGACGCTCTCTTGCGCAAATACTTTTAACGGAAAAACTTTTCAGTTAAAAATATTTGCGCAAAATCATGCCAGTGTAGACGCAGCCTAGGCTTTTGACAAAAGCCCACATGCCAATTATGGGGAACAGGCATGGAACATCTGTATTTCTCACAGTTCTTGCCCCACTCCAATCCAGGACACATGGGTGAATTCACAGGGAAGGAATGGCTATCATCTCTAGCCATGTTGGTTTTCTCTTACAGCTTGTTTTTTTTACACTTTGTAAAGAAAAAGTTCTAGAAAATATCAATAAAGCCACAGTGTCTATGAAATTTGTTTTGTTTTCTTTAACATTTTATGGCTAAACAGGCCTATGACATTGATTGTCTGAAGACTTTTCTCTCTGAACTCTTATTCCATTTGATATTCCATAGTTTCCCATTTCATGAGTATTTTTGGTTCTCTCTCTTTCACCAGAGTGAGACATTCATGCAAGAGGACGTTTATTGCCAAATCAAGCTTGAAATGCCATTTCACTTTTGCTTTTATTAACTACTTTTACATGATCATCACCATCATCTTGTTCACTGTGCTTTAGCCAAGAACATTAGAGAGATGTCTGCAGCAGATCACTGCAGTTGAAGGGTTATGTTTTCCCCCTCCTCTCTGACAGTCTGTGTTTTGCAGCAGTACAGAGTGAGAGAAAATACTAACACCTGGAATGGAGGGGGAAAAACAAACAAAAGCGCCATTGAGCTTCATTATACATAGGCACTTGAGTAAAAAGAATATCAGAGCAATTAGAGCCTGATCCAAAGCCCATTAAAATCAATGGGACACTTTCTATTGACTTCAAAAGCCTTTGGATCAGGCTGTAATCCAGTGTGCTTCTCGAGATCAGAATGCAGTACTTTCAGAGAGAGGTTGCATGTAAATAACACTGCTGCACCCAGCTTTGCTGTTACAGAGACACCACATTTCCTTTTGCTGGTATTGTCCTGCCATCATAATTTGTTCTGCAGCAGATAGTGGTTATTATTCTAAATCCAAAATGCTTTTGAACAAAATATCATCATCATCAACTAGGATCAGCTCAGCAGTTATATAACACAACAGGCACGGCCTGAGCTGACACACCATTGTAATACAATGACATCCTGGAATCATGTCATTTTAATGCCCCTATACATATTCTCTAGATTTTTAAAACATTTTTAGTTCTGATCAAAATCCTATAGTGAAATTAAATGAGGTCAGTCCTGAGTGCCTGAGTATTTTGCGCACACACATAGTAAAAGCAGGCAGAAAGTAAACAACAAAACATTTCTCTCCATTGCCATGAATTAGAAGGTGGCATACAGCAGAAAGTGTTCTAATCAATAGCAACAACTTGTTCCTCAAATCATTATTCGGTATTGATTGCTGACATAGTAAATTGTGTCCTGGCAGGATAAAATAGAATGCTACATTCACTGAATTTAGTACCTAAAAGAAGAGACCGAACTGCAGAGAGCTGGTAAACACCACGTACTCTCTGCTTTTGAACACGCATACACCTGCCGAAAGGGACGACAGCTCATTTCCTGTTTGGGGCTTCTGCTAGCTCAGCTTTCTTAAAGGAGACATATTGCAAAACTGTTAACTAAACTAAGCACAAAAGACTCAATTGTGGTTTTAAGGCACATTGTCCCAGGGTTGTGCAGATCCCCTCTGCCCTGAGAAGAGCACTGGGAGATTCCTGGTATATAAAGAGACTGGTATACACCTCTAGGAGTAGGGGCTGCAGCATAGTCCCTCTGCACATCCGAAGAACAGAGCATCTGGTGCTGGAAACTGTTGGCCCATAATGGACTGTACAGACCACTAATCTGATCAGTGCTGCAGTATCTACATTCTAGTGTTCCCTCCAACCTCAAAACCTGTACATTGGAAAAGCACAATTTCTGCATTCATGACCCATTTAACTGCTGAATAATGTTCCCTCTAATCTTTTCCATGTGTGGATGTTTTCCATCCATGTTCAGAATAAATTTTTATGAGCACCAAGCTATGTGTGAATGTGCATCACCAGTAGTAACAAAAACTTAAGTGGGTGCTCTGCTAATCAGCAGGGTAACATTTGAATCTCTCCTGAGCAACCTCACAATTGCACAGATTACAGGGAACAGTGCTGCTGATCCAGGGTGATGGCTTGGTAGACTGGAATTGGGACCGAAGAAGGCATTGATTGAAAGAAAGAAGACACAAAGAAAGGAGTGGAGAGAAGAAAAAGAGGACAGAGTTAGGGATAATAAGGTGAGCATGGATGAATCAAGAAATAAAATCTGAGTTGTAGGGAAGGGCAGGTGCGTGTAAGGCCTTGAAAGTGAGGAGAAGTTTAAACTTGATCAAATGGAGCGGCTGAGGCAGTCAAACAGATTTTTTGTCATCTCAATAACAGGTGAATCAGCTAATGTCAGCAGTTACATTTTAGATCGTCTGATGCATTGCACAAGCTGTAAGTAAGTGTGTTTTTTTTCTAATTTATATTAGGGAATATTCTACTATACACTTATGGAAAACACAAACCTAACAGCACCAAGACAGTATATCTCCCTTATATTAAAATCACGTGCACATTCCATCTCAGGGTCAGATACAAACATGTGGATGGTGTTTCTCCAACAGTACCACTTAAAAATGCAATGTTAAGGCAGTATAGTCATACAATTAATCACACACATATAACGACAATGCTGGTGAAGTTGTCTGTGAGAATTAAACCTGGGACCTCTGGATCTAAAACCATAAACCATTACTGCTTGAGCTAAGGGACTGATACCATTAGCTCATACAGAGTAGCAAATTCATAAACCAGTGTATGTTGTTCAATCATTAGAAGGAAACTAAGAGCCACAGTGGACTAATAATACTGATAATACTTTTGTCTTATATAGCACTTTTCAGAAGCAGATCTTTAAGCACATCAGCAAGGAGGTTAGCATCATCATCTGGATTATATACTGTGACATTGTGCCCAGCAGGATGTGAGGAAGTGGAGTTTTGCTGTTGCTAAGATGCATGTCAGCTTGCTGACATACCAGCCTGTCTGTCTTTCCAATAAACTCTTCAGGATTCTGTCAGTCCAAACATTGTCTTGCAGGTAACAAGCAGTGAACCCCAATTCCTGAGTTCAACAGAGATATCTCTCCACAGTGTCCAGTCCCTCTCACTGTGACACTCTCAGAAATGATCAAGTTAGCTGCCTCCAAACAGATGGAACATATATAAGCCTGTTGGTTTAGCTAAGAACTCACACTCCACTTTAATACATATCTTGCTGTGAGTGTTTTGTAATAAAACAAGAATCTATTTATTAACAAAGAATGGTGATGTAAGTGATACTAAGCAAGAATAGATCTGGTTACAAGCAAAGCAAAACAAAACACTTTTCCTAATGACTACAACTTCATTTCAATAAGTTATAATCTTTGTCTAAGCAGGTTTCCCTCAGCTCTCTGCTTTCAGGCCAAGAGGATACAGCTTTCCTAATCTCAGAACATACTGTATCTTATCATCCCTCAGCATTTGTTAACTCAAATGCCTTTTGGCCCCAATTGTATTACCAAAAATCTATTGAATCTGTTTAAGGAGCTAGGAAGTTTTCCTGGGGTGCAGCTTCTTTTTCCTAGCATGATTGCTAAACACTCTTCTCCCCTGCTCATTAAACTAGATGGTTTTGTTTACATTATATATAAATGTATTTCCATTGTCCACTACCTGTAAGCAAGCTGAGCGGACAAGAAAATATATCTTCTTTTATCTAGGTTAATGCTGGGACTCCCAAATGACTTTTGAGACCATATTTCCAATGACATCTATAACTTTTTGCATATAACCTGAATATATATCATACAATAACTTTTGGGACCAGTTTGTCATCAATTTACGTATGATATCTTGAATGATACCTTTGAGATTTATATTATGAAAACAATGTATGGGAAATGAGTGTCAGACCTGGTAAGAGTTACAGTATGGAAGGGTGGGCCTCTGCCAGTTGGCGTTATGGGCTACCAAGGTCATATACACACATAAAAAAATGAACCACTGCAGAATACTTTTCAACTAAGCCAGAATGAGGATACGAGAAATATGAAATAAAATATCCACTAACATTTCACATGGTTGCACCACAACATGAGAAAGTGGAGAAATGTAGCCTAAACCAGTAGTCTATTTCACTGTTAATCTCAACGGGTATGTTTACCCTTGCACCCTAGTTCGAACTAGGGATGCAAATGTAGGCATTTGAAATAGTCAAAGAAGCGGGGATTTAAATATCCCGCGCTTCATTAGCATGATCTCGCCGACGCGTTACTCCGATCAACAGCTGTTTCAAAAGTGAAAGTGCATGCCAGGACGCGTTAGTTCTACCCAAACCCCTTGGTTTGGATTAAGGAGTAACGCTAGTTCGAACCAAGGGGTTTGGTTCGAACTAACACATCCCAGCGCACACTTTCACTTTCAAAACAGCTGTTGATCAGAGTAACGCACCGGCGAGATCATGCTAATGAAGCACGGGATATTTAAATCCCCACTTCATTGACTATTTTGAATGCCTACATTGCATCCCTCGTTCAAACTAGGGTGCAAGTGTAGACATACCCTACCACATATGACCAGAGTATTAACTGTACAATGCCACAATTAAAGGAATGCTAGAAAATTTGATACATAGAGTATGGAGTTTTGCAACAGGTAGTAAGCAAGCAAAACATGAGGACCATAGAATGATAAGTCTGCCATTCAAGTTATAAATATGCATTCTCTCTCATTCTACAGTGAGAATGAAATTAAATTCTCCATTCTTCAGTCCAACTGCATCATTTAAAATTAATTTCCCAAAAGAAAAAGAAAGGGCTCAAATAAGGTCAAGCTCTACTACAGTCAATGAATAAAACTAGACTTGTTGCCAAATATTAATAACCTCTAGGTGTGATCATTAGTAGGGACAGTAAGATTCTAGCTCAAGGCAAAATAAGTTAGCTCTTAGGAAATTGCTTGGATTAAAACTGGAAACTGATCAGCAGCTGAGGAAACTAAGCTAATTATGTCCTGATGAACTCACTGTTTTCAGCTACCAGATTGTTTTGTCATGACATTCCAACCAATATTGTTCTTAAAATAAGATAAATATCAGCTTGCAGTTCCAAGGCAACTTTCAGCTGAGGATACCAGCTCTGGTTTATATTAATTAATCCCCACAACAGTTGAGGAATGCTTAATTACAACTGAAATGAAGCAACCTCTGGAGTGAAATGCTGGAGCTCAGAAACACTATATAAAAGCTTAGCGAGGTATAAAGAATTCTCTGCAGTTGAAGTGGCAGGGGAATTCTGGGTAGGCAGAGTGTAACAGTCAATTTACAATTGGCCCAGACATTAGAATTCTTACCACAACAGCTATACAAAGTGCACGAGAATCTTTAGTGACAATCAGTGCTGAGGTTCACTGTGTAATAGTGTAGCACAGCATCTCAAACATTTTGTTGTGAAATGAATTAATTGATAAATAGGTGTGCAGAATAACCACTGCCACAATCTGTAATGTATATCTTGGAGGACTTCTGGTCAACCATTAGTTTGATTCCCTTAACCTCTGAGGGTAGGACAAGAAGCAAGAGGATTAAATTACACCAAGGAAGGTTTAGGATGGATACTAGGAAAAACTGCCTGATAGAGGGGGGTCTACCATTGGAATAAATTGCCTAGGGAGGCTGTGGGATTTCTGTCAATGGTGGTTTTTAGAAACAGGTTAAATAAACACTGGTTAGGAATGGTCTAATTATTACTTAGTCCTGTCTTGAGTGCAAGAGACTGGACTACTGAGGCCCCTTCCAATCCTACACTTCTATGATTCTATTAGTTTGTGATACTTAAATCCCATTAAAGCCAGTGGGAGTCTTTCCAGTGACTTCAATGGATTTTCAATCAAGTCATAGATTCAAAACATGAGAGGTCCAAATAATTCATGGTTTTTAGCCTAAATGATAGTATCAGCAATTTTTGACTACCCTTCAGACTTGTTGATCCATTTCTTATAGACATTATAGTGGCTGCCAGATCAGGATCCTGAGGAGATAAATAGATGTTAGAGATTTATTCAAGGGTGTCCATTCCTAAAAAGAGATATGAAAGGAATTTTGAAGGCATATACGGTTAAAAACAGACTGTCAAGGCTAGCCTTGCTCCAACTCTCTCACTGGACACCTTTACAAAGATGGAAGAAGTAAACAGTTTGGAATTAAATTCAGATTTTTATTTAAAATCCAGTTTCACAATAACAGGAGGTATGAAAGGAAATGGGTGAGTTCCTCCAAAGTTGTGCTTTGAACAGGAATAAAGGCAGGAACTAAATGTGTTAATAAACACAGCCCTGAAGCTGAATCAAGTGAGACAGCAATCATTGATTGAACTCATGCTTACTCTGATTAAAAACATATTTGCAATTTTAAACAATTTTGATTTCCATTAAGGTCACCATTCAGGTTTTATTTTATCCCTTATGAAACTAGCTGCCTATGTCAGGCATTACAGACTCAATAACAAACTTTTGTCTGTTGAGTCTTAGCAAAGAATTAATACATACATACATACATTAATGCATACATCACAGGTAGCTTGATGTCATCCAAATTAAATCATGACATGATTAAAAACATAGCAGAAAGTGCAGAAAGTATTGAAATACAATCAGTGTAAAAGCTAAATGTATAAACCTAAATGCTTATTTTAACATTGCCATGAGAAACATAAGGTAATCTGATTATTCCATATGATTCAGCCTTCATAGTTCCCTTATATTGCAAAAATAACATCCTGCCACTAGCAAAGCCAATGAGTACAGACTGTTCCCATATGAAAATACGTAGATACGTAGAATGTTGCATCTGAAGTACTCAGGCTGTGGTGATCTGAATAGACAAATTTTTATACTTCTAGTCAGAAGACCCTGGTAGTCTGGTGAAGGCTTTGGCATGATTAACTTCTGTGGGGGTTTCTGTCTCTCTCATTTTGTTAACATGAATGGACCTGTAAAAATAATATATTACCTATACAGTACTTATCTCCATAAAGTCAACATTTGGTAAAATCTCTATGGATATTGATGAGGGAATAAAAGCACAACACTTGTATTTCAAAATGCAGCATTCTTGATGGAATATGTTAAAACACTCTCCTAAATAAAAAGATGGCTTCTCATCTCTTCTTGTACCATCATCTTAAAAAATGTTTTCCAGGGCAGCTATTTTAGGAAGAAAACCGGTAACAGTAATATAATTGGTTTGGTTTGGAGAAAGTTAACCTACCAGTGAATCAGTGGTATGGTGAGATAATGCGACCAAGCTCCCCACAAACCAGGACACAATAACTCAAACTGGCACCAGGTTCTGCCGGAACAAAAAATACACAATCTGCTGACATATCTCCATTGCTATAAAGATCAATCTGCTTCAAAACACGCCTTTCATCCTCCATGAGTACTATCCATGCCTATCACAACACGTGGTGTTTCTCATCCACTGCATTACATGTCTCAATAACAGTTATGTGGGTGAAACCAGACTATCGCTATGATGTTGAAGGAACTGACACAGAAAAATGATAAAAGACAAAAGCACCATATTGCCTGTGGGTGAACACTTTTCTCTAAGTAATCCTCATCCTCATAGGTAACCTGCACAGAACTTTCAAAAGACAAGTGTAAGTGATTAAATCTGTAACTTTGCTAGGCACTAAAAATCATGGATTGAACTGAGACACTAGAGTTATGACTTATTACAAGAATCTGTAACCCACTACTTCCTCGCTTTTTTCCCATGCTACAAGGGCATTAACAGACCACTTTACATTGAACGATCTCTTAAAATGTGAGCTAACCATTTACACTAAACTGTTTAACCTTGCATTTAGTTGTGACACTCTGGGGGCAAGTCCACACTACAAAATTAATTTGACTATGTAGATGTACAACCACTGCAGTAATGTAATCAGGTTTATAAGGTCACACCAAGCTGCTTGTGTTGGCCGTGCACATCCTCATCAGGACAGTTTGCACGGAATTAGCTGTCAGTGTGAGGCATTGTAGGTTGGCTTCTGGAAGGAAGCAACAGCCAACGTAAGCAGTGTCTGCACTGGAACTGCATTGTGACATAAGCTGCCTTACACGAATGTAGTGTAGACTAGCCCTGACTTGAGGAAGAGCTTTGTGTAGGTCAAAAGCTTCTCTCACACCAACAAAAGTTGGTCCAATAAAAGATAGTGCCTTACCCACCTTGTGCATCTGAGTGGTTCTCAACAAGAGGTATATGTACTTTTGGGGTTACTCAGAGGTCTTCCAGGGGGTACACAAACATTTACTTATTTGTCTAGTTTTAAATAGACTATACAAAGAACAGTAGAGACGTTAGTCATTACTAAAACTTCATAGAGACAATGACTTATTTATGGAGTTCTATATACTATACACTGAAATGGAAATATAATATTTATATTCCAATCTATTTATTGTATAATGATATGGTAAACAACGAGAAAGTAAGCAATTTTTCAGTAAGCTTGATATGTCACTTTTGTATTTTTATACCTGATTTTGTAAGCAAGTAGTTAAGGGAGGTGAAACTTGTGTGTATGCAAGACAAATCAGACTCCTGAAAGGGGAACAGGTGTCTGAAAAGATTGAGAGCCAATGGTCTGCCCAGTTTCATAGTAATTTATAAAACGAGTGACAGGGGGTCCTTTTCCTTTCAAAATATGGAAGGCCAGATCTTCAGCTCGTGGAAATTAGTATAGCACCACTAGAGTTCCACTGGCTCAGTGTTTCTAAGAACCACATTTTGCAATATTTTGAAATTTATTATATATTTTGAAGAGTTTGTTTGTGGATTTGTTTTTGCAAAATAAAGTCATACTTCACGATTACCTCTAGGCTAAATTTTGCATAAACAATACTGCCACTTAAATTAGCAGAACACATTACTTTTTTACACTGGAATATGCTGAGTGGTTTAAATCAGTGTTTCTCAAAGTGGTCCATGGACCAATTTTGAGAAAGCTGCTACCAGGCCACTCCAGTTTGTTTACTTACTAACTCCACAGTCATGGAGCTTGGGGGTCCCATTGGCTGTGGTTTGCTGTTTGCAGCCAAGGGGAGCCGCGGGAAGCAAGCATATTAATACAAAATTCTATTACATATATTTCATTTCTTGAACTTTCCTATAAGTGTAAACTATGCAAAATGACTTTGCCCAGTCAACTGCAGGCCTCATCCGCTAGTCTATATATTTGAGAGAGTTTATCTGTCTGTCTGTTTATCTGTTTGTTCCTTAACTACTCCTAAACAAGAAAAGCTATAACCACCCAATTCCATATACAGCTTCCTCTTCTCAGAACTTAAAGCAAGGTAAGTGTTTGTTTGTGCCAGAAAAATGGGATGCTCCTGGAATGGGATTGCTTCTCATAAAACCAACCAACCAACCAAGACAATCACCAGGCAGGTGAAAGGGGCTGCCTGGGAGTACACCCCTCTGTCTGGGACTTACCACAGCTCCATGTCTCCCACCCACCAGGTGCCCTTTAGGCCTCCTTCAGCTCCCCTCTCCCTGGGGATATCATATAGGGATATTGCTGACTGGTCTACTTTGTCACGGAGCAAGGGGAAAATGCACATTTTGCTGCATTCCTCACTCTGGCTGAGGAGTGCAGGGCACAGACAAACCTGGACCTACTTCAGCTGGGAGACATACACCTTTCCCCCGACTGTGCCTGCTGGAATTGCAGCAACCATGGAGAGGCACATCTCATGTGGCCCCAAGCTGCTGTGGTGAGAGAGGGCTGGTGTAATCCTCTTTCTCCTGGGCAGCCTGAATATCAAACCTCTCACCCCCAGCCCAGAGCAATAATTTAAATGTAGCATGTACATTTTCATTTTATTTTCCAAAAAAACAAAAATGAATGGAGATAAGGACCTGAGCAATGCTGGGTAAATCTTCTAGTAAAGAAATAAAATAAAAATAACCTCACATAAAGTTACACTATTCATTTAGCAAACTGAAATGTGTGAAGCTACTGTTTTAGCATGCCACCTTTGGTATCCAGACACTTTTAGCTCACCTTTCTACAACAACTACAGGCAGTCCCCGGGTTACATGGATCCGACTTACATCGGATCCCTACTTACAAACGGAGTGAGGCAACCCCACACTAGCTGCTTCCCCCCAGCAGACCAGGAAGATGCGAAGCTAGCGCCCCCCCAGCAGACCAGGGAGACGCAGAGCAGCTTTTCTCAGCAGACACCTCAGCTTGAGAATAAAGGACTGAGGGAAGTGAGGTGTGGGAGAATAAAACTGAGCTCTGTTTGGCTAGAGTTTCCCCTACAATATGCACCAGTTCTGACTTACATACAAATTCAACTTAAGAACAAACCTACAGTCCCTATCTTGTACGTAACCCAGGGACTGCCTGTACTCTTCAGTATGAATCAACATTAGGAGCCAATTTCCCACCTCAGGAATCTCTCCTGGAAACAAATTACATGAATATTTAACACAACGGTTTGTTATGAAAAATTAATCTTTTGCCCCTACAACGCTTCATACTCACAATATGCCCAAAAGCCAGCGTTAAAAATTTAACAAATTTTATTTGGGGAAAAAAGTGAATCTGTATGGAGGGTCCACATTAATACAGTACACAGAAACCAGGGCAAAAACAAAGCAGAAAACAAGATTAATGTAATAATGAAAAGAATAAGCAGCTTTCATGCAGATCATAATATATGTTAGCAAAAGCACAACTTTCAAATTTTCTATATAAAATAGCAACAAGTAGGGTGGAAGTACTCTGATTCCCCTCGGGCCTACCTGTATCCCCTACTTTGAATTAAATAGGGAGAAAAACAGATTGGTTTAAATTTTACAACAGTTTAGGCCTGAAGAAAACTACACATTTTCCCCAACACAAATCAGCTGCATTTAATTCCCCAGACAGCTGGCATGAACACAGCCTCTCCACAGGACACCTGAATTACAAAATTAGCACATTCAGAACTCTAAATCACATTCCATTACATCAAGCCCTAAGGTCCAACATTACTGAGAGCAGGAATAAATTGCAGAGTTTCTCCTGAATTAACCCTCTTAGAGCACTCTCAAAGTTAAATTGCCCTTTCCTCCCCTTTAAAGATATATGGAAATTTACACATTTCCTCCAACCCATTCTAATCTATTCTGATTTTTGCCAAGTGGCACAGTTTATGGGACATAAATTGAAAATCCTTCTTTATAAACTACACTTGTAAATTAGCCCACCTCATGCTGTTCTTTGTTACTTTGAAAACTCCCAGGGTAATATGTTTATGTCTGGTACCTGAAAACAACATTGGCAAAACACTTTTCTCTCATAGTATGGTTTTATTGAAATCTGAAGTCATGCTATGAAAAAAAATCCTGGTTGCAGTTGATTTTAAGTTTCTTCCAACATATAAATAATCAATTGTTAAAATTACGTGACATTAAGGGACAGCTGTTCCTCGATCCACATAGTAGTAACTTGGTCTTATTAACACATGCTTGCCAATTCCTTGATATTGTATTACTATTATTTATTGATTATTTCTGTGAGCAGTTGCAATGTGCTCAGTGCTATACAAATTTGAAGTCCAATACTGTGCAAGTTCAATTTTTAGACCTGCAGCTACAGTCAATTTTTCATATTTTGAAGTAAGTTATTCTTCCAGCAACAGAAGAAGGATAGAGAAAATCATAGTAATAATCTTTTTTTAAAAGAAGTATAGTGGTTATGTGTTTAAAAGTTTCTTCTGCTCTGAAAATTTCTGGTTTCAGAGTTATCTAGCTATAAGAACATAAAAAGAACATAAGAACAGCCGTACTGGGTCAGACCAAAGGTCCATCTAGCTCAGTAACCTGTCTACCGACAGTGGCTAGCACCAGGTGCCCCAGAGAGGGTGGACCGAAGACAATGATCAAGCGATTTGTCTCCTGCCATCCCTCTCCAGCCTCTGACAAACAGAGGCCAAGGACACGATTTTAGCCCCTGGCTAATAGCCTTTTATGGACCTAACCTCCATGAAAGTATCTAGCTTCTCTTTAAACTCTATTATAGTCCTAGCCTTCACAGCCTCCTCTGGCAAGGAGTTCCACAGGCTGACTACACGCTGTATATATTTTAGAAATGTGCATCTATCTGTCTGTCTCTCTGAGAGTCCATTTGTTCAGAGATTCTTTCTAAATATCGAGAGCTAGGACCATCAAATTTGATGTACAGCTTCCTCTTCTCCTAACTTAAAGCAAGCTCAGGGTTTAGCTGTTCTAGGAAAATAGGAAGTATTTGGAATGGAACTGTTTTCCGTAACATGGAAAGGGACATGGCAATTTGTAGGGACACTATACTGCAGAATGACCACTGTGGAGCAGTGAGCATGGAGGGAGAGCTATACTGCAGAGGGACCACTGGGGGAAGCCACAGCACTAAGGGTACGTCTACACTGCATGGCTTTTTTGGGATACTGCGTCTACACGAGCTGCCTGTTAGTTTCGAAATAACGGGTGCACTATTTCAGCATCCCGGTAACCCTCATTCCATGAGGGTCAAGGGATGTCTCAAAATAGCAGGTTATTTCAAAATTTGGTGCTGTATAGATGTGCCAAATTTCAAACTAAGCTATTTTGAAATAAATTCAAAATAAGATTAGCAATTTACATAGCTCAATTGGTGTATCTTATTTTGAGTTTAGGGTGTTGTGTAGGTGCACCCAAAGAGAGTGGTGAATTGGGTTTGGGGCTCAACTTCTTGCTAGTTACTGGACTAGGTACATGCCCTCCGTGCCCCAAATCTCTGACCCTGGTCCTTGGTTGCAAGTGTCAGAGTTGGATGTGGGGGGCAGGAGGAGGAAGAAGAAAGCCTCTGCTAGGTTGGAGGCAGAGAAAAATCCCCTGCCAGATGGGGGAAAAGGCTCTGCTGGATGGGGGAGAGAAGGTATGGAGGGGTGCAGGGAAGAAGGCAGACAAAGGCCTCTGCCAGATGAGGGGGAGCAGGAGAAAAGGTCCTGCCAGGTAGGGAGGGAGGAGAAAAGTCCCCACTATAATCCAGAGGAGCCATAGCCCAGGCCCCTTGAGTACTACCTGTCTGTCCAGCACACCTGTCCGCTGGGTGCCCTGCACAGCTTCTTTTCCTCCCCTGGGCCCAGTCCAGGAAGGCCTACACAGTTCCCCTCCTTTGGCCTCTGTATTGCGCCTGTGGAGTGCCAGTCTGTGCGGCCCGCCCCACCACCTCCAGACTTGGAGAAGAGGAAGCTGGTGGGGCCAGCCTATGTGGCTCCCCTGCCCTGAGCCTCCCTCACTCTGGCATGGCCAGTCAGACACTCATTCCATGATGAAGGTAATTATTTACCAGCAAAACAAGCTATTCGAATCCTAATTATTCATGTTAGTGATTATCCAAAATTTAATTTTATTCTTGAGTCCAAAATTCATACATAAAACTGAATTAGGGTTCCAAAAACTCCAACTACCTGAATATTTTGGAGTTCCTTTAAGATAGCTATATAATCAATATTTACCTCTGTCCCTATTGCATAGATGGGTTGAGAAATAACGTAACTGCTTCTGACTTTCAACAATCCAGTGCTGGAGAAGCATGGTGAAAAAACTGCAGCCAGCAATGGTCCTACCACATGCTTGTTGCCTCAAGGCATTCTATCATGAAGACACTCTGCCCTGGTCTACAATAGGGAGTTATTTTGAAATAATTCCCCTTATTTTGAAATAATAATTGGAGTGTCTACACTACCAAGCCCGTGTCAAAATAACAGGCTGATTATTTCAAAATCAGTATCCCTGCTTTCCTGGGGAAATAAGCTTATTTCAAAACACGTATTTCAGGAGTTCTTATTTTGAATTTAGCTATTTCAAAATAATTTCCTAGTGCAGACAGGCCCTTAGTTACCAGTGGATAAAAAGTCAGTACCTATGAGACTCTCCATGAACAAAACAGGCACACATATTGCACAGAGCCTAGTAATAGTGGTTAGACTCAATGGGGCCACTTTCTGAGTTTGTTGGATGGCTTAGACTTTGGGTAAGGAAAGGGTAAACGAGATAACCTGATTGACTCCCAGTTCAAGGAAAACTATTGCCTTTTGCTGAGTTTGCAATAACACCGGACATGACCACAGGTGAAGTTCAATTACCAATGAGAGGGCAGACAAAGTATTTCAAATTTCTCTTTTGAAACCACTAGATTTCCCTGACTTGAACAGTCTGACCTTGTCCTTCATTACATTGAGGAGGTTAAGAAATGAGGAGTCATCTGAGACATCAGTGGCAGCCCAGACATAGTGGATCAGAGAACCACTGACCACAAAAGATGATTCCAAAGAAGATTTTTTCATCCACTGGGACAGCTGCATCTAAAGGACAGATGAGCCTATTGCCATTGAGCGCTGGCAGAGGAAAAGCAGTTTTCAGATACTTGCCCACAAGTCAAAGGAGTCAAACCTGTGTAAGGTTTAGACGATGGATCCAGTAGTGAAAATATAGGAACGTGGAGCCTGATGAAAGTGGAGTTAGTTTATAAATGTGAACTGCTGAGTATTTTGAGAAAGGATTCATGGAATTCAAAGGGCTTAATGGAAAATAATTACAAGGAAAGAGAACAATTTGCAATAAGTGGAACAAATAGAAAATAATGAAAGCAAACTGGATTCAATCTAATCTACTGAAACTAAACTCTTAGCTGAGCACACGATAATGGAAATAATTACAATTACTGATTGTATGGATGATAACAAAATAGCTATGGAGAATGGGCGGGAGAAACAGATGTTTCTGAAAACATTGTATGTATTAGCCTTATTGAGAGTATTTGAATATAAATAAAATATCCATCGTAAGCAATGTTCCAACTGTTTTTGGATCTTCTATTATTTATTCAGTTTAGTGGGAAAATTTTATCCTAAGGCACACTTTTGCCTTCCCTGTCACTATGCATCAATTATACTATATACTGTACAATTACACTGTCCTTTGACATTGTTTTCTCTGTTCTATTAATATTTATAAACAAAACCCCTGTAAAATGCATTTTAAAGCAATAACCATTTTAACACATATAACCATGAGATGCTACCCAGGGTGAGTTCTAATGTTCTGTATTAATCACTATTGAGGACAACGTTTGATGATAGAATTCCAAGGCTTTTCCCCCCGTAAACTCTATACAGATTCAATCATTGCATCTTCAAAGTCCATGGTGTGTGTCAGCTCATGTTCAAGAAGCCAGCAGTGACAGAGAATTGAGATGCACTGCCTTTTTGCATTCGTTATCAGCTTTGCCTGGGAGAAAGAATATTCCTCACTGCAGTCCAGTACCCATGAAAAACACAATTGAGTATTCAGTAAGCATCTAACTAACATTATTTATGAATAAAGAATGCAAGGAACATCTACATGAGGGTAGTGTGGTGTATGTTAAGAACTAGGACTGGGGGTTAGAAAGCCCAAATTGTATGACTCTGCCACTGACTGTACTGGGCAAATCACTTACTATTCTCTATGCCAGGTACCTTGTCTTTTTGAGGGGCATAGACAGAAAATGACCTGAAGATACATGTTGTAACAGATCATTATTATTATACACTTCTATCAACAGCTAAAATGGGACAACATGAGGTATCTGGCCAAACAACTAATCACTACTGCATAACAAACGCAATTTACTGCTGCTCCAGCCTCCCATTCTTTTCAGATAAGAGGAAGGGGGTTCATTTCCTAAGTCCAAAAATTTAATTTAACAATGTATTGGTAAAAAAGATTACAGAGCTTTCCTTTCATTGGGGAGAAAGATGAAGGGATGTTCATCTACTGTAGCATATATGGTGGTTTTCTGAGAACAGCAATTACAGGTAAATCATTTTTTCTTCTCCAAAGATTCATATAACAGGAGATTACACTCTTGGAAACTAGGAGGCTCAGGAATGTCTCTGTAATACAATAAAATAGTGTGAGAGGCAAGAAAAAGTGAATCCCCTTTATAAAAACAAAACAAAACAAACAAAACCCCTCACCAAACACACCACCACACCATTAAACCAAACCAACTAAACAATGCAAATATGTCTGAGGGGAAGAGGATTTTTGTCAATGTTACCAGGCCAGGGAAGACTGACTATTTTGATTGCTGCCTTCAGGTCAAATATAGCCTTTACTACCTAAACCTGGCCTACTCTTAAAATTTAGTCTGTCCAGGTTGTCAAAAACCCACATCTCGATCTATGTAGCAATGCAGATTGAATCCCCAATCACAGTGTACTCAGAAGTAGGTTTATGGGAAAAGGTCCACTGACCAAGCTACTGTCACATCACCATAGCTATGGTGATCTAGCTGTTCTACTATAGTCCTCATACGCCTCATAGACATACCCTTAGTGCATATGTGTGTCTAGACTATATCCCTCTGCCAGCAGAAGGATGTAAATGAAGCAATTCGAAAGTGCAAATGAAGCAGGGATTTAAATATCCCATGCTTTATTTGCATAATCACATAATGGCTCTCTTTCGAAAAAGTGCTATTTTGAAACTGAAACCGCAGTCTAGACACGGTTCTTTCGAAAACGGGGCACTTTTTCAAAAGAGCCCATAAACCTCATTTTTAGTTTACAGGATCTTTCAAAAAAGCACACTATTTTCGAAAGGACCGTGTCTAGACTGCGGTTTCAGTTTCAAAATGCTCTTTTTCAAAAGAGCGCCATTACGTGATTATGCAAATGAAGCGTGGGATATTTAAATCTCCACTTCATGTGCACTTTCAAAGTGCTTCATTTATATCCATCTGCCGGCAGAGGGATGTAGTCTAGACACAGCCTATGTGCAAAGGATTCCATGCAAACCTCCTATGCGAAAAGCCTGAGTTTGCTGCAGTTTCCTATTTATCTTATGCTGAATGTCCTTGATGTGCCCCTGGAGTCATGGGCCACCGGAATAGTAATGAGAGATGCTATCAGACAGCATATTGAGATGCTTCTGTTGGAGACTACAGAGTTTTTTCAATAATACTTGCAGATTCCAAGTTAACTCTGGGTAATGCTTATGGCCCATGCAAAGAGGAGCTTTTGGGGGGGGATAGGTAAAAGGATTCTCATTGTACTATTTTACAAAATATTTCCATTTGAATTGGCATCTCCTTTGGCATGTCCTTTGGCAAAATGTTTCAAAGACACTGGGAGGGCTCAAGGTTATTCTTAGCAGAGTTTCTAAGGAAGTCCTTTGTGATCTGTTCTAAGACACAGAATACAAGTATTTTTCTTCATTCCTCTAAGACCCAAGTGGATGGTAATAGAGAAATAAATAGACAAGATAACAAAGGCACACAATATTTACAAACATCAGGAACAAGAGCCAACAGAATCTCTCAGATACAATGGAAACTGTGGGGCTCAAGACCTTAGTGTGTCCCCTGCGGCAGGCTATGATGTTGCTAACAAAGCTAGTTCACAAAAAGATTTACCTGTTATTTCAAATAACTACAATGGAGGCAATGCTATGGTGGAGAAGAATTAATCTGTGGTGAGAGGAGCCAATTAGTCATCAAAACAGAGACATGTTGCTGCACATATGGGAAACTGGTTGCACCATCCAAAAGTGCTCCTTCTCGGAGTACAGACAAAAAGGAACTGACTGTTGGAGCAGTGGTGGTGTTGCATGGGTGATCACATATATTTCCCTGCAAAGGCTAATGTGATGGACTCAGAGGCTTAGACATTTGAGTTTGGGTAATTCCTACCTTAGAAGATTTTTTTTGCTTATCTTTGCAAAGTCCTCACAGATCTTCCAATAAAAGGTGCTATATTTATGCCAGGTAGATGTTAGTGTGAAAATATCCTGCAATATGATGCACCAACTTTTGGCCCCAGCTCGGTCTCCTTTTTGTTTTTCTGGCAGTGTTAACAGGGCAGAAAGCTGTTCTAAAAGACAGCTAGTGCATGCCTCGAGATGGCAGAAAAGCAGATGGCATAGAGGTGCTGGCAATGGGAACATTCCAAGGTGAGCCACAGGAATATCTGGGAGCAGAGCCAGTGTGATCCCCAACCAGCAGAACAACTCCTAGAGCAGGGGTGGGCAATAAGCGACAGGAGCCACAAGTGGCAGTACTTGTGGATGCTCAGGTAAATATAGTGTCTGGTGACCCAGCAGGGGCTAACCCTGCAGAACTGCATCTGATCCATGGAATGCTTATTGCCTATCCCGTCCTAAGGGTCTGTCTGAGCATCTATAACATGGTGGCACTCACCTCCCATGAGTGCCCCTATCTGGCTGAGTGCACGTGCCTGCACTGCCTCTGTTTAATCAGCCTTTTTTGGCTATTCAGCCTTTCATACTCTATGTGAATCACAACCCCTTCTGAGTTACATGCCTAACAGGGCCCCATCTCAGTGCCCTCTGGTGTCTCAGTTTGTTTCCCCACTTGGATAGAAAGTAGTGCCTCCATGGTTCCCCTCTGGGAGATGAGTTCCTTGCCCTTACCTTAGGGCAGGGTTTCCCAACCTATAGGTCGGGACCCAAATATGGGTCGCCATTACATTTCAAAAGTGTTGCCAGGTGTCTCCCCAGGTGGCTCTTAAGGAGCCATTCATACATTTTTTGAATTGCCCTGGGTCACCGAGTCTTCCTGAATTGTTGAAATGGGTCCCCGTCTGGAAAAGGTTGGGAACCGCTGCCTTAGGGACTTATTTCAGAGTCAATATCAGACCATATGAGCTCGCCACACAGAGCTCTCCAAGGTGCTGCTACTCCCTCAGCCAGCCAGCCACGCGATATTTACTCCTTCAAGGCTTCAGTGATATTAAGCTGACTCTGGTACTGCAGCTTCATCTTAAAGGCCTTCCTGGCTGCTGATTGGCTGGTTTCTTTGCTAGCCTCTTTGGAGGACTTCTCTATGGCCCTTTTATGGCATCAGGGACTAGTTCACTTCATTCTATCTTATAGATGCCTTTACCTTGTTCTAGTAGGTTAAGGGCCATTTTAACACTCATTTGGACCTAAGATCAGAAAGCAGAAAACTTAGTTTATAGCCCCTTTGTCCTCATATCATGTATCACAGCTTGGCGAGATCTGGGCCAATATTCTTTCTATATAAACTGCTGTATAGATTAGCTAACCAGGCAGTTCTATGTTCCTTGGTACTGTAGTTTAGAAAGATTGTATTGATGTACCCCAGCTTTTAAGACATTTTCAGATGAGATGACATTTTATTTTACTTACAACAGGTAAAAAATAACAATCCCTTTAGAGTCTTAGTTAGGCATAGCATATGGACAGCACATTGGCCACAAGAGACATTATAAACAATGAATGACAAAAAACACCTCCTCAAACACCTTGGCATTCTACAATCCCTTGGAAAAAAAAAAGCCCTCCTGTCTCCTTTTCATTATATTCTCAACAAATTAGCCCTCCTGTGGGTTACTGGATCAAGCAATGCAATTGGAAGTGTGATTTAACGCAGGACCCTTAACAACCACAGGTTACATATGACTAAATTGTTCCTTATTTATAAACATATCACTTTTCACTGGCACAGTTTAGATGGCAAAAGCTGCTCTTTCATTAGCAAAGCAAGACTTGAGCATTACAGCAGGAGGAGGAACAAGGTCACAAGATCAGTTATGTTAACTGCAACCCATTGTCATTGAATTTTGTTTGTATGACCCACACCTCTAACTTGGAGACAGCTGAGATTTAGAAGATACTGCAGTGAAAACCATTGTGAAATATCAGAACATGAAACCAGGAGAGATTAGGTAATATAAAGAAATGTGAAATGTTTTTCTAGGATATTTTATCTTATTTATGTAGAGAAGAATTTCTCTGATCACTTCAAATTATTTTGCATGCTATTTTTTTCCTCCGTCTTTTTAGTGGGCTGTCATGTTAATGGATTCATGTACTGTTTCTGTTTTCAGTCCAATCTCTGTCACAAACATGGAAAATCCATATGTTTTAATAATTTGTAAACTTCCAAAATGTCCTCCTCTTTGGCCTAAACTTGTCATTATTATAATAGAATCATAGAATACTAGGACTGAAAGAGACCTCGAGAGATCATCGAGTCCAGTCCCCTGCCCTCATGGCAGGACCAAATACTGTCTAGACCATCCCTGATAGACATTTATCTAACCTACTCTTAAATATCTCCACAAATTCCACAACCTTCCTGGGCAATTTATTCCAGTGTTTAACTACCCTGACAGTTAGGAACTTTTTCCTAATGTCCAACCTAAACCTCCATTGCTGCACTTTAAGCCCATTGCTTCTTGTTCTGTCCTCAGAGGCCAAGATGAACAAGTTTTGTCCCTCCTCCTTATGACACCCTTTAGATATCTGAAAACTGCTATCATGTCCCCCCTCAATCTTCTCTATTCTAAACTAAACAAACCCAATTCCTTCAGCCTTCCCTCATAGGTCATGTTCTCTAGACCTTTAATCATTCTTGTTGCTCTTCTCTGGACCCTCTCCAATTTCTCCACATCTTTCTTGAAATGTGGTGTCCAGAACTGGACACAATACTCCAATTGAGGTCTAAACAGCGCAGAGTAGAGCGGAAGAATGACTTCTTGTGTCTTGCTCACAACACACCTGTTAATGCATCCCAGAATCATGTTTGCTTCTTTGCAACAGCATCACACTGCTGACTCATATTCAACTTGTGGTCCACTATAACCCCTAGATCCCTTTCTGCTGTACTCCTTCCCAGACCGTCGCTTCTCATTCTGTATGTATGACACTGATTGTTCCTTCCTAAGTGGAGCACTTTGCATTTGTCTTTATTAAACTTCATCCTATTTACCTCAGACCATTTCTCCAATTTCTCCAGGTCATTTTGAATTATGACCCTATCCTTCAGATTAGTCGCAACCTCTCCCAGCTTGGTATCATCTGCAAACGTAATAAGCGTACTTTCTATGCCAATATCTAAATTGTTGATGAAGATATTGAACAGAGCCAGTCCCAAAACATACCCCTGCGGAACCCCACTTGTTATGCTTTTCCAGCAGGATTGTGAACCATTAATAACTACTCTCTGAGTATGGTTATCCAGCCAGTAATGCACCCACCTTATTGTAGCCCCATCTAAGTTGTATTTACCTAGTTTATTGATAAGAATATCATGCGAGACCATATCAAATGCCTTACTAAAGTCTAGGTATACCACATCCTCCCTTTCTCCATTATCCACAATACTCGTTATCCTATTAAAGAAAGCTATCAGACTAGTTTGACATGATTGCCTTGTTTGGACACAGACTAGCTAACCTTGTGAGGAGGGCTTTAAACTAGGTTCGATGGGGACAGGTGAGCAAAGCCCACAGGTAAGTGCTGAATGTGCGGGACTGGGAGATGGGTTAGAAATGGGGGGGACTATGGCCTGTAATGGCAAGGAGAAAGGAGGGTCAGGGCACAACAGGGAGGTAAGATCAAATCAGTATCTTAGATGCCTATATACAAATGCAAGAAGTATGGGTAATAGCAGGAAGAACTGGAATTGCTAACCAATAAATACAACTATGATATCACTGGTATTACAGAAACCTGGTGGGATGGGACGCATGATTGGAATGTTGGTATGGAAGGGTACGGCTTGCTCAGGAAGGACAGACAGGGAAAAAAGGGAGGAGGGGTTGCCTTGTATATTAAAAATGTACACACTTGGACTGAAGTGGAGATGAACGTAGGAGATAGCTGTGTAGAGAGTCTCTGGGTTAAGCTAAAAGGGGTAAAAAACGAGGGTGATATCATGCTAGGAGTCTACTACAGGCCACCTAACCAGGTGGAAGAGGTGGATGAGGCCTTTTTTAAACAATTAACAAAATTATCCAAAGCCCAAGATTTGGTAGTGATGGGGGACTTCAACTATCCAGACATATGTTGGGAAACTAACACAGCGGGGCACAAGCTATCCAATAAGTTTCTGGACTGCATTGGAGACAACTTTCTGTTTCAGAAGGTTGAAAAAGCTACCAGAGGAGAAGCTGTTCCGGATTTGGTTTTAACAAATAGGGAGGAACTAGTTGAGAACTTGAAAGTGGAAGACAGTATAGGGGACAGTGATCATGAAATAATAGAGTTCATGATCTTAAGGAAAGGTAGAAGGGAGACCAGCACAATTGAGGTAATGGATTTCAGGAAGGCAGATTTTGATAAGCTCAGAGAACTTGTAGGTAAGGTCCCATGGGAAGCAAGACTGAAGGGAAAAACAACTGAGGAGAGTTGGAAGTATTTCAAAGGGACGTTGTTAAGGGCCCAAAAGCAAACAATTCTGCTGTGTAGGAAAGATAGAAAATATGGCAAAAGACCAGCTTGGCTTAACAAGGAGATCTTGCATGATCTCAAAATAAAAAAGGAGTCCTATAAAAAATGGAAACTAGGACAAATAACAAAGGATGAATATAGGCAAGCAACACGGGAATGCAGGGGCAAGATTAGGAAGGCAAAGGCACAAAATGAGATCAAACTAGCTACAGGCATAAAGGGAAACAAGAAGACCTTTTATAAATACATTAAAAGCAAGAGGAAGACCAAGGACAGGGTAGGCCCACTGCTTAGTGAGGAGGGAGAAGCAGTAACAGGAAACCTGGAAATGGCGGAGATGCTCAATGACTTCTTTGTTTCAGTCTTCACTGAGAAGTCTGGAGGTGTGCCTAATGTAGTGAATACAAGCAGAGAGAGGGTAAGTTTAGAAGATAGGATACACAAAGAACAAGTTAAAAATCACTTAGGAAAGTTAGATGTCAGCAAGTCACCAGGTCCTGATGAAATGCATCCCAGGATACTCAAGGAGCTGATAGAGGATGTATCTGAGCCTTTAGCTATGATTTTTGAAAAATCATGGCAGACAGGGGAGATTCCAGAAGACTGGAAAAGGGCAAATATTGTCCCCATCTATAAAAAGGGGAATAAGAACAACCCAGGAAACTACAGACCGGTCAGTTTAACGTCTGTCCCAGGGAAGATAATGGAGCAGGTAATTAAGGAAATCATATGCAAACACTTGGAAGGTAATAAAGTGATAGGGAATAGCCAGCATGGGTTTGTGAAGAACAAGTCATGCCAAACTAATCTGATAGCTTTCTTTGATAGGATAACAAGCCTTGTGGATAAGGGAGAAGCAGTGGATGTCATATACCTAGACTTTAGTAAGGCATTTGATACGGTCTCGCATGATATTCTTATTGATAAACTAGGCAAATATAACTTAGATAGGGCCACGATAAGGTGGGTGCATAATTGGCTGGATAACTGTAGTCAGAGAGTTGTTGTTAACGGTTCTAAATCCTGCTGGAAAGGGATAACAAGTGGAGTTCCTCAAGGGTCTGTTTTGGGACCCGTACTGTTCAATATCTTCATCAATGATGTAGATATTGGGATAGAGAGTACGCTTCTTAAGTTTGCAGCTGATACCAAACTGGGTGGGGTTGCAACTTCTTTGGAGGATAGGGACATAATTCAAAATGACCTTAGCAAGTTAGAGAAATAGTCGGAGGTAAACAGGATGAGGTTTAATAAAGAGAAATGCAAAGTGCTCCACTTAGGAAGGAACAATCAGTTCCATACATACAAGATTGGAAGCGACTGTCTAGGAAGGAGCATGGCCGAAAGGGATCTAGGGGTCATAGTGGACCACAAGTTGAATATGAGTCAACAGTGTGATGCTGTTGCAAAAAAAGCAAATATGATTCTAGGTTGTATCAACAGGTGTGTTGTAAGCAAAACTCGTGAAATCATTCTGCCACTCTACTCTGCACTAGTTAGGCCTCAGCTGGAGTACTGTGTCCAGTTCTGGGCGTCACATTTCAAGAAAGATGTGGAGAAATTGGAAAGGATACAGAGAAGAGTGACAAGAATGATTAAAGGTTTAGAGAACATGTCCTATGAAGCCAGGCTTCATGAACTGGGCTTGTTTAGTTTGGAAAAAAGAAGATTAAGGGGGGACATGATAGCGGTTTTCAAATATCTAAAAGGGTGTCACAAGGAGGAAGGAGAAAATGTGTTCCTCTTGGTTACTGAGGACAGGACAAGGAGTAATGGGCTTAAAGTGCAGCAGGGGAGGTTTAGATTGGACATTAGGAAAAAATTCCTAACTATCAGGGTGGTCAAATATTGGAATAAATTGCCAAGGGAGGTGGTGGAATCTCCCTCTCTGGAGATATTTAAGAACAGGTTAGATAGACATCTGTCAGGGATGGTGTAGACGGAGTTTGGTCCTGCCTTGAGGGCGGGGGGCTGGACTCGATGACCTCTCGAGGTCCCTTCCAGTCCTATTATTCTATGATTCTATGATTTGTTCTTTACAAATCCATGCTGACTGTTCCCTATCACCTTGCCACTTTCCAAGGCTGTGTCTACACTGGGCCACTTATTCCGGAAAAGCAGCCGTTTTTCCAGAATAAGCTGTGAGCTGTCTACACTGGCCCCTTGAATTTCCGGAAAAGCAGTGACGATTTACTGTAAGAAATCAGCTGCTTTTCCAGAAAAACTATGCTGCTCCCGCTCTGGCAAGTCCTTTTTCCAGAAAACTGTTCCGGAAAAGGGCCAGTGTAGACAGCACAGTAGTCTTTTCCTCAAAAAAGCCCCGATCGCGAAAACGACGATCGGGGCTTTTTTCCGGAAAAGTGCGTCTACATTGGCCATGGACACTTTTCCGGAAAAGCACCCTGCCAATGTAGACGCTCTTTTTCCGGAAATTCTTATAATGGAAAACTGTTCTGTTTTAAGCATTTCCGGAAAAAGGTGCCAGTGTAGACATAGCCCAAGTATTTACAGATGATTTCTTTAATTACTTGTTCCATTAACTTCCCTGGCACAGAAGTTAAACTAACTGGTCTGTAGTTTCCTGGGTTGTTCTTATTCCCCTTTTTATAGATGGGCACTATATTTGCCCTTTTCCAGTCTTCTGGAATCTCTCCTGTCTCCCATGATTTTCCAAAGATGATAGCTGGAGGCTCAGATACCTCCTCTATCAGCTCCTTGAGTATTCTAGGATGCATTTCATCAGGCCCTGGTGACTTGCAGGCATCTAACTTTTCTAGGTGATTTTTAACTTGTTCTTTTTTTATTTTACCTTCTAAAACTATCCCCTTCCCACTAGCATTCACTATGTTAGGCATTCCTACAGGCTTCTCGGTGAAGACCAAAACAAAGAAGTTGTTTTCTGGCTCAATCTGGAGCCCAAGCTGCAGGACAGAGGTGGGCAATAAGTGGCCCATGGGCTGGCTGCAGTTTGCCAGGGTTAGCTTCAGGCAATGAAAGCCTCACTGCAGCTCAAGACTAAACACTTGAGTCAGTAGGAATGATCCAGTCCTGGGTTTTAATTTACTGTGTATACATACCCAGAGTTTGCCTTCAAACCAGATATAAGATATCCAAAAGAAATGAGCTTTTCCCTTTTGCTGGCTCTGTGAGTTTTTGTGACATCTATAGGGCTGATTGTGATTTTTCGAACAAAATAATTAAGGAAATAGTCACAATTTTGCATACTTTTGACTATCTATACTACCATACATGATGGTTTTACCCACAATTTTCCTTATCTTCTTATCATCACATGAGTTTGTCTTTTTACTATGTGTTTATGGTGTCACTGGACACTGTCTTCTGTACCATGATAAAAATAATATATAATAAAAATAATGTTGGATCCAAAACAAGAAGGAAGTAAAGACTCTACACTTTTGTATCATCTGAAAATCAGTGGATGATAAGCTCTACTTGACTTTTAGGGAGATTGTGCCACTTTCTTGTGCTGTCAGTACTGAATTTAAAAGTCATAAGATATTTAAAATGAAGAAATAGTCAAAGACAGAAGTCATGATTATTTCTTTAAGCATCTCACAAAGGAAAATCTGCTTTGGTGAAGAATGTAATGACTCCAAAACAGCATAACTAGTCCTCTCTAAGACATACCAGCCTCCAGTTCCTCCTTTAATGAGGAACTGAAGGTTTGATTTCCCTCTGCTCAGTGCAGTAATAGAGAGGGTAGAAGAAGAGGATCAAAAAGTCTATTATGGCTCTGAATTCTGTACCATTCTTATCTTGTGTGTCGTGCAGCAAGCTAGGGGTTGCTTTTATATATACCTCTGGCTTGTGGTCTATCCAGCTGCTTCTGTCCCAGAGCAGGCTCACCATTTCTGAGCAGAGGAGCACTAGGTATAGGAGCTCTCTGCCACAATAGTTCACTATGGCCATGTCTACACTACAGATAAGATTGAAGTAGCCTCGGTGTAGATAGCACCAAAATTTGAGTTAAGATACTTTGACTTAAGCTACGCAATTAATGTAGCTGAAGTTGTGTATCTTAATTTGAACTTGTTCCCTAGTGTAGACGAGGCCTATGTGAGTTGTAGCAAGAATCCAGGCCCTTCGTGCCTCCAGAATTGCAAACGGGCCAGAGTACAATGGAGAAAAGGGCCAAGAATCCTTGGATAGCTCCACAGAAAAATAATGACATTATCTTTAAGATAAGATTGATTGGTGGTGTGTCAGCCCCTTACAGAATGTTGAATTGCGGAAGACTCAACCTTTCTGAAAATCAGGAAAGGTTAAGGTAGCCTAAGTACCTTAATTCTGCTCAATTCCAGCAATACCACAGTGTACCTCTTTATACATATACCTTTACTCTGACAATTCAGCAGTTGATGAAATGTGCAGGCTCTTTACCTGATTTTACAAATCATTTGCTCTCACCCACAGGATTCTAGGCAGTGTCCACCTCAACTATGCATTGCCTGGTTTTTAGAAATTTTGAGTCTTGCTCAATTCAACATTCAGCAAGGGGTTGACATACCATTCAGCAGCCTTATCTTTGCATTACTGTGTGGTTCTGTTATTGAATTGTCTAGGGCTTATCTTAATCTGGAAAAGGCATGTGTTTAACAGGAGTCAGAAAACATTTTTACATTTGCACACATAGGCATCAACTCCCCCCTCCAAGCTCTGCCTCCACTCCACCTCTTCCCCAGACCCCACACTAGTCCCGCCTTTTCTCCACCACCTTACCTGAGCATGCCTTGGTCCTAGTCCTTCTGCACCTTTCTGGAGCCTGAACACTGCAAATCAGATGTTTGTGGTAGGCAGGAGGTTCTGGGAGGGAGTGGGAGGAGTTGCTTAGCATGGGGCTGTCGGCATGTGAGAGGTGTGGGGGGAAGGGGCAGAAGTGGGGATGGGTACTCTATATGGACTAATTTTTCCCTGTGGATGCTCCATCCCTAGAGCCCCCATAGAGTAAGTACTTATGGTTCTACATATCATGTCCCTCCAATCAGCTGGCTTGCACCAACCCTATAACTGGTGGTGCCTGAAGTGAAGGACAAGTACGTTTCAGTGAAATAGTGTTCCTGGTTGGGGTGCAGGATGGAGTTTGTGGCAGGCTATAGCAAGAAGAATCACGCAATACAGAGCTTTATGTTTGCAAAAAGATCCTCAGATCCCTGTCCAATAGATGTGTTCCATCTCCAAGGGATAATGAGGTATCACAGCTTGCAATGTGTCTATGACAAACAGTAAATATTTTCTGAATGCTTTGACTTTTTTTCAATGTTCTTTCTACTCTTATTACTAGTTTTCATGTTGTCACTGTGACAATGATTGAGATGGTCAGGCAAATTAGAGCGAACGATCACAGCTCTTGGACACACAATCTCCAATGTTGCCCAAGTTTGCTCTCCTACATTGTATAGGTGTATATCAGAAATAAGGCTCAGATCACTTTTGCCTGAGGAAATCACCACAGTGTCCAGTAGCACATCTTTTCATTCAAATCAGCAATCTCCAGGTCATAGTGTACTCCTTACTCTCTCTCAACTTCTGTGATCTTGTGATCCAAGAAACACCCCAAAATCCTCATGTTGGTGTGCCTTGTAGTGCATGTATTTCTTTTCCCTCAGTGCTCAAGTACCTGCATTTTGTGCTATGTGTTTTTCAAAACATTGCATTAATCTGCCCTGAGATCAAGCAATCAACCTGAGGCTGGCCTACCAGATCTCTAGCCTTGTATTAAAAAGAGCCTAAAAACAAACAAAGAAAACCCCACCACACTGACACATGTAGAAACTTGACAAATGGCAGTTCTCCTAAGGGGTTATAGCTAAAACTACCCCAAAGTTCAGTTCCTAACCTTTCTTAATACTTCCACAAGTCATAGTAGATTTCAAGACAATCTGTCCAAGCAAGCCGATTTCAGAGCACCTAGAACACTGCCCTTCAAAACAGGAAGGCCAGAGGCAAAGGGATCCACTACACATCTATTTGCAGAATAGGAGCCTTGGAAAGGTCTATTCATCTCAATACGATATCCCTAGTTGAATGAAATACAACCTGAAACAATAGCTCTGGGGATATGTCTACACTACCCCTAGTTCGAACTAGGGGGGGTAATGTAGTCATACGGAGTTGCAAATGAAGCCCGGGATTTGAATTTCCCGGGCTTCATTTGCATAAAGCCGGATGGCGCCATTTTTAAATGCCGGCTAGGTCGGACCCCGTGCCGCGTGTAGCCGTGCAGCACGGGGTCCGACCTAGTCGGCATTTAAAAATGGCACCGTCCAGCTTTATGCAAATGAAGCCCGGGAAATTCAAATCCCGGGCTTCATTTGCAACTCCGTATGACTACATTACCCCCCCTAGTTCGAACTAGGGGGTAGTGTAGACATACCCAACGGCATGCAAACTGCTCCATTCTTTTGCATAGATGTCCCCATCCCTCTCCCATGCTTTTTAGAACCTGTGTTATTCATGCAGTATGTCTGTTCTCATCTCCCTAGCCTGGCTTATGGGGGTGGAGGGGAGGGTTGAAAAGAGGTCTTGGATACTCCTAAAAGGGCAAGTACCATAGAACCTGACTCATGTGAGGAGGGAGGGGAAACAGAGGCCCAACCCCTGAAGATGGGCAGAGGCCTCCTAAATCCTGACAAACACGTACGGACAGCATGATCAGCTCAGACACTCCCTGTTCAGATGAGCAGGCAGGGAAGAGGGCTCAGACCTCCTTAGGGAACAAGAATGCCCCAGATCTATGTACATGTACAGGAGAGGTACACATGGGAGGTGAGAATGTGGAGCTGACAGATCTCCTGTTCCTAATGTCCTCTAGCTCCCCCTGCAACTCATTTCCACATCTCCCTACTCAGTGTCCCACCCTTCCACTCCGCCTAACCCTCATACCTCCCTTATTTGCCCCTCCATCTCTGTTCCCTCCACTTCAACACAGCCTCACAACCTCCCTTGCTTCAACACCAGACTCCTCTCCTCCTGTTCCTCCACTCATCTACCCTTTACTACCCCTCCCCTTCCAGGAAGCATTCATATGTGAGATCCCTACCAATACTTTCCTCTCCCCCACCAATAAAATTGCACCCATGACTCATAAATTGTAACAGTCTCCAGCCATTCAGTCAATCCAAAACTCCTTTTGTTTTAGGTTTGTGATTCATTCTTCATTACTTAGGTTAATTGAAGGGTGAATTCACAGCCATCAATCTCAACCTGACAATTTAACATTACAAGACCACAGAAAGAAACTGTTTTTGTGGGGCAGGCTGTAACTCAGGAGCCTGTTGATCACACGTTGCCAAATTGAGCTCACTAATGCTTTCCCATGCTTGTGTGAGGTATTCCAAATTATGAAGCCGTATGTGGATTTCAGAGTACTTACAAGAGACAAATTTTACAGCATGTAAAATTACAATATTTTCTATATCGGTGCAAGTGAACTGTAAAGAAAAATGTACATTTTTTAAAGATCTTAAAGTTCTTAGTTTGCATCTGCCAAAGTTTTAGTTGTTACCATGCATTACCTTGGGTAAAACTCAACAGTTTAAGATTTTTTTGACCTGCAGCACATAAGTAGTTTGGTCTCTAGCTATGCACAGAAATAACTGGCCTAGATTTTTTTTTAAAGAAAATAACTATTCTTTTTAGGGGTTATATATCTCCTACTTCAAGCTCAAACAATCCCAGTTTTGAATAACTAACTCTACCCTGTACCCTCCTGTGGCATACCAAATTTAAAAGGAATCCAAAATACCATGTCAGGGTTAGAACACTTAGAATGTCCACCTTTAAATTGACCTTCTTATGCTGTTGCACAACTGTAAATCATCATCTTAGAGGACTTTCTAATAGCATTTATTGTCCTCTTTTTAGTATCCATCTTCTCGGGAGCCCACCACTATCACATTAAAAGCACTTTAAAGAGCTTTAAAATAAAACTAATATTCAGGGTGAATGGACAGAGGTATACTGCAATTCTAATTTTATCCTATTTGTTGTTTTGATCCTGTTGTTGTTATATAGAGCTCTCTTCTGGTTAGTTTTAGACAGCTTCCCTTGTTTGTTTGATAGTTTGTTTTAAATTCTGGGTTGAGACAATTCCCTGGGTGTCCACTAGGGACTCATTGCAGGGTTCTCTTTCCTTTTTCAGGATATTGCTAACGAAGTTCATGACTGGGAAACACAAAATGGATGTTGTTTTGAAAGAAGTCATGTGGGTGGCCTAGCCTGTGCAATGGTGTAACATAACTGTGGGGATGTTAGGTTAGCGGAACCAGAACATGGAAAACAGTGATCAGGTAGAAATTACCTTATTTGTCAAAGGGGTAGAGATTTGAAATGAGAAGTGTGCCCTTTAGAAAATGAGAACCTAACCCTTTTTGCACTACACTACAATAGTTCAAGCTTATTGGACTGTGCATTATTCTCTCTTTTTCACTTGAACAAATCAATTTACTGCTTGACAAATAAGTACATAATGTAGAATGCCAACTTACAGATTGGTATCATTAAAGAGAGAGCATGGTTATATTGACAAGGGACTATATTTCACCTACATTTCAGATCTTGTGATACAAACTTTGTTTATATAGAATACATGACCCATTACATCTGCTATACTGCAAAAAATCTAAGCTATGATCAAATAGGACCAAAATGGAAGTAGTAAGTATTTAAAATCTTGTACATGTACCACAAATAACACTGGATGATTTCTCCAGAGGCATTTATGAGTTTGGAATTATTTTGTTATATATGTAACAAGAGTAATGCAAACTCTTCTGCACATTTTTTTTTAAAAAAGGATTTACTAAGTGCAAAACCTCACATTCTCAGTCTTTAGTGTAGTTTTAAGTAATTAGCCAATTTTCATTATAGTTCAAAATATTCACATAGAAATTAAATCTAATCGATTAAGTTTATTATGATTACATTCCAGAAATCTAACAGTAGTTTGATAGGAAGATAGGAAAGATCTGTCTTTAATATGGAGGTTCTATAATTATTTTCATTATTGTAATCAAAATCTGAGGGAGGGGGGTTAAGTTAAGCTCTGTCTTTAGTGTTGTCTCTTCTGCTGTATTGGTATAGGGCATTCTAATAAAAAACCCCACACACTTTCCACTTTTAAATTATTCATGCTCTTTTTCATTAAAAAACCAAAAAGTCAATTTAAAAACTTAGTAAAATTTTTATGAAATTCAGAGACCCACAATAACTCTGACTTTGTATTCCAAGATAATGACCTCGCTCTTTATATTTCGTTTCCTTAATAAAAGCAAATTTAAAAATTTACATCATTCAAGAGAGATGATGCACCATAAACAAAGAATAAGTATGCATAGCAGTCACCCAGGTTAGACATCTGTCACTCAAATCACCGTCATGCCTCAAGCTACCCTGATACAATCAGAAAAGAAAATGGAGTTAGTTAGATGGGTTTACAGGATGATGTCTGCATGACTGACAGATGTTGTGTTCTACAACATTATGTTCATTCAGTTTTTATTATAGAACAATCGCTTTTAATAGCTTTTATGTTTATGTTCAATATGTTGTAAATTCACCTCCATATACACAAAAATGAACAGAGAAATCTTATGAATTGGTTTTCATATTTTTTTCCAATAAATGCAATTTTCTCAATAGAAAGTAATTTGGGCAGCTGGTGAACTGTAGAGTTCACCAGTCTAGGAGTTCTCAAAGACACACAAACCATGTCTTCATGGTTCAAGGAAGAACTGACATTACGCCCGAAAGGATTATCAATCATCAACTTCACAATATCATCTGTTGTAAATTGGGAGTCTGATTAATAACAGCGATTCAAGCATGCTCCTGAAAACTGTGATCTTTATTGACTAAGTGGACTGGTGACTTTCTCTTTTCATGTTGTTTGCACTCAATTTGTGCTGCTTTCAGTTACTGATATAGTACATTACTATTTTTGGTATGATTGTTTTCCACATTATATAAAGTCAATAGAAAAATGCCAGGTGAAGCAGGTAAAGTTTTCATCCATTTTGTATAAGTCTTGTTGCCCTACTTTTGATTTTCTTTTTCATTCATCAGCAACCTAACTGAACCTTGATACTTCTTTCATATCATTTTTGAGATATCAAGAAAACAATTTTTAACCTTTCTTTTTATAAATATCCCTTACAGTTCTTATCCACTGAAAAGCCTGTGGTTTTTTTTTTTTAAAGAGCACTGAATAACTATACTTGTTGCCTTTATTCAGATAGATGGATTCAATAGTTCTTTCTTTATGTTCCTTTCTAATCTGGCTCTAGTTGTATCTAGTTTTCCATAATAGGTTTCAAATTAAAACAATAGGTGAATACATGTGGCCCAACTGATTAAGGAAATTGTATTCTGGGTTCTGATTCCAACCCATTTACTGAATTAACTTTGCTACCTTTAGCAAAGAAAGCCTTTCCAGCTGGGGTTTGTAAAGGACCCCATGAAATCCTCAGGTGAAAATTGCTCTATAAACGTGCAGCACTTTATTATAGCATTTTTTGGGAACAAAAAAACAAAACAAAACAGAAAACATTATAAACGTCAGATGTTTTACCTCACATACCTTTGGGGTTACATTGTCATTGCTGGATAACACAAACTGGATGATTTGGAGACAGGAGACACTAGAATCTCTCCTAAGAGAGGTAAAATATACTACTAGGGTTCTTAGAGATTCTGAAGAGCATGACATGAAAAATAAAGCTATATTTTCACCTGGTTAAGACAAGACAGTTCAAAATCTTGATTAGTTTTAAAGTGCTGATTTTGGAGATAAGTTATTGGTTTCTATGCTTTATCTTGACCCACTGTCATTTATCGTTTGCTTATACCCATTTAACAAATTTGTTAGTGGATTTAGCTGCATATATTTGTGTTCCATACTCAAGATGATCAGCCTGAGAATAAAGCATTTCTTAAAATTTGTTCTGAAGTCTTATACATTCCTTTAGTCAACAGCTAGAATAAATTCTCATAAATTAGAAGAATTAGATTGGACTGACAATCTTTTTTTTTTAACCCCCTTTCATTTTCCTCAATCTAGCCTTTGTGAGCATCTACTGAATAGTTCTTATGGCAGAAACTAGTCTAACTGGCATTTGGCCTCCTGGTTCACAGCAATTTCTCCTTTTCAAAGCTATGAAAACACATGCCATTCCCCTCCCTATGGTACAATAGATGACTATGGATGATAATGGACTTGGCGGATTCTCACAGAGCTGCCTTGATATTCTTGTGTATCAGGTACCTGTAGTTACTGAAGTTGAAATTTCTTAGGGTATGTCTGCACTACAGCGTTAATTCGAACTAACTTAGTTCGAACTAAGCTAATTTGAACTAGCGCATCTAGAACTAAAAACTAGTTCAAATTAGCGTTTTGCTAATTTGAACTAGCGCGTCCACGCTGATTGGACGCAGGGGCGCATTTAAGGGCGGCTGAAACTGGTTCTGGCAGGGCATCAGGTCAGTAGTTGCTTTGTGTGGCTGCTGTCTGAGGCTTAAAGGGACCCCCCTGGACAGTCGGTTCTCAGTTTTTCCGCTTGCTTGCCTACATCGCCGAGGGACAGCAAAGCGTTTTCCTCTGTGCCCGTCTGTGTCGGTGCTTCCCTTCAGGGACGCCGCCGCAGGTGGCAACATGGAGCCAGAGCTCGCCCTGCACTTTCTGGTGCAGTTTATGGACTTGCTGCTGCAAGCCTGCCAGCAATGGCTGGAGGCTGCCTGGTTCCACCTGGTGCACGTCAGCCTCCTGCTTCTCCGCCTGGCCACCCTGGGGGCCATGGAGCAGCTGCGGTGGTGCCCGGGCGCAGGCGTGCCCCACCGCATCTGGCGTCTGGACACAAGCAGCGACTGGTGGGACCGCATTATCCTGGAGCGCTGGGGAGACCAATAGTGGACCCAGAACTTCAGAATGAAGAGGGACACCTTCCTGGAGCTCTGCGAGTGGCTCGCCCCTGATCTGCGCAGAAGGGACACTCGCATGAGGCCCGCCATCCCCCTCCAGAAGCATGTGGCCATCGCCCTCTGGAAGCTCTCCACGCCGGACGGCTACCGATCCGTCAGGAACCAGTTCGGCATGGGGAGATCCACAGTCGGAGCGGTACTCATGCAGGTACGGCACTCGCCGGCCACTGGGCCGGGGGCGAGGGGGGCTGCAAGGAGGGGATGGGCCGCCCCAGGGAAAACGGAGGGTCGGGGGGGGGAGGAGGCAAAAGTGCCCTGCACCAGAGGGGCTGGTTTCTCCCGGCCGTACTACACGCCGCCCGGGGGGGTTGCTCCCAGGAGTGGGGCGCGGGGCACTGCCAGGGCACGAGTGCTCCCAGCCACCCGGGCGCCCCACTGATTTGCGCTTTGCTGTGTCTCTCCGCAGGTGGTCAAGGCCATCAACCAGGTGCTGCTCCACAAGGTGGTCCACCTCGCTGACCCAGACGCCGTCATCTGGGGGTTCGGCACCCTCAGCTTCCCCAACTGTGGGGGGGCCATTGACGGGACGCACATCCCCATCTGTGCCCCGGAACACCAGGCCTCCCTGTACATGAACCACAAAGGGTACTTCTCCGTCCTCCTGCAGGCCGTGTGTGACCACCGGGGGCAGTTCACGGACATTAATGTGGGCTGATCCGGCAAGGCACACGACGCCAGGGTGTACTGGAACTCCTCCGTGTGCCAGAGGCTGCACGCTGGGACCTTCTTCCCTGACCGCCACATCAGGGTCGGGGACGTGGACATGCCCATGTGCCTGGTGGGGGATGCCGCCTACCCACTGCAGCCGTGGCTGATGAAGCCCCTCCCTAACCTCCCTTCCTAATGTCAAATAAAGACACCTGTTTTGGCAAAAAAACCCTCTCTTTATTTTACATAACTGGGGTGGGGGGAGGGAGGAGTGAGGGTGGGAGAGGAGAGGGGGAAACCTGGGAGGAGGGAGCTGGAAGGGGGTGGAAGGGGAGGAAGGGAAGGGAAAGCTCAGGCTTGGGGGTCCAGCTGGCTCTCCCGTCTCGCGACACTGCGGGTGCGGGGACCTCGGCGGGGAGCGGGTGTGGATGGTGGGGCAGGAGGGACGGAGGGTGTGGAGGAAGTGGGAGAGGGAGCAGGGGTGGGAGAGGGAGCAGGGGCAGCAGAGGGAGCAGGGGCAGCAGGGGTGGGAGGAGGAGCAAGAGCTGCAGCAGCCGCAGGAGCTGGAGCAGGAGGAGGCAGGAACCAGTCCACCAGGGTCTGGAGGTGGCCTCTGAGGCCACGGCCCTGCTCCTCTAGCACATCCACACTCTGCTGGCACAGCCAAAGGTCCTCCCAGACCCAGCTGCTCCATGAACAGGAGGTGCCGCCGCTGCAGTCCCAGGTGCTGCGGCTGTGGTGAAACAAGAGCAGCGGTCAGTTCTCCCTGGGGACAAGGTGGGTGAAACCCAGCCCCCCTCTGCAAGGCCAAGGCCCCTGCATGACACCCAGCTGCTGCTCCATGGTGGGCAAGGCCTAGGCGCACGGTCCCTGGGCTCCCTCTCCCTCCCACTCCCCCGTACACATAAGGGGAGCATGATGGTACTCACAGGTGGAGGCCTCCCCTGCCTCGGACAACACAGGAGATCTTGTCTGTGGGGTTCCTTGGGGGTCCTGGGTTCTGGGCAGGCTCCTGGGAGGCTCCTGGCTTGCGGTTTCCTCCGGCTCCTCCTCCTCGGTGTCCAGGACCGGTCCCTCTGCCCCGGGGTCGATGACCACCTGGGGGGCATGGACGACGTGAGCCCCCAGGATGCAGTCCAGGGCCTGAAAGTGGGGGCAGGCCTCCGGGTTGGCCCCTGGCAGGCAGGCCCGGGAGTAGGACTGCCGCAGGTCCTTTATTTTGCAGCGCACCTGCTCCCGGGTCTGCTGGTGGCGTCTGGCAGCCAGGCTGTCAGCCATGCGGCCATTGACAGCTGCGTTCCTGTGGTTAGTGCAGAGATCGTGGACATTGGAGGCTTCCCCCCAAACCTCGATGAGGTCCACGATCTCCGTACTAGACCAAGCGGGCGCCCACCTCTTGCGGCCCCGGGCAGGCTCCTGGGAGCTGCTAGGCTCGTCCCGGGAAGAGGGGGAGGGCTGGGTGGCATCGGGTGTCTGGCTCATCTTGTGGCAGGTGCAGGGTCTGCTGGCTGGGTGCTGGCAGCCTTGCAGCTGGCACAAACTGGCCTTTAAGGGCTCCGGGGCCGGGAGAGGGGCAGACAAGTTTCCCTGGTGTTGGCCAGAGTGGCCACCAGGGCAAGCTGGGAAGGATTAGCCTCCCACTAGTTCGAATTAAGTGGCTACACAGCCCTTAATTCGAACTAGCTAATTCGAACTAGGCATTAGTCCTCATAGAATGAGGTTTACCTAGTTCGAATTAAGCGGTCCGCTAGTTCGAATTAAGTTCGAACTAATGGAGCGCTAGTGTAGCGCCTATCAAAGTTAATTTGAACTAACATTTGTTAGTTCGAATTAACTTTGTAGTGTAGACATACCCTTAGGGCTTGTCTACACTTGAAATCCTACAATGCCATAGCATCAGTTCTGCAGCTGCACCATAGTGTTTCAGGTGTAGACACTGTCTATGATGATGACAGAAGAGAGTGTTCCATGGTGCAGGTAATCTACCTCTCTGGGAAGTGGTAGCTAAATCATCAGAAGAATTCTTCCATCAACCTAGAGCTGTCTGCACTGGGATTTAGGTTATATTAACTATGTCAATCAGGGGTATGAATTTGTCACACACTGGAGTGTTGTAACCGGATCAACCTAAAATTTTCGTTAACTTTTTAGGCTTTAGTTTTGCAAGAGCAATTTTAGTGGCTATTGGAACCCATTAGATATAGAAATGAAACCATATGCTCTGAAAAGCCTCCATCTGGTACAAAATGCAGATGCCCATCCACTAAGTAATACCAGTCAGCAAAATGCTGTTGTCTGCATAGTGTAGAAGATCAGACTAGGATCACAAAATGGTTCCTTCTGGTTTGGAAATTTAATTCATCTCCCAGGTGCCCACACTTTGCACTGGTTTCTTTGGCTATGTCTACACTGCACGCTTATTTCAAAATAGCACATCTACACTCAGGGAAGCCTCAAAATTAGTCCAAGGCAAGCTTCCCTAATGTAGATGTACTATCTCAGTTTAGAGCCTCAGAAGGCACTGGGGAGGAATAATTTAGAATGGGCCAGGTGAGGGGCTATTGCAAAATAGCAGCAGTGGAGCATCTACAAACGACTTATTTCAAAATAGGTATTATTCCTTGTAGAATGTGGTTTACAGATTTCAGAATAGGCTGTCCATTATTTTGAAATAATTTCAAAATAATGGAATGGCTGTGTAGATGCTCACATTGTTATTTTGAAATAATTCTAGTTATCTCAAAATAATGGTGCAGTATAGATGCACCCTTTTTGATTATAGAGTATCTAATTCAATGTCCCTTTCTTGACTTTTTTAAGCCTTTCATTTCTTTAAAAGTGTCCCAGTGTAACTAACAACAGTGTCTCAGCTCCATGGGTTGTAATGATAGTATAGTGTTGCTGGCTATAGTGCTGGGCATTGCCGTCTACCATTGTGTTTACTACAGGTAACCCCCACATTTACAACCTAATTGGTTCCTGAAGAACCATTGTAAGTCAAGCCATCATAAGTTGAACCCTTATTTCCTATAGGCCCAATGTTATAAATGGCGGTTCCATTCCTGGAAACTCATTTCATACCCTAAAAATACCAAAATTGACTACAGAAATGGAGGAAAACTAAACTAAATAGTTCAAATAATGCACAAAAATAACTAAAAAGTGAAGACTGATGTGGCAGAGATGTGCACAGGTCAAGCAGCAGCTGCAGACTGGTGAGTCTGATTGACCTTGTGCATTTCCTGTTTTAGGATGACATGTGGAGTCTGCATCATATGCCGTCATAAATATGAGCTGTGGATGTAAATTGGGTTTTTTTTTAGGAGATATCTTGCATGAAAAAAATGGTTGTAAATGTGGGGAGTTGTAAGTCAGGTGGTTGTAAGTCGCGGGTCACCTGTACCATGTTTTGTAGACATGCTCTTTACCAGATTAGACAATATGATGGTAACAGCACCTGCAGAAGCCTTGTCTGGGGATGCAAGAGCTGCCCGCTACGTGGCCTCAGCCCTGGCAGAAGCTGGCTCCTAACACAGCTTCAGCCCCGGCAGCAGCCAGAGCAGCCACCTCACAATGCAGCACTGTCCCTGCCCCCATCCCTGCTTACCATGCAGCCCCAGCCTTGGGAACAGAAACGCCATGCACCTTCCATATTCAGCAGGAAGGTGAGTGCTGCTGCATGGCTCTACAAAGGAGGTGGGCAGGCTCTGAATTTTTTGTGCACGGCCACGCAGGCATGCACCTTAGAGGGAACACTCCTCATAAGGAGAGGGTACCTTAACCATTCCACCACTCAAGGAGCCCCCCAACCTCCCTACATTTTGGGCCACAGGTCGTGGGTTCAATCCCCTCCCTCAACCAACCTGGACCTGGAACCCTTGGATGTAGGATGGATAAGGGGGGCACAGAACATAAGGAGGTTGGGGGGCTCCTCCAGTGGATAAGGTACCCACCTCTGGAGCCACAGGTCAAGGGTTCAAGCCCTGTCACAGCACCCTTGCAACGCAAGACCAATAAGAGGGCATAGGGAGAACATAGGGAGGTTGGGGAGCTCCTCCCGTGATGCAGTGGATAAGGTACCCATCTTCAGAGCCACAGGTTGAAGAGTCGAGCACTGCCCTGGCACCCCTGGGATGAAGGACAGATAAGGGTGTCCAAGAACATAGGGACTTTGGGGGGACGGAGCTCCTCCAGCAGCGCAGTGGATAAGGTACCCACCTGCAAAGACACAAGTTGAAGCTTCAAGCTGCACTCTTGGGACATAGGATGGATAAAAGTATGCCAGAATAGAGGGCAATTGGGGACCTTCTTCCAGTGGCTTGGTGGCTAAGGTACCCACCTCAGGAACCACAGGTCATGTATTCAAGCCCTACCCTGGCACCCATGGGCCACCCCAGGGATGAACCTGGCTCATGCATCAGGAAAGCAGGATAAAAAGGATTCTTGGTGGCCCAGGGAATAGGACATTTGCCTGAAGACAGTAGGGCTGTAGACTCAAGGTCCACTCTGGGAACAGCCTACATACTTCCAAGATGGTGCTACCTACTTCCATGAGGTCAGGACTACTGCTCTGCTTCTGTGAACCAGGCACAGAGCAAATCAGGCCAGTGTAACTGAGTGCAAAAATTGCTTCCTTATGTTCAAGCTTTATTGTATGCTGAATTGTAGTGATGCACTATGAAGCAGTTAACACAAAGATCTATGCCAGGATACATTCTAACAGCTCCAGAGCAGGTGTTACAATGTTTTAACCACCTGCCATTTAAAAAAAAACCACATTAAATAGAAGACAAACATCTAAACCTACAAAACATTTGTATCCCTGCCCTCCTCTAAATTAATTACACCCTTACTGATTAAATTAATACTTCGGAAATACTCTTCTGGACTAAAATGCCCATCAGTTTTCAGAGTATGCTGCTGATCTTACAGCTCAGTAATAAATCCCTCTAAAAGGAAGAGCTGTAATGGAAATGCTGACAGCCTCTTAACTAAAGTAGGAAAAATAACACCATGATCCCCTTTGAAAAAAGGACCATAGCAAATATTTGGCAAGGCAAAAGGGATTTCATAATAAGATCCCATTATACTCTGGACATTCCTACTATATATTTGAGAGTTGGTTTATCTGTGAATGAGAGAGTGAGGCTGTCTGGCCGTCCATTCATTCAATAACTTCCCCTAAATGATAAGACCGAGGACCACCAAATTCGATTTGCAGCTTTCTCTTGTTTTAAATTATGACAAGGTAAGGAGTTGGGTGTGTGTGGAGGAGGGGCTGATGCTTGTTCCCCCATGCGTATGGGGATGCATAAAACCTTACAGGTAAGATTCATAATCAACTGGCAGGCAAAAGGGTCTGGCTGGTGGTGTGTCCCTCCTTCAGGACTGCCCCAGTCTCAAGCCTCCCAACTCCCCCTCCCTCCCCGGGTGACCTTTAGGGAGTGTGAAGGAGGGAGCTGGCTATTCCTCTTTATCAGGGAGCAAAGGGAAAGTGTACAAAGTTTGATCCATTCCTCAATCTGGCTGGGGTGTGCAGGTAGCAGATGAACCTGGATCTGCCCTAGCCAGGGGACATGGGCCCCTCTTCCAGCTGTGTCTGGAAGTAGCCATGGAGAGGCACTTCTCACCTGGCCCTAAGCTACTGCAGTCAAAGAGGGCTTGGGCAGTCCTCTCTCCGTGGGCTAGGCTGCATACAAAACCCCTTATTCCCAGCCCCATGAGCAATGATTTAAATGAAGAAAAACAAAAAAATAATTGAGTTAAGGACCTCAGCAAGGCCAGGTAAATCATCTAGTAATAAATAACTTAGGGTATGTCTACACAGCAAAATTATTTTGAAATAACTTTACCAGCATCTACACAACCTAACTGCTATTTCGAAATTAAATTGAAATAGCGGAGGGCTTATTTTGGAATTGCTATTTCGAAATAAGTGCTGTGTAGATGCTTATTTCAAAGTAGGGGGCCTCCAGCCCTTCCCAGGGTGCTTTGCTGGCCACTTTGGCCCCAACCAGGAAAACTCCTCCACTCCCTCTCTGAAGCTTTAAAGAGGCAGACTCTGGCTACATTGCCTGTGCCAACTCCAACCCTGCCAGCCCAGAGCTGGCAGTCACTACCCCTGGCCCAGTAGCCCCTGCATGAGTCAGGCAGCCTGTGCCAGCCAGCCCTCCACCGCTCCCCAGGACCAGGCTCCCAAGAGCCTGCTAGGGCTGGAAAAGGCAGGCAGCCAGCGCAGAGATCATGGACCTAATTCAGGTTTGGGGGGATGCCTCCAATGTCCATGATCTCTGCACTAAATGGAGGAACGCAACCATCTACAGGCGGATGGCTGCCAGCCTGATCACCAAAGGCCACATGTGAACCCAGGAGCATGAAAATAAAGGAGCTGCAGCATGCCTATGCAAGGGCCACAGGGAGCAGCTCCCAACCACGGGCAGACCCAGACCCCTGCCCCTATTTTGATGCCCTGGACCACATCCTGGAGGGCAGGACAGTCTGTGCCCCCCAGGTGGCCATCGACCCTGGGGCAGAAGGCACTGATCAGGAAATGGAGGAGGAGGAGGAGGAAGAGGGCCAGGAGCTGCAGGAGCCTGGAGGGAGCATGCCATGCAGCCAGGGCCTCCGAGCCGTCCCAGCGGGCCTGTTGCCAGTGTCGTCCGAGGCCAGGGAGGCAACAACATGTGAGTGCCATCACTGTCCCCTTATGCGGGTGCGGATGCGGGTGCGGGTGGGAGTGGAGGGAGACCAGGGACCATGCGCATGGCCCTTGCTGACCATAGCACATAGCAACCTTTGTATGTGCTGTGCCACCCCTGGGCACGTGGCCCCAGCTGGCTGCCACACTGGCGCCTTGGCCTGTTACTCAAACGCTTGTAAGTATGAAGGCACATGACATGTTCCTCACCCTGGGGTGGGACACTGCACAATGCCCTCTCTCCAGATGCCCCCTCTACACAGAGGCAGGGCACATCTCTCTCCTCCTCCCCCCCGCACTATATACCACACAGGGGCATGGGCGCAATCCCAGGCCAGCTCCCACTCTCAGGGATAGCAGGACATGCTAAACATGTCCTGTGTGCAAGCACATCGGCTCTGATGGTGTGGAGACCTGCCGTGGGGGTCTGGGCTTCACTCACTGTGTCCCCAGGGATAACTGACCACTTCTCTTATTTCTCCGCAGCCACAGCAGCTGGGAATACAGGGCGCACCACCCCACCCAGGACATCCTTCTGCACCCAGGCCAGCAGGTTGACCCATAACCAGGAGGTGTACCAGTGGCAGCATCTGGGGATACTGTTAGGCCAGCATTGCACCCTGGACTACTAGGTGCATGAAGACCTGAAGCTCCGGCAGGAGAGCTGCGGGGAGCTGCTTGCTCAGGGCCATGGCATGTGAGACCACCTGCAGACCCTGGTGCACAGATTGGTGCCTCCTGCCACTCCAGCCCCTGCTGCCTCCCCAGCTACTGCTCCTCCTCCCACTCCTGCTCCCGCTCCCACTTCTTCCTCCCTCCCCTCCTTCCCTCCATAACCTTCCCTCCTGCCTGGGGACACGGAGGACCCCTGCACCCGCAGTGCTGGGAGACAGGTGGGTCAGCAAGACCACCGACTCTGAGCTTCTTCTCCACCTTCCTCCCCCTCCCAGCTCCCTTGTCTCAGGTTTATCCCTCCCCTCTCCCACCTTCATCCCCCCCCAGTTTTGTTCAATAAAGAGAGTTTGTTTTCCTCAATACATGTGTCTTTATTGTACATCAGGAAAGGGGGTTGGGGGAGAGGGGTAAGTGGAAGGACTCGAGGGAGAAATGAGGCACAAGCCTCCAGTGGGGCACACCAGGGAGACTTTTTCTGCCTGCAGAACATGCTGCTAGGCTCAAAGCAACATGTCCAGGAGAAGCACCAGAGTGCCCAGGGGTGGCTCTGGCTTCATGCTGCAGAGTGCTGTGGTGTCCTGAGCGAGGGCAACTGGAGCAAGCAGAGAAAAAAAAATGCTTTGCTGTCCCTCAGTGAGGTAGGCAAGCAAGCAGGGAAACCTGAGAACTGGGTGTCCAGGGGGGTTCCTTTAAGCACAAGCCTCGGATAGCCTCAGGCAGCAGCCACACAAGGTAACTCCTGACCTGATGCCCTTCTGGAACCAGTACTGGCCAGCCTTAAATGCGATTCAGCACCCGATCAGTGTGGACAAGCTATTTTGAAATAGCAAAATGCTATTTCAAAATGCATTTTGTGTGTAGATGCATTATTTCGAAATAAGATATTTCGAGATAACTATTTCAAAATTACATATTTCAAAACAACACTGTAGTGTAGACAAACCCTTAGGGAGCTACACAGTACTTATTTTGAAATAGAGCACTCTTCCTTCAACTTTCACTACTCCTCATACAATGAGGGTTACAGAAGCCACAGTAAGAAGTCCTCCAGCTTGAAAGTATTTCGACATTATTTCAAAATTAGTGCCTGCTGTGTAGACGTGGACTAAGTTATTTCAAAATAATGTTGCTGTTTAGATAATGTGTACCCATAGGATGCATCTACACAGCAGCCTAAACTCAAAATAAGATATGCAATTTGCACCAAGCAAATTGCATATCTTATTTTGATTCTATTTTGAAATAGCTTATTTTGAAATTTGGGACATTTACACAGTGCCAAATTTCAAAAAACACACTATTTCAAGACATTCCTTATCCCTCGTGGAACAAGGATTATAGGGATGCAGATATAGTTCACCCATTATTTTGAAAAATATTTTGAAATAAAGGGTGGCTTGTTAAGATGTGGGTATCAATTTTGGGATACCACCGATATCCTGAAATAGCCATGCAGTGTAGACATTACCTTAGTGGCCTGTTTTTCCAAAAAGTGCTCATCACTCTCAGTTTCTGGTCAGTTTTCAAAACACCTTAAGCTTCGATTTAGTCACCTTGCTCCATGGGAGCTGTTGGGTGCAGAGGACTTGCAGACTTTTACTGAGATGTCTACATGTACATTTTGCTCTTTTTCAGGTGCCTAAGTAGGAGATAGTTTTCTTTAAGGGATGTATTCTGCAGCCAACTAAAATGTTTGGCAGGAAGAAAGCATCCAACAGAAGTAGGTGCAGGAAGCAGAGAAACCTTGCAAGGAAAACTGTCTTGCAGTGACACACCTGAGAAGGTGCCCATAAAAGCCATTTCTACTTTAAAAGTAAATAAGAATGATCAATTGAAAAGTTGTTGCCTAGGAAGATGGGTTACTGTGTAGTTGGATATCTTTTCACTGGATTTAGATAGAGAGATGATGTGGCCAAGGATTATTTTGGATGCTCCCCGAGGAGCAAGGATAGACCTATGGAATTGAAGTACAATATTTGGAACAAGGAACTAAACACTGTAATGATCTTTGTAGCATCCGGGAAAGCTCTGGGGATATTAGGCATGATCCAGTCCCACTGAAGGCAATGGGAGCATTTCTGCTGACTTCAATGTGCTTTCCACATTGGACTTTGGTGGTTGTGAAAGATAGCCCCAGGCATAGAATCAGAGGAGGAAAAGCACCACAGGCAATAAATCAGCCTCCAGCCAGGCCATCTGCCACAGGAGAGAGAAAAAGAGACAGCCAAGGTGACAACAGGCAGGATATCAGAGAGCTATAGACAGACAAGCAGGTGGGCAGAGTTATTGCTGGTGGCTGGCTAGCCAAGGACATTAACCAAACTCTCAAACATCCAAACAGTGGAATAGTGAGAGTATCAGGAAGTGAACTGCTGTGCAGTAGAGCCGCAAGTGACAGCACAATGGGCATTGGAAGTCTGAAAATGGTTTTGCCGCATATTGGGAGGGTGAGAAAATGGAGCAAAGAGAAGTAACCTGTTCTTTCTCCCCACTGAAGTCCGAGGGAGTATGATGAGGCCTGTTGTGTGCATGTAACTGGTAGTGCAAGTTAACAGAATTCAGCTCTCACATGTTTCCTTAAATGCCCAAGAGTTTAATTTAAAATCTGAGTGCTTTTATGTCCTAGGTCAGGTGCTTTGTTCAGCTAACGTATTGATTTGTGTGGACATCAAAGGCACATTGTGTCACTTGTACCAGCTGTCATCTAGAGAAGGAACTGCACACACATGCCTGTCTCCTTTACAGGCTGTTGAAGACCCCAGGGGTCACATTTGGGCCAATCAATCCCAATGGGTCAAGTACCGTCGATCTTACCAATCCAATTCCCGTCTTTAATTAAACATGGCAGTTCCAGCCCTTTTACCACTGCAAGATTCATCTTCTTTGATAGCAGGATCAATAACAAAGGAAGAACTTTCACCTAGTCACCATTTTAACCAGTTATATTCCCCTCCCTCTGAGGCTTCCATAGGTATTTAATGCGGTGTGGAAACAGGTAATGAGCTCTCAACGTGGACCTTTCACCCAGCCCTTGGCACCTACACACATCACTAGCAGGAGGCTCCAAAATTACAATTTTAATTTAAAAAACTGACATTGAATAGAACTTGATGTTCATACATGGGAGGGAACTTTATTCACCGAGGGTGAAGTTCACTGCTGTGCAGAGGCCAGAAAGCACAAGGCCTAAGAATCATTCAAGTGCCAATTTAATGCCCTAATGGGGAAATGAACTCCCACACAGAGACCCAACACATCCCTTAGGTGGGATGTAAGTGGTGTATAGCCTAAAGGCTTAACTTGGGACTTAAGAAAAGCATAGTTTGTGCAAGGGTAAATTTCACCCCCCTGAGAACTTTCAGAGCTATGCAATGAAGCCATATGGGCAGCTTTCAGTTCCATTCCCGTTAGTGGTATATCGGAAGCCAGCATCTCTATTAGCTATGAATGCGTATTTCTAGATCCCATGCATGTGTGCTTTATTTGGAATGTGCAGTAAACATTTCAGCTTGGCAACTGTGATTTACATCGCCCTTCGCCCCTGTGGTTCTTTTTCTCTGACTGGATAGCAGTATCCTCCTGCCGGATGCCTGCTGCTCTGTCCACCTGTTTAGAAATTTACTTCCAAAATTTATCACAACTGCACTATTTTGCTCCTAGAGAGAAGCAAGTTAAAATGTTTACAAATTCTTGGTGGGCTCTTAGATCCCTTCTGCTCAGAGATTCCGAAGTGTCAATGAAATTTTATGATTTGTGTTTCTGATCTTACGATAAAGTCCCCCAGCCCAAAAGAAATATGTTAATCTGATTCCTGAAATGTGCACACACACATTTCATCACAGTTAACATTATAGCTCTAGTATTTTCTAATAAGAATCAGGGGAACATGTACTGTATCATTGTTTAAAGTACATTGCAAGTTCTGTTAGCATTCTGAACACACATAGCATGAGTTCCCCTTTTCCCCACATGAAAAATTTCTGTAAAATTTAATAGAGAATAATAACCTCTCTATAAAATATTTAAACCATCCCTTAGACTATAACAGAGAATAATACCCCTATTATAAAATTCTATTGGATGGTTTAAGCAAGCTGTAGAAATGAACTCATTCTTTATTAAACCCTGTACAGAACCCTACTGGTTTCATCCCTGTTAAGGAGTATACCATATCAGACTATAACATTCCAACTGTACATATATCTCCTCACATAGCACAGAAGTAAATATGTTCCTGCTTTCTCCCTGTCCCCAAACTAAATGATTATAGACTATTTTGAAAACATATGGATTTCCTGAGTAAATGATCTCCTCAACTTGTAAACATTATCAATTTCTGTTGTTGCATTTCAGTGAGCTTGTATGCATGCACTTATATGAATATATGTAGATGAGGTGGGGAAAGCTGGTTAGTTTTGCATGTAATTTAATAGATTCTTACTGGAAAAAATTAGGATTTCTGGAGATAATCTGTAGAACAGATGTATACTTTCCCCAAATGAAAAACATGCATCTGTTTTCTAGAAATATAAACAACAACACACAAGCAATTGCACAAACAAGCTGAGGTTTGTTTTTCTACAGATGGCTCTTATTTTTATACAATTGAAAAATCTTCAGGGGAAGTATATAAATTAGGAAAAAAACTGCATTAATTTCATTGAGATTTTGTAGATCTCCTGGATAAAATATTCACACATACATGTACAAGTTGTTCCTTAAAAAAAAAAATATAAAAAATAAAAAATAAAAAATAAAAAAAAACCCGAACAACATAACTCTCCGTAAACAATAGTTTACCTAGTTACAAATCCGTGGTCTCTTTATCAGTGTATTTTTCTGTTTCTGTTACCAGTAGATCATTTTGTTTTGTTCCAATAATCTGAATTTAGGGAATCCAGTCAGGAATGTTCCAGAACAAACCCTATTGATTAGATCTTCCTTCTTCAGACACAAAGCTGACAGGAGGGATATGCTGCTTTTAAATGTAATCAATAAAATATATAATTTATATATTTTCTATATAAAGATATTTTAGGCAGCCACAAAAGAATCAATAGAATAGGGTTACCAAGAATGTCAATAATGCCCATCTAGACTACAAAATATCTTAATGTAATTAAGCATTGGAATTAATTCTTTAATCCTTGCATTTTCCCTTGTCCATTGGAGAGATGGCTCTCTAATTAAAATTTCCTTTTGGTTACACTAATGAAAACAATATAATCTAGAACTCTAGTCACAGTTAGTATGTGTGGATAGCAGTGATAAGGTTGGGTAATTGCAGTATTAATAGCTGGTGTTTTATTGTGCCTGAAAGCAAAGAAACAGTATAGAAATTCACATAGCAACTTGAAACCAAAGGCACACTTTAAAATATTTCTTTCTCAATCACTTTTTCCTCTCTTAGCTAGCAGAGGAACAATTGTTTTCAGTTTATATTCTCCATAAAGTTGTTCCCAGTTCATAGTACACTCATGGGTTTCCCATAAACAAGAAGTGCAACTCCAGCAGCTCTAGTAGCTCTGTGATAAAGAGGAGCCATTTTTAACAAACCCTGCTAAGTCTCTTCATTTGCAGCACAGGCTACAGGATAACTGTCTAAGGCAGTAGCCAGTTTAGCTACTTTTATATCTTTGTACCTTTGCAGAGACATGAAACACTATTGCAATGTTTTCATATTGCTTAATAATTGCAAATACAGGCAGTCACTGGGTTATGTACAAGATAGGGACTGTAGGTTTGTTCTTAAGTTGAATTTGTAAGTAAGTCGGAACTGGTACATATTGTAGGGGAAACTCTAGCCAAACATTTCTCCAGAGCTCAGTTTTATTCTCCTACACCTCACTTCCCTCAGTCTTTTATTCTCAAGCTGAGGTGTGTGCTGAGAAAAGCCGCTCCGCATCTCCCTGGTCTCCTGGGGGGGGGGGGGGGGGTGCTAGCTTTGTGTCTCCCTGGTCTGCTGGGCGGAAGCAGCTAGTGCGGGGTTGCCTCACCCCGTTTGTAAGTAGGGATCCGATGTAAGTCGGATCCATGTAACCCGTGGTCTGCCTGTAGTAAAAAAATCTCAGCTAATGCCAATTGACTTCAGTGGTGCCACCTGGAGGGTAGCTGAGGGTCTGGTCCATAGATGTGTAAAAAAAAGGGGGAGGGGTGTAACAAAATCTCTTTGCTAAGGATTACGCAGCAAAGTGGTACAGAGATATTTGCTAACATATAACTAACCCTTGAAGAGTAGCACCACCCCTGGAAACCGCGCCATCACAGTTGGGGCAATTGGGAAAACATACTTTCTAATGTGAATATAACTCTCCCTTAATATTTTGGCAAGACCACACCTTTGAGCAGATCAAATCACAGGTGCCAGGACTGGATCAACCAAAATTTTGGGCTAAACTGTAATGGATCTCAATTAACAGATAATGGACATGAAAGGATCATACCCCTTATCTGCTATGTAAGAACACAAGCAAAACTTTAATGTAATTTGCATGTGTTTTGTGTGGCTGGTATATAATCTTTAACTAAAGTTTTCTTCCGCCAGACTTGCTAATTAGGTGTAAGCCATTTAAGTTAATATGGGACTCCATTCTGACTCCCATGAAAATCAATGGGAATTTTGACAACATTCTTTGGCGCATAGTTCCAACAGGGTCTGGAACCATCTCACACATTATTCTCTGCCCCTTTCAAAAGGCTCTGGGCCTTAAACAAATGAGATTCATATTGAATAACCGATCACAGAGATATGTTAAAAGACAAAAGGCCAGATTGTCAGCAGGTGTAAACTGACCTAGTTCCACTCAGTTCACTGGAGCGACACTGTTTTACGCCTCCTGAGGATTTGGCCTAATCATGTCTCTGAGAAGCATATTTGCATTACAATCACATGTGCTTGTCAAAACATAATTGATTTGTACATTCCTCACATGAATACAAATCTCTTAGGAGTACTGTGCATAACAAATGGTTGTAATTCTGTAAAACTAGGTAGATATTTTGAGATTTTTAAGCTCTCATCTTCCTCAGGTTCTGTTCATCTCTTCTTCCACAATCATCTCCAATTCCTTGACCCTTCCTGTGAATCACCACCCTTCTTTATGGATCAATTGTGCACATGAATTTCTTTCAGATGCCCTTCGTGGCCTTTTTGTGTCTCCTTCGACCCACGTTAGGTATGTCTGCACCACAGAAGTGTGATTTCAGCATGTGTAGCCAGTCTGATCTAACTTTACCAGCTAGCACATCTAAAAATAGCAGTGGAGATATGCCTACACATGCTTTGATATGGCAACTAGTAATCTGCTGGATCCAGCCTGTGGCTGCCTCGCCGGAACCCTTATTATAGAGCAGCTGCAGCTACTTTAAACAGCAGGCTGCTAATTGCTATGCAGTTAGGACAGGGAGGAGAAAGATTTGGGTGCTGACCATGCCCCCTAGCAAAATCCTTCAGCTCCCATTGGCCAACTTCCAGCCAATAGGAACTGAGAAATTTTGCTGAAGACAGGGCCAATGAATGAAGCCTCCTCACTCCCCCCATAGTCTTTCCCTCCCTATGCGGGAGCAGAGTCATGTGGAGCAGCCTGGCTCAGGTTTCTTCAGAGCTTGTCTGGAGCCACCTAGGTAAGTGCCTCCCAGTCAGAACCTGCCTCTGTCACCTCCCCTGCTTCTCCTTGCTCAACTCTCTGACTCAGGCCATCACCCAAACATTCTTTATTCCCTCTCCCCATCTCCTCCAGGTCACAGCTCCCTCCTAGACCCTCCCCCCCCCTACAACCTTCCTCTAGGCCAGAAGCCTTCCAGTACACATACCTCTCCCTGACCTGCACTCCATTCCCCTCCTCCAGATCATAACCCAGTCCTTCACCCAAACTCACTCTCAGACCCCACACTTGCTCCTGCACCCCAGTCGTCTATCCCAAGCTCCCTTTTACACCCTGCTCACCATCCCTGACCCTGCATCCCCTCCAAAGAAGAGCGGCCATTGACCACTTACCAAAATCTTGGAGTGGCCGCCCATTAAGAATTATTGCCCACCCCTGGGTTAGGCACAAGAATACATATATGAGGTCTCCAGTACACATGCAGAGCCCACAATGAAGCCGATCCTACCAGCTCTATTATTTTTAGCCATGTTAGCACAGATAAAGCTAACATGAGCATGTATACCCAAGATGCACTGAAGTGTAGACATATGCATAGGCTTTTGCCCCTTTGTTAGTGTTTTGTCCATAACCTCAGTTACACCTGGAAATTGCCACTGCCACAGGGTTGAATATAATATCTCAGAAAAGTTCAGAGCTAAACAGTAGACTGGAATACCAAACTGACATGTTCAAATAATTGGTGTTGCACAATAGTTTATGGGCCTATTTGTGCCTTCATATAAGTCTTGAGATGGATCATCATTGATTCAAATGGGAGCAAGTTTTGGTCCCTTAAGTTTAACATTTATTTAAGGCAGGTTAAATTGAATTTGATAGTGTCCCCATATATAAATGTGTCCATGGTTTCTTGACAAATTTTGTTGTAGTATTTTGAGCGGTCTTTCCAGCATTAGTTTTACGGAGCTTTACTCTTATTTAATGCTGCTTTTGTTCTTTATTTCTTTAAAAAACAATCCCTTAAATACAGGTTTCCTGAAAGATGTCTTTACACATTGAAGGATGGATTGAGGGAGCCTTTAAAAGAATTCTTTCCTTTTACAAACTTTGTATTTTTTGTTTTAAAAAAGATGAAAAACATGTTGCAAGTTTAACAAATGGTTTCCTTATGTTAAATAAAAAATCATAAATGCCAACTTGTTTGCTTTTGATGCTTTTGAAGTGTTATTGCTCTTCTGAAGGAAAATGGAGAGACACTGGAAGATTTTGTTGAAGTGACATCCAGTAATTTAAAAGCGAAGCATTTTAATTTTAGAAGACATGACAGCTCTCTCTCTCTTTCTCTCTCCCCCCACCCACTTCCCTTCAGACTGGTGGACAAACAAAAAGCTTTGAAGAGACATGTCAGAATGTATTGATTACTCTGCAACTGCTTCAAAAATATAGTGATATTGACACATTACACTGTGTATATTGCTGTTCATTAGAACACTACACTTCAAATAGTTTCTGAATACACTGTAGAAATAAGAATACATGTTATGACTAATATATACAGTGAAGGACTATTTTGGTGGAGTGTTGAACCAGTTACTTAGTGAGTGAACTGAAGATATTATTAAGTTCCACTGATAATCTCTGTTCTGACCTAATTGTTTCAGGTTTTTTCATTTGTAGTGTCATAAGAATTCATGAAGGTTCGTAGCAGTCATGTTAGCACCAAGACTTGACACTTACTTAGTTTAGCTGGGAGCTTCACACTATACTTATTAGTATTTAAAACTGTAAGCAACTCTTCCTCCCGCTTTCTACCCCACCCCCAAATATAAACAGGCCATTAAGTCAGTCAAGCTGCAGTGTGGTGATTATGCTGACAGTGAATCTATATCTGAAATGCCTCACACCCTTACACCCTCACACACATGCATGCCCATGTGGATTTTTTTGAAGTAAATCGTCCATAAAACATAATTGAAATTGGATAAAATGCTTTATTATCTCAGCATCTCTTTCCTTCAGACATGTGGAATTTTTCCTCCTCCCTCTAAGAATGACAAAATAACATGAAAACACAAGCTGTTTGCTTGTGTTTCCTACCTAGGAGGTCTGGCTAGCTGCCACTTGGTTTTTTCTCCCCCTTTTCATTAGGATTGTTTCAATATGCCATTTTTCTTTTGTTGCCCAGGTGCAGCTGTCTTTTCAAGAGTCTCGCTGGATATGATTCTGATCTCACTTATATCAGCCTAGTATTCTTTGTTAGTGGCAGTGGAGTTACTTCCGACTTACTCTGATTGAGAGAAAAACCAAGTTCTTTCTCTGCCCTCTCCCCCATAAAACACTTGGCAAATGCAAATTTTTAAATGCCTATCAACCATCCTTCGAGCTCATGCCAGTGCTAATCAAATTCTTCAAATTAAAATGTAACAGTCGGAACCAGTCTAACATGTCACAGCAAAGTAACTTGCTGAAAAGTGAGGGGTGGAGAGAAAAAAAGGTTAATATAGTGGGTGAAATCCTGACCCATTGAAGACAATGGGAGTTTTGCCATTGACTTTATTAGGGGCAGGATTCCTTCCAGTGTGCAGGAACAGAGGCAATAGATACGAGCAGTGGATTAATCCTTCAGCAACAGCTCACATGCTGAATAATGGAGTTGCAAATGGGGTCTCTGATGAAGACTGGGGTTGTGGACACAATTTCCTCCCCACCTCCCAACATTGGTACGGTCAATGTGTTCAAACCCAGGACTGCCTAAGAAGCCCTGTGCAACCCCTCTCTGCCAGAGGTTTTCTTTTATGTACTCCTACCCCTTAGAGCCAATCCTTCTCTCCAGTCCTGTCTCCAACTCTCATCCGCACTGTTGTAGAGACAGTTACATGGAGTGGAGGTTTGGGGTGTTCATGACCTCCTTCTAGCATTCTGTGCAGTGGGTCCATACCCCTTCTGTGCTCAGAGAGGAGAAGGCACCAGGGATTTCCTTCTATACTGTCTTTGTATATAGCAACTATAGCACATAACAATAGCACACACCTCACCATCACTCACATGAGAAGCAGCTTACCGCACAGGATGTCAGTGAAGCTACTTATTTGAGCAGATGGTCACCTACATAAGAAATGGAGTGGCCCATTGTGTTTTACAGATGCTTGAGGCCATGTCTATACTACAGATAAGATCAAAGGAGCCTCAGTCGATCTTCTGGGGTTCGAATTAGCAAGTCTAGTGAAGACATGCTAATTCAAACTGAGAGATGGCTTCTATTGATGCCAGTAGTCCTGCTTCTACAAGGAGTAAGAGAAGTCAAAGGGAGAATGTTCTCCCCTCAGCTTCCTGCAGTGTGGATGGTGCCAAAATTTGAGATAAGATTCTTCGACTTAAGTTACGCAATTAACATAGCAGAAGCTGCATATTTCAATTTGAATTTATCCCCTAGTGTAGACCGGATGATTGGGTTATGATTAGTGCAGTTATAGATCAAATTAGGGATGGTAAGTAGTGGTAAATTAGCTAATTGGATGGAATTTCCATCGACTACTTGGTTATTCAATAAAGGGGGGCGCTCACTAATCCACTGCAGCTCTGCAGTTTAAATGTAGTAGGAGATGGTTGTGAAGTCAGCCTTGATCTTACTACATTTAAACTGTAGAGTCTCAGTGTGGCTAGCTCCCAGGGCTGGCACAAGTCGGGACTACATAGTCCCAGTTTGTGCTGACTCCAGAATTGCTGTGGCTCTGCCTTCCCCGAACCAGAGACACAGAACAGGCTCCTGCTCTCCCCCTTGCTGCCTCTGATACAGGAGCAGCAGCGGGTCAAGGAGTGGGGAGAAGCGACTTGACTACCTGGTAAGCCTAAGCTTATTGGGTAGTTGACTACTCATCAAGTACAGGTTGTACCTCAAAAAAAACAAAAAACAAAAAAAACAGCACTCTCTGGTCCAGCAACATCCATTGTCCAGCAGGACCACAGATGTTCCTGGTCCAAAGAGCTGGGAGCCTAAGGGCAGGAGAACTAGGTAGGGCTGGGGCAACAGGGTTGGTAGCCCAGCTGGGAGCAGCGCAAGACCAGAGTCCCTTGCCCCAGGAGCTGGGGGTTGCAGCTGGAGTCCCATGGCAGCACAGGACTGGAGTCCCCTGGCAGCTTCTTGGAGCGCAGGGCTAGGGCACTGCAGCAGCCCCTGGGAGCATGGGGCTTGAGTTGAGTCCTGCAGCAGTGCCGAGCCAGAGCCTCACAACAGCCCCCTGGAGCATAGGGACAGAGCCCCATGGCCGGCCCTGGGCATGTGAGGCCACAGCCCCATGGCAGGAGCCAGAGATTCTGCTGCCCAGGAAGCCGGCAGCAGCTGGGCAAGCAGCCCAGTCAGGGTGGGGGAGAGTGAGCCAGGATGCCTGCTAGGGCAGCCTGCCAGCAGCAGGCAATGAGCGTGGGAGGCAGTGGCAGGAGACCTCCCCTTGTCTGGCCAATTATCTCATTCGGGACCAGTCAGGTTCTGATGGTGCCAGATCAGGGAAGTCAAACCTGTCATTGCTTACATCCCAAGACCAAATGCAATCCAATGCTAAGTACTGATGATACAAAGTCCTTTGAGTAAAGTGCTTTGTCCTTGCCAAGTGTTAGGAATTATAAGATTACAAAAACATACATCAAGGAATCCTCTGAGAGTCCTCATGCACATCCTGCAGTAGGGAGTAAGTTTGCATAAGAAGCCTCCCTATGCTCCTGCCCACGCTACCAATGTAACTGGAGCTACCAAGGAGGAAGTACAACTATTGGCAGATTTCATCTCTTACCTGCAGCACGAGGATAGATGGGAGTGGATGGAAAAGTGTGAGTACTTTGTGCTAGCAAAACAGCTTTCCTACAGGGGAAAGGTTGTGATTCTCTACCCCATGTTCTTTACTCAGGCTGGGTTACATTCCTGCTCTAGGAAGTTAAATTTGGACAGTACAGAGATCTAAAACTGTAAAGGGCTATAAAGACACAAACAATCTTTGCACATGTCAGCAAAAATTGGGCAGATTCTGCTCTCTGTTATACAAGACTATCCAAGTGAATGGGAGTTGCCCTTATGTAACTGAGAGCCAAATGCTGCTTAAAGTGCGCAAATTGTTATCATTTCTTTTTTTCAGGAACACAATATCAGCTTGATAATATGCACTGCTTTGTTCTGAGTTGTCAGTGCACCTCCCCAAACAAATTGTCCCGCTGTGGTTTATAATCATGGGAATATTGTTTTAAATGGTCACATCAGAATAGCTGTATTCTGGCTCCAAACATCTCTGGAAAATAGCCTATTGAATCATATCGGAAATTAGGGCAGAGTTGACTTCCTGGTAGACTCCAAACAATTAAACATCTCTCCTTGGAATGTACAGTCTGTTCTAGTTGGTTATTTATACAGCACTTGGCAGCCAGTTATAATCAAGTCAATCTTGGGGACCCCACCCATAGAGCAGTATCTACTGTAGGAAAAAGAAGGAAAGGAAATCAGCAATCTATTATTTCAGAAAATTTTAACAAAGTTTGTTTTTCCTCCAGTCACCATGATCAGGTTCTGTACAATGTCCCTTTATCTTACTATGCACCTCTTATTAACTGAAACACCAAACCTACAGTTGTGATTATCTGGGAAGTAAAATAGGAAAGTGAATGTCTGCCACATACATTGAAACATGCTCTTACTGTTGTGCAAGACAAATCAGCAACCTTCTTTTAGATGGTCATATGAGAAAACAACCATCTCTTTTCTATAAGGCAGTGCCAAATGGTTCAGCAGAATTTAGACTGCCAGACGTTGACAGCCCTCAGCTCCTGCAGTTTACCAGGGAGGCTAAGCAAGTTTTCTTTCTTAAAAACAGTCAAATTTTTTATCTTCTTGCAGGTCAAAATGTGCCACTTTCACATGGATTTCAGTGGACAATTGAAACATACCAAGCTCAGCAATGTCAAAGAATTGAGAAGGGATTCTTGAGATTTTTCTACTAGAGGCTAAGAGGTAAGAATTGGAAAAAATCCTTACAAATGCTCATCCAGCCAGACTAAGAAATTCATGGAAACATTTTAAATTGATGAACAGTTGCCACAGATACATTTTGTACTTTTAAATATCCTACTCCCCATGTAGCTAACTGGATTGCTTCAGTCATGTTACTTTGCAAGATGTGACACTGTGGCCCAGGACTCATACATCTCAGAATGCAGTAAGCAGCAGAAAACCCAAATTGATTTTAAAATACTTATTAGTTAGAGTTTAGTCACCATTTTGTTGTTCTGTGCAGCCAACACATTAACTGGGTGACTATAAATACATCTCTTTTACCTTTGAACTGCTTTGAATAACTGAATTTTGCGTAAAGAATAAGGTGCAATTAAGAACTTACATCCTATGGAGATGGGAGTGATAGAAAACAGATTAAAAACATAACATCTCATTATTTAAAAACATAAAAACTCATTTTCTAAAGAATACATCCCAGTATTTTGATGGGTCTTCCCTGAGATGAGAGGAAAGAGAAAAGAAATTAGAGAGCTTCCTTTTCTTTGTGGGATCTCTATAAAAATTATATTTCCTTGTTTCCCTACAGGTTTACTGGACAATGCCACATCTGGGTCCCTCATTAGTCTTCTCTATTCTTCCTCAGAAATTTCTCCTTTCAGACCTCCCTGCATTTGAAAATTCTCAAGGGTCCAACACATCTGGCAGTAAATCAGAAAGGCCTTTGACTATTGCTGCATTAAGCATGCTCTGGGTTTTAGTGCATAATGCACTCTAGGGCATATTTCACTACAGAGTGCAAATGATTTCAACTGTTTATCTATATAAGGCTTAATTTTGGATATCTATAAATACTTTTAAAATAAAAAAAACTTTTGTGGCTTTGGTTTAGAGATAAGGGAAGATTTTCAAGAGCACAGAATAGGTAGGCACCGAACTCTTATTGAAAGCCTCTGGAAGTTTGACTTTAATCTGCTATTTAAACCTTGGAAAACCTCCTTCCTAATCTGATGAAGGTTACCCTAAAGAACAGACATGGAATTCAAACACCAAAGCCATGGCAAAGTTGTTACTTTATGTGTTGTGACAGCACACTGGGTGTGAAAGCAGCCACAGTTTGGATACCTGGCCTATGCTGGTACACCTGCTTAACCCTGATCTTCAAGGTTTTTGGAAAAATCTGAAGATGAGTTAGTGCAGGAGGAAGAGTTAAAGGGGACTGGGAGAACATTTCAGGGAGGCAGGAGTTAGAGATATCAGTTAATTTTCATGGAGAAGAATAGAACAGAATCTTTTGGAAAAAGATGTGCAGCTTACTGGTTGATTCAGGGGTTGTTGGAGCCCGTGAGATGGAGTATTGGCTGAAGTCAGATAAATGGATGAAGGACTCCTTGTGTAATCTTTATGGGTTAGGGAGACTTCTGAATATGGTATTTGTGGCTGAAAGAGGCCAAAGTGCCAGGAGAGAGAGCGTTATGCTTGTGTATGTGCGTGGGGCATTAGTTTCTATAAGGGATGCAGGACAATTTTTACATTATTTCATCCTTATAGGTTCATCACTTTTTAAATCAAAATAACTTTTCAGCAAGGTATTTCATAAGGGCAGATGAAGAAAACCTCTTATTGGCATTTTTCAGATCTCAGAACTTCATTCTTTCTGCATGAAAAACAGAATGAGACTCTACAGCTTATAATAATTCATGCATATATACTTCTCCCTAATGCTGTAAACAACAGGTTAAATCATGTTACTTCAGACTGCATAGAAAAATATTACCTGCCTAAGAGAATTCATGAGAGTGTGGTGCTTTTGCGACACTAATGTGCACTGTTAGCAAACAGAAAACTTTAGAGCAGCTCTAATGTTGTGGAACAGTGATATAATCATTGACAATTAACACCGTTAATGTGCAACTGATCCTTTGCACTGCTACACCACCTAATATAATAGATGGATTTTGTTATAATGACCCCATAACTGTACAGCAGACACTGCCTGCTGGGCAAGAACAGAATTCTAATAGCATACTTTGATATTTGTATTTTTCACTATGATGGTGGTGCCTAAGGGTCGGAGGACTAAGGGCCTTGTACCAGACACACTTGCTAGACTCATGAGCACATCATTGACCTATTATGAATTTCTCTCTCTCTCTATTATACATCTCCAGTGTGATGTATGAAATACTGTCAAGTGACCTTCCAATGGGTTCAGGAAAAGTTATACACAATTAATAAGGAGAATTAAACAGTTTAGCATTCCATTTACTGTACTGAACCAATGACATGGATACCTTAGCTGTGGGAGCGTGCCATGCTGGGTTGGATGTTGTGGCCATGCCCTCTTTCCACGGATTTTTCTTCTGGATACCATGGCCTGTTTTTATTAGTGTCCCTTCTGCATGAAGCTGCAACCCACAGCAACACAGTCTAGCTTGTGTGTGTGTGTGTGTGTGTGTGTGAGACACACACACACACACACACACACACACACACACACACACACACACGCAGCCTGTTTTGTTTGCAGGTCAAGTGCCCTTGAGTTTGGAATTTACTCCCCCCCCCCACATTTCCTTACTGCTACACCCTGCACATCTGACAGCACAGTCAGGGCCAATGTATTCAGCACTGTGGTATTTAATTCAGTTTGCCAAGACAGATTAGCTCCCAACAGCTGAAGTCCGGGCAGATTGCATTTCAAGCTATTTCACATTGTTTTTTATTTTTAATTATTCAGGTTAGGAATGAAATGTAGTAGTTATATTATGCTAATATCAAACTCATTAGTGTTAGGCTGAAAAAAATGGAGGAGATAGCCTGCCAAATGCTAAGCCTTTGCATTCACATGCATCCCAGTAAAGTTCATTGAAGTGGGAATTCATCTTTATACTCTGGATTAGAATTAAACTCTTTTCTTATTTAAAGAGTGATGTAAAGAATCCTGGCTCAGAAGATGTTCCTAGGAAATACTATTGAACATTGCTCCCTTCTATTACTCTTTTAGCTCATGTGCCATGATGCCCAGCGAGCTCCATTCAAAGCTCCCCCAACAGGAGGATTTCCAATAACTCCAATAGCCTCTGGATTAGACCCAGAGCAGAGCATCAGTCTCAAACTGCAAGAGTTTCACAGAAAGCTGAGAGACAGACAGAGCCTGCTAGCCAGGTACATAGCATTATACAGTTAAAATATATGAAGAATCATTCAATTACCCTTAAACATAAATTTAAAGAGGTCTGGGAAAACAAAAGACTATTTTGCTCCCTGTGCCAGAGTGGACTCTGCCACCTACCACCAGAGTGGACTCTACTATATTTCTCTCTTCCTGCACATGGACTGTTAAGGTGCAGATGGGGCCCATCTCTTACAATTCAATGCACTAGTCTATGCTGTAAGCCATGCAAATGAGGCCACTGTTTGGCTACAGGATACACTGGTTGCTCAGTCCTGAATCCATAAAGGATCTGTAGCCCCCAGATCAATGGCAACGACCTGAGTTTTAAAACACTAGTGCTGAAAGTTGGGGTGTGGTAGCACCTCTTGACTCTCAGAATCTCCCCCCGCCACCACTATACAAATTGTTGCAGAATCATTGGCTGTAAATGTTTTCTCTATCAAAATTGGGTAACTAGGTTCATGGATTTCATGGCACTAAAGGGAGAACGCTGGGAGGAAACAGAAGGGACCAGCCATAAAAGGCAATCACCATTTCTAATGTTTAGATTGGTAAAATGTGAAAGGTATCTTTAAAGGAAAGGATAGCTTCTTGCTAGAAATTAGAGAAGAGATTTATAAGGTTCCAAATTCAGGGACAAGTGGTGGTTAACCCAAAGGGCTAAAAGTCTCAGAGGTATAGCTGTGTTAGTCTGCAATTTTAAAAACAACGGGTAGTCCTATGGCACATTAGGGCATATCTACACTAGAAAATTATTTCAAAATAACTAAATTTGAAATAATAACTCCCAAAATAACTATTCTGAAATAAGCTTATTCCATGAGGAAAGCAGGAGCACAGATTTTGAAATAACCAGCCTGTTATTTTGAAATAACTTGTTCCGTGTCTACACAGCCAGCAGTTATTTCAAAATAATGTCGAGATACTGTCAAGCTGGAGGACTTCTTACTCCTACTCCTGTAATCCTCATTGTATGAAGAGTAAGTGAAGTTGGAGGAAAAGTGCTCTATTTTGAAATAAGTGCTTATTTCAAAATAATCTACACAATTGATATAGCTCAATTTACATAGCTTATTTTGAGTTAAGCCCTGCTGTGTAGACGCACTCTAACATACATTTTATACACACACACACACACACACACACACACACAAAGAGAGAGAGTATAACATATAGATATAGATAGTATCATGAGCTTTTGTGGGCAAACCCCACTTCTTCAAATGAGCTCTGAAGGGCTAAATAATGCTCTAAGATGATAAATAAATCCCCAACATGATGGCATTTTTCACCTATTGGGCAATAGTTTTGAACACTAACTTCAATTATAAATTTTATATTATTCTATATTTTAAACATATATTATTCCACTTACAAAATGCTTTTATATAAAAAGTATAAGATGGAGGGAAAAATCCCCCTCTTATTGTTATATACATATGTAATATATTGTCCATTTTACTTAACAGTTAACATTTCCCCTTTAATATTTGTTCTAGTTAATTGCATTTTACATTAATATAGAGGAACTAACCTCAAGATATTAAAATGCTTCTGCTAGGGTTTTGCAGACATTGCTGGCTCATGTTGCGAACTTGCTGTATCTCAGGAATAATTTGATCTTCACAGTATGGGGACAGGAAATCTAAGAAACATTTGTTTGTTTTCTGATCAGAATCTAGTATCAGAAGCTTTAAAGCTTTGCTCTGACATGTAGAGAAAGAAGCTCGCCCCCCCCCACCTTCCGTACTCGCTACTACCTTCTTGAGCCAAAACAACTTCAGAAATACTGAATGCAGTTAGAGCTGGAAGGCTAAAAGTGGTTGTGGACGCTAATCTACAGTAGTAAAGAGTGCATTGGCATTCATTCAACTCAAATAAACCTTGGGAAAAATACAATGGAAAAGAGGTGAAATTCGGAATGGATTTCCAGGGAAGCTGAATCTCTGCACCTTCTCTTGTCTTTATTAGGAGTACAAGGGCTCAGTACCACAAAGTATCCAACCACATTTGTCCCTTAATATTTTCTCTGCCTGTTTCTTGGTAAACAGCGCATATGGGAAAGATTGGGTAGCAAAGTCATTTTGATCTGGGGGTCATAATGAGAATATTATATGTTTATGTCCTCCCTTCCATTTGATTATCTGTACACTGATCTCCATTTTGCACTTGCTGTTTAAAAAACCTGTGCATTGCTTCATGGTTTCAGTAAATAACTCAAGTAATGTTAATTAGCAGCCTAGGCAAAATTGTAGATGATGTCTGATATAACCCCCAATTTTAAGTGGTGATTAGAGGGCTCTAGGCAGGAAAAAAAAATCATCAACCTGCTGCTAGCAAATAAGTCTTTTGAGATTGAAACTAGATTTACTGGCTATCTCTGTTCTTGGATGAGTCAAAAATCTGAGTTTTCTCCTGTAAGAAGGTAGTTGACTGAACACTTTGAGGCTTCTAATAATTGATGGTGTGAAGCCAGGTATTTTTGAAGCTAGTTTTTTAGATTATATGTATCTAGTTCAGTTTCTCAAAAACAAAATACACCACTTCCTTTAATGAAGAATGAGAGAAGTATTGAGAAAGCTTTCAGATGACATATCCAGTTCTGCTGAGAATTAATTTGACTTACAGAACTTTAAGTTGATGGCTTTGATTATTCAAAACCCCTAATATATTGTGGTGTTGTTAAAATAGAGCACTTATTAAAATTTTAAACAAGATCTGAGATGATGATTACCAGCTTCTGGGCTATAACCTTCCTTTCCCGTCCTCCTCCCCACCAGTAAGTGTGATAGTCATGACAGTGGTTTCAAGAAATCATTTGGAAACAATTCCATCCCATGGGTCATCACTAGACAATGTACCTCAGAGACTCGAGTGATGAGTGTGGTAGAAGAGGATTTATAGAATAGAATGTCAAAAGCTAAGACTTTTACCACTTAGACTTAAAAAAAAAAAGTCTGCTAGCTGATAGTAATAGCAGGGTCTTGTGGTCTGGAGGAGAGTAGATCATGACTAGAGCTGGTCAGAAATTAAAATTTCTATCCCATGGCACACTTCTGAAATTGGTTTTTATCCCAAAATCAGAACAAAAAGTTGAAATATTGTTTTCACAGAATGAAATCTTCAGAAAAAATTCATGTAGTTGCTACATTTAGTATTGAAATGCCCAAATTGAAAGGTTATATTTCCATTAAATTGAACAACATTTGGGTTTTGGTTCAGTTCAAAATTAATTTGTATCCACCTTGCTGCCATGGCACTTCATGCTTCGATTCCCCAGTATGGGTTGGCCCTCCATTTTGACTACATCTGCTGTATCCAGCAGCAGACCACAATACATTAGAACAGATGTAGACCAGCTAGGAGCTTGCTGTATGGAGGAGCTAAGGAGAGGAAGAACCTGAACTACAAATCACATGGTGCACAGTGGAAGCTTAAGCAGACACAGATTAATGTCAAAAAGGCCAAAAATAAAATGCTTGGATTCAGTTCAATAAACCAAAATATTTTGATTGAGGTAAATTTGTCCCCAATGGATTATTTTACATTCATTTTTCTGCCTGAATATATATATAAAAAAAAAACTCAGCAAAATCCAAATTTTCTTGCAGAAATTTGTATTCTGCAGGAACTGCATTTTCCATTTATTATAATTTTCAACAGAAAATTGACCAGTTTTAATGATGAGAACTAGGGGCCACCAAATGAAACTACTGGGCAGCAGGTTTAAAACAAATAAAAGGAAGTTCTTCTTCACACAGCGCATAGTCAATCTGTGGAATTCCTTGCCTGAGGAGGTTGTGAAGGCTAGGACTATAACAGGGTTTAAAAGAGAACTAGAAAAATTCATAGAGGTTAAGTCCATTAAAGGCTATTAGCTAGTATGGATAAGGAATGGTGTCCCTAGCCTGTTTGTCAGAGGATGGAGATGGATGGCAGGAGAGAGATCACTTGATCATTACCTATTCAATGTATTTCCTCTGGGACACTTGGCATTGGCCACTGTTGGCAGACAGGGTACTGAGCTGGATGGACCTTTGGTCTGACCCAGTATGTCCATTCTTATGTTCTTATGATGACACACTTTGTTGGTGTGGTACAATCTTTGTGTCTTCTCCTTTCTTTGGGTTCTTATTACATTACTCTGACATGGAAACTGAAGTCTACAGCCCACATTTCAGCGCATAGTACAGAGGTCATTTTGTAAAAATACTTGTATCTGTACTAATTCTGTTTGTGAGCACCAGCCATTTATTTCCCCCTTCATTTCCCATATTTTTAATTTGCGACCAAACCTCTGTACTTCATTTTAATGTTATAAATAAGGCTTTTGGATTCAATGATGTTGCCTGGCACTATAAGATAATTTTGATCTTAGGGCACATCTACACTACATGGAAGATCAACACCGGCATGGTCAATCTTCCAGTGGTTGATTTAGCAGGTGTATTATAGACCCGCTAAATTGAACTCAGAGCGCCGCCCTCCCCCATTAATGCCGGTACTCCTGCTCCTCACAAGGAATAAGGGAAGATGATGGAAGCGTTTGCTCCCATCACGTATCAGGAAGTTGAATAGGGATTGAAGATACATTGAATCCAGCTATATAATTTGTGTAGCTGGAATAGTGACTCTTACTTAGAACTTCCGAAGTAGTGTAGACCAGGCCTTAGAGTTCCCATGTACAGTAGTACTTAACAGATCTGAAGATAGACTTTTTCTAGTTCCCTAAAGGGAGAAATCTATCAACTCTTTAACAATCAGTTATCTGCATTAGCACCCAAAAGAATGAGCTTTGGTGTATAGAACACATCATCTTCGATAATTTACTTCCCATTTCACACTGATAGATATATTTTTAAATGAGATTTTGACTTTGGTTTGGGCAGTGACATGAACAGTCAGGGTATGTGTATCCATTTCCAGTAATCACAATACCTTGTATAATTATTTTTTCTCCCCGTATTGATGAGTCCCTGTAACTCCTCCCAATGCAGAGTTTAATTGACAAACAAATGGAAATTTCACCCTCATTAGTCATATATGCACTAGACAGAATTTGTGCAATGATTAGCATCAATCTTACAGAGAATACAACCGTATAAATCTTAACATGAAAACTGGATATGCTGATTACACTTGTCCCATTTTGTAAGCATTTCTTATAAAAATCTGCCCTCTCATAATGACAATAACCATCCGTGTAGTGTGATCCCCTCAAAAAACAAAATGAAAGTTCACCCTGATGCATCAGTTAATCTGTTTAATATTGTTTCCAGGTCTGACAACATTGCTTCTCTTTGAGACAGCATCAGCAAACACAAGGGAGCCAAACAAAATATTTGCTGAATGAAGGACAAACTGGTAAGAAAGAAATTATATTTTGCAGCCTCACACAGTCATTGTAAATACAGGAGAAAGATATTAAATTATTGCTATGAGACTGTCTCCTTTTGCTCTAAGGGTTTCATTTCTTTCACTAATCTTAGAGTCCAGATTTTCTTTTCTCTTCCAGGCTCTTCCTTCTTTCTGCATCTAGGGACGCATAACTGTCTTATTGTTATTTGCTTTCAAATTGATGCTTCTTTGCTCTGAAGCTTCTAGGTCTCTATCTGTTCTCAAATCTCTCTCTCCCTTTTTGTACCAAAATCATTTCCCCTGTTTTTCTTTCCAGATTTCTCCCCTCCTTTCTCTCACTTGCTTTCCCCTCCTCTCTTCTCTGACAGCTGCAACACCACAGGACCTCTGGAAGCAAAACATTTCAAGAGGAAACAGCTGGATGAGAAACCAGAGTAGATAAGTCTGATGAGCCAGAGCAGAGTTTGGAAGCTGGTCTGCAGGGACTATAAATCTGTCAGCTGTGTCTACATTATGACCCACAAATAATGTCAAAAAACATCCAGGTCAAGTGTTTCATTGGCAGTGCCTAAGCATTCTATGAACGGTCTGAGACATATCTGCCCCTAGTGGTTACAGTTCAGTTCTACAAATAGAAACTGCTTTACTGGGAGAAGGATGGAGAGACAAGGGGCTTTCATTCCAAAGTTAGGCCAGGGAGATAATAAAATGAACAGAGACAGAGACTCCAAGGTGTTCTGTGAAGGTGAGTGGGGATTCAATGTGCACCTTAGAGCATATCTGAATGGGACAGGAGTGTGCAATAATTTTTGAAGAAGGGCCATTTTACAAATTTCAGAGGTGGCTGCAGGCAGACCTGTAAGGGGCAGGGCCTCAGGCAGAAGAAGCTGGGTTGAGAGCTATCCTATTGGGAGCTTTGTTTGCCTTGGGGGCCTCCCCCCTGACTTCTGGCCAATGGAAGGGATCTCAAGCGGATGGGAGGGTGCTGGGGGCTAGCCTCGTCCCAGAGATGTCTGAGGAGGAGGCTTAGAATTTACATAATACAGCTCACAGTTCCCGGCCCCTGCTGCTAACCTGTTGCCTGGAATCCACCTGGCAGGCACAAGCCCTTTGAACAGAAGCAGTCAAAAGGGCCCGCACCTCCCAGGCAGCTCCCAGGCAATGGGCGATTGGGACCGAGAGCTGCAAGCCATTTTAATTGTTTCTGTTTAAAGGGCTTGTGCCTGCTGGGTGGCTGTCAGGCAATGCAGCCACCCAGCAGGCGTGAGCCTTTTAATAGAAGCAGTTGAAAGGGCTTGTGCACCCCCAGCTTCCTAGCAATGCAGTAGAGGTCCTGGGAGCTGCAAGCCCTTTTCATTGTTTCTATTTAAAGGGCTTTCGTGTTCCCATGGCTGCCAGGCAACATGTTGCCCGACAGACATGGGGAAGGCACAAGCCCTTTAAATAGAAGCAGTTAAAAGGGCTCATAGTTCTGGCATCGCTAGCACATTGATAGGGAGCTGGAGATGCACAAGCCCTTTCAACTGCTTCTATTAAAGAAGCTTGCACCTTCGCTGGCGCTGCTAGGCAAGGCATGGGGAAAATGCAAGACCTTTAAATACAAGCAGTTAAAAGGGCTTGCACATTTCCAGCTCCCAGAGAGCTAGGGGGCAGGGCCTGGAACTGCCTCTCGGGCTGAATCAAAGCTCTAGGCAGTCCACATCTGGCCCGCTGAGAGGCTTTTATCCACCCCTGTCCTAGGAGGTGTGCAAAGGACATGGTAAGCATTAGTATAGTGGCATTCATAAGAGGCAGAGAGTGAGGGGGAAAGGCTTGTAGATTTGTTGTTAAATTTTGCTAAGCATAATATCCTTGTCTATCTAAAGTAGCTCCCTTTCCCCCCCCCACACACACACACACTCAGTACATGTGATGGACTAGCACAGAGGCAGTAAGGAGAGTAAAGGAATAGGCTTTGGCTACAGACTGGTGTGAAAATGAAGAAATCAGAAGTCAGTGTTATTTTAACACTCCTCTTCTAGGTTCATTTGCACTGGCTATATGAAAGAAACTGACAGAACTGCATGCCTCACAGATTATTCGGGGAGCTCCAGCTACACAGCTAACACACAGTACAGCATACTCAATGGGAACATTGGAGTGTATTTAAGTGGAAATATTTCCTTATCAGAAAGGGTCACCAGTATTATGTGGCAAAAGGTGACTTGTTGAATGAGAGAGAGTCAATAGTGTTGATTCTCATTGTTCTCTCTTCCAAAAACATTCTTCTTGCATTGCCTTTGTTATTCTTCCATATTAACTTTTTTAAAAGAATGAATCTGTTAAGATAGCCCCAAATTCCTTTTATTTGATGGAGTTCCATAGGGTAAAAACCGTCTCTTATGTGTCTCTAAAATGCTTAGTAAAAGCAAGTCTAGGAAATTCACCAGTACTAAAATAAAAGTGATAAACACAGAATTTGATTTTCTGCTGTCTGAAATTTGCTGTGCTGCAGAGGAGACAGGTCTCTGATGCTTTACACATGGCTCCAGCACAAGTAAAAGCTCCAGGCTGGCAACTTTAACATAACTGACATGAATTCCCTTTGAGATCTTATCCTGTTAGGAACTCCACAGAAGACCCTTGCTGTGCCATGACTCTCTTGCCCTGTCTCCTTCCTGCCCTCAACATAGTCCTTCCTTTCTTTCCCAAGAGAAAGAAAAGCACACGAAGCTGTGGAGCCTTTACCATCTTTATCTCCTGTGGAGGAATTTTACAGTGGCAAACACTGGCTGTTTCAATTGAACTTTAGGATGCAAAAAAAGCCTTTGGCAGATTGGTAATTAAAGCTTATATTTATTTGAACAGCAGTGGTGATGATTAGAGGTTCTAGTCAGAATTGGCATTCCCAGTATGCGAGGCCAAGCCCACAGTAAGAAACAGCTTTTACAATCTAATCTGAAACAAGAGGAAACAAAAAGAGGGAGGGAAGAGATAGATAAACGTAAGATCACATTGCTTCATCATTTAATCATACAAGATGAAAGTTCTAGTGGTTTCCATTTAAGATTGGATAACAGTGAGCATCACACAACAAAACAATTGCTGAAGATTGGATTTTTCATAACTATGATAGAGTAGGTCCTGAGGAGAGAGTTGAAGAAGAGAACCATTACACTGTAGTTCAGGGATTGCATTTCATGCATAAAGGACATGGTTTGGAAGAAGCTGACAAATGAGAGGATGGAACTGGTATAACTGACAGAGGAGAAGAGAAGGGTGTGGCTTCAATAGGGCTATGTCTACACTGCAATGCTATTTCAATATACCAGGGTATCCCAAAATAGTTATCCCGCATCTTCACATCAAGTCTGTAATTTTAGGTTCACTAATCCAACGTCCCTATAAACCTAGTTTCATGAGGAGTAAGGGATTTTGGAATGGCGTGTTATTTCAAAATTTGGCAATTTGTAAACAGCACCAAATTATGAAACCAGCTATTTCAAAATAAGATCGAAATAACATACACAATTTGTGTAGCTCAAATTTCATATCTTATTTCAAACCACAGTGCAGTGTAGACATAGCCCTTAGGAAACTAAAGCAGACAACCAAGGAGAGATAGATAAGGATATCAGGGTATGTCTACACTACCCTCCTAGTTCGAACTAGGAAGGTAATGTAGGCATACTGCACTTGCAAATGAAGCCCGGGATTTAAATTTCCCGGGCTTCATTTGCATAAGCGGGGCGCCACCATTTTTAAAACCCCACTCGTTCAAACCCCGTGCAGCGCGGCTACACGGGGCACGAACTAGGTAGTTTGAACTAGGCTTCCTAGTTCGAACTACCGTTACTCCTCATTCCACGAAAAACAAAAAACAATTAGGTGGTGTCCAGACAGAGAGAGATGGAAATAGAGTGAGTGCATAGGAATGAGCTGTGATGGGCCAAATGGCCTTTAACTCATTCCCCAAAAATGTCTTGTATTTGGTCCTGATCACTGTCAATGAAAGTTTAAAGTGGTATCTGTTTTACAGTTCATAGCACTAAAGTGCAAGCCAGGCCAGTATTTATGGCAGTAGCAACGCATGTGCCTGTAACTGTCTTGGATCAGACTAGGAAAGGGCAAACTCTGTTATACTCATTCTGTGCTGAATGGCAATGCTACTATATAGTTGTATTTTGCATTGTACTTTTTTATTCAAGTGAAAAAATAGGAACTGGTATTTTCCCCATAATTTTATGATTGTTAGCAGTACATCATGGTATATAGAGATATGTAATCTGTGCATATTGTCAGACCAAACAACAAATTATGGGATGTGCGAGTATCAAAATGTTTTATATACCTGGGAGTTGAAGAAGGGAACTTATATGCTTGTGTACAGACTGAAATAAAAACAAAAAAGTTTCCTCCATATGTATTCAAGGTTTTACTTGCCTTATGAGTAGAAAATCTACATCTCAACAAGCCTTTCAAGCAAAGATGAGAGAATATTTTCAGTGAAGCTTTAAAAACAGGAGACAAACGTTACTTATATTTTCAGTCAAAGGACTCTTCTAAAAATTATAGCCAAATAATAGTTCAGAATTAATAATTCATTTGTGACAGTTCTCTATTTGATGATGATAGCTGCACGTACAGTGCAATTTCCTCAAATGTGTCCATTCATTGCTTGAATTTATATGGACTCTTCTCTTTTAAAACTTGTTGTATAACAAGGTATTCAGAAGGCAAGATGCAAAATTTAAGCTTTGTTGGTTTGTTATATAACCTGGTAAAGTTCAGATTGCCTTATGGATGAGTATGACCTAGATAAGAATTTGGGAAAACGTAAAGCTTTTTATTTTCAGAAATATCCCATCAACATTAGGCTGCTATGACATTTACAATGTGAATGCAGAGCATTTAAACTAGATTAATTTAAATGTCAATGTTTCATCATTGCATATAGACAATATGCCATATTGGAATTTCCATTGCTATGACGGGCAGCTGGACTCACACACTAGCCTGGCAATGAGACCCCGCCTACAGCCTTTGCAAAGGTAAGAATTTACCCAGCAATCACTCCAATGTCATAATCAGTATAAACACTGAATTTTATTTACAGCTGTCACCTTGGTCAGCATCCTCAGAATTTCAGCTGTCCCAGCAAGAATCTCTCTATGGTGGAAGCTTGAGTTCCTGAGTCCAGGTCTCTGCTTCTGCTGCCACCTGCTGCTGTAGTATTGGAAATGACTGAATTTCTCTGCTGGGTCTTGGTTGTCTAAGGCAGTGTTTCTCAATTTTTTTTAAAAAAAAATACCCCTTTAAAAATTATAAGTATCCCCAATACCTACAGTTTTCAGACACACAATTTTTTTTTTTTTACCATTGCAAAATTTATTTAAGCAACTTAATTGTAGCCAGGCGGGCAATGAAATTTTGGGGTGTAAAAAGTATAAACATAATAAAAAGCTGTAAAACTTAAAACAAAAATTCAGTTGTCTCCAAATTTCAGTTGTGTTGACATACCTCCCAGACTTCTCTCGAGTATCTCTAAGGGTACTTGTACCCTGGTTAAGAAACACTCGTCTAAGGCAATGTCTCCACCAGAAACTGTGTTGCATGTCCTACTCTGCAACATTTTATCACTATCTCAAAGCAAATGTTAATGTGAGTGTGTGTGAACATGCAAGGGTCCTGCTTGGAAAGGATTTAGTTTAGCTCATTGAACAGACTTTGTGCAAGAGATTTTATGGAGGAATTTAGGGAACCTGCCATCCTCCTACATTATGCATTGCCCTATATATAATACAATAATTATCTGTGTTGGTCATTAGCACTGTGACATGGAGGCTTATTAGTGTCAGCTGGGTCATTGTTCTGTAACTGGGACTGGGGCGCCCTTTTGTTAACTTGCAAGGCAAAGTGACAGCTCACATAGCACCCAAACAATCTCCTTTTGGCTAACAGATGAAATGTCAGGAAGCTGACACCCAGTTATATATCAGCATGTCTCCCTCTCTTGCTGGGTGGTACCGGATAACAAGGTGACTCACTGCCATGAGCACAGCTTTCACAAGTGCACAATAGCACTAACAGGGGACAGAAAAAATTGTTTTCCAAATGGCCAAGTCTTAATATTCCCAGAATAACTTCTTCATCACAACTTTGCACTTTGGTATCTGCGAATGCTTGAAATTTTCTTACTGTGACTATTTGTATGTCTAAAACTTGATCATGTTAATGTCTAGAAAAAGTGAACAAAAAAGGGGTATGAAAAGCAAAGCAAATGCATTTTAAGTTCAAGTTGAAATGTGATTGTGAAATAGTATGGCAGTATGTTTGATAACTTTCTAATTTAGGAATACTTATTTTGTCTGTGGATTCACTTGAGGTTATGGCTATCAGGTGGCTAATAATGAAATTTCTACATATTTGAAAATTTAAATCACTGTATTTTGCAAGTTTGTGTATTATTACTAAATCCCATATTATATTTCGGAACAGCATTGTCTAGCTAGCCAATTCAGTAGACTGAAGACACATCTTGGGAATTTGACTACACTGCTGAAACTTTGCATATTGAGGAATGTTTTCATTGAAATTGGGGATGAGAGTCACAGCTTGTGTAGTCATAGTCATGCTAGCTCAATTAAAGCTAGAGTGGGTAGACCTACAAGAGCTGCAAATCACACTTCTGATTGTAGGGTGGACGCACCCTTAGTGAAGAGTTTCATACGATATTAAAGAAGCCACAGAGGTAGAAAGAGAGATTTATACACTTTCTGTATTTTTGTCTCCCTCTTCCCCTCCCCCCCACCCCCTCTAAACTAACTGGCTTGTTTGTTCTGGCCTGTTTAAGTCTGTATGCTCTTTGGACCAGATAGTGTCATTTTCTATATGTTTGTATAGTGCCTAGCACAATGGGATTGTCACTTGCATGGCTTCTAGGTACCATGGCAATATAAATGAGACTAATAATTACTGTATTCATTTTTGTCTGAATAAACTAGGTCAAATTATCATGAACCTCTGGACCATACTAGTTTATTTTATTCTTGTCACAGCAGAAAAAGACCTAGGTCTGAATAATATAAAGCCAAGAGTTTTATAGGATGAATTACCTCAAGAAGTCATCCCATCTAGCCTCCTACAATGTGGCAGGGCCAAATAAATCAGCATCCCTGACAGTTGTTTATCCAACTTGTTTTTAAAAATGTCTAGTATTTGGGACTCCATGACTCCCTTGGAAGCTTATTCCCGAGTTTAACTACCCTTATAGTTAGAAAGTTTTTCCTATATCTAACTTAAATCTCCTATGTTGAAGATTAACCCCCTTCCTTCTTGGGCTACCCTCAGGGGATATGGAGAACAATGGATAACTGTCCTCTCTATAGAAGTTTTTTACGATATTGGAAGACTTACCAAGTCTCCCCTCATTCTTCATTTTTCACATGCACAGTTTTGTCAATTTTTCCTCAGAGGTCAGGTTTTCTAAAGGTTTCATCATCATTTGTGTTGCCTTCCTCTGAATGCTTTCCAATCTGTCCACATCTTTCCTAAATTATGGTGCCCATAGGTGGACATGGTATTCAAGCTAGGGCCTCAACAGTGCCAACTAGAAAGGTACAATTACCTCCCGTGTTTTACATACACCACTTGTTAATATACCCCAGAATTATATTCGCCTTTTTTGCAGCTGAATTATATCGATGACTATTTTCAGTTTGTGGTTAACTATAACCCCCACATCCTTTTCAGCAGTACTACACCTAACCAAGGGACGTAGAAAAAAATTGTGTGTGTCTGAAAACTGTAGGTACTGGGGGTACTTTTTTTTTTTTAAAGGGTTACTTTATAAAAAAAAAGATTGAGAAACACTGATCTAGGGTACATTCTCTAGTTTACTTAAGAGAATGTTATATAGAACAGTGTCAAAAGCCTTACTAAAAATCACAGTATATTACACCTACTGTTTCTATCCTATATAGATGGTAACCCCATCAAAAAAGCAAATTAAGTTGGTATGACATCTATTCTTGGTAAATCCATGTTGGCTATTCCTTTTAGTCCTACTATCCTACAGATGCTGGTAGTTTAATAATTTGCCCCAATATCTTTCCAGATATTGAATTTAGGCTGACTGGTCTATAATTCCTCGGAATCTCCTTGTTCCCATTTGTAAAGATAGGTCTTATGTTTCCTCTTCTTCAGCCTTTTGGCACCTATCCTGTCTTTCAGAATTTCTCAAAAAGATAACTGGTAATGAGACTGCTATGGATATTTTCTTCAGTATCCTAGGATTAATTTCATTGCTGACTTGAAATGATCTAAATATTCTTTAACTTGTTTTCCCCAATTTTCGCTTGCATTGCTTCCCCCAGTTGTGAATATTAATTATGCTGAGTATGTGGTCATTAACAACTCTTTGTGGGAAAACTGAGGCAAAATTGATATTAAGCACCTCAATTTTCTTGATGTCATCAGTTATTAGTTCTCCATCCCCCTGAAGCAAAGAATCTATGTTTTTCTTTGTCTTTCTTTTGCTCCTCATGTATTTACTATCTTTATCAGCATGAGTTGTGGGTATCCTGGGCATGGGAAGTCTCTGCCTTCCCATACTGTTTGATGTGGCCCCACCCATACTTCACCTTTAACTCTACTCCTGCCTGCTGTTCCCATGCTAGAGGTTTGGGCAGGTATGCTAGGGGCCACTCTGCTCTTCCTGTCCTGCTGGTGCTGGGAATGCACTGGCTGTCCAATACTTGGGGCGATCAGGCCATGCCACCTGCTCAGTGTGGACCTGGCAGCTTGGTTATGGATGCAGGCTTCATGGTGGGTTGGCTAGGAATGTGTTGCTGGGGAAGGCAGGGACCATGTTTCCCAACCAAGTTGCACTCTGGTGCTGTGGGAGAGGCTGGCACCATGATACCTGGGTCTCAGATGGGGAAGTTGTGGCCACTCTGCTTGGCTTTCCAGCACCTTTGGGGCTGAGGTTGATACCCTGCGGCAGGGGCCACTGGACAAAGCAGGATCTGGGCTCCAGCGGCATGGAAGAGTCAGGGCATTGGATATAAGTGGCAGAATTGAGGAGCCAGGGGTTCCCCCACCAGGCCAGGGGGTTCTGCCACCATCATGTTTATGACCTTTACCGGGTATAATCCATTTTGTGTTGTAGCCTTGCTGATTTTTTCCTACATATTTTTCTGTTCTTTTATACTCATCCTTATCAATTTGACAATCTTTTTTTTTTGTAGGAGTCTGTTCCTATTTCAGGTTATTAAGAGTGCCTGGTGGAGCCATACTGATCTCTTCCTTTCTTTCCATTGTATCAGAATAGTTTGCAGTTGTGCTTTTAACATTGTCTTCTTGAGGAACTGCCAGCTCTCTTGAACTTCTTTTCCTTAGATTTTCTTCCCATGGGATCTTACCTACCAAGTCTAGGAGTTGAACGTCTGCATTATGGAAATCCATTTTCCTTCTGCTGCTGCTTTCACTCCTGCCTACCCTTAAAATCATGAAATCTATCATTTCATGATCACTGCCACCCAAATTGCTTTCTACCTTCAGATTCATAACAAACTCCTTCGTGTTAGAATCAAATCTAAAATGGTTGCCCTCTGCTCATTTACTCCACTTTCTAGAACAAAAAGCTGTCTCCAGTATATTCTAAGAACATACTGGAAATTTTGTTTTTATCCATATTACTTTCCTAACTTTCCTAAATCAGGTCAATTGCCAATTGAATAATGATTTAGTGTATGAACTAATATTTCCAGTTCTTCTTGTTTATTCACCATACTCCTTGCCTTTGTGTACAGACATCTAAAATATTGATCAGGTTCCCCTTAGTCACTGTTTGAGAAGATCTGAAATAACATGGCATCACCTAAGGTTCAGGGGAGATTCTTTTTTCATAGTTAATGGAAAATTCAACTGAGCTGAATAGTCAGATTAATTGATATGTTTTCATTAAACTATGTGAAGATGAAATATTCAAATAACATAGCTAATGTTGAAAGAATGGCTTTAGGTTACTCCCTTGCTGTGCACACAGAGACAGTCATTGAATCACTGAACAACATTAGCTGAACTCTGTTTCTTGAGAGAGTGGATGTGGGATCCCTTCCATCTGCAATGAACACATTTTTCTGAAGAAGGTGGCATAATGCATTTAAGGGCACCTGGCAAACAAGCATAGAAATGCCTATAAATAAATAAAATAGCTGGATTAAAACCATTAACTTACATGTGGGATCAACACTAATGAGACTCTCTAGAGGAGGCAAGAGCACCCTTAACAATAAATAATAATAATGCTTTGCACATATACAGACACTCCAGAGCTAAGCAAATTATTCATAGTGAATAATTTATTAGACAAACTTAGCTTCTCTTTTCTGCTTCCAGACAGTGAGAGAGTATATTTCACAGTTTCCCTTCATTTATTCAAACAATTTTATTTTATCACCCAACGGACTGATAGAAAACAGTTCACTCTGCACAGATATTTTGTACTTAAACTTCAACCTGTGTTATTTAGCTATGATTGGTCACATGGCTGTTTCTGTCTTGCTTACATGACTTTGAAACTTCTTCCACAACTATTTGTGCTTTTAAAACTCACTTGCTCGAATGTAACATCAAAAGTGGTGTGTAAAGACAAAGAGAATTCAAACAAAATTCAAGTCAATGTCAACACATTTGTTCTTTGGTATATTCTTTTGGCTGTGCAGAGTACAGTTCATCATGACTAAAGCACTATCCCAAAGTGGGAGCATAAATCATGAAGGCCATGGGAGGAGGCAGCTTTCATAAAAAGAATATGAAATGGCAGGGCAAAGCCTGTATCTGATGCACTCCAATTGCTCAGCAAGAATTGCCAAGGAATTTTAGTTACCTGCAGTTGGTTGACAGTTTTCCGAAGAAACGGTTTTCTATTAAACAAATGCCAGCTCAATGATATAGAAGCATTATGTGGGTATGAATCAATTTAGTTGATTTTTCCTAGGGAAAATTATATAAACAATTCATTGAGGAAAAGTTTCAACTCTTATATTATACATTGTAACATAATTTGACTTTATCATTTCAATGTTGTCTTTTCAATATTTCCAAAATAAAATATTTCATAAGTTTCCTTCCAAATGTGATTCCAATTTGGGATAGAAGGAAATTTTGAAATGTTTGAATTTCCCAGAGAATAGAAATTCCATTTCCAGCTGGCTCTATTATCTACTCATGTTACCATATCCCACTCCATGGAAAGTTTGGGTGGAGTTGTTTCTCTTTCATTCTTCAATATCTCACCATATCAGTTTAAACAATCAGTTCAGAGGGGATTAAAAATGTGCTACTGCTTGGAGTATAATTGCTGTGTATGTGTCTCTCACTGTATCCATTGTCCCTGGGGATCTGTGTATGGCTATATAATATTTTACAAATGTGCCACACTATGTATTACAATTTTGCAAAAAATGCAAAACTGAGGCCCCCAAAAGAGATTAAAAAAACCACTCAAACACATCTGCATTTTTCCCTAATGTTGTCCAGCCGTATTTTTATTAGACTAATTAACTATTATTTTTTCTAGTCTTTACATCCTTCCTCTATTTGTTGCTACAAAAATGAAAGACAATATGTTTTTGTGTTTCTCACAGCTGAATCCTTTCAGAATTGACAAATGGCTGAACAAAATTGAAGAAATGTAGAGTATAAAGACTGATGAAAAGGTAGATGGTATTTGTAACCATATTTTAGCTCTGTTTTAAAGCAAAGCAAGCAAGCTCCCTAAAAACAACTTGACCTTTGAAAAGTATAATATTTGACACATCACAAGAGAACACTTCCTCCGTATGTGTAGTAGGTTAGGGTTTTTTGTATGTTAGTTTATCTGTTCTGGATTTAGTGGCCACATAAATTGCTTGAAGCATTATTTAAAAATATAACTCAATTTAATCTAATATTAAAATAGAAAAAACTGTCTAACTCAATTCTGCCATGCTTAGCTATGTCATGTAGTAGCATACTGATCAAGTAATCCCTTTTACTTCAAAGGATCTCAATGTAACTAGAAGTTGAAGGCTATGGAGCTAACAGCTGAGGATCTCATTTATAATTTTAAGCCCAATATTGTCTCCCAATCATTTTCAATAACAACCAAGATCTACAGTTCTTGGTCATTATCACAGGCATCCTAATACCAGTCAGTTTTTGGAATGCCTAAGTGCACTTACGTGAAATTATACATTTACATAAGGAGCCAACCTCATTAAAATTAAACAAGAACCCGAGCTAGTATTTCAATAAATTTTGTTACATTTTATTGTTCATTTTCTAAATGGTACTAGATCCTATTTTATTCCAAGGATGACTGTTAAAATGCTTAAATACTATAAATTACCTGTGTGCAGAAGATTTTGCAAGATCCATGTTCGCATGATAATTCACAACCAGGTTCCATGTGTTTAGAGCACTAACAGTTTTCAGGTGACCCATCACTAATTTGTATTCATGACATTTTTATTGGAGTTGTGTATGCTACTTTACCTGGAGAGTGGTTGTTTTGTATCATCTTCTAGATGTTTTGTCAATTAAATTCAGGGAATGTGTCAGTGTATATAGTTTCTTGTACTGCTAAACTGAAAGAGCACAAAAACTGAATACTGGAGGACTATTTCATATTGTCAGTATCTATCATTACTTTGAGCAGGGCTCCAGTATTGCAATAATATCTGCCAGTTGCAACTGACTGAGCCTCATATGAAATCAAATAGCATAAGAGTGCGTGGAGCCAGGGCCAATGTCAACTATTATGTGGCAGCTTGTCCTAAGGGGACATGCTGACAGACTCTCAAACTTTTGTTTAATATTTCTTATTGAGTTTCTCAGAGAGACTACCTGTCTTGCAGCAATTATTTGTGAAGAAGGAGACAAATAAGAATGAAATGGGAGCAGAAGAACCTGCATCTCAAAACTCATATTTGATAAAGTGAACTTGTGGCTGGTTTTGAATTGCAAAACCATCAATTATTAAATGGAGCAGTTGTGAAAACTTGTGTGGGGGCAAGTAGCCACATAATGGGATGCAAATATTTCTGACTGGAATACAGTTAGAAAGGGAAGTGTCTCTTCGTGTTCCCAGTATAGCAGTGTACTTCACAGTGGAAATATGTCAAATATCTAGAAGTGTAGGGGTAATAGAATGTTCTGAAAGTTAACACAGTACCAATATTATTTTCAGCTTCCCTAGCAAAAGAACAAGCCAAGGAAGACATTCTTCCTTAGAACAGAGGATAGTTGTACTGTCTCAGCACATACTGCTGGAATGTCAGAGCTTCAACTTAGTCTTCTTTAGACAACCTGAGTTTCAACAAGAGTATGAATGGCAGAACTTAGCCAAGGTGCAAACTGGAGCCTTTGTGGTCCAAAGCCAAGAAGTCTGACATGTGAGTGACAAGATAGCCTCCCTGCACACACATGAACTATTAGAAGTCAAGCTAAGCTATACTTGGGATATTATTGAATATCTCTAATGTACTAACGTAATATAAAATAACTTAAATCAAAAAGGCAAAAATGTATCTGTCCCCTAAAGAAGAACATCACAAATTGTTTCTCCCTTTTTAGCAAATATAAGTCCCAAGCCAATGCCCACTGAAGTTGGTACAAGGACTCCTACTTACTTCTGTGGACCTAGCATTGGGCCAACAGTGAACTTTCTTCTTTCCCTTATACTTCTTTTTATCCCCTTTCTCGTCATTCCTCTGGACCCAGCTAGAACCTTGCTCCTCTATCCTCTTTCCCTCAATATCTTGCCTACCCTAGTTGTATTGTTTGGCATCTCCCCCATTTCCCCAGCATCCACAGCTTGATACTCCTCATTCTTTCCCGTGCTTCCTGTTTCTCCACTGACCACCTCATCTTTCTGAATCAGGGGAAGTTCCCAAGGATGAGTGATCTGTAGACAAAGATGACTTGACAGGATTGTTGAATACAACCCTAAAATTATGATACACTAACCTTCAAACTACAAAATGAGGGCAAGCTGCTCAGCTATCTCAAATTAGGTCTGCTAATGACAGTTGAGCTTTGCAGAGATACACTAGCTGAGAATCTGGCCCAGTATCTTTAGTGGAACTATACTGATTTAGTCAACTGGGAATCTGCCTCAGACTTAGATGGAATGGAGTAAAGAGAAAGAAAAGCAGCTTAAAAGGGAAGAGCAAATAGCACTCTTCTGGGGAAGAAATCATGTTTGGGAAGCAGGATGGGGAGGGGATTTCTAATGTTGGGGAGATGGAAATATGAAATCAGTGGGAGAGAGAAGTATTTGGCTGGGAGAACAAAAGGAGGTGCAAAAATTATGGTGTGCACTGAAAAATGGGTGGATGCATCAGAGATGCAGTGGTCAGCAAAGGAACAGGAAACATGGGACAAAATGAGGATCGAGAAGAAATATATCAAAGTTTGGGTAGGCAGCCAAACATTTTAGGATTAATCAGAGCTGATCCAAACCTGTAACCCATTGGAGGCTCACCCATCACTTATCTTGGCCCTTTCCTTAAAAAGAAAAAGTAACCAAATATAATCAATTACAGGACTCTGGGATGCATGGGACATAATTCAATATAACTGTAACATGATGCAGTTGCAGTGGAATGGCCTGTATTTTGGCTGTAGTAGCAGTGAGCTCTTTTTCCTACATGTCACAGGTTATTGTAATTTACTATCTGAAGATTTCTAATTAAAACCATGTGCAGCACTTTTTCTTTTCTTTCTTGCTTTTTTTTGGGGGAGAGGGATGGGGAGGTTCACACAAGGGGCTCTATGATTTCCATAAACTTGGCCAATTGTGAACTCATCTCTCTCCACTAGCTTGTAGCCCAACTGTGTGCAATAAGACGACAATTCTGAGAATGATCTTTGGTTACACTCTATCGCTGTAAATTGCTGATGTCCTCTAATGGCCTGTAAAATATAAAACTAAACCACTTAGTCTGAAAAAGCTAAAATGAATGCTCTAGTGCAGGAGAAAATTATTAGATTCTTTTAATTAAAGCAAGGGCTTCATGCAGCAACTCATTGGCATTTTCTAAGGATGTGAAAGGTATATTTTTGGTCTGATCCCTGCCCTCGATACAGCTCTTTTGATCCATTGTAGTGATGCAAAGGGGCTATAGGACTGTCATAAGTGAACAGCAGGGGATTATCCAGATATAGAGGAATCATGGAGATGTGATATAGCCAGTTCTGTGTCACCCTCCCTGCAGAGGGCTCTTGGACAGTGGGCAACAAGGGACTCTGCTGATTTGAGGATGTGATTAAAGTGCTAGTATGCTTCGGCAATCATATGCCTGGGTAATGGAGCCCAGAAGATTATTACTAATTGGTGCAATTTACATACACTCTACTTTGCACCAGTAGTTTAATTCTCCTACCCTCTGCTTCCCACCGGGTCTTGCTCAGAGTATAAATCAGTCAAACCCTAGAGCTGGCCTCCCCATACCTATGGTATTAACAAGCATAAAACTCCTTCACAAGGGATGAAACATCTGTTTTAAAATGTCTATAATTCATGTTTTGTACCATAGCCAGATCTGGGCACGTGCTCTACATTAAACAGGTTGGATTGACTGTCAAACTCATTGAGTTCCTGGCTGGTTTCTTGTCACCTACAGGACTACTCGGATTTTGGAGCTATGGCTTTGCCGGAGATCCTAATAATATGAATATGGAGCTGTCAAATAAGTCTGTGCAGCACATAGATACTACAAAAATAAAGGCTAGACATGATGATTCAGAGCAGTTTGATTCATTGTGGTGGTTACTCCATCCTTCATCTTTGGACAGCTCTCTCATAGGTATCCCAATAAAGATAGACAATACAACGCAGTGAATTTTTACCACAGTTTCTATAACAAAGAGTCTGTACTCCTAAAATATCATATATATAACCTTTATATTAAAGAATGAGGGCACACTGCTCAGTTGTCTTAAATTAGCAGAGCACTACTAATGCCAGTGGAGGTTTGCAGATCTACACAGTCAGTGGAATTATTCAGATTTAATGACTTGAGGATCTGGCCAGGTTTTGGTTTAAAAACTTGAGCTCTGATGTGAGCACGATGCTCACTCAGAGAGGGACACATAGCTGCTCACTAGAAAGGTTTGTGCATTCAAATGCAGAAGTTACATTCCTGTCTAATTGTTCATCTGCATGTGCAATTATTGAACTTCCATGCTCAAATGCATGGCAAAATATACTGACGCTCTCTTTTGCAGAGCTGGCCCTTAAGAAGAATAATTTTGACACAGAAACCCTTCAGACTGTGTAATTTTATTTGCTTTTAAATTTTGCCTGGTTGCAAGATTAGGTTGGTGTGGTTGTATTCTGAAGAGTGACTAGAGATAGAATCATGATATTCCATTTTTATTGATTTAGGTAAAAATGTTCTCAATTTACATTTTTGTTCTCATTGTACCAGCTCAGCAAAATCAAATTTGGATACAATTTTTTCCCCATGCATCATCAAAACCAACTCTTTTGAAATGTTCACGTTTGTACTTCAATTACACATATAATGCTCCTTAGAGTGATCAGAGTCAACTGATAATGATACAAGAGAATTAAAAACCCAGTTTGACTTTTGTATGACTGGTAGAGTTTGTATGACTGGTAGTTAAAAACACAGTAGAGGAAATCTGATATGAAATCCCTGAGAAAAATCAGGGAACCCGAAGACTATTTTCAAGCCCTTTCAAGTATATTCAGAGATACAGAAAAACTATTTTTAAAAGTGGAGAATTTAGTTTTGTATCTTTTAGGATCAAGTATTTTCATTATCTAGCATTCTCTATCATCTTAAAACAGAGGATGTAGGAGCAACTAGCTCTTCATAAAAGGCTCAATATTTCCTATCACTTATCCTCATCTCCATAACACGTCTTAATAGCTCACCACAAATGGCAAGATAAGGTACAGAGAACAATCAGAAGGGTATAGACAATAGGATAATCCATAATCAGACTCCAGGGAATTAGACACAGCAACACACAGTTACAACCTTATTCTGGTATTTAAAGAAAATGTCTGGGGAGGATTAGCTACTCAGTTCTCAGTACAGTAATAGGGACCACATAGCTAAATCACTTCGAAAAATATAGTGGGGTTAGGGACCAAGAATCCTGTGTTTGTCCTGTCTGACTAGTACAATGATAGAAGCATCTCTAATAGAATATCATGCCTTTTTTGAAGTGGTTTCCCATTGTAAGCTGTATGATTTATGTGGGGTAAGTGTTCTGTTCTTTGTGTGAGTAGTTATTGTTGATGTATAGCGACTCTTACCAGCAATACTGGGAGCTGGGAGCCTAATTTCCCCACTTGCTGTGCTGAGAAGTTAATGTACCTTGATTTGTTCCAAAGATCTTTGTTGGGTGCACTCTGCAGCTCCAATCTCGCAAAAATACTGCACTAACCCATCTCACACAATAGCAGGTGACCTTTGGCAGGATATCCTCACCTCTGAAACTGCTTCTAAGTGTGGTGGCAGTCATTTTGCTCTTTTAAGAGCACAACATCTGTAACCATGAAGGTAAGTTAAGGTGGTGAAGTGGGATTATCTTGATTTAAAAAAAAAAAAAACGTGTGAGCACAAAGTGCTCCAATAGGAAGGTTAAACCTGAAGGGGAAGGCTGGGCAGCAAGTAAAGAAAATACATTCTGGTGTAAGTCTAACAGAAAACGTATGTACAAATTTAAGATACTTCTAATAATGGGAAAATGTAGAACCCTGTGTTTGCCTGCATTCTGACATCTGTAAATTATAAAAAGAAAACCTATGTTCCAATTCCAGCGAGACAGTTTGACTGTGCTTAGAAATATTCTTTCACCTTTTTTTTCCCTGGATATTCACCTCTCTTTGGATTGCATGTTCAGACCTGCATTCAGAAGGGAGCAGCAATATCATTTTAAGGTTATTGATTCTAAAGATGGCAAGGGAGAAATTCTAGGTCATTATGCTGCAAGTACCTGAAGTGAGAAACCTGTCTTAAGAAAACAGGATTCTTCGGTATTTGAGACAGTTTGGAGATTGATGGAGGGAGACAGAGAACAAGACTGTATGTGTGTTAAAGCTAAAGACACTGTGTGGAAATGCACTGCTAAAGTTCAGTGATCTCAGGATGTGACTCTTATATCCAGTGTTATCCTTATAGTTTCAAAGAAGTGAAAATATCCAAGCACAGCTGTAAAGTCAAAATTCCTTAAAAGCAGCTGCTGACCAATTCCAGATGTTTGAAGTTGTTTGCTTTATACAAGTCATAAAACATAGCCAGCCTTTTACTCTTAGGAGCATAGTATGGGACATGGTATGCGCCTGGTTTCGATAGTGGCTCTTGACATAATTTAGATGATATAAAGTCAAAAATGCTTAGGCTTGTAAAGTATTTTCAAGAAAGCAGCACTCAGAAGGATTGGAACCCAGCTACATTCTGCTGCAATGTATTACTTAAGTACTGTGCTCCTGAAGGAGGATGCAGATGGAGCTCTGTATTTTTTCAGTAGGAGGTGCAGTTGAACTCTGATGACCTGCAGCCTACATTACCACAGGGATCATCACAATGCCAGCTGCCTGCCACCCACATGTTTCTTTGGACACTAATGCCTGGAGGCTCATTGATTCCATTAAATTTTTGCATTCCAGTTATTATTTGCATTCCGGTAGTATTCACAGCTGTGCTGGGCACTGTGCACACACAGAGAAAAACATAGTATTTGCCCTGGGATGCTGGCAATCTGAAGCCCAATCCTGCAATCATCTCTATGCAGGAAGCTACCTGCAGATAGCTCTCTGATGTCACTTGGGCTGTTCACAGCAATGAGAAGTATTTGTGTAGAGCTCACTGCAGGACTGGAGCCTAATTCTGTCATATTACAAAAATGGACAATTTACTCGATATGCTGGAAGAAAAAGGAGTTTAAAATGGCTAACCTGTCACTGCTGAAAAATCTTGTGTTCTGTGTGAGGTGAATATTTCAAACATCATCGGCTGTTGACAAGTGTGTGTCATTGGCAATCCAACAAAGTTGGTCATTTTACATCAAATGATATAAATTTTTGTTTGGTATCCAATAATGTGATTTTGTAACAAACCTCATTTATCTCCTTACGCTTCAGTTATGTTAAAAAATATGTAGGGCAAATATTTGTCACTTCACAATGAATTGAGAGGCAACATGTCATATTACATAAAGACTTTTTTTGTCACTATATTACAATATTGTTTTCAATAGGAATAGCGGGTAAGATTTTAGATGTTCCAGATGCATAAAGAAAAGCAAAGACTTTGTAGTGGTCTATGCCAGATGAAGACAGGTGAGTATATACATTGAGTACAAAAATTCCTAAAAATCCTGGTTGAAGTGATGAGATGACATGTAGGACGACAATGGTTCTTTTATCTCCACAGATCCCAATACAAATTCTTATTTGACGTACTAGTACAAACGAATATGAAGGAATCATCTTCTTTATGCCTAACGGCCATATGGGCCTGGATTTGGAACTATGGCCACAGCTCAGAAGGGGAGATATAGGGATGGCTTTGAGCTAGAGCCAGTCAAAAAGTGATAGAACAGATTGTGCAAGAAATCAGTTTTGTCAAAATCAAAATGCTTCTAGGGAATGTGTCTGATCAAGTTCTCCAACAGAAAAAAGTCACAGGGTCCCCCCCCCCAAAATAGTTTTGATTTTGTTTGGACATTTATTTATATATTCACATTAATATGTTATAACAAATTGAATGAAAATGAAACAATTTGCTGAATATATTTTTCATTTTGCAGAAAAAAAATGGCTTTTTGTTTGAAGTAAGTCAGTTTCCAACTCAATGATAACACAAGTTCCTAATCAACTCTACTCTAGCTGTACTGTAGAGCACCTGGTGCTCCCCTGATTCTGGGACAGGTCATGTACTGGTTTGGATCTTGGCATAATTTAGAGCTACCTCCATTCAAGTATATTCTGGGTGCATAAGGCTCTGCTGTCCTAGGTTCTGAGGATGAACCACATACAAAGTTCTACGCTACCCAAGGATTCCTCTACTCTGTGACAGAGCACAAAACCAGTCCCTTTTTACCCAAAATTTATGATCCTGATTTGTGTTGCAGACCCTTTGGCACAATAATAGGTTTATGTAGGACAGTAGAGTCTCACAGTATGCTAGGATTGCATGTGGAAACTTTACCACCATCTGCTTGCACTAAGCCTGGCTTAACCCAATGCTAAATCCCTCATTTTATGAGCAGCAAGTTACTCTCTCACTCAGACACTTCACAGTGAATTAAATGGAAGTGCACTAGATGGCATAAATATGTCCTTTGGTGTAATTACATTACAAAGACATTTCAGAATTATTTTTAAAAGAGAAAAACAGAAACATTTCTTAAATATAATGTCCAAAAAAAAGCAACTTACAAATAATACTGTTTGAGAAAGTATTCCCCAAATGAGAGCAATATGTGTTTCTTTCTAAAATATGTCAAAGCAACTTTGTTCTACAAATCAGAAATGAGTTAATAATGAGCTACATTTTACTCTTTACAATCCTGTTGGCTCTGTGACTTAAAATGAGTGGTCATCCATTCATTGGGGCATTCAATAATGATGATGGAAAGCAAGAAATGCCTATAGACATTTTTTCCTGCATCTAGTGCTTACTTTTCAGGTACATTTCAGTGCTTACATTTCTGGTACACCAAGAATTTTGGTGTTCCCAGGTGGGAGAAGGAGTGTGATACCAACATTCAGTCTTACTACAGTGGAAAGGCTACCTGATCAAAAGTTATATGCTCTAACTTCTTTGTGCTATGACTGCTTGGTAAACTTGCCAGCACTAACTTTCAGGAGTGGCAATTGTTTTGGGGTGAGTCAATTTTTAGGGGTCCTATTTGAAACATCTGAACAGGGTCTAGTTTTCAGAAGATGGATGCTGAGTACTTTCTGAAAATCAGAAGAGTTGCAGCCCCAAACTGGAAGACCCAAATTCACTTGTCACTTTTACAAATGTGGGTCACCATTACCAGCTGTCCGTGCTCGAGAACACATTTGGAATAACTTGTTAGTATGCATCCATTTGTCTTAGTCAATAGATTTGGGTTTAGGAAGCCAGGAAACCAGGCTGAATTATTTGTGCTATTGAAGTCAATGGGAATTTTGCCACTGATTTCAACTGAGCCAGGTTTTCACCCTGGATACGTGTGTTGATTGTGAAAGTCAACAGCGGGATTCCTGATGAAGCTTAAATTATTAATGGAAAAGAAATTCTGAATGATAGCAGAACCAGATATACCCTCAAAAACAAAAAGAAGCTGCCTTTAAATTCTCTTTAAACTGGGTGAAATGCATAGTGGAGGTAAAAAGGTATCCCTGATGAAAGCTACCAGGACCAGTTAACATTTTCCTTCTCATGAAGAATAAGTGAAGGAGGTTACTCATGAAGTAGTGGTTACTCAGCATCAGAGGCCTTGAGTATGCCTAGAAACTGCATCTGTTAAGTGGTTTATTCACTGCTGTAATCATCATTCCCACAATGGTAGACAATTATTATTGCTACTAGACACCTTACAGTACTGACAGACAGATATGCTACCCCTAAAGAAGTTACAGTCTAAGGCTCCAAACTCTTTAATTTATAGTCCACAAACAGTGCTTTCATAGAGCCAACTGCAGTAAATAGCCTGTACACACATGCTATCAGCTGAAGGTTTAGGGAAATAGGATTGTCCATTTGTCTCTGATAACAAATAGGGATTAAACATAATAAACAGGGGTGGATTTGTCGTGAGATTATATATGAACTATCAACAACTGCTATTATACCATGCAGCTACCAATAACTGTTTATATTTTGTTTTAAATATGTAAAAACATTTCCTTGTAATCCCTTGATCTGTACAGTAATTTCCTTTTGTTCCTAACTGCTAAAGCCATCTTTGAAGTACTCAGTAGGAACCATTCCTGTTCCCTCAAGACAGGGCCACTTGAACACAGAAATCAAAACAAAAAACCAAAAGTGGGTGAATTCGGCAGTACAATAGGATAAGAGTTTGGATGGCTGTGGAAAACTATCCATCATTATTGTTTTAAATTTCTCTTGATTTGTGTGGGAGAACACACCCAGTGCTCTGCACCCTAATCTTTCTTCAGATTTATCTTTTGTGTTTCTTTTCTGCTCTCGGGATCTCTAAAATTCCACTTACTCTGTCACTGCCAGGGAAAACAACTTGTGAGCTCTCCCCTTGTTGATAAGTAAGCACAGTTACTTATGGATATCCTATTGTGCTCACCTCCTGTGGTCTTGAATTTTGTTATTGGTCAAACCACAGCATTGGGTCAGCATTCCTCACAAAATATGTCTACTTGAAAATTTGTCAATTTGAGTTTTAAAAATAGCAAATAACCACTTGTCTACAGGCTTCTGCGAATAAAACATAACAGAAAATCTTCAAAATCTGGAATTAGACATGAGAGCTTCATATTGTAATCTACCATACCACTGAAGTAAATACAGAGAATATCCACTTTTGAAGTATAATATGTACAGACACTGATGTGTTTGCAACATCAATGCAGCAGCAAAAAGGAACCTATGAAAACAAATAACCCAATAATTTGGAGACATTGTCAGGAAAATAATAAAAAGCAGAGGACTCAATATGGTACTAGTGTAAATAAGTATAGCCCCTCTGGAGATGAAAAAGCTATGCCAATTCACCCAGCTAAGGTCTACAATGCAGGCATCTAACTAAAAATAGAAAATAAAGTAAAAAGTATAGCTCTGTACAGCTAAATTGGTTGGACAAATTGGTTTAAGGTAATTATTGGGATTAAATTATAGTGTATTTGATTCACAATGCACTTTTTGGAATCAAATGGGAAATTTCTATTTATTTATCTGTATAGGAAGCAGTGTCATGGGCTTCATGCTATTTTTCACTTTAACACAAACTCACATAACTAAGCCAAACTTATCCGGTCTTTTTCTTTGCAATTAAAGAAAATATACTCTTATAAAGGGGACTTCTTGGTTATGCTGCTCTGTGAAATGTGAGACTGTGCAAAGAAGAGGAAAAAGAGAATCAGCTGGAAAGAGAGATGAAAAATTCCAAGATGTATTATTTAAAAAAGAAAAAAAAAAGAAATATATGAATCTCTAAACTAAACATATCTAAGGAAAAAACAACAACAACAACAACTATTTCAGAAGAGGAGTATATTTAATTGACTGCAGCCTCAGGAGAGGTAATTTTTGTGCCAACAAGTTATGTGGATTTTATGTGCCTATTAGTCTGCTATTCAATTAAAAAATGTGCACTTACCATGGCAACTACTGCGTCTCATGATACACATGCTAATTCTGAAGTATTTCTATAAAAGCACCTTCTTAAACATAAGCAAACACCATCATCCATGATCTCTTGGTGTTAACAGTCACTAAAAGGAAAGGTAGTAAAGTGCACAAAGTACCAGTTTTTATAATTAATTCATTTTAGAGGAGAATGCTAATTCTGAAATACAGACACGTCTTGACATAGCAACATACCAGGATAAATCACATACGGTATTATAAACCACTGTAGAGTCCCATAAATGGAGAATGTCTACTTTAAGGAAGTCACGTATGCCTTGATTTAAGATTACAATGTTAAATATTTTTTCCTTCTGTTTCAAATCTATTTGATGTCCTTCCTCGTATTCCTTTGGAATAAGACTTACACAGCCTGAGCACCTTGAGTCCAAGTCAGCTGACACAGGTCAACCATGGGTGTTTAATTGCTGTGTAAACATACCCAAGCATAGTAGTGCCCAGGCCTTTGATGTACCGAACTTGTTGGTACTTCCAAAGCCAGAGGGATTTAATGTGGCATGGTAGGTTGGAATGATTTTGTATTATGACTAGTTATACTTCCAAACCATGGCAGTTGCCATGTTCAAGAATATCACCCTTAAAAATGGTACCCTAGTATTTATACCTAAGTTTACAACTGGGTGGGGCTGTAACTTCTTTGGAGGATAGGGACATAATTCAAAATGACCGTAGCAAGTTAGAGAAATGGTCAGAGGTAAACAGGATGAGGTTTAATAAAGAGAAATGCAAAGTGGTCCACTTAGGAAGGAACAATCAGTTCCATACATACAAGATTGGAAGCGACTGTCTAGGAAGGAGCATGGTGGAAAGGGATCTAGGGGTCATAGTGGACCACAAGTTGAATATGAGTCAACAGTGTGATGCTGTTGCAAAAAAAGCAAATATGATTCTAGGTTGTATCAACAGGTGTGTTGTAAGCAAAACTCGTGAAGTCATTCTGCCGCTCTACTCTGCACTAGTTAGGCCTCAGCTGGAGTACTGTGTCCAGTTCTGGGCACCACATTTCAAGAAAGATGTGGAGAAATTGGAAAGGGCACAGAGAAGAGCGACAAGAATGATTAAAGGTTTAGAGAACATGACCTATGAAGCCAGGCTTCATGAACTGGGCTTGTTTAGTTTGGAAAAAAGAAGATTAAGGAGGGACATGATAGCAGTTTTCAAATATCTAAAAGGGTGTCACAAGGAGGAAGGAGAAAATTTGTTCCTCTTGGTTACTGAGGACAGGACAAGGAGTAATGGGCTTAAAGTGCAGCAGGGGAGGTTTAGATTGGACATTAGGAAAAAATTCCTAACTGTCAGGGTGGTCAAATATTGGAATAAATTGCCAAGGGAGGTGGTGGAATCTCCCTCTTTGGAGATATTTAAGAACAGGTTAGATAGACATCTGTCAGGGATGGTGTAGACGGAGCTTGGTCCTGCCTTGAGGGCGGGGGGCTGGACTCGATGACCTCTCGAGGTCCCTTCCAGTCCTATGATTCTATGATTATCTTCTAGAGATGTTACCCTAGAAGTGACCTAGATCAAATGGATAATACAATATTGCCATGAGAGACATACGACCAACAGAAGCTTATCATCAAAGACCATTATGTTGAAATGAGATGATCAAGTGATCCCACATAATATTCAAAGCAGTACAGATTCTGTGTTTCTGGAACCACTATGAGATTATTAATATAAAAACCCCAATGCCTCTGAAGCCCAACCAACCCGGGGGATAACAAGAGAGACTGGTTTTACTAGTTTTCAGGAGGCTGGGAGACCAAAGAAAGCTTCTGATATAAAGGCTGAGTTCATCCTGACAGAGGGCCTTTTTCTGATTCAGTAAAAGGTCACAGGGTATGTCTACACTACAAAGTTAATTCGAACTAAAGGACATTAGTTCGAATTAACTTTGATAGGCGCTACACTAGCGCTCTGCTAGTTCGAACTTAATTCGAACTAGCGGAGCGCTTAGTTCGAACTAGGTAAACCTCATTCTACGAGGACTAAGCCTAGTTCGAACTTACTAGTTCGAATTAAGGGGTGTGTAGCCCCTTAATTCGAACTAGTGGGAGGCTAGCCCTCCCCAGCTTGCCCTGGTGGCCACTCTGGCCAACACCAGGGAAACTCTATTGCCCCCCTCCCGGCCCCGGACTCCTTAAAGGGGCACGGGCTGGCTACGATGCCCGTGCCAGGTGCAAGCCTGCCAGCACCCAGCTAGCAGACCCTGCACCTGGAATAGCTCGAGCCAGCCACCTGATGCCCCCCAGCCCTCCCCCTCTTCCCGGGACCAGGCTGGCGGCTCCCGGGAGCTTGCCCGGGACCGCAAGAAGCGGGCACCCGCCTGGTCTAGTGCGGACATCGTGGACCTCGTCCACGACCTCCGCACTAGGCACAGGAAAGTGGCCATCTAGGGCAGGAGAGCTGCCAGCCTGGCCACCCAGGAGCAGGTGTGTATGAAAATCAAGGTGGTCCACTGATACCTCCAACCCCGAGCTTACAATGGCCGTACTGGGTCAGACCAAAGGTCCATCTAGCCCAGTAGCCTGTCTGCCGACAGTGGCCAACACTACAGACCCTGGAGGGGATGGACCGAAGACAATGACCAAGCCATGTGTCTCATGCCATCCATCTCCAGCCTTCCACAAACAGAGGCCAGGGACACCATTTCTACCCCCTGGCTAATACCACTCCATGGACCCAACCTCCATGAATTGATCTCACTTCTCTTTAAACTCTGTTCTAGTTCTAGCCTTCACAGCCTCCTGCAGCAAGGAGTTCCACAGGTTGACTCTTTGCTTTGTGAAGAACAACTTTCTGTTACCAGTTTGAAGCCTGCTACCCATTCCTTTCCTTTGGTGTCCTCTAGTCCTTCTATTATGGGAACTAATGGATAACTTTTCTTGATGCACCCTCTCCACCCCACTCATGCTTTTATAGACCTCTATCCTATCCCCCCCCCCCCCCCAGTCTCCTCTTTTCTAAACTGAAAAGTCCCAGTATCTTTAGCCTCTCTTCATATGGGACCTCTTCCAAACCTCTGGTCATTGTAGTTGCCCTCCCCTCTCCCACCCTCTTTCTTCCCCTCTCCCACCTCCTTTTCCCAGTCTCCCTGAGTTTTGTTCAATAAAGAGAGATTCTATTTTTGACCACACGTTTTCTTTATTTTGTACATCAGGAAGGGGGGCTAGGGAAGGGTAAGTGGAAGGAGGTGAGGGAGGAATGGGGTACGCGCCCCCGATGGGGAGGACTGGGTTAGCTCTGCAGGCTTCTGGGGGTGGTAGCTCTCCTGCAGCCCCCCAATTGCCTCCTCTCCCCAGATGGCAGCCTGCGGCACGTGCAGCTGGTCTGATGGCCAAGTGCTGTGATGTGCCCAGAATGGGCACTCAGGGCACTCCAAGACAGGACTGCTTTGCAAGCGGGGCACCCCTGAGAACTGTCTGTCCGGGGTGGGGGTCAGGTCCCTTTAAGCACAGCCTTCAGCTAGCCTGAGACAGCAGCTCCACGCTCTAAGTCCTCATCTGATGCCCTGCCGGCACTGCTTCCGGTCATCCTTAACCCTGGTTCAGGGTCCACTTAATGTGGACATGCTAGTTCAAATTAGCAAAACGCTAATTCGAACTAGTTTTTTAATCTGGATGTGTTAGTTCGAATTAGCTTAGTTTGAATTAGCGCTGTAGTGTAGACATACCCATACATACTTGATCCAAGTGTGTGTGAGGTGGTGGTGATGAAGCATGACTCAAACCTTGCTGAAGGGTTCAAAGTATTTTGGCCTGCTAGAGCCTCATAGAACAGATTTTTGATCAAGTTTTGAGCCATTTATTGCTTCTATTATAGTCTCTCTGAACGCTTTTTATTCTGGAATAAATGTGTTCTATTCAGAGAGCTTGGTAGTCCTTGTTCTCAGACAGAAAGCAAAGCACAGGTGCTGGCTTTCATGCAGACTGGCTTGCTGGGGATATCAGCTTATGATCTGAATGGTGAGCTTTGAATTTCCTCACTTGTGAAGCCTGTAACACATTCAAAGGGCAAATTCTAAGCTCATTTTCTTCTTGTTGTTCCCATGTCACAAAAGCAGAAAGCATCTCCTCTCCTCCTCCAAGCTCTCCACCTGCAACTAGACTCCCATTCGATCCCCTTTCCTGTTTTCCCTCACTCCCACTCTTACCCCCTTCCTTACACTCACTCTCTTCTGGTTCTTTCCCTTCATAATTCAAGCAAGCACAAGTCCCTCCCATCTTAAAACCTCCCATATTTAACCTCACTTCTCCAGCCACTATCCTCTCTCCCCTTTCTCTCCTCAGTCTTGCCATCTACAATCACTACCAATTCCATTCTACATCCTCTCCACACTGGCTTCTGGCCTTTGAACCCATCAACCATCTTCCTCCTTAAGTCTCTACTCAACTTTTCCTTGCTAAGGCACAGAACCAGTACTCCAGCCTCAATTTCTTTGATATATCAAGTCATCTTTGACAGATCTTCTTGAAACCTGGTTCTCCCTTCTCAACCTTGGCTTCAGTGACTCTGTCTTCTCCTTGTTATTTTCTTCCCCTCTATTTGCTCCTTCAGTGTCTCCTTTGGAGGATGCTCTTCACCCCCCCCCTCTAGCTTTCTACAGGACTCCCATCTCTTCTTCTTTGATACTTTATGGCTGAATAATCTCATTCACAAACTCAAATTCAGCTACCATTGCTATGCTGAGGAGTTACTGATCTCTACTCCTGTCTTCTTCTATCCAAACTAAAATCTTGAATTGTCTTTTTTGCATTCTGTTGTGGGTGTCTCACCAACAACTCATGATTATCATAACTACAACAGCCTGAAGCCACACTCCTAGGCTCCCGGCTCCCTCTTAAACTTTCCTGGCAGGCTAAAAGCTGCCAGGATTCTAGCTGGTGAGCTGTGGAGGAACTGGCATCCTAGAAATCCCACAAGTCCCACCAGAGATGGAAGATTTGGAACTTCAGGCTCCTTGTTTGCCAGCAGACCATCTGACAGGCTGCCATGGATCTGGGAGCCTAAAATGTGAAAAGCCCCATCCTAGCTGGGGACTTTAGCACTTGGAACCTAATGCTTTCAGGCTCCCAGAGAGCCAAGCAATTAAGCTGGCAGTTAAATTTTGAAACCTCTCTGGCAGGCAGAGTTCCAATACAAGTCCAAATATCAAATCATCTGTGTGAAACATTTTGATTTTGACCAACCAGCAATCTCTGATGGAAAAAAAAAAACACTCTGCAGAAGAATTGCGGACCAGTGGCGGTATTCACTTTCAAAGTTTATTAATGGGCTTGGTTAGGCTGCTGGTGCACTTATACCACTGCCTAGCATACTTGCTGATGCCATGTTTCATTGTTTTCTTGATCTCTCCTGTGCATAGCCACCCATACTTTCTCAATTTCTGCTTACACTCTAAGCTCAATTTAGGGCAGGAATTTTTTTCTTTATTTGTTCAGAATCTTAGGATCCCCCGTGGACTAGGGCTTGTAGGTATTATGAATATATTGCTAATAATACAACCTGTAGTGAAACAAAGTTGACAGAATCTAGGGATGACCAAGAGGGGATGGATCACTTGAAATTGCCTCCTTCTGCGCATTTCCTCTGAGGCATCCAAAACTGGCCACTGTGAGGGTACGTCTAGACTACAGGGTTTTGTCGACAGAAGCTTTGTCAACAGATACTGTCAACAAAGCTTCTGTCGACAAAGAGCGTCTAGACTACATTCAGTTCTGTCGACAAAGCAAGCTGCTTTGTCAACATAACAGTGTGGACACAAAGGACAGTTTAGATGCAATAATGCCTTCTGTCGACAGAACTCTGTCGACAAAAGGCGTTATTCCTCGTAAAATGAGGTTTACCAGCGTCGACAAAACTGCTGAGTTCTGTCAATGTTATGTCGACAGAACTCAGCGGTAGTGTAGACGCAGGTTTAGTTTTGTCGACAAAAGTCCACTTTTGTCGACAAAACCCTGTAGTCTAGATACACCCTGAGACAACAATGATACTGAGCTACAGAGAACATTGGTCTGACTCACCATGGCCATTCTTATGTTCGACTGAAAGCAGAATTTGCTCTTGGAACTCAACTTCAGTTCACTATTTTGCTAATTATTCCTCAGCCAGAAGAGAATTCTGTTCCCTCTCATACAATTGTTTTGTTGACTCAGCTGTTACTGATGTGAGCATGGCAAATTCATGTCAGTAAAACAAGCAGGTAAGCCTGAACATACATGGTCACAATTTGCTTGAAAGGTGGCACCATTTTTATTAGTCACATTTCAAACTGGAACCATACTTTCCAGAATACTGTCACTTACCTTGCATGTGTGTCTGAATTTCTCTCTTCTTATTTACTTGATGAGGGAAGGCCTTAATTTATCTACCTTCTAAGGTCTATCCACATTTATGCTGTATAATTTATTCCTTATGTTGTCTTTTTTTGGTATTTGCAATATTTCCATATGCCAAACGTTTTGAGATATATGAAATAAAGTTGCAAGAATGTCTGGTACATCAAACTACATTCCTGACAGGTTCCCAAACTCATTTTTCAAAGGTGTTGTGCAAGTTTCCTTTGAGCATGAGGACTGAGAGTTCAGACAGAGTGATTGCTTTGTGGAAAGAGCTCACTCACAGCTGTTATAGTATTTTTATCTTTTATCATTTTTTGTGTGTATGCTCATTATTGCCCCATCACCGGTGGGTGAACACTTTCCACAAAGTGACCACTCTATTTCTGACCTCTCTGTCCTCATCCGCAAAGGAACCTTGCACAGCACCTTCAAAAGATGAGCCTGGGAGCTCACATTCATAACTTTGCTAGGTACTCCAAACCATGGGCTGAACAGAGGCACTGGATTTATGACTTATTCCAACAATCTATAACCTGTTTAACCTCTCTTTCTTCCTCTCCTTCCCAAGGTTCTTTTTTTGCCTATGACTGGAGAGATGCTAATGGATCACTTCACCTTAAATCAGGGGTTGGCAACCTTTGGCTCTTTAGCCTATCAGGGTAATCCATTGGTGGGCCATGAGACATTTTGCTGACATTGACAGGCATGCTCCGCCCCCACAGCTCCCAATGGCCACAGTTCACTGCTGCCAGCCAATGGGAATACTGGAAAGCAGCACGAGCTACAGAGACATGCTGGCTGCCTCTTCCAGCAGCTGTCATTGGCCAGGAATGGTAAACCGTGGCCACTGGGATCTGTGCAGGTAGGGAGAGGGGCATATCTATGGAAGATCATCAGCATGTCTCTGGCCCACCAGAGACTACCTTAAAGAACAAAGAGCCTAATGCTGCCAACCTCTGCATTTACACAGTCCCTTGAAATAAGCATTTAACTCTATATGTAAACAATCTGTTCCATTTTGCATTTACCTGTGATACTCTGAGTACATTTCCCAGACCTGGAGAAGAGCTCTGTGTAAACTCATCTAATCAATTGAAGTTAGTCTAAAAGATATTATCTCACTCATCGTGGATGTCTATGATCATGGAACCAACACAGCTTAGCCCTCAGTAAATAATGTAAATTGTGCTTTAGGAACTGTATTCTCATGTTAGTCCACTGAAAATTTTAAGATACTGTCTAGGAACGTACTGTAAAATGGTACAGGTACTTGGCAATATTGCAGCTAACCCCACTGGAGGGAGGAGCAATTCTGAGCTGCGTTTTTCATTGGATGTGAGAGATTTTCATGAGCAAACTACAATATCATGTTTGTGCCACATCTTAGCAATCTTGGGAAGGGAAAGTAGATAAAAATCTTCACATTTTTATACAAACCCTTAATTCTTTAAATTGGATATTACCACTTTAATAATCCATACCTAGCTAAAATTTGTGTTTCACTGAATTCCTGCTACTGTAATGAGCCCTGAACATCAGGCTGAGAATTTGATCAGGACAACACAATTAATCACCAGTCCATGCACAATTTGAATGATACAAAAATTGCAGAACACAGTTAGATTTTCTAAGTAAAACCAATATTTCATGCAATGGAAAGGGTGAAGTTTCAATGCATAACAAAAAAGAGTTTGAGTTTTAAAAAAACCTGGCAGTCAGCAGGGCCACATGAAGGTGAATGCATAAATCAAATAACTATACCATCTGTTATAACAAACTTAACAGGAATTAAGTGGCCCATATTTTCTAAAAATATCTTTTGTTGCAGTGTGCAGAAGTACATCTCAAGAAGTGACTGATGAAGAATATTGGAATTGGACTTTAATTAGGAAGCTTTGGATTTGGAATACAATGTGAGCTCAGTCAAACTATCAGAAAGATGAGCTTATTAGCAGAGAAATGGGAATGAATATAAATGTGCAGTACCCCCTTACAGTATTGAACAATATGTACCTCCTTGCTGAGAGAACAGAATAGGATTAAATAGTACATACTTCATAAATTGCGGTGTGTGGGCATTGAAGTGTGCCTACAAGCTCCCCTCCAGTGGTCTTATACACCAATCTGATTTAAATTTTTGGTTCTGTTTCAATAGACTGGGAATTTCATGAACAAAAACCTATAATAAAAAAAAATCAACAAATGGTCTGGTAGAACTTCATAGACTAACAAAACATGTAGACAGTTTTGTTAGTCTATAAAGTGCTACCAGACCATTTGTTGTTTTTTCTATACAGACTAACTCGGCTACCCCCTGAAGCTTCTTTAATGAAGAATTAGATTTGAAGATGTATTTCAGTGGAGAGATTGTTATGCTTTCTGGTGACTACCCCATTTACAAGATAACCATAGCTCTGGTGGATGAGGGCCAAAAAAATCCCTGGATCATACAGATTTTGATTTTCAACATTGTCTTCTGCAGACAAAGATGGTCCAATAGCTGAAGACATTGCCCAGGATATAGGAGACCAAATTTCCTCCTGTTCCACAGACTTCCTGGGTGACTTTGGGCAAATTTCTCAACTTCTCTGTGATTCAATTTGCCATCTCTACAACAGGGATCTTAGAGATGAGCTGGGCACTACTGGGATCAACCCATCGATTGGAATGCCATCTGAATGATACCCCAGTGACCAGCTGGTTCATGGGATACATATACATTACAGTATCACCCCCGTCACCCCCTTTCCATATTCAAATCCAACATTAATCAACAGAAACAAATCAGGGCAGAAGAAGGCTGGTGGTTACTTTCTTTCCCCTACATCTCTCATGTATTAAAAGAGCAGTATGGTAATTTGTACATCCTACTACATAGAAAAAGAGTGTTAGAGACCATATTTGTATTATATGTTTATACAATGCCTAGCATCATAGTGATCTGGTCCCCGATTAGGGCTTCACTATTGCAACACAAATAGTAACAGGGTTTATTTGTTTTTTAAATAAAAAGGAACAACTTGGCAACTGGGGTAGCACAGACAGTCTTCCAGTTTCATTAGGAAAGAGACATGTTCACATAATGGTGATAGGCATGGTACAAAACTCCATACAGAATAGAGGAGGGAAGATTTTGAAGATCAAGTGAGATGTTCTGAAAAAGAGAGGTTCTGAAGGGACTTTGAAGGGGACAAAAAAGAAACAGAGGCTAGACTGTAGAGGAAATTAAAAAATGAAAACAAATATGAATTTGTACAACTGAGGATGGAATATTGAATGAGAAAAGAGGATAAAAAACCTAATCTGAGAAAAAAATTATAAAAACAGAAATTCGTAAAGAGCAGGAACACACACATTTTTTTAAATCTAGAGGGTCTATTATTGGCTCTGCAACAGACTTGTCATCTTCATCTCTCTGTGCCTTAGTTTCCCTCTCCCAATGCCTTTCAGGGAAAGCACTGTGTCATATTATGCATGTGTATAGTGCCTAACACAATAGGGCCCTGATTTCAGAGGGGGTGCTACATTTCCCATGAAGCACTTGCACTGGTGCTTTGTAACAAGTAAATTTTGGGAACATCTGGTCAGGAATTTCCTCTCTCAATGACTTTTAAACACAGAAAATGAAGTTTCAGCAAAACCACATTTTTTTCTTAGAAAAATTTCAACATCATAAATAATTTTCTATCAGGAAAACCAAATTAAAATACTTTGTTCCAAGTCAGTTCATCCCATTGAATGGATTAAAAAAGTTTTGAAAAAGTAAACATTGTGTAAGGAGTTGTAGTTTGGATTCTGGATGGCTCCTTTAACTCCCCTCCCAGTCTTTTATGGACTTCTTTCCTTTGCTGGACTACATCTTCCATGATGTAACACAGTGTCCCTGGTGACCAAAATGACTTCATGCATCATAGGCTTGCATGGCTGCAAGTGCTTCATGGGAAATGTAGTCTAGCTGAGTGGTTCATGAGGACATTTGGTCACTGAATTATAACTGTCATGAAGCAATGCAGTTTAGCGCTACACAGACTCAAAAATAATTTTGTTCATCATTTCCAAGTAGACATTTTTCAAAACTTTTTGTTCCATTAAAAATGTAAATATTTCAACTTCTCATTCCAACCCAAGACAAAAAATGAATGCTGAAATATCCAATTTTTGCTCAGCCCTGTTATTGGGTATCAGGTATTGGCTCATATCAATGCATCCATGTATGGGTATGTCTACACTGCATTCCTCTTTCGAGAGAGGAATGCAAATGCAGATAAACAAAATTAGAAATGAAGTGTGGATTTGAATTTCCCATGCTTCATTTGCATAATTGTGTTCAGGCACTTTTTTGCAGTCTAGACGGGGTTATTTAGAAAAAAAAACCCTTCTTTTCAAATAACCCTTAAACCTCATTTTATAAGGAGCATTTTTTAATCTCAAAATAGGGTATTTCAAAAAAGTGGCCAGCCACGATTATGCAAATGAAGCTTGGAAATTCAAATCCATGCTTCATTTGCAATTTTGTTTGTCTTCATTTGCATTCCTTTCTCGAAAGAGGATCACAGTGTAGACATACTCTATGAGTCTCAGATTGAAGAAGGGTGACCAAATACAGTGGAAAAGTCAGGGTAAGGAAGAACCCCCCCCCCCAAAAAAACCCCAGTTCAGTAGTAGAAGCAAGCAGATGAGAGATGTACTCTTTGGGCCAAGAAAGGAGATAAGAAGAAGAGTAGAGATCCAGCAGAGGGTCTTTTGAACATGTGAAGTTCATCAAACTACAAAATTAAATCTTTGGTCATAGATTAGAAGGTGATGGGAAGATTTGGGTGATAGTTAAAATGACTGCCATTATGTATAGTGTGTATGTGTGTGTGGGGGGGACATTTTATTGCTCTTCTCTGGTGTGTGGGAGGGAGTGGGCTCCCTATGAAAAGGATGATGCAATGCCTAGAAATTTATATTACATGGTAAAAGAAAATGAGCATATATAGAGCATTAATCACAGAAACGAACATTTTATTTGTTTGTTCAGGTGCTGGGTTTTCTTGTGGAATACATTCACAGTCTAATGTCTTACTCTGAGTACTAATACACATAAAATACCAAAAAAGGAATGCGGTTAAAAAAAAAAAAGCTGTTTTGGGTCACTCACTTGCCAGACAGGCAATGTCTGGGAGTTCTGACAAGGTAGCAAACTCAGTCACCAACTGAAAAGATGCAGTTCACATTAGTTACTGGCATCTAAGCTCTACATACCATACCAGGCAGGAGAGGCAATTCTAACAAGTTTTGAGGGAGAAACCTCAAAGCCCTATAGTACAGAGTCGAAAACAGAAAAGGTCTATGGAAATGTCTCTCAAGCTCAGTATAATTTAATAGAGAATACAACACTATTTCTACAGGTTTTTGACTATGCAGCTAGAATTGTATGGTAGAGAGAGGCCCTAAGATTCTCTAGAAGGTTTTACAAAAACCTTCAGAAACATTATTTTCTATTGAAATCTAGAAGTCTTTGCTGTAAAGGGGCTTTAAGAGAACATAGAGATTTCAGTGAACTGTTCCCCGCTCTTCTCTTTATCCTTTAAATATGTGCTTCCTGAGGCCACAAGTCAGAGATAAGTTATCAACATTAGTTCTCTCTCAGTTTAGGAGCATAACAGTTGAAAGGATATTTTTGCTGGTGATTCACTTAATTTTCTATACTGAATATGGTCTCTCCACAAGCTAAACTTGGGTCCCCTTGACCTCAAAATGGAGAAACATGTCACAAAGGCACAAATACCTGTTTGTTTATAATAGAATTGAGAGACAGAATTGGCCTTTATGGGAGACAAAGAAAAGCAAGACTGTATACTACATAGCAGTATTTGCTGTGCCAGAGAGAAAGTCACTATACACAATAAAAAAATAAAAGAAATAAAGTACTGTCTAGAATTCACCTCTTTCCTAATGCCTGTAAGCCCCTCGCGGAAGAAAATGTGATGATCATTATTAGAAGTCTGTTAGCGACCCCCATTAGGGGATAACCTAGACCCCTGAAGGTTTAAACTTTCAAGTTGATCTGCAGCACTATGTGCTGTGAGTCAGTTTCCACTAGATCTGAACATCAGCACTCTCTTAGAGCATATTCAAGAGTCCCACAGATATCATCAGTGCACATGTAATGTCTGGCTCAATGGAAGAGGCTGTTGCCAAGGGCTACATTCTAAGAGTAATACTGAACCATATTTCAAGTCTAATTTAAGGCTCGGCTATACTGATAAGGATATAGCAATACCCACAACACTAACAACATTAAACAATAATATATTTTTAAAGTACTTGCGTCTGATGCATTTTATTGCAAGTATTATTAGACTTAAAAACATACTGTCGGTATATATCTAATTAAACTGCAGTAACCAGCTATAAAAGCTATATATAAACTATGGTTGAATTCATGTAATTCTCATATTAAAACATTTTACCATAAGATGTCTTGTTTAAATAAACAGTGTTTTATAGTGGATGTTCTCTGATTGTTATTACCAACTCTTTCCAAGAGAGAGCAGTAGTGAATTGTATTATCTTTTCTGGAGATAGCTTTACCCAAACATAAAAGTATATTTCAACTTTATAACCTTTCAACCTATTGACCATGAAAAATGCTCCAACATAACCTGACACATATAAATGTTTAAAGTCCAAAGGGTAATTATCTATATTCATAGTTAAAACTGTGCCTTGATTTCACAATAGAAACCATATGTTCACTCAAAACACTTTCAATAAGCTAAATAACAGCCAGATTAACCCTGAGTGAATTTACTGGTTAAAATAATAGCAGCATCTTCTTCTAATTCAGTAGTTCATTTATCATTTTTGATCAAGGCATCGAATGTGAACTTTCAATATTTGAAAGCTTAACATGAAAAATAAACTGCATGCAAGAATGGTAGAAATTCTACAGATGTTTAAATCTTATCTTTATCCACACAGAATGTGAGTAATACTGTTATTTAGTTGAAAGTGGAACTCTGTGTTGCCATGCATTTAATAAACTAAAAACAATTCTCTCTCCCACATGACAAAGACAATGATTTGTTTATCATTTCTCCCGTCACTCCATCTCCTTCTCATCCTCCGTTCCCTCCTCCCCCCATCCAACACAATGCTGGGCATAATGCAATTTAGAGCAATTCTTGGTCATTTTCTCTTATGAAAAATGCCTCTATGCCCAACTCACTCCAAGGAAGGGTATTAAACAGAGGAGGGCACACTGTGTACGAGACACATAAAAGATTCTTATCTAGCAAGAAGAGCAGAAACTTTGGTGGTATATTAAATGCAACCTCATTTAAGTTTTAGAATAAGTCAGCTATTTAGATATACACCCTCTTATCTTCTTCCCAGTAAGATAGAAAGAGATTATTTGGAACCTTTGAAACCAGTGCAGCAGAAAATTACAAACAGAAGACAAAATTGTATATTACAGGAGTAATGACAAGACAAAGGAAAGAGACATTGTTAAAAAAAATATGGAAAGAGGCAAATGACTTTTCAGTGGAGTACCAACACTGTGCATGTTAAACTGGTTAAAAGCTCCTTCTTTCCCTACTTCAAGTGTCATTATACCCCATCTAGCAGCAGAAGAGAACACCTCCAGCAAGTACATGGTACATAGGATGCTTCATTACAAAAAATAGTGCTTTCTGCCTACAAATTCAAATTGACTTTTTTTCTATGTACATTATACAAACCTTGTGGAAACTGCAGTGGGCTAGAGGGCACAGTAATCTGGGAATTCTGCAGAAAGCTCAGTGGAATGTTGGCTTGGTTACAAAGTCATTATTTCACATGGAAATTGAAGGCTGCCCCTTTCCCTCTCCCACACACACAGATTGCAAAAAAATCTGTCTGGACAGCATCACAGAGAAAAAGCAAACTCCTGTTGTGCACACAAGGTGCTTTGTTCCATCACTTCTGGCTTGGCAGTAGAGAAAAAAATGACTCTCTCCTGCAGGGTGAGGATGAAGCCACGTGTTTGGTTGATTACCATAAGAATATATTACTTCATACATTTGGACTCTTCCCTTGAACTGCTGGTATTTTAAAATGCTGCAATTTTTCCATCCATCATTGCAAGAGATGCCCTAAACAAGTCAGCAGAACAATTCATCCTTAGAAAAGCTAGCTCTCAACTAATTTATTCACTATGCAAGAGTCTTCATATGGTTCTCTTACACACCTTTGCAATCATTTATGCATCATTTACCATATAGATAGGAGCTGCTAATAAATCTGTTATGTGGAATAAATCTGTTATGTGGAATGCTGTAAGTAAATGGAAAAGGTCTTTCATATTTAATATCTCAATGACTCTGTAGCCTTCATTTTGTCATATTGTAGATTATTTTGGAGAAGGTTTACTTGAGCCTCTGTGTTATTTATCATTAATGCCTCTCCACATCTGAATATAAACCAAACACAAGGAGTATTTGCATTGCTGGGAAGAATTGTATTAGATTCCCAGAACGAGTTACTGAAAGTTAATACTGTTAGAGTGTGACATACATGGCTACTTGGAGTTACAATCTGAGTTATATAAACCCATGCCTAAACAGGGTGACACTTCTGTTTTTATATAAGATCTTGTCACCAAATGTTTGCAGACTTTGAAATTCAAAATATTTTGGAATTGAAGATTTGGGAATTTATGTCAGTTTACGTGAGCTCAAAATCTGGTCCATAGTTTTTCCAAGATAAATTATCTCTGTGAAACTTTAACAGAATCCTGGCTAATGTTTGTGCACATATGGCTTTTCTAGAATTGGACATGCCATCAATGGCTCAGAATGAGTCACATTAGAAAACATCACATGACATATGCCAGAAACCTATACCAAACCCAAAAAGAAGAGCAAACAGCTGTCTAAACCATTCTCAGAGATTCAGACAAAGAAAAAATAGCATAGATCACTGTCTGTCAGCATGTATGTGTGAGTGAACGTGCATAGCTTGGTGGGGAGAATTTAATCAACCACTCCTGGGTTTGTGAATGCAGGTCAGATCTGAATCAAAAAGTTTTCCTTTCCCATTCCTCTATTTGCAACGAAGACAGTACAACAATCTACACTCTTTTACATTCATTTCAGGCCCAAGGAGATTAGGGACAGGTAGCAATGCAAATTGAACAGGTCATTAAATCCTCCCACTCAACAAGCTAAACATCAGAAAAGAAGTGATACACTGTTGATGTTAATCAAGTGGGGTCATGGTAAGTAGGTCAAACAGAATTCTAAGCTTAAGTAGGGCCTAAATTGGTGGGAAGAGAGATACTGTGGGGAAAGCTGGAAACAGCTTTCTTCCACTATTTGATCTGAGGAAGTGGGTCTGGCCCACGAAAGCTCATCATCTAATTAACCAGCTTGTTAGTCTTTAAAGTGCTACATAGTCCTGTATTTTGTTTCAGCTACACTAGACTAACACGGCTACATTTCTATCACTGGAAACAGTAGTTCCTCTTGTTAAACTGAAGTCACATACATCTAGGAATAAGACTCAAAGAAACACATAAATGTTCATCATTCAAACTCTGGGTGCAAAGAAATAATTTGGAAACATTACGAATGTTAGCTTTTTGTTAATGGGTCCTTCAAAAAGTTTACTTCACAGACCCAGTTTTTCTTCAAGTCAACTTTTAACTAATTTTTCAAATAGGATTTCAATCCAGACTGTATAATGCCTACTGTATTCTCTTCAACTGGAAGCACAGTTATTCTAGAAAAAAGAATCTATCCAATTTTATATGACAATTTTTCTTTTAAAAAGCCAGCTCAGTTAGTGGTTTCCTTTGTTATTTGTTCCATTATTTCACTGGTCTATGTCTCAGTTCCCACAAAGACTTACACACATGGTTAATGTTAAGCACATCAGAAATTCCAGTGAGTTTTAGGATTGGAGTCTTAGAAAATAAATTTCATGGACAATAACTGCTGCTCTGATTTTCTTATATACAAATCAGGGATTCATCTCTTTGCTCTGCATTATTCTAGCAGTTCTCAGTTCTGCATGGCTTTTTAAAAGAATTTGTCAGTGGTTCTCTAATTTGTTTGTGGATTCTCTTAGTATCACAACTACACATCAAGGCTGGTTGATCCAGATGTGTTCATGCATTCAGTATCTCCTTCCTTGCTTGTTAGAAATAGTCTAATTTTACAAACTCTTCCTTGCTAATTGCTGGAAAATATTTTCTCTTTCTTTCCTATTTTTTTGGTAAAGGCATACTTTTTTTTTAAATCACCTTTGCAATGTTGTGTAATTAATTTAATCTTCTTTTTATGTATAAATACTCCCTCTGCCACTACATTAGGCCTTTAGTAGCTATAAAAGCCTTTTTTTATTCTCCTTAACCTCTAGAAGTTTCACATCATCTCATTCTTCTCTTTTTGGTGCTCTCATTCCTACAATACTTTGCTGACTGTATTTTTGTTTGGCTGTCTCACCTCTTTTCCAATATGTTTTTTTTTTTAATTTCTTGAAATTTGAGCCAATCCCTTGTGAAGTCACACTGACCATTTAATCTTCCCTTCTTATGTATCTTCTTTCCCCCTTCAGAGAAACCTAGAAAAGTTAGTAGAACTTTAATTATGGCACCTCAGTCTTCTTGAATGCATCTAACTCTGCCATCGAATTCAAGGGGGCCAGGATTCCCCCCTAAATGTTTTACTTCATCGAATAGTGATAGAGATGCAGCCGTGTTAGTCTGGTCTAGCTGAAACAAAAGACAGAACTAAACCATCTTGTTAATCTTTAAAGTGCTACATAGTCCTGTCTTTTGTTACTTCATCGAGGTTTGCTCCCCTTAAATCTAATACTATTGGATAGTTTCATGCTGTGAACTAGACCTGTTCCTTACTATACTGCATTCATGTACCCAGTCATCTCTGATTCTAGAATTATTATACTCCCTTTCCCAATAAGTTCTACCCCCTCATTATGAAGTAGATCCAGAATGGTTTCTCTTTTTTTTTTTTTTTTTTTAAAAGCATCAGTTTCACTCTGACAATGGATGCTCAGGAGTATCTAGCCCAACAGGTTAATGGGCAGCTAAAATCCCCCATGAACAATATAGCCAATAATTTTCTATTCCTGTTATTCTTGTTTAGATGAGTTGTATCTGATGCACACTATTATTTTTGCTTTGCCTTTCCTTCCTTGCATCCTTGTCTAAATAATAATCAGTAGAGCAATTGTCACTGTTGAAGTATAGCTGGTTGGCACTGGAAAAATATTTTAACATAATAGTATGACCCATTCGCCTCTTCTCCTCCCCCCCAATATATTTAATATCTGCTGTCAGTTCACTACTAATTACTTTGAGCAGCCTTGCAGAAAAAGGCATGTTTACATTAGCTATAGAAACACTTGTAATTATATTAACCACAGCAACTTCATAGAGCTTAAATCCAAGTTTTGTCACAATTGTGCTTTTATATTTTTCAGACATTTTGAAAAGGATTAGATCACTTCAGCTTATTTAATTAACTTCACCATTTTAATATATTTTAGTAAATTTCTCTCGAGAGTGAATCAGAGCAATAAAAATGGGAAAGAAAAAAAAAAAGACAGAATGTATTCCCCAAACAGCACTTTTAGGGAAATACAGCCATGTGTTTATGTATGTGTTGTCAAAGCCTCCTACAGTGAAGAATCAGACCTGCTCAGCTGTGTCTCATAGGCCTTTACCAGTTAGTAAAAATTGGTGATTCTTGTTTAAGTTTGCTTTTTGGATTCAAAGGATGCAAGTTCTATGCCCACTTCTACCAAGATAGTCTGAATTGCTATAACCTGCAATGCAAAGACAAAAGTGAATTTCTAGATAGTTAAGAAACTATTAGTGTACAGACAAAGAAAAAAAAAAGACTTGTCTTCACCAAATGTGTAACAGCCAGCCAGTGTATGGGTATATAACTCAGAGAAGCCAGGAATAAAACCTGTGGGGTTATCAACATCTCCATGAGTGTTTTTGTTATTTACTTCACTGCTGCTAGTCACATAATACATATCTCATTTGTCTCATGTCTTTTTCTACATCTGATTCTGCCACTAAATATAGTGCAGAAGTGTTACTCATCATGGCAACAGGAGTGGAAGTAACTAATTGATTTTTATTACTTGAACTTATCTAGTTTTAATTGATCAAATTCTATTTGTGGTAAAAAGTCCCTTAAAATCATTAAACAAACTGATTATGAAGAGGTGTGGTAAATGGGAAGTTACCATAGATGCTACTTGGATAATGCATTTAAGTAGGCTGACTGTGAAGATGAAAGCATAAATCAAACACCTATGCCTCCTGAAGCAGTAAGCAGGGAATTAGGATAATTGCAGCAGGTGAGTGTGGAAGTCTGAACAGATACCTAGGTATGAATCTGTTTTCTTTTAAAATGGAAGCTACTGCTTTTATTCTCAGCATCTCAGCTCTCCTTTCTCAGCTGAACAACAAATAAAGAGACTTTGTGGGCTCTAGTAAGGTTGAATAGAAAGGATCTGTCTCATAACTTCAAGCCATTCTTTGAGTTCTGACACATTCCCTCTTTGACAATACTGCTGTTTATACTGTTTGTACCCTGTTTATACACTGTTGCTTCATATCCAGCTTATCCACTGTAATCCCCAGGTCCTTTTCTGCTGAACTGCTACCTAGCCAGTCATTCCCTAGCCTGTAACAATGCTTGGGATTCTTCCATCCGAAGTGCAGGACTCTGCACTTGTCTTTGTTGAACTCATCAGATTTCTTTTGGCCCAATCCTCTAATCTGTCTAGGTCACTCTGGACCCTATCCCTTCCCTCCAACATACCTACTTCTTCCCCCAGCTTAATGTCATCCATAAACTTCCATAAACAATCCGTCCCCTCATAGAGGTAATTAATAAAGATATTGACTAAAACAGGCCTTGAACCGATCCTTGGGGCACACCACTTGAAACTGATCACCAACTGGACATCAAGCCATTGATCACTACCTATTGGGCCTGATAATCTAGCCACCTTTCTATCTGCTTTACAGTCCATTTATCCATTTAACTTACTGGCAAGAATATTGTGGGAGACCTTATCAAACGCTTTGCTAAAGTAAAGGTATTTCATATCCACTGTGTTCTCCATGTCCACAGAGCCATTACCTCATTATAGAAGCTAATCAAATTGGTCAGGTATGACTTGCCTTTGGTGAATCTATGTTGACTATTCCTGATCACATTCCCCTTTTCCAAGTGCTTCAAAATGGATTCCTTGAGGTGCTCCTCCATGATTTTTTCCTGGGACTGAGGTGCGGCTGACTGTTCTGTAGTTCCCTGAATTGTCCTTCCCTTTTTTAAAGATGGGCACTACGTTTCCTTTTTTCCAATCATCTAGGATCTTTCCCGATGTCCACGAGTTTTCAAAGATAACGGACAAAGGCTTTGCAATGACATTTGCCAACACCCTCATATGCATTAAATCCGGACCCATGGATTTGTGTATGTCTAACTTTTCTAAATAGTTCTTAACCTGTTCTTTCTCCACCAAGGGCTGCCCTCCTTCTTCCCATACTTCATTGCTTAGACAAGATCAGCTTCCAGACTACTGCTCTGTGAAGAGAGGGGCAAAAAAAGCATTGAGTACTTCAGCTTTTCCCACATCATCTGTCATTAGGTTACCTCCCTCATCCAGTAAGGGACCCTCTCTGATCACCTTCTTATTGCTAACATGCCTGTAGAAACCTCTCGTTACCCTTCATGTCCCTTGCTAGCTGTAATTCCAATTGTGCTTTCACCTTCCTGATTACTCACTACATTCTCGAGCAATAGATTCATAGTCCTCCCTAGTCATCTGTCCAAGTTTCCACTTCTTATAAGCTTCCTTTTTGTGTTTAAGATCACCAAGGATTTTCTCAGTAAGCCAATCTGGCGGCCTACCATATTTACTTTTTTTACTGAGCATCGGGATGGTTTGTTCCTGAGCCATCAATAAGGATTCTTTAAAATACAGCCAGATATCCTTGACTCCTTTGCATCCCAGGGGATCCTGCCCATCAGTTCTCTGAGGGAGTGAAAGTATGTGACACCTATTAAAATGAGGAATACTAGACTTCCCTGTGATCACAGAAAGGAGACAGAGGTATGAATAGTACTGTTTACAAGGTTCTAGAATTTTACTGTGACCACTTTTGTCCTCATTAAAGTGAATTTGCTCCATTTAAAACATATTTTTGGAGACTGGATTTCACCATTTTAGATCAGGGCATAAACAAAAGTGAGTATGGTGGCTTGTCCTTACTTTGTCATGCACACCCATGGCACTGCATCTCAATAATTATACACAAAGAGCAACATTAAAGTCGAGCCAACATTAAGGTTAGCTGTGTAAATTTATTTCAGTCCCTTGTGCATGTGTATTATGGTACAGTCTTTAATTGAATGTTCACATACTAGTTGTATTCACAGGGCCCCTGTTCGTATGTGTAATTTCTTAAGATTTTATGACCACAAACCAAAAACTGAAATCCCATAAAGCAGAATCACACTGACACCTCTAGGGGTCATCAATAGGGTTGGAACTTTTAAACCCACTACACAGATTTCTGCTATTCTGTTAGCTGCAGTGGTGGAAGTCTATGCTATGGATCTAAATTTTCCAATTCAAAAGTAAGATAACCTTCTACTGCTATGTGTATAAGCACTAAAGGGAAAGGGAAGAGACAGTTTGCCACAGGATTTCACAGATACATGTTGGCAACTGAATAGTGAGACTCAGAAAATTTGGGTTCTATTCCAGGTGCTTGGAAGGCGAGGACATGGTCTACTGGACACGGTCTTTTATGCCCTGTTCTCCCTGAACCTGACCCCAGACTCCTCCCCTCTCTCCACTGGTTCCCAGTCTCAGTCTCTTGCTCGTGTGTTCCACTCAGGAACCTTTTCCCATCTACTCTCTCTGCCAACACTGGCCCCCTCTTCAGGTTTTTACCTTCTCTATTCTGTTGGGGCCCAAGCAGGGGAAGCATCAGGAATGCAGAACAGAAAGAATCTTCCTATTTTTATTTCCTGTGCCTGCATCCCCAATAGCCTCTGGCTGCTGGGAACACCAATTGCAGGGGAAGTCCTCAGTCTTTATGGTCCCAGAGTGGAGCACACTCAGTACTTCTGGAGACTTGGGAGAATGTAGCGGCCAAATTCTAAAATGTCTCACTGAGAATGTGCAAACTGAAATCTTCCCAATAATCAAAGCTGGCCCAGTATTCAAAATGTGCACCTTTTTGTCACAGAAAAGCAGAAAGTTTGTTACAGAAACCAAGATGACCATCCTGCCAAATGTAAGTCCTTGCCCCAAATCAGACCACCCTACAGCCCCAGGTTTGACTGAAAGCCTCTGGTCCTGATTGAAGACCAGTTTGCTCCAGGCCCGGGGTTTGAAAGGCACCTAACCCAAGTGGTATCGTGACCTGGTGAACAGGGTTCATGTGCCATTCAGGTTTGGCCTGGATACTCCAAAAGAGGGTTTCCCATCTTTGGGTGCCATGAGTTTTGCATTACAACCATCCCATAGAGTAAGACCACTACAACCCTAGTCCCAATCATAAGGCAACTTCACAAGGCTGCCATTGTATTTATACTCTGAAAACCATGCTTGCAGTCCAGTTAGGTCTTTCAATGCTATATCAAAACACCAGCCATTACAAATCAGAGCTCTGATTGAGAAATGCAACTCATTTTCGGAGAACTCTTAAGCAAGAGATTTACATTTTAATGCATGTTTAAAATCTTTCCTGAACTGGAGTCTTAGGAGATCAGAATGAACCTAGGGTAATCAGCTCAACTCCTAGAAGAACTACTCAGTGCTATCTTGCCAAAGTGTCTTATGATACTGGATGCCTAAAGTCACCTCAGGGAGTGTTCAAAGAGTCAAGTTCACTTAGTTTTGCCTAAGAAAACTAAATTTAAAAAGTTAGATTAATAAATCTCTTCCACACAAACTGACTTTTATATTTTCTCATTTTATTGCAATTCTTCAGCAAATCTCTAGACTGTTACCCAAATGAATTTTCCTGTTTATATGTAAGTAGAGTATGAAACAAAATAATCATTGAAAAGTTTAGATTTAACAAAAGAAAAATACAGTTGACAAAGTGAACTTTTTAAAATCCTACTTTTCCATAGGATGCCATTTTATTGATTCTGCCATTTTATTGGTCCCCTCTCTCCTCATTTGTCTCAAGCATTTTTAGGTAAGGAAAAGAACGGTTCCTGATGTCTTAGAATGTTTACAGTATGTCCTTTTGCTGCAATGTATATTAGCCAAAATAGGTTACTATGGGCTTCCTGTCTATAGCATGCAACCTTTTATTATTAGCAATCAAATTCCCTTCTGAGCCATCTGGTTTATAGGTTTACAATTTCACCTTGTCTCCCAATTTACCCAGGACTAGGATCATTTTTAGTTTTTTTTATTTTGGAGTGTTCTACAATTTTTCAGTAATAATAATGGTTACTTCTGTGTAAATCAGTTAAAAATATCATGATTATATTTTCAAATATCAGTTTGTATGAAAGAGATGTGCACAGGCAAAGAACCACATAAGTAGTCTTCAAAAACTTGCTAACTTCTCCCAAGATAGATAAGATCACTTCAATATCGGAGGTTCATTGTACTTTCTTACACTCATAATAGGAAATTCCTTGAACTTTGGCCAAATCGGCTCTAGGGGTGCAGGGAGGGGAAGGTGGATAGATAAGGATAGAATAAAAAATTATTCTTCCACTTTATGCAGCCTGTCTTTGAGCTCTCAGGATTGTGGGTCCTGGAACGTAGTGTGTAGGGATTACAACAAAACATGCTTCATTTTAGAAGCACATGGCCTGAGAGTTGATAAGATGCTTGTTCTCCCCTCCACTTCCCAATGGCAAGTGGTGCTAGCTAGAATGCAAAACTTGTTTTATTGAATATATGTATAGATTACTATTCCATCCACCCACAGCAGCCAGGAGGCATGGTTGGGAGTAAGCCCTACTTAAGCTTTTGTCTTACAAATGTACAATCTATGCCTTAAACACATAAGGAAATTGTTCTTTTATTAACCTCTTCTTTGTAAGTGTGCCCATTTTGCTTTCATTTCCCTGCACATACCTGTTTTGAAGGCACTATATAGATGACAGCATCAGTGCAGGACCTTTGCAGATGTTACCAACAAGTAACTGACACCCACTACATTTAAGAAGAGCATTCATTACAGGTTGAACCTCTGTGGTCTGGGACTCTCTGGTCTGACATCCACTGTCAAAGGATGTTACTGGACTAGAAAAACTGTGGCAGAAGTTGCCAGCGGCTGAGAGCAGAGCTGTCCAGTGGAGCCCATGGAGAACCAGAGCTCACGGATGGCAGGGCTAGCAGGTGCTCTAGTGAGGCTGCTGTGAGGCCAGTGGGAGTTCTGGTGGGGCTGCTGCAAGGCCAGCAGGGCCGCCAGGAGTACCAGCAGGGCCTCCGCAGATCATGGGGCCAAGAGGCTGGGGAGATGAGCCCAACAGGGAGGCTGGTGCTCGCTCCCAGACTTCCTTTGTTCCAGCAAACTCCCTTGTCTGGGATTGGTCAGGCCCTGAGGGTGCTGCACCAGGAAGGTCCAATCTCTAGTAATATTTTTCCTGTATGTAGAAGGTAGCTCACCATATTGGTAATATTAAAAACAATGAATAATACTGTAGCTTCTTAGAGATAGACATACAGTATCAAGAGCTTTCATAGATAATTCTACAAATATTATGGTAATTGTCAAGTGTATAATGGCAACCAAAACTTAACACACAATCCATGGGTATCATGTAACAATACTTACACTCCCCAGCATACATTATTTAGAACTGAATAAATTTCGGGCACTAAGCTTACTCAACAAAAATTCTCTCTTCAGCTTTTAATGGTGAAGTTATTATGATCCCTGGTCAAAATTAACATTTTTATTTCTCCTCCAGACACTTTTTTATAAAACATATAGACTGAAACAACAAAATGCTTTGTAATCTCTCTTGATAGGTGCTCCCTAAACGTTTAAACTTCTTCTCTCCCAGAGTCTAACGGCCACATTTTCAAATAGTTCCAAATTTTGAGTATGCAGATTATAGAATGTATACATGCAAGTCATTTGCCACTGTAGCTTGAGAGTACCAATTCATTATATGGGTGTGTAAATTGATAGGGTGTACAGAACTGCACCCCACACAATGGTAAGAGGATGAATTAAAGTGCTTATATAGTTTGACCCATTAAGCATTAAGGGAGCTCTTTTCCACTCATATAGCTGGGAAGCTAATATTATAGGACGAGAAAAGTAGAAAACACATAATCAAGTCTGCTCTATTAACCATTTAAGGAATCTTTGATAAAACCTACTCTTACAGTAAATTGCTGACATTGCAGGTAAATTGTGGGTGCTCAACACCCTGGAATTGAGGATTAAGATTTAAATAGGAGGCTGCATGTACTGATCCAGCATCAGGGGATGTTACTGGACTAGAAAACTTGTGGCAGAAGTTGCCAGCGGCTGAGAGCAGAGCTGGCCAGTGGAGCCCATGGAGAACCAGAGATGGCAGGGCCAGCAGGCGCTCTGGTGAGACTGCAGGGGATGCAGGATCAGAACCATAATTTGTGAGGCAATTACTCTGATAACCGTGGCAAAGTTTTCTACTTCTTGAATTTATCAGCTTCAGTGTCACAGCCTTGATCTTTTTAGAAAAAAGAGAAACAGGATTTAATCAAAAATCCTTCTGAAAAATCATTTCACAGAGAGAAAACTGAGACGCTAGTCTTCAAAGATATCATCGGAAATATTGATGTCCATCAACTCTGTTTTTTCTTGCTAAACCATACACCTCAGCTCATTGATTGCAAGACCTGAAAGAACCATTGTGCTCTTCTAGTCTGACCAACCATATAAAACCACAGGCCATAGAACTTCTCCAAAATAATTCCCTTTGAACTAGAGCATATCTTCTTAAATAAAAATCCAATCTCTATTTAAGAATAAAAACCTAAAGTCGGTGGTGGAGATTTCATCATGACACTTCATAAATTGTTCCAATTATTGATTACTCTTACTGGTAAAAATGTATGCATTTCCAGTCTGAATTTGTCAAGTGTCAGCTTCCAACTACTGTCATTGCATACCTTTCTCTGCTAGAGCAAAAAGCACATCATTAATTATTTATTCCCCATTTAGGTACTTGGATAAAGGTGGTGGTTCCCTTCACCTTCTCTTCATTGAATTATATTTAGCTCCTTGAATCTATCACAATGAGACATGTTTTCTCATCTTTTAATCAATCTTTCTCCTGGCTCTTCTCTGAGCTTTTTGCAAATTAATCAACATCCTTCTCAAATTGTCTGAAAGCAGGAACTGAATGACTGCTGCAATGCAGCTAGCTGAAGTTTTTAGCCCTACAAAATAATTAACTGTTGATATGTAAATACAGCTCATGCTGGGATGAGGAAAATAGCCAGGGTGTAGTTATGAAAACCAATTCAGCCAGGGCTGATGGAGGATCTGTTAGAATGGAATGTGATGTATTGTAACTAATTTGGTTGTTGTGAGGTCACAAACCATGCTTCCCCCAAATGTAGGAACTGTAAAAATATGACACCAGTGCTTGAAGGAGAGACACCATCATTGTAAGAGGTCTCAGATAAACAAGCTTCCAGAATTGAGCAAACTGATTTGGAGGGAAAGGGCGTGAGCCAGCCTGCTTCATGCCTGCCAGGCGTGAGCTGTAAGCCTGGTTCAACCTGTTTCTTTTCCCCCTTGTTCTAAGGATAGACCTAAAGCAGACTCCATCAGAAGTCTTCTTGTTATTTCAGTGGAAACTGGAATCTTTTGGCCAGCCCAGGTGGTGGCTAAGAGTTGAAATTACTGAGAGCTGAAGTCATTGGTTTGGCCTGACACCAGTCCCATTGTGACCGGTAGGTGGCCAGTAGAGGCAGCAGGTGCTGGGAATGGCAGGTAGCCAGTAGGAGCAGCAGCAGGCGGCCAGTGGGGTGGCTGGTGGGAATGACCGGTGGGTGTCTGGCAGAGCAGCTGGCGGGAATGGGCAGCCAGTAGGACGCCAGTAGAAGAAGCGGCTGATGGAGCAAGCAGACCACAGGAGCAGCACAAAGGTGGCATGGCCTCAGGCTGAATGAGTGGAGTCATCAGGGTGATATTTTGGGGTCCACACTGACTGAACAGAGGTGTAAGAGGGGTGCTTGAAGTGGAGTATGGAGAAAGTTTGGGTAAGTGAATGGAACCCTTACATTGCTGAACTAGTGACCCTGAGAGGCAAAGGACATTGCTCAATCCATTTGAGCTGGGACGGTTACTCGTGGGGGGTTATGAACTCTGTTCGTGGTATTTTCCCAAGTTAATGCCATTTGACTTCTCTCTCTCTTTCATTAAAAGTTTCTTTTCTACACTTAGACTCTATGCTTATGAGTGGGGATGCATTGTCTCTCAGAGGCAACCAGGGGTGTGTGAATTTCCCAGGCTACTGGGTGGGGGTTCGAGCCAGTTCTGTGTGAGATTGATGAAAAGGGACCCCTAGATATTGAACCCGGCCCTGGCTGCTGCCAGCACTACCCAGCAGAAGAGTTACATGTCAACACCAGAAATGGACATTGCACTGTGGTAGCAGTCACACTAGTGCCCAATGCAGAAGCAACATAACTTTTCTACTTCTATTTGAGAGTTTCCTACATATGCATCCAAAGATCTCTCAGTCATTTTGGCCAAAGCATTGCACTGGGAACTAGTATTCAGTTGATTATCCACCATGACCCCAACAAATCTTTTTGAAAAGGCTCTACTTCTAAAGAATTGTGTGACCTTTGTTGCTTTGTTTAGTTCCCCTGCCTCCTGAGTTAGCCACTGTGATGCTAAGCCAACCAACAGATGGAGTGACCCAACCCAGAGGCTGAGTAATCAGTCTTTAAAGACATACAAGATAAAATACTTAAATGATAAACAGGGCCATTCCTTGTAGATTGTTAGCATAGCCATGATAAACAGACTAAAGTTCTTGTAATGCCGGCTTGCATCGCTAGAGAATCAGTAGATACTAATTGTATTTGTCTGTATTTACCTGTATCTTGTTAGAAGTTTAACAATGTGATCTAATTAGCTTGTACACACTAAACACTTCTGTTCCTGTCTATGATATTTCATTACTATAGTCTTCGAATTCAGAGCTTAAAAGGGGATATTAACAGATAGAACTTTTGGTGTAATGATACCATTGTATTTATTTCTCTTTGAAGTTTGCAGTAAACTATAAATGAACTGTTTGAATGGTTAATTGCCTTATGCTAATGAATACAACTAGTTACCAGTGCATGCCTAGAAAATAGGGATTAACTTCAAAGCAACAGCATATATTACCTTTTCTTAAGCCGCAGAAGCCCTGCTGTCACCACAACTTGCTTCAGCTGTAAAGGAAGTCAGGCCTGATCCTGTTTTTAGCTCAGATTTGCTTAAAATTTGAAGAGGAAAATCTAAGCACATAGGACTGAGGTCTCCAGGTTACTCTGGATCCATCCTGAAAATTCTCATGGAGGATTTGAACAAATTCTGTACATGGACAACTGATATGACTATAACCTATTGCACTAATTCTAGATGAACTCTTACAAATCAGCAGCCTCATCATAACAGCTATGAAACTGACCTAAGAACTTGATTCATATCTGTGTGGCTGATCTTTTGACCACAGTAACTGTATTTTAAAATAATTTTTAAATTTAGTTCATAAGAATTGGCTGTAAGTGTGTATTTGGGTAAGATTTGAAATATGTATTGCCTTAGTAGGTAATGTGTCTGATTTCCTGGAATTGGTCAAACTTTCAATATTAAGAATAAGGTTTCAAATAGCTCTCACTATATAGTTTTAGCTGTGTGGGTAGAAACTAAAGGCTGGTTTGCTTACAGTGAATTGGCTACGTCTACACTGGCCCCTTTTCCGGAAGGGGCATGTAAATTTCACTAGTCGTCGTAGGGAAATCCGCGGGGGATTTAAATATCCCCCGCGGCATTTAAATAAAAATGTCCGCCGCTTTTTTCCGGCTTTTAAAAAAGCCGGAAAAGAGCGTCTAGACTGGCCCCGATCCTCCGGAAAAAGTGCCCTTTTCCGGAGGCTCTTATTCTTACTTTGAAGTAAGAATAAGAGCCTCCAGAAAAGGGCACTTTTTCCGGAGGATCGGGGCCAGTCTAGACGCTCTTTTCCGGCTTTTTTAAAAGCCGGAAAAAAGCGGCGGACATTTTTATTTAAATGCCGCGGGGGATATTTAAATCCCCCGCGGATTTCCCTACGACGACTAGTGAAATTTACATGCCCCTTCCGGAAAAGGGGCCAGTGTAGACGTAGCCAATTGTGTTTTAGCCTCTTGGTAACCAGTAAAATATTAGAAAGCTGTTTTGTTACTGGCTTAGTACCACTAATTATAGAATAATTTGCAGTTTGCCCTAATTGAGCATTGCCAGCCTGGCTCTTCTAGAAGCCACAGTCACAATATCATATTTAAATATGCAGTTATCTGTTGAGAATGTACTTGTTATGTACCAAAACAGGAGATAATGAACTACAGTAGGAGATCAGAAGCCCCTTGGAACACACAAGATACATACCTAAGGAAAAGCATGAGATGGTCAGATTTCCCAGACACCAAAACAAGGTAAGAGATCCTATCCATCCCATATAGGGACTTGCTATGTCCCACAGAAAAGGACCATCTTACAAATATCTTATTCAGTCTGATTGGGAGACTCCTATCCCTCCAACTGAATCTAAGCAGGGGGGTCTACCTCCAAACATCAAGGAAAATCCTGCATAGTATCAGTGTCAATTGGTCTTGTAGATTCCTTCACTAAATATACTATGAGGACTTCAGATAAATTTTTTAGTTAATATCACATTGAAGAGGGTTCTTCTGCTGCTCATGTATTTTATCTCAGACTCTTTCATGTCAAATAGGCATTGCCTTTTTTTTAATAGTGTCTGGGGTTTCCCTCCCCCCCCCCCCCCCCCCCAGGCCTCCTGGTTGTGTTTTCATTTATTAGGTTCTCTTCATATAAGCTGCTGTTCTCTTTTGTTCTGATGCCAAATTGTCTCTCCTTGAAATAGTCTGAATAGAACATATCACAATTTTTTAAATACCTGTAGGCCAGAAGGTGAGCAAACTGGCTGCATTCTAGGTATTAGATTTCTCAAAAAAAGTGTTCAGCTGGTTCTAAGTCAATGCAGAACAGTTTTAAAAGATTTGTACCAATGAAAAGAGGTTTGATACAGGTCAGATTAGAAATAAGGCACACATTTCTAGTGCTGAATGTAATCAACAATTCAAACAATTCACCAAGAGTTGTGGTGGACTCTCCATTACCAGCCATTGTTATCTGGAGACTGAATGTTATTCTAGAAGAGATGCTTTAGGAATTATTGTTGGGGAAGCTCTATGGCCTATGCTATCCAGAAGGTCAGACTAGACTATCATAACAGTGTTTTCTGACCTTAGAATCTATATATTCTTAAATCCAAGCTATGAAAATTCAAGATTTTCTCCTTGACCATCAACCTTGTGAATATTTCATTGCGCACACAGTCACCATCCACCAATAAGCCTACATTTGAGTCTTAATTTGGCAGGTAACCATGCTTTTGATGTTGCATTAAACAAGTCATTTATATTATTTGCATTACATTACCTCCCAGAGCCCCTAATCAGGATGAAGACCTTATTGTACAAGACTGTCTGAACTGATCACAAGAAATCACTGATAAATAAGAGGAGGCTTATATAGTACATTGAAATTTCAACTCTCTTTTGGAGGGAATTTGCACCCATAGTCTTACAATATGTTTCTTACTGTGGCCAGACTGTAGGATTTTTATCCTTTATGAATACAGATGATAGCAAATCTGTTCTGGTTCACAAGTATTGCTAAGTTATTTAACACAGAGCCAAGGCTTTTTTTAAAATTAAAAAAGTATTCTTAGTTTACCAATTGCTATATCATTCTATATGCAAGATATTATAATGCCTCTGCAGATCATTAGCCAAAATTGTGATGGGGAGATGGAGGTGGGGAAAATGTCAGTGTCTGAAGTAATTTGTTCACAGCATATGCATCTGACTGCAATGTTATATATATATCTATATCTCCTTACAGGCCAAGATAGTTCTCCCCTCCCCCAAGTCCCCATGTGAGTTCTGGCATTGCAAACAAGGTACTATGAACATTTCTACAGATGGCTGCTTAATGTGTAAATTAATTTGACTCAGTAAGGATCCTTCTAGTCAGTGGCAGTTATAATTATAGATCACTATAAAATCTTGCTCTACAAATTTGTACAACCATAGAACTACCATACATATACACGTTTATTTAAATACTTTAATTATTTACTGTCAGGATTTGTGACACATGTGCTTCAGCTTGCAAACATTAATAAGAATGATACACCACTGTGTAGCTAGCATAAAATAAACAGGTGATTAAAACATTGCAGACAAAACAAAAAGAAAACCCCCAGAAAACAAAACAAATCAGACCTCACACATTCCATGACATACTGATTTCTAAGGAACATAAGAGAGCAATTCAAGTATTAAATTTTAGAAAAAAATGTTAGCACCTCCAGATTAGGTCCTTATTAAGATGCTCAATAGAAAGGTTTAGTAAAATTTAAAGTTAACAGGAAAAGTTTATTTTAAGCAAGCACATTTACAGTTCATGAGAGCCATATACATTTTCAGCTTTTTTCTTTGATGAGTTTAGGGGAACAGCAACCCTGAAAAGCACATCTGTTCCTATTAGTCATGTTGGAAAATATTTCTCTTCTCTGTATCAATAGGCAAAACAGAAGTCCCCATGACAAGTAGTGTGCAATTGACAATTTTTTCTTCTTTTTGCAAAGATCCTTTTCTTTAACCCTGTTCACACTTTAACTAAATCCTAATTAAAATTAGTTAATCTGGAGTACTTGCTCCTTCAAAACAAAAGCATACAAAAGAGAGAGAGATAAAGAAATAAAGGTTTGATCGGATGAAGTCTGCTGCTTTTATTTTTCAAAACAAGCCTTAATTTCTTCACTACTATAGGTCTTTAAGTTAATATTGCAGCATCCTTATCTGGATTTTGAGGGAGCACAAAGTACTAATTTGGCTATGCCTACATCTGAGAAATACTTCAACTGAATACCTGGTTTTTGCCCACATGTAATACAACAGAACCTCCGCTAAAATGAGTATGAAATAATGACACAAATTGGAAAAAAATTGGCTTTGGTGATACATTTAACCTTCAAGTACAAAACATTTTGAACACTTTCTGAAGGGTTCATGCTGTGGCTTGTCTGAGAGCCCCACAACTACAGAATTCTTAAGCATGTTTACTTGGATAGGTCAATAACTGGTTATCCCCCAAAATTCTCTCGAGGCCCACTAATAACAAAAGTATTACTTTTTGCTCATCTTGAGTTGTCAGCCACAGTCCAGCATGTTCATTCTTTCTCAGATTGTAAATGAGAGAGGTAAGAGGACCAGAAACTAAAAGTTGACTGCCTTTTTTGTGGCTCTGAAATAAAAAAATCTTAAGAAATGAAAGATATATTTAAATAAGCCATAATTCTATATAGTGGCAGCATCAAGTACATGAGGGAGGAAGTGTTTGTTAAATCAAAATAATGGTATGGTTTAGTCTAGGGTGCTACTCTTGGATTATTTCTGTTACATAAACAAGGCTACAATAGCTATATAATTTGAAGAAAAATATCCTTGTCCCTTTATATTCTGAACTGAGGTTGTTCTGGATGAGGTAAGTGACCAGCAGAAATCAAGGTTGTATAAACTACAGTGATGGTCATGGGGGGGAAATGGTGTCTAGGATACCTCTGAATTTCCTCATGCCTCTTAGAGGAATTAACTTTAGTAAATACTCTGTGGCTGAGATCAGGACATGGAAATTTTGCTAGGCCAATTGTATTCCAGATAGGATAGAAGTGACTGTGGTTAGCTGGGGGAAGCAACTAGAGGACATGGTGACATTGGTCTCTGTAAATGAGTATGTGTCCATACCATTTGTTGGTCTGGTTTGCCATGCAGCATGGCAGCTAATGTCCTAAAAAAAGACTGGATAGAAGCAACAGCCTGAGGTTGCTTTAAAATATTTTTCCTATGGCCAGGAGACAGTGGCTGTTACTTTCAGTTGATGCTCTTTTAACAAGACAGCCATGTCTTTCTTGAGTCAGCCATGCTCTCTATCTGAAGACGCCATTTCAAGCCATCCAGAAACTAACACAGAATACAGCAGCTTGCTTGATAAGTGGAACATCTTCCCCAAAACACATTCAACTTGTACTCTACAAACAGCACCGGCTGTTGTGGGCTTCCAAGGAAAGTTTAGGGTGTTCATTTGGACCTATAAAAACCCTAATGGCCAGAGAGAGAGAACACTTCTTTCCCCATGCTATACTGTCAAGAGCTGAGATCAAAAGAGCTGCTTGAACTGAAACCTTATTGGCTGAACATGAGAAGGGGCTGCTGGCTGGGTATTCTGTGTCAGAGCTAGATTTTGCAATTTGCTTCCCATTGTGGTCTAGTTGAACCTTCATGACATGTTTTAATGCTTATCTTTTCCCGCAAAGACATTTGAAAATGGAGATGGTAGGGTGGGGAAATATTGAAGGGTGTGATTTAAGCTTCTGAGTGGTCTGGATTTTTGTGCTGCTTATTAATGCACTGTGCTGCAGTATGTAGATTGTGTTTGGGTATTAATACACTTGTATTTTTAAGTACATCACAGTGATTTAGAGCACATAGACTTGTACCTTAGCATTCAATATAAATCCAAATAAGTAAGCTATGTGATATTGGTTGGCAGATATTTACTTATTAATAACTACTAGAGCTAAGCAATGAATGAACTTCCCCAACCCATGTAGATAGCTTTTTCTAGCTGAAAATTAGCTACAAGAAACTTACATGTCTCAAATTTATTCATTTGAAATAAAGTTATACAAATAATAATTGGCTCTATATATTCTTGCTTGTTTACAATAGTTCTTTATGAATAGTCAAATTCCATGCTGTTTTGATTAGATTTATAGGTCACTTGGAATCAGTTTTGATTTGACAACTGTACCAGAACTCATTTCTGGCAAGAATAATGTTTAAGAGCTCAACATTTGTTTTCCTTCAATATTCTGTAATAGTAACATTAATACAAAAAAAAAAAAAATCAGGCCAGTTGGCAGCACTGTTCTTACTGAAAGGTCAGTTCCTGCCCCAAAGATCTTACATTCTAAGTCACTGCAGAAGAGAAGGAGGAAAATATAATAGTAAAAAGCATGTCTGTTGCTTTTCGCCTTCTGTTAGTCATCTGAAGATTTATACAGAGAATTCCTTCCTGGATTTCTACTGGAAAATGGTGTATTGTAAACAGTGTATAGAGAATTAAGTGAGCTGAACAGAATGTAGAGATTAACATAACGTACAGTTAACCATGTCTGCCATATGTTCAATTGTGCATTTGGTATGAGTATAGAGGGATAATTATATAGTAATTTCATGTTCCACTTTTCCTATAATTTACATAAGAAGCACTAGGCTAAAATGATGTTAATAGTCTGAGACAAACTCTCAAAGTAATGGAAATCACAGCTGAGGATTAAACCTTTAATACCTCATTACAATGAGGATCGGGAGGATGGTGTTAAGGTAGCTCTGTAGCTGGTTGACAGAGGTTTGACGCCTTACCTGAAAGTTTCCTAGCCTTTTATGAAATTGTTTTGGGTTGTTTTACTTTAATTCATTGCATTCATGCAAGTTTACTTTGTACTACAGCTTGAAGGTAACTTTTTAAAACTAATTACTGCAGTCTTTGGAAAGTGACATCACAGGGCAAACTCTGCTCTCTTATACGTGGTCTGGTTTCACTGCAATCAGTGGGATTACAATTTTGATCAGGGAATTGCCATGCTCCTAGGCAGTGAACATTCTCTTTTGATGGATCAGGAGCTTAGGAAGGGGACAGGTCCCAGACCAATATAGCTGGGCTGATAGTAGTAGGAGAGGTCAGCAATGGCACGTACTCTGTCCACTATAGGGGCACCATGATGGTCATGTCATTTCAAAGTGTTTTGACATGCAAGGATTATAAACAATGATTTGTATGTATAGGTGTGTTACACAGAGAATGGTGGGGCAAATGTTATCCAAATGGGAGCACAAGAAACATATGACAGGGGATCCAGGGAAGGGCTGGAGGAGCTGCTGAGCCAAGAAGCAGGTGTCCAAGAGAAGGTGGGCAGGGATGGGAGCCCTGAAGTCCAGAGCAACAGCTGAGCCAAGGGAGCCAGAGCCCAGACCAAAAATAAAAATAAAACAATCTGCCTTCAAAAACCCCCACAATAAGATAATTGTCTAGAGCACTAAAGCTAGTGGGCAGCAGATATTACCACAGTAATTCAAGTTGAAGGCATTGAATCCAGACTCCCAAGTATAAAAATAATCATAGCAGTACTGAAGTCAATAGCATATACCCCTTTCCACCAGCTGAGGATCTGGCTTTTTCTATTAGTATATGTACAAAAATGGGTATAAACACCAATAGACATTTAAGTTTTTATAGACTGAGGAGGTGACAATACCCCACCCTCTCACATCACGATACTCCCTTTTTGCCAAAGCTACTCGGTTCCCCACATGCAGAATTCTATAGCTGGTGACTCCTCCCACTGTAACTAGGTATTAGGAGTCTGTGGCATAGATTCACCTCTACATCAGCACCACACTTCAAGTTGAGTTACTGGTAGCTTTTACCTTGTATTGGACAGCCACAGCAGGTAACCTTTCTTAATGTTCAGCTCCCCCGTAGGGCTCTGCTCCACAACATTCCATTTCCTTTAGTAGTTGCACTGATGTTATAGAATCAAGCTCTCTGTGTAATCTGTTGGTTTCTCTTTGTCTTTGGGCAGCGTGGATAGTCCACTTTAATCAGCCTACCTTAAAAATTAGAGGATGGCTGCAGCAATTTTAAGACTCTGCTTTTTGCTGAGCAATGACAATAAGAGAATATTTATTGAGCTTTAACTGATGTGTCTTACCGGAATGTCGCTAAGTTTCCAAACTGACTAGACAGCTCTGCAAACACATTAACACTTTTAAAAATCCCAAGCTAACAGCTCATGAGTGAATTTTATATTATGCTTTACCCATTTTGTTTAAAGACACAGATAAATGACTTTCTATCCAGTTTCAATTACAAAATTGTTCCCACTTCCGTTCAAAGGAAGGCCACTGTATAGACCATTCTGGGAATTCACACACAGACATAAATCGGTATTGCGTTCCCTTTATCCCTCTGTGCCAACTACCTGCATAATTGGTAAGAGTTTGGAGAGAAGCTGCTTCCTCAGAGCCATGAGTACCCATTCCACAATGAAGGGAGAGAGTCTTGACTTCCATCTATCCCCCCAATGCCCTAAGGCATATGCCTGAGAGCAGAAACAAGGCAGGGGACAGAACAATATTGCACTGTCACAAGTGGTTTCCTGGACTGCTCAAGAGGTAGGACTTGCAGCAAAACCCCAGTCTACTTTGAAAGGAGCTATCAGGCTTCTCAATAGTTGAGGCACTTTTATTGGACAAGCTTCTTTGGTGAGAGAGGCAAACTTTCATACTTCATTGCCTCACCTTCTATGTCTCTCTAGTATCTGACCAATACCGCTGCATAAATCAGTACAAGTAGGCCTTTGTACTTTTATCAGGAAGTATACATGCAACTGACTTCATTTTAGAAATTAAATTCAGTGCTGTGTTCAAGAAAGACACTTTTAGAAGTCATTGCATGTATTCTGCCAGGAACGCAATAATGAAGAAAGGACAATCAAATATTTCCTCACCTACTCTTCCCCCATAAGTTTACATTCTGGACTTAAACATTCTGGATTTTTATTGGAACTATTTGGTGTCAAACCTTACATGCGCAACACAATGAGAGTCCACTCCCTTGTTTTTGTCTTTCTTCTACTGGTAGCCTTAGTACAGCTCTGAGACTTGTAGGATAGGAAAGGATTTCAAGATGTCATCTAGTCCACTTCACAGCTCTCATGGCAGGACTAAGTATTATCTAAACTAGTGGTTCTCAAACTGTTCCATGGGCCTGCTTCAGTAAAGCTGTTAGTGGGCCCATGACACATTGTTTACCTAATGCAGGGCTATTCAACTTTGGTAGCTCCGGGGGCCACAATGATACTCACAGCACATGCTGAGGGCCACAACTTAAGTGCAGCTCCATATACATGCAAATATATATGCAAATAAATTTTATATTCATGCCCATCAGTGTGAAATAAGCTAAGGCAAGACTACACAACAGGCAGGCTCCATTTAAGTCAGTTCTGCAGATATTAATAAAATGCAATATTTACCTCATTTCTACCCATATAACAGCTCTTTTAATGAGCAGTGACAGTCCAGGAATTTAACTACTAAAACACATATCAACAGGAGACCATTGTATTGACTACATTTTTGTTTTGGCTCCCAGCCACGTGTTGAGCCCCACATAAACTGCATCGCAGGCTGCAAAGAAATGGGCCATAGGCCACATGTTGAGTAGCTCTGACCTCATGGCTCAATAGCCATGGTGTCCCACAGTTCCCATTGGCTCCAGTTCACTATCTACAGCCAAAAGCAGCCTCAGGAAGCAGCAGCCCGGGCCACACCACTTTCCATGGCTCCCCTAGACTAGAAATCGTGAACTGGAACCAATGGGAGCTGCGAGGTAAACAAAATAGAATGGAGCCACTACTGGTTTTCCTGAAGTGGGCCCATGGAACAGCTTGAGAACCACTGATAGAGACCATACCTGACAGTGTTTGCATAACCTGCTCTAAAACATCTCCAATGGTTGAGGTTTCACAATCTCTCTAGGTAACAGATGTTGTTCATAATATCCAATCTAACCTGCCCTTGTTGCTATTTTAGCACATCCCTTCTGGTCCTATCCTCAGGTTAAGGAAAACAATTTTTCTCCCTCCTCCTTGTAATTATCATTGTTGTATTTGAAATCTGTTGGTTTGTTTAGTCTCAGTCTTCTCTTCTCCAGACTAAACAAACCACTCTTATTACTCCTGGGTCTATTATGACTCCTTTACTCCTTTCTAAGGAGTCATCTCTTATTTTGTACGTATGTGACTGATTAATCTTTGCTTCCTAAATTGAGTACTTTACATTTGTCCTTATTGAATTTTATTCTGTCTACTTTGGACCATTTCTGCAGTTCGTACAGATTTTGAATTGTAATCCCATTCTCCAAATCACTTGCTACACCGTGACACCAAATTTTCTCCCTCATGGAAAGCCCAAATCAAAAACTGCCCGAAGGAATTCAGCAGCAGATAGCGGGAAAAGTATTCCACCACAACTGCTTGTTGCCCCATAATCCTGGAACACAGTAAAGTCTGTGAGCTGGAGCAAGTTTCTTCAAGGATTGGCCACATTCTCCTCACTTTTAGGCCCTTCTCTGCATTTCCAAATATAGAATCCCCACCTGAGACCAGCCAGAGGTATAAATGTAGAGGGACTGGCTCTCTGTAATCACAATTTTTCTCCAAATAGGACTGCAAGGGGGAACACAGGAGTTTTGTTCCAGCTTCTGACTCTATATACTCCAGGTTCTGTTATATTTCTCTGTATCAGAACAAAAGGGGGAGGGGGGAGGGGAAGGTAAATGCCTGTGAGCTAATGATATTCATCCCCCCCCCCCCCCCGCATCTCCCTTCTGTTCTGAAATTTGATTTATCCTTTTCATGTGTGTTCTTTTTTTTAAAAATTGTATCCTTTGGTATATATGGTTGAGACTATTTTCTTCCACTATTTGATCTGAGGAAGTGGGTCTGGCCCACGAAAGCTCATCATCTAACAAACCATCTTGTTAGTCTTTAAAGTGCTACATAGTCCTGTATTTTGCTTCAGCTACACCAGACTAACACAGCTACATTTCTATCACTATTGTAGCAAGTAGAGTTATTTTGAACTTCATAGTGTAATGTAATAATTAAAATGATTTACAATGGATTTTGTTATGATCTTATTTTATACATAGCCATTGGAAAGCGCTAAATTGCAACTGTTTTTAGTTATTCATATTCAGAGCACATTTTAGGTATGTTTGAAAATTAAGGAAAACACTCTGGGTGAATAGTGACTGACAGTTTAGTTAGTGACTACTCAGTCTAGGTTTTATAGTTAACAAAACATACTGGATATTTTAACTCTTCAGAAATAGAGAAGGATAAAGTGAGAACATCCTCTCTCCCCCTCCCCATCACCTCTCAACAAGGTATAGAGGGACTTTTTCACATGATTAATTTTCTACATTTTTCTCTCTCATATCATTAGGCTTGTGAAGAAATCTGCAGTTTTCTTTTACTATAATTTACCTTCCAACCTTCCCTAGTGAGTTGATATAGTAAAGAAGGTCCTACTGAGAATTTTGTTTTTGTTTTGCACCATTGGGCGACTCACTTTAAAATTATGTAATTCAGCACATGTATATACATTTATATTTCACACATAACTAAAGGGGCTGCCCCCCCGCTCACTACACTTGCCAACCCCCTGTTCTCTGGGGGTAGGCATCCCTGGCTCTCCCCCTGGCCACTAGGGAGGGCCAGGCCAAGGCATGGAAGTCCTGGCCTGCCACCTTTCTCTCCTCTCTCCCAGGTCTCCCTGTTATTTTCACATAGGTTGTGGAGCACACTGCAGGCTGCCACCACCTGAGGGGGATGTTCCAGTTGTTGAGGTCCAGGTGGTCAAGGGGGCTCCGGAACCTCCTCTTGAGGCAGCCAAAGGTACCCTCCACAGCAACACAGTACCTGCTGAGCCTGTTGTTGAAGCATTCTTTTATGGGGTCCAAGTGTCCCATGTAGGGCTTAATTAGCCAAGGAAGCAAAGGGTAGGCTTTGTCACCCATGATGCAGATGGGGATGTCTACCTCCCTGACCCTGATAATGCAGTTGGGGAAGACTGCCAACATGCATCCTCCACATCAGGATGGAGTTCCTGAATACATGAGTGTGGTGCACCTTCCCCAACCATCCAACATAAAGGAAGGGAAAAGTACCCCTTCCTATTGTTGAAGTTTGAAGCACAGTGCCATCAATGCCTTTCCTCTCCCTCCTGATCCCCCCCTCCACAGATGAGGAAGCCCATGGTGGAAAAGCTAGTGACAATGGGGGTCAATGATGCCCAGGGTGATGACCCTCTGCAGCAGGATGGCATTGATGGCCTTCACTACCTGTAGAATCATAGAAACAAACTCAGAAGGTTGCCAGAGCCCTCAGGAGTTCCCTGAATCCAAGCCCCTCCCCACACCAGGAGCAACCCCAACTAAACCATCCCAGGAAGGGCTTTGTGAAGCTGGGACTGAAAAACCTCCAGGGAGGGTTCCATCCCCTCTCTAGGGAACCAATTCCAGTAGTTCACCACCCTCCTAGGACAATAGCAAAAGAGTTAAACCTGCATGAGCACAGGTCTGAAGGTCCATCTTCCCACATCAAACCTGATGGAGTGATAGCAGTCCAGCATGGCGAGCTTCCAAAGTGCAATGGCAATATGCTTCTAAAGGGGGATGGCATGTGTCCCATTACTGGAGGGTGGGGCAAGCCACTCAGAGTTCCAGGAAGGTGTCCTTCTGCATGTGGAAGTTCTGGAGCCACTGCTGGTCATCCCACCAGTCTGAACTGGTCTTCTGGCACCAGAAGCATCAGTACACAGTGTGCAAAGGAGGATGGAAGGGACTGCATTGCACGAAGGAGCACCCGGGTTGGGGTGAGGTGGTGCCCCATTCTGAGCTGGTCATTGTGGTCCTGCACTGCCACCAGGACAGCCTGCATAAACTGCACCAGGAGTTTCAACAGGAGGTCTGTGGAGTGAAGAGTCTGACACACAGCTGTAGAGGGGAGCCCCTTCAAATATGAGACATAGAAAGCCTCGGGCAGTAGCTCCAGGCGGTGACTGCTGTCCTCATGCCCTACCTGGAGTGCTTCCAGGAGGCTTTAAATGTTATTCAGGCTCCAATCAGCATGGCTGCTCAAGTTTTACATAATTCTGTGCTATTTTGATGGGCATTTGTAGAGTGGATGCGCTATTTCAAAATAGCTATTTCGGGAGTTATTATTTTTAAATAACCTTGTAGTATAGACATAGCCTTAGAGTAAAAGAGAACATACACTGCCTCAAATAGCTTCAGGAGGTAGCCAAGTTAGTCTGTTATAGAAAAAAACAACAAATGATCTGGTAGCACGTTATAGACTAACAAAATATGTAGATTGTATCATGAGCTTTTGTGGGCACAGACCACTTCTTCAGATGACCAGTGTTATGAGTTTAGGATGTGCACACCCAAAATAAATAGGAGAGGGGTAGTTGGTTGGGACACTACCAACTTAACAGCTATTGAAGGTGCAAACAGCTCTTTGTGTAGACTCTTATGTCAGGAAGGACACTATCTACTGACTTTGATTCTTACCTGCTTCATTTTAACTACCTAATCTTCAGATAATGATTCCCTCTAGCTCCCTGTCACCCTCCTCCTCCTCTTCTCCTCTCCTATTTATCTTGGGTGTGCACATCCTAAACTCATAACTCTGGTTATCTGAAGAAGTGGGCTGTGCCCACGAAAGCTCATGATACCATCTACATGTTTTGTTAGTCTATAACGTGCTAACAGACCATTTGTTGTTTTTTACTTCTTCAAATAGTTAGACATTGTCATAGCTAATGACAGGATTCATACTTTCCAGACTCAGGTCATGGCACCAAGAATCTCTCGCCAATAAAAAAAGGTTAGTTGACATTTTATATCACCATAAGATTTTACTTGGCTTGCTTTGTATCTTTTTCCAGTAGCGTGCTCCCACTAATTCGTTCTTCCTCACTTCACTGAATAGCTGAAGAAGGGAATTATAGAAATCTGGTCAAGTAACTTGCCCAGCCTTACAGGTCAGGTAGCAATTGGCAGAGTACAAGTGAGATATCAAAAGTACAGGATAAGTCGAATTTATCACATGGCTCTGGCCCTACAATTAAAGTGTATTGACAATACCACGCTATAATGTCTGTGTTCTAATTAGTCCTGAAGATAGTGCATCTTATCTGTGGATATATGAGTGGCTGCATCTTTTATTCAGGTTAATATTTCAAATCACCAATAATGATTGCAAAAATATTTATACTATGTTGGCATTGAGTCTGTATGGAGATTTGTGAAATGGCAAATATAGAGAGTTATTTTAAATTTGAATAAAACTATTTTAGCCTGTAAAATAAGGGGCTTTTATGCCTTGGCCTATAAAATCAGTAGTTTCCTTAATTTTGTACAATGTCTAGAGCAGCGTTTCCCAATTTTATTTGGCCACAGACCCCTTTTAAACTCAAAAGAATTTTGCAGAACCCCTAATACCAGTCTTATATATGGAACTGAAAAAGTAGATCACAAATAAGTAGAGATAATAATAAACAAATGCTAAACAAAGTCAGGAGGTCAACAAATGAAAATTGTTTTCAATAAAATTCATAAATGCTTAAATATTAATTTTTTTAACTCATTAAATGTTATTGTAATGGAATTTTCTCACAGAACCCTTATTTTCACTTTTCAGAACCCCGGGGTTCCGCAGAACACCATTTGGGAAACACCGGTCTGGAGGGCTTTTTATCGTTCACTCCACAGGTAACCTAAAATAGCAATATTATATGTAATAAATAAAAGAGCACCAGCCTTAATATCCAATATTGTCAGATTTTCCAGGGCTAGTAGTACATAGTGCCTTACTCCAATGAAAAGCCTTCCCAATGGTACAAAGCTCCCATTTCTAGCCCTGCAGGGCTGAGAGAGCTGAGATTTTTTAAATCCAGCACCAGTATAGGACCCATATTGCTTATCATAGACTTTGCACACATGTACATTTTAGGAGAAAGTTCCCCATTTGTAGAATAGAAGGAAACATTTATCTGCTAAATTGCCTTAAAGCATAGCAGATGTTTAAATTTATGAAGTTTAGAATGTTAGATTAAGTCCCAAGGAAATAGAATTAATGGAGAGAGAGAGAGAGAGCAGGCCTGGTGGTCAAAACAATATGACAGATTGCAGAATCACATGCAGCATTTTATTTACAACATAACTCTGCAATGGCTCACATAGTCATCACACCCACCTATGCAGTTCAGAACTTTCTGATGACACTTGCAAAAGCCAGATGTTCGAACAATGGGCTAAGGTCCAGACAAACTTCTTTTAAGAAATGTAGGCATTTTTTTTTTTCCTGTGCTGAAGACTTGTAGGTTTCTGTGGTTCTCCCAGACATTCTCCTATTTTGAATTTTACAATTACATCAATGGACCCAATTCTTCTTCCAATGAATCCAACAACAGAAGAAATAATCGATTCACAGGGAAACATATTTAGGTCAAGAATCTATTCATGCAATTCTAGAAAACACTAAGAGGAGATGCTAAGTTTCAGTCTGAAGTAACAGCACCAAGTAGAATACTTGGGTGTTGAGCTGGCCTCTCTCAGAGGGATGCATTCCCTCCATAAGTAATCTCATTTCATTCATGATATAGTCTCAGACGCGTAATGGTAAATTAATTTAGATCACTATATAGGGGAAAGTAATAATGCAAAATCCTCCATTGTCTAATATACACACAAGTGTCATGTATACCCCCAGTATATTTCTCCATGGAACATTAGGCCTAATCATTAGAGATCCATTAAGAGGATGACGTTTAGATAGCAGCTATATTTGAAACTGTCTCATGTTGGATATTAATGACAAAAGGCAACAAGAAGAGTTAATGGATTTTTACTGATTCTATTATCACCAAAACTTTTTGCTACATAATATGTAAGGATTTTATTTTTAGAGGCACAAATTAACCATACTGCATTAAATCTTTCCATGGAATGGAGGGGAAGGTTTTACTCAGTGAAATGGTGTGACCACACTTTAATGTAGCTGAAGAACTCAAATGTCTAAATGATCTTTCCATAATAATAGAATTAATTATTGCAGCTATTAACTTGCACTTAAAACATGCAGAAAGGCTACAAAATAATGTAGTCAATTATAATTCGTATCTAAAATGTATTTGGCAGCTTTCCTTCCAAAGTATATCAGAGTTTACTAACTATTTTTTATATTACACACAACAGAATCACCATGTCAGTCACTATACTGAAATGCAGCTTTCCCCAATGTCACTTTTTCATTGCAACACAATAAAACATTTACTTTACAATTCTAGAAGATGCATTGTTAGAAATAGCTGAGAATATTGACAATTAAAATGCTGTTTAGACATTAACATTTCATGGGACAAAATTCAAAGATTTTGAAAAAGTTTTGAAATGATCAGAATGAACAAGTTCCACCTTTTGGGTTGCAAGAACTTTGAACTCTAAGTTTATTTGTAGTTAAAATAAAGGTTGAAATTAAAGCAAGAGCTTTTGATTAATGGAATTTTTTTTAAATTGACCTTTTTGTTCCCCATTGGGGTTTTTTTGAATCTCCAATTCTCACAAGACAGGAAAATTATTTCTTACTCAGCTCTAATTTTTACTACAGGGGTAATGTAAATAAGACAAGGGACAGAGCCAAATTCATATTTACAGATACAAAGTGGGTGAAGTAGTGTTTTGTATCAGACCTAAGTCTGTGTGTCTTGAAAACCTGTGTCTCTCAACAACTGAGAAGATATTACCTCACTCAGCTTTCACCATAATATTCTGGAATTGACACTATACTGACACTAGTAGAGCTAGAACTATACTGCAAATACCCTAAGGCTGTGTCTAGACTGGCAAGTTTTTCCGCAAAATCAGATGATCATGTAAGATCATCAGTGCTTTTCCGGAAATACTATGCTGCTCCCGTTTGGGCAAGTCTTTTTCCGAAAGACTTTTGCGCAAAAGAGCCAGTGTAAACAGCACAGTAGTGTTTTCCTCAAAAAAGCCCCAATCGCGAAACTGTTGATCGGGGCTTTTTTGCGGAAAACCACGTCTAGATTGGCCACGGACGCTTTTCCGCAAAAAGTGCTTTTGCGGAAAAGCATCCTGCCAATCTAGACGTGATTTCCGAAAATGCTTTTAACGGAAAAGTTTTCCATTAAAAGCATTTTCGGAAAATCATGCCATTGTAGACGTAGCCTAAGAGTGATTTTCACTTAACATGCTGGAATTTGGCAGAGACAACAAATTAGGACTATTGGATTCTCTCACTACCTCAAATCACAATAATCTCAGTTTTAGATTTTTCTGGGAGAGATTGTATCTTTAGTAATGCAGCACAGGGCCTGAAACACCAGTGCTAGCTCCACGTATTATCTACTGAATGAGCTGATGTTCTTACGTTAGTCTTTTGAATCTTTGCACTTGCTCTGAAAGATGTCTAAAAAACCTGCTTCAGGCCCAATCCTATCTAGAAAAAAGAAAACCCAAACACTTATGCATATACTTAAAATTTAAGCACATTACTTGAATTTTATTGAAGTCAATGGGTCTAATCACTGTTGAAATGCCAAATCTGATTAATGGTGTTTGCCTGAGGGGACTATTTTAAATTTTAAAAGTAGGATGTTTTATTCTTCTATTTCTTCTTGTTACACGGTGAAGTTTCCTACTCTTGTTCACTCATTTTGGAAGACATAATCAAGCCTGAATTCTGTCAAAATATGCTGTAATCACATTTTTCAAAGTGCACAGGTTCAAAGAAAGGGAGTGTTAAATAAATTTCAATATAATTTATAAGACAAAAATAAAGAAAGTGATAGAATAAATGAAATTCAACATTTAATGTTTCATGTAGAAATGCCACAGAAATTAATTTTGCAGCTATAGAGTGTTTTGATTTAGCTCACTTCTACCAGTTATCCAGAATTCCTGGAAACAGCCCCCCCTCATTAGTCTTTAAATATAATCACAGTAATAGAAGATATTTCCACTATGTGTTCATATATTTTAAAATCATTACAATTAGATTTCTCTGTTTTTATGGTATCCATAATAGGCAGGGCTATGTCAGATACATTTTCAATATAACTAAATTACATTAATTCCAAACTTTTAGAGGTTTTAAACACAGTTTTATAATATTTGTAGTAGAAATACCAGTTTTTCTGAACAGCTGAAATGTAATATTAACTCAGAATTGCAATAAGATGGTAAATGTTATCTTTTCATACTCTAAGATCCTGGAGTTTTAAAATTGGACAAAACCTTCCCAGAATCAGCGAGGAGCCGAAATGGTTCCCAGTGTAATTTAAAGCAGCCTTGGGGCACCTTTAAATCATGCTGGCTGCAGCAACTTATAAGGACTACTGCACTAGCATGGTGCTGTGCCCTACCTCCTGGGCCCCTGACATACAGTCTACCCTCAGTAGATTCCCATATGTTGCCAAGGTATTGTTGCAAGCAGAGCTGGGACTGAGAACCTGGGCCAACCTATTTTTTGTATGTGTGTGTACCCTGACAGAGACAAAAGCTATATTAAAAAAGAGAGACTTTTCAGGGAAGTAAATATAAGGGATCCGAAAAAGAGTGGGGGGGAGGGAATCCTCCCAAACTAACAGAAGAAGTATGTCCCTTTTAATAAGTTTTGAGGAAAAGGGTAGTTGTAACACAGTTTACAAGGCTTTTACCTCAGGACCCTGCTTCAGAGCTCTCACAATTTGCAGTGTGAGCCTGGTCAAGCTAGTCTCCTGGAGCCCGAGAGAAAGACAGAGACAGGTGTACCTGCACCATCTGCACCTCTCTTTTGTCCAGCTTCCTGTTGCAAGATCTCATCTTCAGGGAAGGGCTCTCTCAGATTATACCTGGTTGTAAGATCCAGCCTGTCTTTTAAGAGGCTAATACTCCCCTTCACACTAAGTTATTGAAGTCAGAGTTGGCTGCAGATTCGCAACACCTCATAAAGGTAGTATTTTATTTAGGTATCCCAGTGTTTCTTTAAGTGTCTAAAATTAGGTACATTGATTTGAAGGTCTAGGTCTGAGAATCTAAAATGTATTCATTAATAAAATATACAACCGCAAGACACTCCAGTTCTCCCATATATCCAACATCATTCTCCAGTAGAGATCTTGGTAATTTACTTTGTCTGTGCCACCCTCACTTATTTTAGATTCAGAAATAGATCCTTGTAACCTTTCACTCCTTTCAACAATACTTTTGTACATTTTTATAACTTGAAAAGTTAAAAGAGTTACAGTTGTATTTATATAAGCCACTGTTACAAAATTAGAACCCAGCTGATGAAAATAGAAATTCCTGCATAATAACAACATTGATCACCCTGACAACAACATAAACGTAAGTTTATCATAGTGCAGAAAAAAGCTTTTTAAAAATTGTAGCATGGAACCATGAATTAGCTGTAAACATGGAACCACTAGAAGTTTCAAATAATTATAGGTCATTTTACTAGTGATTTTGGCTTAACTGGTTATTTCGAAAGTGTTAAACTATAAAATTACTGCAAAGATGACAGGGTAGCATTGCTAAGGAGACTGCTGTATAACTTGATTTTGATAGGGAATTGAATAGTTTGTGAAAACTTATAGCTCAGTTACTTAATACAATGGTCTAACAAGCCTATTGCACACCAGTAAGCAGACTGTTAAGTGAATTTTCCAGTTTATGGAAGATATTTATGTATGATAATTATGAATAAAAGTACTTCAGTGACCTTGGATACATGACTCCACTTCTGATTCCTCTTAGCGCTGCTAAGGTGAGTCATGGAATGTGACTATGAAAAGTGGCAGATTCACCATACTCCTGAGAAGTGTGGATTGGGTTTTAATTACCCAAAGAAATAAGGGTGGTTTTACACATTCAAGAAAGGATCAAGTTCTCTAATGTTACATGGTGGCTTCAGTTAAATTCTTCTTTAGAGGGAAGATCACCACCTATTGAATACCAGTAGTACTTCCCTCAATACCTGGCAGCACTTTTTGGGGGGAGGGGGGGGGGCATGAGCAGGGCCACATTATGACTTTCATGGGCCCTAAGCACTTTTGCCTTCATGGACCCCTTCCTCCATAAAAAAAAATATATTAAAAATTATTTTTGATATAACTTTAAATACTTCAACTTTTTTTTCTGTTTTAGGCAAAATTTAATAGATTTTCATGGGCCCTAAAAGTTTCATTTTTTTCTGATGTGAGAAAAAAGTTAAAACATTTTCTTCAACCCTAAAAGTTCGTTTTTTTCCCTTCTGATTTTAAAAGAAATTAAAACATTTTAGTGGGTCCCTAAAAGTATTGTGGGGCCTAGGCACTGTGACTACTGTGCCTAATGGATAAGTTGGCTCTGGGGATGTGGGGAAAGGGCACATGCGATGTCTACAGTAGCTTCTTTTCCTTAGATTTCCTACCATTGCTAGCACCAATGCAGGCCTGTGAGTGGGAGCATAAGTGTACTCAAATCATTTGTCAGCTACTAATATTTTAGGTACTGTATCATCATACATTGCTGCTCAAACCTGGGCTGGATGATAGTGGTTAAAACAATGGGTACTGTTGCCTTTTCTGAGACACCTAGTCAGTTCGGTTCTATCCTTCTCAATCACCAATAATTTTGCCATTACTTCTGTACAGATAAACGAGTACTGGTGGTAAATGTTAGAAACAGGTAAGATGGAGAGGTTCCATATACCTCAATACTGTTCATGTGCCACCTTATTTATCTTGAGAGGCCTCATGAAATAAATTAAAATGGCACTGCTGCAGTGTGACTCAGATACAGAAAGGTTTGCCCAACTGCTACGAATAATTCAGTTTCCAAAAATTGGCTGAGCCCAGTCCTTGCTTATTTTGACATTAAATTTCCCTCTCCCTTATGACCTACAAATGATGTTCATGCAACATCAACTATGGAAACTCATGAGCAGTGCCTGCCAAATGCTCAGTGTGTGTGGTGTACATGGGTTAATCTTTTTGGCAAGTGTAAAAAGTCACAGGTTTTACACAATACACCCGATACACAACACTTTTTATGTCATTCTACTACAAAATGCAACCATAGTCTCACTATTTGTACAAGGAAAGGAGTGGCAATTTCCATTTTGCTATCTGTACTTCAAATACAACATATTGTACTGGACCATTATCTCCAAGTCATCGTTTCTACCTCTCTTCCTCCTCAGTTTTCACTGCTTCTTGTCATGTAGCGGGTCCTTTTGACCACGGCCTCGCGCGTATTGCTCGTACTGCCACACAGAAGCCCCTCACAAGAAAAACACAGGCCACTGAGGCGGATCCAGAGACAGAGCTTGAAGTCCCTCAGGTGCTCAGCACTGTTCTCAGTAAACGGAACTTAACTTGACAAGCACCTGGGTCAAAAAGATAAGAGCAGGGACACATGCTGTCTCATACACTAAGTTAATGATCACTAAAAAACAGGACAAGAGAAATGAGCTGTCGTACACATCTATTAACAAGCACCTGGAGCAGGGAAGCAAAAACATAGCTAGCTTTCACGTGTGCCAGTCATGTCTGCATCAGGCACTGACCACAATGCCTTGAGAAAGACTTCATGACACAAGGAAGGAACCCTAATATGGTATCAGATGTCAAAATTATAGTATAAAGCACCCTGCGCCCTAAGCTCGGGAAGGTTCCGTATCAGAAAATAGAAGGCACGTATCGTCCAGCCTGGCTGAGGAGTTGATCACCCAAGGCCGCCTCCCACCCACCGAATCATGAAAGGGTGTACGAATCCGGAGCATGCTACGCGTTATTTTGTGTCTGTGCATCGTAATTGTTTCTGGGCTTGTGAGTATTGCTTACTATATTGTATTAACCATTTCATATTTAGAGGTTGTTAAGTATATGTAGATTAATGACTAACTCCACCAGCTGTTCAAAGATAACCATAGAAGGACTGGCTACAGGAGGAGTTTTTATTATTGCTGAATTGGTTTTATTTGTTATATTCTTTTTTTGCATGCTGCGTTGTCTAAGACGAATCAGAGACAGTGATTTAATACAAACTTTATTAACTACAATTTGATTATAATTGGTTAAGTGCATTTAGGTCTTGGGGTTTTCCTCCTTTGCAGCACCAGTCCCTTGCCACAAAAAACCACCCCTAGACAATCCTCAAACCTCTGGTTCATCACTTCTCATTCTACAGCAGATATCCACTTGAACAGTACAAGCCATCTGTAGTTTATAAAACACCTTTAAGCTATTGTTTTAAAGTTTTATACCTTTTAGTGGTTTTCCTATTTATTTCCTGCTGATACCAACACATAGTCTGCCAAAAGCAATCTTTAGTGGATACTAACATATTCACATTGAACATTTGATCCAGAATTTTTTCAGATAATAAGCAGAGTGAACATCTGTGAGAAGTAGATAATTTTTAATATTTATGGATAGCTCATTTCCATGTTGTAATCCTTAAGATGGGAATCGGGTTAGTACAAAGCAAGTCATTGCTGTATATTCCCATCATGGTTAGGTAATGAAGGGAATAGAGGTTTTGAAGATGGAATACCAATGAGTTTATTAATTAACTTTGGAACAAAGACCTCACCATTACTCTCACATTAAACCAAATATTATGTAGAATATCTGTGTGAAGAGAATGATCTTAGACATCTTTAAAAACTCTCAGGGTGCCCTTATTTCCATGGGCCAAATGTTTCTGGAAACATACCTACATTTCTCAGAAACACAAAGCTAGAAAAATTAACTCTTTTGGCCTCTAAGAAATGGACATTCTGTACTTTGCTGATTTAAAAAACACACACACACACACACGCACACACTATGAGAAAAGGCAGTATCTGAGTGTGAGCCAAAGACTTCTTGATGCCTACTGGCAGAGGGCACATGAATATATAGGGCTTCAGATATTCCCCTAGTTCAACAAATTGGTCATGACAACATATGTTACATTGTTTCTCATAATTATCTGCACATACATTTGTGTAATGACCTGTAAAGAGACTTATGGCTACATATACTCTGCAAATTATTAGCAAGTCATTCAGAGGCAGTGTGTTTTGCAAGAGAAGGTGTGGGAAGAACACACAACAAACAGCAGTGATGATTATCTTAGTTATGGTTAAAGGCTGGGTTTATAGCTGAGGTATGGAGGTAAACCTGGAATCCTTCCATCTATGAAGGTAAACTACCAGCAGGCTTCATTTTATGAAAGTAAGAAAGGGGAGGTCCCAGCCAAAAAAAAAAAAAAAAAAAAACCACACACACACACACACACACAACACACCCCACCCAACCCAAAACCAAACAAAACAAAACCAAACCTCACACCTCAGTAAAAGGTAATAGACAGTCTTGCAAATACAAATTTAGATTCTAGCATGAATACCATATTTTTGTTTCATATGTAACCATTTCCTTTTCACATTTTTACATCCTAACACTTGAATCTCTGATCTTTGAGAAGAAATCACATTCTGGTGTTCACTATAAATCTATGTCAGTGCTATATGTTAAGCGCAGAGGTGATCCAGAGATAAAAGCAATAAGCTGTTGGGTACTATGCCTTAGGGACTAGAGTCAGAGTTTTGGCAGTGTTTGGTGGAACAATGGCTTGGGATATTCAGTAGGCATAGGGGTTAGCATGTGCCTCTTACTTGCCTGCAGATGGACAGCAGATCCAAGGAGGGGAAGTGACTCATGACAGGTATGGACAAACCTCTCAAACACTATGAGCAGGTGATAGATAGGTGCCTTACAACTCTGGTCACCCTGACAAGCATTAGACTGAGCAGGGTGTATTTGCCTTATCCATAGGGTTGACACGTGTCTGGTGTTCAACCAGAAGGCCCAGTCAAGAAGGCATCCCAATGTCTCTGGTAAGGGCTGTTAAAAACTTGATTGGCAGTGCAGTGGGGCTAAGGCTGGCTCGCTGCCTGGTGTGACTCTGCAGGGTCCTGAAGCAATGATGTTCCCCCCCCCCCCGCCATCTCCTACATGTAGGAGCAGTCAGGGGGTTCCACGTACAACTCCCTTCCCAAGTGCCAACTCCGTAGTTCCCATTGACTGGGAACTGTGGCCAAAGGGTGCTGCAGGGCCAGTGCCTGCAGATGGGATAGTGTGCAGAGCTGCCTGGCCTCATCTCCATGTTGGAGCTGGAAGGGGGACAGACCTCTGCTTCTGGGAGCTTCTTTGCACAAGCACCACCCAGAACCTATTCCCCTGAGATTCTTCCCACCCCCCAATCCTGTGCCTCAACCTTGATCCCCCATGCATCCTCCAAACCCTTCAATCTCATCCCAGAGCACTCTCCTGCAGCCCAAACCCCTCATCCTTAGTCCCACCACAGAACCCACAACAACAGCTGGTGCTTTACTCCCCACTTCAACCCCTGCCCTAGCCCTGATCTCCTCCTGCTCTCTGAACCTCTCAGCCCCAATCTGGAGCACCCCTATGTACCCAAATCCCTCATTGCCAGCTGGAGCCCTCAGACCCCATGCACCTCAACCCCCTGCCTCAGCTCAGAGCCCCCTCTCACAACCCAAACCCCTTATTTCCCCCAAATCCACACTCCTAACCCAGGACCTTTACTCCCTCCCACTCCTCAACCTCCTGCCTCAATCCAGAGACAACTCCCATATTCTGAAACTCCTGACTCCACCCCTGACCTGAAACTTCCTCCTGCACCTTAACCATGGTTCAATCCCAGAGCCCACACCCCCAGCCTGATCCCTCTCTCCCTCAGCCCTCTGGAGACGAGTGACAGAGGAAGAGGAGATGGAATGAGCAGGGGTGGGGCCTCAGAGAAGGGCTGCGGCAAAGTTGTGGGGCAAAGTTGTTCAGTTTTGTGTGAGTAGGAAGTTAGCAACCCTTCTTACACAAGTCCTGTTCACTCATTGGCAATTTAGGCCAATTGATAGAACCACTTTCTAGGAGTCAGAAGATCATGGAGGATTGGATACCAAGCCAGCCCATAGGAGAGGGAAGAGAAGAAAAAAAAATCCAAATCTCAATTCTCTCTCCGAGGCAAATCTGGAACCAGGACCCCACAAACTAGTCTTGATCCTTTGGAGTGGCAGAAGGGTGCACTTTGAGCCGAACAGTCTGACAGCCACTAATTTAATATCAAATTTTCAAAGTGTAGGCAGGAGGCTGGCATGCAAATTGTCCACCTACAAACTGTGCAGATGATTTACAAGTGACAAAAGCTGAAATATTTTTTTATTTTTGCTCTCAATCACCAATCCAAACCTCTAGTTCTTTCTTCCCTCTCCCTAATATTACCATAATGCTGAATGATCATGCAACCCCCCCCCCCCCGTGACCAATTTATGCTTACTAACAGTATACTGTGTCTCACCACTATTCAGTATGACCACCTTCCAATAGCACATACACACTTTAAAATAGTTAGCCTGGGTACTGAGGCATATCTGAAGAATGACAATTCCATTTCCTGGCAACTTTCACAATTTGTTTTTGTTCCAATAAGGAACAGAACCAAAACCTTTAGACAGTTTTGCCAAGCAGTTGTGTTGACATCTTTTTTTGAATCAAATCCCTAACTTTCCAGTTCAGAAAGGCTTTTATGCACAGAGCAATACTCTCTCTCATCTATCTAACCTGGAGTTTACTGCTTAGAATTTGGCCTGTTTTGCCCGATTTATTGTGATCTGGAATGAAAAATTATTTTTGGCATGAGGTAGTACAGAGATTTGTGCGCACAGCTCCTGCCTTCCAGGTTAGTGCCCTGACCATCAGGCTAGAACAGCATTCATCACCTCTCACTACTCTAAAACCAAACAAATAACCCCCCTGCCATGCCTCTCTGAAACAAAACAGCAAATTTTACTGAAATTTCATTGCATCTAAAAAACATTGACTGTTCTATTCAACATCTATGTGAGGTAAATATCTTCCCTCTTTTATAGGTGGGGAAAATGGACTTTCCCAAATTGGCAGGCACTATTTTCTCCTGGACCTATGCTCAAATCACCCTCCTTTTAAACCTCTCTCTCCCCACTACCAAAAACAAAGCTTTTCTTTTAAAACTAGTTCAATTTGCAATACTCCAGACCCAATCACCATTAAGACTGCAGATATTCATGGAAAGCTCCAACTCTTGGAGATACACCACACAGTAGACTCAGATTTTTTTTTAAATGAAAGCTATCACAAAGAAAAGCTTGTACAAGTGATCAAAGTGTAACAAGCACAGTGACATCTGGAGGGAGTCTGCAGACAGCTTGAAACAATAGCATTAAGAAATATAAATTACCACATTTGATTAGATGTGCCTCTACTTTGGGCACAACCTATGCTGGCACCCTCCTAAACAATGTTTTTTTGCAGTCAATCCATCATCATTTTTCAGGACTGGTATTGGCAAAAAACAGTACAAAAGTGGGCCATTTGATTAGATAGATGGGACCCTTGTCCAGACAGAGTCCCTGCCCTCATGAAGAGCTGTGGTTCAGCCTGCACACAGAAGAGTGGTACTTATCTTTTACCAGACTGTTCATTCAAGTAGTCTCCACTACTGCCACCTCAAGGAATGGGTTAGCCATTGATTAAGGATTCAGTCTTGTGTTGGATCCACGTTACATTAATGCTTCCTCACTGTCTCCTAACTGATGCCACTTAATCAGCCCTTTTCTTCCTTTCAAGCCAAAGTTTGTCTTCTAGTCCAGCTTTTATCTAGCATCAGCAGTGATCAAAGTGTTATCGGACTTAGATTGTTGATCCCGGAGCCTCTTGGGGCCAAAGTCAATGCAAAGGCAGAACATTCAGCCCATGTGATTGGTGTTTTGTATGCCCCATGACATGCAGAGACATTCAAAATAACGAAACTCACCAGGCTCAGTTCAAAACTTGACCACGTCAACTCTAATTCTGAATGGAGTGCTGCCTACTGAATCATCCTTCTATATACCATTTTCCACTGGCACCTAAGTTTGCCTTGGATACCTCCTATCCAAGCACAAATTCAAATTGATATTGCTTAGTGCATTAGATTAAAATGAGATCTCTACTTGGAGCTATGCTACCTGGCACAAAAACCTGACGTTCAAAGGAAGAAGACAAACGCAGCAGAGTATACATGGGGCATTGTATAGGAAATGGTTTCAGGCTTGGCTTCCTTTCAGTATTCAACTCCCTCTCAGCAGCTCATCTGTACATTTGCCTTTTACAAAGATTTCAAAACAGATTTTATATTGAATCTTTAGAAATGCATTCTGACCCTAACCATTACAGAGAAATAGAAAGGAGTACTGCAGACATATACCTAACCTCCATTTACACAGGGACAATAAAACATGCAATTAACATTAAAGTAGCCACACAACAGCTTACATTAGAGGACAAAGTCTTTATGGTAGCCTCTGCAAGACTTCCAGTAATAAAACACCCACACATACCCCAAAAAATAGTCAAGCCTTATAAAATATCGTGTGTGCTAGGAAAAAAAAATATGTTGTAGTACATGTGCTAGGAAAATGAAATACTAAAAATAAAAATCAAGGTTACCTAACATGTGGCAGACATCAGCAAAGGGTCAGGCACTAAAAAGGTAGCTGACCTGCAAGTTGCATTTGGAGGGTTGGAAAGACCCAGGAGTAACATTAGCTATTATCAGAACAGAAAAGCCTCTAAGTAATGTAGAACTAGAGTGCAATGAACCAACTGCATTTCTGTCTGTAAGTGTCACTCTGGTTAGTGTTGCTGCAATTATCACTAGTACTGTATGTCTGGCCGAGGAGGGATTATGTTTGTTTTATCAGCTCTTTAATACAGCATAGTAATTACTGGAGAATTTACCTCCATGTCAGGGCTACTCAACTTTGGAAGCCCCAGGGGCCACGATGATACTCACAGCACACATCGAGGGCCGCAACTTAAGTGTGGTTGCATAGATATGCAAATACATATTCATAAGCAAATATACGCAAATAGATTTGTTCACACTGACGGGCATGAATACAAAGATTAAGACAAGAGTATACAACACACAGGCCCAATTTAAGTCAGTTCTCCTAATATTAATGAAATGCAATATTTACCCCATTTCCACACATATGACAGCAATTTTAATGAGCAATAACAGTCCAGGAATTTAACTACTAAAACACATATCAACAGAAGACCATTATATTGATGACTTTTTTGCTTTGGCTCCCACCCATGGGCCACATGTTGAGACCTGCATAAATCCAAACCCACCGCAGGCCGCAAATAAATGGGCCACAGGCCGCGTGCACTCACGGACCGCGTGTTGAATAACCCTGCCTTATGTGATACTTTTTAACATAAAGCTATATTTAGGCATTTGTAAAGTTATATATTTCTTGTACTGAGTACAAGCTGGGGTCATGGATAGATTAGTGAGAAAGGCAGGGAATCATTCTTAGGTCACTAGCACACTTTGGTGAAGGAAGCAGGGCACATAACTGAAACTGGTACAGAACTAACACTATGATGTTGGTTTAAATTATAAGAGAGGCCTCATTTGAGGCAGATTCATTATCTAGTCTTCAAATCACCAGTGCCTGATGAAATGCATCCTATAATACTCAAGGAGTGATACAGGTGATATCTGAACCATTACCCATCACCTTTGAGAAGTCATGGAAGTCGGGAGAGATAACAAAAGACTGGAAAAATATAGATGGGAAAATATAGTGCCCATCTATAAAAATGGAAATAAAAACAACCCAGGAAATTACACACTATTCAGCTTAACTTCTGTGCCAGGAAAGATAATGGACTAAATAACTGAAGAATTCATCTGCAACCACCTGGAAGATAAATGTTAGCTAACAGCCAACATGGTTTGTAAAAAACAAATCATGTCAAACGAATCAGATAGTTTTCTTTGATAGGATAACAACCTTTGTGGATAAGGGAGAAGCAGAGAACGTGCTTAATAAAGCATTTGACATGATCTCAGTTGACCAGTAAACTAGGGAAATACAATCTAGACGGGGCTACTATAAGGTGGGTGTATAACTGGCTGAATAACCATTCTCGGAGAGTAGTTATTAATGGCTCACAGTCATGCTGGAAGGGCATAACTAGTGGGATTCCGCAGGTGTCAGTTTTGGGATCGGTTCTGTTCAATATCTTCATCAACGATTTAGATATTGGAATAGAGAGTACACTTATTAAATTTGCAGATGATACTAAGCTGGGAGGGGTTGCAAGTGCTTTGGAGAAAAGGGTGATAATTCAAAATGATCTGAACAAATTGGAGACATGGTCTGAGGTAAATAGGATGAAGTTTAATGAGGGCAAGTGCAAAGTACTCCACTTAGGAAGGAACAATGAATCAGTTTCACATCTACAGAATGGGAAGTGACGATCTAAGAAGGAGTACTGCAGAAAGGGATCTAGGGGTCATAGTGGACAACAAGCTAAATATAAGTCAACAGTATGACATTGTTGCAAAAAAAGCAAACATGATTCTGGGATGCATTAATAGGAGTGTTGTGAGCAAGACACAAGAAGTCATTCTTCTACTGTGCACTGCTTAGGCCTCAGTTGGAATAGTGTGTCTACTTCTGGGTACGACATTTCAAGAAAGATGGAGAAATTGGAGAAGGTCCAGAGAAGAGCAACATAATGATTAAAAGTCTAGAAAACATGACTATGAGTGTAACCCTTCTGCCAGGTAGGCCCGGCAGTAACCAGGGCCGGGATCAATATCTAGGGGTCCATCTCACACAGAACTGGCTCGATCCACCCTGGGCACCTCTGAGAGGCAATGCTTCCCCACTCGCAAGCACAGAGTCTCAGTGCAGAAAACTTTTAATGAAAGAGCTAGATAAGTCACATGGCATTATCTAGGGAAAATACCACAAACTGAGTTCGTAGCCCCCTCCCTCATGAGTAACCGTCCCAGTTCAAAAGCATTGAGCAATGTCTTTTGCCTCTTAGGTTCACCAGTCCAACAAAGTAAGAGTTCCGTTCATTTACCCAAACTTTCTCTGTACCCCACGTCAAACGCCCCACTTACAGCTCTGTCCAGTCAGTGCAGACCCTGACATCATCCTGATGACTCTACTCCTTCAGACTGAGACTATGCCTCCTTAGTGCTGCTCCTACCAGCTGCCTGCCGCCGCTTCTACTGGCTGCAATGGGTCTGGCTCCCGGCCAAACCAGTGATTTCAGTTCTTAGTGATTTCAACTCTTTAGCCACCACCACCATCTTTAGCTGGCCAAAGGATTCCATCTTCCACTGGACTAGCAGAAAGACTCCTCATGAAGTCTGCTTTAGGTCTGTCCTTAAAACCAGGGGGGAAGGGGCAGGTTGAGCCAGTCTTACGGCTCACACCTGGCAGGCATGAAGCAGGCTGACTCAAGGCCTGACCTAGGCAAGCAGGCTTTAAAAAGCCAGAGCAGTGCGACCAGGGGAGCGAAGCGGACAGGGGACTGCAGACAGGGGAGTTGAAGAGGGAGTTGAGCAGAGGGAGTGACTGATGGTGATGAAGACCCGTAGCGCTTGTGCCAGTACTTCTCCTGTCTCCTCCACCTGTGCCTGTATCCAGACAGAGAACCTGAGCATGGATGCCTCTACCCAGGTCCTGGTATGGTCTTGCTGTATTTGTGGCTTGCAATTCCCACTGAGTGATCTCCAGGCTGGGGGAGACAACCATTGTGAAAGGTGCCTGCTGGTGGAATCTCTCAGGCAGCAGGTGGGAGAGCTACAGGAGGAGGTGGTCAGGCTGAGGAGCATTCGAAGCCATGAGGAATTCCTGGACAGTATTCCTGTGGAGTCCACGGAGGTCACTGTCCTAGGATGTGGGACTGTTGACCAGCCACTTATGGAGGAGGTGGTGGTGCAGGGTGAGAACTGGCAGCTGGTTACTTCCGGCAGCAGGCAGTGTTCCACCCCTGCTCCTAACCCTCCCACTGTGTTACATAACCGTTACACTTTACTTTCAGCAGGAGACAAGGAGTCACCCCCCACAGTGGAGGAGACCAGGCCTTGCACCACCAAGGTTGAGCAGTCTCCTGCCACCACTGCGAGGAGGAAACGTAGGGTAGTGGTGGTTGGAGACTCTCTTCTGAGGGGAACGGAGGCACCCATCTGTCGCCCTGACAGCTCATCTCGAGAGGTATGCTGTCTGCCAGGGGCCCGTATCCGAGATGTTACGGAGGCATTGTCGAGGATTATCCGGCCCTCTGACTACTACCCCATGCTACTCATCCACGTGGGCACAAATGATACTGCCAGGTGTGACACTGAGCGGATCAAGTGTGACTACAGGGCTTTGGGAGTACGGGTGAAGGAGTTTGGAGCGCAGGTGGTATTCTCTTCTATCCTTCCTGTCAAAGGTAGGGGCCCGGGCAGAGAGAGGTGCATCCTGGAGGTGAATGCCTGGCTGCGACGATGGTGTCGCCAGGAGGGATTCGGCTTCCTTGATCACGGGGTGCTCTTCCAGGAAGGACTGCTTGGCGGAGATGGAGTTCACCTTTCTAGGAGCGGGAAGGCCTTGTTTGGACACAGACTGGCTAACCTTGTGAGGAGGGCTTTAAACTAGGTTTGTTGGGGGCAGGTGAGCAAAGCCCACAGGTAAGTGCTGCATGTGCGGGACTGGGAGATGGGTTGGAAATGGGGGGGACTACGGCCTATAATGGCAAGGAGAAAGGAGGGTCAGGGCACAACAGGGAGGCAAGATCAAATCAGTATCTTAGATGCCTATATACAAATGCGAGAAGTATGGGTAATAAGCAGGAAGAACTGGAATTGCTAACCAATAAATACAACTATGATATCATTGGTATTACAGAAACCTGGTGGGATGGGACGCATGATTGGAATGTTGGTATGGAAGGGTATGGCTTGCTCGGGAAGGACAGACAGGGAAAAAAGGGAGGAGGGGTTGCCTTGTATATTAAAAATGTACACACTTGGACTGAAGTGGAGATGAATGTAGGAGATAGCTGTGTAGAGAGTCTCTGGGTTAAGCTAAAAGGGGTAAAAAACGAGGGTGATATCATGCTAGGAGTCTACTACAGGCCACCTAACCAGGTGGAAGAGGTGGATGAAGCCTTTTTTAAACAATTAACAAAACTATCCAAAGCCCAAGATTTGGTGGTGATGGGGGACTTCAACTATCCAGACATTTGTTGGGAAACTAACACAGCGAGGCACAGGCTATCCAATAAGTTTCTGGACTGCATTGGAGACAACTTTGTTTCAGAAGGTTGAAAAAGCTACCAGAGGAGAAGCTGTTCTGGATTTGGTTTTAACAAATAGGGAGGAACTAGTTGAGAACTTGAAAGTGGAAGACAGTATAGGGGACAGTGATCACGAAATAATAGAGTTCATGATCTTAAGGAAAGGTAGAAGGGAGACCAGCACAATTGAGGTAATGGATTTCAGGAAGGCAGATTTTGATAAGCTCAGAGAACTTATAGGTAAGGTCCCATGGGAAGCAAGACTGAAGGGAAAAACAACTGAGGAGAGTTGGAAGTATTTCAAAGGGACGTTGTTAAGGGCCCAAAAGCAAACAATTCCGCTGTGTAGGAAAGATAGAAAATATGGCAAAAGACCAGCTTGGCTTAACAAGGAGATCTTGCACGATCTCAAAATAAAAAAGGAGTCATATAAAAAATGGAAACTAGGACAACTAACAAAGGATGAATATAGGCAAGCAACACGGGAATGCAGGGGCAAGATTAGAAAGGCAAAGGCACAAAATGAGATCAAACTAGCTACAGGCATAAACGGAAACAAGAAGACTTTTTATAAATACATTAAAAGCAAGAGGAAGACCAAGGACAGGGTAGGCCCACTGCTTAGTGAGGAGGGAGAAGCAGTAACAGGAAACTTGGAAATGGCGGAGATGCTCAATGACTTCTTTGTTTCGGTCTTCACCGAGAAGTCTGGAGGTGTGCCTAACGTAGTGAATACAAGCAGAGAGAGGGTAGGTTTAGAAGATAGGATTCACAAAGAACAAGTTAAAAGTCACTTAGGAAAGTTAGATGTCAGCAAGTCACCAGGTCCTGATGAAATGCATCCCAGGATACTCAAGGAGCTGATAGAGGAGGTATCTGAGCCTTTAGCTATGATCTTTGAAAAATCATGGCAGACAGGGGAGATTCCAGAAGACTGGAAAAGGGCAAATATTGTGCCCATCTATAAAAAGGGGAATAAGAACAACCCAGGAAACTATAGACCGGTCAGTTTAACGTCTGTCCCAGGGAAGATAATGGAGCAGGTAATTAAGGAAATCCTATGCAAACACTTGGAAGGTAATAAAGTGATAGGGAATAGCCAGCATGGGTTTGTGAAGAACAAGTCATGCCAAACTAATCTGACAGCTTTCTTTGATAAGATAACGAGCCTTGTGGATAAGGGAGAAGCGGTGGATGTCATATACCTAGACTTTAGTAAGGCATTTGATACGGTTTCGCATGATATTCTTATTGATAAACTAGGCAAATATAACTTAGATAGGGCCACGATAAGGTGGGTGCATAATTGGCTGGATAACCGTAGTCAGAGAGTTGTTGTTAACGGTTCTAAATCCTGCTGGAAAGGGATAACAAGTGGAGTTCCTCAAGGGTCTGTTTTGGGACCCGTACTGTTCAATATCTTCATCAATGATGTAGATATTGGGATAGAGAGTACGCTTATTAAGTTTGCGGATGATACCAAACTGGGTGGGGTTGCGACTTCTTCGGAGGATAGGGACATAATTCAAAATGACCTTAGCAAGTTAGAGAAATGGTCAGAGGTAAACAGGATGAGGTTTAATAAAGAGAAATGCAAAGTGCTCCACTTAGGAAGGAACAATCAGTTCCATACATACAAGATGGGAAGCAACTGTCTAGGAAGGAGCATGGCAGAAAGGGATCTAGGGGTCATAGTGGACCACAAGTTGAATATGAGTCAACAGTGTGATGCTGTTGCCAAAAAAGCAAATATGATTCTAGGTTGTATCAACAGGTGTGTTGTAAGCAAAACTTGTGAAGTCATTCTGCCTCTCTACTCTGCACTAGTTAGGCCTCAGCTGGAGTACTGTGTCCAGTTCTGGGCGCCACATTTCAAGAAAGATGTGGAGAAATTGGAAAGGGTACAGAGAAGAGCGACAAGAATGATTAAAGGTCTAGAGAACATGACCTATGAAGCCAGGCTTCATGAACTGGGCTTGTTTAGTTTGGAAAAAAGAAGATTAAGGGGGGACATGATAGCGGTTTTCAAATATCTAAAAGGGTGTCACAAGGAGGAAGGAGAAAATTTGTTCCTCTTGGTTTCTGAGGACAGGACAAGGAGTAATGGGCTTAAAGTGCAGCAGGGGAGGTTTAGATTGGACATTAGGAAAAAATTCCTAACTGTCAGGGTGGTCAAATATTGGAATAAATTGCCAAGGGAGGTGGTGGAATCTCCCTCTCTGGAGATATTTAAGAACAGGTTAGATAGACATCTGTCAGGGATGGTGTAGGTGGAGCTTGGTCCTGCCTTGAGGGCGGGGGGCTGGACTCGATGACCTCTTGAGGTCCCTTCCAGTCCTATGATTCTATGATTCTATCCCCCCAACTCATTTCACTCAACTCTGGCTGGGGGGAGGTTTGTTCCTCTGAGACCTCTTACAAGCACTGGTGTCATATTTTAGAGTTCCCACATTTAGGGGTAGCATGATTTGTGACCCTCACAACAGCTCAAAATTAGTTACAATATACCACATTCCATTCCAACACTGATCCTCCATCAGCCCTGCCTGGATTGGATTTACATAGCCACACCTCGGATTTCTTCCCCGTCCTGGCATGAGCTGCATTTACGTATCAACAGTTAATTATCTTGCAGAGCTAAACAATTGGAGTAGCACCCCCACCCCCAGGGCAGATCTCTCCTTTTAGCTGGCTGATAACAAGCGGTAATTCAGACCCGGCTTATATTAGGAAAGGCTGAAAGAACTGGCTTTACTTAGTTTAGAAAAGAATAGACTGAGAGGGGACATGAATCAAGTTTACAAGTATCTAAAAGGGCTCGTCTAGACTATGTGGAAGATTTGAAAGAGGATATGCAAATTATGTGGGAATTTTGCATATCTTCTTCCGATCTTGCTTTTGAAAGTAAAGTCAGGATGCGCCTTTTTTGGTAAACTCCACTCCTTCATCCAAAAGCTGCATAAGTTTCATCTTTGGAGGAAAAGCTCCGCTTTCGAAAGCGTAGTGTAGTCTAGACATAGCCAAAGAGTGTTACAAGGAGGAGGGAGAAAAATTGTTCCCCTTGACTTCTGATAGTAGGATGAGAAGCAATTGGCTTAAATTGCAGCAAAGGAGGTTTAAGATGGACAGTAGGAAAAACTTCCTAACTGTCAGGGTGGTTAAACACTGAAATGAATTGCCTAGAGAGGTTGTAGAATCTCCATCACTGGAGATATTTAAGAGCAGGTTAGACAGACATCTATTAGGGATGATCTAGATGGTGCTTAGCCCTGCTACAAGGGCAGGCAACTGGATCTGAGGACCTCTCAAGGTCCCTTCCAGTTCTACTATTCTATGCACAAATCTCTTACAGAATCAGGGAACTAACTGGTAGGGTTCTGTGCTACCAATGCAAGTCCTAGGTATTGTTTCCAATCCTGCATCCTTGGCCCTGAGCCATCACAGGCAGGGAGTGGAAGAAAGATATCCATTCCCATCTCATTAATAGGAAGATGTGAGTATTCAGGAAGAAAACAATTAACTACTTTGTAACAATCTGTGAAGTGATGCTAAAGGAACTAGAAAAGACCACACTGAGTGGTTCTTGGCTAGACAGATGAGGATTGGAATATGGATCTTAACTGGATTAAATAAAAATGAGGAGTGGTAAAGAGGAGAAATCACAGCATTCAGACAAGGACAGGGAGAGTCCCAGAATAAATAAAAACTAGGCCAGCTAGTTTAAAGTCAATCAGTAGTTAAGGTGGGAGGAGCAATATTTTAAAAGCAGAGAGAAGCAGTTTGGTGAAGGAGATTGATTCTATACTCTTTTCACCAAACTAACTCTTGCTGATGTCACTTAAGCCTGTATCCAAAATTGGGGTGACTGTGACTGATACAGACTTCACATGGAGTCACAAAACTTTATCCTGCCAGTAAAATAAATATAAAAATCACTCCCTCCCAAAAGGCCAAATTCTTAATCACAAAGAACAACTCTGCAGGACGTCCATTAACACATTGGAACAGCCACCTGATGCAATAGAATCAAAAGAAATAGCAAATGAAAGACTGAGTAATTATCAAAGGAGCTAATGAGAAACAGGCTTTACCAGGTGGTGTCTTCTGTTCCAAGGGAGCTTTGTTGACAAGAGTTGTGCATGGCCAGGGAATATTTCATTCTGAGTACAAATTTCCTCTTTTTCCTGAGTCCTTCATGTTATGATCTATTTTGGCTATTTGTTACTTTCTTTGTGACTAAAAGGGAGTATTAATGTCACTCACATCTATTCAGTTATGTATGGTAAATATTAAGCAAGTCTATGCAGTCTAAGAACAGGTGTAATTTAGCACCTTAAATCAATTTGTTCACCTCCTAGTTATTTTGATTCATTAGCTTGCCTGCTAACAATTTCTCTGGTGTAACACAAGCCAACTACATTCACACACTCCCACACTTTCATCCTCAGAACTGCTATAGATGGTGTTGAGAAAGGAAAGAACCTACTGACAATGCTTCTATTCTGAAACTTAAACCTTATTAAAAAGCCCAACAGAATTTAATAGAAAATGGAAACCTTCATATGTATTTTTTAAAATTAACTTACAAAATTTTGTATCTGGATATAATTGCCTATTAAACCATAACCTTGGAGAACTACCTCTTTCAAGGAGAGAGAAAGTGCTTTAATTGTAGCTACACATCCATCCCATCCTTAATGGTGCGAGGCTATCAATACATACCAGAGGTGGCAGTTTGTATGACTTCTTGATGTTTCCAAACTAAAATTTATGGCTGCCTACAATGGAACCTCTAGAGCGCCACAAAGCAGGTCCAGAGCCAACCTCTTCAAGGATAGGAAGGTGGAGAAACAAGCTAGGCAGAGGAAAGAGCAACTATAAAAAGGGAAAAGACTCCAGGAAAGAGGGTGGGGCTTGATCTTTTAACAAAGGAAAAGAATCTCACCGTCTTCCTCTCAGTATCTTTCTACAGTCTTATTCTTTCTAGAATTAGAGTCCTCACGACAACTACCAGCTATTCTAGTGTTTTGAACAAATTCTCCTAGCAACACTGAGCTCCACCCTTTCACCAGGGGATCTGGCATAGTGTGGGTAGGGAGAAAATAATGCTTAGTGATTTTTCAGTGAATTAAAAGGACAACAAGGAACACATCTAGTAGAGTCCTTTAGAATTTGCCCAGCCACTGTATTTTAGTCTCTCTAGTACATTATAAACACTTGAAGGATGGAATAGTAATGTGAAGGACAGGAATTTTCACACTTTAAAAGCAAATTTTTAAAATCAACATGTCAAAATATATAGTCAGTGAGAGTCTACTTTATTTTCCAAGATTGTGAGGCGCACCCTATATGTACAAGCACAGTGGGTGGCAAATGCATCGTGGTATTTTAAAAACCATGTTAACGTTACAAGTCATCATTTTAAACATAAGGGATTTCCTGGCCCTGCTTCAGGCTAGTGGGCTTCATAGGAAGCCACCCAATCTGGGTTTTCCGTCAATCAAAAAGTGAGCTTAGTGCCAAGTGGGTTGAGTTGTGTCTCTGTCTTAGGGAGAAGCTTGCTGTGTCTCTGTTTTCTTTCTTTCTTTTTGTATGTTAAGATTCTGGATTCTAAAGGAATAAAATTCTTTTACCTTGAAACTTTTCAGAAGGGGGGGAAAAAAAAAATCTATGTTTCTAATTTAACTTGTATTTGTATGCCATGATCATAATATTCATAAAATGCACCTCGTGATCTGTGAAGATGATGATTATAAACCTCATTGGTTTTTTTTCAGAAATTAAAGTAAATAGTCTCATCTAATATTTCCAAGGTTTGTCTGCTTGTGAGATGAAACTGGACTAAGTAAAACTGTTGTTTAGGACTAAATCCAACACCCATTTATGCTCATTGACTCTATTGGGCTTAGATCAGGCTCATCACCACAACTCCACATTCTACAAGACTCCATAAATCCATGTATGTTGTTTGTAAAGCTGTTCCAGGATCACTCAGATTCACAAACTTGACCCAAACTTTGGATTTATATATCACAATCCAAGACCATGAGCATCTGGTTCCAGATTTTGTTACACACATTTAACACAAGTGGGTGAGGACCATTGTTGAACAGGCAAAGTAATTTTGCATATATTTAATTTCTTTAACTTTCCTATAAGTGTAATCTATGTAATTGTTTTTTTAATTCATGTGCTCACAAAAAGTAAAAAAAAAAAAAAATCAATTTGTAGGATTTTAACTTCAAACATTGTTTATTTTATTGAATAATTACCATATTGTAATTTAAGCAAAATGCAGGACAATGTAGCACTTTAAAGACTAACAAGATGGTTTATTAGATGATGAGCTTTCGTGGGTCAGACCCACTTCCTCAGATCAAATAGTGGAAGAAAGTAGTCACAACCATATATACCAAAGGATACAATTAAAAAAAAAGTGAACAAATATGAAAAGGACAAATCACATTGCAGAACAGAAGGGGGATGCGGGGGGGGGGGGGTGGGAAGGGGGAGGAAGGAAGGTAAGTGTCTGCGAATTGCTGATATTAAAGGTAGGGAGAGTGGGATGTTTGTGAGTTAATGGTATTACAGGTGATAAGTGGGGAAACTGTCTTGGTAATGGGTGAGAAAGTTCAAAGTTTTGTTAAGTCCTTGTTGGCAAGTGTCGAATTTTAACATGAATGACAGTTCAGAGGATTCCCTTTCAAGTGCAGATGTAAAAGGTCTTTGTAGCAGAATGCAGGTGGCTAAGTCATTTAGAGAGTGTCCTTTCTGGTTAAAGTGGCAAGAAACTGTTTTCTCTTTGTGATCTTGTCTGATATCTGTTTTGTGGGCATTAATCCTTTGGCGAAGTGTCTGAGATGTTTGTCCAATGTACATAGCAGACGGACACTTTCGGCACATGATAGCATAGATTATATTTCTGGATGCGCAGGAATATGTGTTCTTGATCTTATAACTCACTTGGTTAGGTCCAATAATGGTATCAGCAGAATGAATATGTGGACAAAGCTGGCAACGGGGTTTGATGCAAGGGAAGGTACCAGGGTTGGTATTAGTGTGGTATGTTTGAATCAGAAACTCATGAAGCTTCCATTACTCTTTCTGTGAGTAATTTGAATTTTGTGATTTGTAACAGTAAAATTTTTTGCCCTAAAGTGAATTGAATAGGAGACTCAATTTTAATTTTGTTAGCAAATATTTGCTATGAACTCCATTCATGACTTTCTTTTGCGCAAACTCATTTTTTAACAATATATAGTAGATGGGTAGTCAGAAGATGAATCGGGGCAGCCACTCCAGGCCCTATGCTTTTGGGGGGCCCATAGCAGCTGCCCCCACTGCCCTATGGATGGAAGTACCCGCGGGATTACAGGGGCCTGGCACAGGGTGACGTCAGGGGTTGCCCCCCTATACATGAGTGGTTAAGGGGGCAACCACTATACATGTGGTTTCAACAAAAATACTGAACACACTTGACATTACATCACAATCTACATTACATCTTATTTAGAAAATACCAGATATTTACATTTTCTCAATTTGTTTCCTGAACAGAAAGCTCAAATACTGGACTGTCCGGTTCAGAACTGGCCACCTGGCAACCCTATGGGTGGTGGTAACCAGAGTCGCCTAACAGCCTGCTCCATTCTACCACACCCTCCTCTTCTGGCCTGCTGTTCCCTACTTCTCCACAGTCATGAGATGCAGAGTGCCCTGCTACTGCAACTCCCACCACCGCATGGTGAATGGGGTGTATGTGTGTGACCTCCTCCACTCCTGTGCCAGGCCCACTTTAACTCCCCAGACTGTGTTGCTTGGGGGAGGGCACATGGTGCCCCAGGCCCCATGTTCCTCTTGGAATGGCTCTGTGGGTATGCAAATACTCACCCTGCTTATCCACAATTTTGGTGAATGGAGCATTGACTAGCATTTTTGCTGCTTAGCAGTGTATAAATAACCTAAAAAAACTAAACCCTTTACAAATCGATTTAAGTAAGAAGTTGTTCCAAATGCTATTTTTATTGTATGAAATGCCATTTTAAAATACTGCCATGTTTTGGGCGAATTGACTCCTTTCAAAGATTCCCAGATTGATCCTTTGTGCTGTAACTCCTCACACCGTTACGTTGGTCATGCTTAATTGCTTAATGATGATTGGGTGTTAAAACTGCAAAAGTGCCAATGTTGCTAACACAAGCATTTCTAACACTACAAGAAAATGGAGATACTTTATCCTGTGTAATGCTACCAAAACTGCAATTTATTCATTGAGACAGTTTCTGTATGTTGAATAAATACCAACTGCTTATTAGTAATCTATTTAAACAACCCATTTATCCAAGATGAGTGGCGGTTTAGTAGATACATATCAAAATTATGGTTTCTAAATCCCACCTAATATGTTTTGAATATTCAATTGGTCTTTAACCTACTCTGCACTAAGACTGTCAAAGATATTTATTCTAATGGTTTTGGTTCAGGGAAAAAAAAATCAGAGCTATTGAATGTTAAATATATATGCACCAATGGCTTTTTGCAAACGTATTTACTGACAGTAAAATCTATGTAATAGATACCAATTATTAAAACCATATTTAACTACAAACAAGATATTTAATCATAGAAGACAATTAAAAGCATCAGATATTTATGATACTCATGGTTAAGTCTAATAAGAGATCTAGTACTTTATAACTTGTGTAGGACTATGGTAAGTCAGAAGTACACTGAACTATCATTGCCACAAGTAACACTTTAGGAAGACAGTTATTTAATTTCCTGGAAAGTCAAGTGCAGGAGAGAACTCTAGTAGATGGTCAATCAGCAGGTAGGTAGACAAAATCACGGGCAAAAGTATATGTTGTGAAAGGGAAAATTCTCTCTCCTCCTCCTCTTACCAGTTATCTGATTAAGCATGTGAAATACCATTCATAAAACTGACATAAGTTGTCTTATTCTAACATGATATTGAATAATTTAATTGGACCATTTCCAGGATGCGACTTTTGTAATCTTTTTACTTTGTAGTATTGATTATGTGAGGATGATAACCTCTTAGTATGTAGCCTGCCTGTGCTTTTCAGAGTCTTGTATTGTATAATTTATAATAGGGAGTTACCTGAGACCTGGGATTTCTTATTAAACTGTCAGAGCTTGGAGAAATCAATTTAAAAAAAATTCTTTTGGCTGTATTTATTGTATGTATGGATTGAAAAAGAAAGATCTGGGAACAAGGATTCTTTTGAATAAATCAACATGAATTCTCTCTCACCCACAAATATACACCCACCCACTGAAACCAATGAGATGATTACTAGGTAGATATTAGTCCTTTACATTCTGCAGTTTTTCTCTATAGGATGCAAACTTTAATATCTATTTCTTAGAAAACTTAGCTTAAAAGAGGAAATGCTAGATATCAGAAATGTTTATATGCACGGGAGGAAAGGAATCTCTCCTGTTTTTTGACTTAATATAGCTACCATTTTACAATATCCACAGTGATGATAATTGCTTAGCAACGGACTGAAGGGGATTTGCATTAGGTGATGTACATACAAACAATACCAACTAAACAATTAGCACAAACAAAAGAATCCCTCTATCACAAACACATTATCACAGCTGCACAGAAAACAAACTCTGAATGTTACTGTTTAATTACTGCCAAGAAGGTGGTTTTTGTTTAATTTTAAGATTTCTCAGAACCACTAGTGTTCACAAAGAGACTGCTGAAGTCACTGCATGCCACTGGCCATGCACATTAATGAAAGGTTACATTGTTATTTAAAGTGCTGAAAACAAGGCCACCTATATACTTGCAATTACATAAATAGTTTAAAAAACATGTCCATTTAATAATTCTTCTATGCTGAGATATGAAGCCTGGGAACATGCAGCATAGAATGATACTTTTCACAGAAGCTAGCACCCATGTTTTTGTGGCCTTTCCCCTTAAAATGGCAGCTGCATGTCACATGCTACATGCCAGATACAGGCAGTCCCCGGGTTATGTACAAGATAGGGACTGTAGGTTTGTTCTTAGGTTGAATTTGTATGTAAGTCATAACTGGTACATATTGTAGGGGAAACTCTAGCCAAACATTTCTCCAGAGCTCAGTTTATTCTCCCACACCTCACTTCCCTCAGTCCTTTATTCTCAAGCTGAGGTGTCTGCTGAGAAAAGCCACTCCACGTCTCCCTGGTCTGCTGGGGGGAAAGGGGTGCGCTAGCTTCGCGTCTCCCTGGTCTGCTGGGAGGAAGCAACTAGTGCGGGGTAGCCACACTGGGGTTGCCTCACCCCGTTTGTAAGTAGGGATCCGATGTAAGTCGGATCCATGTAACCCGAGGACTGCCTGTAGTTGCTGCCCCTTAATGGCAGTGCTAGAGGTGCTGTGTATATACCATCTTAAAAATAAAGCTTTGAGATGCAGGTTGTTATATGAAGTGATACTGTTAAACCTTCCCAGTCACTGTTCTCTTGCAGAATGGCAGAAATTTTGGAATTATATTTTGTTCCATCTCCAAGGAGGAATGGCAGGCTGCTGCAATCATTTCACCTATTAATCTGTGAAAATAAAGAATTTTTAAACATGCCTCAGCTGAATAGCTTTTTAGTTAATTACCCCATCACCTTTCCAACCTGGAGATCCTGTAATTTTCCTGCTGCTCCAGCAGTGACCAGGATGGCATTTATCTATCTATACCTGGTCAACAGACTGCACCATTTCTCTGCAGAAATAAACTCTGCTGCTATAATCTATACCTCACCACCTAAAAAACAGGTGATAGCAAAGCATTAGGTGGAATACAGATGTAAATAAAACCAGTGAATCTTGTGTAGTATGTATCCTGTTAAGTGAAGTCCTCATGGCAGCAAACATGACACCAACTTTTGATAATGATAGATTTCTGGGCATAGTTTAATGTGTTGGACTGGACCTACCTAGTCATAACTGGCACACGTCAAGTATTGCCTCAATTTCTTTGTATTAAATTGCCCTAGAAGAATTCAAGCTGATGTGCTGTGCATTTAAGCTAATGAGAACTGATGGGATTCTCCTTTATAAGAGAAGAAATTTGGAGTTTTCCATTTTCCTCTAACCCAGGCCATACATATACTCACAGTTAGCCCAATTTTCTATCTAAACTACATGGCTCCATTGACAGAGCCATGTAGATGAGTTTACTAGACATAGGAAAATGAAGCGGCAATTTAAATAATCGCCGCTTCATTTACATCAAAATGGCCACAGCGCTGTGCCAATCAGTTGTTCGGTGGCACAGCGGGGCCGTCTGGACACTCTGCGGTTGACAAGGGAAGCCTTTGTCGACTGCTCCGTTATGCCTCGTGAAATGAGGTTTACCAGAGCAGTCGACAAAGGCCTCCCTTGTCGACCACGGAACATCCAGACGGCCCCACTGTGCCACCAAACAGCTGATCGGCACAGTGCAGCGGCCATTTTGATGTAAATGAAGCGGTGATTATTTAAATTGCCGCTTCATTTTCCTATGTCTAGTAAACTCATCTACATGGCTCCGTAGATGGAGCCATGTAGTCTAGACATAACCCTTCTGTTCATGGGGCAAGGTGTGCCTCTTTCCCAAAGCTGATGGGGAAGGCTGGAGGCACTGAGAGATGATCAAAAGAGTAACTTTTGTGGGATGTTACATCACATTTACATCCAGCTGTTGGAAAATCTTTGGAGCCCTGGTTGTACTTTGTAAAGTGTTCTACAGACTAAAACAAACAACAAATATAGCCCTGGAAGATCCCTCTCTCTGAGGCCTAGTCATTATCACCAGTGTGCAGTTTCCAGGCCAAATTATTCTTGTGCCATGCAGAGGCAGTTCCTTTGTAAATCAAATTAGGCCTGGGGTGAGCCAATTGTTTTGGTTTTCTTAAGTCCCTCCCTACTCCTCCATCTGAAAGCAAATGGGCAAAGATAGATCCACAGCTTGGTGTTTGTTAAGACAAAAAAAGCAGTATCTTAAATGCACACTGAACTTCAAAACAAGTTTGTACAGGATTTCAGTATGTTTCAGAGCCTTTCCAATGGACATTTTTTTACCAATTTTTGCCCCCACCTTACAATTTGCAGCTCACACGAGCCTTCTTTCATTCTTTCTTTTTTTGTGCTTGTTATTTCCTGGTGTTATATTGTTCCTCCATAGAAATAGCATGGCTGAATGGCTTTGTAGACTACCTTTTTTAATTGAACCAAGTATTTTCCCTGCAAATAGAGGGATAAAACCCTGAATTTTTCATTTAGGTCCAATGCATTTTTATTGCATGTGAAAAGCAAATAATAGCTTTGGCAGTTGCTTTAGGTCTACTGCTTCAAAATAAAAGTTAGGGAAGATAGCATTTTCTGATTGGGTCCATTTTTCTTCTATTGAGGATGAAGATGTAGGTTGACAATTCTCAATTAAGCAGTCCTTTCTCCTATCAATAATGAATTTCCATTTTAAACAGTACTATAAAATATGTCCCTCTGATTACAGTAAATGAAGTCTGATAATTAACTAACCTGATAATGTGAACAGCCATTTGTTACAATTTTACAATAAAAAAGAAATATTATAAAGGACATTTATTTTGTTCTAATAGATATTTGGGAAATTGGGATTTAACAGTCCCTAAAATCATTCCGATACTCTAACAGAGACAATTATAATACATGACTATTTTTTTTCCTATTTAGCAACCAATTTTACAGACAATTAAATTACACTAAGGTAGATTAATCAACTCTAATGTGAATCAATAGTTGCCTTTACTATATTTTGTGCTACTGTAAAATACACAAATTGAGATTTCTGTATTGTAAAACAGATACTAACCATTTTCACTCTTGGTTATTACACAGTTAACACACTTTTCATGGCAAATCAATCTATAGTAATTTAGATAGGATGTTCATTAATCAGATTAGGCATAAATCAATCGTTTTCTAAAGAAAAGAATATATAGAGATTGGCTGCATTGATCTTGCCTAAATTTTCAGTGGGAATGAGAAACTACCTCCAGATGAAGTTAGAATTCTGCTAAAATGATACCAATATTTAGTACCAAATTCAAATTGATTTTTTTTTATTCTGAAATGATTAAAAAAACCCTCATGATACAAAACTTGCGCTTTTCTATGCCCAGATTTCAGTGATGATTGTGACCAGACATTCTTAAACTACACCAAAAGTTGGTCTTGTGGTATTTGCAGTCAAGATAAAAAGCAGGAAACACACACTACTCAGAAGGAAACATTTTGTGAGAATTCCAGCCACATTTAGCACATTCCAGCCACATTTAGCACATTCCAAAAGGCAGGACTTGAACTCAATACAAAGGCTAAACATTCTGCATTTCACTCAGTACTATTTTTCAATTGGTTCATTAGCATGGTAGATTATGCAAAAAGATTTACAGAGTTAGGTTAACCATTGTTGTGAGAGAAGCAATGATGCCAAAGGAGCCACTCTACATAAAAGAAAGGCCATAATGGGTTTATGGATTAGATAACTATTACTCTGGAACATGCTTTAAAACATACTTAAAAAAATTTGACCAGCACTTGACCAGCATCATACTAAGGGAGAACCTAACACATGCTAGAAACTATGTTTGACAGAGCCTTACTGATTAATTGAATGGCTGTTCATTAGAGTTAAGATTGGTAGAGTTAAAAGATTGCTGGAAAGGAATGTTATGAACAGTAGTTTTCCACTGGGAAAAAAAAAAAGTAGTGAGTAAAATTTTCAAGAGTACCCCAGAAAGGAAAAAAGGACACATCTTTTGCTTTCTCTGACATAATCACCACCTACTCTGCTAACTAGTAACCTGAAGTTTACTCATCAAGGATACTTAACCAATTTGTAGTTTAGACTTGGTTCTGATAATAATCCAATCTTTCAAATGATTAGCGAGGCCTCATATGAACAATCCAGACGCTATGTCTACTAAATGGGTCTAGCAATTACATGCCTTCACCAAGTTACATAGGAAAAAAATAAATCCAAACACTTCAGAAAATAATTATTTTGAATTCCATTCTTACAATAAGAAAAGAAGTCATCTCTCCCCTCCCCACGCAAACTTTCAGTAAGTGGAGAGAATTTCAGTGAGTGGCAACAGGGCACACCCTATCTGACATTATTACATATTTTGAATTCAGAAACAGGGCTATTGTTAAAGTGGATATTTTCAAGATGTCTTTCTAATATGTCAAATCTGTCAGGAGAATTTGGACACTTGCCCATGCACTTACATCACCTTCGTAAGTAAGTGATGTTCCCATTAACTCTCTTGGTTATTTGCCCAAGTAGGGATTGAGCAAACCCTGAATACAAACTGGAGAATTTGGCCCCTGAATTTTTGGTCAATTTGCTCACACAGCATACACAATGGACAACACCACAATGGTACTTTATTAGCGTACAACATAAAAGCCAAGCAAAGACTCATCACAATATTTCAGCTACAGTGGAGAAACCAAGCCAAATCCAAGACCACCCCTGAAACAGATTTTATTCTAGGAGACATTAATTAGCCATTTTAGCACGGGGACTCAATCAGATCAACTAAATCTTCATCATACTAAAGGGGGCTATAATACCAAAATCAAATGAGAACACATACACAGACTAATTTTTTCCTCTCTATTGAGGAAGGTATTCTTTTCTTCTTTCCTAGAAACACACTTTCAAACCACATCAGGCTTTAACAGTTTATGGCTTACCTTTTCATTACTGCATAGCTGCCAGCTCTGTCTTTCAAATGCCTCAAGTTCCATAGCTGTTAGCCCCTCTCTCCAGGCTTAACTTTTAGGCTCAACTTTTCTTTTCAGCAAGCAAGCCTCCCAGCCCAGCTACACAGACATGGACCCAGTATAGCTCAAGCTAATGCACAAGTGTTTTGGCTTAGCATCTTAAACCCACTCAAACCTGTAACCTGGGACACAACATTCACAGTGATATTTTTAATATGATAGGTTGAGCCCAATTTGTGCAAGATTATATATCCAGAGTAGAAGGCAAGGCACATACCTCAGATCACAAACATTTTATTGTTTGACCAAACACTTATAAGTGACAGTAATTTGTTTCAAGCTGTACCCACCTTAGTTGCAACACTGCATAATGGCATAATTCCAAGAAATGTTAGGCTTAGGAAAGCATACTATGCCATAACTATTAATTATAGAGATTTCTTTGTCTTGTCAGCGACTAATAGGGCTTTTAGATTATTTTCTTTTATGTCTCTCTTTTGTTTTGTTTTGTTTTGTTTTGGTATCCTCTGGGTTGTTGTTTTTTTTAAAGAAAGTTTGATTTCACTTTGAAAAGTCACTGTAAGAAGGACATTGAAAGTGTACCAAGCTTGGCAACAATGAGTGGCTTCCACATCAAAGCCATTGATTTTGCACAGGTGTAACTAATAGGAATTTAGGAAACAACTTTGTTGATGATGCCTAAAAAAGAATAGAATCCAGCTGTGTTGTCTCTGTAAGGATAGGAGGAGTTAAATGCAGCATAAACTATTTTTTGTCATTAAGTCAGTGGATCTGGTTCAGAATACACATTAGGAAGACATTTGTCAAATAAAATGTTTTACTTACTCAACTTTCTGAACAGGGACAAATATCAGGTGTTTATGTAGTTAGGGTCAATGTGCTAGATATAGGATGCATGGTTTGAACAGAAGGCAAAATTTAGTCCCAGCATCAGTGGGTGCAACTGCTATTCAAGCCAACTTTTTTCTAATTTTGTGATTTCACACTGTTTGGATTGATTCGGTGAAGCACATAATAACAGAAGTGCTTATAATAACCTAGAACAATTGTGTAATAGTTTGAGCTGGATAACTCAGATTTAATCTAGCAACAGCTGGGATCCCCATAAATAAAGACACTCAAAATGACCTTGCCTTTCAAACCCTTTGGTTACATCTACACTGCAGGCTTCTTGTGCAAAAGGTCTTCCACAAGAGGGCATCCACACTGCCGTGTGCTTTTGTGGAAGAGATGTGCTTTTGCGCAAGAGCATCCATGGCAGTGTGGATGCTCTCTTGCACAAGAAAGCTCTGATGGCCATTTTAGCCATAGGGCTTTCTTGCGCAAGAAACCCCTGTTGCCTGTCTACACCACCCTCTTGTGGAAGAGCTCTTGTGCAAGAGGGCTTATTCCTCATGGGGAGAGGAATAACTCTTGCTCAAGAAGTCCTGTTTTCTGATACTTTACTGTAAATTTACCTGTGCAAGAATGTGTGTGCAGTGTAGACACTCTGCAAGTTTTGGCGCAAGAATAGCGATTCTTGCACAAGAAGCCTTCAGTGTAGACGTAGCCTTTAAGTCTAGGTTTGCAGATGTGTAGAGGTTTAGGTACTATAGATATTCATTTTTTAAGTGTTATTTACTTTGCCTGAAATATTTCACTGTCACAGATGGTTAGTCCCCAAATTAAGATCATTCTCTGAGGGGTTTATTTAAAACATAAAATAACCCAAAAATGTTATGCTATGAATAAGTCCTTCTACTAGGGGAAAATAATGCCTTGGAGGAGCACCTCTGTAGTAAAATTCCTACTTCTGGGGAATTCCTCTCTAGCTAAAGCCCTTGCTAAGTGAAACGCCTAGGGAAACATTTTTGACGGAATACTCTTGAGGGCTGCCTCTCTAGTTAGAGCCCCCGCCTGCACTCTTTCTCGCTGATTGCTGACCAGGCTTTTATCATTGCAAGTATAGTACAAATAATCAGCAAGTGATCTAATCCCTTTTACAAATGTCCACCTTAAATAGGCCCAACAAGATCCCTGTACTCAGCTGCTCTTTTATTTCCTCTGTCTCTCATGTGATTTCCATACCACATTCCCCTGTCCCTACTTCTGATGATTATGGCACTCCCCCTTCTTCCTTTAATTCTGCTGATCACATGGCAGATGTTCAGTCCATGAAACATCAAAGCAAGTAAAATATTACTGTTTAAGGGTATAAAGGACATCTGAGTATGCAGTTCCCATTGAAAGTCTATGGGAGTTAGGCACCTACTTCCTTAGTGTTCTGAACTCTTCCCTCACACACTTCTACTTCCTTTGGGCCATTCAAGTTTGCTTTTAGCTAAGTACTATTTTCTAGATGGAAAACCAGGCAAAACTAAATCAGAAAAAATAAGTTTCTTGAAACCAGTAAAAATAGTCGACATCTGTTGTTGCTTACTTTATGTGACCTTTTCATACTCCTTTTGCTCACCAATAGGGGAATTGCCAGGGCAAGGAAAAATACTTTTGTTGATCTGTGTATGGAATACGCATTCATGTCAATGAAAGTTGCTAGTACTTATCAAGGGCACAATAAATGCCCTTGACACTTAAGGCTATAAGAAATTTGAGGTTTTCTGAGTGATTTGAGTTTCTTGCTTTCATGCTTTACTAGGGCATTATTAAAACTGAAAGCCACACAATTTTCTCACTCAAAGACCTTTTCAATAGTTAAGAATATGCTTTCAAGCCGTAACTGCATCTGTACATGTGGTTGTCCCTTTATCAAGAAAATATATACACATTTTACTTGTGATGCTGTCAAAAATCTTGACAGCTAAATAATTCATCTTTGGAAGTGTAGATTCATTTCTGCTGTTAGTTGCAAGGAGTAAAGGCCTCTCTTTCATAGGCTGGATTCAGTGCCACATTGATTATGCAAATGATCTTTGTGATTTCTTTAGGCATATATTATTTACCTTCCAATTTTAGCATCACAAAAGGTAGGCCTGAATTGTGGAGCCAATGAATTGTTCTTATATTAGCAAATTATAGGCGACTAAAAAAAATCAGCTCCCTGTACTTCTTCCTACAAGCTCTCAAGAGCCAACATTATCATTAACAGCAATAGCCTTATTTCCAAACTCTACTTTCATTCAGTTCTCCAAGATATCTCCAGAGTTTTTCTGAACTGCTTAGAGTGGGCACAATAAGCTGGGCTATCACCAGTTAAGCTAATTGAAAATTTTTCATTTTTTTTATTTCAATGAAAACTATCCTTTAAAACATTTTTTGCAGACTTTTTTTTAACAATTTCCCAAAAAAACCTTGTTGTGTTTTGGTTTGAGGATTTTTTTTTCTGTTTCCCTCCTTTTCCCTTAATTTTCATATTGCCATTGAAAGAGTGAGGGAAGGCGTGATGTAAAAAGATGGAACTCAGAAAATGGAATCCTTTTCAGTTTAATTTTTGTGTATTGAAAAAACAGAACATTTTGAACTGGAGAGTATGTTGTGAAAAGAAGGCCTCAGAAAGAGCACCTAAAGTATGCCAATGCCACAAGGGGGCTCCATAGTATTAGCAAGCTCCTCTTGAATATGCAAATTCAGAAAAGGATAGACCCCTCCCAGCCAAGATGGCTTCCACCAAGGACACCTGGATTGTGCTGATTCTGCTCAAACATCATGGCAGACACTCTCCCTGACCCTCCCAAGGCTTACCCTGGGTTTGAACCCAGCACTTTGATAATCTAATTCCTCAGTTTCACAGTTAAAGAAACCTTTTTATCCCAGGCAATGGAAGAATGGGAGCATCATTGGGACAATCCCCTTTCTAAAATAATGATTTTCTGTCAGAAGAGGATGCCCTCTGGCTTACACCATCATTGGTGGGAACCTGTAAAATGGACCTAGAGACAGCTACTCAGGGTAGTTTTTGCTTACTTTGACCAAAATGAGCAAAACACCAAAAATGCAACCATCAAACATGATTAGTATGCATTCCATCTGTCTGGGGACGCTGGTGTTCCTGCATGCACTTAAATTTGGAGTAACAGTTTTTGGTTATTTATTGTTTGAAAATGATTTAAAAATAGAAATGGAAACTGACATTACAAAGACTTATTTGTAATCATAAAGCAGAGATTAACTTCACCCAGAGCCCACTTGAGCCCATGCATCCTACACAATCTCATAGACTGATATAATCACCCGAGAAATGCACACTGGGGGTGTATTCCATACGGAGTTATTATTTGAACACCGTGGGAGAGCTTTATACCCCTAGAACCATGCTAGTCATCCTTTTCCAGAAAAAGGACTTTGATTCTTGAAAATATTACTAAAGTCTAGGAAAGAGTGGTCAGCTGATACTATGCAAAACACGTTTCTATAGGTTTACAGTTCTGTTTAATTTAATGAAGTATGTAGAATATATTGGATGCGCAAAGCCAACATAAGATTGAAGCGCTTCCTTCAAGTACACAGGCACTGTGGTAATGATGAAGTAACTCATCTGCACATGTTGTGGGAATGTCCTCTGGTTGAACATCTGTGGAATCAAATTGACTATCGAATTAAAATAATTTAGGACTTTAGCATCAAACTTTGGTCGAGGACTACATATTAGGATATTTATGCACAAATTTCAGCTCTCATCAGTACAGCATTCATAGTTTCTGAGAGAAGCCATGATCACACACTAAATGATTTTAGATGTCGAAAAATAAATCCATGCACAGAACAATGGTATTCCGACCTCTCTGATTTAGCAGCTAAGGAAAGGATCACCTTCCCCTTCAAGGCATATTCCAGGGCCAGGGAGGGCAGCTCCCTCTCCGGGGACAAACCTCATACCTGCCCCCACTTCAAAGATATGGACATCCTGGAGGGGGGCAAGGCAGCCTCTTCACCCCCTGGTAGAAGATTCGGGGCTCGAGACGCCCACTGTTTTTCTTGAGAGGAACAGGGAGGAGGTTGAGAAGAAGTCAGATCCAGACAAGGCCAGCACGATTACCTTCCTGACCTTGGTGCCAGTATCTGTCACTGTGGATGTGTCCCAGGAGTTGTAAGAAGCTGGGGAAGGCACATCATGTGAGTTCCCTCACATTTCTTTCCCACAGGGAGTGCAGGTGGTGGGCAGCAAGTGGTAGCTGGGTGGCAAAGGATAGCTGTGCACTCCTCACTCAGCGCTTGTGGCCTGGGGATCACACAGCGGTATCCCTTCTGATTGATGAAGAGAGATGCCTGGTGGTTGGTGGCGTGGATGGGGATATTGGTGCCATCAATAGCCCCTCTGCAGTTCAGAAGCCCATGTCGTCAAAGCTGGTAATGATGCCATCCACGTCACCAAGGTGGATGACACTGTGCAGCAAGATGGTGTTGATGGTCCGCACCATCTGCAAAACCAGCAGAGATTCATAGGGGTTCCTGGGCCCTTGGGAGGTCCCACAGCCCACCTCCCATTCCCACCTCTCTCTCCTTCTCTCCCACTAGCAGCAACCCCCCACTCACTCCATCACCCAGCAGGGCTTTGTGAGGGCAGGACTGAAAACGCCTCTTGGGGAGGGGGCTTCAACCACCTCCACCCTCACCCCTTTCCCTAGGGAACCCCATTCTACCAGTCCACCCCACCCCCTTGTGATTCGAGGATTGGCCTTATCAGCCACCTGAGGGTCCACAACTCCTATGGTAGATGATCATACTCGGCAACAAGTGATCACTCATCATCCTCATAAGCTCTGACAGTTATTTGTCTAATATGTTCTGAAAAATCTTCAACTATAGAGATTAAACAACCTCCCTACATAATTTACCCCAGTGGTTAACTACCCTAATGAAAAGATTTTCCTAATGTCCACCCTAAACTTCTTTTACTGCAATTTAAGTCTATTGCGTCCTGTCCTATCCTCAGAGGTTGAGAACAACTTGTATCCTTCTTCTTTGTAACAGTCTTCTATGTACTTGGAAACAGTTATCATATCCTCTCTCAGTCTTCTCTTCTCTAGACCTCTAGGCCCATGCTGTATCTACCAGCAGTGGCATGGCAGTCTACATCAGATGAGATAATATTCTATTCTCAGAGTTCCCTATAATGCTTAGTCAGCCCTGCCTCACTGCTGTTCACCATAGTCTGTGTGCATAAGGCACTTTCACATTGCTCAGTGCCTCTGTGCTTACACCAGAAGAAGCACAAAGTTGCCTATAGAGAGGCCAGCTTTCCAGGCACGGAGAGGTTCAGATTGGATTTTTTGTTGCTCACAGGTTCAGGGTTTGGGTGGGAAAGTTCATGCTTCATTTCCTCATCCTCTGGCAGCTCCTTCAAGCAATCACAGCCATGACAATTCATAGTAGGCAAGGGCTCAGCATTAAGTATTCATTAGTGACACAGTCCATGCATGTCCATGCCATGCTGCTGTCATAATTCAAACCCTCAAATAGAAAACACAGAGCATATATATTGGCTCCATCTTCACTACGTTCAGCCAGGAGCAAAATGAGGGCAGAGAGGATAAACATAACTGGGCTAGTTAGATGTTCATGGTTTGGAGGGTTCTTTTCTCCCCCTGGAACTTTTTGTGCAACTGTCTGTAAATCAAAATATCAGCCAGGGAAATGACTGCCTCCAAATGATTCTTTCTCTATGACACAAAATAACAAGCCTGATGTGCTCTACAGAAACAGAATAACAAGCTGGCTTATTTGGAATCCATACTGATTGTACATTGATAGACAGTATTCTTCAAAAGTATTTTGTATCAAAATAATGCACAGTTGTTAGAGGCATGCTTTTGTCCTTTCAGTATAAAATGGGAAAATTGCACCACAGCCCTGCCTCTTAAACTGGTTCTGCTTCAAAGGGATTTAGCCTAGTATTTCAGAAATGTAAATAAACATACTGAATGTAGGCTTTATATTTTTACCTTAAGTTCAAATTCTATGTGACATTGCGTTCTGGTGGGATGCTTAAAGCATGATACATTCTTTTAAAATCTGTGACTGATAGACTTTGACTCTGGGACAGTGGGAGGAGCAGAACTGTAAGGCCCTCAGTCCTGTTGAACTGTGGCAATGAGCACTCCTTACTTATTGGTGCTTCTTTCACCCATTTAAACAGTGTTTGTACACAATCAAAGATAACAGTTAAGCTAGACTATGTCTGAACCTATATTTCCTTTATCTCATTCTGATTCAGATAATTTCCCCTCTATGTTTGCTCAGGATCAATTCAGAATGAGACTCACACTTCTAGTAAGAAAAGGACCATGTCTTTTACTGGAGGGAAGCATGGCCTGAGATGTGCTGATTAGTGTCAATGATATTTCTTCTTCATCAGGGGACAAAGAGTAAGCCACGAAAAGCCACCCCGACTTGTTTCCCCTCTTCTTTTGGGAAATGGATATCAGACACGACATTCCAATTTCTCATTATAAAAAGAAGTATAAAGATTGGACTTTAGGAAGCCCATTTTCCTCCTTATTTGTAGGGAGGATATGGACATGAAGCCACCCACTTTCACTCCTTGAGGATAGAAGAACCAATTCAGAGTGAAAAGGAAACATGCATTTCAGTATTTGTAGGGGAATAGAAGCTTCAGGGGGTAGCTGAGTTAGTCTGTTACAGAAAAAAACAGCAAGCAAATGGTCTGGTTGCATCTTATAGACTAACAAAACATGTAGATTGTATCATGATGACCTGAAGAAGTGGGTTGTGCCCACGAAAGCTCATGATACATGTTTTGTTAGTCTATAGAGTGCTACCAGACCATTTGTTGTTTTTTTCTGTAGGGGAATAGTTAGGCTACAAGTGGAGATGAAACACATGGGTTTGGGATCTCACAAGAGCATATATAAATGGTGAGAAGATCTGCTACTCGCCATTCTGGGAACATCTACACATAGTATGCGTCTACACAGTAAGCCATTATTTTGAAATAATATTGAGATGGAGGACTTCGTATTTCAACTCCTGTAACCCTAATTTCCTGAGGACTAAGGGAAGTCAAAGGAAGAGTGTTCTTTCTTGAACTTCCTGCTGTGTAGACAGCACCAAAAGATGGATTAAGCTATTTCGACTTCAGCTACAACTGAAGTTACGTATCTTATTTTGACTTTTGCCCTGAAGTGTAAATGTGCCCTCTGTGTTTTGTCAATGAGGAAGAGTAATGGTTGTTTTCCACGTGGCTATCAGTTCCTGTGCATGTGCAGCTATTTTGATTATCTGTTTGGCCTGATACTGCCCCATTGAAATCAGTGTGAATTCTGCCAGTGACTTCAATCATAGCAAGATCAAGTCTCATTGGCTGAAGCAAACAAATGACCTTTCCGTACAGAGGACAAAGGTGAGTAAACTACCTACTCAGGAACAAACAGTGTTCAAGGATAATTTATTGTCTATTAATTTAAAATATTTTATATCCAAATACAAAAGAAATTAGGTTGAGTATTGTAATGAGTATACCTTAAAAAGAAAATATTAACTAAAGCCTGTGAAGTACAGGGGAAAAAAGGATGTTACATGTCTCAGAAAACAGGATTTCACCCCTATTTCATTGTCTGAATAATACTGTAGGAATGAAAACATAAGAGGTTACTCTACAGTTTCATTTCAAAGTGTTTTTGTTTGTTTTCAGGGGAGTATGGTACAATCCTTGGATAAAAATACATTTTATAGATTCTGCAGGAAATCAGTATTAACTGATTTCAATGGCCTTGGTCATTGGGGTACTAATTATAACAAGTTTTAAACAGCTAGAGATATTTTTCTGGTCTGTAGTACAGACAGATTATGCCTCTGGCTGCTCATAATTCTCCCTCTTAATAATAATGAAGCTTAAAGTCATATTATTTGTAGCAACCAGAACAGAAAAGATTTGGCAGAGCTGATGGAGTGAATTTACATCACATACAGTTTTTACCCTTGAGTTATTAATTGGTCAGTGTTATGCTCATTTCTATTACTGCTTTTTGTCTCTGACTTACTAATATGTGCTGACAGAAGAGAAGACTGATTTTCCCCCAGGGGCTGAAAGGCCAGTGCTGGAGTGGAGACCATGACTGTTGGCTGACATTAGCAAGCTATCTATATAGGAATAGTGAAGTATTTGCTTCTATACTACCAGACATTGCCTTGCATAACTACAGCCAATTTAGCTACAAATCTCCATCTTATCTTCTGGTGGCAGTTCACTGATGCCTGCAGTTCTCTTTGCTGCAGACACAGGGCAAAACTGTCACAGAGATTCCCTTTGGCCTGTTTTGCTGTAATTCTAAGCACATTTGAGGCAAAACAGCACTATGAACAGAGCTGGTCAGAGAAACTCCAATGGAACCATGTTTCAGCACAATACACATATCTGTAGGAGAAAAAATACTTTGCAAAATGGGATTAATTTCACTAGAATTTCATTTTAGAAGAAATCAGGGGGCATGGGTGTGCAAATTCTAACAGTGTTGAAACAATCCTTTTTGACATTTTCTAACAAAACATTTTTTGTTATTTTGAATGTTTTTAAATGTTGTATGTTGCATAATACACAATTGAAAGTGGAAATGTAAAAGGAAATATTTTGATTTATTGAAAGCAAAGAATTTTCAATGGTATTCATTCAAATTTGGAATTAAGCCAAAATTCTGAAATCTTGAAATCCTTTGCCAGTTGGAATGTCTGTCCATGGCTATCCTAGTGAACATAACAATTTTATATCACAGTGTTAGCTATTGTTTTAAAAAAGCATCTTAAACAAGATATAATAATTAATTGACCTAAGCTTTAGTCCAGCAAGTTTTCATTTATCTAGATTCTTTCAAAAACTGGTTGTTCCGGATTTAGGCACCACTGCCCCCTGAAACCATCATTTCCTTTGCTCGCAGTCTTTCCTTGTCTTTGTAGAAAGGACACCTCCTTCTGACGAATACACATTTCCCCTTAGATTTTGAGATCTTTGTTTTCTTTGGGGGCAGACTGCATTAAACCCCGATTCACAATAGTTATCTTTTAAAAAGAGAAAAAAGAATAGTCAACCAAAAGAAATTGTTTGCATAAGAGATATAAAGTTAAACTTCTCATAAGCTACGTTAGGAAAGGTTTCTTTTCTCAGCCAAGCTGCAGTAAAATGAAAAGAAAACGCGTGTCTCTTGAAATCTGTCCATTTCTTGACCCCCTTTTGTCAGCACAGCCTGAAAGAGTTTCTCCTTTCTGTATCTCTGCAATCTCTCTCTGTTTCCTTTATGTATTTCAAACCCTGGTCCAGGCATCAGTTCTTTTGATATGCCTGGCTTACCAGAGTCTCCTATAAAGGCGTTTTTCCAATTGTTCTGGTCTATTATATCAAACAAGCCCCTCTTCTATACTGCTTGCTGGGAGGACCTTTATTTGGTGTCAGTGACAATGTTTATCCTCCCAGCCTGGAAGCTGTGAATGGAAAGACGTTGCAAGGGATGTTAATTAGCTCCCTTCCAACCTTTAGCATCTTGATCCAAAAGGTGGCTTCTTGTCTGTGGGATGAGCTCCATTATTTACCTTTTTGTTTGAGTGAAGAAAAGGAAATAATAGTCTTCCATATATCATATATAATGTTACTACATATTAAATATCACCACTGAGTGAAACTAGTTTCTCTTTCATAATCAGTAGGATTGCAATCACCACTACAACTTTCAAAACAGTTATATGGAATGTTGGCACAAGGCTGCACATTGGTCTTTCAGTTAAGACACAAAATCAATACTCAATAGATGGGAGAATGATTCATGGCCACATACAGACTTCCTATATGACCTTGGACAAACCACTTACTCTCATCCCTTCAGTTTCCCATTGATAAAATGGGGATAAGAACACTTTCCTGCGGCACAGATTGTTATGCACATAAATTATGTTTGTAAGGTTCTCACATGTTACACTGAAGGAGGCTTGATAAGTTCTAAGATAGATGAAACATTCCTATTAAATGATAATTACCTGCTTTGTAAAGGCCTCTGGTTATGAAAGGCACTAAACCAGAATGAGGTATTATTATTATTTATTATTATTAAAGTCAATGGGAGTATTGATATCTTATATAAGTGGTTTGAAGTTAGAAGAATACCTAGCTTTCATACAGTACTTTTGCATCACAGATTTCAAAGTGCTTTACAAAGGAAGGTAAGTATTGTCATTTTGCGGTAACTGCACATTGACACCCCCCGTGGTTTGCACTAGGCATAGCTTTTCAGCTCTCAGGTTTATATCTGTCAACACTGTTTAGGCAGGAACACATCCTTCTTTATAGACCAACGGTACAGATGGCAACATCTCTGCAATTCACTGTGATACTCTCAGGAAGTCTAACTAACTCTGTCCTTGAGTTTCACTTTTTCAGCTCCAGAGATAATGACAGTGACCAGCCAAAGCAGAATAAACTTATTTAAGGACCAGAGCATACAGAGAACACATATAAAACAATACAAAGGTCAAAATCGGGTGTCATGTTCAAGTCCTTCCAACCCATGAAAAGAACTGGGTCCCTCCCTTGGACAACAGGTCAGCTCCATTTGTTTAATAAAAAGGAAGGCCCCTCTGGCAGGATAAATTCAGGCTTTATACCAAAACTCTAGATTTGTCTGTCAGATTCTAAATAGTTAAAACCAGTCAACAGCGCATGTCTCAGGAGGTCAAGTCTCTAAAGGCAGGGCATCTGCATAAGTAGTTTTGGGATATGGCATTAAACTCCCTAGTGATTTCAGATAGGATGGGGTACCCTCCACGAGCACACAAATCAATAATACTTATTGATGTAGAAGTCTAAGAATATTCTATGGGTTCATCATCTGGGCCATCTCAGCATTTGAAGTTGTCTTGCTCTTAAGGGTTGACTTAGTCATAAAGGTAAGATAAATACAATAATTAAGTACAGTAATACTAACAGGCTATGTCTAGAGTGGCCCCTTCTCCGGAAGAGGCATGCAAAGCAGGCAAGTCAGAATAGGGAAATCCGCGGGGGATTTAAATATCCCCCGCTGGATTTAAATAAACATGGCCGCCGTTTTTTTTCCGGCTTGGGGAAAAGCCGGAAAAGAGTATCTAGACTGGCGCGATCCTCTGGAATAAAGGAATAAGAGATCCTCCGGAAAAAGGCTTTATTCCGGAGGATCGCGCCAGTCTAGACGCTCTTTTCCGGCTTTTCCCCAAGCCGGAAAAAAAGCGGCGGCCATGTTTATTTAAATCCCTATTCTGACTTGCCTGCTTTGCATGCCTGTTCTGGAGAAGGGGCCAGTCTAGACGCAGCCACAATGAATAATCTCAAGTTAGGGTCATATTTTATATCATATCATATAGAATGACTTGATAACTGGAGAATGAGCTTTGGATCATCTGTAGGACACCTATGGATGCCAGTTGTGGGATGAATTTGGTGGTCGCAAGACTCACAGTGAATGGAAAGAAACGTGTACGGTTAAAATAATGTGTTGTGTGAATACTGACTTTCCTTTAGCCTGCCTTCCACGAACTTCTCTGTATGCAGAGTAACAATAGAGCAAGACTTTGCTTCATGATGAGCAGTAAACAATCTTTATGCACACCAAGCAATATTAATCTATAAGCATATGGTTCATATAACAACAAGGTCAGTCAAATGGTTCAGCAGTAATAAGTTGCATCATTCAAATCCAAACACATATGTATTTTAATAATACTATTATAAGATATCTGTGAATATAAGGTGCCTCAGCTTCTGGCCCTAATTTTCACAGATGCTGAGCACACATGTACCAATCAGTTTTGGGTGCTCAGAACTTCTGAAAATCAGAGCCAAGGTGTCTCCAGTTTGGGACATAGAATGTATGGAAACTCAACAATTTGGATTTATGAACCTTGGGCAATGGTCTAACTGAGCTAATAACTCAGGGTATGTCTACACTACCAACCTAGTTCAAACTAGGGTGGTAATGTAGGCAACCGGAGTTGCAACTGAAGCCCGGGATTTGAATTTCCCGGGCTTCATTTGCAACTCCGGTTGCCTACATTACCACCCTAGTTCGAACTAGGGTGGTAGTGTAGACATACCCTCGGTGTTTCCAAGTGCAGAGCCATGTCCTAGCTACAATACAGCATGACACATAGTGCTAATTTTGAGGATACTGGTATGTGTTACATTGAGAGTCATAAGGCTATATCTATGCATTTCCTAATATAACTGTGTCATATAGAGGGAGGGAGTTTCAGTATCGGATTTGAGCTTCTATTGTTGAATGTTTTCTCTAGTCCTTGCTTGTCCCCAATTGTTTTCTCTAGTCCTTGCTTGTCCCCAGTTGATTTGTTAGTTTGGATTCAGCATCATGATATAATTAAATAAGCTGTTTAATTTCAGGATGTATAGGTTGAAATTTGGTAAATTGCCTTCAGTGACTATCTCAATAATTTATCAAAGGCAGAAGTTATGATGAATTAGGTGGAAAGACTTTCCTCCTATATCAAGGTGAACATTTATTCTCAGATGTCATGTCCCTGGCATAGAAAGTACCAGTCTAATCCTTGTACCCTGAGAGCAGAATGTTCTGCAGATGACAAGCTGTGAAGCAAATCTGAAAATCATGGATTGGTCAAGAATTTTAGACAAATTTTATGTTTTGAGGCTGAATTATGTGACTCTTTAATTTTTGATGATAATTTAGTTTCATTCGTATTCATTTGACCTACACATCAGAAATCAAAACTAAATTTTGTTACTTTTTTCCTGATTTGTAGTGAATATTCTAAGGCTACAAACAAACCTAAATATCAGGTTAATAAAATATTCTCCACAATTTATGTGAATTTTTCATTAATTTACCCTGAATGTAGTGTGGAGGGCACTGTTTTTGAATAAAACATATCACCTAGTGATTAATCAAATCCCAGTTCTGATGTGAACATAATCTAGTCGGCACCTGAAGGGTACACAAGGACAAACAAGAATTTGAAATTAAGAAAGTGGTGTTCCCAGTCTGAACGTGCCTAAAACAAACTTATTCAGCTAGAAAAAAATAGATTTTTTTCCCTTTAAAAATGGATGGGTAAATTAAGGTTACCTTGAAGAGAGACAACATCACTGCATGCAACTATTGTATTCATTTAAACAACGTACTCATTTATCATTTCAACTGATTACATAGAATGGCAAAAACCTTTTTGCTAAGCACAATGTCTCATCTCTTACTAATTCAGAAATTGATATGAGCCTTGATTTTGTTCATTCTATGCCAATGTTAATCTGGAATAACTCCACTGAAGTCAAGGGAGATGCAACAGTGTAAAATTTGTGCAAGAGGAAATTCTCGTTAATTTTTTCTGTAATTTTTTATGGCCAATTCAAAGCATGTTAGATTTCTGAATCAAAAGGAATTCTCTGCAAAAGTATGCATAGATATTTTGACAATTTAGGTCAGCTACTGAATTCCCAGTAATACCATGTGCCAAATGTTATGATGAGCACTCCCTAATGAAAAATATGCTATTCTTGTGTGTGCACATATTTTGGATCCTGAGATTTCCTTCTTTTTATTTCTTCATCCTTCAAATTTCCCATATTATACTTACCCTTCTAGCAGCTGAAGAAGATAAGAAACTGCTCCCTGTGAAGTCAGTCTTCACTGCATGGCCAGTAAGTATTCTTGCGGTCAAGGAATTGGACTCCACTGTAATGAGTGCAAACATGATTTTTCTTGAGGCTGCTGGATTCAGACTAAGGGCTTGTCTATAGGGCAGGTTAGTAGTTGGCATGCATAGGTGAGAATCTGCAATGTGCCAGCTTGCCACTCGCTAATGTTTCATGTGCACCCTGTTACAGTGCACTGAAAGTTCTGTAGTGTGCTTTGCCATACTACCACTTCAAACAGCAGTACATCAAAAGACACTGTAAAACTTCTAATGTGCTGGAACAAGGTTGGCATAGAAAACTAGTGCGCAGCAAGCTAGTAAACTAAAAATTCACACCCAGGCTTGCCACACACTAAATCACTGTGGCTACACCTAGACTGACACGATTTTCCGCAAATGCTTTTAATGGAAAAGTTTTTCCATTAAAAGCATTTGCGGAAAAGAGCATCTAGATTGTCACGGACGCTTTTCCGCAAAAGCACTTTTTGCGAAAAGCGTCTGTGCCAATCTAGACGCAGTTTTGCGCAAGAAAGCCCTGATGGCCATTTTCGCGATCGGGGCTTTTTTGCGCAAAACAATACCGCGTTGTCTACACTGGACCTCTTGCGCAAAAGCATTTGCGCAAGAGGGCTTTTGCCCGAACGGGAGCAGCATAGTATTTCCACAAGAACACTGACAATCTTACATGAGATCATCAGTGTTCTTGTGGAAATTCAAGTGGCCAGTGTAGCCAGCTGGCAAGTTTTTCCACAAAAGCAGCTCCTTTTGTGGGAAAACTTGCCAGTCTAGACACAGCCTGTGGGTATGTCTAGGCTACAAGCTTCTTTTGAAACAAGCTTCTTTGGAGAAGATTTTCCGAAAAAACTTCCGAAAGAGAGCATCCACACTTCAAAAGCGCATTGAAAAAGCGAGCTGCTTTTTTGAAAGAGAGCGTCTACACTCATTGGATGCTCTCTTGCATGAATACTGTGATTATTATGGACAGAGTGGCTACCAGGCACTTGTGCTTTTTCCTTGGAGGCCTCTTCTTTCAAAAAAACTCCCTCTTCTTCATCCACATACACCTTTTTCCAAAAGGCATTCTTCCTCGTAGAATGAGGTTTACCAATGTCTGAAAACCACTTGCATTCTTTCAATTTTCTTTTGAAAGAACACAAAAGCAGTGTGGATGTAAGCAAAAGGTTTTTTCAGAAAAACAGCCATTTTTCAAAAAAAAAAAAAACCCTGCAGTCTAGATGCACCAGCTGTGTCTAGACTACATCTCTCTTTTGACAGAGGGATGTAAATTATAGACTTCAAAATTGCAAATGAAGCGGGGATTTAAATATCCCATGCTTCATTTGCATAATCGTGTAATGGTGCTCTTTTGAACAAGTGCCATTTCCAAAGTAAAACCATGGTCTTGAAACGGTTCTGTCAAAATCGGCAGGCTTTTTTGAAAGATCCTAAGTATGAGGCATACAGGATCTTTTGAAAAAGCCTGCCGTTTTCAACAGAACCATGTCTAGACAGCAGCTTGGGAGTCCTCCTGGACACATTTTTAACATTTGAAAATCAAATTTCTTCGGTGGCCAGGAGTGCCTTTGGGCAACTTCGTTTGATCCTCCAGCTGCGATCCTTACTGAACAAGCATGACTTAACCACAGTGATCCATGATCTTGTTACATCCCCGACTGGATTATTGTAATGCACTTTATGTGGGGCTGCCTCTAAAGAGCCTTCAGAAGCTTCAACGGGTCCAGAATGCGGCTGCTAGAGTTTTAACTAACACTAGTTATACGGAGCACATTATGCCAGTGCTTTGGCAGCTGCACTGGCTTCCGGTATGTTTCCGGGCACAATGTAAGGTTTTAGTTATGACCTATAAAGCCTTAAATGAGTTGGAACCATCTTCTCCCATATGAACCTGCCGGGGATTGAGGTCAGCTGGGGAGGCTTTGCTTTGTGTTCCCCCACTTGTGGAGATAAGATTAACATCTATGCAGAACAGAGCATTCTCAGCTTTTGCTCCCAGGCTGTGGATTTCTTTTCCTCAGGATATTCGCATGGCGCCAAGGCCAGCATTGTTTTGGCATCAGGCTAAAGTCATCCTTTTTATTCGTGCTTTTATTAATGTTTGAGTCTGTATGTGTGTGTTCCTCCTCTCTATGGCTGTGTCTACACTGGCCACTTATTCCGGAAAATCAGCCGCTTTTCCGGAATAACTTGCCAGCTGTCTACACTGGCCCCTTGAATTTCTGGAAAAGCACTGACGATCTAATATAAAATCATCAGTGCTTTTCCGGAAAAACTATGTTGTTCCTTTTCGGGCAAAAGTCTTTTTCCAGAAAACTGTTCCGGAAAAGGGCCAGTGTAGACAGCACAGTAGTCTTTTCCGCAAAAAAGCCCCGATCGCGAAAATGATGATCGGGGCTTTTTTGCGGAAAAGCGCGTCTAGATTGGCCACGGACGCTTTTCTGCAAAAAGTGCTTTTCCGGAAAAGCATCCTGCCAATGTAGACGCGCTTTTTCCGAAAATGCTTATAACGGAAAAGTTTTCTGTTATAAGCATTTCCGGAAAATCATGCCAGTGTAGACGTAGCCTATATGTTTTTAGCTGGTTTGGTCCCTCTGGGGTCTCATATTTTAAATTTTTATATATATTTGTATTTTTTTGTAAGCCGCCTTGAATATTTTAAATAGAAAGGCAGGGTACAAATATTTAAATACATAAATAAAATAAATAAACAAAGAAAAGTGCAGAGTAATGCACTTAGGATGGAAGAATCCCATGCACCTTTGGGAACTGATTGGCTAAGCAGCAGTTCTGCAGAAAAGAATCACAGAAGACAACAAGCTGGATATGAGACAACAGTGTGCCCTTGTTGCCATGAAGGCAAATGGCATATGGGGCTGCATTAGTAGGAGGATTACCAGCAGATCGAGGGAAGTGAATGAGGCCACATCTGGAGTATTGTATCCATTTTTGCCACTCCCACTACAGAAAGGATGTGGACAAATTGAAAAAAGCTCAGCAGAGGGCAATAAAAATTATTAGTGGGTTGGGGTGCTTGACTTACGAGGACACGCTGATGGAACTGGGTTTACTTAGTCTGTACAAGAAAAAAATCAGGGATGGGGGAGATTTGATAGCAGCCTTCAAGTTCCTCAAGGGGGCGTCCCAAAGAGGAATGAGCTTAGATACTGTCAGCGATGGTGGATGACAGAACAAGAAACAATTGTCTTAAGTTGCAGTGGGAGAGGTCTAAGTTGCATATTAGGGAAAAAGTATTTCTCTGGGGGTGGGGGTGTAGGTGGGGGTGGGATGAATCACTGGAATGGATGATCTATAGAGGTGGTGGAATCTCCATCCTTAGAGGTTTTTAAGGCCAGATTTGACAAAGCCCTGACTGGAATGATTTAGTTGGGATTGGTCCTGCTTTGAGCAGGGAGCTGAACTAGATAACCTCCTGTGGTCTCTTACAACTTTAATTTTCTATGATTCTATGAATTTACCAAGTGATATGGTGGATTCTCCATTACTGAAAATGTTTAATTTTGGATTGGATGTTTTTCCAAAATATATGCTCTAGGATTATTTCGAGGAATTATATTTCCTGTGCTGTAAAGGAGGAAATCAGACTAGGTGGTCACAACCATTCCTCTGGTCTTGGGTTCTATGATTTGTTCTAGATTGTTACAGTAGTCAAATGGGTTAGCAGGTGTCTTATAAACATTTTTTTATAATCTGACGTGTTTATAACAATTTATATCACAAACTTTTTACTTCTAAAAGCAGGAAGTGAACCTTCCTGCAGAATTTCTTCCTGACATAGGTTCATTTCTGGCTTTTAGAACTTGCTTATCAATAAATTCTATAAATTATTATTTATTGACCTTTTATAAACTGTTGTTAAAAGAAATCTTATGCGTGATCTACATTTTCTCACCTTTTTCTCCCTTCTCTCATACACAAAGCTATTCTTTCTCCTAATCATGAAACCTTCCTAACAGATAGCAGGGCTCTAAACAGGAGAGAGAGATAAGCCAGTAGAAAGAATGCATTCATATGCCACCAATACACAAATATACAAATAATCAAGTAAGCGTGCCACTCACTGATACGAGGACAAATGTGAATTTTTGTGCGTGCAACTGGGAAACATGTATATTTGCAAATAAACCAAACATGTGCTCTCCCTTAGAAATTTTGATTCTAAAATCTTTCTAGGTAACTTTTCTAGTTAACTAAGGCCTCAAACCAAAAAAAGCATTTAAGCATGCAAGCCAATGGGATGACATACAAGTTTAAAGTTACCTACATGCTTAAAGTTACCAGATGCTCAACTGACTTACTGAACTGGTGTTTTGTAATGGAGTTCACCCATTCCTAACTATTTTGGCCAGATGTAAAGTCCCATCTTTCACACTGGGCTATGATATCCTGCTGATGATTTCTCTGCCTGGTAGTTCAACCCTTCAGTTAGGCCACCATTTTTAGTACAACCTTCTGGGATCTCAGCCACTGCTCTGCTTATTCAGGGTTTCTCACAGGCCTCCCTGCCTGGAGAGCTGTCCTCATAGCTTTGCTTCCTCCTCCAGGCTTACAACTCAATTCCCTCTTTTACTACAGTCACCTTTTCCTCTTTATGAGGAAGAACCTGATTCCCCTCAGCTGGGGCTTATTCTGAAATCAGGTTGGAACTTTTTCTGCCAGGGCAAAGCATCCTGTTACAGACCTAACTTTAAAGTTTATATCTAATAAAGTATGCAAAAATTCTACCTATTCCTCTCTTGAACAATTCACATCCCTCAAGTGATTTTGGTTTTGGCAAAGTGAAATATTACATTTCTGGTCTAACAAGCTTGGATCTGTGCAAATGGAGTATTTCCATTAATATGACAAGTGAGTACACCAACCAGGGAATTGGCTTAATCCAGTGTAAAAATCAGATGGAAACACCATTTCCTATTTAACACATTCAGTCTAAAATTCAAACACTATTACAAAACAGTCATGATAAGGGTTCAAATGACCAATGCACTTGGCATATCTACTATCTTTAGTCTATTTTTTCCATCTCAGAGAAAAGCTGGTTAGATCCTCCTTTTACTGTTTCAATGTCACCGTTATTTTCTGAATAGGACGGAATTTCCTACCTGACACTTTGGGGTAATAATTACCCTGTAGGAGACCTTTCTCATTATTCTCATAAAGAAGCAGACAGTGAGTGACAGGTTTGTAACATATTTGCTAATGCCAATACAATGAACAATGTCAATGAAGTCTAATAGGTTCATCAGTTCAATATGAACTTTACAATAGATTTATCTCAGAATAGGGCAACTAAAATGGCATTGCATTAGAATCTATCATGATGTCAGTTAATTACTACTTTGCTATGTTAAAATATTTAACAGAAGATATATCTTTCCATCTTTTTGTAGCAAAACCCAATACTTCTTCTGGCATTAGTGGTACAGTGACATTGCAACTGACCCTAAACTCACAGTTTAAGGCAGAAATAATTTAAACATAATTATTGGAATTTCAAAGTGCTAGAAATGAAGACTGTTCATTTTCTAAATGAAATTATCATTTGCAAGTAATGTAACATAATGGGACAGGATTGTTTAAAATTACTGTATGTCAGCCAAGGGGAAATGAACATTATTTATTACTGTCATGGTGACAGGGCAAGCTGAAAAGAATTGAGGCTGATGGTTTTTAGATATTACTCTAGTGGTCATTAGGTCAATAGTTAGTTAATTATAGGCAACTCTGAACATAATGTTGGATTTAATCAAAACATACGGTGGATGAAGTTTACAATTCCTATTAACAATTGGTTGATAAGAGAGACTAAACCCTCAAACAGTCAAGTACTGCAGTATAAATATGCTATTAGGCCCAGTTAGTTTGTCTTTGTAAAACATTTTTGAAGATCTTGTCCTCCCTAGACTTGTATCATGAAATTCAAAAGCATCATCTCTAAAGAAACTTGCATATCCTTCTTCAGGCATCCAATATGCTACCTAGTGATAAGAAAATTATGTAGTATAATGAAGCAATGTGCACAGTCAACTTGCCTCAACATTACTCATTATAAATCTGTGTCCTTGACAAATAGTAATTAATTATTGTTTATAAAGTGGTTGGAAGATGAAAGTCACTATTGCAAATGATAATTACTCTAAAATTTAGAATTGCAGGTGTTTTCATAGCCTATTTGGCTGTTTTAGTGAATATTTCTTCTGCCTATCATTAAAAACGTCTATGAAAGAGGTTTCCTAACTGAAGTTGGCTCCGGGCTGCACCTCAACACAAAGCAGTGTCATCAATGCTACTGTCTAACTCAATATCATCATTCCTATAACTTATCAAAGTGTGATGGGAAAAATGTAGTGGTTCTCAATTTCCTAATGCACACTCAACTCATTTTGAGAGAGAGAAAGAAGACTAAAACATAATAGAATATTCTATATAATTTCTGTCAACTAAGAGCACTGTAAGAACTTTTACTTATCCTTAGGGTTCCTATCAACTAACCTTGAGTTTATTTCCACAATTATGGCACTATGTAAACCCCGGGGGAAAATAAATAAATAGCAGCTTTATAGTACCTCATGACATTTACTTTTATTCTTTGTTATTCAGTGCATTAGCTTGTTTAGCTACTTTGACATTTAATACAAGGAATATGTCTTTTGCATCTAGTTAGAAAGGTCTACAACATACTTAAGGTGATGATGACTAGGTTCTGCTAATCTATATTTTAGTAGTTTTATATTCACACTTGTCAAAAGCTATCGTATGGTTGAAATTATAAAGGCAACTGCTGTTGATGAAGAGTACTTTACCTAGCTGATGATGTAATGGCTTCAATATAATATTTCTCAATGCCTTCACTTTGAGTCATTTTCCAAACACCTGCCTAATGTTTTTCAGCTTTCTAATGAGCATTGTGCTTTTCAGGGAGAGGAGCGGGCAGGAGCAAGGGAATGGCTAAAATATTACAGTTCTTATTATAGAAAAGGGATATCTTCCCAGGGCATTATAAAGACTGTAATTTCATAATTTCATCTCAGGATTCCTATGGCTACACTGCTCCTATATTTTATGACATTACAGGCACCGTGGAAAGAATTATAGTGTTCTAATACTCTTATTCTTCCTATTATCTGTATTTATGTCTAAACAAAGTTATGCAATTGGCACTTGATGGAAGAATTGGTTGAGACATTCCCTCTTGAATGATTTTCAGCAATTTAAGAGACAACTGCATCTTTAAAAAATACCTTTACAAAGCAGGTTAGGCAGGCTGAGCATTTGCAAACCTTTCAAATCTATGATTGACTTTATAGTTTTTTAAAGATTTGTGAATGCTGCACTGGAAATTTACAACAGTTTGAACAAATTTCTCAAGGAAAAGTAAAATTTGAGTGCTTTCCTCATCTATTCTACCATAAAATCAGAGGACCTATTTTTTTTCAAATGTGTTGTGACATTTTCTCTATGATTTGTCCTATGGAAAAAAATCCCTACTAGCAAGTGAGAAATGAGTGTTCAAATCAAATTCTTTTGGAAAGGGAATGAGAGAAGTTATTTCATACAAGTTCAAGGTTTCTAACTTCCATGCTGAAAATGAATACAGTTGGCCATCCACTACCACTGATGTCAATAGGCTTGGAATCAGTTCTCAGCATGGTTCTTTCTCCACATCACATTATTGGTTAAGAGCATACATGATTGACTCACTGAGACAGAAGACCAGAATATAAGAAGTGTAGCAGGTCTCGACTGAAACACACATTGGCCGAGCACTGTGAAGTAGTTTACCCTTTATCACAGCAAACATTGCCTCTTGTCTTCACTTTCAAGACTCTTTGAGGTGTATCCCCACTGTCATTCAGTATCAAGTGATTAACTCCCACTTCCTGTCATCCCATGATGTAGCCTCAACTAACCACTGGCAAAATTTTCAAACAAGCACCTTCATGTTTTCTCCCATGCTGGCCCTCATGGTTTGGAGGCAGTGTTCCCTCTAAGATTTTCCATTCATGAGCAGAAGGAGTTTTTTTCTTGTGAACCAATATTGAGGTTATGCGTGCTTGTTCAGATGTATCACTGAAGTTATTAACAAATATCTTATATATATTTTTTAAAATGTTATGGAAAAAATAATACTAAAACAAGGGATAATTAACAAGGTACATGACTTTAGAGAAACATCTTTCCAACAAATCATCACCATCATAGTTCTAATTCTGAACAATTTATATTCAGTATTAAGATAATATACTGAGAACCCTTAGCTTTCACTGATTTGAGGACACCCAGGAACTTGTGCGATGAAACAAATAATGTATGCTTGCTTGTTACACTATGCAATTTAGTAGCCTCAAACTCAGGCCAGAAACATACTCCCTCATTAACACTGATTTGAAATAATACTGGGAAATTCACAGTTCTGATATAAGGAAGGAAAGTCTGGCTGTTAGAATTGGGCTTCTACGTTAACTCTTTGCTGTTTAAACATTTTGCCATTCAAAAAACAATAGATTGCCTCTTAGATTGGATTTATTTTGACTTTCTGACTTTCTGAAATCACAACTTTCCTGTTCAGTTCTGGGATCTGGGCACAAGGGGAATTGGGGTGGGGCACTTACCTCGTGCCCTACTCCCAGGGGCATACATGGCTCCACATACACAATCCCACACCTCCCAGGTTCTGCCCCTTCTCCCTCCATGGGAGCAGGGATGGAAAAGCCTCCACATGAGAGCTTTTCTGCTCTGCCATTTTCCCAGCTGGAGCATGCAGAGCTGCTTCCTCCTCCCCCTAACAGGGTCTGAACCACAGGTGTTTCCAGATCAGGGACACAAAGATTGTGGAGGTGCAAGTGTAATTCATATTTCTGAAATGTATTGTATTATTCATTAGTTTTCGGCTTGTTCTGTCATGGAAAAGAATCTATTACACTCTAAGTAACAGTATATGAACAATATAACAGAGTCTCTGGGTGATCAAGATGCTAAGGGGCACTCAAGGACAATAAGGTCATCATGGAGAAACTCTTTGCATTGGTTTTCATTGCTAAGAATGTAAGGAAGATGCAGAGAACTGAGCCATTTTTTTTAGTGACAAATCTCAAGAACTGGCCCAGCTTGACGTGTCAGTAGAGGAGGTTTTGGAGCAATCTGATAACTAAACAGTAAGAAGTCACCAGGACCAGATGACATTCACCCAAGAGTTCTGCAAGGATTCAAATATAAATCTGCAGAACTGCTAACTGTGGTTTGTACACTCTTCTTTAAGGAAGAAATGACTTGAGGATAGCTAACATGATGCCATTTTCAAAAAACGGCTCTAGAAGTGATCCTGTCAAATACGGGCTGGGCATTTACTTTAGTATTTTGCAAATTGGTTGAAACTATAGTAAAGAACAGAATTGTCAGACATATAGATAAACATAATTTTTTGGAGAAGTGTCATTATTTTTTTGTAAAGGGAAATCATGCCTCACTAATATACTAGAATTCTTTGAGGTTGTCAACAAGCATGTGGACAAGGGGGATCCACTGAATATTGTGTACTTAGATTTCCAGAAAGCCTTTGACAAGGTCCCTCACCAAAGACCCTTAAGCAAAGTAAGCTGTCATGAGATAAGAAGGAAGGTCTTCTCATGAACTGATAACTAGTTAAAAGATAGGAAACAAAGGGTAGGAATAAATGGTCACTTTTCAGAATGAAGAAAGATAACTCATTCCCATAATAAAGGAAGTAGGGGGTCACCAAATAAAATCAGTAGGAAGCAGGAAGGAAGAGAAAAGGAAGTATTTTTGAAAAGGACGGTCAACCTGCAGAATGCCTTGCTATAGTCTTGTGAAGGCCAAGACTATAACCGGGTTCAGAAAAGAGACAGATAAATTAATGGAGGATAGGTCCATCAATGGCTATTGGCCAGAATGAGCAGGGATGGTATCCCTAGCCTCTGTTTGTCAGAAGCTGGAAATGGGTGACAGAGGATGGATCACTTGATGATTACCTTGTTTTGTTTATTCCTTTTAGGGCACCTGGCACTGGCTGCAGTCATAGGACAGAATATTGGACTAAGTGGATATTTTTCAGAACCAGTATGGCCATTCTTATGTAACAGTATTTTATATTCAAAGATATTATACAAATTTGCAAATGCGCATCACACATGATGGTTATAGTCACACGATAAACTAAGGGTATGTCTACACTACAAAGTTAGTTCGAACTAACGGACGTTAGTTCGAATTAACTTACATAGGCGCTACACTAGCGCTCCGTTAGTTCGAATTTAATTCGAACTAACGGAGCGCTTAGTTCGAATTAGGTAATCCTCATTCCACGAGGATTAAGCCTAGTTCGAACTTATTAGTTCGAATTAAGGGCTGTGTAGACCCTTAATTCGAACTAGTGGGAGGCTAGCCCTCCCCAGCTTTCCCTGGTGGCCACTCTGGCCAACACCAGGGAAACTCGTCTGCCCCCCTCCCGGCCCCGGACCCCTTAAAGGGGCATGGGCTGGCTACGGTGCCCGTGCCAGGTGCAAGCCTGCCAGCACCCAGCCAGCAGACCCTGCACCTGGCATGGATTGAGCCACTCACCCAATGCCCCCCAGCCCTCCCCCTCTTCCCGGGACCATGCTGGCGGCTCCCGGGAGCTTGCCCGGGACCAAGAGTCGGGCACCCGCCTGGGCTAGTGAGGACATTGTGGACCTCATCCACGATCTCCGCACTAGGCACAGGAACGTAGCCGGCTAGGGCAGGAGAGCTGCCAGCCTGGCCACCCAGGAGCAGGAGTGCATGAAAATCAAGGTGGTCCACTGAGACCCCTGACCCTGAGCCCTGAGCTTACAATGGCCGTCCTGGGTCAGACCAAAGGTCCATCTAGCCCAGTAGCCTGTCTGCCGACAGCGGCCAACACTAGGGACCCTGGAGGGGATGGACCGAAGACAATGACCAAGCCATTTGTCTCATGCCATCCCTCTCCAGCCTTCCACAAACCTTGGGCAGGGACACCACTCCTACCCCTGGCTAATACCACTCCATGGACCCAACCTCCATGACTTGATCTCACTTCCCTTTAAACTCTGTTCTAGTTCTAGCCTTCACAGCCTCCTGAAGCAAGGAGTTCCACAGGTTGACTCTGTGCTTTGCAGAACAACTTTCTGTTACTAGTTTGAAGCCTGTTACCCATTCCTTTCCTTTGGTGTCCTCTGGTCCTTCTTTATGGGAACTAATGAAGAACTTTTCTGTATGCACTCTCCACCCCACTCATGCTTTTAGAGACCTCTATCCTGTCCCCCCTCCGTCTCCTCTTTTCTAAGCTGAGAAGTCCCAGTCTCTTTAGCTTCTCTTCATATGGGACCTGTTCCCAACCCCTGATTATTTTAGTTGCCCTCCCCTGTCCCAGCCTCTCTCTTCCCCTCTCCCACTTCCTTTTCCCAGTCTCCCCCAGTTTTGTTCAATAAAGACAGATTCCATTTTTGAACACAATTGGCCTTTATTTTGTACATCGAGAAAAGGGACTAGGGAAGGGTAAGTGGAAGGAGGTGAGGGAGGAATGGGGTACACGCCCCCGATGGGGAGGACTGGGCTGGCTCTGCGGGCTTTTGGGGTGGAACATCTCCTGCAGCCCCCCGATTGCCCCCTCTTCCCAGATGGCAGCCTGCGGCAAGTGCAGCCGGTCTAATGGCTGAGTGCTGTGATGTGCCCAGTGTGGGTACTCCGGGCACTCCAAGTCAGGACTGCTTTGCAAGCGGGGCACCCCTGAGAACTGTCTGTCCGGGGTGGGGGTCGGGACCCTTTAAGCACAGCCCTCAGCTAGCCTGAGACAGCATCTCCACGCTCTAAGTCCTCCTCTGATGCCCTGCCGGCACTGCTTCCGGCCATCCTTAAGCCCGGTTCAGGGTCCACTTAATGTGGACATGTTAGTTCGAATTAGGAGGGTAGTGTAGACATACCCTAAGGTATTTTAGTACTGTTATTATTATTGTTTTTAATTTGTCTTACCATATTCATGGTACCCTAATCATGACCAGGATCCTACTGTACTAGAGGGTGTACAAACAGAAACCAAAAATTAACTTACTATCTCTGGGTACATCTAGATTACATCCCTCTTTCGACAGAGGGTTGTAAATTAGGCACTTTGAAATTGCAAATGAAAGGGATTTGAATTTCCTGTGCTTCATTTGCATAATCACGTAATGGCGCTCTTTCAGAAAAGCTATTTCAAAAGTAAAACCACAGTCTAGACACAGTTCTTTCAAAAAGGGAAGGCTTTTTCAAAAGACCCTGTGGTCTAGATCGCGGTTTTACTTTCGAAATAGTGTTTTTCGAAAGAATTCCATTATGTGATTATGAAAATGAAGCACGGGAAATTCTAATCCCAGCCTCATTTGCAATTTCAAAGTGCCTAATTTACATCCCTCTGTCAAAAGAAGGATGTAATCTGGACACAGCCTCTCTGTCGGAGATAGCTGCAATTTGGATTTTGGTATTTCACCAACTTCACTTAGAACAATTAGTCATTGTGATTTTTAAAGATAATTGATTTTAATTGCCTTTATTTGCTTGTTTATGTTTAAATTTGAAAAATGGAATTAAATGACTTTGGATTGTGGACACTACCACATTATCTCTGATCCAATACACAGGCAGTAATTCAGTCTGTATATACAATTGCTGCTGGTGTTCATAAACCAACAGGCTCTTGTGGTTTATGTCATCAGCAGAAAACCAAAACTGAATTATAGTCGTGCATTCAATCTCTGTGTTCTGCACAAAAATTGCCAGTTTTCAGAAAGTTCAATTTAGAGACATGGGATCTGGAGACCTATAAAGTGTATTTCTTTCCATCAGTGCCAAAATCAAAGCCGTGAGTATTCAGAAAGAAAAGCATGATATAAAAACAGTCCAGAATACATCCACAGTTTCATAGACTCAAGAATGTTTTCATTAATTTTCCAGGAACTTGAAAAAGGCAACATTCTACATGATCTCTCTAGAGATGTCCCAAGAAGTTAACCAGACACTGAAACACAACCAAGATGGAGAGCTGGAGCAGGGGAGAAATGAGAAAAAATGAGAACAGGATTTTTCCAATCAGCATGTTAATTACCTGTGAAAAGATGCAAAGCAAACACCTAACAAATATTTTCACTAGTGGTAGAACAATCTATTTTATAAACACCCCAATAAACCATCATTCAAAATGATTTCATTTCATATTAACTTTAAGATAAGCTATGTTGTTTAGTGCCTGCAGCAAGGTATTTGTAATGAGGAATTTTAGGCTTTACTCCTGCCTCTGCTACTGATTATTTGGCAAACTAAAAAGATGAACATAGTAAAGTAGTTGAACTACCTGCACATTGTGGAAGAATTTATTTTATTCTTACGGTGTCAAACAAGTACCTAAGGTCAAATAGAAATAGCAGGTAGATACTATAATTTGTATTTGAAAGACTTGTAACACTTTAATTTGAAAGAATAATTCATTCTAACATAAATCTGTAGAAGCAGTCATTGTTTGAAACGTTTCCTGTTTAACTTGTTTTCTTTATTGACATTTCTTTCAGGTGTCCAAATTTACATTGGCAGCAATAGTAAAAAATACACATTACTAGCGTTCCTATGCATGTAAACTGCACCTTTTCAACATGTGTCAGTTTCTGGGCAGAGAAAATATAATTCCTAATTGAATTCAATAATATAATTCAACTGAAATTTCATGCTGACAGCATGAGCCTCACGAGCACAGTACTTTGTGACAACAACAGAACACGGAGATTGTATGACATCCTATGTATTCAGCTGGGGACCGTATCCTGATACGCAGAAGACAGAGTGGTTATTTACAATTTAACTTTGATGTGAAGGAGGAGTTTCACCATGTGTCAAGAACCATATGTGATACTGGAGAAGAGTTTATCAAAGGTGACAATGGGGAGAGGGTAAGGATTTTCTTATACTTGAAAGATATTAATTGTATGGATTGAAGAGGTTTACTAGTAATTTACCTACAGTCTTAGAAGCTTATTAATACTTGGAGTTGGTATAGTGTTGATAAAATTATAGTTATCTACAATGTGCCATTTTGATGAACATAAAAACAGAATATCCTGGGATTTGGAGGGCTTAGAGTTTGGATTAATTAAAAAAAATGTATTTTTATAATTTGTTATAGTCTAGGCAATTTGCTCCAGAGGAGCGGAATTTTCTTAGCAGGGTATATCATGCTCTATCTCCTCTGACCAGCTCCGCTTGCTGGACATGGAGGAGAGAGCTCTGCCTTCTTCCTATCCTAGTGTGTGCTAGACAGTAGCAGTTACCATAGTGAGAAAACTCCCACTGACTTCAACAAGATCAGCATTTTAATATAAGTCTAATTAATGCTGTGCTTGCTTTCCTTAGGGCTATTACCTGGTAAGGATTGCTGCTGGTCAGGCCAAAGGGAGGAAGGGCAGCTTCAAACTATACTTTTCTTTCTTCACTTTGGTACAAACACTCAAAAGCTCTGATGCCAAATTATGAAGGTGATACTATGACTGAATACTCAGATTTGAAATCAGGCAAAATAATTACAAAATTCTATAACTCTTTATACTAAAGAGAATAAATGAAGACTAAGGCCCTTGAGACCAGTTTTGTAATATCATGCAGAATTCAGAATTTCCTACAAAAGAAATGTTCAATCACTGTCTACTGTTAGCTATCTGATGTTTAAAAGTCTTATTTACTGATTTCAAATTTGTTTATTAGGCAGATAGTTTCATCCACAGTTCAGGCGAAGAGAGACCCTTTTAGCTAGGGATTTAAAGATTTTCAAATTCATCTGTTTCTTATTGAAATGTTCCAAGTTTCCCTCTGGACACGAGTTCCAAGTTAATTACATCCTGGTCTTTTTTTCTTGCTACTATATATGTAAAATCCTATTCAGTTTTTGTCAACTAGTCTTTAATAGTAAAATTTTAAAATGTCCCTTAAATATGTAGATAGGGAATTAGTGGGATTTTCTAAAGTCCCCATGTGCCCAACTCCCTATGATTTCAGAGGCATTGATTGAAATTTTCTGTTTTAGGGAATTCTGAATTATATAACAAAACTGGTATAAGATCCAATCCTAAGGGCCTTGGTCCTCATTTATTCTCTTTGGCATAAAGGAATACTATAACATTATTAAAAGGAAATACCAGCAACATTTTCAAATGCAGTATTTTTTTTTAAATTAAGCTCTTAGAAGAGCAAAATCTTGATTACATATTGTAAAAATGTACAGAGATTTAATACATATAATTTTGTAACTTATAATAAAGAAAATCAACCTTTAATGGGCACTCATAACTCATTTTCAAAAGGACACAGTGAGGTGCAACTGCACACAAAATGCATGGAAATATTTACCTACAAGCAATTTAAGCACTGATGCAAAATAGAAATATTTGTATACACAATTAGATCCTTAATAAGAAGTCTTTTGAAGATTGATTCAAACAAACAATAGCTTCTATAATGATAAAGGAAATGGCGAACATTCAAAAGATTATTTTTATAGCTTGCTATGCAATATTAATCACCACTCTTTACCTCCAACTCCTTTTTAAGTAAAGCTATTCACAAGCTTTGACTCAACTTCAAACACATTTCAAAATGCTACTGGTTTGAACCTGACTTGTATTTCAAACCAGCAATTGTTAGACCTTTAGTATATGTATTTTTTTTCTTCTCTGTTTGGACAGTCACAGATTGTTTGAGAAGTTGTGAGTGATGGATTTATGTTCAAATCAGATGAGTTGGTTTATGATGTATAGGGCAATCACATATATAGCCCATGACATATGGCTGCCATCTTGGTTGCCTCCTGACCTGGAGTGGGCCTACACACACCTCAGGGCTCCTCAGGAATTTTTGTCCAGCACTCTCTTATGCTAATATTATCCATATCACCAGGTCATATATTAATATAGATCTTTCAAATAATAAAATAAAGTTTAGTTGTAAAATTAAAAGTATTGGGCCCTGTCATCTTCTGTGAATCCAGGCTCTTCATCAGTGTGTAGTCTTTCTTCAAAACAAATCTATAATATAAACAATATCTGATCTTTCTGGACTTAATAGAAGTGGATCCTTTCTCAACTTCCTGCCCCTTGTATGGGACATGGCTATGTGGCTGCAGTCCTGAGTTTTCCTTCCAGGAACGTTTTCCCTGATCCAGGAAGTAGTGCAGGAAAATGCTCCTTTCTGCACCTTCTCTCTGTAAACATCTTACTCCTGTGGCTCTTTATAAACAACACCTGTTTCTTTCCCAGCTAGCTCTGATTAGTAAACTAGGCTAGTTGGCCCAAGATCCTTAAAAAGCCATAGTGCCTATTACGGTCAAGTTGTCCCATTTGCTGTTCTGGCAAATCTTCGAGCCCATGCAAATAAATGAAGACCTACTGAAGACAACACATATTTCAGCATTATTAGTTGTGGGGACTGAGGCACAAGAATTCAAATCAAAACTGATTGGTTTGATTATAGATGGTGTAGCAATCCCAGGGGCATCCAAGTTTAGATTACTAGAAAAGGAAATATTTGTGGCTATTTTATGATAGATTTAAGCACCATTGTGACTGAAATCTCTTTTTATTTTTCAAAGAAAAAGCATCCCTTGTTGACTAAGGATTAACAGCTATGGTAGAAGACATAGCAGCTGAATCTAGCTGTCCATGTTCGAAAAAAAAAAAGTCATGAGAAAAATCAGCTGAGAGAGTAAATATTAATAGATTCCAAAGCCTAAAGGATCACTGTGATCACCATGTCTGACCTGTGTAGGCTATAGAAATTACCCAAAATATTTCCTAGAGCAGATCTTTCATAAAAATATCCAACTATGTTGCAAAAATTGTCACCATGATATTTGGTGTATAGTCCCAATGGTTAAATGCTTTTTCCACTAAAAATTATGCTTTATTTCCAGTCAGAATTTGCCTAGTTTCATCTTCCAGCCATTGAATCAGGTACAGCTTTCTCTGATAGACTGATTTCACATGTTGGCACTTATAAACTGTAATAAAGAGGCTTCTTAACCTTTTATTACTGTGACTTCAGAAGCACATGAATGTAAAAAATAGATCTAATGCATTTGAAGCTGCTATTAAACATGGATCCAGATTCATGAAACAAGAGTAACTATTATTTATGTGGTTTCAGTGTTTTATTGAACATAGTGGCCTAATGATTAATAACAAAGAATTGGCCTATTATGGCAAGGTAAAGTCAGCACCCTATATTTTAAATATTGAAGGAGGAGAATAAGAAGAAGTCTACAAGGGTATGTCTACACTACAAAGTTAATTCGAACTAACAGTCGTTAGTTCGAATTAACTTTCATAGGCGCTACACAGGCAAACCGCTAGTTCGAACTTAATTCGAACTAGCGGAGCGCTTAATTCGAATGAGGTAAACCTCATTCTATGAGGACTAATGCCTAGTTCGAATTAAGTAGTTCAAATTAAGGGCTGTGTAGCCACTTAATTCAAACTAGTGGGAGGCTAGCCCTCCCCAGCTTGCCCTGGTGGGCACTCTGGGCACCACCAGGGAAACTCGTCTGCCCCACTCCCGGCCCCGGAGCCCTTAAAGGGGCATAGTCTGGCTACGGTGCACGTGCCAGGTGCAAGCCTGCCAGCACCCAGCTAGCAGATCCTGCATCTGGCACGGCACGAACCAGCCACCCGCTGCCACCCAGCCCTCTGCCTCTTCCCGGGACCAGGCTGGCGGCTCCCAGGAGCCTTCCCGGGGATGCAAGAGGCGGGCGCCCGCCTGGTCTAGTGCGGACATCGTGGACCTCATCAAGGTTTGGGGGGAAGCCTCCAACGTCCACGACCTCCGCACTGGGCACAGGAAAGTGGCCGTCTAGGGCAGGATAGCTGCCAGCCTGGCCACCCAGGAGCAGGTTTCCATGAAAATCAAGGTGGTCCAGTGAGACCCCCGACCCTGAGCCCTGAGCTTAGAACATAAAAACATAAGAATGACCGTAGTGGATCAGACCAAAGGTCCATCTAGCTCAGTAGCCTGTCTGCTGACAGCGGCCAACACTAGGTACCCTGGAGAGGATGGACTGAAGACAATGACCAAGCCATTTGTCTTGTGCCATCCATCTCCAGCCTTCCACAAACAGAGGCCAGGGACACCATTTCTACCCCCTGGCTAATACCACTCCAAGGACCCAACCTCCATGAATTTATCTAACTTCTCCTTAAACTCTGTTCTAGTTCTAGCCTTCACAGCCTCCTGCAGCAAGGAGTTCCACAGGTTGACTATTTGCTTTGTGAAGAAGAACTTTCCGTTATTAGTTTGAAGCCTGCTACCCATTCATTTCATCTGGTGTCCTCTAGTCCTTCTATTATGGGAACTAATGAAGAACTTTTCTTTATGCACCCTCTCCACACCACTCATGCTTTTGTAGACCTCTATCATATCCCCCCTCAATCTCCTCTTTTCTAAGCTGAAAAGTCCCAGTCTTTTTAGCCTCTCTTCATATGGAGTCCATGTATCTTAAATCCTTGTCCACACAGCATGAGGTTGACAGGAGCAAACACTTCTGTTGATTTTCCTTACTCACCACAAGGAGCAGGAGTATCAACACTGACAGGGGTGCCTTTTCTGCATTTGATTTAGCATATTTTCACTAGACCTGCTAAATCAAACTCCAGACAATTGACCATGGCAATGTTGATCTTCTGCACAGTGTAAACATGTCCTGTATATTCAGATCTAAATTTCATATCAGATGTATATTACCCAGAATATTATTTTGCTAGTGAAATTCATACTTGAATATAAACACAGTTTTAGTTCTCCCTCACTGACCACCTTAGACTATTGGTGGCACTGAAGTTTCTAGTAAAACTAAGACAAATCTATGCATAAGATCAAGTGATAGTGAAACATCCTAAAACAAAAAAGGGCAGGAAGGAGGGGAAATAAGATCCTAAAAAGTACAACCATACAAAACCAGATTGCTGCAAAATGTTGTTAGACACTCACAAAAGCAACAATATTTCTTTTAAATTCACTACAGCGAATGAGACAACATCTTTGGAACTGGGACTACCACATCTGGAGTCAACCTCTCAGCTGGCATAGCTCCACAGAAGCTACTGAGCTCTGCTTTTATACATCAGTTAAGGATCTGGCTCTTTATTCCAGACAACCAATTGTAAAATCCCAGCCACTCAAGAACAAGTGATCAAAATTTGTCTCCCTCAGCCTGAATGATAGGAAAGCTCATGTGCAATAAAAGTCTTCAAAATGTATCATCATCATGCAGAACTTCAGTGCTATACACATATTATACCTTGTGAATTAAGTGAGTTCTAGTTATATTACAATGCTTTGCTAAATTCGACTCCTATTTGGCTAAAAAAAAATTAGAGCATGATCAATTGCTATTCTCTTTTTGTTTCTAATTTCTACAATAGTGTCTTGATTTTATAAGCCTACAGGAGATGCTTTTCCTTTCACCCTTTTAATGTTACCTTCTCTCTTCTGTGTTAGTTCTGAAGAAGATGGTTATGTAGTTCCCTGGAACAAGAAAAGATGTCTCATATGGGTGGCTTGAAAATGCCAGCAATAAAACCCACCTTTCCCTCAAGACAGTCAGACCTGGCAAAAATATGCTTATTTGGAGTAAAAATAACTAACTACATAAATAAATGAGGGGAAGGGGGAAAAAGGGATGATCATGCATGTCTTAAAATAACATCACCAACCTGACAGTTTTAGACCAGCATTCTGGATATTTGCATATATCCTATTAAGGCTGATTGTTCACAAGCTTAGAATTCAGATGTTGACAGTTAATTTACAGGGGTCAATCATATATTTTTTAAATGGAAGGTTTCTTATAATTGTACCTTAAAAACTGACATCTAAAGTCTTTTGATAGACAAGGAAAGTATTTGCTTAAAAAAAATCAATAGATGGCATTCTGTAGGCAAAAAGACTCCAAAAAGACCTGACTATTTTTGGACCATTAACATCAAGTCAATGTTTCAAATGGTAAATTGAATTAGAATGGGTTTGACTAAGTGTTCTAAACAAGTATATATTCAGTACATTTCAATGCATTACACAAGCACAGAGTTCATTAAATTGCAAGCATTTCTGTGTTCATCTTTTAGGGAACACAATCAAATATTTTGTCTTTGTGGAATAGTCAGTTTAAATGAAATTTGACTCACACTGACCAAATGAAACCAGAGGTTGGCTTTTACAGTATCTCAAAATAAGAAGTGATGGGGAACCTAGAATGTTTCATAGTTGAACGAAAAATTATTTTTAATTGATAACTGTATGCCAAAGAAATGCCTCAACTTATAGTTGATCTCAACTTCTGAAAACAAATTTACCTTAACCAGCAAAGAAAATTCCAGCATCGTAGAAATCTTTCAGATTTCTCAGATATTACAAGCCTGACTGCTGCATTGGCAAATTTGTATTCCTTTTAGGTTTCCATCAAAGCCTGTAATGTTTACATTACAGAATTCCTACTGACAGGTGCTATGCAAGCAGCACCATTAGGATCTTCTGGAAATTTCCATTGCAACTTAACAAGAGGAAACAGGTACCAGGATTCAAGAGAAGGACATACTGACAAAACAGTTTAGGATAACAATTTCACCAGAAGCCTAATCATTCAACTATTTCTCTGTAGCTTAAAGAACAAAACAAAATAAAACAAAAAAAGAGAGGGGTAACATTACTCCTGCTGCTAGAGTTTTTATCTGCAAGGATTTTAATTAACTAGATTAAATGTTTAGAGAGACCTGTTTGCTTAATTTATTTTTATTCAGGATCAACGTTTCCTGATAACAATCATAGTCTTTCTCCTGTGTTCCAGATTGGCACTATTTTCCAGGTCTCAGGACTCACTGATAAGAGAAAGAAAACTTCGGAACAACTAGAAGTCTTTTGATGATGTTTACACAAACACAATTATTTTAGATGAGGCAGCTTGTAGTTTTGTAACAGCATTTACCTCTTTTCAGAGTGAGCTGTTTGTCAGAGATTTGAATTCTGGCAGAAAAATAAAAGCCCATATTGTTAAAACGATGGTGTTGACCTATATGATTTTAATAGGAGAGTTACTATGAAAGAGTTTATAAGCTTTTAAAGTGCACCTGTCAACATCATGCAATAGGAAATAGTTCTGTTTTGGGTTTGTAAAAAATTAGCCTTCTGCAGAGCTGCATTGCTGATACCAATTTTACATGGTTGTTAACCCAAAATGATATTTACTGTAGGTCTGATAAAAATCCCAACAATAATATTAGTAACATATTCCCTTTTTATAGAATATCTGTTACTTAAAATTACATGCTGTATGGGGCATTATAGGTTACTGTGGTAAATGGCAGGAGAAAAAGTGAATGAAATGTTGACTTTTCACTCTCTTTTCAAAAGTTCCTATAAGTTAAGCAAAGCTAAACTATGAAGTATTTTCTGCAATTTGATGGTGAAACAAGTGGCATGCGGACAGTTTAGCAGCTAGACAGGATTATAAAATAAATACTCTGTTAGTTGGTAGGCATATTTAGGTGCTCAGAGAACCAGCAGGATTCAGAAATTGAAAGATCAGGAGCTTGATTCATGCTTTAAAGCTCAATTCACCTTGCTGGTACAACCTGGGTGTTCAGTGGTGTAAGCTTACCTATAAAGGCACAAGGTACTTCCAATTTTTTACTCTCTCATGGAGGCCAGATCTCCCTGGTGTAGCCAGAATAAGGCATGACTAACATAGAATGAAGAAGTTCTAAGCTGGCTGAGAAATGCACAATTAGCACACATTCTATGCATTAGACAAAGAATTTATTTTACTCATAGCCATAAAATAAAGCTGTCTCCTCAAGGCAAAAAACTTAGGAGGAAAGTGGCAGTGCTAATATTGTCTGTATTTCTCTGGAGATGAATGCTTCAGCCAGCATATCTATCTCCATGAGTTCAGCAGTTTCAAATTCCACTGTGTAGCCCTGCAAGGATGAACTGGCCTTGATAATACAAGAAAATGGAGGAAATTTAAGATGGGAAGTAGAATATGAGCTTTTTTGTGCCTTACTCCTGACTTGGCTTCAGGGGCTTCAGAAATTAAGAGTTACGCCTCACTTTGCATAAAGACAATGAGATTGTTGGCACTATTTTCACATCAATGTGATTTCTGCACAAGATCTGATATATTAAAATGGATATGGATCCTTTTAGTTTTAACTAATTATTTGTTCTTTTCACTCTTTTCTCTTTGTTACAAGTTTCTGAGTAAGATATGGCATTGTATATGGATCTTAACAAATTTTGGTTTTGTATTATCATAAGCCATTGAGAAAGTATAGCAAGCATGTGATGGGAAAATAAGATGGCATAGTCTGCTTTTTCCCCCTTCTTTAAAGAACAAATTACTTCTAACAAATGGCTCGAGGGACTTTTACAACACTTAGGCTGCCTACACTGGCCGCGAGTTTTTGCACAAGAACACTGACTTTGTAATGTTCAAAATCAGTGGTTCTTGTGCAAATACTCTGACACTCCCGCTCGGGGATAAGCCCTCTTGCGCAAGTATTCTTGCGCAAGAGGACCAGTGTAGAAAGCAACATTAATTTCTTGTGCAAGAAAGCCCGATGGCTAAAATGGCCATCAGAGCTTTCTTGCACAAGAGAGTGTCTACACTGGCACAGATGCTTTTGCGCAAAAGCAAATCTTTTGTGCAAAGGCAGATGCCAGTATAGACACTCTCTTGCGCAAATACTTTCAACGGAAAAACTTTTCCGCTAAAAGTATTTGTGCAAAATCACGCCAGTCTAGATGCAGCCTAAGAGTACTAAAAATGCTTTGAAGTCCACCCTGGAATTAAATAAAACTTGTATAGAATAATAACAGTCCCTATTCTACAATACAACCCACATCCAGAAAGGTGAGACAACAGATGAATCATGCCTTAAAGTTCAACAGGTCTGGGGTCTGACATCCCAAGAGGGAAAATAAGTGTGAGTTAAAGAACCTGTTAAAAAAATGCCTTGTCCTTTGAAACTAGAGGGCTGTTAGTTTGAGCTCCTCCACTGATCTCAACTGAGACAGTATCACATGAGAGAGATGGTATTTGAATAAGGTAGCCCTGATCCACAACCTATTGTAGTCCATTAAGACTCCCATTGTTACAACCCTGTCAGAGTTTATTACTCTGAAACATACAACAATTCAAACACCATCCCAAAGCTCATTTGAAGTTAGAGCTAATTATGGAGTATTGAACAATGTGCTCACTGCATGTGGAACACAATGCCCCTGGAAGGGTAGTTGTCGGCTAGGATCAAACCTCATAGTTCTGTTTTAAAAACACGAGCCACTCCTACCTGAGCTAAGCAAGCCAGATCTGCAAACCAAAGCTGTAGTAGCTTTATCTATCTTTGTATGTTGCCCAGCCACCACTACGTAAGGACAGAGAACCATGCTGAATAGCCATGGGTTATGTATGAAATACCCTTAAATGGAGAAGCAATCAAATCCTTCACTAGCTTAAGCTTCCAGGTGATCCTAAAGGGTAGGTACACTGAACTATTCTAGGGTATATATTACAGTGAAAAAAACATAAATGCTTTTATGAATGTGTCCATCCAAAAGAAAGGAGTGCTCTGTTTTGGCCAAGCACAAATGAAAAATATGCCCATGGCTCCTTCTGCTACTTGGTAATCCTCTAGCAGCCAAAGGTCTATCAAGTTCTTTCTCAGACTTGCTTTGACCAGAAAATTAGAAATGCTGCCAACAGCAAGGTTGCTGTTAAGAGATGGTGCCAGGGATCCTCTAACCAGACAAATAAATAAAGTTGAGCACAAGAACATTTTGGGGATGCTCCCTCTTAAAGGTAGCATTCTTTCTCACTGTCTTGTGTAGCCAGCCATAGAAGTTCCCCATATTATAAAAGTAAAAGACAAGAAAAGTTCATGTTAATTAAAGGAAGAATGCAGTTCTTCAGAACTATAAGAGCTCCTCTCCGGCCGGTCCCTGCCCCTCATAGGGAATCCAGCCCTGGCCTTGGTGGGTGGACATGCCTATACAATATTTAGCTTAGCCAAACTGATCAGCATCAAAATCTGAATTTAGCTTGAAATAACGGCTAACCAGTAGTGACCCAATGTCACAAGATAAAATGCTGCAGTAAACAAAGAAGCTAAAATGCTGATATGTGCTTAGTCAGCAACTGCAAAGCATGAGTTTTCATATTTTAAGCAATTCTTAAAAAATAAGTATAAGCAGAATTTGCAGATGTTCAACTGCAGAAATGCCATGATAACTAATTGATGTAAATGCTAATGAGCAAAATGAAACCTGGAGGAGATGGGAACCCCAATATTAGTAGGATATGGAAACTCAGATAAGGAAAAGAGGATGACCTCTTCATGAATATGCACACACTCGTGAGCACCAATGTAACCATTTATAAAAGGTGCTATCTAGCTTATGGGCTATGGGACACAAACAGGAAAAGCCAGACTGAAGAACATGTGTTCTGGGATTCACCACCAAGAGACTTACGTGATGGAAGTAGTAATGCTGGATATTCTGTGCATCTCTCTGTTGTCTGTTTTGTTCTAGTGTTTTTGGCAGTGATTTTTTAATAATAAAGGTATTCATACAGGCAAACATGACTACTTCAAGCTGGTTCTTACATTCTCAATGTGTCTCTCAATCTCATGATAATCAAGATATTGTAGCTGAGTTAGATCCAGAATTCTCTGAGACCACTGTTATCTAACCAATTACAAAATACCAGTTATACTAATTTGGGCTCTACTTTTTAGCTTAAGCTGAATATAGACTGTGATGAAAGCTTCAGGGGGTAGCCGAGTTAGTCTGTACAGGATAAACTCAAAAACCGAAAACTGGTCTGGTAACACTTTATAGACTAACAAAAAATAGGAAGTATTGAAAAACTTAACCTAATGATTATAATGGAAGAACTGGTAGATAACTCTGTCCTACATTAATAGCTGCTTCTAACCATGCTGTCTATACTGAAATTTTCTTGTGCAGCAGCATGTTTATGGCAACTGTATAAGAAATTATTTCATCTTTGTACAGTTGAATGTAACTTTTCAAATTGTGAAACAATCTGCAGTTTTGTCTACCTATTCTACTTTTTCCATCCAGTGCTAATTACAGAACTCTCATCTCTGGTAGTTACTATGATGATCTGGAATGTTTTGGGCCTGACAATCTTCAAAATCCTTAAGTGAGTTATTGCCTGGAGGTGTATTAACCTCAGATTTTTGAACTCCATGTTATCATTACACCTATTGGGTATTTTGTTGATTTATTTGTGTGGGTCTTTGATCAGTGTTGAATTTTCATCTCAATATGGTTGTCACTGTCACAATTTTTTCCCTTTGCCACATATATCATTGCAATCTGATTTGTACATTTAATACTTGGCATTTTGAACTAAACTAGAATGCACTCAAAATATTCCTTCCATGAAAAAAGAACACCTTATATGTCTTTATAGGCCTTTTACTGCAGAATACAATGAATCTATCATATTGTCAGTCCAATTGGAAAGCTGTGGCTTACTAGTAGAGGCATGTGACCTGATTTAGAAAAAAAGGAAGAAAAATAATTGCATAAACAAAGTATTTGCCAATTTGTGCACCTAATTACGGAAATTATGCATACAAACCAGGTAACAGCATGAATAATTGTCCAATTAGACACTTACTTGACCAGCTAGAAACTTACTTGACCTTCTCTATTAATATTAACTCAATATGTGCACTTATTCCTCTAATGGAAAAGTTTTATAGAATTTAGGCTTCAATTCAGAAAAATACTTAGGCACATGACTAGTCCCAATAAACTCCATAAACCTAATCACCTATCTAAAATATTTTGCTAGATCTTTTAAACTAATGTATAGTAGGAATAACATTTTTTTAAATTCTATGTGATGGTCTGAAAACTTACAGAACATTATGATTTTCTATACATTCTATAGTACTTTTCAACAAGAATGTTATAATTGTATATGTAAATTGCACACAATTACTTGCATAGCTATTTTTTAAAAATAAGGCTTACAAAAGTTACTTATTACTAGACACAAATATTTTCAGAATGCGGGTGAGATATTTTAGTTCCCAAATTTTAACATATAAATGTTTGATACAGGTATAAAAGCAAAATCGCATATATCGTTATTTAATGAGTGAGGACATAAACATCCTCTTCATCAAAGCAGTCCTGTTTGCCAAGAATAAATACTTGACAGGCAAGAGGCATTCTATTGATTCCCTGCTCAAGATAGCCCTTTGATAGTTGATTCCAGCTTCCTTAAGGTATTGGCACAACTATTGAGCTCTGTGTTGTTAACAAAGCTTTCACTGTTTTATATCCAGTTCATCCCAGGTGAGTTCAGTGACAGATCTGGAGGCTAGAAAAGCAGTGCTTTTGAACATACCATCCTGTTCAGTTCTACTTTAAAAGCTCTTTCAGTGCCTGCTTGACTGATAAGATCACTGTGCTACACAAAACTGGACCAATGACACAGACAAGACAGAGGAACCTCTATCTGCAGAATATTGTGGTAGCTCTCTGAACACTTGTGTGCTAATTGCCATCTGCACTGCTCCCTAAATATCTCTCAATGTTCATATTTATGCCTAGGAAGATAAAATAATGCCCCATGTAAGTATGCATACAACACAGCATCTGCTCATTATGTGATAAAAATCAAAAGAGTTTGCATTTATACTTGTCATAAAACTCCCAAGTTGCTGAAATCTAATAATTATGAGAATTTGGCTTCTGAAACCCAGAGAGAAACAGGCTGCCAAAACTTTATGGCTGTGTCTAGACTGCATCCCTTTTCCGTAAAAGGGATGCAAATAAGATATCGCAATTGCAAATGAAGCGGGGATTTAAATCTCCCCCACTTCACTAGCATAAAAATGGCTGCCGCTTTTTTCCGGCTCAGAGCTTTGCTGGAAAAAAGCGCCAATCTAGGCACGGATCTTTTGGAAAAGGCTTTATTTTGTGTGGCTTACATTGAAATAGCTTAACTTGGCTTTTGACACTGTCTACACAGCTAGAAGTTTGAGGTAGAGCACTCTTCCTCCAACTTGCCTTACTCCTCATAAATTGAAGATTACAGGAGTGGGAGTAAGAATTCCTCTAGCTTACCATAATTTCAACATTATGTCAAAATAACTGCTTGTAGTGTGGATGTGGACTATGTTATTTCGGAATAACATCAGCTATTGCTAAATAACACTGCTGTGCAGATCTACCTTTAGTGTGGTTGGACCCACACAAAGATCCCAAGTGGCTGTAGGTTTGGAAGCAATATAGAACCAGTTCTAGCTGACATTCAGAGCGCATCCACATACAGGGCTTAACTCGAAATAAGCTATGCAAATTGAGCTATGTCAATTGCGTAGCTTATTTAGAAATTGAGAGTGTCTACACAGCACTTATTTTGAAATAGAGCACACTTCCTCTGGCTTCTTTTACTCCTCATACAATGAAGGTTAGAGGAGCTGGAGTAAGAAGTCCTCTAGCTTGACAGTATTTCAACATTATTTCAAAATAACTGCCTGCTGTATAGATGCGGACTAAGTTATTTCGAAATAATGTTGATGGGTAGACATGCCGTCTGAAATTGGAGTTTTGAGAGTCCAAACTGTAAAGTACAGTGTTTTTGACTAAACAATTATTTCAATTTTCTTGCTGGCTATTCAGGTTACATATGAGAAAGTTGGGGTTTTCCTGGATTAACCTTTTCCTTGTGTACTTTAATCCCCAGGTCAAATTTTCACAGCATCCCCACTGCAGGAGGTCAATTGGAGAAAGTCTCCTGCTGACTTCCCTTATTCCTTGTGACTCAGTGGAATATTGGAGTCGAAGGGGACATAATCAATTAGGGTATGTCTACACTACCACCCTAGTTCGAGCTAGGGTGGTAGTGTAGACATACCCTTATTGACTTAGCGAGTCCTTTCTAGACTAAATTGAACCCTGGGAGATCAATGTCCATAATTCTGATTTCTTGATAAGTGGAGACAAGCCCTGAGAAGCTGGCTTATGGACTGGCCACCTATGTGCTAGCAATTTTATTTACCATTTTATCTGCTGGTGGGCAGGCTTTGATATATTTGCTACACAAACTTCCTTCACCAATTTTTCATTTTGTATCTTTTTCTCGGTTTCCAAAAAATCAAGCTATACAACATGCAAGAATGTTTCCCCAGAAGTACCTAAAATCTGCTATCTGAGACCTCTGTAAGAATTCCACAAGGAAAACATTGCTTTGAGAATTTACTTAGTGCAAACTTACATTAAGATAACAACATTCAGCTGACTCAGGAGAGGTGTTTCCTAGCAAAGGGCTGGAGCTGTGAAATTCTAATGTGAAGCCAAACTTTTCTAAAGTTCAGGAGTATTAAGAGGCACAGCTCAATTTCACTTCCAGACACTGAACATGGATAGGAATTGTTGTGCTGTATCAAATCCATAGTCCATCTAGTTCAGAACCATGTTTCCAACTGTGGTCAGTATCAGTTGTTTTGAGGAAGTGTCTGAATGGACACATATATTGATAGATGAAGGTTTATTTCGTAATCTCCACCAGTTTATTAGTTGAAACATGACAGTTTTATTCCCCTTTTATTTTGTCTAAAGTAACCATGAATGCTTTTATCCATATAAATATCCTGTAGCCATGAGATCCTCTGGTTAATTATGTGTTGCATGAAAAAGCATGTACTTTTATGAATTTTGAGTTCATTTCCATTAAATGCCTCCGCTTATTCTGAGAGAGGGTAAACAATAGAGCCCAATTTATCTTCTTTTACTAGTCATTACTTTATTTCTGTCTATGTTCTGTCTTATTCACCTTCATCTCTAAATTGAATAGCTTGTCTATTTCATCTGGAATTGAGAACTTTCTCATTGCTAAGAGATATTTTGATACAAAGTTGGACCTGTCTTCAATTATATAACAAACATGGACATTTCCTATAAATTTTAGCAGGAAAACTGTGTGACTTGCCCACTTTTTGTCATTAGAGGAAAGCCTCATACCATCAAACTAGGGAGAATTAAGATAGTCAACAATAATATAGTTAGAAGAATTTTTTTAACACTTCATAGTAGTATATATAATGACGTGAGAGTGTGAGAAACAGGAAACCAATTCAGACACCTCAGATATGTATAGCTCTTTAAGGGAAAGGTAATGAAGAGCTGTGAAATAAAAAAAGATTAATCAGCTTCACATGTAAAATAAAAGCATTAAAAAGTCTCTGAAAAAGTCATGACAAGAGATCTAAGGGGAAAATATCAAAGATACAAAATATAGCCACAGTTTAGCTAAGGGCAGTTATGTAAGTAACCACCACTCATACCTCTATTTGCCAAAAAGAAATCAACCAAAATAATGAAAGCTGGCTAGAGAACAGGAGTACTGTCCAATTTATAAAAGTCTTTTGATCATATTACATTAATTTGAATACAAAAAGTATAAAACTGAGGATTACAGAGAATATCAATAAATTATTTAATTGTTTCCATGACATTATTTGTGTATTTTTAAAGTAATATGTGGAACAACAGGGCCAAATTGTGAACAGCGTAAATGAGTATCACACCACTGAAGATAACATAGCTACACCAACTTGTGCAGGTAGGAATCTGGCCTATGGTATCCAATTTAGCTACAAATATGAACAGTGTGCATAGAGTAGAACGAGTCAGTTGTTTTCCATCTCTTTCTCCATGTAAACAAAGATACGATTTTCTTTATCAGAAGAGAAATTCTGATTAAACTTAGTTTCTCTTTCAAGCATTTAAGCATTTCCAGTGGATTTTGTTTCATGAAATGGTTGAATGCATTCTGCTATTTTTAATATTCCATCTCCTCAGCCATGTTGGTGTAAGTTCATACACTGGTTAAGTAAATAGTTCTATTTGGGCACTTTAGCACAGATTTTAAAAATGCTTTGACATCACAACCCCCCCCCCCCCCCCAAACCTGTACTATAACTGACACAGAAAAAAATCAGACTGAAGATAGTTCCATTATCACTAACAATTTAGCTCTTTACATTTTGTTTACAACACTTGTAATGGCATGTTTATAATTTAAGGTTGGTGGATCAGATTTCCCTAGAATACTTATACAGAAAGTGCTTTGTACTGACTCAGGACTTGACAGTTTGGGATGCTGGGTATTTCCTGTGAGGTACTGAATACCCAAAACTTCAATCAGTGCTGAGGGGGTGCAGTCAGTATTTCATAGCTTCAGGACTGGATTTTAAAATGGACTGAATTAGGCCCGGATAAGGAAAACTCTTAACACCTAATTGAAGTCAATGGGAATCAGGCATTAACATTCAGTCCCTGCTTTCTTAAATCAGGTATCACATAAGAAAGTGTGAAGTAAAACTCTAATATTACAATTCTGAGGCATTTTGAGGTTTTCTGTTCTAGTTTTAGGACCAAAGCACGCTGCAATCGTATGAATTACATGTTAACAGCAGTGACAGAATGCTACTAGAGTATGGAAATATTCAACACATAGTGGAACTTTGTCCTATTATATCCATTCCCTTCCATCACCCATATATCAGGAGAATTTCTGAGAAAAAATATGTGGAAAATGAACATGGTTATTTGTAACAACATTTTATGCAATCTTAAAATTAAATGTTGCCATGATCAAAAGCTACAGTTTAATAATTCTCTATGTGAAGAAACTAATGTTAAATGAATGAAGGTCAAAGTCAAGCACTCAAAACACAGGCAATGGCATAATTAATATTACCAGAGGAACCTTAACATTTCCTTTGGTGCTAAGGAATTATGATAGTCTCTTAAAACATTGACATGTACTATTTTTTTTCCAGGAGGCTCCCTACCTCATTGGTCCTGATCTTTAGATGTGCTGTATCTACACACAGTTTCTCTGACATAGACTGTGGTTTTCCATTAACTTTGCACAGCATCCCAGTCCAGCCAAACCCCTTTGGAGGACTCCCATATTTGTCTAATAAGAGGCTTACGCAGGTAATACTAACAGTACACGGTGAAAGATGAAACAATTTCAGTAATAATCTGGACAAAACTTACTGAATTTAGTTAAACCTTATTTTGAATTGCTTATGTATCATTGTAGGACAGCATTATATGTAATTCCATGGGGGAGAGAGCCCTCCAGGAAACAGGAATGGTGCAAGGTGGTTACAAATTCGCTAAGGTTGTAACACCTTCAGAGAGCTACTACTACCTCGAGAAAGGCTTGCATATACTGGTTCAAAATGAATTTTCCTGGGACCATCAAACAAAATAAAGATAATTGTTAAATAGCCTAAGGTAAAAATCACTCTGAATCTTCTTTCTGATCCCACAACTAGGCAGGTTGTTCTGTTTGGTGGAGGAAGGGGTGAATCCTTCCTGGGAAGGGTTAGAACAGTGGTCTCCAACCTTTTTATACCCAAGATCACTTTTTAAGTCTCAGAACAGGTGAAGGAAGATCTACCACCCCGCCCCTTCCTTGAAGCCCCGCCTTTTCCTTGAAACCCCGCCCTCTCTATTCTCCTGTCTATCACTTGCTATCCCCTGCCCTTATATACTCTGTTAAACAGTTTATTTTTAAATTATGCAATATATAAAATTAAAATCATGTTTATAGTTATGAAATAAATGGTCTGTTTTTAATTCATGCAATTTAAATGTCAAATGAAGCATTTACAATTATACATTTTGTTCTGTGCTATTTTGTAAATCTAAAATCAAGTATTGATAATTATATATTTTTTCTTCCAATAACAAAGTCTCAGTGTGACACCTGTGACTGAACAGTATCTGTCAGTGTCTTGAAGTCTGGGTTGTAGTCTGAGATTGCTAGTTGTATACAGTCCATCAGATGGGCATCTGTGATCCTGCGCTCAGCCTGGGAAGCTTGCTCCAGCACAGCTGGAGCTAAACGCAGCCTCCCTGGGCTGAGCGCAGGGCAGCCGGGCTGGAGGGAAGAGAAGTGGCTGCCCGGCTAGCTGGCCATGGCGCTCAGCCAGGGTGCACCAAGCTCCACGTGGGCAGGCGCAGAGGAGAAGCCGCCAATCAGCTGGAGCACGGGGCAGCCTCTTTCAGCTGAAAGCCACAGTCAGCTGGCTGGGGTGTTTCAGCCCTCCCGATCTCCCAGCTCCCACCATTCCTCACAGCTACTCACCTGTGTTGTTGCTCAGTGAGTAGCTGCTCCTCAAATGAGGAAATCTAATGTAAATGTACTGCGCAGATGCGCAGTTCAGAGAGGGCTCAAGAGCTACTCTTAGAGCCCCTGAGATCTACCAGTAGATCGCAATCTACTGGTTGGTGACCACGGGGTTAAAAGGACTTGTCCTAGTCTGTGTGCTTGTTCTCAGTTAATAGCTGTTATGAACTTGTCACTACAGCAAAACATTTCAAGGGATTTGAAGGACTATCCATCCTCACCCCTTCTGCCTGAGGCCCTGTCTTTTCCATATCCAGAAGGTTTGAAAAATTACTGTCATCCCTGGATGAGACAGTATGACAGCTGGGGAATTCAATGAAAACATCTCAGTCAGAATGGAGGGAAAGAGGTATGTCTCTGCCCATGAATGAAGGTAGCTGGGAAGTGGAAGCCTGAGAATAGGTGACCTTCCTGGACCATAGAATGGGAACACGGGGCAATTGCCTTTACCATGGACATATCAAAACCCCTTTGGAGCAACTTCATATCACCTTACTGAGGCCATGTCTACACTAGAAGATTATTTTGAATTTACCAAATCCAATTTCTGGGCACATGATTTTACAAATTCGAAGTTCTGTGTCCCCACTATGAGGAAGAATTGAATGTAGTTTGAGGTAGGCTTCATTAATGTTGACGCACTACCTCAGACTCACAACCCCAGGAAGTACTCTGGGGAGCTGCGTGAGGCCTCCTGAGGCAAATTAGTTTGAATTAGAGGAACCAGAACATCCACACTAAAGTTATTTTGGATGTACAAGTTCTGGAATAGTGTTATTCCACATGAAAAGTAGAACTACAGAGTTCGAATTCTGTGGCCCCTTTCTCCAGAATAACAGGCTTTGTAGTGTGGACACATTGCTTACAAATTTCATCTTGGGGGTCTACAGTCCTAGTGTAGACCAGGTCAGAGTAGGCTACACAGGACACAAAGTAATATGCAAACTGTCATTTATCCCATGAATTTAGCCTCTTTCAGGTCACAAATTCTTTGCCTCTATTCCAAATTTGATAAATTATTTTGTGACCATACGTAAACTGTACTCTGTGCATTTTCAATATCCTCAGTTTGTTATGTGAATTCTTTGGGTTAGTTTTACTTGGTCAGCTAAAAATCACATGGTTTTTATTAGTATTCCTTGATTGAATGAGCGGGGAGGAGTCCTGTGGCACCTTATAGACTAACTGAACTGTTGGAGCATAAGCTTTCGTGGGCAAAGACCCACATCATCAGATGCATGTAGTGGAAATTTCCAGAGGCAGATATAAATATGCAGGCCAGAATCAGGCTGGAGATGATGAGGTGGATCCAATCAGGGAGGATGAGGCCCACTTCTAGTAGCTGATCTGGAGGTATGAATTCCAAGAGAGGAGAAGCTTCTTTTGTAGTTAGCGAGCCATTCACAGTCTTTGTTTAATCCTGAGTTGATTGTGTCAAACTTGAAGATGAACTGTAGCTCAGCAGTTTCTCTTTGAAGTCTGGTCCTGAAGATTTTTTGCTGCAGAATGGCTACCTTTAGATCTGCAATTGTGTGTCCAGGGAGATTGAAGTGTTCCCCTACAGGTTTTTGTATGTTGCCATTCCTAATATCTGATTTGTGTCCATTGATTCTATAAGGTGCCACAGGACTCCTCGCCACTTTTGAAGATTCAGACTAACACGTCTACCCCTCTGATACTTGATTGAATGAATTTGCAAGGACATGGAATGAAAACCCACAAGAGAGAATTTAAACATTGGTTAGTATAAACACTGTACATATAACTTTGAAATTCACTTTCGATGAAATTTAATCATGTAAATATTTACAGAAAATAAATGCAAAAGGGGTTTGGTTTAAGGATGACACAAGTGAATGAATTTAAAAAGTTAAATGAATATTTGGAAAAGACTTTCAGTAGTACCATTCAGCTCTTGTCAGAAAACTTTGAAAAAATACTTTTAGAGGAAATGCTAAGGTTCTTTTTAATCACTTAGGATTTAAAACCAGATATTGATTCATCATTTCCAAATTTCTTCTAATATTCAGTAGCAAAGACATGTGACATAAAGCAGCAGCAGATGTTGCGGAGCCGAGTGTACAGTTGAATACATATTTCTTCACAGTTTCCATGAAATAACATTTAAGCACTGTAACTCCCTTGATAATTGCATGCTAATTCATTTTAATGTGATTTCATTACCTTCTGATAACCATGCAATTAATTCAGGTCACCAGCAGTAATGTGAAGAGGTCAGAAAATCAGAACTTACTATAGCAAGTAACAAAATCTTTAAATCAGTGGGGTATTTTAACAAGAGATTTAAGGAGACATAATAGATTATGGATTGGACTGTTCTCTAAATTAGCTAGAGCCAATGGACAGAAAGCACTGCGGGAGCTATGCAGGCAAACTATAACAATTAAGAGAGAACCAAAAAAATCAATATTTCTGGGCCATTCAATATCAAATTCTCTTTCCAACCTGTTTAAGAACAAACCACAAAAGGTTTAGAAGTTCAGTTCAGGAAATGATCCAAATCCAGTACCCAGAAAATCTTGCAAGAACAAACTTCCTGACATAATTTTTGGTGGTACTTGTTTTCATGAGACCACTTTCCTTTCAGAAAAAGCTGATTACTTATTGCTGATCAGCTGAGGCAATATTTGAGGCCATGTGCCATGACGCTATAACAACCCCTACTGACTAAGAAAAAACAACCAGATAAAACGATTTAATTAGAGAATTACACTTCTTTTTTTTACCAAGTTGTGTGTGAACTATGAACAATTTCCTGGAACAAATACATAACTCTTAGTTTGTAGATATTCACTCTTGAAAGCTTTTGAGACTTGAGATTCAAGCTGTGTCGGCCAGTTATGACTGGACCCAAATTACATGGAATATTTGCTCCCTGGCTGGATAAATGTAACTTTTCAAGTCAGGTTTATACTGCAAATAAATACATTTACATGTACAGAATTTACTTTCCATTAATATCTTTAGTATTCATTGAAAATTGGCAGTTTTCAATAATATTCCTGCCAGTAAATTTGTTCATTAGAATATTAAAAAGAAAACAGAAAAGGCACATGAATACAGCCAAACAAATCCAGTTTATTCATCCAGTTCTAATACATTTGTAAAGCCATATTCAAAGATAACACAAAGTTACAACAGGGGAATTTTCCAAATGTTTTTTCTATGTAAATGAAAAACACAAGCCCTAGTCAAAGCTAATAAGGTTTTTGCTCCTAAATCACTTGGAAGAACTAGACAGTATATTGAGTGGGATTTCCAAAAGTTTCTAACTTAAATTCTAGTTTTCTCAATATTCCTTCAATTTTTTCTTCTTGGTCAATCTATTCCCAACTTCACACAGATGCCCCAACTTCTCTAAATTGGTGTCCTTCCTAGATCTTCATCCATAGTCCCTGCAACTCTTTCCATCTCACATGCTCTTTCATTGCCAAGGTCATCCTCAATGTGGAATCTTTCCACAGCTTTTAAGATTACATTTTCAAAAGCATTTATTTGGCTTAGGACCACAAGCCCCATTACAAGACAAAGAGACTTATGCTCTTAAATTTTAGAAATGAATGGAGATTACCTATCCCCTAGAACTGGAAGGGAAAGGTCTTCAAGTCCAGTCCCCTGTCTTCACAGCAAGACCAAATACCATCCCCAACAAATTTTTGCCCCAAATCCCTAAACAGCCTCTGCAAGGATTGAACTCACAACTCTGGGTTTAGCAGGCTGTCAGCCAACAGTTAGGGCAGTGTGTGTGTATATGCTTTTGAGAAAAGATTTAACGTTCGTGTTTTTACTGCTAGGACCGGGGTCTTATTGCAGAGGGTGGCCAGCAGGCCAACAGACGCCCCGTTATATAGGAAGAGCTTATTACACCTTAGATTCTAGCTGCTAGAACACAGGGTTTTTTTTCGCAGCGGGTAGCCTAGGAAAGGCTGAAAAGGTGCCACAACGGATCTTGTCACCTGGGAGCGACACAGATCCAAACGCCCAAGCTTTTCCTATGTTTGTCCCTTTATGACCGGCTGAAGTTTTTTTAAATTGTGCTTGGTTTTATTACAGCAACTGAAGGAGTTAGGTTAAAGCTTAAACAGTTACAGGTTTATTAAAAGACTTATAAAAGCATATGGTTACAATGGCTATTGCTCTATTTTTTAAATGCTAACAAATACAGATTTTAAAAATGGTTACAAAGAAAATAAAGATAGAAAATAGAAATAATGGTACCAAGTGACAGCTTAATCTTTAAAGAGCTTTAAGTCTATGTATATATATACTTAAGCAAAGGACCACATTCAGGTACAATTTTTACCCCTTTTTGTGCCTTTTGACTTTAGCGTGTTAGGCCAGGGCCGGTTTCTTAATTTTTAGGAAAGACGAATACGAGGTGGGCGTTCCCTTTGGAGCCTCGGGAGATTAAACACCTAACCCGACCAGCAGATAGATGGTAGATTGACACTTAGAGAAAATGCGCTGCTGGACCTATCTTTATACCCCTGGGGGCCCGTATTTTTTTTCTTATTTAAGATGCCGAATTGTACTGGTTCGTTTTGTGGCGCCAGTTTTTACAAGCAAGTTTCAAGTTAATTTACACTTGCAAGAGAGATAACTAAATTGTGAGCACTAGACATTTTTTTACTGGGCGAGAGATTCCTTCCCCCGCGGATGGATGTGTGTTTGTATTAATATGGGTTTGAGTTAAGGGCACTCCTTGGCAGCCTCTTGGTTAGCAATTGGCGTATTTTTGTTTACAGCCATTCACGGTCACAGCAGCCTGGGTCTTCTGCTCTGTGTGCCCTGTATGCTCCAGGCAAGCAAAAATGGATGTTACAAGGGGGTTCCTGTCTGGCTACATAGGCCAACGCGCAAACCACTGAGCTATCCCTATTACCTAAAATCACTTAGGTATTTTTGAAAATCTGACTTCAAATTCATTTACAATAGAAAAATAGAGAGAGTAATTCTAAGACATCTTTTACAAATGCATGAAGTGAAATGCACAGAACTGAGCACTAGGAAGTAATATATAGACAGTGAAAAACAGTCGAGGCATACTGAAACATCGAATATAGGGGAAGATATAAATGTGCATTCACAAACCATCTAAGAGAGATGATAGTATGCATCAAACCAAGCTTAAGGTTGTATGACAAAGGATCAGAATTATCCACAGATGATCAAGGAGGATTATGTGACCAATGGTATTAAATGTCTCTGAAAGGTCCGGTTACACCAGATGTAGTATTTAGCTGGAAGAGATTTTTTGAAAACTTGAAACTAAGTGTAATTTCTGTAATATGATAGGATTTAAAGCCCAACTAACATTTTCTATACAAGTCATATTTTTTCTTGAATTGGGGTAACCTTTCCATTATCTTAAAGAATAAATTAGAGTTTAAAGTTGGGAGGTAATTGGAAATGCAATTAGCAACCAGGTTAGAATAACACAATCTGAAATCACTGAATTTAAAGATATATGTAGCAATTGCTGGGTTGATTAACATGTCTACAAAGAAGTCCTTAAGTACTTGGGAAGTAGAACACATTTGGTCTGAATTTTGGGTAGCCATGTTTGCCCAGCATCTCTTGATATATATGTGTCCTTATTTTGTACTTGGCTGGTTAGGAGTCTATTATGAAAAAACAGTTTCAAAGAAGGACAAAATTATGCAACTGATCCTCAGGGATATTACTAGAAACATCTGCATGTAGTAATGTTCCATTGTTGAGAATCATGGTAAATTGGATCCTTGTTCATTTTACATGGGCTAGCTCATACTAGCTTATTTCCTCAGGTCAGGCAAAGCAACTAATATTTTAAAGAAATTTTATTTTCGGCATGCAGTTACATGAAAGGTAAATGAGCACACAGAACCAAACATACATAATTTTCTGGCAATTCATTCTCTGGAGCATACAAAAACAAATATCTTGGTAAGGAGTAATAGCAATGAGAGATGAGGTGAATATTAGCCACTGATTCATACTGGGATGAACAAGCCTCTATAGACTCACTTGGAAAATCCATATATCTTTACTAATAGGTGTCAACTGCTAAGGCAAGAATTACAAATGCTTCACTTTTACATATACAAGTAAAGTATTGTTTCATTCCTTACTTCATTATTTTTATGGTTTCTTCATGCATATTTACTGGGTAACACTTTAGCGCAATGCTCTAACTGAAGCAATTAATCCTAAGTTATAGTGAAAATCCAGTTGAAGTACCTGCGACATTCACATTAATACCAAATGAGTTCATGGTGATTAATGCTATTTAAAAGATACCTAAGGAATTAATATTGATTAAGCAATTATTTTAAAGTGTTACTGTTTACTGTAATGTATATCAACTTCAGTTTTGGAATGATTTCATTGCACATTGAGTCTTACTGCTGGCTAGCCTGGGAGCCACAGCTGGGATGTGAAACTAGCATGACTTTTGCCACATCATGTGTGACTACAGCTTGTATCTCGCACAGAGGACATCCTGCTTCTGACTCAGAAATGTGATAAGTAGCTGTCTTCCCAGTAGATACAAGTTTGCTTCATAATATTTTCAGCAAGAAACTATATCCTCAGCTTCTCTTTTCTGAAGCAAGTTCTACTAGTTGGATCTCAAGGGGAATAAATATGAGATTCTATAATAAAAGATAGGATAATAAATCAGGACTCTATAAACGAAGAATTAAAGGAGAGTAATATGGTGACAATCAATATGTTTTTTTGGGAAAATAGATCTCGTCAAACTAACTTGATAGATTTTTTTGAGGAAATTACACACTTGGTACCAGTGGTGATGTAATACACTTAAATCTCTGTAAAGCATTTGACTTGGTACTAGAAGATATTATGATTAAGAAAACAGAATAGCACAAAATCAACATGCATACTTACATGGATTAAAAATAGCTGTGAGGCTCAAAATGTAAATGGGTAATCATCATCAAGATGATGTTTACCTAATGGGATCCTGTAGGAATTGTTTCTTGGCCCTCAGCTATTTAAAGTTTTAACAATGTTCTAGAAGAAATAGAAAATCATTACTCATAAAAATTGCAAATGACACAAATGATTTCATTGCATATTGAAGGGATTAGTAAACAATGATGGTTCCAGATCACTGGTATAAAATAATCTGGATCTCTTGGTAAGATGGATGCAAGCAAACAATATGCTTTTCAATATGGTCAAATGCAGGTGTACATCTTGAAACAAAGAATGTAGGCTGTATGTATAAATGTGGGATTCTATGCTGCAAATCAATGACTCTGAAAAGGATTTAGGGGTTATGGCATATTATCGGCTGAAAATGAGCATCCTAATTTCATCCTTGCATGCATAAATAGGGGAATCTCAAGGAAGAGTACAGAGGTTATTTTAACTCTCTATTCGATTCTATTAAGCCCACTCCTGGAATATTGTGTGCAGATCTGGTATCCACGATTTAAAGATGATGTTGATAAATTGAAAAGTTTTTAGAAAAGAGCCACAAGAATGATTAAAGGATTAGGAGAAAAGCCTCATAAGGTACATCCATATTAAAGTTTAAGGTGTGATGGTAGCGTGAGGTAGATAGCACAAATAATGAAAGCTGTGAAGAAAAAAAGAGTAAATAATCAGGATGCCTGGAGTGCTTGAATTCAAGTGATTAGCTTATGCTGAAGCCTGTTTTGCCACATCTTTACTGCTATTGTCAGCTGGCCTATATGAATTGCAGCTCTCTGCTCTGTTAGATGAAGAACGGGTAGAAGCTTGGCTCCCCAACCAACAGTATACAGGCCTGTCCACTTAACACCGCATTGAGGAGCAGTAATCAGTGCATAATAAAGGGACAGCTTTGGTCATTTCCCCTCTGGAGCAAGAGAGAAGACAGAGAAACCTGGCCTGTGCTAAGTTACATTCTGCCCTTTGCTCAAGGCATGACTGACTAAGCGTCACACTAATTTACAACTTCTACAAATGAACAAAATAAATTAACATAAGAAATACAGGGAACAATTGAAAAATTAAGCACCATCTGCTATCTTTCATTGTTCTATGCTCCCCAGGTGAGCCTTCATTTTTCAGCAACTTCCAGTTTCTAACAACTCCTTGGATTCTTTCCCTGATGGACCCTCTCTTGGGCTGTGTCCAGACTCCATGCCTCCGTCGACGGAGGCATGTAGATTAGCCAGCTCGGAAGAGGGAAATGAAGCCGCGATTAAAATAATCGCGGCTTCATTTAAATTTAAATGGCTGCCCCGATCTGCCGATCAGCTGTTTGTCGGCAGATCGGGAGAGTCTGGACGCGATGCCCCGACAAAGAAGCCTTTCTTCATCGACACAGGTAAACCTGGTTTCACGAGGCTTACCTGTGTCGATGAAGAAAGGCTTCTTTGTCGGGGCATTGCGTCCAGACTCCCCCGATCTGCCGACAAACAGCTGATCGGCAGATCGGGGCAGCCATTTAAATTTAAATGAAGCCGCGATTATTTTAATCGCGGCTTCATTTCCCTCTTCCGATCTGGCTAATCTACATGCCTCCGTCGAAGGAGGCATGTAGTCTAGACACACCCTTGGACTGAAGGCCAAATTCTGTTACCTCAGGACAAAGCTCAAATAAACTCACCTTTCCTATAGTGGTGGTCAGTAAATTTCAGCATTTTCCAAGGGCAATTTAGATACTACCATCAATTGGCATTCAAAGTAATTACTGGCACGACATATATGAGACAATAGTAGGCAAGCTCTTTTTGTAAACCATACTACTGCAAGTCTAGAAACATGATCCTCCCTGCACTCCGGTGAAGAATAAGTAACTTAATAGATGCCTCAAGATGAGAGAGTTCTAGCAGTATAGGCAGAAATAGAAACTGAACCCATTTTGTAGATACTGTATATGCTCTTTCAAAATATACAGCACTCAAGTGACACAGATCAAACAGAATCCAAAAGAAATTGAAGTCCAGGTGGCTGGAGGGCTTCAGTCATGAATGAGGAACAACAATAACTATATTGAGGATCCAATAAGGGACTCTTTCTAGAAGTTCAACCCCAGCTACTATGCTTTCTAATGCAGAGTGGAACACATACAAGTGCACCAGATTTTAACAAAGCTGTCAGTGGTGACCAAAAATGGCTGCATTGCAACAATTTGCAAGAATATTAACCAGATCTTCTAACTATATGCCAGCTAATGGCATGAGGAGATGCAATCTGGTAGCAATAAAAGACACTGGGTCTTTTTATAGAGCAATAGATTCTATTTTCATTTGAGATAAAATAGAGCTGTTGTGTAGACTCCAGTCTCTCCAACATAAAAGAAATGTGAATAGTGCTTTCATGTAAGGAGATGAAATGTAGTCTCCCAAGAGAGTTTACTGGTATAGGACAATGCAAACAACATGAGAGACTTATTTTAAGATGGATTCTATGTCCCATAAAGTATTGCCTTGTTGTAGCAAACAAAAGTGGGTTTAGATAGGAGCAGGGCTTTACTTTTCATAAGAAATGAAGTCACTTCCCTGCTCCCCAAGGGAAATTACTTTCTGTGAAAAATCTCTGAGCTCACAGACTAGTAGCTCAAAAGGGAACTCTGAAAGCATTGTACCAGCCTGTGTCATATGCCATCTTCAAGTTTTTGTCTGAAAACCATTTTCAATGAGTGTTGTCAAAGCTAGCATTTGATCACAGGTGCTCCAACCCACCTGCTTGCTTGATGTACTTACTATTGACACCTCTTCTGGGGAGATGCACTGAATAATGAGATACTCCTACACCTTGACTGGAACAGACAACAGAGATACCGGTCAGTAGTCCTCAATATTATAAAGGTCTATCCCTATTTCAGGAGAGCAATGATTTTGGACATTTGCCATGTTTTTGGAAGTCACTTTTAGTTGACCACTTGTGGGAAGAACTGCAATAGCCATTGTTGAGCAGAAGTCCCAAGGAACTCCAAACTAACTTTGGCAATATGTTGTGATAGCCAGCCATAGTGCTGCTGCTAATATCTGTCAGATTTTTGTCTAATTTGGTGGTCATAAATGGTTCTGTGCATTGTTAAATGATGTTTCTCTGATGGAATTGACACAATTTGTCATAGACTTGTCATCTGACATGCTTCTCATGAAAGGCCTTTGACACATTCAGCAAACAGCAGCTTGGTTTGGAGTGATAGGTGGTTGGGTGATGCTGGTGGCTGCTGAGCTGTACTAAGATGATGAATCAAATTTCAGTATTTTTGGCTTGAGTGAGTAATGTCTTGATTCTGAGATGTATCTTCCTGCCATGGCCATCTAGTGGCATCTAGTGATTTAATTAGGTTGCCAGCAATATCTGGCTTACCAATGGCTTCATACTGGCTAAGTAGTTTAGTACATTCAGCATCAAGGCATAGTGTGTACACAGCATGGTGGCATATGATATGGATACACTAGAAGCCTGGAAGATAGTTCTTGTGAGTTTCCTAAAACTTTATTGACTGTGATTATTTATAATGGCACAGAGAAAACACTTTTTTCTAGATCACCTCAGTACATCCAGGCTGCTTTGCTGAAGTTCCATGCTAGCTTGGTAAAGGGTCTAAAGACTGGGGCTGCGTCTAGACTGGCAAGTTTTTCCGCAAAAGCAGGTGCTTTTGCAGAAAAACTTGTCAGTTGTCTACACTGGCCACTTGAATTTGTGCAAGAACACTGACGATCTAATGTCTGATCATCAGTGTTCTTGTGCAAATACAATGACTCTCCCGTTTGGGAAAAAACACTCTTGCGCAAATGCTTTTGCTCAAGAGGGCCAGTGTAGACAACTGAGAACAGTTTTGCGCAAAAAAGCCCTGATGACAAAAATGGCGATGGGGGCTTTCTTGCACAAAACCGCGTCTAGATTGGCATGGATGCTTTTCCGCAAAAAGAGCCAATCTAGATGCTCTTTTCCGCAAATGCTTTTAACAGAAAAACTTTTCCGTTAAAAGCATTTGCAGAAAATCATGCCAGTCTAGATGTAGCCTGGATGTTGTAGGAAAATAGAAGATCTGTGTTGGCTGTGTGAGAAGTCTTCTAAGACAAGGCATGATTTAGGTTGAGAGTGACCAGCCACAGAAAATATCCAGGAGAGCATTTTGCTAAGTGGAAAGTGCCTCTTTGCTTTGCAACATGGATGAGGACAAGATCATTGTTAGATGCCCACTCCACAACCTTGTCTGCAACAGCATCTGATGCCAAGTAACCCCCCGAGTCTGGATGGAGGCTTTTGAAGTAATCAGCATAAATAGTTGTGGATACTACTTCTGGCAGAACTTGCTGGTCTCAGCTAATATTTGATGTTTAATATTTAAACATTTGTGAGCTAGAAACCTCACACCTGAGTCACATCAGACACTACTAAATTTAAGCAGAGTGACATCATAGATGTTTGGCTAGATGTAGGTGTGACAGCCTTGTTTGGTTTGGTGGATATAGCACAATAGTTGAACCTGGCTATCTGTGATGACGGGGGGGATCCCTGCATTTGGCTGCTGACAGTCCTTCGGCAGTCTTTGGACTAGCTGGATGACTCCAGCATTGTGGGAGGGGGTGCAGAATTGCATCAGGAATGTCAGTGGACAAGTGATCAAAATGCTAGAAAAGACTTTGAATGAGACCCACGGATTTGATCAGTTTCATTGGTATGAACTGGGTACTCACTGGGTGTGCAATGAAAACACCAATCTGTTGCTTCATCCATAATGGCTGAGTGGTGGTTGTTCCAGAAGACATTAAGCACTTGGATGAGAATAACTAGGGACATTCAGGTAAAGAGGATTCTCATCAAAAGTGATCATAATTTTGTGTGTTGTAGTCTAATATGAGTTAAAAAAACAAGAGCACCAGGCTAGAGAAGACTTGAAGTCACTTGTTCCCAAATGCCATGCTAGGCACATTGTGATACACTTCAGTTTAATAGTCTGCTATAATGTGGCCCCTGAGCCTAGCATTCATAGCTTGGTACAAGTTATTCTTACTGTCCATTTGCTGAGTGGTGGTTTCCTGGATTCTGTTACAAAGATAAGCTGCTAAGGAGAGTCATAAAATAAAATAAAAATAAAATAAAATAGTGTAAGAGATTTTATGGGAACTGAAGCACCAGAAGAAAGTACAGTAGAGCTATAAACACCAGAGTTACACGCTGACCAGTAAACCAAGCACCTCATTTGGAACCATAAGCATGAAATCAGGCAGCTGCATACACACACACGCTTGCATGCATACACACATGCACACACACAGTACTGTGTTAAATGTAAACTACTAAAAATAAAAGGGTCATTTTGAAATTTTTTTTTTTACTAGGTACTTGTTTAATTTAAATTAAGATGGCTAAAAATAGCATCTTTCTTCTACATAGTAAAGTTTCAAAGCTGTTCTAAGTCACTGTTCAGTGGTAAGCTTTTTTTGAAAGAATAACCATAATGTTTTGTTAAGAGATATGAACATTTTAGAATTATGAACAACCTCCATTCCCAAGATATTTGTAACTCAGGTTCTACTATATTCTCCCTCCCCCCCCCCCCCCAATCCATAATTCAAGAAAATACTCTGATGTTGCAAGACAACAGAGCCTAATACACTGGAAAAAAAGTACAAAATGTTTAAAAGTAGCTAAGATTCCATGTCATTTGTAAAATGGGACTAAGTCTATTTTTGGGAATTGTACCCAAAATGCTTAATGTTGGAATTTTCAAAGGGATTAGGTACTCAAACTTTAAGTAAGAGAACTAATCATATATAATCTAGTTCTGCAACAACCTGAACACTTGAGTAATTGGACTGCTCCTATGTGCAAGTCCTCAGAATCAAACCAATTTTCTGGTGGAAAAACTGAGGTAGTAAAGTTACTTAAGCAAGGTCATTCAGCAACTCTCCATCACAGTGATCATTAAAGTGCAGAAGTTCCTGATATGTTCTCGTTTCTCTCGGATATTGGTGTGATAGTACTAGACAACTTTTCACAACTCTGCTTTGAAGTTTGGAATAAAATTTTTCCTTTTGTGATCCAGCTGAGCCTTTCATCTGACTTCAGTATTTTTAGATACACAATGTAATTCACGTAATTTGGAGTTGCAAGACACAATTCCCAGGTGAATTAAAATCTAAATGTTTCACCTCCATTCCAGATACAGGTGTGAAGGTGTGATTTGTTATTCCATAGGCTGTATTACTTTTGATGGCAGCACGGTCCATTATCAGTTTGAATTAATGTTACCACCAAATAATGTTGGTTACAGATGTTAAAAACATTTACACTACTAAAGGCAGGTGAGTTTTATATCAGTAATTATTATTTTATCAGCTATGTACATTAGAAAGATATTGCAAATCCTTCAAAGTCAGTCAAATCGCTAGCGCAAAACACACATGAATTGTTTTGAAGTCTATTTTCCTCTAAAGTTATAGCCAAATATATTTTAAACATTTTTCCTGCATGATCCTATATAAATTGAATATGTATTGGACATTGCCAAGGGAAAGGTATAATTAAGTCCTGATTATTGTTATACTATTTTTAAAGGGAAAAGGTTTATCTTTTTATTTATCAGACCAGGAAACACCATGCACACTTGTCAATTATCATGTTTTGTAATGCCCCAAATTTCTCATTCCACATGGTCAGTTTCATATTAAAATTCAGGGAGTGGGAAATAATACCTAGTGCTGCCTGTCAGGTTGTAATATTCTTCTCTGCAGAGTATAAGCAGAAAGCTTCTAGGTCTTAAAATATAAGAGATATCTAGAGTAATTTATTTAGGAGTATGCTGTACATTGTGTAATGGAATGGCAAGATGTAGCTGCAGTTGGATGGCCAAGAAAGGGAAATCATCATCTTTAAAATCTAGAGTGAAGCAAAGTAAAAGTTTAGCTGCTTTTATCCAGAGAATAAGTTGGGGTTTATGTTGTATGATGGGTGTGGCAATATACATGAGTATGTGTATGCATACAGACAAAAGATAATCATTGCTATACCAGTATTTCATTATGTTATATGTTTTGTGTAATCATCATGAAAATAGTTTTATCACAAGCCAGAAAAACCTAATCGAACACTAGTGACCTTGGATTAGAGAAGAAATATAATTTATGTAACCAGCCAGTTCTTGGGAGGGGATTGTATGCTGGGATTACCTTTTTATGGTGGGGATTTACATACTGCATGCAGGCTGCCTAGTTGAGCAGTTGAATACACCTGTCACACTGTCAGGGTGGCATCAGGAGGGAAAGAATGAGACTTCCCGACCTTGGCCCTCTGACAGCATCTCTTGCAGCTATTTGTAATAAAGATGTATTTGAAAATGAGGGCTCATTTCAGACAATCCAGCTGCCAGACTGTAAACAAATACTGAACCCCTGAACCAGAAGTGGATGAAAGGATAATTCACTCATCCCGAATTTGATGTTTTTCAGTAATGGATATTCAGCTTTTCAGACTCATCCACGCATGCTTGAAGTGAATAATTCATTACAACTGAATGGGCTTATGCTGTTCACCTAGAATTCAGACAACGTAATAGTTCCAGTCATAGATGATAAACTAGGCCATAAAACATATTAAGTCTACTGCCATCTTCATAAAATGGCATGAGCTCTTTGAATGGATATAACTTTTTCTCTCTCTCCTATTTCCCTGCAGAATACTGAATAAAACAAAGAAAGGCATATTGTTCCCAATACTGGTAACATGGAAGAACCAGAGAAGCTACCTGTGGATCACCTGGAAATAAAATTAGTCAAATTAACAACTTTGCAATGTTAGAGTTTTCTGCCATTGCTTTGTCTGTGAGCAGATCGCTCAGTGGAAGAAAGAGAGAAACACATGATTTTTTTTTCTGAAAACTGTAAAAGACACGAAGAAGTGAGGCTGGGTGACTTTTTTTGGCACTAATAACCCTCTTTCTAGAAAAGAGACATTACCATTGTCTGCAAATTTACCACAATATTATCATCATAGAGAGGGTGCCCAATGGACTGCCAGGGCCCTAGAAAAGGAGGGGAGGCTCAGCTCCAAGCCCCATGGAAGAGGCTGGGCCTCTGGAAGAAGGGGTAGGGCTGGAGTTAGCTTCTCCCACCCAGCTTTAGCATTGCCCATATCATGGTGCACAGAATTCTGGTGGTGATTTAAAGGTCCCGAGTGTCCGGCTGCCACTGCTGATGCAGTGAGCATCGAGCCCTTTTAAATTGCTTGACCCCCAGGCATCTGCCCCTTATTGGTGTCCCAGGTAAGAGCTGATGCATGATATTAAACCTAATCTAAAGAGGTGCTATGTCCCAGAAGCTTTGGCTTCAGCTTGAGTTGTATGTGTGTGTCATCTGACATTCAGCCTAAATCCTTATTAAAGGGGCAGATTTTCCCTTCAGATGTACACTTGTGTCTCCAGTAATCTCAGCTGAGTTCACTGGGACCTTTGGATACAAAGACTAATTTGGTTTCTGTTATAATAAATATTAATAGTAGTTTCTTTATTTTTATGACATCAAAGCCTTTATATTTATGCTGTATATTTCTCCTCACTCAGAAAAAAAGCTTTTCACCTGATTTCCACAAAACATTCTTCCTTCTCCTTTCTCTTATGCTGCTGAAGTTAGCGAAGATGCCCTGGGCTGTATAATTCAATGCAATATTTCTATTTCTAGGTAAAAGATGGATTATGTTGTGTTTCCTTTGTAGGGGAGTACATTTGAAATATGGAGGCTTTCGGCCCTTCCAAAAATCCATCCATAGATGTCAAGATTAAACATTGATTGAAAGCTAGTTTATTATGTTAAGGAAAATTTGGCTTTTTTTTTTTAAATAGAGCTAAAAGGAGGGCATTTTTTCCTTGATGTTGTCTCCTTTCTCTATCAACTTCAAAGTTAAAATATGACTTGGAAAAACATAGCTGTAGTTTTTCACTCATTGAAATTTCTTGTAACATTTTTGTTCAAGACAAGCAAGCCACATCTCAGACTAGCTCTTCCAAAATAGAAATTTGTATTTTTAAGAAGTTTTAACAATATGAGTTTACAGGACTACATTTGGAGAAGGTTAGGTGCAAACATTACTGTAATACAGATTTTCAAAGGCTTGAACAATCCTTCAGTCCCTGTAGAGTTTTAAATGTTGCCAAAAATCTGGTAGACCTAGGCTTTAAGAGGAAACATGAATAGCCTCATTTTCAGAAGTGATGACCTCATACAAATAGTACAATAGGGGCTTATGCCCAGCACCTCTGAAACACTGTAAATCTACAGCCCTTTTATTTGTGAAAATAGCCTTCAAAATGAAAACTGACAGTATATGTTGTATGTCACAATTATTTTTCCTCTAACATTTTCTTAGTAGAAATCACAGATCCCAGTCATCATTCCCAGCTGTTTTGTGTCTAACACTTAAACTACAGCTCCTGCAATAACACAATTCAAGTGTCTTAGTCTCCTATGATCCCATTTTACAATGAGGAAAATTAAAATACAAAGAAAATATCTGACTTGCTGAAGGACACACCTGTGACAGAGATAGGACCAGAATCATTGACTTCCAATCTAATACTTTACCAAAAGCCAATCATTCTGTTTTTAAGCTACAATCCTCTTCAAAATTTCTCCCTCTCCCCTTGTTAGTGACTGATAGTAATCACAACATTACCTTCAGCTTAGCAGGTTTTCTATCTGGGAACTCTACAGTGTCCATTAAGAAGACTATATATAATAATTTCTGAGAAAATATAAACCTTTGCCATTTGCTCAGTTTTGAATTTTTGAATTTTTGAATTTTTAAGAGTATTGGTAATTCTATTGTAAATAACCTCTCATAGTTCAGGTCACTGGTATAGACATAGGGCTTGGGGAAATTGAATAAGAAAAGCTAATAGAAGAGCATAGGCTTTATCCTCTCTAGCTATGAAATCATTAACAATGAAGTGTCCTTCCTTATAAAATCTCTCATTTCTTTAGTAAGGAAAATGTTAGCATGGTTTAAGATGGAAAATTTAATTTCCTGTTTTTATTAAAAATAAGTGTAGTCAGTAGAGTTATAAACATTAGAATTTTAAATAACATTGAGACTGCTAAATAATATATAATTAAATGAATGCTTGTGTGATTAACTTTTACTGTTATGCGCATCATATCTCAGACTTAGAATATAAGAGACTGAGGCATCTTAGGGCTACCGCAGGATAATTAAACAGTGATAAAACATCACTCAATGTACCACTTTTCATGTAATAAATTTCAATAATGAAATGAAATATGCAGTTATATGAAACAGAGCAAAAAATCCTACAATATAAAAAGGATGAAGGATTTTATTTTGCAGGATTAAATTAACATATTTTATTTTTCTTCTTTTTTTTAAAAAACACTGAATATTTTTACCCTGCACAGGAAAGCAAAGCATAAAGTGGATTTGCAAAGTCAAGTGCATCACTCTCACTTGTTTAGCATACATAAGGATACAACCAAAGAGCCTTATTGACTAGGCTGTAATATCCAAGATGGTATCCAGGAAAAGAATTCTAACACAAATTACTCCCACATTTTAGTTTTGCTTAATATTACAAATATTACTGCTTTGAAGTCCCTGAGAAGCAAATGGAATTAGACTGGATTTTTTGAGCCTATGGAACAATAGCTTGCTTTTGTCATGAGACAATAATAAATGTATCGTACTTGTAACAAATTTTGCCAGGGTGACCCAAGAAGTTGACAGCATTCTTTATCTTCATATTTTCAGACTCAGGAGATTTCTCTAGTTATTCTATATTATGTTTTCCCAAGACTGTAGTTTCAGTAAGGGCTGCAAAATGCTGAGCACTCCTGTTCTGATCCAGAACATAAGCAAGGGCTACCTAACAACTACACAGGCAATTGCTACTATATAGTATATTAGTAATTACTTTACTTGAGACAAAGAAACAAATGTGTAGTAGTTCCTTACATCTTGGATGAGACAGTTAAGAAGAGCTGATTTTCTTGATTGAATAATTATTGGCATGATTAGGGGTCCAGTTCTGGGATTTTACACTGGGTAGACTCAATGGATTCAAAGGGACTGCTTACATTAGTCAAAGTTCCTCAATCTGTTCCTTCAGTTGAATAATAATCAATGGCTACCCTATTCATTTTATTTTCTACATAAAAATTAAAAAGTGTTTTCAGAAGGCTAGAATAAGATCAACACTTCACAGGCTTTACAGTGGGGAGAACAAAACCCCTTACTGCAAACCCCACTTTTGAAGCAGTTATTACACAAACAGCTTAGTTCCCATTTCTGTAATATATATCGAACCCATGCTAGAATCAGGGGACAAGGGGACCCACCCCAATATTTTGCACAAGAAAGATGTGCACTCTATATACAATATTTAAGTAGTATTTTAATCACTCTACCACTTTGGCCTGCTTCCTCCCACTCTCTACAAATATTTCCATGCCCTTTTATGACCCAAGTTCAGATGTGAATCCAAATGAGAGGGGTGAAATCCTGGCCCCATTAAAGTAAATGCAGAAATTCCCATTCGTCTTGTCTCTATTTAGATGGCCACAAGCCATGCAGTGTCTGTTTCTGTATGGCACATAGAGCAAGCCTTGGAGGACTTTGATTAATGAGACATTTCCAGAGATGATCATTTTTGTCTGCTTCCAATATGAGAATTATTTTTCCATTTTATCACTGTGATGATTTTTGTTTGTTTTGTTTTTTCAATTACAGCGAACCACGTGTCTCTCAGTGGCCCCACTGATAGCACACCACTGTGTCTACTTTAGCCTCACTTCTGTAAAGATTTCTTAGCCCATGGGCTGCAGTTATTTCAATTCTTTAAGTGGTGACAAAAGTTGGGCGCCACTAGTGGTGTAACATTAAAGTGAAGAAAAAGTCAGGCTAGAGAGTTGGCTCAGGCAGATTGCAAAGACACTAGCGAATAAATTCAAGAGCCCACTCTCCTGAGAAAGAAAGGAATATTTTATTTGGCAGGGATATATTCCCTGCCAAAGAAACAAAAATAATTTGACATTTCTTTTTCAAATGCTAGTGAGAAATCAGCTAGGGGAAATGGATTCAGCCAAGAGGAATAGCTCAAGATTTTAAATTCTGTTTGGAGACAAATATGGATATAACGACTAAATTGCATCAAAACAATATTAAAATGCTTTTTATAACAATTTCTATTCAGCAATTAGAAATTAGAATTTCCTAATGCTTTAGTATAACCTTTATCTTTAAGAAAGCAACATTAATTAAAGGGAATTTTTTTTCAGGTCATTCTGACCAGTCTTTCTACTCTAATTCCCCATATCATTATTTCTCTGTAATAGATTTATCAATTATTTTTCCTAATTTTTAGTTGCTTAGAATCTTCTGTATCCCTTAGTAACCTTGTTTTAATACATTTTATTTGATTTTTTATATCCAGTCTTGAACATTCTCACTCATTACACAGCTGTTTCTTCTTACTACTTCAGTAATGCTAATTCAACTGCAAATAACACTGGAACTATAGGCAATCTTCCCTTTTCACTTCATTTTCCAGTTCTCTGTTTTACTGGTTCTATCTGTACTTTGCTGGTATGCACATGGGCACCCTATGGCTTTTCTCCATGGCTTTGAAGGTTTTCTCCATTTCATTTTCAGTTCCAAGAGCAAAGTCAGAAAGTGCCCATCACTCTTGATTCAGCTCTGTTAATGGAAAATGATTCAGCTCCAATTATAGGAAATGTCCCCAGAGAAGACAGGTCTTACTCAGTAAATATGTGATATTATTGACATAATAATCCTCACATGTGTAAAAAAAATTAGCTTTTACTAAATACATTATGTGATTCAAATATTACCATCTCTCCTAAACTTATTTGGAAACTACAGGATTCATGAGGGCAGCATTATTAGCAATAAAATCTATGTGCCAAATCCTGAAGCTCATATTCAGGATCAATTTTTCATCCCTTATATGACACCCATCTATGGGAACCTACACAAGGGTTGGAGAAAACTTCAACAAAAGAGTGCTGAGTAGCTGTGTAGTCATTCAAACTGGAGTCTACACCAAGCTACAAAGGGGATTTTAGCCAGTGAAAGTTAGTAGACAGACCCATCTGCCATGTAACCATTAGGCTTTAGAAAAGCTCTGAAGAAATAATCAGTAGTCTGGTGACCAAGACACTGGCCAAAGGATCAGGAGATTCTGGGTTCAATTTTTGGCTCTACAACTGTCTTCCTGCATGACCCTGCATAAAACACTTCACATCTCTATTTCCCATTCTCCTCTATATCTGTATTACCCATTTAGATTTGTCTCTCAATGTGTTTGTAGAGTAATTACCAGCATAATATATCAGCAGTCTTGATGAACCATAATTTGCATCTCAGCATAAAACACACCTCCAGAGACTCAAGTACTGTTTGCACCTATGAACATAATGTGCAATGAGCAAGTTCTTCAAAAAACCAGTTTTATGAAGACAGAACTACAGGAATAAGAGATACTTGCTAGAAACTAACTTTCCTGTAAATTACTAAACTTTTTAAATATAAAAATATTTTTAAAAATGGTAAACATTCCAACATGAGGTTATTAGAGCTAAGCTGTTGTAAAGTAAGCTTAATGGACTACTATAGTTTTCATACGTTTACACATATGGTCACACATCTATTTTTTCCAGTGATAATTAAGAAAAATATATTCTATTTCCCTATAAAAGTGTGGAGGAGAAGGCAAAAATTACCATTTACATTTTGAGGCGTCTTTTCATTTCTTGAAATTACCTTATCAAATTCCAGTAATATAATCTTGGTGTAATTGACATTGGTATAGACATTTCTGGTCTAATTTGTTGAGCACATATAAATCATGCTGAAGTCAATTCAAGCTCCTGGTGTTCAGTGTCTTTGAAAATCATTACACTAGGTCTAATATATTTCCAACCATGGGTTCTTAATGTTAGGAATGTAAATCCATAATTTGGCAACTAAAATAGTAGCCTGAGATGATAAAGACCTGCAACTCCTATTGACTGATTGGTAAGTGGAGGACGACTACAGGCAATAAAAAGGAGCTACAGGATTAGAAGAGAGTGCAAATGAGAATTTCTTCCAAATTCTACTTTATTCTATTCTCTATTCCAAAATAAAATGCCAGTTTAGACTTAATTCGGATACTTTAGAGACACAGGAACAATATTACTGTGCTTGGCACAACTGAACAAATAAAACCATGAGACCTTCAATTACTATCCTCAGTCAATGCAGATCCTTGCTTCCATATTTCATGTCAAATATCAGAAACAGCTCTTTGTGTAAGACTGAACCAGAAAATCATTGCATAGGGAGACATTCAAAAACCATTATTTTGCTGCTATCTTATACCAACAGCTCCTTTCTGGCCTTAAACTCTATGGCTACGTCTACATTGGCACCGTTTTCCGGAAATGCTTAAAACGGAACATTTTTCTGTTATAAGTATTTCCAGAAAAAGGGTGTCTACATTGGCAGGATTCTTTTCCGGAAAAGCACTTTTCCGGAAAAGCGGCCGTGGCCAATGTAGACGCGCTTTTCCGCAAAAAATCCCCGATCGTCATTTCCGCTTTTTTGCGGAAAAGACTACTGTGCTGTCTACACTGGCCCTTTTCCAGGACAGTTTTTCTGAAAAGGACTTTTGCCCGAACAGGAGAAGCATAGTTTTTCCGGAAAAACAATGACGATTTTACATTAGATCGTCATTGCTTTTCCGGAAAAGCAAGCGGCCAGTGTAGACAGCTGGCAAGTTATTCCGGAAAAGTGGCTGCTTTTCCGAAATAAGTGGCCAGTGTAGACACAGCCTATAACAATGTGCTTACTAGCATGACGTCAGAAAGGGGAAGAATGGACACTGGTATCTAGATCATCTTGGCTTATTTAGTCTTGAAACGTGTATATCTACTATTACTCATAATTATGATTACTTTTGTCAATAATATTTACATAATCTACCAGGGAGTGAATACACAGCAACAAAGAACTAAGTGTTGCTAGCCATACTATTTTTTATTATCTGAAATGAGTTGCTAGTACAAGATGTGACAATAGAGCAAATAGAATGAGATGGTTAGAATTGTATATTTGCTTCTGAATTATCTTTTTATCTTTCTGACTCATAAAATAGATCTCTGATTCCTTGTTATTATTAGATATGGTGTCAAGCTGTCAGAACCATGATTTGTAAATAACCCCTGATTTTCTTTTCTATTCACATTGTTTCTTAATGCCACTTAAGAAAACAAGGTGCTCTATAAAAATTTTAATTTTGCAGGTTTGCTGATTTTTCTTCTGCACAGTTTATATTCCTATAAAGGTATGATTATGTTCAGGAAATTTTATAAGATGAAATACTTTCAGTTTTGTAGCACTTAATTTTTATCATGTCAATACATCTTCACTAATTCCCTAAAGGTAAGTAAATATAGTGGAAAGGTGAATTTTTTGACCAGATATGTTCAAAAAAAGGGATGAAAATTGAACACGTTGCTTTCTCCCTTATTTTTATTTCCAATTTAGAAAAATAAAAAATTTCAAAAATTGGAAAAAAATTATTAGACTTACAGTTAGCTGAAAAATGGAGCAGGGAGTGAGTGGGGGAGAAGAATTAATAAATAAATGCTGAAAAATTTCCAGAATTTTTAAATTTTGCAAATTGAGTATAATTTTGACATTTGGAACATTTTGACCACCGTTCTTCATGCTAGTTTCTCCTCAGGGTGAAGATGTACAAAAATCTTATAAAGAACATTAAGAAAATTGATTTTTTTACTAGTTTTACACTGCTCTTTATTAATGGGATATAATTTTTGCTATATACCAATTTGAAGATATAGCAAAGGAAAATTAACAAGAGTCTTTATATGTTTTCAAGTGGAGGCACCAGCTTTACTTTATATAAACACCTCATTGTTGGTGAGCATGTTGTGTTTCTGTGTGTATTATTTTGAATGGAGAGTGTGTCAGAAGATATTGTAAACCTTATTTAAATACACACATTTTTGGTGTTCATAGCACCATTTTTGGTGTTTGAATACCAAACATGTCAACATTTAATATTAAATTAATCAGGCCATTCTGTACATGTAGGACAGCTATTATGTTCACATTGTGCTATACATGAACTTATTTCATTTTAAAAATGTATTTTAAAGGACCTCCTGGCATTTGTCCTGAACCTGGGTTCTTTTTACTTGCCAAATAACTGGAACAACAGTAAGCGAGTATGGAATCTAAGGAACTGTGAAATGTAAAATAAAGATTTGATAGAACTATTAGTGAAATCAGAAGTTTTACATTAGGAAAGACGGAATATGGACTTCTTGTGCTTCAATTTCTTGTAGGGCCCATGCCTTTTTAACATGATAAAACATCCTATCTGTCTATGTGCAGGACTGGGCAACAAGAAACTTTCATGTTCTAATTCCAGCTCTGATACTGACATCTTCTGTTGCCTCATGAAATCAATCTCAGTTTCCCATCATTACACTAGAGATAACAAAGTAGTATTTTGAAGATTAACGTAGAAAAGCACATATTGCTGTAAACACTAATATGGAAAACTGTTCCCAGGAACTAGACTGAGACTTCCATATTCATTTCATTTGTGGCCTGAATCAACCTAACTTGTACTTGGACGCATGATCTGCCTCTGAAGTCCACTTGAGGGCAAACTTGTTCTTTGTGCTACTTCGCAGACCAAAAGAACACTACATTATAAATTTGATTTAGTTCATCTGGAAAGTGATACATCACCTTCTGAAATGAATTAATCTCTCACTAAAAAGACCAATCACCTTCAGTTGCTGATATAGTGCATCCCCTATTAAATCAGATGCATTATTCACTGTGTCAGATATATCACTTGTTAATTAAGATACTACATTTATATCAAAGTCCTAAATCAAATACTTCACCCATTAAATCTTATCAATATTGAATAAAATAAATTGCACATTAAATGGAGGCATCACCCAATTATAACATGCTGCTTAATAATGCTATAAAGTTGTGCAATGCTTTCTATTATAGGGTAATGCACTAACTGGTGTTTAATGTCTTGATAGATTCAAATCTTTAAAAAAAATGGCGTGTGAGTTGCCAGTCTTGATTTTTTTTTCTTAAGAATATTATAAATCATTTAAACTTGAAAAACCACATAGGCTTCTGGTCCTCAGGGGAACACATTAATAAGATTACATCTGAATAAAAAAAAGTAGAACTTAAAACTTTATTGAAATATTCTCAGAGATGTGCTTTGTCTGTGGCATAAAAATGTCCAGTAGCAACTCCTAATAAATACCAGACATGTTACTGATAAGAATGAATGTGGCATTTGGAAGGGCTCTCAAATGGTCTACACTGCACCATTTTCCCAGAATAACTGCTGTTATTCTGGAAAAACAATACTAAAGTCCACACTACAATTCCGTTATTTTGTCAGAAAGTTGAAATAATGGACAGCTTTTTCCAATGGCAATAAACCTCATTCCATGAGGAATAAGCAGTTTTTCAGAAAAAGCTTTTTTGGAAGAGGGTGTGTGTAGATGTTCCACTGCTACTATGTCGAAATAGCTCCTCATCAGGGCCATTCTAAAGTTATTCCTCCCCAGTGCCTCCTGGGGTTCTAAGTCGAGATAGGCTCTCCTAATGCATACGCGCTGTCTCGGACTAATTTTGAGGCTTCCCTGTAGTGTAGATGCTCTATTTTGAAATTAGCTTTTCTAGAAGATACCTTCCGGAAAAGCTTATTCTGAAAGAAGCTTGCAGTGTTGACATGCCCTAAATCTTCCAAATTAAAGAAAACCTGACTATGCCTATGTATGGAAGCATAATCACAACAGCACGTAGCACTTACATAGTGCTTTTCATCAGTAGATTTCTAAGTACGTTAACAAAGGGATCCACGTCATTATCCCTGTTTTATAGATGGAGATACTGATGTACAGATTGGTAAAGTGATATACCCAAGGTCACCTAGTAGGCCAATGGCAGAGCTAGACATGGAATGGGCAGATCTCATGAGACTCAATTCAGTACTGTATCCACTATGCAATACTGCCTCCAATATGAAGATGAACACTAGTGATACAGCTATCCCTGTAAAAACTAAAAACCTGACCCTTTGAGACTTCTTTTGCTCATTTATACAACTCAATTCAATCTCAACCTTTAAAGTTCTGATATGTATACATACATTTTCCCTCTTCCCTTTGCTTCTAGTTTCCAGCTAAGATCACAACCAGAAGACATAAAACACTGTACGAAATGTCCTTCTTTTGGTATCTCTGGCAAAAAAACCCAGAAAGCAGATGTGCTGAAAAACTCATGAAAATCCCTGTTGTGACAGTTTCAGCTGTGTTTTGCAGATTCATGAAGTCTAGATAATCCACATAAACATCTGAACCTTGTTCAAGCCTTTCAATTATTATGGTTGTCAGTAGGAACAGTTTGCCCCTCCCTCAACATATACCAAGGCTACATCAAAACTATATCAGAAAGTCGAGCTAAGCTATGCAACTCCAGCTATTGAATAAGATAGTTGGAGTTGATGTACCTTAGGGTGCTTTACCACAGGGTCTACACTGCAGGCAGGTCAACAGGAGAAAGGCTTCCATTAACTTTCTTTTATTCTTCTCATTGGGAGTAGAGTGGAGGAGTTGACAGCAGAAGGATCTGTAGTCAATTTGGTGGGTCCTATCTAGTCCCACTAAATCAATCTCAGAGCATCGATCTGGGCTATAGTATAGACTTAGGCTAATAATTAATAGGAGTACTCCTTGAGTTGTTCGGGACCCTGAAAAATTGTTTAGTGTGCTTATGCCTAGCACTTGCTTTGGTCCGATTTATTCCTTTGATATTAATCCAGCAGCACCACACAGAGTATTCCATAACTTAAATTCCTATGCAAAAGCTACTGAGCTGGCAAGAAGGCTGCTCTTGTGGTTGTGGTGCAAATCTGTGATTCAGGAGACCTGGATTCCTATTTTCATTATTGCCATGCTTCTTGTGTGACCTTGGGCAAATCAACTCTCCTCACTGTGTCTCATTTTCCTCAGATATAAAACAAGAATGTTGTGGGGATATCAGCACTTGTAAAAAAAATTTTAAGCTCCTTGGTTAGGGAATACTTATAAGAATAAAGGGCTAGATTGTGACTTGGAATGTATGATCACAGAAGGGAATAAGGAAAACTAACAACCTTATGCCTCATACACCCATAGCCTACCCAAACCTCATAACTGAAGATGGAGGACTTTATCTGCTTAGTCTCTCCTCAGAGAAGGGTCTGGAAGGAACCAGGAATGAGGCCTTTTAGCTCCATATCTCATTAAAAACTGGGGAATCAGCAGTAGAGAGGATATTGTGATTTGCTGTAGGTATTAGTCAATAGCAAATTACTACCCTACTGGAACAAAGTGAAAACAGAGATGGAATTGCAACTCACAGCATCTTTGTAAAAATGCGTTACGAGTTACAGTTGGTGCACAGAGCTGTGTCTTAAGTCAAATTCTAAGCCAACTTTTATGAATACTTGGCCTTTTGCTCTAACCAAAAGATCACTCTTCCTCCAGTTTTTTATGTCCTCTGATCCAAACAATGCAGGATATAGCTAAGTGTGTTCAAGAAGCATGACTGGCTTTTTCAATGTCCATAAAATTATACTTGTTCCACTCCCTGAATTCATCATTGGTTACATTTGATATCAAATTATGTCTGTGGATTTCTATATTTTTCCAATATTTTTCTAAAAAAAATTTTTACTTGGTGTTTACTATTTTCTAACCAGTTTTTGTTAATTTTTCTCTTGTGATTCCTTTATTTCCTTTGGGTTTATTTCCTTTTCCTCTTTCTTCCCACTCGTTTCCATGAAAGTGTACTTACTTTAGCACATCTAATTATTTTACTGTATAAATATTTTATCATTTCTTTCCTCTATCCTTTTATCTTCTTAGCCTTGTCCTTCTTCTGTTCCTATCTTTTCTCTCTTTTGCCCACTTCTCCTTTCACAGTCTTCTCTCCTTCCCCAAATTTTTCTCTTCCAACCTAATTCAGACTTTCCCTCAGTTAACTCTTTAGACTTTTGTGTCTCCCACTAGTGCTTTAAATTGCTTTCCTGGACATTTACCATCTCCAAACTAAAAAAATTACAATCAAACTTCCAAATAAGCAGGTCCATACCAGGTATTGTATAACATCCTCTGAAGCATCTGACATTGTCCATAGTCAGAGAAAAGATACCAAACCAGATAGACCAATGTTCTAATCCAACATGGATATTTCTCTTTTAAATAAGACATTGATGTACTAGCATGTTGTGGATTATTGTAAATGTTTACATAGTTTAGAACACAAAAAAGTGTTTGCTTGATGAAAAGTACTAAATAGTCATACCAAGCAAAATATTATTTTTATTAAAAAAGCAAATTTAAATTTGGTAAAACTCTGATAAGTTCAGAAATTAAATGAATCAAATTATATTAATTGGTTCTGAATCAGTCATATTAATGAATAATTTTCCATAATGGCCAGTGGTTTCAAGAAAGACAAATTCATCCACTTTAGACTTCTGTGAGACAGCCAGGATTTGAAGCCTAATAGAATGCCAGTGAATTAAACTGCTGCCTACCATGCCTCTGCCAGTTACTGTGCCAATGTACCTCCAAACATACCTGCAGATGGAGATACCCAGTATTTTCAAAATCGGTTCAGATCCTCTCTAGAGCAACACACATTAAACTTAATTACAAAGAGAAACCTATTTCTGTTATACAAATAATATCCCCACGAAACCTAATTTAAAATAATTGCCTACATTGCTTTTGCTCCAAAGGGAAAAACAAAAACTGAAAGAAGTGCTGACATATTGAAAATGGTGTTAATTATATTATGTTATATTTTGCTTTAAGCTTTTTAGGCACTCTGGGTTACATTCTAAATGAGAAATCTGAGGAAAGCTGTGATTTTAGAGAATGATCCGTGTACATCTATGGATAACATATTTCTACAGTTTACAGAAAAATAAACAGGATTTCTCCCCTTTAAAAGTACTCTACACTGTGTTATTTTTCTCTTGTTTTTTTTTAAAAAAAACTGATTTCTGCATTGTACAGAAAATGGAGATAGATATTTTGCAGTTTGCAACTTGGGGTACTGAAATGTCAGAAATTAAAAAAAATATATATTTTACATAAAAGAGTTATCAGTGTGACACTGAGTCATATAATAAATAGATGTGGTTAAATGTATTGGATTATATGTGACAGCACGTATGAAATCAGTGGGAAGTAATGAGTAACCTTTTATTGATGCCATTCTATTCGGTCACAAATAATCTGATAATGTTAACCAAATCTATTTGTCCTGTCTACCAACTCTGTCTTCATATCTCTCCTCAAAATCATAATAGTCCTCAATGAAACATCGCTCACCACAAAGTATATACATTAATGTGACCATTGGAAAGATGTTTCTAAAATTAATTATGGGAGACAGTTTTTACATCTTTTTATAATTAAAGTTCAGTGATATCGTTACTATGCTACAGTTCACTCAGGATCTGATCCAAAGTCTACTGAAGTCAAACTGATTAAGTGAAAGACTACAGGTTGAAACTGTCTAGTGTGGCACTCTGTGGTCTGGCTGGCAACATCCATGGTTCGGCATGATTTTAGGTAGCTGGATGTCCACTTATCATGGGTGTAGCCAAGTTTTCCATGGCACCATAAAGTTTGTTTACAGCCCCCAGTCCTACCTCTCAGTTCTCTGTGCTGTCTTTAGCTGTAATTTACCCCAAAATGTTTTCTAACATTCCAGTAGGCAATGAAAGTGTTGGTAATGCTGCTAGACAATATTGACCTCAACCCCCAAGCCTAGGCAAATGCCATATTCCCCTAGTCCATTTGAGAGCCCACACCCCATTCCAGGGTCTGGTAAATTCTTTGGTTTGGCACCGATCAGACCCTAAGGGTGTCAGACTGGAGAAGTTCAACCTGTACTTGATGGCCATTGGGTATGGACCTGGCCTTCAAACTATTCAGATTACCTTAATGCTCTTTAGAAAATTGAGTGAAACTTCACGACTCTCTGCAAGTTAATACCCCAGAAGGACAAATAGCTCCAGAAAGCTTAAATGACTCCCCAAAGATCACAAAGTAATTCATTCTAGCCATTGAACTGAACCATTTCAAAGATCTGTGCCAAACTACTATGTCCTAGTTGCTCCATCTGCTTGTTTTGTTTTTTCAAAATTGTTCTTATGTAATCAAATTCTGTTCTCTCACTCACAGGAAAATTATCTTTCAAGTAATGTATATAAAAATTAAATTAGGAATTTTTATGTATGTACTGCAAATAATATGGCTATTAAAGCCTGCTCAATAAGGCCATCTTGACTTTGCTCTGTAGTTTACTTAGCATGTCTATTCCCAGAAGAGAATTTGTGAGCAGTTTTCAAAGAGAAATTTCAACAAGATTAATCCAAATCTAAGTTTAATACATATTTTTTTCTGAGTAATGGTGACTACTAAATCAAGGGAGAAAATAGTACTTTTTTTCTAGTTCCTTGATCAGCCAAACATTACTTTGATCAGGAAGAGAAAGCACTGAGATTGTATAGTCCATAAAAACACCTGAAGAGAAATAGAACAACATTTAATGTATCATCCATTTGTTATGCCTATGATTTGTGGTATTAGCAACCTTATTAGACATTGGTGTCTACTAACATATGAATAAGAATTTCTTTTCAATGTGGTATCAACTGTACATTATTATTATACCCTATCATTATTATTAAATGATTTATGCAAGTATTCAAAGACTCAGGGAACTCTAAGGCTCTTTCCAATAAGATTTTTGTATATATTCTGGAGATGGTAAAAACTTAAGAACAAAAAATCCAATTCTGTTTTCACTGGACGACTAATAGTTTGAAATCAATAGAAGATCATGGCTTAATGTCTCAACTTGGAATTCTTGGCCCTGATCCAAAGCCCAGTGAAAACAATGAATACTATTTGGATCACATCCTATCTGCACACAAAGCCATCATTGGTGCAAGACGTGTGTGTCCTACTAGGCTCAGGCCTTGCTAGAGCAAACATCTCCTTGCTTAGGAACAGGAAAAACATGCAGTGAGGACAAGAAGAACATTAACGGGATAAACTGTGCTTAATACAACACTCCCATAAATTTATCCTGTCTTATTTTTCCAGATATAGTCACTTAGTATTAGTTTTGCATTTTCTCTGGTTACAATATTTTGTGTATCATGACTTTGAGAGGGCAAAATGTCTAAAAAAAAGAAAGGAAATTTGTTTTGGGTATTATATCAACATTTAAAAGATAATTGCCTAAAAGCACAAATGTGACAAGTATCTCTACAAATATGAAAATGTGCAGGTTCTGTACATTGAGCTTTGGTATGAATTATGCTGTGTTATTCTCTTCTGCCATGCCAGAATTAAAAAAAAAAAAAGTCACAGGAATCTTGTAACAGAAACACACTTTGTTTGCACAGGTTGTTCAGCTGAAATCAACACTGGAATCTGTAAGGGAAACAATAGTTCCTACTACCTTGGGACTGACAATATGGCTGACCAGCATAAAAGCTGTTATTGCTTAATATTCTCTTGGCCTTGTGTTTCCTTCTTTAATTTCTTATCCCTGATGCACTATATAGTGAGCTATGCTGAGAAATCTGGGTTTTCTTATTCCCTTACTTATTCCTCTCTGCTCTCCAACTGTCAAAATCATACAAGCAAATAAGCTACAAAACAAGTAAGTGTGAGGTAACTTCACAACATTTGTCATTAACAAAATAACATTAAAAAAACCATTTGTTTTATTATGAAAAAATAACTAGTTTATACAAAGCCAAACTTGTCGCCAAGCATCATTATCTAGTTACAGTACGTCTGGTCTAAACCCAGGACACTATTATTTATTTTAATATAATTTCATTATTTTAAAGAAAATTCATTAACTTATTTGAACAAACAGAAACATTCTGGTTCTCTGGGCTGGTTCCTCTGTGTCTGTGATCGGAATATGAATAATGATTTATTACCGAATCTGTGCAGCTTCTCCTGGAAACTGGCTTAATATAAACTGACCACAGGAATACTATCCAGTCATTGGATTATCGTGCCTCTAATTTTTAATTTTATAGGAAATTAGATAGGAGTTTATAGCCAAACCATGACAGATGTTCTCACTTAAATTTTTGGAAGTGCTAGTAATCCAGTTTTTAGACCTGCACATAGTGTAAGATACTGTTCCAGACAGTAAGCTAAAAAAAAATTTAGTGCCTGTGAAAAGTAATATACAGATAGCTCCAGAGATTGAAATTCTCTGTTGGTTTACTGGACAGATACAGAATGGGTAGCCAAAGCTTCTTCACCTTTCCTCCCAGTGTGCACAAATCTACACTGGATGGATCACTTTCAGTTTCTGTGTTAATTCAACAGCTTTTTCTCTCTTGAGGTTATTCTATGGGTTTTGATTAGTCTAATAGTGGCATGGAGCAGACTGAGACAACCAATTCCATTCTTCTAAGAAACTAGCCATCAATCACATGGGAATGACTTTTAACCACTACTGATTTAGGCACTGATCCTGAGTGAGGATATTTTAGTGCAGACCTTTTACAGGTATACATTCCCATTCAGCAAGCAAAAGGAAAACAACATTCTGTACCTGGTGACCCTGGAAGGCTTAATGATATCTCATTCTAGAAATGGACGGTTGAAAAAAATGCTTTTTGAAGCTTTTTAAAAAAAACGCATGTTTTTAAAATTCATTCAAATGTACCTTGAAATGTTTCATTTTAATCAAAAAATTGAAACTCTGTTATGTATACTGTCTCTTAAAACTCTTCAAAATGTTGTTTCATTTTAGTGGGGAATATATTTCTTTATCTCCTTTTCTTTTTAATACTAGCAAATGGGAGTGGAGATACCTGTTATCATAGCTCTTAGATTTCCAGTAACAACTCCATCACAGAGAAAACTTAAATTAGTCTGTCATGATGGAAAGAGGTAAAGGGAAACATCATACAAATGGAAATAAAAATGAACGCATTTAAAGCATTTCTGATGTAGTTAAAATTTGCTGATATTGTTGGCAAGAGCTAATTAGATGTTGAATTTATTCATTACATAAATAGAACATAATCTAAACCGGGGGATATGCAACCACACTTAAGTTGCAACTCTCAGCATGTGCTGTGAGTATCATTGTGGCTGCCAGAGCTTCCAAAGTTGAGTAGCCCTGATCTAAACTATCTAAACCTCTTACTTGGGCTGAAGGTACAACTGAAACATGCTTTTTCAAACATCTTGCCTCCTCTTTTTCTATTTCTGGTTAGAATCAATATTTTGAAGAGCCACTTTTTCAGTTTTTTAATAGTTGGTATGTTAATACTTCAATGACCTGTCATGAGGATATGCACTGAATGCATTCCAAGGCTATGAAAGCCCTGAATATGATATGCTGTTGGACAACTCTGTCTAGCTCTCATATGCACATGGAGGATGACGTTTTGTAGAATGCATGTGCAAAGTCATAATGCATGAAGGAAATCATTGTGTTCTACAAAATAACATCCACTGGACACCTTTATGCCTTGAATTCAAGTGTGGAATTTCATGCCTTACCAAAAATAGCATATCATGTCCGTGTAATATAGATAATTAAATATAGATGTATATATTTTCATGAGGTGCTCAGATATCATGACCATGGACAGAACATAGTTAGGGATAGATGATGAATGGTCACTGGTAATTGTAAATCTGTTGCAATCAATCATCATTATTGTATGTTCTGGAAATATGCAAACATAAGCGTGATTAAATCAAAGCCATGGATATAAAAAAAGAGAATCTGTATCTGGAGTTAGCATGATTTCCAAAAGAAGACGCCATTACTTATGAAGGGCAGAAAGGATCTCTGTAATCTTAATTATGGCAAAACACATTATACTCAGACACTGGAAAGTTAATGAAGAACCATTTGTACAAGACAGGATTTAAGTCTCAATACCAACAACTAAATTAAAAAATGTGCACATAAAACAGAAAGCTTAGATGAAATGTGGAAATCATTCACAACTGAATGGAATGAGATCCTCTGGGTAAAGATCCCAAAAGATGAAGAGAAGTAAGCAATGGAGGTCTTCAATCTCTAATAATAAAACACCCTGTTTCTGTCTTTGCCTCCATATGTGTTGGAATTGTTATAGTGTAATTATACATGTTCATGTCACCAGCTAAATGAAGTGTGACATTTTTAGAGGTTCTTTGGCACTGAGTGGAGGAAATCCAATTTTACTGTGCTTTGATAAATCAATGCTGCAGCAGGATTAGGGAAGTGATCTTGCTAGCTTCTTTGAGAAAAAAATGTATTCTTCACAGCAAGCAAGATGCTGGGTAAACACAAGGTGGGAACAGGCTAAAAATTCTGTGGACCTCCCACAGACTTCACCAAGAGCGAAGAGGTTGAGGAGAGAGAAGTTAAAGGGCAAAGGAGACACTTACCCAGAAAAAGGGTCTCAGTCTAAGCCAGATTTTGATGACCCTCCGGCCAACACTTTAAAGCAGCTAAAACAAGACAAGGTGGATAAAAGTGTGTCACATCCTGATTGTTCTCAACACAGGCAGCCTGGTTTACCAGAAATGTTCCAGTCTATGGACATGTTGCCAGACCTACTAAAAGAGAGAAGTACAATGTATAATCTATGTGTGAGTACTACAAAAGCTGCTCAATAAGGTTCAAAAAGAAGTTCTGGATCTAAAATCTTTGCTAATATAGCTACAGGTAAAATCCCAAGATGTGTAGACTTCCTGCATGACTGGACGTTTCTGAGATGATCTCTTGATATTACCATATTGTACCTTTACCTTTGCTCCAAACCTGCATAAGGCTATGATTGTTGGCCAGCATTTGGCCCAAAGGAAAATAAGATGCCTAAGCTATTATGCATGCACCCACTCACAAGATCACTGCAATCCTATTCCGAGATTTCAAAAGTGCTGAAAAAGCCGAAGGGATTTGTGGGAAATGAGGTCATTGTCTCAATGGATGTCTTCAGTGATTTTGATTGCATTACTGATGCACCTTTTACTTCCTTCATTCTGTCTTTTAAAGCCCCACAGTGCTTTGTATTGGTGCTCACTGTATATATTCTAACCAATTAACGGGCTTTGTAGAATAATATGCAAATTGTAGGTTTACAGAAAATGCTCTCGGGTAGCATGATTCTCATGTGATTAAAATATCTTTATAAAAGTACTCATGACTGTACAAAGTAATGGCTTAAAAAAGCTATTGTCCTTTCTAAAAAAAGAGATGTTAAAGAAATGTTAGGATGATTCACTGCAAAACAAATTTAGCTGGACTGGTCAGAGGAGGCTGAATATTGCATAGTACCATAGAGACTTATATAATACTGTAGCTGCTTTGCAGTAAAGAAGTTAGAGTGAATCTATTGCCAGCTGTTCTTATTACATTAACCCCCTCAATCTGACACCCCAGCAGGATTGAATTTAGATTGCAATATGAACAATTCCATTCCATTAAAATCCTTGTTACCAAGACTTCAAAATAGTTAAGTGAGGCCCCTGGATTTTTTCTTTCTTTCATTTAAATAGACCTTTGTTTTCAGGGGACTGGGTTTTGTTTCAGGAGGCAAGAAACTTTTCACTTGCTAATTCTGGCTTAAACCTTAACAAAATAGCATACTTTTTTTTTATCCTGGCTACAAACTCAGATCTGTGTGATTTCATAAAACTGGCAAAAGGACAATTTTTTTCTCAGTTTCACATTGTGCGGAATTCTATTACTATTTACCCCTCCCCCCTTGAAAAAAAGTTCTAGTCAAGATATAGCAAATACTTGGCAGTAGCAAGTGTCCATTGGGTGTCTTTAAGTTACCTACAGTACAAGCAGTCTGGATAAGTTTTCTGGTCATCCATGCAAATTTTACAGATGATACTTCAAACTGTTCTTGGAACCCTCAGAGGCATTTAAAATTCAGTTATATAGCACAGGCACACTCATCTGACCATTTTGTATTTAGTCATGCTGTAAAGTGATACCACACAAGTGCAGAGAGACGTTAAAAAGCAATTCAATTGAGAGATATGTATATATTTATAAAAATTCAGTAAAAATATGTAGGGGGGCTATAAGACTTTATTGAATTGCTCTTAAAGTCAATTTAAGTTTTATAATTCAGGTATTTCCATGTGAATATAATTGTCCTTACATGAGAAGTAACTGATGCATAAGTAAACCTGCTAGACTTTCATGTTTGATGGGATCCTGTATAGTATAGGTTGCAGTTGGGAAGAATTCACTCTGGGTATGTCTACACTACAGCAGTAATTCGAACTAACTTAATTTGAATTAGTTCATTTGAACTAAACTAATTTGAACTAGTGCATCTAGACCTAAAAACTAGTTCGAATTAGCATTTTGATAATTCAAACTAGCATGTCCACATTGAGTGGACCCTGAACCAAGGTTAAGGATGGCCAGAAGCAGTGCCAGCAGGGCATCAGATTAGGACTTAGATTAGAGCATGGAGCTGCTGTCTCAGGCTAGCCGAGGTCTGTGCTTAAAGGGACCTTAGAAAAGATGAGACTGGGGGGGAAATGATAGAGGTCTATAAAATCATGAGTGGTGTGGAGAAGGTGCATAAAGAAAAGTTCTTCATTAGTTCCCATAATAGAAGGACTAGAGGACACCAAATGAAATGAATGGGTAGCAGGCTTCAAACTAATAACAGAAAGTTCTTCTTCACAAAGCAAATAGTCAGCCTGTGGAACTCCTTGCTGCAGGAGGCTGTGAAGACAAGAACTATAACCTAATTTAAAGAGAAGTTAGAGAAAGTCATGGAGGTTGAGTCCATGGAGTGCTATTAGCCAGGGGGTAGAAATGGTGTCCCTGGTCTCTGTTTGTGAAAGGCCGAAGATGGATGGCATGAGACAAATGGCTTGATCATTGTCTTCGGTCCATCCACTCCAGGGTACCTAGTGTGGGCCGCTTTCGGCAGACAGGATACTTGGCTAGATGGACCTTTGGTCTGACCCAGTATTGGCGTTCTTATGTTTTTATGTTCTAAGCTCAGGGCTCAGGGTCAGGGGTCTCACTGGACCACCTTGATTTTCATGGAAACCTGCTCCTGGGTGGCCAGGCTGGCAGCTATCCTGCCCTCGACGGCCACTTTCCTGTGCCTAGTAAGGAGGTTGTGGATGAGGTCCACGATGTCCACACTAGACCAGGCAGGCACCCGCCTCTTGCAGCCCCGAGCAGGCTCTTGGGAGCCGCTAGCCTGGTCCTGGGAAGAGGCGGAGCGCTGGGTGTCAGTGGGTGGCTGGCTCATGCCGTGCCAGGTGCAGGGTCTGCTGGCTGGGTGCTAACAGGCTTGCACCTGGCACGGGCACCGTAGCCAGACCGTGCTCCTTGAAGGGCTCAGGGGCCGGGAGGGGGGCAGACAAGTTTCCCTGGTGGTGCCCAGAGTGGCCACCAGGGCAAGCTGGAAAGGGCTAGCCTCCCACTAGTTCGAATTAAGTGGCTACACAGCCCTTAATTCGAACTACTTAATTCGAACTAGGCGTTAGTCCTTGTAGAATGAGGTTTACCTAGTTCGAATTAAACGCTCCACTAGTTCGAATTAAGTTCGAACTAGCGGTTTGTATGTGTAGCGCCTATGAAAGTTAATTCGAACTAACATCTGTTAGTTTGAATTAACTTTGTAGTGTAGACATACCCTCAGAAATCAGAACTATTCTAAGAGATCTGGAACATGTAAAATACTAATAGACTACAGAGCCTTTCACACTGAGGGCATGTCTACACTAGGAAATTATTCTGAAATAACTTATTTCAAAATAATAACTCCTGAAACAACTATTTCAAAATAAGCTCATTCCCCAAGGAAAGCAGGAGTTATTATTTTGAAATAACGGGCTTGGTAGTATGAATGCTCTGTTTGTTATTTCAAAATAAGAGACCAGGGCTGACAAACCCAATTCTATTGTCACTTGCTCTTGTTCTACATAAGAATAGCTCCACTGAAGTAGCTGGAATTGCTCCTGATTTACAATGGTGTGAGATCAGAAATAGCAGTCAAGGTCTTTGGTTTTAAATCTTGGTTGAGATGCTAGGGACGAAGGTATGTTGTCATCTTCAGTGACATTGTGAGAAGAGCGGAGTTGTTGATAGCCTTACTCCCAGGGAGCGTGTAATGGATTCTGTTTTGCTGAGATGGGGCGCTTGAGCCCTGCACTCCTTCCTGGAGTTGTGGGGAGTGCCGCCATCAGGGCGGAAGCAGTGCGGCACCTGTTCTCAGGTGTTCAGCTGTGGGGAGGGCTCCCAAAGCGGGAGGGCAGAACAGTCGGCACAGAGCCAGGCAGGCACGCTGTGTCGCAACGCTGGCAGGATGCCTGGGCGGACGATTTAAACCCACCAGATGCCAGGAAGGGGACAGAGACCCAGCGTGATGTCGGCACCACACTGGGGTGCCTGTGGGAAAGTCTGGCGGGTCAGGTGAACCCGGGGAACACCGAGGAGGGAAGAGAGACTGACCCCGGAGCCAACCTCCCAGCATGAGCAGACATGGGGAAGAGGAGCGAGAGACTCCAGAGCCACTAACACAATGAGCCCCACGGTAGGACACTCTGAGGGTAAGACTGCACTGTGTTTAGTGAATCGACGGAGCCCCAGGACGGGGCAAGGAGTAGGAAGTAGCCCAGGGCAGGGCTCTTTGAGCCTGCAGGTTGACATGCCTCAGGAGGATTCCCCATCAACCAGGCAGGGGAGCAGCTGTGACCTCACTTTAGGGCTCTGGGCCAGGACCTGAAGGAGAGGGAAGGCCCGGGTCCCCCTACTCCGTCACTGGCAGCTGGAGATCAGCAATCGTGAACAAGAGGGAACTCTCATTTGTAGAAGGACCAAAAGGTCATGCTCATGGGACAAGAGAAAGAGACTCTGTGGGAATTGGAGGTCACTCACCTGGGAAAGGCGGCCAAGCCCTAGACTCAGGGTTGGATCTGGACTGAGCACTATAGATGAAGTGGGAGTGTATGTATGGGGCACTGAATAGGGAAATAAACCGGCGGTGAATGCTCTTCTAAATGACTCAGTGTAACACTCCCCATCACAAAATTATCTCAACAATATGCTCCTTAGCTTGCTCTCAGCTATCTCCCCCTTCTAACTCAGAGCTGAAGTAATACTCTTGGGATAGAATGAAGAATTGCACTATTATACAATTTATCTCTTCATTAGACAGCGAATTTCAGTCTTTAGCTCTGTCAGGACACAATATTTCACAAACAATGAATTTACTTTTTCTGAAACCCTGTTATTGTTTCCCCCTTTTCTACTTGCCTCTGACTCTTGGTTATGGGTGGAAACAAAAAAAAAATTATAAGTTACATGAAATGTTTTCTTACCCTATTTGTAACCCAGCCACAGCCAGGAAATATAGATAATAGAGGAAGATTCTTTTCCAAGATTTCTTGTCCACTTTCAAGCTCCCAGAGAAGTAAATGTGTTGGGATAATCTTCAGAACTTTAGGATGCTCAGCTATACTGAACCTTTGAAGATGACCCTTTTGTAAGTAATATATTTACAGTAATGCTTAAGACATTCCATTGTAAATTACATAGTGTTAACATTGTAAATTACATAGTGTCATCTGACGAAGTGGGTCTTTGCCCACGAAAGCTTATGCTCCAACACTTCAGTTAGTCTATAAGGTGCCACAGCTTTTGTAGATTCAGACTAACACGGCTACCCCTCTGATATAGTGTTAACAGTTTGTGATTTATAATGTTGTCAGAAATCAAAGAATACCTACTTATATATATATATATATAATTTGTTTTTAGCCTTGGCAGTACTTGATTAGCAACAAGATAAAATAGCTAAACAAAAAAGAAAGGGAAATGGTAATTTAGTACACCATTTCCAAATGTAAATAAAAATCTTCATTTCCATAATCAATCCTGACTCTTCCAAAACCACTAAAGCTCATCAATACCCCTACCTTTCTGCTTCTTTTCAGTTGTGCCATGCTGCCTGCTCACTCCTATGTCTGTAAAAGTATATCAGGTGTACAGCACTATTACCCACTGAAAAGGCTAATTTAGAGACATTAATAGCTGATGCAAGCCCCCTCCCCAAGGGACAATCTAAAGCTAATAATAATAGATTTAATCAGTCATCTGGGTGTTGCTTACACAGCAGCCACAAACAGTAAGAGAAAAAAAGCTGATGGCGTGGAGTTTCAGAAGGAAAATATTATGGAAAAAAAGAATGCTCATCCTCTTACTAGCTTTTAGAGCATTTGTCCATTTCTGGCTTGAGAGTCAAATTCAGTTTTCACATTCACATGAAAAAATGCCAGTGATTTCAGTGGGAATTGTATGCAAATATTTGAGGTTGGAATTTATCCCATAGTAACAACTAAATCTCAGAAGATTCTACAGTCTAATGTGGGTTGGAGAAAAACTGAAAAGACATAGCTCAGCACTTACACCTCCTATTACTACAGAAGTGGGCAGGCTTCAATGAACGTTTTCTGAAAAGCTTTTCCAGTTCAAGTTAAGAGATCTCCAACGGTTATGAATCCTTGTTAGGCTTGCAGTTGATATAGTAGCAGTGTGACCAAGTGAACCCATTTTTTTTTCATTTTGTTAAGATGAACTTATTTCTGATTGAGACCCTGTTACACTTATGCATCCCCTTGCAATATCAAAAATACATTGATAAAAGAGGAAAATCTAAAGGCAATTCAAAAAATGAAGCTATTGTAGAATCAACTGTACTGATCATCCATGGGTTCCTTGGTAGAATGGAATGTATTGGCATTGTCTTTTAAGCTCTTTAAAGAGCTGGGATCAGACTATCAGGAAGGAGTACTGCTGAAAGGGATTTAGGGGTCATAGTGAATAGCAAGTTAAACATGAGTCAACAGCATGACACTGTTGCAAAAAAAAGCAAACATGATCTTGGGATGCATTAACAGAAGTGTTGTGAGCAAGACATGAGAAGTCATTCTTCTGCACTACTCTGTGCTGATTAGGTCTCAAGTGGAGCATTGTGTCCAGTTCTGGGCACCACATTTCAAGAAAGATATGGAGAAATTGGAGAAGGGCCAGAGAAGAGCACCAAAATGCTTACGGTATCATTTACCAGGGGCCGCAAAGGCGGGTGCCTTCCTGGTCCAATGAGGAGATCATGGACCTGATTGAGGTTTGGGGAGAGGCCTTCAATGTCCATGATCTCCGCACTAGATGTAGGAATGCGGCCATCTACAGGCGGATGGCTGACAGCCTGGCTACCAAAGGCCACATACGCACCCAGGAACAGGTGCACATGAAGATAAAGGAGTTGTGATAGGCCTATGCCAGGGCCACAGGGGGCAACTCCCAAACAGGGGTTGACCCAGACCCCTGCCCCTATTATGATGCCCTGGACCACAACCTGGGGGGGGGGGCAGACGGTCCGTGCCCCCCAGGTGGTCATCGACCCTGGGGCAGTGGACGCTGACCAGGAAATGGAAGAGGAGGAGGATGACAACAGCCAGGAGTCGCAAGAGCCTGGAGGGAGCGTGGCACTCACCGAGGACCCCCTAGGCGTCACAGCAACCATGCCACTGGCCTCGACATGTGAGTGCCATCACTGTCCCCTTATGTGGGGTGGGGCGGGGCGGGGTGGAGGCAGGGTCGGGGAGGAATGCGTGTGTGAGCCTTGCTGACCACGGAGCACACAGCAACCTGTGCATGTACTGTGCCACCCTGGGCATGTGGCCTTGGCTGGCTGCCACACAGGGGCCCTGGCCTGTTACGCACACGCGTGTATGTATGAAGGCACATGACATGCTCCTGACCCCGGGGAGGGACACTGCATGATGTCCTCCCTCCACAAGCCCCCTCTATGCAGAAGCAGGGCACATCTCCCCCCCGCTTTCCCCACACTATATACAGAACAGAGGTCCTGGGCCAGCTCACACTCCCAGGGATAGCAGGACATGCCAAACATGGCCTGTGTTCAAGCACATCAGCTCTGATGGTGCAGAGACATGTCATCCTTGCCTTGCGGAGGGGGGCTGGAATTTACCCACTGTGTCCCCAGGAATAACTGACCACTTCTCTTGTTTCTCCACAGCTGCAGCAGCTGCAAGTGCAGGGCGCACCACACCGCCCAGGACATCTTCCCACACCTGGGCCAGCAGGGTGACCCAGAACCAGGAGGAGTACCAATGGCAGCACCTGGGTATCCTGTGAAGGCAGGTCCGCATCCTGGAGCACTGGATGCATGAAGACCTGCAGCTGCGGTAGGAGAGCTGGTGGGAGCTGCTTGCTCAGGGCTGTGCCATCTGCAACCACCTGCAGACCCTGGTGAAGAGATTGGTGCTTCCTGCCACTCCTGCCCCTGCCGCTGCCCCAGCTACCACTCCTTCTCCCACTCCTGCTCCCCTCCCACCTCTTTCTCTCCCCCATCCCCACCCACCCCACATTCCATCCCCACTCCCCTCTGGGGATGCTGAGGCCCCCACACCCGCAGTGCTGGGAGACTGGTGGACCAGCAAGACCCCCAACCTTGATCTTCTCCTCCCCCTTCCTCCCCTTGCCTCCTCCTTCCAGCTCCTTCTTCCCAGGTTTATCCCTCCCCTTTCCTCTCCCCCCTCCCCGTTATGTTCAATAAAGAGAGTTTGTTTTTGGCAACACACGTTTTTATTTTACATCAGGAAGTGGGGCTAGGGAGGGGAAAGTGGAAGTATGTGAGGGTGGAATAAGGCACAAAGCCCCAGTGGGGCATGCCAGAAAGATTTCACTCTTCCTCCATCTGGAAGCTCTCCCACAGGGCCTCCTGGATACCGACAGCCCCCCAGATGGGCCTCCCGACTGGCAGCCGTGAGGGGCTGCACATACAGGCCAGCCAAGTGGTTGGCCTCTGCCATCCAGCCTGGCAGTAAACCCTCCCCTTCCTTTCTCACAAATTGTGCAGCCCACAGCATGCTGCCACCATGTGCAGAATATTCCGCTCGGAGAGGTCTAGGCGAGTGAGGAGTTATTTAAATCAGGCCTTTAGCCAGCTAAAGGCACGCTCCACCATGATGCAGGCCCTGCTGAGCCTGGCATTAAAGGCCTGCTAGGAGGAGTTGAGGTGTCCCGTGTAGGGCTTCATGAGCCAGGGCTGTATTGGGTAGGCCACATCCCCCACCAGGCACACAGACATGTTCACGTCCCCAACCCTGATGTAGCAGTCGGGGAAGAAAGTCCCGGCATGCAGCCTCTAGCACACGGAGGAGTTGCGGTACACCAACGTGTTATGTGCTTTGCCAGACCAGGACACAGCACCAGTGGTCAGACACAGCCTGCAGGATGACCGAGAAGTATCCCTTCCAGTTTATGCACAGGGAGGCGTGGTGGTCTAGGGCACAGATGGGGATGTGCGTCCCGTTGATTGTGCCCTCCTGCAGTTGGGGAAGCCCAGAGCGCCAAAGCCCTCGATGACTGTGTCCACATCAGTGAAGCAGATGACTCTGCAGAGCAGCACTCTATTGATGGCCTTGACCACCTGCAGAGAGACACACAAAACCGAGAGTCACTGGGGTGCCAGGGTGGCTGCCAGTGCTCTTTCTCCGCCACTGCCCCACACCCCCTCCTCAGGAGCAACCCCCCCTGCAATCCTGGCCACCGTGGGTAGTCCGTATTGTGGACAGAACAAACACTTCTGGGGAAGGGACTATCACCACTTCCCCCCTTTTCCCTGGGGCAGTCCATCCCCTCCTTGTCCGCCCCCCCCCCCAGGCACAATGGCTCGAGACTGCCATACCTGCATGAGCACTGCTCTAATGGTGGATCTCCCCATGCCGAACTGGTTCCCCACGGATCAGTAGCTATCCGGCGTGGAGAGCTTCCAGAGGGCGATGGCCACATGCTTCTGGAGGGGAATGGCAGGCCTTGTGCATGTCCTGTCACTGCAGAGCAGGGGCGAGCCAGTCACTGAGCTCAAGGAAGGTGTCCTTCTTCATTCTGAAGTTCTGGGTCCATTGTTGGTCTCCCCAGCGCTCCAGGACAATGCAGTCCCACCAGTCACCTCTGGTGTCTAGACGCCAGATGCAACAGGGCACGCTGGTGTCCAGGTGCTACTGCTGCTACTCCTCATCTCCCAGGAGGGTCCGGAAGAGGGCCTGGGGGTCAGGCTGCAGCAGATGCTGCGAGGCAGACTCCAGCAATTTCTACCATAAGTTACATGACAATGCATGGCTCACAAGATAGGTGCTCAGTCACGTGGTTTTTATAAATCACAATATAAAGAAATTAATAAAGGTAGAACTGATTTCCAACTCTTTAATTAAAAATGTCTAGTATATGATTGCCTGAGTATTCTACTGGTGAGTTTTCAGAATTTATTTATTTTGCAAGAATTCCAAATTCACCTTCACAAGTATGCATCTATCCTGACCTTAATGGTTTCTGATGGGTCAAAAAGCAAAAGTACTGAGTTACATGAAAAATGGCATTTCAGAAATAGCCGAACCAAAGAAGTTCTTGAATTCCTTCAAGAAATCCAATTCTCACCGTCACAGTTTCAGGCCAACTGCACACATATTCTCCCTTTTGTACTCTATCAAGGACACTTGCTTCAGACAAGACTGCCTGTGTTTTGCCTTCTCTGTGAAGGCCCTATATTGCCTACAGATATAAGATACCACACAGTTCCCCCATCACGTGCATACAGGCCCTAGCCCACAAAAATACATAAACTATCCACACACTTAATACATTATGATCTCCCAAAGATATCAGTGACACTTATTATTGGCCTAATCCTTACAGGTGCTGAGCATTCAAAAAATCTATTGGTTTTAACAGGGGGTAGACTAAGGATGCTCAGAATCAATGTGTATGTTTTCAGACCATCGAGGTGCATATGTGTTCTGATCTAGTGAGCTCAACTGGACAGCTCAATTCTAACTGTAAGGTTGATATGGCATGTCCAAGCAATACACAGCATCTTCTATTCTGAAAGAAGCTAGTTATCTGACTTGGTAGTTAGTCTGCAAATGGTGGCACAATATCCTAGCCAGATACTTTGTTTGCTCTATATGTTTAATAGGATTTATATTAGTGTGAGTGAAAGACAACAAGCCTAACAACTACACTGAAGTCAATGACATTGCATCAGTGTTAAGCCTAGTATTTCCAAATCACCCTATAAGCTTGACAGATAGAAAAATAATGACATACAATTCAATTACATCATTCAGCTGCTTGACAGAACATATAGATGAACAATGGATGAGCGAAGTATTAAATGGAAGTGTTTTATAGTACTGCAATAATTGTATTACTGATAATTATTAATTGCCATATAAAGTCTTAAAAAGCATTTCGAACTCTGAAGGGAATGTATCAAGAAAGTAGTGATAGCCACTCTCCACAAAGAAAGGAAGGCCCCATCAGCTATAGCTGGGATGTAGCCAGGCTAGCACGGAAATATCTTTGACATATTTGCATAGCTGCTTGAGATGTTTATGCTATTTCTAGAAGCTGAAAAATCCCCAAACTGTAAATGCATATAAATATTTAGGAAAACAAGAGTCACCTTGTCTGGCCAAACTCTATTAACAAGCCAATCTAATTTACAATTTTCAGTAAATACTTCACATTGTATAATACAAGAGAAGTTTCAGTGAAAGTCAGGCGCACCTCTGCCAATTAAAACCACATCCCCCCAGCAGAAATGTCTTCCCTTCTCACATGTGATTTAGTTCGTAGATTAATACAAAAAAAAAAAAAAAAACCATGAAGTAGCCAGAAAAACTGTAGTTATGTCAGAGGATGGAAATTTTCAAGAGTATATGCTGTCTTTGGAGAAAACTAGACATGCATTCACTATATTGGAATATACTTTGCTTTTTTCCCAACAGGGCTCTTTGCCACCCTTTATAAAGCCTCTTGTTTTATAGACATCTGTGTGGAGAAACCCTCTTAATTATGAGTACTTCAGAAGAACATGTAAACCACTCGGCCCATACTTTCCTTCCTTTATCAAGCACGATGAATCTAACAGGCACATCTACATTGCACACTAATTTCGAAATAAGTTATTTCGGAAGAAAAATTCTGAAATAGCTTATTTCAAAATAGCACGTCTACACTACAGGGAAGCCTCAACATTAGTCTGAGGCAGGCTTCCCTAATGTGGATGTGCTACATTGATTTAGAGCTCCAGGAGGCACTGGGGAGTAATTACTTTGAATGGCCCTGGAAAGGAGCTATTTCGAAATAGCAGCAGTGGAGTGTGAACACAACTGCTATTCCAAAATAGCTATTTCACAATAGGCATTATTCCTCATGGAATGAGGTTTACAGAAGTTGGAATAAGCCGTCTGTTATTTTGAATTTATTTCAAAATAACGGAATTGCTGTGTAGTCACTCGCATTATTATTTTGGAATAATGGCCATTATTCCAAAAATAATGCTGCTGTGTAGATGCACCCAAACTGTTTAGTATAATTTATGATGGGGAAGAAAAGTCCTCTGATCACTGTATATCCTGAAACATCAGCAGTAGAAATGTTTACTGTGTCAGAGCCATGCAGCCAATAAAAAGCATGAAACTTGTCTGAATCCAAATAAAAACAGAACCAGTTTAAGTCATAACACATGATTCCTGGTTCATCATCTTGTCATTGATGGTGGCAATTACTTCCCACAAGGAATAGAAGGCTGTGGTGGAAAATTATGGAATAAACTATTACTGGGAAAATGTCTTCCTATTCTCTCAGCAAGAGGTTTATTTATGCCCTGAAGCAAAACACTTTATAATCCTTCAAGATTTTATCTTTCTAATCTTTACTATATATAACTCTCAATATGCACATTAACCAGAGACAAGCCAATCCTTTTTGAAATCTCTAGAAATCTTTCCCTCAATGATGTACTGTGGCAATGAGTTCCATTGGTTAAACTGTTCAGCCTGTAAATAAGGATTTATTTTGATTATGTTTAAACTGCTTTCCTATATGATCTGTTAAACCACTTGTGGCCTGATCTGTAGAGGTTTTTGGTCAAAATTAGCAAGATTGTCCAGAAAGTAATCTTCATACATTTGGGCTTGAATAATAAATGAACAAAGCTAACTAATGGCACTTAATATTTTAGTGATATGGTTATGTGAGCACCTCTACTGGTCTTCAGATCTCTTTACATTTTCAGAACATACCAAAGAGTACAAGTGTCATTCAAGAGAAATGTAATATTTACATATGTAAAACCAAACATTCTCCTATAACCTTAAGTACTGATACCTAATATTTGTGCTGAATAATGTATTTTTATGTATCCTGATTTATGCATGTGAACATAGTTGATTAATCTGTCCTTATATGGATACATTTGCATTAGTGTATAAAAGAATGATAAGTATCTTGTCCCTCTGGAATGTTTAAGGACCTATGCAATGGAGAAGATTTTGCATGAAACTGAGATTTATTTATAATATAAACTTTGCCTCTTATCTCAATGTGATTTGCCCAGTTACATAAGCAAAAGATTTTCCTGTAGAGAGTAACTTTCCAAAATAAATGTTATAAATGTGTGCTAGAAAAATACTTTTCCCCATTGAAAGCTTGTTAAAGACAGAGTATATACAATGGATGTATCTTGCTCTCCATATTGCTGATACTGCTGATAATACTGTACATAAGCTATTTTATAAATGCCAGGTGGTGAAAATAGTTCTGTTATCACCATTTACAACAAAAATTGAGATGACCAGACATGTTCCTTTTCCCCAGTATACTGACATGGCCTGTTCATTATTACTATTGGCCACTCTTTATCCTAACTCTAGTTTCAGTTAAAATGTTGAAAGTGTGCCCTCCAACCATTTAAGATACAGTCCCAGCCGAAACTTTGCAGTGCTTATCAGGAGGAAATCCAGAGAACATTTTAAAAATGAAGCATTCTTGCCAAGTTCCTGAGCATATCTAATTTTAATTTTCAGGCATGAAATAAGAATTAAAGGATGTCATAGTGAGAGTCACAGTGCAACACTAAAATAATCAAGTAGAGGATGCCCCATTTGCTAAACAAGCTGTTTCTCATTGATAAACTTAGAGAAAGTCAGTTCTACTTTTGTATGCACTAGTAGACTACATATAAAACTTTTAAATGACAATGTAAACGTCATGTCAAAAGTTTGAAGCTCAGTAGGAAGTTAATACAGGATTTTTGCTTTTCAGGCAGCTGCTGCTATTAATTACTTCTAATTGTTAACCAAACACGAGTGGCGATGTGATTTCTTAAAGTAAACAGGATGCTAGCCTCTAGCCTAAAGGCTGCTTTAGATAGGTAGCACCTACAATCACTCGTATTGGGATTTAAAGTCAGTGGGTGTCTCTCACAACAGGAAATTCTGTCTTACCCAGGTAGGTCTCACAGGAAGTCCACAGTCAAATTAGGAGCTGAACCCAGACACTACTGAACCCAGTACTACAATATCCACCATTTGTACTCAGCAAATGTTGCCACTGTTACAGTTCAGGGCAACAGTTTCTGTTTTTCCTCTTCATTGGCCAGCAACAAGGGCACCCTCTGCCTGGCTTTCAGCTCTCTTGCTGCTGCCTTTCTGGGTTGACACCCATTTGTCTTTTTCTCTTTTGACTGCAGTATGTCCATGCTGCAGGGTTTCTTGCCTTCGTTGTGTTATTCCCAGGATATGTGCTTGCTTCAGAGATGCTTAACATGTGAAACTGCTACAGTTATTACTAAAGAATTTCCTATGCAAGACTGCTTTATTCTAAGGTACACAGCACTACAGAAAAAAAAAAACATGTTAAAATCAATTAATGAATTTATACATATTCTAAGAAGCTTACCTCAGTTAACCCCAACCTGGATTCTCAAAGGAGCAGTCCTTGCACTCCCTACCCGATGGGATTCTCTGTGATTATAAGTCATCACAGCTTCAACTCATAACAGTCACACAGCCAAGTCCCTCCAATCACATCATAATGATTGGGGCCCTTCCTGAACCAGAGTCCAGCCTGGATCAGAAGGAAGGCCATCAATCAGTTCACAGTCTATTTATGCCAAATGTTTTTGTTTGTTGCTCCTGGAAATCTTGAACTAGTTTATGTAGATCTCTGGGGTGGGGGTGCCAACAGAAGAAGTCCATTAATATCCCCCTATTAGAGAAGGAAGGCACACTGCCCCAATAACACAGGGTATGTCTACACTACAGCACTAATTCGAACTAACTTAATTCGAATTAGTTAATTCGAACTAAGCTAATTCGAATTAGTGCATCTAGACCTAAAAACTAGTTCGAATTAGCATTTTGCTAATTCGAACTAGCATGTCCACATTGAACCTGAACCTGAACCGAGGTTAAGGATGACCGGAAGCAGTGCCGGCAGGGCATCAGGTTAGGACTTAGAGACTGGAGCTGCTGTCTCAGGCTAGCTGAGGACTGTGCTTAAAGGGACCTGACCCCCACCCCGGACAGACAGTTCTCAGGGGTTCCCCGCTTGCAAAGCAGTCCTGGCTTGGAGTGCCCTGAGTGCCCACACTCGGCACATCACAGCACTTGGCCTTCAGCCCGGCTGCACTTGCCGCAGGCTGCCATCCACAGGGGAGGTCAATCAAAGGGCTTCAGGAGAGCTTCCACCCCAAGAAGCCCACAGAGCCACTCCAGTCCTCCCCATCGGGGGCTCGTACCCCATTCCTCCCTCACCTCCTTCCACTTACCCCTCCCTAGTCCCCCTTCCTGATGTACAAAATAAAGGACACGTGTGTTCAAAAATAGAAAGTCTCTTTATTGAACAAAACTCGGGGAAACTGGGAAAAGGAGGTGGGAGAGGGAAAGAGAGAGGGTGGGAGAGGGGAGGGCAACTAAAATGATCAGGGGTTTGGAACAGGTCCCATATGAAGAGAGGCTAAAGAGACTGGGACTTCTCAGCTTAGAAAAGAGGAGATGGAGGGGGGATATGATAGAGGTCTATAAAAGAATGAATGGTGTGGAGAGGGTGCATAAAGAAAAGTTCTTCATTAGTTCCCATAATAGAAGGACTAGAGGACACCAAATGAAATGAATGGGTAGCAGGCTTCAAACTAATAACAGAAAGTTCTTCTTCACAAAGCAAAGAGCCAACCTGTGGAACTCCTTGCTGCAGGAGGCTGTGAAGGCTAGAACTAGAACAGAGTTTAAAGAGAAGTTAGATAAAGTCATGGACATTGGGTCCATGGAGTGGTATTAGCCAGGGGGTAGAAATGGTGTCCCTGGCCTCTGTTTGTGGAAGGCTGGAGATGGATGGCATGAGACAAATGGCTTGGTCATTGTTTCGGTCCATCCCCTCCAGGGTCTGTAGTGTTGGCCACTGTCGGCAGACAGGCTACTGGACTAGATGGACCTTTGGTCTGACCCAGTACGGATATTCTAAGCTCAGGGCTCAGGGTCGGGGGTCCCAGTGGACCACCTTGGTTTTCATGCAAACCTGCTCCCGGGTGGTCAGGCTGGCAGCTATCCTGCCCTAGACGGCCACTTTCCTGTGCCTAGTGCGGAGGTTGTGGATGAGGTCCACGATCTCCACACTAGACCAGGTGGGCACCTGCCTCTTGTGGACCCGGGCAGGCTCCCGGGAGCCGCCAGCCTGGTCCCAGGAAGAGGCGGAGGGCTGGGTGGCAGCGGGTAGCTGGTTCGTGCCGTGCCAGGTGCAGGGTCTGCTGGCTGGGTGCTGGCAGGCTTGCACCTGGCATGGGCATCATAGCCAGCCCATGCCCCTTTAAGGGCTCCAGGTCTGGGAGGGGGGCAGACGAGTTTCTCTGGTGGTGCCCAGAGTGGCCACCAGGGCAAGCTGGGAAGGGCTAGCCTCCCACTAGTTCGAATTAAGTGGCTACACAGCCCTTAATTCGAACTGCTTAATTCGAACTAGGTGTTAGTCCTCGTAGAATGAGGTTTACCTAGTTCGAATTAAGCGCTCCGCTAGTTCGAATTAAGTTCGAACAAGTGGTTTGTATGTGTAGCACCTATCAAAGTTAATTCGAACTAACATCTGTTAGTTTGAATTAACTTTGTAGTGTAGACATACCCACAGACACAGCTGCATTTGTAATACAGTTTTCTCCAAATGCATTAACCCCAATTCAACAATGTTTGTTTTAATTCCATTAGATTTGATTCCACAGTACAGAATATCCTCAGTCTGTCACAGCCTCTTTTTATTCTGCTCAGTATGAACAAGAAGGGGATGGTAACCATATTGTCTATAAGGGCTTGGGGCTTTGAAAGGGCTTGGGGCTTTGACCATCTCCCTTGGTCTGAAGGCGTCTCAATCTGTCCTCCTTCAGGCTTGCAGCATAATTCATTTTCTTCTCTTATCTCTCCCTGACCCCAAGTATTTAAAAACTGGAGTGGGAAAGGGAACCCCAGTTGGGAAACTGGTTTTGAGGTTATACGTTGGGTCATTTGAGGTTTTACATTGGCTGGTTTGCTATTGGTCTTTGTATTGAATTGGGCTACTGTGAATGAGGGTTATGGGTTGTCTTTAGGGATGATTTTGAGCATTTGTGAAAATCCAGATAATACATTCAGTTTTGTAGTGCTCTTAGGACTGCTTGAAATTGTGAGCAATTGCTTTAATGTGTGAGGGGTAGGTCTTGGTGCTTCTTGCAGGTTATCTAGGGAGCTCCGTAGGAAATTATGTGATCAGAGTGAGTCTGGTAAGAGCCATCTTAAAAGCAAGAAGGTGGGGACTTGTGCCTTGCTCTCTCAGCAGGCATCCTGCTTCTCTCTCTTTGTTTTTAGGGTGGGGTTTTTTTTGGTGTAACTGTTCTTTATGCTAAGAAACAAAGCAGAGTAATGTGTATTTATGCTGTGAACAAGTTTATGTAGCACAGTTATTCAAAGGAGTTGAGGTAGCTAAAAAGCAGTCACAAACTTAGAACATCAGAAACAAGTTTTCATTTCAACATAGCAGTAAATAAGGCTGCTTGTCACAGTAACCATATCATAGAGAGATATCTCCTTCTTATACAGCTATGGTGGTCCTGCCCCTGTGTTATCTAACTCAGTTCTGGTTACACCAGAAAGGAGTAGTCAAACTGGAGGATGCTCAGAGGAAAACAGGGGGGAGGTGCATTAAGAATTGAATTCTGAGAAAATATTTTAAGAGTGCAATGTTTATAACGTGGGAAAGTGGTATCTCACAACCACTTCAATCTCTTCAAAGAGATTGATTTAAGGAAACACTTATGCCCATGCATAGTTACACTAAAGTCTTTTTCAAGACTAGATGACATTGTGCGAGGTCTCTGGGTTTCCATATGATGGCACTATGTCCTGCCTTTCTCCATTCCTCTGTATATCTGTACTTCAGAAAATATTATCTTGACTCCTCCACATCCTACTTTGAAAAAGCTTCTTAATTGTAAAATTATCTAGAGTGAAACCGACCTGTAGACATACCAACGCTCATCTAATGATACTTAAATTTACTGAATTCAGCATTCTTTCCTTTTTTCTTACCTTTTGTGGTATCTCAGCACCAAATACCTACACCAGACAAATGTTTAATTCAGAATCCAAAATCTCTGAGAAAGATGGATAGATGTTCATTATACAAAGGGTTGGTATTTTTTCAGTTTTATCCCTATAGCTTTGCACTTTATGAATGTTTGTGTTGTAGGCTCATTTTAATCTCACAAAAATCATCTTAAAATTGCTAAATTCCACTTAATTTTGTGTTAAAACTTTTTTTTTGGAGGTCTTGTTACAACCATAAAACATCTGTGTAAAGCTAACTCTCTACGTACCATAAAAGGCTTGTTAAACTTTTCAGAAACCTGGGCTGAACTTTAAGTTTGTAATAAAAACCTAAATCAGCAGAGTTTTGCCTTGTTTCAGGTCAGGATTTACAGTGGACACTTTGCATAGTGACAATTCAAACCTGCACCTCCTCAATGTTTTCTCTACTTCATTGAAACATCAGGAGATGGTGTTATATGGAGAACACTATCAGTGCTTTTGGAGCTACAAGTGTGATTGGTGCTGCCAAGATTTTTGAATTTGTTCTCAGAGTTGTCACATTCAAAAGTGATGCTTCCATTACTGACATGGCTGCATAGGAGCAGCTACCAGAGTACTGGCAGGAAATCATTCTGATTAGTGCTAGAAGGATAGGTTATTGTTTTGTTTATAGATGTTTCAGTATTATTTTCATGGCAAGAGGATGAAAGTACCAGGTATTTTGCAGCAAAGGCTTTGCTAGCAAAATTTTTCAGTCTCATTTTGCCAGGTCAAGAAATTCAGGGGAAAATGCACAAACTCTTTGATATGATCTACAGTCCTTACACTGACAACACAAAATTCTACCTTTCCAAGCCATACTTCTTTCCATACACTCAGTCCTTCATGTCAGTCTATGTCTCTGACATTTCCCTCTGGATTTCTCATCAACAACTTAAATAAAAGATGACCGAGAGTGAACTTCCTATTCTTTCCTCCCAGATCTTTCCCTCCCCCTCCTGTCTATATCACAGACAACATTGCCATCCTACCTGTCACTCAGGCCCATAACCGGGAATCACCTTCTACTCCTGCTCAGCCTTATTCTGTTTATTTGCTTTTGTCTTTTTCTATGGGCTCATGTGTCTGTTCCTCGAGGCCACTGTAGGAGTCTCTTCCAGGTACTGAAGACAATTATATAGGGGGCTGGTTATGAAAATGGGAATCGTCTCACAAATAATTATATGAATTAATGAATACATATTAGAGTTCAATCTGTAACAAGTAGCTTCAAACTTTGAGAAAATTAGGAACACAATTGACATTTTGTATCACACCAGGGGTCCACAGAATTCAGCATTTGTGATTAACAGTGGCCAGTACCAGATGCTCCAGGGGAAGGTGCCAAAAACCCTGAAGTAGGCATTTATGGGTAACATTTCCTCCTAACCTCAGAGAGTTAGAATTTGCTTTAAATGCTGAAATCAAACTTTCCTCTTTTTAATTTGGAATAAAATTTTTCATTTCACTGCCAACTCTGATAAAGACAACTTTGCATATCTACGGTGCCTTCCATCCCTAGATCTTACAAGCACTTTACAAGCACAGACAAGTATCCATATCCCTGTTTTATTGGTGGGGAAACTGAGGGAAAATATGTGACAACTCCACACCCTGGGAACAGATTCCAGGATTCCTAATTCTCAGCACCCCTACTCAAAAGAACTGTACAATGCTGAGCTACTTTAGAGGATACCTTTAGCTGAAAGAAAGGAATAATAGTAGAATTGCATCTCCTCCTACCATTCATGTTCAACACGTACAGTCAACCCCTCCACTTTCTCATTCCTCGGGGGGTCCATCATCTCTCACCTCCTGTTTGGCATGCCCTATACTAAGTAATGCTGCACAGTAGGAAGAGAATAGGAAAGGAGCTGGAGAGAAGGGATGGCAGCTGCTCTGTGAAAGGGGAATATAGCCATACTTTTCCCTCCACAGATGTAGTTAGCTTTCACATTTTAATTTTTGGAAGAGACTTTTGTCATATTGTCCATCCCAGATGGACACTACAGGCAGGGGAGCTGAAATGAAGAAATTTAATCATTAAAAATGCTTTCTCTCCAGGACATGGCTGGGTTTGTTTTTCATTCTACTTCATACCAGTGATTTCCTTTTCCAATGATTAAATAAATGCTTACTAAAATAGTAATAATCTAATAACTGCCTGTTCAGGAGGACTCTGTCACTTATATTTTGTATGTACACTTAGCCAATTGCTAACTGGATTGATAATGAAGGAGAGGGTTTCTTCTGGAGAACTTTGAGAGTTAGTTTTCTAAGGGTTTAACTTGGAAGAGGCAGGAAGGTACCTGAGCAAATCTTTACAGTCAATGTGAATGCCTCTATAGAATTAGTTTCTTTTAGTGTTTTTCAGGCCTTTCTTCTACTCTCTTTCATTTTCTAACAGTAATGATGCCTTGGAGTTCACCCGCTGAATTACTTCAAATAGCCCAGGCTTGGGTTAACAAGAGCTGTTAGTAACAAACTCTATTATAGCCTACAGCTGAGTATAGTTTGCAGCTGAAAGTAATGTTAGTGAATGAGGCAACAGCAGTGGTTTGGAGTCTTTCATTCTTTTTTATTAACTACACATACATAACTAGAACCAAAGAGAAATGATAATTATATTACACTTTTGATTAGTTTGTGCATGGCTGCTTTGATTTCTAATTTACCTTTAACAGAGTCTAAAGCTATTTCCTGGAGCTTTCTAGACAGCATTTATGTTGGGAGTGGGTTGTAGTTTCATGGAATAATGGTGGGCAAATATCATTGTTGGATCCCAGTTGGTTAAATCAGTAGAACTAAGCCTGATCTTCTCATCTAGGAGTGGGAAATAAAATCCCTGGATTAAGGAGAGAGTCATTAATTCTGGCACTGAAGTTTCTGAAGAAGTAATATCTCTATTATTGTTTTTTTAGAAGCCAGTTTTGTAGACTGGCTTACACCTGATTGTATTTTTTATTTAGATTTAATATTATATTAAAACACCTATTTTTGTATTTCATTATATCTCAAGTTCTGTTACTGCATGCAGTTTAAGAATGTGTCCCTCATATCATGCTTACAGTTAATAATTAGAGAGGAAGTAGCCAGTGTCCTAAACCCCAAAGTAGATGTCTCCTCTAGCGTACCTACCTGTAATCTCACTATTTGTCTACTCTAGTCTCCTGAACTCTCTCTCATCTTCTTCTTACTTTACCCTCAACCACTTTTTCCTTCCCTTTTCAGACTATTCTGATGGCTTTTCTTTCTATCCCACTTCCTCCATTGATGCTATCTGTGGCTCTACCCTTCACCATCTCTTCCTTTCTGTAATCTTCCCCTGGTGATCTCATTTGATCCTATGGCTTTAGGTAAAGTTTTTAAACCAGCCTAAGTCTCATTGTCATGGTCCAGAGTTTCAAAGGCACTGAGGCTTCTGATGAAGTGCCTAGCTGTTGTATTCCCAGTATTTTTAATGGACCTTATCCAAACAAAATATTTTATGGAAAATGATGCAATTTTATTTTACATTCCTATTCTGGATAAAACCAAATTTCAAAATCTTGGTATTTCCCACAGGACAGAAACTACAAATTTCAATCAGTTCCACTGAGCTTTCTATCTTTCCACCAAAACCCTTAGTTTCTAGGGGGAGGTGTCATGAGTTAGGCTCCAAAACCCTATTTTGCCTCCACTGTGATCCACAAATCCCTGACAAATCTTGAGGTGACTGAACTTCTTCTGCAACTAAGTTCTTCAGAGTAGAAGTGTGACTGAAGTGCCCTTGGCTATGTACACTGCTACCTCACTTTAGGCATGTGGACAACTACCTCCTGCCTAAGATCACACCAGTTTAAAAATCAGGGGAAGATAGGCTCTTGGTCACTGAAGTCATGTGTAGGCCCAGTCCAGAAGGCATGCTCAGAGCCTGACCACCAGATTGGGTCCCATTAAAAATCTACCTGGAAGGAAGAAGGAGGAGTGGTGCTTCTCGGTGGCTAGAGCAGTTTCATGAGATAAGAGAGAGATAGATTCAGTTCTTCCCACTCTACCAGGGAGCAGAAAGGATTTGAATGAGACTTTCCCACCTGCAAAGAGAGTTCTCTAGTCTTTGAGCTATGGGATATTCTGCCATGAGGTTCCTTCAGTTTTCCCAGTTGAAGTTGTTGCAACCTGGAGAAATGTTGAAAGAACAGCTGAGCTCCAAACACTAGACCTCAGAGTCATTCCCATTCTCTCTTTCTTTCTCTTGGGACTAATTACTTTGTTCCCAGTGTCCAGTACAAATAATAAAAAGACACATTGAAGTCAAACTTGAAAGCATGTCAGGCTGACCCCAGTAACTGGGAAGTAACAGCCCACAACAGACCAAGGTAGTGACAGATTATGTTATAATGGAATTTTGTATATAAAGGTAGAGAGATCCTCTTGATATTACAAGGAAATCAAAATCAATCTGTAACTACAGGAAGTTTGCTGCAGTGCCTCTCTAATAAAACATCGGTAGAGCTGAAATCAAAATCCTAATCCTTCAAAAACATAAATATCAGTTCAGTGTAGAAAGAACTCTAGAGACTAAAGAATTTACGTTTGGGGTAAATCCACTGCTGGTGTCCAGAGGCACATCTCTATTTACTTTAGTGGTACTATGCCCATTTACACAACAGACAATTTAGCTCATACGCTCTGCAACAAGCCCAAAGATGTGATCTTTCTCTTCCTGGAATCAAAATCCCCTCCCAGTGAAATTAATGGGAACAGGATTGAGTTCAAAGCTACCCAGAACCAAAATAGATAGGAAAACTGATTAATCACAATCTGGTTTCTTAACAGTGCATGCATTCTTAGTAACTTCAAACTTTACTAAAAGTTGGAATGAGTAGCAACAAACTGTTCTTGATTTATGTTAGAGAAAAGTCAAAAATTTAAATGGGGTAATAGTTAAATAACCTCTGACAGAAAGATTGTGTAATCCATTATCTTCAGACTTCATGGAAACGTTCTTCTTTGTCTTTAGAGAAACTGGAAATTTTTGGGTCCAAATCATAATTAGAAGGGAGGCTAACATAGGTTTCTGTAATGGAAGCAGGTTATAACCTTAACTTGATATCCATAATATGTCCCTGAAGAAAGGTCCTTTACATCCTGAAAGCCTGTATAGTATCATTTAGAAGCTGGTCCACTAAACGGTATAACAGTCTATCTTGCTTAGCTTACTTTAGAACTTTGATTCATACTCTGCTCACTTCTTGTCCCAGTGGGAAAGATTTATTTTTAAACCTCTTTCTCACACTTATTAAAATAATTCCCTCCTCACCAGGAAATCAGCCTTGGGGATGCCTGTTTCTTTAGCTAATATTTTTTTCTTTTGCAGTTCTTCAACAAGTTCTGAATTCCAATTGACTGGTAAGAAGCTTAGTATTTGTGTACTTAAAACAAAAAAATGTAAAATACTGTATTAACAGAGCAAAAATTTCACTCATACAGTAGCAGATGTAGAATATTACAATCAGGAATGTGATGAATGAATGGGTGGACCAGTATGAGAAAATACCATTATATGAATATTTCTGCACAAAATTGCTGCATCGTCATTAAAAATAGCATATTGTATAATGATCTTATCCCCTGATGTCTTGCAAAGTTGTCATTGCACTTCCTTGGTAGGTAAGAGTGGGAAAAGAATGTTTCCCGGTAGCTGGACATAATTCCAGAAAAGTTTGGAGTATATTAAGAAGGAATATGAGGATCACACTGAGACAGAGTTTCCAATAAATGCATAGAGTATGGCTTTGTTTCCTTGCCAGCATTGTTTCCATTGCTGGTACTGCTCAGATCAGAACTTATGCTGGTTAAGATCAAAAGCTTTCTATCATCGAGCAAATATGGTAACCAGTGTCTAACTTGTTTATTCAAGTCCATTGAAGAAGTATTTGTTCAAGTATATAAGAAGGAAAACATTAAAAATGGAAAGTACCCATTCTCCAGATACTTACTGATGCTATGTCTCCCACCCCCCTCACTTTTGATCCCTTCCCCTCCCCTCCCCCTCTCCTATTTATTTCGAGTGTACACATCCCAAACTCATAACTCTGGTCATCTGAAGAAGTGGACTGTGCCCATGAAAGCTCATGATAACATCTACATGTTTTGTTAGTCTATAAAGTGCTACCAGACCATTTGTTGTTTTTTTCTGTAACAGACTAACTCGGCATTAAAAGCATTAAAAATGGAGTCTGTTTCATAGCAAGCTCTAAATATGACTATATATAGCAGTGGTAAATGGAATATGTAGTGAATACAGATGGTGCATTCTACAGGCATTGTTGACATAGACAGCACGGGGTATTGTAGGCCAACACCACTTGCCATTTGTTTTGTTCTTGCACAGTGTTTGCTGAGTCTATCCTCATTTTGGCCCCTTTCTTGGAAGCTCTGGTGCACCACAACAATATAGGTTTTAAGTTATAGTCGTTCTGCATTGTGGATCAGTGCCTGCAATGTGTCACTCAAAGCTGCTTCAGGAATATTGAATGAACATCTGAAAAAGCAGACAAGTTGTGCCTATTTCCCTCTATGTGTCTATCTATGCATCCCACAGCAGAAACCTGTCTCATAATAAGTTATTAGTTAGGTCTTTTTGTCACAGATCTTGTGTTACCTGCCTGTACAGCACCAAGTGCAATAAAATCTGATGTGGTTAGGCCAGTGGTCACCAACCAGAAGATCAGGATCTACCAGTAGATCATGGAGCCTCTGACAGATGAGCCTAACTGGTTTGGCCAGGAAGCTATCAAGTTCTGGCACTTCAGCTGTCCCTTCACCCACTGTCTTGCTGCTCCTCCCTTCCGCTGAGGAGCTACCCACCTGGGAGCCTCCGGCTTGTTGTGCAGCATGTGGGAGGGACAAGGGGGGGGGGGGGCTCTGATGTCAGGGTGTCTGATGTCTCTCCCTCCCCCACTCCTGTACCCCATCTCCACACAGAGAGAAGGGGATGGGGGGAACTTGGCAATGCAAATCTGTCACTCTCACAGACGGTGTGTCTCTGTCATTCTCACAAACACACTCTGTCCTTCACTCTCATCTCCTGATCCAATACATACGTGGGGTGTTGTTTTTGGGTTGTTGTTACTTCTTGTACTAATTGCAAAGTGGGTTATTTTTGAGTTTTGACTGGTCTGTGCATTTCATAATTTTCATTTCTCTCTTATGCTTAAATGTAATTCTTTGAGGAGTGACTTCTAAAATACCTAACCAGTCATGGCTAGAGTAATAATCCCAGTTGTAATTGCTGCTCTTGGAAGTGACTGGCATGTGCCTGCAGCCACTGAGAGAGGCAGAGCAGGAGGTCTTCACATGCTATCCTTGCCTGCTGGCACCACTCCTGCAACTCCCATTGATAAAAAACAGGGAACCATGGCCAGTAGAGGCTGCGGGCTCAGTGCCTGTAGATGAGCAGCAGCACATGACACCATGGAGCCAGCTGCTTTCAGAAGTGGTGCAGGGCCAAGGTAAGAGTAAGCCTACTGTAATCCCACTGTTCCACCACCTGGAAGCCATCTCAGTTCAATGGTGCCCAGCCAGAACCTGCTTCCTGAACCCTGGTGCCAGTCCAGAACCTCTTCCTGCCCCAGACATGAGTCCCTCTGCACCTAAATTCCTTCCCAGAGCTTGTACCCTGAAACCCCTCCTTAACCCCAAGCCCCCACTCTGGGCTAAGTCTGGAGCCCTTCCCACACACTAAACCTTTTGGCCCAAGACCAGAGCCTGCACCCCAACTCTCTACCCAGCCTGCTGAAAATGAGTGAGGAAGGGGGATGGAGTGAGCAGGGTGAGGCCTCAGAGAAGGGATGGAGCAGCGGCAGGGCCTCAAAGAAGGGACGGGAAGGAAGTGGGGCAAGGGTATTTGGGTTTGAGTTAGATCTTACGTTGCACTTAAATTGAAAAATTGATCTTGTGGTTAAAAAGGTTGGAGACTACTGGATTAGGCCTTTGAGCACTACCACTGATGCTAAGTATATCCAACTCCTGACCATCAATACTCATGCTCTATGGAACCATATCAAATACTGATGTTGCTGCTGCATTTCCTTGTTTCTGCTGTACTTGCTTACTCTTGCTCACAAGCTCGTGCATAATATATGTTCACATTAGAGTGTTTGTCCCTGAGGGAGGACTTTTCATTCACATAACTTTTTTTTTAAACATGCTGCTCTATGTGACACTATGAGATAAAGAAAGTAAACAAGCCGATTTTAGCATGAATGGCTGCCATAGCTCAAATCCAGAAACTATGTGCACTTGCTTAAGGAACAGATCCTTTCTGGTTGGTGTCATTTGATAATTGTAACCATACCTTGCTCTTATGTAGCAAGTCTTCATACAACAATAGAATGGGGAATAAATGTTCTATGGCTATTTTATCAATAAAGAAATTGAGGCCCACAGGGGTTAAGTGACTTATACAAAGAAGATAAGCAAACAGGCAGAGGTAAAATGAGACTTATGACCCAGATTTTATGATTTTCCAAGCACTATTTTGTGGGTGTTATCCTGGCCCTAATGAAGTCAGTGATGCCCAGTTTTCACATAACGTTACCTGGTATCTGTTTTCTGAGAGAAATATCTGGTCAAAAAGACACCTTGGTAGCTCCAGTCAGCACCTGTGACTGTGCCACTAAAAGTCGAGTTGGTGCAGTGGGGCTAAGGCAGGCTCCTACTCTGGCTTCATGTGGCTCCTGGAAGTGGCCAGCACATCAGGCTCCTAGGCATAGGGTGGCCATGGGGACTCTGTGTGTAACCTTCACTTTGAATTCCAGCTTCAGGAACAATGGGAAATGGATGCTGCAGAGGCAGCAGCCTGAGGATGTGAGCAGCACACAGAACCTCCTAGTTGCCCTTCCACTTAGAAGCCAGAGAAGGGACATATCTCTGCTTCTGGGAGTTGCTTTTGGTCAGCACCACCTGAAGGCCACACCCCAAATCCCTTCCTGTGTCCCAAATACCTTTCCCAGGTCAGAACTCCCTCCCGCACCTTAACTCTCTCCCAGAGCCTGCACCTCACACCCCCATCCCATGCCCCATACCTGAGTCCCCTTCCACGCCCAGACTCCCATCTCCATCTTCATCTCTGAGCCCATACTCCCAGCAGGAGCCCAAAACCCAGCCTTCTGTCCCAGTTCTGAATCCCTTGGCTCCAGGTCAGAATCCTCTCTTGTACACAAACCCCTCATCCCCAGACACACCTGCACCACAGTCAGAGCCCTGACTTCCCAATACCCGAACTCCATGTCCCAGCCCCGAGTCCATTCCTACATTCTGAATTCCTAATTTCTGGCTGCACCCCAGCACTCACATCCCTAGCCAGAGCCTGCCCTCCCACATCCAACCCCCCAGGCCCAACTTGGTGAAAATAAATGAGGCTGAGGGAGGCAAGCTGGAGTGAGCAGGGGGTGGGGCCTCTGAGAAGAGGTAGGGCAGGGCAGGGCCGGGCCTTGGGAAGAGTCATGGCAAAAGTAGGGCTAGTGTGTTTGGTTTTGTGCCATTTGAAAGTTGGCAACCCTAATTTCACCCGATATCATACTGCCTCCCAAGCAGGGCACACTGTGTTTGCAAATTCTCACAATATATGACCCTCTCTTAAGATATTCAGGTAAAGTGACTTCTAATTTTGTATGCAAAGGAAAGAATGGCTTGCTTAGGAAAACACAAGTATTAATAAAAACAAGGTGGAAAACATGTCTCTTGATGGAATAATCTGGTCTTTATGGTATGCATCATATTGCCCCATTATTAGAGGCAAAAAACCCAAGGACAAAGAGCACAAGGAGTAAGCACTTGGCAATCTCATCATGCAGTTCTGCAAAATATTCCCTGCAGTGTAGGATTGTTCAATGCTGCACATGCTGCGTGTTGCTTGCTGAGTGAGAAAACTAGCTGCCACTCACTGAGGTAGATTGAAAAGAAATGAAACCAAGTGACCTGTTAACAGACATGTGGCATGTGGTTTCTCTAGGCTACAGATCCATATATAAGTAGTCAACTTTTCAAACCAGTTGCTCTTTAAGCCTTGTGATTGGGTGCAGTGGTTATTCTCGGTCCTCAACAAAGGCCTTATTTAAAGGTCTGTCAGTGACAAGTCACACCTATTTGTCCCTAAAGGAAGACCTTTTCTCTCTACTCCACTCCCACCTTTCATGATTTACACTGAAAATAAGTTCCCTTTGTTCATACTCTATTTTTTCCAAATCTCTTACTGTATTAACACTACCTTGTCAGTATCCATTTTAAACACTTACATGTCAATGAAAACTTCAATCTGAGGTTCTGAGAATATGAATGAACTAAACTACACACAGATCCTCAGTTAAGTAGTTATTATTAATTATTATTATTATTATTATTATTATTTATTCCACTGTTATAGATAGGGAATCCAAGGCACACATAGGCTAAAGGCCCTTAAACCTGGTGAAACCTGGGCCCCCAAAATTAGATAGCTATCTTTGTACTTAAGCACCTGATTTAGTGGCCTGATTTTCAGAGATGCAAAAGCTCTGATGACAACTTCTTAGAGCTCTGGCTGATCAGCACTTTCGAGAACCAACATTTTGAAGAAATTTTAATTAAGAGAGTTGCCAATGGTCACAGAGGAAGTCCATAATAACCTTAGAGTTAGAAACCTGAATTTCTAGCTCCTAGATCCGTGCCTAATCACAAAAATAAGCAGAAATATGATGGTGCTCTACAAAGCTCGTTACAGCAATAATCATATCAGTAACCTCTAATAAAAGTACTTATTCCATTTAATAGTAGTGTCTGTGGTTTCCCACCTTCATTTACCAGCTCTCATGTTCAGTCTTCTTTCAACTTTCATTCTTTTGAACTCATTTGTTTCTTTGTGAATGTTCTGTTATTTTGTCACTTTCCCCTCATGTCTGAATGGGTCTTTCACAGAGCAAAATCACAAAAATTGGTCGTGGGATTTAGGGACATATGTAGGACCTGGAATGATATTTTTTAGTTAGCTTTAAAGCATAGCTTCAAATTAAAACTTTGTGACTCAGACCTTACTTACAGAAAAGCATATAATAGGATTCATATAAAAATATTAGCCCCTTTCATTGCCTGTCACATGTCCACAAGTAAACAATACAGGAAAGATTGTAATATACCATATAGCTAGCATCCTTGGGGTAGCATAGCCAGAAAGGAACTGAGCAAAATACAAATGGAAAGGACAAAAAGCCTTTTATACATGACATCAGTATGAAAACCCGTTTCTAGCAATGCGTCTGTTCCCATTGATTTATAAGGATTTAGTGGTTTAAATGTGACAAAGTCTTGACATTTGATGTGAAGGAGGTACGTCAGGCATCTGTTTATGAACGTATGTGGCTTGTGATTTGAAGACTTTTTAGTATGCCAGGTCTTTCATCCAAACAAGAGCACACTATTTACATTTGTGTTGAAGATTCGCAGTTTTGTCTTTGCAGATGTTATTTGTGAGCTCCATATGGGACGAAGAGTCTTGAATGGAGCTGTTGCTTTCCCTATACTAGCACTGATATCCTTGTCTGTTCATCTGTCTCTGCCCATAATATTCCCCAAGTAGATGAGCTGCTCCACATCTTCTAGGTCATCCCCTCCCAGTATGATGGTGTTGTTGTTGGACTGGTTGATCCTCATTGTCTTGGTCTTTCTCTTGTTAATGCTCAGTCCAATCATTGAGGCAGTTTTTTCTAGTGTTGCAGCCTTTTCTTCCTTGTTTCCATGTTGGTGTGAAAGGAAGGTGACATCATCAGCAAAATCAATGTCCTCTATTTGTTTGAAAAGTATCCACTGAATGCCCCATTGATGGCCATGTGTTGTCCTGCTCATAATCCAGTCCATTGTGATCAAGAACAGGAAAGGTGATAAAAGTGGGGATGGCTAGGCCACACTCTCAGAAAACCATCATTCAGCTCATCCAGCATCATGTCAAGCTTTCACATAGAACCTGCAAGGAAAATGCAAAAGAGGAAGACCTCGGACAACATGGAGAATGTCTACTGAGATTGCAGGACAAAAACTGGGGTACTCTTGGAGTCAGCTAGAAGTTTTGTCTCAAGACGGAGTGAAATGGAGGAGACTTGTAGATGACCTATGCTCCACTCGGAGTACAAGGGATTAAAAAGAAGTGGTTTAAATAATTATAATTTTCATATCGAACATTGTTTGGGAAAGACAACGTAACATAGCGTGGAATATAACATCCTGTGACATGCCAATGGGGAGTGAATTTAGCATTAATACTATTTTAAAAAAATCAACTATAGTTGTTTCCTGTGTTGTTCATTTCAGTGTTGCATGGTAGAAGTGAATGTTTCTCACAAAATAATGTGGAGCTTTTTTATATTTTTAATAATGGTGTGCAGAATTTGGATCATTTCATTTGCAATTTAAGTAATGCTTTGTTCTGATGAGACCTCTGGAGGTAGTTTTGACATTTAAAAGTGATGTGAAGAGATTCAAAGTGATTAAAGCTGTCAAATGTTACCCTAATTGTGTGACTGCAATCTTTTCAGCCTGTTTCAATGAGTGTATACATTATACACGCTGCACAGCACTTCTGTTTAGATTGAGGTTTTTCATTAATTCCAGCCTGATTGACAGAAATTATTGCAAGATCACAAGTGAAACTAAATTAGTTTGCTACTTCAGTAAAGTAACATGCACAGCCATGAACATTCAAGGTAGTTTTAACTATTTACTAGTTTCTTGCAAAATGAATGTTACAGTAGTGACATCTTTCCCAACAACCATACTGACCTTTAGCAGAGAGGAGTTACTATATATGTTAAAATTATTTTAACTTCATGCAAGTGTGGATTTAGAGGTTATTTGTTTTTATCTGGCAAAATGTCCAATTGGCTACTGTGGTTAATTATGAATAGAATATTTGATGACTAAAATTTCAGTAATATTTTTGCAATCACTTAGGGCAGCTTCAATTGTCATGGATATTCTGTATATGTTGAGTGGGGGAAGACAGAATACTGAAGAGTATCTAGATTTTTAGATTATGCTTGCATATAATAGAATCCAAGAAATAATAGTTTACACAGACTGGAAAATGTAAGCTATAGACCAGGGAATATTTTGTAGGGGAAAATATTGCAAAGAGATGTGGTGACCTAGCTGGATTTGCAAGACCTGAATGTATTATTTTTTGAAATCAACATTATAGCAAAAAAATGTACTATAATGGGAGCCGAACCATGCTCCATGTCTAGTTCCTATGATTATGAAGCTAATTTCTCTGCTTTTCCAAAAGCAGCACGAGAGTTTGCAATATAATATGAAAGAAAATTGAATCAAAACCTGCAAAGGGCAGAATTATTAGATTTTTTTCAGTCATGGTGGTGATTTCTGCATAACAGAGGATTATTAGATGTAGGGTTTAGAGGCTCTGTAGAAGTTATTGTTTGTGAAATCTGTAAGGGAAAAGAAGGAACTGAAGTGGCTGCTTTTGTAAGACACAGAAGTGGAGTCTGTTTATATGAAATTATTGTTTCTAATACACAAGTCTCTTTTTGTTTGATCTGCTCTGGGAAGAATTTGCTTTCCCATAAACCAGTTACCCCCATATTTATGTATAAAAGTCTGCAAGGTGATTAAGTCCTTTCAAAGAAACTAGCTAGTAGGAACTCTGTGATAAACTAGGCTGATGGTTTCTTCAGTTGGTTAACATGCCAGAAGGTTTGCCACTGCAACTGGGACCAGATTTGTGAGAATCAAATTAAACACAGGGTCATCCAGGAAGTAACAAAAAGGCCATAGTGGTTCTAGAGTGAATGAAACTACAGCAGGGTTTGCTGGCTAAACTAGAGTCATGTTGATGACAGAGATGATAGAACCTTGAGATGTCTGTGAGTTCCTGGAAAGAATGGGAGGAGTGAACTCCACTGCAACTTATTTGGGCACATTTGGGATGACTCATGAACCAGGAAAAGCAGTATGTTGAGCAGGTTCCAAGGATCTCATATTTGGTAAAACTGACACAAGTAACAGCACCCACGGGCATTGTTAGCAACTCTTTTGTCTCCAGTAAACTGAGATGTGCTTATTGTTAAATATTCCTACCAGGTTTATTTAAGGAGAGTTAACACCAGACTGTGAACCCTGAACCCATACTGGTGAGCTGTGATTTGCTCTAGAGTCAGTGGGATTGTTCTTATATGTCACTGCCCTTATTTTCAATGTTAAGCAATCTGGCCTTTATTAAAAAATATTGGATCTGTTATTTACCCTAGAGAGTAGTTAGCATGGTTTTGGAGACTGTCCCTCTTTATAAGAGGTGGTTAGGACACCCAATTAAATCTTTGCCTATTTATGACAAAATATTCAACAGCATGCAGTAAATCTTAAAATGCATGACTGAAAATATAAGGAGACCTTTCCTTAGACCATTAATTACATCAGTAACTATGTTTCTTGAGGGTTTAATGATACCACTTCTCTGGATATGCAATGAGCGGAGCTTCAATAGGACATGAGAATTGGCCAGAAGGTACAGATCACAAATAGCCTGATTAGGTGTGCTACTGGAAGAGCTAAGCAGGCACGTAGACACAAAAAGACATAAAAATGAATCTTAATACTGATAATGACAGCAGCAATTACTGTGACAAGATTATCTCAACTGGAGTTATCCTACCAAGGGCATCTCACTTGAGAAAAGAATTTAACTGGCTCCAAGCAAATAATCTTACAACAAGGACACAATCAACAGGTATAAACAATATCTGATAAATTGATCCTAAAGACTGAAGTCAATAAGGGCTGAAAGAAACAAATGGGTTCCGTTTCTGCAGCAAGAGGTTGAATGGGCATACAGGTTCCATCCCCACAGATATCCTCGTGTAAACGGAGTAACTCTTGTATTGCAAAGGGCCATCTCACTAACATTTGCCCCGAGATCTTTATAGGCCAGCACTGTGTGTGTGCAATTTTGTGAGCATGATGGACAGGAATCTCTTATGATTTTCAAAAATATTTTGGCAGGCTTCCCCTCAAGTGCCCTGGCATTCTTTGCAGAATCCTATCTTAAAGCTCTGTTGGCACTTTGCTATGAAATACATAACGTTGGGCATATATTTTAAAAGCTGTCACAAGGAGATAGGAGATGTAGTGACAAAGTAAACAAGTTCTCTTTTCCTTGTGCCACCTGATTGTTGTTGCTTCTACCCTACTCAAGTTCAGCAACTCACTGTTTTCAGGGTTGCAGAGAATAGAAGAATTTCACATTTCAGATGCTAATTGTTTTAGTTGCAAATTATTATGTTGCTTTTCTTGTTCCCAGTGATTCATTGTCAGCCTACATCAATGCCATGTTCTGTGTTAAGGGAATTATCTGTGTCATTGATACCTTCGGAATGCTGCAGTCATTTCAGTTGTGTGGCAGTCTCTTGACGACAGGTTAAGAATTCATTATACTTCATAATTATAGCAGTTAACAATAAAGCTCAGGTTTGGATGGCTTTAATGCTTGGTGAGGGTAAGCAATAGAGTTGGGTGAATAATTCATAACAAATAATGTATTCAGTGAATTTGCCAAATAACTTCTGCAAATAATTCTTAATCTTCAGCTTGTTTTTAAGCAGTTCATTGTGCATATTCCCATACTTAATTTTGAGCTATTTAGATTGAACACATAGGTTGCATGTTATGTTTCTGCTTTCCAAATAGATAACCTAATATAATGTTCTCATTTTTGGAGCTCATAATTTGCTTTTCTCCAAAAATCCTCCACTTTTTGCTTAAAATTGAGCAAGAAACTTATTGTCCAGAATATTCATAGCAAACTTGAAAGGGGTGCAACCATAGACAAAGTGAACTCATTTAAAAATCCAAACAAAGGTTTTAGGAATTATTAATTTAATATTATTATTTTTATATTATAATTAACACTTCTGGTAGGCATTATTACCTTGTAGTAGCCTTGTAATATGTGGGCAGCATTTCCTTTCTGTGGAGTGAGTGTCTGAGGGGAGACTCAAAAAATCACCATTCTGACTCAAGTTTTTTTCTTGGCGTAGGCTTTGGTGTGTCAAGCAAAACTCCCCAAATTCATTACTTTTACTTCAGTTACTAAAGTCCTTCAATCAAGTGATGCCCTTTATCAACATTTTAACTATCTCCTTAGTCAAATGCTTGTGATGATGGCCATTCTTTTATATTATTTCATGTTAACATGGTAAATAACTTGAGTCACTGCTGTGTATGATAATTTAACTTTGAAACTCAGGCTACAGCACTACCATTACATTATTCATTCTCAACTGATGTTTCGTAACTGGTAACTGTTTGGGGGCTGTCTGCTGTGTCCTAATGAAATGATGTGCTTATAAATCTCCTCAGGAGGGAGCTGTCCAGTTGTTTCATAACATGAGTTTATAATTAAAAAGAAAACGAAAATTTCTGCAGAATGTTTTTTCCCCAAAATTCTCTTTAGATTAGCAATAACTCTGCAATGGCAGAGCTAGGGCTGATTGTACACGCATTCATTATGAAGTACATACTCCACTGACATGAGCTTATCACATAAATGAAGTAATTGATGGTATCTGTACTAAATAATTGCCCAAGCTGCCAAGTAATGTGTTTGTTCAGTGTTATAGTGGGAGTTATTTAATGTTGAATGAATATACACCTTAACCACTCTCAGAAGTTTAAACAAGATCCCTCAAAGCTATTATTGTAAAAGCGTTTTCACACAAACTAGAGATATGAGTAATTACATTATCCTTGTTGACAGCCATCCACCCGTTGGGCAGATATGACTATCAACAGTGGAGCTCTGACTTTCAAATGTTTGCTGCAAGATGATTTATGATTATAAATTTAATTGCAGAGAGTGGTCTGAAATCAATAAAGGGATGGTCTTGTTTTAATCATCATTCCTTTGGCACTGTGAAGATTTCCTATTGGCTACTGTTTTTTGGTGACTTTGGGAGTAAAGATTAAAATTCAAATTTGCAATTTTTCCCAGGTGTGACAATTTGAGGAACTGTTCTTGGTGTTATGAAATTGGTATTATGGAAATTGTCGTATCATGGAATGCCACTAGATGGTGTGGAACCCAGCATTTGCAGACCAAATGCAATGATGAGTCATTAAGGTTAAGGACTGTGATCTGCACTTGTTAATGGATATGTGATGGTGAGAGCCTGACTGGGAAACCAGTTTCTATGGGGCAACTCTCATAAATCCAGTCAGTTTTTGCCAGTATTTTAACAAGTTCCTGCAACTAAGTTCTCCCATGATGGAGTGGAAATGAGGAATCAATTAATTTGTCCCATTTGGAACAAAACACTTTCTCATAACCAAATAAAAAGGCAAAAAGAGCATTTGCCAGAGAAACATCTATTTAGCTGTACTTTCTCCGAAAAGCTTATATTTTACCCCTGAAAAATATACATGCCATGAACTGAGAGCATGAGCATACTGTCTGAGTTGTATATTTGGAAGAAGAAAAGCAATGAACACCTAATAGAGGACTGGGAAAAATCAACATCTTTTTCAATATTCTGCTATTTGGTAGAATCTGGCCTCTACCAAAATGGAGAGAAAAAATATCCCTAAGGAAAGCCCAGTCTGCAGGCCAGAAGCCTCTGTTAGGTTTGCTGTTTTAAACATATATTTTCAGTATACAGCAATCCAGTGAGAAGAAAGAAGCAGAAAGGGATGAAAGGCTAGAGGGGAAGAAAGAGTTTGTAAAATGGTAACAATATTTAATGCTTAAGGGGAGCATTTCATTTTCATTGCACTTCACAAAAATTGACTGATTAGTAATTCTCACAGCAGTTGGTGAGGTAGGTAGTAAGTTTCCATTTAGGAGGTGTGCAATGGATAGAGCTTGATGGGAATGGAAGAAAACATCAAGGGCTGTCTGAATTCTCAGCAGCATCCTGGAGAATTATTCCTTATTATTTTGATTTAAGCAAATTTTAGCTTTTGAAATCAGAGCCCCATAGTGTTCCTCATTAACAGCAGTTTTGCTGGCACTGCTTCCGCTTTTTATTTTCAATTAAAAGGCAACAAGTGAGTTCTTTGTGTTCTACAGTAATACCAAGCATTCATGTTTGCAATATATCGGTCGTTGTTTCTGATGGTGGGGATAAGGAGAGGTGAGAGTCAGTCAGTGGCAAGCTCCCAGCAGCTGTCACTGCTGCCAATTACTTAGTTTTCATTTAGGAAAGGCAGTATGGAATTTTTAGCTTTTATAGTACCCAAGGAAGACAGGCTGGTGATTATTGGTTTTATATAGTCCAGGAGAGCGGCTCACAGATAGACTACAGCGAGCTGTGCGCGTTCCGCCGCTGGCTCTCCTGCCACTTATTGTTTTCAATTATTTATAAAACCCAAGTCATATCACAGAGCTCAGCACAGACTCAGAGACAGTTTGCTATCACTGTGCTCCGTCTACAACAGAAAGTGACAATTGCTAATTGATCTAATGATGGCGGACGTATTATGAAGTCTAAAACTGGCCTATATTTTACATTGAAACAGGCATAACCACCATGTTCTGAAAATGTTACCTGCTGCCAAGGTCATCATTTCCACCCACAGCCATCACCATAATGTCACGGCCACTACTAGTTTAATTGTGCCTGTTGCAACCCTTACTCTATCCACTCCTCTGTTTCTTGTATCTGCCCCACATCCACCTCTATATCTGGGCAGATATATATGCATATCTCTTTTCCTCAGGGCTACAGACTTGCCATGAGTCTGAACTAAAAGTAGTTTTAGAAAGAGGCAGGAGCTCTGGATCTGTGAACTCAAAAACCCAAGGAGTGATTTTTGAAGAAACCAGTGAAAAAGCTTGTATATAGGACTGAAAATTACAGCCCGAGGCCTGGGCATGCTACCCTGCAGGGGGAGTGTTTGGAATAAAACAAAAGTAGTTGCTTTAGGGAACAAAACAGGGAAGCATTACTGAACACAACAGATTCTGGCTTGATTTCTCCAAGACTGGAGCTTATGAAAGAAGGAGGGCATGAACCTTTTGATTTTAAGAGATCAGCAGGGGGCATTGTTGTGGTGTCCTGAAGAAGGCTGACAGACCCTCCAAGAAGGGCTGTGACTTCAGGGGAAGAGATAGGTGAATCCTTAGACCTTCGTTTAGACTTTTGTAACCCTAGACTGGAGGGAGATTTTCCAATGTATATAGGAGACCTAAACTATCCCCCAAAGGGCATAACTGAAGCAGCAACCATAACAAATTTGTTCAACGCAGATGAGGATCTGTTCAGAAAAATATATGCTAACCAGCAAAGGCATCTCATTTACAACAAGTAGTTTCTCTTGCTGTACTAAAAGAAATTAGGACCACAAAATATTTTTAGTTGCTATGAATGAGTGTATATTCAAATCTATTTTCAACAAATATGGGGCCTGATTTGATCAATATGGAAAGTTCATTGAATCCCCTGGAAAATCCGTATGTTGAGTGCTTGCAGATTTTTAAGCCATCCAATGAAGCATGTGAGGTTTATATTGTTAAATAATTGGATAAAGAAAAAAAAATCAGCATGTAAAATCTAAGAGTAACTGAAAATGTTGAAAGGTGTGCATGGCCTTATATGTCTAAAGTGCTACTCACAAGGAGCTGACAATATTTTTCATATTCCATTCCATTAAAATATCTTGTTACAATGTATGTTATGTGAATGATGACAAGCCAGTTTCAAATTTGCATTCTCTTGGGATTGTAGTTTCAACTCCATATATCAGATCTTTATCCCCAGAAAAAATACAGTGGGGTATTAATCAAGAACAAATCAAAGAGAAGAATCTGACTCATATATTCCCTTCTCTTCCCCCACTATACATCTGAGCAATGTAGGTTTCTTGTCTAAAGAGTTAGTATTATAATTCATAATGAATAATATATTTGATTATTTTGCTTCATTTTCTATTTGCAAATAATTTGTGAACATTTCACATTTTTCTCAGATTTATATATTTTAAAATATTCATAAATAATTGTTTCTGAGAGTAATTTTTTGGTCTGTGGATTCTTCACAAGCTGTGTGAATGTGATATTCAAAATTGGAAAGTCATACTGTTATGGTTGAGCATGTAGGTCACTTAGAATTTGATTTCAGTGAGACTATTCACAGTTGTAAAGTTAATGAAGTACTTTGGTGTTTGTAAGTTTGAGGCGTAGGTATGTTTTCTTAGAACTAAGAGTCCAGTTAATTTTTTTTGAAATTTTGAATTACAGATTCATTTTCTATGTATGCTTAATATTTTGTCCTTAAAATTCAGTTTTCAGGATAATTTATGTCAATACATTGTTACAATTTTCATGAAAAGTAAATACAAATCATGCACAATGAACTTGAACTGAAGCAATATTTACTCAATTCTAGTCTAAGAAAGATGTTTCAAGGTTGAATCAACATGTCTGAAAAAACATTCAAAAACTTACTTAAATCAGCCAGCAACCAAATGACTGTCATTCTCATAACATAATTGAAATTCGTATTAAACTTGGGTTATATTCTCATTTTCACTAAGCCTCTTAAGAATCTGGCTGTATAGGTCAGAACTATGCAAAACAGAAGGTATGTTCTTTAAGGCATCTGGACATCACCCTAGCAGTAAAATGAATGTAATGGTAGTTTACTTCCTCTTTCAGGACATTGTACTCTGACCAAGTAATACAAAGAGGCTTAGTGAAAATGAGTGTCACTTGAAGTTAGAGTTGTGATTCCCAGTTCAAGGGTTATACCCATACGGACTGAGTTAGTGCACTAAAAATAGAATGTAAACATGGCAGAACAAACTTCTGGGACAGGGGTGATAGTCATCCTGATTACATACCTGTCCAAGACTCTTGACAGTTAGACCTTCCCTCTGAAGGCTACATTATTTTTAGTGTACATGCTTGAGGTGAGTTTACAAGAATATTACCTCCTCCCCTTCCTGTGCACGGACCTCCTCCTTCCCCCTCCCCCGCTCAATATATTGGCATACCCAAATATACTGAGGTGAAATCCTGACCCTATTGAAGTCAATGGGAGAATTGGTACAACTCAATCCCTTGTGGTCTGTCTGGAACATGCAATAATTTTGTCTCTGAGTAGCTGTATTATTTCAATCTAATTTTGGTTGTTGATTTTTAGCTTGGGGGTGGTGTTGGTGCCCTGTGAGAGATCTGTGACCAGGGATCTGGTGGTTCCTTTGGATCTTAAATTCTCTGATTTCACTGAACTCAGGATTTCATCCTATATTTAAAAACACTCTACCTAATTAGATGTGGAATAGAATTACTGAAGCTTACATGATAATATTAAACGTATGAAGCATTTAACACTGTATGTTTAAATATATTTAAAAACACACAATGAGAAATAGCCTTGCAATGAAAACTAATGCCACAGCCAGAAACTCTGATCTTTCAAAGTGTCTGCAAGGCTGGAGCCCTATGCTCTTTAGAGTTCCAGTGACATCAAAGGACTTCACTCAAGCCCACGTCTACCCAAAAGTTGATAGAGTCATAGCCTCATATGTCATTTCCCTATTCTTTATAAGTATATTAAAAATCCATTCTATCATATTCCTTATTGGCTAAATACAATGTACTGATTCAACTTCATGCCATCATTAGCTTTTCTCTAAAATGTTGGAAAGCATAGCCTCAAGACTGCATGGCAGCATAAAGAGGTGGCAGAGGTTTGACTATGGGAAGACGCCTTTGAAATGAGCAGTAACTCATGTTTTATGTCTGCTTATTATTCTTTCTATATCTCGTTTAATACACTCAAAACTGTTATTTAACAGAGGACAAGAAAATAGTTTATCTATTTTAAAAAATTTGCTGGAGTAAGTCAGTCAGAATATCAGAAGGAAAAGGTGTACGGTTCAATACAGGCAGTCCCCGGGTTACATGGATCCGACTTACATCAGATGCCTACTTACAAACGGGGTGAGGCAACCCTGCATTAGCTGCTTCCCCCCAGCAGACCAGGGAGACGCAGAGCGGCTTTTCTCAGCAGACACCTCAGCTTGAGAATAAAGGACTGAGGGAAGTGAGGTGTGGGAGAATAAAACTGAGCTTTGGAGAAATGTTTGGCTAGAGTTTCCCCTACAATATGTACCAGTTCCGACTTACATACAAATTCAACTTAAGAACAAACCTACAGTCCCTATCTTGTACGTAACCCGGGGACTGCCTGTACTTCACTCGTTTGTAAATAAATTCTGCTTGTCAACACAGATGTATGAAAGGATTATTTAGGAAACATTCATTTTTCTTTTAAAACTGCATTCAGATAAATGAAAAAAACGTCTCCACCCCTACTCCAAAGAAAAACCATGTGTTGGAGGGTATGAGTGCATAATGTTGTGAGTTCTTGAATGCTGAATGAAAATTGAATGAAATAAAAATAGAGACATTCTTAGCAACTGTAATCTGTTGTATGTGTAATTGGCATATTCTATATTAAAATGCTGGACAGGGACCCAGTCCAGAATTTTATTTCAATTTTTCTCTTCACAAGTGAAAGGGTTTTCCTGCTTGAATCCCACTGTAGGATTAGGGCCTATAACAAAGCACTTAGGACTGCAAGGTATATACATTCACTCACAACGAACACAAGCTCCAACTGGCAAAATGCCATTATTACCTGAGAAACCTCCATGCATTTCTGGTGATGAGGAATGTACATAGCATTACATGTAACTGGAATTTAAAATACAAATAATTTAGATTAAACAGCTTTCTACATTTCCTAAGACTAAACAAAATTGGTACAAATTTGGTTGCTCTTTTAACATAGGAAAAAGTGAACATTCCCCTCCCTATTTAACTACATGCTCCAGATTCCAAATGATAAAAGAATGTTAAGGTAGAATTTAATGTGCATCAGATGAAGAAAAAGGTAGAAGAGTCATATAGCCATGTCTGCATTGTGTTTGCAGAGGATACACCTGGATGATAGTAAAGAATGTTAATATGTTTTAAAGGTAACTTTTGAAAGATCTAAACAGGTTGCCATCATCTGCAAACTTGCATCTACACTGCAAAAGAAGCCCCACTGCAGCAAGTTTCAGAGCCCAGGTAAACAGAGTTAGATTCACTCTACAGGTTAAAGATAGCTAAGTTCTCTGAGACTGACCAGACCCCACTCTCCTTCCCCTCCCACAAAGCTGACAGCTCAAACTGTAGCCTGAGGTTGCAGTGGGAATGTCTACACTTATTTTTAGTTCAGTAGAAGGTGCTTTGAAAGCCTGAGTCAGTTGTTCAACCAGACTCTCCACTTTCTTGGTTCTGTCTCCACTAGTCTGGCAGAACTTTCTCCTCAGCACTTCCTTTTTTGTGCCTTCTTCTATCCATTGCACTAATGGACTAATTTGTTCTTTAGTCTCCCTCAGCCAATTCACATCCATTAATTAAGCAGTCAGGTCCACCTGCTAAAATTAATTTGTACTTAAGTGATCAGAGTGCTAGTTCATCTGTTGGTTCCCAGCACTCATTCACAACATGGGAGGATTCTTTAGGCCATAAAATGATAGAGAGAGATTTGATTAAAATATTAATTTGCATATGCTACTCACTGTCTGACAGCAAATTTAATATCCACAAAACGAAGTTGTATAGTTTAGTAAGTGTTAGTGTTATTAAAAAGTTTGTTAGTTAAGATTCTAGTTCTTCAGTTAGTTCTTATTTAAACAGGTCTAATTGTCCAATATCCATTCATTGTAACTTCCTGTAGGAAAGATAAATCTGTAGAAATGATTGATTACTCTACAGCACATGAGTAAAAAGGTATCTGCTTAATTGCATGCCCAAACTATCACTCAATCATGTATTTATTGAAAGGCAAAATTGATGTTATCACACACAACTGGAATTAATAACTGAAGACAAGTTGAGATATTTTTGTGGAAAAGAATCTGAGGGTCACAATGGAAACAGCTAAAAATTAATCTTCCTCTGCTTGCCAGTGAGTATAAAAATGGAGTAATGTGTACAAGCATTCCAGAAATGAGTTACAGATACTCGCCCTATGCAGTGGCATAGCTCATACATACACAGTTTAAGTCTATGGCTTCACTTTAAAGAGCCTTTAAGAGTAATATAGACCCCTGTGCCAATATTCATGATCTGAGGGGCTGGCAATTTGAAGCCATTGCAATTTACATCAGTTGCAAACATGATCCTTTCTTCATGAAAAGAAGCAGGAAGCTTTTCATTAATGCTGAAAAAATAAACCTGTTTAAGATGTCCTGTCACAGATGAATAGGGCCAGACCCTCAACTGATGAAAATTGCTATAGCACCACTAAAGTCAAAACCAATTTACACCAGCTGAGGATCTGGCCTTTATTTCTTTAATTAAAGTTGATCCCAAGATATTAGACAAGGTTTTATCAGGCATTCTGGATTATTGTGCAGCACTTACCTACTGTACCTTAATCAACTGAGCCCAAACTGGTTTTATTAAAAATAGATTAGCATTCACCAATATAAGAAGAGAGCTTAACATAAGACAAATATGCCCTTGAAGCATAAAACCATTATTATTTCACTACATGCAAAGAAGATGTTCAACAAAGTTGAATGTCCTATTTAAATGTTTGCATCACTGTGGAAGTTCAGATTAGGAAATGGCTTTTATTAAAACTATTATGAAATCCCCCTTCAGCTGCAGTGATTAAAATAGAACAAGAGGCCTACCATTTATCGTAAACTGAAGCAGATACCTGGGGAGTGCCCCTTTTGCCTTTGTTATTTTCTGGTTAGTCTTACATTAACAATAAATGTACTAAAACAGAGGCTTTGTCTTCACTAGAAAAAGAAAAGTGCAGCTGCGGCAGTGCTTTAACCTGGCAGTATGACCACTCCAGAAGCACTGAAGAAAGCTCTCCCTGAGCAGTAGATAAATCACCTCCATGAGGGGAGTACCTCACTGCACTGAGAGTGCGGCTCCCAGCACTATAGCCTGCTCTTCTCTGTCACTTCGTAGCTCTGTAACTTGCTGTGCTTGGGGGGGGGGAGGGAGAGGGGGGATTGTGTTTTTTTCACACCTCTGAGCTAGAAAGCTGCAGTGCAGTAAAGTTCCAGTATAGACTTAGCCTCAGACTGTAGTACTAGAGTGCATGCCAATGACATAATGATCCACTCATCTCAAATCTTAGGAGATAGATGAAGGCCAAATTTGGTAAATTTGAAAGTCTACAGTTAGGCAACTTAATTCAGATTTATACATCTAGATCATTACAGGAATCATTAACATCATTAAAACCTGTCTACTTCAGCTTTGGTTTGATGGAGAACAATCACTAGGAACCACAGAATTAGTCTGTAACATCTCTTACAACATCTCAACATCCAGATCATGGCTATTATATTTGCAATCACAGTTATGTTCATGGCATGCAAACACAGGAGTTTGAAAAGGTGTTTTGTTTTTAATCATTTAGATTATAACATAATACCTCACACAGGTTCTTAAAATCCAGAACTTCAACACCTCAGAATCAGAAACACAGAGAGAAAGTAGGCTGTTCCCTTGGGCAGAGAGGCACAATCTACCTTACCTTGCAGCAGGCTGTATGCCAGGAGACTGACTCTGATCATAAGCTTCCCTCCAGAGTCCCATAAACCTGCAAAGAGGACTAGGTAACCTCTTGCTAAAGCGACAGCCTACGATTCTGACACAGTTTTCAATACACTAACGACTGCATGATTTAGGACAACCCTAAGGGACTGGACTGGATTAGGTAATAAAAGGCGGCTTTGACTCCCCATTGAGATGCACTAGATGACATCAGGAACCTTGGATATGGATTTAGGCACTGGATTTTAACATTAAGGGGCTCGTCTAGACTATGCCGAAGTGCCGAAAGAGGATTTTTTAGACCCCCCCCCTCCTTTTTCAAAAAGCAGCTCTTCCTCAAAAAATGAGGTTTACGTGGCTTTTCAAAAAAAGGTGGGGTTGCAGAAAAAAACTCGTCCCAGCTACTTTCACTTTTGAAAGCTCCACTTTCTTTTGGCACTTCAGCCAAGTCTAGACTAGCCCTTTAAGAGTCACCATATCAAGTTTTTGGGAAAAACTCACTGAGCTGATTTTATTGCAAAAATTTAGGATATGAACATCAGAGGGTCAGAATCTAACCTCTTTAAATCTGGAAATGCAAAACTCCTTTAAACATGGGTTAAAAGCAACATAGAGAATTCCTTGGTGATGTATACTATGTAGTGGAACCTCTATTTCATTCTGCACAAATACAAGTATAGGAGGTGTTTCTCAGCCATCTTTAGTCCTTAGTTATCTCCAGAGATTGGAATGACCTCATAAAGATTATGGTTAGTAAGTGTAATGTAGCTGCACCTTCAAACTGTTCTTTATTATGTCTGAGAGAAAGGACTACAGCATTGGGAGAGAGCAAAAGTAGCAAAGTCACCTTTCTGAGAAAATGAGCAAGGAGGGAGCTGTAGCAATGGTTCCTTAGAAGATTGTGGTATTGTATATGATGGAAGCCAGCATGCTTCCACATTAATTAATTGTTCTGGCGCATCTTCATTTATTCCCCTTCCTTCAGTGAATAAACTCTGTATGTAATACACAAATTAGTTCATAGAATCATAGAGCTGGAAGAGACCTCAGGAGATAATCAAGTCCTTCCCCCTGCCCAAGGCAGGACCAATCCCAACTACTGCTGTTTAGTTAGCATGAAATGGCTATTAAATACATGGAAGGGCCAATCTTTCTCAGAGTATGTGAAACCTACCTTATGAACAGGCAACGTCCTAAAATGATAAATGATTTTCATCCCAATGGGTATTTTCCCATACATTTAAAACAGTATCTGTTGGAAGTTCTCCCAATATGCCAACTATACTGCAGTTCAAAATTATTTGTCTCAGTTTGGTTCAAATAAAGAGTAGACATTTTAAGGAACAGGTAGCTGTTCTGTTGACAATCTGAGTTTTTTTCACTGAGTGACCTTGCAGGTCAAAGTCATGACTCACTAATATACAATTCAACATAGTAATAGAATCTGTTTTTAGTGCCATGATCTCTGATGTTAATGGTATATTGATCACAGGAAAAAGGATAAACCCATAAGAATTAACAAATGGACGGAGGTGATAAGCAAGAAAAATTGATTTCTCTTCCTGTGATCAGGGCCGTTCCACAACATTTTGGCACCTGAGGTGGGGAGCTCAAATGACACACCCATATCCCCTCACTTGGACCAAAACTTTGAAAGGTCTCAATTCTGCCTTCTTCCTGTTCTGCTCCTCGCATGGTATTGTGCATCTAGAGCAGAAAGAATTCTTATTCACCAGCAGCAGACACAATTTTCTACACTCTGGGTCCTAATGGTGCCCCCCCCACAGTCTGGCACCTGAGGCGGCCGCCTCTTTTCACCTCATGGTAAGACCAGCCCTGCCTGTGACACTCCCTTTATACATGATTGGAAGTTTCCTCCATCCATTCAGTCTCTTTATTACTTCATATTTGCTACAAAGATAAATAATAAATAAAATTATAACAGGTATTTTAATATTTATGCAACTTGTATTGTTAGATCATCTTCTAATAAAGAACATTTATTCCCAGGTCCAGGCAGTATTTTTAGAGCTACAGATGATGTAGCTGAAAGAGTAGGTTTCTGCAGTTTTCTCTTTCAAAGTGTGCTAAAACAACCTGGAGAAAATATATTTTGCTTTCTATAGAATAATATATTAATTTGTGCTTTGAAGTCCATGAAAGTTATTTAATAAAGTAAAAGATTGCAACTGCTGGAGGTAGAAAGGGCATAATGGAGATTCCAGTCCATTCTTCTGCTAACATGTGGCATGCTGAAGGGAGTACATTTGGATGGGCTGCAAAAAAAAACCCAACAAAAAAACAAAAAAAAAACCCAAAACGTGCACAGCTTATAGGGAACACAGGAGTATGAAGTCTTTTAGAGATAGTTTATAAGGGTAATACAAAATTACTTTTATAATAAAAATCCATATCACAGCTTTATACATGTATATGAAGATGCTGAGAAATACTTTGGCATAATGTGAAATCTTTTTTGACACGAAATTCTCAGGAAGTCAGCAGGGACTTTTACCCATATCAGGGCATGAATAAAGCACTCAGGGTATGTCTACACTACAAAGTTAATTCGAACTAACGGACGTTAGTTCGAATTAACTTTCATAGGCGCTACACTAGCGCTCCGCTAGTTCGAACTTAATTCGAACTAGCGGAGCACTTAGTTCGAACTAGGTAAACCTCATTGCACGAGGACTAAGCCTAGTTTGAACTTACTAGTTCGAATTAAGGGCTGTGTAGACCCTTAATTCGAACTAGTGGGAGGCTAGCCCTCCCCAGCTTGCCCTGGTGGCCACTCTGGGCACCACCAGGAAAACTCGTATGCCCCCCTCCTGGCCCCGGAGCCCTTAAAGGGGCACGGGCTGGCTATGGTGCCCGTGCCAGGTGCAAGCCTGCCAGCACCCAGCCAGCAGACCCTGCACCTGGCACGGCTCAAGCCAGCCACCCGCTGCTACCCAGCCCTCTGCCTCTTCCCGGGACCAGGCTGGTGGCTCCCGGGAGCCTGCCCAGGTCTGCAAGAGGTGGGCGCTCGCCTGGTCTAGTGCAGATATCGTGGACCTCATCCATGACCTCCGCACTAGGCATAGGAAAGTGGCCAACTAGGGCAGGATAGCTGCCAGCCTGGCCACCCAAGAGCAGGTGTGCATGAAAATCAAGGTTGTCCAGTGAGACCCCGACCCTGAGCCCTGAGCTTAGAACATAAAAACATAAGAACGTCCGTACTGTGTCAGACCAAAGGTCCATCTAGCCCAGTAGCCTGTCTGCTGACAGCGGCCAACACTACAGACCCTGGAGGGGATGGACCGAAGACAATGACCAAGCCATTTGTCTCGTGCCATCCATCTCCAGCCTTCCACAAACAGAGGCCAGGGACACCATTCCTGCCCCCTGGCTAATACCACTCCATGGACCCAACCTCCATGACTTTATCTCACTTCTCCTTAAACTCTGTTCTAGTTCTAGCCTTCACAGCCTCCTGCAGCAAGGAGTTCCACAGGTTGACTATTTGCTTTGTGAAGAAGAACTTTCTATTGTTAATTTGAAGCCTGCTACCCATTCCTTTCCTTTGGTGTCCTCTAGTCCTTCTATTATGGGAACTAATGGAGAACTTTTCTTTATGCACCCTCTCCACACCACTCTTGCTTTTATAGACCTCTATCATATCCCCCCTCCGTCTCCTCTTCTCTAAGCTGAAAAGTCCCAGTCTCTTTAGCCTCTCTTCATATGGGACCTGTTCTAAACCCCTGATCATTTTAGTTGCCCTCCCCTCTCCCAGCCTCTCTCTTCCCCTCTCCCACCTCTTTTTCCCAGTCTCCCCCAGTTTTGTTCAATAAAGAGAGATTCTATTTTTGAACACACATTTTCTTTATTTTGTACATCAGGAAGGGGGGCTAGGGAAGGGTAAGTGGAAGGAGGTGAGGGAGGAATGGGGTATGAGCCCCCGATGGGGAGGACTGAGCTGGCTCTGCGGGCTTCTTGGGGTGGAAGTTCTCCTGCAGCCCCCCAATTGTCCCCTCCCCCTCGATGGCAGCCTGCGGCAAGTGCAGCTGGGGTGATGGCCGAGTGCTGTGATGTTCCGTGTGTGGGCACTCAGGGCACTCCAAGCCAGGACTGCTTTGCAAGTGGGGAACCCTGAGAACTGTCTGTCCGGGGTGGGGGTCAGGTCCCTTTAAGCACTGCCCTCGGCTAGCCTGAGACAGCAGCTCCACGCTCTAAGTCCTCATCTGATGCTCTGCCGGCACTGCTTCCGGCCATCCTTAACCTCTGTTCAGGGTCCACTCTGTGTGAACATGCTAGTTAGAATTAGCAAAATGCTAATTCGAACTAGTTTTTAAGTCTAGCTGCGCTAATTCGAATTAGTTTAGTTCGAATTAACTAATTCGAACTAAGTTAGTTCGAATTAGCACTGTAGTGTAGACATACCCTCAGGGATTTGGCCCCACAGGATGTTCACAGTCATATTAGGAGTTAAATATATAAAGAACTAAGACTGGTTTTGTAATGGAATTAACCTGTCAGTCAAGAAATCCCCTGCAATGATAGAAAAATTTTAAATGGTCAAGACTGAAACTTGTGATCTTAGCAGCACTCTAGAGCAAAGCTGACAGTGTTTCCAACATGTGAGTTCTAAAACTGCTTCCCTCTAACATCAGCCATGAATAAGTGCAATGTGGACTGCATGGCTGAGGATCAAGAGATTTCAATTACTAACCCTTCCACTGGCTTGAGGTGGGACTTTGCCTGCCTGCCTGCCTAATCACTCAGTTCTTAATAATAAAATAATGATAAAAAGAAATAATAATATTCAGGGTGCTAAAATAGACAAAATTAGAACAATTAACCATGATCTCCACTCAAAAATGGAGAAGGCCTCCAGTTTCTGTCACTAATTTGTTCTTTTAAAAGGGACAAATGTCCCCCAGTTTTAGAAAGCATCCTGGGATGTAAGTCGATGTTTAAATGCTTTCCTGAATTGAAGTCATTTCAAATAAAAAAGATTTGCTGAAGTGAGCTGAGATTGAGCAATCACCTCATTATGAATGAGCAGACCCACTGGCCTGGTGCCAAAAATGGAAGATGCCATGGGGCCTGGTGATTCCAGTAGTGGCAGCTGGAGTTTGAGGCTCTTTAGAATCATCACTGGAGAACCAGGTGTGTGCTTCAGAGCCCTGTGCCACATGCTCCGGGAAACTCTGAGGGCTGGTAGGAAGGGGATAAGTGGACACCTAACTATATGGTTGGTGCTGAGGTTCGGCTGCCCCAACCTCACCCCTTCCACCCCAGGCCCTGCCTCTTCTATTTGTGTTCAGACATCCTTCCCACATTGCCCAGGGACCTAACAATCCCATCCACTGCCCTGTGAATGAGATTATCAAAGGCCCAAGGCCTAAAGGAAACCCCATAATATAGAAGATCTACTTTGGTTCTCCTATTTGTATAGCTGGGTCCCAGTACAAATTTGTAAGCATTCTGACTCAAATTATGCATTGACTTTAGTCAATTTAGCCAGAATTTGATCTCAGGTATAATGTTCCTCTTTGCTTCTGGTCCTAATCAGTTTTAGAAGGTAGATATGTCCCTTTAAAAAGCTTCTACTTTCCATCTTCAAAGTGGTAGGCAAAATGTGTGTGATACAGACATATTACTACCTTTGTATCAATCATTTCTTCACACTGACCCCTTACAGTCTCCAAATCAATATTTCAGGGTTTAAAGACTCAAATCTGTACTACTTTGCACTTGGAACAACACTGTTACACAGGTTCTAGATCAGCACAGAATTTGAGCCTAATGTAGCTTGTATATCTTCTTTTATAAACACCTTCTTGAAAATCCATTTTCATAATACAGATATAAAAGAATACAATGAATTATGTCTCCCTGTTAATATAAAACCCAATATCACACGTGCAGGTAATAAAAATCAAAACACATGTTATATAATTTATTTAGCCTCACTTGCTAAAGCATGATTTATTCTGCTATGTCCTCCCATTTAGTGAAATTACTCCAAAATAAAGTGAATTACTAAAATGCATAAAACAAGACAGTAATGTATAATGTGGTTTGTGACAGAATTTACTGTAACCTTAATAGTAATTATATAAAATATATTGATTTAAATTTCATAATCAAATTGCACAGGTAACGATCCATATCTTTTGTAATTGAGTTGTGCGCATAAATGTAATTATAGTAATGGTATAAAAATTTGATGATGCCAACTAGATTAGATTGAACTTTTGGTTTACTTGAAAGAATATGCAGAGATTCATAAAAATATTTTATGTAGAACTTTATCAGAACATAGGACTTATATTTTCCTGCATAGGGAAGCTTAATCTCTCAAAGATGTGACTTGCTGAATTCTAACCAGGTTTTATGTTCACAATAATGTATAGGATATGGCTGCAGTGTACTTTTAAAAGGGGGGGGATCAAATTTTGCTTTTTTTGCATGGAGACAGAATATATCAAAGTTGTTTTGGCTAGACTCTTATTGTAAGCAGCATTTCACACCGAAGCTAAGAGATTTCGTTGTTGGAAATTATCCTGTGCATGAAGATTTAAAGTGACAATAAATAGGAATACCTTTCATAAGGAATTCATTTCTGAATTCTGCATTGATGTTGGAAATCTTCATCTACTGGCTAATCCTGAGTATTAAATATGGCACCACCAAATGGTCAGCAAGCTGGGGAAGTGCATGGCACAGTTCGAGAGAAATCCTCCCTCCATAACTGTTTTACTAACTGTAGGTAAAGAATGACATTTCTGATTGTGACCATGGTCTATAGAGTTGTTAGAATCACATATTCTTGCCTCATGAAAGAAAGCAACACTAAACGAATTTGTGAAGCTTCCTGGAAACATTTTATTTTTATGTATAAATTACCAAGATATTTTTTCATATTTTGCTTTCAGCCTTCTTTATGTTCCACCAACCAAAATTTCAATATAGTGCCCACTCCTCCTAGGATAAAGCAAGGTTTATATATCAGTTTGGGTCCTAATTCATTGGACACAATGGAAAAACTTCCATTGATTTAAATGACCTTTGGATGAGGACCTTAAGGAATAAAAAGCTATTTTAACTAATTTCCCATTTATGACTGCCATCCTTATCCCAGATACATTTATAACTCCCACTGAATTCAACAATGTCAATGAGAGCTACATGTACAGTGGAGTCCCGATTACCCAACCTAAACGGGACCGAGGGGGGTTGGATTACCGAAAATGTTGGATAAAACGGAAACTGGTATCAAATCAGGTTTATTACTTATTATTCTACAGAACAAGTAACATAACAGAGTACAGAACATTTAGTATGGAGTATGGCAACACACTTAAGTTATTGTTTTAAAAAAATGGTGATTGAAGTTTGTTTCCCTGCTTTGTTTCTCTTCCTTGCGGCGAAGTCGTGCCAGCGTCTCAATAACATAACATCACTAGCAGTTGCCTCCCCTTCTTGTTCAATGTAAGCCAGTGCCGCCTCGAGAGCCTTGACCACTTCGCTATGACTAATCCTCTCTGTTTTGTCATTGTCATTTGTATCTTCATCTTCATCATCTTCATTGTCATTGTCATCCCAATTCACCAGAGTTGTTAGGTCACGGTCAGTCAGTTCTTGTTGCTCGTCTTTCTCCATCCATTCCTGTATATCATCATCATTCACCTTCTCACAGCCTGGAATTTGTTGTAACAAAGGTAGCAGGTTATCACAATTTTCTTGTACCATTTCTTGTGTGTTTTCATCTTCCGAAAGTAACTTTCTCCATGATCTTGCCAGAGTTTGCGATTCAATCTCTTCCCATGATTGTGCGATCCAATAAATAACGTCTTTTATGTTCACTGGCCTTAGCTTATCTAGCATACCATTTCTATTGTCTATTGCCTCAATGAATGTAGTTAAAAGCTTACGATTATATTTTTTTTCTTTAACACTTCAAGCACACCCCGGTCCATAGGCTGACACAATGAGGTGATATTATGAGGAAGAAAAATCACTCTAATGTCCCCACTGATCAGTTCATCCTCATGCAGATGAGATGACGCATTATCAATGACAAAGATTGCTTTCCTTGGTAGGTTTAGCGAATTCAAAAATTTCTCTACTGAAGGAAGAAATTCATTGAAAAACCAGCCTCGGAAAATTGCTGAATCCATCCATGCATTCCTCTGATTCTTGTACGAAACTAGTAGAGCAGTAGGTGCTATGTTTTTGAGATCTCATGGTTTTTTTGCCTTTCCAATAAATGTGAGTCTTAGTTTGTGGTTACCAGTAGCGTTACTACAGGCTAGAATCGTCACTCTGTCTTTGCTTCGTTTATACCAAGGAGCTGAAGCTTCAGCCCCGGAAGCTAGAGTTTTTGAAGGCAGCATTTTACAGTTTAAGCCTGTCTCATTGCAGTTATATATCTGCTCACCTGATAATCCTTCATTTTTGATGAGACAATGAAAATTTGATTTAAATTTGAGAAACCCTTCCTGATTTGCCAATTATTTTTCACCATATACACTGAGCTGCCTTAACCCGTATCTTTTTTTCCAGCGATCAAGCCAGCCTACACTAGCTGTGAAATCAGGTTCCCCTTTATTAAATTCCTTTTGGAAACTCAGAGCGTTCTCTTGCAGAATTGGGCCTGTGATAGTCATGCCCTTATCCCTTTGCTGTGTGAACCATAAGAACAAAGCTTCACTCACTTTTTCATATTCACATTTTTTCATTGTTTTTCTGTCCTTCAGTCCTGCACTTGAGGGTCGATCAGAGCACGACTTTTCTAACTCACTTCTTTTCCTCTTCCAGTCACCAACTCTAACACCCCACACCGAGTGCAGGTGCAATTTTTAGCATGGACTCACCTTTGTTTATTCTCTTAATGCTTCAAGTTTTTGTTTGATGGAAAGAACCACTTTTTTTCTCTTTTTCACATGCCATGTTACTAAAACAATTAAATTATATTACAGTAAGGAGAACATGCAATTGGAAAAATGAAACACAATCAAAGCACAAACATAAATCAACGGCGCAGAGGAAGAAATGAATCTACAGCCATGGCGGTATGAGATGCATGGACACGTAAATAGCACATCGAATGGCTATTTCGGATAAACCGGAAGGTCGGATAAGCGAAGGTCGCATAATCCAGACTCTAACTTATATTCTTTAAAGGGCAGCTCAAACTTTTGTCCAGCTCTCACTGAGCCAATGATAGTTTCCTTGTGACTTCATGGGGAATTGGATTGGAGCTTAAAATAAACCTCCATCTTTTGAAAAAATATTCTTGCAAAATGTTCTCATAAATACACGTATGTATCTGAACAACCAGATTAATCAATATTTTCTTTAATATTATCACACTGACCAGGCAAGAATTTTAGTTTTGCCATGGCAATACAGGCAAATCTGGATTATCTAAATCTTTGTGGAGGTTTCTGAAACATTCAGATAAATGGAGTTTTGGATTAACAAAGTTTGTTTCTACATGGATTTTAGATTCAGAGAACATAGTAAATTTATGAATAGCTGGAATTTTCCTGTGCTAGCTATAGACAAAAACACTATTTTCTCTCACAATTAGATATGAATTAAACTCACATGTATCCTGATTCATTGGAATTAAAGAGATAAATATGAGCTTACTTTGGTTTTTGTGTGTTTGTTTGTTTGTTTTGGAAACTCACACTGCTATATATGGACAGTGGACATACTCCAAAATTAAAAATAAAGAAAAAATTGATATATTTTAGAATGGACTTTTGTTTTTTGCTCCAATTTCCTATACAGAGTTGATAGATTGTGTACGGCAGTGTTAATGCTTCATATTGTTTCCTTATTATCCCGTCTGAGTTATGGCTGAAAAAACCAATAAATACAGTGGGATCCTCAAAAGAAAAGTACTCTGTGAGTCCAAAGCATTACTGTTATTAAAAAGTTTAAAATTAAAAAAAATCCTTTCTCTACTGAGGAAAAATACAATCAGGTGGCTAGGAAACCAGGAGACTTCACACATATTATTAGAGTTATAGTTTTCAGTAATCTAGTGATTTCTATATTTAAAAACCTCTAGATTTTTTTCCATGTTTCATTCATTTCACATAGCAGGTCGGTAACATTAATTTTCAGTAATATAATACAAAAGCCGCTTATACAAATTAAAGTCAGTGACACACAGTTTAGCAATGTAATGCAGTGTGTCTACTCAATTACAAATAAGGACACACTTTATGTATTCAGGTTAAAATTTATTTGTACCGAGAGGGCAGGCTCTAGAACCTGTACAGAGAGATACATGGCCTTTCTCTTGCGTCATTCATCTTATGTTATCTGGAGCCTGAACTCTATATGAAAAGTGCAGTGTAATTACTGATGAGTCATATTCTAATATGTGGAATAAATTAGTTCCAACAAGCATATAAAAGATTTTGTCTGGTGCTTATGGAGAAGCATTTAAGTTCTAAGACAGAAAGGTCCTGCAGGGCAGATTAGCCCATTTTGGAGAAAAGTTTAGCTTAATATTTATGTGTATGTTGTTATAATTAACTCAAACTCCATGGAAGAGGCAAGTCTGAACTGTACATAGCGTAGATTTGCTTTGCTCAGAAGAGGATTGGATTTCCCCATAGTTTATTACTAAATATTAGGGCTGTTAAGCAATTACAAAATCCATTGTGATTAATTGTGTAATTAAAATATTCTGATTAATTGTGCACTTAGTAATAGAGAACCACTTATTTAAATATTTTGGGTGTTTTCTATATTATGAATGTATTGCTTTCAATTACACCATAGATTATAAAATATATAGTGTTCACCTTACATTTATTTTTATGATAAATATTTGCACTGCAAAAAGCAAAAGATATAGTATTTTTCAATTCAGCTAATACAAGTGCAATGTCTTGATCATGAAAGTTGAATTTACAAATGTAGATTTATGTTAAAAAATAACTGCATTAAAAAATAAAACAAAGTAAAACTTATCATTTACAAGTCCATTCAGTCCTACTCGTTCAGCCAATTGCTGGAAAATGAGTTTATTTACATTTCCAGGAGATAATGCTGCTTGGTTTTTGTTTAAAATGTCACCTGAAAGTGAGAACAGGCATTCACATGACATTATTGTACCTGACATCACAAGATATTTATGTACCAAATATGCTAAAGTTCCATTTTTCACTTAATGCTTCAACCACCATTCCAGAGGGTAAGTGTCCATGCTGATGATGAGAGCTGCTTGATAAAGATACAAAATAGTGATAAATGTTCATTTTTATCATCTGAATCTGATCTCTCCAGCAAAACAGCAGAAGGTTGGTTTTCTATTTTGGTGGTTTAGGTTCTTTACTTACTACATTAGAATGTTATTCTTTTAAGACTTCTGAAAGTATGTTCCACACTGCAATCCCTCTCAGATTTTGGAAGGCACTACAGATTCTTAATCCTTGGATCAAATGTTCTAGCTTTAGAAATCCCATATTTTGATCTTCTTTGTGCTTTGTTAAATCGTCTGAGCATGTTTTTTTAAATGAACAACATGAGCTGGGTCATCATCTGAGATTGCTATAACATGAAATGTATGTCAGAATGTGAGTAAAACAGAACAGGTTCTCCTTCATGGAGTTCAATCACAAATTTAATTAACACGTTTTAAGTGTCATCTGCATGGAAGTACGTCCTCTGAAATGATGGCTAAAGCATGAAGGATCATATGAGTGTTTAACATATCTGACACGTAAATACCTTGCAGAGATGGCTACAAAAGTGCCATATGAATGCCGGATTTAATTTTCTGGTGACTTTGTAAAGAAGTATTATCTCCTTCATCTTGACAATTGGCTAAACAAGAAGTAAGGCTAAGTGGACTTGTGGGTACTATATCTTTACATTTTGTTGAGTGCAGTTACATAACAAAAAAGTTTACTTTTGTAAGTGCACTTTCACAATAAAGAGATCACACTACTGAATTGTATGAGGTGGATTGAAAAATACTATTTTGGTTGTTTATCATTTTCCAGTGAAAATATGTGTAATAAAAATAAAGTGAGCATTATATAGTTAGTATTGTGTTGCAATTTAAATCAATATATTTGAAAATGTGGAAAAACATCCATAAATATTTAATAAATGTCAGTTGGTGTTCTATTGTTTAACAGTATATTAAAACTCTGATTAATCACAATTAATTTTTTATCGTGATTAATTTTTTAAATTAATCATATGCATTAACTGCAATTGATTTTCAGACAGTCCAACTAAAAATTAATTATTCTGGACCCATTATAGAATTGTGAAAGCACATTTATGCTACTTGCCACATGCTGTAAGTAACTCAAAAAAAATAATATTTCTACAAATTCTAGAATTATTCCACTGCAGTCTATTTTCATTGGGTGCATCTAAACAGCAAAATAAGATACGTAATTTGTGCTACACAAATTGTGTAGCTTATTTCCAGTCTATATTGAAATGGGCTATTTCAAAATTTGACACTGTCTCCATATTGCCAAATTTTGAAATGATGCACTCTTTTGAGCCATCCATTAACCGTTGTGCAATGAGGTTTAATGGAGAAATAGCATGCCCATTATAACGGCATGTTTCTAAGATTCGGGATAGCTATTTCAGGATACCTCATTATCCCGAAATACCTCTACTGAGTAGACAGACCCATAGTTCCATAGTGAAACTAGAATTGTTTGATTGGGGATTTTTCTGGATTCAAAAAAGGATATGAAGATAAATGATCATCTTTCTCTAAAGTATTCATCATAAAGGAAGTTTAACAAGTGAAAATAACTTTAGATTTCAATGGGAATCAGAGCCAAGCTTTATTTTTTTAAATGGGAGTATATAGTTAGACTTTTAAATCCATATTTCAGTGCTGACCAGATTTTAAAACATGCTGACCACCCAACAACTCTCATTAAGGTCGATGGTGTTACTTATGGAGTAAGGTACAAGTTGTACCTCCCTGGTCTGGCATCCATGGGACCTGATTGGTCCTGAACTAGGGAATTTGCCAAACAAGAGGAGGCTGGCAGAGTGGCTGTGGAGCTTTGTGGCCAGGGACCAGAAACACAGCTTCACAGGAACACATGTAACCCTGTGGCTGCTGGGCTGTACTCCTGCCCTCTCTCCCCACCCCCTGCACTGGCTGTGGAGCTTTGCTTCTGGCTCCCAACCATGAGGATCTGCAACCACCTTGCCTCTTCCCCCAAGTCATTTGTTGCCACTCCTCCCGTTCTCTCACTGAGTGTGAGCAAACCATTTGTGGTACTTCAGAAGCTTTGGGAGGTTGGTAAAGGAGTCCCTGAGAATGGGGCCTGACTTTCCCTCAGGCCAAGAGCATATATGGGGCTACTGGACTACAGATGTTCTCAATCAATCGAAGTCTGCCATCTAGAGGTCCAACCTGTACTAACAGCCATGAGTAAAAATAGCAGAGTCTGACTTATTTTTTGGTAGCAAGCCTGATGCCAAAAATTATTCAGAAATGTGTCTTCTTAAAAGTCATGCCAATATATGCCCAGCTACCTTTTGCATGTCAAACAATCACACCATTCTTTCAAAATTAGTTTTGTCCCCAAAATAGTTAAATCTGGCATTTGAAATCCCCATAGGTAATATCAGATCTACAATCTCACCAGCACTGTTAAATCTCAATCCCTTCAGACTGGTTGTAGTGTTACAAATAATAAACTATCAGCAAAACTAGTGAATATGACTGATTTAAAACAAATTATTTATTTTGTTGTTAATTTCATTTTGGGTGCATTGCATTTTGTCTGCTTCTGATGTGGTCCATCAGCTGTCAGAAGCAAAGACAATATACTTTTTATTGTGTTTGAATTTATTCACTCCTATTTAATAATCTACCTATAATTCTTACTAATGTAGCTTGATCAGAATTTCTTTTGTGAGTTAAAGAATGGGGTAATTTTTTGAACAAAAAGAGACATTTTGTGAGGCAGATGCATATACAGTTAGTGCATCACTAATTGAGACTGATAGGTATCAGAAAAAAGCAAGAAAGAACGGAAGAAAAACATTTCATTTATTTACAGGCACAAGTTATTGAAATGTGCATTTCAAAGAAATATTGATCTACCTTTCTTTAATGAAAAACATCTAATATGCAACATGATTGTGCAATTCAAAGTAAGGTTTTCTATAGCTAATCCTAGAAGCACACACTTTCTTTTGGGGTAAAATTATAGCCTTTAATTTCTTCAGCCAAAAAGCTTCTTGAATGAAATTCAAGATCAGCCTTTCTAAAGAAGCAGTTAATGATCTAGCTGCTCATAGTGTAGTTGTATCTCCTTTTATCTGAAGTGCAATTAGAATATTTTAACAATTCCACATGCTGAAACCAAACAGAAAAAGGCAAACTTATCTCAGTTCTTGCTGATCATTCAGTTTCATAAGCTGTTTTACAATAAGCTGAAATAGAAGCTATGAATACTACCCTTCCATTTCTGAAAGTTATCTTTAACTTCCATAGTGTATAGCTTTTATTACTCATTCAGTAAACATAATATGCGGTGTACACACCTTATAAGCCTAAAGCTGTTGAAAATTTCATATTTAAAATATTCTTTGGAATACTAACAGCAGGATCAGGTATCTAAATGTCTCTACTAGGGCAGTTTTTTGAAAATGGGAATAGCTTCCCCACTATTTTGGGTGCCCACAGCTCATGTTTATATTCATGCACATAAACTTGTTTCTGTCTTTCAATCACTATAGACTCTGTTCACCATGGCATTTAAGCACATGCCTCTTTTTTAGCCTGAGAATAGTAGTCACACTAATGGGACTTCTCTTAAAATGAGGCACCTGCTAAAGTAACTTGCTGAATTGGGGCCTAAGTGTAGCTCTGGGGCTTGGAGGATCAAAAGATGGACAATGTTCAGCCCTTACATTTTTAACTATAATGACCCTAATTTTGTTTTCTAGGGACTGAAAGGAATCTCCAGACTCTACCAGAGGCATATGAACATTTCTCCAAAGTTCATTCACATTGGCTGCCACTTGTTGTCTAGGTAGACCCAGAAGTATAATGACTCATCTAAAACAAGTTCTCTTTCTCTGTATGCACTATGCTGTGTCTAGACTGGCCAATTTTTCCAGAAAATCAGCCACTTTTCCGGAAAAACTTGCCAGCTGTCTACACTGGCCGCTTGAATTTCCACAAAAGCACTGACTTCCTACTGTAAGAAATCAGTGCTTTTTGCGGAAATACTATGCTGCTCCCATTCAGGAAAAAGTCCTTTTGCACAAAGCTTTTTCACAAAAGGGCTAGTGTAGACAGCTCAGCTTTGTTTTCCGCAAAAAAGCCCCAATCGCGAAAATGGCGATCGGGGCTTTTTTGCGGAAAAGCGCATCTAGATTGGCACGGACGCTTTTCCGCAAAAAATGCTTTTGTGGAAAACTGTCTATGCCAATCTAGATGGTCTTTTCTGAAAATGTTTTTAACGCAAAACTTTTCCGTTAAAAGCATTTCCAGAAAATCATGCCAGTCTAGATGTAGCCTGTGAGTATGTCTAGACTGTATCCCTCTGTCAGCAGAGGGATGCAGATTAGGCAGGTCGACATTGCAAATGAGGCAGGGATTTAAATATCCCGTGCCTAATTTTCATAAAAATGCAATGTCAACCTGCCTAATCTGCATCCCTCTGCCGACAGAGTGGTGCAGTCCAGACATACCCTATAACTACACATGATATTAAGAGCCCAAGAGTAGTTTGGGGGCAATTGTGCCATTACTATGGCATAGCCACAAAAATTACCTAATGCAATTTCCAAAAGTATCACTGGGAGATGAGAAAAACTGGCTGTGAATATCAGAGGCATTACTTGTGCAGAACCACACGCACATATTTGTAGCAAAAACAAGCATGGTAATGTACTTGGAAAAAAATTCATAAATCACTGAACATCTATATAAGCTCTCACCCAAGTTATTACATTTCAGGTTGCTGTGCAATTAGTCACAACTGGCTTTTATGAGCATTTGGGCTTCATGCTTATTTACACGAAGGCCCCTTTACACTGCTGTGGCCTTCATGTAAATAAAAAAAATCACACCACATTATGCATTTTGCTAGATCTAGTTGCATTTAGTCAAACTCTGACCTTTTCAGAACAGAACACGCAGATCTTGTGACACTAAAATAAAATCTTCAACCCAGCCTTAAACTTTTTGCCTCCTCAAAGGAGAGAACAGAAACAAGCGTAGGTTTAATCTTCTACCAGCAATTTTTTTTAAATGTTGGCCCTAAATGTAAATGTTTGTAAATCTCCAAACTTTAGCATATCTGGATATGAAGGCAGAACTGTGCTTTAAAGTCAAACCGTGATTCTTCTAAATCCAACTGTAAAAGGGCATGATGATCACTTACCGCCATTTATGTGGAGTCACATGATATAGAGGACAGGCAAGTGTGGTGCATCTTCATCAGACACAAATTTCAGAGCTCCACCTTTCATAGCCAGAGGATGGCCTCTATAGCAAAGGAGGCTAGTTATGTGGATAGCCCTTCACTTGTCAGGTTGGACACTCCACCACTGCATGAGTCATTGTCTACAGTGCTGCCTCACAATCACAATGTGGGGAGGAAGCCAAACTGTGCCAACGAATGCCTATTGCATTTTGATCTAATTGCATATTGCTCTTGAGATCTGATGGATCTATGTGAACTAGCACAACAGGTTTGTGTACAGTTCAAGCAGCCACTAATACGAGTGGCCAAATTCAATTTCACGTTCAGAAGCTCAGTGCTGCCTGTAGTTTTGGATTGCAGAGCAATATTCACCTGGAACACACATCAGGGCCCATACAAATGTGTAAAGGACCAAACTGTATGGTCCCCAGGGGATCCTGATAGTTTTCATATCAAGGTGGTACATGAGGAGATGTACAATTTCAGTGTCTCAGGAAGCATAAGGGGATAAAAAATCCAGTCTTTGAAAGCAGGTGCTGTTGTGGGGAGTTTGTGGGGGTATGTCTACACTACAGCACTAATTCGAACTACCTTAATTCAAATTAGTTAATTAGAACTAAGCTAATTCGAACTAGTGCATCTAGACCTAAAAACTAGTTTGAATTAGCATTTTGCTAATTCGAACTAGCATGTCCACATTGAGTGGACCCTGAACCGAGGTTAAGGCTGGCCGGAAGCAGTGCCGGCAGGGCATCAGATTAGGTCTTAGAGCGTGGAGCTGCTGTCTCAGGCTAGCCGAGGGCTGTGCTTAAAGGGACCCGACCCCCACCCTGGACAGACAGTTCTCAGGGATTCCCCGCTCACTTGTCTAGCTCGATGAGGGATAGCAAAGCAGTCCTGGCTTGGAGTGCCCTGAATGCCCACACTCGGCACATCACAGCACTAGGCCATCAGCCCGGCTGCACTTGCCGCAGGCTGCCATCCAGGGGAGGGTCAATCGGGGGGCTGCAGGAGAGCTCCTACCCCAAGGAGCCCGCAGAGCCACCCCAGTCCTCCCCATTGGGGGCTCATACCCCATTCCTCCCTCACCTCCTTCCACTTACCCCTCCCTAACCCCCCTTTCTGATGTACAAAATAAAGGACACGTGTGTTCAAAAATAGAAAGGTGGGAGGTGGGAGAGGGGAAGAGGAATCCTGGGAGGAGGGAGCTGGAAGGGGGAATCCAGGGGAAGAAGGAGGAGGGGAAGTATCAAACTATGGTACGCCATATCTTCAGAACTGTGTACAGATGCGGTCTCCTCACCCCAGAAAAGATATTTTGGCCTTGGAAAAGGTTCAGAAAAGGGAAACTAAAATGATGAGGTGTTTAGAACAGGTTCCATATGAAGAGAGGCTAAAGAGACTGGGACTTCTCAGCTTAGAAAAGAGGAGACTGAGGGGGGATTTGATAGAGGTCTATAAAAGCATGAGTGGTGTGGAGAGGGTGCATAAAGAAAAGTTCTTCATTAGTTCCCATAATGGAAGGACTAGAAAACACCAAATGAAATTAATGGGTAGCAGGCTTCAAACTAATAACAGAAAGTTGTTCTTCACAAAGCAAAGAGTCAACCTGTGGAACTCCTTGCTGCAGGAGGCTGTGAAGGTTAGAACAAGAACAGAGTTTAAAGAGAAGTTAGATAAATTCATGGAGGTTGGGTCCATGGAGTGCTATTAGCCAGAAGGTAGAAATGGTGTCACTGGCCTCTGTTTGTGGAAGGCTGGAGATGGATGGCACGAGACAAATGGCTTGGTCATTGTCTTCGGTCCATCCCCTCCAGGGTACCTAGCATGGGCCACTGTCAGCAGACAGGCTACTGGGCTAGATGGACCTTTGGTCTGACACAGTACGGAAGTTCTTATGTTTTTATGTTCTAAGCTCAGGGCTCAGTGTCGGGGTCTCACTGGACCACCTTGATTTTCATGCAAACCTGCTCCTGGGTGGCCAGGCTGGCAGCTATCCTGCCCTAGACTGCCTCTTTCCTGTGCCTAGTGTGGAGGTCGTGGACGAGGTCCACGATGTCCGCACTAGACCAGGTGGGTGCCCGCCTTTTGCAGCCCCGGGCAGGCTCTTGGGAGCCGCCAGCCTTGTCCCGGGAAGAGGCGGAGGGCTGGGTGGCAGCGGGTGGCTGGCTCATACCATGCCAGTTGCAGGGTCTGCTGGCTGGGTGTTGGCAGGCTTGCATCTGGCACTGGCACCGTAGCCAGCCCGTGCCCCTTTAAGGAATCCGGGGCCGGGAGAGGGGCAGACAAGTTTCCCTGGTGGTGCCCAGAGTGGCCACCAGGGCAAGCTGGGGAGTGCTAGCCTCCCACTAGTTCGAATTAAGTGGCTACTCAGCCCTTAATTCGAACTACTTAATTTGAACTAGGTGTTAGTCCTCGTACAATGAGGTTTAACTAGTTCGAATTAAGCGCTCCGCTAGTTCAAATTAAGTTTGAACTAGCAGTTTGTATGTGTAGCGCCTATTAAAGTTAATTCGAACTAACATCTGTTAGTTCGAATTATCTTTGTAGTGTAGACATACCCTGGGTCTCCTTAAATCCCCCAAAGGCCCCGGTGGGGAAAAAGATTATCTTCTCCCTGTGGGGTCCATCCTTTTCAGGCTTAGAGTTCTGTCTTGGAGAAGAGTTGTGGTATTTTGCTGGCTACATTACTATTCTGAAGAAAGATCTTCCTGGAGTGATATCTTTGATGCAACTGCATCACAAGGAATTTTTTGTGTTGGCAGTTGTTAGTATAAAGGACCAAAGTATAGGTGGTCTGGTCTGGTGCTCACAGCTGGGTTAATAGTCAGTAAGCAGAATCTGAGGATTTGCTAGAACCAGCGCCAAACTGGGTTTACAGGCTAGAGATTAGAGCTAGTACCAAGCTGGAGTTAGGGTCAGTCTAGGAGCAGAGGTCATAGATCTGGAGTCCTAACAGGCCCACAATCTATGTTATAGCCCAGGTAGCTTCCTGGGGTACCTTCCAGGTTAAATTGGGTGGTTGTCCAATCAGGGACATTCGAATACAGTCATTCTGTTTCTCTTGAATGGTACATCTTGCAAATTCTCCAAAGCATTCCCTGACTCCAAGTGTCCATGACCTCCTGGTAGTACTGTGGGAACATCAACTGACCCGAATGCCGCAGATCCTGGTTCTGGGCCATGAATCCTTATAGTTAATATTAGTCCATCAATAAAGGGCTTTATCTTAAATCTGAAAGAATAATTCAAGAGAATAAGTAAGAATCTTGCCTTCATGTCACAGTAGACTTATGCCCTTTGTGGACAACAAATACTGCATCTTTAAGATAACTCTCTGACATTTGGGAGAGGTTATTGTATGCATGGATTTGAATCTTCCCAAATGAGGGCTAAATTCTTCACACTGTATGACCTGACCTCCCATTGAAATGGGGAGTTATGTGCATTAATACCTCAATGGTGGCACTCAGCAGCTTGCAGGATCAGGGTTCTTTGCAGTAAATACTAGAAATACAGGTTAAACATCTGTAAACCAGAACTCTCTGGTCCTGCTGGCCCCTGGGTATTCCTGGACCAGAAAATCCCAGTGGATAGGAGTCCAGCATCAGGAGGACTGGTGGCTGGGAGCTCTGCTGGGGCTGGAAGCCCATCTGGGTTGGTGCCAGGGGTGAGGTCAGCATCTTGGTTGGAGTTGGCAGTGGTGGGGAGGAACAGCCCAGCTGGCACTGGGAGCACAGCCCAGTGGCCAGCACTGAAAGCCCAAGCAAGAGCAAAGCTGAGTAACTGGGGGGAGGGGCAGTGACAGGGCTGGCCTTACCATGAGGCGAACTGAGGCGACCGCCTCAGGTGCCAGACTGTTGGGGTGGGGGATGCGCCAGTAGGGCCCGGAGTGTAAAAAATTGTGTCTGCTGGTGGTACATATGTATTCTCTCTGCTCTAGATGCACAGAGGTGGTGAAGTGCTGTGCTGGAGGAGGGCACAAGAGACATAACAGGCAGGCAGGAGAAAAGGGAGCATGGGGGCATCATTTGAGGTCCCCTCCTCAGGTGCCAGAATGTTGCGTGCCGGCCCTGGGCAATGGTAGCGGCGCTGGCAGCCCACTTGGGAGCAGAGCTGGGGCAGTCGAGGAGGAGGCTGGCCAGTAGCTGGATCCAGAAGTGGAGCTGTTCTGAGGGGCCAGAATTTACCTCCCCTGGTCTGGCAATCTCCCTCATTCAAAACCGGTCAGATCCAGGGGGTGCTGGATCAGGGAGGTCCAACCTGTTCTGTATTTCTAGTACTATCAATGATGACTATATTTAATTCTGGGTATTAATAGATGTTTCCCTAAAAAAATGAAATGCTATTGTCTGTTCAGTGACATGTCTCTTGAGGGAGCCTTTAAACTGAACACCTGCATTCTTTTTAATCCCAAGAGACTGGCACTTAGATTGAAATATATATGATATGCTGAACAATATGCTATCATTAAGACCTCAGGTCTGGGTCTTATAGTATGAGAGTGGCAGGTCTTGCTCATATATGATTTGAATAGACGCCATACAGCAGGAGGGCTGGCTATACAGAACAAGTCAATATATATAAAAAGGCTTTAGTCTAGTCTGTGTTTTTTTCTTAAATAACTATTAGCAAACCCTGCTTTCCAGCCCACTGTCTCCCATTGATACTGATATTTAATTTTCTTACGCCTAGAAACCTGAACCCCAATGTGTAGTTTATCCCTCCTGCAAAGAACATAAAGTAATTATAAGATAAGAAATAAGAAGTAAATACAACAAACACCTGGGGAGAGCTCTAGCTAGCTGCGTGATCATGTCACTGAACACCAGCTGTCTAAACATTGTTTCTACAGCATCACTAAAGAATCATGGACCAGAAGGTTATCATCCCATCCAAAACATTCCTCACATGATGCATATGGTCATGTCGCATCTCTTTCCAGGGTTTTGACTTTATTTTTAAATCAACTAATGGCAACATACATACATAACAGCCCAAACCTTCTCTTCAGGCTTGGCTACTCCAAGCATTCTTACCTGAGAACTGTTCAGTTCAGACACCAGGTTCTCCCTGTTCAGAAAGGCAATCCTACCCTACATTTATTCTCAAAGTGGAGTCAATGAACTCTGCCTTCTGAAACTGAATTGCCAGAAATCTCTTAGGAGTTTTCTGTAGTATTCCAACATGTGCTCACAGGGTATGACAGCAGAAGTATTCTGCCACCCTGAGTTCCTCAGACTGTATTCCTGTCTTGAAACCACACTTATAACATAAGAGATATAACCAAGTGGATCAAGAGCTGGTTGTGTTTTCAAATTTCCACAGGGTTTAAAGGATGTTTGGATTTGGTGTTCTGTAATTTGGATCTGGATTGAATTTTTCCTCTTCTGTGGGGAGGCATTGGATTTTATGATTGTCACAGAAATTATATCCTGACACATGCCCTCTTGGTATTACAACAAGACATGCCTCAGTTTCCCCAGTGTTTTCTATGGCTCATTCTGTTCATAGATGTGGCTTGATCCTTCAGACAAGCCATGGCAGTGCTGGGGCTTCAGAGTCTTTCACTTAGTCAAACTGAAAATAGCAAAATAATCTAATCTTTAGCCCAGCCAGACTTAATTTACTATAGTGAAGTCCTACCTGCAAAGAAGGAGGCTTAAAGACTGTCCCAAAACTGATCCTGGAATTCAACTTCACAACCCAGGTACCACCTCACCCTTCATCTACCCAGGGTTACCAGTCAGGCTGTAGATCCTAATCAGCTCATGTCTCCAGCTTGGCTCCTTATCCATCACCAGACATCTTGTGTACCTTTCCTTCCAGCTAGTACCCAACACTTGCCTACTTTTTAAAGACTAATTCAGTGCAGGTATATTGGGGATGGGTTACTTTAACAGGGTTGACTGGCCCAAAGCCCCTGGCCCTTAAAAAGGCAAGGCCACTCTATTAGGGTATGTCTACACATCAAAGTTATTTCAAAATAACAGCTGTTATTTCGAAAAAACTTTCCTAGCATCTATACAAGCCAACCACTATTTTGAAATTAAATTGAAATAGCAGAGGGATTATTTTGAAATTGGTAAACCTCATTCCACGAGGAATAACACCAATTTCAAAATTGCTATTTCAAAATAAGTGCTGTGTTGACACTTATTTCAAAATAGGTGGCCTCCAGCCCTTCCCAGGGTGCCCTGGTGGCCACTCAGGCCTGAACCAAGATCACTCCTCTCTGTCCCCACCACCGCAGAGCCCTTAAAGGAGTAGACTCTGGCCACAGTGCCTGTGCCAGCTCCAAGCCTGCCAGCACAGAGCCAGCAGTTACTGCCCCGACCGAGTGGCCCCAAAACATGAGCCAGCAAGCCACTGGCAGCCAGCCCTCCACCACTCCCCAGGAGCAGTCTGCCAGCTCCCAGGAGCCTGCCAGGGGCCAGAGAAGATGGGCACTTCCTGGTCCAGGGTGGAGATCATGGACCTTATTCAGGCTTGGGGGCATGCCCCCAACGTCCATGATCTCTGCACTAGACAGGGGAATGCGGCCGTCTATGGCAGGATAGCTGCCAGCCTGCCACCAAAGGTCACATGCGAACCCAGGAGCAGGTTTACATGAAAATCAAGTTGGTCTGGAGAGACCCCCAACCTTGAACCCTGAGCTCCCCTCTCTCTTCTTCCCCTTACTTTCCCCTTCCAGCTCCCTCCTCCTAGGTTTCCCCTTCCCTTCTCCCACCCTCTCTCTTCCCCTCTCCTGCCTCCTTTTCCCAGTCTCACCAGTTTCATTCCCTCCCCCCCAGTTTCGTTAAATAAAGAGATTTTGTGTTCATGAAAATACGTGTATTTTATTTGACATCAGGAAGGGGGGTTAGAGAGGGGTACGTGGAAGGACGTGAGGGAGGAATGAGGCACAAGCCCCCAGTGGGGCAGACCAGGGAGGCTCTTAGTGCTCCTCAGGGTGGAAGCTCTCCCGCAGGGCCTCCTGGATACTGAAAGCCCCCCGATGGACCTCCCGGATGGTAGCCTGCAGAAAGTGCAGCCAGGCTCAGAGCAACGTGTCCACGAGAAGCACCAGGGTGCTCAGGGGCAGCTCTGGCTCCATGCTGCAGAGTGCTGTTGTGTCCTGAGTGAGGGCAACCAGAGCATGCAGAGACACAAATGCTTTGCTGTCCCTCATTGAGGTAGGCAAATAAGCAGGGAAAGCGGAGAACTGGCTGTCCGGGGGAGGGGAGAGGGGGGTCCTTTTAAGCACAGGCCTCAAATAGCCTCAGGCAGCAGCCACACAAAGTAATTCTTGATCTGATGCCCTGCTGGACCTGGTTCCATCCAGCCTTAAATGTGATTCAGCGTCCACTCAGTGTGGATGCGCTATTTCAAATAGCCAAATGCTATTTCGAAATGCATTTTGTGTGTAGACGCGCTATTTCAAAATATCTTATTTCGAAATTAGACATTTTGAAATAATGTTGTAGTGTAGATGTACCCTTACAGTGCTCCACTGCAAGATCAATTTATAATTAAAATACAGTGTAATTCTGCAATGCTTTCTGATATCATGTAGCATTAATTGACACTTACATGTAAAGGTGAGACAGATACACTGTATGAGGGAGGGTGACAGAATTAGACCCATATATTTTTGAACAACAATTCTTAATTCAACATTAATCTAAAACCTGGATAAAATAAATCATTAAATACTAAAAATAAATTGATTGTGGGTCCTACATTTCTGAAATGGACATCCAGAAATGTTTATAAGTTGTATTAGACATAAAAAAGCCCACAGTATCCAAACATGATTATAGACTGATTCCCAATAAATAGAAAGAGCTAGGTTTTCTTTTGGTAAAGAAGTTTACTGAGAAGCAAATTGGTACATTTTAATATAATAATGGCTGTCCTAAAATATTCAATAGGTTTAACATTTGAGAGAGAAGGAGAGACAGGGATAGTGACAGAGATAGAGAGACAGTGAAGGGGCCTATAGATGAAAATAAAAATTAACAAAAATGGATCCATTCTAATACCAAATTTCACATAACTAGATAACTAATGCACAATTATTTAATTGAAATTAGAATTACCCCTCAGTAAAAATATTGGTTCTGCAAAAATGCAACAGTAATTTACCATAGAGCTTGATTCATTGCTAAATATTTGCAAGTTTCTCCAGAATGAAAGGCTGAAACAGCTGTAAGAATTGAGTCCACGTCAGCCAGCTGATTCAGCAAGAAAGCATCCGCTCCGAGGAAGTCCTTTAAAACATCAATTTTAAGGCATCAATCCATGAAAAAATGTGGAGTTACAGTAACTGAGGAATGGAGAATGCATGACCACGTATTAGATACTGGCAAAGAGCCAGAGCCCACTTTACGGGTGGTGTAGCATATAGGCTGCTCTTCCTCATATTGTTGGCTCATTCTTCAGGTGGATAAGACGAGGCTCTGGAATCCCTGCTCCCTTTAGAGTGTTGCACACCCCCCAAATGATTCTGTCAAGGAACAGTTCTGCTGCTCTCTTCAGTACAGACACTGCACTTGTGAATGGCCCTTCTCAGGGGTACACCATACACAAGATTCTGACTGCCTTTCAGCTTGTCCAGCAATGCTCTTTATGGGCCTATTCTAGTGGGGCTCTATATTGAGGTTACATTTCTTCCAGTATCTGCTAAGTGTTGTCAATTCTTGTGATTTAGTGTATCACAGTTACACGCCACATACAAGAGCAGGGATTTTATTTATAAAAAGCCACGGCTCTTATAGTCTTGTGATTATGTGAGAACCTCAGCTTTATTATAAAAAAACCAAATGTTTCTAGACATCCTGGCTGTAGGAATGAGCTACAAAACATGACTCCTAAAGGCTCGGAAACCAGAAGGTGATATCTATTGACTGTTGCAACACCCTTGACTTGCTGTTTTGCAAAGGCCCCATCCCTTCTCTGAAGCCCCAGCCCTACCCTTCATTGCTCACTCTTTCTTACCCTCACCTTCATTCACTAATTTTCACCAGTCTCAGTCAGGGAATTGGAGAGTGTGGAAGGTGAGGACTCCAAGGTGATGTGTTTGGGGTGCAGCAGGAAGGGGCTCTGGGCTGGGGTGGAGGTGAAGCTGAGGGGTTTGGAGTGTGGGAGGGGCTTTGGGCTAGGGCAGGGAAAGAGGATCTGGAAGAGGGGTGGGAAGAGAACTCTGGGCTGGGGCCAGAAATGAAGGGCTCCGGGTGTGAGAGGGGACTCCAAGCTGGGGAAAGGGTTTGGGGAGTAAAAGGGGGTGAGGTCTCTGTTTGGGGTTGCAGGCTCTGGGGAGGGGTCAGGGATGAGAAGTTTGGGGTGCAGGAGGGAGCTCTTGAATGGGGTTGAGAGGTTTGGAGTGGAACAGGGCTCAGGCAGAGATATGGCATGGGAGAGGGGAGGCAGGCTCCGGGAGGCAGTTTGCGTATGGGAATGGGTTCTGAGCTGGAACAGGATGTTGGTGTGTGGGAGAGGTGGAGACTCTGGGAGAGAGATTGGGTGTGGGAGAGAGTCGGTGGTGGGATAGGAGTTGGGAATCTGGAGGGTCTTGGATTATGTGACGTGATCATGTTTACTATAAGGAATGTAGCACAGTAGAAAAAATAACAGGAAATAGTTGCTTTGTTCATGATTCCAAGACTGCCTTTCCAGCAAGTATTCTGTACCCAGAAAAGCTCTCAATTAGCTATATGTCAGGGCCAGCATCCTGTCAGTTTGGGATGAAAAATTTTGCTTTAAATCAGGCATTAAAATCTCACAGTGTAAAATAATTTGCTTAGGGAAATCACTGATAGCCTGTGGGGTTTTTTTTCTTGATCATATACAGGCAGTCCCCGACTTACGCGGATCCGACTTATGTCGGATCCGCACTTACGAACGGGGCTTTCTCGCCCCGGAGGTCGAGGTGGCGGATTGCTACCTGCGAGCTCCGGGGCGAGAAAGCCCCATTCGTAAGCTGCTCCGGTGCCCCTGGTCTGCTGGAGACCGTCCCCAGCAGACCACAGGCACCGGGACTGAAGCCGCAGCCCCGGTGGGGTCCCGCGCCTCTGAGACTTTGCCAGAGTTGCTCTGCCCCAGGCTTCCTGGAATCAGCCGCTGATCAGTTTCAGCAGCAGCTGACTTGGGGATGCTTGGGGTACTTAAGTTGAATCTGTATGTAAGTCAGAACTGGCGGTCAGTTTCAGCAGCAGCTGAATCTGGACGCCAGTTCCGACTTACATACAGATTCAACTTAAGAACAAACCTACAGTCCCTATCTTGTACGTAACCCGGGGACTGCCTGTATCTCAAATGTTTGGATTGTCTGAGACATAATAGAATAAAAAAAGTTATAATGATTTTAACTGGGCATTTTCAACACTTTCCAATGTTGAGGTGTGCAGACCCAGGGTTGATTTTATAGTGGAACCATACATTGACATTTGGTCCATCCGAATATTTGTTTTTTGCCTGACAATTCATTATATTGAATACTATGAGTTTGTTGGATAATCATTAAAATTGGCTAAATATAAAGATCCTAAAATTGAGACAGACCCCTCTCACCGCAAAATGCATTCATAGAAAATTGTCCAGATAAGTTTTTGTAACCATTTACAAACAAAACTGGACTTTGAATGAAAAAAACCCTGTTTAACAAAGATAAGAAATGTTGACATTAAAGACTTCTCATTTGCACTACAAACTCCTGTCCCCAGACAGATTAATGAGTAGCACTACACATATGACTTGTAACATTGAACTGTAAAAATGAAGGATTGCAAAATGGTAAAATTAAAAGCTTTGTGAATTATGTTTTAATTATCTGCAATTATGGGTAGTGACAGATAGGGTAACTCTTAGGCCAAGTCCTTGATGAAATAAGTATGGGTTTGCCAATTCTACTTTTACTTAGAATTCTTGTCTATTTAAAATGTTACCTTTGTTCAGTCAGTAAAAATATGGGCTGGAAGATATAAGTAAAAGATAAATATATAATGATAAATAAAACCCTCTTTTTTCTGAGAAGATCCAGGGCAGGGTGACACGAACACGTCCCAAAAATTGCAAATCCAGCAAGAAAAATATAGAATTTGAGTAATTGGAACTTGCATGCATAATGTAGGAGTAATAAAAATCCAAAAAGATGGTGTGCTAAATGCTAGTTGGATCAAGATTAAGTAATCTAATGTAGAAAAAGATAAAAGACCTACAGATACATCTACAATGCATGGCTTTTTCGGGATACTGAAGGTATCCTGAAATAACTACCCCATGTCTACACAAGCAGCCCATTATTTTGAATTTTTTTTTTAATAATGGGTGTGTTATTTCAGCATCCCTGTAACCCTCATTCCACGAGAGTTAAGGGATGTCTTGAAATAGTGCATTATTTTGAAATTTGGTGCTGTTTAGATTCGTCAAATTTCAAAATAGCCTATTTTGAAATAGATTCAAAATAAGATACACAATTTGTGTAGCACAAATTGTGTGTCTTATTTTGAGTTTAGGGTGCTGTGTCAATGCACCCTAACTGAATATTGGCCCAAATGGAAGAAATATCACATCAGAAACTGAAGACTGGGACCAAAGGACCAGAACCAGGGATCAGAGAAGCTAATGACTATCATGAAAGTGAAAGTACTGCCCAGAGTCCGGGCTTGTGGTAGGTTGGAACCATTTACCAAATACTGTGGTTTGTCTTACTTGTCAGGCAAAAATATATAGCCACACCCTGTCAGTGACAAACATTGTATGTGAAATTGTATAAATACAGGTGACAACCAATTAAGTATAAATTGGACTTGTAACTCAGTTTCCCAACTTTCACCCCATTAATCCCAGCATTAATCCCTAATGCAATATTGATCCTTTACTGTTCTCAGGGCAGAAAACAGCTGACTGACCATTTAAATTCCTTAGTTCTATTTTATCCACAATGGAATTTTAGCTCTCAAACTATGGGCTTTATTGTGAGACACTGTTAAAGAAGGCCAATTCAAAGAAATTATATTCACTAGCTTTTCTCAAAGATTTCTAAACACATGGCAATTGACACTCTTCAAGGGTTATTATTTATATTACCATAGTATTGAGTAGCCTTGACTACAATCTGTTCCTTTATACTAGCTGCTCTGCATAGATTTAGTAAAAAACAACCCGTCTTGGTCTTTGTACTGAATTTAGCACAATGAGGTTATGGTCCTTGAATAGGGCTTCTTACATGTTATGGTAATACAAACAATGCATAACTAAAAGTAATAATCTAAACAGACAAGACTGATAAAGGGTGAGAGAAGTTTTATCATTTCCATTTTGCAGATGGGGAATGGAAGCATAGAGGAATGAAGTGGCTTGTATACACACAGAAAGAGGCAAGAATCAAACCTGGACCTCCTGAGTTGCAGTCCAGTACTTTATGCACAAGATATGCTTCCTTTTCTAAGAAGCCATGCTAACTTCTCCTGATCAGTTTATATATACTCAGGAGCTGTATTACTGTCTAATTAACTGGACTGATACTAACTACATCTCACTGGTCTATAATTTTGGGTGATATCTTTTGCCCCTATTTAAAAACTAGTGAGAGTTGTCACATGACTCTCTCTTGAATGCTCAGGAACAGAACTGTTTAGAATGGAATATTACCTAACCCCCTTTAGTAGTTTAGAGATGTCATTTTTTCTACTTTCTGAACTCTTAAATGAATACTATCTGGTCCAGGTAACTTACTGCTGTTAAGATTCTTCAGGTGATTCATCATCACCGTGCCTTTAGAGACCTCTGCTGTGGATAATGCCACATCTTGATTACTTGTGAAAAAATAACCTCAAGATAGAAATTTCTCCCTCATCATCAGTCATAAAGACTGATGCTAGGAATTCATTTTGCTTTCTTCTGCTTCCATATCTTCTTTAATTGCTCCTTTTTTTCCAGCAACCCTTAGTGTCTGACTTGAAGAATTTCTTATTTTCCTTGATAACTTAGCTCATATTTCCCCTTTGCACTCTCTCTCTCTCTCTCTCGCTCTCTCTCTCTCTTGCTCACTCTCTCGGTCTCGTTGTCTGGAAATGATAATTTTTAGTTCTATTTTCCTAATTTGGATTGAATTTCCATTTTCAAACTCTTCTCTTTCGGCCTAAATAGTACTTTCTATTTTATTTAGAAGAAAACTGTCACAAGGAACTTAACTAGGGCAGGATTAAACTTGGCATGTTGCATCTTTCTTTCACATTTCTTGTCCTCTGTATTTCTATTAAGATGGAGCATGGTACATTTATGAATAGGACTGTATGGCAGGTTTGCTTGCAATAGCAAGGTACTGGACGCTGTGACATAGGGTATGTCTACAGTACCCTCCTAGTTCGAACTAGGAGGGTAATGTAGGCATACCGCACTTGCAAATGAAGCCCGGGATTTGAATTTCCCGGGCTTCATTTGCATAAGCGGGGCGCCGCCATTTTTAAATCCCGGCTCGTTTGAACCCCGTGCCGCGCGGCTACACGCGGCACGGACTAGGTAGTTCGGACTAGGGTTCGTAGTCCGAACTACTGTTACTCCTTGTGGAATGAGGAGTAATGGTAGTTCGGACTAGGAAGCCTAGTCCGAACTACCTAGTCCGTGCCGTGTGTAGCCGCGCGGCACGGGGTTCGAACGAGCCGGGATTTAAAAATGGCAGCGCCCGGCTTATGCAAATTAAGCCCGGGAAATTCAAATCCCGGGCTTCATTTGCAAGTGCGGTATGCCTACATTACCCTCCTAGTTCGAACTAGGAGGGTAGTGTAGACATACCCATAGAAGGTCTCTACCTGTCCTATGTAATTAATGGAATAACTTGAAATACAAATTTATTTACTATATGGATGTCATTTTGGTGCTATTTCATGCAGTCATTACATTACTAACAAACTTAATTTAAAGTTAAGATACAGTAAGCGGTCTTCATTTAAAATCATGCAGCTTAACTGAAGGTTAATTCAATCAGTGCCCTTCAAAATCAATATTTAATTTAGTACAACACATTTTAGGGTACTGTAGTACTTAAACAACAAAAACTATATTATATTTGGACATTTAGTAAACATTATAGGCTAATGAATTATATATCAACAGCTTCAGCCTGAGCCATAAAGCCAAAAAAAGCAAAGGCTATAGTTAACTTTAGTGGCAGAGTGCCTATGGAATATACACAATTAAAATAATGAATCATTGAATTTGGGTCTACGGTGTATAATTTGATGTACTCACATCTTGTGAGCGCCTCCTGTTGGCTGGGTGTAATTTTCTTCTCTGCTCTTGGTACCCCCTGTTGGCTTTTGCCTTCATCACATTGGTCTTCAATGGCTCAGCCATGCAGCTAAGTCACACTCTAAAATGGACAAATGGATGAATCCTTTCCGGGTGACAAAGGTCCAACAGTTATTGCCTTGCTCTATTGCCAGGCCCTTATTAGTGTCTGCAGACCTGCCTCTGGGCTCAATTCTCAGCTCCTTCCGGGCTAGCTTTTAATTTTATCCCTGCCCTGTTAGAGAGCCGTGCCATCAGGGCTTTCTCCCTGGAGACTGTTTGCCTTCGGGTGTCCCAACTCTCCGGTCAGATTCAGATTTTTATTCACGTCAGTTCCCTTCCAGGGTAAAAGTCCAAGAAATGGCTGACTTTTTCCAGAGTCATCAGTCCTATTTATATTCCAGCTCTTTGCTTGACCTCCAAAATGAAACTTGCTCCCTTCTCAGGTTTTTGTCCTCTTTGCCGGTGGGAGGGGGAGGGGGCAGGAAGGTAGGAAGATCCAGACCCTTCCACTACTCCAGGTCCCAGCCAAACGACCCTATAAACAACTACTTCCATTAATAGTTTCTGTTGCTGTTGCATTCCCTGGACTTTCTTCCTACATAGCCCATTTTCTCTTCACCTTTACCTCAGGACTGAAGTTCTCAACTTATCTTCTTCCTCACTGAATGCCACAAGAACCCATCTACTGGTTCTCTCTTGAGCTCCACTGACCAGCAAGGAGCACCCTTCCTTGCTCCTATAGTCTCATCCAGATCCTGCAGCTCTTTTTAACTAAGCTTGCTGACTTTTGATTGGCTAATTCCCTGCAACTTTCTAGGTAGGCCTGAAAGATCCATTTCCATTGCTCTTTCCCTGAAGCAGGATGTAATAGGGCTCCAAAGCCTCTACCAGCAGGCCTGAAAGGGCCTGGTGCACCCCATCCCAGGATGACAAAAAGAATCAGAATTTTGCTAGATACTAAAAATCGTGGACTGAACAGAGACTCTGGATTTATGGGTTATGATAACAATCTGCTCCTCTCCCCTACCCCTCAGCTATTTCCCATCCCCTACTCCTTCCCCTGTTACAACCGGAGAGGTGTTAATGGGCCACTTTACCTTAAATAGTTCCTTGAAATGTGTTAGCTACTTATAGAATAAAAGACTGTTAGAATTAGAAGAGACCTCCAGCATTAGGGCCAAGCACCATTTGGATCATCCCTGAGGGTATGTCTACACTACCCCGCTAGTTCGAACTAGCAGGGTAATGTATGCATACCGCACTTGCTAATGAAGCCCGGGATTTGAATTTCCCGGGCTTCATTAGCATAAGCGGGGAGCCGCCATTTTTAAATCCCCGCTGCTTCGAACTCCGTGCAGCGCGGCTACACGGGGCTCGAACTAGGTAGTTCGGACTAGGGTGCCTATTCCGAACTACCGGTACACCTTGTTTCATGAGGAGTAACGGTAGTTCAGAATAGAAACCTAGTCCGAACTACCTAGTTCGAGTCCCGTGTAGCCGCGCTGCACGGGGTTCGAAGCAGCGGGGATTTAAAAATGGCGGCTCCCCGCTTATGCTAATGAAGCCCGGGAAATTCAAATCCCGGGCTTCATTAGCAAGTGCGGTATGCATACATTACCCCGCTAGTTCGAACTAGCGGGGTAGTGTAGACATACCCTGAGAGATGTTTATCTAACCTGTTCTTAAATATCTCCAGTGATGGAGATTCCACAGCCTCCTTGGACAATTTATTCCAGTGCTTAATTGCCCTGACAATTAGGAAGTTTTTCCTGACGTCCAACCTAAACCTCCCTTGCTGCAATTTAAGCCCATTGCTTCTTCTCCTATAATCTGAAGTTAAGTAGAATAGTTTTTCTCCCTCCTCCTTGTAATACCCTTTAAGGTACTTGAAAGCAATTATCATGTCCCCTCTCAGTTGTCTCTTTACCAAACTAAACAAACCCAGTTCTTTTAGTCTTCCCTCATAGATCATGTTTTCTAGACCGTTAATCATTTTTGTTGCTCTTCTGTCTTCTCCAATATCTCCACCTTTCCTGAAATGTGGTGACAAGAATTGGACACAATACTCCAGTTGAGGCCTTACCAGTACAGAGTAGAGCAGAAGAATCACTTCTTGTGTCTTGCTTATGCTAAACATCTGTTGCACCTCCTATAAGCCTAAAACTTTAAGAAGGTAGTAGAGTTGGGAGTTTCCTCTACCACCTGGAACTCAGTGGACTTACTAAATTACCTAGTCACAAAAAAACGTTAGCTCAGTAGTCAAAGAGGACAAAGAAATATGGAAGGTGCCAAGGAACTCGGTAGAGTTTAACAGTGCACTGGAAATATTGGAAGCACTGTCCCTTTGCAATCATAAAGCAATGTGGATTACAACTCAGTCAGGTAGGCATTTCAGCACATCAGGTTCTATCCATATTATCATGAAGTGCTGGAGCAGTAAACTGAATACTAAAAGGGGTTACTTGAAGAAGCATAAACTACAATGGTCTCATTCTCTGCTAGTGGCATCATGTGTTGTCGTATACAAAAGTGCAAAGGGAATGCAGTGTTTTTTGGGCTTCACCATGGTTTATAGGTTCCTTGTTTCCACTCCTTGCTCATGGTAAATGATATTTTCATTGCCAGATGGTGGCATCAATGGCAGAGATCAAATCAATGAAGGAAGACTTTCAGGTATATTTTTCCTTGACCGAGTCCTGATGCACAGTGTAAAGTGGTGAGAATGTGCATGTTTTGAAAAATGTTGTATTTGTCAAATAGGAGGTGAGAGTAAAAATCATGAAACAATTATGCCATAACTCAGATAACTTTTTCTACAAGTGCTTGTTCTATGGTTAAACTGAGATCAGACACTTCTTCCCATTAGTCACAAAACTCTTCATAGGGTAAAATGTTAAATAAGTGTGAAAAACATCTTAAAGTGGGCACCTGGTTGCCACCTTCACACCAACATCTTCATAAGCACAAATCCTTCATATCTTTCCAAATAAGCTGTCAGTGATTTTCTGATTGAATATATATGGCTTTTCCTCCCCACTGTGTTTTATAGTATATCTTAGACAATTGAAAATTATTTCACCCCCCACATACTTCCTTTTAGTAAGGGGACTGATTTTAATTATTCTTGCTAGGATTTAAGGCAGAAGTTTAGAGAAAGGGAAATTATTTCCATTCAACTCCAAAGAAAAGAATTCTTCTAAGGGGATCTGAAAGATTGTTATTAATAGACTGATTGTGTTAAAAAATAAAACCAAACCCACAGTTTTTGTTCCTTTGATGTTGTTTCCTTTCAATATTTGCTTATTACATCCAAGATAGGAACACAATTTTCTTCCCTTCCAATCCTTCCATTTACTCCTTAAGGAAATCCTTGAATCAAAGAAACAAGACATTATAGAAATAACTAGATTTTTAAAGTAGAAGAGGCAATTTATTCACTACAGTAGCTTTCTAAAATGAACAAGTATTTCTCAGGAGTTTTCAGCCTATTATAAAATGAAACAACTCTTCTTATTTTGAAGAATATATCTACCCTTGTGGGACAGATTACTTATACTAAAGGACACATTACTATTAATACCTCCTAGAGCCCAGGATAAACTATGGTACATCAAAACAGTATATTAAAAATAAGAAGATAATCAGAAGATATTCCAGAGAATTACAGTCTTTAACAATGAATTATTTGCTATGAATTTGAACTTTAACCCTGTCGTGCAAAAATTAATCTAGTGGTATATTGTCATATATAATTTTGCACTGTGTCTTTCCCCCCCTCAGATGCCATAACCTGTTTTGTTCTGACGTTTTTGAAAAAGATACATAGTCAGGCAAACCAGTTACCTTAATCATTGTCTACTAAGGATAAAAAAATGTTATGAAACTTAGTGACTTACACAGCTATGCAAGGGGGAAAATACAACCTTTTAATGCAGTTTTGAGCCACAATGCTTTTCCCTAAACATGATGTTGTTATTTTTATCGTTTCTCTGAAAAAGAGCTGGTGCTCAAATTTCAGCAATTCATATAATTGCCTCCCTGCTTGGGAAATCACCATTATATTCAATACAGTGAGCTTTGGAGTGATTTAAACAAATGAAATAATGAACACAATTAATTAGCATAATGGACATAAAATGAGTAATTCCATAGGAGAAGTGTTTCTTCAAAAACATTATTATGGGCTTGAGGAGGAAAGTGATCTTCAGAAAACTTCAAAAGTATACTCTATCAGAACAATTCCACAACTTGTATATGTTTGAGTAGTGGCATTAAGTAAATAGGGAGAGTTGTCATATGTTAACACTACACACAGTCCCTGCAGTATTCAAACATTCAGCTACTTGAATTTAATTTTGGGTTCATATTTGCCATGGCATAGGAAAACATTAAGAAGGACTACTTAAGAGAGACAAACATACATTGACATATGCAATACCTGCTTACTCCTTTAGGTACAAAAAAGTAACTCAAATGTGGTACATTACTAGATCTATAAACTGTCTCCAATAATGTCAATCAAGTAATTGAAACTTGTTTTAATTACCAGAAACTGTCAGGCTTGTCTCATTCACTTTGTTATCAATATTTACCACCATTGCAACAGAATTGTGGAAAAGATGACAGAAACATAAGGCAAAAAGTATAAAGAATAGGAACATTTTCTTTTCCTACTCTGGTGCCTTCAGAGTTGGCCAGATTAACAGTACTGCAGACTGAAACCCTCTAGCTACCCAACAGGTACAACATGACAGTTTTGCTCACAATGCCTTGGGAAAGTTCTCAAGCTTTGTTCTGATAGGACTGAACTTCTTAGAAATGTGTCATTTGTGAAGCTGGGTCCTGTTATGTTTAATCTCTTCCAGGAACTAGGCTAAGACATCAGCACACATAAGCCAACGGGAAGCCCTCAAATGGTCATGAAATTTGTCCATTTCAGATGTAGTTAGACTAAAACAAGTGATTTAAGAAAAGAAAAGCCTCACTCACACAGTTAATTGTCCCTTGAACAATACAACTCATAATTTTATTAGTATCTGTGAATGGCCTAATAAATCTGTCCAGTTTTAGATGAAGCATAAGTTCCACTATAATCAACATAGCAAGGCATGTGGACAAACAGCAATTACTTGCAGAACTGCTTCAGATTTTTTGCTGTGGTTGATGTCTGGGTCACGAAGCTTTCCCTTAAGAGTTCCTCAGCTGCAAATAACAGATTAAAAAAAGGAAGAGTCTTTCCTGGTTTTTTTCTAGGTGTTTCTGAACAAAGTGGCAAATTAGAGAGATATTAACTTTAAATAATGAGACTCTGAAGCTCCTGCTAGAAGATTTAGGGTGGAACCTCTCAATATCCATTTTTTAAAATGAAGGATTTCCCTAACAAACCTGTAGCCTTCTTACCTGAGGAATCAGTGCAAAGCTACACAGGCAGGAAAATGTTATTTCTGCTAGTCTCTTTGGGTATGTCTACACTACCCGCTAGTTCGAACTAGCGGGGTAATGTAGGCATACCGCACTTGCAAATGAAGCCCGGGATTTGAATTTCCTGGGCTTCATTTGCATAAGCGGGCAGCCACCATTTTTAAAACCCCTCTGGTTCGAACCCCGTGCAGCGCGGCTACACGGGGCACGAACTAGGTAGTTCGAACTAGGCTTCCTAGTTCGAACTACCGTTACTCCTCGTGAAATGAGGAGTAACGGTAGTTCGAACTAGGAAGCCTAGTTCGAACTATCTAGTTCGTGCCCCGTGTAGCCACGCTGCACGGGGTTCGAACCAGCGGGGTTTAAAAAATGGCGGCTCCCCGCTTATGCAAATGAAGCCTTGGAAATTCAAATCCCGGGCTTCATTTGCAAGTGCGGTATGCCTACATTACCCTCCTAGTTCGAACTAGGAGGGTAGTGTAGACATACCCTTTTTCTGGCACCAGCATAACATGGACAATTGATGTAGTCACTTAACTCTTCTTCCAGGCTAAATGTGTGGGGGAGCAGGGGAGAGATATGCCCCATGTACTGCTCATAGTTCATCAATAGCTTGTAGGGCCAGATTGCCCCTTACATGGGTATGTGGAAGAAGGGAGAAATTGGGGGAAGATGTCTGCCTTCCTCCTCCCCCGCTTTCATGTGCTCCATGGATGGGCCAAGAATAATCACACTTTCTGTGGCTGAGGGAATGCAGGGACTACTGCCTCTGAGCAAAAGCTTTATAAATGCTTTAAGTTTTTCCAGTCAGTGAACATAAGTGATACCATGTGATTTAGATGACCAGTGTATGGGGTGCATAGCCTTTGGAGATGAGGCCAGGGAGGAGTCTGAGTACTGGAGATGGTAGTGGTGACGAGGAAGAGTGCTGGCCACCCCTCTGGTCACTCAGATTTGGTCCCACTGTCATGACAGAGGAGCCTCAGGATCAAATTTGTGTGGGTTAGCTGCTGCTGCTCTTCCTTGCTGCTCCCATTGGAAGGGCCAACACTGATGACTGGGAGCACTTGGCAATGGTATACAATGTGCATAACATGCTTATGGCTGCAGGAGCTGGTGGGATGAGAAATCAAGGATATAGTTCAGATAGATCTTGAAATTGTGTTTATGCTCAATACATGTACACAAATTCCTGATTCCTGGCACACAGTGGGAAGAACAGCAGCCAGTTTCCTGTTCAGATGTACATAAGTCATCCATGTCAGTGAGCGCTGTGCCCAAGCAGCTCCACTCTTTTGCATCCTCTCAAGGTCATGCTCACATTTTCTCTTTGGATCCCATCTATACTTCTCAGGCAACGATGTGTAATTTCTGCACTCTGTGTCAGGTGACTCCACATGACAGACAACACAGATACAGGAATGCTGGGCTAAGTGTTACGTGACTGTTTTCACTATCAGGGAAAATCATTCCTTGCTGAAGGCCTATGGACCCACAAATCTCATCTAAGCCCTATTTTGAGAATTTACTAAAAAGTGATTAAACCCAAAAGTCTATTCATGGGGCCTCTGGACAGTCGTGTAGTGGGATCCATACATTTTTCATCATAATTGACTGTATCTCTACCAGAAAGCATAGTATTATAGTAAAGAGAGGTTTTTGTGTACTTCTAACAATTACCGAGTGCTAGCATCCACCTTCAGAAAAGAGGTCTGCTATTGAGTAGGTAAAATCTTTGGTTGCTTCTGAAAAACTTGATTAGGATATAGTCTTTTTAGCTATTTCATGAACTTCATAGCATTTTAATGTTATTACTTCAGCTCTTCTCTGTTCAATACCCTTTTAACATTTTGTTTAAACATGTTGTATTTGATGCCCTTTTTTTGCACAACTTTCCTTGGGGTCTTCCCACCCTTTAGGGACATGTCTGGAGAAGGAAAGGTTTAATGAATTGCAAATCAGAAATATCTACAATGCAGGAAGAAAAGCATTTCACACTTTTCCTGAGTAAATTACATGAAAATTACATGGAAATGGGTCAATTATGTATTGAGAACAACAACACTGGCAACAAAAAAGATAAAAAAATCCTCTCTAAAAGGTGAGAGATGAAGTGACAAAAGCTAGAAAATTCAAAACTGTAAGTAGGCAAAGTCAAAAGATAGACAGCAGGTTCTTAACATTGATTTTTTCGTATAGATTTTGGTTTACAAACCAGCCTTAAAATTATTTCTTCTCTCTTACTCCTGTGCTTATAATGTGGTTAGACAAATACAAATGGGGGCACATTTGATGCATGTTTTTGTTATATTTATCATCAAATTATGTGGCCTGTGACCAAGCTATTGTGGAGTCTGTAGTGCCAGTAGATTTGCAGTGTAATCTGCCCCTTGCCATATGATTGAAGTGTGCTCCAAAATCTAAATTGTAATTCAAAGATGAAGTCCACCCACCAGGAACATAATAACTTTTAAATATTCCCAACAGGGAATAACACAAACCAGACTTGTTAGTCTGTAAACATATAAACATGTCTATTAAATTTCAGACTGGAAGACATTTGTCTTGGGCTTTGAGCGTGCACAAAAGAGAAACAGGTGGTTGAAAACAACAGTTCCAGGAACATAGACGTTTGGAAAACAATTAAAGTCCCAAAATATTCCCAGCATGAAAGGTGGTTCAAGTTAAAAGGACATAATGGATACAGTAACCCTCAGAAGAGGTCAATAGAGTCAGTAGGAATAGGAAGATCCTATACATTATTTCAGATTTGAATCCTTTGAGGCCTTTCTTCTTTTCGGCAGGAGTGAAGGATGAGACAGAAGCTCAGCTTCACCCAGAGAAAAGGCAGAGAATTAGCAGCACACTGGGCATAAGGTAAAGGGACCCTGAAGGAATGCAAATCCCCCGTTCTGCTAAAAGAACATCTTTTCCCCTCTCCCTTGTGAGGGAATAGAGTTTCTTTTTACCACCTCACTCACTAGACAGAAATATCTGAAACGGGAAAGACCAGAAGGAGCCTGAGCTTTTGAAGTTCTCTATCAGTCAGTGGAACAGTGGTAGCTGAGAGCAAATGTTGGTATGTACCTCTGCCTTTTCCACGCAAAGAATTGTTTCTTCACCCAGCTTCTCCTGGGAACAGCTCCAAGAGGCATAGAAGACAGAAGACAAGACACCATCTCCACTAAGCATAATCTCCTCCTCTGCTCTATGGGGGGAAAAGCCTGGATGCAACAAATTGGCCCTTTTGATTTCCTCTGTCTTCATGGCTTCTGTGGGTTTGGAGTCTAAAGTGCAGCACATTTAGGAGAATTTAGGGTTCATATGTGGTTTGATGGAAGTGAATCAGGCAGGATGGAACATGATAAAGAGCAAAATGGGGGGGAGGGGTATTACTGAATCTTGTCTCCACCCTCTACACACTATTTGTACAAAATGTATTTTCTGGGGTATCATTTGAAAACTAAGTCACTGATCAATGATAAGATAGTGTGTGTGTAGCAATATTATATGTGAATTTACAAACACAAGCTGAAAATATGACTGAAGTTTATTTATCAGTCAGGTCTTGGGAATGGGTAAACCTGTTCCTCAAAGACAAAGGACAAGCTGATGCCTGTAGACCCGTGTCATCAAAGCTGATTGGCCATCGTCTCTCATGTGGCCATTCTTTGGCAATGGAGGAGGACAGGAACAGATGGATTGGCATTTTAGTAAGCAGCAATGTGGAACTTCTTTCACCTTGAGACACAATGTCTCTGTCCTCAGGAAAATGAATTTCAAAGAGTAACTGAACTATAAAAGTAAAGAAGAAAAACAATCCAGGTTCATTCTTTTTTCTCTCCATCTGCTCTCTCATCCTCTTTCACGTAAAAAAACAAAGGAACCACCCTTTGGATTTTGGGAGGGGTTCTGACCACTTGCTGGGAGCAAATGGTAAGGATGTTACCTTGAACCCATTTTAGATTGTGAAGTTTTAACTACTAGAAACGATTTTGTCTTTATTTTTTTTGTTAACTGTTTCTGACTAATACCTGCTACTTGTACCAATTTAAAATATCTCTCTTCAGTTAAACATACTTGTTTTATTTTTAAATCAAAACGAATCTGGTGTTGTGTTTTCACTGAAATGTTTGGTAATCCCAACTGAAGTAATAATTGATCCCATACAGGGGCAATGGACCTTTAATATCTAAGCTGCCCAGGAGGAACCAGGGAAGCCAACAGCCTCCATGGGCCTGGGCAAGGTGTGTGTGTGGAGGGGGAGCCAGCTCCATGGTCCCAGAAGGGGCAGGGCCTCAGGCAGAAGGGACGGGATTGCATCAGCAAGCCCTCAGCACCACTCAGACCATGGCACTCCTCCCACCTCCAGCCCTCAGAGCCACCCGTAGCACACTGCATGCACTCTAATGGTGATTTAGAAGACCCAGGGCTCCCAGCTGCCACTACTGCCCCCGAGACATTTTGACTCATTGGGCCTGTGGGCAATTGCCCGTACCTGTTGGCAGGCCTAGCCAGAACACACATTTTGGTAGAAAATTTGGGGCTAGAAGTGTGCTGGGGTCACCCTGCAGATAGTAATCAAACTGCTGGGAGACAGTGTGTGTCTGGAGTGCTGCTGACAGGATGCTGGGAGGCGGAGGTGCTGGACCAGGGTGTGACTTCCATACTGTTTGGCTGTTTGTGAGTAGCTCAGGTTGGGAGCTACAACATCAGAGTCTTTAAAGTGCTACATAATCCTGTTTTTTGTTTCAACATCAGAATGGTGAGACACCCAAGACTGCAGGGCAGGTGGTAAGACAGCCACCCACTATTCTGGATTGCACCCAAAAATGTGAAAGAGGGATAGAAGTGACATTTAAATGGCAGAAAGGAGAATAAGTTAGTTCAGCGTGAAAGTGAAAACTAAGAAGAAAAGAGGGGAGTTTAGAGGAAGAAGCCATAAAGAATCAAAATCAGCATGTCAGGATAGTGAGACCAGTGGAATCGATGGCAGTCATATCATGAAGAAGAATGACTCCACCAGACAGGCGTGCAGGCTAAGAATCCATCAAAGAAGGCAGTTACAAAGGGCAAGTAAGTCCTATTTTACAGTGGATTCTGAAAACAAACTTTTTGGTGGGAGAATCTGCTCCTTTTTTCTCTCCTGTGGCCTTAAAAGGGAATGAGAACACCTAGGGACATATTTAAACTGTCTGACTTTGTTCCCTGATTAATAAATAAGCATGCTTTTCAGAAGCAATTGTTTCTAAAGGAGCTTTGGTAATGTATTCAATTCTGAAAATGGAAGAAGTGAAAGTATGCTGTGATATTTCTTTTCCCTGAGATTTGTAATAAGGTAGCATTTGCATTGCACTGTTAATCCTACCGGCTATATAGATGGGGAAAAGACACCAACTGTCAGTAGAACAAGAATTTATACATTAATATTTTATAGTAATGGGCATGCATCTGAATGCTAAAAGTTTAGATGTGCTGTAGTTACTAGTAGAGCAAATCAGAAAATGTTTTTCACCCATGGAAAACAGACATTTTAAAAAAATGTCATTGTATTTTGGACATTAACTAAAATTCTTGTAATTTTCACAAAGTGAAATTTTGCAAATAAAGCATTTTGGATCAATCAAAATGTTTTGCTAGGACAAATTTGAAACATTTCATTTTGATTTCTACTCTTTTAAAATATATTTAGTACATTAAAATAAATTCTTAAACAACAATTCATTTTGAAATAAAAAATCAACACTTTTCATTCAAAAAATGTCAAAATATTTTAACAGTTCTAAACATTTTCCATTTTTTTCTATATGAAATTACTTTAATATCAATAGGATTTCATTAAAAAATCTGTTTTGTCAAAATAGCTTTTTCTAAAGGGGAAAATTGCAGACCAGTTCTAGTTACTCATGTTACAGTCTGTCTGTGTCCATCTGTTATCTCTTGTTTATACATAGACTGCAAGCTCTTTGAGGCAGGAGCTGTCTTTTTGGGTCTGTGTTTGTACAGTGTCTAGCACAATGGTATCCTACATAAGAACATAAGAACAGCCGTACTGGGTCAGACCAAAGGTCCATCTATCCCAGTAGCCTGTCTGCCCACAGTGGCCAGCACCAGGTGCCCTAGAGAGGGTGGACCAAAGGGCACGTCTAGACTACATGCCTCTGGCTACAGAGGCATGTAGATTAGGCTACCCGGCATAGTAAAATGAAGGGCGATTTAAATAATCGCCGCTTCATTTAAATTTACATGGCTGCCGCGCTGAGCCGACAAACAGCTGATCAGCTGTTTGTCGGCTCAGCGCGATAGTCTAGACGCGCGGGTGTCGACATCAAAGGTATTTGTCGACCACCCAGGTATATCTCATCCCAGGAGGCATACCTGGGTGGTCGACAAATACCTTTGATGTCGACACCAGCACGTCCAGACTATCGCGCTGAGCCGACAAACAGCTGATCAGCTGTTTGTCGGCTCAGCGCGGCAGCCATGTAAATTTAAATGAAGCGGCGATTATTTAAATTGCCCTTCATTTTACTATGCCGGGTAGCCTAATCTACATGCCTCTGTCGTCAGAGGCATGTAGTCTAGACGTACCCTAAGACAATGATCAAACAATTTGTCTCCTGCCATCCTTCTCCAGCCTCTGACAAACAGAGGCCATGGATCATCCTGATCCATGACTAGGGCTCCTAGGTGCGATGATAAAAAAAAAATCAAAAATACTACACCAAACAGAAGTTAAAGATGTATTGGATGGTGGAAAAAAGGATATAGCAGGAACACCTAGCAGTGTCACATGAAAATTAAGAAGCTCAGGCAAGAGTACTGGAAGAAAAAGGAGGCAAATGGTCCATTCAAGTCAGAGCCTCAGACATGCTACTTCTATGGGCAGCTGCGTGAGATTGTAGAGGGGGGACCAAACCAGTGTCCCAAACTGTCCATTGATACCTCCCTGTCAGTGCGCCAGGCCCCACAACCCTCCTTCCCCAGGTGATGTGGGGACAGGGCAGTCACGTTCCAATGTCACGGAGGCCCCTCTCCTGGATTTAGTCTGGGCCCAATAGCTTTAGAGGTCCGGAGTGCTTATGTACCAAGGCAGAGCCCAAAGCACGATAGCCCAGTCTCCCTCGGGCCGGATCGCGATTAGTCCTAAGGGTTATAGTCCGTGCCTTCCAAGTATGCGGGGGAAGGGTGATCACCCCTCCCTTGATTCAGTCTGCCAAGTCCTGCTGCTAGTTAGCTTGAGTAGGGGAGCTTGGGCCCTCCTGCGCTCCCAAGTTCCAGCCCCAGGACCCTTAGGGTAAGGCCACAAGGACCTTACCCGAATGGTGAGTCACTCTGGGTTCACTCACCACCCCTCTCGGGGATCGCTGGCTGTCGGTCCTGGCGTATCCCCGTCCTGGACATCCTTCCTATGTGGTCTAGATACTCCTTCTCCAGGCGTCTGGCCCAGGTGATGACAGCATCTGTACCGTCACCCCCTGTCGGTGTCCCCGCCTGGGCGCTGGAGTCTGGGAGCTGTCTGTGCTGGTCATCTCTGGTCTGGCCCTGATGTCTCGGGTGGTTTCTACGCCAGCCCTGGCATCTCTGGCCGCTTCTGCGACGGCCTCGGCATCTCTGGCCACCTCACCCACAGCCCTGGCGTCTCCGGCCACCTTTTCTGCCAGATGAGCCGGCGCCGGTTTTAAACGTGGCGCCCGGCTTAGGGTGCACTCGCAGCAGTGTCATAGGGAGCCACACTGGTCTCCCTCTGGGCCGGGAGCTATTGGCACACCCCAGCTTGTGGGGGAGACGGGGTTAGCCCATCACACTTCCCACCAATTATTCAAGCAGGCTCTGGCAGCAACGAGGAGAACATTGTAGGTGGGAAGGAGGAAGCAAAAGAGGAAGTGGATGCTCAGCATCAGAATCTAATCTCACTGATAACCAGGAACTTTTTCTAACTTTGGAGCCAATTTGCTCCCAGTCCTCATATGGCAGGAGGGCACTTCTGATTAGTACACGTTTGTAATCATGCTACTGTGGTTAAATGCAGCCTGAGCAATTTGGGTACATGGTGCTCAGTACACCTGCAGTGGAACCTCCCCAGAAAAGTTTGCCAACATGTCTGTAGATAGACTGATAATCCTCCCTGCACATCTCTCTACAAAGCTCTTAGGGTATGTCTACACTACCACCCTAGTTCCACGAGGAGTAACGGTAGTTCGGAATAGGAAGCCTAATCTGAACTACCTAGTTCGTGCCGCGTGTAGCTGCGGGCACAGAGTCCGAACTAGCAGACATTTAAAAATGGCGGCGCCTGGCAATATGCAAATGAAGCCCGGGAAATTCAAATCCCGGGCTTCATTTGCAACTCCGGTTGCCTACATTAACCACCCTAGTTCGAACTAGGGTGGTAGTGTAGACATACCCCTACAGAGGTACTCTTCAATCCTTCTCATAAGGTTTCTGAGGAAGGCTGCCTTATTCTGTCCTCCATGGTAAGCTATCTTACCACACCAAGCCAGTACCAAGTTACCTGGCAACATTACAGCATACACAGAGTAGCATAAGGTTCAGGTTTCTGGTCACATTCAGACAGCTTGTGCTTCCAATCATGTTCTATGATTTGGAGAAGACTGATATCACACATGGTGACCTGGGTAAAACTAGGGAAGTTCTGTAAGGGTGCATCTAGACTACAGAAAAATGGCTCTTTTTCCAAAAAAAAGCACAGATGCACTAGTGGACACTCCATTCAAACTAATCACAGCTCTATAGTTCCTGTCTCTTGCCATCTCTTAAAGCTGCAGGCACCCTGTACAAGCCTTGTGGCAGGAAGCTGGCTCTGGAGCAGCACCATGACCGCACGGCTCTCCCTGCCACAGGCCTGATGACCCATGGAACAGCCACAAGCCTCCGCCCCCCCCCCCCAAAGACCTCCCTGGCCCTTCCAGGAAGTAACACCAGGGGTCTCAGGACCCACCCAGGGGCACCAAATGCCAGGTACCTCCTGGTCTGGGGTGGAGATCTTGACCCTTCTAGAGCAGTAGGGGGAGGAGAAGGCCTTGAAGGATCTCCACAGTAAGCACAAAAATTCAGACATTTATGGGTGCATGGCCAAGTCTGGAGCAAGGTAAAAGAGCTCCAGCAAAGGTATGCTTGGGCCAGGGAGCTCAGCTCTTGCTCTGGGGCAGGACCCCACTCCTGCCTATACTATAGAGAGCTGCACCAGATCCTGGGGGTGGGGAAGCCCTTTCCCCACCCATACTGGTTGATTTGGGCTTGGAGACACCTGTAGTCACCTGGCCAGAGCTCCTGAAGGAGGAGGAGGATGATGACAAGGAGCAACAGCAACTGCAGAGGAGGAGAACGACACTGGTAACATGGACACCCCAGGCCCTGGACATCTCCCAGGTATCATCTGATGTTAGGGAGAGATAATCAGGTGAGTGCTCTCAGTTTGTCACATACACAGGGCATGGGAGGCAGGCTCCGACAGGATGGGGTGTGATTGTCGCTTGGCATGCTCGGCCTGGACAGCGTGCAGCTGTTCATTAACGTGCACAGGCAGTGTGCACCACCTGGTCTCAGGAGCCAGCCCCAGTGGACACACGGGCTTCTGCTCACAGGCTTGGGGGGAGGCCCCACACATATCTGACCTCTGGGAGGGACGTCCTTCCCCAGCCAGCCACCATCGGAAGCAGGCTAGGCACAAGGGCGGATGCACAACCCCACACAGATAGGATTATCGCACATAGCACATGGCCATGTCTGCATGCATGAGGCATCACCCGCTCCTGCAGACAGCACTGCCAGGTGCAGGCGTGTGTGTGCGTGCATGAGTGTGGGCCTCAGGGAAGGCCAAGCCACTCCAGGCCCCTCTCCCGCACATGGGATCCCACTGTGGCTGGACACTTCCCTGGCCTGCTTGTCCATGGTAAGGGTAGGAAGGGAAAGCAGGCAGGATGGCTCCTGGGAACCTTGGGGCCACTATGAGGCAGGGCCTGCTGTGCAGGCCATACATGGCCTTGCTCACCATCCCCTGTTCCTAGGGCAGTTGCTCCCTGCTCACAGAGGAGGGCACGGCCTCAGGGACAGTGTCTGCATGGATGATTGACCGCCTCTCCCTGTTGTCCTCCACAGCCGGACCAGCCATCACTGAGGGGTGATCCACACCATTCCAGACAGCCAGCTGAAGCTGGGGGAGCTGCAAGTGCTGGAGGGTCCACCAGGACCTCATGAGAGCACATTGCAGTCCTGCATGACATGCAACAAACCCTGGCCCAAAAGATCCATCATGATGCCAACTGGTGCAATCGCATATGGAACCAGTTCATGTGGTAGGGCGAAAACATGTGTGCCACCATCTGGGAAATGATGGCACCCTCGGCTCCTGTCCCAACTCTGGCCCTGTCCCATTCCTCTCCCCCCATTCCTGTTCCCCCTACTCCAGCTCCCCCGCCATGCCTCCTCTCCTTACCCCCTCCGCCAGACCTGACCCCGCTGCAGCCCCTCCTTCTGCCTGTCCCCCTGTTGTCCCAGGCCTCACCCAACTCTGAGTTTGTCGAGGTTCCACTTTGCAGGTGCTCCATGCACCACTCACAACCCTGATCCACCTTCCTCCCTCCCCCTTTCGGGTTCTCAGCCCACCTCCTTCCTCCCCAATCCAGATGCTCAGTCCCCCTCCACCCCAGTTGCTTTAAAATACAAAGTTTTTGTGGAAACCAAAACTGGTGTATTTATTATTTGCACAGGGAAGGGAGAAAGGAGGGGATGTTGGGGGAAAGGTATAAATGGGGCAAGGTACAAGCAGCTGTCCACAGCTGTTCAAAGACCTTTCCCTCATGACCAGCCTCTGTCCCCCACCCCAGGAGGAAGGCCTCTCTTTGCTCTCCACTATGTTGGGGTATGTCTACACTACCCTCCTAATTCGAACTAGGAGGGTAATGTAGGCATACCGCACTTGCAAATGAAGCCCGGGATTTGAATTTCCTGGGCTTCATTTGCATGAAGCCGGCCGGCGCCATTTTTAAATGCCGGCAGTTCGAACCCCGTGCCGCGCGGCTACACGCGGCACGGAGTAGCTAGTTCGGATTAGGCTTCCTAATCCGAACTAGCTGTACTCCTTGTGGAATGAGGAGTATAGCTAGTTCGGATTAGGAAGCCTAATCCGAACTAGCTACTCCGTGTCGCGTGTAGCCACGCGGCACGGGGTTCGAACTGCCGGCATTTAAAAATGGCGCCGACCAGCTTCGTGCAAATGAAGCCCGGGAAATTCAAATCCCGGGCTTCATTTGCAAGTGCGGTATGCCTACATTACCCTCCTAGTTCGAATTAGGAGGGTAGTGTAGACATACCCTTGTGGAGTACACAACACACAGAGATCACCTCGGGGATGTTGCACTTCCCCACGTCGAGGCATGTCAGCAGGCACCTAAACCAGGCTTTGAGGCACCCAAAGGCATATTTCACCTGCATGCAAGACCGGTTCAGGTGCGCATTAAATTGTTCCCTGCTCTGGTCCAGGTGGCCAGTGAAGGGTTTAATGAGCCACAGCATCAGTGGGTATCCTGCGTTGGCCACAATACAGAGCAGCACCTTTACATCCTCCACATGAAAGTCCCGCTGGGGGAAGAATGTTCCAGCCTCCAGCTTGTGATACAGGCTAGAGTTCCTAAATATGTGGGCATCAAGTGCCAACATTTATCCAGAACCACCTAAAAATATGTTTTTCCTCCCAAATCAGGCACTAGAAGCCTAACCCAAAATTCTAATGTGTGGCAGGAACTGTTGGATAGCTCCCCACAGTGCATTGTCATTATGGAGGACATACTCTGTCAGCTACATATGCTTTATAAATTGGATGCTAAATGCTGACCTCAATGAATTCAACCAAATTTTCATAGTGTAGATGTGCACTTTGATAGGACAAAAAACTGGCTAGTTCTAAGGAGCAGTAACACACTTCCTCAACGTTAGTAGTAGTACCAGCTGTGCAGAACAGTTTACACTGAGTGTATTAGTACTATGACCACCCAAGGGTAATCTTGGGCTCCAGGTGTCAATTCAATACCTTTCGTAAAGTCTAAGTTTGCTTTAAAAAAAATACATAAAATCAGTAAAAGTTTAGAACATCCAAACTTATTTTTAAAAACAATATCTGAGATTTTGTACACTGAGTTTTAGCCTGAAGTGATTTTTTACAGCTGAGTTATAAACAACCAAAAATAGGAGGTTATATAATAAAAGTGCTGACACTGTCTTAACTACAGCCTAGAGTTGCAAACAGCAATGCTATAATGAGTCAGGCTCATTGTGTCTTTCACGGGCCTGGTTTCATTTTTAGAACTTTAGTGCTGATAGCCTACATTTGCACTACATAAACCTTCATGATGAAATATTTTACCAGTTATCTTGAAAAGAGGGGAATAAAGATCATTTTTGTTTAATTAGGTCTCCCATTTGCCTACAGGCTTTAGGAACTAGGAAATTTGCAAGCTTGTTTCTACAAATTAGTTCTGAAAGTAAAATGTGTCTTTTCTGTTTCTCCATCAAGGTAATGTGCATTGCTCACATTTATCATTTTTTCCCCTAATGAGCTGTTTTAGATAGTCAGCGGCTTTTTCTGCTCTATAGTTCACTGAGGGCACTGTGTTATCTGCATTATTCATTACTGAAACTGTGGTATATCTTGGTTAGAATCTAAACACAAAACAGTTCCCAGGCATAACCCTATGTCTTCTATAGAAATCATGAATTATGTAATGTGCAGATTTTTCCACAATAACATCATTTCTTTTTTTCTTGGCAAACCAGTCAGCTATTTTTATTAAATATTGCTCATCTGCCATATGGACTCCTATATTCAAGTTAATTATGAAACTGAAATGTGGAGACACTATGAATCTGTAAAGTCTTTCCAATTAAAACTATTTTAGGACACACACATACAGAAATAAGTCTTACATGATTATGCACATCAAGAAAAAGTTGTTGTTTTTTTTCAATATGCCACAATGTTACACAAGTTCTCTCATTTGTTGTTACCTTTGGTATTTTATCCAGAGTTTAAACATGCCTCAGTGAACAAATTCTATTATCATTCAGTGTGGGTGTGAAAAATCCACAATAATATGAAAAATCCACAATAACTGTAGCAACAGCAAAGCAAAAACCAGTAATGAAAGAACTGCAAGGATCTATATGCCTGATTGCTGGGACTAGTAATCTCACCTTGTTCCTAGTCATAGCTGCGTAGTAGTATATGAAAAATGGGTGATTTATTTGGAGAATATTCTGCCACTGAAGTTGGAGAATGCCATTCTTGTATGTGGGCAGGATCATTTACCCTCAGAAAGAAAAAAAATGAATGAGGATAGACAGTAAATTTGTGCTGATAAATTAGACAAACCCTCCATTATGACATCTAGCAGTCCTTCAGCCTTACCTCATACTTTATGCTGCTGCAGATGACCATGGCATGTAGCATACTCAAGATCAATAGACGCCTATAGTCAGGGAAGTGGCAGTGTTGAGCATTTGATAAAAAGACAAGCACAGGCAGGGACAGATGACCATTTTGCGGGGCCCAGGGCATCACAATTTCGTGGGGCCCCCTTTTGCCACCGCTCACCCTGCCCTATATCTGGCCCTGAGCACAGGCATTCTTTCACTGAGCACTACAAATGCTTTTAACAAAGCTTCATAGTTAACAAAAACAAAGCAAAACACCAGACTTGTTTCAGAAATGCTTCCTCCAAAGTGGAAGTTATAATCCAAGAAATTCACATTTCACTCACATACAAAGCATGTTCTTTTAAGTTTCCGGTTGCTCTGCAAATTTGTTAATACTTATGCTTTGCTAATTCCAAGTGGTTACAGAACTTCTAACAAAGCAGCATATATACGACCTTCTACTTTTCTAGATAGAAAGACCTGCCAGTGCTTTATTGTAGCATTACATTTTCCCATTGCTTTCCCAATGATATTCATGCTAGTATCAAATGCTAAGATCTGTACAGGGATTAATAAACACACTATGCTTACTTGGTTGGTGGTAAACTACACAGTGTAAATCAAAATATTATTTGTACATCTTTTGATAATTGGTTCGAAACTGATTTCTGCTTTTCTTCCCCTCTTACCTTAGCCCTATTGTCTTGCCTCGTCACTGTGAGAAAATGCAGGAGGAAGTTTTGATGAATGGGAGTGCTGTGATAATGGTGTTTGTGTTTCTAGTCTCCCTCCAACATCAGAAGCATTTCTGCTTGGCCAATGTGACCTCATCTTTTGAAAACTTGTTGAGAACAAACATTATGTTACTTACGGCCTGGAGAATGTTTAAGGCTGGAAGTAACAAAGACCTGTTAGATAATCTTTGTGATAATTGTTTGTGAGGAGAAAAGAACCCCACAACATCTTAACCATGAGTTCTTCTGTAACATCATAATGTGTGTGACATACATGTTCCAATCGAGCTTACACTTTTTCAAAGCGTTCCCCTATGGATTATCTCAGACCAGAGATAAAGGCAAAGGGAGCTTTTGAGAGTGTCTGAATTGGAGCTGTCTCTTCTCTCTCAATATAAAGGAAAAGAATTTATCAAAGGGGTAGAGTTGAGGTCAGAGACTTTCTAGAAGCTAATGGTGCAGATATTCTCCCTAACACTGAGCCAGTGGCATAGTCAGCTATAATTACCAGCAAGGTTATTATGCATCCGCAGCGACAAGTCTGAATTTCTACCAACAAATATTTAAGCTCTAGGGAAATCCAAAATTAGCCCTTTCCCCCCCTAGAAACACTAAGAAACAGAAACACTTTGATTGATGAATGAAAAATCCAGTCCAGGAAAATGGAACAGAAGCAGTGAGCACATTCCCACGGGACAGCAGGAAGGCTGTCATTCCTGTTATGGGAATCTGAATTCAAGTCCTAGGGCAGACTCTATGAGCTTCTGAGCACCTGTCACTCCCACTGAAGTCTGAGTGTTTCAGATGCTCAGCAAGTGCTCTGTCATTATCAAGACTTGGTCTTCTGTTTATAAACCATTCAACAAACACAGAGGCCCAACAACAACATCCCAAGTTTCCTATTACTATTCCTTCCACGGCTGTAATATGGAGTGTGAATTTGTCTCTCACACCTTTGGCTGTAACAGATTCATTTTTTTAAAAGGGCGTGTCAGTCTTCAGGTCTAGAGAAGACCCTATGTGCAGTGGGCAGATAATGTACACAGGTCACTTATTTTAATGACTAGGCCACTAAACTAATAGGTTGGAGTCTCATTCTGCAGCCCTTTCCCTTTTGAGTAGTCCCATTTAGTTTGGAAATATTGCATTCCAAGTGGAGCTTCCTGAAATGACAGTGAGCATAATAAATGACCCTGTAGTTTCAGCATTGTAGAAAGTTTCTTGCATTTAATTGTCCTTCTGATGCACTGAACGTCTTTGAAAAAGCAAACACCCTCTAGCAATGGGCAGGGTGATGATTTTCTTCTTGTTTCAGTTCATAGCTTCATTGGAAAATTACAGCTGACTGCAGACTAGAGTGGTTGCTCTTCTTTTCAGGAAGCAGACAAGTCCACATATTTTCATAGTGTTGTGGATCATTGTTTCAATTAATACTTTCATGCTGAGATTACAGACATTATTACAGGCAATTATAAAAAAAGCACACTTAAATTGAAAATGTACTACTGTGAAACAAGGCAACAAACAAACAAACAAACTACCACAACAACACTGAGAAGCTTACAAATACCTAACACGTGTTAGTGTGATAGCTGCCATCTTATTTGAGACTGTCACAGTCCGCGCTTCCCCTCAGAATTCCGGGTGTCATCATTGAGAGAGGCAGCCATACTGGTCGCACCATGCTTCCGGGCCACCCTCCTCCCTTCCCAGGGTCCCCGTCTAGGACGTCTCTTAGTCCCTTCGAGTCTCAAGCTGCTAGCGTTCCTTACATTGAGAACCATCCGGCATTCGCCCAGGTCAAGCTTCGTTCTCTTAAACAACAGACGGAGGGGAGGGGGACCTGGGCCCGCCCTCACTCCAGGTCCCAACCCAAGACCCTAACGATAGGGACACGCTTCCCCACCCAGTTGGTGGGGCGACCCGTAACTCACCAAGCCTCAAGCGACCTCCTGGCTCCGCCGCTCAGTCCTGGGTCACTTCCTCTCTTCCATTCTGTCCGGCCTCCATGTCCACTTCTCGGCTACCCTGAGTCACCTCTGGTGACCTCGGCTCCTCCGCTGAGCACTGCGGCCCCTCCATCGCAATGTGGCATGCTCCTGGCCTTCGGCCCTTCCTGGCTCCCCTGTTTCATGTGCTTGGTTTCCTCCGTTTCCCTGTCTACTCCCTCGGCCACCAAGGCTTCCTTTTCCCTGTCTGCCCTTGCCTCCCTGGCTTCCTCCTCCCAGGTCGCCTTTGATTCCCTAGCTTCCTCCTCTCCCCTCTGGGATTTCCTGGAGCTTCTTTTGAACCCCACACTGCCCTATGACATCATGCCACGTCAGCCCCTGGTGCCAGCCATGACGTCATCCCACACCTTGGACTGATTCTGAGGGGCAGCCCCAGAGCAAGCAGCACAGGTCCAACGCGCCATTACTGTCTCCCTGCATAGAGCTGCCACGGGGCCAGCTGTAGTGTGGGACTCGGGGACCATGGCGAAGGCAACACCGGCAGGCTCCACAGCCCTGTCACAGAGACACTAACAACTGACCTGGGGATTCCCCATAACAAAAAGCATGATCAGCTGCAGCATGTTTTAAATAGCTAATTCCCTCTAGTTTGGGATATAATGTATTAATATTTTCTTCAGACTGAAGGGTTTTGCAACACACACTCACCTAGGGATTCCTCTAGCATGATACAATTTTAGTGGCTCCAGTCACTAGTTCTAGCATAGTATTCTGGTGACTCATTTGCTAACATTTCCAACACATTTCAAGAATGCCTTTGTAGTTTAAAGCAAATATTCAAGCATCTATTTTAACTGTTATAATGTTAATTGGGTCTAATAAAAGGCATGGATTTTCTAAAATTCTCATGCTCCTGAATAACTCCTTATGACAACTGTTTTGCCAATGTTGAGATAATTATAAATAAGGTATTTTTCCACACATAAGGTGAAATATTACTTCCATTATTCATAAATCCTTATTTTCAGTGAGCTCATTTCAACCATTGCTATAGATAATCCTATATTAAAATATTTATTCTTCCTGAAAACTTATAAATGCATTGTTAATGTCTATAGATAAATAGTAACTTATTTGCTGAGGGCTTGATTTTGAATTACTTCACATGGGCCTCATTCAGCTACCACAGAAGTCAATTTTCCATCAACAATAATGCAAGCTATTGGTAGATCCCTGTATGGATACAAAATTTGTATCCACATTCACATCAGTATGCACAAAAATGAGCTGTGGATATATGTATTGACATCTACGGATGTGGATACACATGAATATAAAGCAGATATCTACAAATTTTCAGGGTTCTAGATGTAAAATTTGAATCCACATTTGCATCCATAGCTGTAAAAATGAACTGTGGATACATGTGAATATCTGTAGATTTTCAGGGCTCTACATGTTGATGACATTGTGCCATCTAAATTATCACACAGGTTGCTTATTCTGTACACCAAGACAATATGCAAAACATGAAAACATTGTGACAAATCAGAAATAAATTTTCTAAGTCTGTGGGTGAACTGCATGCAAGGAGATAATTAATACCACCTCTTTTAGCTAGGCTTTAAATGGCTAAAATGCTTATTTGAGGTATTTTGTTGCCTACATTCAAAGAAGTACTATAATACTTTAGAAATGCAATTGATATAAAATGGTAGCAGGTAAACAATCTTGAGCACCCTCCATGCACAGAACTCCCAGAGCCAAACGCTGGGAGTTCCACAAAGGGACATAAATTATCAGGCCTTTATGAGTCTAGAGAATAGAATTATACAACTCACGCAAAGCATGTCCGAGTATCATGTCCCCTGCAGCCTCATTTGAAGCTATAAAAGCCAGTTTTTCATTTTCAAATTATTCCTCTGGGCACAGATAATACTCAATGTGGCATTTAAGGCAAAAATGAAACTTCAGAAGGCAGTTGTGGGAAATCCAAGATGTTGGCTGTGATGTGGCTGGTCTTATGAGATGTGGCAACATTTTGCAGCTTCTCCTGTTTTTATCACCACATTTTCAAAATATTAGTCATATCTTTCTGTGGCACCATTGGAGCAAACTCAATGTTACATGGAATGGAAAATCCTTACCACAAGTGACATTCAGATATCTAACAGCAACTGAGATGAAGAAGTTCCCTTTACCTGAAATGAAACCGACAAAGCTTGCCAGGGTAGGTGTCTTCAAATCAAATATCACTAAGGGCACATCTACACAGCAGGGCAAAAGTCTAATTAAGCTACACAACTTCAGCTACGTGAATTGCATAGCAGAAGCCAAAATAGCTTCATTTGGCTTTTGGTGCTGTCTACACAGCAAGAAGTTGAAGGAAGAACACTCTTCCTCCAACTTCCCTTACACCTTGTGAAATAAGGGTTACAGAAGTCAGTAAGAAATCCTCCAGCTCACCATTATTTTGAAATAATAGCTTGCTGTGTAGACGTGCATTATGTTATTTCAAAATAATATCAGTTGTTCTAAAATAATGCTGCTGTGTAGACATACCCGAGGGTGAAATTGAGCTTAACCTTGAACAGGTGAAAATGGGCAGAAGTCACAAAGAATGGCAGGTCTCATCTGGTGCTAGCCATAATATCATTAGTGAGTAAAGGCATTGAATATACCTACAGCTGACAGCAGAGCTAGCCTCATTGAATGAGCTCAGGTGAACATGGACTTCTGCATCATCCAACAAAGTTGCTTGCGAGGGGCATGGACATTGAGACTGGAGGGAAATGAACACACATGCTTTTGGGTAGCATAACTATTGTAGGCTTCTGAGTAGAATTGATCCACATTGAGTTTTCACTCAAAATGTGAGTATAAAATCAATTTTAACAAGGAAAAACTGATTCGTAATTAACATTTTGGTATAAATTGAAGATAGGGGAGTTGGTCAGCTGTTGAAATGGTGACAATTAAAAAAAAATCCCCTGAAAATTGTTACTGCTTTTCCAACTCATCAGAATTCTATGTGGAAGTTCTCAATGCAGTACAGTCTCTTCCACATCCCCTCCAGCCTGGGGCCATGACTCAGCTCCAAAAGTTTTCCCCTAAAAAGTTTATTTTAGTTTTCTCATTTTCTTCTTCATTTACAGTCAGAACTTCATGCTATGAGCCAATCACCTTTAGTGTTCTTCCCACTTACCCTCTTTCCCCCAACAGGCTCAGATCCTGACCCCAGTTACACCAGTGCAAATCAAGAATACCTCGGTTCACTTTAACAGTTCCATTACTTTTTACTAACATTTGAAATGCTCCCTTTGCTCACTCCCTGAACTTGCATAAACTGAATGAGTTGTGTTGATACTTTGTGGCTAATATTTTTATTTTAAATATTTTTCTCACAGAGAGCCTCTTAGGGTACACATCTCAAGCTGTGAGGATCCCAGAGGACAGCAGTCATATGTTATTACTCAAGCACACTTTGGTGACTCACAATAAAGTCAGAAGAGGATACAAACATTTTGCAAATATTCACTGACATTAAATTGTATCAATGAATTCTCCATAAATATCCTTCGGTGAAAATTATTTTGCAATACATTAAAATGTCAGTAAAGGTGAACTGTGAAGAAATAAATGGATTTATGGAGTATGACTTTTTTTATTAAAGGTTTATTGCTTTTTTTACCTTCAAAATATTATAAAAAGTTGGGTGAAATCCTGGTCTTGTTAAAGTCAATGGGCATTTTGCCATTAACTTCAGTGGGAACAGCATTTTGTCCATGAATTGACTGGTTCAAAGATAGGAAATAAAGGTTAGGAAAAAATGATCTGTTTTTCAGATGGAGAGAGAAGTGAACTGTGCCACTTCTCCCCGAGGATCTGTCCTAGGACCAGTGCTGTTCAATATATGCTTTAGTGATCATGAGAAGAGGGTGAATTGCGAAGTGGAAAAGTTTGCACACAGTAGAAACTTATCTAGCAAAGTTAAGTCCAAAGCACAATGTGAGGAGTTACAATGGGATCTCACAAAACAAGTGACTAGGCAACAAAATGGCAGATGAAATTTAATGTTGGTAAGTACAAAGTAACACACAATGGAAAAAATCATCTCAAATATACATACAAATCTCAAATCCGGGACTCTCTCTCAAGTCTGGCAACCTCTGAGATCCGGCAGGAGCCCCAGCCTCAGGAACCCTGGAGCCCAGAATAGAGCCCAGGAGCAAGGCCAAAGACCAGCAGGGGAGCACTGACCTTCCCTGGTCCAGCAAATTCCCTGGTTTGGGACTGCTGAGGTCCCAAAGCTGCCAGACTAGGGAGGTCCTACTTGTACAGTGATGGACTTCAGATTAGCAGTAACCACTCAAGAAAGAGCTCTTGGTATCACAATGGCTAGTCCTCTTGAAACATACATTCAATGTGCAGCAGCAACCAATAAAGCTAATAATATATTAAAAACTATTAGGAAACAATAAAGGAGAGAAAATATCATAAATAATGCCTATATAGCTCTCCATTGTGATTTCACCCCTTGAATGCTAATCCCTGTTTTGTTTCCCCATTTCAAAATGGATATTATGGAACTGGAAAAAGTTCAGAGAAGGGCAGCAAAGATGATCAAGGGTATGGAACAGCTTCCTTTTGAGGAAAGACTAAAAAATATTGGGCTGTTTAGCTTATAAAAGGGACTGCTGCAGGAGGATATCATAGAAGTCTATGAATAGAGAAGTATTACTTACCCTTTCATACATTCCAAAAATCAGAGATGACCCAAAAAATTACGTTGCGGGATTAATAAGAGGAAGTTCTTGCCATTGTCATAGACGGGATACTGGGCTAGATGACTCATTGGTCTGACCCAGTACTGCCATTGTTATGTTCTTCTCTACTTTTTCCAGATACCATACAACCAATCTGTGGATTTCATTGCTATGGCATATTGAGGTGACCAAGAATATTTTTGATCACCTCAATATCCCATAGCAATGAAATAGGGCTCAAAAATAACTGGTTAAACACAGAACGATTAGGTCCATCAATTAGCCAAGATGATCGGGGATGCAACCCCATGCTTCAGTTGATCCTAAACCTCTAACTAGAAGAAGCTTGGAATGGAAGACAGAGATGAATCGCTACATAATTGCCCTGATGTGTACACTCTGGTGTGGGATGCTGTCAGAGATAGGAAACCAAAGCCAACAATGTAGGCAGGACGGACCTTGGTGTGATCCAGTATGACAGCTATTATATTCTTCAGTTTGGTTTTGTTGCAGGTCTCATCTAGGGATTGGGCATCTCTGAAGGGTTAGTATTTAATATTTAATGAAAGTACTTTCCTTAAAGGAAAGAAACACATTTAAACATTCAAATTAAAATAAATTATCTCTATCACATCATTACCTACCAGTTCTCTGTTGAGTCTATCCAAAATAAACAATGAAAGCAAGACGTAAACTATTTATATATACTTATAAACAGAAAGAAATAACTTCCAGGACTTTTTTAATGCATCACAAAGAAGGACACCTACCCCATTTACTTTCCCTGGCAAGTGACCTTTAATTTCTCTCTCTCCAAAGAGATGTTTTGACTCAAATTTTGTCTTTTTTTGCACGCTGATATTAATGGGGTTGTAGGTGTGCGACTGAAGGCAGAATGTACCCCTATGTTTTCAAACCAGAAAGTTACCAGTAGCACAACAAAGAAATGAAAAATCAGGAGTCAAAAGCATTTTCTGCAAGGACACACTATTATAGGATAAGAATTTCAAACTGAGATAGAAGGGGAAATCCTCTGAAATGTGTTTATCAGTGAATGACCCTGATCAGCTGTGATCCATCAGAAGAAGATCATTACTATAGCCATCAGGGTAGTGAAGGAGACAGGCTAAAATGGGTTTGAGACTATTGACACATTTTATTAAAGTTTATTTACAGTTGGGGATAAGAGAACATAAAACCAGAATTATGGAACTTTAACTTCAGTGATTATATCTCTATAAACCTCTGTGAAGTATTTGAACTTCACAGTAATCCTTTCTAGCAAATACCTTCTAAAAGCAATGCCCTAATTCTTGTAAATGTTTATATTTAATAAGTATGTTCATTTAGGATTGTTTCCCTTTTTATAAAATCAAAAGGGCCTGAACTCTTAAAAAATAAGACTAGTCTACAGCCTTGATTTACCAAGGCATCTGCTGAATACCATAATTGTTTAAGGATCTATCCAGCAAATTATTGCCTGCCCTGAGGAGGTTCTTCACTTTTGAGAGCAACTGTATAAATCCAGTTTATAAATCCAGTTGGAGTCTGTAACTCTAATGCACAGGCACTAATGACTGACACTTAAGACAAAAGGGAATGTATTGTAATGCTGCATTAACAGGGGCAGAATTTTCTCTCGCTGATGGTACAGACCAAATCTCTCTCCAAAATAGAGCTCAGTGATGGAGAGAATGAAATGGCCATAGGAATGAAAATTCACTTCCATGAATGGCAATATGAGGGATGGAGAATGAAGCAGTCCTACATAGCATCAGATCAAAATGGGACTCATTGTCCATTTGTGGATGGAATCTTAATCACCTGCTGCTCTTTTGAGATGCTAGATGCCTCCATCCCTAATTTCAGGAGTTTGCTTTTCCATTTTCAAAATCTGGTGGCAAACTCATCCCTCTACTGCAGGCTTGCTGGTTCTGAGTACCACTGACACCCAGTGAAGGAAGAAGGATGGGCCAAGGATCAGGTATAGCATTGCTCAAGGAACAGAGTTTGTTTACACAGCTATGTTCCCTACCACTCAGCAAGTCCTGCTGATCCTACCTACACTGCAGATTGTACCCATGTGCACTTTCTCCTTAAAGTCAGCCTCATGTGTGAGAAGCAGTCTGTGCCTGGCAAGCCTTGTGTGCTCCAGATGGGTGTATATACATCTTTTTATTGGCTGGGACCATTTATTAATGTGGAAGAAGTATTCATGTTATTATCTGTTTCCTCTTGTAATTTGTTCTCCTGCCAGGTCAGTTCCAAGTCTCTCCCATTGGGGGGGAGGGAAGTAATCCATAAACAAAGCAGAGGAAATTAACACAAACAAACTGGGTCAGTAAGTGAGAAAGGGAAATGTTTTCTCAGGCAGGGACCCTCAAGGATAGACACCAACTTCCCCTTTAGCTGATGGGTGCTTGACTCCTCCTCCCCCCCTGCTGTGCCCACTCCACCCCTTCCCTTAAGCCCCTGTCTCCACCCACTTCCAACTACTTCCCTGCCTTCTCCACCGAGCAATGCATCCCTGCTTCTTCCCCTCTGAGAACATCCCGAATGCTGTGAAACTGGGGGGGGGGGGAAGGGATGGGAGTTTATCAATAAGTCCACCAGCGAGTGTGAGGCACTGAGGGGATGAAGGAGCTTGGCTGCTAGTGGGTGCTGAGCACCCACTAATTTTTCTCTGAGGGTGTTCCAGCCCCAGAACACCCAAGGAATTAACATCTACCTTCAAACCATTGTTGGGAGAGATCCTCTCTTCCCCAGGCCTTTTCTTCCTTTCATTTTTTCCCTTCTCAGGTATGGGGGTGACACTCCAGTTGGGCAGGCCAGACTGGAAATGGGGACTGAATGTGGTGCAGGGCCTGAGCACAGGAAAAAAACTTCTAAGGGTGCCCCTGCTTTCTGTGACATTCAAGCTCTTGGCCAAAATTTTCTGAATCATTTTAGAGAGTATTTATTAATGGTTTTCAATCCTGCTGGAAAGGTATAACAAGTGGGGTTCCAGAAGGGTCTGTTTTGGGACTGGCTGTTCAATATCTTCATCAACGATTTAGATATTGGCATAGAAAGTATGCTTATTAAATTTGCAGATGATACCAAGCAGGGAGGGGTTGTGTCATAATTCAAAATGATCTGGATAGGGTCATAATTCAAAATGATCTGGACAAATTGGAGAAATGGTCTGAGGTTAATAGGATGAAGTTTAATAAAGACAAATGCAAAGTGTTCCACTTTGGAAAGAACAATCAGTTTCACACACACAGAATGGGAAACAACTGTCTAGGGAGGAGTACTGCAGAAAGGGATCTAGGGATTATAGTGGACCACAAGCTAAATATGAGTCAGTGTGATGCTGTTGCAAAAAGAGCAAACATGATTCTGGGATGCATTAACAGGTGTGTTGTGAGCAAGACACGAGAAGTCATTCTTCCTCTCTACTCTGCACTGGTTAGGCCTCAGTTGGAGTATTGTGTCCAGTTCTGGGCACCACATTTCAAGAAAGATGTGGAGAAATTGGAGAGGGTCCAGACAAGAGCAACAAGAATGTAAAGGTCTAGAGAACATGACCCATGAAGGAAGGCTGAAAGAATTGGGTTTGTTTAGTTTGGAAAAGAAAAGATTGAGTGGGGACACGATAGCAGTTTTCAGGTATCTAAAAGGGTGTTATAAGGAGGAGGGAGAAAACTTGGCTTCTGAGGATAGAACAAGAAGCAATGAGCTTAAACTACAGCAAGGGAGGTTTAGGTTGGACATTAGGAAAAAGTTCCTAACTGTCAGGGTAGTTAAACACTGTAATAAATTGCTCAGGGAAGTTGTGGAATCTCCATCTCTGGAGATATTTAAGAGTAGGTTAGATAAATGTCTATTAGGGATGGTCTAGACAGTACTTGGTCCTGCCATGAGGGCAGAGGACTGGACTCGATGACCTCTCGAGGTCCCGTCCAGTCTTAATATTCTATGATTCTTTCTTGTTTTCCTTCTTGCACATAGGATGTCCACTCTCCCATGCTCCTGATTCATTCTGTGCCCCATAGAAGTGGAAAGGTCTTCCAAGGAAAATGTTGTCTGAACATGGGGAAATAAATTCTATCCTTCTGCTGGAGCTGTTTCACTTCAAGGTCACAGGATGATTTTTTTTTTATCATTTGGTTTTATTTTATTCACAGAAAATTCACTGGTCTGTTCAGAAGCTCCCGGAAGCGACGCTCCAAGGCAGCACACATCATGGTGAGATTCACATACCAAAATCAATTACAATCATTTATACATCCCCACAGGTTTCCCCTGGGGCAAGTGGTTGTAATGAAGGACCCTGTTACTAGCTATGCTTTTACAATTCTCTCAGGCAGGGTAAGCACTGCACATTGTTGTCCTAGAGGAGTCTGAGTGGAAGCAAAAACTTGTATTTCAGGTCAGCAGAGAAGAACCATCCAGCTATGCTGCAACTGATGACTGACCACATCTCTACAAATAGAAGGGGCTCATGAGTTAGAGTATGTCTACACTACCACCCTAGTTCGAACTAGGGCGGTAATGTAGGCAGCCGGAGTTGCAAATGAAGCCCGGGATTTGAATTTCCTGGGCTTCATTTGCATATTGCCGGGCGCTGCCATTTTTAAATGTCCGCTAGTGCGGACTCCGTGCCCTGCGGCTACACGCGGCACGGACTAGGTAGTTCGGATTAGGCTTCCTATTCCGAACTACCGTTACTCCATGGAAGCCTAATCCGAACTACCTAGTCCGTGCCGCGTGTAGCCGCAGGGCACGGAGTTCGCGCTAGCGGACATTTAAAAATGGTGGCGCCCGGCAATATGCAAATGAAGCCCGGGAAATTCAAATCCTGGGCTTCATTTGCAACTCCGGTTGCCTACATTACCACCCTAGTTCGAACTAGGGTGGTAGTGTAGACATACCCTTACAGAGGTAGCTCCAATAAGTATGCTCTGTGCTGAAGTGTAAATGGATGTATGGAGTTTCTGCTCTTTGAAGTCTACATGCATCACCAGCCAAGAAAATTCATGGCAAGTTAATAAGGTTCTCATTGAGGTAGGAATGCATTACAACTTCCTTATAAGTGCCCTCCATTACTGCACAGGCCAGGCTTGCAGCCCAGGGCCAAACACATCCATTGCTATCATTTCAGAATACTGGAAGTCCTGGACTAAAATATACCCATTGCTCCTATTTGGGTTGACAATCCAAGTAGTCCCAAACATTTCAGCCAAGTACAAAAGAAGGTGCTGTACTTTCAGGAAAAGGAAAATAATCACTCAAAGTCTAATATCCCAACCCATCTTTCTTCCAATAAGTGCATAGCTAGTAAAAAGTTAATTCAAAGTGATTAACTATTTTGTTATTCCTGCTATCCATTGTGTTCTTGCACAAGAGGCCAGTATAGACAGGCAACATGAATTTCATGCGCAAGAAAGCCCGATGGCTAAAATGGCCTTTGGAGCTTTCTTGTGCAAGAGAGTGTCTACACTGGCACAGATGCTTTTGCGCAAAAGCACATGCCAGTGTAGATGCTCTCTTGTGCAAATACTTTAATGCAAAAACTCTTGCGTTAAAAGTATTTGCGCAAAATCTTGCCAATGTAGACGTAGCCTAACTGTTCTAGCAGCATAGCATAATCCAGGACTGCTATCAGCATTGAGAGTACTGGGGAAGGGAGTGTTTCAAAGTTGCAGGCTCTCCACTTGTAGTACATCTGTGAAACAGAGCTGACAAGTCTTGAGCCTTTCTAGCAGCTGGATGCATTACTGCAGACCTTTTTTCATTCCTGGTGTCAGACTTTTTCATGATGGGCTCAACTAACACAAAACAGGGTTACCTGTGCTTACAGTTGTGCAGACCACTTGGTAAGGAAGGGCTTAAAGTGAAGCACCAGTATTTGAACCAGGAGGCTTCTTCCAGATGACAGGAGTCAAATGAAAAGTCTCAGGATAGAAGGGCAGGGATCCGCAGGCCTAGGAGATTGAGGGATACCATTAGCAAACTCCCTGGTCATGATCCTAATGATCTGGGCCTCTGCTTACATGTAAGCTGCAAAATGAGAGGTCTTGGATCAGCTCTGCAGTCAAAGATTTGGAGCCATACCCCGGGTGAGTTCCTAGGACTGTATTCTGAAAGGCTTCTGCTTTGTGTCAGAATGCTTTGTGTGTGCAAGGCGGGGGGGGGGGGGGGGGAGAGGGAGTTAGACTTAAACCTGAGTCTGAGTCTGAGTTTTAAATACACTGCTCTGTGTTTGTACAGAGCCTAGGATCAGTGGGTCTTTGCTCCTTGTTAGTTCCTAAGTACTAATGTAATAAACATGTTGTAATGGATCAATCAGCTCAGATCCAATTCCTGATCTAAACTCTGTGATGCATTTTTCCTTTTTATACGGTCTTAAAATAGCAGAACCAGAGCTCGCTCACAGTGAAATTAAAAGAACCCCAGTTTGGAAAAAAGAAAGGAAGAAAATGCTACAATACTTGGTGCAGCATGCTATAGTATAGTACATGAAGGAGTAATTGTCTCCGAAAGTCATGTGGCTGAATTTTACAAAGCAATAAACTGGGTGATAAACACACAGTTATAATGGTTTGCAGATTTGACTGGAATTAACAATCAGTTTATCAGTCTATTCAGAAGCTCAGCTAACATAGCAGAAGACATAATTTTTTAAAGATGGCGCACATGTATAATAGCTGGCCCAAATGATACCGCACAACATAAGAGTAATGTGGTCACCACATATTTCGTTATTAAACAAGAGTGTCTATTTTAAAATGTGCAGCATACTTTGATCTGACATAACCAATTAAGTTCCTCTTTCAAACCAGACTCTACCTGCTTTTGCAGGTGCACACTACTGTGCTATGTAACTGAGACCAGACTATTTATGCACAGAAGTGGAAAGGGAAACATTTGATCCATTTCAAACACAAGTAACTTTGGTGGAGAAGCACAAAGAGCTGCATTCTATACTTTCCCTCCAAGTCTTATGGTCAAATGAGTAGAAATTATTTTTGTATTTGTTTGAAAAACTGACCAAAAGTTTAGCTATTCTGGCAAGAGGCACAAATCAAATATTTGACATTTTTATTATGACAATATACTACTACTTATTGTGGTATTTTAGCTCTGTTACTTTTCAGACTTTTCTGGTTTCAATGTGCTATTTCTTCCCTTCTTTTATCCTCTTTGGAAATTGCAGAAATTCATTTTATTAACTAAACTGGTTTTCATGGAGAACTCTTTTAGCTGTTTAATTGCAGGAAGCCTGAATTCTTTTTTCGGGGGACTATATTTACTGATTCATAAATTAAGGGTTGAAGTACAAAGCACCGGGCTACAGAACATCAGATATTGCATTTTAAACAAGAAATAGCCTCTCAGTAGTGCAAACCAACTTTATTGGAGAGATCAGCAACTTTATTGGAGAGATCAGGTCCTGATGAAATGCATCCCAGGATACTCAAGGAGCTGATAGAGGAGGTATCTGAGCCTTTAGCTATGATTTTTGAAAAATCATGGCAGACAGGGGAGATTCCAGAAGACTGGAAAAGTGCAAATATTGTGCCCATCTATAAAAAGGGGAATAAGAACAACCCAGGAAACTACAGACCGGTCAGTTTAACGTCTGACCCAGGGATGATAATGGAGCAGGTAATTAAGGAAATCATATGCAAACACTTGGAAGGTAATAAAGTGATAAGGGAATAGCCAGCATGGGTTTGTGAAGAACAAGTCATGCCAAACTAATCTGATAGCTTTCTTTGATAGGATAACGAGCCTTGTGGATAAGGGAGAAGTGGTGGATGTCATATACCTAGACTTTAGTAAGGCATTTGATACGGTCTCGCATGATATTCTTATTGATAAACTAGGCAAATATAACTTAGATAGGGCCACGATAAGGTGGGTGAATAATTGGCTGGATAACCGTAGTCAGAGAGTTGTTGTTAACGGTTCTAAATCCTGCTGGAAAGGGATAACAAGTGGAGTTCCTCAAGGGTCTGTTTTGGGACCCGTACTGTTCAATATCTTCATCAATGATGTAGATATTGGGATAGAGAGTATGCTTATTAAGTTTGCAGATGATACCAAACTGGGTGGGGTTGCAACTTCTTTGGAGGATAGGGACATAATTCAAAATGACCTTAGCAAGTTAGAGAAATGGTCAGAGGTAAGCAGGATGAGGTTTAATAAAGAGAAATGCAAAGTGCTCCACTTAGGAAGGAACAATCAGTTCCATACATACAAGATGGGAAGCGACTGTCTAGGAAGGAGCATGGCGGAAAGGGATCTAGGGGTCATAGTGGACCACAAGTTGAATATGAGTCAATAGTGTGATGCTGTTGCAAAAAAAGCAAATATGATTCTAGGTTGTATCAACAGGTGTGTTGTAAGCAAAACTGGTGAAGTCATTCTGCCGCTCTACTCTGCACTAGTTAGGCCTCAGCTGGAGTACTGTGTCCAGTTCTGGGCGCCACATTTCAAGAAAGATGTGGAGAAATTGGAAAGGGTACAGAGAAGAGTGACAAGAATGATTAAAGGTCTAGATAACATGACCTATGAAGCCAGGCTTCATGAACTGGGCTTGTTTAGTTTGGAAAAAAGAAGATTAAGGGGGGACATGATAGCGGTTTTCAAATATCTAAAAGGGTGTCACAAGGAGGAAGGAAAACATTTGTTCCTCTTGGTTTCTAAGGACAGGACAAGGAGTAATGGGCTTAAAGTGCAGCAGGGGAGGTTTAGATTGGACATTAGGAAAAAATTCCTAACTGTCAGGGTGGTCAAATATTGGAATAAATTGCCAAGGGAGGTGGTGGAATCTCCCTCTCTGGAGATATTTAAGAACAGGTTATATAGACATCTGTTAGGGATGGTGTAGACGGAGCTTGGTCCTGCCTTGAGGGTGGGGGGCTGGACTCGATGACCTCTTGAGATCCCTTCCAGTCCTATTATTCTATGATTCTATGATCAGAGGGCCAGATTCTCAATGGGTGTGAATTGTCAGAGCTTCAGTAAAGCCAGCATTGCTAAGACAATTTACACTAGCTAAGGATCTGCCCACTGATCTCTGAGCTGACCAGTGTTGCCTGCAACTATTAGTATTTTCAGTATTAAAATTTTTGTTAAGTCATCTTCCCCTTTCTGAACTGCATTTGATAATCAGTGACTGATCATGAATCCACCACCCTATCCAAAACCAGTTGTCTCATGCATTAATATGCTCCAATCTTGCTTGATTGCAATGGGGATTTGCATGAGCGTCAAGTGTCTGCCCCATATGAAACAGTTTGCAGTATCAGCCTTTACCTGAAAGAAATTGTGCACATTTGTGTGAGGTTCAAACTACCCTATTTTAGACCTAACTCAGAAGGATAGAAGATATATTGTGAGACCTCAACTTTGCAGAGTACAAAGCAACAGGGACAGGATCAGGGGTGAGGAGAAAGGAAGAATTTTTAGGGATCTAACAATGCGATAAAGGAATCTTTTGTAAGTAGAACTTCTGTTCTTGAATATACTTCTCTTCCAGTCTCATCTCCCACTCCTGCAAATAATGCAAATGCTCTTGTCCTGAAGACACCGAACTCAGACAATATCCAATGGATTTTACTGAGTATACTCAAGGAACTTATTGCTATTCAGAAGTGAAAGACTAGCAGCAAGCCATCTGCCCATTAGTCAAGGGCAGCTTCAAATTACAATGGGCTGGGCTCAAACGCAGCCCTCTGTGATTTCAAAGACATGCTTTCACAAATCAATCAAGAGCTGCCAAAAACACATCCCCTCCCCTGAAAGCTACATGTCGATTTGGGAATCATTGAAAAAAAATTCAGGATTGGGTGTTTAAAACAGATTTCAGACTTTTAAAAGCAGATTTTCAACTGCCTAAAGTAGATTACAAGGAATCAGTCAAATAGCAATACAATGAAAAAAATCTTGCAACTCATTGTTTTCTCAGTAAAACTCTGAACTGCACTAAATGAGTTGTATTCCTTGTAAAGGTAGTGGATAGTTCTTTGCAAGGGAGAGACTGGATTTTATCAAATAAATAAAATTTCTAAGTGCCATTTACCTGCTTTTGAATAAAATGACTAACATATAGAGAGATGATTAGATCAATAACAACAAGTACTCTAAGATCTGAAAGTACTTTATTATTAATAATTAACCCACTTTCAACACTTAATTGAAAGCATATGATTGGCTACACATGAAATTACTTCTCAGAAATAATTTGTAAATATAGTAGCAATTAAATAGCTGACCCTGGAAAAATGTATGCCTGCAAATAATTACTCGCATGAATGGACCTTGTTACAGTACCCCATTGGAGGAGAAATCAAGGATGAGAAGTCAGTTGTGTTTTCTTAATTGAATTTGTTTATTTTCACTTCATTCACTAGTCCTTGAATAGAGATGGTCACAAATAGCATGCAGGCAATCTGCTCCATTGCAAGTCTCACCTAAAACACCAAAGCCCATTTCAATTGATTCAAGATGGAGATTTGATAGTAGAGACCAAATTCTTACTATTTGCAACAGCTCCCCACAAAGAAAAGATGTCACAAAATGAGCAATGCAACATTTCTTTAGATTGTACACCGCTCACACAGTAAGAAAAAGCACCTATGACTATGCATAACAGTGCCATCTAGTGTCTCCTGCAATAATAGTAAACACACAGCAATAGTCATAACAATCTAAGATTAATGCAGGTCCTCAGAATTATCTAACAAGAAAGGTAATGAGTACTGGCCATCAGCTCAGGTGTACCTTCTCCTGTCATTTTTTTGTGTGGAATTGCCAGGCCTAGAGCATTCAAGCCTAATTCCTGCTACTTCTTACTACACTTGCTTAAATGATAATACCATGATCATTATTGTATAAGTAAGTTTATAAAATATTTCCATCTACAGTTAATAACTGATTGTCAGTGTTCTTATATTTTTTTAACAAACAGTATTATGAAAAATTTGACAAGGAATATATTTAATTAACAAAACAATTAAATCCCCTTTCTTCTCTCCTCCCATTACAGCAACAGTCTACCTATGACCCTAGAAAACTGGCACACTGTGATTTGAAAAATGAAAAATTGTTGGTTGACAGGCACTGCAGGAAATAATTTGGAATAAGCGTAATCTCTTCAGGTTAAAGTGGAACACAGCATGGTTGATAAAAGCATGCACATTGCCCCTCGCCCCTCCTACTGCCAAAGGCAGGCAACAGACTGGAAGTGGCTTTCCTGACAGTCTGGCTAATAGGACACAATCATTTTCTCATTCAGTTTTCAACTAACGTACAATGTCAGACTGGCACTAGCGCGATTTCCACAGCAATACTAGAGCTGCTGCTGCTACCACCATTATGGAGATTTGTTTCGGTATTTCGTTGTTGAAGTCACAGGAGAAAGTCATTAATACTGGAGGCAGAGTACAACTCCATCTCTAATAGTGACTCTAATCTAAGCCTAGGGCCAATTCCCTCTTGGTACCTGCTGCTGCTTGTGTAACTATAGGCATAACAGAGATCCTGCTGCAGCTGCTGCTTCTTTGGTAATAGTACAGACTTTAGGCTTAATAGTCCTGGCTGCTGTCTTGTCTTCTTCTATTATTAATACTAGGGAAGCTAGTTTGAAGCTCAAAGGCAGACATGGGCCAGGTCTCCCACATGAGTTATCTGGCTGTGAATATAGCCCCAAGTGCTACAGCTGCAAACACTCCCACTTTTCTGCAGACCATGAAGCCTGGCGGGAAGGCTGCAGATGTTCCTTCTCTTGTCATATTTTCTGAGGAATTGCCAGGCCTGGTGCCCTTGAGCTTAACTCCTACTACCTCTTTACCACACTTGGTTAAAGGAGAGTAGACTTTCGATTACCCTATAGTCTAGAAACCCTGTAATGAGCAATTTTCTTCTCTTGACTTAAATTCCTTTTGTAATAGTGATTTGACACAGCACATTGGCACCAATTCATCTTTGCGCCCTCTCCCCCTTCGGGATCAAACTACACAAACAACAAAATGAGAAATATAAAATGCTCTTTTGCTGTGGTTCACGATAGGAGAGAATAAACAGGACACAGCACTAGGTGTATCAAAGCTAGAAGACAATTTAGTTGAAAGTGACCCTGAAAGGATAGGTTCCTTCATTTTTAGAAAGGGAAGCAGTGAGAGCAGCAGGAAAGGGGCAATGGACCGCAACAAGGCAGACTTCAACAAATTCCAAGAATGGGACAATAAAGTCTTACAGGAAGAAAATCTCATGGAAAGGAGAATTCAGGAGAGGTGACAGTTTCTCAAGAGTAATCTCTTCTGATGAACAGTATAGATAAGAAAAATAGTAAGATGCCAATATGGCTCCTTCAGGGGCTCTAATTATCTGAAAACCAAAAAGGACTCCTACAAAATCCTACAAATAGTGGAAAGATGGGCAAATTGCTAAGGATAATTACAAAAGAACAACACAAAGATATGAGACAAGGATCAGGAAGGCGAAGGCATAAAATGAGTTACAAGTAGCAAGAAGAGATTCACGTAAGAAGAGGTTCCATAAATACATTGGGAGCAAGAGAAAGACATAGGAAAGTATGGGTCTTCTGTGTGTGGGTCTTCTGTGCGTCTAAGTGTGGGTATTCTTAGTGAACAATAAGTGCTAATAGCAGATGTGTTTAATGCCTATTTTGCTTCAGTTTTCACTAAAAAGGTTAATGGTGATTAGGTATTCAATGTGATTAATAGTAATAACAAGAAGGAAAAAACTCAAGACAACGTAGGGAAAATATTTAAATAAATTAGATTGTCAGAGCCTGATGAAATTCATCATAAGATATAGATAAGGAAATAGATGAAAAATCTGAGAATCATTAGCAATTGCCTTCAAGAACTCATGAGTGGGTAATGGCCCAGATAATTAGAGACAGGTAAACAATATCTTTAAAAGGGGGAACAAAGAGAAACTGGGAAATAATAGACCAGTCAGCCTAACTTTGTTTAATTTATTTCAGTATCTTTTGAAACATTGCTCAGTTTATAAGCGCCTACAATTATAAGTAATAATTATCATGGATTTGTCAAGGGCAAATCACACCAACTAAATTAATTTCCTTCTTTGACAGGGTGACTGGCCTAGTGAATAGGGGGAAATGGTAGGCATAATATACCTTTACTTTAGTAAGACTTCTGACAGTCCCACATGACAGTCTCTTAAGCAAACTAGGGAAATGTACTCTAGATGAAATTACTTCAAGGTGGGTGTAAAACTGGTTCAGTCTATAAGCCAAGAGCTATTATCAATGGCTCTCTGTCAAACTGGGACGACATAACGAGTGGGGTCCCACAAGCGCATGTCCGGAATTTGGTGTTATTCAACATTTTCCTTAATGACAGATAGTGGAGTGGAAAGTATGGTTATAAAATTTGTGGATGACACCAAGTTTGGGGCAGGTATGCAAACATACTGGAGAATAGAATTAACATTCTAAATGACCTCGATAAATTGGAGAGTTGGTTGGAAGTCAACAAGATAAAATTTAATACAGACAAGTATTGAAATTTAGGAAGGACAATTACACATATAACTATAGAATAAGGAATAACTGGCTGGGCACTAGCATTGCTGATAAAATTAGAGGTTACAGTAGAATATAAATTGAACATGAGCCAAAGTGTGATGCAGTTGTGAAAAAGTCTAATATCACCCTGGGGTGTATTAATAGAAGTCATATGTAAAACATTTGGCCCTGGGGTGGTCTCCACTGCAGTTTTGTGTCCATTTCTGAGTGGCATATTCTAAGAAAGCTGCAGACAAATTGCGGAGGGAGTAGAAGAGAACAAAAAAAATGATGGAAGGTTTAGAAAACATAACCTAGAGGAAAGGTGAAACCAAAAAAGCAACAAGCAACCTAGAAATGTTTACTTCTAAGAAAAGCAGATGGAGGGGGGATCTAATAATAGTCTTCAGACATCTTAAGGAGTGTAATAAAGAAGACATGGATCTAATTCAAATTGTGTGGCATGTGGGTTAATTAGTCTGTCTGTCTGTTAACTAGTTTGTCTGCAGCAAGGGAGGTTGAGGTTGAATACTAGGAAAAGCTTTCTCGCTATAGAGTAATTAGGTACTGGAACAGGAGGTTTGGGAACCCCTGTCATTAAAGGTTTTTAAGAACATGTTAGACAAAAGCCTTTCAGGGATGGCCTAGATATACTTGGTTCTGCCTCTTTTGGGCTCTTTGGCCCTTTTTTTTCTACTTACAATGATTTTGTAAAGCTTCTTATGCCACTCTTTGCTAGTCAAAGGTATGCATTGAGTGAGTGGTAGCACTTATTCTAGATAGCTGAATACTAAATATAACATTACTAGGGTAGTATATGCAGCTTTTAAATTGTATATTTGTTCATTAACTGCTCCTTATTACCTTTTTGGAAGCTTGAAATTTGCTTCCTTAGCAGTTTTCTGCTGCAACATTAGCCATATACCCTGCTTCACTACTGTTCAGTAGGTCATAAATGCTAAATAAATGTCACCAGTTTACAGTAATTTTAATGATAAAACTGGCATTGGGAAATGTGATATGTTTTAGGAAAAGGCCACATCAGAGCAGCTATCTGTATTCTGCAGAGGGATATAAGGAAACAATAATGTAGGCCCAACTTTAGGTATGCCAAACTAGCAGTGTGCTATCCTACCTACTAATATAGCATCCATAGGAAAGGCTCGAGCAATTTTTGTTGAAAATATTTTTCCTGTGAGCGGTCAGAAAAATGTTAGAACTTCTGTGTAGAATAAACTTGTTGAGGATCAGGGAAATGATCATTCATTGGTTCCTTAGTAAATGTTGTTTCCTCACAGGGCTTAGAATCCTATCTCAGACAAACCTCCCATTGAAGTGCACCTCTCTTCATAAAGTCATTGGGAGTTTTGCCTGTTGTAGTTTCAAGGAACAAGTCCTAAGGTAGCGCTCTCAGGGTACATCTACACTGCAGAGTTATTTCAGAATACCTGACGATATTTCGAAATAACATCGTGAATGTCTACACAGCAAGCTGCTATTTCAAAATAAAGTCAAGATGAAGGACTTCTTACTTCTCTGAAATGAGGGTTACAGGAGTCAGAGTAAGAGAAATCAAAGGAAGTATGTTCTTCTATCTCCTTCCTATTGTGTAGACAGTGCCAAAAGCTGAATTAAGCTATTTCAACTTTGGCTGTGCAATTAATGTAGCTGAAGTTGCATATCTTAATCTGACGTTATCCCATAGTGTAGACATACCCTCAGAGCCAGAGAATAATGGTTTTACTGCTCATCAGAGCATTTTTAATCAGACTAGCATTATACTAAATGCTGTGGCTGCTTCTATGAATTTCTAGGGGTGCAATAATGGAAAACTGCATCAGCAGTTCTGCAGAAGGATTGAATTCAGGATTGGGACAGAGTTTAGGATCTTGTTCTGTAACTGACCCTCAGATTTCTCAATGTTGCTGCACTTGGAATAGGAAAAAGACATATAGCCTATACCTGTGAGGTGCTCAATTCCCCCAATTCACATCAACCTGAATAGTTACTCAGTACTTGCTCAAAGCAAGTGCTCAACAACTTTGAGGGATCAAACAATTACGGAAAAGAAAAGCTCTGGAGACCAGCTCTTCTCATTCTGTGGGAAGACGTGCTGAAGAGATTTGAGAGAGGAAATCTCAGAGATCCTCCAATGGAGTTTATCCTAATTGTTCATTGGATTGGCAAGGTTCACCCGGCAGAAGTCTCTTGAATTTGTAAATTGGTTTAATGAGTGAGTCCCTATAATTTCACAAATGGAACATAATTCAGTAATGAGCCATTAAAACTGTATTAAATTCATACCAGCTTGGCTAAAGTGAGTTTACTTCCTATTAATGCTGTAATACTCTGATTTTCCTCACTGGTAGCTATTAGCATAATGTTGATGGCCTTTCACTATAATTATATTTGACACAAATATATAGGTTTTACGATTGATTCATAATTCCAAAACAAACATGAAAACCACTCCTCCAGCAAAGACCTTTCCCTCCACCCCAAATTTGGTAATTCCCTGAGTCAAAGTTCTAATTAACAGACAAAATGACTCTGGACACCAGATTGCCAAGAAATTAACAGATGTCCAGGGTATGTTTTAAATGGCAGACAAAATTAATGGCTGAACCTAATTGAAAGTTTCCCTAGTTTATAGAAATATTTAATGGACTTAGAATCAATGAAGCTTTAATACTCAGAAGAAATAAATTATTATACCCTTACTGTCAAAGCAATTCCAGATTTCATGTTCACCCTCTGTTAAGCCTTTTAGCTTATTTCAGTTTTTAAAATCACATACAGTACAGCTTTAGGGGGCTGCATCTCTGTGATTTATTATACAAAGGAACAATTATTTCTGCAGGTAAAACTGTCCTTTTTTAAAAAGGTAAGATAAACAGATGTGCCTAGAGCATCTTCAGAAAAATCACAGAGCTGGCTAAATATATTACAAATAGCAATAAAAGAAATACAGCCATCAACCATCTGCAGTGATGTGTGCACATTTCTATGTTTACATATAGTATTAAAGGCCTCCCCCACAAAAAAAAAAAGCCTCAGAACTAAAAGCCAAAACCCTTTGTTAATCTCTTAAGCCCCCAAACAATAAACAGGAACTGATTCTGACATGTAATTTATCAAACTGTGAAGTTTCTACAGTTATGAACAAAAAAGCAAAACAAAAATAACTGAGTAATACAAGCACAGTCTTGAGAAAAAGTTACCTTTGTCTAAATCAGTGTGAGCAGCCTTTGCACAGAATCTAAAATCATGTCATTTGCATTACATCAACAGATGCAAACTATTTAAAATGTACTCAAATGGGGAAGCAAAAATTTCTAGTTCTTTTCTCTCAATTTTCAAGAAATGCTCAAGGAAGAAAAGTTCTTTACTTTGACCCATCATTCTCTTTGGTAAAGGTTTTATAAGCATTCGTATCTACTAATTTATATGCATCGGAAAAATGCCTGTAGCACTCCGGTATGTGAACACTGTGCTAACTACATTTGGAACACCCTGGAATAGCACTGGCTTGGAAAGAGGAAAGGTTAGCTAATGCTTTCCAGAAGACTGTATTTCTACAGTATATGTCAAGATTCCTCATGCTAGATATCACCTTCATGGATATTATGCCTCTTTGTACAAATATAAAATAAATGGCACACTGAGAATATTTTTGTGTTGAATTAAAATATTTGCTATTATACTAACTTGTTAAGATCAGAAATAATTTAGCTCATCTGTGTCACCCTAGTTGTACTGTTGGATTAAAGGAGACCCCACCAATATATATTTCATGATGCTCAGAGAATGTTGGCCCCTATGGGTGTGTCTACACTACATCCTTCAATAAAAATAACCTACGCAATTGGAGCTATGCAAATTGCATAGATTTAGAGTTAATTTCTAAATTACTTATTTCATAATTTGACGCTGACTATGTACCGTTAGAATAGCGAGCTCATTATATTTCAAAATAAGGGCTTGTTCAAAAGACTTCTACTGGAAGTATCCCGAAATAGTGCCACAGTGTAGACATACCCTATGTGAGCTTCCCATTTCTTTTTTTTTAAATCTGTGCAATACAATTACATCATTTTCTCTGAAACCAGATCCCATAGTATCATGGAAGGGTAAGATTTGCTGCTGTATAGCTGATATACAGAGTGATGTCAGCCTGGCTTCCAAATTTACACGCCCAAAATTAAGGATGTCCTTAAGAGAAGAGTAGCCAGTTAGCTACTCAGACAACACAAACTCTCGGTGTAAACAACTCTCAGAGGTCATTCCCTTTGTGTGTGGTTTCTGCGTGTGTGCTTGAACTCTGCTTTTCTCTTTTATCTCCAATATGCAAATCCTACTTTACATGATAGTTCTAGAGGAAACCTCTCCTGTATATTCATAAATATCTGTGGCATATTATTAAAGATTTTACTGATGAAGGCTCCTGTCATAGGGCTTTTTTTTTTTTTTTTTGACTGATTATCCTTATGTGACATGCCAGCCCTCCAAGCTAATTTTCAAAGGATGTGTTACAGGCCTCTGTTGATTTTGCCCTAGCAGTGCTGAAAGTCACTTTCTTAGATCCTCTCTTTATGAAAAGGGAGCTTGTTCTGACTGTGACCTTTGTATGAAGTCTTTGTTTATTTGACTTTTTTTTCTTCCATGTCTGGAGTTCAATTGTTCCAGGTTGTGGTCATACAATCCATCAGCAAAAGGAGGGCTTTCTCAGTCTGCTATGGCCTTTCTTCTGAAGACTACACAATTAGAAATTTTCAAATAGATTGTGTCACATCAAGCCAGGGCCCCTGACAGCTGTCATTCAAGAACACATTTTCTGGAAGAGAGAAATGCATAACAGAGACAATGCAGTCTTTATTATTTGTATTTAATTATGCTCCTGTGGGAAATAACAGCTGTAGCCTGCCTTCTCTTTTGTGTGTGCAATTTTGAGGCTTTTAATGACATACACATTGCTAACTTCCTTTAAATAGTTTCCTGTTTGATCCCAGTTTTGCAGCCTCAGGATAAACTCTACACTTCTCCAATATTAATTTAGACAGTTGCAATTTCCTATCTAAATAATTAGTCTACATGTGGTAAACTTTTTTAATAAACTATATATACAATAAATAATTAAAGTTTCTGTTAAATCAATAATATTGATCTAGACTCCTCTTGAAATCAAATTATGAACTAGGGATTTCTGTTGCCTGGGAGTTCTATGGCTTGGAATGATATAATTGACATTTTATTTTTTTATTTGTCAGGTAGTGAATTGTTAATAATTCTAAGATTTCTTCTTGTTGAAACATTCATGGAAGTTGAACAATGAAGCATATTTAGAGGGCTTTTTTTGACATTTCAATCATTTCAATATGCACTTGGAAATAAAGAATTAAGAATCAAAGCTTATTTATGCTATGCAGGAATACAGAGTTTCAGTTCTGAGAGCATAAGAAATTTGACACTGGACCACAGTGTGTCACCTTTTTCTGGTCTTTGATTCTTGGCATACTATTCAAGATAAACAATTACAATACAGAAGCATGCATTGCTATTTTCCAGTTTCAGTTTCATCTGTAGACATGATCCTGGCACTCCTGGATCTCTCATTATAAAATTGTTCCCAAGAGGAAATGACATTTAATTGCAGGCTAATATTACCTAAGCCTGATCTGATATGTTGGCTGGCTCTGCAAAGCTCAATCTCTTCTTTTGTAGTTTTTGAAGATTTAGTGACTATACCATTTTGTTTATTAGCATGAAAAGAACAGCTTTGTCTGCTATAAACATTATTTAGTATCCAGATATACATTGGACTACCTTCTTTTGTAGCAGAAAAAAATGCATATGCCTGTAACAGCTCCCAGTTTTGGACCCCTTTTTTCCCTTGCCAGTTTCAGAGCAGATGATCAGTTGTGAACACAAAGCTATTGAGCCAGCTGAAAATTGCATGATGCCTTTAAGCTTGTCTTCTATAGCCAGTGGAAGTCTATCTGCTACCAGGTAACTGATCCTTATTCTAGGGCTTGTTGAATAAAATATAGTTGTGAACATTAGCATTTTGCTATTACACACCAATGATTTTTTTCAATATGCTGTCAAAAAGAATTAATATTTGAGAGTATATGCTTTGCATTTAACTTATATATAGTAGGTTAGAATATAAAACATTTCTGGAGATATATGCAGAAAAAAGCAGGGGAAGTATTCCTTAATGAGTGAATGTTGCCTCTCTTTACTTAATGCAGTTCATATTCATTCTGTCAACTCCAGACACAATGGTCCACACTCTCTCTTGCTTTCAAACCACCACAGGCTGCTCCAGAGCACCAAGCAACCTTACTGGCAGTATAGTCAACTCAGGGAAGCTCAGCATTCCACTGTGGGAGAAAATTTCACAATTCTTCTGCCCCTATATATGTAAGACATATATATGTATACACACACACATATATATATATATATATATATATATGTGTGTGTATATATATATATATATATAGAGAGAGAGAGAGAAGGGGGAAATAATTTACCTCTGAAACCCATACCTGCTTTTCAGCTGTAACCAATGATTTGATATTATATCAATATTATGGATCAGACTGGGAACAAAAAAGCATATTCTGTAGTTGGTTATGGTTGCAAAGGACATTAATCTTACTTAAATATCATTTTAACACTGTATTCCTCATTCTAACTGTAAAGATCTCAACTCTACTCTGTCATAAATTAGAGAAAAATAATCCAAATGGAGACATTAACCTCATAGTGCCAATGTTACTTTATCCTTTGAGCATTAAAATTTGGTTTTAAAAACCAAACATACTATTAGTCCTCATTATAGAACATTTATATAATAAAAGTGTGCAGCAAAGATTTTAGCAGAGAACACTAGTTTGCATCTTTCACTTTAATCTGTAGGGTAACCTGTATTTTATGAAAGTAACACAGGACTAATCTGGCTCCCAATAAAACACAATGGCAAAATTTTCTGTTTTGTGTGCCTTGGATTACTCTAGTACCCATTGGTGTTACTGAGGTTGAGATTTTGTTGGGGGAAAGCTTACTAAATATATTTGATATCATACCCACACTATAGCATCAAGAGGAGATAGGCAATAGTCAACATCAAGCATTTGAAGGAAAGTGAAGTATTAATAATATTCTGACCATCTATTTCCCCAGAGGCTGGTCCACCCTTTGTGGCTTCTTACCAGACATGTATTCCAGGGCACAATCCCAGTGTTCATTTTTCATCTTAAGCCCTTCCCCCGGAACTTTCTCTATAAGGAGTGACTAGTGCTCATGTTACAGGTCCCTCCTGTTCTCAACTTCCTGGTTTTATTCAAACCTAGGCTGTCCCTACCCCACTGGGCTTCACCTTCAATTCAACTTTGTCAATCCCTAACTTTCTTGCAGGTGCAGGAAATTAATTTTAATCTAATATGGGCTTGTGTGGGATTGACTCCGCATCACATCAGTTCTGCAAACATTTACTTCTGGTTGTAGTGCTCAGCATGCTAAGTGTTCTTAACAAAACTTGTGTGTGTATATGTGGGATATATACAAACAGCTAGCAATATATTTACAGATACATTTGTGTGTGTGTGTTTGTGAACGTAAACAGCACACACAAATATGTATATGCAAATAGAGAGAGAGCTATGAGAGTGCAGCACTGAATTAGACAATGTGATCTTTAAAGTTATAGATATTGATATCAAGTAAAAATTCCCTAAATAATACACAGAATTTTCTTGAAATATCAGAATGAGACTGTGGTGGAACATTTCTGTAATACTTATGTATAGCAAACACTTTGCCAAGACACAGGGGCAGTACTAATCAAATCTATAGAGGCTAAGAACAGAAAATAGGACTGAACAGTTATACAAAAACAAAAGACACCTTAAGGTGATGGAATGGTTCTATAGGTTACAATATAACAACAGTAATGGCACCATTATACAGTTCTATTAAAGACATAAAAGTACAGTAGCCATTGTAAAACAGCATAATGCAGTCTGGGCTTTTTACTCCATGGATTTGCTCAACAATTATATTAAAAGCCTTACTTCATGAAAAAAATTGCATTTTCTTTGTCCTGCACTTGCAACAGACAGATAGTTTGCACTTCAAACACCTTCCTTACAAGAATCAGTAAAAGCTGTATAAACACAAATGATTTAAGTCTCACGATATCCCTACAAAAGGTAAGGAAACAGTTTTGTTTTATAGATGAGGAAACTGAGGCGTAGCAAAACTGAAACCATTTTCAAACTTGAGCATCTAAAGCTAGTCACAAAAAATCATAATTGATTACTAAACTCACTGGCCCTTTTCCAGAGTTGCTCATCACTTTCACTTCTCAGAAAACTTTTATTGTAGAGGAGACTCCTATTTTAACTGTTTCATGATACTAGACAGATATAAAAGGTGGAAAAGCTTGTTGTTTAGTTTATTATACAACTTGTGGAACTCTTTCCCACATGATATATTTTAGTTTGGGAGTTTAGCAGCATTCAAAAGGGGAAAAGATACTGATATGAATGAGAAGTAATAATATAGTAGATAATACTAGATAGGGTAGGATTAAAATATATGCACTGCATAAACCCTCATACTTGATGTTATCAGTTGCTGACAGCATAGGGCTAGAACGAAACATTCACTATGGGGAAGTTATGTCATCATTGCCATTATGAGGATTTATGAATCTTCCCTCTGAAGTACTTAGTATTTACCATTAAGTGTATGAAATAAATGGACGGTGGCATTTTTAATGTACCTATATTCATACAGCTGGATTTCTTTGAAATGCTACTGTATTTGACCAAGCCTATTTGTTTGTAAAATTCTGTATCCCATTATGATCCAAAAAGACCCTTATGGTTCTCATGATTTCCCATTTCTCTTTGAATAGGATTCAGTCACATGTAACTTGGGGTATGTCTACACTACAAAGTTAATTTGAACTAACAGCCGTTAGTTCGAATTAACTTTAATAGCGGCTATACATACAAACCGCTAGTTCGAATTTAAATCGAACTAGCGGAGCACTTAATTCGAACTAGGTAAACCTCATTCTACGAGGAGTAATGCCTAGTTCGAATTAAGGGCTGTGTAGCCACTTAATTCGAACCAGTTGGAGGCTAGCCCTCCCCAGGTTTCCCTGGTGGCCAGGGAAACTTTTCTGCGCCCCTCCCAGCCCTGGAGCCCTTAAAGGGCCATAATCTGGCTACGGTGCTTGTGCCAGTTGCAAGCCTGCCAGCACCCAGCCAGTAGACCCTGCACCTGGCACGGCATGAGCCAGCCACCCGCTGCCACCCAGCCATCCGTCTCTTCCCAGGACCAGGCTGGCGGCTCATAGGAGCCTGCCCGGGGCTGCAAGAGATGGGCGCCCGCCTGGTCTAGTGTGGAGATAATGGACCTCATCGAGGTTTGGGGGGAGGCCTCCAATGTCCACGACCTCCACACTAGGCACAGGAATGCGGCCGTCTATGGCAGGATAGCTGCCAGCGTGACCACCAAGGGCCACGTGCAAATCCAGGAGCAGGTTTGCATGAAAATCAAGTTGCTACAGTGAGACCCCCGACCCTGACCCCTGAGCTTAGAACATAAGAACATATGTCCATCTAGCTCAGTAGCCTGTCTGCCAACTGCGGCCAGCACGATGTACCCCAGAGGGGATGGACCGAAGACAATGAACAAGCGATTTGTCTCGTGCCATCCATCTCCAGCCTTCCACAAACAGAGGCCAGGGACACTGTTCTTATCCCCTGGCTAATAGTACTCCATGGACCCAACTTCCATGAATTTATCTAACTTCTCTTTAAACTCTGTTATAGTTCTAGCCTTCACAGCCTCCTGTGGCAAGGAGTTCCACAGGTTGACTATTTGCTTTGTGAAGTAGAACTTTCTGTTACTAGTTTGAAGCCTGCTACCCATTCATTTCATTTGGTGTCCTCTAGTCCTTCTATTATGGGAACTAATGAAGAACTTTTCTTTATTCACCCTCTCCACACCACTCATGATTTTATAGACCTCTATCATATCCCACCTCAGTCTTCTTTCTTCTAAGCTGAAAAGTCCCAGTCTCTTTAGCCTCTCTTGATATGGGATCTGTTCCAAACCCCTAATCATTTTAGTTGCCCTTTTCTGAACCCTTTCCAAGGCCAAACTATCTTTTTTGAGGTGAGGAGACCACATCTGTACACAGTACTGAAGATATGGCCTACCATATCTTCCCCTCCTCCTTCTTCCCCTGGATTCCCAATTTTAGCTACCTCCTTCCAGATTTCCACCACCCCTCTCCCACCTCCTTTTCCCAGTCTCCCCAGAGGTTAATCCCTCCCCCCCAGTTTTGTTCAATAAAGAGAGTTTCTATTTTTGAACACACGTGTCCTTTATTTTTTACATCAGGAAGGGGGGTTAGGGAGGGGGGCCTACCCGATTGACCCCACCCCCGGATGGTGGCCTGCGGCAAGTGCAGTCAGGCTGATGGCCGAGTGCTATGATGTGCCAAGTGTGGGCACTCAGGGCACTCCAAGACAGGACTGCTTTGCTGTCCCTCATCGAGGTAGACAAGGAAGCGGGGAACTGTGAGAAATGTCTGTCCGTGGTGGGGGTCAGGTCCCTTTAAGCACAGCCCTCGGCTAGCCTGAGGCAGCAACTCCACACTCTAAGTCCTAACCTGATGCCCTGCCAGCACTGGTTCCGGCCAGCCTTGACTTCGGTTCAGGGTCCACTCAATGTAGACATGGTATTTCAAATTAGCAAAATGCTAATTCAAATTAGTTTTTAGGTCTAGATGCACTAATTCGAATTAGCTTAGTTCGAATTAATGCTGTAGTGTAGACATACCCTTGAAATATGACTTTTCTTTGCTCCTTGTTTCTCTTCCCTCCCCATACTCCTTAGCCTATTTCTCTGCCCCCTACTCATTTTTAGGTGTCTTTTCTTTATGTTATTTTCCATGTAGCCAGTGCTTTTTTGTGATGGTACTGCCTGGTACGCAGTACCGGCACCTCCAGACACAGTACCAGCACCTCCAGTCAGAGCTCAACAACTTTTTCCCCTGGAGTGCTGGCACCTTTTTTTTTTTAAAAACAAAATAAGCACTGCCTGTAGAAACTCCTAGTTCTGAACCCAGTGTTCTTCACTTCCACTCCATAAATCCACTGAAATGATCTAAGATTAAATAGTTAATAGCTGACATGTCTGGCCAAATATAACCACTGCACTTTAAAACTGATATTCCAATGAGATTATTAAGGGACATCACACCTCCTGAGTCACTGTTTCTGAATACACCACTAGATCATTTACACTAGTGTCACATGTGGAAGATTGCTCCTGCAGCCATAATGGCTAAACTTTATTTTCAAATGAAATTTTAGATTCTGTAGAAAGTGACTGTCATAGAAAGGGACAGCTTGCTTTTAAAGATTGAAGAAAAAGCTTTTGAGATACATCAGAAGTCCTTCTTAATTTATACCCTAAATTGCAGTCCTCAGGAAGACAAAACTCCTATGGATTCAGTTGAGAATATAGCTTGACTGAAGACTGTAGCATAGCAAGTTTTTAGTGAAGGTACAATTTTTTAATTTCTGAATTTGAGGAAGAAAAGTAATTCAGACAGAGTTTTTTCCTTTTCTTTTCTTTTCTTTTCTTTTCTTTTCTTTTCTTTTCTTTTCTTTTCTTTTCTTTTCTTTTCTTTTTTGTTTTTGTTTTTTAAGATCATGAAAGCACTTTGCAGTCCAAGGAAGAAATGTCAAGTATATAATAAGAGTTACTTTATGTTCCTCTGGATATAAGGCTCTCTCATATTTGGGAAAAAAGATATGAGAGAAGTAATTTTGTTTTTTCCCTCTTTAATATCTCTGAACTGTATTTTTTAAGGCTGATCTATAGTATCGGTGATTTATTAGTAAATGAAATGGAAAGCCATGTTTCAATATAAATAGCTTGAGTTATTGTATTACACATAGACATCCTTCTCCTTTGCCTCTTCATTCCCTTTCCAACTTTCTGTGGTGGTCCCTCAGAACTGTTCTTGATTTCCTTCTTTTCTCCCTTTACATCTTACCATGGAGTAATCCTCTCTGCAAATTACAGTTCAACCACCTCTGTGTGAACAGATGTATTTCTCTATCTCATGCCCTGTCTCTTTCAGTGCAAAGTAAAATCTGTAGCTTATCAATGTGCTAAAATAGAATTCTCCTCACAGAAAGCTCTCCTGGCTACCTCCTTTCTAGATCACCGTGAACAACTTTACCATCCTGCCTGTCATTCAGGTGTGGAATCTGGGCATCCTCTTTGCTTGGACCTTACTTTAGATTCTCACATCTATATTATGTCTAAATCTTGCTGTTTCTTTCTGCATAACATCTTAAAAGGTAGCCATTGCTATTCATCCACTAAATGCTTGCCTCAGCTTTCATCATCTTATGTCTCAACTACTCCTGAACAAATGCAATTCTTACCTAGTTGTATCCATTCAGAGCACTGCTATAGAGTCTCATTATTTCCTTGGACTCCTCCATCCATCTATCTGTATCCATTCATTGTCTCATCTTTCGATTGTAAGGGGGGGATCCTCCATCTTTTTGCTCTCTGTGAAGCACCTAATACAATGGGTTCCTGGTCTGCCACTAGGTGCTATGATATCATCATCAAATTCTTATCAGAGTTTTTTCAAAATAGAAGAGCCTTAGATCCTCCTTTGTGGCACAAGAACTCTGGGTCACATGCTCTCTTCTATTTCATTGCATGAGGGCAGCAAAGTTATGTGAATTGTGCAACAGTTAGCCGAGAGGTGTACATGGAAGGTGGGAGAGTGTGCAGCAGGTCCTCTTTCGACATTTGTGGGCCATAGTGCTTCAAATCTGAGCAAGTTTTCATGTTCAACTAAACCGCCATAGTTCAAGTGTACCTTTCCCACCTCATTAACACTCTGCACGGTTAACTGATTGGATTGTAAGCCCTTGAAGAAAGTACGAATCAAGTTTGACCAGAGATAAAATGAGTGTGTGAAGTTGTTCCTAAAAGAATATGGATCATAGCTTGTCATGCTGTCAGAGAGAGGGAAAACACACAGGACAGCATGAAGAATAGTGATAGAAATGTAGCCGTGTTAGTCTGGGGTAGTTGAAGCAAAATGCAGGACAATGTAGCACTTTAAAGACTAACAAGATGGTTTATTAGATGATGAGCTTTCGTGGGCCAGACCCACTTCCTCAGATCAAATAGTGGAAGAAAGTAGTCACAACCATATATACCAAAGGATACAATTAAAAAATGAACAAATATGAAAAGGACAAATTTCGCAAACGACAACAAGCGACACACAATCTCAGCCGTGCTGAACACCATGCCATCCAGCGTCTCAAAAACAACCTGGACATTGTAATCAAACCAGCTGACAAAGGGGGTGCTGTGGTCATTATGAATAAGGCCGACTATAACCAGGAGGCAACCAGACAACTCTCGAACACCACATTTTACAAACCTCTCCCCTCTGATCCCACCTTGGACTACCAAAAGAAACTACACTGTCTCCTTAAAAGCCTCCCCACAGCTACTCGGGAACAAATCCTCACAGAATCACCTTCTGACCCCCGACCAGGATTGTTCTATCTACTTCCCAAGATCCATAAACCTGGGCACCCCGGACGTCCCATCATCTCTGGTATTGGCACGCTCACTACTGGTCTATCCAGCTATGTAGACACTCTTCTCAAACCCTTCGTAACCAATACCCCCAGCTATCTCTGAGACACTACTGACTTCCTAAGGAAACTACAAAACATCGATAACCTCCCCAATAATACCATCCTTGCCACCATGGATGTAGAAGCTCTATATACCAACATCCCACATGAAGACGGATTACAAGCAATTAGAAACACTATCCCAGAGGACACTACTGCCAACCTGATAGCAGACCTATGTAACTTTGTTCTCACCCACAATTATTTCCAGTTTGAGAACAACTTATACCTCCAGATCAGCGGCACAGCCATGGGTACACGCATGGCCCCACAGTATGCTAACATCTTTATGGCTGACCTAGAACAACGTTTCCTCAACTCCCGTCCCCTTTCACCCCTCCTCTACCTACGGTACATCGATGACATCTTTATGATCTGGACGCATGGCCAAGAAACACTGGAGATATTCCACAGAGATTTCAACAACCTACACCCCACCATCAACCTCAGCCTGGACCATTCTACACGAGAGATCCACTTCCTGGACACCACCGTACAAATCAACAATGGAAAATTAGACACCACTCTCTACAGAAAACCCACCGACTCATACAGTTACCTACATGCATCCAGCTCCCATCCAGAACACACCACACGATCCATCGTCTATAGCCAAGCCCTTCGATACAACCGCATCTGCTCTAATCCCACTGACAGAGACCAGAAGCTTCAGGATCTCTACCAAGCATTTATAAATCTCAACTACCCACCCAGAGAAATAAAAAAGCAAATTGAAAGAGCCAGACGAATACCTAGAAACCATCTACTTCAAGACAGACCCAAGAAAACCAACAATAGAACACCACTTGTCATCAGCTACAACCCCCAACTTAAACCTGTCCAACACATTATCAATAAACTACAGCCTATATTGGAACAGGATACCATACTCAAAGAGGCTCTGGGAGACAGACCCATAGTCTCCTAAAGACAACCACCTAACCTCAAGATGATTCTTACCAACCACCACAGGACATACCACACTAATACCAACCCTGGTACCTTCCCTTGCAACAAACCCCGTTGCCAGCTTTGTCCACATATTCATTCTGCTGATACCATTATTGGACCTAACCAAGTGAGTTATAAGATCAAGAACACATATTCCTGCGCATCCAGAAATATAATCTATGCTATCATGTGCCGAAAGTGTCCGTCTGCTATGTACATTGGACAAACATCTCAGACACTTCGCCAAAGGATTAATGCCCACAAAACAGATATCAGACAAGATCACAAAGAGAAAACAGTTTCTTGCCACTTTAACCAGAAAGGACACTCTCTAAATGACTTAGCCACCTGCATTCTGCTACAAAGACCTTTTACATCTGCACTTGAAAGGGAATCCTCTGAACTGTCATTCATGTTAAAATTTGACACTTGCCAACAAGGACTTAACAAGAATTTGAACTATCTCACCCATTACCAAGAGAGTTTCCCCAATTATCACCTGTAATACCATTAACTCACAAACATCCCACTCTCCCTACCTCTAATATCATCCATTCACAGACACTTACCTTCCTTCCTCCCCCTCTCCCCCCCGCATCCCCCTCCTGTTCTGCAATGTGATTTGTCCTTTTCATATTTGTTCATTTTTTTAATTGTATCCTTTGGTATATATGGTTGTGACTACTTTCTTCCACTATTTGATCTGAGGAAGTGGGTCTGGCCCACGAAAGATCATCTAATAAACCATCTTGTTAGTCTTTAAAGTGCTACATTGTCCTGCATTTTGCTAGGACAGCATGAGGAGCAGGAGTGTGTCAGTCCCCGTAATACACGAGGTTCAAAGGGATGCCGGAAAGGATGAGACCACAACAGGGGGCATTAAAAAGCACAAACTGATTTTATTTTGATGGCGCCAGACAATCATCAGAACAAAAATTAAACAGATTGCCAGACAACACAAAACAATTCCCTGAGGCTTTTCTAAATCACAATAATTCCCAATAACTGCCCAGGGGTTAGGAACAGTTGAATTAACACTGGTATTGTCCATAGGACTGATTATTTACACAACTTTAAACAAGGAAACAGTAAAAACCCTAAACTACAACTATTTATAAACTAACTTAGTAACTTTTTAACCACTGTCACTTGACAAGCAATAAGGACAACTAAGAAATCAATTAGGATAGGGATGATGGCGGGGGGGGGGGGGGTTATACTAGTTCTGGAGACAGCAGGAACACAAGTACCAGTCGCATGCTCATAAATTGTCTCCACTCGGGTCGACCAACTCGGAATACGCTCAGTAAGACTCGAGAGCGGGGGGTGCAAGGCGTCTGGGTGATCAGGCCAGGCGTTCACTCGATGCGAATCCCCAGTGAGAGAGGGGCTGCCTGCCTGTTTTATTGCCTGTGAACTTATCACCCCATAGGTTGGTTTTTGCTGCAGTGGGTGGAGTAGCAGGCCTGAGCACAAGTCAGCCCATTGGCTGATCTTTCACTGCAATGGGTGGAGCGAGCAGGGGAAGATTATTAATTTACATGCCCTTATATGGAAAACACTCCACCTCACAGACAGAGCCCCCTATACCAGCCTTAGAGGTATTACAGGCTATGGCTCCCTGTGACGGGCAGCCATTGTTGTAGTTCTGACTCGGACAGAGTGCTGCACAGTTATTCCTGAAATCTGCAGTACTGGGGCCAAGTTTTACAATGTGTCTGAAATCATGCACCCTCCAAATTCCTTCCTTGTGGACTGATGGCATTAAAGAAATGAATTTTCTATGAATGGATGTGCAAGGGGCTCACTCACCACCACAGCGCCACCAGCCAGCTGTCCTGGGAATTAGCTCTATCTAGCCAGCTGGGTGACTTCCTTCGGGTGGTGTCTCTCCTCTTCCCTTCAGACCATGGCATCCTCTTCAGGACACCACCCTCCGGCAGTGCCCACATCAGTCTCTGAGCTCCCCTTCTGGGGGCCGTTGTTTCTTCAGTGGGCCATGCTTCAGGCCCTGCAGTCCGGGAGCTTGCTTGGCCGGAGCTCCCCTAACCCTGCCTTGCCTTGCCTTGCCTCCGCAGCACTGCTCTAGCTCCAGGGAGTCTCCTATTCCCCCATTAGCCAGGCTCCCACTGCTCTCCCCTCAGAGCAGCAGCCCATCCTCCTATATAGCTCCCAGCTGGGCCCTAATATGCTAACTCGACCTCAGCTGGGGGCTAAACTCCCAGCCCCTGCTCCGGGCTGGGGTTTGCCCTTAAACGGCAAGTGCAGGGCAAACGCCCTGTCACAGGATGATTTAACTTCTAATCTGTCAGTGTATGCCCTCATAGAACTGATACAATTAGCTTCAGTACTTTTTTTCATAGGACAGGATGATGAGTGTTCCAGTGCTTAAAAAACACCCTCAAATAGTTCCTCAGTTCATGGATTTCTCCAACTAGAAATACAATCATCCAGGCAGAATGAAGTTTTTACATTGTTGATTTGATGAGGACTATAATGTCATATCAACCTCTTTGGGACTCTTTTCTTATTTCTTGGTGAGTTTATTTGTAGAAATATGAGGTTTGTTTAGCTGGATATGAGGCCATGAAGGCATTATGTTGCTGAGCAAAATTATTAGAGTTCACAAACTGTTACTTAGAACTAGCATTCTATTGTATAGTTTTATGTCCATTTTCCTTGTCAAATGCAAGTAGCTTCTAAGAACGTCATCATTCATGTTTCAAAACCACATGTCTGTATAGGTACAAACAGTCACACATATACATGATGCAGCATTTCATCAGTCTAGATTCTTTTGAGTGTTTTGCATGCTTTTGAAATTTTAAACAGTTGCAAACATTTTCTCTTTTCCTTTATCTATGGTGAATTCCATTTTTTAAAAATTGCTTCTAGGCCATTCTCTAATTCAGATATCCTCAACTCTTTTCCAGTTCACAACAACTCACTGTAGGGAAAATGCTATCCTTGGTTATACTGGAATAACTCCGGACTACTAGTGTAACTGAATGCAAAAAAATTTGGCCGTGTGTGCCTAATTCCCTTTCTTGGCTCTGAAGACCTGGTTGATGCTGGGTCTCTCATTCTATTCTCAATTATCTCTCTTTCACACACATTCTCTCTCTCTGCCTCCAGGCCTCTCTCTCTCTTCTAGGTTGTCTACTCCCTATTCCATTTTCGAATTCATGTTCCTATCACCATTACCAGTCTCTATCAGTCCTGATAGGACTGCATTTTCCACAATAGTGTGCTGAGAACACAAAGCATCAGGAAAAGTAATTACTGCTCACATGTGGAGCAGTGTTTTGGCAGCACAGACAAACTAGTTAACCCACATGCCACATAATTTAAAGGAGTCAGATCATGGAACAGAACCTTTCAAACCAGTAATTTGCATAATTAAATTGTAAAACCACAATATCCAAATATATTCAAATTGATTTCTTTCCCCAAAAATAAAGATTAAGAAATATCTATTAAAATCAGAGGAATATTGAAGGTCTGCGGTACATTGGCCCTCTTTGGAGAGATTTGCACAGAATCACAACAAATACTATTAAATTTTAACTTGTGAGTGATGCTTTTCAGTGAAATAGCATACATTATAGCACTGGGCTGAATGAGAAACAGAACATATAAAACCAACTCATAAATTGTATATAGGTATAAACACAGAGCACACAGAGTCTACACTAAAACTGTACACTGATCTGTCTAACTTTTATTTGAGTTGTCTAACTTTGAGTGTTAGCTTTTCAAATCAAGGAAAACAAATATATATTATTACAGCAATACTCAAGGCCCTGATGGAGATCAGTGCACTATTGTCCTGGGCACTCTACAAACAAATATACAAGTCCTTGCTCTAAAGAATTTACAACCTAAATGGAGAGAAAAGGAAATATATGAGTGAATAAGAACAAGAGGAAAGTGGAAAGAGTGGACAATAGAAGAAATTTGGAGGAAACTCCACAAGGTACAAAGTGAACCTAACTGAGTTCTCCTATCCCACAAGGATCCTATCTATGTTAAAGCAGTTTTATTACCCTGCGTTTATGGTTTTTGGTCCATTTTCAATCCTAATGAACATGTTTATATACAATGCAATTTGGATTAATGTTTTCAAGTAAGATTTGAGATGTGTTATGCAATGTTTTACAAAAAATCCAAATTTGTGGTTTCTACTGAGTTCTTTTCATCAACTTGCAATTGAGTCTTTGATAAATGTTAACAATTGACTCAGTGTTACACCAAGCATATCATACTAAAAGTTGGTCCCTGACTTGAGAAACCAGTAATAACAAGAGTCTATTTTAAACACCAACCATATATACCCAACAATATTTATTCTTTTTAAATCTCTTATGATTCTTGTTAACAGGATGTTTACTCCTAAATCGCTTTGGTATTTTGGAAAATTTTACCCCTGGATATTTAGTGATAACAACACCTGAAAATTTCTGTTGTTGTTCATTCTTATGGACACTTGAAAAAATGTTACAGAATTTAATGTACATAAATACTCAGGAAAAAAAGTGGTTAGGTTCCATAGCTGTTACTTCAAAAACCTGTTGAATGGTTAATGATAGCTTTTTATAAATCTAAACAGCCCTATAGAAATCTGTAGCAATCTGCATAGATTCATAGAACTTTTCCACATAATGAGATATTGAAAAACACATTTCTCAATGAACTTATAATGTTTAAAATGAACTAAACTTTGTGGGTGACAATATACAGTGTATCATCTTCCGAAAGTTGGTATCTTATCTCTTTGACTATCTATATCTCTGATTTGATGAAACACTTTCATTGTTGCAGTTGCAGATTTCATTTTCTGTTAGTTCTCCTGGTAACAGTATAATTATTAATTTACATACATAGCAGAAGCAGCAACCTCTCTGCTAGAGAGCTTTCTGTTGGAGTGAAGGTATGTGTAACCGATACAATTATTAAAGAGTATCTTTGTTTACAGAAATGCTTTGTTTGTCTGATCATGATTTGCAAATGTTTATGTTAATATTTAAAATTTTTAATAGGAAATGATAATCTTTTTGCAAACATGTGGGATAACCATGACATTTTGCATTTGATTTTAGTAAGAACTATACTAATTCTTAGCAAGGCATGTTTCACAGTAACTCTATAGTTTAGGACGGTCCCCCCCACCCCCATTTTGCTTGCTATGTAATGGATCCATGATGTGAATAGGATAGGCCTTTAAGGTAGATATGATAATAAACTGCACACATTTGTATGACAACATTACTTTTAGTTTGGACACAATGGTTTGTTTAGGGTATTTTAATTGTGAATTACTATTGTTATTTTAAAAGTTGAGTAACAATCAAACAAAAGGCCAGGATGTATACTGAAAAATGGAATGGAATGAGAAAATAATTTAACTTTTATAGAATTTCAATTTCTTTTTTGAAAATAGAACCCTTTTCTGACTGTGATATATGAACTGGGTGACTAGAATGTAGTTAATTTCAGGTTAAAAAAATGAAAATAAAGGTGCAACATTGTGAGCAAAGCTGGTGCCAAGAAAAGGAAAGTTTGCTCATTGTATTATAGTTAAGTGTCTAGTGGCGGCAATTCAGGAAACATGTATAACGGTTGGCCTGATATTTTCCATCACACAAGTAAAAAATGAAATAACTGCCAGAATTGTTGGGCACTCAGGGCTATCACAGAACAAAGGAAACCAAACTAAACCAGTTATTAATGTAAATTGCTACCTATCAAAATGTACAGGTGGCAGGATCCGTAGAATTATGGGAAAACACAACAAATGAGATTGGACCAGTGAGCTTATAAACAATGAGAGATTTGAGGTCAATTGTGGGGTATTGTATAAACTCCACAGTGGAAAGAGAGAGAGATTAAGGAACAGCTTGAGATGAAGGTGACCCCACCCAATCATACATGCAAAGCCACCATCAGTGGGCTGTAAGCTTAAAAGGGGAAGTTGATAGTGGATGGAAGCAGTCATGTTAAGGTATGTCCAAACTGCAGAGATTTTTTTGGAAAAACATTCACATTTTTCTGAAAAAAATTTCACTTATCTCCACATAGAAATCACGTTCTTTTGAAAAAAAAAAAAGAACAGAGGAGTTTTTCTGACATTAATAAACCTCTTTCTACAAGGAAGAAGCCTTTTTCTGAAAGAGCTCTTTCAGGCTACGTCTAGACTGCAAGCCTCTTTCAAAAGAGGCTTTTTTGAAAGATACTTACGAAAAAGCTTCTTTGGAAAAAGAGCATCTAGACTGCAATCTCTTCTTTCGAAAAAGTGAGCCGCTTTTTCGAAAGAGAGCACCCAGGCAGTCTGGATGCTCTCTTTCGAAAAAGCCCTGTTTGCATTCAAGAACACCTTTTTTTGAAAGAGCACTTTCGAAAAAAGGCGTTCTTCCTCGTGAAATGAGGAGTACCGCCATCGAAAGAAAAGCTGCGTTCTTTCGATTTAATTTCGAAAGAACGCATCTGTAGTCTAGACGCAGGTGAAGTTTTTTCGAAAAAAGGCTACTTTTTTCGAAAAAAACCCTGCAGTCTAAACATAGCCTCAGAAAAAGGCGTGTGTGGATGGGGAAGAGGAAGTTCTTTCGAAAGAAGAGGAAAGAGAAAAAAAGCACAGGTGCCCGGTGGCTACTCCATCTATACTAATCACAACTAAAATACGAGATAGCATCCACACTGAATGGATGCTATCTTTCGAAAAAGTAGATCGCTTTTTTGATGTGCTTTTTCTGTAAAGATGCTTTCTTTTGGAAGAAGTTTTTTTGGAAGGTCTCTTCTGGAAAAGCTTCCTCTGAAAGAACCCTGAAGTCTAGACATAGCCTTAGTGAAAAAGTGATATCTAGAAGCTGACGGCCTGAGATCTAACAGCAGAAACCTGAGCAAACCTCAGGTGGCCAAAAAGATGTGGAAAAAACTGGAGTCTTCACCTTGATGGGAAAACCAAGCTGCATAAGGCCCTTCCATTTAAGTGCACAGAACTTCAAAATCCCAGGATAAAAATTCTGGAAGCTCTTTAGAGGCTGCTGAATGGCAGAATGGTATTTGTAATGGGGAGATCACTGGCCATACCTGTGCCTAACTATTCGTTCACCTTCTACACCAACTTTCCACCAGCTTATTAAACAAACATCAGAGACTCAATTTTTTCCTAAGTGAACCTAGTGACATTGCTTTTCCAGCAACTGAATTTCTGACAGCCAGAAGGTTCCCTGTATCCTATTTTTTTAACATTTACCAAGTAAGTGAAAATACAGAGGTGCTTTGTGCTTATGTAGAATAAAATGACAGATACTTATGAAAAAACAGCATATTAGAATTACTAGCATACATTTTAATGTGGTATATAATGCAGGTTTTTATATATTGTACTGCATAGTTTTTCTTTATGTTGGTATTGTTTTCACTGTTACATAGCACACTTCCTATGCTTCCTGCACCATTTTATTGATGCATGAGCAAACAACTGGAGCCTTGATAAACAAAGATCAAATGGATATCAAGGGAATGGATTAAAATATACAAGCCAAATGAACTATAAATATTTTAATGAGCATATTGTATATAAGTGTGGTATTCAATAACCTTTAGGCTTGTTTGGATTTCTATTTTACCTTTTATGGTTACAGAATGAAATTCCTTTGATTCTTAGACAATAAATTTAATAAAACTTGGCATCTCTATGCATATTTCAATGTTCACTGAGATTGTCAACAGTAAGAGCTAATCTTCTTTATGTAGTAGGGTGCTGAGTAGGCTTAAACGTCCTTTGCCTCCAGAATGCAATGTAATTATAAGACATGATTACAACTGATTATAATCAATCAGCATAGTCTTAAGTGTAATTTATATTGCTGCAGCTGTGGTTAGATTAAATCATCACATAAAATACAATTTCTACTAGATATAGGAAATTATTTGAACAAACCCAAATACAGTAAACTCATAATGCCATAAATACAGAGTAAATGATGCCAATTACATAATAGTTTAGGGCTCTGTTTACCACAAAATAAGTTTTCCCCCCACAGAGCCTATTCTTGATTGGAGAGACAAAATTGTCATCTTGCTATGGTGACAAGATTCTTTCTGTCCTTCTGAGCTGTTACTCATATAGTAGACAATAAAATCATCAGAACTCCAAAAGACATTCTTAGTAAGAGTATTTGGGAAAGGATAATGGAAACTTAACCACAGGGGTCCATTGAAAGACTGCATGGTGTAGATGGAAAAGGTCCAGGATAGCTGACAGAAAATGCTGAATTCTACTCTTGGTTCTGCTCCTTACTGTGCAGCCTTGCTCAAACCACTTACCCTTTTTCTGTCTCAATTACCACAGCTGAAAAAAGGCAATGATAACACTTGCCTTCCTCATAGGGGTGAAATTAGGGTTACTTGGGTCTTGTATACACCATGCAGCAATGTGCAGCCGTGAGATGGGAATTCTAATGTGTACCAACAAGTTGCACACTAACTGCCCATGTAAATTTTAATAACATGCACAAAGGTTCCTTGGTGTGCATTAATATAGTATTGTTAATGCACATTAGGGAACTTTAGATGCACACCACTGAGGCCCGTGAAGACCAATAAGAGTGAAAGATGTTGGTGCACATGAGAATTCACGCCCTGCTGGTGCTCATTACTATGTCATGTAGACAAGGCCTCAGTTAACAGAGTGCTTCTCCAGATTTTTCATCTTTCAGATTGCCTCACAACGTAAGTTTCCCCCAGGACCAACTGCTCATCTGAACTCCCTATATGTGATTTATAAAAGGGTGGTCTGCAGACTAACAGCCCTATGAACTAAACTGATCAGGAAACATAGAAGAATGAAACAAGATGTAGAGGGCATGTCAACGTCTTGGGAAATTATTTCGAGGCAGGCTCCCTTAATGTGGATGCACTACCTAAACTTAGCATCCCAGGAAGCACTGGGGAGTAATTACTGTAAATGACTCTAGGGAGCAGTTATTTTGAAATAGCAACAGTGGAACATCCACATTACCTCTATTTTGAAGTAACTATTTCAAAATATGCCTTATTCCTCATGGAAATCTGGAGTTATTGTTTTGAAATAACTAGCCAATTATTTCAAAATAATGGGCTTGGTAGTGTGAACGCTCAGCTTGTCATTTTGAAATAAGAGGAGTTATTTCAAAATAAGTTCCTAATGTAGACCAGGATAGAGATTGAAAAGATTAAGGCCACACCTCTATTAATTTTTAAATGTAATGGTGAGGGTAGGGAAAATCCTAATACTTCACTACTCCCCTGCACAAAATGCCAGACATGTGTCTGAGTCTATTGTGGTATTGAATGACTACTCTATCAAATACCCTTATTCACCATTAGTCTCCTTCAACTTATCTAAATTCTCCTACTCTATCTCTTCTCAACCAGGTAGAGATGTCTCCCAAAATGTGGTCCCAATGCGGACCCAAATGAAACATTTCAAGTCAACATCATGAAACAAAATATTGGCATGTGGGCTGAAATGAAACCTTTATTTCTATTTTGCTTGTAGGCAATTCTGTCAAAATATATCTTCTATGGAAAATTTTGACAAAACTTCATTTTATGAGAGCAAATATTTCTTTTGAAAATTTTCAACCAGCCCTAAAGTTTACCATTGTGGAATGGTGGTAGTTACTGCATAATTAAAATGACATGTTATATCCAGAAGGAAAGTTTGGCTTCCATCACTGAATTTTTGTACCACCATAAATTTAAGTTCCCAGTATTTTTATTGTTAACTCTGACTTCCTGGTCACTAATTATAAAGAATTGTAACATACTTTCAAGATACTGATGCATACCTGTACTCTTAAATTCTTCATGCTTATGAAGGCATATCCAAGAGAATTCCACAGGTAAATGTAATTAATAGTATAGAAATTGAGCTTATTTATTATATATTTCTCTTAGCTGAGAGAGCACAGTGATAAGTGCCATAGACAAAAAACAAATACTCATGAAAAACAGGTAATTTTTAAAAATTTTCATTGACATTGCATCTAGTCTTCTATCATGGGTCTTCCTCTTTCACAAGTTTTTTCTACTTATGGCTTCAGTTTATGAGTTTCATCTTCAATGTAATTCCCTGTGCTGTTGCATAATTTTGTTTTAAACATAAATGGTCAGCCTTAAATAATAAAGCTGTCTGTAGAAGTTATCATATTCATACATTCTACTTTTGTATCAGCTGAGGCCCTTATCCTATAATTGACTGAGAAGGAACAGAGCCCCCTTGGCTTCAAGGGGACTCAGCCCAGACATAGAGTTCAGTCTGCTCACAAATTGCAAGATGGGGCTTTATGTGCTTCACACTGTGGATTCCTCTTTGAGCTTTATACGTTGTAATGAGAGATGAAGAGCTCACTCCCTAATGGTATTTCAAAGTCAGTTAGAGTATTGTCCTGAGTGCCATTAATTTTATGATCATTCACCTCATGGTATGATAATTTTTTTAATAATTCAAACCTAAATATTTTTGAATCTGCCATTTTTAACCCCAGATGCCTAGATGTGTTTATTTTTAATTTAGCTAAGCTGAACCAAATATGGCATAATTTCAACTTTTAAAGTTGAATGTTCTTCAGATTTCCAGTTATAAAAGTTGTTTTTCTTACTCAGTAATGAGCTTGTATTCTTGCCAAACAGCTGCATATGCCAGCTGCCAGAGTTACTCTTCACACACTTTTCTGTTAGCTGAGTTTAAATTACTTTACGTACAGAAAAATCTATTTCTACTGTTTTATGAAGAAAGGTCAGTGTAATGTCAGCCAATAAGTAGTAGTCTTATTAGAGTTGTGAGAGGCTATATTGTTATTTTTAAATAAGTTTTGTACTTTTAATGTATGTGGCTTATGTACTTTGATAATGGCCTAAACATAGGAAAAGTTAATCATTTGGGATGGTGTAGACGGAGCTTGGTCCTGCCTTGAGGGCGGGGGGTTGGACTCGATGACCTCTTGAGGTCCCTTCCAGTCCTATTATTCTATGATTCTATGATTTCTCTCACTCACTACCAGAACTGTTCATTTTCTTCATAGCTACCTGTATAGATCATCTAATACCACAATATTGACCATTTCTACAGTCTTCTCTGTTTGCAGTAATCTGGAAATACTGAAAATAGAGATAAAGCTGCAATTCAGCAAAATATGTTGAAGTACACAAAATCTTACAAAACGTGAGGCACCTGGTTTAGCAATAGGACTTTAGCATTTAAGAGCCATATTTTCAAACGGATTTAGTTCCTGAAGATGCAGATTGCTGCCTAATGGAACTTAAAAGAACCTACATTAATGGAGGCTGGTACCTAACCTGCACTGTTACCTTTGCCTATCAATATCTTTAGCCTCCAAAATACCTTTAATAACCTGTCCCTAAGTGCTATACTGAAGTCTATTGGGCTGCTAAATTGGGGCTTGGATGAATAACTATTTGTGACATTTTATTTAAATATTCAAAATAGTTTTATAAAATGATTCCCCAAAAGTTATTTGGTAAATCTATTTGTGAACTATTTAAACAGTGATATAAACCGGATAAGTAACTTTTAAAATATCTTCAAAATATCACAAAATTCAGTGCATTATTGGACAAATGCTACCCAACCACCTATTACTGCAAATGTTGAGGTGATACTAGTTAGATGCAAAAAGTCATTGAAAATTTTTGAAAGATGATCACTTTGGTAGTTGGAAATTTCTTTTTTATTCCAAAATCATTTAAAAAAATGTTGAATAAGACTGGTCACAAGACTGATTCTTCAGAACTCTACTAGTAACCTACATCCAGTCTAATGATTCACCTTTCAGCACGACCTGCTACATTTTGCCCTTTATTTAATTTCTTTTCTTATTGTTGAAATGTATTCCTATCTTCCTTAATTTGACTAATAACCATAATTTCCCATGTGCCACACAGTGTCAAATGCTTACCAATGCCCCAACTATATTAAATCCATTCATTCCCTTTTGTCTAAAAAAATCATGTTATTTTCTCAAAGAAGGAAATGAAGTTAGTTTGGAATGACCTACCTTTGGCATACCCATGCTGCATTGCATCCCTTTACCATTTATTTTTATGATTCTAATTATTCTATCCTTCACTTTTTTTTCTAAAATTATGCATACTACTGTGGTTACAATAATAGGGCTGTAATTGCCCAAACCACTTCCTCTGCCTCCTCCCCTTCTTATATATAAGCATGACATTAGCTATTCCTAGTCATAGGGTACTTCCCTGAAATAGACAGATGTATTAGAAATCCTTGCCACTGGACTAGCAAACTCATGTGCCATTTTCCCAGTGCTTTGGGGTGGACCTTATTTAGTCCCCTAGTTGAGTGCATTAAGCTCTTTAATTTTTTCTTCCACCTCAGGTAATACTGTTTCCATTTCTAGATGCTTATTTCCATCGGCCATGCCACCTTCATACACATGCTCTATATTGTCATTGTAACTGAAAACTGACGCAAAGTATTTATTTAGCTTTTGGGCCACACATCAACAGTGTGATGCTGTTGCCAAAAAAGCAAATATGATTCTGGGTTGTATCAACAGGTGTGTTGTAAGCAAAACTCATGAAGTCATTCTGCCGCTCTACTCTGCACTAGTTAGGCCTCAGCTGGAGTACTGTGTCCAGTTCTGGGCACCACATTTCAAGAAAGATGTGGAGAAATTGGAAAGGGTACAGAGAAGAGCGACAAGAATGATTAAAGGTTTAGAGAACATGACCTATGAAGCCAGGCTTCATGAACTGGGCTTGTTTAGTTTGGAAAAAAGAAGATTAAGGGGGGACATGATAGCGGTTTTCAAATATCTAAAAGGGTGTCACAAGGAGGAAGGCGAAAATTTGTTCCTCTTGGTTTCTGAGGACAGGACAAGGAGTAATGGGCTTAAAGTGCAGCAGGGGAGGTTTAGATTGGACATTAGGAAAAAATTCCTAACTGTCAGGGTGGTCAAATATTGGAATAAATTGCCAAGGGAGGTGGTGGAATCTCCCTCTCTGGAGATATTTAAGAACAAGTTAGATAGACATCTGTCAGGGATGGTGTAGACGGAGCTTGATCCTGCCTTGAGGGCGGGGGGCTGGACTCGATGACCTCTCGAGGTCCCTTCCAGTCCTATTATTCTATGAATCTATGATTCTATAGATATTAGCTTTCCATCCATATCACATATTGGCCCAAACTCATTTTCTTTATTTCTCTTTTTTATAACTATAAATAATTTTTAATTTTTTAAATTTTTGTGGCAAGAGCTAATCAACTTGACTTCTACCAATTCTCACTTCATTCCTACATTTTCTAACCTCCACAATGTAGTTTTCTTTACTAATCAACCATTTTTCTCATTCCCTATATGCACTTTGCTTACTCTTAACTTTTTTGTGACGGTTATTCAATCAACTGGGTCTTCAGCCTTTCCATGCAAGTTTCTTCCCCTTACTTGAGATGTTTCAACCATCTGTATCAGTAATTTCAGTTCCTCCATTTTATTACCAGACTCCTTTGTGTTTGTTTACAAGCATTGCAGCTTTGACCTTAACCTTGGATCTGACCCAGTTTTCTAGCTTATGCATTTCCATTATCTCTTACTACAGTAAAAGCTCTGTTATCTGTCATGTTGGGAGAATGGGGGTTCTGGTTTATTGAATAGTCTGGTTAACTGAGAGTTATACTATACCAATGGAATGCCAATTTTCAAAGAATTAGAATACAATAAAATGATTAAAGTATAAAATAGTATATTGGTACTCACCAATCCACTAGTAATACAGCTCTGCAGAGTGGTTGGTTTCTTGAAACAGTTGAGTATGTAGAGGTAAAGTTTTCTATATAGTAGGTTATCTTATGATACTACGTATGTATACCCAGATCACTAAAAAAAACACAACACTAAAACTACACTGAACATACTTTAAACCTTCTTTGATGATTCAGAAGGCACTTCAGGATTTTGCAGTGCCTTAGAGGTCATCATTATCACCATCAGTTATCACTGTAGATGTTGAAGGCATAGGAAATTGGGCTAAATCTGCAATGATCCTGTGACATTCCTTTGGAAAGTGCTTTTTTGAATAAATCCCTGATTTTAGCTTGCTTTCTTGTCTTCTGCTTCTTTTGCATAAAAGTATAATGAAGAATATGCAACTGTAGAATATGCCAGGCATGGAGATTTCACACGTTTCTCCCAACTATCTGCCCTCATCCCCTAGTTTAAAGCCTGTCTCATCAATTGTGCCAGCCTTGATCCTAGAAGGTTAATTCACCAGATACTCAAGTGGAATTCATCATTGGAGAAGAGTTTTCATTCCATAAATGCCTCCCAATGGTTTGTCATCCTAAAACCTTCCTCATAGGAACAGACATTGATCTTCATTAACTTGGCACATTTTCTCTTTCTTTCTCTAGGGACTGGACCTATTCTGCTGAAAATTATTTCAATTTGCACTCCTTTAAGTGTTCTATCTAGACAAGAGTAATTATCCTTGATCCAAACCAGTGGGATCTAGCAGTGTTATTCATCTCCACATGCACGGCAGTCAGTGTTTTCTCCATGTTTCCTTCAGGATCCTTGTGTCCACATATTGTATCCTTCAGCCTGTCAGACAGATCTTTCTGTTTTCTGGAAATGGTTTTATGACAGTGTAGGGGTTAACTGAGGAAGAACTCTGTACATGTGAAGTATAGGGGTGGTGAGGCCTGCAATCCCCCCTACCTTCTTCCCTGCTACTGATGAGCCAGAAGCAAGCCTCTAGGAATATACGTCATTTAAGATAAGCAATGGTGCGAGTGTAGCAAAAATGAATTATAGATAAGGGCAGCAACATAACAATCGTGTTTACCCAGATGTACTGATCATGTAAACAAGGCCAAAGGACAAATAGAACCAGATCTGTACCAGAGCAATAGTTAACAGCTAAGCCATACATCAGCAAGTAATGTGTAACTCCTAGAAATTTACAAGCTGCAACACAAGCCAGAAACAATGTATTTAAAGCTGCACCAGAGCACAGCAATTTGGACTTCACCGATGGACTCTGGTACTGGTGCCTTGGAAGCTTAGACTGTCTCCCACTTCATCCACAGCTGTAACCGAGTCCCCAGCTTGCAGAAGGGATGTAAGACACTGCTTTTTCTATCATGTTGTTCTTTAGTTAAGGAGTACAGTCTGGAAATAAACTGCTTGTGTTTGACAGATATTTGTGCAGCATATTTTTGAACTTAGAAAACACAGTGTTGGACCTGAGACTTACTCTTGCCAGCAACAGACAGGCCTGTTGATTCTTCTATGTATGGAGTACTCAGTCACATACACCCATTGATTTCTGGTGTTGGCATTAATCTGTCTTGTGTTCTCTCTCTTGTAGTCCCCCTGTACAGCATCCCCATTTTTCCTTAGGGCTTATTCCCCAGCTATATGTATCATTCCTTCCCCTCTTCTGAAGGTACAAGCTTCCCTTCTTTTCTTCTTTCTTGCTTAATACTGCCTCTTTCTTCTCATTCCCCAGTGCAGCAAACCTTCTACGCAACTTGTACTCTCCAGAAATGTGCTAAACCCATAACTGTTGGTAAATATTGTCTTTTTAGTGGTGACCACTGTAAGAAAATATGTTGCTTTCAATTATGTGACATTTAACTCAATGTGTGATTTTATCCCTTTAACGTGAGTTTGATGGATTTTTCATGTTTGAAAGAATAATATGTATAAAATTGTAGGCAAATATATTGAATGGCCAGTTTTTCTGAACTGATTTGTCAGTGTCATTTCACACAAGCACCATCACTTCACTATGCCAGATGTACTTAGTAGAATTATTTCTAATTCTGTAAAATAATTAAAGTGTAGAAGCTTGATTCACCATTATTCCAGTTTTACATTAGTACCACTCCATTGAAATCAGTGGATTAGATAGTCAGGTGCAGTACAATCATCTATTTCCAGGAATGGAGGAACTTGGTAGACAGGGGGCTAGTGTGCCCACAATGGAAATATTGTGAGGGATGCACCCCCCAGTCAATCTTGTGCATGACCATGGTGCTGCAGACCATGGACAGAAGTAAAAGCAAGATTTAGAGGATCTGGAATAGCCACTATGAAACCTCGTAGCAGGCTGGGAAGTGGAACCTTTAAAGCCATGAGAAGCTCTGGCTGAATCCAGGCCTGGACTGGGCAGTGGGGAGTGGAACCCAGAGGGGCTAGAATGGCAGGTAGGAATTTCCTCTAAGCTTGGAACCAGCTGCTATGGCCCCCACAGATTCTCAGTATCTCTCCTTCTCAGTAATTGTCCAAATTCTGCTACTTCCTTTATCTCCTTGTGCAGGGAACTTTTACCCACCATCTATAATACTATTAACTTTAAATTAATGAAGCTATTCTGAAAAATATCAGCTAAGGATCTGGCACAGTATCACCAGTGAAGCCCATCGAGTCACACTTGTTCAAAACTAGAGCAGTGCTATAGTGATTCAATCATAGCCCTAATCACCATAATCAGGTTAGGTGTATTGCTGTGAACAACCGACTGCTTTGGTTAAAAAAAGCACACCAATGTGGCAATGATACTATAGGAGCAGCCATCCAAACACAATACGTGGGAATCTCTTGGAGCTTTCATCCCCTGTCCAGTGAAGCGAAGCGGAATGATTTAGGCCATTGTTGTTCACTTTCAAATTACTTCCGTATTCTGTAAAATGAGAAGTCAGCTTTCCAATTACTCTTTAAATCTGCTTCCTCCAATAGTGTGTTAGTCAGCATTTCAATGCATATTATTAAAGACATTAATATCAAGCAGAAAACTGATGGGGTGTCAGATAAAAGGACACTTGTATATATGTGATGGAAATGCAAAATATGATGGCATTAGTCCTGAGAAACTGAAATAGCAAAATAATATGGCAAAAAAGCTGACAGTAGAACCAGCATACAGATGACGAAGAAAAAAGTATTATTCTCAAGTTTACTATTATTAAAGAACTGTGATAACATATCCTTTTATACATGAATACATATGGGACCAGATTCTTAGCGATGGAGCCTATTAAATATTCCCAGCATTCATTTCTATCTGTGAGTGCAATATACATTTCAACTTACATTCAGTTTTATTCATTGCAATGCTAATTTCTCCTTGCATATGTGCTAGCATTACAAAAGCAAACCAAAATGCAGTATTATGCAATACCTATATCTTACTTTAATTGTCCTATGTCTTAAACTTACATACAAATCCGAATAATTTTATATAAGTAGGTCAAATTTTGTTTTAGTTAGTGCCTTTCAATAAAATGTTAAATGTAGAGCAAGTTATCAACTGTATATTAATCTATCAATCACTGATCTTTTGTCCATGTACCAAATAATGTTACATTATTCAGAAATAATACTGTGTATGATATTGTGGTTTTGTTTGTTTTTCCAGAAAATCATGAATTCTGAACCATAACCTAATTCTTGACTGCCATTGTATTGGCATTAAAGTACTCACTGCTATTGGCACCATGACAGCCAGTGAGTGTTTTATTTATAGAGCAAATAGTTCTAAATCCTTGTACCATAAAATTGAATGAAAACAGAATTAAAATGTGGTTATGGGACATATTACATTTCCTAAGGAAATAATGCCATTTCCACATAGAGTTCAAAATGGAGAATGTAAGTGTGGTTGTTTGTCTGTCTTACACATTTTCTGATTAATTGTGGCAAGCCTGTCGGAATTTATTTCAAAAGCACAAATAGGGAGATGATGGGCACTGCTAATTAAAATGACGAAAGAGCTTTCCATTTCACTGCTGGCTTCTTACAGTTCAGCTGAGTGTGGCAGTCATACTTAAACTTGTCACTCCAAAGTGTCTGACAAAACAATCATATTCATTAGTCTTAGGGAGTAATGAAGGAATGTGCACTGCACATTTAAGATTAATGATTATTATTTATTATTTGTTAACTGTCAACAATGTGTGTCATACTATGACAGACATAAATTAAGAACAATCCCTCTCTCAACATGTTGACAATCAAAAACACAGATACTGAGAAGACTAGACAGCATGGGCACCCAGAGAAATATATTAACTGATCCTTCTTCTTCTGTCACTCGATCTTCCTTTTTTCTTCTCAGTCCTTTCTTTAGTTTCCTCTACTCTAAAATGTCATGGAGTGGAAATTTACTAAGTGTTAATAAAAAAATCAAAGGTATATTTTAAGCCAGTGGTAAAGTACTTGTTACAAAAACAGCAGCTTTGCCGTTCCTGATTGCAATTACCAGCAATGAGCTTTCTCTACAAAGCAGTGTCAAAAAAAGCTTTCATTTCTATCCTCGCCAGCCTCTAGTATTTGTTAACAACTATTGAACAACTGGAGCATAGCAATTTCGCCCCAAATCCCTGCCTGCAGAAATCACAAGGATATATGGCCTGATCCTTGGTCTATTTCTCTTTCTTTGTATCAAAAATAGATTTTAAAAAGTCTTTAATCAAAAGCTGAGATTTTAGGACAATTTTTTATGATCAAAACAAAGCGATTATTTTTTTAAAAACTGTTGGTGTGCTCCTTTTGGATAATTTATAAATAGCTTTCATAAGAACCTCAGCATGAGTTGTGTTAGTTTTTTATTTCTGTTTTCATGGTATGAGTCATATTCTGCCCATAGCTACACCAATGAAACATCATTGACTCCATACGGGGCTGTGTGGATGAAGCCAAATTCAAATAATCATTCAAGTGATTTACTCTGAGATAGATTTGAGGAAGTATATTGACTGAAATGGATCTAGGCTGATTTAATCAAGCTAAGCAACTGGTCCTATATAATTTAGGTTATTCTATACAGGCTTGTTTTTCCTCAGGGCAAGAATCATGCATTATCCCACAGGGGACACAGATCTGGGTTTTCTCTGCTACTCCTCACAGAAAATCCATTACAGCATGCCCCCAAATTAGCAGATCTCAAAGTAACTGCGCAGATACTGAAAGATCTGTTGGAGGCCATGAGTGTACTGTCCCATGCACTATGCACTGTCTCTCCCTACAATTATTGGTCTATGGCCTATTGGTTTCAAACATTCCATGTGCATGATGTATTCTTAGGAACAGATTATGGGGAATAACCTCAGATTATGCAATATTTTCTAATTAATTTCCAGAGGATTTTGCACATTCCTCCATACGACCTCCACCTAATCTCTATCTCCTCCTGCAAAATAGACCCTGGAGATGATGCAGAGAAGTCTCTGCATAGCTTGGCTGTTGAAAGGGTTGTTAATAGTTTTGCCAAGGCAACTTAAAATCCCCATGCTCTCCACATCTGCACAGAACGGGAGGTGCTAGACAGGCAGGTTTGTACTACAGTGCTTCTTTCTTACCCCTTCATGGCCAAAACTATGGAGCATGATTCAAGCCATTCATCAGAAGAATATGGTGATATAATAAAGGTGTAAATGAGAATAAGCAGTATAATCAGGATTGGAAAGGAAATATAAGTGAAGCAAAACTAGACAATAATTCTGTCCATGATTCCTAGCAGCTTTTCTCTGTTGAAGCCCACAGCTCTGCTCTAGAAAGACACAAACAGCTGTCTTTTCTAATGTCAGTGCCAGCTCTGCTTCATGGTTGCCAATATGAGATATGGATGTGAATGCTCAGGGCAGCTCATGTCCCCAAGACTGAGTTGTTTTACACAATATTTTTCACAGAGCTAAATTATTCTCAGAAAGGCTTCATGTTAACTCTTGGTGCTAATGCATCATTTAGGACTATTGGAAATCTACAATGGAAGTGGAAATCCCAGCACAAGAGTTTATTATAATCCGGTGACAGCCATCTGAAGAGATTTCTTTTCAGCTGCCTTCTCCTCTGAGACTCAACAGCAGTGAGGTCAGTAATTTCTGGAGGAACAGCCTGTACCTGAATCTCAGTGTATCAGGTGAAGGGTTTACCCTAAGGAGGAATTGCATGATGAGAAGGAGATAGTAAGGAAAGATTTTTGAAGGTATCTTGTATCATTTAAGTAGTTTATTCCTATAGAATAATCACAAAACACTGATTTGGGACTTCTAGAGCCCTTCGTTTAAAGACTGGCATTGCCTGTTGAAAGATGTTTGATGCTACAGTCATTAATTTAAAAGAGAGGATTGCATTAGAAGATGGTTGGGCTAAAAAGAATTTAAATTAAAACTTTCCTACTAGTTATTCAGAAACATTACCTGAGTCAGCTATAATCAAATCTTCATTTCAGCATTGTGCTTAAAGGGCAAGATTCATTTTTTTTGAAGTATGTAACATTTACACAGGATTCTCCAGCGCATACTCAAAAAAGCCTTTACTGATTTGTCTCTCTCCCCCCACTTCTTTGGCCCCAAGTGGCCATCTCTGCGGTATGTATTGATTGAAAAAGCAGCCTAAAAAGGACTGAAATATGAGAAGGATAATTTGTTTCAGAGCGTAACATTGTAAAAGAAGGTTGCAAAATCAAGGCTGCTAAAGAAACAACTCCTATTTGTTCTCTGGTGTTCAGGGTTTGGAACTATTTGCTGTAGTTATCAACAAGAAATTAAAGATAAGGGGAAAGGGAAGAACTCCTATTTTTGCACTACTTAGAGTAAAGAATTGATTTTTTTCACCCCCTTTTTTTTTTACCTCCTAAAGTATTTTTATCATGGCAGGCTCTGTTATTCATATAAACCATTAGTGCTGAATTTTATATTGTGTTACTTTTCACCACTTTATTACTTATAAAAGAAAAGTACTTTTTACTAAAGGATACCCAAACATAGGAGTTCTGTTTCATGTACACGAACTGGAATTCAACAGGATCTGGTTGCAAATTAAGTTTGTATTTAATGCAATTTTCATTTGGGTCATCACCTGTGCTATCCCTTCTACCCTTACATTCCAAGTCATAGCATTTCCCCTTTCTAAGGAATGATAATATAAAACTCCCAAACCTCTGTTTTACTGGCACAATACTACTGAATTGCTAAATATCAGATATTGGCATGACAGTGGAGTGAGTATTATTCGTTGGCAAATGGCTGGTGGACATTTTAAAATAGAAATTCTGACTTTTCCCTCCAGATAATCAGATCCCAAAATGATTGATCTTAAGAGTAAATAGTATTCAGGGCACTTAGCAATTCTACATTAAATGCTTATGACTTCCATAAAACAGGAAAAACATTTGCAGAATATTTCTCTCCCCCCCCGCATCAGTAGCAAATGCTCCAAGTGAGGTTCACTAAACTAGTTCCCAGATATCAGTGTTGTTCCATGCTAAAATATGGCCAAATGAGCATAAAGCTGGCTTTTAAGAGAAACAGCTTTCATTTTAAAGTTCAGAATAGTTTGCATCTTTTCCCTTAATACTAAAGGGGAGGAGAAATAAAACATCTATATAGGTTTTAAAGGTTAATTCAACACCTGTTAAGATGGACCCTCCTTACTCCTATTGCAGATCATGTCTAATTTTAAAAGAGTTTCCTAAGTTGCAGAGAGGAGACAGTTATATTGAAATGTTAATAGGGTTCAGACTTGCTGCCTAATTATTTTTATTGTATGTAATCACACTACAAAACAATGATGTTGCAAGAATTCAAACATCAGAGTTTACATTTTTTTTAAAGAATCTCCCACACTCTCACTCCTAACCTGACAGGACCATAGGCTTCTAGCATAGAGAGGGGAGTTTAGTTTTTCTTATTCAAAGGACAAAGATTCCTGCTTCTGAGGGTGCCATCAAGGATGCCTATTACTTAGGCTAATAGTTTAGTGATGATATCTCTCTACTAAGAACTGAACTGAGATCAGTCACATTCAATCAGCCGTTCAAAGGCTATAATGGCTTTTAAATCCCTAACAGCTAGGTATGGATGATTGCCTATCCTCTGGGCTCTGCAGCTGAAATCCTTACCTCTCAATACAGTCCTTTGGCTCTGATACGGTCCTATTTTTGTGACCCTATGTACAAATCTTATGTACCACTGACCAGATCTGCTCTGGGAATATTGCTGCAAACCCTGAGCATTCAAAAATCATGGGCGAGTCCACCAAAAGGATTAGGCTGGCTTATAAATAATGAGATTTTCATTATTCAATTCTTTACTATCTGGTTTGGGGGCCTTTAGATTTTCAAGGTTTTCCTCACAATTTCAATAGTTGGAAACTTTTTTAACATAATCATATAATTCCTGAGTCTGTTTAAGAACACACCAAAGATAAAGACCTGTGATAAAATCAGAATATGCGGTAATACTCTGAAGCGTGAGAAGAAGGCAGTAAAGTCTTTGGAGGCAGAACCAGGGAGAAGTGACAGTTGATATGAAGTTATGATATTCTACCGTGTGGTTGTTACTGAAATATGTTGTAATTCTGGATAACACCCACAACCCAGTTTTTCAGAGACAAAGACTTATTGGCCCCAGTGAGATATTAAAAAACTATCAGATGATTAAGCGGCATTCTTCCACAGAAGAAGGTGTGAATAAGAAATTTTATCACAGAAACATTTCAAACCTCACATCCATAAGAGACTGTTTGTCTCTGACACCTCAGCTGGGAGTAGTCTTGGATGAAGGGAGGAAGTTATAAAAATGTGAGACAGTGGCCTCCACTTAACCTCTCTTCCTCCCATCTCTCTGTTCATGACTTCAATGACTCTCAATGAACTGAACTAATGGGGAGTGGTCCTAGGATGAAGAAAGACCCAGAGTGGGGAATTGACTGCAGCATCTGATGAGGAAAACTTGCTTTAAGTTCACATAGCTTAAGTTAGATATTAGCGTGCATAGTGATCTCTCTACTTTTATCTGTAACCAACCATAATTTTATGAATCATTACTTGCAATCACCTGAAATTTATATTTCTGTAGTTAATACATTTATTGTATTATTTTATCTTAACCAGCATGTTTGGATTAAAGTATGTGAGATACTCCATTTGGGATAACAAGACTAGAGCATTATCATTTTGTTTTGATTAAATGACAGACTTTCTATGAGCTTGTACTGTTCAGAAAGTTATTGAACTGCAGAAAACATAATTTGGGGGAACAGAGATGGGACTTAAGAGCTGCTGCTGTCACCATATGTGTCTGGTCAGAACACTCATGTATTTAGCTAGGAGTGAATTTTCAAGCTGAACTCTGTGTGAACAGGCCAGGAGTAGCTGTTCTGACAGGAAAGCAATGTGAAAGACGTCACAGATAAGAAAATGAAAGGGATAGATTGTACCGTGGATAAATACATTACTGTAGTTACAGTAGTAAAATGCCTAAGGAAAATCTAGCTGGTCAATATGAAAATAGATTTACTTTGCCCCCGCCCACCATTTATGTCCCAGAAGATTAAAATCAGACAAACCTTATGACAGTATATTTCAGTGCATAAAAAACTTGGTACCTCTCATTACTACCATTATGTACATTGACAGCTTATTTTCGTATTGCTGTCTGTATGTAAAAATGAAGATTGTTTCATTGTCCTTAACACACTTCAAATTATCAATCAATAAAGGTTTTCATTTTTATTTATCCTCTCAGAAAAAGTCATAAGAACATAAGAATGGCTATACAGGGTCAGACCAACAGTCTGTATCCTGTCTGTCGACAGTGTCCAATACCAGATGCCCAGAGGGAGGAAACACAACAGATAATCCTCATGTGATCCCTCCTCTGTCACCCACCTCCAGAGCAACAGAGGCTAGGGACACCATTCCTACCCATCCTGGCTAATAGTTATTGATGGACCTAACCTCCATGAATCTATCTAGCTCTTTTTTGACCACTGTTAAAGTCCTAGCCTACACCACATCATCTGGCAAGGAATTCCAGAGATTGTGCATTGAGTGAAGAAAAACTTGCTTTTGTTTGTTTTAAACCTTCTGCCTATTAATTTCATTTAGTGACCCCTAGTTCTTATATTGTGGGAATAAGTAAATAACTTTTCCCTTATTCACTTTTTCCACACTAGTAATGATTTTATAGATCTCTATCCTATCCTTCCTTAGTCTCCTGTTTTTGTCTAAGCTGAAAAGTCCAAGTCTTCTTAATCTCTCTTCATATGGGACCCATTCCAAACCCCTAATAAATTTTGTTGCCCTTTTCTGAACCTTTTCCAGATGAGGCGACCACATCTGTACGTAATATTCAAGATGTGGGCGTACCATGGTTTTATATAGAGGCAATAAGATATTTTCTCTTTTATTCTCTATCCCTTTTTTAATGATCGCTAACATTCTATTTGCTTTTTTGACTGCTGCTGTGCACGGAGTAGATGTTTTCAGAGAACTATCCACAGTGACTCCAAGATCTTTCTCTTGAGTAGTTGTAGCTAAATTAGTTCCCATAATATTGTATATATAGTTGGGATTATTTTTCCAATGTGCATTACTTTACATTTATCAACATTAAATTTTATTTGCCATTTTGTTGCCCAATCACTTAGTTTGGTGAGATCTTTTTGAAGCTCTTCACAGTCTTCACCAGTAAAACAGTATATCTAGTCATTCAAGACATATTGAAGGATGAGCATATATCTGACATCAACCCAAAGTTCATTGGAAATGTTGCAAAACATATGCTCTCTTTAGATTAACAAACATATAATTTACAACAGAATCTGTATCATCAGATTTTCTTTCTGGCTGTGTTGTCTTTACTTTATTTCTAATCTTTGAGTTCAGGGATGAACAGACTTAACTGAGATTTAACTGAGACATTACTCATCTTGTCCATTTTTGAGCAGGGTGTTGGACTAGATTATCTCCTGAGATCTCTTCCAATCCTGATCTTCTATGACTCTATGAAAATAGAGCTGCAGCATTTAAAAATTAAAAAAAGACGTACTGCTGTGTATTTTCTTTGGATAAGAGACAGTTTTTTTCAAATAAGCTATAAAAATACCTCTATAGCAGGGGTGGACATTAAACAGTCCATGGGCCGGATACGGTTTACCAGGGTTAGACCTTGGTGGGCTGCCCAACACTTTATTTACTTGCATGTCTACAGGTATGGCCTCTCATAGCTGCCATTGGCCCTGGATCACCATTCTTTGCAAATGGGAAATGCAGGAAGCATTGTCCCAGTCTGTTCTCAGTATGCTACTAGGCAAAGATATGGAACCCGCTGCTCTTGATTCTTAAGGCCTGGAGTCAGGTCAGGTCAGGAATGTTCACTGTGATAAATTGTAAAGTGAGTTATGTACAGATTGACTAGTCAAACAAGGATTTATTTATTTGTTGGGGGTATTCTAAATCTTTTTTCTTTAGTTTTTTTTCTTCAATATTTTAAACATAGCTAAACAAAGCCCCAAAGTGCCTGTTACTTTACTTTCTGTGAGGCAAGATGGGTGAGGTAATATCTTTTATTGGACCAACTTCTGAGAGTGAGCGAGAGCTGGGCTTTCAAATTTAAACAGAGTTCTTCACATATTCCTTTGTGTGCATAATTCTGATCAGAAATTCCTATCTGCTGATGCTAAGCAGAATCTCTTGAACTACATATACTCATGATTAGGGAGGGGAAACATAAATGCAGCTAAGCAGTTACTCTGTCGAACAAGTAATTAAAACATGCTCCCCTTCAAAATTCTTTTTAAAATAGTATCTACAGATAGACTACAATAATTATAGCCCATTAGGGTTTTTTATTATTTAAATCTTTCCTAAATCTTTGGTATGATAGAAGGATAGAATCATTAAATGTAATTATGACATTTAGACAAAGACATTGTTTTAGAGATTCTCTGTTTTGGGGGACTGAAATAGTCACTTATTCATGTATTTTGTAAGTAACAGGAAACATTCATAATAATATTTAATAGTTTTTTAATTTCATGTCTCCTGTGTATGTCATACAGCCAGTGTTGACAGAGCATATTTTAAAAGGATGATGAGTTAAGAAAGCTAACTTCTAAAACAAAGTTTCAATTCAAAATGTCTGGAGGCTTAAATTTTCCATTTTAGGGTGGCAGATGCAGTCAGTCAGAAATGGGATCTCCTTTTCTGAGCTGAACCATGGCCAACCTCCATATCATCCCAGCTACACAGGGTTGTGGGAAGTAACCAAAGCAGTTACCGTCCACTGGAAGGGGTGAGATCTGACACGGTAACTCTGTGCCCAGTACTTTGTTCCCAGAACCTCAGCTGGAGTAATGTGTCCAGTTCTGTCACATTTCAGGAAAGATTTGGACAAATTGGAGAAGGTCCAAAGAAAAGCAATGAAATTGACTAAAGGTCTAGAAAATATGACCTGTGAGGGAAGATTGAAAGACTTGGGTTTGTTTATTCTGGGTGAAAAAAGAATGAGAAGGAACACAACAACAGCTTTGAAGTATCTAGAAGGTTGTTACAAGGTGGAGGGAGAAAATTATTCTCCTCAGCCTCTGATGATAGGACAAGAAGTAATGAGCTTAAAATGTGTCAAAGAAGGATAAGGTTGGACATGGAGCAGTCATAGCTCAGCATTTTGGTATGAATTGCAGTTCACACCCATCCAGGGCTCAAGCTTAAAAACCATACAGAGAAGTCCTAAGTCAGCTTTGAAAATTAGACTAAGACTCCTAAGATTCTTAGGTACTTTTGAGAAATTATCTTAAACCTTTTATGAGTAACAAAAATGAAAAATATATAATTCATGGAGACTACGTTGAAAAACTTTGGAATGCACCTCGGGCTACATTTTTGTGCCTTTGAAGTTCATGGCAAGACTCCTATTGATTATTAAATGGTACCAGGGCTTTGATGAAAGTCTGGTGAATATCAAGCAAATCTATAAATTGCTAGTTTAGAAACTGTGTAGATGTTAGACAATAACAATAGGAAGTCATCCTCTTTTCCCCTTCTCATAATTTGTCTTTAAGAGTAAAGTAATTTTACTTGTAGTAAAACATATAAATACACATAAAATACAGCTATTTTGGAGAATTGGTTCCATTCATGAATGCCGTTATCAACACTTCTTGTGGAGTGCCAACAGTGGAATATTTTAAAAGATTGTTTTGAAAGGACAATATACACACATGACTTTCGCAAAACATTTATAACATTTTACACATTGCTATTACTAAAGATCCAAATGGAAAAAATATGACCCTAAAAATATTCCATTTCCTAGAGCTTTGATACTGTATGAGGCCTTTTCAAAATCAATACAGAGAACACCTTGTGAGTTTTGCACATTTTTTTTCCTAACCATTAAAATCATCTTGGATTTTCTTATACTCTGTTTTTCTCCCTTTTTGTTTCTTCCATCAAGTCTGCTTAAAAGGTGGGGGTCTTTTTTTAATCTCTGCCCCATTCTCTTCATCTTTTTTACTATTTTTTTTCTTTTTCCCCTTTTTTTTAATTTTCTTGTGGACCCACTTGTTCAAAAATATGATGAACCAGAATTACCATAGAAGAAGCGTAGAGCTGCAATTGATCCTGATAAAGGCAAATGCAACTTCATTAAAGTCAACACAGTTTTACTCACAATAGCTCTGCATTTGGCCTGTGTTTTACCACAATAACATCATCACTATCGCTATGTTTACTCTTGAGGCTTCTTGCGCAAGTACAGCCGTTCTTGCGTAAGAATCTGCAGAGCGTCCACACTGCCCGCCCGCTCTTGCGCAAGGAAATTTACAATATGGCGTGATAAGAGAGGGCTTCTTGAGCAAGAGCTATGCTCTTTTTTTGACAGGTGTAAGCCCTCTTGCGCAAGAGCTCTTGCGCAAGAGGGCAGTGTGGATGCTCAGCAGGGATTTCTTGCGCAAGAAAGCCCTATGGCTAAAATGGCCACCAGAGCTTTCTTGCACAAGAAAGCATCCACAGTGCCATGGGCGCTCTTGCGCAAAAGCATAGCTCGCACATGGCAGTGTGGATGTTTTCTTGCGCAAGGGTTCTTGAACAAGAATACTTGCGCAAGATGTTCTTGCGCAGGAAGCCACGAGTGTAGACATAGTCTATAGGTGTCTCATTGTCAAGTAGATCAAAACCATCAGGGTGCACAAGAATAAATGAAAAGTGGTTTGGGAAAATGGTGTTTGCTGGTCATTCCAGAGATTATGGAAACGAGTCATTTCCAGATTTCAGACCAGGCCAAAAGTCCAGGTGTGTATTGTACCTTTCAGTGAACCGCAATGAAGCTGTGTGGGTTTGATTCATTTTCTATATTGTTTTTGGCTTAAGGTAGATCCTTCCAGTATATAGCAGGGTATGGTGAGATTTGCACAAGGAAAACTGATTCTGTCTGAGTTCTTCTTGACTCTCTCTCACTCACAACCATGGCCAGCTCTACACCCCTCTTGCCCCCACACCTTTAGGAAGAATAACAATGCTGGCTTCATACATTGCCTGAGCTTCCCTCCCTAACTGTGTCTGGCTTCTCTGCAGGGTCACAATACAGAATAAAAGGCTCCTACCATATTTTTCCCTCTTCTTTGTGCACATATGCAAGCTGAAAGAGAAAATGATAAATGCCACAGTTCTGATATATGTAGCACCTTCTCAGGCACATGACAACCTTTCTTATGGCACCGTATCTGTGTCATGCTTTAGTCAATGCAACACTTCCACTGGTTTTGAGAGGATATGTAATGTTGTAATCTCTACATGAGATATACCCCTCCAATCAAAATCAATCCTCAACCCATCTAATTACTATAAGCAAATGAGAAATTCCTACTTTAGCTTCAATTTTACTTCATGGCTACATCTACACTGCAGGCTTCTTGTGCAAGAACTGTTTTGTGCAAGAGTTTCTGCGCAAAAATTATTGCGCAAGAGTACGTCCACACTACCATTTGCTTTTGTGCAAGAGCATCCATGGCAGTGTGGATGCTCTCTTGCGCAAGAAGGCTCTGATGACCATGTTAGCCCCGTCCACACTGCCTTCTTGCACAAGAGCAAGATCTCTTGTGCAAGAGGTCTTATTCCTCATGGAGAGAGGAATAACTCTTGTGAAAGAAGCTCTCTTTTCCAATGCTTTGCTGTACATTTATTTTCACAAGAACGCACGTACAGTGTAGACGCTTTGCAAGTTTTTGCGCAAAAGCCTGCAGTGTAGACGTAGCCCATTAGCATTATTCATAAGCTTAAAAGTAAAGCAAGGTTTTACTGGATCAAAGCTTCAACAAACACTGCTCTTAGTGAGCACCAAGCACACCATAAGTGCGTATACCAGATCCTGCTTCCTCTCAAACTCCTGTAAATCAGGAGTAAATAAGCTTAAATCAATGAAATAATACTGGTATAAAAGCTAGAGATCAGACCCATTGCTTTCATATCTTACTGGCCAAGTTAGTACAAGGACTAAATCCTACTTCCCATATTAAAAGGGATATTTTCTCTGAAATCATAGAAATCACTTGCGTGTGTATGGCAAGCAATAGTCACCTTTAGGTGTAGACACCAACTTTGGAATCTCTCAGTGAGACTGTGCTGGCTTTCTTGAAATGCTGCTTTGATTATGAGTATGATTGCTTCATTAAAAATCAGTGTTTTTTAAGTCAGTAGCATTTACATGATTATTTAAATTATCCCTATTTTTGCAGTTAATAAAAATGTATTGTGGCAAGGGTCCCTCTTTCCCTGGCCAGTGTTTGGGCTGGCAGCCTTCCCCCCTTTGCCAGGAGCTGGGCTTGCAGCTGGTTTCTGGGATCGAGAGCCCAGCCACTCCTTCTAGACCTCCCTTGCCTGTTACCGCTCATTCTATAACTGTGGGGTACTCCCCCTCTACCTACCACCTCCTAACTGTGTAAGCTTTTAAAGGCCTCCAGCAGGCCTGAAGTGGAGTCAGCTGGCCCCAGTCTGCCTGGGCCAGCTCCCTGCCAGCTGCTCCTAATTGCCCTGCAGTCCTCCACCCCTAATTTGTAGGCATTTTACCCATTTTGGGCTGCCTTTTCCACATTCTGTAGCAGCTCTTTGGCCTGACTTTATCACAGTGTATGCTTCATATTGTTTGAACATTGTACTCGTTCAAATGGTGAGTCTCTTAGCATCTTTGTAAGTACAGGATCCTTCTCCCGTGACTGGTTCAGTTTGCCTTACTCAGACACTACAGAAATAAATATATGTTGAAGGGATTGGTGGTAATTTTGCTGAAAATGTGTTTCCTGGGTATCCCGCAGACTATGGAAACCAGGCATTTCCAGAGCTCAGGCCAGGCCAATAAGCCCAGATGTGGACTGTACCTTCCAACTAAACACAATGAAGCTATATGGGTTTGATTCATTTTCTCATTCATTTCATAATCCTGATGCAAGGGCTTGTGCCAAATTGACTTAGTTTCAGGACTAGATGAAAGTGCCCATATAATGATATAAAAATGTGAGTGTAAATATTATGATGGTGGTAGTTTCATTACTATAGTCACCATATTAGGCACAGTTTAACTTACCCTGCTGAGCAAAAATGAAACTAGAATAAGATAAGATGAACCCACTGTAGTTAGGTTGTTAAAGTATATTACAGCCTTGAATCTGATAAAATACTTTCATTGATCACCAGAGATGTAGAAAAGCACACATAGGAATACAGTTGGTATACTCTAAATTATTAGATTTTTTTTCTTTAAATATATTAGATTTCAGAGGTTAAGTGGTAGATTGAAAAAATGCAGTGAATTTTCACCTTTGAGAGTTGATAGCAAATTTGGTTCTTAATATAATCATGACCAGCAATCAGCCTGTTTTCACAGCTGTGCTGAGGCATGCTACTGCACACCATTTCAAAACTATGCCATTTTTGGCACAAGGAAGAAGCTGGAGATCAGCATGTGTGAAACAGAGTCTCACTCCCCTCCTTGCCAGCACTGGAGTTGACAGCTTTACAATGGGGCTTTGCTAAACCCTATATCATGACTGACTGTGTACCCAAACAAGGGGGTAAAAGGAAGTAGTCTCTCCTTACCTTCAAATGTAGGCTATGTGGACTTTGGGTCCAGGTCCACATGAGTAAGAGAAACCAATGCCTGCTTGCTTACTTCCCAGAGCAAATGGATGGTGTAGTATGAGTAATTGGGAGAGAATGGACAAAACATTAGTTTATTCCTGCTATTTGCTGGCCAGAGCATCCAAACCAGCACAGGGAGACAAATAGTAATTTCCTGTTGGTGTATTCTAGCAGTAAGTTATTATATCCCATAAGCAAAGAGGAAGTAGAGGTGACTTAGTCCAAGTCTAAACTAGGGGCAAAGTCAAACTAAGATATTCAGCTCCAGCTACATGAATAGCATAGTTGGTGTTGATGTACCTTAGTTCAATTTACTGCAGCATGCTCAGTGCAGGGAGTTGATGGGAGAAATTCTCCCACTGACTTCCCTTACTGCTTGCAACTTGACAGAGTACTGGAGTTGATGGGAGCACAATCAGCAGTCCATTTAACGGGTCCTTACTAGATTCGCTAAATTGATCCCTGGGAGATCAATCTCCACAACATTGATCTCCCAGTAAGTGGAGACAGGGCCTCAGAGGCATGACTCTTATCCGCAATGCCGTCAGGACTACTCCAGCTATGATGCAGCTTAGCCATCTCCCTATACTCAGGGCTGTGCTGAAAGTCATAATCTAACCACAGAGCATTATCAATAAAGTAAAGCAGGGAGTGTTTCCCAGACCAGATACTGTGCTTTAGAAGGAATTCTCATGCCTTTACAAAAGATTAGAGTACAAATCTGTCACAGAAATCAGTTTATTTTCCACTGTTCAACAGTCCAGCTGACAAAACACTCAATTCTTTTCAATTTAACTTCCAACAATATTTTCTGAGTCAACTTGACCATTTCCTTTTTTGATGTGAGAGTAATTTTGTGAAGGAAAATTATTGATCCGGAAAACATATATTGTCTTAGCATTCAAGACCTGATCTAAGCCCACAGGAACCAAAGGCTCCCATTGATTCAAGGGGTGTTAGAGCAAGTCCTTGTTTCCTATGTTTTACAATGTAGCTTGTGTTGAGTAGTGCCTTGCAGTGCTCTGTGGACATATCAAGTTCTGGTTGCCAGGGATATCTATATAAAAAATGACAAGTATTTTTGCAAACTTTTCTCAAAAATGATGACTTTGATAAATGGAAAGCCCAGCTTTTTTTGTATCAGAATGAAGGAAATTAACTCATGTTATAAATAGTATGCAACGTGTTCTTCACAATGAGCAGCAGCTCTACTTTTTCCATAAATTGTGTTTTGAAACAAAGATCTCCTGTGTAAAACATTTGTCTTTGGTAGATATTACATCTGTTTGAGGTACTGTTTCACATAACTGCATAACAGATTGCTAACACTGACATATGGGGAAACTGATTTGCTCAGAATGCATGGCACTTTAAGGAATCAATTTTCCTCTCTGAGTGACAGAGATCTTTTCAAAGCAAGTCTGATCTCCCTCCATGCACATGACCAGTGTAAAGCTAAATTCAGTGGTTTCAAGGGAGTTGGACAGATCTGTGAAGGGAAGAACTGGCCATTCAGATTGATTTTTCTTTTTGCACGCACAGATGTCTGTCTGGGCTGCTTGTGGAGAGAGAGCAGAATACTTTTGAAGAAAACAATAATAATGATGTGAGCCAGAGAGGAGACACTAGCTCTGAAAGTTTCAGGCATTTAAAATAAATTAACTTTGTGACCCACTAAAGGTGCAGTGGCAAATTACTGTCCCTAATTCTGAGTCTGCAGGGTCTGGTTTGGTGCTGTACATAGAGGCTATGTCTACACTGGAATGATTTTCCGGAAATGCTTTTAATGGAAAAGTTTTTCGTTAAAAGCATTTTCGGAAAAGCACGTCTAGATTGGCAGGATGCTTTTCCGGAAAATCACTTTTTACAGAAAAGCATCCGTGGCCAATCTAGACGTGCTTTTCTGCAAAAAAGCCCTGATCGTCATTTTCGCGATTGGGGCTTTTTCACAGAAAACACTACTGTGCTGTCTATACTGGCCCTTTTCCGGAACAGTTTTCCGGAAAAAGACTTTTGCCCAAATGGGAGCAGCATAGTTTTTCCGGAAAGGCACTGATGATTTTACATTAGATCGTCAGTGCTTTTCTGGAAATTCAAACGACCAGAGTAGACAGCTGGCAAGTTTTTCCAGAAAAGCGGTTGATTTTCAGGAATAACTTGCCAGTGTAGACGCAGCCAGAGAGTTTCCCTCTGCTATAGTCTCTCCCACTCCTGACATCCCCACCACCGACAATTCAAGAAAGCTTTCATATTAGGAGCCTGTGGGAACTCTGATGCAGAACTTGCAGAAATACTTCTCCACTTGGAATAGACACACCTGTGCCAGGGTACTCACTGGAGTACCAGTGGCAAGGTCCATGTGCCATTTAGGAATCTGTCCAAAAGCGTCGACTAAATAAATGTTTATTCAAGAGATCTTTGCATCAGAATGGTGATTTATAGTCAAAGTAACAGAGATGTCTATGGTGATGATCACAAGGAACATATTTCAGATCAGTCATGATCTTATTTATGCCTTGTTTTTGACTGAGATTTACAGGTTCATGTCCGTCATTTGGATTATTTTGTTGTTTTTCTACTGGTTTTGTTGTGAGTTATGTAGCTGTTTAGGTAACTGTCCCTATCATATGATTTTTTGCTTTTCTTCACGTTTTTCTAGCAATTACAGAATACCCATAATGTGTTTATTAGAAACCAAGACACTGGAACATATTTTAGGGAGTTGGCAGTAATGATAGTGGTAAACCACAAAATAAAATATTGAAACAAATCTGAATTAGAGCTCTGAGAACTTGGAAACCCAGCCTCACAAGCTAACACTTAACTTTCCAAGCTTATGAATTCAACCCAAGCTTAATTAAAATACCAACCTTGGGTTTTTGTAATTTTACTTTTATTCTTTATTTTTGATACAGTCTCTAAAAGATTAAGCATGCTTGGCCCACCATTAGGACGTCAATAGAATTACATGAATATAAACCACCTGAGGATCTGACTCACTCTACTACCTGTAGGAACAGTATTAGTGAATTAAGTGCCAAATAAAACAGGAGAATAATAGGGCAAGTCAGTTTAGTGTGTGTCTTTCTAAGAGGCAAAACTTTTGCACTTTCAATCATAAAGTCTGAGTGTAGAAAAGAAACTTTTAAGAACAGGAGGGAAGTCAGCTGACAATGATTAGGGAAAATGCTGCAAGCAGGATTCATTAACATAGAACTGTGAGCAGCACATCCACCTCAGAATGCATGGGACAGCACCTTCTGCCTCATGGTCTTGAGTTCTAAAACTGAAAATTTCTTTACTAGGCCCTGTTCTATTCTCTCTAATCACAGTGATTGTCCTTGATAACTGAAGAGCAAGAGTTCAGAGGTGCATCAGTGTAAGTTCACCTCCCACACAGGGCAGAAGACACTTTGGTTTGACTGTCCATCCTGTCAGCCACTGTTCTGCTCCAGTGGCTTTGTCGCCTGTCATTGATTACTAGGCTGGCTGTCCTGCCAGCCTCTGGGTGTACACAGTCACCTTGCACTACCACCTGCTACTCTACCGTGACCTTTGCAGGACACTCTCTTCAGATTCCCCCCAAGCTCTTAGTGATTTTCAGCTGTCAGTGATTGTCAGCTAAAGCAAGCAGGGCAGAAAGCTTGTCCTACAACCAGTGATTTTGTTCAAGTGAGAACTTAACAAAACAAATTACTCCTAATCGAGCCTACTTAGATCTGTTTTTGAATAGTGGGGCGGGGCAGTTTAATCCAGGCCTGGGGTTCCAGAACAGCACCCCTACTTCCTAGCAGGGACATCTGTCTCTACCTCTTCTTAATTTCACTGTGGTCTGCCTCTAAGCCCCTGGTTTAACAAGTTCATTTCAGTAGAGGGTGACCCCCTAAATCAGGACATGCTAAGCACAGTTCAGCTCCCCTTAACCCATGCATTACAAATAACTATACTGACAACAAGAGTTTACTACCCTTGGATTCAGCTCCCTCTGGGGAGGGGGAGCAACAGGGCTTCTGCGGGCTGGATCAACCTGCTTGACTGGCTGGATCCAGCCTGCAGAGGCCATTTTGCTCACCCCTGGTCAAAGGTGTCATTAATTTTTGAGAGTATAACCTGAATAAGAATGAAGAACACAAAGCTGGAATTAGTGAGTTCTCCAAGCTTTGTTCCTGTGGAATTTCCAAATCAAACAAGTTAAGGATCGTGAAAAAAAATCTCAGACCCACTTCAGGTCCAATATTGCCAAGTACACTTACACATGCATAGTTTAATTCCAGATCGCTGCCTCTCATAATCATCTATTTGCCATGCTGGAACCTCTACTGTTTTCCAAACATCCTTTCCTGCTTTGGCACTGTAATGTTCTTATATTTCAACAATACTGCACTGCTGTTTACAGGAAAATAAGATTCTATAGGCTAATGAGTAAACATTGCTTACTAAGACCTTTTGTGTGGGCAACCAGTCAAGGTTCACATTCATTACAGGAAGAACTGAGACAGGAAACCTTTCAAGAAAGCAAGAATAAAAATGTGAATCGTAAAAATGTAACCGAATTTAGAACAAAATCATGGGGCAGATCTTCCTGTTACATCCTAGACCAATCTAAAGTTAACTCTGCACTGCCACTTTATGGCACTGCAACCTTTTGACTCAGGGGAGTGCAAAATCATCCTCTACCCCAACTGCAACAAGTTATAGCACTGTAAAGTGCCAGTGTAAATGAACTCCCAGAACAGGTTAGTACTTCCCTTATGGAGATGGTTTACATGGTGCACTGGGAGAGCTCTCGCTCCATATTTGGCCACACTTTCATTTTAAAGCACTGCCGCAGCTGCAGTTCAATGTTATAAGTGTAGACAAAGCCTAATTCACATTGGAGTGCAAAAGGTGGGTGTGTGGGAAATGCAGCTGACTTTGGACATCTTGATCATATGCTCTTCCCTCTCAGCGCCCCCTTTTCTTGTTATATTAACAGCAGGAAGTGGTGTAGAATCCCCAACAAAAGCTCTGTGCCACCAGAAAAAAAATAGAAGTGCTCTTTCCTGGGCTGGTTAAGCTAGGTTTAATATCTAAGGGTATGTCTACAGTGCCATCCTTGCAGGAGGAATAATGGTAGTTCGAATTAGGAGTTTTAATTCGAACTACCTAGTCCGTGCCGCGTGTAGCCACGGGCAGGTAGTTCAAACTACGGGCATTTAAAAATGGCGCCCGCCCGGGAACATGCAAATGAAGCCCAGGATATTTAAATCCCTAGTTCAAACTAGGGTGGCAGTATAGACATACACTGGGTCTGCCAGAGGCATAGCAGAAAGGAAAGCATTTTATTGAAGGAGATACTGTGCTAGACGAGCCATTGTTCTGACCCGGTATGGCTGTTCTTAGGTCCAGGTGCTGTATTTGTTAGGGTTTGATTACTTTTTTTAAATTTTCCCTTGAGTTTAATGTTTCTAAACCAGAAATTCCTGACTGGTTTATTAAAGGAAATTAATTAATGCTTCTCTTCAATATTTCAGATCATTTAAAAACCTGTTGCATGAAGGAGTACTAAGTACTCAGATTCTTCTTATTCTCTTTTTCTTTCAGAAGCTATAATTTTGCGTACTCGTTAGTAGTGTTGCCAGATTTATTGGTTGGTCATTGGTCGCATTGGCTATATTGATTATTTAAATCCTCAATTAGCAACATAACCTGAGGTCTGAAAGGTTTTAGCCGCAGAAACAGGCAGGACAGAATCACACTTACTATCTGGTGGGGAATCCCAGTGCACACAGCAGTGAGTTTGTAATATTTGCATTAATGCTCTTAGTAGAAACCCAAAGCTGAGTTTGTAATATTTGCATTAATGCTGTTAGTAGAAACCCAAATGTTCCAGACCAAAAGAGAAGGTAACTATCTAGTACAATATCAGTTTGATGTCTTGAGTCATCCCATGTATATACTCACAAAATTCTCGAAGGTTATGTCTATACTGGCGGGTTATTGTGAAAGAACGGCTGTTCTTTCGCAGAGCATCCACACTGCCCACCCACTCTTGTGCAAGAAGATTTACAGTAAACTGTGATAAGAGAGGGCTTCTTGTGCAAGAGCTATGCTCTTTTTTAACAGGTGTAAGCTCTCTTGCGCAAGAGCTCCTGCGAAAGAGGGCAGCGTGGACACGCGGTAGGGGTTTCTTGCACAAGATAGCCCTATGGCTAAAATGGCCATCACAGGTTTCTTGTGCAAGAGAGAATCCACACTGCCATGGATACTCTTGCGCAAAAGCACATCTCACACATGGCAGTGTGGATGTGTTCTTGCGCAAGAGTTCTTGCACAAGAACCCTTGCGCAAGGTGATCTTGAGCAAGAAGCCGCCAGTGTAGACATAGCCATAGAGACCTGAGTATTCAAAGGGAGGTGGTGGCCCACAGGGGGTCCTATTCTGTTTCCTTGGTATGCCAAGCAAGTCCAATGGTTAAGATCTGCCTACACCATAGCTGGGCCTATTATGAGTTCTGGTGGCTGACATGAGCATTCTACTTTATTTTCTATATCTAATTTTCTCATCATAAGAATGTTGGTGTATTGTTATTCTGTAGGGTATATTAATTATCCCACATTCACATCATCTATGTCTCTTAGTCAGTATAACAATCTTGCAGTTGTACATATGTTAATGTTCCCATTTCAAAATAACCCTAACTATTATCAGCTGACTTGTTGTGGTTACCAGTCAGCATTTAATGGACAATCTAGCCAAAACTACATGTTGCATATGATGCTGGTCAGCTTATTTATGCTAAGGCTCAAAGACCTAGCTGCCTTAAGATAACTGCTTAAGCTTATGTTTTACAGGTTGGGGCCCATAAGTTTCTTTGTTACTGCTGGTTATAATATTCCTAAAATTTAGCAATGCACTTTATAGGCTAAAGTAGTTATTTTATTATAATATCATGTCAATCATCATCTGAATGGCGTCAGGAAAAATCTTCCCCCATGGGCAGTTATTTGGTATTGCCTACTATTGCAAGTATGACACAAGGGAAGATGGATGCTTGTTCTGATCTGATATAGCATTTCCTCTGACTCTAATTGACTCCCATTGACATCAATGGGAGTTTTCATACTGATTAAGTGCTATATTCCTAAGTGGATATATGGCTTATCTTACTCTACTAGCTAAGGTTCATCCTCTCTTCTTCCTCCAAAAGTTGCTCTTATTTCAGTGAAAAGAGGGATACCTCTTTGTCCTTTAATTGCTGAGCCATTATTGTTTGCTTTAAGATAAAACCTTATTTTAACTATGAGCTGCCAATTATATTAAGAAAATATCTACAAAGCTTTCTTTTCTTTTTAAACATATTGTATAAAAATCTACCTATCGCTTTCCTAGCAAATTTGAAAACAAGAAGAAAGAGTGAAGTTCTGTCAAAAGGTATGTTTGCCAAACATTCAATTTTATTTGACTCTTCTAGTATCCCCACAAAGATTTTATAATGATAGCCCATAAAACCTATTCTGGTAGTGCATATACAATAAAAAATAACAGCTAAAGCATGAAAACTACACTCTTTGGTAGCTGCAATGAGTGCAGAAGTTCCTGAAAGCATTCAAAGTCAGTAGATGAAATATGATAACCTTCACTTCACCTTTGTAGAACTCCCACATTGCAGTGTGTTTTATTTGCAACTTTCCACAATAGAGAGAAATGAAACTAATTTAACAGGCATGTTTAATTCTCTCTGGCACTCTAATACAAAAGTGTCATGGTGGTGAAATCACAAAATATTTGCTTTTTGCTGTATAAGTTTATGATACTATAAGATTTTGTTTCTAAAATTAATGAGATAAATATTTCCAAGTGATAACCTTCTAGACTTTTATCTCATCATCTAATGATGTCTCTGTGGCCTACATGTGATCTTTTTTAGTTAGTCAGACTTTATTCAGTAAGATAAGCATGATGAGACATCATGATGAGACATCAGTGGATCACACATCTAAAGCTTGAATACACTGTGGGACAGTTGTTTGTAACTGCTGGCTGTAAATATGAATTCTTTGCACTTGAATTGGCCAATTAGCCATATAAGTAAACTGTTCTGTAGTAACTGGATAAAATTGCCTCTTTCAGTAGACTGAACATTTACTAAAATGAGATACAGGGAAAAAAACTTTTGCATCTTCAATAATTTTGTTCCTCTGACAGATTTCCTTTAGGACAACTCAATTGTTTTATGATTTTGAGAGCTGGTTGGCACAGAAAATGCATTTATTTTAGAAGCATATTTCTTTTAGTAGATCAATTTTCTAATATTGTATACATTTCACTATCTACTGTGCTGTAAATACTCTTAACACAAATATTTCTTTGGCAAGTCTTCTTTGAAAAGAGTTTGATTGGATTTCAATATGCATTTAAGTTTGATTTCTTAAAATTAGATTCTTTCAGCTGTTCTATTCCTATTACAAGTTGTACTGTAAGTGGTTACCTGTGTATAGGTTTCACATAGAGTAGTGCTAGATTATCTTTATAATAATCAATAGTAAAATCATATGCTGCTTGTTAAATATACAACGCTGCCTGTGAAATAATGCAATATAAAATGGCAAAACCTCATGGAATTTTGCAGCAATATAAGCACCTTAACACAACAAAATACCAATAATGAAAACCACATATATTGTACTTTAGATTTGATCACCAGTGTTTACAATATGCTGGTCCCAGAGGAAGATTGCAGTCAGAAAATAATGTACTAATATAGGGATGTTTTTGAGATATCTATGATATTGTCTGGCATCAGTATACCATCTACCAAATTACTTTTATGTAATTTGGAATATATCTAGTATTTGCAATGTGAACTCTTTCCTGAAATTATATTCACATTTTGATTGAGTTATACTGGGCTTTTTATTTTGTGATCTTTATTATCTGGTTCCTTCATAAAAAACAAAAACAAAAACACACAGTGACCTGACTGAGCATCTTTCCTTTTCTTTCTGGATCAAAAGAATTGTGTGAACTTAGCGTACGTCTAGACTACAGGCTTTTGTTGACAGAAGTTTTGTCGGCAGATACTGTCGACAAAGCTTCTGTCGACAAAGAGCATCTAGACTACATCCAGTTCTGTCGACAAAGCAAGCCGCTCTGTCAACATGGCAGAGTAGACACAAAGGACAGTTTAGATTCAATAACGCTTTCTGTCGACAGAACTCTGTCAACAGAAGGCGTTATTCCTCATAAAATGAGGTTTACAGCCGTCGACAAAACTGCTGAGTTCTGTCGACGTTATGTCGACAGAACTCGGAGGTAGTGTAGACGCAGATATAGTTTTGTCGACAAAAGTCCACTTTTGTCAACAAAACCCTGTAGTCTAGACACACCCTTAGTCTAGAAAAGAGTTTTTGTCCTTCCTGAGCATTTCTTTAACTTCTTGCCAGTCTGCAAATATAAAAGCTACTGCCTTCTTAGAAAAAAGTTTATTTTATGGAAGACATAGTTTATTCTCTAATTGCCATATTGTCTCCTGACCTGCACACAGGCCAATCAGTTAGACTGTTTCTAGAGGAGTTGTTTATGGGGATTAAACTCCCAGCCTCAGTGCAGAAGGAGATCAACTACACCAGTTTTAAGCCAGTGCATATGTAAAGATACAGCTGTATGAAAATGCAGACTTGCAGAAGAAAGTGTTTGTCTAGTAGAGTTCTCACCTTGGCTGGAAGACATCTGCCTTAACTGTTAAAAAGTATGAAGTTCCTCTCCTGAGTTCCTTAGACTTGCCACAACTATGGTGTCTCTAGGTACAATTATGTGAGGGGGCCTCAGGAGCTGGGCAAGATCTAGTGTATACTATAAGATATTCCTCTCATCCAAACATTTGACCATTCAACTGTCTTACCTAAACATTTGTGCTATTGAATATCTTAACTATTGTGCAGTAGAAAATATGAACAGCTCTAAAGTTCACAAAAGATGTAAAGAGGACAAGATTTTGGGTTGTTATGTACAATATTTGACACATTCTTTAAAAATGCTATACAGTAGAATACCTGGGTGGGGGGAGGAAGTTTTCTTTGTTTTTCTTCCATTACCTTCAAAGAGATATCAGGGAATTGAATGATAAAGTTGTACCACTATGTCCCATTCTGCTCTGTAATTAAATGAATAACGTATCAACTAAGCTTCATTATCTCTGTGTTTGTAAGTCAGTCACAATATATGAAAAAGTGTTTTTTTAATGAATTTTCAGAATTGCACAGAATTATTATATCATCCCTAAAACTGCTGAAGTGCATAAAAATAGGCAATTGCAGTATCAATACATGGTAGTTTGTGAAGTAAACACATGCTCCTCACAGCCTTATCTAAATTCCTCAGATCAATAAGTGATTTGTGGCTCTTCAAATACTCTATTATCTCAGGTTTTGAAGCTCTTGCCTGAAGATAGCAGAAATGGTATTGATTTGTTTTTAATATAATACTTTTTGAAAGAGGTGATTGAAAAAAGTCTACTTTAAATGTCATGTTTTCCCATAATTATTTTGATCAAATAAGTATGGCACTTGATCATTATGGGAATGGGTAATTTTGCCAATTTTGACAGAAAACATTGCAGGATCCTTGAAGTAAATACTTGTTTAATCTCTTTCATTTTCTAACTTTCCAACAGAAAAAGACTAGTGACAGTTTCAGTACTGTGACCTAACATACTGAAACACTGTTGCTTTTCAATTATATGTTTTAACTGTGGTAGAGATTTGCGAGATGGAACAGTACAGATCAGATATTAAATAAGAGGTATTAAAAACTAGATGTTCATCACCTACAGTAGCTAAATGTATGGTAACATTTGATATTTTCCCTATATGGGAATTTGAAATACCACAATAAAGGGAAACATACATGGTTCAGTAAATATCCATTTTTAGTGTCACTCACTCTACTACAACTGTTGAAAAGACTTTTAAGAGAGTTGCATCCAAGTGTGGGTTGACCTGGTTTAAAAGGAAAAATAGAACTTAGTTATTACTTCTAATAGTAATCCGTACAATTTTCATTTCTCTTTAAATGATCACACTTTAAGAATGAACATGTTTGTAATCACTGCTGTTCCTTCATAAAACAATTTCTATCTTCCAACCTTCTTCATGCTATGCATTGCAAAAAGGGAAAACTGACTCCAAATTTGTCTGGAAGAAAACTAATCTTCCCTTTTTAGAGTGAAGATATTTTTTTTTAACCTCCTTATTCTGTTCCAGGTTTTGTGTGTCACTGACCCACTTTTCCAGCCTAATTCCAGTACTTGGGAGCCAATCAATCTCAGTCAGGAAATGGGAAAAGCAGGACAGCTTACTGGGAAAAGCAGGAAATGGGAAAAGCAGGACAGCATGTCTACGCTGTAGGCTTTTTGCACAAGAACAGCTGTTCTTGCGCAAAAACTTGCAGAGCATCTATACTGTATGCGTGTTCTTGCGCAAGTAAATGTACTGTAAAGCATCAGAAAACAGGGCTTCTTGCACAAGAGTTATTCCTCTTCACATGAGGAATAAGCCCTCTTGCACAAAAACTCTTTCACAAGAAGGCAGTGTGGACAGGCAACAGGGGTTTCTTGCGCAAGAAAGCCCTATGGCTAAAATGGCCATCAGAGCTTTCTTGAGCAAGAGAACATCCACACTGCCATGGGTGCTCTTGTGCAAAAGCACTTCTCTTATGCAAAAGCACATGGCAGTGTGAATGTGCTCTTGCACAAGACTTTTTGCACAAGAACTCTTGCACAAAACAGTTTTTGCGCAAGAAACCTGCAGTGTAGACATAGCCTAAACATGTTGCTACTGACCCTCACAGACACCCATTTTTGTAGTATTTTGATCTCTCCTAGGCTATGTCTACACTGGCAGGTTCTTGTGCAAGAATGGCCGTTCTTCCGCAGAGCAGCTACACTGTCCACCCGCTCTTGCACAAGAGGATTTAAAGTAAGAGGGCTTCTTGCACAAGAGCTACACTGTTTTCTAACAAGTGTAAGCTCTCTTGTGCAAGAGCTCTTCTGCAAGAGGGCAGTGTGGATGCGCAGCAAGGATTTCTTGCCGGGCGCCGCCATTTTTAAATCCCCGGTATTTCGGACTCTGTGCCCACGGCTACACGCGGCACGGAGTAGGTAGTTCGAATTAGGCTTTCTACGAATTAGGCGTTCCATGAGGAGTAACGGTAGTTCGAATTAGCCTAATTCGAACTACCTACTCTGTGCCACGTGTAGCCACGGGCACGGAGTCCGAACTACCGGGGATTTAAAAATGGCGGCGCCCGGCAAGATGCAAATGAAGCCCAGGATATTTAAATCCCGGGCTTCATTTGCAACTTCGATTGACTACATTAACCACCCTAGTTCGAACTAGGGTGGTAGTGTAGACATACTCTTAGAGTGGTTCTCTCTAGTATGTGTTTTGGCTGGGTTTTTGGTCAAGCTCCCCTCTTTAGTGTTTCAGAGGAAAGTAATTAGAACTGGTAGCATTCAATTTAACTAAGTGGGAAAGGCACCTGAAACAATATACTACAATAAGAAGCTTCATACATATTTTCACTTAGGTGCTAACTATACAGAGAAACTACTTTAACAATTGACTTGAAAAGGCAGCCTTATCTAAGGAGCAGGAAAAGGAAAATATTTCACCTATACACTATCAAGTTTTTGGGCTCAATTCAGGAAAGCACTTAAGCACTTGCTTACATCAATCCCCCTTGAGCACACACATTTAGCATGTGTTTAAGTCCCATTAGAACTTCAAGTTGTCTTTCAGTGAATAAGGATGCTTTCTTGAATCCGGGCTGCTGAGAAACAGACATGCCTCTCTCCTCACTCCATCAGCACAGCTGCAATGATAGAGTTCATCTAAACATGAATTACTTGCACCTGAGGATCACCAAAGCAGTCAACAACCCCAAACTATCTTTCCCACAGTTTTGCTTAAGAGCTCTGCAGTCTGCTCAGGGCTTAATGAGGTAAAAAAGAAAAGCCACTGGGAGCTTCTGAGTATTTTAAATCAACAATTAACTTCCATGGTGCTTGATCAATGGGAAAAGGTTGAATCTTACTGGCTTAAAGGTGTCCTCATTTGGCAGTAATGATTGAAATTTCACGGATGCTATTAGATTATTTTCACGCTGAACAGAGGTTATTTGCAAACACACTCCCTTCCATTCTGCTTGCCTTGTACCAAGAGCCTGAACTGAATGCATATTGAGCTAGGATGATGTATTCCACATTGCACACAATGAGGCTGAGAAAGTTTGATAATTATATGAGGCGAGGAAAGCTGCATGGGTAATAGTGAGAAATTATGGCTTGAAAGGCTTGTTGCATTGGAGGAGTTAAAATGATTTAACTACTATACTCACAGTTCATACAAGGGTGTCTAATGGTCAAAAATGTGTATAAATGAGAGGGACTGGAAAATAGGGTGTGTAGGTTGGGAGGGAGAGAAATAGAGTTGATGTGCAGAGTACTTAGTGACTGTCTTTCTCTATACAAGTCTATTTCCATCTTTTTTTTCCTGGAGGCCACAATGGCATAGAAAAATTATAAAATCATAGAAATAAGATTATAGGAGGAAGTTTACAATCAAAATACAATGCCTTTTCTTCATAATAATATCTTTAATACAAGATTTAAAAATAGCAAGCTTTAAACACACTGCTAACAATAATCACTAAGTATAGTACTGTATTAAGTATATATCATAAAAGCAATAATGGGTCAGAGACCTATATCATTTACACCATGAGTATGCTTTATACAGTCAATACAAAAGGTACCCATAGGCCCATTAAATGGAACATAGTAAGGAATAGCGACTAAAATATAATTGAAAGCGGTTTAAACTAATAGTGTTGTTTGTATAAGAAGCAAGACTTGTTAAGATTTTCCTCCTGAAAGTGAATTTTTCTATGGCATATTTACTACTGTTTACTTGAGACTACATTCTGTTTCTTAAGCCTCATCTCAAATAAGGAGCTACACCACCTCAGAGTGGGTGTTGAGGGCATTCTGTCTCAGATAAAAAGAATGTTTCAAGGAGCATCTTAACTGCATGAAAGGAGAGGGCGGGGCAATATGTGATACCCCTTCAGGGCTGTGACATTCTTCCTTCTGGACATTTGGAAAAAAATCTGATGGGCATGCAGAGGACAGAGACATGATTCCAACTACTCCCCATTGCTCCATTCCTGCACTGAATTCATCACATAGGAGGAAATAATTAAGCAGCAACATCTGAACGCCCCATAGCAAAGCAGCTTCATTTCTGCATGTCCTTATGCAGGTCGATCAACAGGGAAAGTATCCTTTATCTTTCCCAACTGTGCAGTGATATGAAGGCTGGCCATTAACTTGTCCATAGCAAAGTAAGTACTGGAATGAATTGTAGGGATACCTTTTTGCATAGCAACCAGGGTTGCATATTTCAGATGATATCCATTCAAACCAATGAAAAATAATCCTATTTAGTGATCCAGAATGATTCAGAAAGAGGGGGAGGAAACTAATAAACACATGCTGCCGTATACACAAAAATGGCTAATCTATTTCAGTGGATGGTTGGTCTCCAATTACATGAGCCACTATTGAAGTTTACCAATTTTAGCTGCTCTGTGCACGTGCCCCAGTGCCTGAAGGAAGAAGCGCATGGCGGCGGCTCCAGGACCTAGGCATTGGGTTAGAGTCGGGAGGAGAAGAGCTGGGCGTGCTGGCTCTAGAAGAGGTGAGGAGGTTGGGGGTTCTAGGTTCTTGGGGAGGGGACGGATATTGGGTTAGAACGGGAGTGGGGGGGGATGGGAGTGGCTGGCTCTAGGGGAGGGGGGGCATTGGGTTAGAGCAGGGGGGCTATGGGTGCCTGGTTCTGGCGGAGGGAAAGGGGATTGGGTTAGAGCGAGGTCGGGAGGGTGAAGCACCTCAAAGTCTTCATGGATGCAGACTAAGGCAGTCAACACAGATGTCATATTTAAATTCCAGGGCAAAAAAAATAATCAACATGTACCTGATTTACACTGTGTTTCTTTAAAGAAAATTCAAATGCTATTATTTGCCAGGCTAAAGCAAGTATTCTGAGATATAAGTCTCTCCCTTATAGTTTGTGAACCTCTCATATTTGTAGTCTGGGACAGACCTGAATTTTTAGAACTATAAAAAAGCCATAATCTTCATTAAAAAAAAATGAAGAAACTATACCAGACATCAATAAGCTGGAGTGAAACAGGCACTTCAAATTGTGCTAATTTGCTTCTTAGTTCAGTTTAATTTTTAAAAACTCACAGAACATAGTAGGCCAGTAGTGTTAAATTTAAAATACATGGGGGAGGAGGGAAATGTTTTTTTTAGTGTGAGAATATTACTGTATTTTTAAAGATTTTTTTTTTTATTTGATGTTTGATCCTTCTCAAGTTCTCTGAAAATTTATGGACCGGCTATGAATTTAAGTGACTAGAGATTTTTTATTGGTTTTTGTCCAAAATGTCCTGTAATATTGTTTTTATCACTACATTTTGTGTAATCTATCTATCAATCTAAAAATAAATATATAATACGTGGCTCTTCGCACTCTATCCACAGCTATCTTGGCTCTTTGTCTCTAACTAGTTGGCCTCCCCGGTATAGGGAATAGGCATGGAAGCATTATGCCATATATTTCCTGTGTGATGTTAAGCAAATGAGCTAAATTCTCTGTAACTGAGGTTGCTCATCTGAAAAATGAGAATATTAATGTCTATTCCCCAGGTAATCTGAGAGGCTTTATTAATATTTGAAAATTGTATTGAGATCCTTGTACATGTCTGGAGGTGCTAGGTGCAAACAAATTTTTATATGATCATTACGCTCCTATGTTTCCACATCTCACAACCTATTATTGCTCAATCTTACATATTCTATTACTGTCAATTAATAATTTGTGTAAAAGATTTTCATAGAATTCACCAACCTGATTAGAATTGTATCAATTTTTAAAACTTAAAGTCTTTGCAAAATTCCATACATTTTATACATTGTGTCAGTTTTGTAGTAAAAAATGGCATAAATCAGTGCAAAATTATTCTTTAATAGAAAACCTACTGCAGTATTCTAAAGTGGTTGTCCAAAACCTGAAGTTAATAGAAAGATACAGTAATACAGGCTGTACCTATCTGGTCTGGCACCCTCAGGACCTGAGCAGTCCCAAACCAGGGAATTTGCTGAACCAGGGAGGTCAATTGACCTTCTGTCCAATGGGCCCCCAATTTTCAAAAATGACACCAATAATATATTCAAATCCTATGTTAGTGTGGTCAAACCAGTCTACAGATTAATAAAATATTCACATATGAAATCTAGATGATGTGTTAAGGATCCTTTTTTTAGTGTGTAACGTCTAGGAAATGAAGGCTCATTTTAAATGCACTGCAGAGACTTGCATTTTCTTTTCAGAACTATATAACACATTTAAAAGAAGAAAATAGAAAAATCCTGGCAGATAAGATAATATTTTAGGGCACAGTTGTAACCCCCAATGAAATATGGTTTATAATACAAGTGTGTGTCACTGTTATAAGTGAAGGACCTTGAAATATAATCACAAACTGTAGAATTACATCATCTGGAACAGTTCAAAATAGCAAATACAGATCCAAAAGTTTAGGTTCCTTGTACTAACAACTTAAATATGATACATGTATTACTGCAGAGGAAAGTATAATAATAGTGTTTGTGATTTGCTAGGAATTTGAGATGAAAGGCTTCCTGCATTATTTTTACATTTATGAACTGATTAACAACAATGCTCAGAATGTTGTTTCATTGAACTCTGACTAAGAGCTGACCCAATGATCTTTGTGCCTACACAAATAAGTGCCTAATGTAAACTAATGATGACTCTGTTCAACTAGTGGTCTTAGGGTATGTCTACACTAGCTCATTAATTTGAACTAGGTAGACAAATCAGGCAACCGGAGTTGCAGATGAAGCCAGGGATTTAAATATCCCAGACTTTATTTTCATGTTCCCATCCAGCCGCCATTTTTAAATCCTCCTTAGTTTGAACTAACTGCCCGGGGCAGTTTAAAGTTAATCCAAACTAAGTCCTTAGTTCGGATTAACTGTTACACCTCATTCCACGAGGAGTAACAGTTAAACCGAACTAAGGACTTAGTTCGGATTAACTTTAAACTGCCACGTGTAGCCGCAGGCAGTTCATTCGAACTAAGGGGGATTTAAAAATGGCGGTCAGACAGGAACATGCAAATAAAGCCCGTGATATTTAAATCCCAGGCTTCATTTGCAACTCTGGTTGCCTGATTTGCTTACCTAGCTCAAATTAACGAGCTAGTGTAGGCATATCCTTACAGACTTCTGTATAGCAAAGGCTCCTACCAAACTTGTAATATGTGCAGCAAAGCCACCTGTAGCAGAGGGGAGAAAGATGAGAAGAAAGTTAACTGCAAAAGAGGTAAATTCTCCTCTGTGCAAAAGGGTGGCTCTCAAGTAGAGTTGAAGGGTCTTATTCATGGTGAAAGACAAGTGCTCTGCATTAATCAGATCTGATACAGGGATGCCTAACAAACAGATAATCTGGAATAGTGACAGCAGAGTGTGTTCCAGAAACAAATGGGAGGCAGGCTGATCTTTGGCCTATTTCTTGACAGTGGATTACGCTTAGGACAGAATTGCTCTTCTGAAGAAAAGGGCTGTGTCTCTGGAAAAAATAATGAGAGTTCACACAGTACAAACCTTTCGATGTCAGCAAGAATGAGATATAGATTTTAACAGTAGATATAGCAGCTGCTGCACTGAGATCTGGTGCCTATGTCAGAGGCCAGGTGCAGAACCTTTTTTTAGAAAAAAGAAGAAGAATTAAACAATAAATACAGACCATAATCCTTAGTTCCTCAGTTATCTTAGAAAGATTGGACTTGTCTCTTTACCTAGACTCACTTTCCCTCACATAATTTTTTTATGGCATATTTAACATGCATGGTTTTAAAAATCCAGATTTTAAGAGCCCACACTTCAATGTAAACTTGAATGGGAAGGCATAAATAGAGATTTTAAAAATCACAGAGCAGTAAAAATTATTTCCATTCTGAAATACACAGTACTTTTTGCCATCACATTTTTTTCATATCCCCAAACTTCTTCTCTACCATTCTCTGACAGACATCATAGACCGCACTCAAAAAGAATAAAGTTTTCAACAAATATTAAATTCCTGTGTTAACACTTCAACCAACATTTGAGAAGGAAAAAAATACTTCCTCAGACATTAAATGAGAGCCATGACGGTGCTTTCTCTTGAAAAATATCAGAGCTGCTAGCTAATAAAGCTATCTCTATACAGTAAATATAATGGTATTAGAAGGGCTCAAAAGTTTCAAAACAAATGTTTCGCAAATACTTTTCAAATACCAGCCTAAGTAGAGATTGAAATTTTTTTAAAAACTCAGAGAAAAAGTTTTCAGCCATCTCAAACCTCCACCTATAGCTCTAAAGACATATTTTTAGTGATAGAAAATAATAGTGTCAAAACATTCCTTCATTGCAGTCAAAGTACAATATTCCTCTAAGGCATCATTTCTCTGCTGTTGAATCTATTAGACCTTACAATTTTGAGTAGTGTAGACCCTCATAGAGACTGAGGGGAAAGATATGCATTTCACCAATGACATGTGGAAAAGCAATCAGACACTGAATTACATGGCTGTCACTGTCCATTTACCTTCTTTATCGCTACTCACTGTAAGCTCTCACAAGGCACCACTGAAAATGACACTGCTATACAGAGTGGGACAAATATTTGAAAAATAATTTATTAAGTTTATTGAGACCCCTTTTCTGTTTGCAATTTATCTGCATGGAGGTTGCAATTTTTTCTTACAGATAATGCTCATTGTTTGTAGGGTTTTGTTGTTGTTCTTTTTTTGTGTGGGGGGGAGGAGAGGGGAGGGAAGGTGAGGAGCAGGAATATTTTCCAGCCTGAGGACAGCCCTCAAATAATTTAAGAGTATTTGGTATTCATGATTCACTATTTGTTCTGTGATTGGTCACCTCTGTCACATGGTATTTTGTTGGCTCCCTAATCAAATTATCGAAGATTTATAGAAGTCTTTGTGGTTTTTGAATCCCTCTGGAGGAGTTTGAGTAGGGAAGGCAATACACTTTAGAGAAACAAAACAGAGATTTAGAGAATTTTAGTTCATTTAAAATGTTTCATGACCTCATTTGCACAAGAAAACAGCATTATGTTTGGATATATATGTGGCTATTCAATTTAACAATACCTGCTGTACTGAAAGAGAGGAAAAGATATTAGCCATATTTATTGTCTTTCTAATATACTTCACATTCACTTATCCTTTTCACAGTCACATCAACTAATCATTTATGTGTGCATGTGCACCTGTGTGTAGTTCTAGTTGTGATTGCTGCAGACATATTATCTGAATTTCATTGCTTCTGTGACAAAGTTCTGACAGGGGGATCGAGCAAGTCCATTTCTGTAGAAAAGCAGTAGCGGGTGCCATTTTCCCTGAAGCTCTCAAAACATTCAGTATTCTTTCTTCTTTACAAATTCATATATATGTATATTATCTTTAAGGAGCCCCATTTTACTCTCTAAAAAGGCTGATGTTTATCCTTATCACTTTAATCATGAGTAGGTTTCATTTTTATCCAAGGCAAATCCGAAATACATTAAAATTAATGTAAAATCACCCCTGGGACAACAAATGAGTTACTTTGTTGTATATAAAGACACTAATGCACACTCCTGAGGAACCTTCAGTGGTTAAAAAAAGAAAGAAAGACCAGTCAGAAAATGTTATGAAAAGAATTAAAAGCTTGAAATGGAACCTTGGCTGTTTTAAAGAAGAAACTAACAATGGATCTATAATTTCCATTCAGTATGTTTCCCTTATTGGTCCCATAAAATGTCTCACTTTAACAACATGTATTTAAAATAACATTTACAGACATGTAAGTTATCTTCACAAGTAAGGTAATTACAGAAATCACTAGCAGTGTTTATCAATCTTTTATTTAGAAAATAGCATGTGTTATAAATACAGCATGAGCAAATATTAAAGCTATAGAGTGAAATAAGTGACCATAAGTCATGTTCAAAAATGAGCAAAGGACAATCACTTTCTGTAGACATAAGCACTTAGTGTCCTCTGCAGCTGATGAGCTACCCCCAAAACTATATGGTACTCTAGAGACTGTAAAAAGAGACAGGATTACCTGTTTCATCCTCTTTCCTTGTCCTTTTTTACTGACCCTTAACCACGAAGGACCTTTGACTGCAAAATAGAAAGTAGCTTGGCAATGTATCTTGCAGAACCAAATCTGCTGCTCTGATTATTTTTATTTTCCACTTCACAAGTTCAAGGTAATGGTTTCTCCCAAAGAACCCAAATCTAACAACCCATTTGAGGGATGGGCATTATTTTTTAAATCTATTGAAGAAAAACATCCTGTAATTAAAAATCTGATTTCTTTCAATTGTTTCTTTAAAACATAGTGCACTTCTAAAACTGTCCAGTGAAAAGTTGCTTACCAAAGAAAAGTAACAAAGAAATACTGGTGAAAATGAGGTTGTACGGATTGTTAACAAGAGAGTGGTATATTGTCTATCATATTAACTTTGTTGATTCTGCTTCTATGCATGTTTTCAAGAATGGATCATATAAGTCAAAGAAGGAAAGGATCTATAAAACAATCAATCCTCTCAGCACCATAAAGTTTTTAATGCTCATTTAATCTACTGTTCAGTATCTTAAGTGAGTGTTTTTTTGCATTTCCCTGGGAAGATTCTTTCACAGTGTAATTAATCGCTCAACTCAGAAGATATTGTCTCTTCTATTTACTTAGTTTACATTGTTTTAATTTCATCACATTGTTTATAGTCATAGTCCCAATCTAGCTCCCATTGAAATTATTGGAAAGCCTCCTATTGATTGCAATAAAAGATGGATCAGATCCGTATTCGCTATACCTTATTACATAATTAATATCTCTCTTTGGTATATGTGTCCTCCTCACCCTCATGGGTCCCTTCCTTAGTCATCCTTTGGCCAAGCAAACACCTTTATGTGAAAGCATCAGCTTTCATTATACACATAGAAGACGTTTGTGTCAACAAATTAAATACCAAGAAATTAGTTTTGGCCACATACACTTTTGGTCTCATCTAAGTAACTCATTCTGTAGTGCACATAATTAGAAGACTTGTTTAAAAATAAATATAATTGTCTTCTGTAATTACATAGAAGTACATGAACTCAGGAAAATTTCAAACTAGTTTCTGATACCAACATTAGCAACACAGTGATGAAAGAGAAATCTTTCATAACCACATATTACCCCATCAGTCACCTTGCATTCAGGAGAAAAACTGACTTTGTCATGATATGGTTCTTAAAGCAAAAGTAATATATTCTATACAAACAGCAAGGCTGCAGCATGGCTAATTTATTCATTATCCACCCCTGAAAAATAATTAAGTCATGCTTTCTTTCCTGGTGCTTCATTACAGTTTAGCCTTTCTCTGCAGCAGTCAGTGACTGAATGCTTATTAAAATAAATTAGCTGCAAAACTTTTAACTCTGTCTTAAAGAAAAACTAATCCATTTTTCTAGTGGGAACAACATTGATTAAATAAACCTAGTTTCATGCAGAGCAGGCTAATTCCTTTAGCCACTGTTTCCAATCTTAAATCATGTTGTATCTGTATTAGTTTGGGCAGTATATAATGAGCTGTGAGTTTATAACTAGCCTTTCTGCATGCATTTCGTTCTTTGTAGCCTGGGTGAGTTCAGTGAAACACCCAAATTACTCCAAAGCACATGTTTCAAAACTGCATTGTATATGTATTATAAACAACTATACTTTTTCATATATATTACTGGATTGTAACTCTAATTCTTATTTTATGCAGTCTGACCTGACATGAACTTGTTTTCTGTTATATGCATATACCCTCTTGTGTCCTTAATTACAAAGAGAACTTTTGGAAACTCAGACCCATGCAAACATGGTGTTGTACCATATTAGATATGTTCAGTGATGGTTGTAAAAAATGCTACCAGAACCTGATTCATAGGCCTGTGAAGTTAATGAAAAAAATTCCCAGTTGAATTCAGTGGTCTTTGGATCCAGCCTTTTATGCTGTATCAGACCAAAGCCTGCATAATGACTGAATTAGCAATGCAAGATTGAGCCCTATATGATTAATGCCATTATTATTTTATTTTAACCTACTGGTTTATATTTTGGTATTAAAAAAATAAGACATTTAATGTCACCATCGAAAAAACAGTCAGCCAACAAATTTGTAATTGAGGCAATCTACTGACAGGTCAATCACATTACACACTTGTCTTTGCCCACAGCAAAAACATAGTAGACTATATCTCATGTTCTTATAAAAATTAAGTAATTTCATAATGAATTTCGAAAGAAATCCATAGCGATCCCTCCTTCAAAACCAAACCTCACTATCCAAGTTTGGTGCCAAGCCACCACTTAGCACCTACTGCAGCCTTAGGGCTTCACATTCTCTGCTTTATGTTCCCCTTGTGTGGTGGTGCATGGACAGTTGCTTTGTAGGCTTCTAGATTCTCTGGTCTTAGTCCCAAAGCTCCCTTCTCAGTCATTCACTTCCTTGCTCCCTAACCCACAATGCACAAGTAGGGGAAGCATTATAGCAGAAGGTCTGGAGAAGGATTAGAAGGGAATATAATTAATGCATCTTAGTCCCTTTATCTCTTTGTTACCAGCTGCTACAGCTTCAGAGGAAAGTGTAAGAATATTTGTTATACAGGCAGTCCCCGGGTTACATGGATCCGACTTACATCGGATCCCTACTTACAAACGGGGTGAGACAACCCGCACTAGCTGCTTCCCGCCAGCAGACCAGGGAGACGCGAAGCTAGCGCCCCCCACAGCAGACCAGGGAGACGCGGAGCGGCTTTTCTCAGCAGACACCTCAGCTTGAGAATAAAGGACTGAGGGAAGTGAGGTGTGGGAGAATAAAACTGAGCTCTGGAGAAATGTTTGGCTAGAGTTTCCCCTACAATATGTACCAGTTCCGACTTGCATACAAAATCAACTTAAGAACAAACCTACAGTCCCTATCTTGTACGTAACCCGGGGACTGCCTGTATACAGTTACAACCTTCTGTTCGTGGCTGGCTTATGTCCTAAAGCTTATAGGCAATTTTGGTGAAGCTGAAGTGAATCTCATCTGCTCTGAAGTAGTTGATCCAATCACATTAGGAGGAGGGAAATCCTGGAAATACTGACTTTCTCAGAATATGAACTGTATTCATCATCTAGGGCAACCTTCCTAGTGGGTATCCTGAGGTGTGTTACCTGGCCTTTCTGCCAGCCTCTCACTTTGTGGGAAAGTTTCCTCCTCTGGGTTCTCTGAGACCCATGGCAACAGGAGACAGGAAATGTAGGACTGTTCATGGCAAAGCTGAGCATGAGATTTTTTGGTTTTGCCCTGTTTGTTTTCAGGCACCATTTGTCTGGCCTCTGAATTGCCCAGTGGCCTTTCTAAGTGCCATAGAAACTTCAGTCGACAACATTCCATCTGACAACCCCTCAAACATCAGCTGTCTTTTCAGAAATCCTCAGGTGCTGTTAAACTGGCAGGATAGAGGAAAACAATATTATCCATATTGTCAGTCTTTTTTTCCTTCTTTCAGTCACTTCCCCTCTTTTTGTCTCTCTTACTCATTTGATTTTGGGCTGCATAGGGGAGGGAGTGTGAATATGTCTATTTTGACAGAAAATTCCTCACCTGTAGACAGGAGCCCACATAGGGGCTATAGCTAAGAGAATGTGTTACCTCTTATATTGATAATGCCTTTGTTTTCTTCTTTTCACTGTATCTGTACCAAATAAATAACATACATCTGTATACCTATCTTTACACTTAAAAAATAACAAGTAAAGGATAAAATCAGCAGTCAATATTTCATTGATGGGAGTCTTTCCAACAAGTTACTTACTATTAGCCTGAATAAAATTTTAGAGTGTTTAATATCTTTGATTTAAGAGTTTCTCCCTCTAGGCAATGCATATGAATTAGGAATGAAGAATTATAGATTTTAGAAAAAGTTTGATTATGTCATTTATCTTGTTAATCACTCTGTCCTAGTATAAATGGGCTAAAGGTCAGTAAAATACCATATGTCATAAAGAGAGCCCAGCTTCCTTATTATTGGGGAGGAGGGGAGAAGATTATGAAAAAGATGAAAGATAAATAACAATTGCTTCAAACGTTATTTTGTGATGGGGGGATATATATTTTGGATAAGAAAGTATCTGGGAAAAACTCATTATTACTAGAAATATGTGATAAATTCAGCATAAATCATTTGTTCAAAAAATTTTGCTTCTTTTTATATATTTGAATTGCATAAGGGACATTTTAAAATTTCCAGTGAACAATTCTTAGTCTGCAGATTTCATGCCAACATTTCCATAGAAGTATTCACCATTTGTGGGTAGGTCATATCCACCTCTATTAGATACCTGAAGTCTGTCTCTTTTTTACACTTTGACAATAGCTTCTAATGCTAATAAAGTTTAATTGAATTTATTACTTTTGATTGGATATATGAGTTACTTAGTATGTTTCTTTTTCCAGATTAGATGAATGTCAATTTTAAAAACAGGTCATTATATATCTTCATTTTCACTATTTTAGTAATTAAAATGCTAAAGTAAAAGTGACTGGAGATATGAAAGGCATTTGGTTTATGTGAAGCATCCCATCTTTCAAGAAGTATAATTTAAAGACAGCTAGATTTCCCCCATGGCATTACCTTGCCAAGGATATCTCTGATAATCTCTTTCAGGCATATTTCAATCCAAATTTTGGAATATTCATGTTATTTTCCTTGCATTAATACATTATCCAAATGAGAATCATTTTTTAAAAAGCTATTATATATTTTGAAGAGTTTGTTTGTGGATTTGTTTGTACAAAATAAAGTCATAATTTGGGATTACCTACAGAGACCAAATTTTGCATAAAGAATCCTGCCACTTAAATTAGTGAATGCACTACTTTTTACACTGGAATATTCTGGGTAAGAGCTTTAAATAATAATTTTTTATTTTTCATTGTTAAAAAATCATGACTTTTATGATTAGAATTAATAAATATTTCCTAACAAAATTAAAATCAAGTCACCAATACACTGCACAGCTATTTTGGGATACCAAGATATCCTGAAATAGTTCACCCTCATCGAAGGAACATGCCCATTATTTCAAAATATTTTTTGAAATAACGGACATGCTTTTTTGCCATCCCTGTAAATATCCCCGAGAGATAAGGGATGGCTTGAAATAGCACTTTATTTCAAAATTTGGAGGCCAAATAGCCTATTTCAAAATCAAATCCAAATAAGTGTAGCCCTTCTGCCAGGCAGAGTAAATAGCAGCAAGGGCCGGAATCAGTATCTAGGGGTCTCCTCCCAACAAGGTAATACAACACCGGCTTGAGCCCCCACCCAGCGACCTGGGAAATCTTACATACCCCTCTGGGTGCCTCAAAAGAGGCAATTCTTCCCCTCTCGCAAGCACAGAGCCTCAGTATAGTAGCAAACCTTTAATAACATGAGGTAACCAACATCAGCATTAAATTGGGGAAACACCACAACTCGGATTTACAGACCAAACATGAGCAAAGGCCCTCCCCCCAGTCACAAATCCCCCCGAAGTCCCAAAAGTCCAACACCCCAAAGTCTCTGCCCCGGGTTCGTGCCGCCCCAGGGTTCAAAAGTTCACCCAGCAGGGTTTCACCATCCCAACCTGGAGGGGCGGGGATCGATACACCTTACGTGGTCTGCTGCTGGCTCCACTGATGGCTCCGCCTCTCCGTGGGGTTCTGCCGCCCCGTCGACGTGAGTCACTCCTCCACACTCCACCTGCCGTCCAGTGAGCCACCTCCACTGTCCGGCTCTGCCAGCCGTCTCAGTCCACGCCCCCTGGCTGCCAGCTGGTTGCTCCTGCCGCTGCTCCACTGGCTGTCTGCTGCTGCTCCTACCAGCCGCAGGTCATCCCCATCAGCCACTCTGCTGTCTGCCCACACCCACAGGTCGCCCCCGCCAGCTGCATCTGCTGTCCGCCTGCACTCACCAGTTGTCCCAGCAAACCGCTCTGCTGTCCTCCTGCACTTGCTGGTTTGCCCCTTGCAAGCTGCTCTGCTAGTAGCCCAGTAGCTTAGCACCAGGCTCCCCTCAGCAACAGTGATTTCAGCTCTCGTCTGCCACACAGCACCAGCCTCCCCACAGCGATTTCAGCTCTCGTCCACAGCACAGCACACAGTGATTTCAGCTCATAACAGAGGAGCCTTAGCACTAGTGCTCCACTGGTCCACAGTGAAGTTAACTCCACAGCTCACAACTAGACTCCTAATAGAATCCAAATTAACTCTGATATTCCACAGTGGACAGAGCAGGGGGGTGCAATCAGTGTTGTTTAGGTCCTCAGACAGTGCCTCACCACCAGGTACAAAGACCTGTCCCCAGCCTCTCTCAATTTGACTTGGTTTGGAACCCATGCCCCTTGTCTAGCGAGTGCTACTTAGTTTATGGCAAATCCCTCTTTCATAAACAGTTCCACCATTCCATTGTCCTTGATTCGCATAATCAGGGTAACAACACTTTTATCTCCCCTGCCTCAATAACAGAGAGACTGGGGGTCCCACAGTGGCCAAAGTGACCATTTGGGCTACTGTGAGCACATACTAGACAGGGTGGGTATATCTATGCAAATTGGGCTCAGCCTCTGAAGTCTCTTTGCATCACTTGCCACAGTTCACCACCAGATGTCAGGATAGAGTTTACCCTGACCCCTCTTACATAAGATAGTACTATTTGCGTAGAACAAATTGTGTATCTCATTTTGAGTTTAGAATGCAGTGTAGACACACCCTAGCTATTAAACTATTTTAGTGCAAAGAATAGTCTTACTGTTAAAAATCACAAAATAATTCACATTTGTTATGGAAAGAGTAATGGGAGCTTTACGAGTTTCTGATGCAAATTTACTATGGTAATTATTCAATAAAATGAGTAATATTTGAAGCTGAAATCCTACACAATTAAAACTGTTCTTTTACTTCCCTTTTGCAAGTACAATAACAAAAAATTCTATTACATATGTTTAATTTCTTGAACTTTCCTATAAATTATAATCTAAGCAAAATGACTTTCCCTGTTCTGTGATGGGCCTCACCTGCTAGTTTACAATAATTGCTAAATTAAAGTTAAAAATAAAGTTGAGGCAGAAAAAGCAATCTATATTTAGCCCTTACCCATGCCCAATATTTCTTAGGCTTCAGTACATCAGGTATTACTAAAATAATGCAGAACAAAGAAAGGGTCTAATAAAGTGTGTTTAATTTGCAGTTTTATACTGGTACTCCATTATTAATCTCTAAGTACCATGAAGCTCTTTATGTTTTTGAAAAGAAAGTCACTGATTTTAAGAGTTATGCTAAAAAAATATTTAATTAATAATATATTTGAGTGTGTCTTCATGGGGTTATGTATGTTCATAAACATAGACACACACTTAACTTGAGTACTCCTCATTAAACATTATGGCTGAAATGTTCACACCAGGAAATTCAATCTTATGATTTCCAAAACCAGGGTAATGGCCACATTCCATATAGATTTTTAACCAACAGTCAAGGTTTATAGTAGAGACCAGTGATATGGGGTGCTTCAGTTTTGGAGTGTCTAATTCAATATGCCCTAAATGTCCTGATTTTCAGTGACTGATGTGTTACTGATTGGATGCACACTTTTTTCTCCCTTGAGTACCCTTTTATTTGTGTTCACACTTTCCTCTGATCTAAGTTGCCCTACTTGGCCAGGGAAACTGAAGGAAGGGGTGAGGGAAATCAAAATCAGAAGTCTCCCTTTTTGGTCCCAAAGGTGTGTACTACCCAGCCACCTTGGTACTAAGATATTATCTTAAAATTATAACTCTTAGCCTCATTCAGTAGAACATGAGTCATCGGTTTTATGACTCAGTAAGTTGGATAATCAAAATACTTGTACAGTTAGTTAAAATTCTAAATACTTCCACAATTAAGTTGTACAGTATAATTTAGTGAATTAATTTTCAATATGTAAAAAAATGAAATTTCACATGAACATTATATTGCAGTGATCTATATCCAATTAGCCTCAATGAATGCTATATGGCTATAGATTGTGAATTATTTTAATTAAAGTTGGAAATAACATGCAATTATTGACCAAGTTTGTCAGAGACATTTTATGTTATTTACTGTTGTTACATAATGTTATCTGCTTTAGTCTGTGTGGGTGAAAATGAATAGCAAATCAAATAGGCGGTTTGAAAAGTAGACTATATGTTGACCATCTTGAACTACAATTCGGGCAAAAATCTCTAAAATAAAAGTCTCTTCTTAAAAGAAAAGAAACCACAACTATTATCATATAGATATGTGTTTGAACCATTAGTTAATCAAAATAGATTAGTTAAGAGTCCAGATATTAAGAAGTAGTAGTTGCTGTTTCTAATTTTGAAAATGTTTGCTACTAATCTCTTGAGTCTACTTAAAATTCTTCAGTCACACAAAGCCTTAAGCTTTCCTACAGCTAGGCAGCAAAGAACATCTGAAGTATTTGTGGTATTTATTGGGGTAACAGGATAGGGTGCAAAGAAGTCCTTACAACCATATTCTCAGTGCATTCATGCAGGGAAATGTTAGAGTACAATGGCTTGCACACTTATAAAGAAATGTTTCATATTTTTTGCCACTTAAACATTCAAACTTGCTATCAATGTAGTCCTGAGTGGGGATATGTGGGATATAATAATAATAATTATATTAAATGAGAGAATGGTGTTGACATTTAAACTAAAAGAAATCAACATAACTGTCATTTTCTACAGAGAGAATAATTTTCTTCTCTGTTTTTATAAAATACTGTGTATTCATTTCCTGTTTAATCTATGTCTATTGCACTTTTGTTATCAACAGTTATTGACATTGTGTTTGGAGTAGTAAACCAGATTCTGGAGCCCCCACAAAGATTTGGGTAGGCATTATACAAACATATAGAAGACGGCCCTCGCCTCAGATGGATTACAGTCTAAATGAGAAAGTCAGACAAAGAGTAGGAGAGAGGAATTATTCCCATTTTACCAAAGGAGAGCTGAAGCACAGGGAGCTGAACAGTTCAGGGTCACATGGGCCGATGGCACTCATTATAATAACAATCTACAAACAGCAAAAATACTTACACTGATTTTATATTACCTACAACTCTCATAACACTGTGCAAGGTCTGATGATATGTATGATGTATTCTGTTGTGAATCAGATTTCCTAAAACACAAAAGGCTCAACAGCTCTCTAAAGCAAAGAAACCTAATATAATTTTATCTTAGTTTATACATCAGTTATATAGGCATTGCTTTTATATGAGACACAGCTAAATAAGAAACAGCACAAAAAGCTCAAAAGCCAGGAGGCAATTGTTTGGGCAATAGATACTATTTATTTATTTGTTCATAATCCTCTAGTACCCAGAGGCCACCAATTAAGTTTTAGGACCATATTATGGTTGGCACCACACACATACACCATCGAGTGACAACATGGTCTCTTGCCCCAAAAATTTTACAAGCTAAATAAACCCTTGGAGTAACCTTTAGAAAAACTGAATGTTAAAATACTCTAGACAGAGAATGGATCTTTATCTGTAAAGGCTTTGCTAGGATGGAAAAATTAAACAAAAATTGTGCCCTAATGAACAGAAACATATTCAGATTACTGAGCTTTATACATTCAATATACCTAGTAATCTCTTCTCATACTTATAGAAAGAGGAAACAACATTTAAAAGTGTCAGTTTATCAATTACAGCTTATGCCCTAAGTTATTGAAAGTGTTAGAGGGGTGTCTGAAGTACACTTATAGTTTCTATAAATCTGTGCTGAAACCATGCAGGAGAGGATGGGGAAAATCCTAGGCAGAAGTTTTTCAATGGAACAGAGAATGACAGAGCATCATTAGGGATATTACTCATTCCCTCATTCTAATAGAGTTCTTTGCTGCTATGATTCTTTACTATTGTCACAAAAGTGTGATTAGTTTCCAGTATTGCATGACACTTTCCTGATGTCTCTATACTGTAGCCATTCAGTGCTCTCCTATATGAAGCTCTAAGGAACTCTTGTGATTTGGCCAATTTGTCTCTATAAAATGTATGCATTGTGATTGATTTTATGAAATGCTGATTCACTGAGTGCTTTAGTGTGTACTGAATCAGATATTTGCAAACAGTTCTTTACAGGCCAAAACACAGGAGGAGCAACAGACACAATTAAAGGTTCTCACTTGAAGACCTTGTTCACATGAATGCACCCTAGTACAATGAGATGGCTGCCGTCAACTGTACACCAGTTCCCCAAGTTGTCTTCAGGTGGTAAGGATGGAGTAATGGAAAATCTCCAACAGAAAACAAGAAACAAAGACAAAGATTGTTAGCAGATGCTGTTAAAGAGGGATACACTTTCCCTACAGGACAACCTATGGACTATAAGACCTAAACAAGCCAAGGGTAGCTTATTGAAGGAAGACAAACGCTAACCAGTACCTGAAAGCTGAATAAGCAGAGTGGGATGCAATAAGGGGAGGGGTTAGGTTGGCGGGGGCTGGGAGTGCCTGGGTCTGGGGGAAGGGGAAGGCATTGGGTTGGGGGGGCCTGGCTCTGGGGAAGGGAGGAGGCATTATGTTGGTGTTGCCTGGCTCTGGGGGACTGGAGAGGGATTGGATTAGAAAGGGGGTATGGGAATGCCTGGTTCTGGGGAAGAGGAGGGGGGTTATTTTGTTAATATTTTGTTTTTTATTTATTTATTCCCAAATAAAATCATAAAACGTATATTAATTTTATATTAATAAATGTCATTGTTTTGCAATTGCATTAATAATTATATGTTTATGCAAAATCTCAAATGTACAAAGTATCTGAAATTTTCACAGAAGCGTGTTCTATTTGATTAACCCCCGTCCATACTTGGTTTTATTTCAACAAAATAAGTTATCATATAAAACATTAAAAAGTACCTTAAATTTATATTTAAATTAAAAATTATTTTCTATGAGCAAATAACAATTTTACACAAGACCTGAAAAAATATTATAAAATATACCTAAAACATAATCTATAATAATAAATACTTACAACTTTCTGATAAAGTACATTTTCTTTGGTGTCCCTGAAAGCTATCAGTTTTCATTTGTGCGGCCCTCAGTAGGCTTCGAGTTTTATCTATAGCCCCTTCTTGTTGGCACATCCCATTGTGAGTAGTAGAACTTTTTTTATGCGGTTTTTCACATTCCTTATTTTACAGTAGATTACATCCTGGGTAACTAAAGACTTTTTCATCACGTATATTCACCTTTTCCATCCCTGATGTGGCTGAACTAGCTTGCATCATTTGCTAATATTCCCCTTAGAGGGTAGAATTTAGAACCTTATTTGAGTTTGACAGATCAGCTAACATTTTACTTTGGTGCAAAAAATATGAACTGTATGAATATTATAATAAAGTAACCTTGAAGAGACAACTTAATTAGTATTTAAGTGATTCTGAATTACAATGAATTTCCTATGGAAATATGAACACCCACCTGCATATCAAATAAAGTCACCAAGTTCATTGCTTTTACTGTAAATATCACTTGAGTTCATAATAAATGGATTTCTTAAAAGAATATCTCATCAAAAATAATACATAATTTCAAAGGGTTATTCACATAGGAGTGCATACGTGATGTGCAGACTGGTGGGAAGGACTGGGAACTTGGTGATTCTCAGGTGAGCTGAGAACACACATAATGACCTTGCACAAGTCATTTTGACCTGCTTGTGCCTCAGTACGCCCAGGTGGAAAAAATGCATAAAAAGCAAAAGCTCATTACTAACCAGATGCTACATCTACACTGTGTTTACTTGGCCAATAAAGGACATATTCAAATATCTGTTCGGTTAATTTCACACTTAGCACAAAAAAGGTCTTTCTGCCATGGTGAAAATGTGGTCTAGGGTGCATTTTTATCTCTTTTCTGCTTTCTGAAAAGTACATACACTAAATAGCTTATTCTATGTGTTCAATCACTGTGAAAGGGGCATTAGCATACAGTGATCTGTTTCAATGTCTCTGTCTCCTTAATACACTGCTTTGCTAACAAGAGTGGAACAGACCTTTCTCACCATCAGTCCGAGATTAAACCATAATTCTTGCCAAACACAAAGCTAATGATTCATGTTTTAGCTGAAGCTTTGCAGCCCAAGGGAAGCTGACTCCTTTTCCTAAGGTACCTCAGTGATTATAGTGCAATGAAGTCTGACGTGCAACTTTGTGACAAGAAATGCCCTCAACCACACACCCCAAAAGCTGGCAGAGACACAAAACTCCAACCATTTGCTTTTTAGGCTGTTGCTATGCCGCTCTGCAGCTGAGCTGAAGGACGTCTCTGCCTCACAGTCTGTGCATGTCTCACTGCTTCTCTGCTCCTGTACTTCCGTAACTGTAGAGTGAAGAGAATCTTAATGTGTTGGACTGAAACTGCAAGGCACACACAAGAAGGAAAGCATGTATTTTGATTTTCTAACATTTTGGTCAGACTTATGCTATCATCTGAAATCCTTCACTTCTCTTGGGAGAGTACTAGTTAAGGGCCTACTGCAACAACAGGCTGGAGTTAGTGAAAGCAGTACAGAACTTTGGCCATCCAGACTGGAAGAAAGACAGGAGACAATGATTGAGATGTAGCCGTGTTAGTCTGGGGTAGCTGAAGCAAAATGCAGGACAATGTAGCACTTTAAAGACTAACAAGATGGTTTATTAGATGATGAGCTTTCGTGGGTCAGACCCACTTTTTGATCTGAGGAAGTGGGTCTGGCCCATGAAAGCTCATCATCTAATAAACCATCTTGTTAGTCTTTAAAGTGCTACATTGTCCTGCATTTTGCAGGAGACAATGAGTAGTTTTAATTACGCCTCAACTTCATTTACTTAAAATATCTGAGAATACTGGCAATAAATTGTGCAGTGCAGATCATCATCATTTCCTTCATCATTTCCACATCATCAACCTAGTCCTAGCCATCCTGAAGCTTCAATCTCATCTCATATGAAGCAAAAGGGAGGGCTATAAAAGGATGGAGGGTCAGCTTCCCACTGTATCAGACTGAGGAGTGGATTCTCCCCCTCCCCCGCCCGCCTCCTCTGCTTCCTTGGTAGATGCTTTCTTCAGATCCTTTTCCAATCTATTTTCTCTGATAAGTGTATCCTCTCCGTATTGATCACCTGCACTGGAAATCTGTCACAAGGAGATGCCAATAATTGTGGTTGGCTGCCTCCCCCCCCCCCCCCAGGTTAGTGGGGCTCCTAGGTACTCACCTAATATTGAACAAAAATATATCCACTCCTGTCGATCCTCCCTGAATAACTCAGGTGCCCAGTAAGATACGTGCTGATGACAAATTACCAAACTCTTCATTAGGTACGGATTTAGCCACCACATTATTTTTATAGCTCCCAGTCATACCAATGGTGAGGATTTGTATATTTATATCAGGAATAGGGAACTCTTTCTGGGTCGGGGGCTGCTGAGCCACAGAAAAATACGTTGGGGGCCACACAGGTGAGAAGCAAAAAAAAAAAAAAGTCTTCATGGACATGCCTCCAACTGAAAAGGAGAAAGACACTCCCCACATTCCCTTGCACACCAGAGCCTAGTGCAAGCCCAGGCTAGTAGATTTTGTTAGCTCAGCTGTGCGGAGATAGGGGAGAAGGAAGTAGCAGGGGACTGGAGTAGCAGTGTGAACTCACCAATGCTGGGGGGCCCTGAGTCTTGGTGGCCGGATCAGGCAAGCCAAAGGCTGCTTGTGGCCCCTGGCCCTTAGACATAAAGCAGGGGTGGGAAACCTTTCTCCTCCCTACAATGTCCTGCACTGTATGTCAGAACAAATAATATGACCCCAGGGAACAATTCCTGGACTCAGCTCAAATCCTTTTTTTCTCTGATCATTAATTAGAGCCACTTTTGGCTTCCCAAATCATTTTCACTGAAGTGAACAATACTACTGCATGCTCCTGGGCCGTTACCATGTGCACACGGGGTGTCACTTCATCCTATGATATGCTCCTACTTTCATGCCAGATCAGGAACGCTTCACCACGTACGCCCAGCTGTGAACTGCTAATGACCCAGAAACCCACTTGTGCAGCGAGTATATAATAGTGTGCTCACAAATCCACTCTACACTGTGCTTTGTCTGTTTGCATGCTTCTGAAACTGGAAACACATGATCATTAGCTCTGATTCTCTACCAGATGTCTCTCATATGCCTGCAGACTTTTGAATGTCATTGCCCAAGTGCCTAAACCACCGCTGCTTTTAGCTCTAGGTTAGGACCCAATTGCTGCAGCTCTGAGCAAGAATGAGTGGAAACCAAATTTCTGTGCCAATAGCCTCAGCTCCTTAAGACCCATTGCGAAAACATTAAAAATATGGTATTTGTGAGAGGTTGTCTATTGCTGTGAGTACAGAGGAGATTCTTTCCAACTTATTGCTATTTAATTAATTGATTGATTGATTAATAAATATTAAGTATTAATGTTCCTAGTGAGAAAATTCATACGTCATTCCTCCTGCTATAGCGCTATGTGCTCACTTCCAATTGTTGGGGTTTTTTTAGATTATCAGAGTTCATATAGCTCCTCTCATTATGCATATCTCCACACCAAAGTCCTTCCATATTTTCCCTTGCTGACTCAGGAACTAGTTCACTGTCTCTAAAAGTGCCAAAACATGTTAGCAAGAAAGAAGCCTTGAACAAGGCTGCCTCATATGTGCTTCTCTGTGTTTGGCTGAGAACTTTCCCTAAATCCCTTAGGCTGTGTCCAGACTCCATGCCTCCGTCGACGGAGGCATGTAGATTAGCCAGCTCGGAAGAGGGAAATGAAGCCGCGATTAAAATAATCGCGGCTTCATTTAAATTTAAATGGCTGCCCCGATCTGCCGATCAGCTGTTTGTCGGCAGATCGGGAGAGTCTGGACGCGATGCCCCGACAAAGAAGCCTTTCTTCATCGACACAGGTAAGCCTCGTGAAACCAGGTTTACCTGTGTCGATGAAGAAAGGCTTCTTTGTCGGGGCATCGCGTCCAGACTCTCCCGATCTGCCGACAAACAGCTGATCGGCAGATCGGGGCAGCCATTTAAATTTAAATGAAGCCGCGATTATTTTAATCGCGGCTTCATTTCCCTCTTCCGAGCTGGCTAATCTACATGCCTCCGTCGACGGAGGCATGGAGTCTGGACACAGCCTTAGTGTGCGCCTACATAGCAGTGTTATTTTGGAATAATGGCCGTTATTCCAAAATAACAATGTGAGTGTCTATACAGTGTTTCTCAATTTTATTTGGCCAAGGAACCCTTTTCAGCTTTCCGGAATTTCAAGGAACCCCTTAGTTTGTCAAACAAAAAAAAGGGGGGGGGGAGAGAGGGACCCACCAATTCATGAAAATCACATTCCTTCCCCAAGACCCCCCCCCCATCTCCCTTCTGTGAGGCCTCATCCGCTCTGTTCCCTCCTCTCCATCACTTGCTATCCCCAGCCCTTATACCTGTCTCAACCTAGTGAGAGTGAGGTCTGGAGTGGGAATGAGGGATTTGGGTGTGGGAAGGGGTGAGAAGTACAAGCTCTGGGAGGGAATTTGGATGCAGGAGAAGGGGCTGTTGACTCAGGGAGGGGGCTCTAGGCTGGGGAGTGTTGGGTTCAGGTGGAAGGTTGGGGTGCTAAGCAAGCCAGGGCTTGTGGATGTGAGGGTGCAGGAGTTTGGGCTGGATATGTGAGGGACTCAGGGCAAGAAGGTTGTGAGTATGATGGGCTCAGGACACAGATTTGTGATGTGTGGATGGTGGAGGAATGTTGTGGCAGAAGACTGAGGATGTGGGGATGCAGGAATTTGGGGATATAAGAGGCTCAGGACAGGGGGTTCCAGTGTAGGATAGACTCAGATTTGGGGTCAGGTGGTTCAGGAGTGTTATGATGCTGCAGTGAAATGGGGGTTTGGTCTCAAATGGGGGCTTGTTGGCCTGGCTTCATTTTTAAATAAAATATTATGTCAAACTCAAAAGGTTTTAGCATTGTCTTTATATATGAGAGGGGTGAGGAACCTGTTTTGAGTCAAAGGTCACTGACCCACAGAAAAGTCAGTTGGGGCCACACAAGTGAGATGCAAAACAACAAACAAACAAAAAAGCTCCTCCAAAAAACCCCAAGCCTCACTAATGTGGTCCCAAATGAGCTGGTGGGAGTAGGGGACAGAGTGCTAGTGGGTCCTGGGGCTGGGGAGAGGGTGCTGCTGGGTGGAAGGATGCTGGCTCTGGTGGTAGAGTGCTAGGGCAAGGTGCTGGGACAGGCAGGTGGCAAGGTGCTAGGGTCAGGGACATGGTCCTGCTGGGCACTAGGGTGACTGGCAGGGTGCTGGGACAAGGAACAGGGTGCTGCTGGGTGCTAGCGTGGATGGCAGGGTGCTGGAGCCAGGGCCAGGTGGTGCTGAGTCCTGGGGTGTAAGGCAAGGTGCTGGGGCCAGGATGGCAGGGCTGCCAAGGAGCAGGATAGGGATAGGGTGCAGGATCTGGGAGGGAGCTGGGGGGCAGAAGGGGACAAGGTCTGGGTGGCAGGTAGGATGCAGAAGCAAGCTGGATGTAGGATGTCTGGCTACAAGGGAGGGTGCGAGGAGGGGACTTGGGTAGGAGTTGGACCTCCCTGATCTGGCACCCTCTAGACCTGACTGGTCCCAGATGAGGAATTTTTGGACCAGGGAAGGTCATTTCAGGGCCCCTGGTTCCCCCCCTCCCTTCCCCACTAGGCTTCTTTGCACCTCTATCCCCTGCAACCGAACTAAGCTGCCCACCCCTGCTGATTCCCTGCACTTCCCCCAAAACCATCCCTCACAATCCAAGGGAGTGCAGCACCAGTTCCCTGCAGCTCCTCACAGCCCCGCTGAGCTGCCTGTCTGTTCTGTATGCCCTCTCCCATCCACCTCAGCCCAGCTGAGCCCTGCACTGGTTCCCTGCATGCCTCCCCCACAGCACAGCTGAGCCCTGTTTCCCTGCACCTCCTCCAAGCCCCACAAAACTGCTGAGCCAAGAGCCAATTCCCTGTCCCTCCCTCCCCTTGAGTCTAGCCCTGGTTCCCGGCACCTCTCTCCTCCTGCAGTCAAATTGAGCTCTGAGCTCCACACACACATACCCCCACACACCCCACAGCCCAGCCCAGCTCCCCAGACCTCCCCACCCTGCACCTTCCCCCAAACCATGTAGACATGCTGAGCCAGTGCTGATTCCCTGCCCCTGTCTTCCTCCCTCCCCTTGGCTATGGCACGATCTTGCGCCAAAGCGGCCGCTCTTGCGCAAAAATTTGATGCCAGTCTACACTGGCCGTGTGTTCTTGCGCAAGTACACTAACATTCTCATGTATGAAATCAGGGCTTCTTCTGCAAGAACTATGATGTTCTCACTCAGGAATAAGCCCTTCTGAGTAACTATTCTTGTGCAAGAGGCCAGTGTAGATAGGCAACATGAATTTCTTGAGCAAGAAAGCCCTATTGCTAAAATGGCCATCGGCACTTTCTTGGGCAAGAGAGTGTCCAAACTGCCATAGATGCTCTTGTGCAAAAGCACAGCTCGCACATGGAAGAGTGGATGTGTTCTTGCACAAGCACACTTGCGCCAGATGTTCTTGTGCAAGAAACAACCAGTGTGGACATAGCTAAGAGTTTCCTCACATGAGCAAAATGAATTTTGTGTTGTGCACCGGTACTGAGTTTATGTGGCTTGTTTGGATTTGCCACCCAAGTTATTAATAAATATTTTTAAACCTCTATCTTTTCCCTCTGCTGCCATGTCAGCTCCCCTGGTGCCTGCTGCCCCCCCCCCCACTCCTCACCTTCCTCTGCTGTCCTGACTCCTGCTCTTCTCACTGTCCTCAGCCCTCCTGCAACCTGCCCCCCTCCACCAGCCCTTCTCTCTTCCCTGTGCCCCACTCTGATCATGTGAGCTACCCCTCCTCATCCCCTCTTCTAACACATCCCTCTACAAACCTGCCCTGCATCTCTCCTCTGGTGGTGGTCCCTCCACTGCAGGTGTCTGCCCTTCTGCTTCACCCCCAGAATCCCCTGGCACCTGCACCTTCCCTCACTTCTTCTGCCTCCTTTGCTCCATTTTTCCCTGATGCCCACCCCTCACCATCCTCTGCCCCCATTCCCCTCATGCCCCTGTGCCCTTTCACATGACTTGCTCCATCCCAGCCTTCCTCATGCCCACCCCTTCTTTCAAGCCTTCTCCCAGCACCTCCCCTCATCCCTCTAGCCCCCAATGCCCTTACCTTCTCCCCTCTCAGCATCACCCTGACCGCCTCCCACTGACACCTCTTCCCTCCTGCCCTTTTCCTCATTCTCTGTGCTTGCCCCCCAGCCATTTGTCTCTCCTCCACCCCTGTCCCTTTGGTGCCTTCCCCTTCCCCTCCGCCTCCGCACAAGCACCTTCCTCTCCCAGCCCTTCCCCTTTCCCTCTGCACAAGCCCCTTCCCTTGCTTCCCTCTCCCTCTCCCTCTTCCTCTCCCTCTACTGTACCTTCTGCCTTCCACTTTGTAGGGCCGGAGTCTGTGCTCTGTCCCCGGACTCCGAACCCGCAACTCAGCCATGCGGCGCATCACAGTGCCCAACAAGTTTAAAATCCCGGGCTGTAATGTTACGTCACATCCGGGCGTCTCCCCACCCACTGGTTTGAGCGTGCTGCGCAGGGCAGCAGCAGCCAGAGAGGGGGAGCTCAGGGAAGGTTGTGCACGGCAGGGACAGGGACAGGGACAGGGGAGAGACGCTCTGGGGCCAGGGTGGGAGGACGTGTGCAGGGGGGTCAGGACCCGCTCCAGCTCCAAATATTGCTGGAGCATGGGCACCACAAGCCCACACAACTCACCACCCAGGCCTCTGCTGGGTAAAAGTAAAAGGTTGAGAACCCCTGAGATGAACAATTCTGTTGGGAGTGTTTTATCAACATAAAATTTACCCTCAAAACAGAAACCCCAAAAGTTAAAATTGTCTGACAGTAGTCAAAATCTCTCTCTGTGGGTTTTGCTCCAGGATAACATCCATCTAGATTAGAAAAGCAGATGCCCAATTTTCCCTGGTTCTAGCCACTATTGGTCATTTGGATTTCTTATTGCACTGCTTGTCCTGACTTGTCATACCATCTGTTAAAGCTTCTCTCTGGAGCAGTGATAATATGTCTATATATTTACTTCTCCATGTCTTGTCTTTAGTAGTGCAAAGTAGGGATGTAATAGTATAGTCAGTTAACCAATTAACCGATAAGCAAAAGCTTATCGGTTAATGCTATAGACTGCACACATTTCTCCCCCACCCCACCACTATTGCCAGTAATTTTTAGCAGGCTGGCCAGCAGTGCAGCTCAGTTCTGGCTCATACCAGATCCAGAACCTACTCCTGCTGCAGCTCTGCATTTAAAGTGTATTAGGAGCCAGCCAGCCAGGCAACCTGGCTTAGTTCCAGCTCATGCCAAGTCAGACCTACCTTAGACAGGGGCTGCTGCACTGGGCAACAGGCAGCTGGTCCACAAAGAAAGCTGTTTTTTAAACTGGCTCCCCTCGTGGGCAAGCTCCCGCCTGACACTCTGCACAGCTGCCTCTGATTCAGCAGCTGGTGGCTTCACCCCTGAGGACTATAGAATAGTTCACTAACCAATAAGAATTCATGTGATTACTTGACTATTCAATTAACCGATATTAAACATCCCTAGTGCAAACATGAACTCCCATTGAGTTTGACATCCATAACCATACTTCCAGCTATGCTACATGGATCCCTCAGCATCTTGAGGCTCCCTGGATACCAACTGGATGCTGATCATATCCTATGAGTTAACATTCCCTATTGGAGGCAGATTGATTTTTTTCTTCCATCTCCTCTATACTAATTATTCCTACCCCATTGCATGGAGACTGCAATATCTGCTTATCTCCTGTTTCCTAACCCTGAGCCCATTCTGGGTGACCAGGATTAGCTCTGATAAACTCTTCATGGAGGAAAGGACCCAGATTAGGTAACAATGGAAAGTTAGCCTGCAACAGTGTTGTAAAACTGTTGGCCTCCATGGTAGGTGAATTTTCCTCAGTAATAATGGGACATTCCACCAAAAAAAGCCAATTCCCGTGACTAAATCCATTGCTCAAAGATAATTTATTCTCCGGTGGGAAGGTTTTAAAGGGCTGGCTGCTCCTCTCCATCCTGCTTGCTTCCACAATAGGGAGCAGTAGGCCATTCCCTCGGGCCATGCTTGTTCTCCTCTTCTGGTCCTGTTTGTCCTGTAGTGTTCTGTGACCCTTTAATTGCAGCAGAAACGATCTATGTGGCAACAGCATACAAAACTTAAATTTATTCTTGGCCTGCCTTCCCAAGTTCTAATGCTTTTTGTCTTGCCCCAGTGGGGTTTGCCTCACACCTGCTTGGACCCTCTATACCTGCACATCCTCCTCTCACTGAACCACCTTTCCAGGTAAAAGGGAGCCTCTTTGGGACCACATGAGCACAAATACTGCCTCATTCTTCAGGTTATCAGGAATCATAGAATCATAGAGCTGTAGGAGACCTCAGGAGGTCATCAAGTCCAGCCTCTTGCTCAAGGCAGAACCAATCCCCACACCTGGCCTAACTGCTTCCTGCCTTTCCCTACTACATTCCTATAATATTCCACCCTCCATCTCTTCTTCTTCTCATGGGGGGAGCCCACGGAGAGTACATCAGTTCTTCTTTCAGCCAGCTGGACAAGGACCCATCAAATTAAGCCGTGCTAAGCACATTCTTGTCTGCACTCTAGTTATCAGTGAGAGTGATTGAGAGAGAAATGCTATGAACACAAGCAGAGAGTGAATTTGGTAAGAGTGAAAATTGTGCATAATATTTTGGGGCCAGGAAGAGGAAGTAGTGACCAGAGAAAATGAGGATAAAGCCTTCTTCTCTGTTATAAGAACCCCCATTTTTCATGAACAAATGAGTTTGTATCAAAGGAATACATGCTATTTAATTGGATATTGTGGAAAGCTAAGACAGAAAATCAAATATGTCTAAACAGTTCCTGGCTCTAGCAAGGGAAACCAAAATGCCTATCCTAATGCTTTAAGAATGCACAAATGGACCATTAAACAAATAACTAAATAAAGCAAAGTAAGAAAGAGAATAAGAAAGGAAAGGGGGAATAGGCTGGCAGGAAGGAAAAAGAGACATCACAAATTCAAACCTACCATGACTAATTTAGCTAGATTAAGATAAATTACTAATGTGAATTGTAAATAAGAATGAAAACTTCACATGTTCATTTTATAGTGATAAGAAAAAAAAACAACAAAAATCCAAGTGATTTTAAGTCATAGCTTTCTAAATATGTAAGCATCAAAATACTTGTTACTTATGGTTACTTATGCAAGTTTCCACATCCCAAAATACTGTATTTTTGGGCATTGCCATGCAAGTATTTCATTTCCACTGGAAATGTCTGGAATTAATACAGTATCAGTTCATAGCTCTTTTTTGGTGCTCTGATGTAAGAGCAACTAAACACAAGGGCAGCCGCTTTTGCAGAAAAACTTGACAGCTGTCTACATTGGCCGCTTGAATTTCTTCAAGAACACTGATGATCTCATGTAAGATTGTCAGTGTTCTTGCGGAAATACTATGCTGCTCCCGTTCGGGCAAAAGCCCTCTTGCGCAAATGCTTTTGCGCAAGAGGGCCAGTGTAGACAACGCCATACTGTTTTGTGCCCAAAAGCCCCTATCGCGAAAATGGCGATCGGGGCTTTCTTGTGCAAAACCGCGTCTAGATTGTCATGGACGCTTTTCTGCAAAAAGTGCTTTTGCGGAAAAGCGTCCATGCCAATCTAGACGCTCTTTTCCGCAAATGCTTTTAACGGAAAAACTTTTCCGTTAAAAGCATTTGCGGAAAATCATGCCAGTCTAGACATAGCCAAGTACAATAGCCAAAAATCACTTAGTAACCAGAACAGCTTTGCAACCTATGCCAATTAATTGCATCATTGTTATTAGCCTGCATGGCTTTGCCTGGCATATTTAAATTCTTGATGCTCAATACTGCTCCTAATTACAGTGGTGCAAATAAGGAAAAATTCTACTGATGTCATTACAAAAGTATACTTAACAGCAACATAATGTTCTCAATCTTGCAATATGCTAAGAACATCCCAGATAGATTTAAGTTAAAGAATGAATTTGAAAATTAAATCCCTTGGATTTATATGCTGTGCTGAATAAGGTTAGGATCACTCATTTCCTTAAGGTTCAGTGTGTGCTTAAATTTTTTGTTGAGTTCAGGTCATTATTTCTTTAAGCAATGTTGCCGATTGATCTGCCACTATGTTGCCTCAGTACAGAGTTGTTTCTCAACAAGACGGTCTTGCTCTCACACAGTTTTTACACACACACACACCATGGATTCTCTCATGTGGCCCTAGCCCAAACAAAAAGATGGCCTTTTGGGATGATTTTCCAGGAAGACTGGTTTTCAGGTAATAATGAAATAGGAACAGCAACAACTGTGTTTGAAATAAATTGGACATAGATTAAAGGGATATAGATGGTGAGAAGATTTTTTTCCTCTCTAGTCTTCCCCAAAAAAGTTCATGCCATGGTCACAGCTATCCGTATCAGTTCTGAACTTAACATTATAAATCTAATATACAGAAAAAATAAATAGTATTATCAAGTTTTTCAAGTTTTGTCTAAATAAAATAATAAATAAATACATAAATCGGATTATATCCTTAGCACTAGAAATCATTGGAGAATCTGTTGTCAGTTATACATTTTTTGCCTTGCAATCCCAATGCCTAGATTTGACCTTTAATCAATCTGGTTAAGAGGAGGATTTATTCAAACTGTTTTTTGGGTGTCTTATTAATTAAATAGTCAGCTCTGGGGTTTATATTCTGGTTATTTTGATTGTTTCTGTTGATTAGAATCAGAATATATAAACATATATTTTGAAATACTAACCAAATTATACTAATGTAACATTATTACAGTTAATGGTGTTACACAGTGGGTAGGGCAGAATTTGACCCCAAATACTTACCAGCTTGGTTTATACACTGGAAAGTTTGTGTATAAGCAGGAAAGTTGACCAGAAGAGAAAAAGTCTAGTAGGGTGAAAAATCTAGACTTACACACAGTTTGAGTAAACTAACCCCTTCTGTATCTGAGCTCAACATATAGCAGAACTACATCTTTTCCTTTGTGTTCTGGCCCTTCCAAACTCCTCTGTGAGCTATATAGTTCCTCTCATAATGTTGTTTGTCCTCATCTCCTATCACCATCTGTCTTCGCTTTGTGATTTTAAAAAACAAATAATTAATAATGTAGGGAGGGAAAGAATTTGAAGGTTTTTCAATGCACATACTCAAGTTTTCTTAGACTATGTTTTATTATTGCAGAGTCCTCAAGAACTAGGTTTTTTTCTTTCATGTATGTATGCATTTAAAGCTCATCATAGTAGAGCAGAACGCTTCTCATTTTGCAATATGGATGTTCTGTATTGTACAAACAGAGTCAAATTCTTCCCTACATTTCATAAGAGAAGCATCAATACTTTTTAGAATTCCTGTTTAAAATCTGGATGGTTTGAGTAATTACCCTTATTTTGTTATAACTGCAGTTCTTTTTAAACTTCTTTTTACTCTGTTCTCTCTTATTAAAATGTAATCATGATACTTAGGACTGCAGAATTTCAATAAATAATACTGATTTAGAATAATGCACCTTTATAGATTGCAACATTAGTCTTTTATTACCATTGAGATTGAAAATTGTTTTTGCAAAGATTATAAATATTGAGATGTAACAGTTATTTTTATCCTAGCAAACGAGATATGTATATTTGCTTAGAAACTGAAAAGTCTGTCATTCCTAAACATGCTGAATTACCCCATTGTTGTTATACTATTTAAAATATTATTTGTTACACATCGGAGAGAGGAACAATATTAGATTGAAACATTGTCTATTCAGAATTTCTCTTTATTTTAGGGGTGGGAAAGATTCATTGTCGAAACGCTACATAATAGCTGAGAGAGTATGCTTCAGAGAACACAGTGGGTTAGTAGACAGGTCTGCAATTCTCTGGTCACTGGTGTATAACTAAGCAGCCGAGAACTATAGCTTGCTTCACTTTTGCCTTGCAAATAAATGAAAAGCTGGGAATTGCAGCATATCCGGTACCTTTTGAAATTTTCAAAAAACCTCTTTTCCCATGTTTTAACTAACAATGGCTGATAAAGACTGTCATCTTAATGCCATGCTACATTGGAGAAAACTATTGTTCTACTTTCAGAGAGGACTGGATAGTCCAGCTGTGGAGTTGCTTAATCCCTGTATGTCACAGCTTTCTTTTTCTCCATGACAAACACATTATGATGTACAGATCTTGGAATTCATCGACTATAATATCAGCATCTTACAGGCAACATTGTGTTTGACTTAGATACCTCTTAAAGCTACAGAAATGCCCTGTTCCGCAGAGTTACATTCAATAAGTTCGGAAAACGATGCTTTATATAATATAAGTATTTGTGGTAGATGTTAATTAGTGGTTAACTGTTGTAGATTTGTTAAGAATGAAGTAGCTGTGAAAGAGTATGAATATCTATTTTTAAATAGTTTTACCAAACTTCAAAACACATTAAAATCTGATTGATGCTAACTAATATTTCTGAACTAAAAGAACAAGTTTAATGTGCAATGTGTTTAGTAGTATTTGGAGTAATAAAGCCTGGCATCAGATGTTTCTCTTACTGGTTTCAGTTTTTTGTACACCTGTGAAATTCAGTCCAGGTTGATTGTAATTCAAGTCTGTTTCAATGCATGCTGGCTGATTTTCAAGTAAACAGGGCCCCAAACTCAAAATGAAACTGAAAAGAATAGATACTGATCCCCACTGAATCAATGCATGGTTACTCTACAGTTGCTTCATGGGTAGTCCCTAGAGTTACTCCAGTTTTACACTGCCCCAGAGGATTGAAACTCATGTGAACCAGTTTAAAAAAAGACCCTGTGAAAGTTCAGTGAGCTGAAATGACCAAGATTTGTAAACTCTAACTGCTGTCATTGAGGTTGATAATTATTTTAGACCTGATTTTGTGAAAAATGCAGAAATACAGGATACACTGGGATCTGATATTGAGCATACAAAATCACATCTGCTTCAAGAAATACACTAATTAAATAATATTCCACTCGGATGGGAAGCAAGGCAAAACCCTGTAAATATACTCAAAATAAAATTTGAAAAATGAAGCTCCTGAAAGGCTTAAAAATTGCATGATGATATTTCTTCTATTCTGTCTTATTTCAAACATCAGGGGAGCAGCGAACCATTTTCTATTCTTGAGATTTCCCCTATGTGACACATGGCAGAACTAGAAATATGTCAGTTGAAGGGGGTAGAAATTTTGTAAAGGAAATCAAGATTACGGCTCTTCCCACTGGGGCTCCACTACACGCTGTTGACTTCCTTGCTTGAAGTGCAAGCAATAACCTTCTTTGCATCTTTATAAAGTATTGATCCTTTAAACTTTGCATCAGTCTGTATGTCCTGAGAGCAGTGCAACACGTAACTTTTCAATATCCTTAGTGTAGATTCTACCATCACTTATATACTGTGATTATGGTTCTGTAAGGGTTCGAAAGAGAAGGATGGGCAAGAGAGCACAAGACACCTTCCTTTTTCTTATTCCCTGTGTAGGGACCAGTAATTACCATAATTCTTGGGTCTGCTGAGAATCTAGTCCTTCCTAGAGTTAGTTCTATTTCCCACTGACCAAGAGATTCACCAGACTTTCATGGAAATCAGTGGGGCTATGTCTACACTGTACTCTTATTTCAAAATAACTCACGTTATTTCAATATAACAGAGTGCACATCTACATAGCAAGTGCATTGCTTTGAAATAATTTCAAAATAATGGGCTTCTTATTCTAACTTCTGTAACCCTCATTTTATGAGGAGTAGAGAAAGTTGAAGGGAGAGTGTTCTTCCTTCAACTTCCTGCTGTGTAGACAGCACCAAAAATTGAGTTAGGCTATTTTGTCTTAAGCTATGTAATTAACGTAGCTGAAGTTGCATATCTTAACTCAACTTTAGCTTGCAGTGTACATGTACCCTGGGAGTTGTGTTAAGCTCAAACAGATCTGGTAGGATACTGCTTGCAGTTTATGTTGTACCCTATTAATGGGAGGTATCTGCATCATGCGCTCCTACCAGGCCATTGGTGGAATTCTGCCCGAGTCATCAAGGTTACAGGTGATTCCACAGCTGGCAATCCCTCAATACCTATTCACACAGATGTGGTATTTGGCTTAAAAGCCAACAAGCTACCTTTAATGCCAAACATCCATTTGATATTTTAATCAGGTGAGAAAACATCAAAATAAGCAAACAGGGAATGGCATGGATCTTTTAATAGCATTGAAACTAGAGGTTATCTCCCCTGGATTGATTCAATTGGATCATTAACTTCCTATTGTTGGGTTTAATAGAGAATGATTGAAAAATCAATGTATTCATGCTTGAGATCATGGAAATGATAACATGTCAAAATGTCATAGGGGTTGAGGGGGTAATAATAGACTGTAAAAGAAAATGGATCAAGTCTCTCTTTGACTGCTGTACTTTCAGACTGAAATCATGAAAGTTTCTCACTGAACACTGTCTTTTACTTTTTGAAAGCATTTGACATTCATTGTGACTCAATGTACATCTTATTTAAAAAAAAGAGAGAGAGAAAGCATTCCCTAAAGAAATTACAGCAATGATTCTCCCACACCAAAATGAAAGTGACAATATCTTAGTAGCTGTTCTAAGCATATTTCAACTTACGCATGAAATTACATATGATAGGCAGCTCTAATAAAATAAGTGATGAGGGGAAAAAAAGATACAGTTTATATTCAGTGTCCTATCTCATCCTACTTCCTCTTGATGGCAGATATTTTCTGCAATTTTAAAGAGAGGTGAGAGTTGTAAATTTTGTAACACATCTTAGATGTTAAGGTAGGTAAGAGAAATTACATCTGTTAATTGCAATTGCTGTAACAGAATTCTGGTTATGAAACTAGCCAGGTAATTCTGGGGAATGGATTTGGACATCTATAGGAATACTGAAAAAGTATTCAACAAACCATGTAGACTCATCAAGTTTCATTCATCTGGAGGGATAATCCTTTTAGATACATTTTAGGCAGTTTTTCAAGAAGCTAACCCTAAGAGATTTAAAATCTCCAATGAGAGATTTAAAATCTCAGTAATGAGAGATTTAAATGAGAGATTTTAAATCTCAGTAATAACTTTTAGAAATCTCCTTTTTTTTTTAACTGTGGCAATGTGAGAAACCTGGATCACATCTATGCTGGAGTCCATTTAAGATTTCCCCTTTTGTGCCATTATAGCAGCTCTCTACTGAGGATAGTGCCAGCACTACGGCAGGCATGGATTGCACCAGGTGGGAATCTTCAGCTTCCCTGTTAATGCAGCTTTCTAGCTACTTTGCACTGGCGGAGAGTAGCAAACAGGTCACTGACCAGAGAAAATTATTAGAGCATACATCCATGTTCTTCAAGCTGAGTTTTTACTGCTAAGTTAGTGGTGTGTCAGCTTCGGCAAGAGATGGAGCCATTCCCAGAACTGCTTTAGATGAAGCAGATGATTTTGCTAGATTTATACTTTTTGTTCTTTCACTCTTATGAGAATAACTTGTTAAATGATGTCACCCTGAAATTCAATTCCTCATCTAAACCTAACCTGGATTCAGGTCTGCATGCGAATGCTTCTTTCTCTATCAGCCAGGGTAAAGTGTAATCCATTCACTCTAATTGGGATTGAGTTAGCTTTCCAGATCTTTGTGATATGCCATGTGTTTTGTGGTTAAAGCCAGTCAGAGTTTGTGGGCATAGCTCTACCCTTTTGACAGTTTGCTTTTATTTATTTCTATTGGGATTGTGTTATTATGATGTTATCAGAAACCTAAATCCAGCCATAAATGTCCCTCAAACCTGCTTAATTCCTTTAAACCCACTCTGCTACAATTTTATGTATAGAAACCTGATATTGCCCAAAGTACCTCTGGTCTCTTGGTTCCTCCATATGTACGGGTATCCACATAAGGAATAGCTTCTCCACTCTAGTCTTGTATGTATTCTGACAGTTTTGCTGCCCTATTAGTACTTTAGTTGCCATTCTCTGATTTTTATAGAGTTATCCTATCTGATATTTAGGATATTTTGAGAGATTTTTAAAGGCATGGAATAAACACAGGGCTTATTCTTTTCAAGTCAAAGAAGCATTTACCATTGATTTCAGTGGCATCAGCATTAGAACCTGAGGGGCTCCAGTCTTGTTCCTAGACATTAAGATGTAAATCAGAATTTTATGGTAATTTCAATGAGATTCCTAGTATAGTTTGCTTTATATGACTGTAAGTTGAGACTGCTTTTAAAATGCAGATAAACTGGCTTACAAATAAAAAGGATGAATAATGAATTCTTTTGAAATCATGTCTGGTCAAAGGGTAAAATTTCGTTTTGTCTCTCTTAGCTGTGGTGTAGCTCTTCTAATAGGAGTTATAGAACTTTGTGGGTCATATTCTGTTCTCACCAAAGCAAAATGTAACCATTGGAGTATAAATCATGAGTAACAAAACCATAAAATATTAACTGGATTGTTTAAAATAGACTTTCCAGCCCTCCTTCAAGTGATAAAAGAAACTCATGAGGTCAGCAGGCTTTCTCACTAGAAAATTGCTTTAAAAACATTCTTAAATGGTCTCTGGGCTTGTATCCAAAAAACCTTTAAAAACACCTTCTATTTGTCCTCCCTTAGTAATCAATCAGGCCTGCGAGTTGTCATCATGTCTAAACATTTGCAACTTATCTCACATTTTGCACTCAGCAATAAGTCTTCACAAAAGACTTCAAGGGCTCTATATCTTGAACAAGCATATTTGTAAGCTATGAGGCTTGATTTGATTACAGTTGGTGACAAATAAAAAAGGTAAAATTTTAATGTGCACTGAGGTAAGCAGAGGTTCAAATTCAGACAACTGAATAGTAATATGGTTCAATTATCAGGGATTATAATGGCACCAGATATCTTACAAAATCTTTTAAGGATGGGTTTTATTGAGCTGAAAAGCCAGAATGTCTAATGTGTGCTTGACCGTGAGCTAGCTTTTGGGCAACAAGCTACACAAGCTTCAAGTTGCCCAGAAACGCAGTGTTCATAACTACCCGCATCTAATTCATACTGCTGTATGCAGCCCTAAGGTGACAATTATTTCTGAATTCCACAACAAATGGAGGCCTGATCTGATGGCTAAAGCAGAATTGTTGTTTTTAGCTTGTTACAGCCTGTAGAAGGCCTCATGGCTAGTAACAATATGTCATCTCCAATCTTATTTCATATTCCTAGACTGCATTTTCATTAACCCACATTTTATTTTGCATCCCATAAAATGACACAGTACCAGGTTTGTGTCCAGGGTCTAAAGTGGTGGGACAGATGATGCTGCCTTTCTGCAAAAAGGAGAAATATTAGATTTATGGATGACTTTAGGGAATGGATTTCACTTAAATTACAATGCATTTTCTGAAAAATAAAGAAAAAGTACAGGCTACTTAGGAGGTCTTCTATGGAAACATTGACAGAAGTACCCTGGGGTGCTGGAAGAACTTGGATAGTGGGGGGGGGGGGGGGGGGAAGGAGAGAGAAGGGAGGATGCCGAGAGTCACTGAAACACATTGCAAACTCTGGATATAATAGAAACCACTTTAAGCTGTGGAGCAGGGGGAGGGGGAGCATACTGCTTCCAGCACACATGGAAGTATGCAAACAATGCAATGGAGAGACCTAGTTCATTCACACTGATAAGTGCACATTGAGCTTTCATAAAATTCCTATTCAAAGCTAAAATAAACATGAACATAAACTAAATGAATGTCAAATATAATGTATTAACAACATGCTTGTACATAGCAAAGCTGTTAAGAAAAACCGTACTATACAAGGGTTTATATAAAAGGTTTAAGGAAGGAGATCTAAAAAAAAAAAAACCCCTATTAGAGAGACTCAGTGGGTGAGGTAATATCTTTTATTGGACCAGCTTCTGGGGGTGAATAAGCCATAAATTACAATTTGTAACCCACTAACTCCCTTTTTTGTTCTATGAGTAGAAGGGGTGTTAGTGGGTCACTTTACCTTGAATGATCCCTTAAAATATACACTAACTACTTATGCTAAACTATTTGTTGCATCTTGTTTTTAGTGGTGACACCCTGAGTACCTTTCCCAGAGCTGAAGAAAAGCTCTGTGTAGCGTGTTTCTCTCACCAACAGAAGTTGATCCAATAAAAAATATTACCTCAGCCACCTTGTCTCTCTAATAGCATGTGACGGACACAATTGCAACATCACTGCATACAAAAACGCTATTGAAATTTGAGTAGTCAGCAAACAGGAGGTTTGAAGTTATATATTTTATTGTCTTTGAACATGCAAAACTCTAGTTTCCTTACCAGTTTGCAGTATGCCACTGCAGTGAATAGCTTGACAGAATATGATCCTTTATAATGCTCATGTAGAGGACATGAAAATTCATTTATGCTCATGAGTAGAACAGGCCAAGGTGGGACAGGCTTTAAATACCCAATTTTGCCTAGATAGTTTCATTATTATTTATTAAGCATTGGCAAAGTGCTCTGAAAAGCACAATATGGTAGCACTTACAATTTAAAAGATGAAAGGAAGAAAACAGGGAAGCCCAGAAAAAAGGATTACATCTGAATTTTTATAAAGCTTTACATATACAGATAAAGATAGAACACTCAAAATGGAATATATATATACTTTTGATTTAGGTGGACATTGCACGACTGGTTGACAGGAAACACAATGGCAGAAATCTCTAAAATCCTTGCTGCTAACATGGCAACATGAGCCATCTGGAAATAGGTAAGTATTACTGGTGTACAAATCTTTGTACAGTATCTAACCATACTGTTAAACTACATCCTCAGTGAATATAAATCAGCATAGCATTGAGTGATTACATCATCATAGGATCTGACCCATTAACAACAACAATGAAAAAAATGATAAAGAAGTTGAAAATATGCCCCCCAAAAAGTAAGAGAATCAGAATTGTTGCTCTGTGAAAGTTACAGGGTTCAATTTACACTGATATTTGAGAATTGAACCTAGATTCCAGTTCTCAAGGGGTGGGCTAGAAAGTACCCCTTTAATATTAATTTGGACGTGTGACTGCAGAGGGTTCTTGAGCTACCTCATTAGGCGTTCTTAGGAGGTTCCTCCCTTGACTTTGTGCATAATCAGCTACATTGTATGAGGAAGAAACTATCTCCAGTTTAATTTTTGCTTTGCAATTTGCCTTTAATCAAACAATGTTTGTAAAGTCCCAACTATTATGAAGAATAAAGAACACTAATTAGCAGGCTGTTTTAAAACACGGTTTCAGTATGTTTCTTACTAACTAGAGCAGGGAGAACATTTCAAAGAAACACTCTAATTTTAAAATACACTCAAGTTTTGTGTTTGTGAAGGTCTATATAATTGAATTTATGCTCACAAATGCCCATGCTTTTCAAACCAGCACATACAAATAATAATTTGACACATTTTAAAATTAGAGCAGTGTCTACCTGCACTCAAAGGCTTGGTCTACACAACAGTGGAAGGTTGAATTAAAATACACAATTACAGCTATGTTAATTATTTACCCGGAGTCAACGTATCTTAAATGGAGTTTCTGCACCGCCCACACAACAAGAGGTTGATGGGAGCAAATACTCCCGTCAGCTTCCCTTACTCCTTGTGAGGAACAAAAGTACCAGAACCAACAGGGGCATCCTCTGAGTTTGATTTAGAGGGTCTTTGTTAGACCCGCTAATTTGAACTCTGGAAGATCCACCATGGCAGCAACAATCTTCCGCGTAGAGTAGATGTGCGATGTGCCCGCGATGTGCCCTAAGTGCTTGCACGCTCATCCGGGGACAGGTTGGTGACTTGAACTATATTTACACACCTACAGAGGGATGTTAAGGGTAAAAAACTTTACAGCCATGTCTAAGCTACACAATTTTGGGACTGGAGACACTTAAAATAGCTAAGCAGTTAATTGCAGACAATAGGTGGAGATTTAGATCTGCTCACCAGTGTACAAGCCAGTGAAGATGATTGGCAGAAAATTATTATCTCCTGATCCACAGGAATCAGATGACATTTAATACATTTGAGGAGGAGATAGTAAGGAAAGAAGCAAGAAGGAAATTATGCTTCATAGAAGTGCCCCTGAGGTACACTGTCTTCTCAGGAACATTTGTGAGGGGCTATACTGTAAAACATCTCCTCTTGTTTAGGACTTTAGGTACAAGCATAATTAGCCTCTAAAAATTAACCAGTTAATCTGAACAATTACCCTTAACTCTCACAAGTTAAATACCAAACATTTAGGGAGGACATAACTAATCACAATCAATCCATGAGTTAATTCATGAGTTAAAGAACTTCTCAAAAATGTATTAAATGTCATCTGGTACATGCGTATTAGGAAATTACATTCTTCTCCTGGAAATGAATCTCTCTCATTGTAGCTTTTTAACAAGCTAGACAAACAATTGTCAGGGTTGGCCTAGTAACGCTTAGTCCTGCCTCAGGGTGGGGAAATGGACTAGATGGCCTATGGAGATCGTTCTTAGTCCTACATTTCCAAGGCCACAGAAAAGGAGGCCTAATTTGTCAAATGCATTACAGATTACAAAATACTCACTCATCTTTGCTGCTTACTTGGTTTACAATGCAGCACATTATAAATAAACCTGGAAGGAAAATAGGTTTCTCATTCTGTGAAACACCAAAGTAACAAAATATTTTCCTGGCAAATTTTTGAAAAATGTAACAAATTTAGAAAAATCTGTTTGGGAGAATGAAAACATTTTATTTCACTATTTTTATAGCAGCTAAGATAGTGACTTTAAAAAACTACAATTATCTTAGACTATGAAACAGAGACATTCTGAACTAAAAAAGCAGTATTTTTTTCTGTTGGAAAATATCTAATGAAACACTTTGACAATTCCATAATTTTATTTGTCAAAATGCTTTTGAGCTCAAAAAATTATCAAAACCATCCCTTTCTGATGAACAAATTCAATTTTTACATATTGCTGTTTTCCAACAAAATCATTTAGTCAGAAAATTCCCAGCCAGACAGATACAACTAGGCAAATAGTTACACAGACTACAAAGGTGTATAATTACTACTCTTTGGACTTTCTTGTATTGAATTCCATTAATTAATCTATGTAGACTGATTTCTCCTCAATACAATACCAGCATGTCAATGTCCTCATTCTGCCTCTGCTGAAGGGAACTCTGAAATTCCCTATTTGACCATAAGCAGCACAGCCCCTCTAGTTACCAGTGGATTGTACTTCACTGAGTGGTTTTTATTCCTAAAGGCAGTTGAATAACTAAGCAATACCCTAGCCTGTATACTAGCTAGCATTCATTGTCTATCAAAGGAATTCATGGTAACATCTTACAGTAAGTGGGCATTATTTACTGCTAAATTACAATGGAATTCCTGTGGTATCACATATTATATTCACATTAAAACCAAATGAGCTCATCATGATTAATGTTACTACAATGAACGCTGAAGGAATTCAAAACAATTATCCACTCATTGTAAAGGGTTGCTGATAATTAGGGTTATTACACAAAAAGGTACATTTTAAGCAATCACTGTCGTTAATTCATTAAGCATTATGTTATGCTATGCTGATAACAATGAGTTTTCCTCGCACTCCTGTGTCTCTCACTTGTGTCCATCAATAATCCATTGTACTGTACTTTCACTATTTGAACATCAAGTCATGAACACTTCAGTAAAATGCTACCTGTTGTGAATCTTTATTATCTTTCTGTTAAATGTTCTTTTCAAATCATTAGTAAAATATAATTATACTGATGCTTTTTAAAGGTAGGACCATGACACAAAACTAATATTAATAGTTAGTTATTGCTTTTTTTAAACAGGGCAGGGAGGAGGAAAATGTACTTTTAAGCTGTGTAGATGACGTACTTATTAAAAGGCCCAATCAAACTCCCACTTATTTAAATAGAACTAAATTAGACATTAATCCAATAATCTTACATTATATCCCTCTATTTTTTCCTTTATTCCATCTCATTGTTTGTTGTTCTTGTTGTCTTATATTACAATTGTGAACTTTTTGAGCAGAGCACCTGTGTTGCTTGTTGGCTTGTGAACAGTTTTGTATGTTATTAGCCATTAAGTAATACAGGTTGGACATTACTATCTGGCACTCTCAGGACCTGACCGGTCCTGAACCAGGGAATTTACCAGACCAGAAAAGGTTCCCTGTCATGACACGCAGCTGCACTCTGACAGCTGGAAGTGTGTCAAGTGGGGGGACTACCTCCAGACCCTGCAGGGCTGCCTGCTAGCCCCACTGCCTCTGCCTTGGCCAGACTGTCTGCCAGGCTTCACCAGCCCTCACTGCCATGAGCTACCAGAGGCTCTGGCCCCGTGCTGCTGCAGGATAGCTCTGACCTTGGTTGGGCTGCTGTGGGCTGCCAAGGTCTTGGGCTCCGGTCCTAGCCCTGTGGCACCCAGCAGGCTCTGGACTCACTTCTGTAAGCTGTCCAGGGCTCTGGCCATGGGCTCATGCTGCCATGGGCTGTTGGGGCTGCCACCAGACCTAGACCTGTTCCCACTTCCGCAAGCTGCCTGAGGCTCTGTTCCCAGCCCAATCCGGTGCTGCCAAGAGCTGCCCTGACCTGGTTCCAGTGCCGCAGGCTTTTGTGGGCTGCTGGGGGCTGGAGCCCCACTGCTGGGGTGACTGCCAGCCCCAGCACCTGCCCCATCCCACAACCTGACCCCTCCTGATTTGGCCTCCTGCCACTAGGCTGCTGGGGTTCTCTGATCCTGGAACATTGTGGTCTTGTCGGACCACGGATGTTGCCAGACTAGAGAATTCCAGTTTGCAGAGCTGCAACCTGTACTACTAATAATAAATTGGAGCTAAAATGTAAAACATCTTTTTGCTCAACTTTTGAGTTATGCATGTCATGGAATTACATGACAATCAAAGAGCAAATTGAAATGCCTAATTACAATCTTTCCAATGGATCACAGTTGTGCTACAACATCTGAGCTAAATTCTATCTGACTGTTAAAAATCGTTACATTAGTTTTTGACATTAAATATTCTCACTTTGATGTAATGAAATTATAATTACTCTGATGGCAGTCACCCCATTCCAAATATATTAGCTATGATAGAGAGACATTATTTTAACCCAGATGGGACTATGCCATTGGTTGTAAGTTAGCCAAAGAGTTTTTGATGTTTCTCTATGTAAACTGCTCTCTGTTTAAAAATGTATGTCAAAATCATAGCAAATACTGGAAAGCGAGCTACCACACTGAGGTCTTGGTTCAAAAAGGTATTAAACCCGTGCTGCATTTTGGGGTGTAACTCAGACCAATAAGTGGTTGTATCACTGCCTGCCTGCCTGAGTGCCTTAAATGATCTGTGGCTGTGGCTTACATCCCAGACACAGATAGCCAGTAGACAGCTGTGCAGTCCCCTGAGTGTTTGTGCACTGTGCAGTTCTGGTTCAACACTCTGACCTGACCAGTCTGTATAACACAATAGCCCACCCTGATCTTCACCAGTCTTGGTTACTATTTGCAGGCTGAACTAATAGACCCTCTCCCCCAGTCCCTAATATCTCTGAAACAATCTACACTGAAGTGTCCAGACCTTTTGTGGACACTCGGGCAAATAATAATGTTTATTGCTCCTTTAAAGAAACAAAATTACAGTTGATTACTTTAGCTGGGGCTAGCAATCATTTTAATTCAAATACAACAGTGTGTTGGGTTAAATTAAAAGTAGATCAAGTGTATTAACAAAAGAACATAGATTGTCATAGCAAGTAGTGAATTGAATGTAGTACATTCAATTGAATGTATTACAAGAAATAAAACTCAAAAAACTCTTGCTCGTGGCTAAGTATTAACATAACAAGCTACAGACTTTGTTCCAGATAGTTTTCTCACCAATTATTTTCTTTCTAGACATGGCTGATGTTCTCTCGGTCAGTACCTTCCACAGAAATACAAGACACTCCTTGTCTTGCTAAGAGAAAGGTCTTCACCTATATTCAGTTCCCAGAGACTTTAACCCTATTGGCTGAATGACCCATCCTTCTCAGATTGCAAGAGTTCTGGTCCCTTGTGTCTATCCTGTGATGGATGCCAAGATGCCTTGATGTCTCCCCTCAGCACTTCCAAAACTAAGTATTTTGTCTGCATGTTCTTTCCTTCCTATGTACTTCCCATTCCCCTCCTGATTTATATGTAAAATATGGAGTTCCCATTGGTTTTGGTCATACCGTTCCTAATTTCATGGAAGATGTAATTCTAGCACATATACGTAACTCTGTGTACTCACACTGTGATATATTGCTTGGCACCTTTTGGGTATATCTATTGATGATAGCATGCTAGATGTGGTAAGCCTGTCAGATCTGTCAAGAGTTGCTGACCCACCGCAGTGAACAACTAAAGGGACACTGCGTCACAGTGTTTGCTTAATTTCTTCAATGAATCTATTACTATGCTTAAAGTTAGATGCATGCTTAAGTTTTCTGCTGAATCAGGGCTTCAGCAGTTCATGAGGCTTCCTCTCCCCCCCCCCTCCCCCCCCCAAGGACTGCAGGCTTTGCCCTTTTGGTAGAACACCTTTGTGATATAGCAGCAGTATAAATCATTTTTACAAATACCCCTTCCCTTACATAACTGTCATACATTTCTCTTCTCCTTTGTGGTTTTGACAGTTTTAACATGCATAAAACATCTAAAAAACATGTTTTCAACAAAAGTATTCACTTGTAAATGATAAGATGAGAGACTGGAGGCTAATAGTACTGAATTATAGGGTGATGTTTAAAAGCTAAAGAAAGATAAAGTTTCAAGGTTTGCAGAGTGCAATATCCATTAAAATGTCTCTTTGCAAGAAAGCTAACGGAATGTGGAATGCAGCTATTCCACTCTGCTCTTGTCCAGAATGCTGTTGATGAAAGTAACACCTTGCTGATACTGACCATGTTGCACCTAGTTATGCTCTCTAGCACTTACATAGTGAGGTCTGATATTATTCTTTCCAAGTAACATAACCTCCACTGCATCAACTCACAGGCATTAATGTATTTTTAGTGGTGACTACTCTGTTCTAAAGAGTATTGCTTTGTGATGAAATGATATATTTATTCTCATTTCAAATGATGTATCTGTTGTCCCTCAGCAAAAGAAAAAAGATTAACAGTTTTTTTCAGTGCTTGAAGTCTTCCTATGATTATAAAACAAAAGACGGAAAAATCCTATGTAAATATTGTAGAGGCAGTCCTCAGCTGGTGTAAATCAGCATGACTCCATCCAAGATTGGAGATGCGCCAGTTTGTACCAGCTGAGGGTCTGGTACTATGCTCTCTTTATCTAGGCAGTCTGCTTGGAATTCAAGCTGAGCCAACATGCTGAAATTTCTTTTTTGCTTACAATTCAGATTTAAAAATAGATTCTCAACTTAAGTCACCAATCAACTCTTGCTTTCCTTATTCAATCAAAACTCCTACTGAAGTCACTAGGGCTGTGTCTACACTGGCACATTCTTGCACGAAAATGCCCTTTCTTGCACAAAAACATGCTGCCTGTCTACACTGACCATGTGTTCTTGCGCAAGTAAACTCTCATTGTACTGTAGAAAATCAGGACTTCTTGCATGAGAACTCTGATGCTCCCTCTCAGGAAGAAGTCCTCTTGCGCAAGAACTCTTCCAGAAGAGCCCAGTACAGACAGGCAACATGAATTTCTTGCACAAGAAGCCCCTGTGGTTAAAATGTCCAGCAGAGCTTTCTTGCTAAAGAGAGCATCTACATTGCCATGGATGCTCTTGCGCAAAAGCACATCTTGTGTGCAAAAGCACATGCCAGTGTAGATGCATTTTTGTGAAAGACTTTTTGCACGAGAACTCTTCCACAAAAGAGCCTTCGAGTTGTGCATGAAGAATGACTGAGATAATGAGCTCAGGGATTGTTAGGAAGAACAATTTATTTCATGATCTTTTCAAAGCCCATCTGAATAACAAAGAGCCTTCAGAAATACTCTCATCTGTCAAACTGCCCCGCAAACGATGTAGCTTTAAAAAACATCACAAGAGGAATGGGAGTACCTGGCAACCTTGCATTCATGACGAGCAATGTCCTACTACCCAAGCTGACTGTATCAAATTTTACTCTTAGGGTATCTTTATATTTGGAGCAAGGGGTGCACTTCACACCTGGAACAGTCATTTGAATACAAACCTGTCTGGAAACCCATGACTATATATTTGGGATAGCTTATCTATGGTGCTTCTATCCATGTTACAAGTGCACCTGTACTTTTCTTCTATGAGAGCTAGCATGAGTGTGTCTGCTCCAGGTAGGAATCGCATTCCCGGCACCAAGTATCGACATAGTCTCAGTGGCTGATCTAAAGCTTATTGAAGTCAATGACACCAGTGGATTTTGAGTGGCACTAAAGACTGAACTAAATATGGGATGGCAGAGCTTTCCTATGCACCATATTTTAACTGGATCTAAGATATAATTAATACAGATTTGAAGAGAACCCAAATGTTGTTAAGGTGGACTATAAGGAAGGATCTCAATCAAGTTCCTGACTAAGAAGATACATTATATAAGCTTGATTCTCAATTATGCTATGGCCTATTTACCCCCACTCTACCAAGGTTTACAGGAAATAAAAAAATTCTAAACTAATTAAATAGTTATCATATTCTTGTGTAGAAAAAGTCTAGAAATAAGGCCTATACATGTTTGCAAATCAAAACATGGGTTGGCCTATATATGTGAATGAAATTAAGTTCTACATTACATGTGTTGTTATTATGTTAAAGTGTTCATAACCTCATTGTTCTCAACACATTTGCAAGCTAAATTTGTGCCAAACTTGTAGATTTAAAATGAAGATATTTCTGGAGGTATCTGAATGCTAATAAAGTATCTGAAAAGTGACCCAAGGATGAGAAATACTTAATCAAGCTTTGATACATTAAACTTTGCAAATTAAATTTTCCCAGAATTTTTACACTCATACTTTTCAGGCTTAGCATTTACATGAGCAATTTCAACCTCAAAGGTAATTTAATTTGGGAAATGAAAAATACTGAAAAAGAGGGGCTAGGAATGAAAGTGCTTCCCTCTTACCCCATAACAGCTCTATCATGGAAACACTTAGGGTATGTCTACACTAGCCACCCTAGTTCGAACTAGGAGTAATGGTAGTTCGAATTAGGAGCTTTAATTCCAACTACCTAACCCGTGCCGTGTGTAGCCGCGGGCAGGTAGTTCGAACTACCGGGCATTTAAAAATGGCGGCGCCCGGGAACATGAAAATGAAGCCTGGGATATTTAAATCCCGGGCTTCATTTGCAAGTTTGAATGCCTACATTAGCTACCCTAGTTTGAACTAGGGTGGCTAGTGTGGCTAGTGTAGACATACCCTTACTCACTGTGGGCATGTCTACACTAGGAACTTATTTCAAAATAAGTTATTTCAAAATAATAACTTGTAAAACAACAATTTCTAAATCGCATGTCCACACTATGGGGAAGCCTTGAAATTAGTCCGAGGCAGGCTCCCTTAATATGTATGTACTACCTCAGTTTAGAGCCCGAAGAAGCACTGGGGAGTAACTAATTTGAATGACTCTGAGGAGTAGTTATTTCAAACTAGCAGCAGTGGAGTATCCAACCTACTGCTATTTTGAAATAACTATTTTGAAATAAGCATTATTCCTTGTGGGAAAGAGGAATTATTTCAAAATAATCTAAGTAACTTATTTTGAAATAATAGGCTTGGTAGTATGGACACTCTGCTTGTTATTTCAGACTAAGGGGAGCTATTTTAAAATAACTCCCTAGTGTAGACTAGGAATGTAATAGTATAGTCAACTAACCGATTAACCGATAAGCAAAAGCTTATAGGTTAATGCTATAGGCTACAATCATTCCTCTCCCCCACCCCTTCTTCCCAGTCAATTTTTTATCAGGCTTTCCAGCAGCCTGGTTCAGTCCTGGCTTGTGCAGGGTCCAGCAGCCTCCTCTGCTGCAGCTCTGCATTTAAAGTGTATTAGGAGTCAAGCAGACAGGTAGCAGGTAGCTCAGTTCCAGTTTGTGCTAGTTCTGGGAGATCAGCCCCTCTTTCCCCCAGATAGGAGCTGCTGCCACCCCACACTGCTGCTTCAGTATCAGAGGCAGCAACGCAGGGCAACAGGCAGCTGGTTCATGAGGAGAGCTGGTTTTTAAACTTCCTCCCTTCATGGACCAGCTCCCACTTGGCACCCCGCACTACTGCCTCTATATCAGTGGCAGCAGTGCAGAGTGATAGAGGGTTTCTCAGGAGTGGGGCCAAAGTGGGCTGGCTGCCAGCCCCACCCCCAGGGACTATAGAATAGTCGAGTAATTAATAAGAATTTATGAGCTTAATCAATTATCCAGTTAACCGATATTTAACATCCCTAGTGTAGACCAGGGCGATGATTTGGCTTGAGTCCAACCTTCTTACTTGTGTAAAGGATTGCAAGAATGAACAGTAAAAGTGCGCACTGCTGTAATATTCTGATGTTCTGTGTACACTTTGAATAGAATCCCTCACTTTATGGAAAACTGAAAAATAGGTAACTTTGGGAAAAAACTCTTTGCATATATTGTTTTTCTTCTTTAGTCAAGATATTTGCATGAGAACAAGATCTTTGTTTTCAGAATCCATCTACTCCCACTGCTTATTCACCTCTTCAAGTCATAATCACCTGTTTGTGACATCATGGTTGGTTACAGTGAAAATGACTGTTATTGAGAAAACAGGAGGATTAGCTGCAGCCTTGCTGATTTTGGCAGGTGGGAGGAAAGAAGATGCAACACCTACTACAGTTGCTGTTTCATTTGCTAAAATGTTTCTGCCTTTGTTATTGCTTTTGGCAGGATTGCATCATCAGTCACTTCTAACTACAAAGGACTTTTAAAAAAACAAATAGATGGGAAGGGAGCTTTTAGATTTTAGTGCCAGCATGCCTAAATATTCTTAATCCCTACCTCATTATTTGTCTCACTTCAAACAAATAAGAGAATAGTGTTAACTTCTCATCCAATTTATTTGAGAAAATGAAGGGTTAAACATTGATGAAGCATTTTCCCTTAAGTCTGGATGAGTGATAGCGGTGTGAGAGCCTCTAAAATTAGAGGCTAATCAATATTTTCAGGGCAGATATGTTATCTGATTAATTTAGAGCTCCCTTTTTTTCTGTTCACAAATCCATCAGACAGTCTTTTAACATAATTTTCACTACTCTATGACCATTTATGCAAACAAGTGTCATGCATTGGGTTGATTACCAATCATTTACTTTAATTAATGGGGTGTGATTGGTCATGTGAGTCACAATGTGTTTTTACTTCGTGATTTTTTTAAAACAAGACGATAAAGGATAACCAATGAAGATTCTTGCTTGTGTACAAATATCCTTATTCAAATAAAAATGCAAGTATAAATACAAAGAACAGCCAGTTGTGTGCATAAAAGTTCATTCATGTAAATATAAGCAAATAAGGGAAAAATCATCTGCATTTTAAAAACTTCCTGACAGGCCTATATATCCGCAATGTACTTGACACAGACTTTGTGCTTGTCCTCTGCATGAGGTGAATTCCTGCTTGTTACAGACACCATGGTATGCAGTGTGACCTAGCTGTCAGAACACGAACCTAGACTATTGGTCAGAGTAGAAACAGAGGCATGGTTGGGGAAAAGCCAATGGTGTCAGACCTAAAAGCCAGGAACCAGAACAAAACCAAATGGCAGAACCAGAGTCATGGCCAAAACACAAGCCAGTAGAGCCAAAAATTTGGAGGAAGGTAGGGATGTGGGCTGGAACAGAAATTGGAATAGAGGCTGCAGAAAGGGCCAATACAGGAAGATGGTCTGAAGGCAACTTCAGGCATGAAACGCATTGAGGTCACTATGATGGCTCTTGTTAAATGGTGATCTGGAGAGGCAATCAGTCATCAGACTTTCTAAGTATACTATTACGTTATTTGCAGTTTTAACATATGCTTTCCCCAAGGAAGAATATGACTCTGTGATTATAAATTAGTAACTTACAAGATGCTTTACTTTAAGAATGAAACATTCAGTTGTGGACATACAGTGCCTTCATGAAAGCCAAGATTTTAATACACAGTCTTCAGTGCAGATAAAATTTTTCCATATCTAATTTGGGAAGCCAAAGAATCCCATGTGGAAGCAGAATCTCTAAGGGTATGTCTACACTACAGCGTTAATTTGAGTTAATTCAAAATAGTTAATTCAAATTAAGCTAATTCGAATTAATGCATCTACACAGAAAATGCATTTTGAAATAGCATTTTGCTATTTTGAAATAGCGCGTCCACACTGAGTGGACTCTGAATCAGAGTTAAGGCTGGCCGGAACCAGTGCCGGCAGGGCACCAGGTCAGGACCTCCTGTGGTCAGGAGCTGCTGCCTGCGGCCATTTGAAGTCCATGCTTAAAGGGACCCTACCCCCGTATCCCAGACAGCCAGTTCTCAGGTGTCTCTGCTTGCTTGTTTACCTCAATGAGGGACAGAAAAGCATTTGTGTCTCATAGTGCTCTGGTTGCCCTCACTCGGGACATCCTACCACTCTGTAACATGGAGACAGAGCAGCCCCTGGGCACTCTGGTGAGTCTTGTGGACGCGTTGCCATCAGCCTGGCTGCACTTTCTGCAGGCTGCCATCTCGGAGATCCATCGGGGGGCTGTCAGTATTCAGGGGGCCCTGTGGGAGAGCTGCTGCCCGAGGAGCACTAACAATCTCCATGGTCTATCCTGTGCCTCATTCCTCCCTCACATCCTTCCACTTACTCCTCCCTAACCCCTCTTCCTTATGTCAGATAAAATTCATGTATTTTCATGAACACAAACTCTCTTTATTTAACGAAATGGAGGGGAGGGGATGAACCTCTGGGGAGACTGAGGAAAGGAGGTGGGAGAGGGCAGGAGAGAGGGTGGGGGAGTGGAGGGGGAAAACTGGGGGAAGGGAGCTGGAAGGGAGAAGCAAGGGGAAGAAAGGGGAGGGGAAGCTCAGGGCTCAAGGGTGGGAGTCTCGCCGGGCCACATGTCTCCCAGCACGGTGGGTGCGGGGGCCTCGGCAACCCCGGGGGATGGGGAGGAGGGTGTGGTGAGGGGTATGGAGATTGAGGAGGAGGGTGTGGAGGTTGAGGAGAGAAAGGTAGGAGGGGAAGAAGGAGTGGGAGGAGGAACAGTAGCTGGGGGGCAACAGGCACGGGAGTGGCACGAGGCAGCATGCTCTGCACCAGGGTCTGCAAATGGGCACAGATGGCACAACCCTGAGCAAGGAGCTCCTGCCAGAACTCCCATTCTTCCTGTGCCTTCTGCTCCATGATGCAGGTCTGGGCTCCCAGGTGCTGCTTGTGGTACCCCTGCAGTGTTGCAATGGTCCTGCGGAGCCCTCTGGTCTTGGGTGGGGTAGTGTGCTCTCACCTGGCGCAGCTGTGGAGAAAGAAGAGAAGTGGTCAGTTATCCCTGAGGACACAGTGGGTGAAGCCCAGCCCCACCACTGCGAGGTGAGGATGACCATGCCCTGCACCATCAGAGCCGTTGTGCTTGCACAGAGGCCATGTTTGGAATGTCCAGCTATCTCCGGGAGTGGGAGGTGCCCCGAGACTGCACCTATGCCCCTGTGCCATGTTTAGTGTGGCTGAGGTGGGGGGAGATGTCCCCTGCCTCTGTGTAGAGGGTGTGTGTGAAGGGACGGCGTCCTGCTGTGTCCCTCCCCGGGTCAGGAGCATGTCAGGTCTCTTCACACACGCATGTGCCTATCAAGCTACGGCCCCTGGGTATCACACAGCTGGAGCCACCTTCCCAGGGGTGTCATGGCATGTGCTCTCACGTACACAGGTTGCTGCGGGATGTGTGGTAGGCAAGGCCCATGCGCGTGGTCCCTGGTCTCTCTCCCTACCCCTCCCCCGGGTAGGGGTCGGTGATGGCACTTACCTGCTGTGGCCTCCCCAGATGACCCTGATGACTCCGGTGCTGGGACAGCTTGGGGGTCCTGTCAGTGTGGCACCCTCCACGATGGCCCCTCTGCCCCACCCAGGTCAGGGCCCTCCTGTCCCAGCTCGCTGCCCCCTGGAGTGGCACGGACCATCCCGCCCCCCAGGATGCGGTCGAGGGAGGGGAAGTAGGGGCTGGTGTCAGTCCCTGCTGCAGCGCCACCCCTGGTGGCCCTGGCGTACGCCTGCTGCAGCTCCTTTATTTTGAGGCGCACCTGCTCTTGGGTGCGCCTGTGGCCCTTTCTGGCCATGGTGGCCGCTATGAGGCTATAGACAGCTATGTTCCTCCACCTGGTACGGAGATCATGGACATTGGGGGTCTCCCCCCAAACCTCAAGGAGGTCCATGATCTCCACACTACACCACAAGGGCACGTGCCACCTATGGTCCCTGGATGGCCCCTGGGTGCTGGGGGACTGGGGCGGGAGACATCTGGCTGTCACTGGATGGCATTTTGCGGCCACTGGGTGAGGGGCTGCAGCTGCTGGCAGGCCTGGCTCTGGCACGTGGTGTGTGGCCAGGGTCTACCCTTTTAAGGGCTCCGGGCCTCGGGAGAGAAGAAGAGTTTTCCTGGTTTGACCCAGAGTGGCCACCTGGGGAAACTGGGAAGACCAGCTAATTCAAATTAAGTGTCTACACAGCACTTATTTCGAATTAGCTATTTTGAATTTGGTATTACTCCTCATAGAACGAGGTTTACCAAAGTTGAATTAAGCATTCCGCTATTTCGAATTAAATTCGAAATAGCGGTTTGCATGTATATATGCTATTGAAGTTAATTTGAAATAACTGTTGTTATTGTGAATTAACTTTGCAGTGTTGACATACCCAAAGATATTACTAACAATGAAATTGAAGTTGAATATAAATAGTCAGCCTTGCATATGAGAAAACAGAAAATATCTAAGCAGTCAGGAATGTGCTAACTTGTCATGCATTAATTTACTATCCAGATTAGAAAAAGCTAAGGGATTGGACCTAGAAGGAAAAGTACCAATGGTTATATGGTGACTATAGTTTCTGAACCAAAATTAGGGACATATTAGCCAGGCTCCCAACCCCTATTAGCCATGCCGCCTACCACAAGAAATCCCACCCCTGAGGTAGTACTCCAGGGGTTAAGATGGACACATGACCGGAAGTAAAGGGTGTCATGTGACCCCCTCTAAGAACTTCTCCCACTGTCCTCACCAATAGGACCTCCTCACCCCTTGCAACTAACCTGCAATTGCATTAACCCAACTTGCATTTCATTAATTCCAGGGGAGAGGTTGGGGGCAGTGTTCCCTCAAAGATTTTCCACCCATGAGTGGAGTGAGTTTTGTCTTGTGCGCCAGTATTGAGTCTATGTGCGCTTTTTCAGATGTGTACCACTGTGGCAGCCAAACATCTTATAAACCTCTCCCTTTTCCCTCTGCTGCCATTTCTCCTCCCCTCTCTTCACCCCATCTGCTCCCTTGGTGCCTACTGCCCCTCTCCATCCACTCCTCATACTCCTCTGTCCTGTGTCCTGCCCTTCTCACTTCCCTCAGACCTCTGGGAACCTGCCCCTCCCCCCTGCACTAGCTCTTCTCTTCCCCCGTGTCCATTCCTCCTCTAGCCCCACTCTGACCCTTTGTAGCTACCTCTCCCCATCCTCTCTCCTAACACCTCCCTTAACCTACTTATCCTGCCTCTGTCCTCTGGTGACCATCCCTTCTCTCCATGTGTCTGCCCTTCTGCTTCACCCCCATAATACTTCTGGCATCTACACCTTCCTTTACCTCTACACCTTCCATTACCTCTACACCTGTCACTGCCCTCCTTGCCTGCTTTCTCCATGGTGCCCATCCCCGCAGCACCTCCTGCCCTACTTCTCCTTATGCCCTTCTGTGCCTTACACATTACTTGCTCCTTCTCCTGCCTTCCTCATGCCCACGCCCTCTTTCAACCCTTCTTCTCCCAGAACCCATTGCTACCTTCCCCTCTTCCTCCCTCTTGCCCCCATTGTCCCTCCCCTCTCTCAGCATCACCCTGTCCCCTCCCTTCTCCTACCCCCACTGACACCTTCCCTCTCCTCCCTGCCTCCTGCTCTTTCCCCTCATTGTCTCCTTGTGACCCCTAACATTTGTCTCTCCTTCACCCTACCCTATGTGCCTTCCCCTTTCTTCGCCTGCCCTGCTCCTCCCTCTGCCCAAGTCCCTTCCTCTCCTCTCCCCTTTACCCTTAATTCTCCCCCTGTCCCTTCCCTCACCTTCTGCCTTCCATGTGGGAAGCAGTTTACAGGGGCTGGAGCCAGGTCCCCCACAGCTCTGGCCCCAGCTGCTCCTGGGGTGGGACCACATGCTGGTAATGGAGCCAGGGCTGCCCATGGGAACTGGGTCCACAGTATTAAAAATATTACCACGGGCAGCCCCGGCTCCAGCTGGAGTCAAATGACAGCCACACAAGGCCCATTTCAGTGAGGCTACCCCAGCTGGAACTGGTGGGAGTGGGGGGCACGGGGCAGGTCGAAGAGTGCACCTCGTGCAGCTGCTGCTTGACTCCAACTGGAGCCGGGGCCGCCTGTGGTGACCAGAACCACAGTATTAAAAATAGCACCATGGGTGGCCCCGGCTCCAGCTGGAGTCAAGTGGCAGCTGCACAAGGCACACTCTTCGACCTGCCCGGCACTGTCCCTCAGCAGCTGTTCTAAAAAAGCAAACAGCTGTCTGGTGATAGAGGAGGAGAAAGCAGTGTGGGCTGTGTACAATAGAGGTGTCCCATGGAGGGAGGTGATGGAGAGGGCCACACGGTGGTAGCACAGGGGCTGGCAGGGAGTTGCCAGGCAGCAGCACGCACCACACTGGAGCTCAGAGAATGCTCCGGGCTCCAGCTTCCGACCCAATCCGGAAACAGTGCACCACTGGAAGCAGTCCTGGCTGCCCACTGGCAAAGAACCCGGGATGCCACCTGCTGGGGGTATTGCTTCTGCACCACGCTAGCATCTGCGAGGCTGTCCCAGTTGGGGAGGTAAATGTTGGTGCCATTTCTAGCTGGATCCAGTGGGGCTTTTGGGACATTTCCCTACTTGATGGGGCATTGGGACAGAACATTTAAATTCGGGACTGTCCCAGAAAAAACAGGACATATGGTCAGCGTATTAGTGGTACTTAAGGTCTGCTGATATAGCTGACAGAAAAATATTGTACTTTACCAGATCCATTGCAGCTTACTGAGAACATTAGACATGGGTGCCGGAGCCAGTGGAACGTGTTAGTCCCACATCATCAATCAGGGGCAAATTTCTCATGAATTCTTAATCTAGGTCTCCCAGGTTGATTCTAATAATTTTGTAAGGAGCTGCCAAAAAGTACTTATTGTTCTGTTAATCATTACTAATAGGAACAGAGGACTGTTTTGAGTTGCCCCATGAAAATCACACTAATTAGAAATGTCTGAATTCATACAAGTCCTGAGAGATTAATTTATTCATCATAATCAGTTAATCACTTTTCCCTTACATAATTAGACAGCTCTGGCTACAAAGGAAAGATCTCTAGGAAAGGAGAAGACTACTTTAAGCTGACATTAGCAGAACTAGAAGCTCTGGGCTAGGCCTCCTGATTGTTATGTGTTCCCTCTCTGTGCATGCTGATTAGTGCAGGTGGCTTTGTTGCCCACACACAAAAATCAGGTCTCAGACCAGAAACATTTAAGAAATAGTTTGCCTGAAGATTAATTAGAAAAGGGTTTCTTTCAGTTTTGCATTTTGCTGTCCACTGAGACAAAATTGAAGACCCAAACATTGCTGAAGGCCATTGGTCGTATTAACAATTAACATCTTATTAGAGATTGCTGATAGGAAAATACTCTACTTGCTGAGTAAAGGGAAAGCCCAAACTAGAAACTCACATTTAAACCCTTTGAAATTTCTGCAGGGTTGAGATTTTAATCCCTAACTGATCTTGGCCACCATTATTGTGACAGATGTGCCATGATAATGTATACGTAAGGGTCATTTTAAAGTCATATAAAGGACCAAGCCTATTTATGGACATTTTTATATCATGAATGCCTGGTCTTTGCACTTTTGCCATTGTGAGACAGTTTTTATTCCAGAAAGAAAAAAAACCTAGAAAACTCATAACAGTCATTGGTGCTCTCCTTATGCAACAGAGGTTACGTCTACACTACAATGTTAATTCGAACTAACTTAGTTCGAATTAGTTAATTTGAACTAAGCTAATTCGAACTAACGGATCCAGACTAAAAAACTAGTTCGAATTAGCGTTTTGCTAATTTGAACTAGCATGTCCACATTAAGGGGACCCTGAAGCGGGGTTAAGGATGCCCGGAAGCAGTGCCGGCAGGGCATCAGAGGAGGACTTAGAGCATGGAGCTGCTGTCTCAGGCTAGCCGAGGGCTGTGCTTAAAGGGTCCCGACCCCCACCCCGGACAGACAGTTCTCAGGGGTGCCCCGCTTGCAAAGCAGTCCTGGCTTGGAGTGCCCGGAGTACCCACACTGGGCACATCACAGCACTCGGCCATCAGACCGGCTACACTTGCCGCAGGCTGCCATCTGGGGAGAGGGGGCAATTGGGGGGCTGCAGGAGAGCTTCCTCCCCCAGAAGCCCGCAGAGCCAGCCCAGTCCTCCCAATCGGGGGCTCGTGCCCCATTCCTCCCTCACCTCCTTCCACTTACCCTTCCCTAGCCCCTCTTCTTGATGTACAAAATAAAGATAACGTGTCTTCCAAAATGGAATCTGTCTTTATTGAACAAAACTGGGGGAGACTGGGAAAAGGAGGTGGGAGAGGGGAAGAGAGAGGCTGGGAGAGGGGAGGGCAACTAAAATGATCAGGGGTTGGGAACAGGTCCCATATGAAGAGAGGCTAAAGAGACTGGGACTTTTCAGCTTACAAAAGAGGAGACGGAGGGGGGACAGGATAGAGGTCTCTAAAAGCAGGAGTGGGGTGGAGAGGGTGCATCAAGAAAAGTTCTTCATTAGTTCCCATAAAGAAGGACTAGAGGACACCAAAGGAAAGGAATGGGTAGCAGGCTTCAAACTAGTAACAGAAAGTTGTTCTTCACAAAGCAAAGAGTCAACCTGTGGAACTCCTTGCTGCAGAAGGCTGTGAAGGCTAGAACTGGAACAGAGTTTAAAGGGAAGTGAGATCAAGTCATGGAGGTTGGGTCCATGGAGTGGTATTAGCTAGGGGGTAGGAATGGTGTCCCTGCCCAAGGTTTGTGGAAGGCTGGAGAGAGATGGCACGAGACAAATGGCTTGGTCACTGTCTTCGGTCCATCCCCTCCAGGGTCCCTAGGGTTGGCCGCTGTCGGCAGACAGGCTACTGGGCTAGATGGACCTTTGGTCTGACCCAGTACGACCACTGTAAGCTCAGGGTTCAGGGTCGGGGGTCTCAGTGGAGCACCTTGATTTTCATGCAAACCTGCTCCTGGGTGGCCAGGCTGGCAGCTCTCCTGCCCTAGACGGCCGCTTTCCTGTGCCTAGTGCGGAGGTCGTGGACGAGGTCCACGATGTCCGCACTAGCCCAGGCAGGTGCCCGCCTCTTGCGGTCCCAGGCAAGCTCCTGGGAGCCGCCAGCCTGGTCCCGGGAAGAGGGGGTGGGCTGGGGGCATCAGGTGGGTGGCTCGATCTGTGCCAGGTGCAGGGTCTGCTGGCTGGGTGCTGGCAGGCTTGCACCTGGCATGGGCACCGTAGCCAACCCGTGCCCGTTTAAGGGGGCCGGGGCCGGGAGGGGGGCAGTAGAGTTTCCCTGGTGTTGGCCAGCGTGGCCACCAGGGAAACCTGGGGAGGGCTAACCTCCCACTAGTTCGAATTAAGGGGCTACACACCCCTTAATTCGAACTAGCTAGTTCGAACTAGGCTTAATCCTCGTGGAATGAGGATTACCTAGTTCGAACTAAGCGCTCCGTTAGTTCGAATTAAGTTTGAACTAACGGAGCGCTAGTGTAGCGCCTATGAAAGTTAGTTCGAACTAACGTTCGTTAGTTCGAACTAACTTTGTAGTGTAGACATACCCAGAGAGAAGAGTTTATTCCACCATGTAGATTTCTAAGTATGTTCATCAGTTTATATGTTCTTTTACTTTCTGTTGAAAATATTGCACAAGGAATCAGAATCATGACTTCACATATATCTTTATGTGTACATATATCAATCAAGGCTCAATCTTTCCTCTGTAGTTTGCAGAGACTGCAATTATCATCCACATCTATATGGGCATGTGAAGAGTCCTTCCTTCCCATTGACTTCTTAATTTCTTTCATGGCAAAGCATAATCTTCTCTTTAGTTTCTATATTGAAAGATAACTAATAAGTATTATCTAGGGGCTACATTTTGCCACCCATTGAGGTAAACTCGATTATGTGCAAGGTAAGAAATTAACCCAGGTGAATGAGGTTGACAGATCCATGCTGTTGACTGCAAGATGAGCAAGTTTTGCCCTAAAACAAATTGACACAGTAGTTTTAACTAACACTGAACCTTTGCTAAATTGTTCTATGTTAATTAAAAGTTTTGAATGCTTAATCTTATCTACAATAAAAGGATGTATATTTACTTGTATTTGAGGCTGGAAAACTAGTGTGGGGAATGTTGTTCAGAGTCTCTCATATCTCCATTTCTGTGTTTGAGCTGAGAGGGTCAGTGAAGATGGCCGATGGGAGCATTTGGAGAAACTTCAAACATTGCTTTGGTGATGACTTATTGGATCCAGTTAAACATTTGTAATCATTTCCAGCACATATGTGTAAAAACAAAGTGATGGATGTGTGAGTACACATGATGTCTTATATCTGCCTATCTAATCCTACCTAAGCAGCATTGGTGACAGAATTTCCTATTTACTGACTGATCACGAGTGAAAATATGTGAGGCCAATGTTAAAAAAAAAGCTGTCAATTTCCAAAAGTTTTGTTCTTCCATTTCTTAAGATTAATATTACTCATATTGGCTGCTCCAAGGGAAAGATATGCTAAAAATCTTATGGGAACCACAAAATTCACTGTGTGTGATTCTGCATTTATTTTCCTATGAGTTCCATAACAGAACACTAAGGAATTGTTTTGTATTTTTGATTGTATCAGTAAATTCCATGTAGATGTCATTTTTAAGTCATTACCATTACAAAAACTGCAGAGTCAGCTGGCCCCAAGCCTGCAAAGACTAAGGCATGTGAGTAATAATCTTTGTAGTGTCAGGCCTTAAGTATTCTCAGAATCCATTTATAACAGAAAACCTATTGAAGTGGAAGTATAAACAGTGATCTGCCTAAGCACTGATATCTTCATATACATAAAGCTTTCATAGGTACTTCAGAATCACCCTGCTTTCAAAACTATCTTATTTCAAAAGCAATAGATAACATTTTAGATCAGATAGCTATACACTACTGAAACAGCATTGCTCCTATATTGTGCATGTTGTGTTACATCTCTTTAACTATCCACCTGGATAGTGACTACGATCAGATAATGTAGCAATAGCCACAGATTCAAAGGAAAAATGTATGAGAAGTAGTCATCAGGCAAATAATAGGCATATAAACCATTAAACCATTTCAGAAGAGTTTAATAACCCTCTAATACTACACTGAAATTAGCTTAATATTTTGGTTCTTTTTATTATTATTTTAGTTTTTGTACACTGATCTTGAAATATTTTTTAGTGCAAAGGAAGCAAAATGTCTCATAAGGACAGGTGAATTGGTTCAGTTAAAAATATTGATGAGAATTGAACCCTTTTTTGGACCTCAAAGACAGTTTGTCTATTGTTTCCCCATTCTTTTTACTTTTCTGTGTACCTCTACATTTCCTGGTTCTTATGGAGACAGATATGCTGAAATCTTTATAGAAAAGTTGCTCTTGTCATCCACTATTTCCATTTGCTTCCTCTAGGGGTTCAGACAATTCAGATATGGTCAGATAACTAGCCAAACAACTCGGGATGCTCATCCAAACCAAACAAAAAACTCAGAGCATTTGGAATTTTGAGGTTTTTCAAGAGCTTTGTGTATTGTGAAAGCTGATTTTTGCTTTTAAATGCCCTTCAAGTCTATAGTTTTTTGAGAGATTCAATGTCTGTTCTACTTTTACTCTCTTCCTGGTATGAACCCACAGGGCAGTGGAATAAGTTTATCATAATATTCCTATGGGGAAAATAAACAATTTCCTTTGTAAGTTATTTTTCCCTTAATTGAAAACAAGAATTTAAACTTTTAATTTATAGTTAGTCTCCAGTACTATTATCAGGAATGCTAAAATAAAATGAAATGTATAATGCACGGCTTGAAATAAATACCTTACTAACACTAACACTTATATAAATATTCGGTTGTTGGTCTAATTCATGCTGCAGACATTTTGCTGATACATGCTCTGTACATTATATACATAATTATTTTATTTTTGTTATTAAGTAATTTGGGTATGTCTACACGACAGTGTTATTTCGAAATGGCTTATTTTGAAATAGTATTTTGCTATTTTGAAATAGTGCGTCCACACTGATAGGATGCTGAATTGCATTTAAGGCTAGCCAGAACTGGTTCTGGTAGGACATCAGGCCAGGAGTTACCTTATGTGGCTGCTGCCTGAGGCTATCTGAGACCTGTGCTTAAAGGGACCCCATTCCCCCCCGGTCAGCCGGTTCTAAGGTTGCCTACCTCGCTGAGGGACAGCAAAGCATTTTTTTCTTTGTGTGCTCTGGTTGTCCTCATTCAGGACACCACAGCACTCTGCAGCATGGAGCCAGAGCCACACCTGGGCACTCTGGTGTTTCTCCTGGACGTGCTGCTGTGAGCCTGGCAGAACGTTCTGCAGGCAGTAACAGTTTCCCTGGTGTGCCCCACTGGGGGCTTCTGCCTCGATCCTTCCTCATGTCCTTCCACTTACCCCTCTCTAACCCCCGTTCCCGCTGTACAATAAAAGACACATGTGTTCATTACAACAAAGCCTCGTTATTGAACAAAACTGGGGTGAGGGGGGAGGAATGAAACTGAGAAGAGACTGGAGAAAGAAGGTGGGAGAGGGAAGGAGGGAGGGTGAGAGAGGGGAAGGGAAACCTGGGAGGAGGGAGCTGACAGGAGGAGGCAAGGGGAGGAAGGGGGTGGAGAAGCTCAGGGCTCAGGGTTGGGGGTCTCGTTGGCACAACTGTCTCCCAGCACTAAGGGTGCAGGGGCCTTGGCATCCCTGGAGCTGTGGGAAGGGTGGGATGGAAGAAGAGGGAGGGGGAGAAGGAGTGGGAGGAGGAGCGGCAGAAGGGGCTGGAGCAGCAGGAGGCAGCAGGTTCTGCCCCAGGGTCGATGACCACCTCAGGAGCATGGACCATCCTGCCCCCCAGGCTGCAGACCACGGCATGAAAATAGGGGCAGGTATCTGGGTCTGCCCTGGTTGAGAGCTGCCCCCTGTGGCCCTGGCATACGCCTGCTGCAGCTCCATTATTTTCATGTGAACCTGCTCCTGGGTTCAAATGTGGCTTTTGGTGGCCAGGCTGGCAGCCATCAGCTTGTAGATGGTTGTGTTCCTCTATTTAGTGCAGACATCATGGGCGTTGGAGGCATCCCCCCCAAACCTGACTTAGGTCCCTGATCTCCGCGTTGGACAGGCAGGTGCCCCCCTTTTCTGACGCCTGGAAGGCTCCTGGGAGCTGGCAGACTGATTCTGGGGAGCGGTGGAGGGCTGGCTACCACTGGCTGCCTGGCTCATGCTGGGGCCACTGGGTCAGGGGCAGTGACTGCTGACTCTGGGCTGGCAGGCTTGGAGCTGGCACAGGCACTGTGGCCAGGGTCTACCCTTTTAAGGGCTCCGGGGAAGAGGGAAGGGAGAGGAGTTTTCTTGGTTGTGCCCAGAGAGGCCATAGGGCACCTTGGGAAGGGTTGGAGGCCCTCTATTTCAAAATAAGTGTCTACACCACACTTATTTTGAAATAACAATTTCGAAATTGGCACTATTCCTCGTGGAATGAGGTTTACCAATTTTGAAATAAGCTCTCCACTATTTCGATATAATTTTGAAATAGCGGTTTGGCTGTGTAGACGCTGGTAAAGTTATTTCGAAATAACGGCTTTTATTTCGAAATAACTTTGCTGTGTAGACATACCCTTTCTGTCTAAGGCCATATCTACACTAGAGATATGATTGAAGCAGCCACAATTGATCTTCTAGGGTTCGAATTAGCAGGTCTAGTGAGAGGGCTGTCCCATTGATGCTGGTAGTCCTGCTTCTATGAGGAGTAAAGGAAGTTGATGGAAGAGTGTGCTTCCTTCAACTTTCCGCAGTGCAGGTGGTGCCAAAATTTAAGTTGAGATACTTCGACTTAAGCTACACAATTAATATAGTTGAATTTGCAAATCTTAATTTGAACTTATCGGCTACGTCTACACTGGTACCCTTTTCCGGAAATGCTTAAAATGGAACACTTTCCTGTTATAAGTATTTCCAGAAAAAGCGCGTCTACATTGGCAGGATGCTTTTCCGGAAAAGCACTTTTTCCGGAAAAGCGTCCGTGGCCAAATAGACGCGCTTTTCCGCAAAAAGCCCCGATCGTCATTTTTGTGATCAGGGCTTTTTTGCGGAAAAGACTACTGTGCTGTCTACACTGGCCCTTTTCCAGAACAGTTTTTCCGGAAAAGGACTTTTGCCCGAATGGGAGCAGCATAGTTTTTCTGGAAAAACAATGACGATTTTACATTAGATCGTCATTGCTTTTCGGGAAAAGCAAGCGGCCAGTGTAGACAGCTGGCAAGTTATTCCGGAAAAGCGGCTGCTTTTCCAAAATAAGTGGCCAGTGTAGACATAGCCATCCTGTAGCGTAGACCAGGGGTTAGAGTAAAGTAAAATTCTAGTTATGTGATCAGGATTTGGATAATTGAAAGTATATTCAACGAGCTGTTTAATAACTGACTTTGGAAGTTAAAAATATTTTTATTCTGTAGGATACGTCCCGTCTCCTCTAGGAACCCACCTCAAACATTGCCAGATAACCACAATCAAAGGGTATTTTTTGAGTTATGATGATACTAATGGTGCTTTGAAGCCGTGTTAGAGGAACGATTGGAGAAGCAGGCAAACAAAATTCACCATTGACTAGAGCAGACTCACAAAATAGTTATCATGTCTTCCATTGTGGGCAGTGAGAGATTTAAACTCTCCAACACACAGCATTGTTATCCTGTCTGTGCAGTTGGATGAAAAAATTCCCCTTCATCCGCAGGACTTTTTGTGCATCATTCTACTGGACTTTTTGAACTTTTCATCCTTTTTTTTTAAGTTGGGATAATCTGTGTCCCTGCCAGAACCTTGAGAATATATCTGTATTTCTGCACCCCTGCTTTTATAAGCATTATACTTTTGTTTATGAGCCCTCATGTTAGAGTCCGCCCTTATATCACATGCAGAGGAGGTGCACTGCAACCTAATGATTAAGAGACCCAAAGTGGAACTACAAGTCTTATTATATTGTGCTTATTTTATGTGAAAGCTACTACAGTAGGTGGAATCCGTGACATGTTTGTTTGCAGTGCTTTTTAAATAATTCTTCTTACTCTTTGTATTATGGTGGCATCAAGAAGTCTCAACCCTGGTCAGGCCCCATTGTGATAGTTGCTGTTCAAATACATAATAAGCATTGATACTGGCCCCTCTTGTGAGAAAACCTACTGGGAAAGAAATCTAGCAGTTTTGTCAGCAATAATTCTGGCTGAGAGGAGGCTCTGGGGAAGTTAGAATAGGGACAAGACTAACTGAATGTGGGCTTGGTGCTTCCTCACTGATTCTCTGTGTTGCTGGATACTTCCTTTCTCTATAAAGGATTTAAGATTAATTGGCTGGCGTCTGCCATGGTGCACATGAACTCACACCTGCACATGCACACAGTTAGATGAGTTCGCACTTTGGACAAAATGATGGCATATGCTAAGTCTGTAGTATATTCTAAGTTGGAACTTCATGCTTGGATCACCCATTTCCCCCATCCTTTTGTGTCAGTTACCTTGAGTAAGTCATTTCACCACTCTGTTTTGACCTGTCCATTTGATTGTAAGCTCTGTAGGGCAGGAACCATCTCTTATTAGGTGTATGAATAGCAACAAGCATAAAGGGGCCTGAACTTGATTGAGGCTTCTCAACTAATATTAATGGTTACAAAGCACTGGAAACAAACATGTCACTGATTCCAATGATTATGACAGTTGCCACATAGTTCCAATTAAAATATGCACGAGATTCCACTATAATTGCAATATGTAATTCATTGCTGTATGAAAGCAGATGCTTTTTCTGAAATGCTGTAAGAAATATCTACTATATATTTGAGGGAGTTTGTTTGTGAGCAAACAAGTGAGTCTGTCCACCAATCTGTCTTACTAAACAAAAAGAGCTAGGGCCACCAAAGTTGGTATGCATAACTTAAAACAAGACAAGGGTTTGGTTGTGCCAGGATAATGGGATGTGCCCAGAATTAGATTGTTTTTCATAACACAAAAAGGGAGGGGGCTGCAAGCAGACATAGTTATACCGTGTAATGACCACAGGGGGCAGCAAGGGGCGAGAAATAGGGATCGGGACAGCTATAACACCATTGGGGCAACAGGGCGTTTCCTGCCTGCCACCTGGGTGGCGAGGTCCCTGATGTGGTCTGTCACAGGGCTCTGCCCCTCCAGTCAGTGAAGCCCTCGCCATGATTTGCCTCGGGGAACTGCTGCCTGGGCAGTGTAGCCCCAGACAGCTCTTGCACCCCCCACAGCTGGACCCTCTGCTCTGAGCCCCTCCTCATGCCTGAACCCTGACTCCAGCAACTTCCACATCTCTAGACCAGGGATGTTAAATATCGGTTAATTGAATAGTCGAGTAACATCATGAATTTTTAACAGTAAGTCGACTATTCTATAGTCCCTGGGGATGGAGCCGGCAGCTGCTGTATCAGAGGCAGCAGTGCAGGGCATCAGACAGGAGCTGGTTCATGAGGGGAGCCAGTTTAAAAACCAGCTCCCCTTCTGGACCAGCTGCTTGTTGCCTAGTGCTCTGAGTTAGAGGCAGCAGAACAGGGTGACAGCAGCCCCTGTCTAAGGTGGGTATGAGTTCTTGGACCTGGAATGAGCCGGACCTAAGCCAGGCTGCTTGGCTCCTAATACACTTTAAATGCAGAGCTGCAGCAGGAGTAGGTTCTGGACCCAGTGTGAGCCAGAACTGAGCTGGGCTGCTGGCCAGCCTGTTAAAAAATGTACTGGTAAGAGTGGGGGAAGGAAAATGAGTATAGTCTAGCATTAACCTATAAGCTTTTGCTTACCAGTTAATCGACTATACTATTACATCCCTAGTCTAGACCCAGTCCTGAGTTCCTCGTCAGACTCAAACCCTTACTCCTGTACCCCCACACCCCTAGCCCCCTGCCCTGAGCTCCCACATCCCCAAACCTATGCTCTGACACCTGTACACCCTCATTTGCCCAGGCCCCTGCCCTGAAGAACCCCAGCAAAGTGGGGTAAATCTAGTATATATACAGTTGTATGTTAGGGCCAATTTTTGAAATGTCTGTGTTTTCATGCATTTGTTTGCTTTTCTGTATTTTCATCTGTTCATGTTTGCAAATATGTGTTTATGCACACAGTCAGACAGAGAGCATGGTGCGTGATCTTTGCTATGACATCCATCTTCAAGAGTGAAGAAAGAAGGAATACCACAGACTAACATGTAGGCACAAGTGTATTATTTCTTGTCTCCCTGTAGGAGCAGAACAGGAAGAAGCAAATCAATTTAAAATATTTAGATTTAAACAATAAACAGGAACTTACGTTGCAGACTCAGAAGACAGCATGGTGAAACAGAACAGATCTGACTCATTGTTTAACTCTTTACCTTACATAGTCCTGTAAAGCCACCAGTAAAATAATAATCTGATATAATCCATTGAGCTAGGCATTATCCTCACTCTCTTCACATTTATTATATACATTTTAACAACCCCTTCCCACTCCCTGCAATTTGGTATAGCTGTCTTGTTATCATGAGGTTGCTGGGCAACACTGGGTAACCCCAAGGACAAATAATATCACAGAAAATATGAAGGGCACATATTAATAATAGGCATACACAAGCTTCATAAAAACCAATCTTTAGCAATTCAGTTGAATATTAGAACTTCCAAATTTCCCTTCGTAGAAAGTGCCAGAGAGGCTAAGCAACTGGAACTATATATGCTGGCTTTGTCAGCTCATCCTCTGTGGATTGGTTGGCAAAGGCTTCCCCAGCTGACAGATCCACGTCTAGACTGCTGCATTGTGTCGGATCAGTTGATCGTTGGCACAGCGCGGCGGCCACGTTTATTTTAATGAAGCGGGGATTATTTAAATCCCCATTTCATTGACTATTCTGAGTAAACTAGTTTACATGTCTCCGTCAATGGAGCCATGTAGTCTAGACATACCCTCAGTGGCCCCCAAACTTCCCTTCTTCCCCCTCCCTGACTTGGTCATGCTGTCGAGGCCTATTTTGGGCCTGTTAGCTTGGTTGCTAAAGTTCAAGCAGTAAGCAATAGTGGTTCAGGCACACTAATGGATTTGCCAGAATCTCCCCATACAATCCGTCCTGGATGAAAGCTAGAGGCATGTAGGTAAGAGTAGCAGTTAGTACATTTCCAGAATAGGGTGATGTTTATGTGAGCATCATTTATTTATTTGTAGTGTAGTGTCAAGGAAGTGGATCTCTTGTGTGGACTGGTCCAGGCTGAGGTTCATAATGGTGTGGAAATTGTTGAAGTACTTAGAGCTTGTATGGAATATAATAGATACAAGTTCCTTTAAGAATGCATGTTATGTCCATAATTACATAACATATTTTTGGTGATTTTCAAGATCCACCCACATCGTGTACTACTAAAATAAACATGCAAAATTAAAGACCTAGTACATTACACAATTTATGGACCATCACTTACATTTTTAAAATGGGAAAAATACTTGGACTTCTTCAAAAGTGTCCTTTCATTTTGTGGGCATCAGTGTTGTGGCCTGATTTTCAGAAGTGCTGAATTTGTTGAAATTTTAGAGGTGCTGCACAACAAATTCAGCACCTCTGACATTCTAGCCCTTGCAATCTCAGGTTGAGCATCCAAAAAATGAGTCACTCAAAATTGTAGGCCACTTTAGAAATTGGTATCCTTAGTTACTGAACTGAGAATACACAAACAAAATAAAGTGACACTGTCACTTTACTTCTTTGTACATTAAGGTTGATCTAGCTCTTCTACTTTGGAGCTAAATCTTACATTTCTCTCACCCTGTTAGTCTTTTTCAGTCTTAATGTTAGTTTAGATTTCAATTAATATTTTTAAACAGAAATAAAAATAGCCTATGTCCTGTTGTATTCTTTTCCACTGGGAACTAAATATCCTCCACAATCTTTTAACCATAGTTCCTAAGATAAATCTCACATACCTTACTTCTCACTCAAAGAGAAGATGGTGCTTTGCTCTTTTCTCTGTTCCTTAAATAGCACTAGTGTTTATTTGCAGTCAATAAAAAGAAATATTTATATTATACTATGTTATTGATATTATAATAATACACCAAACTTCTGGAGTACCTTCCATCCCAAGATCTCAAAGCACTTTAGAGTTATATTAATATAGTCACGAGCTGTCATCCCCAGAATATCAAAAATAAGCTTGACTTTATAGGAACTGATTTGTCTTCAGATATATTTATAGAGTATTTTATAGAAGAAAAATAAATCTAAAAGTCATGACAATTGTATTGCTGTTGTTTTATCTGGCTTTATGGCCAAGGTTTTCTAAATAGTATTTCTAGGGTAGTTAAAACAGAAGTACCTTTTTAACATGATGGCACTCTGATGATCAGAATTCATACAAGAGAGAAGGCTAGAAGTTATTATTCAGGAACTTGAAATACTGCAATTTGTATGGAAAGAGAAACGGTGTTTTTAAAAGATGTCATTCTATTTGTTGGATAACACAAGGACACTATCACTCACAGAATTAATTTCTTTGTGTCAAAAGTTTCTGAGGTTTAAATAGGTTTCTAAGGTTGCAAAAACTAAACCTCCCAGTCAATATGAAGTACAGTGAAATGTTCTGTCCTTTTTGTATAAATACAAGACAGAAGCAAACATATTTACCTGAAATGTTCTACTTAAAGCGAAAAAGAGGAAACCTCAATTGCTTTCAAGAGATTCATGATTTTGTTTCAAACATCTTTTTTTTTTAAAGGTAAGGAACTTAAAGGATTATTATTTAAATGTTTTAAGGATTGTTTTAAATGGTGCTTTCACCCTTCTGCAAAATGCTCTATGGAAGAAACTCCCCAAAATATTAAGGCTTTGTAATATTCTTTAAAGGATTTGCAAATATGAAATGCTAATATTCAGTCTAATTTTATTATAGCTCTCTGAAAGGTGAGAACAGGTGAAAGGTTTATTGTAATGACATGTTTGAGTAGTCTTAGTAACACTTAAATCCAGATTGATGACTGGAAAACCTTTAAATAGCATCACTATTTTGAATTAAAAAAGACCCCTGGCTTTGAAGAAAGGTTCTATAAATTTTTTATGAATATATAAAGAAGAAATATCTTAAACTGTGAACTTATAATGATAGTGAATGTGCCTGGATTGACAGCTCTGAAAAAAATGAAGTCCTCTGATTATCCAGAGAACAAGTTGAGCAGTGGGGCCATTGCCTCCTACCTACCCCACCCTGCTGATGTGCTCTGACCTGAATAGAATGAACTCCTCTGAGAGAACAGGTAATTAGTTATCCTCTATGTTCATTCATGCTTGGTCTCTCCTCTGAGACTGCAAACTACTGTCAAGCTGAGATGGTGGTAATAGCAAGGGGCTTACACATGTAATGGATAGAGGTTTGGAGATTCTGTATGGATCAAGCTCATAAAGTTGAACCTTATCCAGCACATTTTCTATTTTGCAATCAATTTCAAATCCATGTCTGTTTGAATTCTCGACGCCTTTGTTTTATATATTTGCAAACTCCATTTACAGCAGGATAGGTTTACTTCATGGCAACTGAACAACTCTCCATTAAAGAAGGATTGTATTGGCAGGATAAATTCTGTAGACACTATCAGTATCTAGCCAATAAACCTTACACGTATGGGTCCTGCTCCAGGGCCCAGTAAAATCAATAGAAAAATTCCCATTGACTTCAATGTATTTTGGATCATACCTTGCAGCACATGAACTGAAGTGTTGACCTTTGTCCATATGCTTAAGTTACTGTCTATGTATCAATGTATACAGTCTGCCAGTATATAAAGCTAACTCCCCTAGAAAGGGATTATACATGCATACAGTTTAGATAGATAGATAGATAGATAGATAGATAGATAGATAGATAGATAGATAGATAGATAGATAGATAGATAGATAGATAGATAGATAGATATCCTCTCCTATAAATCTAGTTCTTCCAAGAGAGAATGGTAAGATTTTAGTGACATTTTTGGAGGTGCTGAAGAACTTGGCAACATTTACAGGCTGCTGTCTTTGGGGAGCAGATGTGTACTCTTTCAGAACAGGAAATGCAGAGGTTTAGAGCAAAGCAATATCTGGCAACAGTTAAAACATGAAAAAGAGGAAGAGAAAGGAGAACTAAATGGACAGAGCCCTGCAAATCCATGGATCTCTGAATTATATCCATAGGTATCCATATCTATGGATATGGATGCAGATATTTGTGGCTCATTTGTGAGGAAAGTATGCATATCCCATGCCTTCACATGGGAGACATAGAATTCCCTCGTGTGGTAGGGTGTGGATACAACAGTGGGGTCATTGTGGATAGATCTCTGGGAACATCCATACAATGTGCAGCAGCAGACAAAAACCATGCAGAATGTTGGGAATCATTAAAAAAGGGATAGAGAATAGGGCAGAGAATATCTTATTGCCTCTATATAAATCTATGGTACGCCCACATCTTGAATACTGTGTACAGATGTGGTTGCCTCATCTCAAAAAAGATATCTCGGCATTGGAAAAGTTTCAGAAAAGGGCAACAAAAATAATTTCTGGTTTGGAACGGGTCCCATATGAAGAGAGATTAACAAGATTAGACTTTCCATCTTAGAAAAGAGAAGACTAAGGCGGGATAGGCTAGAGGTCTATAAAATCATGCCTGGTGTGGAAAAAGTGAATAAGGAAAAGTTATTTACTTATTCCCACAATATAAGAACTAGGGGGTCACCAAATGAAATTAATAGGAAACGGGTTTAAAACAAACAAAAGGAAGTTTTTCTTTGCTCAGCATACAGTCAGCCTGTGGAACTCCTTGCCAGAGGATGTGATGAAGGTTAGGACTTTAACAGGGTTTAAAAAAGAGCTAGATAGATTCATGGAGGTTAGGTACATCAGTGGCTATTAACCAAGATGGGCAGGAATGGTGTGCCTAGCCTCTGTTTTTTTGTCTGGATATTTTTGCAGATAAAGATGCAGATGTGGATACAAATTTTGTATCCATGCAGGGCTCTGTAAATGGGAATAAAGTGATTTAAGCCTAATAGTTTAACTGGGACTATACAATCAATACAAATTAATCATTTCAAAAGCAGCATGAAAAAGATTAAAACATGTTCTTTGTTTTAAATAAGTGAGAATCAAAATAAGAATGATTTTACAGTTTCTATTGACCTATGGAAAAGTCACTCATTTACAAAATATTTTAAATGATACTCATGAACTTAGGATATTCCGAGCATAGGCAAGTGAAAACATAACAGAAAAAGTAGCAACGTGATTCAACACCTCTCCCATTTTAAGGGATTCAAGTCAGTGCAAAAAATCCCATTGACCTGAATGGATGGTCCAAGATCAAGCCCCTGCATCCTAATGATAAGCAGAGCCAAAATATAGACTAATAAAAATCTAATCCTACATAAAAGCTGTGTGGATGGACCCTTAAATTTGGATAAAGCCACATTACATTTAATAGAGATCCTTGAAGAAAGAATGTTTACCCACATGAATCCAACAATGATGGTCGGCAAGCACTTGTAACTTAGGCATGTCTACACTGGGGAGTTATTTCGAAATAACTCCCCTTATTTTGAAATAACAAATTGAGCATCCACACTACCCGGACTGTTATTTCAAAATAAATGACTTGATATTTCAAAATAATAACTTGCTTGTGAAGAGGAATAAACTTATTTTGAAATAGTTATTTCAGGAGTTACTATTTTGAAATAACTTCTTTTCAAAATAACCTGGTAGTCTAGACATAACATTATAGTCTGACTCATATGACCTATGCCATATTGGGTTTTATGTGACTTTAAAATGTAAAGGATCAAAGACTATATTTCAGAGGATGTTATTGTCACTAGACAAAAGCATGACCTCACTGGTCTTCTCAATTTCAGCAGTTTGTTTATCTACCTTTACAGTGTTACTTTTATGGAGAGAGACTATCGCCCTTCTACTAAATAATTGTGGCTTTTTGTCTGGTACTATTTTTTACCCCTCACTATGAAGTTATTGCTCAGGAAATAAAACATAATTTTTTTGTATAGAGCTTTTTTCTACCTTTTTAATAATAGATTGTTATCATCTCTGTATCCATCTACGTAAGCAACCTTCTAAATTTGGCTCTATTCTTTTGGCAGTAGAAATCCTGGAAACTTCCCTTTGAAAACCTGCACCCCAAAATCTGGATGTCACCTTCACAGTTCAAGTATTCAAATGCCTATATCCTCCAAAGAAACATAGCTAACAAATTCAAGTCATACCCAATTTGTGAAATGAGTTTTGTCTGGAGTTGGTTATATGTATACAAGCAATGTATTGAGTTTTCTTTGATGAAGAACATCAGATAACTGGGGGGGGGGGTTGTTTTTTCACAGCAGAATATATGGTATGCACATAATGCAGAAAGGCAAGAAAAGTGCTGGTCTAGACATATGTGTTTTTTGGGTTAAGTGTACTTGGAGGCTGCAAGAAAGATAAGAATGGGGTATGTAATATTTACATGCGGCTCTTTTCTTCTGTTAAATCTATCAATGTAACCTTAAATATTGTGTCTCTTCCTCCTGTCAAATATACCTGTTTCTTGCCTTTCCTTACATAAACAACAATTTGAAAACTTTAGTTTGTTCAAAGAAAACAAAAAACAAAAACAAAAACAACACAAGATTTGAAAATTACATTATTGTGTGGTGGTTTTGTAAACTAACCTTCTACTATCTGTTCAGATGTGTTGCTTTTCAGTAAGCTTATTTACAACAGGTGCTGTTCCTTTTTCAGTTGACTTCTTCCTGGTCTGACTTGTACATTACCTTTGAGAGGTTAGTATTGGTTCACTACAACAGCGAGATTTTTGTGACAAAATGTTCTAAATACATAGCCAACCCTCCCCTCCTGTGTTACAAAAACCAAAGCTGCTTGTAATACATAGGGCACTCCATTAATCTGCATGGTCATGGGACCACCAAGTCAATATAAAGTTGTGCAAGGTGCACAGTACAATAAAGTAAGATTAGGGCTAGCTCTTTTCAACAGTAGTCTCAAAAATTGCTAGCTAATTTTCCTTATCAGGATGTTTTGGCACCTCTGCTTTAATCATTAAGATTAGTATTTTGAAAGCCCTTTTACATTTTTAATGTGACTAGCTCATTTATTTTACATTTCTATGGAGTGGACTCTATTTTGCATGTTTATAGTTCAAAGTCCTGCTTCTAATATTTTACACTGGTATAAAATCAGAAGTAACAAATGAAGTAAATGGAATTTCAGGAGTTTTAAAATGGTCCAAGTAAGAAAAGAATTGGGTATATAATATGCTAAAAGCCTATATAGGCATTCCTCAGGGGAGGGTTTTTTTTTTTTTTTTTTTTTTGTACTGGGAAGAGTTCATATAAGCTATTTATTGGAAATTCCATGTTTCCCACAAGAACAGTAAAATGAGCTCTAGCCAAAACCATAAGCCATTGTCTGGAAATCTTGAAACAATGTGAGCTATTAAAGAAGATACAAACTCTTTCATTGTACATTTGTTTGTGGGCTACAGTTCACAAAATCTAAGGCCTTATATGGGGAATCATACCATACATCTGATAAGTAAATCTAGTACATGCTTCATAGGAAAATATGTCTCCGCTATATTAGTGATGGGAATAAGGCTGTTTCTGCATTTCCATAAACACTTTGCATAGATCTCCACAGCTATATGACCTTAAAATCTCCCCTATGATGTTAAATTGTTCTCTTTCATGTCAAGTATTTATGGGGAATCTGAAATAAATAAGGTTTCTCTGACAAAATGAAAACATATGTATTTTAAGTAATCATAAGTAAGCTTTGATTTTGTAACAGACTGCTCGTGCACATTGAAAAGAATGAACACATTTCTTTTTCAGTACACTGATTTCTGATCAATAATACACTATTTGTTCTTACCCAGAGTATGCATATGTATATTGATGTGCAGAACTACCGAGATAGTTGTATTATTTTGAATGACAGATATATTTCAGTTGATCTGCTCGATACTATTTCAGGTGAATGCACTAAATTAAATCTAAGGAAATCGGGGAGGGGGAGAACAAACAGGAAATAATGAAAGAAAGAAATTATCTCCATGGAGAATAACAAGGATCCTGAAGAAAAATAATGGGTGATCTAGTCATCAGAAATCCTTATCCACCTGTGGCTAGACAGATTAACAGCCCTGGTTTTCCAATGCTAGAGCATAAGATTAGAAGAACATGAACAATTAAAAAATCTTACCGTAGTGAGAAAAAGCAGGGAGAACAGACAGCTCCTGCTTGGAGAATGAGAGAGGGAAACTACAGGAGGAGAATGTCACTCTCTACCCAGATATAGGCAGGACCTGCAGCAAGAGCTAAAGCCGGGGCCCTGGGGATGTTTCTGAGGTACATGGGCTTGCCTATGTTTTGAGAGAGGCGATGAAATGTAGGCAGGACCTTGGGAAGTTTTAAACCTTCCCTTCTGCTTGTTACATATTTCTGGGTAAATGGACAACATGTCTGTTTAGAAGGAGCTGTTTTGAATCACTTTAATCAGCCATTGTTCACAAGTACTTGAAGAGGAGCATCTTGCAGATATAGTTGCAGTTGGGCCTCTCATGTTAACATGGTTGGAAAGTAGGGGCAGTGCAGTGCCCTTTAGGATTCCACCCAGAGGTTATGTCTATGCTACTGGGTTTTTGCACAAAAACAGCCCCATGGAGCGTCCACACCTCAAGTGCATTTTTGCACACACACAAAAAATACAGTAAATCAACAGGACAGAGGGCTTTTGCCAGTAGAGTTATTCCTCTCCCCACGAGGAATAACTCCTTTTTGTGCAAGAACTCTTTCGCAAAAAGGCAAGCGTGGACGCTCAACAGGGGTTTCTTGCGCAAAAAGAGCCTATCACAAAAAGCACAGATGCTCTGATGGCCATTCTGTGAATGGCAATCAGAAATTTCTTGTGCAGTGTGGACGCTCTCTTGCACAAAAGCACATTGATTTGGCAATGTGCTTTTGAGGTGTAGATGCACTTTTGCACAAGAAGTTTTTGCAGAAGGTCTCTTCTGCAAAAAGCTTCTTGTGCAAAAACCTTGCTGTGTAGTAGACAAAGCCACAGAGAGGAGAAAGGAGTAGAACTATCACCTGGGAGGGGGGAGCTTCTTTTGCGGGAAGAGGAGGGTATTAGACATCAGTTACCGTGGCAGGACATTTGGAACAGGCCATATTGTGTCCTGGGCCATTGATCTTAAAGTGGGATGAGCCATAGAAATCCACTCTAGGAAGAGTGCAGGTATTGTGTCCATGGGAAACACTGGAGAAGAGATCACAAGTGCAGCTTACCTCTAAGCTGTCACACAACTGGTATTTAGATTTAAGGAAAATTCTATTTTGAAAGTTAAGAATAGAGTGTAGCTTTAAAAGAAAAACCTAGACAGTCATATCTCTGTGGGGTTTGGGAGACTGGTAGAAAGTGGCAAATCTGAGAACAGCTGAATATAGATTCAACTATTCTTGCGACTGTTTTGACTGGGGCAGTGGGGAAAGGACTGGGCAGATATGAGACCCACGGAGTAGCAACCGGGCTGCTCCTGTCTGCAATTAGCTGGAAGCGAAGGGGCTTACTTAGCATCTGATAATGGCAGAATGTAGTAGACTATGGAATAGTAGGACAAGGAATGAGATGGAACATGTGTGGGTGAGATTGATGGTCCCTGATCTTTGGGTACAACTGCAAAAATTAACTATGCAGCTGTTGTAATCAAGGGCCTAGGATTTTTCCAGTGTGGGAGGATTCCTGGTTTGTGTTAAGTTGCTAGCCAGCATAGGTCATAGGTTGAGGTACAGTTGAGCATGGCCATAACTTTTTTCATTCTGGCCACTCTCAGAGGACCATAACTGCTAGTCTAAGTTAGAGCAAACCAGTGGGAACTATTTTGGAATGGGGGTGCTGAGCTGTACTTCCCCCTCCTTAACTGTCCACACTCCTCACTACTCCTTAGAGCTGATGCCAGCAGCCGGGACCCTGCATGTAGGGCTGGTGGTCAGAACCCCAGGCTTGGCTGCTGGGTGGGACCCTGCATGTAAGACTTGGGGGCAGGGCCTGCAACTGAGCAGGACCCAGGACTAGTCACCAAGACCTGTCACATGGAGATAGCAGTTAAGCAGGACATGGGCCAGAAATGGAGCCGCAGGGAACAGCAGTGCCAGCAGCGGGGACCCTGGGCTACAAGGCTGGTGGCCAGGATCCCTCAAATAAGACACCCCTCACCCTTACTTCCCATGCCTATGGAGCAGCCTTGGTGTGACCATTGCTCAGCTCTACACTTCAGTCCTACCCGAGTATACCCTGGACAGATCCACACATTGGGACCTCTCTTAAATTATTTGAAACTGGGCTGATTATAGGAAGTGTATTGTAGGGAACAATCCTGCACTATCATGTGGCTATAAAATAGATAACCTAGTAGGTTTTTTCCAGTTATCAAATCTTTTATTCTATGATTTATATTTCTAAAAGTTTTCAGACCGATAGGGAGCACAGTGAGAAATGTTGGTATGATCAAATAATTGGGAACACTGTGTGTTTACTTTTTACAGCTATTTAATGCCAGCAATGTAAAACATGCTTGTGTATGTTGCATTGCAAATACTGGTTGGAATGGCAAGGCTGGTGTTTCAGTTGAGTCAGAAGCTGTGTATTTGATTCATGCCAGTAAAAGACAAGATGACAGGTTTTATTTTAATTTAATAAAACTTGAAGGTAGTACCATGAAAATCTGGCTCAGGCTGCCTGGCACGCTGCCTGAAAGGGAATCTTAGATAGCCCTCTTTTCTTTTCTTTTATTGGGTTCACCATTTTCTCCCACTTAGTTCATATTATTTGGAACTGAATTTTTAAAAATGCTAATAGGATTGCTCTGTAGTTTCATCCTGCCCACCTAATACACACAGTTTATAAAACAGTTCATTGAAATAAAGATCCCTAAAATTCACTGTGTGAACAATCTTCATGTTACTTAATAGTTTCCTTCCTGAATTCAATATGATATTGTCAGTCAGAACTTGGAAGCACCGTTTAATTACATGCCCCTGTGGAGAAGTGAATGGAGAGTTGCAAGTACTCCAGCGACCTAGAGGGGACATTTATAAAAATGTGTTTTTTAAGCCTTGCTTGCTTTATTCCCCCCCCCCCCCCCATAAGGTTGTAGGAATGGGGGACTATCCATCAAACTGAAAGGTGGATTAAGGATCATTTGTAATAAATCAGTGTTCTAATCTACTACTAGAGAAAGCAGTGTTTTTTATACCTGCATTTAGATATATAAATGACTTTACAGTCCCTCCAAAGATCTGAAGGTTCAAAATGAAGCAATAAGATTATGGCGCTCACTGAAATCTGATCCAAATCTTTTCATGTTACTTCCCATTTTGTCTTCACATCTTTGCCTAAAGATCCCTGGATACTTTTCCAGTCACAGACCTCACTCCATCCTATCCCACAGACTTCTGGCTTCTGATGTAACCTCCCGCAACCATCTTTCTCTCTACTGCTTTGTATCCTGAACATACACCATTCCACATGAGCTCCCTAAGGCTACATCTAGACTACAAGCCTCTTTCAAAAGAGGCTTTTTTGAAAGAATGTTTCGAAAAAGCCTCTTTTAAAAGAAAGCGTCTAGACTACAAGCAGATTTTATGGAAAAGCGAGCCACTTTTTCAAAAGAGTGTCTAGATGCTCTTTTGAAAAAGCAGTTTGCATTCAATAGCGCCTTTTTTCAAAAGTATACTTTCAAAAAAAGGTGTTATTCCTCGTAAAATGAGGTTTACTATGATTGAAAAAACTGCCGCATTCTTTCAATTTACTTTTGAAAGTACGCAGCTGCAGTCTAGACGCAGGTGAAGTTTTTTCAAAAAAACCCTGTAGTCTAGACACACCCTAACAGGCCTTTTGCACCTTGCGACTCACACAGGTGCCACACAGGTGTTTGTCTTTCCTCAAATAGAGACATGAATACTAATGTGGATGATAAGGGCTACTTCCTAAGGCCTTCCTGACAACCTACTGTCTTCTCTCAGGTACAACCCATATTGCCAATGAACTGGTGCTACCAGAAGAAGCTACCAAAGCTGTGCTACAGAATAGCCACAGGTTGCTAACCTTCTTGATCTTTTCCTCTCCTTTTCACCACTCCCCCAAATCTGCTAGTATGTTGTCAGGGCTAGTGTATGTAAGGGGAAAACAAGCTATGCCTAGACGTTTGTCCCTTACTTCTAACCACTTGAGGGCACGTCTGCTATCATGACCCCGCCCTTCACCTCAGGAACCTCTCCTTCAAGTCCATACCCCCTTATATTCAGCTGAATTCTTCTGGAAGTGGCTGGCTGCATGATCTAAGCTCTCCATGATTGGCTCCAACTGGACCTCCCATTTGAGTTTTGGGGTGTTTCAGAGCAGAAAAGCAGGCTCAGATCATTCCATGGATGGATTAAAGAGAAGTGGGTCAGTCAGCTGGACTCCTAGATACCATGGAGAGTGGAAAGAGAGTGTGCAGTTGTGATTAATCCCTGAATAACTTGTGCTGGTGCAAAGCACCGGCTGCTACACGTCTTGATCCTTCCCTTCTCCCCAAAATCTGGTAGCTTGTAATAACACCTGATTTTGTTAACAGAAATGAGCTGTGGGAACAGAAGGGAGGTGGGGGGGTTCATTAAGTCAAAAATCTAGTGTTTATCTATCCCAACATTCAAACTGTTGAACATTTGCCCATCCTTATGGTCACATCCAGGTGGATTCTGTTGCTCACACACACATACACACACACACACATACACACACAATTTTGCATTAAGACATAACAGAGAAATGCTAAAGGGATTTGAAAGAAATGAGAAGGAAGTGGTATGAATTGCATAGCCGCAGCATATTGTTCCAGTGATCTATTTTGCAATTAGTGTAAATTAAGTTACTGGGGTAGCTATATGGATATGCTCTGATCTGATGAACTCTGAGGGTATGTCTACACAGCAAAGTTTTTTTGAAATAACAGCTGTTATTTCGAAATAACTTTACTAGCGTCTACACAAGCCAACTGCTATTTTGAAATTAAATCAAAATAGCGGAGGGCTTATTTCGAACTTGGTAAACATTCCATGAGGAATAGCACCTATTTTGAAATTGCTATTTTGAAGTAAGCGCTGTGTAGACGCAGAATAGGGGCTATTTGGAAATATCCCTTCCCAGGGTGCCCTGCTAACCACGCTGGGCACAACCAGGAAAACTCCTCTCCTCTCCACCTCCCCAGAGCCCTTAAAGGGGTAGAATCTGGCCACAGTACCCATGCCAGCTCCAGGCCTGCCAGCCCAGAGCAAGTACTCACTGCCCCTGACACAGTAGCCCCAACATGAGCCAGCAAGCCACTGCCAGCCAGCCCTCCACCGCTCCCCAGGACCAGTCTGCCAGCTCCCAAGAGCCTGCCAGGGGTTGGAAAAGGTGGGTGCCTGCCTGGTCCAGTGTGGAGATCAGGGACCTCATTGAGGTTTGGGGGGATATCTCCAAGGTCCATGATCTTTGCACTAGACAGAGGAATGCAGCTGTCTACAGCTGGATGGCTGCTAGCCTGGCCACCAAAGGCCACATCTGAACCCAGGAGCAGGTTCGGATGAAAAATAAGGAGCTGTGGCAGGCGTATGCCAGGGCCACAGGGGGCAATTCCCAAACAGGGGTGGTCATCGACCCTGGGGCTGAGAGACCTGATCAGGGCATGAAGGAGGAGCAGGAGCAGGAGGAGGGGCAGGAGCTACAGGAGCCCAAAGGGAGAGTGCCGCGCAGCCAGGACCCACGAGCCTTCCCAGCGATCCTGTCGCCGGTGTCATCTGACGCCGGAGAGGCAACAAAATGTGAGTGCCATCACTGTCCCCTTATGCGCATGAAGGAGGGGAGGGAGACCAGGGACTGTGCACATGGGCTTTGCTGACCATGAATCATGCAGCAACCTGTGCATGTGCTGTGCCGCCCCTGGGCATGTGACCCCAGCTCGCTGCTACACAGGGGCCTTGGTCTGTTACCCACATGCGTGTATGTAGTAAGGCACAGGAGGTGCTCCTGACCCCGGGGTGGAACACAGCAGGACACCTTCCCTACATAAGCCCCCTCTACACAGAGGCAGGGGACATCTCCCTCCCCCCCCCACACACAGACCCACACCACATACAGCACACGGGCATGGGTGCACTCCCAGGCCAGCTCCCACTCCCCTTCATCCTCACCTTGTAGAGGGGGGCTGGGCTTCATCCACTGTGTCCCCATGGATAATTGTCCACTTCTCTTGTTTGTCCACAGCCGCAACAGCTGCATGGGCAGGGCGCACCACCCAGCCTGGGACATCCTCCCGCACCAGTGCACTCTGCAGGCTGACCCGTCCCCTAGAGGACTACCAGCAGCAGCACCTGGGGATCCTGCGAGGCCTGCACTGCACCCTTGACCACTGGGTGCACAAAGACCTGAAGCTCCCGCGGGAGAGCTGATGTGAGCTGCTTACCCAGGGCCATGACATTTGCAGCCGCCTGCAGACCCTGGTGCAGAGATTGCTGCCTCCTGCTGCTCCAGCCCCAGCTGCCTCCCCAGCTACCGCTCCTCCTCCCACTCCTGTTCCCCCTCCCACTTCTTCCTCCCTACCCCCCACATCCTACCCATCCTCCATACCCTTCCTTCCCCCTCCCCCCCGGGGATACTGAGGCCCCCACACCCACAGTGCTGAGAGACAGTTGGGCCAGAAAGACCCTGAGCTTCTCCTCCCCCTTCCTCCTCTTGCCTTCCCCTTCCAGCTCCCTCCTCCCAGGTTTACCCCTCCCCCTTCCACTCTCTCGCCTCCCCTCTCCCACCTTCTTTCCCCAGTCTCACCTCAGTTTCATTCTCCCCTACCCCCCACCCCAGTTTTGTTCAATAAAGAGAGTTTGTTTTCTTGAACACATGTCTTTATTGTACATCAGGAAGGGGGATTAGGGAGGGGTAAGTGGAAGGACTTGAGGGTGGAATGAGGCACAAGACCCCAGTGGGGCACACCAGGGAGACTGTTACTCACTGCAGAACCTGCTGCCAGGCTTGCGGAAACATGTCCACGAGAAGCACAAGAGTGCCCAGGGGAAGATCTGGCTCCATGCTGCAGAGTGGTGCGGTGTCCTGAGTGAGGGCAACCAGATTACACAAAGAAAAAAATGCTCTGTTGTTCCTCAGCGAGGCTGGTAAGCAAGCAAGGAAACCTTAGAACTAGCTGTCCTGGGGGTCCCTTTAAGCGCAAGCCTCAGATACTTTGTGTGGCTGCTGCCTGAGGCTAACTCCTAACCTGATGCCCTGCCGGAAGCAGTTCTGGCCGGTTTTAAATGCGATTCAGCGTCCGATCAGTATGGATGCACTATTTCGAAATAGCAAACCCCATGGACAATCTGAGTCTGAACAAGGTCTGATTGGGCTACTGAAGTTGCTGGGCTTACCAACAGCCAGCATTCCCCCTTATTCATTCTAGCACTTTGAAATAATTTGCTTTCTCAAAGCATCACTTTGTTTCAGTTCACTAGAAATTGTGTATTTAATAACAAAATTGATTCCAATCTGGGAAAAAATCCCTAAAATCAAAAGCGAGCCATTGTGTAGTATTCTCTCCTTGACATCCTGATATATGCAGTATTGAACTCTGTAATGCTTCAAAGCCAATGTAATGGGATGACACAGCTGAAATTGTATAGGGAACCAGCTTATTGTAATTAAATTGTAGCTATCAGTGTGAATACCATCTATCTAATGCACTGCTCAAAAAGTGAATGGAAGCATGCAAACATGACTGTGGTGTTTACAACAAACTAATCAAGACTTCAGGTTCCCTGTTAGCAGCAATATAGCTACTCTGTACAAGACATCAGCAATTTTCTTCAGTGTTCTGTATTCTGACTGCATATATGGGGGATGTGTGTTTTTGTTTGCTAATATCAACTCACTGCAAGTAATTCAGAGGGTGATTTAGACTCATTATATTATCTTAGGTATTGTAACTTACTTTTCAATAATTTTATGGGAGCAGATCCTCAGCTGTCATAGTTCTGTTGACTGCAATAACAATTTACACAACCTGAGATCTTGGTCCAAGGTGCTTTAGCAAAGCCAGAAGTTTAAGTCAAATGTAACCTACTGAATTGGGGATTTGCATAGATCCTGTCCCCTCCACTGGTCAAATCTGTTCCATAAAGATAGCAATCAAAACTTTTCTACCAGACTTACAATTTACAGCAACTGCCTTCTAAACCCTACCTTTCAAACATACAAAAAAGTGATTAGCCAAGAGAAAACATTTGCTTTCAACAACTTTAACTGATTTTAATAAAATAAAAGGGTTACCAGATCTTTCCAAATATTTATATGTATTTAACTTGTATCGAGTAGATTTATTGATAGGATTTTTTTTTTTTTGTTATTTGAAAGTAAACCACTTTGCTTCTATTGCAAAAGCCTAACATCTTGCACCAAGATGGCAGAAGAACTGAAGATGCCATGAAATCTACTAAGAACTCTGCATTATACTAATTAATTTATGTGGAAAGAAGTCAGGCAATGTGGTATTGGATGCTAATGCAAAGTGGTTAGATAGGTGTTTGGTATCAACACTGCTAAACCCCTTATCTCAGTCAGCACTCATATTTGTGGCAGTGTCAAGTGAATTTGGAGACTGTACCACCTTCTGACCCTCCATGTGACAGATAAGGCATATTAATGCAGCACTGTAGCAAAGCGTAAGGTACTGATCGTGCTATATGTGTTCTGACAAGATACCCAGTTTCCAGTACTGACTTTCATGGAGGTCAATGATTTCCTTTTGGAATCTAAATTAGTGTAATTATGTTCCTACTTATTTAAAACAGTGTTTTAAAATAGAGCCCTGTAATGGGCAGCTGAATCCAAACTGCTCTTCCTAACTGAGGCACAAGGGAAACCAGAAGGTGTCAAAATCAGCTATAATGTGCGTAACAGAAGGCAAGATCCTTAACATGCAAATTAAAAAAGAAAACATGAATTGATAGAATTTATATAAGGAGAAACTGGAGTTAACTTTTAGTTTATACTGCACAAGTGAATGATAAGTATACATAGTGGATAATCTCACCTATTAACTTTTCCACTTATTTATCCAGACAGGCACTGGGGGAATGAAAAACATTATTTTGTGTCCTTTCCTCTTTAAACTTTAATCATATTTTAGATTACACTTTAATAAATGGGAGATACATGTTCCTATTTGTTGCCATATGTTCTCCCAATAGTTTATTTCAGAACATGCAAAAAACCCCACCAGTGATTATCAAAGAGAAAATATTTCCTTTTACCAACTTTAATAGATTTTAATCAAATAAAATGGTTACTAGATCTTTCCAAATATATTATACCATTGTAAGTTCTAGAAAATGGATTTATTGACAGGGTTGTTGTTGTTTGTTGTTGTTGTTGTTGTTGTTTTTGTAAAATACAGTGGTTAAATTCTATCATATTTTGTTTCAGCTACACCAGACTAACACGGCTACATCTCTATCACTATTTTAGATAAATTAGGTATTCATTATTGCATGAACATATTTCATTCTATGTAACTGTAGGGACTTGCACACTACAGTGATGAAGGCCAGATTGATAGATTCTATAACAAAGTTTGTAGTAAAATAGTTTGTCAGTCCTGCACAATGTTTTTGTGTTGTTCTAATAGTAATCTGAGTAAGGTTTGGGCAAACTAGTCTGAATAACAGGTTCCATTTGCTCAATGCATGAATCACCATCAAGTAATGATAGAGAAAATTAGGCACGGACTAAAATTTTTGAGTGATCTTCATGGTCTTCAGTGAGACCACATTACAGCAATCCAATGTGGATGTTGCATGGATGTGGACAGCTGCAGCAAGGTCTCATCTTAGTCAGTTCTTCTGTGTAGATACATAGATGCAGCTGAGGAGCCAAAAGGTTTCCTTGATTATGAAAATTATAAAATTGAAGGATAATCAATGGAATAGGCATGACCTAAGCTCTTTATAGTCCTCAGGAGACCAGCACCATTTCTCTTATGTAGACTGAGGTACATCTCTTTGTCTCTGTCTGTCTGTCCATCTCTCTCTCTCTCACACACACACATACCTCCTGCAATAGCAACATTTTCCTATACAGGCAGTCCCCGACTTACGCGGATCCGACTTATGTCAGAGCAAAGACTCAGAAGCGCGTGAACCCGCCGCTGCTGCGGCTTCAGTCCCGGTGCCCCTGGTCTGCTGGAGACGGTCCCCAGCAGACCACAGGCACCGGGAGCGAAGCCGCAGCAGCGGCGGGTTCCCGCGCCTCTGAGACTTTGCCAGAGCAAAGCCTCAGAGGCGCGGCACCCCGCTGCCGCTGCGGCTCTGCTCCCCATGTCCCTGGTCTGCTGGGGGAGGAGGGGGCGCAGCTAGTGTGCTCCCCCCCCAGCAGACCAGGCTTTTGTTGTGGACCCTGGAGCAGAGCGGCTGGGGCGCTGCCGATTGGTCCTGCAGCGCCGCTCTGGGCACTACTGGACCAACCCGGCAGCACCCCAGCTGCTCTGCCCCAGGTCCTGATTCAGCCGCTGCTGGTCAGTTTCAGCAGTGGCTGAATCAGGACACCTGGGGCAGAGCGGCTGGGGTGCTGCTGGGTTGGTCCAGTAGCGCCGAGGCGTGAGGAGCGGTGCTACTGGAGCAACCCAGCAGCACCCCAGCTGCTCTGCCCCAGGCGTCCCCAAGTCAGCCGCTGCTGAAACTGACCAGCGCTGACTACAGGAAGCCCGAGGCAGAGTTGCTCTGCCCCAGGCTTCCTGGAATCAGCCGCTGATCAGTTTCAGCAGCAGCTGACTTGGGGACGCTTGGGGTTCTTAAGTTGAATCTATATGTAAGTCAGAACTGGTGGTCAGTTTCAGCAGCGGCTGAATCTGGACGCCAGTTCCGACTTACATACAGATTCAACTTAAGAACAAACCTACAGTCCCTATCTTGTACGTAACCCAGGGACTGCCTGTATTCATGTGCTGAGGAACCTTCTAGATGAAAAATGAAGGATGCTATAAAGCAGATATTATTTTAATATTTATTATTCTTTTTAGATTATAAAAAATACTGTAGTGTGCTTCACATTAGTTATAAACATGCTGTTTTAATAAACCAATACAAATGCTAGAGTTCTATATAGAACTCAAGAAATGCAGCATGTATACAGTAATTATTAGTGTTGCAGCCTGTTCTGAAATGTTTTCTGCGAAATGTAAGACCCGAGTTGTAAACTCTTTTGCCTGAGGCAGTTGTTAAATTCAAATAATACAATCGCATTTGTAGTATGTTGTCTAGGTTGTATATTTTTGACAAAAAACAAAGAACAAAAAACCCAACAGTAGAGGCATGCAAAAGTGGGCTTTTGTTAGTTCATATTAATGTGATAGCTTGAGCGGTGAGAGCATAGTTAAATCCTCTTGGTAGGAAGAGTTCTTCTTTAAGAAAAACAAAAAACAGAACAAAAACCACATATCTCTAGGCTAAGAAGATCTTCATTCCAGTGGCTAATTCTTCCAAAATATGCTCATTCTGAGCCTGGTTTCACTTTTACTAATGTAAATCAGGAGTAACTCCGGACACTCTTATTCCAGTGTTGCCCTAGCAGAGTCTAGAACAGATCCACAGGTGATATAAATTAGTGTAGCTGCATTTACTGACATAGACTGATTTACAGCAACTGAGGATATATTCCTCCATCACCAGTGATGCAAATACAGTACATAGCCAGTCAAGACTGACAAGAGACTTCACCATGCCCTGGGGGAGCTAGCTCCAGGACCCTGGAAGGTGCTGGGCCTGAGGGTATGTCTACACTAGCCAACTAGTTTGAACTAGGGAGGCTAATGAGGGCAACCGAAGTTGCTAATGAAGCACGGGATTTAAATATCCCGCGCTTGATTAGCATAATCCTGGCTGGTCGCCATTTTGGAAACTGACTAGCCCGAAGTAACTGCCCGCGTCTACACACGGCAGAGAAGCGGAATTCCAAGATAAACACCTTAGTTCGAATTAATTGTTAAACCTCATTCCACGGGGAGTAACAGTTAATTCGAATTAAGGGGTTTATCTCGGAATCCCATTTCTCTGCCGTGTGTAGACGTGGGCAGTTACTTCGGGCTAGTCAGTTTCCAAAATGGCGACCGGCTGGGATTATGCTAATGAAGCGTGGAATATTTAAATCCCACGCTTCATTAGCAATTTCGGTCATCTTCATTAGCCTCCCTAGATCGAACTAGGGGGCTAGTGTAGACATATCCTGAGGTGGAAGGGGCAGGGCTGGGGATTTATCTCCCTCAACCAGCCCTTTTGTGTTTCTGGAGCTGCAGTGCACAAACCACCAGAAGCTTTGACTGTGATTTAAAGGGTTTGGGGCTTTGGCTACTGACCCCACAAGGCCTGGGCCTTATTCAAAAGGGACAGCTGGGAGCCCCATGTCCTTTTAAATTGCTAGTCCTTGGGGCAGAAGTGCTTCCTCTTCTCTTTCTGCCCCTCTTTCCCCTCTCCCATGTCAGTGACCCTGTAGGTTTTAAAGGAACAGATTTGTACACATTTTTAAGGAACAGAATGGAAACAATCTTTTCCACATACTCTCCATTCCAGCCATTGCCTCCCATCTGACTGTTGATTAAGTAAATGTTTTTGTTTGCTATTTTTAATAAAGAAAAAGGAAAACAAAACAAAATGCATCAACCCTTTTGGCCCTCCACATCCCATAGCTGCAGAATCCCACATGGATTTAGAAATTGATTTATTTAAAACAAACATATTGATCTTCTTTGCCTTTCCCTGGGCTGCACGTTTTCACTTCTTATCCCCAATGGTGTGCGCCAATTCTCAGAAATATTTTATATTAATCCCCCTCCCCTCCCACACACCTCTCTGGGTGCTCTCTTCAAAGCTGTATCTGCTGTTTCTTTGTGTCAATTTCTTTCAGCTGACTTTTCAGAATAGGACCAGACTTAAGCGCTTATGATATTAACAGCTGTCTCTCTACTGGCTGAAGCAATAAGATAAAGAGTGTCAATGCAAAAGAGATTTAGATACAAACCAACAATGGGCTTTTTTTGGAAGGGCTTTGCTGGTCAGAAATGAAATCTCGGGTGAACAGCTCCAGTTAGCTTTGTTGATGAGTCAGAGTGGCTTCCATGGTTGAAATAGGTTATGTCACACGCAGCAAATAGCATGAAACTGACTAATAGTAATAATGAGAAAGAAATTTCCTCTGGGTCACTGTGACATAAAGAAGATGGTGAAAAGAAGTTTCAAGACAAAGAAGGAAATTCAGATATTATAAAGATAAGCTATATCCTTTCACAGAACACCCAATATTTCAAAAAAATTGTCATTTAAATGATGATGAAATATTTATAGTGCTGTAGCACCTAAAGGTCAAGGACCCATTATTCTAAGTGCTATACAAATATAAAGTTAATGACAATCCATGGTTCATAGACTTTAAAATAAAATATAAAAAGAATGAAGAAGATATAAAGCACAGACATGCTATTAAGGAGCATGCCATGAACATAAAGCATGCGTGACTATACTCAAAAATCCTAAATCTTTAAATCTGTGAAATTTACTGCTTAATTGATTCATATAACAACCTAAAATACTACTTGGCCTTTATTATCTGGTATCTAAAGACTATCCTTTGAAATTGGACAGGTGTTGAAATAATAAGATCATTTGAAGCATGGAAATAAGATACCTATGATTTTAAAAATGTTTGTGAGACTATGCAAAAAATGACAGAGATATTTCCTGGGTTGCTATTGATCTTCTGACAAAGGTAAAGTGAGTGATGTCTGGACCTCTCCATACAAGAATAAATTTGATTTGCTAATAAATGCAAACTCTTTATCAGGAGTATGGGAATGAAAGTCCATGAGGAATGACACATTGTCTTGAGAAGCATTGCATGTGTATGTTTTAGCTGAATATCTGAGAACATCTTGGATCCAAGGAGATAAGATAATCATGATTCTTGAGAATCATTGTAGGCATCTGTCTGGGTTATTCATAAGAAGCATCCTGTGATCACAGTCAAGACAATTGTTTGAAAGTTGCTAGATTATTTCTTCTATGTGATGAAAAACTGTATGTTCACTGGAGAGATAAAAGACCCACTATAAATGTTATGATATAAACTCCCTAAGGGTATGTCTACACTAGCCCCCTAGTTCGATCTAAGGAGGCTAATGAGAATGACTGAAATTGCAAATGAAGCGTGGGATTTAAATATCCCACGATTCATTAGCATGTTCCCGGCTGGTCGCCATTTTCGAAATTGACTAGCCCGAAGTAACTGCCCGCATCTACATGAGGCAGTGAAACGGGATTCCGAATTAAAGCCCTAAATTGAATTAGCTGGTAAACCTCATTCCAGGAGGAATAACAGCTAATTCGATTTAGGGCTTTAATTCAGAATCTAGTTTCACTGCCGCATGTAGATTCGGGCAGTTACTTTGGGCTAGTCAATTTCTAAAATGGCAACTGGCCGGGAACATGCTAATGAAGCACAGGATATTTAAATCCCGTGCATCATTTGCAATTTCGGTCACCCTCATTAGCCTCCCTAGATCGAACTGGGGGCTACTGTAGACATACCCTAAGAGAAAATTCAAATATCAGAGGGGTAGCCATGTTAATCTATAAGGTGCCACAGGACTCCTCATTGCTTTTGTAGATTCAGACTAACAGATTTATTGGAGTACAAGCTTTCGTGGGCAAAGACCCACTTCGTCAGATGCATCTGACATAGTGGGTCTTTGACCACAAAAGTTTATGCTCCAATAAATCTGTTAGTCTATAGCAGTGGTCCCCAACGCAGTGCCTGCGGGCTCCATGGCGCCCGCCGGGCTATTTCTGGGTGCCCGCCGAGTGATCAGGGCTGGCCCTGGGCACACAGCGTATGAGCAGTGCCAGCCCCTGGGTGCGTGGCGTATGAGCAGTGCCGGCCCGGGTGCCCAGCGCAGGGGCGACGCTGGCCCCGGGCTCACAGCGTATGGGCGACGCATGTGCTGTGCTGGCCCCAGGCACGCAGCATATGGGTGTCCCCACTCCTGGGTGTGTGGCTCCCCACCCCTGAGTGGCGCTGGCCCCGGGCGCGCAGCACATGGGCTGTAGCCCCAGGCACGCAGCATATGGGCGGCCCCACCCCTAGGCATGAGGCACAGGAGCAGCGTCGGCTCCGGGAGTGTGGTGCATGGGTGGCGCAGGCACCGGGTGCGTGGCTATAGGTGGCCCCGCCCCTGGGTGCCCGGCGGGTGAGCGGCCCCACCCCCAGGTGCCCGCCAGCCCCAAAAGTATGGGGACCACTGGTCTATAAGGTGCCACAAGACTCCTCGTTGCTTTAAGAGAGGATTGGTAGTGCAATGGCTACATACATCAGCCATTTACCTTCAAAGATCTGGAATTACGTTGTTCATTAAAAGAGAGTTTGGCATTCCCACTTTAGGCACTTCACAACAAGAAACGACTGCACCATTTTGTCAATAGTAGCAGCATCTGATTTAGGGAGGTGAGATCTAGAAAAGCAAAGGTATCACCTGTCACCATTAACCAGGGACCACAGTAATTGTATAATTGGTTTGCTGCCTTTTCTTTGATCATTCCAAACAGAAACAGGACCTAGTGTGGAGAAGTACATTTCATTCCAATAAATAAACACATAGGCAGCTAGATGACAATTTGCAGGGAATCTCTTGCCTGGAAAAGCAGTCAGAGGTTCTGGAAAGTGGTATACTATCATTAAGAATTGGAAGCACCTGTTTCCTTTGGCACAATGATCTGAAATGGATATTGCTGCCAGTTAAATCTTAATCTAGTTCATGGAGGAGATGGCAATGCTATTGCCAATGGAACAATGCTCTTCAAGAACCTGACCCAAAGCCCACAGATGTCAATAACAAGACTCAAAATGATTTCACTGGCCTTTGGATCAGGCCCCATGTTCTGATAAGGTGACATTAAAGCTGTGAGAACCAGCAGCATATCCTATTGCACTAAGAACTTGTCCACTTCATGTGCTTTGCAGTCATGTGGACAAGTTCTTAGTGCAGTGGGATATGCTACTGGTTCTGTGCAGCTACAATAATACACAGATGGGTTGACTGCTCTGTAATAGTTCTCTTGGTTCCACATACAGCTAGTGAAGTCTCAACACATCCCTTTTTTGTTATCCATATTTCTCATTATTAGCTGACGATGAACAAATGGAAGGTTGATAATTAAACCCGTGTGCAATACCAGATAACTTGAATTTGATCTAGGCTGAAGTATTCCCACCAGCAAAAAGAGCGTTTCATAGCAAAACTGGCAATCTTTTCTTCTTATATAAAAATTAAACAATACAGTATTATGATTTTGCTCAATATAGAAATTTTATTTTTTTCTCTGAATTATTTCATCATCCTTCAAATATAAACTGTTCAAGTTATACCTAAATTGTAGTTCAGGTCTGTAGGGAAACAACATATAAATGGCATCGGGGAGGCAATTGCTGTATCATATTTATTATTTTTCAGACCCAATTCAGGAACAATCTTGGACATTGTTATGTATTGCATACATGTATCATAGGTCTTTGAGGCTATGTCTACACTACAGACGTCTTGTGCAAGAAGCTTTTTGTGGATGAGATCTTCCTCAAAAACTTCTTGCACAAGACAGCATCCACATTGCAAAAGCGCATCGAAAAAGCAATGTGCTTTTGCACAAGAGAGCCTCCAGACTGCATGGACACTCTCTTGAAAGGAAACTCTGATTGCTATTTACAGAATGGCCACCAAAGCACCTGGGCTTTTCTTTTTGCGCAAAAATCCCTGTTCCCAATCCACCCACACCTTTTTGCACAAGAGCTCTTGCACAAAATGGAGTTATTCCTTGTAGAAAGAGGAATACCTATTCCGGAAAAACTCCTCTGTTCTTTCATTTTACTTGCAAAAAATGTGCTTGAGGTGTGGACAATCTGTGAGTTTTTGTGTAAAAATGGCCGTTTTTGTGCAAAAGCTCTGTAGTGTAGAGCTAGCCTGACTGTGACTGTGTGGCTACGTCTACACTGGCCCCTTTTCCGGAAGGGGCATGTTAATTTCAGCTATCGTAGTAGGGAAATCCGCGGGGGATTTAAATATCCCCCGCGGCATTTAAATAAAAATGTCCGCCGCTTTTTTCCGGCTTTTAGTAAAGCCGGAAAAGAGCGTCTACACTGGCCCCGATCCTCCGGAAAAAGCGCCCTTTTCCAGAGGCTCTTATTCCTACTTCGAAGTAGGAATAAGAGCCTCTGGAAAAGGGCGCTTTTTCCGGAGGATCGGGGCCAGTGTAGACGCTCTTTTCCGGCTTTTCTAAAAGCCGGAAAAAAGCGGCGGACATTTTTATTTAAATGCCGCGGGGGATATTTAAATCCCCCGCGGATTTCCCTACTACGATAGCTGAAATTAACATGCCCCTTCCGGAAAAGGGGCCAGTGTAGACGAGCCCTATGTGTTGGCAAGAGGGATGGAGAGGAATCACACGCTTAGCTCATAGTAGAAGAGACTGACCTCAGGGGGGCTCACCAGCATATAATAAAGTCCTTTTGTCTAATCATGAAGTGTTGTCACAAAAAGAGATAGCAAATTCCTGTATCAGACAAACTCATCATGAAATATCATTGAATTTTGTGTAGAAAGGGAAGATTGCCATTTTTCCTTTAAAATATGTATTCTGTGGATGGAATTTAACGTTCCAATGCTATTTAAGTATGCTAATAAAATTAATCAAGTGATTAAGTGCTTTTCAATATAGGAATTATTTTCTGAATTAAGGCTACTCTTTTTTTATTTCCAGGTCAGATTTGCTCAGTCAATAGGAAAAACTTAGTTACATATAAAGATATGTGAGAAGGCAAGAAGTCAAATTCCAGGTGTAGTCTGCAGGGCAGGTAATTAGGAGAGAAGCATATTTTACTGATAAATTGAACAAATTTGAGTTGGAAGGTTAGACAGACTGTGAAACCGCAGGATACCCCCTTTTTTAAGACTAGAATCGTCAGAACAAATAGTTATGGCTTTGGAGAGACAGACTGGTAGGATGAGAGAAAAGCTAAATACACAGTTTGAATGAGAGAGGCACAAGTGAGTGGAGTGACACACTAAGGGTACGTCGACACTACAGCGCTAGTTCGAACTAACTTAGTTCAAATTAGTTAATTCGAACTAAGCTAATTCGAACTAACGCGTCTAGAACTAAAAACTAGTTTGAATTAGCTACACACCCCTTAATTCGAACTAGCTAGTTCGAACTAGGCTTAATCCTCGTAAAATGAGGTTTTCCTAGTTCGAACTAAGCGCTCCGCTAGTTCGATTCAAATTCGAACTAGCGGAGCGCTAGTGTAGCGGCTATGAATGTTAGTTCGAACTAACGTCCGTTAGTTCAAACTAACATTGTAGTGTAGACATACCCTAACCTTCTTAAAATATTTGAGATTTTTAAGCAGCAGAGGAGAAGGAGTTCATATATTATGGTGGTAGGCACCAAAAGGACAGACAGATTGCCTAGTGCAGTATAACGAGGGGTAATGAGATGAACTAAGCAACATAAAATTTCAGTTGAATAGATGGAAAATTATTGGGATTACTAGTGTAAGTGGTGGGAGACACAGCACTTGGGATACTTTAAATAAACTGAAAGGACTCACAAATGTACTGTGAGGATTACGCCTATGCAGGCATGAGGAGGGGCAGATAACTTAAAAGGCCTTTTTCATCTCCAGTATCTATAACCCTATGATACAGTATAATGTACAAAAGTATGATATTTCCCCTGCTGATTTTCCTGGATGTGAGATTTATATCCCCCTCAGCCCAATTATCAGGAAACCAAGGTTCATTGTATCTCTTAAAATAAATTGGATTCAAATCACAGCATTATACACAGTGTGCCACTTCACAGTGAACATGAAATAACACAATGTGGTAAACTATCAGTGCACTCCTTGATGACTTATCATTCACAGTTTCCACTGAGCTAATGTCCTGTGTGCTGTGCTAAAATGCATGCAAGTGTGGTAGGGCATGTGTGACAGCTAAAGAAATTACACAAAACATGTCACTGTTATGTATCTTACTGTCACACACACTAAGGCGCTGTCCAATCTGCATTCCTTAGTGTGTGAAGTGGACAAGGAAGGTAATTGCCAGTTTGGGCAATGCCTGAGTCTCTCTATGATCTGAGGAGCCAAACATAATTCTTGGTCTGTTTTTATTATCATATTTCTCAGGTTGCTTGAAAATTCCAGAAATGTCAGAAATCTGGGTACTTATAGATAAAGAGATATTCACTTTAGAAGTGTTGTGGTGACTGAGAATTGCATGTCTACCTGTTTAGCTTGTGGCTTTTCATTTTCTAAACAATCCAAGCACTTCTTCCCAATATATGACAATTCAATATCCTCCATATATAGGAAAACCCTTATGATTTATCAGTCTACAAGACAAAATGCTTCTCTCTACTGCAATGTGCCAGCAGTAATATCTTTGTCACTAGAGGGCAGCCATCATCTGTCAGAGAGCCAAGGGAAATCTGGATCAATGGGCTTTGTTTCAGTTGTGCTAATTTTCAACACAAGTAATAATCAAAATTTTAAGTTTTTTATCTAGGAATCAGCAGTATGGCTGCTAGCGTCTTTAGAGGCAGATTATTAAAACCTGTCCATGCAGATTGACCAGTGACATTGACAGTTGGAAGGGAGAGCCAGGAGCCCAGGGGCTCTGTAATTTCAGTTAATGTACTCATTCCACTTCTGGATTTTTCCATTGGTCAAATTCTCAAAGCTTCTGAGAGAAAAGATAGTTAAACAACCACTATAGATAACCACTGTATTGTCAGATCCATCTGACAAATCATGCATCTAATCATGTTTCAAGCACGATGGAAAAAACAAGACAATGAATTTTCAGTGTCACTAAGCAGGTGTTTCTTGCTTTCTTCCTCTGGGGGGCACTGACCACTGTTGGAAACATGCTATTGGACAAGACAGATCACTGATTCAATATGTCAGTTCCCGTATGTCCACATACAGAGCAGATGCTGTGCTGTGTCTTTCTCATTGGCAGGACAATTGTTGGGTGGTCCTAATGGGCTATGCACCCAAATAATCAGCCTCTCCTCTCTCCCCAGCAATCAGTAGAAAATGTTCAGAACTATTGGACAATCCATTTGACTTTTTACTTCTTTTCCCACTGCAAAACCTGCTGTGCATTTATGACAAAACAATCCCCAGTTTACCATTTACATAACGTGAATATATGAAAAGTAATATTTTTGCATAAGTACATACATTTTGTACTTTTGCACAGCTGACAATTTTGTACCTTATAATCACATTGCAAGGTATGAAATATTTTTACTGCTATTTATTTTGCCAGGTGACTGCTCATGTTCTGACCCACATGCATGGATACATATTGCTTCTTGCACAGGCACAATAGATGACTTGATGCGATAGCTGTCAATGTGTGGCTGTACATCACAGGTTAAAAACTAAGCCTAGATCATATCAGAATGGAGCTAGCCTACCTTGGAAATCTGCTTTCAGCTCTCTTTAAAATAAATTTCTTAATATCACATTTTATATCCAGTAACAAACAAAGCTTCAAATTGTCATGTTGTTGAGCTTTGGACAAGCACATTAAAAATGAATAAAACAGACGGAAATGAAAGGAGAAAATCAGCATAGCATTAAAATACAAACAAACAAAAAACACATATGCTCACAAAGAGCCTGATCCCATGCTTTATGTTCAGACAAAACTCCTAATGGAGTATATTATATTGGAAGATGAATGCTATAGGTTGGACTAGGAATGGGTGGAAGGTAATACTTAGAGGTAGACATACCATTTGTTTCTATATTCTTGCCAGTGGTATTAACCAGCAAGCGATTAAATACACTTCATATCTCTGGGTATGAGAATGGATGTTGCACTCTGCTCATTTTGTATATTTGCAATCTTTGGTGTAAGTCACCCCATGACTCAGTGATAACTGTTAATAACCTACCTCTGATTTCCTAGGTAATGTAACATTTACTGAAATAGAATATCTACATGGGGCATTATATCAGCATATAGATATAGCCATATTTCCACTTTTGCTATAACAAACACTTTCTTCATGCATCAACAGGGCTGGATTAAGAAAGGGGATTTAGAGGATGGAGCCCAGGGGCTTGGCTTTAAGAGGGCCCCTCATAAAGATTGCTGGATTGCCAAAAGTATAGATCTTTTTTGTAGGGGCTTTTTAGCCTGGGACCTTTGGCTGCAGCCACTAAGCCCCCTGCATTCCAGCCCTACCTGGTAGGAAGGAGGTGGGAATACACTTCCATGTGTCGCTGTTCCCCCCTTCCACCTGGTGGGCTGGAGATGCAAGCACTGGGAAGCTCTATCTGAGCGTTTCCCTTGCCTGCAGGTTTCAGCACTATGATTCCCAGCCAATGGGAGCTGTGGGGGTACGTCTACACTTCAGCCCTAATTCTAACTAACTTAGTTCGAATTAGTTAATTCGAACTAAACTAATTCGAACTAACGGATCCAGACTAAAAAACTAGTTCAAATTAGCATTTTGCTAATTCGAACTAGCATGTCCACATTAAGTGGACCCTGAACCGGGCTTAAGGATGGCCAAAAGCAGTGCCGGCAGGGCATCAGAGGAGGACTTAGAGCGTGGAGATGCTGTCTCAGGCTAGCCGAGGGCTGTGCTTAAAGGGACCCGACCCCCACCCTGGACAGACAGTTCTCAGGGGTGCCCCGCTTGCAAAGCAGTCCTGGCTTGGAGTGACCAGACTACCCACACTGGGCACATCACAGCACTCAGCCATCAGCCCGGCTGCACTTGCCGCAGGCTGCCATCTGGGGAGAGGGGACAATTGGGGGGCTGCAGGAGAGCTTCCACCCCCAGAAGCCCTCAGAGCCAGCCCAGTCCTCCCCGTCGGGGGCTCGTGCCCCATTCCTCCCTCACCTCCTTCCACTTACCCTTCCCTAGCCCCCCTTCCTGATGTACAAAATAAAGATAACGTTTCTTCTAAAATGGAATCTGTCTTTATTGAACAAAACTGGGGGAGACTGGGAGACTGGGAGAGGGGAGGGCAACTAAAATGATCAGGGGTTGGGAACAGGTCCCATATGAAGAGAGGCTAAAGAGACTGGGACTTTTCAGCTTAGAAAAGAGGAGACGGAGGGGGGACAGGATAGAGGTCTCTAAAAGCAGGAGTGGGGTGGAGAGGGTGCATCAAGAAAAGTTCTTCATTAGTTCCCATAAAGAAGGACTAGAGGACACCAAAGGAAAGGAGTGGGTAGCAGGCTTCAAACTAGTAACAGAAAGTTCTTCTTCACAAAGCAAAGAGTCAACCTGTGGAACTCCTTGCTGCAGGAGGCTATGAAGGCTAGAACTAGAACAGAGTTTAAAGGGAAGTTAGATCAAGTCATGGAAGTTGGGTCCATGGAGTGCTATTAGCTAGGGGGTAGGAGTGGTGTCTCTGCCCAAGGTTTGTGGAAGGCTGAAGAGGGATGGCATGAGACAAATGGCTTGGTCACTGTCTTCAGTCCATCCCCTCCAGGGTCCCTAGGGTTGGCCGCTGTCGGCAGACAGGCTACTGGGCTAGATGGGCCTTTGGTCTCACCCAAGACGGCCATTGTAAACTCAGGGCTCAGGGTCGGGGGTCTCAGTGGACCCCCTTGATTTTCATGCACACCTGCTCCTGGGTGGCCAGGCTGGCAGCTCTCCTGCCCTAGCCAGCCACCTTCCTGTGCCTAGTGCAGAGATCGTGGACAAGGTCCACGATGTCCGCACTAGCCCAGGCGGGTGCCCACCTCTTGCGGTCTCGGGCAAGCTCCCAGGAGCCGCCAGCCTGGTCCCGGGAAGAGGGGGAGAGCTGGGGGGCATCGGGTGTGTGGCTTGATCCGTACCAGGTGCAGGGTCTGCTGGCTGGGTGCTGGCAGGCTTGGACCTGGCACGGGCACGGTAACCAGCCCGTGCCCCTTTAAGGGGTCCGGGGCCGAGAGGCGGGCAGATGAGTTTCCCTGGGCTACCTTCCCACTAGTTCGAATTAAGGGTCTACACAGCCCTTAATTCGAACTAGTAAGTTCGAACTAGGCTTAATCCTTGTGGAATGAAGTTTACCTAGTTCGAACTAAGCGCTCCGTTAGTTCGAATTAAATTCGAACTAACGGAGCGCTAGTGTAGCGCCTATGAAAGTTAGTTCAAACTAACATCCGTTAGTTCGATCTAACTTTGTAGTGTAGACATACCCTGGGAGAGCAGTGCCTGCAAGTGTACAGGACATAGTGCAGAATCCTGCCACACCTCCCCTCCCCAGGACCTGAGACACAAAAGGGGAGCTGGCTCAGGTAAGCATCCCGAGGGCTGCCAACAGACTTTTTTTGTGACATAGCAAGGTGGAAAGACCTAATTCTGGTGACAATCTAAAGAACCTAGGGCTCTGGCTGCTGCCAAGGCCATTGTAGTAACCATTGTGGCTGGCAGCCCTAAGCCTGTTTAAATCTTTAGGACCTGAGGTAGCTGACCCATTTCCTCCCTCCCCATCAGTGGGCCCCACTACCCTGCACCCCAACTCCCTGTCCCACCCATGAGCCTCCTCCCACACCCAAACTCTCCCTCTCCTCTCCTCCACCCCGCCCAGACCATGCATGCACACCTCCTACCCTGAGCCCGCTTCTTCAGTCCACACCCCTTGGACCCAGCCTGAAGCCCTTCCTATAACCCAAACTTCTTATCCCCAAGAACCTGCACCCCCACATGTACCCAACCCCCAGCCTCAACCCATATCCCATCATTTTAGGCTTCATTATTAATCCACCCATAAGAGGTAATCTGCCCCCCGCTCCCTCAGAAGACTTAATCTAAACATCAATAGGAGCACACCTCTCATGGCTAGTCATGGCCCTGTAGATCCATTGTGCTCAGCATCCCTTGAATCTTTTCAGACAATTACCCAAACTAGATAGTTTAATCCATTTGCAGGGGCTATATTAGTCATTCATTCTGCCAAAAGTTAATCACAGAGGGTATGTCTACACTACCACTCTAGTTCGAATTAGGGTGGTTAATGTAGGCAACCGAAGTTGCAAATGAAACCCGGGATTTAAATATCCTGGGCTTCATTTGCATCTTGCCGGGCTCCGCCATTTTTAAAGCCCTGGTAGTTCGGACTCCGTGCCCGCAGCTACATGCGGCACGGAGTAGGTAGTTCAGATTAGGCTCTCTAATCCGAACTACCGGTACACCTTGTTCCATGAGGAGTAACGGTAGTTCGGATTAGAGAGCCTAATCCGAAGTACCTACTCCGTGCCGCGTGTAGCCGCAGGCATGGAGTCAGAACTACCGGGGCTTTAAAAATGGCGGCGCCCGGGAAGATGCAAATGAAGCCCGGGATATTTAAATCCCGGGTTTCATTTGCAACTTCGGTTGCCTACATTAACCACCCTAATTCGAACTAGGGTGGTAGTGTAGACATACCCGTATTTAGTTGCTCCAGTACAAATTCACTCTAGATCCACAAGCATCCTGGTCACTTTCCATCCCAGTTCAGGAGGTCTTGCTCCTCTTCACAGAGCTGGGTTGAATTTTGGACAATTCTCCCTCCCTCTCCTTCCCCCAAGATCAGCTCCTTTAAGCCTGCTGTAGAGCTTGTATCACCTTCTCCTCCAGCTGGCCCTTTGCCCAATCAGTACTTCCACCCTCAGCCTGGGAGTGTCCAGCCAGCAGACCCTATGCTGCTGCTGTCTGCTCCCTGTGGTAACTGCCGTATTATGTAGGAGAAAGCAGCACTTGTGGTGATCTCTTTCTCCCAGATCATCCGCAGTTTAGTTGGGAAAGTTCCCAAGTCTTTAAATAAACTGTATCAATGTTTCCTCCTAAACCCTACTGACTCCTAACGTTGCTTCCTTTTGTCCAATATCTCCTAGGTCCTTGTAGCTATTGTCGGATCATTTAAGTCTTAAAAAGTTATGAAAAGTGTCAGGGTGGAGTAACCAGTAGGTAGTATTGACCTGCTTACACCCAAAGTTCTGATTCAGAACTATTGCAGGAAGAGTGAATCCTCATGCTGTGGCTGCAGGTAGCAGTAAATCTGTACAGTGGCAGGATCAGAGTAACCTATGCAGAGAACAATCTGTCCAAAGAGACTCGCTCTCCTCTGCATGTCCCTGTGAAAGACTTACATTTTGAGAGGGTCAGATCACATGTGTCCAAGGCCATATGGTCTGGGCCTCAAGCTCAAGGGGGCCTTACATTTAGACACTTGTTAATTTTTTGGCATTTTATAACATGTTGAAGCAGGTAAAGAGTGATCACCATTCACCTATGGGACAAGAGTGTTTGAATCAGCTTGTCATGCTTAATATTCACTGTGACATTGCATAAAAGCTAGATTTTTCTTCAATAATTAGTGCATTTGTACAGAAAAAAATCTAGAAAAGCATTTTTAAATAAAAAATATTCAAACAATCTTTCACTTTTTTTGGAGCCTTATTTTGTATTCATGTGTTGTCATTTTTTATTTTTATGCTGGATAGTGGCCTCAAAATCTGGAAGTGGCCCAGGCCTCTCTGGACATCTGAGAGGGCCTACGTGAATCTGTTATGCAGTCACCGTGAAGTCTGCTTCCCACTTTCTCTGGTTTGCAAAGACATAGGAGTATCTGGGGTTCCTAATGGTTCAAATCTAGAGTGCTAGCCACAGAAGGGTTCCTATCACTCATTTCCTGAGGGGAAGAGTACTTTCCTCTCTCTAGCACTATCTGAACTCCTGTACGCCAGCCTTAGGCCAGGTCTACATTAGACCTGGAAGGTCAGCTTAAGGTACACAACTCGAACTATGTAAAATATGTAGCTGGAGTTGGCTTATCTTAAGCTGAGCTTGGTGCCATCTTCACAGGCCAATTGGAGGAAAGGCTCCAGTCATCTTCCTTTATTCCTCGCAACTGTGAGGAGTACCAGTGATGACTGGAGCTACCCTTAGTGTTCACTTTAGCGGGACTAGACCTGCTAAATCGAACACAAGAAGATCGATCTCTGTCATGGCAAGTGGAGGCATGACCTCAGATTCTTATCCCTAAAACTATTTACACTCACAAAAGAGAACAGAACAAGATTAATGTCGGTTACTATTGAATTCAGAGATATGCTAGTGCAAGGCCTGAGAACATCTATGTAAGTGAAGCATGAAGTCCAACTCTCCTGACAGAAAAGCATAAGGTATGATTAATCATTTGATAACTCATTACACTAACAAGTATGCAAAATAAATTGCCCTCTGTTCACCTCCTCAAGTATTATGGAACTCAACACCCACTCATTCTCAATCCAACAATAACTAAAACATTCTCTTCTGCTAAGAATGTCTTAACCTAAGGGTATAAACTGCAAAAACAACAACAAAAATAATTTCTTTGTGGGGAGAAGCCTTTAAGTCAATCATTCCCTCTGTAGAAAAATCAGTATTTTAGGCTTCCATGATATTATGTGGTGCATGTTAAAAAGATTTCTTTTTTTACTAATATTTTATTTAGCTTTTTATTATTATCAGATGTTCTTTGCATAATTTCTCATTCACTGCAAACTCAGGTCTCAACACCCACTGCGTAGCTATGACAAAATGTGCAGCAGTATTTTTTTATATGAAACAAGTCCTACTTCAAAGGAAAAAATAGAACTGTGTACTCATTGCTCTTTCCCCATGCAACAAGCATACTGTAATCATTTTAAAATACTTTTATAAAAGGTTATAGCTCCTTTGTAGTAGGAGGTAAAGGAGCAATTTACTTCTGCAAATCTCTGATTTGATGTATTCTAACATTCTTGTAATATTTTATTATTTCTCTCTTCGATGCTGTATGAATTAAAAAACAATGTAGAAAGAAACAAACAACTCCTATCCCCCAAGTTATCTTTATGTCCAGATGCTTAATGACATTTAATTCTGACTTCTAACAGAATGTGCTTAAGAAGCAGTTTTTTAAAGTGAAGGAACAACCAATGTGTGTTTTATTACATCATCATAATGGCTTTTTAGTCTGTCTTTAATCTTTCCACTCAACCAATAAAGTAATACAAACAAAGGAAAACCCTGCTGTATGAGCCTCTGATGGTCTCAGAATCATGTGACCCACTAGATTGGCCCCAAAATACGAAATGGAGGCTTAAGATGAATTGAGAAGATCAGTGAAGGTCGTTTCAAATACATTTCACAAAAAATAATTTAAGCACAGATGGGAGCTGGAAAAACTTTTCCATAAAACATGCTGGAACTTGGCAGTGTTGATTTTTCATATTCCTATTGATGTACATTATATGTATGTTCTCTAGTTACATATCAGATGCAACCTTCTGTAACTATGCTATTTCTAGCCCAAAATATACCTAATAAAATTAACAGTATTTTTTTCCCTTTTTCTGGTCATGAGTCTTTGAAAAAGAATGCTGTAAAACATAAGAACTCCTGTGCAAAATATTCTAAAGATGATTCACTGAGAAAATCAGTATTCAATACTAATTTCCCTAAAAATGCCCATGTTTTAAAGTGATGAGGTCTAATGAGTTTATGTTGCAGAGTGCAGTATAAAAGAATACTGGTTTCAGAACTCTTATAGGACTTTACAAAAAATATTGTCTACACTAAGGGGCACCACTATTTCCAGTAATGCCAATGTAGTTTTCTCCAATTTTAGCATTTACTCTTAAATAGGTTTAAAGGTGCTATTGATATTGCTATAATAGAAAACACAGATTTCAAGTACCAAATGGAAGAAACATTTCGCATAGGGGAACAAAGACAGCTTGATGCCAGCTAGGCCCAGAAGGCAATTTAACAGTACCCATGTGCAAAGTAATTCAATTTTTTTCCAGCTCTAGGAAAATATATATTTTGCTGTTTATAGCTACATTATGAAAATGAATTATATTTTAAGACATTTAAAAAGTTCCTAGTCAACAAAGCCTCTGAAATGCATGTTTATCATATAAATAAATATTTTTTAATTCTTAAGAGATCATATAGGTATGATCTTTATATAGGGGAATGCTTTGTTTACTGTCACAGCTCATGTACAAAGCAAAATAAACTTCACATTATATTATTTTATGGATTTCTTTGCCTTTTAAAATGGTCAGCATTTTAGTGGTAACATTAATAGTTATTAAAGATTTAAACGAGCATTCTGTGTCTTTAACTGATCGACAAGATCAATAATTTTAAGATCAAATACTAACAGCGGTGTGTTTTTTTCTCCTTAATCAGTGTCTTTTTGTTTTATACCCATGCCTACAGCAAGATCCTGTTTTCTGTATGTAGACAGAGCTTCCTGCTGTGTGCTGTCAAAAGAATAAAAAGACAAGATGGAGAATCAATTTAAGAATAAAGAGAAAGCTTTATTGTTGATCAGTGGAATCTAGCTAGTTAAAATATCGTCAGTAGCAGAGATTTTATAATCACATGCTTAGGCATAATCAGTTCAGTTTTCCCTGTTTCAGTCATTCTGTATTTTTGCTGGATGAAAGATGGTTTTCTTGTTATGCAAAGAAAATGACATTATTTCGAAAATTGACTATATTTTGGCTTTCTAGTGAAACACAGCAAAAGACGATAAAATACATTGCCTTGATATACTGAAAATCTATTTGGTTAACAAGTTTATTCTTTTAAAAGACAGCATTTATTTAAGAGGGAGTTTGTTCTCTAGAGCAACACAGCAGAGCACATTTACCCACTGAAAGATCTAATAACTGTTACAGTTCAGCACTTGGTACATAGGGGATTTTTTCCATTGACTCATTTAGTCTTTTATCACTTATTTGTTTAAACAGGTTTCACTACAAGCACAGGATATGTACAACCTGATATAAAGAGTATGACTTTGCTAACAGGTATATCCATATATCTGATACTTATTTAATTGGGTTTCACTGCATTTGCATACTGGTAGCAATTAGGCATTTAAAAATTCTTAATACCATGGAGTGAAAATATTACTGAACTTTTTTTTAGTCACACCCTCTATTTTACTTTTTTTTAAAAAAAAAATCAAACCCACTAGTAAGCATCCTGTTAAATCAATCCTGGTTACAGAAAAAAAAATCAAAACATTTCAGCACCATCGTCTAAGCATGAAATGTACAAATAAATAATTTAGAAATTGATATCAAGCCCCCAGCTAATTTAGAAAATGTATAATATGATCCACACTGTGAAGTGAACTTTGACCCAGTTGTATTGCAGGCTTCAAAACCTTTGCTTTGAAAACGTCTTTCTTCTGCTTAGACATCATTTCTGGATGGATTAAACTATTGTCTTTTGATTTTATCTTTACAGAAGTATGGAGAATTTTGTGACTCGAGAAGTAAACATTTAAAAAACCAATGTGAACCAACGTAACTGGATTTAAGAAAACTACAAATGAAAAGCATATTTGAATGAAAACAATACAAGATGCAAATTAGGCCACAATTTTCAAAAGTGACTAGTGATTTTGGATGTTTTGGTTTTTGGATAGCCAAGTGGAGACAATTTAAAGGAATCTGTTTTTGCAGGAATATTATCATCAGAAATGCTGAGCTGAGCTCTTCTGAAAATTCTGCCCCTTTCAGCTGCTCCAAAATGAACTCCCACAGAGTCACCCAAACTTTCAGGTCACTTTTGAAAATCTTGACCTTAAATCTTAATTGCTAAGAACCAAATTCTGCAACAATTAGTCAGTTCTTACTCAGGTGGAATATGTCCTATTGTTTATTGCCCACGTACTTCCCACGAATTTTAATAAATAATCTCTGTGCTAAAATAGAAACCTTAAATATAATCTAGGAGACATCTGCCTTCTGGCTGACTGAGGACTAAAGTATGATGAACCCAGTATATTGCTTCAGGACTGCTTCTGTTGTTTCTGGAGGTCATGTTTAATAGTATACGAGGGTTTTGTTAATTCATATAGGGAAATCTCTATGAAAAGGAAAGCTGTTTTTCCTTTAAAATAAAAGCTCTAGTTCTCTAGAACACAGCTCAAATTGTAGAAAGATCCCTAATCAAGGGATTCATAATTGTTTTTCACTCACTATTTCCCAGTACCCAATGCCCGCAATAATGTTATCACTAAAAATTAGAATTATAAAACCACATCACAATGGTTTAATGTATCAAGTTATATGTGTGTCCATGCACATTCATGTCCTAAAGAGATGCCTGTATAGGGATTTCAGTTTCGTATATGTCCCTTCTCGGGTTGCCATAGCTCATCTGTGGGTTGTCTGTACTTATTTTGCCTAGTACCTGTGTGGTTTCTAGTAGTAAAATGCATGACTGTGATTCTATCTCCAGGTGGGCTTCAGATCCTTACTCATTTTAATACTGAATACAAATGTGGCATGGGGGAAACATCTGTTTTTTTCTCTCATATGGTGATGGTGTAAGTCCCACTGAGAATTTTACATGAGGGCTTCTTTTACACCTGTCTAAAACAGGTATTTTGAGAGAGAATATTTCCCTTATCCCATGATACTGAGCAAAGTAGAAGAGTAGGTGAACAAACATCCTGAACTGCTTGATATTGAGGTGCTTTCTATGAGACAAGGGGTTTTCTACTGACTCATTTTTATTGTAAAAATACAGTCACTAGAGTTCTCTTTTTCAGAGAGCCTTCCCTCTTAAGTCTGGTCACCAAAAAAAGTAGAAGCAATCTCCAAGACACACAATATAAAAGCAATGGCAAAGGTGCAAACTGTATCCCCCATTCACCTTAATGAGGTGTTAACATTCTAGTTGGGACTATTAAAAGTCCCAGTTCCATTAAGTAGGCCAGTCAGAGACACTTCTTAACCCCTGGATTGCCTGTGCCTTGGAAGAAAGATCTCAATGAAATATCTGCTCAGAGAAAATCAGCTGTTAGCCCCCTCCCCCCAAAAAAACAGAAAAAAATGTGTTAATTTAATAACATGTGGAATAGCCACCTATGCAAAAGAAAAGATGTCCTTCTGGTTGAGCCAATGAGGTAGGATTTGGGAGATCTGGGTTCAATTCTTCGCTCTATCAGAGATTTTTTATCTATGACCTTTGGCAAATCACTTAGGTTATGTCTACAATTATGATTGAGGATAGACAGCTGGAGCTACATGCATAGCTACATACTGCAATACAAACCAGCTGAGTCCATACTTGTCACTGTGGTGTATAGCTACACACTGCTATGAAAGCCTGTGGCAATGGGGAAAGGCTATGGCAGCATGGACAATAGACAACATATTGATCTGTCAGGGAGATGGACCAGCCTAAGTTTAAAAAGCTATTTCTACTTCTCATATCAATAGGTTTAATCAGAAGCCCTTACTAAGGCCTAGAGTGTGCCTGCATAGAGTCAGTAGGGGGTAGCACTACACTGGGATAAATTTATGAGCCTCTTGGTGTACACTAGGAGTGGCTTCTATTTGTGTAAGCACAAAAGCAGAGGGGCTGAACAATTTAGATTTCAGCCTCTCTCAGCCCTTAATCTTGCTGACTTTATTAGGCATCTTCCTGAATATGGGCTGAGTTAACACTGAGAGCCAGATAGTGATTGGTCCTTGTGCAGATGCACAGGTATGAGGGGTGCTTTTGAACTCCACCACTTTGTGATTAATGTTGGAATATTCTCTTGGACTTTCAGGTGCCAAATCATTTGTATGCTTAGGCATGATTACCAAACTGAAATCACTACTTCAAAGAAAAATTACCATAAGGTCAAAAAGGCCAGACCCACAAGTAATTTCTCTGAACTTAGACCACTTTTTCATTTGCCAAATGGGTTTGCTACAGGAAAGGGTAGACCATATTCCAATACATATTTATCAAATATTTTACTTAATCACAAATTAATTAACTATGCAAGAATATTTATAGATTAAAAACTTTCAACGGTTGAAGGAGCTTCTTGGATTATTTATGTATTCTTTCCACTAATGTTTATTTCTAGAGTCACATTTTAGGAAAAAATATTTACCTTCTCAGTTTTTATATGACTTATACCTGCTTCTGATAGGGTATGTCTACACAGCAAAGTTATTTTGAAATAACAGCCGTTATTTCGAAATAACTTTACCAGCATCTACACAGCCAACCCGCTATTTCTAAATTAATTTGAAATAGCAGAGGGCTTATACTGAAATTGGTAAACCTCATTCCATGAGGAATAGCGCCAATTTTGAAATTGCTATTTCGAAATAAAAGCTGTGTAGATGCTTATTTCGAAATAGGGGGCCTCCAGCCCTACCCAGGGTTCCCTGTGGCCACTCTGGGCACAACCAAGAAAACTCCTCTCCCTCCCCTCTTCCCCGGAGCCCTTAAAGGGGTAGACACTGGTCACAGTGCCTGTGCCAGCTCCAAACCTGCCATCCCAGAGCCAGCAGTCACTGCCCCTGACCCAGTGGCCCCAGCATGAGCCAGGCAGCCAATGCCAGCCAGCCCTCCACCACTCCCCAGGACCAGTCTTCCAGCTCCCAGGAGCCTGCCAGGAAAAGGTGAGTGCCTGCCTGGTCCAGTGCGGAGATCATGGACCTAATTCAGGTTTGGGGAGATGCCTTCAATACGTCCATGATCTCCACACTAAATGGAAGAACGCAACTGTCTACAGGCAGATGGCTGTTAACCTGGCAACCAAAGGCTACATCCGAACCCAGGAGCAGGTTCACATGAAAATAAAGGAACTGTGGTAGGCGTATGCCAGTGCCACAGAGGGCAGCTCCCAACCAGGGGCAGACCCCGACCTCTGCTCCAATTTTGACACCGTGGACCATATTCTGGGGGGCAGGATGGTCCAGGACCCCCAGGTGGTCATCGATCCTGGTGCAGAGTTTGCTGCCTCATGCTGCTCCAGCCCCTGCTGCTTCCCCAGCTACCGCTTCTCCACCCCTTCCTGCTTCTTCCTCCCCACCCTCCCCACACCCCAGGGATGCTGAGGCCCCCACATCCGCCATGCTGGGAGACAGTTGGGCCAGCAACACCCCCAACACTGAGCCCTGAGCTTCTCCTCCTCCTTCCTCCCCTTGCCTCCCCCTGCCAGCTCCCTCCTCCCAGGTTTCCCACTCCCTTCTCCCACCTTTTTTCCCCAGTCTCACCTCAGTTTCATTCCCCTCCCCATCCCAGCTTTGTTCAAGAAAAAGGCTTTGTTATAATGAACACATGTGTCTTTTATTGTACAGCAGGATGGGGGTTAGGGAGGGGTAGAGTGGAAGGACGAGAGGGAGGAATGAGGCACAAGCCCCCAGTCAGGCACACCAGGGAGACTGTTACTGCCTGCAGAATGTGCTGCCAGGCTTGCAGCAACATGTCCACGAGAAGCACCAGAGTACCCAGGGGCAGCTCTGGCTCCATGCTGCAGAGTGTTGTGGTGTCCTGAGTGAGGGCAACCAGAGCATAAAAAGAAAAAAATGCTTTGTTGTCCCTCAGCGAGGTTGGCAAGCAAGCAGGGAAACCTTAGAACCGGCTGTCTGGGGGGTTCCCTTTAAGCACAGGTCTCAGATAGCCTCAGGCAGCAGCCACACAAAATAACTGCTGACCTGATGCCCTGCCAGAACCGGTTCCGGCTGGCCTTAAATGAAATTCAGCATCCTATCAGTGTGGACATGCTATTTTGAAATAGCAAAATGCATTATTTCAAAATAAGCTATTTTGAAATAACTATTTTGAAATACAATATTTCAAAATAACGCTGTAGTGTATACATACCCATATAATATTTTCCCTCTAATGTTACATCTTTTACTTTATTAGAATTACACATTATGTGGTAACAAAATCAGAATCAGGCCCTTTGTCTATCCTAAGAATAATTAGTCTCAAGTTTGTTGTTCTCAAAAGTCTTTTAACAGTTAATTTCAATAAATACAAGCTCATATGTCCTTGGCTTCCAGTTATTGCCTCAGGTGTCTAGACAATCCCTCAGAGGCCTTCACTGCTCAGTGTAGTACAACTCAGCTCAAATCAGGGGTCTACTTGTACCAAACATGCTATAAAAATAGAACATACAAACATGCATATGATCAATTTAACATACAATTAAAGATTTCCTTGCTTAATGGGAATTCCCCATGAGGAATTACTAGCTATTGTGAGCAAGGTGACAGACTATGAAATGAACATCTAATGAACTAATAATAATTATGTGTTTTAAAAATATACTGCACACTAGATTAGAGTGGGTCAAAAATGAAAAAAAATCATGCAAAATTTCAATTGTTTTAATTTCTGTTTAGTTGTTTTTCATTTTTCCAGAATTTATTCAAGTTTTTCTAAGTTAAAATTGAAAATATTATTGAAATGGATTTTAAATGTTTTTCACAAAAAATCAAATTTTTGATAAATGAAGAATTTCTGTTTACTCATGTTCAGTAAATGTTTATATAACATTTTGGTTAAAAGATCTGGGGAAAAATCACTTTACAATGTAAACATTTTAATTAAAAAAGTGCTCTAAAGTACATATTTCCACAGACATGAACAAAATGACAAATATGCAAATATCATAAGTTAAAAAAATTTATAAAAAGTAATTATCAGTTTATCTGATTAAACACAGTTGTGAATTTTAAATAAAAAGAATATTCAAGAGTGTGATTTTTTCAAAGAAGTCAAAGAGCCAGAGTGGAATTTTCAGAATGGTCTTGTCTTTGAATGGGAGCAGGGTAGGCTAGCACTGAGCATATTTCACTAGAGTCCAACCCGAACATATTTACTTGGGAGTTTTTCCACTGACTTCAATGGGAACTTAGCAAAGTCTCTTCACTTTCCCCTCACCCTCCAAAATGAAGTTTTTAAAGACCCAAAAACAGAAAGAACATAAGAACAACCATATTGAATCAGACCAAAGGTCCATCTAGCCCAATATCCTGTCTTCCAACAGTATCCAATATCAGATGCCCCAGAGGGAAAGAAACAGAGCAGGTAATCATCAAATGTTCCCTCTCCTGATATCCATTTCCAACTTCTGACAAACAGAGGCAAGGCACACCATACCTATCCATGCTGGCTGATAGCCACTGATGGACCTAACCTCCATGAATTTATCTAGATCTTTTTTGAACCCTGTTAAAGTCCTGATCTTCAAAACATCCTCTGGCAAGGAGTTCCACAGATTGACTGTACATTGAACAAAGAAAAACTTCCTTTTGTTTGTTTTAAACCTGCTACCTATTAATTTCATTTGGTGACCCCTAGTTTTTATGTTATGGGAACAAGTAAATAACTTTTCTTTATTCACTTTTTCCACACCAGTCATGATTTTATAGACTTCTATCATATCCCCTTTTTTTCTAAGATGAAAAGTCCCAGACTTTTTAATCTCTCTACATATGGGACCCATTCCAAACTCCAAATAATTTTTATTGCCCTTTTCTGAACCCTTTCCAATGCAAATATATCTTTTTTTACATGAGTCAACCACATCTGTACACAGTATTCAAAGATGTGGGTATACCATGGATTTATATAGAGGCGCTAAGATATTCTCTGTCTTATTCTCTATCCCTTTGTTAATGATTCCTAACATTTTGTTTGTTTTTTGATTGCTGCTGCACATTGAATGGATGCTTTCAGAGAACTATCCACAATGAGTCCAAGATCTCTCTCTTGAGTATTTATAACTAAATTAGTCCCCATCATTTTGTATGTATAGTTGGGACTATTTTTTCCAATGTGCATTACTTTTCATTTGTCAACATTAAATTTCATTTGCCATTTTGTTCCCCAATCAATTAGTTTTGTGAGATCTTTTTGAAGCTCTTCATAGTCTGTTTCAGTCTTAATTATCTTGAACAGTTTAGTATCATCTGCAAATTTTTCCACCTCATCATTTATTCCTTTCTCCAGATCATTTATAGATAGGTTGAATAGGATTGGTCCCAGTACAGACCTTTGGAGGACACTACTAGTTACTTCATCCATTCTGAAAATGTATCATTTATTCCTACCCTTTGTTTCCTGTCTTTTAACCAGTATCAACCCATGAGAGGACCTTCCTTCTTATCCCATGCCAACTTACTTTTCTTAAGAGCATTCGGTGAGGGACCTTGTCAAAGGCTTTCAGAAATCTAAATACACTATACACTAAATATACTATATCCATTGGATCCCATTTGTCTATATTCTTGCTGACCCCCTCAAAGAACTCTGGCTTATTAAGGCATGATTTCTCTTTACAGAAATCATGTTGACTTTTCACCCCAACAAATTATGGAAGAGGCCAGGTGGGGTGGGCCATAGGGGAAGGCATGGATGAGGGTAGGGATGTAGCCGGGGGCAGAGTTGGGATTAAGCATTGTTGGAGATCACTGGAGATATTTAAGAGCAGGTTAGACAGACACTTGACAGGGATGGTCTAGACCAGTGGTTCCCAAACTTTTTGGCTTCACGCCTCCTTTTTGATTTTTGAGAAACCCTCTCTCACACACACATACACCCCAAATAGCAGCAAAACTTGTTGAGGGGAAAAAAAGGAACTGACCAGGGCTGAAAAACAAAAATGGCAGCAAAACTGGGGGGGAGGGGTTTGATGGGGGGAGTGTTGGGTGGCTCTGTGCCCCCCACGGAATTTCTTCACACCCCCCATGGGGGTACACCCCCCAATTTGGGAACCCATGATCTAGACTGTGCTTGGTCCTGCCCTGTGAACAAGGGACTGGACTTGATGACTTCTTGAGCTCCCTTCATAGATCTAGATTCTATGATCACCTGGCAAAGTAAAAAATCAGCACTTCTGGATAGGAAAGCCTCTGCCATTGGTATAGGTAGCATGGACACTGAACTGCTGCAGAGACACTGCTACAGTGGGTCAGCATTATTGTAGATAAGACCCCAGTCTTGAATTGACTTCCCATCTTGTCTTCATTCTGAAAGTGTGACCACAACTTTGAATTTTAAGATTTTTTTTCTCTCATGATCTAATATCAGGTCTGGCCTTACCATGAGGTGAACTGAGGCAGTTGCCTTAGGTGCCAGACTGTGTGTGTGCGGAGCAGGGGGGGATGGGCGCTACTAGGACCCAGAGTGTAGAAAATTGTGTCTGCTGTTGGTGCATATTTATTCTTTCTGCTCTAGATGCACAGAAATGGTGGAGTGCTGTGCTGGAGGAAGGAGGGCACAAAAGACATATAACAGGCAAAATGTTGTGGGCCAGCTCTGTCTAATATTCTTGTTCAAGAAACTGCATGCTGGCAGTATATCAAACTCAAAATACAGTGTCCTATGTCATTATACACAAATGTCTTTTCCAGCAAGGAAATAACCCACTCCAAAATTTCAAACCCTCCTTGATTGCTTGGAGGCTGAGAAAAAGCTAGTTACAATGACTGAAACCCAAGTACTAAAGGTCTGTGGTTTTATATTCAAACGTCTTGAGTTCCACCTTGGTTGCTGTATCTGCGTAGTTATAGAACACAAATTCAGTGCAGAGAGACCATAAAAATGTTTCCATCTTACTCGTTACACATTCCAGTTAAATGAAAGAACCACAACATTGACACAAAATGTTTAATTTCTAATATTAAATAAAAGGTTTTATTTTGGCTACTAAACAATCATCAAAGCAGGTTGGATGCTGGTTTATAGTCTGCTCCACAGGGCTCTCATGCTGCCAGCTTCACAGCTGACATCACATTTTTCAGCCAGAAGGTGACCTCCAGCTCAGAAAATGTGGATCTGGGCTGCCTTTGATTGGAAGCAATGTCAAATAGTTCTTGCTCTATCTATTTCACAAACAAGATCAATTGGATTCAGACCAGACTGGCTGACTTCCAGGTACCTGATCCATGTTAAAAAGAGGCAAATATAAGAACTTTTGTAGTTGAAAGTCAGCCCTTCTTTATTTTTAATGTTGGTTCTGATTATACTAAGAAGGTTTCTGCTGAACATTTGAATGCTGCACCCCTGCCCTTGATGACTTGTAAAACAAAGAAAGTTATAGAATTTATTGTTATTTGAAATCATTGCTATTTCCTTTAGGAAGGCAAGATGCCAGCATCCCTCAAAGAGTCAAGGGAGTCATTAACCCCATATTCAAGTAGTCATCTCTTGTGCCAGGAGTATTATTAATACTTTTCCTATGTTTAACCATGTTTTTGGGTAACATTATTGAGAACATTGGCGTGAAAAAAATTAGATGTATCCCAGAATCTGCAGATTACACTGATACCTTGAATTTGTATAAAAACTGGATATCCTACAGATTGCACTAACCTACTGGGCTGATGGTCTGACTAGGGTATAAAGATATTGTACTTAAATGCTGTCATCCTCTATGGAAGGTTTTTGGGGTAATGCTCTTCTCTGTGTAGGGTTCTTTTTTTGACTTCTGTTTTGTCAACCCTCCTGCTTAATGTCTGAATGCTTATGAGGCAGTTCACACTTCAAGTCTATGGATGTCACAGCTTTATGTCATTTTTTCACTGATCTTGGCTAGTGCAATGTATCTAGTTCTCCAGTACATGGCCACAGCAAGGACTTAGATGATATTGACTTTTCTGATGCTCAGACAGGGTTAAACAGGGCTATTTGCTAGTAGTCTGGAGGATATTACCACTTGGTAATAGTCTGGTAATGGAGATGGCTGCTTCCAGTACTGAGTAGGTTCACCTAACTTTCAGTCAATGAGGGTTGCTTCTGACTTACTGATTGCCCCCAAGATTCTTAGCTAGTAGGTACACAGGAGGCAGTGTGACCTAGTGAATAGAACACTGAACTGAGATGAGTTGATTCCTAGAGTTTAGGGCCAGAAAGAGTCTGGCTTCCTGTATATCAGAAGTGATTATCCTTCACCCAGTTATCCTGTATTGAGCACAATAACATGTGTTTGGCCAAAGCATGTGTTCCAGAAGGACATCCAGTCTGGAGTTGAAGAAATCAAGAGACAAACAATCCACCACTTTCCTTGATAATTTGTTCCAGTGGCCTGTTGTTAAAGATAAGTGCCTAATTTCCGATTTGAATTTATGTGGCTTCAGCTCTCTGCTATTGGTTCTTGTTATGTCACTCATCACTATATTAAAATGCCCTTTAGTATTTTTTCCCTGTGAAGATCCTTATACTCTGTAATCAAGTCACCTCTCAGTTTCCTTTTTGATAAACTAAACAAATTGATCTCTAAGTCTCTCACTCGTAAGGCATTTTTTCAACTCCCGAATCATTTTTATGATTTTGTCTGCAATTTCTCCAATGTTTAAACATAATTTAAAAATATAGACAGAAAAATTGTGCATAGTGTTCAGTGTCTGTCTCATCAATGCCATATACAAAGGTGAAATCATCTCCCTGCCCTTATTCACTACTGCCCTATTTATACATCCAAGGATAGCATAAGTCCTTTTTGATCCAAGATTGCACTGGTACCTCATCTTCACGCAGACCCATAGATCTCTTTCTTTGTCACTGCTTTCCAGGATTCAATGCCCAATTCTGTAAGTCTGGTTTGCATTCTTTGTTTCTAGATGTATAGCTTTGTATTTGGCTGCTTTAAAATCCATTCTGTTTGAATGGGCTTAGATTGCAAAGTAATCAAGATCACTCTGTATGACTGCCTTGTCCACATCATTATTTACCACTCTGCTCATCTAAACATTATATTAGCACTGATTTTATATTTATGTCCAGATCACTGATGAAAATGTTAAATAGCATCAAAACTAGTACCAATACCTATGGAACCGTACTAGAAACAACTCTGTTCAATGATGATTCCCCATTTACAGCTATTTGTTGAGATCTGTCATCTAACCAGCTCTTAATCTATTTAGCATGTGGTCTATTTATAGTGCAAAGTGCTAGAATTTAATCTGAATGCCTTAAAAATCTAAGAATATTACATACTCACAGTTCCCTTTGTCAACCAAACTTGTAATCTGAAAGAATGAAATCAATTTGTTTGACAACACCTATTTTCCATACAACCATGTTGATTGGCATTAATTATATTCATGTACTGTAATTCTTTATTAATTAAACCTCACATTCACTTTTCCATTATATTACCCAGGACTGATGTCACCCAACTGTGCTACCAACCTACTAGGTGACTTTAGGCAAGTCATTTGCTGCTCCTGTTTCATCACTTATAATTTGTGAATAACGATACATAGATCCTTTGTAAAGTATTTTGAGATATACTGATAAGAATCTGCATATAAGAATTGTGTATTACTCTTATTGCCCAGAAAGTGGATTGTTATTGTTTTTCTTTGAAGAGATCTAATAACATAGTGATTCACGTCCTTGTGACCTCCAGTTACATTATTGCAATGAAGTCTTCTAAACCCGGAAAGCAATGCAGGATAAAGCAGTTTGTCTGGGGATGTCAGCTACAGAGACCTCATTGCATCAATAGTCTGAAGAGAACTGACTTTCTGTTCTATTCCAGGAGCCAATTTTAAAATGTTGACACTGATGTATAATCTCTGTTTAGTTTGAAGTCTGTCTATCCCAGAGACCTCTTCCCTCCCTATGTGTTATCTATAGCTCAATGTCCCATTTTTACCAGGCAAATTTCACCCTTTCTCCTGTCCATCAATTTTCCACAAACAGCCTATTATATTTATAAAATATGATCACTCTTTGAAATTGTGTGACTAATTTCAACCTGTTACTCATAAACTGCAAGTATATATTCATTCAACAGTTTGATATTTATAATACACTGTTCAAGATGGGTTGGGTTTTTGGGAATCCAAGTCAAATAGCATTTTGTTCTGTTGCTTGATTGGTTAATTTGGCCTTTTAAAATTACTTCAGAAAATCTTCTTTTTTGTGTCTAGTCTGTTTATGAGGGAAGGTTTGGGAGATTAATTTGTGGGCAATGCCAGGAGCAAATCACAATATAGAGTAAATATAACAAGCAAAAAAAAAAAAAAAAAAAAAGGAAGGAAAGGTGGATGGAAGGAAGATAAACAGAACAAAAATTCCAAAAAGATTTTGACAATGGAACCAGATATATTATTCCTATAGTCATGTATAAGCCCAACTATATTAAAAAATCTAAAAGCCATCTCTGAGAGAGCTCATTCAAAACAAGGTTCCAAACAATTACTACACTGGAAAATTAGATAGACCCACCCATGAAAATTGCATAACCTTGAGCAACATAATTAAGCCAACCTAAGGAACCATATACACATCACTCAGTCAATGGAAGAATTCTTCTGTCAGCCAAACTATGCCTTTGTGTTGGACTATATATGTTAATGGGAGAACCCCTCACTTCAGGACATAGAAACATAGCAGATTAGGGATGGAAGAAATGAAGGAGGTCATTTAGTCCAAACCCATACTCAAAGTGAGACCAACCTCAACTAAGTCATCCCAGAAACCACTTTGTATAGCCTAGTCTTAAAAACCTCTAAGGATGGAGGTTCCACCACCTCTCTAAGTAACCCATTCCAGTGCTTCACATCTGTCCTAGTGAAATAGGTTTTCCTGATATCCAACCTAGATCTTCCCCCTCTGCAACTTAAAACCACTGCTCCCTGTTTTGTCATCTGCCATCACTGGGAATAGCCTAGTTCCTTCCACTTTGGAACCCTCCCTCTGGTAATTGAAGGCTGCTATCAAATCCCCCCTCATTCTTCTCTTCTTCAGACTAAATAAGCCCATTTCCCTCAGTCTCTCCTCATATGTCATGTGCCTCATCCCTCCAAACAATGTCATTGCTCTATGCTGGACTCTCTCCAATTTGTCCACATCCTTTTTGTAGTGAATGAGGGGGTCCCAAAACTGGATGCAATACTCCAGATGAGAGCTCACCAGTGCCAAATACAGGGGAATTATCTCTCTTCCCTCGATCTCCTAGCAATCCTCCTCTTAATGCAGCCCAACATGCCATTAGCCTTCCTGGCAACAAGAACACACAGCTGACTCATCCAGTGTTATCTCAGACCTTTTCTACAGAACTCCCTCTTAGGACAGAAGAATGTCATGCACTACTACGGGCTGGGGACCGACTGGCTAAGTGAAGAACTCTTCACTTGTTGAATCTCATCAGATTTCTTTTGACCCAATTCTCCTATTTGTCTAGGTCACTCTGGACCCTATCCTTGCTCTCCAGCATAGCTACCTCTCCTACCAGTTTAGTGACATCTACAAAATTGCTGTAGATAGTGTCTTTGTTGAAGCACTGCAGCTAGGTGTAGACATTCCCCTACATTATGGTTAAACTCAACTGTACACATAAATTCTTAGCAGGAAGACATTACAGGAACTCAGTGAGAGCCACACCATATAAAGTGGCAGGGCTCATTGTTTTCAACACTTTTTCTTGGCTGCCAGCTCATGATGAAGACGCATCTTCAAGACATTGTCTCACACCTATACACATGCTTTCAGGCCATTTAAATATAATATTTCTGAACTGACATTATGTTTTATACTTGTAGAATACTGGGCACTTAAAGGCTAATTATAAAAATGTATTGGAAATATTAGAAGGTGCTTTTATTTAGATTCTTCATTATGCTGAAAAAGCATCTTTCAATATGCTCCATACATTTTTCAACTTAAATAATGCATCCTAAATGGGTCAACACTGCCTTCCCATTGTTCTCCAGGAGTTTAACAGGGTGGTCTGGTGCACAGGCCTACCTAAGGGATCACTTCTCTCCCTTTGCTATACTGTCCAAGCTGAGGTCAGCAAAGGCATTTCAGCTACATCTCTCTCATTTGCTGGCACAGTGTTCTCTCAGAGGGCTCTGGAACATTCTCCCCATCATGGTTCAAAATCACTCTCTACCTAATGATCTGAAAGGTACAGAAAGTGCTGTGAATATGCAGCACCCAGAGTACGACCCTTGCAACATCAGTAATTGAAAGAAAGAATATATATCTGCTGATTGATGTATCTGATGACTCGGTATGTTATACCACCCCCAGATCATTAAATGTTAAAGGTATTAGATCAGATCTAGGTTTTCTGTACACATCTTTGTACTGATGAGGTAGTCTTAAAAACAAAACAAAAACATGAAGAGACTCTGGGCAGGCACATCTTGGTGTATTTATTTAAAGGAGATTAAGCTCCTCCCTCCCATGAATGCAAGTGTCGCTGTGGTAGATAAGATGTCTGGAAGATAGCCCTGGATAAGACCAAGTGTACTAAGCATTTCAGTATTATTTCTAGGAATGTATTTTTTCCTGTCTACTCAAAGTAAGTAAGCCTTTCCTTCAAGCTTTCTTAGACTGGGAAGATTCAAAAGCTGAAGTGCATCTGCTTGTGTATCCGTTATCTGCAATAAGGATATCTATCAGCTTTTGACTATCCTCAGTGGAGTTCAGTGGTAAGTATTGGAGTCAGGACAGGGTCTAGAGGTGTGGGAGGTGTTGTAGCCAGGCAGGGGTTTGGGAGGTCTGTGGGGGACTCAGGAACAGGTATGGTGGTGCAGAAGTCAGGAAAAGGAGTGGTGGCTCAAGGCAGGGGAGAGAGGGCTCAGAAGTCAGGGTGAGGAGCTCAGGTGTCTTGGCAGGTTGGGAGATGTGTGGATGTCTGGGAGGGGGTGAAGAGTGCAGGAAATAGGGGAGAGCTTAAGGGGCTCAGAGCAGGAGGTGCAAGTGGCTGGCAGCTGCTCCCTGGTGCTGGCCCAGGGTGGGGGAGGTCCATGATGTTTGGCCTACCAGTGACATTGCTCCCTGAGGCCAGCCCGGAGTGGTGGGGGCCATGCTTAGAGACTGTGGGCACCAAACTGGCCACCTAGCCAACTGGTGGTGTTGCTGCCTAGAGCTGTCAGGGCAGGGAGGCATGCTACCCCCTCCCCCGGTCATTCTGGAGTGTAACTGTCATTGCTACCACAGCCTTCCCTTGCCATCTGATGAGAAACAATTGCATTCCATGCACATCTCATTGTACTAGCACAACTAAGTACTGACCTTGCTTTAAGTTATGATGAGAAAAAGCTGCATATCAAATTCCTTTGATTGAAAAACCCACTGTTACTATTTAGGAGGAGTTCAGACTAGTAGATGTATGAACAGACAGACAGGCACACAAACTCTCTCAAATATATAGTAGATTCCTTTGTTTTTCCAAGTTTTTCAATCAAAGGAATTTGTTGTTGCTTTGACAAACTTGTTATATGCTATTGCTTGTAACATAAATCGAGTGAATTAGTCACTTTCGTGTAATGTTGACCATATGAGTTTTAGATGTGAATTTTATACTTTACCTAATTAGGATTCAGGAAATTAGTAATATTTGTTTGAACAATGGGTCAGGTCTTGGCTACCGCTATGGTACTTTTGTACTTCTCCAGCAGTGCAAAGGTTGAAATAGCTCCCTGGAGGCTACTGACACTGGATGCAACTAGAAGTTTGCTTTTGCTTGTGCTGGTGGTTAAATGAGCTCCTGTTGGCCTTGGCATTTGTACGTGTGTCAATGGGGGAAGGAAGAGGCAAGAGATAAAGGTGTACACTACAAAACCCAGCTGGAGTGGAGTTTGTTTTAGATGACAAGTAATTTGAAAATCCAAAATCTGTTGCTGATACAAAATTTCCTGTCATGGAAATGTCTTTTGCAAACTGCACATAAAGTATTTTGTAAGGTATAAATCTGATGCTGCTTCTGATATCTGCTAGAGGAGTACACATTAAGATAAATGGATTGTCATGTTTCTAGAACTGTTTAGTTTTGCATTTAGGAGACCATCTGTTCTCTGATGAATGTCCCTGCTTATATGGGTGGGCACGTTGCTTTTGTTTTTTTAAAAACATTTTAATAAATGCCATAAATAATTATAAAGAAATTGGAAAAAATAACTTCCAGCAGCTTTATTTTTGAAGATAATAGTTTTCAAGATACATATTCAAGTTCATACATATTCAGAAACTGCACATGACATTTACCACTCTTTTTAGACCAAAAAAAGGGGGGGCTGTGTTCATTCTAAGCTAGTACCGTGGGGGTCACTGTAGGAAAAGATTCAGACCACTAAACTAGCAAAATGAATCATATATATTGGGTATCATGATGTCGGGAATCAATGCTTCCATTACAGCCAGCTAGAATGGGAAAGGAATCCTGGGTGTGGTTATGTTCATTCAGTTTGCTTAGGCCTGCTAGGAATTCAACCATTATTATGTAAATACAGTTCATGCTGGCATGGGAAAGAAATACTAGGTGTGGTTATGTAAATTTAGTTCATTCAGTTTGCTTAGGCCTGTTACTGTTAGAATGGCATTTTGACTATTGCAATCAATTTAACTGTTGTGTTAATCCTAAATGCAGGAATTATAAGATATGATCACCAATGCTTGCAGTTATTGGGAATGCAGAAAAGTCAGACTGGGTTTAATTCAGTTCAAAGTAGAGAAACTGTCATTGTAAAGAATCTCAGATGCACAAGGCTTCCTCTCCCATACTCTGTGGCGTTAATTGGGAAGAAGGGCAGAGAAATAGCAGGTTGCATGCCCTCCAGGCATGAGCTGGTTCAGTCTGTTTTTTTCCATCCTCCTTCCCTGCCCCCCATTCTAATGATAGAACTAAAACAGACTCCATAAGGAGTCTCTTTATTATTTAAAAAAAAAATTCTAGTGGATGTTGGAAACTTTTGGCTGGACTGTGCTTTGGGCCAAGAGCTGAAATCACTAGGTTTGGCCCAGTGCCAAATCCATCACCAGGCCAGCAGCAGCATCTGGTGAGGTAAATGGTGGGAGCAGTGGCTAGCAGGGTGGTCAGTGAGGGCAGCGTCGCTGGAGCAGCAGCAGGTGGCTGGCAAGAGCAGCAGGTGGTCGGTGGGAGTAGGCGGCCAGTGGGAGTGGCCCTGGGAGTGGCCAGTAGGAGCAGCACCTTTGTGGCATTGCACTATGCTCAATGAGGGAAGACGTCGTGCTGATGTACCTATGAACTCTGGGTCAGCACTGACTGGACAGAGCTATGAGTGGGGTGTTTGAAGTGGATGTAAGCACTATATAAATTGAGGTTGAACTAAAGATCTTTAAGCAAAAGACACTGCCCTGTGGAATGTGGGGATGGTATCTTGCTTACAGGTTTCCTTTGTTTATGAGTGTTTCCATAGATTGATGCTAGATTACTGTTATTAAACAGACTGTTTCTATCTCCAACTCAGAGCTTGCAAGAGGGGAAGACTTGCCTCTAAAGGTTTCCAGTGGGTAAGCTGGAATTTTCCCAGGTTACTTGGTGGGGGCTTGAGTCAGTCTGTTTACATTGTTGAAAGAAACTCCCCTAGATATTGAACCCAGCCCTTTCGACTGCTGATTGCAGAAGGGTTACAATGAAAATGAAAGATGTGACAATGAGTTTTATGACTTTATATCCCACCTACTTGCTTTGTTAAAATAAGTTCCTGGTGTATTTAAGTACCTATTAGAGCTGAGTGAAAGAATTGTAACCAATAATTTCCTTGCTGAAGTTAGCATCTATTTCTTTAGCAAAGATTGTGTAGCTGGAGCTCAAAATCTCTATGGATTGGGCACAGAGGGGGAACTTGCAAATAGACTGCAAGATGCTTACAACTACCTTCAGTTTATTCATTATTACAAGTATCCACACAATTATCTCTAAGAAAATTTCCTATTGTGCAGATAATTTGGAAGCAGTACTTCCCCCCTTACCTTCTTTTTATGTTGTAGATTGATAGGGTCCCCACTTTTCTCTCCACTCTGATCCTCTGAGGAAGTGGGTTTTGCCCACGAAAACTTATGATACTATAATAAATATATTAGTTAGCTGGTGTAAATTGGGATAGCTCCACTATAGTAAAATTAATCATGCCAGTTTATATCAGCTGAGGATCTGACCCCTGACATTGAAACCTTAACTTCAACCTATGTCCTGAAATCAATCTCAAATACTAGATTCTCAAATTTTAGGATGATTTTGGAAATACAGTGATATAGCCAGTTTGTGTAGAATTTGAGTGGGGTTGGGATTCTACTCTGTTTGCAAACAATGGCATGGGTATCCAAACAATTCCCCGAATTGTTTCAAAGCATTCCTCCTCTTCTCACATGCCCTTTGTATCTATATTACTTTAGCCAAATCCCACTGAAGCTGTTTTAAAGGAGTCCTACTTTAAATTTAGCTAACAAATTAAGCTTGCAGCTAGACTCGGCAAATTTTGTTGAAGTTTGGGGTTAGACCTGAATTTCCAAGCAGAGGTATAGCAATTGTCTCATTGTCATTCTTTCTCAAAAGAGAATGGGGACTACAAAGCTTAAGCAGTCCCCATTTCAAACACGTTAGCAGACAGTCCCTGGAGATGTTGGATAGTATTGAAGAGTGACCAACCAACAAGTGAAAGAGCCAGAGAGCATAAAAAAGAGTAAAAGTACTTGCAGTTCACTAAAGCTAAGACAAAAGCTATCCTTGGAACAAAAGCAATCTCTAGAAGTAATGAATTTCATATAAGCAAGCACAAGCTGACCAGACCAGATTACATTATGTTCATTTTCTGTCCTTAGCGGGCCTTTAATGAATGTGATATGACCAATCCCTTTTCAGTGCGTACAGAGCATGTCTTGAGAAAATTGGTTTGAAAATGTATATATACCTTGAGCCTTTCTCCCCATCTTCTACCCTTGAGAGCCCCTTACTTCCAGCACAAGGCTCAGTAAAATTGGAATGCTGGGGTCTGTAAACTTGAATTCTTTGATAACATTACCAATGAAGCATTTGAAATACATCTTTCCAGGTATCCCATTCTTTTATCATCATCATCAAACATTACCTCTGTAGATACATTTTTAATCAGTACCCACCCTGACCCAAAATGGCACATTTTGGTGACTTTGTTTGCTGGGGATAACACAGCTTCCAGTGCCTTCCCCCCTAGAACAATTGAGAGAACAATTGCAATTTGACCTAAAATAAAAATAAGAACAAATTCCATGCATAGTGGTGATGAGGTTTCAAGAATCAATAGCACATATAATATTCATTCACTTTAGTAAACATGTCTTTGCAGTTTGATAGTTTTAATAAACATGTTCCTTTTATCTCTTTTATCCTCAAATCACTTGGCTGCTGGACTGTTACTGAAGGAAACATTTGGTCCACACATGTGATTGCACACTAACCATGTTTCAAAAGCTCTTGCTAGTCCACTGAGTTATAAGGATTGTTTATAGTATTTAATATGTGTTAAATATACACAGGAATTAACTAGATTTTTATGGTGATTCATCAATCATGATGAAGAAAAGATTCCCTGTACTATCCTATAAACTCTACTAATGCACATTTTACATATGATATTTAGTCTAAACCACAGAGAAGAATAAATAGAATATATTGGCTTATGTATTAAAATATGTGGCATGTGAATTACATGTAAGAACTGTGGACAAAATACAATTTAAATTATTGTGTGACATGAGAGCTAGCCATAGAAAGAAGATATCATAAATATACAAAAAATGGAAATATACAAGCACAGAATATGGAATATTAGTATAAAAGAAACCTACAGATAATTCTTTACATTTCCAAAGGCTAGTCACTTTCTTTTGATGAATTATAAGGAAGTGAAAAGTTTGAAGTTGGCTGCCTTGGATAATTTCTGTGCTTATTAACATAACACTTTAGATCCGTACCTAAAAAATATGGATTTCTTGGGTTTTATTATTAAAGATGGAAATGACTAATCTTTTGAAATGTGAAGAATTACCCGTGGTTTTCACTTCAAAATAGAAACTTAATTTTGTTAGCCCCCATCTTCTTCCTTTTACACGCACTTTCTGACATTGTGCTGAGACATAAAGACTACGTCTACACTGAAGGCTTTTTGTGTAAGAATGGCCATTCTTGCACAAAAGCTTGTGGTGCATCTACACTGCACATTCCTGTGCAAGTAAATTTATAGTAAAGCATTGGAAAAGAGGGCTTTCTGTGCAAGAGTTATTCCTCTCCCCATGAGGAATAAGCCCTCTTGCGCAAGAGCTCTTGAGCAGAAGGCAGTGTGGATGGACAACAGGGGTTTCTTGCGCAAGAAATCCCTATGGCTAAAATGGCCATCAGCTTTTTTGCACAAGAGAGCATTCACACTGCCATGGACGCTCTTGCGCAAAAGCACATCTCTTCCACAAAAGCACATGGCAGTGTGGACACACTCTTGCGCAAGACCTTTTGCATAAGAACTCTTGTGCAAAACCGTTCTTGCGCAAGAAGCCTGCAGTGTAGACGTAGCCCATCTGTTTTAAGGGACTATTGTCATCCAAGTCTTGGCACATAGTAATAGAGAAGTGAGCATAGTTTTGCTTTGTTCCTAACTTTTGCATTGAGAATAAAATTTAGTGTTGAGACAGTCTTGTTTTGAAAGCTCCTGTGTTATCGAGTTTCACAGATCCTTTAGGGCTCTTGTCTAACAAATGTTATGATAATGTAAAAGACATTGCCTGTAGGATGAGTTCAGAGAAATCAACAATGTTATTACTAAACAGCTGGTTTAACTACAGGATAAAACTACAAAATTGCAAGTACTGAGGTGGGAGCAACAAAACAAGGAAATGTGTTGAGGGAAAACACTGCTGGGAAGGTGCCCTGGGATATGAGGATAGAAAACTATTTTTTTAAAATACAAAATTCTGGCAAATGAAAAACTAACAGATTTATAAGTTCTGTGTAATGACTTGAAGTTCAATAGTGGAATTTGACAAGGCAGCACATAGAGAAAGCCTGGCTCAAGGAACTTAACATTGGACTGGGAGTTAGGAGACTCAGTTCTGTTGAAAACATTCAAAAGACCTTGATTTCAGTAGGCCCAGGATTTCACTGCTGGGTTCCCTTCATAACTCGGTTATTGATTCACTGTGTGATGCTCTGCCAATTATTTGGGCCACTGTTTTTGAACCTGGGTGCCTAAAGTTCAGTTTTTTAGAAACTTAAATATATACTCGGATACCTAATGTTGAGCACCCAACTGTGATTTTTGTTAATCAATCAATATGCTATTAGTATGAATGGGATGCCTGAATAAAGATTGGTCAATATGAAATTGAAGACTTGCTACATCAGATAGACCCATTGCTCAATGAATAGGGAAAAACAATAACAGCAAATGTAGAAATGGCAGAGATGCTTATTGGCTTCTTTGTTTTGATTTTCACCAAGAAGTTTGGTTGTGATTGGACACCTAACATAGTGAATGCTAGTGAAAATCAGGTAGGTTCAGAAGTTAAAATATGAAAAGAAAAAGATAAAAATTAGAAAAGTTAGGATCTTCAAGTCATCAAGACTTCCTAGAATACTCATTGAGTGGATAGAGAAGGTATCTGAGCCATTAGCCATCAACTTTGAAAAGTTGTATAAGAATGGAGAGATTCCAGAAGACTGGGAAAGGGCAAATATAGTGCCCATCTATAAAAAAGGGAAATAAGGACAATCCAGGAAACCACAGACTAGTCAACTAAACTTCTGTGCTAGGAAAGATAATGGAGCAAATAATTAGGGAATCCATCTGCGAACATATGGAAGATAATAAGATGGTAAGTAACTGTCAGCATGGATTTATCAAGAACAAATCATGTCAAACGAATCTTATAGCTTTCTTTGCTAGGATAACAAGCCTTATCATAAGGGGGAAAAGGTAGATGGAGTAAACCTAGACTTTAGCAAAGTATTTGATAGTCTTGCGTGACCTTCTTATCAATAAACTAGGGAAATTCAATGTAGATAGGGCTGCAATAAGGCAGGTGCATAACTGCTTGGATAACTATGCTCAGAGAGTAGTCATCAATGATTCATGGTCATGCTGGAAGAGCTTAACAAGTGGAGTTCTGCAGGGATCAGTTTTGGGACTGGATATGTTCAGCATTTTCATTGGTGATTTAGATAAAGGCATAGAAAGTGTGCTTATAAAGTTTGCAGATTAAACCAAGCTGGGAGGGCTTGCAAGTGCTTTGGTGGATAGGGTAAAAATTCAAAATGATCTGGACAAACTGGAGAAATGGTCTGAGGTAAACAGGATGAAGTTTAATGAGGACAAATGCAAAGTACTCAATTTAGAAAGGAATGCTCAGTTTCATGCATACAAAATGGGAAGTGACTCCTAGGAAGGAATACTGCAGAAAGGGATCTAGAGGTTACAGTGGATCACAAGCCAAATATGAGTCAACAGTGTGACACCATTGCAAAAAAGCAAACATCATTCTGGGATACATTAATAGGAGCATTGTAAGCAAGACATGAGAAGTGATTCTTCTGCTCTACTCTCCGGTGATTAGGCCTCATCTATGGTTCCCACTGCAGTGTGAACCAGCTGGCCACACACAAAAGATTCTTCCCCCACCCACCTCCTCTGGAGAGCCATACAGCAGCACTCATGAGAGAGCCAGTGGGGCAGGGATCTGGGACTTGCCATGGCCATGTGGTAGCGCGGGAGAGGCCTGCTCCGGTGACCAGGGCTGCCATGTGGTGTGGGAGCCAGAGCCTGTTCTGGTGGCTGGGGCCAGGAATGAAACCAGTCACGTGGCTAGGGACTGCAGGGTCTGCTCTGGAAGGGAAAGGGGAATTTCTGCTCTGACAGCCAGGAACGTGTGTATTAATAAATTGGGTGCCATGATGGCACACATCCAAACCAGCACACATGACCTCAATATTGGTGCATAAGCCAAAACTCATTCTACTCATGGCTGGAATATTTTAGGATATGTCTACACAGCCCCCTAGTTCAAACTAGGGAGGCTAATGTAGGCATTCGAAGTTGCAAATCAAGCCCGGGATTTAAATATCCCATGCTTGATTTGCATCTTCCCGGATGGTCGCCATTTTTTAAATTTACAAGTCCGGACTAACTGCCCGCGTCTACACATGGCAGGAACCCGGTATTTCGAATTAAAGCCCTATAAGGAGGTTTAACAGGTAGTTCAATTTAGGAGCTTTAATTTGAAATACCGGGTCCCTGCTGCGTGTAGATGCTGGCAGTTAGTCCGGACTTGTAAATTTAAAAAATGGCGACTGGCTGGGAAGATGCAAATCAAGCGCGGGATATTTAAATCCCAGGCTTGATTTGCAACTTTGAATGCCTACATTAGCCTCCCTAGTTTGAACTAGGGGGCTGTGTAGACATACCCTTAGAGGGAACACTGACCTCAAATTGAGTATTGTGTCCAGGTCTGACCACCACATTTCAGGAAAGAAGTGGAGAAATTGGAGAAAGTCCAGAGGAGAGCAACACTAGATTAGGGGTCTAGAGAACATGATCTATAAGGGAAGACTGAAAGAACTGGGTTTGTTTAGTTTGGAAAAGATAAGATGGAGAGAAGACATGATAGCAGTTTTCATGTTTCTAAAAGGATGTTACAAGGAGGAGGGAGAAAATATGTTCTCCTTGACCTCTGAGGATAGGACAAGTTTCAAGTTCCTAAACAGTTTTCAAGTACCTAAAAGGGTGTTACAAGGAGGAGGGGGAAAATTATTTGATTTAACCTCTAATGATATGACAAGAATCATTTGGGCTTAAATTACAGGAAGGAAGGTTTAGGTTGGACATTAGGAAAAACTTCCTAACTGCCAGGGTGGTTAACACTGGAATACATTGCCTGGAGATGTAGTAAAATATCCATCATTAGAGATATTTACAAGTAGACTAGACTGATCTAAGTCAGTGTTTCTTAAGCTTTTTAAGACCAAGGAACAGCAAACAATAATTTTTTTTATGAGGAACACCAAGGATTTTTGGTTGAGCAAAACAAAAGTCACCTGCCCCTTTAAGGGCAGCCATTTTGAACTCTTGTTCTCTGCGGCACACCTCTGACTGCTTCTCAGCCCACCAGTGTTCCCCAGAACACAGTTTAAGAAACATTGATCTAGGTAGTGCTTGGTTCTGCAATTAGGACAGGGGATTGGACTTGAACTCTCCAGTCCCTTCCATTTCTAGTATTCTATGATTCCATAGATAGTGCTCTTACTTATAAGTACCATGGAAATATTTCAGTGAATCTGACAACAATTCTATTAGGCTATATCCACACTGCAAGATTATTCTGGAATAACCTATTCCAGAAGAAATACTCTGAAATAGCTTATTTTGAAATAGCACATCTACACTACAGGGAAGCCTGGAAATTAGTCCAAGGCATGCTCCCCTAATGTGGATGCGATACCTCAATTTACAGCTCCAGGAAGCACTGGGGAGTAATTACTCTGAATGGCTTAGGGGAGGAGCTATTTTGAAATAGCAGCAGTGGAGCATCCACACTAATGCTATTCTTAAATAGCTCTCTTGGAAGAGGCATTATTCCTCATGGAATGAGGTTTACAAAGGTCAAAATGAGCCACACATTATTTCAAAATTATTTCTAAATAAATAGCTAGGGGTGTGTCTAGACTACAGGGTTTTTTTGAAAAAAGTAGCCTTTTTCGAAAGGGGCTTGTAGTCTAGACATACCTTACGGCTGTGTCTACATTGACACACTTTTCCGGAAAAGGGATGCTAATGAGACCAGTCGGAATTGCAAATGCCGTGGGGGATTTAAATATCCCCCGCGGCATTTGCATGACCATGGCTGCCGCTTTTTTCCGGTTTGGGGCTTTGCCAGAGAAAAGCGCCAGTCTAGATGGGATCTTTCGGAAAATAAAGCCTTTTCCGGAAGATCCCTTATTCCTGATTTTAAGAGGAATAAGGGATCTCCCGGAAAAGGCTTTATTTTCCGAAAGATCCCATCTAGACTGGCACTTTTCTCCGGCAAAGCCCCGAGCTAGAAAAAAGCGGCAGCCATGTTCATGCAAATGCCGCGGCGGATATTTAAATCCCCTGCGGCATTTGCAATTCCGACTGGTCTCATTAGCATCCCTTTTCCGGAAAACAGAGAACAAGCCTAGCTGTGTAGATGCTCTCATAGTTATTTCAGAATAACAGACATTCTGAAATAACACTGTTGTGTAGTGGTACCCTTAGTGACTGAAACAATTACTGTTAACTTATTGAGTAGGAAACTTATCTATAGTGTTGCCAAACACCAACCATAATAGAAGGCAATGGTATATGCCATTTTATCCAAGCTACACAAGCATACAATTGAAGTAGTACAAATGTGTTTGATTGGGAAATGACTTATTTTGGCTTCTATATATCTGGAACATCAGATGTGGCCTATGTCTGTAATTTGGCATGACAAAAAGCATAGACTAACATCAAGAAAATGACAGTACAGAATCACCAAAATGCTAAAAGCACAATTAGTAGTTACATTCACCCAGAATTAGTACAATGGCATCTTCAAGTGTTTTGTAATTTGGGATTCATATCCATGCAAGCTGGAAGTGACATGTGCAGAGACCCCACTCAAAACAATACACATCATTTATGTCATACCAAAACCCTTTAAATAGGAAATCAAGTAATGCATAGTTTGATGCTGCTCTTGTGCACTCGTCACTTTCTGCGTATATGGAAACCCATATACTTGTAGATATCCATACACTATTGGTTTTCAGATAAGAAAAATGATCTTGTGTGTGTAATAACAAGAAAGGCAAGATGCCACTAAATCTAATAAAGCAGTAATAATGAGTGCTTTCAACTATCAGCACATAATCTGGTCACATGTCATACCGGGACAAAGTTTAGGGAAGCAATTTCTTGTTTAGAAGCAATTCTTTCATGTAACACCTAGACCTAGAGCACAAAAAGGCAGAGGTTGCAGCCCTATATAACCCAGAGAGGGTTATTTGAACAAGTAAGTATAATTGAACCACTAAATAATAGTTTCCAAAACACAATTATCTTCAGATCCTTGGGAGAGAGACTGTACCAAAGCCCATGACATTAAACCTAAGAGGGTTTTTTAACATGAAAAGCTGTTTAAAAAATCCTAATATAAAAAAATTGGGAAATTAAAATTCTAAACTCAGTAGCATGGCAGGCCTTAAAATCTGCAAAAGTAGTTGGGGGTAAACTAAATAGAAAGCCAAAGCACAAGGAAAATATTAATTAAGTGGCAAAGCTCAAGATGTTATTACAGTTGAACAGGAGTCCTTCATTGAAATGATATTTGCAGGCCGTTTTATATCCTTGTGTGTGTGTGTGTGTGTTGTATAAGATTTATCATGGTCCAGGCTAAGACACTACCTTACAAGTCATAAATAAAACCTGTAGACATATATGATTGATTTAGACAGTGAACGTATTTTATTTTCATACTAGTAAAGCCCTGGTCTACACTGGGCCCTTATTTTGAAATAACAAGTGGAGTGGCCACATTACTAAGCCTGTTATTTTGAAATACGGGGCTAGTTATTTCAAAATAATAACTCCTGCTTTCCATGAGGAATAATGCTTATTTCAAAATACAGGTTGGACGAAAATGCAGGTTGGACCCACACTCGGGAACTGACTAGTCCCAAAAGAGGGACTTTGCCAGACTATGGAAGGTCCCCTGCTACTGGCCCCCCAGCCCACAAGCCCCATCCCTGATTTTGGGGCTGCTGCATTCCTGGCTCTGGCCCTGCTACTGGAGTTGCCATGGCTGCTGCAGCCCCAGTCCTGCTACTGGGGCTGCTGCGGCCACAGCTTTGATACCAAAGCTCTGGCTCCAGCCCCAGGTCCAGCCCAGGACTCTGAGCCCTCAATTAATTTCAAGGCTTCCCTGTAGTGTGGACATGCTATTTTAAAATAATTATTTGGGGAGATATTATTTCAAAATATGTTATTCTGAAACAATTTCCTGGTGTAGACACGCCCAAACAGTGAGAGTTTCAAAAGTGCAGACATCATTATAATTCTGCATCCTTTGAAATCAACACTGTTTCATCATTTACTTTGATGAAAGTAGATTTAGGATGACACTGAGCACTCAAAACATTTTGGACACCAAAGCTTGCATAAGGAGTGTCATTCAACTTATGTAATTGCAACTTTAAAAGTGCCTTGTGGTATTTTCAAGCCTTCTTTTTTATATCTGACTGTGTGGGGAAGGGAGAGAGATGAAGACATCATTGTATAGAGGATCCCACTAAATTTGAACATCTACCAATGGTTATCATGCAATAACAGCTGAGATATGCAAGGTTTCCCAATGCTTAGAATAGAAAACTATGGAATTTCAGATATTGATATGTGGGAATTGTTGGTAAATGTTGACTTTTTAATGGTGACCACTATATACCATTTGATCTCGTCTGTATCTCGATAATATCACAAATTCATCATTGTCATAAAAAAAGGAAGTAATTAAGATAAATCCCGTTAACCTTTTAAAAAAATAATATGAGTAGAACAGAAAATATGATCAACATATCAGCATCTTCTACTCACTCCATCCTTTCTTTGACTGTTTTCTAAATCCTCCCATAACCAATTTTTTTTATTTAAGTTCTGCTCTATCATTCACTGATTCCCAATTTGCTCATTTCCTCCTCACAGAATTTGGCTATATGTATTGTCAGGAACCTTCATTTCACTTTCCTTTTACACCTTTGCATTCCACTCCTGGCATGGGTCATTTTCTCCCTTTACTTTTTCTCATCCCCTTTTTTTAGTCTGTTGTGTTTCTAATAAATATACAGTTGAGTGATGACTGGTTCTGGAACATAAAAGCTGCCACTTTTAAGTTAATGGTTTTTTCCCACTTTCTTGCTACGAATTCCTATCCAAGATCCTCTTTTGTCAGCTAAAGAATTTATTTTTTTAAACAACAAACACAGCCTTTGGATTTCTGTGGTTATCTAACTACTAGGTTACAGATGTTATCCACTTTATATGACAAATGGTTAGTTTCCTGCTGGTGTTTGGGAAGTGAAAATATTTCCATCAGAACACTTTTCCACTTAACAGCCACTCAGTCACACAGAAAACAAAACAACCCTACAAAAACAGACTTTTAAGATAGAGTCCTGAATAAACAAAGGTGACAGATCATAATCCTGCCAATACTTATGAATAAGAGTAGTATCATCAGATTCTATAACAAGAATCTATATTGCTACACTTAAAAATGTAGACAATATATGATAGATAAAAATGAACTAACAATAAATCATGAACTTACTAACTCATATAAACAGATAAAGGGATAGATGAGACAGAGATGAAGCAATGAAAACCATCTATTTCATATCCTATGTATAGGTTTTATTACTTCTTGGACATTTTGTAGTGCTAGATGATGCTTATCTACTGAAAGACTGATGTGTTGCTGCATCTTTTTATTAATATTGTTCTTACATGCTGAAAGGACAGCAGTATGAGTTCAATCAAATTCAGAACAAGAAGCGTGTCCCCAATATTCACATCTAATCTAACGTCAAGCAGCATTTTCTAACACCAGGATCAGCATAATGTTTCCAGATCAAAATGTAACCAATTATTTTTTTTCACTGACAATAAATGCACAATTTAAAAATATGGCCCTTCACATTAAAAGCTGTTTGCCTTTCACATTCATAAATATTGAATTAGTGACATCTCAAATATACCTGTACAACATGAGTTTAAAACTATAAAAAACTATGAAATAGGCCTATCATTCATTTTTATTTGCTGCATTTTCTTTAAATTAAGTATAAGGAAATTGATTGCTATACTGATATGGCAAAACCACAATGTGTATATATTTTCATGTTGCATCTGGCATTTACATAGTAAATAAAGTTTTATCTATTATTCTAAGACTTTACATGCTTGTTTTATGAAGGACCATTGATTACAAAATCAGACTGGCATACACAATTGTAGAATAGATAAAAATGACTACGGTATACTAATAAGTAAATATGTATGTTACAAAATGCTTTATATAGGCAAAATCTTTCTGCTGTAGGCCAGAAAAACATACTACATGGGACCTTTTAAACTGCTTGATCTTGCAAAGAGTTAAGCATTCTGGATCCATTTAGCAAGGCACACAACCAGCCTGATGGCATTACTCCCATTAGCTTTCTTTAGATTCAGTTACGTATTTGCATAAGTCTTGTAGACTTGTGGCTGCTAGAGCTGGACAATGTTTTCAGCCACCAAACCCATAATATTAATTATTCAATCAACTTAAATTGTGAATTTAGAAGCCCAGGAATGTTACTCAATGTCCACTGAAACCAAAATAAATCCCGCCTACATTCACAGGCTGCAATTCTCCAACCACAATGGTGTAAATAATAACAATAGCATTGGAATCAGTAGAGTTTCAATAGTGTAAAATTGATGACACAGGAGGCATGCTCAAGGAAACTGTCTCATGCTCTCAGTGATGCCCCTGTTAACTCCAAGGCACCATGACTTGAATGCAGAGAACACAAGAGACTGACCTGGACGGGCAGGGCAGATAATAGCCTGGGACAAGGGGTATAGAGCATGGGAGACTGGGACTCGGAGCTGAGGAGTAGAGTAGACCAGAAGCCAGATGGGAAACCAGTACACATGGCAACTGTGATCCAGTGTGTATGTGGGGCAGATAAAAATGGAATAGGAACCAGGGTGGAAGGAAACTGGAAATGGCTGGGAAAGGAGCCTGGGAGACAACGAGTAGGGAAACAGAACTGAGAGTGAGTGAGGAGGGCAGCTTGAGATCAGATGAGGAGCTGCGAGATTCATGGCAATCAGACTGGAATGAAGAACCAGGGGAAGTGGATTGGGATGGAGAACTGGAGCAGAGACAACTTGGGACCCAAACAAGAGCCATTGGAGGAAGACTGGATCTGGTTAAGAAAGGAAACTGAGATTGGGATAAGGAGCTGGGGGATCTCTTACTCTGACTCCTATAACACTCATTTCAGGAGGACTAAGGGAAGTCGAAAGAAGAGTGTTCCTTCAACTTCCTGCTGTGGTCAGTGCCAAGCTACTTAGACATCAGCTATGCAATTAACATACCCTTAAGTAAGCAGCATCCATCCTATGTACTGGAAGAGCCAGCAATTCTAGAGAAATAAAACTAAATGATTGTGTAATTAAAGACTTATCAGAATGTATATTCACAATGGAGCCAAATTAAGGTTGCATGGACAACCTTAATTTTGGTATTTCCTAGCTTTTCAGGGCTGGACTTTCCAACCTTAATGTTATCTTTATTGAAGCTTTATATACATAAATACACATATATCTGAACCTCCTAGTCTGGCACCCTGGGGACCTGACGAGTGTGGAGCTGAAGAATATTGACCATTGGAAGTTAATATTGTCTAGCAGCATGACCAACACTTCTACTGTTTACTAGGCTCTTAGAAGACATTTAGAGGTAAATTAGAGCTAAACAACAGCACAGAACACTAAGAGCCAGGACTGGTAGCTGTAAACAAACTTTATGGGACCACAAGAAACTCAGTCACACCCATGATAAATGGACATCTGGCTAACTAAAATCATTCCAGACCACAGATGTTGCTGGACCAGAGAGTGCCAGATTAGAGGGGATCAACCTATATAAATATCAATCAAAATACATTATAGACTAGACCTGCTGGCTATTTTTAAAATGAAAAATTCACACAACACAATATATAGGCAACAGCAAAGGCAAAGTGAAATAACTTATATATCTTCTATTGGAAAAAGAAAACATTAAAATGGTGCATTTATCTGAAATACGGTATTATGATTTTTCTGCCCTAAACTGTCAGATGAAATAAATATTTTGTCTTCTGAAATAATTTATCTTTTTGTTGAATATTTTGATGTATTGCATAATGATATTTTAAAACAGATCATCATCAGTGATTCATCACTTCTCTTCCCAACACCATTCCTTTGTCTCTTTTAGTTCATTCAAGAGTGGCAGCTGCAATGAATAGACATATAGTTATTCTAAAGAGTTGTTGGCTATAGTACCATGCTAATTGTCATCTCAAGTGAATTCCTTCAAACAGCATAATAAAAGCTACTATTGGAAATCTTCAGTGATGATTAATTCATTGTCACCTGCCAAAGCTGATGTCACATTAGACTGGAAATATCATGGATTTTTATTGGTATTATTAAAGGTCCTGTAATAAAGTCATGACCATTTATAGAGGCTTCCTGTAGAAGCTGAATGAATTTCAGAAAGAACAGTGGGCCAGATCCTGAACTGAGCTATGCCAATTTACACTAGCTGAGGATTCTGGCCCAGTGACTGAAGCATAATCAAAGCTTTGAACAGGATATTCAAATATTCAGAATTAAGTGACTAAAGATATTTCTCATGTAAAAGAGCAAATATGGATATACTATATAGATAAATCAAGTGCAAATATTTTTTTACACAGGAGGAGGTATGTTACAATAGGCCTGATATTGTACTGAAAAGTTACTCCAAGAGTTGAATAAATATCTTCAGTAAAGTGCAAGTCACTCTTAGAAATTTACGTGTCACATGGTTCGCATAAAATTCTTTCCAAGGTGCATAAGTTTCTTCTTGTCAAAATATTCTATGGAATGTGACAGTCTTTGCAATATTCATTATTATTAATATAAATTCATTTATAATAATAACCTGGGCTGAATTCTAGGGTTACTGTTGGGAAATGGAGAGTGGCACGGTGAGGGGTACAATGATTTCTGGGAAGCTAAAGAACAATATATTTATGAATGTGTCTTCTGTTCCAAAAGGAATATCATGGCTGTGTTATAGAATATTTCCTCCAGGAAGTGCAAATACACAACAGCTCCTGTACCCTCTAAGTGGAGTCATTTTGTTTCCCTGGGAGGCACAGGATGTTGAGTAATAAAAACAACAAAGAACATAGGACCAGCTTATTTATAGCCTGAATCTATTTGCAGTTAAAAACTTTTGTAAAGTTTTGTTACCTTAGTTTGTAGTTTCCTTTTTGATAAATTGTTTGCCTTGAAACTGGTCTATTTGTCACTAAGATATCAGAATGCCCTCATTTGTTTCAAGCACCATAAGCTCTGGGTTCAGGAACCTTCATCATGATGGGGAGGAAAATCTTCTCTCCTTACAGAAGATGATGAATTCTCCCACCAACAGAATCACCTCAAACTTCCTGGTTCTGTGCTCAGTATATTATTTTAGCAATATGCCATGTATATTGTATTTACTGTCTTGTAACAGTCACAGTTATGGACACAATGTGTGAGCTTAGTCGTAGGTTTACATTCAGATCCTCATGGGGTTTGCTGTGCCTTTAGTCAGTGTTCTGGTAAGGGTGTTTGGAAATCCCATTGTCTCTGACATGTCACAAAGTGCTCTGACATATAGAAATACATTGGTGAAACTACAGAAATAGTGTAGGAAGAGGGACAGAAATGTGTATGATGACAAGGTTACAGAGAAGATAATGTAATGAATTATCTAAGGTTGTGGAGAATATGTATTTTGTTATTAGATTACTTTAAAATTCATATGAAAGTGTGTTTTGCTTTGAAAAAAATTCTGGTCTGTTCTCAGAAACCCTGAGCCTCTATGTATAGTTACTTCACTTTACCCTGACCTCTATGAACCTAAAGCCAAGAATTCTATGAATATAAGTAGATGTGTGCCAGTGCCATCATAGTATCTGTTTAGCTCCCTCCTATAAGGTTCAAGATGTTAGGAAAACAGATATAAGTCTCCAATGAGCCTTGCGTGTGAGTCACATAAGAACAAACATTACTGGTAAAAAGAACAAATTCTGCTGCTAGTTCTCTATCTGTTCTCACCTTCTGCCAGAAGAAAAAGAAAGGTTTTTTAAAGCAATTGTGATGCGGTAAGTAATAATGTATGAAAAAAACCAAGGGGAATAGATGAAGTTTCTTATTAACCTAAACATTTCCCATGTCATACCTTAACTTTCCTAATAGGATAAATCCACTAATGTCCTGCCCAAGTGTCTCATCTAGATGCTGGGAAATAGGTATAGTTATGAAAGCGGGGGGGGGGGGGGGGGGGAGAGTCTTCCATCTTAGGCCACTCTCCAGATGCTACTTCTTCCTAATGTCTGTAGTGGTATCATTCCTCTCCCCAATGAGATGGCAAGATTCAGAGAAATCTTCATAAAAGCAACGATTCTTACCCTGTCCTCTCCCCAAATCCTGTATGTGGCTGAAGAAGGAATCCATGAAAAGTGCAAAAGATACTCATTACTGTATGTATCTATATCTATATCTATATCTATATCTATATCTATATCTATCTAAACTGTTACTTGCTGCAGGATTCTCTGCATTTTGAGGTCTTTAAACCATCATTTGAGGACTTCAGTATCTGAGAAGTGAGAGGATTATTACAGGAGTGGGTGGGTGAGATTCTGTGGCCTGCACTGTGCAGGGGGTCAGACTAGATGATCATAATGGTCCCTTCTGACCTTATAGTCTATGAGTCTATGTTACTATATATAAAAACAGTGGTGAGTACCCTTTGCATTCTTCATGGATTCCTTGTTATATATATATATTTCATGTCCCTTATTTTGGCTTCAATATGATATCACTATATTAACTATATCATTAAAGCTTTTACATGTAAGAAAATGAAAATAGGGTACAAACTATGGTCATCCCATTCCTAAAAAGGAAAGTATAATGATACCAGGGGGCCACACCCCCTGTAACTGTGCTTGCCAACCCCCTCTCTCTGGCAGCTTTTGCAGCTGGAGAGTGTGAGAGCTATGCTTGCCAACTCTCTTCTCTCTGGAGGTAGATATCTGGCCGGGGGGAAGGTGCAGGAGCAGGCTGGGGGTGTGGGATCTTGGTGGAAGGAGTAAGTGGGCTGAGGGTGCACGGTCTCAGTGGAAGAGGTGTGTGAGGGGGTTGGAGTTGTGAGGTCTTGGCTTGGAGGGTATGAGTGAACAGGCTGGGGATCTGGGGTCTCGATGGAGGAGATGAGTGAGGGGGTGGGGTGCGAGGTCTTATCTGGGCCATGAGTGAGGGAGCTGGGGTGCAGGGTCTCGGCAGGGTGGTGTGTGAGGGGAGTGGGGCCACAGTGAGAGCCCATGCTGGTGCTCCAGCCTTGACCCTCCCCAGCCCAGACTCCTCACCCCCCACTTCTATCACTCACTGACCTGCTAAGGCCCCGCACCCTCACCTGGCTCACTCACTGCCCTGCTGAGCAGTGGCATAAGCCTCCAGGAAGGGCATCACTGCACTACTCTTCCCCCAGTCAGGGTAGAAGGAATGGAAGTGGCAGCGCATGCTGCCTTTTCTTCCCCAAAGATGGACACTCCTACCCTGTAGGATGCTGGTGCTGGTGCTTCTTCATGGGCTTGAGCTGGCTAGCAGTGATAGAAACTTGGTGCTGTGTGAGGAGGGGCTGGAGCCAAGTCAGTGCAGAAGGCAGCTGAAGCCAGGGGCAGGCCCGGCTGGCCAGCGGTGATGGAACATAATGCTGTTTGAGGAGGGACTTCAGCTTGTAGGGCTGTGAAGGAAGAGGCCAGTCAGTGCCAAAGACAGCCGGGGCCAGGGGATGGAGGCAGTAGCTGGTGGTGTGCTAAGATGACCACTCCCCTCCCTCCCACAGGGGAGTGATGTATGGGCCAGAGGAGCTGCCTGGAGTGGCTAGTGAGGTGCCCTGTCTGGAGCTAAACATGGGTTGGGGGGGGGGGGGAGGGTAGTGCTATACCAACTATGTGATAACACCATTCTGTCATCCAGCAGGAAATTTTTGTTATATATAGAGAGAGACATGAAGAAGAAGTAGAGAGTGCAGAGTTGTGCAGTGTGACAACTCCTGCCCCTACATCCACATACGTAGAGTGGGCATCTGGTTGTGGTAATGGTATAGTAATAGACAACTTAAAGGTACAGAATTCCCTGCCTCTTCTATAGAGCAAACAAAGGGGAAACATCTCTGACTAGCTGCATTTACATGAATTATAATGTTGCTTACCTCTAGTTCTACATACTGTTTAAATATTTAAGATCAGAAAGTGTCTCCAGATGATCTAGTCAGACCTATGAATATCACAGCCCACCAAGACTCAGCATTCACGCACTAAACCCAACAATCAAAATTAAGCTAAAGTATTACAGCTCCCGGGAGACTAAACTATTATATGCCAGAGGCAGGGTATGTCTACACTTGCACCCTCTTTTGAGAGAGGGATGCAAATGAAGACATTAGAATTTGCAAATGAAGCCGAGACTTAAATATCTCATGCTTCATTTGTATAATCACATGATGGCGCTATTTCGAAATAGCTCTATTTTGAAATAACAGACACTGTTAAGATGCGGTTATTTCAAGAGAAAACCCTTCTCTTGAAATAATCGTTATTCCTCATATAATGAGGTTTACCAGTTATTTCGAGAGAAGGGCTTTCTCTCGAAATAATAGCGTCTTAATAGCATCTGTTATTTTGAAATAGCACTATTTCCAAATACAGTAGTGCCATAGTGTGATTATGCAAATGAAGCATGGGATATTTAAATCCTGGCTTTATTTGAAATTTCATATGTCTTCATTTGCATCCCTCTCTCGAAAGAGGGTGCAAGTGTAGACATACCCACAGAGAATAATGGCAGGGAAGTGGTTAAGAGAGATATACCCAGACAACTTCAGCAAGGCTATGTCTAGATTGCAGGCTTCTTTTGGAAGAGATCTTCCGAAAAAACTTCTTCTGAAAGAGAGTGTCCACACACAAAAGTGCATCAAAAATGCAATGTGCTTTTTTGAAAGATAATGTCCACACTGAATGGATGCTATCTCGCATTTAAGTTGTGATTACTATGGATGTCGTGGCCACCAGGTCACCTGTGCTTTTTCCTCTTTCCTCTTCTTTCCAAAGAACTCCATCTTCCCTGTCTACACATGCCTTTTTCCGAAAGACCTCTTTCGGAAAAAGGCTTCTTCCTTGTAGAAAGAGGATTACTTCAGCTGGAAAAACCCTCTGTTCTTTTGATTTACTTTCAGAAGAATGTGATGGCAGTGTGGACATAACTCAGATTTTGTCGGAAAAATGGCTGTTATGTCTACTCTGTAGTGTAGACATACCCCAAGTGACCCACACCATTCCATGCTGCAAATGAAGGCAACATAAAACACAGTGCCACTGCCAATCTGACCTGCCACTGCCAATTCCTTCACAATCCCATGTATGCTGATAACCTGAGACCCTAAACATGTGAGCAATAATCAACTAGTTAAATTTGTCATTGTATTTATGAATGGACAAAGGAATTGGTCAAGATATGCCCTGGAATAGGTGGACTATAGTTAGTTTACTAGGACTCCAGATCAGAATGGGATTTAAGTTGAAGAGAAGACAAGAGGGGGCAGAGAACTCTGTGCTAGATTCTGGAAATTCTATCACAAAGAGCAGGGACTCTGTACAAGGCTTGTTTGATTCAGATTTCCCTACCTGGAGTTTGAGGAACTGAACTCAACTGGCCTGGTCTAGCATCTACATGCTCTTCTCTGGAATGGTCCTCAGATACCAAAGGGAGGAGCATCCATGTAAGTACTCAAAGAGATATATCCATTTTTCTGTGAATTAGTTTTCTCACCTATAAAATCAGGGAAACAATATTTACCATCATCCTTTTCCACTATTTTGACAGATGTTTAGAGGCCAGAGTGAGTTTTCCTCCTACCCAGAAGAAATTGTTTTCCTTTTGCATCCAGAATCTGTAAAATCTGATTATTTTGGTTTCCTTTCATATTATCAATGTTACACAGGGGTAGTGACATATTGTATAATTCTAGGTGCTCATGCTGCTTATATCCAAATGAAAACATGAGATATACAGTCATAAAAGTTCTATTTCTGTTGATATTATGTGGGCTTCAGTTTATGAATGGGGATAAGGGCAGGTTTCTGTATGAATTGTGTGGCATTATTTTCTTCTGTATAAGTATGGACATCAGATATGCTCCCCAGGGCAAAGTTGTATAGAATGTGGCACATTTTTCCCAATATATGTCTGAAGCCCATGGATTGGTAATTGGTTTAATTGTATTATCTAGAGGGATTTTGAAAGACGTCAGTCACGATTACTTCTCCTTCACTCACTAACACTGAAATAAAATGACACGATGAGGCAGTAGAGGCAAACAACTAAAATCTCTGCTCAAAATTATGCCTCTCAAGAGACTGTCTACTAATGATCCTTAAAAAATATATAGAAATAAAGACCATTTTAAATTCAGTTAATGAAACATTTCCACAAGATGGCCATAAACATAACTTCTTTATTTTGCCATAATTCTTAAATTATGTTTCTTCACTGAAACAGATGAATTTGTGAGAAATACAATAAACTATGAGGAGGATGAGGCATTTCCTGATTTATAGCCTTGAGCTGAGCAGCTAGACTGGTTAATAATGTTGTAACATAAAATGATCCTTCAGTAATCCCAATTTTACTCTTCTTTGCAACACAATACCTCAAGTTATTAATAAGAGAATGAACTGGAACCTCAAGATAGGGGCAGAATATGAATGAGTATTATTAAAAATATTGATTTAAAACATTTATCTCATTGATTCTCCCCTTAATAGTGAACTTGAAAATAAATTTCTCAACTAGCTGAGACCCAGGTTTACATCACTGGTCTATACAGTGTGTGGCAAACTCCAAGGGCTGATCCTGGAAAACCTTAATCCCAGAGTAAATTTACACACAAGTAGTCCCATTGAGTTACTCATGGGTTGAATTTTTTGCAAGCTATATGAAGCACATGGCAAGCCAGATGAAGCAAGATGTAGGATTAATTTCTTCAGACTGACTGTATTTTAGAGGTTCTGAGGTCAATGAGGTAGAATTGCATCAGGTTTGTGTGAAATAGAATTAAATTTGATCTTTTGATCAATGTTCCAGGTTCTTTACTTATTCAAACAATAAAACAAATTTTAAATGTAACAGCCTATCAAATCCATAAAGAAAAAATGGAAATTAGGTCAGACTGTCAAGCTGAGTGTCTTTCAAAATAAAAGATTTCAATTCCTTCTTAAGACAGGCTAAATCCATGATCCTTAAAAAAATCAGATGGGAAGCAGTTACATAATTAGTAGCAGCAGATGCAAAATATATGAGCAGTGACTTTTCTGCTTCTGCAGACCCTCAGTGCCAGTGCTCTGCACCTTTTAACCTCGGAGGAGGAAGTGATATGCAGAATGCCAGAAGCTCAGTAAAGCATTTGATTGGGATCTAGTCAATTAGAGTCAATTTAAATGACAAATACTATACTTTGCACTCAATCCACAAAATCTACAAGCAGTCAGTGAAAGAAGTGGAGCAAAGTTACTCCTGTTGCTCAGAGTAAATAAGCTGATGGTTGATTAAAGAAACTTTTAACTGTTAAAAAAACTGAGACTGCATAGTAAATCCTGCTGAAAACAAGGAAGTCAGTGTGTCTATACAAGTCTCATTTCAAAAGATAATTCAGATTTTAAATATTAATGTTGCTTAAGAACAAGTTGGGCATTTTCAACTGTATTTTGAAGGGGAACGGATTTTTAATTGAAAATAAAATGTCAACAAAAACTTCAATTTAAAAGTCAGCACTCCAGAAATTTCAATGAGCTTCACTCTCTCTTGTACATTTATAGCTGTATCTCTTGACATCATCTAAAGTCTTCACATGCAATTAATTCATTTAACCGTATAATGGGTCTTGTAAATGCGTAAATAACTTATTAGTATTGTTATGAACCCCAGTTACAGAAGAGAGATCTTTATTGTACTTGTGTAGTGATGATAAGGGCCAAACCCTTCAAAGTGCTGAGGGGCTACTCTGCTCAGTGTTGTGATGTGTAGCCAGGCCCCTATGGGACCTGCTGCCCTGTGACATTCTTGGCCTCCAGCCGAGTATATTGGCTTCCCATATAATGTATTTTCATGGTGTCTAAGGATGGGATTTTCAAAAGCTAGCAAGCTGAATGGGGAATTGCCTAAACTAGCTAGGAGTGAAATGTAGAGAAGGGTGAGGAGAGGAGAATGAGGTTTACGTGTCTAAGCAGCTGACCTGGGTGGGATGCATGTCTGAGGGCCTGAAATAGGTGTCTAAATCTACCATCATTCATGGCTAAGATACCTTAAATTTGCTCAGGGATCCTAAGTGAAGGTACATTTACACTGTGTAGCTATTTCGGGATACTTCTAGTATCCCGAAATAGCTATTCCGTGTCTATTGAAGCAGCCCATTATTTCAAAATAGATTTTGAAATAATGAGCGGCTTATTCCAACATCCCGGTAAAACTCCTTCCATGAGGGTTAAGGGGCATTTCAGAATGGCGAGTTATTTCGAAACACATTCAAAATAAGCTATGCAATTTGCATACCGCAAATTATATAGTTCATTTCAAACTAAGGGTGCTGTGTAGATGCACCCTGACAGTCAGATCACATAACAGCCAAAGCCACCTGTCTCCTTTTCTGTTTTTGTAGTTACCCTACCTTTCCCAATGCCACCACTGCCATTGTATGGGTTCTGTGCTGCCTATGCCTATTGTTAGCCTCCTTAGCCTCCCATTGGTGGCCCTGCACCTAACCTACAGAGGCCCAGAATCCTAAAGGCATCTGACTTGCTCAAGGCTACATAGTAAATCAGTAGGAGAACATGGATTAGACCAGAAGGTTTCCGGGCTGCTTAGTGGAGCCTGTCTTCTAGATTTAAAACAAAGGGGAAAAAAGCCTTAAAAGAAAAGGAGCAGATAAAAAAGTAGTTTGTAAACTGATAGACTTACACAGCGACCTTCACTGACATAGGTAATAATTAGGATGACAGCTAAACATCGCCAAAGGAGTCAGACACTAAAAAATAAAATAAAGTAAAATCAAAAGGCTACAGAACATCACACACAAGAACCTAGTCAATGAAAGCAAATTAAAATCTTTGAATGAAATCCTGGCCCCATTGAAGTCAGTGGGAAACCTCTCATAGACAACCGTGGGACCAGGACTTCAACTCACCACTTTAAAAAATGTTGTTTGCACTCTCAAAATCATTCACAAATGGAAGAGCTGACTAGCAACGTATAAAGGAGTATGTGATGTGAACAAGCACACAGTGCACATGAGATGTGAATCCTCCTCCCCCCATTTCAAGCACATTGTGATTGAGTCATTTGCTTTTGGTTTATCCTTGAATACTCATGCAAACTCCCTGCCCCAATATGATCTCTCTCCTTTGACAGTTAGCTTTGGTAATAACATGCATAATGTTTAGATCAGGAGTCCAAGTGACACAGCAAGTAGTAGTTCAGCTTTGACCTTCAGCTCCTCTTCCACAGTGACTCACACGTTACATTACACATCAGGAAGCAAAAAGCACTTTGCTGACAAAAACTGCTTTTCACTTATAGTCAAAAATGGCAAACCAATACTAGATAAAAGGGCTTTTTCCCCCTCTCCCACAATGAGTGCCAAAACAAACAAAAAATGTCCCCAAAGGGGTAATTTCTTAGGAGGTAATAATTTTTGACAGAGTTCTATTTTCTGCCTAATTTAATGGGAGGCAGGAATGTGACATATCCACAAAGGGAGAACTTGAAAATAGTTATTACATGGGTCTGCTGACCAGTTGGTTCAGTGGGGAGCTTCCTAATTTGTTCCCTGAAACTCTCTGCTGTTTGAAATAGCAAGAAGTATAGCTGTTAACATCTGTGGCACATCACATTACGTTATATAACACTCCAGAATGTGATGAGATTTTGTGTTTCTGCTTGGACCATATGTTCCAGTTTTTAAAATCTCTATAAGCAGTTTGCAAAGTTGGGCATTTTAGAAGCAGACCATCCCTATTGAGAACTGCTATCACAGAAAAGCCAAAACTATATAAGCCAAACCGTGCTGCCCCTTGTTCAGTCCTTAATTAACTCCTGGGTTCCGTGGTTTAAATGTCCCCCATCTAATAGCTGATCAAATGAAGTCACAACTGCCTCCAAGATATTTGAGCTGTCTCAGGTAAAGGTAATACAGCAAAAATTGTATTATCCTTTTCAGAGACTCTCCATGAACAAAACTGGGGATAATTAGCATGACGATTGTACTTGTATTCTGCCCTCATATGCCCCAGTTTGCCCATTCTCCTCTCCTGCCCATAGACACCGGACCTACAGAACACTCTCAGCAAAGACTGGGGAAATCAACATGTGGCAGACTGCATTTGAGTGTGTAGCAGAAAGCAGGAGGGATGATCCCACTCAATATTTTTGTTTACACAAAAATATCACATTTACGTCTTATCTACAAAAAGGAAAACACCTTACCTGAACTTTAGGCCTGTTATCCTAGAACCAACTCCTGACGCCCTTTCTCATTCAGAGTAATCACCGAGGGTACATCTAGACTGCACGCCTTTTTCGACAGATACTATCGACAAAGCCTCTGTCAAAAAAGAGCATCTAGACTACAACCAGTACTGTCGACAAAGCAAGCGGCTTTTTTGAAAGAGAGTCTAGCTGCTCTCTTTCGAAAAAGCAGTTTGCATGCAATTGCACCTTTTTTCAACAGAGTACTATCAAAAGAAGGCATTATTCCTCGTAGAATGAGGTTTGCCACCATTGACAAAACTGCCACGTGCTGTCGACTTACTGTCGACAGAATGCGGCAGTAGTGTAAATGCAGGTATAGTTTTGTCGACAAAAGCCCACTTTTGTCGACAAAACCTTGTAGTCTAGACACACCCTGAATGAAAACCTAGTAAGAGCAAATAGGTTGTATATGAAAGCCAGCTACGAATCAAGACATCATTAATAAGAGATGAACATTTGATCTTACATTTAAACTTGCCCCTAGTACTGCTCACTGCATTGTACTCAGGCCTGTCATCATTCATTCGGAAGCTGCTATCAAAATACAAACAATGAATCAGGCACAGGGTGAGAGAAAACAGCTTCTTCTGCCTTTTACAACTAAATCTCAACTTGCACTCTGCTTATTTTATAATCTCTACAATCTGTTCACTCATGAGTAAATGGACAGAGAGGGTAGGGTTAGTCCATGCAATTTTGTGAGGACAACGACAGCTTCAGAAAATTAACAAAAGCTCTGAAACATCTTGACTATGCTGATGATATAACAGCACTAGGCTTCATGACCAGCTGTGAGCTGGCTCCAATTCAGGAATGGACTCGAGACAGAAGTGGAATGCATTTGAAAGTTGCTGAATAAGGGAAAAAAAGCTACAAGAGAACTTTACCTCACATTGCACTGGATTATTTAATATGAAAAAGCCAACAGAACGATGTGTCAGAAGGGAATACTCAGTAAAACAAAATAATACAAAGCAAACTGCTAACCCTTCCCCCATGACCTAAAGTTAAAGTACAGTCTCAGCTACTTTAGAGCAAAAATGAATATGTCTTGTAATTAGTATACCAACACATTAACTTGTACTAACACAAAAATATTAATTTTTAACACTGGTAACATGCCTGTCTTTCTTTATTGACTAGACTCATTGAAATCTACAACAGAAATTGATAAGAAGATCAACTCTTTCTAAAGTAAATGCCTATGGATGATCGTTGTAGTCCATTGGGTAGAATTTCTAAAACTAAAACATTAAATATGTTAAGACAATGGACATAGTTAGGATAGAATTTAAGGATGCCACTGACACAAATTCCATGGCAAGTCATAATATGAACACCACTGGAAAGAGAAAAAGAGGATGATCTAACAAAACATTATGTGGAATAGCGAAAAAACCAAATCCATCAACATGACACTTGAGCCCCAAAACACGAACATAACCAAAATAAATTATGCAAACTGGTAGACTTCCTATGCACCTGAAGATATGAGAATACAAAGAAAAGATCCTATGTATCTCCTGCTGCATTCTGTGTTTTGTCTTTAATGGCATGTCTACAGTAGGAAATTATTTTAAAATAATGAAATTCGAAATACTAACTCCCAAAATAACTGTTTCAAAATATACTTATTCCCCAAGGAAAGCAGGAGTACAGATTTAAAAATAACCATCTTGTTATTTTGAAATAATGGGTTTGGTAGTGTGGAGGATTATTTCAAAATAATTCCCTAGTGTAGACGAGGACTAACAGTGTAAAAACCTGAGAGAAGGAACCACTGGTGAAATCCAGGCTGCATAAAGTCAATAAGAATTTTGCTATTGACTTCAGTGGAATTGGATTTCAGCCAATACCTTTTATTTCTATTTTGTACAATGCCAAACACATTATGGCTATGTCTATACTGGCATGATTTTGCGCAAAAACTTTTAACGCAAGAGTTTTTGCGCAAGAGAGCGTCTACACTGGCATGTATCTTTGCGCAAAAGATGTGCTTTTGCGCAAAAGCATCCGTGCCAGTGTAGACACTCTCTTGCGCAAGAAAGCTCTGATGGCCATTTTAGCCATCGGGCTTTCTTGCACAAGAAATTAACGTTACCTGTCTACACTAGCCTCTTGTGCAAGAATAGTTGTGCAAGAGGGCTTATCCCTGAGTGGGAGCGTCAGAGTATTTGCCCAAGAAGCACTGATTTTATACATTAGAATGTCAGTGTTCTTGCGCAAGTACTCACGGCCAGTGTAGACAGGCGGCAAGATTTTGTGCAAAAGCGGCCAATGTAGACACAGCCTACCTATAATGGACAGGAGGAGTGCTGACCATGGTGACTAATGGTGACTAAGGGTAGCTGGTAAAGGTGTTTGCCAGAGGAGCCGGGAGAACTAACTGAGATAGAGGGTTGAAATTTGAATTGGATATAGATTCCTTGCCTGCTTTCTGTGTGCGGGAAAGTTAAACCAGGAGTTGAGAGATACAGAATGATTTAAACCCAGGCAGGATTGGACATGGACTACCATGTCTCCAAGGAATTTGGGGCTTGGAAGTGGACTGAATAAAGAGAAGATCTGAAGTAAGTAAAAGGGCTAAGTGAATCTGGTAGCATTCAGGGTATTTCTTTTTTGTTTTATGGTTTTGTTTGAACTCTCTGTGTGTGACTCCTAGACTACAGAGCTTTTCTGGGATACCAGAAGTATCCTGGAAAAGCTCTGCTGCATCCAAGGAACGTGTCTGCTTTTCCAAAAAAAAATTCAGAAACGCAGATGTGTTTTTTCGGCATCCTTGTAAACCTTGTTCTATGAGAAAAAAGAGATGTTCCAAAAGCTTGGTTTTTTTTCTGACATTTGGCCCCATGTTGGAAAAGCCTCTTTTGGAAGAAAAGAGGGAAAAGATACGCAAATTGCAGTTTGCAATTTGCATATGTTTTTCCAACTTTTCTCTGTCGTGCAGGCATAGCCTGTGCCTCCCCTCCTCATTTGCCACTTAGCATTGTGCCCAGAGACTTTTCTCTGTGTTTTAATTTGTTTTCCTTGGTTGCTCTGTAACATCTATCAAGCAAGTATGCTTTATCAAGTTTATCTTTTGCTTTGCAATAAAAAATACTTTTTTTAAGGTGATGATTGGATTCTTGGGTCCTGGAAGATCTTTTGTCTGTTTGTATCTTCATGCCTCATACTGAGAGGTCAGCTACTAGAGGCTGCAGCTTGTTTTCCTCTTTTCTTTTTTCAAGTTCTTTTAGAGCAAAAGAGCTTGGGGTACCCCTGGGAATAGGTTCAAGTGTTCACCCCTGTTTTTTAGGGATAAAAATCACTTGATGGTGGCAGCATTCCCCCAAAACTCTGTATATTGTAATTCTGGGGGGCAGCTTTTTATAACCAGTGCCTATAGAGACAAAGTTTTTTTTCCTTTGGAGCTCTTTGCAAGCCCCCATTTTCTGCACTAGGAGTGCCAGAGTGGGGAACAGTCCTGACAATAACCCATTTTTCAGATCTGTCAGGGTGATTTGGTCAAATAAACTCATCAAACCTAAATACTGTTTGGGTTTCTATGTGATTAGATTAAGAGAAAATGGGCAACTTAAATACAAAAATTGTGATTTATCATTGAATTGTATGAAGGACGGGCTGGAAGAGACTTTAGGAAATCATCTAGTCCATGCTCTGCATGCTGAGGCAGGATTACCTATACCTGGATGCCATGCAAATCAGTAATAATAATGCAAAATAAATTAAATAAAACTCACAAATCTGTTTTAAACTGAACGTGGCTTTGCAAGAATCTGAAGTATGTATGGAGGTTGCAAACTCTGAACTATGAAGCCTAATTGTTCTCTCACACCAGTTTTATGTTGATGAAACTCTAACTAACTTTGCTGGAGTAACCTTTGTTTTTTATCAGTATAAGTGAGAGAAGCATGAGGACTATAATCTTTTCATGGGGCAAATGTTACATGCACTCAAATGATAAGACAGCAATATCTGTAAAGAGCTTGAAACATGCGTTATTATATTGGCACATCTGTGCATCCTGTTTGAACATAGAAATTAACTACCTGGAATATACTGACAAAAACAAGAGCAGATTTGAAGTTCTTTGGTGAGCATAATGTATCACTGTAATGAACATTCAGATTCAGTATGCTTTACATAGTTTGTGTGTCTACATTTTTACTGCAGTATCTCAGTCAATAGAATGAAAATTGGACCATACAGTAAGTAAAGCCTGAAATAGATTTCCAGGTTTGAACCTATGTTAGGCAAGTGTTTCATTAAGCTAAAAGCAAATTAACTATTTTACAGCATTATCTTGGCAATGATAATTCTATGTTAACTGAAAATTATAAACGATGAGGAATTGCACACTTCTTTAAAACTTGGAGGTCTAAACAAGGTCGTTGTGATTTTGTTTTTATTCTACTAACTGCTTTTTCACATTAAAGCAACTGAATGAAAACAGACATTTCCCAATGCAGTTGAGAGAATTTCTAGGAGAAAAACTGAGAGTTAGTAAGGTGTGTTGGTATGAGATTTGTTACAGAAAGCAACAGACTGATGTAAAGGTAGAATTACCATGTTGAAAATTATGTGTGGTAGGCAATAATGATACAGCGAAAATATGCAATTCTTTCCCAGGCAAATCTGCTACTGAAAAGAATGGAAAGGTCTGACTGAAGATGTACTGCAAAGGCTGAGCATATTATAGAGAAACCACATAATGTTGAGAAACAGGGCCTGATTCTGCTCTTACCTACTATAGTGTACAGAACAGTAATTCAGCTCAAGTGAATGGAGCTACACTATCATACAACCAATAAAAGCAAAATCATTATCATACATTCCTTAGAATGAAGAAAACAGTTGAGATAGATTTTTTTTTTATATCCTTTGAATGGTCACTTATTTTTAGAAATGAACTTGTGCTGAACCACTCTCAAGTTTGTGAAATGTTCCAATACCATTTTTTAAACATGTGCATGCCTCTGCTCTTCTAAGTTTCTTTGCCAAGAGCAAATCTGAAAGGAAGGAAACAGTGTAAAAGCTCTTCTGTAGGTTGGCTAGGAAAAAAAAGGGCTATTTGTATGATATCCAGCCCATGTGGGAAACACACAGAGCTTCACTCTAACGTTGCTTAAGATGAGAAGATCAGGAGTAACTCCATTTTAGTATTTTGCTTCATAATGATCCCATCTCAAACTACTGTAAAACTGGGGTGAGATCAGAATCTGATCCAATATGTTCAGAGAAGTAGAAAAATGTCTGTGTGCTAATCTGAACCAAATCCAAGTTCCAAAAAACCTTTGGAAATGTGTTTATGATATAACTATTATGACTTGTTTTTTCTACCATACTTTAACATTTTCAAGAATTTGCAGACTTGAAGGAACAACTGCCAATTTGTGATGCAGAGAGACAAGGGGGCTGAGGTAATCTCTCTCTATAAAAAAATTTTTCCTTGAAGATGACAGAATGTTCCTGCCGAGAGACAGAATGATGTCATCATGTCATCAGTGTCAACAGGCTCTCTCAGCAAAGCAAAAGCAGCCAGAGAGAGGGGGGTAGGTGTGCATAGCAAGTAGAGGGTGTAGCCTCCTACTATCTTTTAATGGATGATGTTCTGTTGGTAAAAGAGAGCTTACATAGAGCTCTTCTTCAGACCTGGGTCATGGACTCAGAGGGCATGCCTACACAGTAAAGAAAATCTGTATTGAAACAGGTTCTCTTGGAGGATTTGGCTGGATAGTTCCATGATGCAATCCACTTCTTTGATGGAGTATCCTCATTTGGTGAAGACGGTTTTAGGTATGTGATGGTGTATATTCCAGACTTTCTCTTTAGAGTACAGTATCTAATATTTGGGTGTCTGGTTGTATATTAGAGAATTCGGGGAGTGTTGGAGTTGTTACTGTTGGACACTAGGGGCTGGGAGTTGCCTATAATTTGGCCATGAATGGCAAACCATATGGAAGCTACAAGGCTCCATGACTATGAATGCTCAGATAAACAAAGTGTCTCATAGCCTACAAGTGGCTTACCTGGGCAGGCCTGTGACCCAAGTTTGAAAACCTCTGCTCTAGATTAGCAAGTGTCAGAGGAAGGCAAATCAAGCTTGCTATCTGCAAATAGCATGATAATTTCCTAAGATATTTAGCACTAATTTCCCCAATTACTAAATACCAAATGGTATTTAAAAAACTAATTTATAGTGCTGTATGTACCTGTTTGATTCATACAATACATGAGTACAAGAGTATTGTACACAGTAGGCATTCCATAACCAGCACTTCATTTTCTACCAAATTTACCTTAGGATGAAAAGCAACAACATTATGCCCACTGGAACACACTATTCATACTTTGCTTCATAATTGCAGGTCTGATCATTACTGCTACCATTCGCAAATGACTCAGAAGAGGTAGAATTTGGAGGTGTGATAAGAGTAAGACATGATTAATGACAGACACTTTCTCTCCCTTATGTGGCATAAATGAGCATGTGAGAGATGGATTTCAACACCATATAACATGTAAGTTTCAGGATATGATTAATTTCTTTGCTTGCAGTGTATTATGTTTTTTCTTTAAAAAAATATGTACTACACCAATCAGGACATTCATTAAATTACAATTTATGCATTTCATTATGTAACTGAACATTTTCATTTTATAGTAATTGATTCTTTTTCTTTTTCTTTTTCTTTTTCTTTTGTAAATTACTTATTTTTTCATATTCCAAGATGTCTGCCAAACAGTTTGGCAAAACATACAAAGGTGGTGAAGGTGCTATACTACTCAAGACTTCTTACCTTCTTGTGGCTCAGAGTGACTCTCTGAGCTGAAAACTTTTGTAGACCGCTTAACCTTGGTTATTATATACAAGATGAAATTGCTGTTTAGTCAAATTCTTATGGCCACATCTTGGTCACTGTTCTAGAAGCACTAATGGCCTGGAAAGCCAAAATTACAGGCCAACTGAGGATTCCCTCCATCTGGTGGCTTTTAGAAGGCTATAACAAACCAGCAAAACTTAAGATCAGCTCTGGCAACTCTGGTGTAGTTGAATATCTGCCCCAAAATCTTTAAAGAGGAACTAACATGGTTTTTAAACAAAAGCACAAAGAGCTCTTTGTATTCTTCAATCCTTATTGGCCTTTATGTGTGGACTTAAGCATTCAAATAAGCATGTACTGGAATATTTGGAAAATCTGTGTTTTCATCGATGTGAATAGTCTCACTACCGATGCAGATCGCAACTTTTCCATGCCATTCTGTTTTGTGCAGTTCTTGTCCATGTCTTTCCATACATCTTCCATAAAGAATCTTGTTCTTTTTACATCTCATGGATACCAATAAAATATATGTGCTGTCTCTCAGTCTTGCTACATAGCCATACAAGACATTATGCAGTTGGATGGACAGACTGTCGAGCTGGTATATCTTGGATAAGTGTTGCAGATGGACAATGAGTTGGGTCCGGGGTTGAGCAGGAGGAGGCGGTTGGGCTGGGTTGCCTATGGGAGTATGTGTAGTATTTTTGTCAATCCTCAACTTTCCACCACTGCAAAAGCCCATCTCTTTAACACCAGTATCCTTTCAATAATGCTCTATGGCTGTGAAACCTGGAACATGACACTTACAGAAGAATTAAAGCTGCAAATCACCCAAAGAGCAATAGAAAGACTCATGGTAGGTGTACGTAGGCTACAGCATGTTACTATCAATGATCTGTGTGCAAGAAGTGGTGTTAATGATATCATCCAAGTAATGTATGATCAGAAATAAGCATATGTTATAGACAATTTGAAATGATCTCATCTTTGTCTTCCAAGCTCTAGTAATTTATTTGGATACCATCTTATGTTATTATGTGTAATTGTCTTTAAGGAAAATTGATTTTGCAGTTGCGCTTTGATTACACCACGTTTTGAACTGTGTTTTCACTTCTCAGCATGTTTTGCCCTGATGCAACATGTCAGTAGCTTCATATACACATTGCTCATTATTGGTCAACGGGTCCCTGTCCCCTTCACAGATACATGAGGTTGGGGGCACAAACATCCTTTTCTTCTTGCATGTCTCATGAAAGACCCAAGGATAATCACAGCACTCATGTTTCCATGTATTCTGCCTACTGAAAATGACCAATGCCAGATGCTTCAGAGGGAATGAATGAATAGGTAATCATCAACTGATCCATCCCGTCATCCATTCACAGCTTCTCGCAAACAAAGGCTAGGGACAGCATTCTTGCCCATCCTGGCTAATAGCCATTGATGGATCTATCCTCCATGAATATATGTAGTTCTTTATTGAACCTTGTTATAAGTCTTGGCTTTCACAACATCCTTCCTTTTGTTTATGTTAAACCTGTTGCATATTAATTTAATTTGGTATCTCCTACTTCTTGTGTTATTAGAGAGAGTAAATAACACTTCCTTATTTACTTTCTCTATGCCAGTCATGATTTTATAGGCATCTATTTTATCCCCTCTTAGTTATATCTATACCAAACTGAAAAGTCCCAATCTTATTACTCTCTCCTCATAAAGAAGCTGTCCATGCCCCTTTTTTCTTGCTATTTTATAAAGCTTTTCCAATTCTAATATATCTTATTTTGAAAAGGGGACAACCATATTTGTACACAGTATTCAAGATGTGAATGTACTGTGGATTTATATAGAGGCAATATGATACTTTTATCTTATTATCTTCCATTTCTTAATGATTCTCAACATTCTGTTAGCTCTTTTACCTGCCTCTGTACATTGAGTGGATATTTTCAAGGAACTATCCACACTGACTCCAAGACCTCTTTCTTGAGTGGTAATAACTCATTTAGACTCCATTTCATATGTATAGTTTGGATTATGTTTCCCAATAGACACTACTTTGCATTTATCAACATTTATTTATTGCATTTATTACATTTCATCTGGCCATTCACCTAGTTTTGGGGAATTCCTTTGTAGCTCTTCACAGTCTGGTTTGGACTTACCTTGATTTTTATCATCTGCAGATTTTGCCACTTCACAATTTACCCCTTTTCCCAGATCATTTATGAAAAAGTTGAAAAGTACTGATCAGATTACAGACCCCTGAAGGAGATCAGTATTTTTACTTGTCTCCTATCTGAAAACTGATAATTTATTACTCCACCTCTTTCCCCCTATCTTTTAACCAGTTACTGATCCATGAGAGGACCTTCCCTTTTATTCCATGACAGCTTACTTTGCTTAAGAGCCTTTGGTGAAGGACCTTGTGAAAGGCTTTTTGAAAATCTAAATACACGGTATCTACTGCATGCTCCTTGTCTGCATGCTTGTAAATACTCTCAAAGAACTTAAGTAGATTGGTGAGACATATTTTCCCTTTACAAAAAAAAACAAAACAAAAAACCAACCCTCCCCCCCCCCCCCCAGGATTTCCACAAGAAATTATATTATCAAGGCAGGGTAATACATACCAGAGTATACTGGAGTGAGGTGAGCCAGGTACACAGCCCTAAAGTATGGGGTACATTCTGTGCTCTCTGAAACACTTCAGGTTGCTGTGAGAAACACATTCATTGCCTATCTACACTCCACTCAGGATAGTGCTTACATGGCACAGTCTAGCTCTGTATCAAGAACTGGAAGACCTAAGACATTCTGATATGCCACAGTACATTATTTCTGCTAAAGACAAGTGAGGCAGAGGGGATATGAACTGTAGATAACTCTATCTACCAAACAACCAGACCCGTAAGGTATCATCAGAATCAGCTTGTTTCAGTAGAGTAGATTTTCTTCTGTATTTATTAGATAATTACAAATATAACAAGTGCCATCAAATGAATCACTAAGTAAATTTTGACAATATTACTTTATAATATGTAATATACTTTACAAAGCAATGATGTAAACCTGCAGAGTTCTTGAGTCTCTTCTGAGCTTCATCAGGAAAGACAACTTCAAGTATTTACATTTCCCCTTAATGCTGTTTGTTTTACAGCTTTTACAAAGCTCTTAAGACTATTAGGAATACCACATAGGAAACTTGCATAGCTTTAAGCTGCTATTAATGTATTCCCAAAAATGCAGGTTTCTTTTATTTTTTTTAGAGAAAAGTAATCCATAAGTTGTTGCTGACTTTGTCTGACCTTCATGCAAGCATTTCATGATCAGTATGGAATGTTGGATGTCTGTGTCTGTAAAATGTTTTGTTTGAAAATATAGTCCAATAACATTGATTTATTGTGATGTCTGTTCTCTAAATCCTTATGGATACTGCATTTCAAATGAATGGAAGAATGACAGTACATGACTCTGTGTGAGGTGAACTGTCTTCAAACATGAATCACACTTATGCATGTCTAAGTGGTGTCATTTAAGAGATGTTAATGTTCAGAAATGTAGTTTACATTCCAGAATTTCTTGGTTAACAAATTCTTTGCGGATAGGATTTATCATGCATGTGTTATATATGCTGCTGTAAACAGACAGAGAGAAGCATTAAAAAGTTAAATGACTTGTAACAATTAATTTTGAAAATGACTAGCAGGGGCTATGCATTTATTTTATTAATAAAACTGGTATACTGCAATATCCAGTGTTACTGTATAAGATGCTACAAGCTAGGAGCTATTATTAAAACCTATTAACATTAAACATTGGCACATACATGTATTAAAATTGAGATTTGTGAAATCTTAGATGCTCAGCTTTACGGATATACATTTCTGTTACTTGCAGTAGAGTAAAAGTTAGATGTGTTGCTTTAAGTTCCTTTAGCATTTATAGCTGGTTTCTCTGTAGGGAAGAAAACAAAACCCTAATAACTGATGAATAGCTCTCCACAATATGCCCCAAGAGTGGACGGAAAAAAATCACTTGTGTTACACAGACGTTAGGAGGCCGTTTAAAACAGCTTGTTAGTTGAATTGAGCAATAGGGAAACTTGCAGTTAAACAGCTTTGCTAGCAGGTGTTCCCATTGCAGTGGTAAAGTGCTACATGGTTTAACCAATAAATGAGATATAATATAATGTGGTGGTCCAAAAAGACTAGGTTTTTCAAAACCTTACTATTAATGTCAAATTGGAGCTTTATAAACATAGTACTATAAGTACAATATCAGTACATTCTTTCTGAAGAGTATGTTAAGGCTTGATGTTAAAAATAACCCAATTACCCATATTATAAATAATAGTTTATAAAATCCTGTAAAGACTTCAACACAAACTTAACTCTACAGGAATTATTTCAGAGAAATCCTACAGCTTGATCAATGAATCTCAATGGTGTCAGTGCTTCCACTGAAATCACTCATAAGGCATAAAGTTAAGCCCATGTGTACATTTTGCAGGACCAGGATCTAATGCAGTGAACTCCATTTTTATTTGATTTTATCCACCACAGGATGTGCACAGAGCACTTCATTAGAAGGGTCTCCGGGGAAACATCTTCCTAAATTATCCTTCATATCACTCTTCATTTCCAGGTCGTTGCTTGCTGAGTTAAACTAGTACTCTAGTATTAACATGCTGGACCAACCAAAGAGCCCTCCTCAGGCTGTAGGGGAGACATTTTTAAGTTCCATACCCTAACAAAGGAATTTAGAGCACTTTCATTTGGAAATAATTTTGTTAAATGATAACAAATACAATAAAATGGTTTCCTGTAGATGACACAACTACAGTGTACTTTCCAGTATTCTGCTATAAGTAAGTTAGACAGCTAGTACAGATCACATCAGGAACCCTTACTCAACAGGCCTGCTTAATTAACCACAGCTCTCCAGTAAAACTAAATTATAATTTTTCTGTGATAACTATTGTCCTTTAAAGCATATTCTGATAAGTGTTTACTTTTCACTACAAAAACGGTAGTGATAACTCCATCTTTATGTGGAATTGAATATCAGTACACATTAAAATAAACCACCAGAAAAGGCTCCATATGGTTTATTAAGGACATCCCACCTGATTTTAAAATCAGCAGCCATTTTTGGTCAGTCTTAGAGATAATATGTAGATAGATTATATAGGAATTACAAAACAGGTAATGGATCTAAGAGATCGTTAAAACTGAAGTAAAAAGCAGTACAGACATTTTATGAACTGCTGATAGTCATGTAGGTTTAAATTTATTTAGAACCTTTGGACAGGAATTGCTTTGACATTACTATTTGTGGAATGACATTTTTGGCTAGAAAATACAGAATATCCATCAGAAAATTGGTATCATTTATCACTGGGAACATTATTTTTCTCCAGACATGCTCTGAAATTTCCCCCTTTCAATGTATCCTTTTAATGCTTTGTTTAAGATCATTAACTAAGAATATAAGACACACTCTTCTATTTTCTGTATATTTATCTAGTGCTCAGTCATAGGTCATATAATTGATGCTGAAGTTGATATTCCTTGTAAAAAGTGTCAAGAGGTTCAGTACATCCTTCCTGAAGGAAATCAATTTTAGATATAAATGGAAATGCATAAGTTGTAAAACTTTATGCAGTAACTTGAATATGCTCTGTTTAAAGTCACCCTAATGTATAATACATTTGCTTTGCAACAGTTGCAATAACAAGAACTAGATATTTATGCAATGTAGGGCAAAAAATACAAATAAATGAAGATAATGCGTAAGTTTGGAAATCTTACATCCTTATCTGACTTTGTATATGATCATTTGTCCACCTTGCATTTGTTTACACATTCAAACTCAGGCTTAGTATAAAAAATGAGGCAGAGAATTAGAGAAAGATTGACTGTAGGACAATGATAAAGTTTTCCCCTTATTTAGGCCATCAATGAAACCAGAGATAAAGTCTTGCCTGATTGCCTGCTAGCTGAGGGTGAAAGAAAATGTGTTTGTCATACACTATTAATGTAATAATATTCCAGCTCACAAGTTGATTCATGCTAAAGATTTTAAGTTCCTTTTGCTGTTGACAAGAGAAACAATGCAGCAGCTGAGACTGTGTTCCATTAGCATATGGTCTTGAATCAAGTGGATTCCTTTCCTTTATGATCATTCACAATTACGGGAAGTGAAAGTTTTTTAGCCACTCCCAAGACAGCAAAAGAGTGAGATGAGGGAGATGCACAGGTGAAGAGGGAAACAAGAGAGTAAAAAAAATAAAATAAAGCAAAAACCCCAGGCTTGGAGTGTTTAAGTGATGCAAGATGTCTGAGTCAGTTATCCTTCAGAAAAGGGAAATGTGGAATTTCTAACTTTGCCCTTCTGAAGTCAATAGAAAGGTATATGCACTATGGTAGGTAAAATGGAATTTAGAATGGATTAGAAGGAAAATGAATGGCAGATGCCAAACATAAAAACAAACAAAAACTCCATTAAATAGATCACATACAAGAAGCCTGTGAGAAAATCGGTGGATTTCCTAGATGAAAAGGAGTAAACGGACCAGTTAAAAAAAGAAAAAGGACATTGCACAGAAGTCCCAATCAGATCTAGGGGCAGATTCTCTACTCGAGCTCCTCTGTGCCTGGCACACTATTTGGGAATGGGAGAGAGCAAAGATTCAGCTACCTTTATAATCTTCAGACTCTGGGTCTGTCCAGTGCCTGGTCATCACTATAAATTGAAGCAGTACTCCCAGCTCTCACTTGTGCCTGGAAGCCTGAAGCCAATATGTGCTATTGGACAGCCAGGGCTATCTGGAGCATTCAACATACCCCCGCCATGCCTCATTTCCCTGTCAAATGTCCCCTATACCTGAGTCTGAAGAAATATTTTACTCTTTGCCAAACTTTGCAACCATCCAGAGATCCCTCATATGCCGGGATCCTAGAAATAAATTTGCCAAAGAAAAACATGGAATTTGCATTTTTACAGAGAACATAATTTGCATTGTTTACACAGACCATAAGAACATACAAAGCTACATTTAGCTCAGTATCCTTATCTTCTGACATTGGCGGATGCCAGGTGCCCTAGAGGGAATAAACAGAAGAGTGTTCCCACTGGGATCCCTCCCTGTTGCCCATTCCCAGCCCTGACACTCAGAAGTTAGGGATACTATTCCTATCCATCTCGGCTAATAGACATTGATGGAGTTATCCTGCATGAATTCATCTAGCTCTTTTTAAAAACCTATTAGAGTCTTGGCTTTCATAACTTTCTCTGGCAGGGAGTTACACAGGTTAATTGTATTTTGTATGAAGAAATTCTTCCTTTTGCTTGTTTTAAACTGGCTGCCTATTAATTTCATTTGGTGACCCCTACTTCTTGTGTTACGGGAAGGAGAAAATAGACATCTATCATATCCCTCCAAAGAATCTTTAGTTTTTACATTTTATGGGGAAAAAATATACAGTTAGAACCCAATTAGTGTAGCTTCCACTAACCAGCTTTTCATATTAAATGAACCACTAGCCACCCCGGGCTGACAGTGGCTGGAGCTTGCAGGTCTGCCTTGGTTAGCAGGGATAGACTGCCTTCACCCCAGACTCTATCAATCCTGGAAGGCTAAAGATTCAGTTAACACTAAGAGCTGGATAATGGACGCTCACATAAAAGGGTTTTTACTGTATGTGAGTAAACCATTTTGTTCAGCTGATACTTATATCTGTTGTAGTGAGGGAAACAAAATTTCAGCCTTTTATTATCATCATATAAAAATGGCAGATTTGTAGGGTGACCATATTTTTTTATGCTGAACATGGGGCACCTGGTAAAATTATTCATATTTGAGTGAATTCAGTTGCAATGGGAACTATGCATTGGAAACATTCAAATTAACATCAAGTTGACAGAGCCCCTGTTAAAAAGGGCTAGATACTGCATACCTAGAGTCCTTTAATTTACCTTCTTATCTTTAAGGTTTGCGCGTGACACTCACATGCTCCCCTACACCTCTCTCACATGGGGATGGGAATGACTGACCAACCTGATCCAACCCTCCCAAGTCAGTGCTCTCCACACTCTATGACTGGCTGGAGCCCCAAGATGGACTTGCCTCTCCTGATGTATGGCCCTTCACAGGGACAGATGACCGTTTTGCGGGGCCCTGGGCAGCATAATTCCGCGGGGCCCCCCTTTGCCACGGCGCATGCGCGGGGCTTTCTGAAGCGCAGGGCCCGGGGCAGCCTCCCCATTCGCCCTGCCCTATATCCGCCCCTGGCCCTTCATTTGTTCAAGGCAACATGGGGGGAGGGGTACGTGGGATAACAGCTCCCTTCCCCAGATTCTGGGTTCCTTCCTTCTGAGTTCAGACCAGAGCATAACCAGCAGCAGCCTTTCAGCACTGTGGGAGATGGAAGGGATGGGAGCTGCTTCCAGCCACAGGGGTGGGAGTAGGGAGTAGGTAAGGATGGCCTGGCCCCTATTTTTACAGAGGTCGGCTCTTCCCTCAGCCTCGTACTCTCACTTCCCTATGACTGGAAGCAGCTTTTTCCTTCCTGCCTGAACAGTGTCAAAAGGCAGCTAATACCTCCAAGCTGCTGCTGGCCACCAACATAACCCAGCCACCTCCTATCCCCTGGCTAAAGAGCAGGCAGAAAAGGGATTAAGCCCTAAGGATGCACTGTGCACCAGGTCTCAGAGAATCTATCTTCTGGGGGTTTCAGTAAACCAGAGAGGTGGCTTAGCAGGGGAGGGTGTCTAGGGGACAGAGCAGCCCTGTATTCCCTGGAGTCAGGACCTAGGGTAGGGGCAGCATGTAAAGAGGCCAGGTGCTTCTTTGCCAGGGAGCTGCCATGGAGCCTGCAGGGTTGAGGCACAAACAGGCTGGAAATAGCTTCCTCCCCACCACTGCAGAGCTTCACTGTGGGGCCAGTGCAGGTGCTGTGCTGGGCTTTGGCACATGCAGGGCTTGGCTCCTTCTGCCAGTGCCCTGGGCTGGATGGTCTTGAGGTTTCGCTGTGTGTCAGTCCAGCCAGAGGCAACGGGGAAGGAAGGACTTGCCAGCCAGACTGTTGATGAGCTGAATGATATGACCAAGGGCTGGTGTGGATAGTGCTGGCAGTGGGATGCACCTCACTTGGGATGAATGTTGAGGTGCATCCCACTGCCAGGTTTGCAGGGGCACTGCAGAGAGTGAAGAGAAGGGAAGCATGTAAAGAGCTGATGGGTGGGCAGCAGAGGCAACACGTAACCAGTCACTGTAACCAGTGCTGGCTGGAAACGGAGGTGGGTCCTCTGACAGCCCGCTGGCCCAGAGCCAGCACACGGCTGGGGCTGCATTTATGAACCAGCAGAGGGAGCTGCCATCCTCTGCATACTGCAGCTTTTCCCAACCATCAGCCTTGCGCTTCCACCCCCATTATTAGCCACTGGATTCCTCCCCCACTCACTGCTGCGATTGATGGGACAGGAGAGAGAAAACACAGGACAACTGGCCCATTTTTTAAAAGTAGGGACACCTGCAGGAGGGATTAAATATGGGACTGTGCATTTAAAAATGGGACATCTGGTCACCATGCAGATTTGCATTGTTTTACTGGAGATAATGGGGTATTTTGGGGGAAAACTAAGATCTCTGCTCATATGTAAGAGAGATATTAACAGTTGATGTGAATGGGAAATTATAGCCCATTTGAGAAGAGTCAGACTGTATAGATGCAATTTTTAATCCACAAGAAACCTTTTTGTCAGAAATCTTATTGTAATGGTGAGAGCTCTACTTTCTTGGTACCTATAATGCCTCACAATCTATACTTAAAGAAATGTGTATTAGATACATGCAGTGCAGTAAGCTATAGTTCAGTGATTGACTTCACAGTAACTGACTCCTAAGTATATGTTAGGTTCCAGACACTGAGCCAGTACACATAGCCCTGTACTGATTCACAAATGGTTGTCAGAAATCACTCTCCTTTTTATAACCATAGCAAATATAGATGTCTTGACAACTTGTTTCATCTGTACTGTTCAGATTTTCCTCCATGTATAACTCCCCCCCCCCCTAATTTAACAAGATTATTTCTGGCAAATATCAAATCAGTTATTTCAGCAAATTAATAACCTAAAGTTGCTTCCTGTTAACTCAGTCATAACCATAGTCCTGGCTAACGAGCAAACCCTTTCTATGAAAGTATTTAGCCCAGGATTCAGCTTTTACATCATCTAGTTCTCCTAAGAATGGATGAAGATGTTTAGCTTATTAACATTATCATTTAAAGTTTGTTCACCTCTCTAGGTGCACATAACTCTTTCATTAATACTAGTGGAACTTAATGCACAGGCAATTGTACTGTTATTAATAAAATACATCTTTCCATTCCTATAATGACTTTCATCTTAGTAGCTGAAAGTGCTTGGCAGAATTGGGTAAGCACTATCAACCCCAGGGGGAAATTTAGGCTCAGAGAGGTTAAACAACACACCCAAGGTCATAGAGTGAGCTGTTGACAGAGCCAGGAATAGATCCCAGGTGTCTTGACTCTCAGTCCTTTGCTTTCCCCCTACACACTGTTTTTTTCTCAATTTAATTTGTTATTTCCTCTGATATAATAGTGTCTGGAGTAATTGTAAATTAGGGGATAAAACAGAACAATGAAGACCTGGTTATTCCTTATCTAGTAATTATGGTTTTACTCTATGAGCTAGTATATTAATCAATTTCATTTCCCTCAGCCTCTTTTACTTTTATAATTATGCTTGTGCTAGAAAATGGTTGGGTTTTCAAATTACTACTTCTTTAGAGCTTGCCTCCCCTGGGAAGAAGTAGTTAGCTATTTATAGGCAGTGAAACTAGCACCAAAGAGTTCTGAATGACTACCTCCATAATGATGTTGAGGGTCATGATCAGACCCAAGTGTAAGGCCAGACTAGAGTATAGAAATATTCTCCTTGTTCCAGAAGCCAATCTGGCTGTTTCAATTGTGTAAGAGTGAACTATTTTCCTTAGCAGTTATCTGTTAAAAATTTATGATGGCTGCTTTTCCTTTGAGATTAAAAATGAGATTAAGTTCTATTTTAATGTAGTGCAACTGATAGTTCAGTAATCTAAAGTATGGAGCAAGTCCCAACTGATTAGTTTTATATTACATTGACTCATATATATACACACAGACAGTAGGTATTTCTAACAGAGAGCTGACAAATATTATAGTAGCTACAATAGCTAGCACAATAATTGATTCTCTAATACATTCTCAATTAAAATGTTTTGCAATGATGTGGTTGGTTATATTAAATTTAGTTTACTTCTTGAGGTAGTCAGTAGAATTCTAAACAAGATCCTCCAAATTATAATGCTATGATCCCCATTGAAATTATTCATCTTTCCATAGATTATTGTTTACTACAGTGCTGTAGTAATTATCTTTTAAGAAGAATAGTACTGAAACTTAAAATGTCTCAAAAAAGATTGAGACATATTTAATAATGTCTTCCAGCTATACAACCACATCAGAGGTTCAGAACCTGTCAGAAGATCCGAACCTAAAAAATGTATTGAGCCCATTGGTCATTAAATGAATGGAAGATGTTGAAGGAAGATTTAAATGCTGTGGGAAGTGGTGTATATAATTCAGTAGGTGGCACTCTTTCCTCTGAGACAGTACTAGACTAATGCAAATGACCAAACAGTATGTTAGTGGATACTTTGCTGATGTCGTTCAGTATGTTAGATGAGATTCAAAACCAAGGGCATGACCATTTGTGTTATTAAAGATGAAACAACTTTGTGCAAGAGTAAGAGCGTATAGGCCAAATTCCACACTGCTAATCATTACTTATGCTTTAAAATTACACCTGTGATTGCAATTGGGGATAGTAATTATCACTTCAGGTTCTAAACTGTTGCATAGCAAAGCTATATATTTAATGCTATATTTCTCTCCTGAGGCAGATGCAATTTTCCTATATTTAAAATACAATTGAACTTTGCATACTTGAGATTCACTCACATTACTGAATGTATTGGAATCTTTGGAAAGAGCCTCTAAATTTGTTTTCACAAAATTTTCAGCACAGTTATCTCTTTCTGAAACTTTAATTAAATGACATTGTTCTAGTCTCAGGGCTGTGCTGATGCAGCTGCGCCACTGTACAATGTCTGGTGAACATGCTCTATGCTGATAGGTGAACAGTATAATAATAAGACCACCTCTGTGAAAGGAGACGGCTATGGCAACAGAAGATGCTCTCCAGCTGACATGTCACTGTCCACACAGGAACATAGATCAGTGTAACTTACATTATTCAGGGGGGTAGTTTGTTCACGCCCCTGAATGACATAAGTGATATGAAATAACAAGTAGTGTAAACAAGCCCTCAGTAATAATTTTAGTAATACATCAGGGCTGTGTCTACATTGGCATCCCTTTCCAGAAAAGGGATGCTAATGAGACACTTCGGAATTGCAAATCTGCGGGGGATTTAAATATCCCCTGCGGCATTTGCATTTACATGGCTGCCATTTTTTTCTGGCTCGGGGATTTTGCTGGAGAAAAGCGCCAGTCTAGACGCGATTCTCAGGAAAATAAGCCCTTTTCCGGAAGATCCCTTACCTACTTGAAGGGATCTTCCGGAAAAGGGCTTATTTTCCAGAGAATCGCATCTAGACTGGCGCTTTTCTCCGGCAAAAACCCCAAGCCGGAAAAAAGCGGCAGCAATGTAAATGCAAATGCAACGGGGGATATTTAAATCCCCTGCAGATTTGCAATTCCGAAGTGTCTCATTAGCATCCCTTTTCCGGAAAGGGATGCCAATGTAGACACAGCCCTCAGGAGTAGATGAGGATAGAAATTGGTAAATATATTGTTATTTTGGAGATTGTTAATGTTTTCCATCAAGCATGTCTTTGACCTATAGAAAATCACAGACCTGCTTATAGTTGATAGGTATGCTAAATTAAATAGAAAAGGCAATTAAGCCCCTTGTACAGTAAGATAGCTGGAAACAGTAGACACTCTAACACACTGCAATCAGCGACATAGCAAAGCTTGGGAAGAGGTAAGCCATGTGGCTGGAAAGGAGTGTGTGTGTGTGTGTGTGTGTGTGTGTGTGTGTGTGTGTGTGTGTGTGTGTGTGTGTGTTTGTGTGTGAGTGTGTGTATGTGAAGCCAGAAAGCCAGCAAATGTGAGAGAAGCATTCCTTAGAGTGGCCTTGGAAAGGCAGGTTGAGAAACTGTGTGTGTTTCCATTATGATCACGGAAACAGGATTTTGTACATTCTGAGAAAATTAAAAAAAGGCACTAAAGAAATGCTTGATTATATCACACGATCCATTGTTTACAGCCAGGCTCTAAAATACAACTGGATTTCCTCCAATCCCAGAGACAAAGACACAACACCAACAGTTATCATCTTATAAAATCAAGTTTCTTTACATTCAACACCCTATTGACATCAAAAGCTAAGTATAGGACACAGTCCAACAGCCCACTCAGTCTCATTAGCACCAGAACTACAATTGACAGGTAATTTTTTTCTCCTTCTCCCTTCTTATTCTGAGGCCCCCCTTTTTTTCTCCACTCAAGATCATCTCATCTGAAGAAGTAGGTTTTGAGTACTCATTGATTATATTCATTTTTCCTTCTAATAGAAACCAACCAGCAAAGCCCTGAATACTGGCTAACTGGTCATGTCAAAGTGGAACAAAATGTTTTGATAGAAACTATTCTTCCCTTTAAAAATTTGCCATTTTGATTAAATCTTTTGTTTTGTTGGGAGGGAGTATGAGAAAGTGTGGTTTCTCCCACCATGAGTCAATGAAGAGGTTTTTTTAATTGAAAAAAAAATCCATTTTTTGTTAGAATTTTCATCAATAAATAGGACATTACAAAAATGACTTTTTGATTAAAAAATACATTGTTTTATTGAAACAGCATTTTTATTGATTATTTTGTTATTTAATCAAGTATTTTACCTGCTCTAGACAGAACAGGAATAGTCTGCAAGTTTGGGAAGAATAACCAAGGGATAAATGAGGTCTGAGTAAGATGGGGAGATGGCTTCAGATCAGACTTTAAAGTTTGTTCATAGATTATGATAAGCCACCTCTAGCTAGTTTCTCAGGGTATGTCTACACTACCCCACTAGTTCGAACTAGCGGGGGTAATGTAGTCACCCGCAATTGCAAATGAAGCCCGGGATTTGAATTTCCCGGGCTTCATTTGCATGAAGCTGGCCGGCACCATTTTTAAATGCTGGCTAGTTCGAACCCCGTGCCGCGCGGCTACACGCGGCACGGAGTAGCAAATGCCACGGGGGATATTTAAATAGGAAGTAGGAATAAGAGATCCTCCGGAATAGGGCTTTATTCCGGAGGATCGGGCCAGTCTAGACGCTCTTTTCCAGCTTTTCTACAAGCCGGAAAAAAGCGGCGGCCATGTTTATTTAAATCCTGCGGGGGATATTTAAATCCCCCGCGGATTTCCCTATTACGAAGTTTAAAATTAGCATGCCCCTTTCGGAAAAGGGGCCAGTGTAGACGTAGCCTAAGAGAAAATGACAGCAACCTAAGAGGAGAAGTAGAAATAGTGTTGAGATGGAGGAAGAGATACACTCTTCCAAATGTGCATCATATCACAGACATATTTTAATACTTGGCGTCTGATTTTTACTGGTTGCAAAATTGCCTTTTCAGATAACACACATGAATGGAATTTATAGTATTTCATTCTTTAATACAAATATCATAATTTCTGCTTTTATCAGTTGTGCCTTGCATTTGTTGAGATATTCAGTCCATTTCCCTCTCTACACATTCAGGCTGTGTCTACATTGGCACCCTTTTCCGTAAAAGGGATGCTAATGAGACACTTCGGAATTGCAAATGCCACGGGGGATTTAAATATCCCCCGCGGCATTTGCATGAACATGGCTGCCACTTTTTTCCGGCTTGGGGTTTTGCCGGAGAAAAGCGCCAGTCTAGACGGGATCTTGCGGAAAATAAACCCTTTTCTGGAAGATCCCTTATTCCTACTAGAAAAGGGCTTATTTTCCGGAGAATCGCATCTAGACTGGCGCTTTTCTCCGGCAAAACCCTGAGCCGGAAAAAAGCGGCAGCCATGTTCATGCAAATGCTGTGGGGGATATTTAAATCCCCCGTGGCATTTGCAATTCCAACTGGTCTCATTAGCATCCCTTTTCTGGAAAAGGGTGCCAATGTAGACACAGCCTCATTGTAAAGGCTGCGTGGACAGGAAGCAGAGGGAGAGAAATGCTTAAAATGAATATCACAGCACAGTCCTGTAACATCTCTGAACATTGCAGAATGCTGTTCCAAATAAGTTCTCTTGATGCTACAGAATTCTTCTGTGACAGAGTTAATGGTACATCACTCATTATACAATATGTTCATCAGTTCAGTCTCTACTGAGACAGCACTGACAATATTAATAAACCATTAAATGGAGGCTTTCATATAAAAATCCTATAAAATAAACTTTAAGGCATCAGTGAAATGAAATCATTGTTCTAACAGGAGGTTTAAATTGCATCCTAGAAGAGGACTTATGATAACCTCACTTTTAAAATTTTCATGGAAAAGGTTTCAGAGGCAAATAATTTCCACTCTGAAGTCCACCAGCCCATACTGCTCTATCTCTAGAATTTGAATTAAATGTATTTGTAGTGTGCGTAGGCTATCCGTGAACTGCACCTTAAGGAGGGAATTCCTACTCCTTGATGCACAGTGAGCTATGTACTGGGCCTCATCCTCGCTGCATAAGTTGGTATCACAGCAATGACTTCAATCAATAAGAGCTGGTCTAAAACTAAAATTGTTCAAAATTTCCCCCTCCTCCACAAATCCCCCCCTTCTTGAAAAAGTGCTTGTTTTGGGTTGATTGAAACATTTTTTTTTTTTTACTTCAAAGTTTCAGGTATTTTAATAGAAAAAAAACAATAACAATAACTTTGATATATTCCAAGGCCACAAGGTAACATTGTGATCTACTCTGACCTCCTGTGTAACATAAGCTATAGAACAAACTATTTAAACATTCCCTCCTGCCCAAACAGGCTTCTGTAGGATGTGAAAGGAGCACTTTCTGGGAAAGTGGGGTGTGACAGACACAGAAGAGGGAAGTCATGTGCGCTACTGCCCTGTCTCCACCATTCTCTCACCCTCCTACATGATCCTGCTCTGGCAGGCCCTTTACCATGCCTGACTCCAAACCGAATGAGTCCAGATGCTCCTTTAAAAATTCTGTTATATATCTCACCATTTCAAAGTTTAACTTTGTCCTTGCACAGAACACATCTCGATTGTCTTTAGAGAGACTTTAGCTGTATGTTACAGATTAGGTTTTAGGCTCCACAATGTATCTCCTATAATGTATGCCCTCGTAACTTTTTGTTATAGTGGGAACAGCAGGGAACTTGCTGCGTACTCCCCTAGCACCAGCAGCTGTCCAGCCCATACAAATCCGTAGGCAAAAACAGACAAGGGAAGACATGTTTAAGGAACAAATGGAGTTTAGGTATACATTCCTGGAAGAGACACAGGTGAAGCAGAAGAAGAGGATAGCAGAGCCAGAGACAGGAAAGCATGCAGAGAACTGCAAGCAAAAGAATAGGAGAATGTCTTTTCATCCCTGATGGCTGTGATGAAACACCCAACAGTGAGCTGGGGGAGGAGGGCAGGGCACTCCCCCACCCCGTGCAGAACAACTTTTCCTCCTCATCCAGTTCCATAGCCTCCAACTACAGGGACCCTAGGACATGGGGGAGAATTCGAGGGAAGCCTCACACTCAACCTCCAGGGCTTTGGGAGGCAAAAGGTTGTCCTTCTCATGTTTCTGAGCCTCTTCTGCCATTTGGATCCCACCACAGACTTGTTTTCTGTCCCTGCTATCTTCTCTGCATAAAAACACATAATCTCTGAACAATAATATCTTTATTGCTTGTATTGCAGGAGTGAGGTGGGCGATTACAAGCAAACACACTGAAAGTCAGGGGCACCTGAATGACAGTAATGTGCATGACTCTCAAAACTGGCCATTCATAATACTTTCTTTCAAAACCTCTCTGAGTTGCACTGCCCTGTGCTGTGCTCTCTTTATCGCCCTGGAATCTGGTTGTTCAAAATCTCTGGATAGGCACTTTGCCTCAGACTCCCACTCTTATAAGACAACTTTTCCCCTTGTTCTCACAAACATTATGGAGCACTCGGCAGGCTGCTACCACAAAGGGGATATTTCTTTTGTTGAGATCTAACCTAGTCATTAGACTCCTAAACCTTCTTTTTAAATGCCCCAAAGCACATTTAACCACTATGCTGCACTTGCTCATACTGTAGTTGAACTGCTTCTCACTGGGATCAAGGCTGCCCCATGAATGGCTTCACGAGCCACAAGAGCAAAATGTAGGCTGGGACTCCAAGAATCACTATTGATATGCCTTACTATGGCATCTGCATGTGTAACCAGCACCAAAAAGGGCAAAAAAAGAAGACTATTTTCTATTGATCTCATACAAGACGGAAGGGAGTAGATGAGCGCAACTATGGAATGCTGAACAATAGTCTGCATACCCATCTGCTGCACAGTTTTGGTTCCAGTGTTCACTGGGAGCATAACTCAGAATGCAAATCAATGCAGGTACTGTGGGATAGCTACTCACAGTGTATCACTCCCAAAGTCAATGGTAGTGTCCCTAATGGGGATGCGCTATTTTGAACTATGTTGAATTCTTGCGCACAGTGGGGACATGGACCTTCTACTTTGCAAAATCAGGTGACCAGAAATCGACCTTAATAGATTTGACCTTATCTTGAAATGTAGACAAGACCTGAGTGGTTTACTGCAGGGAAGTAAATGAATACAGAACATAGCTGTTGCATTAAAAGTAAACAAAACCCTTCTTTTATACCTTTTTTTCCTGGAAAATGTTGCTTAGTCAAATGGATTTAGTTGCCCATGAGACCATATCCAGGCAGATTAAGTACATGTTTATAAGCCCATATTCAGAAAAGCATCAGCTTCACTACAATGTGAGCCACTAACATGCATCCCAAGCTTTGCTTTTTGTAGTACATAGACTTAGAATAAACAAAGATAATTAAGAACATCATTTGATGGGATGCATGTGCATATCTTATCAGTGACAAATGATGGTAATAAATGCATGTTGAGAGAATATGTTAATGAACATGTGCCTTAGAACATATACTCAACTTTCCTCATTTATCCAGAAGATTTGAAGCATATTTTTTATGTGGATGTTTTGGAACTTCCTATTTCAGACTGGCTTAATTACAGTGTTTAGCTTAATAATAGTTTTTTGATATGCTATATAATGTTGTCATATGCGGTAAGTACCCTTTTTATTGCCTTCTCATCATTTTATTTAAAGAAATATGGGCATTTTATTCCAGCTGAAAGATACAATAAAAAGTATTACATTTTAAAATACCTTTCTTTCAGATGCTGCTCAAAGAGGTTCCTTCAATTCTAACATGTGCGTGGTATGTCCATTTATAGTCTTTGAGCTGAGTTTGCCCAAAATTTATGCTAGTTTGTGTGTGGGTACAGCCCATAGGAGTATATCTTGTATCTTCTTCCCTTACCCTGGAGATTCTGTTATACCTTCTACTGCGGATATCTACGAACTGCATTTTAAAGGCTACGTCTAAACCATGGAGCTATTTCGGGATACTGGAAGTTTCCCAAAATACCTATTCCGCATCTTTTGAGCAAGCCCCTTATTTTGAAATATAATGGGATTGCTATTATGACGTCCGTGTAAACCTTGTTCCAAGAGGATTATGGGACGTTTTGGCATAGCACTTCATTTCAAAATTACCTTGAAATAAGCTACACAATTTGCATTGCGCAAATTGCATAGCTTATTTTTGGTAAGGGTGCAATGTTGACTCACCGTAAGAGAAGCAGCAATCCCCACTGTGTGTCAGTGGGCATCACTCAGACCAAAAAGTCTGCATACAAGCTTTCATATTAGGGAGTAAAGTAAATGGAGTCAAGACAATTTGTACCGTCTTTACAAGCGAGTCAAGATCTCAAAAGACAATAAAATACAAATCTTACCGGTGACTGTTCTTTACTTTTAGCATATGTAATTAAACTCTTTTATTTCAATGTTTTTAGTTCCAAATCTGAAATTCAGAATGGCTACACTTTTTAGCAGAATTACTGTAATATATATTTAAGTTCATAAACTCTGTCATGGGAGAAAAGGAACAGTTTAAAACTACTTTAAATGTTCCTGTAAATGAAAGTGTAGTTGACCATAATGTATAATTTTCAAATTTAAGCTTTTGAACTCACATACATTTCATAACAATGAGTTTACTTTTTGGAGATTAGTTACAGCCTGGAGGAAGAAAAACACCAACACTTTATCAAACACAACTGAGATTTTTCCCACTTCTTAATAAAACCAATTCTATAAACATGTGTTATAGAGGATCTTGTGAGGTCTCTTCCAACCCTGATCTTCTATGATTCTTCTCATTCTACCCGTTGTATTCGCCCATGCTCAAAGCAGGACCAACCACAGATAAATCAAGCCTGAAGTGATTTGGAAATTCCACTACCTCCCCAGGAACCCATTCCAGTGCTTTACCATCCTCCTAATGAAATAGCTTTTCCTAATATCCAATTAGACCTTCCCCAGTGCAAACTGAGACAATTGTTCCATGTTCTGTCATCTGCCACCACTGAGAATAGCCTACGTGCATTCTCTTTGGAACCCCCCTTCAGGGAGTTGAAGGCTGCTATCACCCCACCATTCTTTTCTTCTATAGATTGAATAAACCCAGTTCTCTCAATCTTGCCTCATAAATCATGTGCCTCCTCCTGCTAATCATTTTTGTTGCCCTCTGGTGGACTCTCTCCAATTTTTCCACATCCTTTCTGTAGTGGGGAACCCAAAACTGGACTCAGTACTCCATCTGTGGCCTCATGAATGCTGAATAAGTAATCACTTCCCTGGATCTTCTGGCAATGCTCCTACTAATGCAGTCCAATATGCTGTTAGTTTGGTAACAAGGGAACACAGTTGACTCATAACCAGCTTTTCACACACTGTAACCCCCAACTCATTTTCTGCAGACATGCCACTTAACAGCCTGTAGCAGTGCATGAGTTTCTTCCATCCTAAGTGCAAGACTCCGCACTTGTCTTTATTGAATCTTATCAGATTTATTTTCTTTCTTTATGAAATTTAAAGGAGGTAGCTTTGAGCACATTCAACCAAGCAGTCTGAAAACATGCAGATTGGGATGTCTGTTCCAGCTTTTTATTCATTTGCACTAAATTCTAATCAAAACAAAAGGTTTAGGATCTGATTAATTATCCACTAAAGTCAATGAGAGTTCTTCTGCTGAAAACAATGAGTTCTGTCTCATACCTTTAATATCTTTCTTTATTACATAATCACCTTCTACAGCTCTTTTTCTCTTTTTATTCACACAGACTTTGTTTCAAACCTATGATAAACAATAACTTAGAAAAAAATTTTCTTTTAAAAGGAAGAAACTTTTTTTAAATGCAGAAACAACTCTCTGTGCAATTACCTTCAATGATATTATGCATCTAATCTGCCTCACTGACAACCCCAGACTGACTATGTTTAATAATTCACTACATCTGTGTAATAAGTGTAGACCAGCATCCCAGTTCCTTTTCATTTGTATCTTATCCGAGAATTCTTAGCTGGAAGTGCCAAACGTATCATACACTGCATTAGACACGAAAATACTCTACCTGTTAAAAAAGAAAAAACAAACCCAAGAGAAGTTAGCCATCACTTGGAAGCTATTTTTAGCATGTAAACTTCACATTTTCTTGTGGTTCATGCGTTTTAAATATCATCTTGTGACAGCAACATCTGAGACACCTAGTAAACAAATTACAGCTGTAGATCGTTATTGTCTCTCATCTGCCTTCCTTATTATTATCATGTAATCTGCTGGTTTTTACTTTCCTCATACTGCAAGTATCCTCAGTGCTGTACTTTTTCTATTATGCAGACATCTTAATTCCAAGGACTAGTCAATCTGTCATGATGGGAAGCAGTATTATAGCATAATGAATACTCATTCCTGCAATTTTTAATAAAAAGTTTAAACAGTTAAACCATGCAATCTGCTGGTGTTCATTAATGACACTACATATTTTAATAATATATTTATTATGCAGCCATGCAGAGAACGGGAAATATGTTTGGAGACTATTTCAAATTTCCAGTTTCAGAAGCTACAGACAAAATGTTGAAAAGTAGTTTTCCTTTTCAGAAAATAGATGCAGTTTTTTGAGATTTCCAGATCAAATCACACTGGAGAATGAAAACTTGCATTCATTCATTCATTCATTCATTCATTCATTCATTCATTCATGTTGAAATCCATTCTACTCACATGGAGTCCAAATATTTGGGCTCTATGTGGGTGAAGTGTGAAACAGCTGGAACCTTGCATTCATCCCCCATTTATAGTCTGCATACAGAGTTTCTGCGCTGCTTCACCTGAAGCAGCTGTTTCCCACTCTGACATGGTTCCTGCTGACCCTCTGCGTCCATTGCCTTGTTAAGGCCACTGGATCTGGGCAACCATGGACCTGCAGTGACTTTCATTCCCACTATGGTCCTTTGCTAAGTCTGGTACTTTACCCTTACTGCAGTTCATGAAGAGTTTGAGGCTGCTCTGCAACCAGACCTACTGTGCAGCAGGTGGAGGAGAGATGCTGCACTGGCATGCTATCCCATTTAATTGCATCACCTCAGGGCAGCTACAAAAGTAGCAGTTGCAGTGCTAACTTTTCCAAGTAATTTAACTCAGTCATATTGAGCCTGCACATTTTGAACATTAGCTTCACTGGGGGGAGGAGTGGGAGGGTTGTGTTACATAAGAAATGGGTCCCCCAAGACAGTTTAATCCCCATCAATGTTCTCTCTATTTTTTCCATCCATGTGAAGAATAAATTTTATTATGGGCACTGAGGCATTTGCAGATGAAGAAACACGTATTACCACCTGTGAGCATCTGTGAGCACTTTAGTAATCAGTTGAGTGGCACTTAAATCTCTTCTGGACAGCCAGTCAAGCCCTCAGCTTACAGGGAACACTGTTCTTCATACTGATTTAATCCTTAGCCTATCTGCTGAATCTTCCCCAAAAGATGCTCACAAGAAGTAGCTAAATTATCCATAGTAATGTTTGCAAATACCTTTTTCTTGGTTTGGAATAGTTCTTGAACCATTCTCTATTGATGTACTTTTAAAAAAATTACCTCTTGAATAGCCCATGAGAGCAAATTTCAGCCTATGATCATTGCCAAATAGTTCATTCTGACTACTGTTTACTATTCATTATTTATAGTGTGTGATTTCTCACATGGCATTGTTTTGGCTCGCTGATTACATAACTGAAACATATTAAACAGAAGAATAATGAATGGTGAATAGTACACAATACACGTCCAGTTTGAATTTTCAGACCAGTCATTGTTTCTGCTAAATAACTTTACAATTTCATAGTACATGAGGAGCAGGAGGTCAACCAAGTACTGAAAATTTGACTCCACATGTAACAGCAAACAGACCTTGCCACTTTTATTCATGGAGATTGTCACAAACCACTTGCTCCATTATCCAATAAGCTGGAGAATCCACTATGACAGTATTATTTATGGTGAAGACATTTGCCTATTTAGGATCTGAATGCATTTTCTCTTTCCTTTTACATTGACCACTCAAGGGCTATGTCTAGACTGCAAGCCTCTTTCGAAAGAGGCTTTTTCAAAAGTATCTTTCGAAAAAGCCTCTTTCGAAAAAGAGCATCTAGACTGCAAGCAGTACTTTCAAAAAAGAAAGCCGCTTTTTTGAAAGAAAGCAGTGAGTGAGTCTGGATGCACTCTTTCTAAAAAGCCCTGTTGGCATTCAAGAACGCCTTTTTTCAAAAGAGCACTTTCGAAAAAAGGCATTCTTCCTCGTGAAATGAGGTTTACCGCCATCAAAAGAAAAGCCGTGTTCTTTCGATTTAATTTTGAAAGAACGCGGCTGCAGTCTAGACGCAGGTGAAGTTTTTTCGAAAAAAGGCTGCTTTTTTCGAAAAAAAAAAAACCTGAATCTGGACACAGCCAAGGTGATTACTGCTTTTGAGGTAGAAACAACTTTCATACTTTACCAATGTGATTAATGAAACTCAAGCCAGTGATTTAAATAAGAAAGGCTTCCATGTTTTATTACCAAATCTCTGAACTACTCAGTCCTCCTAGGACTATTTAAAAATAGGTACTTCTCTAGAATTGCAAAATGATATATTGTAAAATATTGCGAGAGTTTAAATATTTCTGAGAGCAAATCCTCACTCCCTGCTGTTTACAAGTAAAATACTGTCTACAAATAATACATTACATTAGTTGTCTTCTTTATCATAAAGTCATGTTGAATGCTTGTAACATTTATAAAAAGACACCAAACTGATTGCAGGATGAGCGTTACCCTTGAGCAAATTATGAACACATTTATTTCAGTCTTATGCGTTTGAAACTAATTTTCTGGTAATATCAAAAGTGTTCATAGAATTAATTTCCTGTCAGTTCAGCAGTATTCAAGTGAATATTTTATGATTTTGCATTAGCTGTATTTGTCTAGAGTTGTGACATGATCGAGTCATTCTCTGAGGGAAACACATTAATAATTAAACTCTGTCCAATGTGGAGCGCTAAAGATGACAGCATAATTGTACATATTCGGAGGCCGTTTCACAAGGGAAAGAATGAGAATTGCCCTGCCACCATTTAAATGTCAATTTAGAATTTCTTTCTTAAAATAAAACAGTGCTGCAGAGGAAACAAAAAGAGGGGGTAAAGAAAGAGGTTGAGGTCAAATTTGGATACTCTTCCCCTTGTTGTTTTCCCTTTCTTTCAAAATGTGAGCTAAATGCAAATGGCTTCTTGGTTTTTTTTCCTTCAAGTGCAAGATAAACTACCATCTTGAAGTTTTTTTTCTCTTTCTTTTGGTGATATAATATCATAGACTGTAGAACTGGGATTGTTTAGGTGATAAATACAACATGAATAGATTAGCTCAGGAGAAAATACTGCTGCCTGACAGTGGAGGCTTTGATTGTTTTCAGCCTTTATATTTGACTCTTCTTTTTCCCCTGATAACTTTTCCAGTATTTTAAGATTTTATTTTCCTTCCTACTCAAATGCTTATGGATGAATCACTATATTTAGTGTTATTTACACTTCTTTTTCAGAGTCTAACAGTAGAATTGTATTGGATTTTAGCTGCAAAATTTCCAAAATTCGAGGCACATATTTTACAACCATTTAACCTTCACTGATTAAATGTATTTGTGTTAGTCCAGAGAGGTGAGAAAACTGTGCTTATGTATTCCATACACAGACCATTTAATTGAAAGGTCTCTGTATGACATCTAGATTAGTGATATGCCAAATTGTTTAAAAATGATTTAGTCCTGAGACTATTGCTAAAAGGTGTGCCAAATACTTACCTCTTTCCTTAGGATCCACTAAGTGCCTCCTCACCCACCCCCACTCCGAATCCTAGCCTAGATCCTTTCACTTTTCTTCCCCTTTTAGTGAATCCCCACCTAACTAAATACCTGTCCCCAAAAGCAAAGAAAACCATACCACTAATGTAGCTGCATGTGGCTTTTGGAGGTGTAGCCTGCACCTCTTCAAGGCTCCCTCCCAGAGTGCTGTGAATGGTGCTCCTAGAGGGAAGGAGACTCCCACTCCTCCTCTCCCACCCTAAGTGCTACAAACTTACAGATGTGAAGCATCCACCTCCGTACTTTCCAAGATTAAAAGCAACAAGTGAAGTAATCTTACTCTCCAAAACACAAGCGTTCCCTTCATATTGCCATCTCAAGCACAAAGGCACAGGCTCAAAGGGAGATCCATACATCAAACTGACAGCCAGGCAAGCAAATGCATGTAATAAATAATTTAAATTATTCAGTTTTCATGGTATTGAAAAATTATTTGAAAATTTTAGCATATTTGGTTATATTTGTAGTTCCATATTTAATATTATTGCATGTGTGTGTTGGGTGAGGTAGTGCACAGGGCATACAATAGTCATGTGGCTCTTTTGGTTAATGGTAGTTGCAAATGCAGCTCCTGAGTCATATAACTGAGTACAATTAGCACCTAGAGATCCCTAGGCACTACTTAAGTAAATATGATCAATAATGATGATTAACTTCACTTTGCCTGATACAATTACACATCTAGGGTACAATTTAAGGCCTATTGAAGTCTATGAGAAGTTTTCCATTGATAGTACAAGTTGAATGTCTCTAGTCTGGCATTCTCTGGTCCGGCAACATCCATAGTCCAACATGATTTTAGATAACCAGATGTCCACTTCTCATGGGTGTGGTCAAGTTTCCCACAGTCTTATAAATTTGTTTACAGCCACCAGCGTTGGCTCTCAGTGTACTGTGTGTTATTTAGCTCTAATTTACCCCTAAATATCTTCTAAAATCCCAGTAATCAGTGGAAGTGTTAGTAATATTGCTAGACAGTATTGACCTATGGTTCGGCGCCAGTCTGGTCTCAAGGGTGACGGACTAGAGAGGTTCAACCTATAAATAGTTAAATGATTTGAAGTGTGAGGCTGTCTTTCTCTGTTATCAGTGCAGACTAATCTGCTATTTTAGTATAGCTATCCCATGCTATGTATATTCATCAGCCCACTTTTAAATTCTACAAAACTAGCTGAATCAATAAATGTGAATTCTACAGAGTAATTATATCTGGTGTAAAGAAGTATCAGTTCTAAATTTGTTATCAAGCAATTTCAATGAGTATCCCCTAGCTCTAGCTTTTATTTGACTACATGAGGAAGCATGATTGATCAGTGTTCACTGTACATTTCATTATTTCTAAACAGACATTTATCACGTTTCTTATTCTTCACATCTCTAAACTAAATAGCAAAACTGTCTCTAATATATTCTCATATTGTAGGTTATGAAGACACTATAATTGCTTATTGTTTCAAATATTTAATTTCATTGTATATAGCACATATAGAGTAGACTAAAATCATTTCAGATGCAGTTCTTCGGAAAGTGCATAATGGGAGCATGAAAGCTACTTAGACAGTAATTCACACAGTTACAAGGCTGATAAATTATTCCATTGCATATTTTAGGTTTCAACAGTAGCAAATCTTAAGAAGCTGATATGATTTATTGGAGTAGATTCTTTCCCTGTGAAACAATTAAAAAATACATCGATATAACCTTTTCTTCGAGGCCCTTTGTCATTTGTTTCTGATGCACTTCCCTATCAAAGTAGCACGTTATGACACATGGACAAATAACAAGCCTCATGTAAAATGTTGCCATTACTTGAAGAAAGAGGAGGAACATGAAAATGTGTACCTATGAGGTACTTGTTCACTAAGCCCTGTAGTTATGCCAGTAGGTCCCAATGAGGTATCAGAACATGGAAAATGTGAACATCATTTCATGAATATTCATAGATTATAAATATCCATCATTAATTAAAATGTTAACACTAATGGCACAACAAATTCAAATAATGATACTGCAGATGTATACATGCATTGTGGGATTAATACTTCATAGGAGCCATTGTAAATTTGCAGTTGAATGGGCAGTGGCTGGATTTTTAATTTCTCAGAGTAAAATTGATCTCATATTAAATCAATCTCCAGGACAGGGTCTCCAAGTACTGTCCCACTGATCACTCCTGGCTGGAGCAGTTGTGCAATCCAGCCCAGGTCTCCCAGTGGTCTGGGGGAGCTGTCCATAACTGGCTCCAAGCCCCACCCCTTCCTGCCATTGCCTTGCACTCTGTCCATATGGCACTCTGTCCCCCAAGCACACAGCTTTGGGGATCACTGGAGGAGCCTGGCACTGCATGGCAGCAGCGGTCATTCCCCCCACAGTCACCATAGTGGCAGGAGCCACAGGAAGTGGAGCTCATAAAAAGTAGCCTCTGCTTAACTGAAACACCAACATCTTTTCAGTTAGTAAGCTTCATACAAAGAGCAGCTCTCTTCATCTGAGACACCAAGAGGCTCTTTTATCCACAAACTCAGTTTTTCCTGAAGATGTCCCACCTATCATAATGTATGGTTCATCTAGAGAAGTTCTGCTTTTCCCAACAGTTTGCAGGAGCAATCCTTTGTCTGATCCATGTAGAACATCATACATACAGCCCATATGGTTGTGCAACCTAGGCTTGGTGTAGTGATCTGTCCCTCTCCAGTGGTATCTAGATCGTCTAACAATTGGTGGGTCTGCTACAGCCTCTGCTAAAAGCCATGGAGCTTTTAGCTCATACACTAAACTTCAGAGATCCTAGGTTCAATACTGTTCACCAGTGACTGTGCTTTGTCAGCACTATACTTGCCCCACTATACACTGCATGCAAATAATGTAACAAGGAACTGTGAGGTAAAGCCTATATGTTAAATCTGAAACTAAAGCTGCAATGACTAACCTACCCCTGAGTATTTGTGTCCCTCATAAATTAAAATTTTGCTATTAGTGCTCTATTAAAGTAGGTTATTTTGTCTATAATGTGTTAATATCTCACCTATTTTTGTTTTGTTTTTTACTTTGTTTCTTTCTTATTTTGTTCTTATATGTAAGACATTCCTCTTTTCCCTTATAGCATGACACAACATGGTACATCGTTAAAGATTGAGACACAATTCGTCCACAAAGTAGTCTTTGCATGTGCAAGTGAGAATTTGCACACACAGCTGATGAATTTTTCACAGAAATATTTTCATGTAAATAACATTTTCCACATGCAAATTCCTATATACTATTTCAGACTTACATTTCTAGTAATGCATCACTTCTGGACATTGATAGACACATTATCAAGCAGTAAAGCAATAAGAATTACATGGAAATATGCCAGGATAGTTCATCTTCCATTCATGTACTCTTCATCTTAGTCATTCACATATTTTCCTGCACCATAAATCAAACGCCAACCCTTTTCATTCATATATTAAACCAATGTAGGACATGACAATTCATGTATAGGGAGCTGATTCAACTCCCACTATAGGTTGTACTTCTCTAGTCCAGCACCTTGGGACCTGCCTGGTGCAAAACCAAAGAATTTTCCAAACCATGGGAGATCAATATCTTCTAGCAGTATTGTCAACACTTCCACTGCTTACTGGACTCTTAGGAGGTGAATTAGAGCTAAATAACAGCACAGAACACTAGGAATCAGTGATGGCTGCAAATAACTTTATGGGACCATGGGAAACTGGGCCACACCCATGATAAGTGGTCATCTAGCTCAGTGGTCCCCAACCTTTTGAGGTTGTCGGGCGCCAGGGGGCGTGGCCCTTTGCCCGCCGGGCGCCAGGGGGCGGGGACACTAGCGCGCCCGGGGGCAGCCCCCCCCAGCTGCACGCCCGGGGCAGGGCCTCCCCATAGCCGCGCGCGCGGGGCCGGCGCTCCCCCCCCCGCCAAGTGCCGCGCGCCCGGGGCCAGCACTCCCCCCCTCCCGCCGAGTGCCGCGCGCCCGGCGCTCCCCCCTCCCGCCGAGTGCCACGCGCCCAGCGCTCCCCCCCTCCCGCCAAGTGCCGCGCACCCGGCGCTCACCCCCCTGCCGAGTGCCGCGCGCCCAGGGCCGGCACTCCCCCCTCCCGCTGAGTGCCGCGCGCCCGGGGCCGGCGCTCCCCCCGCCGCGTGCCCGGGGCCAGCGCCCGCCCTCGCCTCCCCCCCGCTGAGTGCCGCGCGCCCGGCGCTCCCCCCGCCAAGCGCGCTCCCCCCGCAAGCACCCGTGCGCCATGTGCCCGGGGCCAGGCCAGCCCCGAGCACCTGGCGGGCGCATTGAAATGTCCCCGCGGGCGCCATGGCGCCCGCAGGCACCGTGTTGGGGACCACGGATCTAGCTAACTAAAATTATGCCGGACCACGGATATTGCTGGAGCAGAGAGCAATGGACTAGAGAGGTTCAAGCTATAGTTAATTTAACTATTAACTAAAATACTGGGGAAGTTGGCTAGGTATTATTGTCTCAAATAAGGTTGCTAGGTTGGTCAAATACCAATGTTTTTTCACTTTTCCCTAAAGTTATCACACTGCATAATTCCTGTGAATGGATTTCTTTTGAAAATTTTGGTACTTCTTTCTTCACTTTAGGCTATTTTGGAAATGTCCTTAGCACAAACTCTTTTTAGCATATTTTCATTTTAATTTTTTCCTCTGAATAAAATAGAAAATATAAATCTGAGAGACAATCAAACCTTTGGAGCTGTTTGATTTGAGTTTGATTAATGTTCTGTATAGTTCTTATTTATTTATTCTGTTAACTATTCCTCATTTATATTATTCTAGATATGCTCTTCTGACTTAACAGCAGCTGCATGAATATTCAGTTTCAGTTGAGAAGAAACTTAACAAACCTTTGTTTGGTTTGTTTTTTGGTTGACTTCATTATGAACTTCCTGAGTTATTAGAATAACGATGAACATTGTGCCTGAACAATATGCAAAATCCACTTCTGCGAAGAAACCTGCCCATGATAACATCACCCCAAATCAACAAAATCCAGCCTTCCCGGGAAAGAAAAAATATAGGGGAGCTTTTGTTGGGGAGAGAAAAATATTCACAAACTGTGAATCAAGCCATTTCAGTTTCAAGAGTTTGGTTTGTTTATTTTCTAACTGAGATGAAGGCTCATTGTTAAATTCCCACATTGGTGGTATGTCTATTTTGCTTTTAGTAAATACATCAAGACATCCAAAATTCCTTCCATCCAGAATCCTGGTTTTCTCAAAACAAACAAGGCCTGTGGGAATTCCTTTTGGATCCTATGCTTCTGCTAATGATGATGATTATGATAAATATCTGGCTTTTGCATTTGATTTTTCTGCTGATTCCTGTGTTTTTGACAGATATTGTTGCTCCCATTATTGCTGCTGATCCAACTGCATAATATGAGGCTATATAGTGATACAAATAAGCTCTTTTACAGCCAACTAATCTGTAATTTTACAAACAGGAAGCAAAATTCCTGATGATTTCCACATATTACAACCAAGACGACAGAGAGGAGATTCTGTAAAGAAAAAATGTGTTTAGACCTAGACATGGCTCTTTATCACTCTTGCTTTAACAGTTTAGCACATTAGGGAATTAGCTATATTCATCATCTTACATTTAAAGAAAAATTAGAGAGGGAGACTCTAATTTATAAATAATTGGCTCTAATCTAGTCAAGTTTGGTAGCACAAGTGTTCACAGGGATTTCCCTCGGTGTGGGGCACAGGACAAATCAGCCTCCCACTGATTTGGGTGTGGGAGCCTGGGACAAATCAGCCTCTAGGTCACCTATTGCTGCTGCTGGCAGTTCCTGGTGCCTTCTGCAAGGTTATTGTTGGCCATAGTGCCACAGCAGCTCAGGGCTCCAGCTGGGGAAGGGAATTGCTACACCAAAATGTGGGCAGCTGAGCCAGGCACTGTCTCCACAAACAGCCAACAAGATGGTGGACCTTGTTGAAGTGGACGATTCACCAGCCATTGGGACCCCCCAAAACTCAGAGCCTAGAGAGGTGCTCCACTCCCTACCCAAAAGACAGCTATGAATGCCCAAACTATTATTATATATGAGTTTTGCCATATTTGCTGTTGATAAATGATTCCTAAACATCTTTCATTGTAAGCTTGTTGGGGCAGAGACCATCTTTCCATTTTATTTGAACAGTGACTAGGGCTGCAACACAAATAATAATTAGCAATAATAATTTTTAGACATTTGTTAAAAGCAAAGTAACACTTTATAGCACAAAGTAAAGCCTATTTTTGGTTTGTGCACTGGCTTTGTTGCATGCAGTTGCCATTCATTTTATTTACCCTTTAGGTCAGGTTTTCTAAAACCTTTCATCCTTTTTATTGCTCTCTTCTAGATTATCTCCAATTTGTGCACATCTTTCTTCAAGTGTGGCACTCAAAACCTGACAAAATATTCCAGGTCAGGCTCCACCAGAGTTGAATAGGACTGGCAATTACTTCCAATGTTTTAAATAGGAAATTCATGTTAATAACCTAGCCCTCTGTCATGTTTTTTTATATTAGCCTTTTCTGAAATATTCTTTAAATGTGTTTTCCTTTTTATACTCAGCTGTCATTGTATTTGTGTTAGGTTGTCTTGAAAATAATAATGAATTTTGTTCATAGGACATGTGAGAGAATGTGTGTGTGTGGTGGGACATGGAGGTTAATCGTGCATCAGTTGAAGTAATTGGCAGTGCTACCATTTAGCACAACAGGTGCCGAATCAAGCCTAAATTGAGAAACTAATTTTGAACTAAAGGACATCATTTGCTATCAGAGCAAACCTTGCTCTTATTAACATTATTTATTTCACTTTCAATGTTAGAAACTTAACCCAGGAGGCAAGCTTAATCCAGGAAAATGACTTGCTCTGTGCAGTCTGAATGAAATTTTGTAAAACCAAATTAAGGAAAAGAACAAAAAGGGTGAGATTATCAGGCTGGCCCCATCTTCTCCTCTCTCCCACATGCACTGAAACTCTATAAAGGAGCTGTTTGCATTGGAACCCTCCCATGGGTCAGCACTTATATCTTGAAAATATCTCTGAAGTCCATCTGCCACAGTGCTTCATTTTTAATGAAAATGGAAGGTACCAACCATAACTAACTCCGATATGCCAAGCATTTTCATAATGCCAGTTTGTTACATCTCAGAGGAGACAATTTAAACAGTGCCTGTTTCTAGACTGGCTCATAAGCTTATGAGCAAGTGTCCTTAGAGATGAAATCACAGAAACCACTGATAGGAAAGACCCAATAACAGACTTTATAACAACTGTCAGTGCCGGATTGTGGGCTACAGTGTATTATAAAGAGTTTGGTATGTAATGTTTTCCATGTCTGTTTGGTAAAACATATTGTTAGATGTAAAACTTCAAGTAGAGAACAATTCTAATTATTTTCCTCTCCTTCTGAACTAAACTAGTGGCTTTTTTGCTAAAGAATGTTTCCTCTCCCCCATTGCCACACATAAGTTACAGAATACTCGGTGCTGATTCATAGTGAAAAAGCTAAAATTGTCATAATTTTGTCTGAGTGGAGCCTATTCTCTGCATATGTTAATCATCCTTAACCTGACCATTGTTAACCCTCACTGGAGTAAGTACATACACATAGTCTAGGTGAAGCATTTTGAAACATACATTCTTCTTATAGCTATAGCAAGGAGACCAGTATAGGTGATGGGAGATTAGACTAAAAAATATTGAATTGTGAAAGAGCAGTTAATGGGTGCAATTCTACAATGTTTCCTAGATGATAAAATGAACTTTTCACTATAGATTTTAGTTGATGATGAAAAAGAAGGGGAAAAATAGAAATATTCACAGACCATAAAAAGAAGAATTATCTCTAAGGGATTGAAAAGAATAATAAATATATGAAAGGGAGAAAACCCCAGAAATAATTTAGAGTGGATTGAAATAATCTTACTGTTTTCAAAATCTAGAGTTTAAGGAAATTTGCCATTGTCCAATCATTTACCTCAGCCAAACTCATGAAGGTTGTACTTTGAATATTAAAACAAGAAGTAAAATAAATGCACATATTATTGGCACATTAATGAGGCCACAGAAAATGTTGATTCAATGGAATTATATAGATACTGAAAAACTCTGGACAAATGGAACTACAAGACTGTCTTTAATTTGGCAATGGAATAGTCCGAAAAATTACTTTTATATATGACATTTGTTGCATATCTATAAATGTGCTATAAATCTGAATAAAGCTCATTGGACAAATGATAGGGGGCTAAATTTTCCTTGTGAATAGGTCACACTATGCATGGTCAAACTCATATCATAGACACTTGAAAAAACGTCAGGAGTTATAATTACATTCACATGTTGGCTAATTGGGCCCGTAGGGGCCTACTTCCTAATTATAAGAGGGTATGCAGAAAAGAAATATCACCAAAAGCAAGTATGTATAGAATGAATATGAGTTTAAATGGGTTGTATTGGCTATATAAAAGCTGTAAAACTTGATAGAAAAGGAATGCAGTTACTTTCCAAATATCTCCAATCTATAAAAGACGTTCTTGATGTCATTATAAGAAGGAGGTAGGAGGAGGCTGCTTTGTATTAAAGGAAGAAAAATCTAAAAAATCTGCAAACAACTATTGTAGCCTCAAGTGGGATTTTTTTGATAATTATAAAGATGTAAATGAGTGATAGAATCAGAGAAATGCTGGGGGGGGGGAGGAAAGAATAACTTTTTGCAAGAATTAAAGGGGGGGGGGAATCATATTGCGAAAAAAAAGACAAAGAATAATGGAGGAGCAGCAGAACTGGGTGTTTCTGAGAGAACTGTTAACCTGAAATGAAATGCCTTAAAAACATAAGACATTCATTAATTAAAATTGCATCAGCTTTTAATGACATTGTTTATTAATTTAGCTAAGAGCAGCTTTTTATCTCCCATAACAGAAAACTATATTTTATCCTCTTGATTATATACAAGGTAAAATTTACACTTTTTGCTCCATGCTTCTCAGGGGGGTATACCCATCAGAGGGTAAATTATAGAATTTACCAGATTGTAATTTCATTTTATTTCACATCAAATGGTATCATTTTGACATATCTATAAAAGTCTCAATGTTTATATTAGATGTGTATGTAATATTACATTACACCTCATAACCTAGATAAACTGGCAGGAACCCTAAAGCTGAATAAGAACAGGATTGTCTTTATCTCTTAAACCTGTCATTTTAATTTTCCACTCTAGTCAGTGCTGTATAAGCAGCCCAACTTAAGTTCCTGGTGGCTGTTAAGCCACAGTCTTGTAACATTTTGAATTCAGTACCTCATCAAATTGCTTTGCTTTAGTATTCTTATCTTGATTTATATGAATGGGTATATGGTCCCCTCATAAGTATACCCGAAGGAATGTTGTATTTTACAGCATTCTAAATGCAAATCCTGTTTTGAGATTTATGCTGTGGACAGTGTAGCCATGCCATTAAAAAAGAATTTAAAATGAAATGCAGAAAAATTGAAATGACAACTTTAGAGCTCAGAAATCTTGAGCAACCAGCCTTGCTCCACTGAGCTGCTGCTGACTGCACTAAAGAACTGTGAACAGACAACAGACTTCAGTTGCAAAGTCTGCTTTCTGTGAAGTTGAAATTAAATGCCCTGCTAATACAAAAGAAAATTTCCCTTGTGCCAAATCTAATCAAATTTAATATGTCTATATTATAAGAACCATATCTATAACCACATTATACTATATTTTAAACCACCAATTATAAGGCTACTCCATAAAAATAAAATTGGATCTCATTTCTACAGCATTTTTCAATGAGGGATGTGAAGCACAAATCAAGTATCTCAGTTTGCCATTCATTATTCCTTTATTTTCACTACACTCTGAGGGCACGTCTACACAGCAAGGTAAAAGTCGAATTAAGATATGCAACTTCAGATACGTCAATTGGATAGTTGAAGTCAAAATAGCTGAATTCAGCTTTTGGTGCTGTTTACATAGCAGGAAGTCCAAGAAGAACATTCTTCCTTTGACTTCCTTTACTCCTTGTGAAATGAGATAGGGGTAGGAGTAAGAAGTCCTCCACCTTGACATTATTTTGAAATAATGGCTTGCTGTGTAGACGTGCATTTTGTTATTTCAAAGTAACATCAGTTATTCCAAAATAACGCTGCTGTGTAGACGTACCCTGAGGGTCAAGTCACTATAGGTATGTCTAAATTACACTAATCTTTAGAAAGAGGATATGCAAATTCCACAGGAGTCTTTCTTCTAAAGAACAGCATAAGCCTCATTTTTTTGGGAAGAGTGGTTTTTTTTGAAATTTTTTTTTTTTTTTTTAAACCAAACGCATCTAGACTACTTTCATTTTTGAAATATTCTCTTTTGAAATTTTTGGAATTTGCAAATCATCTTTCAAAAGATTAGTGTAGTTTAGATGTACCCTAACTGACTATGGGCTGGGGTGTCCTAGGGAGAGAGGGAATTAAAAGAGTACTTTCCTCCTACCATTGCTATTGGAGGTAGCCATAGCCTGGTTGACTCTGCTGGATAGCACAGTAATGATTGGCAGTTGTGGAGACGTTATCTGGGCAGTAATTGATTATGGTCAATCTGTGTTCACTAGTCCAAGCTGTGCAGCTGCATTACTGCCCAAATGCTAATGTAAGAGGAAAGCAGGTGGCCCTGAATCTACACCAAACTCACTTAAAGGAATATACAGTGAGAGCTGCACCTCAAGGTGAGTAACTGAACTTCAGGCTTGCTCACTAGCACACACAGGCTATGTCTACACTGAAGTGCTATTTCGGATTACCAGAGATATTCTGTGTCTTTTGAGTGCCTCCTTTATGTCGAGACTCCAGACTCAATAATGAGAGAGATCTAAGACTGATAAGGAAAGATTTGTATATGAACAAAACTCAGTTTCTAAACCTTATAACCCATTGATGACCAGTATTTGCATGTCAATACCTTTTTCCTGGGAAATGAACAAATGTTTCATTTGTTATGAGCTATTCTATTAGTTCATTATAACAGCATTGTTTGTTCATGAGTACAAAGGAAAAATTAATATATAGATGTACTAGCACCACCACCCCAAACTATCTCACCTACCTTAATTACCTTCTTCTAGACATTAAAAAGGGGGACTGTGAATATACATTTAATGGTAACATACCATGTAACTCAATTTGCATAGTTCCAGTCATCCGTCAGTAAATCAGGCAGAGCAGCTATTGAAAACGTATTATGATCTTATCCTTTATTTTGGATATCCTAAAATGATCTACTTTGGTAGAGAATTTGAGAATCATATACTCAAGGATTTTTGTGAACACAATTGGATGAAAGGTCCCATATTAAACTCAATATCTGCAAAGAAACAATGGAAAAATTTAACAGAGCAATATTTAGTAATATTATAAATACTGACTGAGGGATACGTATCAAATTAAAAGGACTGTTCAAACCAACTAGCATTTACAGCTGCAGACAGGAAAATTATAATTATACTGCATTTCTGCTTTACAAGATTACCCATATGTAATGTTTTGGACAATGTACACAACAAGGAGATTAATAGTCATGCTAACTACATGAATCAGTGGAATCAATGACCGAAGAAATTCTAAAGTTAATACCAAGTGGGAAAGTTTATTACAGCCTCTAATCAATGTTCATTCCTAAGAAACAGGGTAAGAAATCTGTCTGAATGTGGTGGGACAGAGAAACTCAGGAGTCTTTATTGTAGAAAAGCAAAAAGTGGGGAATCCTATAGAAAAGTTGAAATTTAAGCAACAAATGGGTCCAAACAAAGAACTTCAACAAAATCATTTTAATTATTTGTGCTTTCAGATGGGAATTCAGATAGGATGCTACACCTGAAGTGTGTAAAGTGAGTAATGATGCAAGAGAAAAGATACTAGGACTGAGTAACTCAATGATATATCAGTTGAAACTGCTTCTGAATATAGCTCATCTTTTGAGGATCACCCTGAAAAACTGAGCATAGTTATCACCACGGAGCAGTATGCAAATTATTGTTCCAGTCTACACACATATGATGCCCTGGAGGCTGAATTTCACTTGTAGGAGACTGAACTAGCTATCAGCAATAAGATATCAGAAACAGTGGATAATCAGAGTCAAACACTATACCATCTGTTTTCAGTAATCTAAGTAAGATAACTAAAGGAGAGGGCCAGAGAGGAGGTACAGCTGTGTGCAGTTACGGCACTAGATTTGAGCTTAGGGGGTCTGAGTTATATTCCCAGCTCTGCCACAAACATCCTGTATGATATTGGACAAGTCACATAATGCCTCAGTTCCTCATCTTTACTATGAGAATAGAATACTCCTCTTCTCCCACCTGTTTAGCTTGTAAGCTCATTATTGCAGGAATTGTCTCTTACTATGTGTCAGTACAGCACTTAAATCAACTGGCCCTGAGATCTTGGATGGAATATCTAAGTTTTTTTCTTAATACTAATACTTGTTTATTTTTTATCTCTTATGGCTACTTGGGACAGCCATAATCAGTCATGTTACCCTCAAAATGCAGTGAGTAGCTATTAGTCTCCTGTTTTCCACTCTATCAATGGAACTATTGATATATCATCCAACAGAAATGATTTTATGGCTAAAATTTAACAATATAGTAATTTTGTCTCTGTAAAGATAAATTTGATAGATATTTGTTTGAAGTAATTTTAATGAGCTCTGAAGACGTGTCTGTAAGAGGAGAGATGTTGAGCCATGAAAGAATGAAGCCATATTTCAATAGTGATATTTATGTAGAGGATAGTAATATTTATTATCCCAGAAGGATGTTTAAAACAATGTTAAATTCAATGTTTTATTTACTGGGGAAAATTAAAGTGAGAGGGTTATTCCACACTGTGCAGAGCCATTCAGTGTAAACACTATTTGGAATCAGGCAGACCCACAGAATCATTTGTATATATTCATGAAAGTGGGTGGTGGCAGAAAAGCTGACAAGGGTATCAAAAAAGAAGGTGAACACAGAATCTAGCAACGTCTTGGGGAGATGACTGGCTCTTTAGTATGTCTGTTGGTGTTAGCAAATGAATATTTGGAAAACTTCTGCAGAAACAAGACAGAGAGCCTTGCCTGAGGAAGTTAAAAAGCCACCAAGAAAAGTTACTGTATGTGACTGTTTCCATTTTATTCTGATAAAGTGTTTTGCAGCGTCTCAGACAAATCACAATGTCTATATATCCCTCCCAATCCTCCCTTTCACTTAGAATGTAGGATGCAGATGCACAAGAAGGAAAGGAGAGAAACAAAACTCAGATACTACTGCAGTCCCCTCATGCAGCTCCCTTCTACCATCCACTAGCATAAAATAACCCAAAGATTCAGAAGAGACAAATCTTTGGTCCTTTTCTTCCTTCACTGGAATTAGTGCAGATGGCCAAGAGAGCTGACAGCCTTTGCGGGCCCCTAAGTAACGTGTGTATTTCGGTCAGTCCTGTGCTCTAGAAGGGGTGGGGCTGAATGTAGCCAGCCCTCAGTGCTACCCAGAGTGCTTCCCCTCCTCAGCCCTTAGGTCTGCCCTAAGTGCATGGTCCAGTGCTTCAGCAGGAATTTAAAGGACTGGGGACTCTGGCCACCACTGCTATTGTTACCTTTTACTCACATCCATTGTCAGGCCTGCAGATAGCTAGATTAAGAACTGTATTAAGAATAGTCCTGGGATGCACTGCCCTAAAGGTCAAACTTGGGTCAGTGCTTACAAGAGTGTCCCTTTGTGGCAAATTTGTTTTAAAACACGACCGATTTTGTTTTGAATATTCCAATATGCAGGCAACCTAATTGTGATCTCAGCTACCCCAGTGTAAATTGTAAGTGTCTCCAGTGCAATCAACTGAATTAAATTGATATAAACTGGTGTGAGATCAGAAACAGGTGCTAGATAATACAGAACAGTCATTCCCCCCCTACTCTTACTGACACTTCTTTACACTTTTAAGTACACCCACCCCCAATTCCTGTTTGAAAAAGCTTGGAATTTGTCAAAAATACCTACAACCTGTGCTAGTTAACAAGATAATGTGGAATGATCATTTGTTCATTTTTATAAGACTCCATGAAGTTTTCTAATAAAAGGAAAATGCAATAGTTACATTGCAATGAATTGTTCAGTCAGAAAAGACAATAATATGCTCTGACAGCAATTAATGCTGTGAATCTGAAGGCTAGGAGCATTTCTTAGTAAAGCTATTAACTAATTAGTTAAATCAGGTATAAAGTTCAAAATATACAAAGGAAGCTACAGATAGTTACTGCCCTTGGGATATAAGTATCAGACACACTAACCCAGTTCTGCTTGCTTTACTAATGCAAGTACACCCTTTGTCTTCAGCAGCTAACTCGTCTGAGTAAAGCAAATACGATTTGGCCCAAATTTGATTAGATAAAAGGTATTCATCCTCCCCGCTCAATAATTCATTTAAGCTTAAGTAAGCTGATTTGTACACATTTACTATATGTGTTGATAATGTGTCTGATGTCTAATTAAATGAGAAATATGTATTAAAGTAAGGTTAATTGACTGTCTTAAGCTTACAAAGGACTAGAAATTCAGGGTTAAACAACTGCTTCTTCAGTGGGATCTCGCTATTTCCCCTGAGGTTTTTGCTCATCATTTTCAAAGTCTCTGGTTCAAGCCTCCCAGCTGAAGAATACTAGAGAACTCTCCCTGTGGAGTTGGTCATTGCCACTTTGAGACAAGAAACAATGGACTCTGAGGCTATGTCTACACTGGTGTGATCTTGCACCAGAGCTATGCAAATGAGGCTAAGCGTGAAATATTGCAGTCTCATTTGCATATATAATGAGCCACCATTTTGCGGAAGAGTCTCTCGCGCAAGAAGGAGCTGTCTACACTGTCCCTTCTTGCGCAAGAAAAACCCTCTTGCGCAATGCTGCTACTCTGATTATTTTCAAGAATAATGGCATTGCAAGAGCCTCTTCCGCAAAAATGGCAGCTCATTATATATGCAAAAGCGATATTCCATGCTTAGCCTCATTTGCATAGCTCTGGCACAAGATCGCGCCAGCGTAGACATAGCTTGAGAGTACTGTCCCCTGGAGGTTCCAGTGCAGAAAGCCCAAGTCCATATTCCTAAATTAAATGCCTGTGTATTGAGATGTAACTATATACTCATAGGCTGTGTCTACCTTGGCAAGATTTTGTACAAAAGCGGCCACTTTCACTCAAAATCTTGCCGCCTGTCTACACTGGCCGCGAGTATTTGCGCAAGAACACTGACTTTGTAATGTCAGAGGGGAGAAGTAAAGTATTCTTGCGTAAGAGGGCCAGTGTAGACAGCAATGTTAATTTCTTGCGTAAGAAAGTCCGATGGCTAAAATGGCCATCTGAGCTTTCTTGCGCAAGAGAGCGTCTACACTGGCACGGATGCTTTTGCGCAAAAGCAAATCTTTTACGCAAAGGCACATGCCAGTATAGACGCTCTCTTGCGCAAATACTTTTAAAGGAAAAACTTTTCTATTAAAAGTATTTGCGCAAAATCATGCCAGTGTAGACGCAGCCATAATGTAAAGCAAATAATTCCCCTTTAAACTTGTACAGTAGATATGCTGACAATGTGAGTACAATTTGAATGTCCCCACTATGTCCAAATATACATACCCACATCAGCAAATGCTCAGTAAATAACTGGCTTAATATATCAAACATGCATTTTATTCATAAGAAATTTCCACTACATTTACATAGTTTTTTTCAGATTACATTGGTATAACTAAAATACATTGATTAGTCAAGCAGCAGGAAGTTCATGTGGCTTTCAAATGTGAAAAAACTACCCTTTAGGTTGAGAAATTATACACATCCTATTCCTCTTCTTCCACTCATTGTCAAAACCCTTGACGGGAGAGGGGAATAAGAAGGGAGAAGGAGAAGATACACCATAAACAGCTGCCTCTTAGAGGAGTTTATGACAGATGGTAAAGTTACAGATATTTTGTATTGAAGTGTTTTTATCATGTGGAAAAAAAAGAAGTGTGTCACAAATGCAAAAATAGACTATACCCTTAAGACTCCACAGAACCATTCATTACAAGTATAACCCTCTACTAACAGAGCTGAAAAGGAGAAAAGCAAAACAAACTACCCTTTCGAAGATAACTCTAAACAAAACCCTTATTAATTATTCAAGAAACTTTTAGGGAAAACTATTACTAAAAACAGCTTCTCTAGCTAAACTCCCTCACTGAACTTAATCTTTCCCTGAGCTACCGAATAAGGCTTTTATACACTCAGAGTCCAAGTATGTCACAGGTGGACTAAGTCCTCCTGTTACTCCACCCCAGTTCAGCTCAACAAGCTCTGGTGTAAAAGTGATCCTATGTGCTTTCTCAGTTTGTTTGATTCATATGAGATTTTGGGGTTATTTGCTTGTTTAGATTTAAGAAGTCTCTATAGAGGGGAGAAGTAATGTTCTAAACTTCTTTTCTCTTCAGAATTCTTTATTCCCTGTTCCATATTGGAGTAATTTAAAATAAAGCATTTCTCTTACAGAATAACTCATATGCTCAAATTACTCACATATTTGTAAAGTTAACTTCAACATAACTATTTCTGTGTGGAAATAATCATTATGCAGCAACTTGTGCATATAATTATATATCATGGGATTTGCAGGGATTTTTTTAAAACCTAATTTCTCCTGTTTAGAAAGCAGGGCAGAAAACAAAAGTTATTCACTTTCAATTATGTTTTGATTTGCATTGTAATTATGGACCAGGACTGACTTCTAAAAACTTGGGATAAAGTAGCTATTTCTGCGGAAGGGTTCCCATGTTTTTCTAGGATCTTTAGAAAATATTTCAGAATATTCTGTACTCTAAACTTCATCAATCACTGTGGGTTTCTTCCTGCTTGTTTAAAAACTAAGAGTAGGATTCTATTTTTTACAGTAAATAATTGTAATAAAGCTAATGTTTGTAATTTGCTCTAAAGATAGTCTATAAGTGCTGAGTATTACAACTTGCAAAATGTACTTGATGATGATGGCATTATTTAGAATTGGTCCCATAACTGTGTTAAGCTAGATCATAAGAGGTTAATTCTGTTTCTGGAACTAAATCAGAATAACAGGGTTGTTCTCTGGTAGATCGACAAGGCCTGAGGGAAGGAATTAGACAGCAGATTCCCTACCTCTGAACACAGAGCAATGCTGCATCCTCATAGTAAAACATCCAGCACTCCCTCACACTTCTCACTCCAATCTTCATATGCCATTGCAGAGAGACCCCCATGTAGAATTTTGCTCTACAGTGCACAGGAGCTATGAGTAGTTCCATCTGTGATGAGGATTCCAGAATCTTTTCCAAGGGCAGCAGAGGCACTCAACTTTTATTGTGCCCAAAGTTACCAGTGTCCAGAAAGGAACCCTGGATAGTGGGATTTTGCTATGAGGACACAGTGCATTATGATCAGAATTGTTTGGTGGACTTAGATGGAATATTTGCTGTAGGCATAAGCATAAATTGGCAATCAGTTTTCAATAGCTGAATCTTAGCTGCAAAGCCTTAACAAGAGTTCACAGCTGCTTTAAATTCAACCATAGAACATGCTAGCATGGAAGATGCTATCACTTTATTAAAAAGTAAAGTCAGATCTGTTACAGAACAACACAAGCATAAGTCTTTGCCTTTCAAAAGAAGTATTCAAAGGGTGAAGAGATCAAAATAAGAGGGAAGGCTGAGGCCATTGATGTCCTCAAGGGGATCTGCAGATTGACCTCCCTTTTGTCCAGAGAGATCTGAAAATGTATAGAATCCTGATTCCTCTCCTTAGCAGCAGCAGTGCGAAACAAACTGTTATCTTAAAAGAGGACTGACTAGTCTGTGCTTGCTAACCCCTGATGTGCAAAGCAACTCCATCAGAACAGATCTGGTAACATTAGCCTACTTCCCTTTGGAGGTGTGATGCTGGAACAGTAATAATGAAAACATAGATGTGTTTTGACTAATGAATGTTATCCAGATTATAGAATTAGCTGGAATGTGGGCCTTTGTAGCATGTCATAATAAAATCCATAAATGTGCCTTTTAATTCCTGTGTTTCTTTAGTCATGTATTAATTCAGCATATACTCTATTTGTTGTTTGGTATTTGAATTTTACAGATGAAAGTGTCATTTCTAAGTACTGTGAAACACAAACCATTTAACATTCTAATTTAAATCAGGTCTGCTCTCTAGACAAAACTGAGGATGTGGCTCTATGTCCCTGGAAAGGGCAGAGATTGGGTGAAAGAAGCAGGTCTGGGTCTAGCCTCCCCTAGACCAGCAGTTTTCAGATTATGGGTTATGACCCAATACTGTGTTGTGGAATGTCAGGCACTGGGTCTTGCTGCAGGGGATCAGGTGACCAGTGGGGGTTGTAAGGCAGGCTACCTACCTATCCTGACACTGAAGACTTCGTTGTGCCCTAAAAGTAGCCAGCGGCAGACCCAGATCCTATGTGGTAGAGGGGGGAAAGTGCTCTGCCCAACCCAAGCACTGGCTGCTTCTGAAAGCCGAATGGTCTGTGATGCCAGGAAGCCTACCGTAGTCTCTTCCAGTGTGCCACAGACTGGGAGCCTCTCAAGGTAAACCCCTCTTGCCTCAGCCCTGACCCCTGACCCCCCCCCACAAAGCCAGAACCCCTGCCTATGCTCCAAAGCGCTCATCCTCAGCCCTGCCCAGAGCCCACACTCTAGTCAAATTATGTTGGCATCAACAATTGTCTTCCACTGGGTCATGACAAGTTTGAAAACCATTGCCCCAGTCTACTCTCAGTGTTGCCTGGAGCACACCACATGGGGCTCAGGAGGCAATTTAAAGGACCCAGGGCTCCTGCTGCCACCACTGTTACAGTGGCAGTAGCAGTTCCAGGAGTCATAGCCCTTTTGAGTCATCAGATCCGTGGTACTTGCCGCCATTGCCCTGCCTCCCAGTCAGCAGGCCTGTTCAAGTACAGTTTGAAACTCTTAACTGGGACTCTTTGGTCTGGCACGGATGTTTCAGAACCAGACAGTCATGGTGGAAGGATAATACCAAGGACCCCTGTGGCACCAATAGGGCAGTGGGCTACCTGCAGCAAGCTGGCAGCAGGGCTGCCCCGCAGAGTTGGGAGAGCTGGTGTATGGTTGCCTGGCAGGGCTGGGAGCTATGGCAGCTGTGGCTCGTTAGGGCAGGGAGACATGGTGCATGGGGGTGGCTGCCCCGTGGGTCCGAGAGCTCCAGCACATGGCTGACCAACAGGGCCAGGAGCCAAGGCAGTGATGGCTGCCCAGTGGGGTCAGTAGGATAGCAGGGCCAGCTGGAGGTGGGGAGCCCGCCGGGAGGCTGGTGGGCTGGGCCAGGGGGACTGTGGCAGGGGTCCAGAAATGATCTGCCATGGTCCAGCAAAATCATTCATTGTGAACTGGTCATGTCCTGAGGATGCTGAATCAGGAAGGTCCAATTTATACTACAGAATCAGACTATAAATCCAACTGAAGGAGAATTTCTGTCTTCTTCCAAAGATGGACAATACTCTTACTTTCAACAAACGCAAAATTAAAATTTTTAAAATATTTTATTCTTCAAATTAGGGCTCTATCCTGCACGTATTCCCTGCAAAGAACTTGCATTGGTATCACTGGGGAGCCTTCCTTACATCTAGGGCAGTATATCTAGCTATTTAGCTTCACTTGTCATTTGCATCATATAGAATCTCCATGAAAAAGTTACAACTTGCCCACATTGCCCTTCCCCACCCGATAGTAGTACACAAAGACCTACCCACCAAATCATGACCATATTGTCATTCAAATCCTTCCAAAACACTTCTAATGAGTAGCATAGAATTAATTGCATAATCCTTTCAGTGTAATCCTGAGTTAACTATATGGTAAATGGCTGGAAAATATTGGTTGTCTAATAATTTCTATATTTCAGTGCATTTCTTTTACATTATTACGCTTTATAATGTATTACTTTACTGCATGTAATATATTACAAATGAGACCAAAGAAACTGTCCTATTTTATTATTAAACTGACCGTGCTTATTCTTTGTATTCTTCCTCTTTTCCTCTTCTTCCCCTTGCATCTTATTTCCTTGCAGCAAGAATGCAGGAAACTAATTTTATCGCCAGCTGATGCAACCTCTTCCCCAATAACTGTGCATTATGCAGGACTGAATATTTCCTGTTCACCTGGGCAACAATTTCATCTTATTTATCTGGGGCCTTTGGAACTCTAATTTCTTTCTAAATCTGTTTGTCAGTTGACATCACAAAGGGAGATTTAGCTCTTATAACCACTGTAAACTTAACAAATATGATAAACTGAATGTGATCAAACAACAGTGCAAATGGAAAGTTTAGTAACACTAAACATTATCAAATAGAACTTATGTATAATAGATGTTTCTAGGAAAGCTTTCTGGTAACTTAATATTAAGATGCTATGCATAATCCCTGTAAATTCACTATGGGAGTTAGTTTCAATAAGACATGCAAAGCTTGGGAACAAACCAGTTGCTCTTTACGGATAACCTTACAATTCTCAACTGTTCTCATACAAGAATGTATATAAGCTTGAGTCAGTTTTCTCCAATCATGCTTTTCCTAGGTATCTTTGTTTGCACCTAACATGACACATGGGAATCAATGGAATCATGTATCAAATGTACAGGGTTTTCAATAATTCCTCTGAAGTATACGAAGAAGTGGCATGGAATTTTAAATCAAACTTAATAGACTTAAGGATTGTCTTGACATTTAGTGAACAATACATTTTATCTCTTTAGTGTATGAAAGAGGAAACTATAATCACCATACATAAACAAACAGCAAAATATGGTCTCTCTCTGCTCCAAAGAATTGACAATATAAATGGGCAAGAAAAATAAAGGAATGATTTTGTCTCTCATTTGCAAATGGAAAATTGAGAAAGATTAAATGATTTACTGAATGCTGTACAGGAATGTTGTGGCAGAGCTGGAAAATGAACCCAGATCTCTGACCTGAGCTTTAACTGTAAGATTGTACTTTCTCTCAGAGCTGTCTAGCACTGAGGTATTTCATACACCACTGTATGATAACTACTGACGAATGTTCATTTTTTTTAGTCTGTGACTCCTGTTGATACCAATAAGAGTTCCATACTTTGCAACAGATCCAACATTTGCATATAAGGAACAAAAAAGAATATTATAGTGTAAAATATTGAGATGTTTGATTCTCAAAGTCTCGTAACTCCTTGATATATCTATTGTATCATGAGGGAACTTTTTGGAATCTTAGGGTGTGTCTAGACTACAGAGTTTTGTCGACATAAGTTTTGTCGACAGATTCTGTCGACAAAACTTCTGTCGACATAGAGCGTCCAGACTACATCGCTTTGTCGACAAAGCGATTAGCTTTGTCGACATAAGAGCGTCCAGACTGCAGGACGCTCTGTCGACAGAAGAAGGCACCTGGAAGTGCTTCTGAAAGGTCACTGGGGCATCCATAAAGCCCTGGCACTGCTGCATGCTCTCTGCAGAGACGCGTGCTTAAAGGGATACTCCTGGATAGCCGTTCCTCCGCTCCTGCTTCTAGCTTGCCAACCTTTACAGGGAAAGCAAAGCTGCTGCAGTTTTCCTGGCTCTGGTTGCCTTGCTTTGTTGGACACCACAGCTGTGTATTATCTGGTTTGTCTGTTTGTATGTTTGTTTGTGTGTTTGCTTGTTTGTTTGCTTGGGTTTTGACTTTTTTGGTTTTTAGTTAGTTTGTTTTGTTCTTTTATTTGTGTGTTATTTTGGCTTTTTTTGCCATGGAGCCTGAGCTGCCCCTGGGCAGGCGATGGCCCCACACCGTGCTGCTGGAAGCTCTGCTTCATGCTCAGGAGAGCATGATGACCTTGGCAGCAGAGCTGGATCCTGAGCCCAGTTTTGAGCCCCTCGCTCAGGATCCAGCTGCAGCCCTGCTGCCCTTGCCCCCCAACTTTTTCCTGGAGAGGTGGGTTTGGAGGCTGGACACCAGTTCGGACTGGTGGGACCGGCTAGTGCTGTAGCAGTGGGACGACGATCAGTGGCTCAGAAACTTCCGGATGAGGAAGGCCACCTTCTGAGAGCTCTGTACCTGGCTCACCCCTGCCCTGCAATGCCAGAACACCCACTTGCGGCCTGCCATCCCTGTGGAGAAGCACGTCACCATTGCGCTCTGGATGCTGGCCACCCCTGACAGCTACTGCTCTGTGGGACATCAGTTTGGTGTGGGGAAGTCTACCGTCGGGGCCATCTTGGTGGAGGTAAGTCACTCTCGGGGGACAGTCCAGAGGGGCAGTCAGGACCAGGCACAGGGAATTGGGGATAGGGTGGCAGAGGTAGAAGCCCTCTCAGCCTCACCCTGCCATGGTGCTGGGTCAGGGAAGGGATTGTCTGGGGGACAAAGAGGGGAGCACTTCTCATCAGGTGAGCCAATCCCTCTAAAGTCCTGTGCTGTGTGTTTCTATTTGTCCCATTCTGCAGGTGGCGACGGCCATCAATACGGAGCTGCCCCACAGGACCGTTCGCCTCGGAGACCTGCAGACCATCCAGGCCGGATTTGCAGGGCTTGGGTTCCCAAACTGCGGTGGAGCACTGGACGGGACCCACATCCCCATCCGTGCCCCGCCCCATCGAGCGGCACAGTATATCAATAGGAAGGGCTACTTCTCTATGGTGCTGCAGGCTCTGGTCGACCACAGGGGATGTTTGTGTCGGGTGGTCAGGCCGGGCACACGATGCCCATGTGTTCAGGAACTCATACCTGTACCGCAGGCTGCAGACTGGGGCATTCTTCCCCGAGAGGAACCTGGCAGTCGGGGATGTGCAGATGCCTACGTGCATTGTGGCCGATGCGGCCTACCCTCTCATGCCCTGGCTCATGAAGCCCTACACCGGCCTCAATAGGGCTCTCTTGCAGGTGGAGTGCGCCTTCGGCCGTTTGAAGGGCAGGTTTAGGTGCCTGCTGACGCGGCTGGACATGGGGGAACACAACATCCCTGATGTGGTTGCAGCATGCTGTGTCCTGCACAACCTCGTAGAGAGGAAAGGGGAGGCCTTTCTCCCAGCGTGGAGGACTCAGACAGAGATGGAGGGGAGGCAGTTTGAGCAGCCCCGGACAGCTGCCACCCGGCAAGCCCACCAGCTGGGCCTACGCATTCGGGAAGCCCTGAGGGAGCAGTTCTCACAGGGAGGCCCCTGATTGTCCCCAGGGCCTTCCACATGTGGGATTGCCCCATATCCCTGGTGCCTTCCTCCCTGCAACCCCTCCCTGCCCCACATTCACCCATTCTACTCGGTCCCCACTCACTGAGAATGGAGACAGGTGATGGTGAACAACAGAGTATACTTTATTTAACTGTTTTTTTAACAAATGAAAATAAATAACTCTTGGATTCAGAGAAAAAATAAAAATAAACATCTTTGTTTTAGAAAATAAAGTGCTTAAAAAAATGCGTCCCTCAGTTTGTGTCACTGGTGGGAAGTGGGAATGTGAACTTGGAAGGGGGGAGAGAGGCTCAGGGCTGAGGGGGCTGCCTGGAGGCCGAGCTCCTGCTGCTTTGGCTCTGGCGGCTTTGCCGCACCCAGCTGCACGTGCGGGATGCCACAGAAGGGGGCTGAGCAGGAGATGGGGCTGGGGCTGGGGCTGGGGCTGGGGCTGGGATGACAGGGGCAGAGGAGGGGGCAGGCTGAGGAGGAGGGGCAAGAGCAGGCAAAGGACCGGGGAAAGCCATGGCCTCCCAGATCACTGCGCAGATGTCCCTGCGCTGCTGGGTAAATTCGCACAGCAACTGGCGGCGCCACTCGGCCTTTGCCTCCAGCCTTCTTTCCATGGAATCCTTCATCTCTTGAAGGACTCCAATTTGCTGGTGCACCAGCTCTAAGTAGCTGCGCCAGTGCCTACAGGTGCCCTGCGGCCATCTTGGTGGTTGGGCAGATGGGGTATCCCCCTCCTGGTCAGCTGCTCCGGCTGTGGAGGACAAGAGGGAAAAGTCGTCAGTCATGCATGCTCACCCTTTCCCTGAGAGGGCCTGCCCTCCTTCTCGGCAGGCAGTGCCTGTGCTAGGATCAGAGGCTGCTCATGTGTGTCTCAGTAAGGCATAGTGCGGCCTGGCCCAGGCGGTGTGCAGAACACCGTCGTACCCCCCCCCCAACCCCCACGCATCCCCCATGACTGAGCAGCACAGATGAGTGTCAGGCCACGGTCAGGGTTCCCACTGAGTGCTGAGAGGCCTTCAGCTGTGAGGCTGTCCCAGCATCTCCAGCCCATGCCTGCATGTGGCATCCCTGCCTGCAGGAACAGGCGGTGCCTAGCAGCCATGTCGATGCAGGGGGGTAGCACGGTCCTCCCTGAGGGCAGCCATGGGTGTGTTCCCTCCTTCCCCCCGGACCTTGCTCAGCATGACATGTCACAGCACTGCACCGTCCCCTTTGCTCCCACCTGCCCTGCCCTGTGTGTGTTAGACCCTCACAGCACTCACCTGATGTTCCCTCCCCAGGGTCCGAGGTGGTCTGGAAGGCCTCCTGTGTCTGGATGCCTGGCTCCTGGGTGCTCTGGGTGCCGTCCTCCTCCTCTTCTTCCTCCTCCTGGTGCTCCTGGTCCTCCAGCAGGTGTTCCAGCTGCAGTAGAACCGGGGTCTCCAGGCCAGACTCCACGAGCCTCTCAGGAGGCAGAGGATTGCTTGCCCCCAGGATTCTGTCCAGGTACTCATAGTGCTCAAAGGAGTGCGGCCTTTCCCCGGAGCGGGAGCTCTGCTCATGGGCCCAGACATACCCCTGCCTCAGCTCCTTTACTTTGGCATTGACCTGCTCCAGTGTGCGGTGATGGTGGCCTTGTTTGGCCAGCTCTTCTGCCATTCGGGCATAGATGTATGCATTCCGCCTCTTCGTGGAGTGCATGGCCTGTAGGGAGTCCTCCTCAGCCCAGAGGCCCAGGAGGGCTTTTATCTCTGGCCCTGACCAGGAGAGTGCCCGGAGCTTGGTGCCCCGGGGTTCCCGGGGGGATGATTCCCTGGAAGGGCCAGAGAGGTCCTGGGGGGCTTGTCCCTGTGGCATAGCTCGACCTGAACTGAACAGTACAGCCCTGGTCTGCTCTGGAGCTCGCTTGCTGCCAGAGTGCTGCTCCTGGGTGCCTATGCCTTTTAAAGATAGCTACGGCCAGGAACAATGGAGTTGCAAGCTGTGGCAGGAGTGTCCACCAGGGGTTCTCCCTGGAGGCCTTTTATGTCGACATAACTTTTCCCCTGCGTCCACACTGCTGTTTTGTCGACAGAACTACGTCGACAAATGAGTTATTCCTCGTAGAATGAGGTTTACATACGTCGACAAAACTGCTGAGTTTTGTCGACGTTATGTTGACATAACTCAAAGGCAGTGTGGACGCAGGTATAGTTTTGTCGACAAAAGTGGACTTTTGTCGACAAAACTCTGTAGTCTAGACACACACTCAGGCTTTGCCTACACTGGAAAGACTTAGCGATAAAAGTACTGTCAACATTCATAAGTTGCCAAAAAGAAAGTTGCCAAATCATGTTTACACTGCCACATTCTATCAACATATCATGGCCACTTTGTAAACTTCCCCATCGACAGAAAGAGCAAGTCAATGTGGGGCTGTATCCCACAATGCCTGGTGTCACCTTCAGTCGCTAGGCACTGTGGGAACTCTCAATGTAGCGCAAGGCATTTGGGGACTGTGAAAAACATCCCAACAAACACCTCTTTGCTTCCCAGTCCTCCCGGGGATTCCAGCTTACTTTTGTGCCATTTGAAATTGACAGTATTTGTTGTGCACTCCAGCATCTGCTGTGAGAAATCATGGATCTCAGACCTCTCTCCCATGTCATGTGCAATGTGCTTAGGACATCACACATTGCAGCAGAATTACTTATGCTATTAATAGCAGAGGATGAAAATGGATGTGGACAACAATGTGAGTGACAGGGACACAAAGAGACATTGAATTGGGCTGTCAGAGCAGCTGTGCAGAGTAGAGTGTTACTTTGGGAGTAGGGAAACCAGTGGTGAGTGGTAGGATTGCATTGTCATGCAGGCGTGGGATGAAGGGAAGTGGCTACAGAACTTTTGGATGCATAAAGCAACCTTCCTGGAGTGGAGTGCTGAGCTGGCCTCTGAATGTGGCACAAAGACACCCAAGTGACAGCTACTATCTCAGGGTATGTCTACACTACCCCGCTAGTTCGAACTAGCGGGGTAATGTATGCATACCGCACTTGCTAATGAAGCCCGGGATTTGAATTTCCCGGGCTTCATTAGCATAAGCGGGGAGCCGCCATTTTTAAATCCCCGCTGCTTCGAACCCCGTGTAGCGCGGCTACACGGGGCTCGAACTAGGTAGTTCGGAATAGGACCCTAGTCCGAACTACCTAGTTCGAGCCCCGTGTAGCCGCGCTACACGGGGTTCGAAGCAGCGGGGATTTAAAAATGGCGGCTCCCCGCTTATGCTAATGAAGCCCGGGAAATTCAAATCCCGGGCTTCATTAGCAAGTGCGGTATGCATACATTACCCCGCTAGTTCGAACTAGCGGGGTAGTGTAGACATACCCCCAGTAGAAAAGCATGTTGCAATTGCTATGAAAGCTGACAACTCCCAATTGCTACTGTTCAGTTGCAAATCTGAATCTACCATTGGGGCAGTACTTGTGCAAGTAAGCAGGGCAATAAATCTCATTTTGCTGTGAAGGATTATGACATTAGGAAATGTGGCTGGCGTTGCTGAAACGGGCTTTCCAAACTGGCAGGGCACCCAATGACCACACATATTCCCATTATAGCACCACTCCAGCTTACCACAGAGTACATACATCAAAAAGGGTACTTCTTGATGGTGCTGCATGCACTTGTGTATCACCATAGGCATCTCATAGACATAAATGTGGGGTGGTCTGGAAAGGGGCAAGATGCATGAATCTTCAGGAGCAGTGGCCTGTTCAGAAAGCTGCAGACCGGGATTTACTTTCCAGACCTGAAAATTACAGTGGGGGATGTGAAAATGTCCATACTGATCCTCAGTGACCTGGCTTACCTCTTTCAGCCCTGGCTTCTAAAGCCTTACACAGGACACCTGGACAGCAGTAAGGAACAGTTCAACAACAAGCTAAGTAGATGATGCATGGTTGTTGAATGTGCCTTTGGCAGACTGAAAGAGAGATGGAGGGGTCTCTGTGGCAGGTTGGACCTTTTGGAGGATCATAACTCTAAGGTGGTGGCCGCATGCTATTGCTTGCATAATTTGTGTGAAAGTGAAATGTTTGCCCATGGGCAGAGCACTAAGACACAGCACCTGGGTGCACAGTTTGAACAGCCAGACATTTGTGCTATCAGTGGAGCCCATTGGGTGGCCATCAAAATCAGGGAGGCTCTGAGGAACCATGATGATAATGAGGGGTGCTGACATTTCTGTGTGTTGGGGTTGCTTCCCTGCCTCATCCCATTGCTCATCCTGAGCAAGGAATTCCCATGAAACCAAGGGATGTTACAGGCTTTCACAGGGACCAGAGTGATTGGTACGGGTTGTGTCACATACAACAAACTCATGGAAACCTGCATCAGTTTTGTCTTTATTGATCTCTTTCAATGGTGATCACATACATAGGATGAATGCTTAGCGGTAGGGTAGAGTTATCGGAAAACCTCACAATTGTGTTAACATCCAGCTGTAAATGTCAGAGCTGCTATGACAGGGAGTGGCGTATGCTGGAGAAAACCCATTATCAGACTGGGAAAATGATTGTGTGGGCATAGAAGAAGGGTAGCTAGATACAGAATTTTGCTTGTGTGGACACAGAGGCTTCTGTGTGGGAATAGAGGAGGGTTGCTATGAAAAGAATTCTGCATGTGCTGACAGGGAGTCTTTTAGTTCTATCCAATCTGTATCTTGATTAGAGACTACAGCATCTTGGTCTTCCATGATCTTTAGCATGCACTCTGTGGCTTCTATTCTAGTTTTCATCTCCCTGGCCTGCCTTTGGGTACGTCTAGACTACCGCATTTTGTCGATGGAAGTTTTGTCAACAGATACTGTCGACAAAACTTCCGTCGACAAAGAGCGTCCAGACACATGGAGTTCTGTCGACAAAGCAAGCTGCTTTGTCGACAGAACTCCGTAGTCTGGACGCAGTGTTACAGGCAATAACACCTTCTGTCGACAGAGTTCTGTCGACAGAAAGTGTTATGCCTCATAAAATGAGGTATACCAGCGTCGACAAAACCGCGGAGTTCTGTCGACGTTATGTCGACAGAACTCCGCGGTAGTGTAGACGCTGGTATTGTTTTGTCGACAAAAGTCCACTTTTGTCGACAAAACTAGGTAGTCTAGACACACCCTTAGCTTCCTTTTCTCATTATGGAGCATTGAATGTTGCAAAACATCCTTGACTAGGTCCTCTCTAATCCCCTGAGATTTTTTTCCTTAGTTGACAGAGTCTGTAATCAGGAGAGCGTGCCTGACTTCTCAAGGACTGGTCCGGAAAAGTAACTATTAACAATAAAGTGACAGTACTGTTCCTGTTAAAGATTGTAACATTTCATTAACATGCACATCTCTGAACAAAACTGGCCACTTTTCTTGTTACCCTAGAGGCAACATAGTTCTCTGCAGACACTCTGATCATGGTGAGTTTTAAAGGTAGGGAGTAAGGGCCAGGGGGTGGGGAGAAGAGGGCTGGGCATGGATCCCCAAGAAAGTACAGTCTGCCCTTGTGCAGTAAGTGTACATGGAAACAATTTCTAATAATCCTACACCTGTCCACAGGCTGCCATTACTCTGGCTGATATATCCCTGATGAAGCTTAACAGGCAAATCCAGGCTCAGCTTTTGGATGTGAGTGTGTGCATGTGGAGGGTGCCCCATTCCTTATGCAGCCAAACTCTGATACCTTGGTTCCAGCAGCACAGACTGGGGAATGGTTTGGGAGAGTGTTGTACCACGGTGATGGGGAAACAGCAGTCCTGCCATGGAATCTCTGTGCAAAAAGCACATCAGGAAAAGCTTCGACACCATCTACCAGTAAAATTGTATTGATATCTCTATATACATGAATGCCCTGTTTTTATATAACACAGACCCAGGCAGAGCTGAGCCAGCTCACCAAAATACAGGCTTGGATCATCCTGTGCCATCACCTGCACTACTCCCACCCTGCTGCAACAGAGCACCTTACTGCCCCATACCACTGCCTCCACTCCCTGCTGCAATACCGCTACTTACTGCCCCACTGCATCCCTACCCCAAGCAACAGAGCCACTTACCCTGCATCTCTTCCCTTGCTTCATGCTCCATGTCCAGCTGCTGAGACTCCACATGAGCCAGAGGACTTGAGAACAATTCCTGGCTGCCTGCCGCACTGATTCATCCCACTCCCTATCCACTTCCACCTCTTCATCAAGAAGTTCTGAATCCGAGTTATGTCCTCTTTCTGCTGATGACTTTGTTCTGTGAAAAGTATCCACAGGGTCTTTGGATGTGGACATGGGGTCTCTACCCAGGATTGTGCCCAGTTCCTTATAAAAATGGCATATTACAGGTGCAGTACCAGACTGCCTGTTTGCCTCCTTCTCCTTCTGGTACATCTGACAGATTTCCTTTATCTTGACTGTGCATTGCAGGTGTCTCAATCATACCCCTTCACACACAAGGATTGAGAAATATGACTGTATGAGTCTCAGTTCCTACAGGTCACTTGGAGTTGTGATTGCACCAATTCTTCACCCCCCCCCCCCCCCGCACACACACACTAATAAGATCCAAATGCTCTAGGGTACTTTAACCAGGACAGCATCTTGAGCAATAGCAAGCCCTGTTTCCCTAAGAAGATACCATAAGGAGCATTACATGATGAACCAGACAGCAGGAAATGGATTTTAAAGTTTCTGGGTTTTGCAGGGGGAAGGGGTACATTTCTGTTGATCGGTTTACATGGATGCAGAGCAGCAGAGTTGAAAGCACTGGCCAGAGTGGCTAAATGGGTATTAAGGGAAACATCCTGGAGTTCAATAAGCTAAATAAAAACCTATTGTAGTATACACTGCATGACTCTTGGCAGTAAAGAGAGTGGGAGAGACAGAAGTCCCTTGCAGAGGTGGAAATGGGTTTTTGTCACCGAAATGGGGTTTTTGTTACTTTTGTCACATTGTAATGTGAACTCTCTCTGGAGTGTGTCACCAAAAAGTGTTATTTGGCACCAAAACTTGCCAGTGTAGATAAGCCCTTAGTCAGATATCAACAAAATATATTTATTGCATGTTTACAACGCTGGTTCAAGATTCATATAACTTCTGTGCTCTTGACCTGCAACATACATAGCTTAAAGTCTTAAATGTAAGGCCTTTATTTCAGTGAAATAGAGATATGTTGATATGTCTCTCCACCATGTAATGACACTCTATGTTATGTACGTCAAGGAAGATATAAGAGACGGAATGGACATCCAATTTCAAAACTGTGAAATAATTAAAATAGAGACCATTCATGTAATTTTTTCCATCTAGTGATTGCAAAGTGCTTCAGACATTTTATATAGATAGGCTGGCTACAAAGGCAAATCTCAGACTTATAAATTAAATTGTACTTCCAAGTCAATAGAGAAATTCACACAAAAATGGACTGAATGTAATGGTGGTGGAAACAAGCCTGATGGCTTTGAAGATTAAATAAACTTGCATATGGTTATGGAAATTAAATTATGAATTAGCCAACATGTATATTTTGGAGGAAAAATTCATAGGCCTTGTTTGTGATAAACATAATAATGGTCCAGGTTCACAAACCAGCAATCCCTCTCCCTCATGCATTTCCTCCTGATTTGTCCATAAGAAACTGCAGTGTCTTTTATTGTTAGACATAAGAATGTTGCCCTTCAGGAAGAGAACTGCTTGTATCTCTTATAATTGGAGATCAGGCTAAATAAAAAGAGACAGAACAATAACTTTGGCAGCTGAATCCTATCTGTGGGCATAAGAGCTCCGTGACTATCACTGAAAATCAAATGGAATGGCCCACCACAATGAGTGGAATGTAACCCCAGCATCTTTCTCTAACATTAGCATTGTGGAATTTATTAACCCTCCTTATAGTTGAAGAGATGGCTCCATTGTAAACCATCTACTGAATGGTTTGATAGCGTTTGTCTGTCTATCTGTCTGTTTGTGTGTCTGTTTTTTCAAGAACTCCTCCTAAACAGTAAGAGCTAGGACCCCCAAATTCAATATACAATTTCCTCTTTCATAACTTAAAGCAAAGTAAGGGTTTGGTTGTGACAGGAAAATGGGATGTGCCTGGAATGGGATTGCTTCTCATTAAACCATACAGAAAAGAGACAGAATCACCAATCATATGAAAGGGGCTGGCTGGAGGTACACTCCCCTACCCCTGTACAGGACTACCATAGCCCTGAGCCTCCCACTTCCCAGGCACCCTTTAGGGAGAGCAGAAGGGTGGCTGAAGCTCCCTCTCCCTCCCAATTCATACGAGAACATTATTGGCTGTTACCCTTCAAGGAGCAAGGGGAAAGTGCACAGTTTGCTGCGTTCCTCACTCTGGCTGGGGAACACAGAGGGCAGATGAACCTGGACCTGCGCAATTGGGGGACATGTATCCTCCCCCAGCTGTGCCCACTGGAGCTGCAGCAGCCATGGAAAGGATGTCTTACCTGGCCCCAAGATGCTGTGGTGAGAGAGGGCTAGAGTAGTGTTCTCTCTCTGGGGTGGCCTGTATACTGAACCCCTCATCTCCAGCCCCACCCCAGAGCAATGATTTAAATGAGGCATGTACATTTTTATTTTATTCATAAAAAGAATCACAACAATTAATTGAGCTAAGAAACCAAGCAATGCCAGGTAAATCTTCTCATTATAAATAAACAGCAAGTCATTCTGACTAACACATTGGTTAATTGAGATAAAAGTGCTGTTGAGCCTTTTTAATTTAAAATGTAGGGTAAAGAAAATTACATTGATAAATGAAATATCAATAAACTGTTTAAAAACTTTCTACAGAAAATCTTATTTATAGCTACAAAAAAATCTGAAGTGAATGAAACTGGGCCAAAACAAACCTACTACAAAAATAAACTAAATCAATGGACAAGAATGCCCCAAGCTGGTACACAAATATGCCAAATTTTACCGATCACAGGATGATGCTGACCTTCAAGAGGGAAGACCCAATGTACCTCTGCCAGATCAATTAGCCCCAATTAGACTTTAGCAAGAGGGCACTTAGGTCCCAAAGTGAAAGGGACTGGGTGAGTCACAGGGTATGTCTACACTACCCCGCTAGTTCGAACTAGCAGGGGTAATGTAGTCATCCGCAATTGCAAATGAAGCCCGGGATTTGAATTTCCCGGGCTTCATTTGCATAAAGCCGGCCGGCGCCATTTTTAAATGCCGGCAGTTCGAACCCCGTGCCGTGCGGCTACACGCGGCACAGAGTAGCTAGTTTGGATTAGGCTTCTAATCCGAACTAGCTGTACTCCACATAGAATGAGGAGTACAGCTAGTTTGGATGAGGAAACCTAATCCGAACTAGCTACTCCGTGCCGCGTGTAGCCGCGCAGCACGGGGTTCAAACTAGCCGGCATTTAAAAATGGCGCCGGCCGGCTTCATGCAAATGAAGCCCGGGAAATTCAAATCCCGGGCTTCATTTGCAATTGCGGATGACTACATTACCCCTGCTAGTTCGAACTAGCGGGGTAGTGTAGACATACTCACAGAGACCTTGTGAACAGGAGCTGCCTTAGGTCATGTCTACAATAGGAAATTATTTCAAAATAATGACTCCTGAAATACCTATTTTGAAATAGTGTGTCCACATTAAAGGAAAGCCTCAATATTAGTCCCAGGCAGGCTCCCTTAGGGTATGTCTACACAGCAGCATTATTTTGTAATAACTGACGTTATTCCAAAACAACATAGTGAATGTCTACACTGCCAGCATTTATTTTGAAATAATGTCAAGCTGGAGGACTTCTTACTTCAATTCCTGTAACCCTCAATTTATGAGGAGTAAGGGAAGTCGAAGGAAGAGTGTTCTTCCTTCGACTTCCTGCTGTGTAGATAGCACCAAAAGCAGAATTAAGCTATTTCAACTTAAGCTACACAATTGATGTAGCTGAAATTGCATAGCTTAATTTGATTTTAGCCCTGCTGTGTAGACGTACCCTCAATGTGGACATGCTACCTTGACTGAGAGCCCCAGGAACCACTGGGGAATAATCACTTTGAATGTCTCTTGGGAGTAGTTATTGCAAAATAGCAGCAGTAGGGTGTCCATACTACCACTATTTTGAAATAATTATTTAGAAATAAGTGGTATTCCTCATGAAAAGCAGGAGCTATCATTTCAAAGTAACCAGCCCTTTATTTTGAAATAACAGGCTTAGTAGTGTGGATGCTCCACTTGTTATTTTGAAATAAGGTGAGTTATTTCAAAATAATTCCATAGTGTAGACCAGGGCTTAGAGAATATCTGGAGTCAGTCAGGAGAGGGGAAGGTGAGGGAGGGAGTTTTGGCCAATGCTCTAAAAGAGGGAACAATGTACAGTTGACAGGAGAAAACCATGCAGAGAGCAGAAAACTCTCTAGACACTCTTTGGAAAAAGGAAGTATTTACAAGGATTCCAGCAGAATTTCACTTATCACAAGGGGAAAATTGAAAACAAATGTTATTACAAGTTATATATTCTCGATGTATAGAAATAAAGGTAATAAATTCAGAAAATCACTGTACATTAACATAGCCATCCATCATAAAACTGAGGTTCTGATTACTTCTTCTCATTAAGGATTCCTTGGCATTATTTACATGAAAAAGGTGTTAACTGTGATGGCCTGGACAAATTACTCATTGAGTAATAATGAGCTGCCAACCAAAAATTCTCCAAATGTTGCAGCTGGATATAATATTCTTCATTCCCTATTCTAAACTGCACTGTAATATTTATGATGCTTTTTACCAGTTACCATATTTGCTGCGGTCCTAGTTCTGCAATGATACTTTCCAAGAGAAAAGACATTTTATAAAAAGGCCTTGCATAAAAGTAACTATTTTAATAACTAACTTATGACATTTCGTTCAAAACTGTTGTGCAGTATTCAGTACACAACAGCATTGCTACAAGAAAACCTGACTCCTAATTAACATTACTTTTATCTAACTTGGTTTTGTAAAAAAACCATATATATGTACTAGGGATGTAATAGGATAGCCAATTAAACGATAAGCAAAAATGTATAGGTTAATGCTATAGACTACATGCATTTCCCTCCCCACCCTTGCCAGTAAATTTGTTAGCAGGCTGGCCTGCAGTCCAGCTCAGTTCTGGCTCTCACCAGGTCCAGAACCTACTCCTGCTATGGCTCTGCATTTAAAATGTATTAGGAGCCACGCAGGTAGGCGGCTTGGCTTAGTTCTGGCTCATGCCAAGTCCATGAGATCAGACCTACCTTTGACAGGGGCTGCTGCCATGCTGTTCTTCTGCCTCTATATCAGAGGCAGTAGCACTGGGCAACAGGCAGCCAGTGCACAAGGGGAGCTGGTTTTTAAACTGGCTCCCCTCGTGGACCAGCTCCCGCCTGACACTCTGAACTGCTGCTTCTGATACAGCAGTTGCCGGCTCTGCCCCTGGGGAATATAGAATAACCGATAAGAATTCATGAGGTTACTCAACTATTCAATTAACTGATATTTAACATCCCTAGTATCCACACTGTCATTCCATTTCTGGTACGAATCACATCAGAAGTCTTCAATTAGTAATTATTGTGGTAGCATCAAATGTCCTTGATTAGAATCTTTGTTCCCTGTAGGTAGGAAGACATAACCCCTGCTCCAGAGAGCTCAAAGTCTAATTTAAGACAAGTGAATGTGGCAAACAATTAGAGGGTCAGGAGAAAGAGAGTAAAGATAACAGCCATATGTTCATACAGCTACACAAGCAGCTTTTTGTGCAACATCGTTCTAATTAAAAGTTGGGCAGGAATTGGGGAGGAAGAGAGAGTGTGGAGGTTTGGCCTCACTGCAAAATTTAAGCCTCCGGGACTTGGTCCCTACTGATGACAATGCTGGAGAGGTGTCTGATTTTCTATGACAGGGAAGTATATATACCCAAATGTAAAAGGGTGTCTTTAGTGACTAAGAATAGGAGGTGAAAGGCCTGGCTCTATTCCTTGCTCAGACACTGATCTCCTGTGTGACCTTCAGCAAGACACTTCCCCTCTTCCGGCCTGCTTCCATCTCAACCTTTATCTGTCTTGTCTATTTAGATTCCCTGTAATTACAGGTGACTCGTGGAAACACTCAGGGATGCCCCCACCAAAATATTAATTGCTAAACGGGGTTCCCTCACATGCTCCCTCTCTGCTCCACTGGGTGTCCTTTCCTGCATCCACTCGCCCCACAGACACCACTTAGGTCTGTCTGTATGTTTAAGGAATGAATTATATGTACCATGCCTAGCAGAACTAGCCTTTAATCTTGGTTGAGACATCTAGGCAGTACTACAATATAGATAATAAATAATGCTGAATAGGAGTTTTTGGATTTGGTATGCAGCGTGGAAGTCCCTTTAAATTAATGTTCTACACATGAGTTACATGTTCACATTGTTGTAATTATAACCACAAAGTATCTTCAGTACTGCATTTATTGTATGTGCTGTATTCTCTGGAATTTGACTGTTTCTTCGTATAAAAAGAATTAATTCGCTTTGGCCTTTCACAGTCAAGGACTGAATATCACTAGAGAAAATACTTGAACTCTCATAATCTCTAAGAGGAGTCATAATAAAAAGTCTTTGATCAACAGCACTTCTAAAGGACCAATACCACTTATCACAAAAGAAAGTATTCAGCCTGAGTGTTGAAACCCCTTACATAATTAATTATTTCAAGCGCTACCTTCTGTGCTTTTCTTATTAGTATTAACTTCGTTAACATTCTTTACCTAGTTTGCATTCATATTCATTTTTATCAAAATTTCCCTACCTTATCTTTCCTATAACTTACTCTTTTGTAAAGAATAAAACCCACCTATATTTTCACAATAGAATTATCACAAATACCATTTTATAGCACTGTATGGAGTACAGGAAGGAGCTCCTCTGCAATCAGGCTAAATAATGTGCCAATTGCACACCCCACACACCTAAAATGTGGAAGGATTGACAAGTGTGTGATAAGCAAGGTGAGGGGGAATAAGGACTGCTGTATGGTCCAATGCATTGAACAATATCACTAATGGGGAAACATACAATGATATTAAATCCAAACTGACAGGCAAGTAATAGAAAGCTAGTATCATGGCCAAACATAAGGAGCATTTGAGACTGTGCAGATATGGTGAGTACTGTTGTACAACTTGCAGTGTATGGGACCAAACACTCAGTTTAGTAGCACCTACACATGAATGGCATTGCAGTACAGTTACAGGTGAGACCAATTCTGAGATTTCCTCCAGAACATTCTGTTTCAGCTCTTTGAATAGGAAGTAAAGTGTTTCCCAAATTCTGCATGTAGTGGACACCCAAAAATTTATGTGGAAGGATGAATTATGGGGAAAAATAGTAACTGAAAGTGTTACCCCATCCCTCCCCATCTCTGAGAAGGGATTCAGTGAGTAAGAATCCAGTCAAATGACATCTTCATTGAAGCAGAATTAAAGGTAAATAAGATATCTTTATCTAAAGATTTTCTTTTACATCAGAGAATCTTCACAAATGCATTCTTTAACAATAGATGAACAAAGACAGTAGGGAGATTCCTCATACCCAGAAGAATCATAGAGATTTCTGAAAATGTTGTGCCTAAATTGAGGTGATACAATAGAGATGAAGTGCTAACTAGATGGCAAACAGCCAAAAGTTGATCTATCTGGTCCTCAAGAGAAGGATGATATAAAGTTTGCAGGACTGGGCCCTGTTGTCTATTTTGTTATCACATACCTACAACTAAAAGAAAGGAAAACTATGTAAAGAAACATCAATTCTTCAAATATAATTCCTTTAAATCCTTTGTTGCTCCTGATGAAGGTTCAGAAAAGGGCAACAAAAATGATTAGGAATTTGGAATGGGTCCCATGTGAAGAGAGATTAAAAAAATGAGACTTTTCATCTTAGAAAAGAGGAGACCAAGGGGGAATACGATAGAGGTCTATAAAATCATGGCTGTTCTGGAAAAAGTTATTTACTTGTTCCCATAACATAAGAACTAGGGATCCTCAAATGAAATTAATAGGTAACGGCTGTGTCTACACTGCACCCCTTTTCCGGAAAAGGGATGCAGATGAGACAAGTCGGAATTGCAAATGAAGCAGGAGATTTAAATATCCCCAGCTTCATTTGTATAAACATGGCGGCCGCTTTTTTCCGGCTCAGGGCTTTGCCGGAAAAAATCGCCAGTCTAGAGGGGATCTTTCGGAAAATAAAGCCTTTTCCGAAAGGTCCCTTATTCCTCTTAAAATCCCCTGCTTCATTTGCAATTCCGACTTGTCTCATCTGCATCCCTTTTCTGGAAAAGGGGTGCAGTGTAGACACAGCCAACATGCTTAAAACAAACAAAAGGAAGTTTTTCTTCATGCAGCACACAGTCAACCTGTGGAACTCCTCTCAAGAAGAGGTTTGTGAAGATCAGGACTTTAACAGGGCTTAAAAAAGAACTAGATGCATTCATGGAGGTTAGGTCCGTCAATGGCTAGGATAGGTAGGAATGGGTTCCCTAGCCTCTGTTTGTTTGTCAGAGGCTGGAAATAGATGACAGGAGAGGGATCACTTGATGATTACCTCTTCTGTTCACTCCCTCTGGGACATCTGGCATTGGCCATTGTTGGAAGACAGGATACTGGGACCTGGTCTGACCCAGGATGGCCACTCTTATGTTCTTATTAAATGTTTTTTTAACCCAAATAAATCTGTTGGTTTTTATGGTGCCACAGGACTTCTCTTTGTTTAAACCCCATAATTCTGTTTTTGAGGAAACAAACTTGTAACACAAAAGTAGTGTGAATGACAGGGTTGTCTCATGGTTAGAAATAATGCCTAGTCACAGAGAAACTTTGTGTATTAAGGTATTCATTCTTATTGGGGAAAGATAAGATCCATGAATTCTCCTTTTAACATTTTCTTAATTACTTTCTTGCTGATCATTTTTCTAATTTTTATATCAGGCAATTAAAACATGTTCTGTCTTCTGGCAAGGTGAATAAAAATTAAATATTCATTTAAATAATCTCCATGCTTATGTTCAACAATCCAAATCTAACATATTATTAATGTGTTAAATTATTAAACATAAATTACAAAGCAAAAGCTTTCAGCTTGTAAAATCTCCTGGGTAAGTCATGGCACAGTGTCATCTGTTCATTCATTTAAACAAATAGAATATAAAGTTGTTCTGATTATATTTTGTGTGTGTGTATTTGTATTCTTGGAACCTTAACATTCTACCTCTTCTACAAAGTATTTGGTCCCTTTGGAGCTGAATTCCACTAAATAATAATGAATTCCTATAATGAAATCCTTCCTTTAAAACACGTAGAAGTTTAATATTCCAGAATCTGGATGATGAAATTCACCACTGTTCAGAGATATATGCACCACTGTGAAGTCCTACCTCACTTCTTATTTTATATTGTAGCCCTCCATGTCTACACTAGGAAATTATTTCAAAATAACTAAATTTAAAATAATAACTCCTTAAATAATAAAGTCAAAATATCATATCCCCACTACGGGGGAGCCTCAAAATTAATCTAAGGCAGGCTCCACTATTGCTGATGCACTACCTCAACACAGAGTCCCAGAGCACTGGGAAATAATTAGTTTGAATTCCTCTGGGGAGTAGTTATTTCAAAAAGGAGCAGCGGAGCGTCCACACTAACGCTGTTTCAAAATAACTATTTTGAAATAAGCATTATTCCCCAAGGAAAGCAGGAGTACAGATTTCGAAATAACCAGCCCATTATTTTGAAACAACGGGCTTGGTAGTGTGGACACTCCACTTATTATTTTGAAAGGGTACGTCTACACTACAACGTTAATTCAAACTAACTTAGTTCGAATTAGTTAATTCGAACTAAGCTAATTCGAACTAACGGATCCAGACTAAAAAACTAGTTCAAATTAGTATTTTGCTAATTCGAACTAGCATGTCCACATTAAGTGGACCCTGAAGCGGGGTTAAGGATGGCCTGAAGCAGTGCCGGCAGGGCATCAGAGGAGGACTTAGAGCGTGGAGATGCTGTCTCAGGCTAGCCGAGGGCTGTGCTTAAAGGGACCCGACCCCCAGCCCAGACAGACAGTTCTCAGGGGTGCCCCACTTGCAAAGCAGTCCTGGCTTAGAGTGCCCGGAGTGCCCACACTCGGCACATCACAGCACTCGGACATCAGCCCGGCTGCACTTGCTACAGGCTGCCATTTGGGGAGAGGGAGCAATCGGGGGGCTGCAGGAGAGCTTCCACCCCAAGGAGCCTGTAGAGCCAGCCCAGTCCTCCCCATCGGGGGCTCGTACCCCATTCCACCCTCACCTCCTTCCACTTACCCTTCCCTAGCCCCGCTTCCTCATGTACAAAATAAAGGACATGTGTGGTCAAAAATAGAAATTCTCTTTGCTGAACAAAACTGGGGGAAACTGGGAAAAAGAGGTGGGAGAGGGGAAGAGAGAGGCTGGGAGAGGGGAGGGGGAAAACTGGGAGGAGGGAGCTGGAAGGGGGAAGCAAGGGAAAGGAGGGGGTGAGGAAACTCGAGGATCAGGGGTGTGGGTGTCGCCGGGCCAACCGCCTCCCAGCACGGCGAGGGAGGGGGCCTCGGCGTCCCCAGGGGGATGGGGTGGAGGGTGCGGAGGTTGAGGTGCGGGGTGTGGACATTGAGGAAGAGGGCGTGGGGGTTCAGGAGGAAGAGGTGGGAGGGGGCAGGAGTGGGAGGAGGGACAACAGTTGGGGGGGCAGCAGGCACAGGACTAGCACGGGGCACCATGCTCTGCAGCAGGAGCTGCAGGTTTGTGCTCAGCCCTCGGACCTCAGCCAGCAGCTAGTGGCGGAGCTGCAGGTCTTCCCGCATCCAGGCCTGCAGTGTGCGGTGCACGGCTTGCAGGGCCCCCAGGTGCTGGTCCCAATACTCCTGCTCCATGGTGGTGGTCCGGAGCAGGCCACGGGTGCGGGAGCATGTCCCGGACGGGGTGGTGCGCCCTGCACGAGCAGCTGGTGCAGCTGTAGAGAAAGAAGAGAAGTGGTCAGTTCTCCCTGGGGACGCAGAGGATGATGCCCAGCCCCCTCCCCCACCCCGCAACGTGAGGGTGACCATGTCCTGCATCGTCAGAGCCACTGTTCTTGTACAGAGGCCATGGTCAGGATGTCTGGCTCTCCCCAGGACTGGGAGCTGCCCCAAGACCACACCCATGTTCCTGTGCCATGTATAGTGTGGCCGGGGTGGCGGAGGGAAGGGGGACATCTCCCCGCCTCCGTGTAGAGGGGACATGTGAAGGGAAAGCATCCTGCTGGGTCCCGCCCTGGGGTCGGGAGCATGTCAGGTCTCTTTGCACAAGCATGTGCCTATTGGGCTATGGCCCCTGGGTGTCACGCAGCTGGAGCCACCTGCTCAAGGGTGGCATGGCACGTGCTCGCACGTGCACAGGTGTCTGCGTGATCTATGGAAGGCATGGCCCACGCGTGTGGTCTCTGGACTCCCTCCCGCCTCCCCCCCTCCCCTGAACTACTTAATTCAAACTACTTACCCGGTACGGTCTTCCTGGATGCTGGGACATCCTGCGGTGGCCCCTCCGGTGTGCCCGGGTCAGGGCCCTCTGGTCCCGGCTCGCTGCCTGGTGACCCTGGCATACCCCTGCCGCAGCTGCTTCACTTTAATGCGCACCTGCTCCCGGGAGCGCCTGTGTCCCTTGCAGGCCATGGCAGTCGCTATGCAGCCGTAGACGGCTGCGTTCCTCTTCCTAGTGCAGAGATCTTGGAGATTGGGGACCTGACCCCAAATCCCAATGAGGTCCATAACCTCCGCACTAGTCCAGGGGGCCGCACGCCGTCTACGGCCCCTGGCTGGCCCCTGGGTGCTCGGGGACTGGGCAGGGGACGGCTTGCTGCCACTGGCTGCCTGGCATATGGTGGGGCCACTCGGTCAGGGGCAGACACTGCTGGCAGGGCTGTCTGTCTCCAGTGCCATCTGGCCAGAGTCTACCCCTTTAAGGGCCCGGGGCTGGGGGAGAGGAGAAGAGTTTTCCTGGTTGTGCCCAGAGAGGCCACCAGGGGGAACCTGGGAAGGGCTAGCCTCCCACTAGTTCGAATTAAGGGTCTACACAGCCCTTAATTCGAACTAGTAAATTCGAACTAGGCTTAATCCTCGTGGAATGAGGATTACCTAGTTCGAACTAAGCGCTCCGTTAGTTCGAATTAAATTCGAACTAATGGAGCGCTAGTGTAGCACCTATGAAAGTTAGTTCAAACTAATGTCCGTTAGTTCGAACTAACTTTGTAGTGTAGACATAGCCAAATATGTGTGTTATTTCGAAATAACTCCCTAGTGTAGACTAGGGCCATGAGTGGGGGTGAGAATAAGGGCAAACTCAAATGAAGTAGTCACACATTCCAACCTCTGTCACCATGATCCATGTCTTCATATTGACCCAGTTGTAGGCAAATAACAGCTATGGGGAAATGACCAGAGGAAAGTTTCCTGTATCCATGCTTCTTTGGATCCAGTAGCTCAAATGCTAGATTCAGAAATGCAACAGTCTGTCTCACTGGCTAGGGATAGTAATCACAGAAGGGTTACACCTGGACTGGAAAGTCCACACTCTCCAACTACCACTAGGGTACCTGCTGAAAACCTGATTACTGTGGCTCCATGCAGGAGGGATGAACTTAAACCCATGACAAGCAGTTCTATTATTATCCAGAGGGAGCTATATTTATCAGTGCATCACCTTTTGCATCCTGTCTGAATTAGAGCTGGCTGAAGAATGGGGGAAATGTATTTATCTGGATGGTTTACTACTTTCTACCTAAAGAGTTCTTAGGTAAAGCTCCAGATATCCTTGACATCTTTGCAAACATGTTCTCTAAGTACAATCTTGTAATCCAATCCTTTAACATGTATTATTTTACTTTTCCACAATTTTTATCTAGTCAGTTTCTGCTCTCAGAATGGTCAATTTAGGGCTTTTAATTGTGAGACTTCAGGCATTTGTGCATAGATAAGCCTTTTACCTGAAAAAAAGTGAATTTGATCATTGGCAGTCATATTGGCACGAAGTGTTTGCTTGGACACCTTCTTCAGTTATCTGGTAAGTAGGGATATAAAATTATAACCATTTAAATGGTTAACCGATAAGGCTGGGCTCGTTGGTTACTGTTAACTGGGTTATACACAGGCTTTCACCGTGCTCCTGGGGAGCCAGCTGCCACTTCGTGCTGCTGGCTCTGATACAGAGCCAGCAGCATAAGGGCAGCAGCCAGCTCCCCAGATTTTCAGAAGTTATACATGCTACGTCTATACTGCTTCCTTCTTGCGGAAGAGGAAATGCAAATGGAGCGCTCATTAGTATATGTCACACTCTCATTTGCATATTCTCTTCTGATCTTTTTTGCAAAAGAGGTTTTTGAACAAAAAACCTGCAGAGTAGACTGGCTGTTTTGTGCAAAAAAAAAAAAAAAACCCTTTTGCGCAAGAACCCTTATTCCTGAGAAATAAGGGTTCTTGCGTAAAAGGGATATTTTGCGCAAAAACCTCTTCCGCAAAAACAATTGGAAGAGAATATGCAAATGAGAGCATGACATATGCTAATGCGTGCTTCATTTGCATTTCCCCTTCTGCAAGAGGGAAGCAGTGTAGCCATAACCACAGTTACACATTTACCCACTTTTTAACATTCCTAGTCTGGTGGGTCTGTGCACCAATATAGGACAAAACAGTTGCCATGCCCAACTTTGTATTTACTTTTTATGCAAGCTTTTTTTTCTGCTATGCAACAACAACAAAAAAGTAATAGAAGTCATAGTTCTGCACTGGACTCATACTGCAGGGTCCTCTGTTCCTCCTCCCACATTTTTCCTGCAGCTCAAGTTTCACTGCTCTCCTTGAGCTACAGAAGGATCACAGGACCTTTCTGACCTGTTGCTGCTCAGAGACACGTTTCTCTCTTGATAATCCCCCTATAATATAGAACAAGATAAATGGATGCAGGGTAAGTCCATAAATGGCTATTATTCAAGATAGTCAGAGATGCAGCTCCATGCTCTGAGTATGTCTAACCTCTCACTGCCAGACACTGGGAATGGATTATTTTATAACTGCCTGCTCTGTTCACTCTCTCTGAGGTATTACCACGTGCTGAAGAATATGGGAAAAAGTGTATGTCATTCCCTGGCAAATTGATCTTCTGCATTTATTATTTGACTCCAAAGTTATATCCAGTTGTAATACAGCTTGTGATTCCTTCTTGACAGTTCCTGTCAACTGCATTGGAATCTGGAAGTGGCTCTCCTGGTCCCAGGCTCCTGGTCTCAGCTATATTCAGTGTTTGATAGGTAGGTGTTTGATTAGGTAAGTCCATCTACCATAGTAGTAAGCCGATCAGAAAAATGCTTAGCCTGTCTATTATGGCAGCTCTAAGTCTCCCATAGTCCTCTGGGCCTCATCTGCAAGGTAGGGTTTATCTTAGGAGTCCATTCCTCCTGGGCTACTGGTGCATTGCGGATGCCCTCTCAAAAGTCTCTCCGAAGACTTACAAGTCATTTTGCGGGCCCCATTTTGGTGAGGACTCCTTCTTCCCCCCACAAGTAATTGCCGCCATGGCTGTGGCTCCAATTCTCTGAGGTCAATTGGTTAAACATGAACTGCAGCTGTTGCTCCTGCTGCTTTTGCCGGAACAAAGCTGGAGCTACTGGAGCAACCACTGCTGCTGGATTTGCCACTGGGTCAGATTCTGCTGCAGTTCTCCCATTTCTTTCAAAATGGCCATGCTTTTCCTGAGCAGCAGCATTGCCCATATTCTCCATCACGTGGTAGGTCTGTCAACCAGCTTGGGGACCAAACAGCCATGTCCAGCTCTGTTGTAGCTTTCTATGCAAGTTTTTTTATTCTTCTGCCACACAACCTCCCTGCTTCCAAAACTGAAAACAAAAAAGTGATAGGATTAGACTGATACTGGACACTCAAAGCTCATAACCCTGGAGCCCCAGGGGAGCCACATGAACTCTCTACCCTTTTGCATCCTTCTGCTGCTAGGGAAGTATTTGTCTCTCCGGGTATGTCTACACTACCCCCCTAGTTCGAACTAGGGGGGTAGTGTAGACATACCCTCCTGCCCTTCCATTCTTTTATACTTTCTATATAGGAATCAGAGCTAATCATTAGCGACCACTCAGCTGGATTTGCTGTTTCCCCAACATCTGTCTTCTGGGCTTTTCCTTAGGCCACAGTTTGATGTTGCTGGGCTTCACAGGTCTTTCAAGAGACAGACCACTGAGCCATAGTAAGAACATTTAATGTAAAGTATGATAGACAGCCAATGAAACTGTACTTTTAGCATTCTCTTTCTCTCTCTCTCTTTCTGTCCCTTGATTAAGTGGCTTTCTAGATAACTTTAAATCTGGTGTTCACATATGCCAAACAAAATGGTCTAGTGCAAAAGAAGCCAGGAGAAGACTAAGAATCCTAACATTTCCTAGCCCCTCACTTTTTCTACAGTGCATTCTCTTTGAGACATCACATTTCTAATGATTTCTTCAGGACAGTTAGCTAGGATGTCTACTGTCTCCTTTTCTTTTTATAGTAGCCATACAGCCTTTTACGCATCAAATAGGAGCATCGCAGGAATTGATCAGAGAAAAGTTTTATATGCAGATGATGTAGTGTTTTTAACTAACCCTATTATTTCCTTTAAAAATTATTTTTTAAGGAAATCCATGACTTTAGAAAAGCTTCTGGATTTAAAGTAAATTATGCCAAATCCAACATGCTAGCTTATAAATTTGCCAGACTCTGAAAAGTCATAACTTCAGGAATCATTAAGGTACAAATGAGCAACATATTCTATAAGATGACTAGGAATTCAAATCAAAACAGTCTAGCAGAGCTCTGTGATTTAAATGTCAAACCACTTGTTTGACCAATGAAAAAAGAGCAGCAGTGCTATGAGAGGAAAAGGCCACAACCAAAATGACCATTTTGCCAAGGATAACTTTCATGTTTCCAAAACCTTTCCCTGATTGTCTCAGATAAAACTCTAGCAGGAATATCAGGGATGTTAGAATTGATATGATATAAGAAAGGACCATGAATGAATGTGGATACTTTGCAGAGGTCCATAAAACAGAGTAGATTAGCTATTCCAAACAGTCTTTGATACTATCAAGCTGGACAGCTCAAAGCATTAGAAATTGGGGGGTACTTTAATCCAGGCAAACACTGGGTATTTCTTGAACAAGAAACTTGTTGCAGTGTACACTGTTAAGCTATCACAACTTAATAAAAAAATCATAACTACCAGATATTTGTACATATTATATACCCAGCAAATAAAGAACAAACTGATACTTGGTTACCTTTTAGTCGATACTCAAAGTACATTCCCCCATGTTAAGATTTGATAAATATGCCCAATCTCATAAATGTGTAACCAGAGATTTCATTCAATTTCATAAAATCACTAACAACATGCTCTCTCTGTATAATACTGTAACACTTTCTAACTGAAAATCAGAAAAACTGTCAGGTAACCTAAATGTCCAATCACAGAGACCAAAGATCAACTTCTGAATAATGAACACACAGAGAAGTACTCACCTCAAACATTTCATGAAAACACTCAGACAATGTGCTCATTAAAAACATTCACTGAAATATTAATGAAAAAATTCATGAATAATCATGACCCGCTTACAGACAATTCAGAAACAAGAAATAGAAGCAAATCCAACAACAAAGTTAATTTGTTTAATTATTGTCTGTATTCTCTCCTCCATATCTACATGGAAATGGGAGTTATGAACACACAAAGAAAGAACAACCATCAATATATTGATTTCTCTGATGGCATTAAGAAAAAATTACTTATTACAGAGAGTATAAAATAAACACAAGGATAAAAGAGCTGTCACAGTAAGCAAACTGATAGCAAAGAACAAACAGCAGAAACACTATTTCTCCTTCATATCTCAATAGGATGATTACATTCATCTATATTTTCTAAATAGTGATTTTCACTTACTGTAAGCCTTGAGGATATTCATCAAAAAGGTTTCCAGTAATTACAGCTTTTCAAGGAAATAAGGTTCACAGTAGCAAGACATAAAAAACATAAACTAAGGGTGTGTCTACACATATATCCCTGTAGCATGTCTAGTAAATATACTCTATGCCAATGTTGGAGAGATCCCCTTAAGCATAATAAAACCACCTCCTATCAACATAGCGCTGTCCCCCATTTCTAGACTACATACCTCTGCTGACAGAGACATGTAAATTAGACTTCCCAACATAGTCAATGAAGCGGGGATTTAAATATCCCCAGCTTCATTAAAATAAAAATGGCCACCGTGCTGTGCCGGCTCAGCTGATTGTCAGCATAGCACGGCAGTCAATACGCGGATCAGTCGACAGGGAACGCCGTCGTCAACACCACCTGTAAACCTCATTTCACGAGACATAAGGGAGTGGTCGACAAAGGTGTTCCTTGTCCACCGAGCTGCATCTTGACTGCTGCTGTGTGCCAACGATCAACTGAGCTGGCACAGCGCGGTGGCCATTTTTATTTTAATGAAGCGGAGGATATTTAAATCCCCGCTTCATTGACTATGTCAGGTAATCTAATTTACATGCCTCTGTCGGCAGGGGACTGTAGTCTAGAGATTCTCCCAGTGCTTATGTTGATGTAACTTTTATGGTTTATTCCTACCTTTGAGTGACATAAGTTCTGTTGACATCAGCTGTCATGTGGACATAGCCTTAGATTCATTCGTGAGTATTTCTGTGGTCACTCTGAACCACAGGTTTAGTTCCATCAGGTAAGGAACATTCTCTTGCGAATTCTTTACACAAACTACTTTCATAAATTATCACATTTTAACATGTAAATGTACGTCTCATAAGTAATCAAAAAGAATTTGGGTTTATTTTATAATATATTTTTCAACTCAAATATTCTACTTTCCTGAGGAAAATCATATATTACATATAAACATAGATGAAAATCATAAACATGTAGAGAAGGAAAGAGAGATTGTAGGAGAAATTTCACATTCTAAATCTTTTGATAGTATCAATAAATACAAGCATCAATGAGATATGTTACCCTCTGTATTAATGAGTGCCACTTCACATACATGTATTCCATTTGTTTAACAGTAGAGCACAACTAAAACGTCTCATCTGTCACTTATAGTGTAGGCTTACTGAAAAGGTATTCTTGGCTACAAAATGCCACTTTCTTAATTCCCTCATTGCTGAGTTTTGCTTCTGGGAGCCATTGATCGGTTCTGACAAGAAAATAAATCCCTGCAAACAGTGTGCATTCATTGGCTGATTGACAGTGTCTTCAGATGTCCTGCTGTAATCCTGTCTAAATAGATTTGTTGGAAAATAGATATTCCTAGTAAGAATTCTTTCTGGCAAAGAGGATCCTTACCATTACAAAAATTCTCTCCTTGATTACTTGGATCCCCAGTTCCAACTGGAGTTTCCTCAGGAATCAATTTCTAGAGAGAGCTGAGACTGACATTAAAGTAAATGTTCTGTTTTAAAAAAAACATGATAAGGTTAGCTAAAGTCAATAGAAAAACTGAAACTCATTTAAAATTTTCAAAATTTAAGTCAAATTCTGAAAACTCAATTATTAATGGCTGCTAGGATTGTTTGTTAAAAATCTTTTGTTATGTGGATCAGTGTTTACGTTGCTCCTCCCGTCAGGATCTAGCCTGAGCCAGGGAAGTTCCTGAGCTAACTCTGTGGACAAAATATGGTGATGAATCCTGACCATGTCACCCGAGGCACCTTGTACATATGCTAAGAAGAAGACTGAAATTCCCTACTCTTCTGATAGCACTTTGCTGATGCCTTTTGGAAAGAACAAAAAACTCACTTGAAAGAGTTATTTCATGGTTCAGTTCTGGCTGTCTAGTTTAAACTACTGAGACTCAGTGTTGTTTTCAGGGATTTAGGTTCAATCTGTGTAGGCCGTCTCTTCTTCCACTTAGCTCATCTCACACCAGTCTCAAACAGTGAGTGAAGAGAAGCTAGGAAAACCCACACAGGAACTCCATCTCTGGCATGCTGCAGAGCGCGGATCCATGGTGCTGTTTGTTTGCTGTTGTGCAGAAAGGGCATGGTGTGGGGCAGTTATTAAGTTTGTGATTTCCAAGAGAGCAGGTGAAACCTGTGGCAAGTTGCTTTATAGAACGTGAACAAGCTGCCCATACCACAGTCTGTTTTCTGAATCTGTGCTCACTAACAATTTGGATACATATTTACATCTGTGAAGATATCTTGGATGGTCACCTAATCAGAAGTACTATCTGAATCTGTTTCTGCCCCTTTATGAATTTATTATTTTACTATATTTTCTATAAACCACCATCCTCCCTCCTGTGATTAGCTGTGTTCAGTGTGTAAGTCAAAAGAATCAGGAAGGCTTTGAGTACCCTTTGGGATCCTGTTGAGAACAGACTGGTTTATGCATAGGCTGCTCTGGGCATGCAGCTCTTCTAGGAGTACGGTGCTAAATTATGTTGATCTCTGTATCCTTCTGCCTGCCTACCCAAAGCTATATCAGACCCTCCCTATCTGCGCCTGTTCAATGCAAGGATCGTAGAAATGCTGGCATTATGTTCACTTCTATTTGTTGGAGTAACTGAGTGATAAAGTATCATTTACTTCTCTTTCCTTTTCTTTTTTCTTCTTTCCTTCTCTCTTGCTGCTCTTCTCTCTCAACTGAAATATAAAAATTCAACATCTGCATCCACTTGAATTGCTGGAAGCACTGAATTTTGAGTAAAAGGTGTTGTTGTTTTTTATTTTCATGTTCCTGGATGTTTGGAAGAGAAAAAAACCAATTCCATGATACTTCATGGAAATGCCAGATGTCTGGGGGAGAAAAATCCCCTGAAGAGAAATAGGGGGGAAAACCTTCCAGATTAAATGGAACAAACCATTTTGATCACTTTTGCTCAGCTCTTGTTGGCTAGCAGGGACAGATAGTTTGTAAATAACTTCCTTCATGTGATTCATCTATCTGCTGGATCAACATGGAGCTATAAATTGAATGGCATCACTCCCAGAAGAGACTTGCACTGGTCATCAATTCTAAGAGTAATGATCTGGCACCAGACAATGTTGTGCCATCAAACATGGAAATACCATGATAGAGTGTCATGGGATCTCTGCAAGTGAGGGAAAGGCCTTGTGAGCTCTGCTGA